>NC_138995.1:17271158-19671158 GCF_964341445.2 Mesoplodon mirus
TTTATCTAGGGGTTTCCTGTAGCCCATGGCAGACAGCCGATGCCTCAAGGATCTCTGCCCCTGTTCAAGAGTAGGGACGGGGGACTTCCCTGGCGGTCCAGTGGTTAAGACTCTGCACTTCAAATGCAGGGGGTGCAGGTTTGATCCTTGGTCGGGTAACTAAGATCCCACATGCTGCACGGTACGGCCAAAAGGTAAAAAATAAAAAATAAAATTAAAAAATATTTTTAAAAAAAAGAGTAGGGACAGGATAAAAGTTTAATGCATATGCTACTTCTCCCCACCCCATAATACCCCATATTTTAACCAATGTGAACCAAGCACAAGAGTTGGCAAACAACCACGACTATAAAAACCAAAAGTTCAAGGATGAAATTAATTCCCTCCCGGAAGAAAAGGACACTTCTATACCCACAACTCACCAGGGCCCAGATGCTCACGAGGGAGGCACCACCAAGGTGGGAGATGTGCCTCTTGAACCAACCCCCATGGGGGTCCTGGGGTTGCAAAGGTCGTCCTTCAGGTGTATTCACTGCTGCAATGGCACCATCTATCCTACTGCTCACCCTGTGATTGTACAGAAAATGGACCCAAAATTGTCCTTGAGACTGGGTTTGGCTGGAAGCCCAGATAACAATGAATAACAACCCAAGGCAGAGCGCCACAGTCCCAGGCTGGGCCAGACCCAAGGCCTCTGAGGCCATCAGTGCTACCTGGGAAGTGATGTCAGGCCATGGGCTGGGGGCGGGGATTGAAATGACTCCCACTTCCCAGTATTTTCTTTCCCCAAGAAAAGGAAGAAGAGTGATACTTGTACCCTTCTGCCTATATTCCTGGTTAGTGTGATTTTTTGAACTACAGGTAATCTCCATGCCATGGCTCTTTCATTATTAAAAACCATGGCCACATTCAAGACCTGGGACTTGGAAGAAATGCTAATCCAAGGACATTTAATCTGACCTAGGATAGTGTATTAGTTATCTATTACTGCATAACAAATTACCATAAACTTTAGCAGCTTAAAACAATACATATTAGTATCTCACAGTTTCTCTGGGTCAGGAGCCCAGGCAGGGCCTAGCTGGGTCCTCTGCTCAGCGATGCTCACAGAAGGCCATCAAGGTGTTGGCTGGGCTGCTGCCGTCTCAAGGTTCTAAGAGCGTGTAGTTGCTGGCAGGATTCATTTCCTCACGGGCTGTTGGGCTGAGGGCCTCAGTTCCTCGCTGGCTGTTGACACAAAGGGGCCCTCAGTCCCTTGCCATGTGGGCCTCCCCACTATGGCGGCTTGCTTCATCGAAGTACACAAGCCAAGAAGGCAGTGGAGGAGAGTCAGCTAGCAAGAAGTAGATCCAAATCCTTTGTAAATTAATCGCAGGAAGAGAGAGCCCATCACCTTTACCATATTCTATTGGTTAGAAGCAAGTCTCTAGACCACTCCCACTCAAGGGGAGGGGATTATACCACAAGGGTGTGCATACCAGGAGGGGGTCATGGGGGGCCACCTAAGAAGCCTGCCTCCTACAGATAAAAACAAGAATTCACCAGGGTAATCCACAATCGACTACAGTGGGTTTTTCATTTTTAATTTCAGTGCCTAATGAAAGCCTCAGAATAAAGATAATGTTAATAGAAAATATGGAAGTAAAACATTCCTCGTTTATATGCAGGACTACCTATTGCTCCCAGTGGCTTTAGGGATAACAAAACAAAACAAAACAAAACAAAATCCCTAGAGTTAGGAACCAAGTCAGTGCTCTTAAGAAGTGAGGTGCAAAATTGTGGCTGACTAGTAAAAATCAGTTCTGACATGTATTTATCCTTTCTCCCTCCCAAGACCCCACTAAAATGAGAGTGAATGAATGTCAAAGATTTCCCATTTTGCCCTTGCCATTTGGCCCAAGTTAAGAGGTAGCATCTGTGAGGTGGACCAGGGAATTCGACACATTTCTGGAAGGAGGAAAGCAGGAGCAGCGGCCGGGCAGCAGAAGCCCCAGCTTCAAATTCATGTGGAAGGAGATTAGCCTAAAGGGTTCTGAGCAGGGAAAGGCTCAGGCTTAAGATCGGAGTTAGTGCCATGGGGGTAAACACGACAGCTCAGTCGAAAGTCAATATAATGAAACAGCCAAGCCTGCTTTGCGACCTCTCTGCACAGCTGCAAGCTGCCCACAGGCAGACCTACAGAAAGGAAAGGAAGCTAACTGAGATAGATAGCAGATGAAGCATCTCCTCTCCCTCTCCAGCCTCACTAAAACAACAGTGAAGAAAGCTTTGTGAAAGTCTTAATCCACAAAGGCAAAGAGAACATAAGAGGATTCAGCAGTGGACAAGGTTGTTTAACAAAGTGTTTAAAGGTGGAGTGTAACCAACCAAGGAGAAGTCTTAACCTAAGACACTGCAGAGGGAGATGCAGACAGAAAATGAGCGAGTCCTCACGGAGACTCAGTACTTAAGGGCAACAGGAAGGCAGGAGGGGAGCAGAAACTGGAGTAGGTAAAAGTCTCTACACAGAAGGGTGGGATACAGGTCCCCATGAAGCCCCATACAGCTTGGCTACCTCCCCTCTGCCAGCTACAGGAGACCGGGGGCAAGTGGAGCCCCAGGCTCAGGGACCCGAATCAGAGCAGAGGGCCGGGGGGAGAGAAAAGTTCAGGTCAGTGGCCAGGACTCTAAGAGCCCTGGCTCCTTCCTGCTCCTTGTTCCCAGGAAGCCTACAGGCAGGTTACCTGGCTCAGGTATAGTCTCCCACTCAGGTGGGGAGCTGAAGACTCATCTCTGGAGAAACTGATCACCCCAGAGAAAAGACCCCTGAACAGTGATATTTAGGGCCCCATGAAAAAGCCCACTTGCCACCTAATACCCTTACAGCAGAGACCAGCAGGCAAGAGACCACTCATGAATGTCTTTCTCTGAAATATGGAGCCAAAATTTTTGAGTAAGGAGTTATTCTTTTCCTCCTTCTCCACCTGCACTCGCTTCTTCCTGTCTAATGGTTTTGCAGCTGCCACATCCTGTCCTGCTGGCCATCCATTCCAGAGTCTGGTCTTTGAATGGCAGTTTGGGGCCCTGGCCTGGGGGGGACATAGGAATGTCACAGATCCAGGCCAGAACCAGTGGGATGGTTTGGCTTAATGAGTTTGCCTCCTTGGGCCTGCATCTTTCTCAAAGCCACAGCCAGGTACACAACTGGTGCCCATCTCCCCTCCCTTCTGGAGCATATTTAGACCCCTTACCCCATGGCAGCTGAACGCTCAGCCACCACTGCCAGGCTCTAGGTGCAGCCGACCCACAGTTCGATCTTGCCCAACGTTCTGCATTTTTGTTTTATTTATAACCTATGGCCTTATTTATCTTGTTTTTGAACCAGCCTTTTTTTCTGTCTTTTTATATTTGTGTTCCCTTTTTATATTATACGTTTGGAGCCGAGAAGCTGATCAAGTCATGAGTTCATGGTACCATCTTGATGGAACCCCACATTTTGGTTTCTAGTACTATTTTACACCAAAAAGAACCAGGGCTCCTAGTGGAGTAGTTGATTCTGTGTTTGGGCAAGAGAACTAGTGTTGGGACTAGATGTCATGGAGACCGTCAACTATATCTGGAGAGGTGACAAGAGAGTCAAGTTGAAGGGGCCAAAACTGTGACAAGCATCAAAAAGAAAACAATGATCATTGTCACTGGGACCAGCTGAGTTGGAGTGAGGCCCTGAGTCCATGATGACATTCAGAAGGTACAAAAAACAGAAAATGTGCCAAAGACAAGTCACGTGCTCCGATCTGAGTCAGCTGATTGGTGCCTGACTCGTGCAGCATGGACCACAGGAAAGTGACCTTGTGACTATGAAACTTAAACCAACCTCAGAATCAGAGGGACGTGGAGAAAAGGGTATTTAAAACTAGACTCATGGGGGAGAGTGTAGGGAAATGAGCAAAGGTAATAACTTTGGGCACTGACTCAATTTTTTTCCCCAAGATGAGGCTGGGGCCTTGTTGTTGCCGAGTTTAGCTGAAGATCAAGAAGAGCCTGCTATTTGTAAGCATTCCTCTGAATGGAAGCACGTAGATCTTTAGCATAAGTTTTTCTGGAAGGATGATGTGAGCCCCACTATAGAAGGGCAATGGGGTAGCAACAGCTGAGCTTTCCAGATCCAGTGAGGTCCCACCTTATATAAAGTTTTGAGCCCCACTGGGGACCTTGGGTGACAAAGGGAGTCATATCTGCTCTTCAGTTCCAAAATAATTTGTAGCTTTGGCTAATTTTATCAGGAACTTACTACAGCGTGTAGAGGTAGGGAGGCTTCCTGCTTGTCTAATTTAACTTGAAACACTTAAGAGTAAGAAAAAAAATGAGGATATAGTAAAAACAAGGATCAGTAATTAGAATCCCTAGGGTGAAAGAGCTGTATGAGGGAGAAATAGTTGTACTACATTATACCATTTAGTTCTGGAGTAAACAGCATTTATATCATCATAGTGATATAAACATTTTTCTTGTTTTTCAGTTTTTTGAATAAACCTTTAGAAAAGTACAGACTTCATTATGGTTACAAAATAGAACATAAGTGTTTTTAAAAAAAAAACAAAACAAAACACTATGATCATGTAAAAGCAAAAGGGCAGATGCCCAGAGTTAGGAGATGGAAAAGTGAAAAAAGAGCTGGAAGAACAGACAGGGAGCTCATAGATCCAGTTCGCAGAGTGGGGAGGCAAGGGGTCCTGCCCAATGCTAAGGCTGGTAAAACAAGAACCTTTTTGAAGGGCAACTGAGTAGAATCTGTTGGGATTTTAAAGTCTATCTTGAGGGATCTGAAAGAAACCAGCAACAACAGTCGCCTCTAGAAGGTGATCAGAATCCCTGAGGAACAAAAGAGTGGGGCTTTCACTGTGGACCCTTCTATCTTGGACTTCTAAACCTTTTTCACAACTTTGAAATAAAAATAAAGGTGCATAGTCAACCGTCCAACTCCAGGACCGCCCCCTCCCAGAAGAGCAGCATCGGTGCACAAGACCTGACCAAGAGCCTCCACCAGCAAACTGTTGGACACAAATACAATGCCCATTGGGACAAAGATGGTTGTGTTACGGGACAACCATGACATGGGATATCACACACTAAAGAATTCACTGGACCTACGTTGACGAACATGGAAAGGTGTCCTTAATAATATCTCATTTAATGAGATGAGTTGCTCAATATGTGTAAGATCTCACTTTTAGTACATTTTAAAATTATATGTACATATGATTTATACACACAAAAATAGTCTGGAAGGACAGCAAACTGAACAGCAGTTACTTCTGGGAATAAGAGCGGGGAGAACAATTTCGACTAGAGATGTCTTATCGGAATTCATTATGAGACGTCTGTATAATGTGTGGACTTTTGTCGATAATTTCCTCAAAATATAGCTTTGGTGCTGGGGGTAGTGAATTCAGCTGATGAACTCCAGGGAGGAGATGCTCCGCCACCTCTGCCTCCCCTGGGAAGAAGCCCGGTGAGAGCAAAGCCTGATCCAGGACAAAGTCATTTCCATGTCAAAAGCATCAAGACTGCACTGATGGGTCCTATCTGGACCTTCAAGTATTCAAAAAAGTGGGCGGCAAGCCCTTGCCTGACCATGATGAGCTCAAGATCAGGGAGTCCCTCTATGATCACAGAACTCAAGAAACCCCAGGAAATGTTTCTTGAATGAATGATTGCCCAGAACACTGTCCCCAGGAGACGGTTCCTGAAGCCGGTCCAACCTGCAGGCTCGGCTGTTGGTGCTCTGGCTCCACGGCAACTGCTCAAAGAAACCCAGGCCAAAAGGGTGCTGTGAGGCAACTGACCGAGGGCAGAAGCCTGTGATCCCCGGACGAGGACTCAGCCACCCACCAGAAGTGTGGCTGTCTTGGTTAATGACGCACACAATTCTCAAAACCAGCAAGGTCATGGAATGTCCGCCCCTGTCTGGACCTGGAGGGTCTGTGGGGCCTAGAGGCCTTTTGTCTGGAGGACAATAATTTTGGACACATCCACGCCAACACCACCCACAGCTGCTGATTGTTTATTGCACAAGAAACTGGCAATACCGAGGCAAGGGGGTGGGCATTACAAAACAATCTGGTGACCAACTCAGAGCTACCAAAGGGCATTGCGTACAGACACCTCAGTTATATACACGTATGTACACACCCACACCCACACGACAACACTCTGCACACGCATGAGCCTGAGGCTCCCAAACCCCGCAAGGCAGCTTGCACCCCAACCCCCAACATGATGAGACACCGCAGGGAAGCACTGCCAACGATTCGAGGGAAGAGAGGTTGGGCTGCAGTGAGCTGAGCCACTCGAATTAGCACACACAACAGAGCCAACATGGACCAGGGGTAAGGACAAGGACCTGGGAGCATGAGACTGTCCTCAGAAGGCCCCGTAGCCGGTCTGAGGGCCTGCATGGGGGCCCAGCGACAATCACCACTCCAGCATCCCAGAGGAGAGTATTTGCCTGGAAGATCTCAACACACAGCGGGATGCCCATGGCAGAGGCTGGCAGGAGCTCCAGCAATCAAGTCAGACAGTGGGCAGCAGCTCAGGGCCCTTCTGCTGGCTTCCAAGAGCATCGTTTCCTCTGTGCAGGTAAAGCTGCACTTCTAGGCAGAGTGAACACACTCTACAGTAGCTGGGGTGCACTTCATTCTCAACCCGGACGCATGTGCCGCCTGGAGGTCCGGGGGCTTGGCAGGTCAGCCCCACGTGCCCTGTCACCCCATCTATCAAAGGGAGTTGTCTACTGGAGGCGGAGAGGTCGGGGTGCCACTCAGGACAACAACCCTCTTCCCTCTCTGTCAAGGGTCGGGGACAAGGCTGCTGGGAAGCTGAGCCGCCGGGTCAGGCCTGCCTGAGCTCGTAGAACTGCTGAGCAGGTTCCTAAGGGGAGCAGCTGTTTGGGAAATCCTTGGACCAACAGTGCTGGGTCCCTCAGGGTCCCAGCCATGCCTGGCGCACCACCTCCTTGACAGGAAGTGGTGACAGCAGCACACCAACAACAGAGCACGCAGCAGCCCCACACACAGAACGTTTCAAGTGTACGTGGAGGGAAAGAAAGCCTGCGGGGGTTTGCCGTCTCCATCCGCAACACCCAAGCAGCTCGTACGACCCTGTATCTGCTGGAAAGAACCAACTGGCCAGCAATGAGTGGAGGGAGGGGCCGTGCTGCTCAGCCTCTGTAGCTGGAGACGGCTAGCGAGGGACGAGCGGTGACCTTGATCTGGAGCTCCGCTCCCTCAGACCTTCATTTATACAGATAACTGGAAAAGTTCTATACAGAACAGAACCTCTTTTACTGGCAAAGACCGTGGGCTTTGTCAGCCCAGAACACCTACCCCGAGTGGTCGGTCTCCTTCTCACCTAACCAGCCCATGAGGCCTAGGGCTTCGGCATGGCGCGCCCCACCTTGCACACTCACACACACCTAGGATTGGTCTCGGGGGAGAAGGAGGGTGAGCTCTACAGAGAGGGTCAGCCCTCCAGACTTTGCAATGGTTGATGGGGCCAAGAGTGACATGGGGGCTTTATTCCAGACTGCCACCAGTGGGTAGGAGGGTGGGGTGGGCAGGGCCTCTTGAGGTCAGGCTCTGCTGCCACCAGCCTGAGGATAGTGTGGTCCTACGCAGGGCCACCATCCGCAGGGGCCTCCCGGGCTGTGCGGCCAGCAGTTTCTCGGGCAGGCAGGACTCAAGACTACATATGTGCTGGGGGTGTGGGAAGGGGCAGCCTGAGTTACTCCTGTCCAAAGCCCTCGGTCTCCTCGACGGCATATAGCAGCTTCTCCTTCAGCTGCTCGTAGCTCTTGTATGGTGGCAGATCCAGCCGGTTGAAACTGTGAAGAAAGGAGAGCAGGGCAGTCAGCACAGGGAGGTCGGAGCTCTAACAGCCACAGGGTGGGGTCAAAAGAGTTCCCAGACTATGGCTCGACCACAATGCCAGCCAGCCAGACGCCAGAACAGGGTTCCTGAAAGCTGTGCTGTGTCCCTGGACTGTGAAGGGGTCAGAGGAGGCAGGGCTGCAAGGGAAATGGGGAACCACAGGCAGGGGGGCCTCAGGACAGCAGCTCTTCACCGGCTGCAACAGGAGTGTTTCAGTAATTCATATCTGGCACGGCCGTCAGGGCACAGGACTGCTGTCACGACTCCCAGAAGATCAGAGGCCCAGGCCCAGGAGCCCCTCCTCCCCAAACCCCAGAACTACACACAAGTTGCCCGGGTCAAGGCCCTGAAGCCACCTTGCCCACAGGGCTGCCCTCACTGGCTCATCGGGTCTCAGGTTCTGGCCACCTCCCACAAAAACCAGCACACTCACCACGTGTGGCTTCTGGGCAGCCAGGTTTCCTTGCCAACCTTGTCAATGCAAAACTTCTGTGGTCCATTGCTACCTGTTCCCCAAAGAAAAACACATTGTATATAACAGTATGGTCCCTTCCTAAGGCAGGACCCTCCGACTCCACCACAGATGGCTCAGCCCCCTTCCCCTGACTTGCTTCCAGGAAGACACTAGGTCCTGCTCCCGCTTTGAGCTGTCCTTACCTCCACCCAAGGGTGCGAGCAGGGCAAGGGAAAACATACCAATGAGTTCGGTGAATCCCCCAACAGGCAGGCGGCAGGTCCCAGTGACAAACTGCAGCAGCCGGATTCTCTTCTCATTGTCCATCTCCTTCACCACCTGGAAGCCCGCAAGCCAAGGCAGAGTCAGGGCCCCCATGGCCCAGCACTTCACCCTGACCTGTAACTCTCCAGTCAGCCAGGGCCCCTCTTTAGGGCTGAGAACATGGAGCCCAGGCTGGGTGGGAAGGTGACAGCCAGTACCTGGGAAACCCCAAAGCTGCTCTAAGAGGCTGTGCTTATGGACCGTTCCCACCAATCTATGTGACATCTCTTGGTCTCGGGGACACCTCAGGCCAGGTAGTCTCCTTCCCATGCAAATTCCACTTTTAAAAACACACTAAGGGTCTTCCCTGGTGGCTCAGTGGTTAAGAATCCGCCTGCCAATGCAGGGGACACGGGTGCGAGTCCTGGTCCAGGAGGATGCCACATGCCATGGAGCAGCTAAGCCCGTGTGCCACAACTACTGAGTCCACTCACCATAACTCTGAAGCCCGTGCGCCTAGAGCCCGTGCTCCACAACAAGAGAAGACCGCACACCACAACAAAGAGTAGCCCCCACTCACTGCAACTACAGAAAGCCGGCGCGCAGCAACAGACCCAACGCAGCCAAAAAATAATTAATTAATTAATTAAAAAAAAAAAAAACTAAGGATGAGACTGACTGCTTAATAGATATGAGGTTCGTTTCTTTTCTTTTTTTTTTTTTTTTTTTTGGCTGCACTGCATGGCTTGTGGGATCTTAGTTCCCCAACCAGGGATTGAACCAAGCCCTCATCTGGGCCCTCGGCAGTGAGAGCTTGAAGTCCTAACCACTGGACTGCCAGGGAATTCCCTGTATGAGGTTTCTTTTTAAGGGAGATGAAATGTGCTGGAATTTGATAATGGTGATGGTTCCACAACGTTGTCAAAAGCCACTGTAAAAGCCACTGAACTGTATACCTTAAAATGCTTAAATTAACATGGTGAACTTTTATGGTATGTGAATTTTACTTCCATAGAAAACCTATATACGCTCATTCTTTTTTATGTACGCTATACTTCAAAAGGACAACAACGACAAGACCCACTCATATAAAGGAATCGATTCACTGTATCCAGGACATCAAGCTCTTTCAGTTTTTCTGGAGCACACCCAGGCTTTCCCACCCCACCTGGCTGGAAGGAGACCACGCGACCCACGAGAGCTCTCCCTCCTGCCTAAACCACCCCCCGTCCACACACACACACCAACATTGGGAGCTGGCCCACCGCTGACACTCCTGTCAAATGCAGTGGCCATGACCCAGCTGCAACAGCTCCTTTTTGTCCCAAGGTTGGGTTTTTCATCTCCTTTTGCAAGTTGGGAGAGGTGAGGAGAGTGTCAAAGACGAGGGAGGTGATAACACAAGCGTCCTCAAGCTTGGGGTCGAATCAGGTCTCGCTTTCTGCAGGGACTGCTCAAACATCCCTGCCCAGACCCTCACCCTGACTGCAGGGGCCAGACCCAATACCCACCTGCCAGAACCACTGGATCTGCTTGCTGTTCTTGGTATAGTGCCGGTAGATAGTGTTCTTCTGCCAGTCGCTCATGTCTATCTCCTGCATGCCGCACAGCATCAGCTGCGGTGGACAGAGAGGGTGTCAGGCGCCCGGCGCCAGCCCTTTCCCCATGGTGCGCCGTGCCTCATCCACTCCCTGGCAGATGAAAGCATCCCACAGATCTTCAACTATTTCTGTGGGCAGTTTTAATAGTATGGGCAACACGTGGACCCCCCCGCAGACAAGGGCCCAGGTGAGGGCAGGTGCGAGACCCAAATCAATGTTATTCGCCCGCTGCCACCGTCCTGAGAGAGCGCGGGGCTTTACTGGTGAGTCACTGTGGGTGCGCGGCGAGGCTATCAAAACGCAGGACAGCCCCAGGGGCAGGGGTTCAGGGTCCCAGCAACCTCAGCCCTCACCTCCAGCTCTTTCTCATCAAAGTAGCGCAACCACTCCAGGGGGGCCACCTCGTTGAAGCCATCCAGGAAGGCCTTGGTCTGCTCTTCCACGCCTCGGGTGAAGCGCCAGTCAGTCAGCAGCCTGAAACCAAGACCGGCCGTCGGAGGAGCCCGAGATCCACTGCCCAGGAGGCCACCGCCAGGGCCTGCCAGGGGGCTGTTATTGGCAGCAAGGAGGCAGCGGAGAGTTGACCTCGGGCAGGCGGGACTCCCAGGCTGCGGCCGGCCCCGAGAGCACGGCCTTTAAAACCTCAGAGTAACCCGGAGACGCTTGACCCTTTGAAATCACCCCCCTTCGGCTCCTCTCACCACTGCTGACTGAACCTCAGACAAGTGGAGGTTAAAAGACGAGACCAAGGGACCTGAAGTAATGGGCACATTCACGCACAATCTCACGTGCGATAGTGGGCTTAAGCGGGCAGGACACAGACACCCTTTGAGTTAGGAGAAAGAAGGGGGATGCGTCGAAGCTTTATGCCTCTTCAAAGAAATTCAGCCTTGCGGTCTTGAAGTCTACCACCCGGGAACGAAGAGCACCCGGGAGCTGGCACAGAGGGCCTCGGGCTCTGGCTGCCCCGGCTCTGGTCAGCACGTGACTGGCCACGGCAGCCATCTAAGGTCAGTGCAAAGTGAGAGGTTCTTTCCATCCCTGGTGACCCAGGGGCCAGGCGTGGGGGCCTGGCTGAAGAGGGTGCCCCGGGATAAGAGCGGGAGACCCTTTCTCTGCAGCCAGCTGTGTCTCTGCTCCCCTTTCTCCAGGCCCCTGGCTCCCCAGCGCTTGAAACTCACATGATGTACTCTTCCTTGTTCTCCTCTGTCACTCGGATGCTCTCACCACCTTCCTTCAGCTCGTGGGTTGTCACCTTGCCCAGGATCTCCATGTCCTGGATGAAGTACAGCTCTAGGCCGCACTCTTCCAGATTGTTCTCTCTGGGGGCACGAGAGATCAAGAGGGAAGATGTCTGTCTTAGAAGGGTCTTCCCTCCCTCCTGCTCCGTCACTCACTTTTAGTGCCCGTGGGACGCGAGGACTCACAGGTGGCCTAGAACCCAGAAAGGCGTCACGGGACATCTCCCTGATGCAAGGAGAGAATTCCAGAGTGGCCCTGCAGGGGGACCTAGAAGCTGTGCATCCACCCGCACTACTACCCGCCCTGAGACTCCCTCTTCTCCCAGCACAGGGCGATGGAGGGGACTCACTTGATCCAGATGATAGATTTGTAGAATTCGGGGTCGATGGATTCCAGGTCTTTCAGGGTTGGTCTCTTGTTTAGCATCCGCTTGTAGAAAGGGAGGGTGAAGCCTGTATCGATGAACTTTCCATGGTACAGAGCCTGAGGAAGGCAGAGACATGGCAGAGAGATCTGGTTTTCCTAGGATGCCCCATATCAGCTACTGCCCAGCTACTGCTCCCTGCCCTCCTGAGCATCCGGCTGCCCCAGGGGCCTGAAGGGAACATCTGCAGCACTCTTGGTCCCGCCTGCAGACCTCGGAGATGAGCAGAGCTGGCCGCTCAGGAACCCACCTCTGGCCCACTACCTGCTTGCCGGCTCCCTGCTCTAGCAGAGATCTGCCCCCAGGCGCACAGAGACGACTCATTCAGCACAGCTCCAGGTGGCGGCCCTGACTCACTGCTGCTCTGAGCTGGGCAGCAGAGGCAGCCAAAAATAATGCAGACGCAGCTGCTGGCGGGCCAGTGGTGAGTAATAGTCTAGGGTTTTACTGGTCTGTCCTGTCCGCTGCAGGGCCAGGCGGGTCTCTAGACCGGGGAAGAATGTGCCCACTTCCTGAGCCCAGCACCTTGGCCAAGAACTTCCAGACAAAGGGAAGGGACATATTTAGTCATGGGCTCTTGGGTCCTCCTGAGAGGGAAGTGGGGCAGACACTCACTCGGGAAGTCAGGGGAAGAAGTGAAGGAAAGCTAGCAGTGAAACCTCTTGAACTACCAAATGTGGCAGCGGGACCGAGGCCCTCACGGGCTCCCATCTCCATCCTGGTTCTTGATGCTCAAGAGACACTCAACAGGACACTCAACAATATTCACACTGTGCTCCTATTTCTACATAAATACAAATACCTAACTCCCCCCTCCCTACTTTGCCCTCCGCCTGACAGATGCCTCCTACATCTTGCACCAACCAGTCTACTAGGGTTCTATTCTCAGCTAGTGTAGATTCCAAATCCCCTTCCAGAAGGCCCGAGTCTCAGTTGGACATTCCCAAATGCTGCCACCCAGCTTGTGGCAACACCCAGAGACAGGCAGCAGGTGGGCCGTGCCCGTCATGCCCCACCCTCAACAGGGCAAGTGCTGAATGTTAAGTGAAGACTTTGATCCAGGGACCCTGGGCTTTCGCTTGACAAATCCTACACAAATCAACACGAAAACCTTCTCAGCGCCCTGGGGTGGCCACTGAGAGAGCTCTGAACTACTTCCAGAACTCTCACTAGCTTTTTGCATCTTTAGTGAGTAGTTCTGTAAAAGGACGAGGGTGGGGCTCAGAGGGGGGGGCGCCAGGCTGCAGCCGCTGCTGGTGGTGTATAGGGTCGCCACCCTCCCTGGAGGGCTCGCGGCAGCGAATCTTACCATGGCAATGAATCTGCCAATAAAGCGGAAGTAGGTGAGGTGGTCAGGGTTGATGGAGGAGGCGGGGTTGATCTGCAGGCAGTAATTGTTCTTCCCGGCGTATTCAAATAAACAGTACATGGGGTTGAGCACCTCGTGGGACAGGAGGAAAAACCACTCTCTGTGAGAGAAGAGAGACAAAAAAGGAACTAATGGGTCCCTCCCTGCACACCTGTTCTGGAGGTGTGACTCTCCTGTGCTGTCCTGCTTCACCTAGTCTGGAGACATGCGTCCTGGGGAGGCAGCCCCACTGGGATCAGCAGCTGGGCTAACCTCTGTGAACAGCTGGTCAGTGAACGGGGCAGGGTCAGACCTAGGGTGAACCAGAACAACTGCACTTGATGATGACGCTCAGGAAAACCTGCGTGCCTGCATGCTGGCTCCAGGTGTTGCATTCCAGGACTTTCCATCTGTTATCCAGAGCGCCTAATGGCAAAGGAGCCCCTTGCACCCTGAGCCACTATGCACAGTTGTGTAGGCTGTGCACTGCACAACGACACGATGTTACAGTATCATAGATCTGTATATTTATCACAACAATTTTCCTGCAAATAGCAGTCAAGCTGCCTTTTTTCTGATAAAACCAGTATATCTCGGCCATATTCCAACACAGAAGTGTCTTGACAAAGGGCATCTTTTTCTAAATCTTGCAAAGGTGCTGTATGAACAGCAGGCACCCTGCTTCCACCCTACCTGAGTAGGCAGCATAATGTGAATACGAGGTAATACGTTCCTAACTCCTTCTGCATGAAAACTCTGTAACCAATGCAATGTCTACACTTCACTCCCACCAGCTACCACGCAGGTATCTCACTGCCCTTGCACTTTGCCATCCCCTCACCCCAGACCCCATCAACCACACCCTTCCCCATATGTCCACGCATTCATCTGAACCAATGCCCACGCCTTAGCATCTCTTTGCTCCCTAAGGTACAAGCCTCAAGCCAGAATTCAGAGTCCTTTGGGGCTTGAGCTAAACCAGCAGGGGGACGTCCCAAGCGGGCCAGTCCCTGGCTGCTGGGCTGTTTGTGGCCAGGCAGACGAGGAGTCCTTCGATGCAGAGGGTGCCCCGGTATCCTGTCCGTGGTTCTACCCTGTGGTAGAACAGCATGACGTAACCTACCATAGGGTAAAACCACTGGCAGGACACAGAGAGACAGACACACACGGGGCGGGAGCCACACCACCAAGCAGAGCCTAGAGAGGAGGTCACCACGGTCACCACGGTCACCACGGAAAAAAGAGCAATCGATCCATGGGTGCCAACACAGAGGGCAACGCCACCAGCACACAGAGGACCAGAAGCAAGTTAACCCAACACCAAGTGAGAAGACGTCCCCACACCATGAGAGGTCAGCAAGCTGAGCAGTCACCGCAGGCCAAGATGCTCCTTCTCTCTGCCGGGGCCCTTGTGCCCCATCGTCCAAGGCAACATTTTGCCAGAGTCTGTTAACTTTTGTAGGTGGGCTGGGGTAAGGGCAAGACAATGCTTTGAGCTCTTTTTAGGGTTATATCAGCTATTTTAACTTATTGACCCTGTGCACATGACACGCAGCTGAGTACTGATCAATGCCCTTTGGATTGTGACACAGCTTATACATGCCAGGTATACACCAAGACAGCTGACTTAACACGCCCCGGCTGCCTCAAGACGAAGTGAAGCCCAGGGTCGATTCTACTGGACAACCACTTAACACTGATATTTAGCTACTGACACTGGTGTAGCCAGAAATAATGACAGGTTGGTTGGTAAAGAACCATTGTCCTGAGCCCCTCCCCCAGAAGCCCCCTAGCCTTCCTATGACCCAAAAACTAAAGGATTAATACCTAGCCCAGCAGGGGACCCCTGGACCCAGCTCCAGCGCCCCTTTGGACTGGCCACACCCCTGCCCACTCCTGAAGATGCAGATCTGGCAACACTCTGAGCAAGAAGCAGGCAGCTTTCGGGGCGTGGGCCCTGTAGCCTGGGGAAGCGGGGTGCAGCACAGCCTTCCAGGGCTCCCAGCTCACCTGGCAATGCCTCCATAGTCCAGGCCCTCCTCGCCGCGCATGATGATGTAGAGCCGGCGGCGCAGGTCATAGGGCTTCATGTTCATGATCTGGGGAGACAGAAGATCGTGGCCAGCCTGCCACTCTCCCTTCCATGGCAGGCTGGGGGGTGGGGGACTGGGGACTCCCAGGCCTGCTCTTCGGCAGATACTGGTCACCAAAGCCCACGCCTTGAGAACTCTACCATGTGGGCTTAACAGGCTACATGATAGAAGACAGGGTAGCGGGAAGGGACCTCCTGCCTGCCCCTGGTCTTAGACACGGTGATTATTCTCTAACCTGTTGGAAAGAATCCTCAAAAAGTGTCTGCCTGGAAACGCTGATCTTCACATGGCTGGGGAGAGCATTTGACTGATAAGAAAAGGAAAAAACAAACCTCAAATTGGGGTCTTGGTGGTAACTGTTCAGTCTGGTCACCTGTCTGTCTGAACAGGTTTCCCCATCCCCCTGGGCTTGGGGAGAGAACTTGGCTGGCTTCCTAGAGATAACGTCACAAAACTGCTCGAGGTGAGACAAGTGACCTGCTCCCACCTAAGACACAGGCATTCCAATGCCTGCTGCTGGGCTAGAAAGTTGTGCTGAGATAACTCTACAACCCCAATCTCCGGGGGAGGTCCCAGTACCAGAACTCACATGGCAGAGGAAACGGAACTGGTGATACTTCCACCGAAAACTTCGGTCATAGGCACCAGGGGAACCTTGCTTCGTCCTGGGAAGAGCAAAGATGTTCTGGAATCCATGTGATTTCTCAAAAATTAGCAACGCATCTTGTTAGTCCTAAGGAAAGCTGATGCTATGTTAATTTAAAGACGAGTAAAGTAAGGTGTAAAATAAAGAAAGTGACTGCCATTAAGATCTTCTGAAGATTTGAAGATTAAAAAGAAAAACTAGAGATAAAGCCAGAGGGACTTCCCTGGTGGTGCAGTGGTTAAGAATCCGCCTGCCAAGGCAGGGGACACGGGTTCGAGCTCTGGTCCGGGAAAATCCCACATGCCACAGAGCAACTAAGCCCGTGTGCCACAACTACTGAGCCTGTGCTCCAGAGCCTGCAAGCCACAACTACTGAGCCCATGTGCCACGACTACTGAAGCCTGTGCACCTAGAGCCCATGCTCCGCAACAAAGAGTAGCCCCCGCTCGCCGCAACTAGAGAAAGCCCGCGTGCAGCAATGAAGACCCAGTGCAGCCATAAATAAATAAATTTATTTTTAAAAAAGAAAGCCAGACCTCTTGCTTTTAGAGAAAGACCACCAGTGTTATTCTGAGTAAATAGAGTAGCCCCTTCCCTCCACATCCCCACTAGTGTGACATCAAAACTGGCCACTAGAGGGCAGTAAGAGCAGCTATACCAGGCCTGTGCTAAGAGTGATGTCACCTGTGCAAAGTCCTTACCCAGACTCAAACCCTGGGCGAGGATCCTTAAAGGTGGTGGTGCGGGTATTGTGGTCCACGAAGTAACGCACCCCCTCGCTGGTGTACTTCATCTCCCACCCTGGGGGCAGAGCTGGTTCCTGGATCATCCTGGAAACATGGGAAGAGAGGGGCTAAGGGCTGGCCTCACCTTCTGGGCCTCCATGCTAAGGAGGCTGGGGTCCCTGAAGTGCTGCTTTCTCTGTTTTTACCCAGGCCCTGCACAGCCCTTGAGGGTGGGCCTTGAGGAAATGTGCTTGGCAATACCCAAGTCCTGAGGATGGTTCTGCAGCAGAGAGAGGTCATCTACTGTCCCAGGGCCAAAGAACCAGCCCTGGGTGGATGGCCGTGGCCTGAGCGGGCACCAGCAATCCCAAGGCACCCAGTGCTCCATCCCAGACTAGCTTCTGGGGGGTGGGGAGTTGACAGTGTTGGGGCAGGGCTCTCAACCCTTCTGAAATCACATCATCGGAATCCTGCACAATTGGCACAGAGACCAACAGCACCTGCCAGCCAGGCCACTCTGTATCCATGAGGAAGGCCAACTTAAGGTGCCATTTTCAAGCTCTCACTGGGCCAACAACATATCATGAGGGTCTCAGGGCACCTGTGTGTGGCCGAAGTTCCCAGAACATCGGCCGTGGAGGACAAATGCAGTCCAAGGCCACCGGGCCAGTCCTGGAGGTGCACAGGGCCCAGCCCAGACCCCTCCCGGCCTGAGTCCTTACCCCTGGGTCCGAGGGTCCTCCCACTGGGTAGTGCGTGTGTTATGGTTCACGTAATACACCCGTCCGTTGTCCTGTCTCTTCTCTGTCAGGGGAGAAGGAAAAGCGGACTCTCAGATTGACATGTCTTGAGCCCATGTCCTCTCCCCTCTGGCTCCCACCTCCTGGGCGCTGGGTCTGAATTTCTACCCCTGTTCCTAACCTGTTAGAGAAGTTTAACCAGTGCGAGCCTGGCTCACTCACATCTGTCACTGGCAAAAAGGACAAAGAGAATCTTTCCCTACTGGGGAGGAGGGGAGGGATATACACATTTTCAACTCCAGATCAAACACCATCTTTGGTTGGTTGATTTGCTGGAGGCAAGGGGGCGGTGTGGCAACACGGAGCGGGGAACACGGAGGGGGGGCAGCCCAGCTGAAACCAGAGGCATAATTGCATCCAGCTGTGTGCAAAGTGGAGGCACAGTCCAGCCTCCCCTGGATCCTAGTCCCCACCCCAGTCCATCACGGCTGCTCTCTGGTTCTGCAGCCCCTCTATCCACTGGATACAGCCGACGCAGGTGCCCCTGTCCCACAGGCAGGGTCACTGTGGGGTGGCTGCATTTTCCTTCATCCCTCTCTGATCAGCGCTCTGCACCACAGGGTCTACGTACCCCCCTGCTTAAAGGCAAAGTTTTGTTCTCAAACTCCTACATCGCAGCAAAACCTCTATGTTGCACACATGCCAAGAGACAGCTGGGGTTGTGGGCACTTAGAGTGCCATCTTGGTCTTATACCTAAGTGTGTGCTTCGAGATGGGGCAGTGTTTGGGGAGCTCAGACATACTTTCTATTCTCTGGACAACGTTTACCCTCTTGCCCTTTTACTGGTGTACTAACAATGGCGCTGAGTTGTTTGAGGGAGCAGCTCTGGGCTCCAGGGGCAAACTCAACTGCAGCTGGTGATTCTGGTCTTTAAGAGGGATTGAAAGGGGCGCCCATCAGCTCCAGGTGGATGGCAGGCAAGACTGGAGCAAGACTCTGAAACCAAGAGCGGTCACCCTTCCCAGCTCAAAGTTCCTGGGCTTTCAAACCTGTTTCTGTCCTGAAAACAAACAATGCTCATGGCCCTCCCTCTTTTACGATGACAGGGAGGAATTAAAGAAATAAAAATAATCAGTTCCAGAAGCTACAGGGAAACCAAAAGCTGAAAAAGGCACAGAACTAGAGAGCCCAGCCCCCTCCCCTTGAGTAGCAGGCTGCAATGTTCACAGTATCAACCCATGGTCCTGGTCTCTGTCTGACTTACCTGGTATCCACTACTTGATGGAAATTTCAAAAACAAGAGACTTGAAAGAACGAAAAGAAGGTGACTGGGATTGCTACAGAGCTACCATCACCTCAGAACAGCCTGTGGGACCGTCCCACAGAAGACCAGCTTCCCAACAGGGTTCTGAGGGGAAGAAGGAGCCGCTCCCAGCCCGGAAGCTTCTGCTTTGAACTAGATCCTCCCGCGTGCTCTCTCCCAAGGGCCAAAGCCGAGGCGGGTGGATCTGTCCAGCCGGGAAGTGCCCTTGTTGCTGCATGGAGGCCTTTCATGGCCCACTGGAACCACCTTGCTGCATGCAAGGTCGTAGTCTGGGAGCTGAGAAAGTCCTTAGGTGACATCTAGCTTGACCCCATTTAGGAAGAAATGGACTCGGGAGCATTCAGTCACATGCCCAGGGTCAGAGCAGCTGAGACGATGTGGATCTCAAACCTCACGTGCTCTGACCCCTGGGTCGGTGCTCAGGGAAAATGTGGGATCTCTCCTAGAGGAGCAGAAAGGGACCCAGGACTGAGCACAGGAGACTTGACAGCAGGCTTGCACTAAATGCAACTCTCCTTTGGTTTTGCTATACTTTCTGTTCAATCTTAACTCCCCTTGGGGAGATGACCCTGCCACAGCCCTGGGGAAGCTAACACAAAGCCCAAAGGATTTGATCAGGAAGGTTCCCTGGCCCTCGGCCAGATGTTCTTTTCCTCTCAGTTTCGTATCATTACAGTCTCGTGTGTTCTCCTGATCATTTGTAAACAGCACTGACTCCAACCACGGCTCCTATTCCCATCTCAAATATTTCATGCCTGGCTTCTAGGAGCTGTTTTCGAGACCCTATAAGCTGCTCTTCCTTGGTGACCATCGTTTAGCAGAAGTGGTACAGAAATAAACCACTGGACTCTACAGATCCAGGAACAATTCTGGGTCCCCTGCTCTAGTTCACAGGGTCTGCCAGATAGCCTTACAGATTCTTATTTCATCGGATGAGTCTTCCCCTGCCCAGCCAGGGATCCTATGTTTGACCCCCTCACATTTGACTTGCTGCCCATCTCTGAGACAACAGTGAACAATGACCTTTCATCGGTTCAGGGAGCTGGGTGGATCAGCTGTGTGCCTAAGGGATTCCCCCGCTGAAAAGCCAAGAACTGTGTGGAGGCCTCGCTGTCTGAGATTTTCCTTTAGGAGGGCTAGGAGGCCTTTCCAAGTGCCCTGGCGCGCAGTGGTAGTCGACTAACTGATACCCTGCCGGGCCACAGGGGTTGATGCAACCCTGTAAATTACTACCAGGGAGTAGCTGTGTCTGTATGGAGAGATGGAGAGGATCCAGTTCAAAAGCTGCACTTTTCCAGGTGATGCTTTTCCTATCATTGTCAGCTTCGTCGTCTTTGTTGGGAAGCACACCCCGGCCTATTTTAATACTATCTGTGAACACCATCAAACCAGCATTCTCTGTCTTCTGCTGGCCTAACAAACAAACTAAACCTGACCCACAACAATTCCTGCAAAAACGGCCCTCTTCAGCTCCCAGGGACTTCTGTCGTACATGCCAAACAAAACCCTGACCCAGCTCGGAGCTGCAGAATGCGCTGGGTCCTGCCATCTCTCATGACCCCTTTGTGCATGGCCACTCCTTCCCAGAATAGCCATAAGGCACGCCGTCTCACCAAGTCATGGTTGTGCATCCCTCTAACTCATTATTGGCAAATCACACCAAGGACTTGGAGTTCTCCAGTGACAAGGAGAATCCAGTACGACATCATTAACTAGCAACAGTGCACTTTCATAACATCACCAGCCCGCACTCAACTCTCTTATCTGCTTCCCTCTGGCCCCTTTCACAGCCGTTATCATAAATAAAAAGGCGGCTGAAGTCAAAATCAGGCTGAAGTCCTCCAACATCTCAGCTGCAAAGAAAGGTTTGGTAAGGTGTCTAAGCAGACAGCCACAGACCTGAAACAAATGCATCTGGGAAGCAGCCAGTGTCAAAATGCCTTCATCAAATAGGATGGATTCTTGAGGAGACACCTTGAAAGTCAGCACCACAACCCAACAGTCCCAAGGCTGCTGGGGGATTTCTCTCATAGGGTCAACCCCCTGCAGCTGTGGCAGGTGAGTGCTATAGGGGTGCAGGGGAACTCAGTTACTTTCCCAACCTTCCAGCTCCATCACCTGCAACTGCTCCAGCTGGGTATCCCCAGAGGGTGTGCTGGAGAGAATGGAAACGGGGAACCGAGGCAGGGAAGTGAGAAGATGTGCAGGGAAAGAGGACAGAGCACAACAGAGCATCCGCTGATGTGGCTGAGGGCACAGGAGAACTCAGTACTTACCCCAGCCGGGAGGGAGGGGGCCCAGTGGGTCATGGTCAGTGGAAGCACCCGAAGACTAAACACAAGAAACACAGCAGAACACAGAAGTTAAAAAAAAAAAAAAAAAAGCACTGGTTAAAAATAAATCAATCGATAAAAATAAAAATGCCAAGGACTGGTTTCCACATTTTAGCACTTTGCAGAGTATACGGTGGGGCCTTAGGTGGCATCTGCTCCTCTCGAAAGTCTTCAAAGAAGAAGAGAAACCAAAAGAGAACCCTGCACGCTGAGGGCCCAGACGGGTTGTGGAGAGGGTGGAGCGAGGGGGAGGGAGAGGTGTGCAGAGGAAGGTGGGCCAGGACGCCCCCAGGCCAGGCCGGGAGCCCGGAGCGGGGCTGCCCGGCAAAGCGCGGCCGGCCGGTGCGTCAGCCGCTCGGCTACTGCTCAAGGCGGCCAAGGCGGCTGAAATCACCACCACCTCCAACTTTCTCCAAGAACCACACACGGGAGGGGAAAAAATATCGCAGGCCTTTCCAATGAAATCATTCCCACAAGCCCTGCCCACGCCCAGAGCTTCCTGGCTGGGGGCTGGGCCCTCCTCCCTCCTGGGCGCGCGGGGAGAGGGAGCAGCGGTGTGCGGCAGACTGAGGGCCATTCAGGCCCCGGGCCCCTCACGTCCCCCAGGAATGTTTTGCTTCCCTTCACAAAGCACCTTTCTTCTCCTCCGGCCTGAACCTGAAGTTGTTCAGTGTTCTGTGTGCGTCTGTCTGGGGAGGTGGGGCTGGGGGCGAGATGATGAGAGAGAGAGAGACAGAGAGAGAGGGAGAGAGGGAGAGAGGGAGAGAGGGAGAGAGGGAGAGAGACAGAGACAGAGAGAGAGAGAGAGACAAAGAGAGAGACAGAGAGAGAGGGAGAGAGGGAGAGAGACAGAGACAGAGAGAGAGAGAGAGAGACAAAGAGAGAGAGAGAGACAGAGACAGAGAGACAGACAGAGAGACAGAGAGAGACAGAGAGACAGAGACAGAGAGGGAGAGAGAGAGAAGGGGAGACAGCAGAAAGAAGGAGGAGCTGACTCCGGGCCTTCGGGGTCGCTGTTTACATTAGAACCCCCACCCCCAGCCTCACTCTGCTGCGGGGTCCCTGGGGCAGGGCTGCAGTGGCCCAAGAGTTCTCATAGCCTGCGGGGAACGGGGGTGCTGTCAAAGACTCTTCACACTGAAATAAAACAAGTATTGTTCCCCGCTGGCTTGCTTTCTCACTCTCTCTCCTTTTTTTTCCCTTTTTTTTTTTTTTTTTTTTTGTGCCAAAGCATTTTTATTTCACTTACTAAAATTTAATTGTTACATGAGGGGGATCAAGTTCTCAATGCAGACTTCGGGCTGCCTGGCGGGCCCCGTCTGGGGGCGGTGGAGCCACACACGGGCAGGAGGATGAATGGAGCTCAGTCTCGGCTTGAGAAAACATTGGTAGAACTCAACTGCCAACGAACCCCCTTCCACGGCCCTCCCTCCACCCCCCACTAAGGACAGAGAAACTTTCTTTCTGAGGTGGCAGCTACAAGTGACTCTTCCAAAGCAAGTTCCAACAAAGACGTTGCAGTCTTGAAACCATAGGTTCCTCGATGGGACGGAGCCCCCTTCCAGCAGAGGGCCTCCTAACCAGGCAGAGGGAAACTGCTCGAAGGTGCGGGAAGCCGGGCTGTCCTGGATTTAGGGCATGTTGCCCTCAACCTCGAGGGTGTGCTTACGACCCCCACCACTGTTCCGATTTGTCTGATGGCTGCTGAAAGAAAACTTCCCCAATTCACGGAGGTTATTATGGCGTGTGTGTGGAGGAGAGGTGAGGTGAGGGGAGTTGGCAGGTCATAAAACCCAAGCTCCTCCACCTTTTTCGTAGTTAATACATAACAAGAACAGTGGGTACAAAAAACACGCGGCAACAGAAGGGAAGGAACTACCTTGTGAAACATGCACGCGCTTCAGACAACGAAGCCAAATAGAAGGCGGCAGGTGACATTGAGCTGGACCAGTGTCCTCGCAAAAGGGAAGGGCTACAGAAAAGGTCATTCTAAGGAATTAAAAGAAGCAGCATTTGGTGCAATTTTTTTGGCTGATTCAGGCCTTTTTTCTCCCCCACCAGAGTAAGTGGATGATCTGCAAAGCATTCAGAAGCTCTGCTGGGAAATTAGCTCCCAACTGGTACCACCTGGGCTTCAGCGGGCTTACAGTCGTCTCTTGCCTAACTCTACAAATCAACACACCAAAAGGTCTTTTTTCTGACAGCCTTCATGACCTGCACTGAACTAGAAACAAAAAATGTTTAAGGGCCCTTTCTTAATCTTTGCCTTTTTTTTTTAATGTCAGAAATTAAATGTTCACACAGTGTTGGCTCTCTTTCATGAAGGTGGTTTTTTGAAAAATGTCTTTGATATCCTCTCATTCTCATCCCTAGAGGCAGAGAGAAGAGGAGACGGACAGGAAGGGAGAGAGACCAGAGGCTGATAAACACAAGCGACACGTGAAATGGGTCAGCGGAAGTTGACGCTCATAATCATTTTACCTCTTACAGTTAAAGCAAAGCACTTGATTATTTTGGATATTTCTTCCCTAATGTATATAGTACAACTTGAAAAATGTTTAAAGGAAGTGAACAGAAGCCAAGAAGACACAAAAAATTAAAAGCTATATATCCTGGCCAGAAAACCAAAACCCAAAAACCCCACATCTCCAGTGAGCCAACCAACTTCCCCTGAAATGAGAGATCCCAAGTGTTACCTGGAGCACGGCTGGAAAAGCACAGAGAAAGGGGTATGGCGGGGGAGGGGACTGCGGTCAGAAAAGAGATCCTGGGATGTGCAGGTGACTCTAAGAGACAAGACAGTTTCCTTTATGATTAAGAAGCGAAAGGAATGCTGTTGAATAATTTTCCTGGTAACCGTCCCTGGGCTGGAAGAACTGGGGTGCAGGCCATGAGCCAGAGGGCTCACATGAGTTCAAGTCCCTTAGGGACTAAAAGCATTTAGTTCCAGTAATATTTTAAGATACAAACTCAGAAATAAAAAATGTCTAGCAAATACAGCCGAGGGCAAGACAAGCTCTGGGAAGGGCATAGAGGTTACAGTGTGAAAGGCAGGCTCCTTTTTGTTTTTTTTTTAAAGGATGTACCCACTGGGCACAGAACAAAACCCAGGTGCTTGAGAATTTGATCCAAGGGGCTCTTTGCAGAGCAAGAAACAAGTTGTCTGTTTCTGGATATAGCACTTTGGCATCCATACGTTAGGAGCTGCAGGATGATTTGCTTCAGTCTTGCCAACACTGGCTACACCTTCGATTATCAGGGGAGGATCAGGCAGGAGTGGAGGAGGAGCTGCCACAGGAACAGTAGTAGGCTGCAAGCAGAGTCCCGTCACAATTACAAGATGCACACGACTGGGCTGGGCATGCTCGGTGGACCGCAGCAGGACCACAAAACAGAGGGCAAATCGAAACTGCAGCGGCCAAGCTCAAGTATGTGCACGATGATCACAAGTAACAACGGCACACTGGGGCGTCAGGAGAGGGAAACGTGTCAGAGATAAGGGGACGATAACAGCCAGACCGAAAAAGGTATGCATTGAGGCAGGAAGGAATTGCAGGAGACTGCCATCTGGGATTCCCTTGATTTCCCATATTGAACTGTATTTCGTGTTCTCTGCAGGCAGCAAAGAAGAACGAGGTCTGGTTTCAGCCCAGCAGCAGCAGCAGGAGGGGGAGGGGAAGCCAATGGTATAGTATCAGCTCTTAAGTCTTCCGAGTCAAACCCTGGGCCAAGGCCAAACCCCAAAATAACTCTATGAAAGCGACTCTTCTTACTTGTAACCAGGACATGGCACCATAGCAAACAAGAGGGGTAAACCAAACCCAGAGGGGAGGGGAATCAACAGAGAGACATTGAAAGCTGACCCAAAAAAGATTCCTACCACGTTTTTCAATATGAGTCTTGTTTCAGGAACAAAAGGGAACCATCACCTCCATCCAGAACCCTCCTGGATCCCCAGCCAAGCTGAGAAAACCATGTTAGAGGACTCAGAGAGAACATTTTCTTTTAAGCGCTGAATTTTTACTTTTAGGGGACACTCCAAGTCAAAGTTCTACCTCTGCAGGCCTGGAATGATGTTGCTAAAATGAGAGAGGCAGGAGAGAGGAATGAAGGCTCCAAAAGACCGAGCAGACGTGAGCTCCAGAATCTTCCCTTTCACACACCAAACATCTGGGTCAACTGACAGAACCTACACAGTGCATGGGAGGGTAGGAAAAAAAAAAAGAGTCCTTCAATGGAGTTTTCTTTTTTAATTTAAGAAGTCGGGTAAACAGGGAGACAAAACCATGTGAGACTCCTAAAACGCGTCCTTGTCTCTAAGTCAAAAGACAAAGATTCCCAGACCTTTCCAGTTTTGCAGCCATGACCACCCAAGAAAATGGTAGGGAAAGTCTTTGGGGCCCAGCTCAAAAGGAATAATTTCTGAAATGAAGAGAAGGACCAGATTCCATCCAATTTTGAAACATGCCAGAACTGGATGCCCGGCATGTATGAAGGGGGCTGTGGAGTGGGAGGCCAGATGCCCAGAAGTGCTGCACCAGGTAGACCACTGGGCACGGGTTGTAGACAGGCATCATAGCTGACCTTGGAGGCAACTCAATGTGACAAACACCAGACTTTCTGCTCATCCATACTAAGGAAACACTATATGATGAGCAATCAGCCCCCACAGACAGAAGAAGGAACAAGCCAGCCAAGGCCAATGTCACCATGCCTTCTGGTTGATGGGGTAGCTCCTGCTTTGGGTGAGCAGAGAAAGAGCTGGAAATGATGGCAAAGCTGATGATGAATGTTATTAACTGGAATTACAGGTTTTCTGAGCATTTAGAAATGGGTTGTAGGGTTAAAGTTCATTTCAAATAGAAACAATGTGAGTTAAATGTGGTGATGTCCTAGACCAGCTCAAAAAGTTTCCAACTTCCAATATACCACACCCTGTGCAGGTTCCACTGCAGGGGAAACAAAGCTTCATGTTCAAGGGGCTCTGAGAAAATGTAATCAGAGTTCCAACTTGGGAATCCCACTTCTCTCTGCCAAAGAAGCTGTGTGGCTGGGCTCCCCACCAAGCACCAGGCTGCTGGTAGGGGCTCTAATGAGACAGAGACCCAGGAAGGAAGGTTCCTAAAGGGACCCAGTATGGGAGACCATTAGACAGTTATTTTGGGACCACAACACTCTGACTTATGGACTAGAAGGTTTAAATGTTATTCTGTAGGTAATGACCACAGAAGGTTTCGAGCCAGTGATTAATAATGTAGAGCAAAGCCCCATTCCTTAAATCTTCCACAGTGATTCTTTTTAAAAAGTGACAAAATGGGGAATTCCCTGGTGGTCCAGTGGTTAGACTCCGAGCTTCCACTGCAGGGGGCCCAGGTTCAATCCCTGGTTCGGAGACTAAGATCCCGCAGCTGCGTGGCATGGCCAAAAAATTAAAAAGAAAAAAAAAAGTGACAAAATGACAGAGATATTTGAAGACTGCTCTGCTAGAAACAGGCAGTACACATTGGAGGAGAGAGAATGACAGCAAAGAGACAATTCCAAGTCTGCCTTAATCATTCAGGTGGGAGGGACAGAGGAAAATCAGGAATCAGATAGAAGGAGGCTGACCTAGACCGGTGGTCAATACACTTTTTCTGTAAAGGGCCACAGAAGTATTTTAGGCTTTATGGGCCACCTGGTCTTTGTTGTGGCTACTCAACTCTGCCATTGTAGCATGAAAGCAGCCACAGTCAATATCCACACTATGGGGTGTGCTTGTGTTCCGATAAAACTTTATTTACAAAACTAGCTGGGGGCCCGTTTGGCCCAAAGGCCATAGTTTGCCCACCCCAAATCCAGATGAACTTTAAGGTCCCTCCATCCTTCAGAACCTGTCAGATGATAAACATCTAAAGAAAACCAGTAGCAGCAATAGAAAGGGAAGGATTTGGGTGACTGCTTTGATTTGAAAAGGCGAGGTATGGGAGAGGTCACAGCAATCTTCAGGTCTCAAGTCTGGGTAAATGGACTTGGATGGAGGCACCAGAAGAGAAATCCAGTGCTGGAAGAAAGATGGGGGAATTCAGTTTCAGATACATGTACTGAGTCCATAAACACAGAAGGTGGACATTGAGTCACTAAGTTAGAAACACTGGAGTTTGAGGCATTTCACTGTGATGAGTAAAATCTCCAGTGTCAGAGCACTGACATTTCTAGCCACCATTTTCCCTGCTCACCAAACAGGTGGACGGAGAATGTGCGTGGCCACTGGGAGGCTCCCCTCCCTCGTGGCTGGTCCCCGCCTCTCACCTGGTAGAGGAATCTTTGGCTGAAGTGCTGCATGGCGCCCTGGAGCTGGTTGCGCTGGGACTGCCACTGCTCATAATTCCGCACGTACTCGGCCGTGGGGCGCTGCCAGGTGGTGGTCCGAGTGTTGTGGTCCACGTAGTAGAACCTGCCTCGGGGGTCTGTGCGTTTCTCCCAGCTGCAAACATCAAGCTCAGAATGAATATAGTGACCGCCTCACCCCTCCACTCAAATGCTAGAGAAATCGCAGGATGGCTGGCAAGAAGGAGGGTGAGGAAGGGTCTGGTGTGGGGTCTGGCACAGGAGTCTGGCTGCTCTGGGAAGGCACAGCCAGGTGGGCTCCAGTCACGGAGGCTTCTAGGGCTTAGATGATTCTAGCAGACATGTGTGGTTGCCCCCCCCACCAGCAACCAACCCCTCTTTACCAACAGCTCCTGATTTCCATGTCAGGGATCCAAGTGGTTCTGGGGCACCTGACTGTACTCCCAACCCTGGAGTTGAACTGCTGACTGGACCAGGAGTGGGCAAGTGACCTATGCTGAGCCAGTCAGGATGAATCTCATGGCTTTTGCTAGTTATGGTGGGAAGAATGTAGTCTCTCTTCTTTGCCGGATATGACTGAGAAAGTATGCAGTCCTGGCACTGGCTGCCATCTTGGACCCAAACACAATATGAAGTTGACCCAGTAGATGGCAGAGCAGAAAAATGGGAAAAAAGCCAGTCTTTTGGGGATACTGTTGAGCCAATGGATCATGGTTCACTTGAAACCAGGATCTACATCTAGAATTTTTAGTTACATGAGGCAGTGAATTCTCTTCATTATTCAAGCCAATTTGGATCCCAATTTTTGTTCCTTGAAACTGAAATTATCCTGATATAAGGTGCCAGTGAAAATACGCTGCATGACCACGAGAAGAAGAGTTGGTGCAAATGACAGCAGGACTCTCCACATTGTCTTTTGTTGAGGAAGCAATCTTTCCAGAGTTGGCCCTAAAATATCCATGGGCAAGGCAGGGCTAGAACAGAGAGTAAAAATCCTCAGCTGTGCTTGGTAGGTGTAACTTGATTTCCACATACACAGGGAAGAAGTGATCAAAAGAAAGTAAGAAAGGGGACTCCGCAGGGTGACAGAAATATTGTACATTTTGATGGAGTGTGAGTTACATAAGTGTATGCATTTGTCAAAGCTCAGTGAACTGTATAACTAAGATCTGTTTATCTCACTGTGTGTAAATTATATTTCAATTTTCAAAAATGAATTTGAATCTAATTAAGCCTCCATATCTAACAACCAGTTTACCAGGAAAGATAAGGAATAAAGGAACATGTAACACAACACAGGGGTCACAATCAGCCACATCCAGAATGTGAGAAATTCTACAAGACAGATGCCCAGGATCTTCAACAAATAAATAGCCAGAAAAAAACAAGAAAGGGTGGGGGAACTTATAGATTAAGAGAGACTTATGAGATCAGCCAAAAGCAATATGTTGATCTTGAGTTTGGATCTGATTCAAACAAATCAAGTGTGAAAACATTTTTAAGACAATTGGGGAAAACGCAACACAGACTGTGTATGACATAAGTAAGGAAATACTGTTAATTGTGTTGGGTGGGATAATGGTATTTTGGTTGTGTTTAAAACAAAACACTCATCTGTTAGAGGTGTATGTGATGTATTTATGGATCCAAGGATATGATGACTGGGATTTGCTTTACAATTCATTGGTCCCCTCCTCTGAAAAGCGGGAAGATCAGATAAAACAAAATATTAACTGTTAGAACCAGGCAATGGTTACAAGGGATTCATTGCTATTCTCTCAAATTTGCTGTATGCCTGAATTTTCCATTATAAATTTGAAAGGGGAAGGGGGAGAAAAGGAGTTTTAAAAAAATAAGAGAGAGATACCACTGAAGAAAATGGGGTTAACCCAATGCAAAAGGAACCCAAAATGGATTACACTGTACGATTCCAAAGTGTTGGAGGGTCTTTGTTCCCTAACTACCCTGTCATATGATCTCTGAATTCTGATCTTATCCACATGACTATGGCGCTTTGGTCTGATACTTTCCTCAGCTTTCAGGGTTAGCCTCCTGGCTGACTTTTGTTGCCACCTCTTCAACAATTCTTTCAAACTCAAAGCCTCCCTAAAAATGGCTTCTCCTCAAGTAGTTCCCAGTCCCTGTTCACAGACTGTGTCTGAATTCCGCTTGCTGGACTGCCTTGCCGTCCTGACCTGCTGCCACTTTGGATTCAACTAAATGTCATCCCTCTCGCCCCAAACCTGAGCCTTTCCCCGTCCTCCCTGCATCAGTCCTCCTCCCAGGGATAAAACAACACCATCATTCCTGACTCCATGTCACTAAGCCACTCAGCCCGAGGGCTGATTTTTATTTCGTCTCCCTGCCCTTGACTTTCCATTTCTACGTCCAACTATCTCTGAACTAATCTCCTTATCCAATCCAGCCAATAAACTGCCATCAGGGTAACCCCAGCAGTCTGACTCCTTATGTCAGGCTCGAGTCAAAACCTTGAATCAGTATTCAAGGCTCACAATAATCTGGAACCTTCCCACCTTTCTCATAAATTCTCCCAACCAGTGATTTTTATTTATTTTTATTTGTTAGCAAAGGAATCATGTATCTATGGTTTGAAACACAAACATACTACAGGAGATTCAATGAAAAGCAGTGTCTCCTCCCCTCCTTCTCCCCACTGATGATTTCTGCTCCCCAGAGGCAACAACTACTTTCAGCCCTTGACTGCTTCTTCTATTGACAGTCGTACTTCTAAATAAATGCTTACTCCATAATTTCTTGATTTCTGCCAAATTAGATATGACTTATGGACTTTCCACTAGCAAAGCTGAGGATTTAGTTCTTGCATTCCACCCCCCAACACACACAATGCTCTCTCCTCCCCCATCCTCCCAATTTAGAAAACCATCATTAACTCAATATTCAGAGTCTGGATTATGACTTTGTAGAATACTGTACATACATTTGCTTACTTGTACACCTTTTTTTCTCTTTCTCTAGAGTTAAGAACTGCGTGTTTGATTCTGCTTGGTTTTCAAGGACCTATCACAAATTCACCCCCAGATTCTGACAGGGCTGGTGGCCTCCCAGGATCACTTAACTCTGGGCCTCATTTCTCCAGGCACCCTTTGTCCAGCGTGGACAGCTGTCCTCCAGGCCTGCCTGCTCTACATTCCTGCCCTGAGTCATCTTCCCTCACCCTCCTCTTGGCCCCTGAACTGAGTCCCCTGTGTCTTGCATCTCAGGACTTCTTTCTCTGTTTCCTCTTGTCTGGTAGAAGAAATCATCTAGGAGTTTCTGAGAAAGGATGCACCAAAGTTAATTTTTTGAAACTCTGCATGTCCGAAGATGCCTTTATTTCAACCCTCACACCTGAGTGTTAAAATGTCTAAAAGTTGATTTCTGGATTCACTCAGCTGTTTCACTAGAAGATCCCCAAATATCACAAACTATAGTTTTCTTCCCTTAGACTGGTCACTTTCCCCAGCAAAAAAAACCTTCCAGTCTTTAGCCTGGAGGCAGCATCCTCACTTAATCCCTTTTTCCTGAGTTCATCTCTGCCTTCGGCTATGGCTGTGTTCTCTACACTGGTTCTACTCTCCCAGGAACTTCTTACACTAGCAGCACTCACGTGGCTGCGCATGCGTGTATGTGAACACGTGTGTGTGTGCATGTCTGTGTGTGCACACATACACATGGCAGAGGGTTGGGAGCGATGGCTGACAACCTAGAAATATAGCTGCTCCTTGCACAAATTTTAAACTTCCAAGTTTTTTGTCTCATTACACATACACATACACATTCACACACACACCCCATATGTCTCTGATCACTGAAGCTTTCCAGGGCTCCATGGTGCAAATTGGCTGCCTTCCGGGTGGAAACCCCACACCGGAAGCTTGGGTTTCAGCTTCTGCAACTCTGCCATTTATCCATCAGCAACTAAACTCTGATTACAATCTCCCATATGCTTTTTCTCCTCTTCCATTCCTTTATCATTATACTTTTTTATAACCTTTATTGCTATTTTAGTGGGTTTTCAGGAAGGAATGGAAATAAATACATGTTCGATCCATATGTTTAACTAGAAGTCCTCTGCACTGGTGAATTTCAAACTTCTAAGCAGCATAATCACACCCTTGGTTGCCGGTAAAATCCTACGCAGAATCACAATCTACAAAAACAGAGCAGTGGTTGGAGGCCAGGTCAGCCCTTTCATGTTGTTTGGTTCCAGGGGGCATCTACACCAAACCCAGGGGCCTTGCTGTACACACTTTGGGCATCTTTGTTTCACACAAACCCTCCGCTCCAGCAAAACTGCTCCATGCATCATTCCCTAAACACAGCTTTTACATTCACACTGTTCTCCCAAACTGGATCACCTTCCTCTTCTCACTGAAGTCCACCCCTCAGCCTTTCCTAAAGATCAAGTCTAAGCCCCCTATGAGGCCTCCCCAATACCATGCTCTATGGTGATCACTCCCCCTGCTCACCTCAAGTTTGAGAACCACCTAAGAATGACTAAACAGCAAATTACTGCATTCATCCTTAACTACCAGGTCCAATACTTTTTTCTCCTGGATAAAACGACTGGTCTTCATACAAGTGTCCCATGGGTGGGACAGAAGGAGATGGCCATGATAAACTGAATCCTTTGGTTCAATCTCGCTCCCGGATGTCTAGGTCTGCTGATATAATGGCTCCATCTATAGTTTCAAGGTTGCTCTCACCATGGTAATACTTCCTCAGGGCGGAACTTCTCCCATTAATTAGCAATGAAAGCTTGAGCATTCTGTTCTCTCTGGGTTCCCTATTACATAGCAGAACTAAGTGCCAGGGGCTTAAAGGTCTGGGTCTAAAACTCAGGAAGAACTCATAGGCTATAGTGGGTGCAGAGCTGAGCCATCTCACAATAAAACATTAAAACTATCCTGAAAATAAGAAAGCTGGGTCTAGTATTCCACCTCAATACTTAAAGAAGAGTAAATCCTCAGCCATTCTTAGAAGATACCATTAAAGATCTTCATTTAGATTCCATTCAAATGTTCACCAGGTCAAGGTCTAAATAACTTATAGATCAGAGAGGTTAAGAGGCAAGCAACCAGCACACTTACAGAGTTACCACCACTTTTAAATATGTGTGTCATAGGGAGATTGGTTCAAGATGGCGAAGCAGAAGGACGTGCGCTCACTGCCTCTTGCAAGAGCACTGGAATCACAACTAACTGCTGAACAATCATCGACAGAAAGACACTGGAACTCACCAAACAACATACCCCACATCCAAAGACAAAGGAGAAGCCACAATGAGATAGTAGGAGGGGCGCAATTATAATAAAATCAAGTCCCATAACTGCTGGGTGGGTGACTCACAAACTGGGGAACACTTATACCACAGAAGTCCACCCACTGGAGTGAAGGTTCTGAGCCCCACGTCAGGCTTCCCAACCTGGGAGTCTGGCAACAGGAGGAATTCCTAGAGAATCAGACTTTGAAGGCTACCAGGATTTGACTACAGGACTGGGGGAAACAGAGACTCCACTTTTGGAGGGCACACATAAAGTAGTGTGCGCACTGGGACCCAGGGGAAGGAGCAGTGACCCCATAGGAGACTGAACCAGACCTACCTGCTGGTGTTGGAGGGTCTCCTGCAGAGGCGGGGCATGGTTGTGGCTCACCGTGGGGACAGGGACACTGGCAGCGGAAGTTCTGGGAAGTACTCCTTGGAGTGAGCCCTCCCAGAGTCTGCCATTAGCCCCACCAAAGAGCCGGTAGACTCCAGTGCTGGGTTGCCTCAGGCCAAACAACCAACAGGGAGGGAACTCAGCCCCACCCAACAGCAGACAAGCGGATTAAAGTTTTACTGAGCTCTGCCTACCAGGGCAACACCCAGCTCTACCCACCACCAGTCCTTCCCATCAAGAAGCTTCACAAGCCTCTTAGATAGCCTCATCCACCAGAGGGCAGACAGCAGAAGCAAGAAGAACTACAATTCCGCAGCCTGTGGAAGGAAAACCACATTCACAGAAATAGAGACAAAATGAAAAGGCAGAGGACTATATACCAGATGAAGGAACAAGATAAAACCCCAGGAAAACAACTAAATGAAGTGGAGATAGGCAACCTTCCAGAAAAAGAATTCAGAATAATGATAGTGAAGATGATCCAGGACCTTGGAAAAAGAATGGAGGCAAAAATCGAGAAGATGCAATAAATGTTTAACAAAGACCTAGAAGAATTAAAGAAAAAACACCTAGAAGAATTAAAGAACAAACAAATAGAGATGAACAATACAATAACTGAAATGAAAACTATACTAGAAGGAATCAATAGCAGAATAACTGAGGCAGAAGAACAGACAAGTCACCTGGAAGACAGAATGGTGGAATTCACTGCCACAGAACAGAATAAAGAAAAAAGAATGAAAAGAAATGAAGACAGCCTAAGATAACCTCTGGGACAACATTAAACACACCAACATTCACATTATAGGGGTCCCAGAAGGAGAAGAGAGAGAGAAAGGACCCGAGAAAATATTTGAAGAGATTATAGTCGAAAACTTCCCTAACATGGGAAAAGAAATACCCACCCAAGTCTAGGAAGCGCAGAGAGTCCCAGGCAGGATAAACTTAAGGAGAAACACACCAAGACACACAGTAATCAAACTGACAAAAATTAAAGACAAAGAAAAATTACTGAAAGCAACAAGGGAAAAACGACAACTAACATAAAAGGGAACTCCCATAAGGTTAACAGCTGATTTCTCAACAGAAACTCTACAAGCCAGAAGGAAGTGGCACGATACATTTAAAGTGATGAAAGGGAAGAACCTGCAACCAAGATTATTCTACCCGGTAAGGATCTCATTCAGATTCGACGGAGAAATCAAAAGCTTTACAGACAAGCAAAAGCTAAGAGAATTCAGCATCACCAACCCAGCTCTACAACAAATGCTAAAGGAACTTCTCTAAATGGGAAACACAGAGAAGAAAAGGACCTACAAAAACAAACCAATAGGGCTTCCCTGGTGGTGCAGTGGTTGAGAGTCCGCCTGCCGATGCACGGGACGCGGGTTCGTGCCCCGGTCCGGGAAGATTCCACATGCCGCGGAGCGGCTGGGCCCATGAGCCATGGCCGCTAAGCCTGCACGTCCGGAGCCTGTGCTCCACAATGGGAGAGGCCACAGCAGTGAGAGGCCTGCATACCGCCAAAAAAAAAAAAACAAAACAAAAACCCATAACAGTTAAGAAAATGGTAATAGGAACATACATATCAATAATTACCTTAAATATGAATGGATTAAATGCTCCAAACAAAAGACACAGGCTCACTGAATGGATACAAATACAAGACCCATATATATGCTGTCTACAAGAGACCCACTTCAGACCGAGGGACACATACAGACTGAAAGTGAGGGGATGGAAAAAGATATTCCATGCAAATGGAAATCAAAAGAAAGCTGGAGTAGCAATACTCATATCAGATAAAATAGTCTTTAAAATAAAGGATGTTACAAGAGACAAGGAAGGACACTACGTAATGATCAAGGGATCAATCCAAGAAGAAGATATAACAATTATACATATATATGCACCCAACACAACAATTATAAATATATATGCACCTCAATACATAAGGCAACTGCTAACAGCTATAAAAGAGAAAATCAACAGTAACAGAATAATAGTGGGGGACTTTAACACCTCACCTACACCAATGGACAGATCATCCAGACAGAAAATTAATAAGGAAACACAAGCTTTAAATGACCCAATAGACTAGATAGATTTAATTGATATTTATAGGACATTCCATCCAAAAACAGCAGATTACACTTTCTTCTCAAGTGCACACAGAACATTCTCCAGGAGACATCACATCTTGGGTCACAAATCAAGCCTCAGTAAATTTAAGAAAATTGAAATCATATCAACCATCTTTTCTGACCACAATTCTCGCTATGCGATTAGAAATCAATTACAGGGAAAACAACGTAAAAAACACAAACACATGGAGGCTAAACAATATGTTACTAAGAGATCACTGAGGAAATCAAAGAGGAAATCAAAAATACCTAGAGACAAATTACAACAAAAACACAACGACCCAAAACCTATGGGATGCAGCAAAAGCAGTTCTAAGAGGCAAGTTTATAGCTATACAAGCCTACCTCAAGAAACAAGAAAAATCTCAAATAAACAATCTAACCTTACACCTAAAGGAACTAGAGAAAGAAGAACAAACAAAACCCAAAGTTAGTAGAAGGAAAGAAATCATAAAGATCAGAGCAGAAATAAGTGAAAAAGAAACAAAGAAAACAATAGCAAAGATCAATAAAACTAAAAGCTGGTTCTTTGAGAAGATAAACAAAATTGATAAAACTTTAGCCAGACTCATCAAGAAAAAGAGGGAGAGGACTCAAATCAATAAAATTAGAAATGAAAAAGGAGAAGTTACAATGGACACTGCAGAAATACAAAGCATCCTAAGAGACTACTACATGCAATTCTATGCCAATAAAATGGACAACCTGGAGAAATGGACAAATTCTTAGAAAAGTATAAGCTTCCAAGACTGAACCAGGAAGAAATAGAAAATATGAACAGACCAATCACAAGTAATGAAATTGAAAGTGTGATTAAAAATCTTCCAACAAACAGAAGTCCAGGACCAGATGGCTTCACAGGCGAATTCTATCAAACATTTAGAGAAGAGCTAACACTCATGCTTCTCAAACTCTTCCAAAAAATTGCAGAGGGAGGAACACTCCCAAACGCATTCTATGAGGCCACCGTCACCCTGATACCAAAACCAGACAAAGATATTACAAAAAAAGAAAATTACAGGCCAATATCACTGATGAATATAGATGTAAAAGTCCTCAACAAAATACTAGCAAACCGAATCCAATAGCACATTAAAAGGATCATACACCATGATCAAGTGGGATTCATCCCACGGATGCAAGGATTCTTCAATATACGCAAATCAATCAATGTGATACACCATATTAACAGATTGTAGCACAAAACCCACATGATCATCTCAATAGATGCAGAAAAAGCTTTCGACAAAATTCAACACCGATTTATGATAAAAACTCTGCAGAAAATGGGCATAAAGGGAAACTGCCTCAACATAATAAAGGCCATATACGACAAACCCACAGCAAACATCATTCCCAATGGTGAAAAACTGAAAGCATTTCCTCTAAGATCAGGAACAAGACAGGGATGTCCACTCTTGCCACTATTATTCAACATAGTTTTGGAAGTCCTAGCCACGGCAATCAGAGAAGAAAAAGAAATAAAAGGAATACAAATTGGAAAAGAAGAGGTAAAACTGTCACTGTTTGCAGATGGATTTGGATTGGAAGAATCAATATTGTGAAAATGACTATACTACCCAAAGCAATCTACAGATTCAGTGCAATCCCTGTCAAATTACCAGTGGCTATTTTTACAGAACTAGAACAAAAAATCTTAAAATTTGTATGGAGACACAAAAGACCCCGAACTGCCAAAGCAGTCTTGAGGGAAAAAAACGGAGCTGGAGGAATCAGATGCCCTGACTTCAGACTATACTACAAAGCTACAGTAATCAAGACAATACAGTACTGGCACAAAAACAGAAATACAGATCAATGGAATAGGACAGAAAACCCAGAGATAAACCCACACACCTATGGTCAACTAATCTATGACAAAGGAGGCAAGGATGTATAATGGAGAAAAGACAGTCTCTTCAATAAGTGGTGCTGGGAAAACTGGACAGCTACATGTAAAAGAATGAAATTAGAACACTCCCTAACAGCATACACAAAAATAAACTCAAAATGGATTAGAGACCTAAATGTAAGACCGGACACTATAAAACTCTTAGAGGAAAACATAGGAAGAACAAACACCCTTTGACATAAATCACAGCAAGATCTTTTTTGATCCACCTCCTAGAGTAATGGAAATAAAAATTAAAAATTAACAAATGGGACCTAGTGAAACTTAAAAGCTTTTTCAAAGCAAAGGAAACTACAAACAAGATGAAAAGACAACCCTCAGAATGGGAGAAAATATTTGCAAATGAATCAACGGACAATGGATTAATCTCCAAAATATATAAAGAGCTCATGCAGCTCAATATTAAAAAAACAAACAACCCAATCCAAAAATGCAGAGAAGACCTAAACAGACATTTCTCCAAAGAAGACATACAGATGGCCATAAGCACAGGAAAAGATGCTCAACATCACTAATCATTAGAGAAATGCAAATTAAAACTACAATGAGGTATCACCTCACACCAGTTAGAATGGGCATCATCAGAAAATCTACAAACAACAAATGCTGGAGAGGGTGTGGAGAAAAGGGAACCCTCTTACACTGTTGGTGGGAATGTAAATTGATACAGCCACTATGGACAACAGTATGGGGGTTCCTTAAAAAACTAAAAATAGAATTATCATATGAGCCTGCAATCCCACTCTTGAGCATATACCCAGGGAAAACCATAATTCAAAAAGACACATGCACCCCAATGTTCATTGTAGCACTATTTACAATAGCCAGGTCATGGAAGCAACCTAAATGCCCATCGACAGACGAAAGGATAAAGAAGATGTGGTACATATATACAATGGAATATTACTCAGCCATAAAAAGGAACGAAATTGGGTCATTTGTAGTGATGTGGACGAATCTAGAGACTGTCATACAGAGTGAAGTAAGTCAGAAAGAGAAAAACAAATATCACATATTAATGCATATATGTGGAACCTAGAAAAATGGTACAGATGAACCGGTTTGCAAGGCAGAAATAGAGACACAGATGTAGAGAACAAACGTATGGACACCAGGGGAAAGTGACGGGGGTGGGTGGGTGGTGGTGGTGGTGTGATGAATTGGGAGATTGGGATTGACATATATACACTAATATGTATAAAATGGATAACTAATAAGAACCTGCTGTATAAAAAATATATAAAATAAAATTCAAAAGTTCAAAACAAAAATGACAGACAAAAAAATATATACATGCTATAAATTCACAAAGTACAAGTGTGCAATGTGTCCTGTTAAAAGTTGATGATTAATTTGTGAGACAACTGGAGAAATCTGACTACTCACTGGGTTTGATGGTGGTAGGTAAATACTGTTAATAATATAGTGGTTTTACTTTTAATAAGAGAACACTTTTTAGAAATATATACTGAAATTTGGATAAAATGATATGATTTCTGGGATCTGCTTCAAAATAATCTAGAACAGGGGTCGGGGAGGGGTGAGTGAGGATTACACAGCAGGAGGTGGCAAATGTTTTCTACCAAGGGCCGAAAAGTAAATATTTCAGTCTTTGCAGGCTTTACAGTCTGTATCACAATTACTCAACTCGGCCAATGAGCACAAAAGCAGCCATGGACAATAAGTAAACAAATGAGAGGGGCTGTGTTCCAATAAAACTTTATTTACAAAACAGGTAGCAGGCTGGATTTTGTCCACAGGCCCACAGTTTGCCAACCGCTGGTATAGATGAAACAAGAGTGGCCATGAGTTGATAATTATTGAAGCTAGGTGTTGAGTGTGTGGGCATTCTTTGTCCCACATATTTGAAAAGTTCAATATGAAAATTTCTATAATTTCCAAAATAAAATGTTTTAATTTTTTTCTAAGAAGTCAATGTTTATCTTTGGTAAGTTCCCTGGACTTAAAGGAGAAACAGAGTGAGAACGAAGGATGGCGGATTATGAGTGTGATTTCCAGAACGGTAAGGAAGAAAAGGAAAACACAAGCATTCTACTGGAAAACTGAAACTAAAAGCAGCCCATCCGTGGAAACTTGTAGGACTGGAAAGTGAGGTGATATTTGCCCGGCACACGCCTGACAGGTGAACAAAACAGAGCACAGGGGCTCTCCCAATACGCCCACCTCTGACATCCTCTCCCTCCGCGAGTTTCGGAGGGGGAAGTCAGCGTTCATGTTCTATGTAGGAGCCCTTCATGGCTGCTTTACTGGGAGGTGATTCTTTCCTGAGAGCAGAATGCATTCCCTTTCGAAAGCTCTCAGGACTGGGAGACACATGTGGAAAGAACTTTCTGTCCCTGGCAGACAGGGAACCAAACCCCTTCTCCTTGAACTTGGACAGTCTTCCCTCACTTGGAAGCCTCACTCATCCTCTGGTTTTGGAGAACTTAGCTGCGTTCTCACAAAGCCCGCTGAACGAGAAGCACACTGTCTCCAGGGGCTGGTTGGACACAGGGCGTTATGAAGTGCATCAACACCCTCTCTATCTTGGCTTCCTTGTGCTCGTTTTTCCCCCAGAGATGCTCTAAATGTTCCTAGTCTGTCCTAGGAAATGAGAGCTGAATTAAAGTAAGTGAGTAGGGAAGGCAATCAAGGGACCCAGGATAAATGTCCCTGGACTTTGCTACCTCTGCAGAAAGAAACTGAAAATCGGGCCCTATAGGATATTTCTGTAGGTGAAATGACTGAGGCCAGTGAGAGACCAAGGGCCCCGGAGGCCTCCCCAACCCTCCTTCCTCCAGAACCCAATATCCATGGGGGCTCTGAATACCACTTAAGAAAGCCCATGACCAATACAACACATGTAGGAAGAAGGGAAAGTAGAAAGAGAGAGCAGAGAATGCAGAAGGGGATGACTGTAGGAGGAGGGGAAAAGAAAGAGAGAAAGGACGAGAGTGGGGTAAAATAAAGAGATGGCCATGGCAGTGAGTGGTGGAGAAGCTGATGGGGGACTCTTGGTGCCAATTCTAGAGCCTCGGGTCTTACTGGTCCAAGCCTTACCCTGGAGGAAGAGGCCGCTCCCAGGTGGTGGTCTTGGTATTGTGGTCAACATAATAGACACGCCCGTTGGGGAGCTCTCGCTGCTCCCATCTGCAAAATAAAGTCAAGGGAGGCATGAGACACACAGGTGAAAGGCATATGCCCTTGCTCAAAGGAGTCATTCACTACTATTAGGCTAATGTGAGAGGTAACATCAAAGTCAACGTGCAAGACCAACCCGCTGGTCAGACAAGCTCCACGTTGTCACTGATGGTGGCACACACGTCTGCTTCTTGAAAAAACTATAACAGTTCCCCTTTATGGATTCAAGGTACTAGATAACCCACAGATCATGCTAAATTCCCCTAAACAACCCATATGAATCTACATTGCCATGGATTTTTGTGAATCACTGTCTCTTGGCCATTTCGGGATCAAAGAGCCCTTTAGGAATGTGATGAAAGCTTCCAAAATGCACTTACCAACAAAAATGTGTGTGCAATTTCTGGGATTCCCGGACCTCTCCTAAAGCTCATCCATGGACCCTCCAGCGCTCGTAGCCTACTGCCTCTTAAAGTCACAAATTATATGACTGTCCCTGTTCTCCTAGAATCATATATATTCATGATCACATTTCTTTTTAAAATACAGGATTCATTTACAGAGGATCTTTAAAAAGAGATCTGGATGGATCAAGAAATATAGCATACTGCTATTTATTGGCTGCTCTACCGCTCAGTCTGTGTGTGGGTTACTATGAGATCAGGGTGCTGAGGGTGGCTCATCTGTGCTAATGGCTGAACGACAAGGTAGCAGATGATCCAAAGAGTTACGACAAAGGCAAAATCACTACAAAATACAGCCAAGGACCAGCCATCCCAACACTCCCGTTATTCCCACATTCAATGCAATCTGACAATAACTCCACTTCCCTAGAATACAGTAACCTATATATACGGGATGCAAAGATTTATGTTTATAAAATGATTACTGTTTTATGAAGGATGTTAATGGTCCTTTTAGCCTTTATGTTTTACATTGATTTTAGTTACTTCTACTTTTGGGTACTGCCTAGGGGAAGGTGACCTTTGCCAGGAAACTAGTACAGTCAGTTCTACTGAAATGTTTGTTTTAAAAACACAAATCTAGGGCTTCCCTGGTGGTGCAGTGGTTGAGAGTCCGCCTGCCGATGAAGGGGACACGGGTTCGTGCCCCGGTCTGGGAGGATCCCACATGCCGTGGAGCGGCTGGGCCCGTAAGCCATGGCCACTGAGCCTGCGCGTCCGGAGCCTGTGCTCCTCAACGGGAGAGGCCACAACAGTGAGAGGCCCATGTACCGCAAAAATAAATAAATAAATAAATGAAAATAAAAATAAAAACACAAATCTATGCCAATGTGATTGATACATAAGGGAACATACTATGAATTTTGGGTTTGCCTTGTATGAATTTGCCTTCAAAACACACTAGATGAACACAGAAGACTTCCCCCAGCTAAACCCAGTCATGTAGAAATACACAAAACCCACACTCATCTGCCAGCTACCTCACTTTACTGCGTGTTACACACCATACTCACCCACATCTGGTGCTGTATCTCCCATCTGATTTCAGAAAGCCCTCTTTGTACCACTTCATGACGACACTCAGAAGCCCCAACCCTTCCAACACCTGCTTCCACAAGCGAACTCCAGGTCTTCTCATGGAAATGTGCTGTATGTATTGTAGTGCTACGATCTCAACCATTTAACATGCGTACAACTGTGCGACCATTGTTATTCGGTTCCTATTTGTGTCACTGACTAAGTTTCGACTGTTACACCCCTAATCCACTTTTTCCCATAAGCCCTGTGGGGTTTTTTTGTTTTTTGTTTTTTGTTTTTGCAGTATGTGGGCCTCTCACTGTTGTGGCCTCTCCCGTTGAGGAGCACAGGCTCTGGACGTGCAGGCTCAGCAGCCATGGCTCACGGGCCCAGCCGCTCCACGGCATGTGGGATCTTCCCGGACCGGGGCACGAACTCGTGTCCCCTGCATCGGCAGGCAGACTCTCAACCACTGCGCCACCAGGGAAGCCCAGCCCTGTGGTTTTTACTGCATGATTTGGCATAGCGTGGTGGTTTCTAGGAACACATATGTTATAGCAGAGTTGACTGTATACTGAAATAAATGTCCTAACTTCTGTTACTAAGCCTGGTGTGTCTACTCAAATAGACATCAGCTTTATTCGATACCATTTCTCACGTCTGATCAGCGGACTGCATTGATAAGCCCCTCTGAGGTTAATTCAGATACAGGTATATGCAAGGTCTTTAAGGCAAAGATGGGAAGGGGGTAACCATCACCCACTGAACAACCACAATGAGCTGCAGGCTCATTTTTACTTCATTCAGTCCTGCCTTCATCGTTTACGGTGGCACATGCCATCACCATCAAGGGAACTGAGGCTCAGAGAGGCTAAGTAACTCTTACGTGGCATTTAAACTCAGCTCCCTGGGACTTCCCTTGTGGTCCAGTGGTTAAGACTTCACCTTCCAATGCAGGCGGTGCAGGTTCGATCCCTGCTCGGGGAACTAAGATCCCACGTGCCTCGTGGCCAAAAAACCAAAACATAAAACAGAAGCAATATTGTAACAAATTCAATAAAGACATTAAAAATGGTTCACATTGGGACTTCCCTGGTGGTCCAGTGGCTGAGACTCCGTGCTCCCAATGCAGGGGGCCGGGTTCAATCCCTGGTCAGGGAACTAGGTCCCACATGCCACAACTAAGAGTTCACATGCCTCAACTAAAGAGCCCACATGCTGCAACTAAGACCCAGCGCAGCCAAATAAATAAATATTTTTAAAGTTATTTTTTTTAATGGTCCACATCAGAAAAATCTAAACAAACAAACAAACTCAGCTCTGACTCTCTGGCCCATGAGTTTTACCATGTCACTCTGAAAGGAAGAAAGGAGGAAAAGGAAGGGCAACTGGAACTTATAAGGAACCCACAACCCAGCAGACAAGGTGCCAGGTGCCTTTCCAAAGCCCACCTCAATGTCAACAGCTTTCCCTAGTACAGGAGTCTGGGTAGGGGGACCTATAGGATCAAGACGACTGGGGAGAAATTATAGTAAGTCCACCTAGTTAATTTCTAGGCTCCATTTTAATCACAACCCTCTGCTCAGATACAATCTATAGGAAGAGGCTGCACATTTTGCACCACTGGGAGGCTTAGCCTGGGAGCAGTGAGGTCTGGTAGTCCCAGACTCCCTCCTTCCAAAAGGGATCAACTACTGTGTTGAGGACTGGAGTGCTATAAACACCATTAAAATGAGCTCGAGAACATTTTCTCTCCTGGGTATTCCTGCTCAAGGTTCTGGTTGAAGCAGATACTGGTGACTTGGCCCAGGCGCCCTGGGTTCCTCCCACTGCAAAAGGAAGATTCTTGCACTTCAGTCAGTATTTTATTGAAAGGGCAGAATCTTCTGACAAAACTGACCAGGTGAAAATAAACACAGGGTAAAGTTAAAGCTCTTCTCCCTCTCGATGCCCTTCTGAATTAAAGACAAAAGAGTAACAGATATTGCCAGCTCAAAAGACTGGTAGGGATCTGGTGGGGACCCTTCAGCAAAAAAGGCTAACATACTGTGATTTCACACCAGCTCTCCAAATTCCTCCTGTCTGCTGGGTAATCAAGCAGCAAATCCGATACCCTCTTTATTCATCTGAATTTGGAAATAAGGAAAGTCTTGAGAAAGATACTTGGCTTAAGGGTAAGTAGTGAAATATGGAAGCTCCTCAGGCAAGGGTAGCAAGCCACTCTTTCATAACATTTGCTCCTAATAAAGACTTAAGGAGCTGAGAATTCCTCAGCATTTCCTAAGAAATTAGCTCTATCCTTCCTGTCCTTGGCAATTTTGTGGCACAAAAGCACCAATAAAACAACTTTGCTCATTTTGCAGTCACTAATTGGAAAACTGACCATAATTGGTGGGTGGGGCTGCCCCTTGAATGAAGACAAAATATGTGTTGTTGCAGTTGGAGAGAAAAGGTGCTAAAACACATTTTTTCTTTATTCCAACAATTCTGTTGTTACAACTTTCATCTTATAAGTGGTCTCGACTTCTGGCTTCTTTTCTATTTCATTTGAGGCAAGGAGAAAACTTTGGTTTTATTATACTTTGGCTAATAGTTTCATTTGAAGATGGAATAATTCTTAAAATTCCATGAATTAAATGCCTTGAATTGACACAGGGGTCTTCCTGCACTGCCAGAAAGGAAATCGGTGTGAAGTCCTCTTTGCTTATATTCAAGAGTTATGACGGCTCCTCCCAGGCCTTGACAAGACGCGTCTATCCTGTCTTTGATCCCGGCTGATCCTAGAAATGAAAGGCTCTCTTTTGGGCACTGTTATTGTCCAGCGAATCTCAGTGTCCTTCTATGAACCCTCTCAATTGGCTTAGCTAGAAAAATAGTTACCAAGAGGAACAAGACCTTTCTTCCATTACCTTTTTTTTGATATCTACATTCTTCCTTTTAAAACTGGACTCCTGCTCAGATTAAATGTCCATGTGGGTCCTCCCTGATCCGTGACCTGGCCTAACTGCTTTCCTTAGAGAACTCTCAACTCCTCCCTACCTGCATGGCTCCTCAGAATTCATACAAATCCCTCCCCTCCATTTGTGTAGCAGAGTCGGTCGATTCTATCGTCAATCAAACGAGCCCCTGGATTCTCATTTCTCCGCTGTAACTGCTGACCCATAAAGACTGAGCCTTCCGACTGTCTTGGTTTGGTCTCCCCATGCCAAGAAAGTGATACTGGAAGTGACCTTTCATCAGCACATCCCTGGCAGGGGTTAGGTTTCTGAACCTTATAAGCATCTTCTTCATGCTGAGATTAAAAGGCTTTTCAATCAAACTAACCATGGGTCTCGATACTGCATCCTGGTCACGTGGGTCATATCCTCTCCCACTGAATAGCTTTCTTTGATGCTCTCAGAAACAGTGTTCAAAGCACCAAGCTTGATTCAGGTCCCTTCCCAACACATTGCTCCTTGGCTTTCAATGTACAGCCTTTAGTTGGACCATGGACTACACAGGGTCTTTCTATTTTGAAAGTACTTAAAAAATAGTCTCCAATTTCAATTAATCTCTGTACTTTTTTTTTTTTTTTTTTTTTTTTTGCTGTACGAGGGCATCTCACTGTTGTGGCCTCTCCCGTTGCGGAGCACAGGCTCCGGACGCGCAGGCTCAGCAGCCACAGCTCACGGGCCCAGCCGCTCCGCGGCATGTGGGATCTTCCCGGACCGGGGCACGAACCCGTGTCCCCTGCATCGGCAGGCGGACTCTCAACAACTGCACCACCAGGGAAGCCCCTGTACTTTTTTTTCAGCCAAAATTCCCTTTGCTCCTATGGATTTTAACTGTCCTTTATTCAGTTTGTAATAGGGAAGAGCAAATCTGACTCCATATTAGATTCGTTTCTTTTACTTTAACCCTAGTGCTCTGTTGCCTGTGCTTATCATGCTGGCTCTGCACCTTTTGTAAAAGAATGTTGCCTATAGCCTGAAATAGACAGGATAGCCCATTCTCAAGACTCTGACCTTTAAGAGTCCATTCATTTAGAGATAAAAAAAAGTTTCAGAACAGAGAGTAACATTTGTCTTGTTGGAGGTTTACAGGAACGTTGTGACTTGACCTACACGAACACCGTGACTTGACCTAGCTGCATGAACAAAGGATTCCAACACCAAGAAGTCTGAGACAACTAACCATGCCCCTCCCTCACCTCGCCTTTAAAAGTGCTTTGCTGAAACCCTTCGAGGAGTTCAGGGTTTGCTGGGCACAAGCCACCCATCTCCTTGCATGGCCCTGCAATAAACCTTTCTCTGCTCCAAACTCCAATGTGTCGGTATTGTTTAGCCTCACTGTCCATTGGGCACACGAACTTGCGTTTGTTAACAAGTTGTATATCTTCCATGCTCTTGCCCCCATCCCCCCCACCATCATCATTAAAAAGGTAAAGGATGAAAATCTCAATTCCATTATTAGGATGGCATTCAATCATTTCTCTCCTATGTTATCTGAAAGGAAATTGTCTGGTCACTTAACAGTGACCACATTTTTTTTTTTTTTTGGATGCACCATGCAGCTTATGGGACCCTGACCACGGCCCTCAGCAGTGAAAGGACGGAGTCCTAACCACTGGACCGCCAGGGATATTCCCTGAACCACATTTTCTTGTGGAAGGTTTCCTAAAAGGTCTTCAGGAAATCAATTCTCAGTTACTTGCCATTACAGTGTATATTCAACCATCCTGATCAACACACTTCTTGGTCAGATTCCCCTAAGTTTGGACAGAATCACAGTTTCACCAAAAGTCGGATTAAATTGGGAAGGAATTTAAAGCTGGACAATCCGAGGATTTCAGGTTAGTATCAGAGATGATATCATCACACTCACAAATTCTTAGTAAGAACATTATTAATTTGTATTATTTATAATTTGTTAATAAATTTTATTAACAAAAGCACTGGGCATTAGTAAAGCTGACTCTCATTCAAAATACACTCTCTCCATCAGAAAACAAAGTCATGCCAGAACACTTATGCACCAATAAAGAAAAGATGCCTTGCTGGTTACCTGGACAAAAACTAAACTTCAGAAAAATACACTGAAAGTATTCAGGTATACTTAAAGCTGCCTATGTAGAAGTTCAACTCCCCTCAGGCAAATATTACAGGGAATTCATATTTTCTTACTTCATGCTCTTATAATAAATTTTAACTGAACCAAATCCTATTCGCCAAACTCTGGCCACTTCCTGAGTGAACGCTAAGATTTATTTCCCCTGTAGGGACACTGTCAGACTGTCTTATGAGTCAAAAATCTGTGTGCAGCGGAACACATCTCCTACTCACTGTTTTCATTGCTTCAGTAGGTCCTCTGTAAACTGGGTAGGAAGTGTGTTAAACTCAGACCTTCCCCCAAGAACCCTTCTTGAAATACTGAGCTTTCCTTTAAATCCAAGCACACTAACCCCCTTTTTAAAACTATCAGCAGGGCTTCCCTGGTGGCGCAGTGGTTGAGAGTCAGCCTGCCGATGCAGGGGACACGGTTTGTGCGCCGGTCCAGGAAGATCCCACATGCCGCAGAGCGGCTGGGCCCGTGAGCCATGGCCGCTGAACCTGCGCGTCCGGAGCCTATGCTCCGCAACAGCAGAGGCCACAACAGTGAGAGGCCCGCGTACCGCAACAAACAAACAAACAAACAAACAAAAACTATCAACAACCAGCACTTTATGCCCCTTAATCACAGGGGGGCACAGTAGTAGCTACTGAGGACTCTGAATTAAGGTCTGTTTTTCATCTCTTTCTTCTTCACCCATCCCATTTTCTTTGCCTTGGAAAAGTCCCCAAAGCTCTTCAATGGAAGATGGCAACTGCTTTTGGGACTTTCCTGGTGGCCCAGTGGTAAAGAATCCGCCTTCCAATTCAGGGGACGCGGGTACAATCCCTGGTCAGAGAACTAAGATCCCACATGCCGTAGGGCAACTAAGCCTGTGCGCCACAACTATTGAGCTCGCACGCCTCAATGAGAGAGCCCGTATGCCACAAACTACAGAGCCCGTGCACCCTGGAGCCTGCGCGCCACAACTCGAGAGAGAAAACACACACGCCACAACTAGAGAGAAGCCCAAGCGCTGCAACGAGGAGACCATGCCCCGCAATGAAAGATCCTGTGTGCCACAACTAAGATCCAACACAGGCAAAAAAATAAAGAAAAAAAAAAAGATATGCTCTCACAGACAGGCAAGACAATTCCTAGAGACGGTGTCTATTAAAAAAATTTTTTTAACATTATTGCAGATTTTAAAAACTATGCAGATAAGTTTGGCAATGCAGGGAAATAGCCACTCTTAAAAAATAGTGAGGGACTTCCCTGGTGGTCCAGTGGCTAAGACTCCAAGCTCCCAATGCAGGGGGCCCAGGTTCGATCCCTGGTCAGGGAACTAGATCCCACATGCCACAACTAAAGATCCTGCACACCGCAACTAAAGATCCCACATGCTGCAACTAAGACCAGATGCAGCCAAATAAATAAATAAATAAATATTTTAAAAAATAGTTAGTGGGAGCAAAAATGGGTATACTCTTTCCTAAGGGTAATTTGGCAACTCAGTCAAAAACCTTTCCTACATGCATACCCTTTAATTCAGCAACTCTGTTTCCAGGACATATCCTAAGGAAATAATTATGTGTCAAAGATTTAGCTTTAAGTGCATCCATCACAGAACGTTGCAGCATGTTACAGAAAAACTGCAAACAACCTAAATGCTCCAAAGTGGAGGATTAGTAAAATAAATTATGTTCATTCTATAATGGGTATTCCATCATTTAAAATATCATTGTGGATAATATAGATTTGTACAGATGTTTACAATATATCAGGTAACAAAAATAAGTGAAAAAATAACATGCATAAGATAATCAAAATTTTGTTTAAAAATTATAAAAATATACTATTTTTCATTAAATCTAAAATGTCACCAATTATAAGATTTTTAACATACCACCAAGAAAGAAAAAAATGCTGCTAATTAAACTATGACACTCCAATGTTTGTAAATCATGTTTTGATTTTAAAGAAGTTAAATGTGAAATAACATGCGTATCAGAATCTACAGAACATGGGGGCAGGGGGATCACATATGCGTGTAAAATTTTTACATCAGAGTAAGGAAGTATTTCAGACAGACACAAAAGGCATGTGAAAAAGATGAACAGATTTGGCTAGCTAAAAATTTGAACTCCTGTACAATAAAAAGCAACATAAAAAAGTGAAAAGACAAGCCACAGACTGGGAGAAAATATTTGTAATGCACATAATTGAGAGGGGATTAGTATCCAGCATATATTAAGAAATCCTGCAGATTAAAAAGACAGATAGCAAACAGAAAAATGGATAAAAATATATGAATAGACAATTCACAAGAAAGGAAATTCAAGAACCAAATTAAAATAACATGTAAGAAGAGGTTTTCAAATTAAAACCTGCAAGAAATACCCTTTCACACCCATCAGACTGGACAACATGAAAAAAAATCTGACAATTCTGAGTTTTAGCAGGAATGCTATGCATGCTCATGGGAGCATGAACTGGTGAGCTGACTCAAAAAGCAATCTGGGGTCTTCCCTGGTGGCGCAGTGGTTGAGAGTCTGCCTGCCGATGCGGGGGACACGGGTTCGTGCCCCGGTCCGAGAGGATCCCACTTGCCGCGGAGCGGCTGGGCCCGTGGGCCACGGCCGCCAGGCCTGCGTGTCCGGAGCCTGTGCTCCACAACGGGAGAGGCCACAACAGTGAGAGAAAAAAAAAAAAAAGCAATCTGATAGTGTCTACTAAAACTGAAACTGAAGACCTTCATCTTCCTACAAAGAAGAAACCCTAGTTCCAGTACTTGCACTAAAGAAACAAACATGCACACAAAAAGGCAACACAGAAAAAACGTCATTGCAGCATTGTTTATAAAGGCAAAGATGTAATTATAGTATAAATAAACACAAATATAAAATGTTATTGTTTATATTTTACATTTATATGATATAGAATATACACAGTAAATATAAATAAATTCTAATTATAACATAAATAAAATTTTACCTATTCATACAACAGAAGACCATATAGCAGTTTAAATGAATGTACCAAGTTCCATGTATCTCTGTATATAGGGAATGGGACCAGGGAGGGGTTCACAGGGACTTTCAACTTTACTGACAGTCTTCATCAAGAGGTTAAAAAACAGGGGGGAGGTGTATAGCAAATGCAGCGTCATGCTAAAGTTTGATACGGCTCGGTAGGGGAGCCCACAGGTATTTCTTATATTACTTTCTATTCTTATCTGCATGCTTAAAATATTTTACAATTAAAAAATAAAATTTAAAAGCACATACCCTAAGATTGTCAAAAAATTTTGGTAGATGTGTGTTGACGTGTACATGTCTGTATATGTGCTCTTGGGCAAACTGCTTAAGGTTTCCTCATTTGCAAAATAAGGGTGAAAGTAGCTACTACACAGAGTGCCGTGAAGACCGAAATAACCCATGTATGAAACCTAGCACTCCCCAGCACTCTGGAAACATTTAACACATGTTAACTCTCACCAATGATCAGGCAAAAAAATACACAAGGTGCATGAAAAGCACCAGTGGTTAAATCTAGGTGGGTGTGTGTTTGTTATTGCTGTTGTTCTGCTTCTTTCTTCTATCTTTGTTTCTAAGTTTTCAAAAAAAAAAAAAACTGTAAAAAATTGTAAGAGCTATTGAGAATGAAAACACTTATCCAGTCAGTCAACAAACACTTCTCACTCCAGCTCCCTAGGAGCCAAGTACTATGCTAGGTGCTGGGAATACAAAAACCCAATAATCCCAACTCCTGAGGAGCTCTCAAGAAAGTGTAGTAAAAAAGGAAAATTCCTCATTACACATGAATACATACATATAGCAGGACGAGAACTTCTCATGGGTCAGTCCCAACAACAGTAGAATTTTTGGAAACAAGTCTTTCGTCCTGAGATGAGGAGGAGGAAGCCAGGAACATGTATTATCTGGCATTAACTAAGCATGTAATAATCCCTGTAGAGTCAAGAACTAAACCATACTACTTAGCAAAAAGGCACAAATTCTCCAGTATAATTCTTTAATCCTTTGCTACTAAAGTATGGTCCATGGCTCAAACTGTTACTATTCAGCAACCAGAAAAGTACAGAAGATTCTAGATGTTTAGAAACTTTTGGACCAATTTGACATTGCCACAACATCCAAATATGTGATCTGTAGATCTGCCTCACTGAACAGAACAGAGGACAAAAGTAAAGGTTCATAAGAGATTGAAAAAAAAAAATTAAAACAGAACAAACAAAACCAGAAGGAAAAAACAAACAAACAAACAAGGACCAGTTCTTCACAGACAGTTTCAGAAGCACTGCTTTAAAACTCCTTGGGTAAGGATCTTTGGCTAGCGCCAAAATTGAGTTTGGAATGAAATTCAGTGGCAGCAGCTGGTTTATAACTTAGCAGAAAAGCTGCAAATTCCAACGTCTCTTAAAGTGTCTCTACAAAGAAAACATCAAAGAACTCTTACCAGGTTGTCATCCTTGATAGTGTGTCAAGGACAACCTGGAGAAAGGACCTCTGGGTCTCCATTACTGGGCCTGGGGGTAGGGGAAGATGGCAAATCAAACAGATCCAGAAAACACCCTCCTCAATTATTTCTACTCTGAGGCAGGAAACGGCCAGGGCAGCCAATGACTGCAAGAGGAGAGGGATGGTGTGAAGTGGCAGTGCTGAGGTAAGTCGGCAGAGTCCAAACACAACGGCCTCCCTTATGTAAGAAACCACAGCACAGCGCGGGCTGCCAGGGTGAAATAATGTGCCTCTGTGTGAGAGGGCCTGGGCGAGCTGCAGAGCCTGGGACGCACTTGGAGTTTATCTAAGCCATGTACACACGGTCTGTTAATGAGCATTTGGTCCCCAAAGTGGGCTCCCTGCTGATAAAAACCAGATGCGGGGCCAGCTGATCAAAGTGGCCTCCCTCCCCACTGCCCACTGCCTGGACCACTATCTCACCATGTCTCCTGAGCCTTCCTGGCACCCCCTCCTTTAACGGACATTTGCCAGCTGAAAACACCATGCCCTTCCAACTAGCTTCTTTCGTGCTAATTAAATTAAAAGGTAGGGGAAGCAGGAGGGTTTGGAGACAGGGAGAGAGAGGAAAGGGATAAAGGGTGTTCTATTTGGATTTATGTGGCCCAGTTTTCGGTGGCCTTCGGTCACTAAAACACACAGACGGACGTGACATCCTTATGTCCAGTCTCATCTGCTGCAAGTTTCAGAAAGGCAATGCAGCAACTGGAAAAATAAGCCCTTGGGATCCCCAACTGAACTGTGCCCGATCCCTCTGTAAAGGAGATTGAGATGGTAAGGTTAGAAAGAGACAAAGTCAGCTGGATGCCATGAAAAAGCAGTCTAGCATGGCTCAGAAATGCCTTGGCAAAGGGGAGACATGGTCCACAGTGTCTCCCAGGGCATGAGGACCCCTAGTGAGCAGGGAAGAGCATTCTGACCCTTTGAGAGATTCATACTTGAACCCAAAGCCAGACAACCTAGCCTAGTTAGTAACCCCTTAGGGTCTTGTTCTTGGGAAGAAAATGCAGTATTCCTGTCATAGTTCCTCTTTATTTGAGGCATCAAAGAAGCAGAAAACATTCATCCAGGTGGAGAAAAAAAAAAAAAGATGGCATTTAAATCGATTCATTAATTCACTACAAGTATGTCTTGGGGGCCGACTTTGTTCCAGGCTTCTTGCCATCTTGGCATTTACAGCCCAGCAGAGCAGAGAGACGCAAAACACGCAATTACATGTGTGAGAAGTTACAGTACACAGGGTGGTCTGACCTTGTCTACTGGGGATTGAGGAAGGATTCCCAGAGGAAGTGCTGATTAATCTGAGACTTGAAGATGGATAGAAAGTAATGGACAAAATGGTGAGGAAGGTTTCAGAAAGGGTAACCAGCATGGCAGAGGGTCCCAAATCCAGAGAAAGGGTGGTACATCTGTCAAACTAAAATAAGTTACAGCTACAGCTTAGAGAGCAAAGCAAAGAATGTCTTCCACGGAAGGCTTGAGGGGTAGATGAGGTCCTACACTGCAGGGCTTTTTAGGTCTTATTAAGATTTGAGAATTTATCCCTAAAGACAATAGGAAGCCATTGCAGCATTCTAAGTGGTGAAATGTCGTGCTCGGAGTTTTATTTAAAAAAGGTTAAAAGTGGTCCCCTGACTCCTGAATGCAAGATACCAGAAATAACAAATATCATATATTAATGCACATACGTAGAATCTAGAAAATGGTACAGATGCACCTATTTGCAAAGCAGAAATAGAGACACAGATGTAGAGAACAAACATATGGATACCAAGGGGGGAAAGGCAGGGGTGGGGTGAACTGGGAGATTGGGATTGACATATATACTCTACTATGTATAAAATAGGCAACTAATGAGAACCTGCTGTATAGCACAGGGACCTCTACTCAATGCTCTGTGGTGACCTAAATGGCAAGGAAAGCCAAAAAAGAGGGGATATATGTATGCATATAGCTGATTCATTTTGCTATACTGCAGAAACTAGCACAACACTGTAAAGCATCTATACCCCAATTAAAAAAAATTTTTTAATAAAAATAAAGCAAAATAATTTCAAAAAAAATAAATAAAATAATTTCAGAAAAGTTAAAAAAAAAAAAGATACCAGGAAAAGAGGAATAACTCATCTTGTCTGAATCTCCTAAACTTGTAAATAATCTAGGGCGGGGACGGTAGGTCTGTGAATTGGAAGGCTCACGGTGGAAAGTGCGCCCTTTCTGGCTTGCTGTCACAGAGCCGAGAACTGAAAGCCTGCCATCCTCACCGCCTCACACTCAGCAGTGCCGGTGGCAATCTCCAGGCCCTGAGACAGCCTGCAAAGTACCGGAGCTTCCAGTGGGCACCTGGAAGTCCATCTGGGTTGGAAACCTGGGTCTTGGTACCTTTCTCTGGCCCATGATACATGTTCAAGTGGGGAGTGGCCTCCCCAGACCCACACACAGGGCCTCATCCCATTCTAAACGCTCCAGGGAGAAGGTGCTGTTCAAACTCTACTCAGGAAAAGCGTTTCAGCCTCTGGTTGGGCGGGGGGTGGAGGGGGGGTAGGAGAACAGGCTTCTCTGAGCTGCTCAATCACCAGACTCAGAATAAAGGGTGTTTTCAAGGCCTGGAGTTTTCCAGCTGCCTGGAAACAGGAAGAGCCCAATCCAGGAGAACAGTAACCCTCACACACGCCCTACATAAAGACGCGTTGAGCCATTAGCCCTAATTGCCTGTGACTGACACCGGGAGAGAAGCCCGCCCTCCAGGCAGTTGCTCAGCGGAAAGCAAACAAACAGCTCCTGCAGCACCCGGGCAGCCATTTTCTCTCCTTTCTGCCAAAATGATTCTGCCCTGTTCCCCCCAAATTATATACAGATTTCAAATTATAAACCAAACAAAGGTCTTTCAAGTATTCCTTACCACGTACGAAAGAGGGAAAAAAAAAAAGAACGCCTCTGTAGGGAGGAGTTACACACAAGCAATTGCTTATGAATCTTTTCACAAAATCAAAAACTTCACAAAAGACTTTTTGGAGCCACCTCTCAATACCCCCAATTCTCTCCGGGTTTGAGGTATTAAAAACTATTTGCAATACTTTTCACGTGTTCATTGTGTTTTATTAAGAAATATAAGTTAAGTTGTGTGCCAAATGCTGGGGATCGCAAATGCCTTTGGATTTAGGATTTTTTGCTTAAACAACTGGGTTTTCTAAAGTGGTTTAAGAATACAGAATGTTATACATCAAGCAAGAGACCATCCATCCTTCCCTTTTCCTTTGTGAATCACCCACACACCACCACCACTGGCCAGACCATGGTGACTGTGGTGATATGGACATTGGTTTCCTCAGTACCAACTGATAACCAGGATGGGCATTGGGACCACAACGGGACTGGCCCTGAAAGTGATCAGTAGTCCTTAGATAAGACTCTGTTTCCCAGTTCAGAACTGTTCTGTTCCTTTATGGTTCCTTCATACCCACTTAAAAAATATCATTCACCAGGTAAAACACCGACCGTTGGGTGAGGGCTTCATATACACTGTCTTATTTGAGTCCCTTAACTTCCTGGGGAGATAGATAGGCATGATTATTACCTCCACCTTACCGAGATGGTAAGTCACACAGCCAAAGTCATAAAGGGTTGAGTGGGGAGTTAAACCCAGATCTACTTGATTCCCAGGTCCATGCTTTTAATCTCCACTCACTTTTGGCCTGCTGGGGCCGTCTTCTTGTCATCCAAGGCCTTCAGCATCAGATTTAATTCTGAACTAAAAGGTGGCTCCAAGAAAACCAGGAGCCCGCGCTAACGTCAGCCCCAGCCATGGGAATAACATACAGTAATATTCAGAGCCTGAAGTCCTCCATGGGCCGTTGAGATAAAATGCAAGGGAGAAAAGCTGTTTTCTAGGCAGGATCTAGGCAATTCCAGTGATGCCGGAGGGCAAAATGAGCTCCTTGTTCCATAAAAGCCACATTCTTTGAGTCAAGCTGTGCACTTCAAGTCACGGTATAAGGTACCATTGATTCTGCCCTAGATGATTTAGATCCTTTTCAAGATTTATGCAGAACGAGCAGTTCTCCCACACCTCCCTTGTTCCTATGCATGGCAGCCTCCCCAGAGACTACTAGCCACCAGGTAATAAATAACCACGTTGTTTCTGCCCTGGTGAAGGAGCCTCAGTTGTTTTTTTATTTCAGGGGGTGGGGAGGGAGGTGCTGCTGGGGGATAGAAGGCTACTCACCCAGCAGGCAGAGCATCAGGGGCCTGGGCAGCTGCTGGGAGCTGCTGGGTGCCCGAAGTGCTGGGCTCCTCTCCTTCCTCCGGCGTGGCCGTGGCAGGGAGAGTCGCGGTGGCGGGGTTGGGGACCGCACTCGATGCCACAGCAGGTGGGGACGCCACAGCAACAGCGGAGGGTCCTTCAGGGTCAGTGGCTGCAGTGGGTTCATCATTCACTGAAAATACAGGAACCGTAGTTTAGAGATCAACTCAGCGTTGTGTTCACATATACACCAGGTTTCTCACTTAACATGGTAACACAGTACCTACAAGGTGACTGTACATGTTACCTGGTGACGGCAAAAAGTTTTACAGAACATAACTTTGGAAAGGACAGCAAGTCAGTGAGGGCCTGCCGGAAGAAAAGTGGGAGATGGAGCTGAAATAAATAGATTATTAAATATTACCTCTTTTATATAACTTCACTAAATTTTTCTAACATGCCATGGTTACGTTTACAGCAATAAAAGAGTAGCAGGAAAAATAATGTACCAGGGAAGCATGTTAGTGCTACATGGAGCAAGGCCAAGGCCAAAGCCAAGCTTATAGGGTTGTATACTTTTCTTTGTCACTTGTCTGCTAGGCACAAATAGCACCTTCCTTCAAAAAGCTCCATACACACTAAGAGGTAGAAAACTTCCAATAATGTGCTTGTTCTTTTAAAGACTCATGCTCAAAGTGGGGGGCAAGGATTAACACCCTAGACGGAAAAGATGGGGCTGTGAGAGAAGGGACTTGTCTCCAAGGTAACAATAGACAAAGAGACAGAAGTGAAATAAGCTGATTCCTGAGTCTCCTCATTTTTCCATTCCTTTGATGATCACTCATGTTCACAAGGATCCCAAGGCACTGCAATATCCTCTCACTCAGAAAGGGATCAAATGCGGTTTCAAAGAATTAAAATTCTTTGAAAATGGATAAGCCATAAACAGAGAATTTTCTACATATGTGATTGCATATGTGTACATTTACACTAGAATTTCATAGGAAAACCCCTTGGTTTAGCCTCATCTTCCTAATTCAGAAACTCTTTTTGCAGTTCCCCTAACAAATGGCTATCCAGATTGAACATTTCTTCTGACAAGCACCTTGCTACAGAGCCATTCCATTGTTGAACAGATGTAGCTGCCAGAAAGATTTTTCTTATGGTAAGCTGAATTCCACTAGATGGTTTTAGTCCCCACACCCCAAGCAATATAAAATAAGTATCCGGCCACCCTGTTTCTCATCCACCCTCTCTATTCCTGTACAAGGCCTACTATTTCTTTAATGTCTCTAGGTTACTCTCTTCTTATGACCTGGCTGCCCTCTTGTAGATATTTTCTTCTATTGCCTCCCATTTCTAAATAATGGTATCATGAACTGAACATAATAAATGAGATACCATCAGACCAGCAGAGTCAGATTTCCAATATAAAAGATATTAGTTATATTTATAGAACACCAGTTATATTTATAGAATACCAGAACGCCAGCCAAAGTACACATCATTGCTTTTTGGATTATCTCATTTAAGCCTCATACACAAGCCCATTTTACAGTTGAGGAAACTGAAGCTCGAAGAGGTTAAATAACCTGCCAAGGTCACAGGGCACCTAATTCACACCCCTGCTGTCTGCCTCCAGAGCCTGAACCCTCACTCACTACACGCTACTTCTCCCTCTCTGCGCATCCTCTAATGCAGCCCAGGATTATAATAACTCAGAGGCAACCACATGAGCCTGTCGGCTAACGTGACACTGGTGGTCAGCTGAAACTAAAATTTCTTCACATGAGATGATGCCAAGCTTGATCTTAACAAACAGCAAAGAGCCTAGGAACTACCTATGATTAATTTAAATAATCTGCTTTCTCTTCAGTATATGAAATATTGTCTGGCACACAGACTAAATTAGTTGTTTAATAAATGACTATATTTTATGCAACTGATGTTTCCTCAACATAAATGCAAGAATTTTTATTGATATTCCTAGTCTATCTCAGCTGAGTTAGTAAAACACAACAGATGGCAATTATTTTTATGCAAATCTATAAGTTTTACTCAATTCCAATGAAAAAAACCATCATGACCTTTATGAGAACTAAATAAATTCATTCTAAAATGTATAAGTAAAACTAAACACAGAAGAATAGCCATAAAAATTCTAGAGATGAAGAGTCTTGTGTGCATGGGTGGGGGAGAGGGGAGGAGATAGTTTTCTAAGGTATTAATTAACCCATATTATAAAGCTACAGCAACTAAAACAATGTGGCACTGATACATGAATAGGCAGATGTCGATTAAATAAACAAGATAGTTCAGAAACAGAATTAAATACACATTGGAATTAAGGAATTTATTATATGACAAAGGTGACATTTTAAATTCCTGCAGAAAAGACAGACTATTCAATAAACAGCACTGTGACAAGTGGGTAGTGTACTGGACAAAAACTGAGATATATTCTTACCTCACTCCTTACATCAAAATAAATTCCAGATAGATCAGAGATTTTGACATAAAAAATGAAATCACAGAGGAACCAAAGAAAATGGAGAACAGTTTTATAATCTCGAAGTGGAAAAGACAGAATCTAAAAGTTATAAACTATTGATGAATTCAACTATTAATTTTTTTTAATCTAAATGGCAAAAAACCACCATAAGCAAAATTAAAATCAAAAGAAAAACAACAAACTGGGAAAGATTATTATCAATTCATATTATAAACAAGTTGCTAATTTCTTTGATATGAAAAAGGCCTCTACAAAACAGTAAGAAAGGGACTTCCCTGGTGGCGCAGTGCTTAAGAACCCACCTACCAATGCAGGAGACACGGGTTCGAGCCCTGGTCCAGGAGGATCCCACGTGCAGTGGAGCAACTGAGCCTGTGCGCCACAACTACTGAGCCTGTGCTCTAGAGCCCAACAGCCACAACTACTGAGCCCACATGTCACAACTACTGAAGCCCATGCGCCTAGAGCCCGTGCTCCACAACAAGAGAAGCCACCGCAATGAGAAGCCCACGCACAGCGACGAAGAGTAGCCCCCCCCACCGCAGCTAGAGAAAGCCCACACAGCAATGAAAACCCAACGCAGCCAAAAATAAATTAATTAATTTAAAAAAAAGTAAGAAAAAGACCAAAAAATATGCAGACACTTCACAGTTAAGGAAATACAAATTACCCCTAAACATACGAAAAGATGCTCAACCTCAATTATGATACAAAAAAATGCAATTTAAGGCTATAATGAAATGCCATTTTTTAACCTATCACACTAGCAAGAGTGAAAAATATTCAACCACACTGATAAGAATGTAAGAAAAACTGGATTTTCACATACAGCTGATAAGAGGAGAAACTGCTAGAACCTCTGTGGAGTGCAGCGGGGCAATACCAAAAATTTAAATACAATAATTGGGAGGTGGGGGGAAGCTTGGGTGGGTACAGAGAAGAGAGGTCAGGGGGCCTACAGGTGAAATTAAAATGGCCATGAGTCAATAACAGTCAAAGCTGGGTGATGGGTTCATTGTAATATTCCTTTTTACTTTTGTACATATTCAATGTCTGTGGCACAGATGGAGTGTGTACTCCCATCAGGAGAGGCACATAATGTCTGGTCGTTTCTCTTTTGCAATGTTAGCAGCCATTGATGATTATTGCCTAAATCCACTAACTGGAAAAGAACCGAAAAATAGTAATATTCTAATTCTATCACGCCTCTAAAGAGAAATTTCCCCTATCAACTATTTGGTTACTCTGAGGTTCAGTTTGTAAAGAAAAGGCAAGAGAATTGCTTGAGTCTTTCCTTTCATTTACCAGTTTTCAGAAGAATGAGTTGATACTCTCATGTCCTCCAAAAATAAACAGTGAAATTTTGCTCTGTTTAAAAACCATTATGAGTTCTTGGATTTAAATATATTTAAAGCATTTCAATCTTTTGTGATTATTGTTCTTACTGAAGCTAAAATTGTCCCCATCTTTGGCTGGGGTTAGCAGAAGAGGGAAGGGCCAAAGATCTTCAAGTTGGCTTCAAGTTCTTTGGAAAAAATTCTAAGATAATTAATAAGTGGGAAAGTGCAGAACAGCATATATATTGTGCTACTATTTGTGTGTGTATGTTCAAAGAATATCTTGGAAAGAATCATACGAAACACAACAGTGACTGCCTCTGGGGAGGGAAGGGGAAGCTGGAAGTCCAGAATAGGAAGGAGACTTTCTTTACACTGTTTCAGCTTTTATACCTTTAAAGTGTTGACAACATACATGTACTGCCTATTAAAAAATTTTTTATGGGGCTTCCCTGGTGGCGCAGTGGTTGGGAGTCCGCCTGCTGATGCAGGGGACACGGGTTCGTGCCCTGGTCCGGGAAGATCCCATATGCCGCGGAGCAACTAGGCCCGTGAGCCATGGCCGCTGAGCCTGCGCATCCGGAGCCTGTGCTCCACAACGGGAGAGGCCACAACAGTGAGAGGCCCGCATACCGCAAAAAAAAAAAAAAAAAAAAAAAAAATTTATGAAATTGTCAACCAGGAAAAGAACAAAACCAGAGCCCTGTAGCATGCCAGTGGAAAAGACCGCCTAGTCAATACTATTTGGATCTTACCATTCATGCCGCTGCAAATCTAGTTAGAAGGGTTCCCACCAGGACTGCATCTGTCCACAGAGCTATCCGAGAGCCTTTGATTCACCAGAGTAGTTCATCTGTTTAAGAGCTTTGTGGTTTCTCGAGTTTAGATTTGGAAACAGAATGTGAAAGCCAGATATCCTAGCATTGAAACTTTATGTGTCCATGCTTATACTCTCTGCTCTCAAAGACTCTGTATGTGTATGTGTATGGGCATACCTCAGAGATATTGCAGGTTTGGTTCCAGACCACTACAATAAAGCAAATATCGCAATAAAGCAAGTTTTTTGGTTTTCTAGTGCATGTAAGTTTTGTTTACACTATATTGCAGTCTATTAAGTGTACAATAATAGCATGATATCTTAAAATACAATGTATACTTTATTGCTAAAATGCTACCCATCATCTGAGTGAGTCGTAATCTTTTTGCTGGTGGAGGGTTTGAGATATTGCAAGAACTGGGGAATTCTCTGGTGGTCCAGTGGTAAGGACTCCGCACTTTCACTGCCGAGGGCCCAGGTTCAATCCCTGGTCAGGGAACTAAGGTCCCACAAGCCACATGGCATGGCCAAAAAAAAAGGAAAAAAAGAAACATTGCAAGAGTTACCAAAATATGACACAGAGACACGAAGTGAGCAAATGCTATTGGAAAAATGGTGCCGGCAGACTTGCTTGATGCAGGGTTGCCACAAACCTTCAATTTGTAAAAAAAAAAAAAAAAAAGAAGAAGAAGAAGAAAAAATGTAATATCTGTGAAGCACAATAAAGCAAAAAGAGATAAAACAAAGGTGTGCCTGTATATACACACATGTTCTTAGAAAATAAGTGCTTGAAACCTCAGAAGTAAAATCCAAACCATCGCAGCTTACAGTCAGAAGAAACCAAAGTTCAGATAATTCAGTTACTGCGTCATGGTCACCCTGGTAAAAAAGTGACAGAGTGCCACACTTGAGCCATGACTTCAAGTAGAGAGAAAAACTGGATTGACAAAGACAAGGAGTTACAATTTCATCATGCCTTAGAAAATTGCTGTATTTTACATTTAAGCTCTATTCAGTATAGCCAGTGCTCTCTATTAATCATAATTATTTGATATACACAACTTATCTCCCCCAAAAGACAGCATCCTTCTTGAGAATGAGGGCAAATTTGTTTTCCTTCATTTTTTGCTACTTCCATTCTCTACCTACTACATTCTTGTCTCCACCCCTTTGCTCACTTCAGCCCTCCTTCCCTAGAGGCTCTCCCCACCACTTCAGCCCAGATGGATCCCTTTGCAGAGCCCACGGCACCTGTGGCCTTGGCTACTCAACCTCGCAGCCCCTGTGACATCTGCTGTGTTGGTACTCGGCTGACTGGGGCTTTTCAGCTTCTTTCCCTGAAACAGACTATAGCGCAGAGACCTTACTTCATACTTCTTCACACTGTCATAGCACTTAGCAAAATGGCATTCGATAAATATTGATTGAATAAATACTTGTTTAAGAGGCCTAATAATCTAGCAAAAGATATCTGAAATAAAACCGCCTCACACTTGGGTAACACTATCACTTGCAAAGCAGGTTCTTTTTAAATTTTTTAAATTTTGGAATAGTTTTAAATTTATAGAAAAATTACAAAGATAGCACAAAGATAGTATGCCCTTCATCCATGCTATTACTACCTGGCTGAACTATGGCACATTTGTCAAAACTAAAAAAATAACATTAGTATATTACTATTAATTAAATTCTAGAATTTATTTGGATTTCACCAGGTTTTCCACTAATGCCCTTTTACTACTCCAAGATCCAATCCAGGATCCCATGCTGCTTTTCACAAGTTCATTCTCATTAGCTCACTTATCCTCCTAATAACCCCATGAGGAAGGTAGTATTATTCCCATTTTACTGAAGGTAAAACTGAGGTTCCCAGAGGCACCACTCAGAGAGGTGCCAAGCAAGTAGCAGAACCAGCACTTAAATCCAGAAGACTATTAAACAAAAACAATGGAAGGAGGTGGGAGGAGGAGAAATGAAGATGGCTTAGATGGCTTTCCTGTGTGGGAAAGAAAAGCTGGGTACCAAGATGAGAGGGTAAATGGGATAAGGTGGTAAAATGGCTGATTTCTGCAACTGTGGGTATTTCACAAGGTTCCCTCTGTGATGTTGGTTAAACATTCTAACTTTCTGAATCAGATATTCATTCAGGACTAAGACATACTCTAGTCACAGTTGGCCAAAAAAAGATCAGGAATTGGAAATTCTTTTTCTTAATCCTAGACAGGCTGCCAGCTCACTGCGTGTTCCAAGATCTTTAGGTGTGTGTGTGGTGTAGCACAGACTCTCACTGGACACACAGGTCTTTTCAGCCCCCTCACTCAGGCATGGAGAAGGCGACTGCCAACAATGGAAACTTTTTAAACTGAAGATCAGCTCGTAACATATGATACATGGTAAAGCAGTTGGTATCTCTCATCCGTGAAACCCAAGCAATGCCTTCTAATGCAATCGATCAACTCAGCTCTTCAAGGGAGCGGACCAAAACTAGAAAAATATTTCATAATTAGTATGACACAGGGTGGGTGAGGATTATATTTTAAAAATCAATTAAATTAGATGGAAAAAAGAAGAAAAACTTAAAAATGGATAAAGCCATACCATGTCACCTGATGGGAAAGTTCAATCTTTCCTTGCTCAATATGTAGATTCATACAGTTTTCACTTACATTCCACCACGCTTCTAAGCATTCAAAGTCTGAAATTTGTTTTGAAAATGTATAAACTATCAAAAAATATCATGGAGAAAAAGCAATAAGGTAGGACTAGCCCTTCCAGACATTAGAAAAACATCCTATAACATGTCGATAATCAAAATCACGCAAGACTGGCTCAAAACCTGAAATAAATGGGATAAGTAAAGAGTCCGGAAATGAATACTCACTGCATACAAGAATACAGTAAGTGATAAACACTGAGTAAAACCACAGAAAGAAAAAAAGTAATTAATGTTTACAGGATAATAAGACCCTGCTATAGAGAAAAATTAATTGAAACCCAACTTTCATTATATTTATGTATGTATAGATACAGATAAACCAGTATAATTTCCAGTGGGATATTTTTAACATGAAAAAAGAGTAAAACAGAAAATATTTATTCCATCTAGAGACAAGAGAGAATCTTTTCACTACTGAAGCAAAAGTTAAAATTATAAATATTAAAAAAATGCTCAGGCACAATTTTTTTTAAGTTTTTAACTCCTTTGCTACAGAAACCACAGAAAATGAGACAAAGGGCAAAACAATGATATAGTGGGAAAACTTATAATCATACAAATACCAGATAAAACTTGTACCTAGATACTTCACACCCATTAGGACGGCTAGTACGGGGAAAAAAACCAAACCAAAACAAAACAAAAAAAACAGAAAAAAACAAGTGTTGGCAAGGATGTTAAAAAATTGGAATGCTCATTCACTGCTGGTGGGAAAAGACAGTACAGCTGTTCTGGAAAACAGTTTGAGGGTTCCTCAAACGCTAAACATAGAATTACCCTATGACCCATCAACTCTACTCCAAGGTATACAGCCAAAAGAATTGAAAGAACAGACTCAAACAGATACTTGGACACCCATGTTCACAGCAGCATTCACAATAGCCAAGGAGTGGACACAACCCAAATGTCTATCAACAGATGAATGGATAAATTAAACATGGTAAAAACATACAACAGAATATTATTCAGCCTGAAAAAGGAATGAAACCCCAACACATGCTACAACGTGGATGAATCTTGAAAACATTATGCTAAGTGAAATAAGCCAGAGACAAAAGGTACCTAGAATAAACAAATTCATACAGACATAAAGCAGAACGAAGGTTACCAGGGGATAGGGCTGGGGGGTAGGAGGAAGGGAGACTGTTTTTGTGTAAAAGGTACAGAGTTTCAGTTTGGGATGATGAAAAGTTTCTGGAAATGGATAGTGGTAAAGTTGCACAACACTGTGAATGTACTCAATGCTACTGAATTATACACTTAAAAATGGCTTGGGCCTCCCTGGTGGCGCAGTGGTTGAGAGTCCGCCTGCCGATGCAGGGGATGCGGGTTCGTGCCCTGGTCTGGGAGGATCCCATATGCCGCGGAGCGGCTGGGCCCGTGAGCCATGGCCGCTGAGCCTGTGCGTCCGGAGCCTGTGCTCCGCAACGGGAGAGGCCACAACAGTGAGAGGCCCGCGTACAGCAAAAAAAAAAAAAAAAAAAAAAAATGGCTTATATGGGGGCTTCCCTGGTGGCGCAGCGGTTGAGAGTCTGCCTGCCGATGCAGGGGACACGGGTTCGTGCCCCGGTCCGGGAAGTCCCACATGCCGCGGAGAGGCTGGGCCCGTGAACCGTGGCCGCTGAGCCTGCGCGTCCGGAGCCTGTGATCCGCAATGGGAGAGGCCACAACAGTGAGAGGCCCACGTACAGCAAAAAAAAAAAAAAAAAAAAAGGTTTATATGGTAAATGTTATGTTATGAGCATTTTACCACAATTTTATTAAAAACCTGTACTTAGACTATATAAATCTCTAAAATAAACATCTATAACTCCATGAAACTGAACACCATGAAAAAAGTCGCTTAAGAGAAAAGCAACTGATAATTGTAGAAATGCAATGAGGTTAAACGATGAGGTGGCACCCAATACCTGTTAGCAAAATGACAAACCAGTATTTACAAGGTCAAGGGAAAAATAAACCTCATATGCCATGAGGAAAATTTTACAGTGCCTTGGGATGTATGATTATTTCAGACCTTTTGGAAGGCACTCTGGTAACACACTTTAGATTTTAAAAATTCTCATCCTTTGACTCAAGAACTCCATTCTGGAAGAAACAAAGTTGTGTGCAAAGAATGTTTACATCAGGATTTTGTTTTACAAAAGGGAAATACACAAGGACTGCAAAATGGTTATATGAGTTATGGCATATTAACTGTGAAATAGTATGAGGCCACTAAAAAAAGGTAAACAAGAAGACCACTGATACATGAACACGTGTAACAAAAATAATGAAATGGAAAAAAGAATATCTATCCACGCTGCATAATTATAACCATATGAAATTATTCATAAAGACAAAAGCTATCTGAGAGCTTACTATGTCCCAGGCACTGTGCTAAACATGCTACATGTTTTATATAATTTATTCCTTATAACAACGCTATGAGATATATAATCTTGTCCTAATTTTATTAATGAGAAAACTAAGGCCCAACTAGTCCCTGGGTCTTACACACATGCTGTACACCGGGGGCAGAATCTGACTGCAGTCAGTGTGACTCCCCACCTTACATGCATGGAAATCACATTTAAGGGAGGAACGAGTGAGAGATGTAATTTTTTTGGGGGGGGTGGGTAAAGTTTTCAAGAAAAAATTAGAAAGTAAATCATTGCACACAAGTCTCAATAAAATGCTATACCATTAGCCTAGTCCTTGATTCCACCACTTCTAAAACTCAGAAATATAATATTTATACAGACAGACCGCCATTCACTTTCTTTTTATAAAAACGGATACTTTACAGTTGTGATGTGAAAAAAACACCTGGAAGTCAGCTCCGTCTTTGCCCCAAATGTCTTATTCATGCATAGCTGCAGAGCACAGCCAAAAAGGCTTGCTAAATAAATCTTGTATGTCTCTGGAAACATTTCCTGGAAGCACGGCTTTCCACCACCACCATTTTGGAACTGGTCCTCGCAGTTCGAACAGCGGTATATGGAGATGTCCATACACCTGTATGTCCATACAGGGATGGAGATGTCCTCAATCAGAGCCTCAACCCCCTTCTAGTTTTATGCTACCAAAGAGGGGCGCTTCTGTCTGCTCCCCAAAGGAAAGGTGAGATCTTTCTGTACCCCTTGGATAGACATTAAAAAGCCTACAAAGTCCAGGCTGGCTGTGAGCCAAATGTGAACCGTCATCAGAGCAGAAAGGAGAGAAACAAGATAGGGGCCAAGGCCTTAGTATTTTAACAGGCAGAAATCCCTAACATTCAATGACTGTCCTTCACAGACAGGTTTGGGAACAGTTTGGGCATTCAGACACAGCACCATAAGACATCTCCAAGGCAGTTTGGGGTTACAGATATTTGGCTTTCGGAACACGTGGCTGGCACGTGCCTCATCTGCTGAAATACATAATGTTCCTGGAGATAAGCACAATACACAAAGGTACCTAAAAATAAGAGTAGGGGAAACACAGACCTGTTTAAATGTCCAAGGAGAGTTACTCAAAGACCATCACCACAGAAAGGCAATTTACCCATAGGTGGTTTTTTTTGGGGGGGGTTGTTTTTTGGGGTTTTTTTTGGCTGTGCCGCGCAGCATGTGGGATCCTAGTTCCCCGACCCAGGATCGAAGCTGTGACCCCTGCATTGGAGGCGTGCAGTCCCAACCACAGGACAACCCAGGAAGTTCTACCCATAGTTTTTGTAAGACAAGCAGAGATGGCTGGGGGAGACCAGCATCACAATGAGGGAGGCCCCTGGAGGAACAAAGTGGCTGGTATCACGTCTGTGGCATCCAGGAAACAACGGGTTCCAAAGCCAGTTCCCCTTGCCCATTTGTGAACACCGGCCCTCATCTATGAGTGACTTTTTTTTTTTTCATCACGCCACATGGTTTGTGGGATCTTAGTTCCCGGACCAGGGGTTTAATCTGGGCCCTGGCAGTGAAAGAGCCGAGTCCTAACCACTGGACCACCAGGGAATTCCCATAAGTGACTTATTTGCTTAAGAGAAACATGTTTACTGGTGCTTGCGGAGCTGCATACAGTATTCTGTAACGCAGTCCACGGCCCCCACCTCGCTGTCCCCACCACACAAACGGGAAGCCAGGCCACCCCTGGCTTCTGTAACTGGCAGTTCCAGCACTTGGACATGGTGGTTGGCAAAGGAGCACCAGGCAGGCTGAGACAGCTACCGCTTATGCCCCTCACCTCCAGCTCATCCTCGTCCTCAAGGCTCAGGGGGAGCTCACTAACTCAATTCCTGCAGGCGGGTCCCAAACTCCAGGGAGAAAGTCAGGCCACTGCACACACAGTGAGCCTTGCGGGACACAGGCCACTCCACCCTGCAGTCTGCCACAGACAACAGTAGAGCCGGGCACGCTGAGCTATCAAAGGGGCTCTGCAGCCCTCATGCAGTGCTGCAAGAGAACTAACAGTCATTAGAAAGTAATCCCAATCGACTTCTCCTGCTCAATAAGTCTGTCACACAAAGGGCAGGAACAGTACCATGGTAACGCTTATGTGAAGAAGCTGTGCTGCTCTGAACTTCCCAACCTTCCTGCCACACCTCTGTTATCACAAGCATCTACAAAATTATTTCGGTGTCTCTTACTGATTAAACACCTGCGTTTCCCCCACCTACAGCTTATCAAAGCAAACGCCCATGTCCCAACTGCCCCAAATTAAGACAAATTACCAAATGACCAGCAGTCACAAAAGATATGACAATCTTCAAGATGTCTAGGAAAAAAACCTTTTTTGGGGTCCTTTCCCCTTTTTAATTCAACACTGTCCGGATGAGACAGGAGGAAAACATGACAAAAATGGATTTGTTCTGAAATAGGTCCTTCTCTTCCCACTTATGGGGAAGCAGGATCAAGTGCAGAGAGGTTCCATGTGGATGTGGAAGCGCCATCTACTCTCAAATGGAACAAATACTCTCAATGGAACAGCCGCAGGAGGCCCCCCAGTGGCAGCTGGGCTTTGCTCCTGGTCTGGCATCCCAACCCGCTCAGCAATGCTGCCATCTTCTCTAAGCCAGCTCTTCACAACAATCCTTAGCCTTCTTTCTCCCTAGTCTGATTATTCCCTTAAATTAAGGAAATGAAAAAACGTGTCATGTGTAAGATATCGTCCCCCTCACAAAGAAATCCGATGTTGATAAGAAATGAATTTAAATATCAATAGTTTTTATTTCTGTACAGAGGAAGATTTCAGACGAGCACAGTCATGTGGAGAATAACCTTGGCTGTACACACTATGCCAGAGAGAAAAGAAGACGGGTCATGGAAGGACTGATGGATTCAAATTCCATCTTAGTGCGGGAGTCTCCTCTCGCCCACCCTGTATCCTGACACAGCAGGCAGGGTCCCGACTCCATGTGAGAACAAGTTAGAGGCCATGCTTTAGTCTGGGCTGGTGCTCTGTGCTGTCACTCACCTGTGCCATTGGCCAAGCCACTGTGGCTTGGGTTCTTGAGGGGCTGATGCTGCCGGCTGCTAGTACCGGGGCTCTGCTCAGCGGTTGCCGTGGCTGTTCTGGCTGAACCACCTGAATGTCTGTGTGTCCTGGGGGTTCAAAATATAAAGCAGACAGATATAAGTCACTGTGAAAAAGACAGAGGTGTGCCCCACCTGAGTCACTGTATTCCCTCTCTTGCTATTTATGGGAAATAAGCCCTGTAGTCCTTCTGGTCTTTGACTCGACAGAAGCTGGCCCTGAATGGAGAGACCCATGTAAGCTTCCTTCTTGGTAAAAGCACAGAAGGCAACTTTCGGTAAACTTTTCCATTTGAAGTGAACAAATCCAGAGTGAATTTCCCCCACATCTGAAATAACCGGCAAAATATCCCGTGACCATCACATTATTTTTATTGGGCTTGAATGTAAGAAATAAACAAGAATCACTGAACAGGCTACAGATGACATGTTTCTCCCATTAGCCAAAAAAGAGCCCAAAACTTATCCAAATCCATATTCTCTATGGCTAGAAACATGCTTGCCTTGGGAATAAAAGTCAAGGGGCATTAGACAACTTCAACCAATGTGTACGTTGACATGTTTTATCTAGAAAAGATGATTCAACATCCATGCAAGTAAATGAGGAACAAATGCAGAGAAGGATCTGTACCACAAGGAGAATGGTGGAATACAGCAGCAGAGGCTCTATCTAACATCTTCAGAGGACACAAGGCAACAGGCAGTACATGTCCTCACAGTCCTGTCGTAGCTTGATTTTGTTCACTTGATGGAAATGTCTAAGCTTCCCTGCCTTTCTCAGTTTTGTCAAAGGAGATTATTCTACTTCCTACTCATTATATACTACTTTTCAACAGTGAGATGATTTAAGTACTACCCAGTGAAGAAAAGACCACCCCTCTCCAGGCAGAGAAACAGAGATCCAGAGAACAATTTACAACCACGGGACTCGGGGCAGTGACAATACCACCAACAATAAACGTGAAAACAATGACTATGGAAGAATTTAATATTCATTGAGCTGGAATATTATGTTCCAGGTACCTGTGGTGTGCTGTGCACTTTGCATATATTATCTCATTTAACATGGCAACCCTAGAGGTGGCTTACTATTATTATGCTCATTTTACAGGTGAAAACAGACACCGAGAAAGTGAGCAATGGAGCAAAGACTCGAATCCAGGTGCTCTAAGGTCAAGAGCCCACGCTCTCTGGTTGGAGGCTGGGGGTGGGAAGCCTGGACTTAAGCTGAATCCCTTCCAGGCTATTCATTGGTCACTTGGTCAATGGCGAGACAAAGACCTCTAATAGAAAGCTCCCAGAAATAGTCACAAATGTAGAAAATAAACGTATGGTTACCAGGGGATAAGCAGGGGAAGGGATAAACTGGAAGACTGGGATTGACACACACACACTACTATATATAAAATAGATAACTAATAAGGACCTACTGTGTAATAGCACAGGGAACTCAACTCAATACTCTGTAATGGCCTATATGGGAAAAGAATCTAAAAAAGAGTGGATAGGGACTTCTCTCGTGGTCCAGTGGTTAAGACTTCACCTTCCAATGCAGGGGGTGCAGGTTGGATCCCTGGTCAGGGAGCTAAGATCCCACACGCCTTGGGACCAAAAAACCAAACATAAAACAGAAACAATATTGTAAGAAATTCAATAAAGACTTCAAAAATGGTCCACATCGGGCTTCCCTGGTGGTGCAGTGGTTGAGAATCTGCCTGCCAATGCAGGGGACACGGGTTCGAGCCCTGGTCTGGGAAGCTCCCACATGCCGTGGAGCAACTGGGCCCGCAAGCCACAACTACTGAGCCTGCATGACACAACTAGTGAAGCCCGCATGCCTAGAGCCCATGCTCCGCAACAAGAGAAGCCACTGCAATGAGAAGCCCGTGCACCGCATTGAAGAGTAGCCCCCGCTCGCTGCAACTAGAGAAAGCCTGCACACAGCAACAAAGACCCAGTGCAGCCAAAAATAAATTAATTAATTAAAAAAAAAAAGGACAAAAGAAAAAAAGCCTCTGTGATTTTGTACTCACAGCCCACAGCAGAGGGCTCACCCACTCTGGGCGCAGCAGGCCACGGGGCGGGGGAGGGGGGCAGAATAGAAAATGTGACACTCGTGTCACACGCACAGGCTCTGACAGGCCCATGATTCCTTCTAGGTCCTGGGCTCCTTGTCCCTCTGCAGAGCAGCTGGGCATGACAACAGGGTGGGTCCCATTACTCTCCTAGCCCCTCCCTCCCTTCCCCAAAGGGGCGTGCGGTCAGAGTTGAGAGAGAATACTTTCAGAAGTGTTCAACCACTAATGACAGCAGCGCAGAGCCGGGATTAGCCTGTAAACCAGGGGCAGCTGGGACCACTTTGTGTGAATTGCCACCTCCCTGCCCGTGGCTCACGGCCACCCAGCTACCCACCCACCCCCCACCCACCCCACCCCCCACCCCCCCACACACACCCTTCCCCAGATTCTTCTCTTGCCCTAAATCTGGAGCTTCCACTTTTCCCCTCTTGAATTACCTTTAAAATAAGACTCTTAGAAGGAAGAGAAGGCCTCAATGTTTGAGGACAATCTTCTCTTCAGCAGTTTCCTCTCTGGGAGGTCATTCAACCCTTAAAAGATGGGACTGTGTTGTTATTAAAAGCTGGCCCAAATGCTGAAACCACACACCATAAGCCAAAATAGTACCAGGACACAAGCGGGGCGATGGGGTGGAGATGAGCTGGGCCCCACCACAGGCAGCCTGGCTTCGGCTCTGCCAATGACTTCAACCTTGGCCTGATCCCTCCACCATCTTGGGGGCGGGAGGGAGGAGCTATGCAGCCCCTGGGGCAGTCAGAAGAAGGCAGAATGGCAAAATTCCACGAATGGGTTTAAGTCACCTAGTTACAGAGATTCAGCTCTCACTACACCACGTGCCTCTCAAAATGCTGGTGTGAAGTTACCTAAGTTCCTCCCTCAGATCAGAAACTAAGACCCCCCTAAGGAATGCCAGTCAAGGTCAGGGCCCTGGGATTCTCTCTCCACTCTGCAGAAAGAGAACTGATGCAGGTGAGGTCCCCAGGAGAGGGCTCTTGGCTGTCCCTTGCCATTCAAGCTTTGTCCTTCATAGCATTGGCCTCAGTCCTCAGCTGACCCTGAGAGCCACAGCCTCCAATGTTGTGGGACACCCTTCATTGCCTTGCATGAAGGCCAGAGAATTGCATTCAATCATTATTTTCTGAGCACTAGGCCCTGTTCTAGGGCTAGCAACAAAACAGAAAGAGTCGCTGATCTCAAGGAGCTTACATCTTAGTGGAAATGCAGTGATTTGTACTTCTGCTCAGAAACAAATTTGCATCACACCCTACAATGCCAGTGTGTGGGAGAGCCACTTGTCTAGTGAGTGTGCCTGCCTGATAACTTGGCATTGTCACCCAGTGCAGCTCTGTTGATCATCACATATGTAATAGTTTATGTGAAGTAATTAAACAAAACAAAACTTTGTTTAAAAAAAAAAGCCAGCCCTAGCATCAGTAATGCAAATGAAAACAAAATGAAGAGTCAAAGAAAGTGGTGGCTCACAAGACACGAAAACAAAAGTTTTTGCTAAATTAAAAAATGAAATTCCAAATTTGGTGGTCGCTCAGAATTTGGGATTGATAACTCTATCATATCTTTTATGAAGAAATAGATTTAAAAAGTAGTCAGTGGCTTCATCAAAATTTAAAACTCCTGCTCTTCCAAAGACACTATCAAGAAAGTGAAAAGACAGTCCCTAGACTGGGAAAAATCATTTGCAAAATACCTATCTGATAAAGGATTTATTTCTAGAAAAAAAACTCTCAAAACTCAATAATAAAAAGAATAAACCAATAAAAATAATCAAAAGATTTTAAAAGAGAAGATCTACAAATAGCAAATAAGCACATGAGAGATGCTCAACATCATTAGTCATTAGGGAAACACAAATTAAAATGACAATGAGGCACCACCACAAAACTGTTAGAACGGACAAAGTAAAAAGAAAACAAAACAAACCTAAAAAATCACACACACACAAACAAAAACAAAACAGAAAAACCTGACAGTAACAGTACTGGTGAGAACACAAAGCACCTGGGACTCTCAAACACTGCTGTGGGGAACACAACGTGGCACCATCACTTTGGAAAAGAGTTTGGCAGTTTCTTATAAAGTTAAACATGCACTTAGCATACAAACCAACAATCCTATGCCTAGGTATTTATGCAAGAGAAATGAAAATGTTTACATGAAACCTGTAGGCAAATTATAGTGACTTTATTCATAATTTCCAAAAACATAAACAACCCAAACTGGTGAATGAACAGACAGACTGTGGTACATCCACACAGTGCAATACTACTCAGTAAATAAAGGGATTGAACAACTGATGATGCAACAACATAGATGAATCACAAATGCATTATGCTAAGTGGAAGAAGACAGACACAAAAGGCTACAGAGTATATCCATCCATTTTTATGACATTTAGGAAGACGTAAAACTGTAGGGAAAGGAAGCAATTAGTAGTAGCTGGAGTAGCTGCCAGTAGCTGGAGAAAGAAGTAGGGGCTGTCTATAAAGGGGCATGAGGGAACTTCTGGGGGAGATGCTTTCAATATCTTGAATATGGTAGTGTTTACCAGACGCTATACTTTTATCAAACTGTACATTGCATAGGGGGCGTTTTATTGTATACCTCCATAAACCTATCTTCATAATTTTAAAAAGCAATTTGTGTTCTTCAGTCACTGCAAAAACAGCTCATCACGTGAGAAAAAATTAAAGTTTTAAAAGGCAGGTAACTTGGGACTTCCCTGGTGGTCCAGTGGTTAAGAATCCGCCTTCCAATGCAGGGGACGAGGGTTCGATCCCTGGCCGGGGAACTAAGATCCCACATGCCGTGGGGCAACTAAGCCTGTGCGCCACAACTAGAGAGCCCATGTGCTGCAACTACTGAGCCCGCACACTCTGGAGCCCATGCACAACAACTAGAGAGAAACCCATATGAGGCAATGAAGAGCCCGTGCACCGCAATGAAAGATCCTGCGTGCCACAGCTAAGACCCGACACAGCCATAAATAAATAAATAAATAAATTTTTAAAAAGGCATGTAACTTATGGTGTGAGGATAGCCCCCTCTCAAAAATAAAACACCCAGAAAACAAGAACCTTGATGGGAATGTGATTCAGGCAATACTCTGGACTCTACAAACACTCTGTATTAATAAATACAGGGATTCATCAAAGTCTGGGGACACATCTCTCCCAAATGTCAAGAATTCGTGGCTGACCGGATACCGGGTGCCAAGCATACTTTTCTATCTCGGTAAGAGGCCCAGGATACTAAAGGGAGGTTCTTTGACCTCAGAATTCAGGCCCATTAGCTCAGCAAAAGAGAAGTTTCAGGGTAGAACTACTGATAGTGGGGTTTTCCTCCATTTAAATTAAAAAAAACAAAAACCAAAAAATGGGTACAGAAGTTAAAAATTGCCTAATAATCTTAAAACTCTTCTCACACTCCAATCCAGGGAATCGATTTTTGCCTGGATGACTAGAACCAAGAGGGTGGCCCCTCCTCCGAGTCCTCTTAACTGGGCATTGTCTTTTAATAGCAGCATGGAAACAAAACTGAGTGAGGCTGGGCTGGTTTCCAGTAAAAGAACCAGAAAAAGAAAAAAAAAAAAAAAAAAAAAAAAACACCAGCCACTTAAAATAGAAGCATGGAGGGAAAAAATGGGAAGTGGTGATGGGAAAAGAAACGATTTCCACCATTCTGAGAGGCGTCACTAAGCAAACCTGCTCCCACCTACAGCCGCCTCAATTCTTCCTTCTCATTCAAATGTGGACAGTGTGGGGGGGAGGGATAAAAAGGAGAGGTGAAAAGGGAAAGGCGCAATTAGAGTTAAAAATGGGGCCATTCGAGTCATTCCAAGGGTAATTTATGGCTCCATTCCACACCCTACCTCTAGCTGCTAGCCTCAGAAATGACAGGAAAGGTAAAAATAAAACTGCTGCAAGTCCATTCTACGTGACAGAAAGACAAGTGATTTACTTTTGCCCAACCTGGAATATAGAGCAAACTTCTCAATGGTGGCAGCTTTCTGAGACTAAAAAAATTCATTTTAAGAGAGAAAATACAATAAATTTTGACTCACCTCATCTCATTCCAGGTTGCATGTTGGGCTTCACTAAAAAGAACGCTCAAATGCCCTCCCAAACTTGAACAAGAGATGAAGTCCAGGGGAAGCGGTCACTGTCTCGTTCTACCCCACCCCCACTCGGGGCAGGAGGGGATGATCTGAGGTTCCTTGAACACAGAGGGCAGCCCCTAATTTGTCCCATGTCCTGAGATGGTACAAGGGCATGGGATGCTCTAGCAGCTCAGGAGACGAGCGTGGTGGACCATCAGCCTCCACTGACACACAGGAGGAAGCTGCACAGGGCTGACCCTGAATACGGAGCTCCAGCTTCTGCTACAGGTGGGCCAGAAAAGTATCTCCACCTTCTTCCTCGCGGCATCACATCTTGTTTGAACCTGGCCCAGCCCAGAGTGTCCCTGTGCTACAGCCCCAGACCTGAAAGGACCACAGGGGACCCTGCGGTACCAGGGATGACAGTACACGGGGCGTTATTTCTAAGTGTTCTGACGACAAATCGCAAAGGCAGGGATTCAGCAGGAGGGAGGTAAGCTCCTAAAAGAATATGTTCAACGGACATTCCTCCAAACCTCCCTCGAAACTCCTCCCAAGGAAAATTCAGAGCCTTTGCTGATCTACTCGCCTGGCATCCTCTTCTCTGGACTCTTCACCCAGTTGGCTTCTCATCCAAATCTTAGTCTAAATGTCCCTCACCTCCCAGCCTGCACTAAATTCCCTTGAATTCTTTTCACACAGCATTCTAAACTTCTCCTTTATGGCACTTCCATTTGTGATTATATGTTTATCTGTTTAATGTCTGACTTCAACAAGGCCCATGAGGGTAGGACCTTGTCTGTTTTATGTACCTTTGTATAACCAGCACCTAGAATGTGCTTGGCCCCAGAGTAGGCATATAAAAACATTTGCTGAATGAATAAAAGAAGCAAGCTCTCAAGCACAAAAGCACTCTTGGGCCTGTAATCTCTAATACTTCCCATGTTCGTGGCAACCAGTTCTCACCTCCCCATCTCCCTCCACCCTTTTAAAGAATGGAATCCGTGCTGAGAGATGGAATCCACAATCTACCAGGTATTGAGAAGTGTCAGAGTTAGTGTCTTCCAGAAAGGTTAGCCATGAACATCATGTAAAAACATTCTCTAGGGCTTCCCTGGTGGTGCAGTGGTTGAGAGTCTGCCTGCTGATGCAGGGGACACGGGTTCGTGCCCCGGTCCAGGAAGATCCCACATGCCGCGGAGCGGCTGGGCCCGTGAGCCATGGCCGCTGAGCCTGCGCGTCCGGAGCCTGTGCTCCGCAACGGGAGAGGCCACAACAGTGAGAGGCCCGCGTACCGCAAAAAAAAAAAAAAAAAATTCTCTAGCATAAGGGTCTACAAATAAAAATCATTTCATTAGACTCATTACTAAAATTGCAAGACAATCTTCAAATCCAACCAAATTTTATTTATCATGGTTTTTTTTTGTTTTAGCTATAATTTTCAAGTGCTCTCCAACAGGTGAAGACTAGGCAAGTGATTAAATATGGGATTTAAGAAAGATACCTTCTGTGGTCGGCAGAATTTCTAAAATGCCCCTCCTCCCAAAGACACCCCACCCTAATGCCTAAAACTAGGGAATATGATGATATATCACACCCTTGATTATGTTATTATATGGCACATGATATTACCATAATAATATATGATAATATTATGATATTATATGGCACAGCTGACCTTAAGAAAGGGACATGAGGGAATTCCCTGGTAGTCCAGTGGTTAGGACTCGGCACTTTCACTTCTGGGGCCCAGGTTCAATCTCCGGTAGGGATTGCCATGCGGTGTGGCCAAATAAAAAAAATAAATGTATTTTAAAAAGAAAAAGAAAGGGACATCATCCAGATGAGTCCAATCTAATGACATAATCTCCTAAAAGCAGAACACTTTCTCCAGCAGTTGTCAAAAGTGGAGGGCAGAAGAGAAAATCAGAGAGATTCAAAGCACGAGGGAAATCTGACACACCCTTGCCAGCTTGATGATGAGTCGGGGGGGTGGGAGTTACATATGAGAAGAAATGTGGATGGCCTTATTAAGGAGCCGAGTAAGGACCTAACTGAGAGCCAGCAAGGAAATGGGAACTCAGTCCTACAATGACTCAGTCAATGACTCGAATGAGCTTTGAAGCAAATTCTTCCTTAGTTTCCAGATAAGCATGCAGCCCTGCTGACACCTTGATTTTGGCTTTGTGAGACCCTAAGGAGACCAGTCAGCCAGCTATGGTGTCCTGGTCTTCTGACCTACAGAACTGTAAGCTCACAAATGATGCTGTTTTAAGCCCTAAATTTGTGGTGATTTGTTACACGGCAGTTGAAAACTCTCAGTACAAATGAATGAATGTCACTTTCCACAGAAGAAGATACTAATTTTCAAATACACGGCTAGGTAATTCTTGCTGAGCACCCTACCTCACTCTGTCAGAAGGCCTTATACAGAGATGGAGATGCCCTATGGAATCAGTGCTCATCTCATAGGGGCGCATTTCCATGATCCGAATGTCCTTTATGAGACACGCATTCCTCACATTCAACCATCACTTGGAGATTTGAACAGCTATATATATGTGGGACATAACTGTTCTCAGAGGGTGAGTAAGTAACTCTCTTTCCTGGTAGAGTTCAGGCACATGGACTTTACACATTCTTTTTCCAAGCAAGTCGTATTTATGTGTCAACTTATCTCTGATTCCAAAGTTAACCTTAAAAGTTGCAAGGATTTGAGAAGAACAGTCCATGAAAAGGGTTCAAAGTGGAAATATCAATCATGAAGAAAAAAACAGGAGGAACAGGAGAGACGGAGCAGGCAGTGGGAACCCACCACATTCTTGGTGGTCCGGCTAAGCCTTGGAAAGCACAAGGCCGTCCTGATAAAAAGTCTTCCCTGTAACCTGTGCCCCTGAAACCGTCACTTCTCAGGGAGTCAGGGTGCCAAGGAATGTAAACCAGTAGGAAGACCCACCCCAAAGTCCTGGCAAGTGAGAAGCAGGAACACAAGACTCTTTCAACTCAACAAAGATTTATTGAGCTGCTGCTACGTGCAGCAAAGCACTATTCTAGGCCCTGGTAGGGACACAAAGATGCATAAGGTCCAGATGAGTTTGGCTGAGAACTCAGCACCACTCCCCCTGTACCCCTCCCCACCTCCAAAAAAAGGAGTGCTGTAGATGGAAGAGGAAAAACTAACTCCTCAGGAGTCCCCAGTTCACCATTCTTTTCTAAGTGTAAAGCAAAATTGTATGATGTGATTTAAGATAAAGCTTTTTGCTTACCTTTTTTAAGGTAAATTTTTTTAAGGTAAAATTTTAAAGAAAAAGAACCATGTCCTCATCTCCCCTTCTCCTTCACAAAATAACAATTATTCATACCATCTCCTATTCTAGACTTTTGCTAATCTCATGTTAAAAAGTGTTGTTGTTTTCTCATTTTAAAGTTGTACCTTCAAAGGCCATTTATAAGCACACAAAGTAGACCCAACACATAGATGTGCCATAAAAGTCCAAGTAAAGTCCAAGTCCAAACAGAAAATCTTCAGACAGGGAGCCTGGGTAGAAATTCTTGTTCTCTTTACACTGTTAGGTGCAGAATTTCACACTCCATTATCAAATAATCAGTGAGCCAAAGATACCTTCAACTCATCAAGACAAAGAAAAGGCAGGCCAAACACAGGCTTAAAGTGCAAAGTTAGCTTAGCAAAGGGAAACAACTAAGGCAGGACAGATAGCAATTAAAAGGCAAGAAGATAAAAAGAGAGCGAAGAGATATTGGGAACATATGTATATGTATAACTGATTCACTTTGTTATAAAGCAGAAACTAGCAAACTCCAAAGATATCGAGAATCACAAGAAACATAAATGGACTAACTGTGAGAGCTTAAAGATAAAAGGTATCATACTGGTTTGGGTTTTTTTTCAACCTTTTTTTTAATTGAAATATAGCTGTCATATAAATTACATTAGTTTCAGGTATACGACATAGTGGCTCAACATTTATATACATTCTGAATTGATCACCACAATGTCTAGCTACCATCTGTTACCATACAGTGATTACAATATTATTGACTATATTCCCTACATTGTACATACGTCACGATTTACATCATGACGTACGTACGTCATGACGTACGTACGTCATGATTTATTTATTTTATAACTGGAAGTCTGCACCTCTTAATCCTCTTCACCTATTTCTCCCAACCTCCCACACACCTTATACTATTTGTTAAAAATCCCGTTAAATGCTGTTGCAAGCAACACCATCTAATATATAAGCATCCAAAAGGCTGAAACTAAATGTGTGGGGAAAAATATGCTGAGAAAACACAAAACAAAAGTCAGCTGGGGAAGCTATGTTAATGTCAAACCAAACAGATTTTTTTTTTTTTTTTTTTTTTTTTTTGCGGTACGCGGGCCTCTCACTGTTGTGGCCCCTCCCGTTGCAGAGCACAGGCTCCGGATGCGCAGGCTCAGCGGCCATGGCTCACGGGCCCAGCCGCTCCGCAGCATGTGGGATCTTTCTCACTATTTAGGGATCATCAGGTGAAACATCTCTAGTTGTTCATGCCCCAGATCGGGGCATGAACCCGTGTCCCCTGCATCGGCAGGCGGATTCTCAACCACTGCGCCACCAGGGAAGCCCCCCAAACAGATTTTTTAAATGATTTTTAAAATTCAGGCATATTTATTAATACATATAGTCAAATTCACCCTTTTTAAGGGTGCAGTTCAGTGAGTTTTAACAAACGCATACAATCGTGTTACCACCACCACAGTCAAGACGTAAAACATTTCCCTCGCCCCCCAAAACTTCTTGGTGCCCTTGGCAGTCAATTCCCACCCCCCAATTCCCAACAACTGCTGATTTCTGTCCCAATAATTGTGCCTTTTCCAGTATGTTATGTAAATGGAGTCACATAAAATGTAGCTTTTTGTGTCTGGCTTCTTGCACTTAGCATAATGTTTTTGAGAATCATCCATGTTGCTGTAGGCTGTTCCTTTTTATTGCTCAGAACAAATAAATTTTAAGAGAAAAAGCTCTAGAAAAAGAGAAGATCGTGAGATAAGGATAAAAGGTTCAATTCACCCACAAGACGTACTTCAAATTTGTATTGTGGACAAAATAACCTTGAAATACATAATGCAGAAATTCATGGGAATTCCCTGGTGGCACAGTGGTTAAGAATCAGCCTGCCAATGCAGAGGACACAGGTTCGAGTCCTGGTCTGGGAAGACCCCACATGCCACGGAGCAACTAAACCCATGCGCCACAACTACTGAAGCCCGTGTGCTTAGAGCCCAACAAAAGAGAAGCCACCGCCATGAGAGGCCCGCGCACCGCAAAGAAGAGTAGCCCCTGCTCACCGCAACTAGAGAAAGCCCGTGCGCAGCAACGAAGACCCAATGCAGCCATAAATAAATAAATAAATAAAAACATTTATTTTTAAAAAAAGGAAAGAAATTCATGGATATAATCTGGCCCTACCTGTTACTGCTGTCACCTCCTATTTTCCCTTCACTCCCTCCACTCCAGCCAGACTGGCCTCCTTCAACTCCAAAGGCACGCTCCCAGCTCGGTTCCTTTGCAAGAGCCATTGCTCTGCCCAACATTCTTCCCTGAGATAGCCTCATGGATAAATCTCTCACCTTCTTCAAATTTTTGCTTATAGGTCACCTTCTTAATGATACCTCTCTTGACTGCATTATATAATTGTGCATCCTGCTATTGTGTAATATTTATATTTTTTTTCACGTGGATCAAATTTGTTTTTTAAATAATGAAGATCAATAAAACCAGAAAAAAGAGGAACACTCTGGGATTCCACACTACTATAGATGCCAAGGCAGGCAACTTTTCCAGAAAGGACGAGTCCACAAGGTGAAACCTGCAGACAAGTCAGCTGGGCTTTTGTGGCTGTAATTTTGGCAGAATGATAGAGGCGGATGCTAGAATAAAGCGAACTAATACACAAATAGAGATAAGGATGGGAGACCCAAAGAATATTAAGACTAATATCTTCACTATATTTTCAGTAAGTTATGGGTACATAACAACTTCAGGAACCCCTGTGGCATGTAGAGCGTAAAGCAATATAAATTCCGTGCTTCAGTTCTGTGACTATTTTTACCTAACGCAAAATGAAAACCCTAAATATAGAATTGTTCCAGTGTTTGAAAGGAGTCGTTCTATTTAGGTTATGGAGCATGCCATCATAAAGACAGTCACTAAACCAAACCCCAAATCTCCACTTCCACAGACCTTGGCACTTTCAAAAGGAGCCATCCAGTGCCAACAGAATCCTAAAGGAAAAGTCTAACCTCACCTCACCAAACCACAACCACAAACACCATGGCTTCAGCAACCCTTTCCCCCACCATCCACATCTGTCCAAAGCATTTGCAGTCAGTTCTATTCCAATCTTTGATCATCCCATACTCAAACTGCCCAAGCTCCCATGACTAAAAGCTCCTTTCTCTGAGACGCATACTCTTTTTACTGGTTTCTCTCTAAACTCTTTCCCTTTCAATCACAATTTTCTGGGGCTGAGAAGTGCTAAAATCCAGACACAGATCTAGTTAAAGTACAATAGAAATTTCACCCCATCCCCTAAATTGTGGAGACACTTATATTGGCCCCGTTGTTCACTGTCAGGAATACACTTTGATTTGCTCTGTATCTCCTAAGTTTGTTTTGCTCTGCATCTCCTAAGTTTGTTTTGCTCTGCATTCCTCCTCCTATGGATACGCTTTTAGAGGAATGACTCCGTCCCAGTTCCACAGAGCCTGCTAAGCACCAATCACAACCATCATGGGGGATGCCACCCTAAAGTGACAGCTTCATAAGCTGCTCCCCTCCTGCATTTCTTATTTCCATGAATGACGTCTCAATCCAAGAGCCTGAGAGTCCCCTATATGCCTCCTCATCCTCCACCCTGTCTCACTAGTGAGTCACCCAGTCCTGCTCAATGATTACACCTCCTAGGTCTTTCTCCTATTTCCTCCCTAATCTGCCACCACCCACAGCTAGTCATCCACCCCTATCTCACCAGTTCCCACAGCAGTCCTCTTATTGGTCCCTGAGTCTAGCCTCAACCTCTACTGTGTCAGACATTCCTACCTTCTTCTATTCCACATGTGTCCCTTGTCCTGTCCCCTCACTGCATGGGCTAGAAAACTCTCAGACTACCATGCCCCTAGGTTCTGGAAGTGATTTAGGTTGCACCAATGAGAAGCTCTTGCAGGAGATTTGGAAAGCAGAAGAAAGGGAGAGACCACTCTTCTGGTGGTGGTGATGGCTGTCAGTAGTTGCAGCAGTCTCCCTGCTTCACTGCCTGGACACCACTTCAGGCACATGCAGTGGTTGGAGGGGCAGAAGTTTCCTGACATCTGACTGGATTGCCATCACAGGACTATGACCTTGAAACCAAGGCTGGGGAGGGGCTCATTTCTCCTCCAGCCCACCCAGTGACTTTTATAAATACCTAATTTCCCATATTAAATCCCTTTCTGCTCAAAATACCTAGAGTGGTTTCTGTTTCCTGCAATGAACCCTAACTGACACAACTTCAAATTCATCCAGCAGATACTTACCTGAATAATTTACCACAGAAATAACACAACATGCCCTTGCTCAAAACTCAGTGGTTCCCTATCTCCAAAGAATAAAATCTGAAGTCCTCAGCAAAGCATAACCCTTTGTGAACTGGTCTCACCTTCTTACCATCTCCCACAGCCGGGATCAGCATTCTGTAAAGGGCCAGACAGTGAATATCTTAGGCTTTGCAGACCATATGGTCTCTGTCACACCTATTTAACTCTGCCATTGTAGCATGAAAGTAGCCATAGATTATATGTAAGTGAATGAGTATAGCTGTATTCAAATAAAATTTTATTTACAAGAAGAGGTGGTCAAGAGAATAAGAAGACAAGACACAGACTGGAAGAAAATATTTGCAAAAGACATATCTGATAAAGGACTGTTATCAGAACTCTTAAAACTTAACAATAAAGAAAGGAAAAACCTGATTTTAAAAATCGGCAAAAGACCTGAACAGACACCTCACCAAAGAAGATATACAGATGGCAAATAAGTATATGAAAACCTGCTCTACCACGTACATCATCAGGTAAATGCAAATGAGATACCACTACATGCCTATTAGAATGGCCCAAATCTGGAACATTGATAACACCAAATGCTGGTGAGGATACAGAGCAACAGGAATTCTCATTCATTGCCGATAGGGATGTAAAATGGTACAGCCATTTTGGAAGACAGCTTGGCAATTTCTTACAAAACTAAATACACTCTTACACTCTTACCATACAACCTAGCAATGGCTCTCCTTGGTATTACCCAAAGGAGTTGAAGACACAGCCACAGGCAAACCTGCACAGGGATGTTTATAGCAGCTTTATTCATAATTGTCAAAACTCAGAAGCAACCAAGATTTCCTGTAGGTGAATGAATAAACCATGATACATCCAGATAATGGAATTTTATTCAGTGCTAAAAAACAAATGAGCTATCAAGCCATGAAAAGACATGGAAGAACCTCAAATGCACATTACTAAGTGAAAGGAGATAATCTGAGCTACAAACTTTATGATTCCAATTATATGACATTCTAGGAAAAGGCAAAACTATGTAGACAGTAAAAGGATCAGTAGTTGCCAGGAATTAATAGGGAGGGAGGTATGAATAGGCAAAACACAGGAGATTTTTAGAGCCCCAAAAGTATTCTGCATAATACTATAATGGTGCATGCATGTCACTATACATTTGTCAAAACTCACAAAGTGTACAACAGCAAGAATGAACCCTAATATAAACTATGGACGTTGGGGGATAAAGTCCCTCATTATCATTTGGGATAATGATGTGTCAACATAGGTTCAACGATTATAACAAAATGTACCACTCTAGTGTGGGATGCTGACAGCAGGGGAGGCTGTGTGTAAGTGGGGCAGGGGGTATATGGGAAATCTCTGTACCTCATACTCAGTTTTGCTATGAACCTAACACTGCTCTAAACAAACAAACAAACAGGTGGCAGCCTGGATGTGACCTGCAAACCATGGTTTGCTTCAGCTATCATCCTGAATATCTATGTGTCAACGTTACCAAATGACTAATATGTCCTCGAATATGCCAAGTTCTCTTTTTCTCCATTGCATTTTCCCACGCTGCTCCCTTCCCTTACCCCCACTTCACTGGTCTGCAAACTCCTTAAAAGTGCAGCTCAAATGTGTGAGGTTTTCCCCTAAACCCCACCAGGTGGATTGTGGTAAACTTTCCACTGCCTTCACTCACCATCACTATGGGGTCCATTGCACTAAACTGGAATTCTCACCTGTGTCTCTGTCTCCTACTGGATGCCAGTCCTCGATGTCAGGGGCCGTGGTTTTTCATCCTTTTATCACCACAACCTAGCTCACAGCCTGGCACTCATGTCTGTGGAACGAATATTGCCTCCAATTGCAGATACTTCAGATACTTGCCTTACTTTCTGGCACATACCACACCTCTCTGGGCTCATACAGAAGAAATGCCCAGTAAAGACCAATGAAATAAGTGGATCTGAATAAATAAATGTACAATAGGGAATTCCCTGGCGGTCCAGTGGTTAGGACTCTGTGCCTCCACTGCCGGGGGCCTGGTCGGGGAACTAAGATCCCACAAGCCTCGCAGCATGGCCAAAAGCAAACAAAAAAAAAGTACAATAACGTATAATGCATAATTTTAACTAGTGCAGAATTAATAAATAATAATTAATTAATTAATTAATGTATAAATGAATGTGTAATTAATCTCCAGGATGACTTTTCGATGTCTGCCTTTGAGAACGCAGTGGGGCTCCTGTCCACAGTCTCAATCCTATTCCTTATACACCACCTGCTCAGAAGAGAGCCCTGAAAGCTCCTTGTGTGCAGGGACCAGATCTTAGTTATCAATGAACGAGTAAATGAAGTACATGTATTCCTTTTCTTACTCCTTTCTCATCCCCAGCAATTGCAGTGAGGCTACAGCTAGATTTTAAGTAAAAGCTATTGGGTGGGAGGCCTGAACCGTAAAGATGCTGGGTTCAGTGTCATGCTGACCGGGTGACATCGCCACATGACTACAGTTCCAAATCAAGTACCTTTAGTCATCTCAGTGGAAGGACAGGTGACAGTGGCCAACAATGACAGAGAGTGCCTGAAGGCTCAGTTCCTATCCACCCCTCGTTACCCCATTAGCTTTGCTTCCCACTCCCCGCTGGCACTCCCAGGACTCCCAGCAGTGTTCCCAGCAGTCTCAGGCCCCGTTAAGTTTATTTTTCTTTCCTTTCTGGGCTAGGCTGTCTGCAGACACAGCTGATGAGCTATTTAGAGCTCACCAGAGACCTTGCGCCTTTCTATGCTGCCGAGATTACAGCTCTTGTACATCTCCAGAGGTCATTGATGCCAAGGCAAGGGAGTCAATAAATCTGATATGTTTTCATCAAAGCAGGATAAAAAGGGAGAGAGGAAAGGAGGCTGGATGAAAACTTACTACAGGAGGGTCTGAACTTTCACATGTAAAAGAATCGTGTGGGAGCTTGTTAAAATCTAGATTCCAGCCAACACTGCCCAGAAGTGACAGCTGATGGAGGACGGAGGCCTGCAGCCCTTCACACAAAACACACGCACACACTCACGCACCTTCACATATACTCTTACAATAAATATGTATATGATACATAATAAAGAAAAATTAATTATTTAAGCCCCTATGTCTAGATTCTTACCCAAGATCCCTTTCACAGTTTTCAGACCTATTAATGAAAAACTTCAGGAACCTAAAAGCAAATTCAATGCATTCTTCCATTTGTTGGTACCATTTCCCTGTATGACGATGGAAAATCTACAGGGATTCTAGATGGAGGAGCTAGTTACTCAAGTCAGAAGAAATCTTAAGGCTATGCTTGGAGCAGCAGCAGCGCTCATGGGCAGTCCTATGGTTTCACCCGTTAGGTGACATCACCTTAACTCCCTGGTTTCATGTAATAGCTGGGGAGGGGGAAAAATCACAGGTGATGAAGAATCGGCAAACGACAGAGGGACTCCAACCTCCTGGCTTTTCTAACCTAGTGGTAGCTCTGAAGAGAGCTGCAGGTACCAGGGTGGATCCCCTTGCTGGGTTCTTTCCCCATCCACGTCCACCACAGCACTAGCTCCTCTAGTTTACTAGTTAGCACCCTCACGTGTTAGCCCCTAAGACACTGTACTGAACCTTCGGACAGTGGACAAGTCTCTCTGCAAACCCACGCCCCCCCTCGCCTCGGTTTCTCCCTCCCCGCACGCTCATCTCTCCTCTCTCTGAGCTTCCCGTGACGCTTGCTATTTCATATACATCGTGTACGCCACAAAGACTGTGCGCTCACTGTGGAGAGCGGGCGCCATGCTTCTGGCAGACCTCGTGCAAGGCAATGTGTGCACGACACCGGGCACACGTGAGAACTGCAAAGCCTGAATTGACTTAGGCACGGTTCCCAAGCTGGCCCTCATTCCAGCAAAATAAAATAAACACCGAGGGATTATTAAAGGGTGTAGTAGGCCCTCCCCATGCCAACTAGCACACGCTCTCCCAGGGGGCTCCATAACACACTGGAATATGGAACGCTGGCTGAGGACGCAGGGCAGGACGGTCCACTCACAGACAGAGCCCTGGGTACACCACGTAACGGTCCCCGCGCCAAACACCAAAGGGCCTCCTGGGCCCCCAAGATTAGTGCTGTTCTGACACATGATCTGGCAGTGACCAGCTTTCATCTGGAACCCTTTCCCAAGGCCCAAACTAAATTCTCCCACCTGAGATTTCTAAGTAACAGGAGCACAGCCAACAAGGCCAACGTGAAGCATCGCCTTAGAATCACTGGCTCCACTGCTATAAAGATACACTGGGCAGAAGAGAAATGAGTGGTCATTGTCGAGCCTGGAGAAACCCTAAGTTCTGAAATCTGTCTACCTCGATGGCACACAGCAATTTCTCCAACCTAACACCATCACTATACAGTTTACCTAGGTTGGTGGATGACAGTTTTTGTATTATGAAGTATACAGTGTAAACCAAAGAATATATTAAATATATAGTCAGTAGAAAAAAGAATAATAAAATGAACACCCAGGGCCAAGAAATAGCATCCCCCATACCCAGAAGCTTTCACTGTGCTTCTTCCTCATTAAACCCACCAGTGACAACCATCCTCCTAAATTCAGGGTTAATCAGCATTCCCTTCCAATTTTTATAGTTTTACCACCTATGAAGGTATCCATAAAAAATACATGGTTTCGGGCTTCCCTGGTGGCGCAGTGGTTGAGAGTCCGCCTGCCGATGCAGGGGACACGGGTTCGTGTCCCGGTCCGGGAGGATCCCACATGCCACGGAGCGGCTGGGCCCGTGAGCCATGGCTGCTGGGCCTGTGCATCCGGAGCCTGTGCTCCGCAACGGGAGAGGCCGCAACAGTGAGAGGCCCGCGTACAGCAAAAAAAAATAAAAATAAAAAAAATACATGGTTTCAATTTACATTTTTGAACTTTACATAAATGACATCATACTATATATTTTTTCTGTGATCTGCTGCTCTTGTTCAACATTATGTTTCTGAGATTCTACCACAATGATGCAACTATCTTTCCTCCATTTTTGTTATGGGATGGCATTTCATTGTAGGACTGAACAACGATGTACGACATTAACTCTCTCTTTACTCAGCCAGACTCACCGACTGGATACTAACATGGTCTGTCTGCTAATAAATTTATGCCATGGATGGCGATCCCGTGCTGGCTTCCATGTGGCAGCTCAGATGGCAAAACAACTAGAGATGTTTCACCTGATGATCCCTAAATAGTAAGAAAGATCCCAGTAAGAGACGGAGCTTTGAGGCCTTGTTTAGCAAGCACATAGTAGCTTTGCTGGATGAGCTTGGGTAGATGAACCTTTAAGATAAAACTCTTACACGGTTCCAGTTCTATGGCTGTATAAAGCAGGGGAAGGAGAAGAAAAGGCTGCTTTCACATTGTAATCTTCACCTTCATGGGCACATCAGAGCACCTTTGATCGTGGAGAATAGCACCCAAGTCCAAGAAAAACCTACCATTCAGACGGCGAAAGCTAAATATTTAGTCTGGGAGGCGGCAAGCAGAAGCCCGTCATTCTCTCTGCCACAGGAAACCAAGGACAGCGGAGGACTGTCCCTGAATTCTGAACGTTAGATTCACCACCCTCCTAACTACAGTCTCCTGGACGGGAATGCTTCAGTAATGCCGTGCTTCCCAGGTTTGGGTGTGGGGATGTGGGGCGCAAAAGACAGTCTCCAGATGCAACTCCTGGCCACCTTCACTGAGCACTCCCAGTGTGCAACGCCCTCAGACTGACAGAACTCATCTCAGTTAATTCCTACAATGACCCTGTGAGGCAGGCGATGTCCCCATTTCATGCCTGAAAAAACTGAGAGGCTGAGCATTTCAGTAACTTGTCCAATATTGTATAGCAAGTAAACGACAGGCCAGGATTCAATCTACATCTGATTCCAGAGCCTCACACTCATCCAGCAGACTACTCTGCTACCCCCTGTGTGCAGCGTGACCTTCGTAAATGCGGCAGCAATGGGGAAAGGGGGTTCTTAAGGATGCAGAAGAGACTGCCTTTGGGCCATACATCCAAAAGTGTTTGCTGCTGAATGGCAGCAGGTTCCATGCGAACACACAATAAATACTTAGATGGCAGAGGCCTGTGAAAATTCAGAGGCCATGCATGGAAAATGCTGCAGTAGCTGGGAAGGCGGAGGAGGACTCCCACACGGCTTCAGCTACCTAGAAGGCAATTTGCCCACTAAAAATTAACTGCATTGAATGTCCGCCATGTGTTATGGGCAAAAATGCGTCCGATTTGCTGTTGAAGTCTGCCTGCTGCTGTAACACTCAAGAATCCTCAACACAAACATCAGCAAAGAAGGGCTATCCAGACATGTAAATTTCAAGGTCTATCAACTAGAGAACTTCAGAGAGCAACAAACAGGTCAAGAACTTAAGTCCAAACGTTAAGAGCTGAACACTGCCCTCTAGCCCCAAATTAAGCGACATCAGTTGTGTTTGACACCAATTTTCCAAGTCAGCTAAAAAACCAAGATGGTAGTTACTAGCACCATAGCTAAGAAGGCATCATTCTCAGAGTGAATGTCTGAGGTGTTCCTCTCCACCAGCTACTCACCATTGAAGAGATTTTCTTTTCTCTAGCTCTGGGCGCCAATCATGCCTTTGTTGATATAAGATTTGCCAGTTATATCGTTGGTCCTTACCCTGTGAGAGTCAACTACTTATCTCAACCTTCAAATCACTCTTCTCTGTGACTCGCTAGATGACTAGTCTTCATGGTATGAGGTAATTAAGACCTTTGCAGAGGCTTGGAGAAAAGACGACAGGCAAATAGCACCTCTGCTTCTAATGATGCTATAGACAAAAGATCCAAACATCCAACCCTCTCTTGTCCCTGACACCTGCCAAGCATCAAGACCTCACAAACCCTCAAAACAACCAAATCCACAGAGGCTGAAGGCTGTCCTCAGAGGGGTATTTCCAGATGCTGTGGGTATTGGCTAAAATATGCTTTGATTCTTAAAGCATTATTCCCCCACTGCCCGGGATTTGTTTGGGAGGATTTTTACCAGTTATTCGCCTACTCTCTGCAGATACAAACTACATTCCGTATGATTCTTCTCCTTAAAATGTCTGGGGATTTTGTACATTGTAATAAACAATAAAACAGGTTCCCAGGACTTCCCTGGTGGTGCATTGGCTAAGAATCTGCTTGCCAATGCAGGGGACACGGGTTCGAGCCCTGGTCCAGGAAGATCCCACGTGCCGCGGAGCAACTAAGCCCGTGCGCCACAACTACTGAGCCTGCGCTCTAGAGCCTGCGAGCCACAACTACTGAGTCTGTGTGCCACAGCTACTGAAGCCCGCGCACCTAGAGCCCATGCTCGGCAACAAGAGAAGCCACCACAATGAGAAGCCTGTGCACCGCAACGAAGAGTAGCCCCAACTCGCCACAACTAGAGAAAGCCCATGCACACAGCAACGAAGACCCAGTGCAGCCAAAAATAAATAAATAAATAAATTTATTTTTTAAAAAACGCAGGTTCCCAACCTTCTCCCCATCTCTCAAATACACTTAAAACTATTCCTCTGCCTGGGAATTCAGTGACCGTGGAGAGGAGTTTGCATCATTAACACAGGTATAAGATGGGAATGTCGGTAAATAAAATTAAGTCATTTGGGATATATATAACAAGTATAATACAGGTCAGACTCTGCGTGCAGGAGGTCTTAACCAACACTCCAAAGGGAATCATGGATCACCCCTGCAAATAGAAATGTACAGACAGAAAATTTCACATACAAGGAACCACTGCTCTAAGTGTTCCTATGTGCATCCTGGAAGGATAACTGTGGCTACCGTACCTGATGCATATAAAGCAGTCAAGCTCTGTTCAACAGTTCTTCTCAGCCAAATAATCAACTGAGTCAGTCCCAACCTTTGTCAAGGCACCCTTGACCCTTCCGAGAATCCTGAGTTTTGTATTCCTCTCTAGGCCATCTTAACATACTTATAAGCCAGTTATAAGCTCTCTGGAAATTTCCAACAGTTTCTAACATAAGTTGTTCCTCGCCGCTTCCCAACATGTTTTCAAGAGCTCTAAGCAACTTCCAGGCTCCTCTTCATTCACAAGGAGGGAGGTGTCTTACCGGGATCTCCCACCAAAGCAGTTTGTGCTGGGGGGCTGGTGCCGGCTCTCTGGAGTGACAGCCGTCCCGCTGGATTCTCTCGAAGGTGGCTGTAAACCTGGAAAAGGGATCCATCACACACACAAAAAAGACGGAAACGTTGAGAAGCTCACACCTCTGTTTGAGATGTGGGTACAGGAACAGCGCTAACTGCATGTTTTAAAGTTACCCACCCCAGGGGGGGACACCAACGGTCCAGCAAGCTGCAGCCTCCAGCATGACAAGGACAGGGACGGCTGGGTGCGGTCTGATCAGGGCTGCGGAACAAAGGGGCTCAAACCTGGGAAAAGGCTCTTCTTCCCCAAGACCTTCAAGAATGTCTAAGGCACTTACAAGCGTGTTGCCTTATACGTTAAATGAACCACACCCCGTGAGACAGAGGATAGATGCTGGCCATGCAAAGTGGAGGCAAGGAATTGGGGCATCTCTCCACATCGCAGCAACCAGAGAGCTTTTAAAAAGCCAAATCAGATTTGATCCAAATCAAATCATGATACTCTCCTGATTAAAAACCCCTCGATAGCTTTCTACTTCTTAGGTTGAGGTTCACAATCCTTACCAAGGTCTTCGAGGCTGTGTGACCTGACTGGCCTCACCTCCCAGCACTCTCCACGATCCAGCTGCCCTGGCTGCCTCTGTACCCACTGCAGGCCACGCTCACTCCCACCTCAGAGCCTCTGCATGTGAGACCCCTCCACCTCTTATCTCAGCTGCCCCTATACCCCACACCCGACCCTGCCTTGGCCTGTCCAAACTCCTTGTACTCCAGCAGGACTCAGTTTCCTCAGGGAAACCTTCCCTTGCCCCCCAATTTAGATGAGATTCCCCCTCAAGTAAAGGAATCTCATACTACCCAGTACTCTTCCTTCATAGATTTGTTCACGGTTACAGTTATATAATTATTTCTGTGTTTACTCATTTGATATCTAACATCCCCTGCCCCTGCCAAGTAGATCACAAGCTCTAGGGAGTAGAGACCATGTGAATTTTGCCCCTGCCGTCTGGCTAGCACCCGGTCCAAGAGCTAGTACATACCAGGTGCTCAACTGTGGATGTATGTGCTGAATGAGTGAATGATGCAGGTTTTTCTACATGCACCAAAAGTACCCCAAGCACCATGCAGACCAGTTGAGGGAGGATTCTCAGAAGTCAAGGCCCATCCAATCACTGAGATTCCACTCAAATGCCCTTCAGATAGAATTCAAACCCCACCCCTTGAAGCTACAGAAAGCCTGCTTGGGGCCTGGAAGGTGCCATAGTTACATCACACTTAGCAAGAAAAATGATGGAGAAAGCCAACCCGTTTTGGACCTCAGACTTCATGAAGTAATTTCCTGCTAGATCCAAAAGTGACTAATTTCAAACTGGATGAAAAGAAACAAACCGCCCACATTCAGGACAGAGCAGGAGACACTCTCCAATTTCCCCGCTTCTTGCCTGTATTAAGCTAGCGTGAATCTCTGAGACACACAGTTCCCCTTTTCCAACCAAGACCGTCTCATAAAAGACACTCTCAAGCTCTCCAGGAAGTTTAACTGGATTGGGAAGAAGAAAAACGGGCCCAAGTAACACTTAATAAAGATGTTTTCTTTTACAAAGTCCATGTGGGATGAAAACATGTTTTTCTCTGCTCTAGAACCAAAACAACAACACGCTTACAAAGGCTTGGTATTTATTTTGGTCCTTTAACAGAAAACAGTCCTTGAAAAATCATGTCCTGATTGTGATCCACGATGCTAAGAAGAGTCAGGGCTGGCTGTGCAGTACCCAAACCCAGGTTACCTGGTAGAGAACCAAGATTTGGGCACCTCCTCTGCCCCGCCCTGCCCCGCCCTGCCCCATCCCAGCACAGCCCTGGGGAGCAGGGCGGCACTCACCATCCGTCACGGCGCTGCCATTAGGCACGCTTCCCAGATCAACAGTCGGCCCGTCCAGGAAAATTGTCAGCTCACCACCCGAGACAACACCGCCTTTGTTCTCTGTCTGCAGGTTCAGGGTCAGCTGTGTGTTCTCCACTGTTGGACACAAAAAGCAACATGGATGGACAAAAGCAAATGCACACCGAGTTCAGATTCTGTAAGTTATAAGCTCCCACTTCACCGACTCTGGCTCCCCTGGCAACTTTTTTCTACATCTTCTAACTTGTCTTGTGGCACGGAAAAAGGAACGGGAAGGAACATGCCTAATTGTCACCGTTGTATCAGGCTGGTGGGGAAGGCTGTGCTCATTTTTTTCTAAACATTTTATATCATTAGGTTCACTAGGTAATTTCTACTTTATTTGTTTGCTTATACCTGCAGGACCGTAAGAAAAGAGTAAGAGATACTGACGGCATACAGAGGAAGAAAGCAGTTACAAATAGCATCCCCCCACCCATAGGAAGAGGGGTGGCAAAAAGAATCGAAACAGGTCAGGAGACCCTAAGGAAACGTTATCAGGAGTCATCTCTAGATAAAGGATTTCAGGGACTTATGATTTGGGCTAAAAAGTGTTTTTTAATTTTCAATCCAGAAAATGTTTCACTTTGAAATAAGGCGGAAAAAAGTTTAAAACAACAAAAGTTCAGTACAAGCAAGTCAGCCCCATGATTACACGGTCCTGGGTAAGTCTCACAAGGAGAGACTAGTCAACACCTGGCTCCATCAGTGAGGTGAGAAGGCAGCTCAGAGTCACCCAGCCCCTGGAACACTAGGCAAATTCAGCCCTGTGGGCGAACAAGAAACAGAACTAACTGGCATGAGGCAGAAGCACCAAACCCTAGGCGGCCTGGAAACTGCTGCTGCACACACACCCCTGACCCCACCCACCAAGCCTGGCCACACTGAATGGCCTCCATCCAGTTACTGCTGAGGACCCAGAGCCTCCAGTTCAGAGCCGTTCAATAATTACCAAGAAAGAGCAGCGTTTATGAGGATCTCCAAAGAGTATGCAGCCCTTCCATGCCACCCCACATCTTACAAAGCCAGACCAGGAAAGTGCCACATATTCCAACCTCCTTCCCCACCCACACTACCCATCAAACCGCCACTTCATTTTCTCTCTTTGTTGCTACTGTATTATTATAAGCTGGTTTTCTAGAACAAGGCAGGGTATGTATAAATAACTACCTCCATGAGCATTTCCTAGAGACAACCTCCCCTCACCAAAAAAGTCTGCCCTGCATCTCTCCAAGAAACAGACACAGCCCTTTAAGAACCGAGCAAAAAAAAAAAGATCAGTCTCGATCAATTCAAGGATCTACTATAATAAGGTAGAAACCAGTTTTCCCTCAGGTTTTTAAGCTCTTGAAGCACCACTCCCTCCCCTTAACCTTTCTTCCCTGTGATGGATCTCTCCAAATCCTTTTGAGTCTGTTTTCAGTCAGTTTTACTAAGGGGCTTGGTGAGTTCCAAATATTTCTATAGAAGAACACTTGTAATCTGAAAACTAGCTCCTTCAAAAGTCCAAGAGAGGGAAAGAACTGAGGCCTTTCAACCATCACCACATGCCTGCCGTGCAGATGAGCCACTTTGGAATGGATCCTCCAGCCCTGGTCTAGCTCTCAGATGACTGCGGCCCAGCCAATGTACAGGATGAAGTGCAACCTCGTGGAAGATCCCAGGCCAGACTGCCCAGCTAAGCCGCTCCCAAAACCTGACTCACTGAAACTATGAGGTAATAAATGTTTATTTATTTATTTTCCTAAAGTCAAGGAGCACCTCCCTACTCTATTATACTGAGATCCATGGTATAAGTCCCTAGCAGGCAGCAAAGCACAGAGGTTGAGGGTGGGTACCAGTCAGACAGACTGCATTCGGTACTACACAAATTACTTAACTTGAGCACTGGTCTCTCTACCTTGCAAAATAGGAGCAGTAAGAACACATTGTTCAGGGAACACATGTAATGAATTAAACAGCACCCGGTAAGTTCCCAATAAACTGTCATTTTTATTATCTCCCTGTTGACTCTCCTGTTTTTAGGCTGAGAAGTCCTGATTTCTCTCAATCTAATTTGTTCATTGTATACTTGCTCTTCTCCTGACCTTTCCAAGCCTTTTTCAGCTTTCGACAACAAACTCCAAGGTCAGCAAAAATCTTCCAAGATCACCCACATACCTATGACAAGGACGTATGGTCCTCTCATCTTGTATCTAGGACACTTCCTAAAGATGTCCGGCACACCACTCTCAGGAACAGGCTGGGATGAGAATTCTAGAAGGGCTCCTTAATTCCCTTCTTGATATCTCAAAGGCCATCACTTTACAAATGGAGTGTGGGTACCTTTTTCCTCCTTTCTGGAAGAATAATAATGTTCAACAGGAAGCTGGAAGAGTCCAAGGCCTCTTGCTGCTAATTTCAACCTCCTAAGAGCCACCCCGCCATGGTCCTCTGACAAAGCCAGGGGCAGAGCCCACATTTTCCTCTCCATGGTCTCAACTCAAAGCTCCAACTCAGCTCTTCTGTCTGGTTTACCTGCTCATCATGTCCAGCAGAGTCATTATATACATATAGGCTTGGAAGTTACCTTGCAACTGGTAGAGACACATCTGACCTTCAAAGAGAGCCAGTGACAGGGGAGGTTTGTTTGTTTGTTTGTTTTTCTTTAAACTAAGTTTTTGAGAACATAACACTCTACTGTTTTATTTACTTAAAAGAGAAACAGTTCAGAGAGACCTCTGTGCATCACTTCGATCATAACCAAGTGATCGAAGGGAGCATCACTAAGAGCAAGACGACCCAACACCCACGTGCTTCCTAACATGATACAGGATGAAGTACACAACATCACTTTTAAAGTCTTCTTGCAAAAGCATTTAACCTGAATCCAATCAAGCCTCTAAACCTCCTTCCCAGTTTACATGAAATAAGGGGATAGAGGAATAACTTCAGTGATACCACGAGGAAGCAATCAGACCAACCCAGAATATGGGACATCCATACAGTAGCACCCCAAACTCCTCGAAAAGTCAATGTCATTAAATAAATTGAAAAGGGGAGCGGGGGCAAGCAGGAAGAAGACTCTTTTAGATTTAAAGGAACATAAGTACCAAATGACTCGCGTGAATTTTGACGAAACCTTGGTTTGAAAAATACATTCTTGGGACGATTGGAGAAATTTGCATCCAGACTGGATATTGAATGATGTCTGAAATTACTGTTGATTTTCTTAGGTTCAGTAATGGTACTGTGGCTGTATTTAGGAATGGTCTCATTCTCGGGAGATCCAAGAGTATATTATGATGATTGTCTGCACTTATTCTCAAACTGTTTTGTAGGAGAATAGGCTGACGTTTTCAGGAGTGATGTGTCATGATGTCTGCAGTTTACCTTCAAATGGTTCAGGAAAAAACACACACACACACCCATAGGCTCACACATACAGGTAAAACAAATGCAGCAAAATCTTAAGAAGTGTTGGTTCTCGGTGAAGGGCATTTGGGCATTCATTGTGTTATTCTTTCGACTCTTTTGTATGTTGGAAAATTGCAGGATAAAACATTGGGAAAGGGTTGTGTGTTTTTTTTTAATTGGCACAGCTATTAAAGAATTAAAGCTCTGAGAATAGAACACTCTGTTATTCTCTTAAAAAACAAAAACAAAAAGAACACACCTGGGCCAGGGGAGCACTACAATGCATAATGGGACTAAAGAAACCATTAACTAATTGAGTGACAGACTTGAGCATACAGGGGAGGCTGAAAGGAGTAAGTGTGGCTGGAAAACATATACTGGAATCTGAGCTATAAATAGCAGCATTAGCCACCTCTCCTCTGGGGCCCTCGGGTTTCACTGTGGCAACGCCATCAACTCTACAAAGGGCCTTTCTCTTGCACCAGGTCTTCCCCCGCCTTTTCAGGCACTGCTCAAAAATCAAGAAACTGATGAAAACATGGGTGTAGTAAGTCAAGTTCCAGAACTAGAACCAGATTGAGCATAGGAGGCTCACCAGCCACCGTCCACCTCATCCGGCCCTGCTCCATCTGTAATCATGCAGTCCACACGTGTGTAGCGAGCACAAACTTCTGGTCGGTGAGATTCAACAGGCACAGAACAGACAAACAGCTGTGCCCCGGGGTGTTTATATTCTAGTTGGGGCAAACAGACACTAGACAATGTTTTTTGTTTTTAAAGTAAATTGCACAATCTGTTAGTGGCAAATGCAGTAGAAAAAAAAAAAATGAAAGGAGGGGAAGGGATGAAGAGTGCTAGAGGTGGGAGGAGGGTCTGGGGTGGTGAGAAAGTCTCACCAGGAAAGTGACAATGGAGCAAAGACTTAGAGAAGGATGAGGCAGGGGAGCCCCGTAAGTATCTGGAGGAAGGATATTCTAGGCAGAAAGAGAATAAGACACAGAGGCCCCAGATGGGGGCATGCCTGGCAGATCTGAGGAATGGCAGGGAGGTCAGTGTGGCTGGAGTGGATGAGGTAAGAGAGGAGCAGGAGATGAGGGTGGTAGGAAACTGGAAGCTCACAAGGAAGGCCTTGGAGTGCTGGCATGGTCGCTGGCATTTACTCGGCGGGAGATTGGGAGCCACTGGAGGCTCATGAGCAAGGAAGGGACGTGACTTCTGTTGTAGCACAGTCACTCCAGCTGCAGGAGGAGCAAGAGATGAAGCAGACAAGACCAGGGAGGAAGTCACTGCAATACTCCGGGCACGAGCAGCTGGTAGCTTGGGCCAGGCGATGGCAGTGTCTTCTGGGAGCAGGGTAGCAGAAGGGAGACTCGCCCTTTTCCCCCTTTCCAGCACGTGTTAGGAAAGCCCCATGGCCTCCCACGGAGCACACTGGTCAGTCCCCACAGGCCCACCAGGCCCTTGGAATCAAAGCTTTGGGCAAATCATAGGCAGGGGCTGCAAAAAGCACAAACGTAGAGCATGCCTGGGGGAAGTCAGATTCAATTACGCCCAAGTGGAACATATATAATGAAAATATTCCGATGGCAAGAGACTTCAGTTCCTCCGAAAAAGCCAAAGTCCTGAGCTCATGCTAACTTCAGCAAATGTCCTTCTTCTCTTCTAAGTACCCACTGGTTACCAATACCTTGTAACGCTACTTTATGGAGGTCAACATACAGCGGTAGGGCTGGAGCTTAGAAGCTAGGGGAAAAGAATTAGGAAAATCCTCAAGGACTGTGCCAGGAGATCCCTTTAAAAGCCGGCACACCAGAAGAGACAAGAAGATGTAGCGTGCTTCCTGGTGGAAACACACACCACCTCATTAAAAAGAAAAAAATAAGAACCTGGATCAGATCAAGTCTCTAGATCTAGATCTCAACAGGTATGAGATTACAAGAAACACAGAGGGACAGAGGAAATGTTAAAACACATTTCAGGGACACAAACAGCAAAACCCAATATGTGGGAAACTACAGGACAAACTGTCCAGTTTCTTCAACAATGAATTGTAAGGGATAAAAAGAGGAAGGAGAACATATTGGTTATAAAAGGGATAAAAAGAGGAAGGAGAACATATTGGTTAAAAGAGACTTAAGAAGAAATTCCCTGGCAGTCTAGTGGTTAGGACTCCGAGCTTTCACCGCCAAGGGCCCGGGTTCCATTCCTGGTTGCTGGGGGAGGGAGAGGGACTTAAGAGACTTATCAATCCTGTTTGGATCCTGATTCAAACAAACCAATGGTGGGGGGAAAATAATGTTGAAGACAGCTGGGGAAACGTTAAAAACTCTCTGAATATTTGATGAGATTAAATAATTACCATTAAGCTTCTCAGGTATGAAGCTGGTATCATGGTTATGGTTTTTAAGAGCCCTTATCTTTAAGAGATCCATACTGAAATATTTGTAAATGAAACATGTCTGAGATTTATGTGAAAATAACCCCGTGGAGGGTGGGATGGGAATGGCCACCTGTAGCCCACCGTGGATCTGAGTGATGGGCACATAGGGGTTCATGGACTATTCTTTCTACTTTTGTGCATTTTGACATTTTCCATAATAGCTTTTCTTTTTCAAGCCAGCATACCTAAAGAACAAACAGTGACTGTAAACTAAAAAACTTACACAAATTCAATGTTACATACACATTTTGAAATATGAAAAGGTAGAAAATATACAATCAAGCTGCTTAGGGAGTAGCTCTGATGGTTATTTTCCCTTACTTCAAAGCCTCAGATTTGCAAGTGGCTTCAGGTTAATAATTTCCTATTGGGAAGAGTTGTTACGTGCAACAAGGATGACTAATATTTTTCTAAGACTTACTTTTTCCCTTTCCTGACATGGACTTTTTTTTTTTTTTTTTTTTTTGAGATATGCGGGCCTCTCACTGTTGTGGCCTCTCCCGTTGTGGAGCACAGGCTCCGGACGCGCAGGCTCAGCGGCCACGGCTCACGGGCCCAGCCGCTCCGCGGCATGTGGGATCTTCCCGGACCGGGGCACGAACCTGTGTCCCCTGCATCGGCAGGCGGACTCTCAATCACTGCACCACCAGGGAAGCCCCTGACATGGACTTTTTAATATGTTGTTTGCATATGGTACCAATAAGTATAGATAAATAGGGCATGGAAGCTGCCTTCCTCATTCCGACAGAAGAAAAAAAACTACATAAACCACAACTGCCAAACTGTGCCCCTATAATGCAATTCAGTTAAGTCCAGAAGCCCTGCCTGGACAGTTTCACTGCAGTGTATGAAGGAACTTTCTGCTTTAGAATCTTCTATCATCACTGTCCTTCCCTGCTCTCACACCACCAAAATTTATGTGCATGTATATGCTTATACCGTTTAAGAGAAAAAATATTTTCTTCCTAACTCAGAATACAAATGTAAGGATTTACCTGGAAATTTGAGAAAAACAAAACAGGACACAAAGTAGGATATTTTTAAGGGAGACCAAGTACTCTCCAGCCAAGAGTCTCAGAAGCCCGAGGAAGATGTGATTGATTTGGCCTTAACAGAGCTGCTCAGTGGAACAAACAAACCTCCTCTTCCGGCCTCCTTCTGCCCTCAATCCCATAGGCCCATCAAAAGAAAGTGAAAATAAACAGGGCATTCATTAACAGGTCAGTGTTCATTCTACACGTAGCTGTGAAACACTGGTGCACAGAGGAACGGAACCGGAGGAAATTCCAGAAGGGCAGAGAGTAAACAGTCTCCTTTCCCTTCCCTGGCTCCCCGTTAACTCAGACACACACAGACTGGAGGCTACCCCAGGTTTAAAGAGAACACTCTTTCACGTTCCCTTCGCAGTAAAGAAAGCCAGAGGCTTCCAGGATTTACTGTTACGATGTCTCTTTGGCTTCCAACCTTAGCCAGAGCCTAACAAGAGAAAGCCTCTTCTACCAAGCTAGCAGCACGTTGTAGACACTGGAATTCTTGTTGGGGTACCAAGGTTGACTCTGCTTCACCCACTTTCCCTCGGCCCCCATCACCCAAGCCTTGGCAGAGTCTTCCCAGAACACACGGTGTAAGGAAGCGTCTACCTTGGCCTTGAAGCTTCTTCTGTAGGTTGCTGCTGGGAATGTATCCTTAATTATCTCCAAATTAAAGTCTTGGCTGGTGCTTCCCTGGTGGTGCAGTGGTTAAGAATCCGCCTGCCAATGCAGGGGACACGGGTTCAAGCTCTGATCCGGGAAGATCCCACATGCCACGGAGCAACTAAGCCCATGCGCCACAACTACTAAGTTTGCACTCTAGAGCCCACGTGCCACAACTACTGAGCCCAGGCACCACAACTACTGAAGCCCACGCGCCTAGAGCCCGTGCTCTGCAACAAGAGAAGCCACCGCAATGAGAAGCCACACACCACAACGAAGAGTAGCCCCCACTCGCCACAACTAGAGAAAGCCCACACACACCAACAGAGACCCAACACAGCCAAAAATAATTAAATAAATAAAAGTTTAAAGTCTTGGTTAAGTGAGGGTTGCATTAACTCCTCTAAAAATGAAAAGAGCTTCATTTTACAAAGCCAGTTTTTAAACTTTTATTTTTCTCCTTTTTTCCTTGTGCATTCATTCAAGAAGCATTTTCTGGGCATCCTTTATGTGCCTGACACTGTGCTAGAAGCTGGGTTATAATGAAGAAGGAAAATAGACATAGTCTCTGCTTTTAGGAACCTCACAAGTCAGTGGGAGAAACAGAAGTAACTAAATAATGTCACAAAGAAATGTAAAGTTGCAACTGTGAAACAGATTTCATGCAAGAGACCTTATGGTCCCATCAGTGCTGGATATTTGGCCTGGTCAGGGCATCAGGAAAAGTTTCCTGAGGAACTAACAGCTCAACTGTGATCTGAAGTTTCAGGCAAAGAGCTAGCACGTTGCGGGGTGAAGCAGGTTGGGGAAGAAGACCAGTCAGAGAGGCAGGAGGAAAGTCAGAAAGGAGTCCTGAGAAGGCAGGAAAGGGTGGGCTCCAAAGCATGGATGGAGAGTCTGCCCTTCACACGGGAGGAAGAGGGACGGCTCGCCTCCAACCACAAGAATGATGGAGGAGAGATTAGGCACATGCATCCTCGTTTCAGTACATGACAGATTCGTCAGTCATGATCGTCCTTATTTCTCTTGATTCAGGGTCCCAGTGTTCTATAGTCCAAACCCCTGCAGCTACACATGCTTTTTCTTACTTACAAAAAATAAATAAATAAATAAATAATAAATGGGGCTTCCCTGGTGGCGCAGTGGTTGAGAGTCCGCCTGCCGATGCAGGGGACACAGGTGCGTACCCCGGTCCTGGAAGATCCCACGTGCCGCAGAGCGGCTGGGCCCGTGAGCCATGGCCACTAAGCCTGTGCGTCCGGAGCCTGTGCTCCGCAACGGGAGAGGCCACAGCAGTGAAAGGCCTGCGTACTGCAAAAAAAAAAAAAAAACAAAAACAAAAAAAATGCACTGACATAGACACTTCAGAACTGGCTATTCACCTGAGTCATCTATCTAATAAGGTACATTATAGACAAAGAGTCCCTCTTGAATCAATTGAGGGTCCCCTTCACATAGGAAACGAAAAAAAGCCTCATCTGTCTTGGTGAATCTCACTGTTTGTAAAGCTACAGCCTATTTTTAAAGTGATCTTGAGGAAATAAATACAGATCTGGGAAAGTTGCATCTTTAGGATAAACTGTCAGTTCACATTAATTACTGTGGCCTTGTCATTAGAGCTCCTCTATCCCCAAGGCGGGGGTGGTCCTCATCACCCATTAATTTGGAGGATTCCTAGACTAGGCCCATCTGAGCAGCTCATCCATTCTCTGGGCCCTCAGGGAACCTCGGTGACTATACCACCTCTCCCTGTTGCACAGAATTGAGGACGTGTTTGTAAACACAGCAGAGAAAGGGTTTCAATGAACAAACCTCCTTTTCAATGGTCTCGGAATAGTGAAATCCAGGAGCCCAGCTAGAAGAGCGCTTTCATGGTTAAGGTTCTGCTTTTAAACAAATCAGCAAAGTGGAGGAATTGGATAAAGGTAGTCAAAAAGTACAAACTTCCAGTTGTAAGATAAATAAGGACCAAGGATGTGATGGACAGCGTGGTGACTACAGTTAACACTGCTGTATGATCTATTGGAAAGATGCAAAGACAGGAAATCCTAAAAGTTCTCATCACAAGAAAAAAAAACATTTTTTTCCCTTATTCTTTTTGTATCTATCTGAGATGATGAAGGTTAACTAAACTCATTGTGGTAATCACTTCACAATAAAAAAAAATTTCCCCTTTTAAAAAATGGCTTTTGAAAAATTACAAATTTCAAATGAGTGAAATATTATGCCACAATTAAGATTTGGATGGGGCTTCCCTGGTGGCGCAGTGGTTGAGAATCTGCCTGCTAATGCAGGGGACACGGGTTCGAGCCCTGGTCTGGGAGGATCCCACATGCTGCGGAGCAACTAGGCCTGTGAGCCACAACTACTGAGCCTGGGCGTCTGGAGCCTGTGCTCCACAACAAGAGAGGCCGCGATAGTGAGAGGCCTGTGCACCGCGATGAAGAGTGGCCCCCGCTTGCCACAACTAGATAAAACCCTCGCACAGAAACGAAGACCCAACACAGCAAAAGTAAATTAATTAATTAATAAACTCCTACCCCCAACATCTTAAAAAAAGATTTGGATTAATGATTATGAAGAGTGAACAACATGGAAAATCATTTACACTACAATGTTAATTAAAAAAAAAACAAGGACATGAAGTTATAAAAAGCACCCTATTATTAAAACCCTGTTAAAATAAGTATGTAAAGGGGCAAAGAAAGAAATGAAGCAGAGAAAAACAATAAGTTGTGTTTGAAGAGTCAGATTATGAAATAAAGGTTTCACTTTTTAAATTTCCATTATCTGCACAGTGAATATGTATTTTTTCTCAATTTCCAATATCAATTACACATATATACAGAAGTGTTTACAAATGAAATGACATGATGCCTAAGATTTGCTTTCAAATACATCGCCAAAAAGTGGGGGCTAGAGATGAAAGACAACTGGACATGTGCTCCTCATTGTTCAAAGTGGGTAATGGATACAGGATGATTCAGTCATTATATGATTCTCTCTACTTTTATTTATCTTTGAAACTTTCCATAATAAAAAGTTTTTAAATTTCCCCATTTATGCTATATAATATTTGCTCCACAATAAATAACATTAACTTACAATTTTTTAAACAACATGCTTATTATAAAAAATTCAAGCAGAAATTCAAAATATGAAAAAAACAAAAAAGAAATTCAAAATATGATGTCAGCACACACATTCCAAACCCTTTCCCCATGACATAGGTCACTGTCGTCAACTTTGTATGAAGTCATCAGACTTGCAAACACACGTATAAACTACACATGCAAAAGTGAATTCACCCTAGGTCCACAAGTTGTGCCCTTTGACTTGTAAAGTATCCTAAGAATCTTTAAGAATATATACAGAAGCAATCTATCAGTTGAGGAGGGTTTTAGGATTGAGGGAGCAGCACGTTCAAAGGGAATTCAGCCTTTACTACAATGTCCCCGGCCCCAAAAGAATGAATTCATGTAATACACGTGTAAATAAACATTAATCAGTTAATTAGGAGCGGGAGGGAGGGAAGACACAGACATCATATTCTGAGAACTGTGTGTCTTGCTATCCCGTACATAATAAACAGCATCCCCCAGGCCGGGCCTGACGCTAAGGTGAAAATCTCCGCTCTGTACCTGACCGTAGCACTGACCGCACCACGCGTGTAACTGTGGCACTCTCACTCTGATCCAGGATCGCTTTCCCTCCCAACTCACCACTCTCCTACGAGAGTAAGTCTCCTGCTCTAAGAAAAATGCTCCTAGAATCCCAGAAGACCGAAGGCAAAGAGGAAATCATGTACTCCAATGAGCTAAACAAGGTCTGATCTTCGTATGACCCCAGCAGCCGCGGTGTCTCCCCTGAAGAACCTGGGAGACTGGACGGGCAGGCAGGCGGGAGCCACTCTCAGGGAAATGGCACAAGAAAGAGGCCCCGTCATCAGATGCAATGTTTCAGGGCTGGTTTTTTTTCTGGCAAGTGGAAGGAAACTGCTCATATCCAGGCAACAGTCTCATTTTCCTATCTCCAGACTGAGATGTGCTGGGAGTGTAAATGACACGCCAGATCTCATATGTTAAAATGATAACATTTGGTATATATTGGACTAAAGAAAATAGATCATTAAAACGAATTTCCCCTGTTTATTTCTGTTTTTACTTTCTCTAACGTGGCTACTAGAAAACTTTAAATTGTGTCTGTGGCTCACATCACATTTCTACTGGACAGCGCTGCTTGGGCGCCTCCTTCCTGCTGTTTTTGGTCATAATCTTGAGCAGCTGTCTGCCCAGGCCCGGCCAGCCCCGGGGGCCTTCTCTGTGTAACTTGACTGAACTAAGCTTTTTCCTGCCTCCAAGCTTCCTTCAGCCTGGAATGCTTTTCTCCTTGTTGGCCTGGACAATCGCTTGTTATCCTTCTGCACTTCTGGTGTCACTTCCTCGGGGAGGCCTTCCTTGATACCCCCTGACCCCAGTCTAGGTTAAGTCCTGAATGATGTACTCCCAGAGCACCCTGCACTTTCCTCCATCGTATCTGTCACAACTGGAACAGTCTGCACCAGTTATCTGTCCAACATCTGTCTGCTTTCCTCTCTAGATCCTAAATTCCGAGACTGTCTGCCTTAGTTCACTGCTGCATCTCCGGCATCTAGCCCAGTGCTCAAAGGGATTTACTGTGCAAATGCTGGTAAATAAACTTCACACCCACCCTGCCCCCACCCCCGACTCCACCGCAGGACCCTCTCACAACCCTAAGAAAATGCCCGATAGAAAAGAAGGAAATTTCCTGTTACACAAAACCCTGATCCAACACTGACAAATTCATAAGTCTAAAAAGAAAAAAAAAAAAAAGAAGAAAGCAAGAAAAGAGGGGAAAACTGACCAAATACTATGGATTAAAATGCAAAAGTTTTCAATATACCATTAGAAAAAGAAAAAGGGGGACAGCCTCAGCCAGCGTTCATGTTTGGAGGGGTGGAATCACTCTTTGTTCAAATAGGCATTCCCACGAGGCTGACGGCCCTCCAAAGCCAGTAAGTTTACAGAACATTCTGGAGGCGGCCTTAAACCCCAGGCCACACTGAGGCAGCCACGTACAGGGGATGGCTTTCCTGACAGAAAGCTTTTCTTCTTTTTTCAAGTGAGGTTTCACAAGGCAGCCTCTCAGCCGGTGACACAGAGAGCAGGTCTGTTTTACCCTGCGTTGCAGGGGCCTGTGTGTTTACTTTCGAGACTCCTGGCTAAAAGGACCTTTTCTTTCGACCAGCTCTCCACTGACACCAAAGCCGCGAGCTGGGCCCAGCTGTAACTTTGAGAAGCTGGGGGTCTGGGGTCGGGGGAGGGGGTGGCTTTTGGCTTCTTCAGAAATTCCTTGAGGTTCTGGCTTGGCCATATCTGCCTGAGGTGCACAATGATGGAAAGCAACACACAGGGAGCTTTTCAGAGACTATTAAAGATGGTTTTAAATCCCAATGCCTGGCATCTGGTGCCAATCAAGGAAAGAGGAGTCACTGATACAACTGCAACTGGATGGAGGTAAAATGAAACAAAGCCTTGCATTTGGAGGCTGGGGACAGATTCTGACTGATGCCTCCCCAGAGAGGGCACCCAGCACTACCCTGGTCCTACCTCTGCCTCAGCAGTCAGCCACGACACTGGCCACAAAAACCACAGTCACATAAAAAGATGTTCATCCTCACTAATCTAATTAAATATGTATATTGTATATAGACTAATATCATATTATTACATTACATTGTATAATATCATATTATGTTATATTATATTATATTATATTATATTATTAGTATCTTCTTTGTGTTCTGGGCACAGGAGTGAGGGGATGTACAAGAGTTAACAAAAACCAAACAGTGCCTGCCCCCATGGAGCTCACATTCTAGTTGTAGAGGCCAATAAGTCAGATAAATAAACAAAAATATATATATACTATACGGGGATACTGCTAAAAAGAAAATAAAGCAGGGAAAGGAATAGGGAATGCTGTGTAGGGAGGAACTGAAATTAAGGTGGTTTGGTCAGGGCCACATGTATGATTCCATTTGTATAAAGTGTCCAGAAAAGGCAAATCTACAGAGACAGGAGGCAGCGTAGTGGTTGCCAGGGGCTGGGCTGGGAACAGGAACTAATGGGAACCAGAGCTAAGTGAGCAGGAGGGATCTTACTGAGGTGGTGGGAAAGTTCACGGTGATGTTGCACACCTTGGTAAAATTTAAAAAAAAAAAATCACTGAATTGAGCAGGGAAGCCCTCACTGAGGTGACATCTGAGTGGGCTGGAAGGGGGTGAGGGAGAAAGGCAGGAGGACACACAAGGAAGAAATATTTTGGGAAGAAGGTCAGGGTGGTGCAAAGGCCCTGAGGCAAGAGCAGCAGTGGGCTGGAGGAAGAGCACAAAGGCCTGTGGGCAGAAGGCGGTTTGGTGAGGGTGGAGTGATTGAGGTGGGGTAACAGAGAGGTGACAGAAAGATCAGGGAAGGCTTTTTATGCCGTTTGGGAAGGACTTCGGTTTTTAATTTTAGTGAGAAAGGCAACCACTGGAGGAGTGATGTGATTTGACTTATGGGTTGGGTCATTCTGGCTGCTGGGCTCAAAAATGAAGTGTAGGGAGACAAAGGCAGATGATGCCGGGAGACCAGTTAGGAGGCCTTTGCCTCCTGAGTTGAGAAGTGGTGGTGAAGTGGACATGGGTGCCGGCAGCTGTCGGGGTGAGAAACAGTCAGTTCCTCGAAGGTATCTCGAAGGTAACGAGGGCAGGACATGTTGATGGACCGGGTGTGGGTTGTAATAGAAAGAATGGCGTCAAGGAGGACACCCAGGTTTTCAGCCTGAGCAACACCAAATCTCCATCTCCGTTGCCTGAGATGGAAAGCTGATAGCTCAGCTTTTAACATGTTACTTCGAGGATGCTGATTAGACATCTAGAAACAAGGTCTCAGGTTGCCCGGAGAAAGGCCCAGTCTCAGGTTGCCCGGAGAAAGGCAAGTCATAGGTGAACGGACCAAATTTAAAGCCGTGAGGCTGGATGACATCGTGAAAGGAAGAGGTATAAATTAACAAGTGGATGCAGGACTAAGCCAACTTGGGGTATCCCAAGGCTTCTGGACCAGTGAGGAGAAAACCAGCAAAGGAGACTGGAAAAGAGTGACTGGAAAGATAGACAGAACACCAGCCAGACGCGGTGTCCTGAAAACCAAGTGAAAAGAGTAGGTCAAGGAGGAGGGATGGATTCCTTGTATCCAGTCTGCAAGGCAAGTGAGTTGGAAGTGAGAACTGACCCTGGATGGAGTCACACGGAGGTGACCGGAGACCTGGTACAGCATTTGCAGCAAGGACAAAAGGTTACCCAGGAGTTCCTCAAGAAGGAAAGGGAGAGGAGAAAAGAAAAGAGATGCAAATTAAAATAACAAAGAGAAATCACTGTCGCAGCCGAACAGACTGGCAGAGGTTAAGACTGGCAATGCCCAGCGCCACTGGGGGAAGGGAAACAAGTACACGTGCACACACACGGTGGGTTGTGTAAACAGGTCCAGTCTTTGCAGCAGACCCAGGCCACAGATATCACAAAACTTGCAGCGTTTTAACCCAGCAATGCATGCCTAGGAATTTACTACCCTAAGGGAAAAAAAGGACAGGAGAACAAAGATATCATTACAAGAATTACAAGAATTTACTGAAAAGTCTTGCTTGTAGTAGTAAAGACGCAGAAACGGCCAACAATAAAAGATCTATTAAACTATGGTGCATTCATACCAAAAAAATGCTGTTGTAGCCATTAAAAGGATCTAGTTTCATTGAGGTAGAAAAACTGGGTGGAAAAAAAGCAAGTTATAAAGCAATATGTATAGTGAGTTCCCAGTTTGGGGAAAAAGTTAGACTCTCACACCTACATATATATATTATATATATATATATAATATATATATATATATATACACAATATATATATGATTGACATACCCCCAAAAAACTGAGTGGATATATAACAAAATATTAACCGGGTTAGCTCTGAATAAAAAAATTTCCATGCACCTTCTCAATTTTGCTGTGAATCCTAAAATTGTTCTAAAAAATTGTCTTTAAAAAATGCAAACATTCAATGGAGTTCATAATAACAGAACAAGATTTGCTAGCTTTGTGGGGGGAAAAAAAAGAATTTCCAGTGATTTTTAACCTTCTCCTTCTTTGGAAGGCAGTATATGCAGAGGTTGCAGGCAAAGGCTCTGAGACCAAAAAGACCTGGGTTAAATCCCAACTCTGCCACGACCTACTATGTGATCTTGGGCAAGTTACATAACATCTGTCTATTTCCTCATTAAAGGGGATGGCGGTACAACCTACATTATAGGTATGCAGGAGGATTAAATGGAAAGAATAGATATAGACATAGAGAGATAGATAGAGATCAAGAATTCAGAATAATGCCTGGTACATACTTAGCTCTCACAATGTTCTTTGTCTTTTTCTTCAATAAGTATAAAACAACAATAATAATCAGAAAAATAACAGTAACATTTTCAGTTTTAGGAGCATACGTTGCTTTTAGTATCAGAAAAAATATTAATAGTCAGCCTCCCCCACCACATATCCACATGCTCCATATTCTCAGATACAACCAAGTGTGGATCAAAAATATTCAGGAAAAAAAAATTCCAGAAAATTCCCAAAAGCAAACTTTGAACTTGCTGTGCTCCAGCAATTATTTACAAAGCACTTACATTGTATTGGGTATTATAGGTAATCTAGAGATAATTTAAAGTATACGGGGGTATGTACATAGGTAATATGCAAATACTATGCTATTTTATATAAGGGACTTGAGCATCTGTGGATTGTGGTATGGGGGGTGGGGGGGCACATCCCAGAGATACAATTATACTATTTCCAATCTGGGGAGCAAGAGAGAATTTCTCAGAAATCTTCTGTGAGTATTCCATGAGACTGAAATAACTAGGTCTTAGTGGTTTACCAGGTTCATAAAAGTAACTACTTGGCTATGCAGAACTGGTTTGGCCATTCTCCCATCAGGCCTAATCAAGGCACTGGAGTTTGTAGCTATGCCCTAAATAATAGCTCCCTACCAGCTTACAGGACTGTCACATCCTTCCTTTCACTTTTGTCTCTTGCCCAGCTCCTCCTCATCTGAAGAAACAGTGAATAATTTCTCAAACTTAAATTTAAAATTGTTTTTAACTTAGGAGCAATTTAAAAAAATTTTCTCTCTTCTCCCTCTGACTCAGGTTCCAAGGATCAGAGGTTTATTTCTCTTTCAGTTGAAAAACTGGAAAAACAGTGTGGTGTTTACTTTAAAATAAATGCATGCACTGTCTGTCAGGCCTGCCTCCTTGAAATGCATGGCCCACCCACCAGAACACTCCATCCTCATGGAAGAGGGAGGGAGGTGGTGCAGCCCTCGTGACTAACCTATCTGTTCTTGGAACATAAAGTGCAGTAACAACCCTCTGCTTATAAGATTTTTAAATAAATAGGGAGCTGTTTGCTTTTTCTCCCTCTCTCATTTTTTTTTTTTTTAATCTGGGAGACACACATGGGGAAAGAAAACAGACACGCATAGAAAACGAAGAGCAGAAGCAAAAAGCTTTTCAAAGGTACTTCATTTTTCACAGTGCTCTGGGTACAGCAATTCTCTAACCACCTCCTGTGCATATAGAAATGAGTAAATATGTGGATGGTGGTGAGAGCCAGGGTTCTCGTGTGGAAAGGAGGAAAGTTAGGAAGAACTCTGTGAGGTTGAATTAGAATTGGAGATTTCAGCATAAACTCATCACCTTGAATATATAGACACAAAATAGATATTTATGTGTGTGTGTGTGTATACATAAAGTCTTTCAGGAAAAATGAAGGCTCAAGAGCCAAGAAAGTTTTGAAGAAAAAGAGCAGTGAGGGGACTTCCCTGGTGGTCCAGTGGTAAAGAATCCACCTTCCAATGCAGGGGACACAGGTTCAATCCCTGGTCAGGGAACTAAGATCCCACATTCCACGGGGCAACAAAGCCTGCACGCCAGAGCTCGCGCACCTCAACAAGAGAGCCCGCATGCCACAAACTACAGAGCCCACACGTTCTGGACCCCCACACACCACAACTAGAGAGAAGCCCGAGTGCGGCAACGAAGAGACAGTGCGCCACAACGAAAGATCTCGCATGCCTCAACGAAGATTCCGCATGCTGCAACTAAGACCCAACGAAGATCCCGTGTGCTGCAGCCAAAAAAATTAAAACTAAACACAAAAAGCAGTGAGAAGAGGTATGTCCAACCTGATACTGGCACTCCATCCAGTGAAAACAGTGACACCGTAAAACCCATAAGGAAGAATACAACTAGATCCTTGGCCTACACCATACACCAAAAAAAACTCCAGATTGATTCAAGGGTTAAACGTTTAAAAACTAAATAAAGAAAACCAGCACAAGTGTTAGTGTAAGGAAGGTATCTAACTGTATTTTTTCCCAAGTGGTAACTCAGTGGTTCTAAGACTTGAACTGGCATCAGAATGCCTGGAGCATTTGTTAAAACACACATTGCTGGGCCCCATCCCCAGGTTTTCTGATTCTGTAGGACTGGGAGACGGCCTGAGAATTTATGTTTCTAATATGTTTCCAGGTGACGCCTATGCTGCTGATCTGGACACCACACTTTGAAAACCACTGGTCCCAATTTGTTCACCTTTCTTTACTGATTTTAAATGCCACCTTTATCACATAGTAAATTCTATCTATGTTGGAGGATGTTTGGAAAAACATATATGATGGGGACTTGTCAAAAGGATACAGGAACAAGCTTGAAGAGGCACCCACTGGCCAAACCAGGGATAATTTGAGCATCAAAATAATGGCAGTAATAAATTATAACCCATGCATAAAATAAGAATCCATGAGTTGAGACTAATAATACATACCTACATAAAGGAAAAAGAAAAGCTCTTCCTTGCAGCATTATGCCAACTTATAAATGTAGAAGAAATGACTAAATTGGAAAAAAAATTTTGCGACCATCAGAATATTAACTGATTCAGACAAAAATTAATGAATGCAAAAACTAGTAGGTGAAGGTATGATGAGGAACAGATATCTACATAGTCTCAAAGTATGGTATCTCCCCATAGAAAACTTCTTAGCTATAAAGAGAAAATAGTCATTTTACAGTGGAGAACCTGGCAGACACAACCCTAACCCAATGGTCAAAGTTCACATCATCAATAATGAAACAAGCTGAGTTGTGTGCCCCCTGATCTGACACTCTGAGAAGGACGCTTCTGGAATGCTCCTGCCAAAAATGTGTAGTACTCTGAATCCAAACTGAGGAGATTCTACAAAAAGACAGCCTGAACTCTTTAACCATGACAGTGTCATCAAAGACAAAAATAGGCTGAGGAACTAACCCCAGATTTAAGGACAACCAAATGTAATGCACAGTCTTGCATGGGATCCTGGAAATCACCTGAAGTGCATTTTTGCAACAATTAGAAAATACGAATTATATAACAATACTGTAAAAATGTTAGATTTCTTGATTCGGTTCATTTATAATGGTTAGGCAAGAAAATATCCTTCTTAGGAAATACACAGTTAAATATTCAGGGACAAAGATGTATAAGATTTATAATTTAAAATGATTCAGCAAATCACCATACATGCATATACAGACATACAGATGATGTTAAGGCAAATGCATCAAAATATCACCACATGGATGGAGAGTATAGGGGAGTTTTTTGTCCTAGCCTTGTAACTTGTCTCTGAATTTGAAATTATTTTAAAATAAAGAAGTTTGGATTTTTTTTTAATCTACTTCAAGCCATATTTCCCTCCTTGAAAGCAGGACAGTCTGGTAGTGCCAAGGTCTGCAGAGTTGATGAGTCCAACTACCAGAGAGGAGAGCTACAAGAGAAAAGTGGGTCTCAGCTCCTATCTGCTACCAAGCTAGAAAGAAATGAAGATCATCCAGTGGGCAGGTACGGATGAAACATATGCTGGTGACTACTGGGGAACGGGGATTATGTTTGAAAATGCCTCTAATAAAAAGGTTTTTAAAATCGGTATTCAGGGTACTTCCCTGGTGGCCCAGTGGCTAAGACTCTGTGCTCCCAATGGACGGGGCTGGGGTTCGATCCCTGGTCAGGGAACTAGATCTCACCTGCCACAACTAAGAGTTCACATGCCGCAACTAAAGATTTTGCAGGCAGCAACGAAGATCCCACGTGCTGCAACTAAGACCCAGCGCAGACAAATAAATAAATAAATAAATAAATTTTAAATTGGTATTCATTCAATTTTTAAAAAAATAAATTTTATTATTATTTTTCTTTTTATTTTTTAAAGCATTGGTTCTTGCTTTGGGGACTTAACATTTTTTTAAAGATTTATTTATTTATTTTATTTATTTTTTTTTTGTGGTACGCGGGCCTCTCACTGTTGTGGCCTCTCCCGTTGCGGAGCACAGGCTCCGGACACTCAGGCTCAGTGGCCATGGCTCACGGGCCCAGCCGCTCCGCAGCATGTGGGATCCTCCCGGACCAGGGCACAAACCCATGTCCCCTGCAACGGCAGGCGGACTCTCAACCACTGCGCCACCAGGGAAGCCCTTATTTTTATTTTTATTTTATTTTATTTATTTATTCTTTATTTTTTGGCTGCGTCGGGTCTTAGGTGCGGTACACAGGATCTTCATTGCAGCATGCGGGATTTTTTGTGGCAGCTCGTGGGCTTGTCTCTAGTTGTGGCATGTGGGTTTTCTCTCTCTAGTTGTGGTGCATGGCCTCTGTAGTTTGCAGCATGCAGGCCCTCTAGTTGTGGCATGCCGGCTCAGTAGTTGTGGCGCGTGGGCTTAGTTGCCCCACAGCATGTGGGATCTTAGTTCCCCGACCAGAGATCGAACCCCTGTTCCCTGCATTGGAAGGCAGATTCTTTACCACTGGACCACCAGGGAAGTCCCCAAAAAATAAATTAAAAAAAAAAAAGCAATAGTCAAACTCAAAAGCTGGCTTCCACACAGAGATGACTAGAACCATCCTTAAGAGCCAAACCAGGACTTTTGGTCAAGTCCTCTGTGCAGCCACAGCCAGGTCAATGTCCCTGCGGAGTCAGACAAGGCTGACCATTACGTAACTGCCGGACTTGAGTAAAACCATCCACTGCAGCATCCCTCGGCCAGGGGGAGGCAGGAAACATCAGCTGGGTCTCCCAGTCAACCTCCAAGTCCACCCAGGGGAAAACAAGGGAGCAAATGAAAGAATGAATTATGTCCCATGGAGCAGAAAAACACCAGGTGGGGCAACCACTACCCATCACTCCCTTTCCCAGGAAAAGTGGTTTCAGGAAGACCCGGCCACAATGAGAGGAGTCACCTCACCTACTGTAACCCACTACCCTATGAAACCGTATTCATACTTAGACACCACTCTGGAAACATTTCCCGTCCAGCAGCTCCCCAAGGAGAGCAGGCTCCAAGACCGTGGTGCTGAAAAATCTCATGTTAATAATGGCCTCCCCACTCCACACCCGCAAAGCTTTTGCATTTGTCCAGTCTTAGAACTCTCTCTTGGAACAACCTCAGGGCTGCCTCCCATTTAGGCAAGGAGGTCCCATATCAGGAAACTGGGTCTCTGCTGTCCATCTCTGGGATTTGTACCTCCCAATCTTTGGGAAGGAAAGTATCAGAGGAGACAGAATAATAACTACCATTACTACTACTACTTCTATAGTACGAACATGTGTCACATACGGTTGTTAGCTCACTTAATCTCAAAACAATATTTTACAGACAAGGAAACAGAAGCACTGAGAAGTTAAGTGTCTGATGTACAAAGCTGGTGGAATCAGGATTCAAACCCCGGGAGTCCGACTCCAGAGTCTACATGTTCTTAACCACTTCTCTATATGACAGATTTGCAATCATCAGAAACAGCCTTGCTCTGTACAGAAGGCTTTAGGAAACACAGCCAGAATGTTATCTATATTGTCATCCTAGATTTGTTTTTCTAAGAAAAAGCAGCCCACTGCCCAAATTTTCCATCGGATTCGGATCTGATGTGCCTCACTACTCAACCCAGCCACACGCTCAAAGTGCTAAGGTTGGCGTCAGCAAGAGCGGTAGAAGCTGCAGCCACTGCCACAAGCAACACAGCCCCTGGGAGCCATAGGAAACATCCTCCTGAATCACTCTGGGCTCAAAGAGAAAATCACAAGAGCAATTACAAAAAAGGAGCAGAGCACAGCAAAATGCAGGGGGTGGCAAATTGGTTCTGCAGCAGACAGTCTCTACTGAAGCTCAACATACACCCACCCTATGAAACAAGTCCCCAAGATAGATAGAGAGAGATAGACACATAGATAGATTTAACAGAAGCGTATGTCTGTGTCCTCCAAAATACATGGATAAGAATGTTCACAGCAGCTTTGCTCATGATGGCTAAAAACTGGAACTAACCCAAATGTCTACCAACAGGAGATGAGACAAATAAATTGTGGTATATTCATACAATAGGATACCATACCCCAGTAAAAAAAACAAACTCTCATTGCATGCAAAAGCACAGATGAATTTCACAGATATAATGAAGAGCCAGGCATGAGAAAACATATTGATTTCACGGATACAAAATTCAAGAATAGGCAAAACTAATCAATAGTGATCAATAGTGATAAAATTCAGAACAGCTGTTATCTCAGGGCAGGGCAAGCAAGGGACATGGGGAAATTTCTGGGGTTCTGGGAATGTTCTATCTCTTGATCTGAGTGGTGATTACACAGATGTGAACACATGTAAATATTCATTGAGCTGTCTCACTTAATTAAGATTTGTGCACTTTTCTTTAACAGAAAAAATTTTGAATACCAAGTGGGGTAAAAATCAAAGACAAATTTAAAGCAAGAACGTTTTTATTATTAAATAAGACAGGACAAAAATAAATGCACTAAGCTTTCAACTCAAAAAGCTATAAATGGGGGGCCTCCCTGGTGGCGCAGTGGTTGAGAGTCCGCCTGCCGATGCAGGGGATACGGGTTCGTGCCCCGGTCTGGGAGGATCCCATATGCCGCGGAGCGGCTGGGCCCGTGAGCCATGGCCGCTGGGCCTGCGCGTCCGGAGCCTGTGCTCCGCAACGGGAGAGGCCACAGCAGTGAGAGGCCCGCATACCGCAAAAAGAAAAAAAAAAAAAAAAAAAAAAAAAAAAAAAAAAAAGCTATAAATGGGGCCTCCCTGGTGGCGCAGTGGTTGAGAGTCCGCCTGCCGATGCAGGGGATACAGGTTCGTGCCCCGGTCTGGGAGGATCCCATATGCCGCGGAGCGGCTGGGCCCGTGAGCCATGGCCGCTGGGCCTGCGCATCCGGAGCCTGTGCTCCGCAACGGGAGAGGCCACAACAGTGAGAGGCCCGCATACCGCAAAAAGAAAAAAAAAAAAAAAAAAAAAAAAAAGCTATAAATGAAAAAAAAAAGCTATAAATGACTGACTTGAATAAATAAAGCAAAAAGATGAAAAAGGTTAACGAAGTTAAAAATAGAAATTAACATTAGAAAACATGGTATAATTGATAAATAAGTCCAAGTAGTTGTCCTGTAAAAAATAAATTAAAAGCCAGAAGTTAAAACAAAAATGTTTATGCCAGTCAAGAAAAAAAATGGGGAAAAAACACACAAATACCAACATTTTTAAGTGAGAAAAATTAGAATCATTTTTAAAAATGAGAATGCTATCTCAAATCTTTATAGTAATAATTTGAATATCTCATGAAACAGTTTTCTCAGAAAATATGAATTAACAAAATTGACACAAGATAAATCAGAAAAGCTGAACAAACCAATCATTATGGGGAAAAAAACTGAAAAAGTCATCAAAGAATTATTTCAGAGAAAGCTGCCAGACCTAGTTGGTTTTATGGGTGAGCTCTTTCCTGCACTCATGGAACAGATAATTCCCATGTTATAGAGTCTATTCCAGAAGTTGGAAAGCACTTCAATTTACTTTATAAAATTAGCCTAGCCTTGATTCCAAAGCTGACAAAAATAGTACAAAACTACAAACAAATGTCACTTATGAATTAGATGGAAAATCCCCAAATAAAATATGAACATGTAATTCTAAAATATTTTTCAAGGAATAATCTACCATAAGCAATTAGGTATATTCTAGAAATTCTAAGGTTGTTACTACAAGAAAATTAATATAATACATTGAAAGGAGAAACATCATATAATTATCCCAATGGTTGCTTAAAAGCTATTTGCTGCATGCTGCAACTAAAAAATATCGCATGCCACAACTAAGACCCAATGCAGCCAAATAAATAAATAAATAAATATTTTTAAAAAGATAAAATAAAAACTATTTGCTCAAAATTCAACCCTTATCCTGATTTTTTTAAAAAGACAACAATGATTAGTAAACCAAGAAGACAGGTTACCAACTAATACCCAACCTGACACCTAAAGAAGTCACTATAAGCTTGGTTATTAGGGGAGAATGCCCACTCCATCACCACTAAAACAGGAAGTTGTATACAAAGCAACTAACAAAGAAAAAGAAGTAAAATTATCTCCTAAGATGATCAAAATTATAGATCTTAGAAACCACATAAATGTCTACCAAGAAAATCCAAAAGAAACTGTTGAAAACCTATACTAAGAATTCAGCAAGTGACTGATTATACAAAAGAAAATACAGAAACTAATAGTCATATACCAACAACACTAAGTTAGAAGACATAATAGAAAAAGATCCCACTGAAAATAATATCAAAGCTTCTTTAAAAACTAAAAGAATCTATCTGAAGATAACTTCAAAATGATTTGAGTGAATTTAGAGACATTCCATGTTCCTGGTATGAAAATTCTCCATAAAGAAACTCTACATATGACAGATTCCAAAAAAATCTCAAGGGATTGGGGGCAGGAGAATAGGAAGAGGGGAGAACCTGACAAAATAATTTAAAATTCATGTGATGGTGTCATCCATGCAAAGAAAAGAGGCAGGAAGATTTTGAAAACAAGAGAAACTTGAACTGTCAGATATTAAAAACATAACATAATGTTATACTAGCTGAGACAGAGTGATTTGAAAAGGCTGATAAAAAACAACAATGAATGGAAAGTCCCCAAATAGGCCAAGATATACATATGTTTTTAATATATGCTTAAGGTAGCAACTCAGATCACTGGGGATATAGATAGGTTATTTAATAAGTAGTGCTAAAGTAATCGGTTAACTATTTAGGAAAAATTAAATTAGATCCCTACTCACACTGTACACAAAAATAAATTCATTTGGATGAAGAATTAAATTAAAAAAATGAAATCACAATGAACTAGGGGAAAATAGAGGTGATCATTTACCTGATCTCAGAATAAAGGAAAGCCTTCCAAAACATATAAGAAAAGGCTGAAAATATAAAAGGTAACAGACTTGACTACAGAAAGTTTAAAACATCTGTATGGAAAAAAGAAAAAAAAAAGCCTGAAAAATTAAAATGCAGATGAAAAACTGGGAAAACACAAATTACAAGACAAAGAATAACAGCCTTAACATATAAAGAGCTCTCTCAAAACCAAAAGAGAAAAATGCACATTTCAGTGTAAAAATGAGCAAAGGACATTAATAAGGCAATAAACACACTTTTAAAAACATTCAGTCTCCTTGAGTAAATTACAGCTTTAAAAAAGGTGGAGTGGAGGTGGGGGGGACTTCAAAGACATAACCACCAAATGCAATGAGGGGACGTTGCCCAAATCCAGGTTGGGGCAAACCAACTGTAAAACAACACTCTGAGATAGATGGTGAAATCGAATATGAACTGGGTATTAGGTGATAATGAGGAATTCATGTAAATATTGCCAGGTGTGATAATGGTACAGTAATTATGTAAAACAATCCCTTTTTTAATGAGATGCATGCTGAACAATCTAGGATAAAAGGTTGAAACACCTGTAATTTACTTTAAATACTGCAACCAAAAAGAAATAAATGAAGCAGGGCTTCCCTAGTGGCGCAGTGGTTGAGAGTCCTCCTGCCGATGCAGGGGACACAGGTTTGTGCCCTGGTCCCGGGGTCGGGGGGAGAGGCCGCAACGGGAGAGGCCGTAACGGGAGAGGGCACAACAGTGAGAGAAAAAAAAAAAAAAAAAGAAATAGATGAAGCAAATCTGACAAAATATTAATTATAAAATACGCTATAATATATATATATAATGTATTTTATATATATATATATATATATATATTTTTTTTTTTTTACAAATAAATCCAATAAATGCCAAAGTGCAATAGAAACCAGCCATCTCGGCTACAGCTGATGGAAGGATAAATGGGTAGAACTTTTCTGGAGGGTAATCTGGCAATATGTGTCCAAAACCTTGAAAAATGTTTAAATCCAGCAAGTCTATGTTCAATAATTTAATACACATTTTTAACAATTGGTACAAAGATTTGTAAACTTATAAGTTTATCAAAATAGCATTATTTGTGACTGTGTAATACTGAAAACTACCCAAATGTTCAACCTTAAATTTTCACACAGCCATCTGATAAGACTACTACCAGACAGTCATCAAAAACTGACTTTTGAGGAACAATTAAATATTTTATGGTACAACAGCTATGGAAAACAGTATGGCGGTTCCTCAAAAAATTAAAATAGAATTACCATGTGATGCAGCTATTCTACTTCTGAATATATATCCAAAGGAATTGAAAGCAGGGACTTGAAGAGATATTTGGACACCCATGTTCACAACAGCACTGTTCACTACAGGCAAAAAGTAGAAGCAACCCAAATGTCCTTGGATGGATTAATGGATCAACAAAATGCGGCATACAATGGAATATTATTCGGCATTAAAAAGGTGATTCTGGGGACTTCCCTGGTGGCGCAGTGGTTAAGAATCCGCCTGCCAATGCAGGGGACACGGGTTTGAGCCCTCGTCCGGGAAGATCCCACATGCCGCAGAGCAACTAAGCCCATGCGCCACAACTACTGAGGCTACGCTCTAGAGCCCAAGAGCCACAACTACTGAGCCCACGTGCCACAACTACTGAAGCTCGCGCGCCTAGAGCCCGTGCTCTGCAACAAGAGAAGCCACCACAATGAGAAGCCCATGCACCGCAACAAAGACCCAATGCAGCCATAAATAAATAAATAAATAAATAGATGGATAGATAGATAGATAGATATTTTTTAAAAGGTGATTCTGGGAATTCCCTGGTTGTCCAGCGGTTAGGACTCCGTGCTTTCCCTGCCGAGGACCCGGGTTCAATCCCTGGTCAGGTAACTAAGATCCCACAAGCCGTGCAGTGTGGCCAAAATAAAAAATAAAATTAAATTTAAAAAGAAAGAAAAAAAAGGTGATTCTGATACGTACCACGTGAAAGAGGCTTAAGGACATTATGCTGAGCGAAAGAAGCCAGACACAAAAGGGTAAATACTGTATGATGCCACTCATATGCAGTACCTAAGTAAGCAGATTCATAGGGACAGAGAGTTGAATGGTGTGGGTTGAGAGAAGGGAGGGAGTTACTGTTTAATGGGCACAGAGTTTGCGTTTAGTAAGATGAAAAGTCCTGGAGATGGATGGAGGTGATGGTTGCAGAATCCTGTCAATGTACTTAATGCCACTGAACTGTACATTTAAAAATGGTTAAGACAGTAAGTTTTACGTTATGTGTTTTTTTATCACAATTAAAAATAAAGGTATAGTAATACATTTTAAAGAGAAAAATGCATGTTGCAAAATAATAAGTTCATGTATGATCTCAATTTTGTTTCACTGATGTCTTAAATATTAATACACTGCACACAGGGAAAAAAAGCTCAGAAAGGCATATATCAAAATGTTAACAATAATTATCACTAGGTACTGTGCTTCCAGGAGAATTTTATTTTCTTTGTGTGTCTGTGTGCTTTTGTGTGATTCCCAATTTTTCAGCAATTACTTTTGTAATTGAAAGCAAAAGTATGCCAACTGGACAAATGAAAAAGGAGAGAAAAGGACACTCATGTCGCTTGCTGATCCTAATGTGAGAATGCCCACAAGTCTATTTCCAAATGATATAGTAAATATAATCCTCCTTGAGAATCAAATTATAAAAGGCAGGCTAGCATTTGGGAAAATAAAGACCGACTCAGAAGACAGAGCAGCGGGGTGTTCCCTGCAGAATTAGAATAGAGGCAGATCCTCATTTCAGACGATTCCCGAGTCCAGAGTGGGTTCAACACATCAATGTGTGCCCGGCAGAAAGGAAAAGACCGGGGGAGCCTCACACACCACTCAAGAGGCCCATCAGAAAGGACAGGCTCAGAAAGGAAAGACTCTTGAATCAAGCAGCACTCTCCCTGGGACTCAGGGCTCCCCACCCTCACATCTCTCTTAAACTAAATCCACGTTCAGAAAATATTTGCTAGACAGCACACATCAAGAAAAGAAGGAGCCTTTCTTTCTGTGGCATTCCCTCGCCACATCTGGTACTGCTCTGAATAGAGGCTTTATGAGGGAGGATCCAGATACCTCAGCCACGGGTTACTCCACTGACCACAAACAGCAATAAACAGACGTGAGGATTTAGGTTTCCGTGCGGCTGAGGCATGCTGAATAATCATGATAGAGCTTCCACTGCATTCCAACAACCAGGAAATGTTTATCGAGCGCCTTCTAAGCACAGGGCACCATTTGTAACACCATTCCACGCAGACAGGCAGGCACACATGTACACACCCACCCACAGACGAAGCTCCTTTGTTGTGTTTGAGGGATCAGACTAGGAAAGTAATGATTTAGGCTGGAGGCATTTGACAGTTTGATTTTACACGTCACACATCAGGATCAGGAAAAGAGGGGCAGAGGGAAAGCATGCATCCCTGAGGAAGGATCAAGGGGGAGACATCAGGGCATCCCACCACTAGGGGCCCTGGGCCAAGGGGCTGAGGTCCGCAGTAGAGGCAGAGAGTAGCTCTCAGCCTTCCTAGAACTCCACGGACCACATGCACGGGGAGTACAGTAACTGCAGCCTCTGGTCCTGGAGGAGACTGCATCAGCAGGTTTATCCACCATGTGAGAGACATCCACGCCTTCACCTTCTTTTCCCCACCCCCACAAATGAATGACGTCAGGTACCCCTTCCTTGTACATACTTTTGCCCCCATTGTTCTTCAGGACATTGGAGAGGTTGACAGAGGCGGTGCCTAGCAGTTCATTTCTCAAGGTGTGGCAGCTCCAGACCTTCAAATCTAAATGACTCTGGGCCGTGACATTCCTGGAAAACAAATACTTGCTTCATCATATCCAAGCAGATCAGTCACTCCTGTAACTTAGAAGAAAACAGAGAAACTACACTGCTGACATCTTGAAGGTGGGGGGAACCCCAAAGAGGAAGACACTCACATATACCCTTTCCCCTGCAGAGCTGACCCTGTAACCATCTAGCTAACAATGAACACTCTGTGAGCTCGATGATGTAGAAACACCTGAAGAGAAGGTGCCTCAGGTACCAAAGGCGGAAGGACTAGAGGCTGCTACAGGAAACCTGGATCTCCCACAACCCCTTCCTCTATTCCCCCGGGGGGGCTGCATTCGGAGAGAAGGGGTTTTCTCTTACAAAATGATGATCTCGTTCCAGAGAAGCTCGGAGCTCCCAATTCGCTTCCCAGTCTTCTTGGTCTCACTGGGGAGTCCATCCACTGCCACTTCCACAAACGAGTTAATTCGAGGTTGACGACTATGCACCTTGGGCTTTGCTGACACCACTGGACAGGAAAGACAGAAGTCAAGGATGAGTCAGAGGGCTCCCAGCTGCCCCCATGTGGCAGATGTTCTCCCTCTTTTTTGTTGTTTCTTTTAAAAAAGAAATTTTGTCTTTTGCTCATTTAAAAAGACTTCTTTTTTAATGTGAGGATATAAAAAGAGCGTAAGAAAAGAAGCATAAGAAAAAAAATCACTCCTAACCCGAAAACACTGGGATAATTATCATTAAGATGTTGGTAAATACAGACTTTCTAGACTTTCATCTTTTATGTCTCCAATTCTTTAAAAATTCCTCTCCCCCCAAAATCCATTTTAAAAAGCTGCAACATAAGCCCATTACAAGCATACACCATAATTTAGTCAACTATTCTTTCATTGTTGAATAGATTGCTTCCAATGTTTGGCTCAGGGAAAATGACCACAAATGTATATAGTATCTGCATGCATTTCTGAGTATTCTTCCAAAGGATATGAACATTTTTTAAAGTTCTTAAACTGCTCAGTTCCTTTCTAAATCCACGTAGACACCTATCAGCACTATAGGAATATATCCATTTCACCAAACACTGCATAGCATGGAGTACTATGTTTTTTTCACCCTTTGCAAATCATGTAGGTAAAAAAAAAAAAATAGTATAAAGATAATAGTTAAGAGTTAATGAGCACTTATTACAGATACTGTGCTATGCACACATTATCTAACCAAATCCTTACAATGAGGCAGGAAATACATCATCACTCCATTTCACCCAGGAGGAAACAAGCTTGGGGAAGCTAGGTCAATGCCCCAGGCTACACATCCAGGGAGCTTCGAACCACAATGTGCACCCGGCAGCCTGACTCCACACCATGTTATATGCCATTTCCAGACTTTGCTTATTTGTTCTAATGCTTTTCTTCAATTACTAGCCAGATTGAATAGTTTTTCCATGTACTTGTTAATCATCTGCATTTCCTCTTCTGTTCATTTCGTTCATGTGGCAGCATTTCTGATGTTTACACGGCACCAGCAAGCGAAGGGCTCAGCACCAACTAAGCAAGCATACGCCCAGGGCTGGATGCTAGACAAGCTCCTTTTGTAGCATTTATCAGCCATGGTGGAAACTCCAGATCACAAAGACAAAACCCATCTGGATGGTTTCTACCCTATGCCCCAAATCAGAGCATATAACTGACGTTCCTTACCCATGATGACAAGACTGCCTGAACCTGAGTTCCCATCAAGAGTTAGCAAACCTCTCCCTCCTAGACCCTTCTGAGGGATGACAGTCCTATAAGGGTCCACAACTTGGCAAAGGGCAAAGCCACCTCTGATTGTTTTTTAGCAATACGTGTCTTCTCCAGGACCAAAAGAACACTAGAGAGAAAGTCAAGGAACAACAGCAACAAAAGCTGTCGTAAAGATTAAGAAGCAACAAGGGTTGGTACTAGGAAAAAAGGTTGTAGAGCTGGGAAATGTGGCCCAGAGCGGGGAAAATGAAAATACTACACACGTAGACCAAGGTTAAATGAGGCCACCTGGTGGTGTGAGAGCAGCTCTGCAGGCAGACCCTTAAATGTAAAAATAAAGATAAAAAATAGGGACTAGTTATAGAGTCCTACCATTCTGAGCTAGACAGTTTCTTTGAAATCAACAAGTTCAAACCCTTTATTTAATAGTTGGGCCAACTAAGATCCAGGGAGGTGAGACATATCCAAAATCTCGGAGCTAGTCAAAGGCAGTGCTAAGCCTGGAACCAAGCCTCCCAGCTCCCCGGCCGACTCTTTGAACTTTTCCATCATGTTTCCTTTTTGGTCCTTGTTTTTTTGGTATCTACTTAAAAAAAAAAAATCTTTTTTTTAATATAATTTCAGACTTTTAGAAAAGTTGCAAGACTAATACAAAGAATTCTTATTAACCCTTCACCGGGGACTTCCCTGGTGGTCCAGTGGTAGAGAATCCCCCTTCCACTTCAGGGGATGCGGGTTCAATTCTTGGTCAGGGAAGTAAGATCCCACATGCTGTGGGGCAACTAAGCCCGTGCGCCACAACTACTGAGCCCACGCGCCTCAATTAAAGACAGAAAACCCGCACGACACGACTAGAGAGAAGCCCACGTGCCACAACAAAAGATCCCACATGCCACAAAGAAGACCCAACGCAGCCAAATAAATAAATAAATTGATTGATTTAAAAAAAACCCTTCACCCAAAGTCACCAAATATTAACTTTCTATGCTACTTGCTTTATTACTCTTTTTCTCTCCCTAAATACTTCAGTGTGTCTTTTCTAAGAACTAAGACATTTTCTAACATTACCATAGTATAATTATCAACATTGGGAAATTCAACATTCTTTAATACTATTATCTAAGGTACAGACCTTACTCAAATTTTGCCAATTACCCTACCAATGTCCATTATAGCAAAAGAGAAAAGATTTTTTTCTAGTCCTGGAATCAATCTAAGATCACATGGTACAGTTAGTAGTTTTTTGTGAAGTTTCCAATTTACATAAAAATTGAAAGAATAAATAATTGCACATTATTTACTAACTGCTATCATTTTGCCACATGTTTTTCTGTCTCTCTCTCAGCATCTATCATCAATATTACCCAGAGAACTTCCACAATAATAAAAATGTTCTACACCAGCGCTGTCCAATACATTGCCATGAGATACATGTGGCTATAAAGCACTTGAAATATGGCTAAAGCACTTGAAATATGGCTTGTGAGACTGAGGACTGGAGCTTTATATTTTATTTAACTTTAATGTAAATAGTTCTATGTGGCTATACTTGCTACCCTATTGGATACCACAGGACCCAGGTATATATACGACATCTGTGTTTTAAAAAAAAAGTTAGTTGGAGGTATCATGACAGATCGGCCCTGATTACTTTCAGAATGCAATTCCTAACATAAGGGCATTCTTCCACCTACCACACCACCATTTTTATACCTAAAAAAAAATGTATAGTCACTCCTTCCATCATTTGATACCCATTCCATATTCAAATTTTCCCAGTTGTTCCCAACTTTCTTTTTTAATATTTATTTATTTATTTGGTTGTGCCAGGATTTAGTTGCAGCTCTCCAGCTCTGTAGTTGTGGCACGCGGGCTTCTTAGTTGTGGCATGCCAACTCTTAACTGTGGCATGCATGTGGGATCTAGTTCCCTGACCAGGGATTGAATCCATGCCCTCTGCATTGGGGGCACAGAGTCTTAACCACTGCACCACCAGGGAAGTCCCCCAAACATACTTTTATAGCTGTATTTCTCCCAACCCAGGATCCAAATAAGATGAACAAACTGTACTCAGTTGCTGACTCCTTAATCTTTTAACATCTAGAATGCACTCCCTTCTTTTTCCATGACAATGATTTTTAAAGACTTCCTTCCACCAGCTGTCTTATAGAATGCTAAATCCTGCATTTTTCTGATTGTTTCCTCATGGTTAGATTTACAGTGAACATTTTTGTCAAGAATACTAACTACACAGGTTAGGTTGTATACTTCTTACTGTACACACCAGGCCATCCTCCTATTGGGGATACTAATTTTGATCCCATGGTTAATGTGGGGTTTTCCAGGTCACTCCACTGTAAAGATACATTTTCCCCTCAGTAATTTATAATTAATAAGTGGGGTGATATTTTCAATGTTTCTTGTTCCTAAAAGACAAGCCAGGGCTTCCCTGGTGGTGCAGTGGTTGAGAGTCCGCCTGCCGATGCAGGGGACACGGGTTCATGCCCCGGTCCGGGAACATCCCACATGCCGCGGAGCGGCCAGGCCCGTGAGCCATGGCCGCTGAGCCTGCGCGTCCGGAGCCTGTGCTCCACAACGGGAGAGGCCACAACAGTGAGAGGCCTGCGTACCACAAAAAAAAAAAAAAAAGAAGAAGTCAGAGAGTGTTCCTAAATAACATGGTCCCAAAACAGGGACCTCAGGATATCACCAGTTTCCATGGGCAGGCTTCTGTTCTGACCTAGCCCTGCTAATTATTAGATAGGCAGTAAAGGCTGTAGTCTCAAGTTCAAAACCCTACCAGTTCATTCTAATCCTTCTCCCTTCTCAAAAGGGCTGGAGCAGCCATGAGACACCAAGAGAAGTAATTAAAATGTATGAAGACTATAAAAAAAAATCAATAACTCCATAAGAAACAGGCAAAGAATAGACACAGGCAACCCATAGAAAAGGAAATACAGATTTACTTAAACATATGATAAGACAATAAACATCACTTATCATTTAATGAGAAGTAAAACTATGCTGAGAACACAATTTTTTTTTTAACCAACCAGACTGGCAAAGATAAAAAAAAAAAAAATCTGACAACATATCATGTTGGTAAAGGTGTGGGGACTACAGCCATACCACCCTGAATGCCCCTAAACTCGGAAGCTAAGCAGGGTTGGGCCTGGGTAGTACTTGGATGGGAGACCGCTTGGCAATACCAGGTGCTGTAGGCTTAAAAAAAAAAAAAAAAGATGATGTGGGGAAAGAAGCACTCATTGATAACAACAGGTTCCCTCCAGGCGAGGGAACTGGGGAGCTGGAGCAACGGAAACAACTGTAAGCTATGTGAGTGCATTAAATAAATGAATAACATTTCCATTTTTAAAACAATAATTTAAAAATTTGGACCAAAGATACAATTTTGCCTCCCAATGATCACGTTGAGAGGCCTGAGCCCTGGTACTGAATGCCACTCCTCTCTCCCCAAGCATCTTGTGGTCCTGTGACTCCTCCTCCTAAAGCTACTGGAGCAGCAGGTTTTCATCCATGTGATATGTGGTATTTACTGAGGCCTCACTATGTGTCAGGCACTGTTCTAGGCTTTGGGGCATCCACAGTAACCAAAACAGACAAAAACCCCTGTTCTCGTGGGGCTTACATTCTATGGAAAGAGACAGTGAATAAATGAAATAGATTCCAATAAGTCAAACATTAAATAGTGACAGGGGCTGAGAAGAAAAAGATAAAGTGGTGAAGGGGAGAGACATGAGGGAATCAGGGTAGGGAGCCTTTAGATGGGGGAATCAGGGAAGGCCTTGTTGAAAGAGTGACTTTGGGGTAAAAACCTGCAGACCAGGTAGATAACTCAGTCAAAAGAGCATTTCATTCAGCGGGAACAGCAAGTGCAAAGGCCCAGGGGTGGGAGTGTACCTGGTAGAGGCAATGAACAGCAAGGGAGGTCCATGTGGACCTGTGCATCTAGCCAGAGAGGAGTAAACGTGGAAAGGGAAATGAGAAATGGAAGGGGTCGTATCACGTGGGATCTTCAGCTTGTACATGGAGTGAGATAGACAGTCCTTGATGTGTTTGAGCAGAGAAGTAACAGGAGCTGGCTTACACTGTAACAAGATCACTGGCTGCTGTGTGATAAACAGAATGAAGCGGGGCAAAGGGCAGAAGTAGGAAGCCAGGTTAGGAGGCTACCGCCTTAATCTAGGGCAGAGGTGGTGCCAGCTGGTGGGTCAGCAGGGGTGGTGAGAAGTGGCTGAACGCTGTCCACATTTTGAATGTAGACACAACCAGATCTGCTGAATACAGGATATTGAGGAAAAGAAAAAACAAATCAGGTCAGTTCCAGGCATGTCACATTTTAGACATTTACTAAGCCCTCAAGTGGAGATGCCAAGTGGGCTATTGGATATACAAACCTGGAGTTCAGAAACAAGGCCAGGCTGGAAGATACAAATGTGGCAGTGATCCTACTATTGGAGGCATTTAAAGTGAGAATGTTCGGATGAGCTCACCAAGGGAATGAGCTCACCAAGGGAATGAGCGTAGATAGAAAAGAGCCCTGGGGAAGGGAGGATTCTCCATTTTATGTAATTCTTTCCAAAAGTTCTTTTTTTCCCCCTCCTCTTCAAAAACTCCAGCTATAATATGACAACCCTATAAGAATGAATAGTTACACTAGTAAGCCAAAGTGTGGTATAATTCCACCTCTTTCCCAAAGATGGGGCTGGACCTGAAATGCCAAACTTCATACAGTGCCACTCACCTTTCAGAATAAGCTGAGACTTCTCAAAAGGCAGGGCCACCCCTGCCCGGCTGGAGCTGGCAGATGCCATGTCATCACCAGGAAACTGAAAGGCAAACAAAGCAGCAGGTTTAGAGGATATCTGATAAGAGACTGAGGAACTGAACCCAATTTTAGTATCTAAGTTTAAAGAGATAGAAGCAAGAAAATATAAACATCCAGGACTTCAGTGGTGGTGCAGTGGTTAGGAATCCACCTGCCAAAGCAGGGGACACGGGTTGAAGCCCTTGTCCGGGAAGATCCCACATGCCACGGAGCAACTAATAAGCCCGTGTGCCACAACTACTGAGCCCGCGTGCCACAACTACTGAAGCCCGCACGCCTAGAGCCCGTGCTCCTCAACAAGAGAAGCCACCGCGATGAGAAGCACATGCACAGCAACAAAGAGTAGCCCCCTTCACCGCAACTAGAGAAAGCCCACGCACAGCAACAAAGACCCAACACAGCCAAAAATAAATAAATAAATAAATAAAATTATTTTTTTTAAAAAGAAAATATAAACATCTAAGCACCTGCAGCCATGCTGCTTCAGGCAGAGTGGTGTCTGTCTCATAATGACTACTGAATCTGGGTAGGACTTGGATGGGCTAAGAAGGACGCAGCACTGCTACATCAACCTCTTAAGGAGGGAGAGCCTAAAATAATATCTCCAAAAAGAAAGTCACAGTTCAACATTTTTTTAAAAAGTAGGGACCTTCCCGGCAGTCCAGTGGTTAAGACTCTGAACTTCCACTGCAGGGGGCACGGGTTCAATCCCTGGTCGGGGAACTAAGATCCCAAATGCCTCATGGTGTGGCCAAAAAATAAATAAATAAAAATTTTAAACATTAAAAAAATTTTCTAAAGTAATATTAAACCAATTTTTTAAATGGACAGAAGATTTTAATAAAAGTTTCTCCAAGAAGATATACCAGTAAATGTGCTTATTGGCCAAGGAAATGAGAGACCAGGATTCAATCTACATTTTCTGATTCCAAAGCCCAACATTCATCCAGTTGACTACTCTGCTATCACCTGGATGTGCACACGGACCTGGCCAACAAAGCACATGAAATAATTTTTGATGGACCTCATTAGCCATAAGGCATCCCCGTCACTCCATCTTGGCTAGAAGCAAAAGTCTATCTTGCATTTTGAGTGGATCTTTTACTCATACATAATTGTGTAACATCATCATTTGTCATTTGGAAAATATTTGGTTCACTGAGTTCTATAGATATTCCAAATGTTGACACATTTCATTATACCCTATCCAAAATATCACATTTGTGAATGTCACCACTGATCTCATCAGACAAGTTTTTGAGTATTGGGAAGTTGTCAAGCTCTTTGTGGTAGATGGAAGTGTTCCAAAATTCTAATTTTCACTTAAAAACTCATATTCTATCATTGGCAACAAGCACTGTCAGTTGTTTTCCTTGAAGTGACAGGCTTACTTCATTCATCTTCAGGAAAATGTCTGCCAAACACCCAAATCTATTAATGCTAGTTTATCTGTTGATTTTTTTTAAGTAAAAATGGTATTTCATGAAAAAAGCAACTATGTAATACAGCTTTTAATTCAGTCATACAAGTGCTTTTTCTCAACACAACAATTATACTTCAGTATGCAGGAGAAGTGCTTTAGGCGTATTTCCCATTTTCATCACATAGAATATTAAAAAGACATGCATGTACATGAGTAAAGACAATACAATTGGTAATTTTTACTGCTTCATCAAGCACATTCTTAAGTGAAACTGGCTTTCTTTCCTTTTTACTGAGCAGGCCATGAGGAACACAATGAGAGCAGCCCAGGCCAGTGGTAGTGCCCTGATTCGTGCTATGGCACCAACAGTTTCACTGACCTTTGCTTTTGCACCATGAGTGCATGTGTCACAGTGAAAAAGGCAAAGTTATCAAGAAAACAGTTTTGATCCTGCAAAACCCTAAAACTCTCGAGGGGCCACCAGGGGCCTGAGGACCATACCTGAGAACAGCTGCTATAAAAACACTATGAAACTCCTATTCTATTCAACATCATTTATACCTTCTTTCATTCTATTTGTATCTGATCTCTCTCCTAACTCCCTATTCTGAAGAGCTGTTCAGACTTAAAATGTGGTTATGAATGTACCATATTACTCTAAGAATGGAAGCCATTTGTATGAGAATTAAATGCAGCTACTGCTAAGTCACATTGATTTTGACATTTTCCACAACTGAAGTCAAAGAATTCTAGGCTTCGAGATTTAGCCAAAACAAAACAAAACAAAACCGTTTGCCTTATTTATAAGATTTCCAGTCCAAAAAAATTTTAAGGGACCAGTTTTTTTCTGGACTAGTCTGTAACAGGCGTTTTACTTACACATAAAGTAGCAGTGGAAACTTCTGAAATGTTGTGGGTAACATATAGGAATACAGTACTACAACTATTCTTATCAAGACTTCTAGAGACCAGACCTCCATGGTATTAAATCCAAGAGTGAATTCTCAATCCTTGTCTTAGATGACCTATTGGCAGCACCTGACACAATGGGTAGATGACTTTCTTCCTTGAAATGCTTTCTCCTCTTGGCTTCCAGGACACCACACCTGCCTGATTCTCTTCCTGCCTCTCAGGGTGCTTTTCCTCAGCCTCCTTTGTTTGCTCCTTCTCTGCTCCCAAACCTCTAACCACCTGAGTGTCCCATAGCTCAGGCCTTGCACGTCTCCCCTTGGTTATCTCAACCCGTCTCATGGCTTTAAATACCATCTATTTGGGGACAATCCCAAATGGGTGTGTCCAGTACGAACCTCACCCTTGAACCTCAGGTCCTCTTTGCGCACTGACAATACTGAGCTTCTGATACTCGCCCTGAGTCCTGTTCCGCATCTCAGTTAATGACAACTCCCTCCATCCAGTGGCTCAGGCCAAAATTCTGGGGCTCATTCATGCTTCCCCTTTCCCTCTCACACCCCACATTCAACCCATCAATAAATCCTATTGATTCCACCTTTAAAATATTTCCAAGCTCAAACATTTCTCTCCATCTCCACTGTCACTGCCTTGCTCCAAACACCATCATCTCTTAGCTGGGTTCCTGCTTCTGCCCTCTGCCCCCTTCAATCGAATTTCTACGTTCAGCAAGAGTCCTGTCTTTTAATATGTAATCAGATCATATCACTGTGCTATTCAAAAGCTGGAAGCTATCCAGTGGCTTCCCATCTACCTCAAAGTCCTTGTAATGACCTTGGAGGGTCGGCGTGACACACTACCACACACCTCTCTGACCTTGCCTCCCATTTCTTTCCCCTCTCCCTACCTTCCCCACGGGCCTCCTCGCCGTCGCTTGAACATGCCAGCCATGTTCCCCCATCAGACTTCTGCCCCTCTGTCTAGAAAGCTCTTTTCCCAATTGTCCACATATACAGCTTATTCCTTCACTGCCTTCAGGCATTAACTCAAATGTTGCTTTCTTAAGGGGCCTTCCCTGGCCACCCTGTCAACACCACCTCTCCACACACACTGTACCCATCCTTCCCTAGTTTACCTTTCTGCCTTAGCATTTATCACTGACACGGTTCATAGTGTATTGATTTCTTGTATTTATTGTCTCCCTCCTCTAGAACGTAAGCTCCATGAGGGCTGAGATGTGTGTCCCCCTCTTAGCCCTGTAGCCTACTATCTGGAATAGTGCCTGGCTCCTAGTAAGAACTCCATATTTATTGAATGAATGAAGAGGAGCATCAACTTTCTGAAATTCAAAAGGATAATGTTTTGTTTTGTTTTGTTTTGTTTGTTTTTTTGCGGTACGCGGGTCTCTCACTGTTGTGGCCTCTCCCGTTGCGGAGCACAGGCTCCGGACATGCAGGCTCAGTGGCCATGGCTCACGGGCCCAGCCGCTCCGCGGCATGTGGGATCTTCCCAGACCGGGGCATGAACCCGTGTCCCCTGCATCGGCAGGCGGACTCTCAACCACTGCGCCACCTGGGAAGCCCAAGGATAATGTTTTGACTCTCTTAAAGTTTTTCTGGTAAAGCAATAAACATATCAACTCTTTTACCCATCAGATTAGCAAGAGATCAGAAGTCTGACAATAGTGTTGCTGAGAAGCCTCACAGGCTTCTGGAAGCAGTGCAAGTTAGATGGTACCTGGTAACCTCCGACAGAGTTAAAGATGCATATATTGTAGTTCCCAGGATTCCACTCCTAGATATTTGCAAGGGGAAAATCTTCCAACAAATGCAGAAGAAACCATGTTCAAAATGTTCATCGTGGCAATGTTTATAACAGCAAAAATTTATAAATAACCTAAATGTCCATCAATGAGGGAATGAATAAATTGTGAAACAGTTATAAAATGGGATGCTATATAGTTCTTGAAATGTATGAATTCAACCTATATGTACAAACCCCAAACCATAATACTAGAACTAAAAAAAAAAAAAAAAAAAAAAAAAAGCAAGTGATAGCCTAAGTGTAAGGCAATGTCATTGTTATACACTTGAACCTTCACAAAACAATTGTATCTACTGTTGTGGACACACATAAATGGTATGAAAGTATAGAAGCATGGATGGGAAGGAACCACACCAAGTTCAGGAGAGAAGTTACCTCTGGGGTAGCGGAAGAGGGAGCAGGGGAACTGGAGCGAACAGAGAGACCAAGGGAACTTCGACTGTATCTGCAACATTTCATGTTTTAAAGGAAGAAGTTCTGAAGCAAATATGGCAAAATGCTACTATTCATTAAATCCAGATGGTGGTTTTTATGACTTTTTGTTATCTTATTCTCTGAACCACTTCATATGTTTGATCTTTTTCATAATTTAACAATAATTTTAAAGGGGATAATAAGATGATATCTTGAGTAATGAAGGAAAGATTAATGATTGTAAATTAAGCCTCGGGGCTTTTAGTAACAGAGGTTAAAGCACTAAAAGCTGGAAATCCATTATTTATAGACTTTAAAAAGAAAACAATTTAAAAATCTTTACATCTACTGGGACTCGTTCTAAGGGTAGTAGCAACTCGACTAAGGGTAGTTTTTAAACTAGCTTGTTCTCCCTGAGCTTTAGCTGTTTGCTCTGAACTAGAGAGAATTCTGGAGAATGAAACGCAAAGCCCTCACATGGCCTGTTACATGGGAGAAAGACCAAACCTTTCGATCTATACTTCGTGGCTCCAAAACAAAATCAATCAGATAAATTCCGAAGGCGGCTCAGAACAAAACCAACAAGGAAAGCAGTAGAAATAGAGTAGATAAGACTACCATGTTTTCTTCCTCCCATGTCTTTCATAATTACAGGCCACTGTTTACTAACAATAGCCCATGTTATTTATGCACAGCTTTGTCTCCAGATCCATTAGCAAGATACCACCCTGACACTACAAGGTAGGTATCTTTTCTTTTCTTTTTTCTAAATAAATTTATTTATTTTATTTATTTATTTTTTGGGCTACGTTGGGTCTACGTTGTTGCGCACGGGCTTTCTCTAGTTGCGGCGAGCGGGGGCTACTCTTTCATTGCGGTGCGTGGGCTTCTCATTGTGGTGTCTTCTCTTGTTGCAGAGCACGGACTCTAGGCGTATAGGCTTCAGTAGTTGTGGCCCGCGGGCTCAGTAGTTGTGGCTCGCAGGCTCTAGAGTGCAGGCTCAGTAGTTGTGGCGCACGGGCTTAGCTGCTCCACGGCATGTGGAATCTTCCCAGACCAGGGCTCGAACCCGTGTCCCCTGCATTGGCAGGCAGATTCTTAACGACTGTGCCACCAGGGAAGTCCAGCAGGCGGATTCTTAACCACTGTGCCACCAGGGAAGCCCCAAGGTAGGCATCTTGAATTGAACCTTTGCAATCCATGTATAAAGACAAATAACCATTACTGTTGAAGGGAAAGTACCCCAAAGTACCTTCAATTTCTGTCTCAGGGCCCCATATTGGACAGGGTTCCCAATGGGCATGAGGTCCAAACTCCTACTAGCCACTTTAGGAAGCTTATGAAACCTGAGACCCAGATTTTACTCTACACCTGTCTCAGCAACACAAATAGATGACTCTGTACATGCACTCAAGTAATTTTTTCCCCTGCTAATAGTGATGAGAAGTGTTTGCATTCAAATCACTTCCAAAAAAACTGAGTTAGCATAAGCCTGGGCAGGCAGGGGGAGGAGGGAGAACACGTTTAAAATATCACCAAAGGTTAAAGATGCTCAATGAATTTCATTATTCAAGGAAGTCATGGATTTATCAGGAGAAAAAGGGGGAAGCCAAAACTAAGTATGGTAGATCTACCCAAATTTCTTGAAAAAAAAAAAAAAACAACACATTATCCTCTGAACTTAACCTCTATGTAAATCTCAACAAGCACTTTTTAAAATAAAATATAAAATAACAGAGTAGAAAATATTAAAGTACACCATACATAAAGGAAAGTATTATTTCATAACAAGTTTGTTCAGATAAATGTACATTTACATCTTCATGTATACTGGGTCATGATATAAAATATGTATATGTCTTACTAAAGACTGCAGTCAAAACCTCTTGAGAACAACTGCTCTACAACAATCCTATCTTACTTAGGGTTTTAGATTAGAGAGACACAAACACTAAGCAAACAGACAAACACTAGATTGGGGACTAACTAGTCACTCAGAGAAATGCCATCAGTTTATTATTATCATTTTAGGTCTGAGAAATTTTCCCACATCTATGTAAAACAGTATTTATTCAATCATTCAATACATACAGAGCATTTATTCTGTACCATATACTGTTTTTGGTGCTAATGATACATCAATGAATAAAACATTAAAAAAAAAATTCCTACCCTACAAGATTCTCCTGGTAAAGAGCCAAGAATGATCCTGGCTCTGGCAGGGGAATGGGAAAAGTAACCATTGTGATGTATGCCCAGAGCGTTCTTGTAACAGCAGCCTTCACTCCAGGAAAAAGACTCTACCAGGCCTTATCCCAACTGGGGGGAGGAAATTTCCCTGAGGCCCCCTCTAGACTTCTGATCGCACTGAGAAAGGAAAACAGTTAATAAACAATTGTAAAGGTTACAGCCCAGGGACAGAGACCCACTAAAAGACTGAGATTTAATCATAAAATTATAAAATGCTTTCCCTCACCCACACTCTGCCACCATATCGAGGGTCCAATAAAATAACAGTGGATTACAGCTGAAAGAGCTAAAAGGTGTATACTCTATTTAAGAAAGAGTTCTTAGGGAAGACCAGAGATTACAGAGGAGACAAAAACAAGGATACTAGCGTAACTTGAGGCCTCTGGTACCTACAATTACATCAATCATTAAACACAAGCCAACTCCTAGCCAGGTTACACAAAACTCCCAACTAGATAAAGGCCTATTCACCTCAGTTCCTATTACCTAATACATCCTGCCTGGCTTTCAGTTAGAAATTATAAGTTATGCTAAAAGGTAAGAAAAAATAGTGTGAAGAGACAAAGCAAGCATCAGAATTAGACTCAGATATGACAGATTTTGGAATTATCAGACAGGGAATTTTAAATAACTATGATTAATATGTTAAGGGCTCTAATGGAAAAAGTAGACAACATAAAAACAGATGGGTAATGTAAGCAGAGACATGGAAACTCTAAGAAAGAATCAAAAGAAAATGCATAATGTGGTAACAAAAATGAAGAATGCCTTGATGGGCCCATGAGTAGACTAGATGTGGCTGAGGAAAGAATCAGTAAGCTTGAAACTATATTAACAGAAACGTCTCGAACTAAAATGCAAAGAGAAAAAAATTTTTTAAAAAAAGAAAAAGAAAATACAGAATTGTCAAGAACTGTGGGACAATTTCAAAAGGTACAAAATACACATGACTGGAATATCAGAAGAGAGAACAGAGCAAAAGAAATATCTGAAGTAATATGGTCAACCATTTCCCAAAATTAACGACATAACACCAAATAACAGATCCAGGAAGCTCACAGAACACCAAGCAGGATGAATACAAAAAGCAAAAAATTAACTTAAAAAAGAAGCAAGGAGAGAGTGCAGTGAAATATTTAAAGTGTTAAAAGAAAAAACCCAGGACTTCCCTGGTGGTCCAGTGGTAAAGACTCCGTGCTCCCAATGCAGGAGGCCTGGGTTCGATCCCTGGTCAGGAAAATAGATCCCGCATGCACGCTGCAACTAAAGATCCTACATGCCACAACCAAAGATCCCGCATGCCACAACGAAGATCCCAAGTGCTGCAACTTAGTTTTTTTTTTTTTTTTGCGGTACGCGGGCCTCTCACTGTTGTAGCCTCTCCCTTTGCGTAGCACAAGCTCCGGCCGCACAGGCTCAGCGGCCATGGCTCACGTGCCCAGCCGCTCCACGGCACATGGGATCTTCCCGGACCGGGGCACGAACCCGTGTCCCCTGCATCGGCAGGCGGACTCTCAACCACTGCACCACCAGGGAAGCCCCAAACTAGAATTTTGTATCCAATGAAGTTACCCTTTAAAGTGAAGGAGAAAAAAAAAGACTTTCTCAAACAAAAACCTGCCCTGCAAGAAATGTTGAAAAGAAGTTCCTCAGAAAGAAGGAAAATGATATAGGTCAGAAACTTCTATCTACACAAAGAAAAGAGCATGGCAGAAGGAATAAATGAAGCTCCAACCACTGGCTTCTTTATACAGTAAAAGATTGATACTTAGGGGAAGGGCATATGTGGGAAGCGGATGCCAAATAGGGAACAAACAAGAGAACTAGAGAGGTGACGAGAGGTATGGGGAAACACCATGCAGTGAAAGAACACAGGAATTTGGGAGGGGGTTGGAAGCAGAAATGTTAAACGTTGTGGACAAGGCAAGTCTCACTGAGAAGGTGACTTCTGAGCAAAGATCTGACGCAGGAGAAGGAGGGAACTGAGGATATCTGCGTTAGAACATTCCAGGCAGATAAAAGGGCAAGAGCTAAAGCTCTTGAGATGGTTGCATGTCTTGAAAGTGTAAGGAAAGAAAGGGGGCCAGCAGCTGGAGGGCAGTGAAAGAGGAGGAGGAGGATAGTGATAAGAGATGCACCTGGAGAACTCCCTGGCAGTCCAGAGGTTAGGACTCCATGCTTTCACTGCAGGGGGCATGGCTTGGATCCCACAAGCCACATAGTGCAGCCAAAAATTAAAAAAAATTAAAAATTAAGAAAAAAAAAGATGCAACTGAATTTATCCTGTTAGGTAAAATCATCCTTAATGAACTATGAAATGCCTTGGAGCAGTGGTCCTCAATTCTTTCTACATATTTGAATACCTGGAGAGCAATAAAAACAAAACGAAACAAAAAAAACCCCACTGACAACCAAACCCTAACCTCAGAGATTCTCATTGGATTGGTCTGGAGTGGGCTGGGGACAGCTGTGTTATTTAAAAGCTACCCAAGTGATTCCAAAGTGAAGTTGTGCCGAGAACCACTGGATCAGTGTTACTGAATCAGCTGAGGCTTCAACTAATTTGACTGCACTGAAAGTAGGACTTTACCTCTATCAGAATGCTCAAGGTTAAACTAAAATTATGTCCCAAAATTGCAAATGAAAAAGTGGGGGGGACTTCCTGGTGGTCCAGTGGTTAAGAATCCGCCTTCCAATGCACTGGATGCGGCTTCAATCCCTGGTCGGGGAACTGAGATCCCACATGCCGCACGGCAAATGAGTCCACATGCCACAACTACTGAGTCCTTGCAGCACAACTACAGAGCCCACACGCTCTGGAGCCTGCACGCCACAACTACAGAGCCCGCATGCCACAACTACTGAGCCCACACGCCACAACTAGAGAGCCTGCATGCCACAATTACTGAGCCCACGCACTCTGGAGCCCACATACCACAACTAGAGAGAGGCCCGCGTGCCACAAATGAAGAGCTGGCGCGCTGCAACAAAAGATCCTGCTTGCCGCAACTAAGACCCGACGCAGCCAAAAAAAAAGAAAAAGAAAAAGTGGGGTGATATGTAACTCTAGGAACAGAATACAGTGGAGGAGCTGTTCCAGGAGTGGTTCCAAGGAGACTAAGTATTGCACCACCTTCCTTGATGCCAGCTTTTCCCACAGAGAGTCTTCCAGGGGCTCTCAATGAACATGACAGATTAAACACCTATATTTATCTCTGCTCCCTTCTCAAACCCCATCAAAATGTCAGGAAAGAAACACAAAGAACGTAAACCCACTAAAAAAGAATGGAAAAGGAAACAACAGAGATGGCAGCAACATTCTGGAAAGTGGCAAGTGAGTCGAAACTGAAATCTAACTGCCTGCGATAGGGGAAGTGGGGTTAAAAACAGGAGGGCTGGTAAAAACCTGCATGGAAAAGAGTCCCAGACTCCAGTCCCCACCCACTTCAGCTAGGCACTCATCCCTCCCTAATCCCAAACAGAGAGTTAAATTTTAATCTCTGGATAGGTTAAGTCAGACCTGAGAACTTAAGGCATGGTTGAGAGTAGGGATAAGGCAACATCTTGATCCAGGGAGATAAGAGAAAGTCTATATCATGAACTATGAGAGGTTTCCCCATCCCCACTTACCTTCCCTCATTTGGGTCCTAGCACACTTAAACATACACAACTGAGGAGAGACTCAGACATAAAAGCCAAATATCAAAACAAAGAGAAAAAAAAGAACTCAATGGATAAGCTGATCCTCAAATTCATAAGGAAATGTAAAAGACCCAGAATAGCCAAAATATCTTGAAGAAGAAAGTCAGAGGCTTCACACTTGCTAATCTCAAAATTTACTACAAAGCCACAGTAATCAAGACTGTGTGGTACTGGTATAAGGAAAGACATACAGAGCAATGGTATAGAACTAAGAGTCCAGATACAAACCTGTTGCAGGAAGGGGGACCCCTTCCGGGGCCCGAGAGAGGGCTCTTGTCTCACACTTGGAAATGAATTGCCCAAGGAGACACAAGTGCTGACAAAGCAAGAGACTTTATTGGGAAGGGGCGCCCGGGTGCACAGCAGCAGGGTAAGGGAACCCAGTGGAACTGCTCTGCCACATGGTTCACAGTCTCAGGTTTTATGGTGATGGGGTTAGTGTCCAGGTTATCTCTGGCCAATCACTCTGACTCGGGGTCCTTCCTAGTGGCACACACATCGCTCAGCCAAGATGGATTTCAGTGAAAAGGAAGAATCCTTCTCACTGGAATCCAGAAGGGAGGTTGATAGGACATATGGACTGGAGTCTCCTCTCTCCTTTTGACTGGTTGCTGGTAGCTTGTTAGTTCCGTGTTTCTTACCAGGACCTCCTATTGTAAGATAACTCAGGCAAGTGGTTACTACTGTGCCTGGCCAGGGTGGGCAGTTTCAGTCAGTGGTTCCCTTAACAATCCCACACTGATGTTCAAGTGATTTTAGACACAAGTGCAAGATACAGTAAGTCCCCTACATACAAACAAATTCTGTTCCGAGAACATGTTCGTAAGTCCAATTTGTTCATAAGTCCAACAAAGTTAGCCTAGGTACCCAACTAACACAATCAGCTACATAGTACTGTACTGTAATAGGTTTATAATACTTTTCACCCAAATAATACATAAAAAACAAACAGACACAAAAAATAAAGATAACATTTTTAATCTTACAGTACAGTAATCTTACAGACACGTGAACTAACTTACATGACTGGACATGCAAACGCACGTTTGCATCTTTGAAAGTTCGCAACTTGAAGGTTTGTATGTAGGGGACTTACTGTAATTCAATGGGAAAAGAACAATAGTCTTTTCAACACATGGTGCTGGGGCAACTGGATATGCATGTGTAAAGCAAGGAAGTTGGACCCCTCCCTCAAACCTTAGACAAAAATGAACTCAAAATGGATCAAAGACCAAAATATAGGAGCAACTACAGAAGAAACTATTGGTGTAAATCTTCATGACTTTATCTTTTTTTTTTTTTTTTTTGCGTTACGCAGGCCTCTCACTGTTGTGGCCCCTCCCGCGGTGGAGCACAGGCTCCGGATGCGCAGGCCCAGCGGCCACGGCTCACGGGCCCAGCCGCTCCGCGGCACGCGGGATCCTCCCCAACCGGGGCACGAACCCGCGTCCCCTGCATCGGCAGGCGGACTCTCAACCACTGTGCCACCAGGGAGGCCCTCTTTTTTTATTTTATTGAAATATAATTAATTCCATGACTTTATATTAAGAGATGGTTTCTTAGATATGATAGGAGAAACACAAACAATGGAAGAAAAACTAGATAAATTCAACTTCATCAAAAATTTAAAATGTCTGTGCTTCAAAGGAAACCATCAAGAAAATGAAAAGAGAACCCAAAGAATGAGAGAAAATATTTGCAAATCATGTACTGATAAAAGACTTATATCCAGAATATATAAAGAACTTTTACAACTCAACAATAAAAAGACAAATAATCCAACTAAAACAAAAATGGGCAAAAGATTTAAACAGACATTTCTCCAAAGAAGATATACAAATAAACAATAAGCACATGAAAAGATGCTCAAACACCATTAATCACTAGAGAAATGGAAATTAAAACCACAATGAGATACCACTTCACACAAAGCAAAATGGCCAAAATCAAAAAGCATACAATAATAAGCACAAGTGAGAACTTGGACAAATTGGAATCCTCATACACTGCAGGCAAGAAATGAAAAATGGTGAGCTGCTTTGGAACAGTTTGTTCAAAAAGTTAAACACAGGCTTACCATTAAGACCCAGCCATTCCATTTTTAGGTATACACTCAAACAAACTGAAATGTGTCCACACAAAAATTTGTACACAAATGTTCATAGCAGGATTATTTGTAGTAGCTAAAAAGTGGAAACAACCCAAACGTTTATCAACTGATAAATGGATAAATAAAATGCAGTATATCCATAAAGTAGTATATTATTTGGCCATAAAAAGGAATGAAGTACTGTTTCATGCTGCAATATGGATGAACCTTGAAAACATTATGCTAAGTGAAAGAAGCCAGAACAAAAGATCCAATTATCATATTTCATTTATATGAACTATCTAGAATAGGTAAATCCACATAAACAGTAAGTAGATTAGTGGTTGTCCAGGGCAGAGGGTTGGGGGTCAGAGTGACCGTTAAGGAGTACACGTTTTCTTTTGGGTGATGAAAATATTCTGGAATTGGATAGTGGTGATGGTTGCACAACTTTGTAAAAATTACTAAAATCCACTGAATTGAACATTTCAAACTGGTGAATTTTAAGGTATGAATTATATTTCAATTTTTTTAACTCATAGTTAAATGTAACCGCGGTGAGACAAAACCTCAAGACAATTCAGATAGATAAGAGAAAATGTTGCATCCATGAAACAAGAATAGAATGTAATTTTAAAGGAAGAAAGGAAGGGAGAGAGGGAAGTTGGTTGGTTGGTTGATTCAGAGAGTAAGAAAATGCTCTTGGAAAGGACAGTTCTCATGGCAGAAACGAAGTTGATAAAGTGAGGACATATTCTAAGAAATAGAACCAAAAGAAAAAGAAGATGGTAGATAGGAGAGAAAATACTTTTTTTTTAATTCTTCCTTTTTGTTTTCTTTTTTTTTTTTTTGGCCATGCAGTTTGCAGGATCTTAGTTCCCCGACCAGGGATCAAACCTGGGCCCACAGCATTGGAAGCTCGGAGTCCTAACCATTGGACCACCAGGGAATTCCCAAGACTTTTTTAAAATAGTAGATTCATTTAAAATGTCCAATGTCTGACTTAGTCCAGAAATAGAAAAGAGAAAAAAAAAGACAGCAAAGAAATGTTACAGATTTTTCTTAAGCTGAAGGATATATATTTCTAGACAGAAAGAACCTGAGTGCCCAGAACAATGAATGAAAAACAAAAACAAAAAAACACACTAAGACAAAACGTCATGAAAGTTCAGAACACGAGAACAAAGAGTATACACGCTTCCAGCCACGTTTACAAAGAACAGGAATCAGACTTCACAGTAATACTGGATGCTAGAAGACAATGCAATGCTTCACATTTCAGATAAAATTATTTCCAATTATTAAATAAAATGATTAATCCCAATTTATAATTAAAATTATTTCCAATCCAGAATTCCATAACCATCAGTCAAGCATGACAGGAAAACAATGATATTTTCAGCTTTGTAATGTCTCAAAAAAATTGCTTCCAAAGCTCATTTTCTTAGGAAGCTACTGAAAGGTACGCTCTAGGGGAGTAAATGAGAAAGTTGGAGGACAGTGTGCATTCTTCACATGGGAGAGGCAAAAGGAATTCCCAGATTAACAATGAAGAGAAATCCCAAGGCATTACTGTCCATTAGCCTAAAGAGCAACCAGTCCAGATGAGAGAGTTCATAAGACATGTCATCTTTAGATGAAAGAAAAAAACTGACAAAATAGATTAGATGAGGCATCTGATTGCACTGAAAGAAGTATTATTTTAGCTCTATCAGAATGTTTGGGGCTGAGGTAGTGATAGGTACACAGAAAATTATGCAAATGAAAAAATCAGGAAATACACAACTCTAGTAAAAACAAAAGCTATTATGAGAAAGGAAATGTAATCCTAATACACAGTGTGGCTCAGCTGTGAATAATATTTATAATCAAAATAGCATGAACAATTTAATCAAAACTTGTGATACGGCTGTAATCAGAAGGTGGGGGTAGAAGAGTACATTTGTGGAGACTGGCCAGAAAGAGAGCTCAGTGTCCATCCTCAGTGGTTAAAAGGCAACAGATAAAACTGACAAGCTAAGAAATGATGGTGTACGGATGCCATTTAGAGAAGCAGAAGTCTATACCAGAAAAGAGCTCAAAGAGCTAAAAAGCAATATATAAAACTGACAAGCTACACTATTTACAATAGCCAAGACATGGAAGCAACCTAAATGTCCATCAACAGATGAATGGATAAAGAAGATGGGGTACATATACACAATGGAATATTACTCAGCCATAAAAAAAACGAAATAATGCCATTTGCAGCAACATGGATGGACCTAGAGATTATCATACTAAATGAAGTCAAACAGAGAAAGACAAATATCATATGATATCACTTACATATGGAATATTTTTAAATGATATAAATGAACTAATTTACAAAACAGAAACAGACTCACAGAGATGGAAAACAAACATGGTTACCAAAGGGGAAAGGGCGACGGCGGGAAGGGATTAAATTAGGAGTTTGGGATTAGCAGATATAAACTACTATACGTAAAATAGATAAACAACAAGGTCCTACTGTACAGCACAGAGAACTATAATCAATACCTTGTAATAAACTGTAATGGAATATATATATATGTGTGTGTATATATATATATATATAACCGAATCACTTTGCTGTACACCAGAAACTAATAGAACATTGTAAATCAACTATACTTCAATTAAAAAAAAAACTGACAAGCTAAGAAATGACCGTATAAGGATGCCATTTAGAGATGCAGAAGTCTATACCAGAAAGAGCTCAATGAGTTAAAAGTCATTGACTCTACAGAACAAGAACCAAGAACAAAAGGGAGTGAAACAAGGAAGTGCTGTTGTGTTATGAGCCGTGTAATGCTATGGGACTTTCTAAACTAAGTGCGTGTGTTATTTGGGGCATAAATAAAATTTAAATTCAAGAAAGGACAAAGGGCCTTTTCAAATCAGGTCATAGGATGATGTCCTTATTTAATTTTTACAAGAGCATCCAGTCTACATTTAATTAGTGTAGGGGGTTGAACTGTGGTCCCCAAAAGATATGCCTAGGTGCTTACTCTCTTGGAACCTGTAAATGTGACCTTATTTGGAAATAGATGTAATTACGTTAAAGCTCTCAAGATGAGACCATCCTTTAGGGTGGGCCCAGTGTCCTTATAGGAGACAGAAGGGAGAAGACACAGACACAGGGAAGAAGGGTATGAAGACTTGGACTGAAGAAATTCCCTGGTGGTCCAGTAGTTAGGACTCGGCGCTTTCACTGCCATGGCCCGGGTTCAATCACTGGTCAGGGAACTAAGATCCTGCAAGCTGTGTGGCCAAAAAAAAAAAAAAAAAAGACTGGGGCTGAGATTTGAGTCTCACAACCTCAAACCCACAAATGCCTAGAGCCACTACGAGAGGCAAAGCAGGATTTCTCCCCGCAGAGGGATCTCAGCTCTGCTGACACAGTTGACACTCTGATTCCAGACCTCTGGCCTCCAGAACTATACAGGAACAAATTTCAGTTGTTTTAAACCACCAAGTTTGTGATAATCTGTTACACACAGGAGGAATTGGAAATTAACACGATTAAGGACAAAGGCTTTTAGAAGATGTGGATTTCATGACAGCAAGCTGAAACTGAAAAGCCTCTTCCAACAACACATCCTTGGGGCACTTGACTTCCATATCCACCTGGACCCAGGCCCCGCTGTAACCTCCCTTAAGAAATAACCTCTGCAGGGATTTCCCTGGTGGTCCGGGGGGTAAGACTCCACGCTCCCAATGCAGGAAGCCTGGGTTTGATCCCTGGCAAGGGAACTAGACCCCACACGCATGCCACAACTAAGAAGTCCACATGCTGCAACTAAAAGATCCCTCATGCCACAATGAAGAGCCTGCATGCCGCAACTAAGACCCAGCACAGCCAATCAGTCAATAAAATAAATCTTTAAAAAAAAAAGAAAGAAAGAACCCCTGCAGTCACAGGGGGCTGTGGTCTTGCTGAAATTGTCATCTGTTTCTTAACTGTGACTCCAGATACAAACCAGAATCCTAAACGTATCATTATGTTTTATTTCATTACTTTTTAAAAAATGAGTATTTTTCACACTCTATTCAGAACAATTTGTTGATGCCATTACTAACACCATCACAACTGATTAGCCTTTGAGAATTTGAGAAGAGTCTGTTTTAATGACAAGTGACAGAATGAAGCAAGAAGGGCCACAAGAGAAGAGTAAAAGACAGCTTCTCTCTGGTCTTCACATGAAAGCTTTACCATCTTCCTCCTCCTCTTCACCTCTCTTTCCTTTTCTACTTTGCTAGGCCCTTCGTTCTCTCCGACTTCTTCCTTTTTTCTATGACACAGGCATGCCCCAGGCCCTGCATGGGTACCAGAAGGGTAGCTGCCCTCGCCTCAGAGTTAGACTATGGTACAACCTCAACTACCAGCTGCCAGGGGCTTATCAGCTTTGCCCCAAAAGGAAGAAACAGTGCCCTTACACCTTTACTTTGAAACAAGAAAAAAACAAACAAATTTTCTTTGCCTATAATCCACTGGCTGTTAGAAGAAATGATTCTCTAGGGTAGTAATTCTTGAGTCCTTCTCATTAGCGAAATCAAGCATCTCAAGGGTCCACCTACTGGTTCGGGGTTCCCAGAGGCATCCAGAAAGACAACAAAGATCTATCATAGTCCTCTTTGGTTAAAATACTTGAAATGCCTGAGATCAAAACGGCAGGGAGATTACTTTTCAACATATTCAACTGGGAATAAGAGAGGAAGCTGAGTAACATGTGGCACCAGAGAATAAAGGAGCTGCTGTCACCTGCATCAGAATCTTGACTTGACCTGGACAGCACAAACAGGACAGGATGCATGGTTGATTCTGTTTTATTTTCGTTGAAATATAATTAACACACTGTAAGGTCACCCTTTTAAAGCGTACAATTTGGTGGGCTTTAGTATATTCACAGTTGTACAACTATCACCACTATCGGATTCCGGAACATTTTCATCACCCCAGAAGAAACCTCATACCCATTAGTAGTCACTCCTCATTCCTCTTGGCTCCCCAGCCCCTAACCACTAATCTACTCTCTGTCTCTACGGATCTGCCTATTCTGGACATGTCAAATAATTGGAATCATACAATATGTAGTCTTTTGCATCTGGCTTCTTTCATTAGCATAATTTTTTCAACGTTCACCCACACCATAGCATGTATCAGTATTTCATTCCTTTTTCTAGCTGAATAATATTCCAGGGACTTCCCCTGTGGTCCAGTGGGTAGGTCTCCATGCTCCCAAGGTAGGGGGTCTGGGTTTGATCCCTGGTCAGGGAACTAGATCCCACATGCATGCTGCAACTAAAAGATCCTGTGTGCCGCAACTAAGACCCGGTGCAGTCAAAATAAATAAATAAATAAATAAATATTTTTTAAAAAAATAATAATATTCCATTTGTAAGGACAGACCACATTTTGTTCATCGATTCATCAGTCAATGGAAAACTCAACATTTGTCTTATTAGGATGGGTTGATTCTTTTTTGTTTTTGTTGGCTAAGCCATGCGGCTCGCAGGATCTTAGTTCCCCGACCAGGGACTGAACCCAGGTCACCACAGTGAAAGTGCCGAGTCCTAACCACTGGACCGCCAGGGAATTTCCAGGATGGGTTGATTCTTGAAGCCAGGGGACTATAACGGTCAAGGGCACCTTCAGCAAGAGGGCAGCCAGCCTTCTGACTGTACCTCTTCCAGACCCCTTTGATTCACCTCACCCAGTCCTGAGCCACGGTCAGTCTTTCAGCAGATGCTCATAGACCCCACTCTGTGCCAGGCCCTGGAAATACAAAGCAGAATGCCACGGGGCCCCTGCCCTCTGGGAGCTCAGATATCTTACTCTAAGAGTCCCCCATTAAATAAATCCTCGAAGAGCTTCTGGCAGGAGAAAGCAAACACATGTCAGATTTAGCAAGTGACAGTTCTTGCAATATCTGAAGTACCTGATTATTCTTATCACCCAACTTCGGCAAGAACCTTTCAGACCAGTAAATCTTTTGGAAACGAATAGGCTTCACCAGTCACTAGCCATTGAGTGGCACTGGACAAGTTACTTCTCATCCTCTCTAAATTTCAGTTTCCTCATCTGTGACATGAACCTAATGATAGCACTACCTTATAAGATTATCGTAGGGAATAAATGAGTTCAGGTAAAGCAGCCAGCAAATACTAAGTGCTCTTCAAGTATTACTACAAGCTAAACTTGTTCTTCTTCTTTTTTTTTTTTTTTTTGCAGTACACGGGCCTCTCACTGTTGTGGCCTCTCCCGTTGCGGAGCACAGGCTCCGGACGCGCAGGCTCAACGGCCATGGCTCACGGGCCCAGCCGATCCATGGCATGTGGGATCTTCCTGGACCGGGGCACGAACCCGTGTCCCCTGCATCGGCAGGTGGACTCTTAACCACTGCGCCACCAGGGAAGCCCAACTTGTTCTTCTTGATGTTGAAATTCTAGGCTCTGAGATTCCTGAAATTCTTGACCCAGCTTTGAGTCAAGAAATCACTGAACACTGATCTTGAGATGAAAGAACCTGTGTAGCAGATGAGGCAGGGAAGAGCAAAAACGACTCATCAGCACCAAGATTTTATTTTTAATTAGGCCACTGTGGAAACAGGCAGTGCTTCTTATTTATAAGTACAGATCTGCCCTGTATCCACTTCTTGAAAGATGCGGATGAGAAGGGTCTATTCAAAAGATTCTTCCTTCCCTCCACCCTCTCATGCTTTTCCAACACTAATGCTTCTTTCTCCGCCTCTTTCCTCTGTTCAGCATTGAGTTACCTTCCATTCCCCAAAGGCCCATATTGAAAAACAATCAAACAGAACTGAACTTGGCCAAATGCCATTTGTACAAAGACCAAGCACATAAGAAGAGAGGGAGGGAGGGACATAGGAAGTCACAGCATTGGAAGCGCAGTGGAATTATAAACTAGTAATAAAAGAGACTGGGGAGTTCTCTGGTGGCCTAGAGGTTAGGATTCTAGGCTTTCACTGGCACGGCCCGGGTTCAATCCCTGGCTGGGGAAGTGAGGTCCCGCAAACCGCACAGCACAGCCAGAAAAAAAAGAAAAGAGAGAGAGAGACTGGAAAAAAGAAAAGAGAGAGAGAGACTGGAAAGCAGTTCTAAGGACAAAACAGGAAGCAAAAGGCATGGGTGACACAGAGAGAAAGAGGACCTGCCCTAGGTCAGGGCTGCCAAGTCTTGATATTTGGTATATTCCTAGAAATGGTGATCAACACTTGACTGAAAGCACTGAATGTTTGTTTTCAAGCTGCTGGGGGTGAGGCAGGAACAGGGGACTACAACCTGCTCAAAAAGATTCAGTTGGCTCTTTTTAAGAGAAACAAGATCTTCCCTACCTCTCAGAAATTCCAGAGTCTGTAATAGTCTGAAGCAACCCAAAGTCACTCACTGACTTGATTCCAGTGGAAGGTGATGTTCACGCATCCACTACTGCATACCTTAATGACAGAAGCATCAAAATCTGGGCTCAGAAGACTAAGATTCAAATGCCAGCTCCTCCATCTCTTAGCTACATGACCTCATGCGCAGGTCACTTCACCACAGTGAGGTTGTTTGTTTTAAATCTATAAAACAGCAGGATGCCTGGCAACAACATACATTCAATAATGTTAGGTAGAACCAATATTTTAAACATTAAAAAGCCATTACCCATCCTTCCAAGCTGTCTCTTTCCCATCCTTCTTGGAGGTCTCTAAATTGGTTGCCAACCCAGAAAGCCTGACTAATTCCAGAAACTGGGACTTATATTGATTTCAGCAGCACTACAAAGACGCACGCTTGGAAGAGTAGCCTCCTTAGGAAGAAAAGAGACCCATTAGCTTGTGGTTTGCAAAACGGTCTTTAAATGAAAAGTGAAAAGGAGAGAAAATCAAGTTCCCCAAGATATAATGCAACGCTTTGCTATACTTAACATACCTACTAGTATAATAGTATAAACTGAGATTTCTGTCTCAAAACTGAACTTCTAGCACTCCTCTTGGCTATGTATCCACATTACGCCCTAAGTGACCTCCCTCAGTCTCTTAGCTCTAAATGCCATCTTCGTGCTCATTGCTTCCACATGTACATCCCCAGCGCAGCCCGGCTCCAGACTTCCCTATCTAACTGCCCATGACACCTTCACTTGTTTTTCTACTGGGCATTTTACAATCAGTGTGAAAGAAATTCAGCCCCAGCCCTGTTCCTCCTACAGTCTTCCCATTTCAGTTAATGGCAATTCCATTCTTCCAGGTGTTCACGCCAAAGATTGCAGTGTTGCCGTGACTCCTTTCTTCCTCTCACATCCCACCTCCACACACCCTGTTGGCTGTACTTCAAAATATACCCAGGGCCCGACCACTGCTGGCCACCTCCATCACTACCACCCAGGCCATCCTTCACCTGGATCACGGCAGGAGCCTCTAAACTTGTCTCCCTGCTTCTACTCCTCACTTCTCTTTGCTTTCTCCACAAGGCAACCAGAGTAAGCCTGTTAGAAGGCAGGATGAAACGTGTCCACTCCACTGCTCAAAACCCTCCAACGGCCCAACTCACTCTGAGGGAAAATCAACATCCCCACGAGAGCCTGCAAGGCCCCCACAACCTGCCCATCTCTCCCTTACCCCCAACGCCTCTCTGACCTCATCCTCTCCATCCCCCCTTCACCACCCCCTCCAGCCACACCGGCCTCCAGGCAGGTCCACCAACCTGCCAGGGGTGGCCCTTCCTTCGGGCTTTTGAGCTTGCTCTTTCCTCTGCCTGGACCACTGTGTCCCCATTTAGCCACATGGCTCATTTTCTCATCTCCTTCAGATCTTTGCTCAACCGTCACCTTCTCAGGAAGACTTTCTAAGGACCCTCTTCAAAACCGCAATGCCAGCCAACAACCCACATCCTGCCTCCCTCCTTTATTACAATGTAATGTGCATTTTACTTGGTTATTTTGTTTATTGTGCCTTTCCCCACTAAAATTTAAGATCCACAAGGGCAGGGGGTTTTGCCTTCCTTGTGTACTATAGTCCTGGTGTTCATAATAGCACTGTCCAATATAATTTTTAATTTTCTAGGAAACATTTTAAAAACTAAATAGGGGACTTCCCTGGTGGCGCAGTGGTTAAGAATCCACCTGTCAATACAGGGAACACTGGTTCAAGCCCTGGTCCGGGAAGATCCCACATGCCGCGGAGCAACTAAGCCCGTGCACCACAACTACTGAGCCTGCGAGCCACAACTACTGAGCCCGTGTGCCGCAACTCCTGAAGCCCGCGCGCCTAGAGCCCGTGCTCCACAACAAGAGACGCCACCGCAATAAGAAGCCTGCGCAGTGCAATGAAAAGTAGCCCCCGCTCGCTGCAACTAGAGAAAGCCCACGCGCAGCAACAAAGACCCAATGCAGCCTAAAATAAATAAATAAATAAATTTAAAATAGGTACAGCTTAAAAAAATTTTTTTATTAAAAAAATAAAAACTACAAAGAAACAGAGGAAATTTCAATTCTATTGTATTTAACCCAATAAACTTTAAATGTTATGATTTATAGAATATATTTATCATTTATTATGATATTTTAAAAAACTCAATGATAGTTTACCTTTTTTTTTCATATTAAGTCTTCAAAAATCTGGTGTGTATTTTATACTCATAGCCTACCCCCAGTGTTCAGCACTGGAAAGTGACCACCATACTGGACAATGCAACTCTAGAACAATGCCTGGCACAGAGTAGGTACTTATAAATATTCATTGAATGAAAAAATGTTTCCCCAGGAAGAGGCAGCTATGATATAGCACAGGATTTTCTAAACTTCAGTTACACTCCATATTCACAATTTTTGATGTAACCTGTACTATTTTTCCCTTAAAATGTCATACTTTGTCCACTTGAAAAAATATTTTAAAATAAAACTTTATGTTGCCTCTATAAATGGAAAAGAATGGGTCTAAGGATAAAATGCCTGGGCATGAGTCCCTACTCAGTCACTCACTACCCAGACTCTAAAGCAAGGACTTCACTGAGCCTCAGTTTCTTCATCTGCAGAATAGGGACAATTCCAACCTCCACAGGATCATGGTGAAGATTAAATGAGATGCTGTCATAAATAAGCTCTTTACAATTGGGAAAGTAGTCACTAAATAAAGCAAACTGAGAAGCCAACCCAAGCCTTTTCCTCATGCCCGTCATTTTCACATGGACCAATAACAGAGAATGGCAAGCTTGTCTGACAAGAGAAGAGCTAGGACTCAGGTTCAAATCTCTTGTCCTCCACTTACAGGTCTGTGACCTTTAGAAATTCATTTATTCACCAAACACAAAGTGCCCACAACATGACAGGCACTAGGCTAGAAGCCAAATAAGTCAAATAAGATATGAACCCTGCCCTTGAGGAATTTGCAGCCTAGCAGGGAGAAAGAGACCAGCAGACAAGAAAAAGCAAACAACTGTCAAAAAATCAAGTCATCTCTCTTAGGTCTGTTTGTTCACTGTGAAATGGGAATAACACCTTCCCAATCTAACTCACAGAGCTGCCACATAAATCAATTTTTAAATGTTTGTCAAGTACTCCAAAAACCTGAACTCATTATACATTAGCAAAGTACTTTTCTTTTTCCTACTTGTAACCCAAAACAACTCCGGCTCCTGTAAATGTCCAGTTTGAACATTCACTCCAATTGTACCACATCTGTGAAATTCATTCAACTTTTGCAAATGTTAGTAAACACAAGGAAAAAGACGATAAACAGCTTTAGCACAGGTATTTAATCTCAAAATTATGATCCAGGTCCCAGTTCTAAGGAACAAAACACAGACCTCTCAGTCAGCTACCTAGTTACAGTTTGTCAAGATAAGCAGTCACATGATAAAAGAAACTGAATAATTTAAACTGAAGAAAGAGGAAAACTCATGAAGCAGGGTGGGTAGACAGTGTCCAAGGTTACAGCAGTCTCTGCATTGGTGAGGTAATGCTGGCATTAGGTCGTGCTCAACATGGTAAGCTAAAAGCCATTTTATGGCCAGAGCAAAGTGCCCACACTCTTTTTTTTAAGCCCAGAAGTTGATCTGATCTGAGAAAATCTCAAAGAAAGATGATCCCAAGGGCTAGGTTCCCAAGAAGTGGAAACCCTATCCAAGCAAGAGTAAGTGGGTGTGACGAAAGCAAGATGATCAAGATTCTGTGATCCTTCCTGAAGTTTAAAAACTGAATGGGACCAAAACCAAAGTCTCGGGTACCAATCATTTACAAAGAGGAAGGAAGGAAAAGACTCTCAGGTGCAGTTCAGGCTGCATCTTCATACTGATTTCTCCTTCTTTCCCCCCATGTCACTCGCCCAATATCAGGCGGACCCATTCCAACTCAGTCCCAAGTCGCCCCTTCCCCCTGTTCCGATCCCTGCACAAAGGTCACTCCTCTTCACCCCTGGCACCTAAGATGCTTTCCCCTTCCGGGAGGACTTGCTGGCCGCCGAACCCATGACTGCCTTCGCGCCCACCTAGGAGCAGCCCCCGCGCACGACCCGCGGCGAGCCCACCCCTCTCGGGCGGGAACCGGGACACCCCTCCTCGGAGGCCGGAACCGCCGCGCCAGGCCCCTCCCACAGGAAGCCGCCGCCCCCCAGCGCCCTGGCCGCGCCTCCCCCGGCCCACCCCGCACCGCCCGCCACTCCCGGACTTCCCCGCGCCCCCGCCCGCCCGCCGCGCCCCCAGAGCCGGTGCTCGCTACCTGCTGCGGCCACAGAAGCGGCGCCCAACTCCTCTCCCACTTCCGCCTTCCACCGCCCGCACTCGGGCCAGGTCACGTGACCACGCGCGGTCACCTGACCCGGAAAAGGCTGGCCGGACCGCAGGTGTGTGCAACCTAAGCCAGGCCTGAGAACCTCTGGCCAGAAGGCCTTCTTATCCTCTGTATGTTTAAAAGTGGGAGGGTTTTCCACTCGCTAGATGGTCCCCGAGCAATCAAATAAACTGAGTGCTCGCTGAGTGCCAGGCGCTTCATATACTCCTCCCATCCACCCCGAGGGCGGGCCTGTCTTAGCCCCATTTTACAAGTGAGAGGAGGCGTTCAATCAAGTCAGCAGATATTTATTTAACTCAGGGTTACCATATTAAAATACAGGACGCCCGGTTAAATTTGAATTTTAGATAAACAACCATTAATACGTAGGTGTGCCCCAAATATTGCCTGGTACAGTACATGTTTATACTAAAAAACTACTTGTTGATACTCATATTTAATTAGGCATCTTGTGTTTTAATTTGCTATATCTGACCCAAAACCTACTATGTGCCAGGCACGGTTCTAGGCTCTAGAAACACAAAAGTAGCTTTTGTGGAGCATCCGTTCTTGTGACATGAAAGGCTCCAAAACCCTTGTGGCAGAAAGGCTCCAAAACTCTTGCTGGGGGTCCATAAAGTGCCCCACCACACCAAACTAACCCCCATTTCCTTAGTATACAGAGTAGACAGACCTTTATGAACTAGAAAAAACATTTTAAATCAATATTCTTTACTGATGGTTGAGAACTTCAGCTTTGACAAGTTGAATGAAGGCTCAATTTTTCACTTTTAATCACCATTAACTAAAATTAATGCTAATCACCTAATTAGCTCTAAGCGCTGTGCACTAATTATTGTTATTTTTGGGTCTTCCAGTTTGGATGGATCCTGTTATGCGTACAAATGGAACTGGTTGAGCATTTAGTCTCTATTTTGCCATTCCAAATCCATCCAGGAGATGGCCTTTCAAGGAGCTACAGCTCTCTCTTAACACCTTAATTCCTATCTAAAAAACTACTAAAATTTCTCTAGTAACATTGATGGGAGTTGTACTAATTCTCTCCTAGGGGAATTAAGGAAGGCCTCTTTGATTTGGTGGCATTTGAGTAGGTGTTCACCAAAAGGAAAAAAGGGACTAGGCAAGGCAGGCTCTCACTGTGCATTAAAGAAGTAAAAGCTAAATATATACCTCGACCTATAAAGGCCCTAGGTGATACCTCCCACCCCTCCCCTTTATTTCATCTCATCTCCAACTACTCTTTCACTCAGTACCCTGCTTCAGCCACTCTGGCCTGAGGGCCTTTGGACTGGCTTTTCCCTCTTCCTAGAAAGCTCTTTCCCCAGATAGTCAGTTGGCTCACCCCCTCATCTCTTTCAGATGTTTTCTTAACTATCCCTTTCAGTGAAGCCTTTCCTGATCACCCTATTTAAAATTGCAACTCATCTCTTCCTTCCCCTCCTAGCAGCCCTTTCCTGCTTTATTTTTTCTCTCCATATTTCCTCAGCTTAGCACTATCTGACTTTCATATGAATATGTGTGTATGTGTGTGTGTGTGTGTGTGTGTGTGTGTATACATAAAGTCTGTTTCCCACTACAAAAATTATGAAGACAGGAGCTATAACCCAGCTCTCAAACCAGTACCTGGCCCATAGGAGGCCTCTTTAAACAATCTGTTTAATGAATAGACTTCATCAACATTTATTGAGCACTGAACTCATTTCTGAAGGTCCTACAAAGATTTTTTTAAGACACATAAAATATCTGAAATATGTCATCATAAAAGTGCCCTGCAAAAGTTAAAGGAGAAAGACCCCTAAAACACAGTCCCTGATTTCCAACCTACTTAAAGAAGACACACAATTAAGTACAATGCAAAGCAGAAGTAATAACTGCTTATTGAGTGATAGAATCAAAATGTCTTAAGTATGGTGAGAAAGAAGGGTTCAAATCCGTCCTTGGAGAAAAATCTGATTTGGGTAATGAGGACCAGTTTACAAAGGAAACAACTGAGCTGCTTCCTGGAGACTAAGTATGCAGGGATTGGCCAGCAGAATTTTCAGGCAGAAGAGAAAACAAGGGCAAAGGCAGAAACAAGAAAGTCCAGGACACTCCCAGGAAAGTCCAGAGGAATTCTAGGGATACTTACTGATTTCATGTAGTTTTTCTCTCCCCTACCCGACTGTTTCAAGTTTATATCTCCCCTACCCCACTGTTAAGCATATAGTTTCATAGCTTGTACATTTTCCAGTCCTGGAAGTGAAGTCAGCTCTTCACTGGCACACAAGACGTTTCTTTCATAAAGGGCCTCACATGTAAAAGTTGTCATTACCTCCAGATAAGTTATACATGGAGTTCTTCTACATATGTTTGAAAGTGTTAATTTGTTAAGGTTAACTGTTTCAAGTGACCATAACTTCATAATAATGTTTGAGATTTCTTCACTTTTTAAAAAACAAGGAGCTTCAAACAATTGAAGTGTTTCAGGGTTCACTTCACTTCTGAGAGAACCTGTCCCCAGACACCTGTGCTACCACAGGCACTACCCTCAACTCCCTGCACACTCCCTTTGGACTTTCATACCTCAATGCCTTTGCCGTACTCATCCTTCAAGATTTGGCTCCAAGGTCATAAACTCGAAGGTGCCCCTAGACACTACACAAAATATCACTTTGTTCATAACTGTTATATCACCCAAACTGTGGTGGTATAAATTAGCTCTCAGTACTTATTTGTTCACTAAATAAGAGTCCTTCTAAGGCCTCAGTGGACTTGAAGACTAGCGAGTGTTACAGGGAAACAGAAAAGGGATTAAAGTATAACAAAAAATGACAAAAACTACAAAATGTCAAGAAACCGGGCTTCCCTGGTGGCGCAGTGGTTAAGAATCTGCCTGCCAATGCAGGGGACACGGGTTCGATCCCTGGTCTGGGAAGATCCCACATGCCACAGAGCAACTAAGCCTGTGTACCACAACTACTGAGCCTGTGCTCTAGAGCCCGTGAGCCACAACTACTGAGCCTGCATGCTGCAACTACTGAAGCCTGCGTGCCTAGAGCCCGTGCTCTGCAACAAGAGAAGCCACCGCGATGAGAAGCCCGAGCACCGCAACGAAGAGTAGCCCCCGCTCACTGCAATTAGAGAAAGCCCGCACATAGCAACGAAGACCCAACACAGCCAAAAATAAATAAATAAAATAAATACATTAAAAAAAGAAACCTTTTATATTAACAAGTATTTTTAATATTTACTAGAAAGTGAATGGCTCAGAGCCTGATCTTTCTTTCCCTGGCTATTCCCCTAAATCAGTGGTTCTCAAGTGTGGCCCCAGGTCAGCAGCATCAGCATCATCTGGAACATATTAAAAATGCAGATTCTCCCGCCCTGCCCAGACCTACTGAATCAGAAACTGAGGATGAACCCCAGCTATCTAGTTTTCCAAGCTCTCCAGGTGATCCTAATTCACAGTCAAGTTTGAGAACACTGATCTAGATCATTCTTCTTCATCCTAGTGTCTACAGAATTACTGCCAACTTCAATAAACCTCTTTTATTGTGGAGTCTAGTTTCTATATACTCCCTCCCTTTTTAGGCAACAGGAGCAATTGAGGAAGAAGTTAGAGATAGGAATATTAGCGTTGAGTGGATTATATTTTCTAGGCATGAAATAAAAACTTGATTAGAGTAAGGTGAATGAATGGAGAGGAGACCCAGGCACCTCAAAACAATTCAGAAGTGACATCAATAAAGTTTAGCAAGAGGAGTATGGGTTGAGAGTGGGAATAAGGATGACTCAGAGATTCTTACCTTGAGTGTCTTTTTTGGTAATGCCATTCGTAAAAATAGGAACTCAACCAGTGAAAAAAGTTTAAGCGGGGGCAGGAGAGAAAACTACTTTAGTTTTAACCTTCCTCCTGAGTTAAGATGCCAAAAATTTTCAGAAAGATGTGGCCAACGGCTAGGCTAGGGAATAAACAGGGATTGGACCTGTAGATTCCAAAGGCATTCCTATAATGCGATAATTGTGATAAGCCTTGGGGATATATAGTATTGGTGAAGGAGAAAACTTGGACACAGAGGCCAAGACAGTTCTGTGGTGGGTGCCCCGTGAGCAAGGCAGAAGAGATGGCAGTGAAGGAGGGTGAGAAATCATCAGAGACACAGGGGAACCAGGATAGTGATGTAACACCAAAGTGAGGCAAGGAGACAGTCCAGAAAGAGGAAATGGTCAGCATTGTAAAATTCTGCAGAGAAACTCAAAGTATTGAGAAATAACAAAAAAAAATTGATATGATAGGGAATTCCCTGGCAGTCTAGGCACTTAGGATTCGGCACTTTCACTGCTGGGGCCGGGGTTCGATCCCTGGTTGGGGAACTAAGATCCCACAAAAAAGAAAAAAAAAATTGAGACATCTGGGGAAGGAAAAGGGATTTGGGCACCTGTTAAAAGACCCCCCCCCCAGGGCAGTGAACAATTTTTGGAGGTACGATGGATAAAGTATAACCAAGGGGTGGGCTTCCGTGGTGGCGCAGTGGTTGAGAGTCCGCCTGTCGATGCAGGGGACACGGGTTCGTGCCCCGGTCTGGGAAGATCCCACATGCCGCGGAGTGGCTAGGCCCGTGAGCCATGGCCGCTGAGCCTGCGCGTCAGGAGCCTGTGCTCCACAACGGGAGAGGCCACAACGGTGAGAGGCCCGCGTACCACCCCCCAAAATAGTATAACCAAGGGGTAAAAACGGGAGTGAAGACTTGACAAAGAAAGTTTAGAATAACTCAACACCTTTGAAGATGGATGACTGAAAACTCAAGTCATCATTCAGCCAAAATTCGCCAGCATGAATTTCTAACAGACCAGATCTCAATTATGGAATCGCAGCAAGGAATTATGAGCCTTGCTTAAGAGATCCTGGACCCAAGTTGCTCAAAATGAAGTGGGGGTAAGTAAGCAAGCAGTGGTCGGTATGGCACAGTGGTAAGAAAGCGGCTCTGAGTCGGTTTGTTTCAGTGTAATCTCGATACCCCACTATCCATGTTAGTTGGGCCTAGTTTTCTTGAGCAGCTACCCCTTACGTGTAAAATAGTACCTATTTCATAGGGTTGTTGTGATCTTTAAATTAGGTCATCTGTATCGATTGACTCTTAACAATGAAACTAATACAGACTATTTGCATTTAAGCGTAAAGAAGGAGCTAAGGAGCAGACGCCAAAGCGAATTTCCTCGTGTAGCCCCCCCCGCCCCTCCCAAGGTTTGACCCCGCCCACACCTCCCAGGCAGAGCTGGCGGCCTCACCGCGCATGCACTCGGGGAGCCCTGAGCCGGAAGATGCTGGCGCGGCCGCCAGGAGACGCGGCTTAGCCGCGGGTGCTCTTCCCGGCTCCCAGAGGCCCAGATTCGGACAGAGGGGCGGGCGCAATCTGCATGCGCACGCACGCTCCGGTCTCGATGGACCAAGATGGCGCCGGCGGTGGAGCACGTTGTAGCCGATGCAGGGGCTTTCCTGCGGGACGCGGCTCTGCAGGTACAGGGAGCTTCGGCGGAGAGGAGCGGGGTCTGGGCTGGTGGCCCCTAAAGGAGCTTGGGAAATCGGGCAGCGCGCTGCGTGGTGCGGGCGGTTGTGAGTTGGGCCGGTCTCCCCTCAGGACATCGGGAAGAACATCTACACCATTCGGGATGTGGTCAGCGAGATTCGGGATAAGGCCACGCGCAGGCGGCTCGCAGTCCTGCCCTACGAGCTGCGTTTCAGGGAGCCCTTCCCGGAATACGTGCGGCTGGGTGAGTGTCTCTGCCCGGTGTTAATGGCGAAGCTGGTTCCCGGGTTGCTGACTGAACCTGCTCTGGTTCTAGTCGGAGTCCGGATACTTTATCAGAATTGATTTAGAAACTGCACGGTCGGGCAGAAATAGAGACACAGATGGAGAGAACAAACGTATGGACATCAAGGGGGGAGAGTGGCGGGGAGGGGTGGTGGTGGTGGTGGTGGTGGGATGAATTGGGAGATTGGGATTGACATGTATACACTAATATGTATAAAATGGATAACTAATAAGAACCTGCTGTATAAAAAAATAAATAAAATTCAAAAAATAAATAAGTAAATAAAAGAAACTGCACGGTCTAGGAGACCGTGGTGGGAGAGAGGAGTTCTGGGTCATGAGTCAGCCAGGCCTTGCCTGTTACTACTTATGTTCCCTTGGGAATATCACCAGATGCTCTAGGCCTCGGTTGCCTCCATCTGTAAAATAGGATTAACAATAGTACCTACCCCAGGGGTTGCTGGGAGCATTAAATGAGGAATAATGTCACTCAGCACAGTGTCCAGCGCTTTGTAAGTATTCAGTAAATTTGTTTGGATTAAAAATAGAAGATGGGAGGGAGCTGCAAGATGGAGGAGATATGGGGATATATGTATATGTATAGCTGATTCACTTTGTTATACAGCAGAAACTAACACACCACTGTAAAGCAATTATACTCCAATAAAGATGTTAAAAAATTTTAAAAAAATAGAAGAACCCAGATCTCTTACTCTCGCCCATTTCTTTTCAGTAGATAAGAGTGATGACTGTTTTGGATATGGAGGCCAGCCTCAAGTCAGAGAAAGGGATGGCTTTTAGGCCATACATTAGTCCTGAAAGAAAACTAAACAACTCTCACTTGGCTTAGGAGTCAGCGTTGTTCTCTTGTTAGGGATCAAGGCAATGATCCTGCCCAGGAAAGGACCTAGGTGGTTGGAAGTGTTTTAGGGTTTAAAGGCTGATAATGGAGATGTTGTTACCTACACTATTTGTGACTTCTTTAGCTTTCTCCAGCATCCTAGCTGTGTGATCTTTGACAAGTTACTTATCTTTTTGAGGAAATACTAACAGTACTTACTTCATAAGATTTGGCTGAAGCATTCCCACTCCTGGGCATATATCCAGACAAAACTATAGTAATTCAAAAAGATACATGCACTCCTATATTCATAGCAGCACTATTCACAATAGCCAAGACATGGAAACAACCTAAATGTCCATTGATGATGAACAGATAAAGAAGATATGGTACATGTATACAATGGAATACTACTCAGTCGTAAAAAAGAATGAAATAATGCCATTTGCAGCAACATGGATGTAACTAGACATTATCATACTAAGTGAAGTCAGAAAGAGAAAGACAAATAACCATATGATATGACTTATGTGTGGAATCTAAAATGTGACACAAATGAACCTTTCTGAAATAGAAACAGGATCACAGACATAGAGAACAGACATGTGGTTGCCAAGGGGAAGGGGGTTGGGGAACGTTGGGGCGAGCAGATGTAAGCTTTTATATATAAAATGGATAAACAAGAAGGTGCTACTGTATAGCACAGACAGCTATATTCAATATCCAATGATAAACCATAATGGAAAAGAATATTTTAAAAAGGAATGTATGTATATGTATAACTGAATTACTTTGCTGTGCAGCAGTAATTAACAACATTGCAAATCAACTATACTTCAGTTTAAAAAAAAAAAGATTTGGGGCTTCCCTGGTGGTGCAGTGGTTGAGAATCTGCCTGCTAATGCAGGGGACACGGGTTCGAGCCCTGGTCTGGGTGGATCCCACATGCCGCGGAGCAACTAGGCCCGTGAGCCACAACTACTGAGCCTGCGCGTCTGGAGCCTGTGCTCCGCAACAAGAGAGGCCGCGATAGTGAGAGGCCTGCACACCGGGAGGCCAAGGCTCCCGCTTGCCACAACTAGAGAAAGCCCTTGCACAAAAACGAAGACCCAACACAGTAAAAATAAATAAATATAAACTGGATAAACAACAAGGTGCTACTGTATAGCACAGACAGCTATATTCAATATCCAATGATAAACCATAATGGAAAAGAATATTTTAAAAAGGAATGTATGTATATGTATAACTGAGTTACTTTGCCGTGCAGCAGTAATTAACAACATTGTAAATCAACTATACTTCAGTTTAAAAAAAAGATTTGGCTGAAGGATAAAATGAAAAGTTTTAAACAACTGCCTGATACATAGTAAGTACCCACCAATTTTTTTTTTTTTTTTCGCCGTACGCGGGCCTCTCACTGTTGTGGCCTCTCCCGTGGCGGAGCACAGGCTCCGGACGCACAGGCTCAGCGGCCATGGCGCACGGACCCAGCCGCTCCACGGCATGTGGGATCTTCCCGGACCGGGGCACGAACCCGTGTCCCCTGCATCGGCAGGCGGACTCTCAACCACTGCACCACCAGGGAAGCCCCCCACTAAATTTTAGCTGCTGTTAATTAATAGCTGCATTTTTAGAAAATGTGAGCCATATACTGATTGTTCCTTGTGGTAGTGTAGCAGAAGACACCTTTCTGTTAATGTGTCAAGATATTATATGTGTTTGTTATTGATGTCTCAGGAGAATAACAATAGCAACAGCTGGAGTTTACTTTGTGTTAAATAGGGATGTGGGTTTTCTTGTTGGGTGGGTTTACATAAAAAACTGTCTGATACTTGTTACAGAATAACCCAATATTTTTGTTTCATGATAGATGACAATTATTGGCTGAATCAGCTTTCCGTCCCATTTTGGAATCTGATCATTCTATTAATATGGATTGTTAGAGAATTTTATTGCTGGGAGAGAAGAGACCTTCTATTCAAACATAATACCAAAGTCTAGATAAGGAACTCTCATTTGCAAACATTATGCTAACTTCTGTTGACTTTCTATTAACTTTGTTCTGTTCCTTCATCTGCACTCAGTAAGGACATCACTGTAAACCTAACTGGCAGAAATCTTGGTGATAGAGAATACAAATGTATCATTTATGAATAGAAAAGATCAGGAAATGGATGAAAGTGTTAAGAGGTTTTTATTGGGATACTGATCCTAAGTTCTTTTCATACTTTCATTATGGTTATCCAAGGTCATATAGCTCTTTGCTTTTAACTGAAGTTGGGAATCTCTTGTTTACAGTGACTGAGTTTTCAAAGAAAACTGGAGACTATCCCAGCCTCTCTGCCACAGATATCCAAGTACTGGCACTTACCTACCAGCTGGAAGCAGAGTTTGTTGGGGTGTCTCACCTAAAACAAGAACCAGAAAAGGTAAATAAGAAAGATTGTTGGTTTTATCTGTTTTAACTTTTTATTATGAGAACTATCAGATGTACAGAAGTAGAGGGAATAGTATAATGGACCCAGTGTCCCCATCATTCTGCCTCCACAGTCGTCAGCTCATGATCTGTTTTCATCTTTACCCAACCTCAGCCCTGAATATTTTGAACTCAGACAGCCTAACATTTCACTGATAGATATTTCTTGGTGTGTCTCTAAAGATAAGGTATGTCTCTTAAAAAAATAACCACAAAACCAATATTACACCTACACAAAATTAATAGTAATTCCCTGATATCATCAAATATCCAATCTGTGTTCACACTTCTCAATTATTTTATAACATTTTTTAAATAGTTTACTTGTTTGGATCAGGATCCAGATAAGGTTCATACATTGCAATTAGCAAGCATGTCTCAGTCTTGACCTGTAGGTTCTTGGTAAGGTTGGTTAAATTTAAAAATGCAGGGACTTCCCTGGTGGCACAGTGGTTAAGACTCCCTGCTCCCAATGCAGGGGGTCCAGGTTCGGTCCCTGCTCAGGGAACTATATCCCCATGCTGCAACTAAGAATTCGCATGTCACAACTAAGGAACCCGCCTGTCTCAACTAAGACCTGGTGCAACCAAATAGATAAAATAAATTAAAATAATAAAATGCAGAAAGTAAAAGTATTCTCTTTTTTTTTGGCTGTTTTGGGTCTTCGTTGCTGCGGGCAGGCTTTCTCTAGTTGTGGCGAGTGGGGGCTGCTCTTTATTGCGGTGCACGGGCTCTAGGTGCGCAGGCCTCAGTAATTGTGGCTCACGGGCTCTAGAGCGCAGGCTCAGTAGTTGCAGTGCACGGGCTTAGTTGCTCCATGGCATGTGGGATCTTCCTGGACCAGGGCTTGAACCTGTGTCTCCTGCATTGGCGGGCAGATTCTTAACCACCGTGCCATCAGGGAAGCCCCTCTCACTAGTTTTTTAAAAATAGAATTCTTTTCCAGAAGCAAGCAAGAAAGAACACTTTAAATGATTACCATTTTTTTCAACTCTTGCTACCTTTAAAATTCTGGGTTCCTGTTGTGCTTTTAGGGACTTGTCCAGCTTGGCTAAGTTGAAGAGACTAATGGTTTTGTGCCTGGACGCCATTGCCTGTTTCCAGGCCAGAGGATTTTGAAAGATAGATTATTAACCTTATATTGTAATAAGTAATTTCAAGTAGTGTTTGCAAAGAATTACTTGATCTCCACTGTCTAAGGTCATCAAAACTGTAGTGGGCTCATGATTCTATTCTAGTCAGAACTGCCTTCACTTGTTTTCAACCAAGTGTAGAGTCCTCCAATCCAAGAAGTCTAAAAGTGATGCCTAAAATATAGACATCTGTGTGTCACCAGAATGTTTTGGGGCGATTGGAGTGAAGGGAATAGTTTTATATAAACTCTGACTTTGTGGCTCAGCTGGGTTTCTGCTTTGGCATCTGTCAATTTGAGATTCCTAAAAATTGCCCTTTCCTGCAGTCTTTTGGGCAGGAGTTAGCTGTTTTGTATCAGAAGCTTTAAAACAGCCTGTCTTTTGACCCAGCAATTCCACTCTTAGGCATTTATCCTAAGGATATAACCAAAGATACTTCCAAGTTTTACACATAATGATGTTCATTAAACCTTTATGTCTAGGGACAAAAAAGAAATGTCCTAAGGTGGTTATTTGGTAGTAGTGGAATCCCTGAATAATTCTTTATGGGCTTCCCTGGTGGCTCAGTGGTTAAGAATACGCCTGCCAATGCAGGGGACACGGGTTCGAGCCCTGGTCCAGGAAGATCCCATATGCCACAGAGCTACTAAGCCCGTGCGCCACAACTACTGAGCCTGTGCTCTAGAGCCCGCGAGCCACAACTACTGAAGCCCATGTGCCTAGAGCCCGTGCTCCGCAACAAGAGAAGCCACCGCAATGAGAAGCCCACGCACCTCAATGAAGAGTAGCCCCCGCTCACCGCAACTAGAGAAAAGGCCGCGCGCAGCAACAAAGACCCAATGCAGCCAAAAATAAAAATAAATAGATTTATTTTTAAAAAAATCCTTTACATATATTTTTATGTTTCCCACTTCTTAAAAAACATTGAATATCTTTTATTTCAATAACCAGGGGGAAGTATTTTGTTTTCTGTTTTTTAAATTACTCTTCCATGTTGAATTTTCAACCTGTATTTCTTTGCTTAGAGCTGTCACTTTTTTCTTTTCTTTTTAAAGGTTAAAGTGAGTTCATCAATTCAGCACCCAGAAACTCCTCTACACATTTCTGGTTTCCATCTGCCCTCAAAGGTAATTTCTTAGACAGGCCAGGCTCTTCATGCTCTTTTCTGTTACATGTCAGATCTCCACAAATTGTCTGTTTAGAGGGAACCAAATTTACCTAGACAGATACCATAGTTTGTCCATCCTTGTCTGATCTGGCTTGTATATCGTATATCATTTCATCTATAACCCTCTCAATTTTCAGGTTTTAAAATTATTTTTCTTTTAACTTCAGCCTAAACCCGCACGAGGAACAGTAGAACATGGACACGCAGTCGGTGAGCCTGAGGACCTAGAATTCAGTTCCTTTGTGTTCTGGAGAAATCCTTTGCCTAATATTGATCATGAACTGCAGGAGCTGCTGGTAAGGCCCTGCTTTATGATCTCCTGATGACAACAGACTAGCGTCTCGCGGCTGCTCCTGTGGGCGAGAAGTTTGAATTCTGTTAACGTTTCAGATTGACAAAGGTGAGGCTATTCCAAGTGAGGAAGAGAACGAAGAGAATGGATTCGAAGAAAGGAAGGACCAAGACAGTGATGATGACGGGGGTGGGTGGATAACCCCCAGCAACATCAAGCAGGTCCAGCAGGAGATGAAGCAGTGCGCCATCCCGAAGGATGTGCGGGTCGGCTGTGTGACTACAGACTTCGCCATGCAGGTGGGTGGAATGGGCATCGGCTGGCCCTGGGCTTGGTGTCATACCTGTTACAGGCAGTGGTCCTTTGGAGTTCTGGGGGTGTGTACAGGGCTGTTGTGTAATGCTTCTTTTCCTGGCTCTAGAAACTTTGCCTGTGCTCTTTGGTAATTTTTAGTTTTGCTTGGAGGTTAGGGAATCATAGTATACCTATAGAATGTATGTGGTATATTAAATTTCTGATGTTCAGTATTCATGATCTGTTGCTGCTTTTCTTTCAGTGTGCGTAACGTTCTGTGCTCAGTTAAGTATTTGGAGACTGTAGAGGTTTTCAGTCCAGAAATTAGTGTATTTGCTCTGACACAATAAATGTCTCTGTTAAGAGAGATTGCTAAAGGAGGCCTTGGCGAAATGATGATCACAGTCCATGGCACTTGAGATAAGAAAAATCTGGGTCCTTGTCCTAGTTTACATGTCTTGAGAGGTATCCTAAGCTTGCTTTTCTTTAGCAGAAGCCCTTTATGAGCCAAACCAGGGTTTGGGAAGTTCTTTTAACTGTGATTATGCAGATATTAAACAATTCTTGGTTTTGCTATGAGTTCAGTTTCCCTTTAACTTGTTGGTTGCAGAATGTCCTGCTCCAGATGGGGCTGCATGTGCTGGCCGTGAACGGCATGCTGATCCGCGAGGCCCGGAGCTACCTCTTGCGCTGCCATGGCTGTTTCAAGTATGTAGCCGATAACCTGGGGTCAGTGCCCCTCTGTTGAACACTCCTCTGTTCCTAAACCTTCTACAGACTTCTTGAAGGAGAGCCTTGCCTTGTGTGCAGGCATTCCCTCCACCTTGTCATTCCTACTCGGGCCAGGTTCTGCCCCCACCAGGGCACAGAGGTGGCCAGTGACCTCCCACCTGACAAAGCCAGGGCACGTGTTTTTTTTTGTTGTTGTTATGCAGGCCTCTCACTGCTGTGGCCTCTCCCGTTGCAGAGCACAGGCTCCGGACGCGCAGGCTCAGCGGCCATGGCTCACAGGCTCAGCTGCTCCGCGGCATGAGGGCACGTGTTTTTTGTCCTTACCTTTGTGTATAGGATTAAGGGTGTGGGTTCTGGAGCAAAGAGCCCTAGTCGTTTAGCAGTCAGTGCCGAAATGTTTATGGATGGGATAATGTCTGGGACTTGTTTTGAAATACAACAGAAGTGGGAGGAATGGGTGAGGGTAGAGATGAAGCTGGGTGATGGGTCCATGAGGGTTCATTGTGCTCTTTGGTTTATGTTTGAAATTTTCTATTTAAAAAAAAAATGGACTCTGGATCCAGACTATGTGGGTTCCAATCCAGATTCTGTCTCCTAGTAGCTGTGTGACTTTGCAGAAGTTGGTCAGCTTCTCTGTACCTCAGATTCTTCTTATGTAAAATTAGAAAGATGGTTGTGAGGAACTAGGGAGATCGTCACAAAAAAGAGTGCTTGTCTGGCACATAGGAAGTGCTCCGTTGAGGTGAACTGTTTAGTTCATTGACCATGCCCTCCTCCCCATTTCTTTTCTGCCTCATGAATTGGTTTTTCTCGTGGTGAGGGCTGGTGTTGTGTGGAGAGGCCCCCGGATACGAGATCTGGTTGGAATGGAAGAGATTATACTGCAGCCCTGCTGTTGAGTGAAGCGTGGCCCTGGGAACTTGGTGGCTTCCAGCCTTTCCACAGATTCAGTCTAGACGTGGTGGCCATCATGTCGGGTATCTGGTGGAGCCCCTTACTGTGGAGGCCTGTGTGCACTGCTTTCCGAAACAGTAAGGTGTCTCTCCCTGTGTCCCCAGTGCTGTTCCACTGACGGTGGAGTAGCCTGGATGAAGCCCTGCTCCCCCACGTGGCTCGGGGCCCATCTCTGTTACCGTCCTCTGCAGGTCTACTGGGGAGCCAGTCCTCAAAACTGCCTCTGCATTCTTTGAATCTTTAGTGTGTAAACGTGCCAGGCTCATGACGGTAAAGCTTTTTGCTTCATGAAATCTCATTTCCCCCATTGTCCTTTGTTACAAAAGCTCTAAGTTCCTCAAATTCACATTCGTTCTTAGAAACACTTGGAAATGTTCTCCATTCTTTTTTTTTTTTTTTTTTTTTTTTGCGGTATGCGGGCCTCTCACCGTTGTGGCCTCCCCCGTTGCGGAGCACAGGCTCCGGACGCGCAGGCCCAGCGGCCATGGCTCACGGGCCCAGCCGCTCCGCGGCATATGGGATCCTCCCAGACCGGGGCACGAACCCGTATCCCCTGCATCGGCAGGCGGACTCTCAACCACTGCGCCACCAGGGAGGCCCTGTTCTCCATTCTTGTTAGATTAATCCCAGTGACTGAATGGTTTCTTGCACAAAATAATTATTTCCTAGCCCCTGTTGCTTAGTTCACTCGCAGAGACTTCAGGAAAGGGCCTGGCTTCTCTGGCAGTTTCATGCAGCTCTTGTGTCCTTACCTCTGGGAACTGAGGGTGAATTCCTCAAGGACAGACACCAGGGCTCCTGCTTGGTCCCTGACAACAGCAGCTTTGCCTGCTCAGGGTCCATCGTTGGGCCTTGAGCCCATTCACCCATTCAATCATAGCAGCTTTGATAGTGTTTCCTATTGGTTAGTAAATTCTCAGCACCTCCAGAGCCACCTCCTGGCTTAATGCCTAGGCTGATACTTGGGCACAAGGTATTCAGAAATAGTTGAGTAATGTAATAATATGACCCTTGAGAAAGTATGGTGGTGGTAAGAGCACTGACTCTGGAGCCAGATTCCCTGGGTTTATACCTGCCACTTACTAGCTCTGTGACCTTGAGCACGCTGCCTTACCTTGCCTTCGTTTCCCCATCCGTAAAATGGGGAACCCAACTTCATAAGGTTATTTTGACATTAAACTTGTGGAATAATGCCTAACAAAATTCAGTAAGAGTTCATTATTACTGTAACAACATTCTGCTCAGTTTTCTTACTTACTAACTTGCTTCTTGTGTCATTTACCTTTGCCGTGGGAGCCGTGCAGCAGCAGTGTGCTTATATCAGCAGCGGGAGGGCAGGTGGCCTTGGTCTGGGATGTGTGCAGTGCAGTTCAGCCTGTCCCCATTTCTTGTGTCTCCTCTGAGGCCCGAGACTCACCTTGTGCTCTGGGGATGGGGTTTGCTGCCTCTGGCTCCAGTGTGATGCATCTCCTTTGTTTCTGCAGGACAACATCTGACATGAGCAGAGTGTTCTGTGCACAATGTGGAAACAAGACACTGAAGAAGGTGTCTGTGACCGTCAGCGACGATGGAACCCTGTGCATGCACTTTTCCCGCAACCCTAAGGTGCTGAATCCTCGGGGCCTCCGGGTGAGTGGCGCATCTCCTGCTCCCCTAACAGCAGGGCCCAGGTTGGGGAAGCAAGACCTTTTAGCACCAGGATCGAAATGATCAGAGAGGACAAACAAACCCTCCTGGTTTCTAAAGATAGTTATTGAAAGCCTGTGATCCAGGGACCAAGGCAGGTGGGGAGAGCTCACAACTCAACCTCCCTGTGAGGTTTTAGAGGACTTTGCAGTCTAAGGAGAAATAACCAGTAATTCCACACGGTAAAAAGCAAGGGCCAAATATATGTGGGGTCACCAAGAGGGATGGTTTGCAGGACGGTGGAGGATGGATTTGTGTGGGAATGTGAGGATGGGTAGAATGTCAAGAAGCTTCAGGAACCACAAGGGAAAGTTGTGTAAATACTCAGCACAAGAGTCCTGGGCTGGATACACAGCGGGGTGGATTTGTTTTGAGGAATCAGGAGAGAAGGGTTGACAGGCAGGCAAGTATGAGTGTGGCTGACCTGGCTCTGAGTTCTCCAGGTATGGTGCATGCCACTAAGGTTAGAAAGGTTTGTTGTTTTTTTTTAACTTTCTATTTTGAAATAATTTTTTTTAATGGTATCTTGTAGGTTTTTAATACATTTATTTATGTATGTATGGCTGCGTTGGGCCTTCATTGCTGCACTCAGGCTTTCTCTAGTTGTGGTGAGCGGGGGCTACTCTTCGTTGCAGTGTGTGGGCTTCTCATTGCGGTGGCTTCTCTTGTTGCTGAGCACGGGCTCTTGGTGCGCGGGCTTCAGTAGTTGTGGCACATGGGCTCAGTAGTCGTGGCTCGCGGGCTCTAGAGCACAGGCTCAGTAGTTGTGCACGGGCTTAGTTACTCCGCGGCATGTGGGATCGTCCCGGGCCAGGGCTCGAACCCATTTTCTTGCATTGGCAGGCAGATTCTTAACCGCTGCACCACCAGGGAAGCCCCGAAATAATTTTAGATTTATAGAAAAGTTGCCAAAAATAGTACAAATAATTCCCATTTAGCTTTCACTTAGATTTCCCAATTTAATCACCACTATATTTGCTTTATCATTTATATGTATATTTTTTCTTTTCCCCTAAACCATCTGAGAGTAAATCGTGCATGATGCCCTTTTGCACCTAGATACTTCAGTGTGTGTTTCCTGAAACAAGGACTCCGTCTTAGATACCCACAATACAATTACCAAAACCAAGAAGTTAACATTACTTCAATACTATCTAATCTGGACCATATTCAGACTTTTTTTTTTTTTCTGGCTGTGCCGCGTGGCACATGGGATCTTAGTTCCCCAACTAAGGATCGAACCCTTGCCCCCTGCATTGGAAGTGCAGAGTCTTAACCACTGGACCACCAGGGGAGTCCTTAGACCATATTCAAACTTTGCCACAGATTTCCTTTACAGCAAGAGAAGGGGGTTTGTTTGGGGTCCAGGATCCAGTCTAGGATCACACGTTGCATTTCATTGTTGCATTTCATTGTCCTGTCTCCTTAGTCTCTTTTAAACTGAAGTAGTTTCTCAGGTCTGCTGTCTTTCATGACCTTGACATTTTTGAACAGTTTTGAAGAGTACAAAGCAGTTACTTTGTAGACTCTCCCTTACCTTGGGTTTGTCTGGTGTTTCCTCCTGGTTAGATTCAGGCTGTGTCCAATTTACTGCTGATAATAACTTTGATCACTTAGTTGGAGGTTTCTTGTGTAACCACAATATAATTACCAAAACCAAGATTACCAAATTTCCTGCAAGGTTATTATCTGTAATTAATAAGTAACTTAGAGAAAGATAGTCTGATACTGTGTGAATACTGTTTCTCATCAAATTTTTACTGGTTAAAGTCATCTGAATCAGTTTTTACAATGAAGGTTGCCAAATGGTGATTTTCTAATTGCATCATTTCTTCTCCATATTTATTACTTGCCATTCTGCTGTAAAGAGGAACTTTCCCGTATATCATTTATATGAGTGTGGTCGCATGGATTTTTATTGTAGTCTGTAGGCTGTGATCCATTGCTATCCTTATTTATTTTGATACTCAAACTGTTCATGGAGCCCCTTCAGGATGGCTTCTGTGTCTTTTTGATGTGCCCCAGTTGTTCTTTGAACACTTTTACTTTCTGGCACAGCAAGCTGTTCCGACTCTTACACCTCCCTGCCTGTGCCCTGAAATCAGCCATTTCTCTAAGGAGCTCTTAAGTTTTTAGAAGCAAAGATCTGGGCACTGGACAATGGGTGTGCTCATTGTCCTAGGGTGTCATTAATTCTAGGCCCACAGTGGACAAAGATGGGAAATATTGTATATAAATACACATATTAATATTTTTTCTCTTATCTGTATTAAAAAATTGAATTTATAACTTCAGTTTCAGTTCAACACCACAGAGTTCATTCTAGCCCTCCCTCTAATATCCATAACACCCTTCATAACACCATTTTCCATAATTATAATTTTGTTCAACTGGAGTCTGTGTGTGTGTGTGTGTGTGTGTGTTTAGTTATTTCAGAAGTGCTATACCATTATGAAAATGGTACCTGCCTACTAGGGTTCTGTGTTTTAGTGTAATTCTTTCTGTCTTTTGTTGAGGGAATGTAGTCAAAATACCATGTTGCTTTTCACCTGTGAGGTGAGAGTAGGCTCAACTGGGAAGATGCATGTCATGTACTCAGTGCACAGTAGGCAGTGACGATAGACTCCTTTGGTGTCGTCTGCCTACGTGCAGAGTTGTCAGGTAAGCTTTACGTAACAGGATCTGATGTGTATAAATACGAATCCCCGTCCTCCTAATGGCCTTTCCTCGTCTTATTTGCAGTATTCACTCCCCACTCCCAAAGGGGGCAAGTACGCCATCAACCCGCACCTGACTGAGGACCAGCGCTTCCCTCAGCTGCGACTCTCCCGAAAGGCCAGGCAGAAAACTGACGTGTTTGCCCCTGACTACATAGCTGGGGTGTCTCCCTTTGCAGAGAATGACATCTCCAGCCGGTCAGCTACCTTGCAGGTCCGAGACAGCACCTTGGGAGCCGGCAGGAGACGGTTAAATCCCAATGCTTCCAGAAAGAAGTTTGTGAAGAAAAGGTGAAGCATGAGCTCCACAGGCAAGCTGGACTGATGCTGTGACTGCCCAGGAGACCCATGTCTCAGGTCCCCAGCTGTGCCAACTCCACAACCACCTGGACACAGAAGAGGCCTGGCTTCTATAGTGCTGCCCCAGGACTCAGTGTGGTGCCTCGGGTTGGGTTTGTGGTGGAATCCCCCATCCCTTGGGCTGTGTGCATCCAGAGAGCCGGGATTACTGCCATGTTGAGGGGACTTTGATTAAAACAGAAGAAACAGTGCCTGGAACAAATCTTCAACCTTTAAAGAAGGGAACTTCCAAGTGATAATGTATTTCTAATAAATATAGTTGCAAGCTTCTGTGCATTTTCTTTTTTCTATGGTTTTTTTTTTTTTTTTTTGCTTCTTCTTAGGTAATTTGAGGCAAACACTTACTTACTTAAGGTGTGCACCAAAGATCAAGCATTTAGGGCTTCCCTGGTGGCGCAGTGGTTGAGTCCGCCTGCCGATGCAGGGGACATAGGTTCGTGCCCCAGTCCGGGAAGATCCCACGTGCCGCGGAGCGGCTGGGCCCATGAGCCATGGCTGCTGAGCCTGCGCATCCGGAGCCTGTGCTCCACAACGGGAGAGGCCACAACGGTGAGAGGCCTGCGTATCGCAAAAAAAAAAAGATCAAGCATTTAGGTCTATCTTTTTGTGGGAAAGTTTATCATAATAAAACTAAGAGCTACCATATTTTTAAATAAATTTATTTATTTATTTTTGGCTGCGTTGGCGTTGCCGCGTGCGGGCTTTCTCTAACTGCAGCTAGCAGGGGCTGCTCTTCATTGCGCTGCACGGGCTTCTCGTTGCGGTGGCTTGTTGCAGAGCATGGGCTCTAGGTGCATGGGCTTCAGTAGTTGCGGTGCGTAGGCTCAGTAGTTGTGGCTTGCGGGCTCTAGGGCGCACAGGCTTCAGTAGTGGCTCACAGGCTTAGTTGCTCTGTGGCATATGGGATCTTCCCGGACCAGGGATCAAACCCACGTCTGCTGCGTTGGCAGGCGGATTCTTAACCACTGCGCCACCAGGGAAGTCCCTTTTTTTTAACTTAATTGAACCATGTCAGTCATCCAGGTAAATTCAGTATTCCACTACCTAGAATTTCCCATTGTTAACATTCTCTCCCATTATTAACATTTCTCCTCATTTGCTTCTTTCCTTTCTATACACAGAAGCACACAGAGGAAAACAATGTTCTTTTACATAATCACAGCACAGTGATCAAATTCGGGAAATTTAACATTGATACTATTATCTAATATATAACAATTCAAATTTTACCAAATTGTCCCAATACTGTCCTTCATAGCATTTCCCCCCAAATCTAAACAGTTTCTCAGCCTTTGTCTTTTGAGAAATTGACTTTTAATAGTATAAGCTGGGTTTTCAACATGTCCCTCCATTTGGGTTTGACAGGATGTTTCTTCATGATTAGATGGAGGTGGTGCACACTGGGCAAGAAAGCTACATACGTGATCATTGGTCCTCAGTGCATCACCCTAAGTGATGGTAACTCATTACTTGTGAATAAACCTGCCAGGTACAAGATTTCTAAGTTCTTGGGCTTCCCTGGTGGTGCAGTGGTTGAGAATCTGCCTGCTAATGCAGGGGACACGGGTTCAAGCCCTGGTCTGGGAAGATCCCACATGCCGTGGAGCAACTAGGCCCGTGTGCCACAACTACTGAGCTTGCACATCTGGAGCTTGTGCTCCACAACAAGAGAGGCCGCGACAGTGAGAGGCCTGCGCACCGCGATGAAGAGTGGCCCCTGCTCACCGCAACTAGAGAAAGCCCTCGCACAGAAACGAAGACCCAACACAGCCAAAAATAAATAAATGAATAAATAAATAATTTTTAAAAATTCTTAGTTCTTTACATGACAGTGTATTCACAAAGTGGTAGCTTCAAAAGTTTCTTACATCGAGTTTTTTCCTGTATGGTTGTCCATTTGATATATAGTTAACTTTTTTGCTTTAAATTCAGTTTAAGATTTTTCCTGTCCTATATATTTTTTTAATTTGAAACTAACTCAGTTCCAAAAGTCAAAACTATATAACTATACACAACAAAGGTATGCAGAGAGCTAGATGCCCTTCCCTCTCATCCCTGTTTCCCCTTAACCTCTAGATAATCCATTTCATTTGTTTCTGATTTATCCTTGTGTGTTTTGCAAAAATAAGTGTGTGTGTGTGTGTGTGTGTGTGACATTTTGGAAGACACAAGGCTGGACTGTATTTTGTTCACTGCTCTATATGCACGTAGATCAGTGCCTGGAACATGGCAGGTGCTCAATAAATATTTACTGCTGCATATATTTGGCATTTAATATTAACTTATTAAAAGGTGATATATATATATCCTAACTCCCCAACTGTTACCTCGAAGTGTTTTGACTAGCTGGCCATGAATCACAACTTTCTACAAACTAGTTTAAGAATTCTATTTTCAGTTATCGAAGACAGAGCCAGAATACTAGCTTGGTTGTGGAGACATCTTAGGGTTGTCTTTAAACTTAGGATGGATTTTGTAAGTCATACAGTTTCACTCCTGGCCAAGAGGAAGTAAAGGGGTTCACATTTACCCTCTCACCCAAAACAAAAGATAAGATACAGGAAATGACAGTTTTCAGCTTCTGGAGGTCAAGCAGGGCAGTGTGCTGATCCGTGAGAGGAGACAAATGAGGTGAGCGCCACAACTGCACTAGTTTGATGTCTAGAGAGAATTTCCAGAAGGAAGAGGTGGAGCCAGAAGTCTTCTTGAGTTGCAGCAACAGAGCTGGGAGTCCAGGAGGGCCCAGACATATCGGAAAGGAGAGAGCATCACACCACATGAGAGAGAGAGAGAGAGAGAGAGAGAGAACGCACACGCACGAGCACCGCAGGTTTGCAAAAGGGCCCCCACGAGTCCTCAGGTAAGTACCAATGAGCGCATTATGTGAGGAGCTTCCTGAAGCTGGGGGAAGAAGTACCCCCCAAAAACAGGAAATAATCCTCGAAGTTCACCCAAGGCCAGGAACACTTCATCTTTCTGCTATGCAGAGTGGAAAACCTGCTAATTCTTGGGCATCAGGCAAGTACTCAGGAGCAGGAAACTATTATTTCCAGACTGAAGGCTCCTCTGGTCTAGCCCAAAAAAGCAGACCTCAAAAGGATCCTACTCCTAGTTCAATGGCCAGAACTAGTCTTGTGGCCCCACCCAATCCCAGGGGAACAAGAAACACCATCCCAGTGTCTCGAAGGAGGGGTGCTAGAAATGCTGGGCTGACAGCACTAGTGACAACCACAATTGCAGAGATGCAGACATGTGGCCTTGAAACAAACTTGTGGGCAGGAACGTTATGATAAAGAGGGTTGTGAATGCATGCACAGCAAATTGTTAATTCCAGCTTTTCAATCCTAAGGACTAGAGGTTTTAAAAGCTTAGGAACTTCCAAATGATTGCTTTCTTTCACCTGCCGATGGCTTTACTGTGCAGAAGGGGAGGGAGTTCTCTCCTAGTCCCCTTAGAGCTATAACTCAGAGTTGGGCTGCAGGGTTCATTTTTATCAGTTAGGAACAAGCTAAGGCAGAGCACAGTTCTGATCTAATTCTGGAAAGAATAAGAGGCCCAAAGTAAAGAGAAGCAGAAGAAAACTTCATCAAGAAGACAAGAACAAAGTGGCCTCTGGAGTCTACTCCCAAAACACAGGAAATCCGAAACTCCCCGATTATGGCAGCATCAGCCAGGCGATGGTCACACAAGAGACCAACAAACCCACATATCTGCGAACCCATTCACTTAAGTCTATTCCCCCACACAACCCATCTATTTTGCTTACGTTCAAAGAAGCAAAACTCATACTAAAATGGTATAAATAGTAAAAAGTGAACTATAGGGAGCTTTGTTTATATACATGCCAAACGGGGCTTGCCTTAACATCAAAGGACACAGGCAAATTTAAGTCCTCTGGCCTATGTGAGACACACATATGAGAAATATTAAAAGGTAATATTTGGGAGTCCCCTGGTGGCCTAGTCGTTAGGATTCTGGGCTTTCACTGCCATGGCCCAGGTTCAATACCTGGTCAGGTAACTGAGATCCTGCAAGCTGCGGGGCACAGCCAAAAAAATATATATATATATAAATATAAAATAAAATAAAATTTGCTTTATAAGGGTGTAATAGAAAGATGCAAATGCTTGCCCTCACCAAAACCCACTAAAGCAATCATCTAGGCAGGAATGACTGCCCAGAAATAAATGGATTGTTTCATATTATGTAGCCATATTCAAAAACAAAGATCTTTTAACTAAAAACTCTAAACTTCTAGCACACAATTATTTTAATTAAATGTGACAAATGAAAATGAATCTGATTTGGGGTTTAATAGTAAAAAGATATAAACTGTGATGATGTTCTATATTTAGCTTGCTTTCAAGAATACCAATGTAGGGACGGATACACCAGAAATACAGCTACACGTGGAACAACTCCTACAGAACACCTACTGAACGCTGGCAGAAGACCCCAGACCTCCCAAAAGGCAAGAAACTCCCCACATACCTGGGTAGGGCAAAGCGGAGAGATTCCCGCAAAGAGGAGCGGTGCCGAGCGGCACTCACCAGCCCGAGAGGCTTGTCTGCTCGCCCGCCGGGGCAGGCGGCGCTGGAAGCTGAGGCTCGGGCTTCGGTCAGAGCGCAGGGAGAGGACTGGGGCTGGCGGCGAGAACTCAGCCTGAAGGGGGCTAATGTGCCACAGCTAGCCGGCAGGGAGTCCGGGAAAACTCTGGAGCTGCCGAAGAGGCAAGAGACTTTTTCTTTCCTCTTGGTTTCCTGGTGCGCGAGGAGAGGGGATTAAGAGCGCTGCTTAAAGGGGCTCCACAGACGGGCGCGAGTCACGACTGAAAGCGCGGAGCCCAGTGACGGGCGTGGGACGCTGGGGCTGCTGCTGCCACCGCCAAGAAGCCTGTGTGCGAGCACAGGTCACTGTCCATGCCGCCCTTCCGGGAGCCCGTGCAGCCCGCCACTGCCGGGGTCCCGGGATCCAGGGGCGGCTTCCCTGGGAGAACGCACGGCGCGCCTCGGGCTGGTGCAACGTCACGCCGACCTCTGCCGCTGCAGGCTCGCCCCGCACTCCGTGCCCCTCCCTCCCGCCCGGCCTGAGTGAGCCAGAGTCCCCGAAGAGGCTGCTCCTTTAACCCTGTCCTGTCTGAGCGAAGAACAGACGCCCTCCGGCGACCTACACGCAGAGGTGGGGCCAAATCCAAAGCTGAGACCCAGGAGCTGTGAGAACAAAGAAGAGAAAGGGAAACCTCTCCCAGCAGCCTCAGAAGCAGCGGATTAAAGCTCCACAAACAACTTGATGTACCCTGCATCTGTGGAATACATGAATAGACAACACATCATCCCAAACTGAGGAGCCAGGAGTCAGTGCTGGGCCTCTGAGGTGGGAGAGCCAACTTCAGGACACTGGTCCACAAGAGACCTCCCAGCTCCACATAATATCAAACGGCGAAAATCTTCCAGAGATCTCCATCTCAACACCAGCACCCAGCTTCACTCAACGACCAGCAAGCTACAGTGCTGGACACCCTATGCCAAACAACTAGCAAGACAGGAACACAACGTCACCCATTAGCAGAGAGGTGGCCTAAAATCATAAAAAGTCCGCAGACACCCCAAAACACACCACCAGACGTGGACCTGCCCACCAGAAAGACAAGATCCAGCCTCATCCACCAGAACACAGGCACTAGTCCCCTCCACCAGGAAGCCTACACAACCCACTAAACCAACCTTAGCCACTGGGGACAGACACCAAAAACAACGGGAACTACGAACCTGCAGCCTGCAAAAAGGAGACCCCAAACACAGTAACATAAGCAAAATGAGAAGACAGAAAAACACACAGCAGGAGAAGGAGCAAGATAAAAACCCACCAGACCTAACAAATGAAGAGGTAATAGGCAGTCTACCTGAAAAAGAATTCAGAATAATGATGGTAAAGATGATCCAAGATTCTATTTCCCAGATCCAAAATCTTGGAAATAGAATAGACAAAATGCAAGAAACAGTTAACAAGGACCTAGAAGAACTAAAGATGAATCAAGCATCGATTAAAAACACAATAAATGAAATAAAAAATACTCTAGATGGGATCAATAGCAGAATAACTGAGGCAGAAGAACAGATAAGTGAGGTGGAAGATAAAATAGTGGAAATAACTGCTGCAGAGCAAAATAAAGAAAAAAGAATGAAAAGAACAGAGGACAGTCTCAGAGACCTCTGGGACAACATTAAACGCACCAACATTCGAATTATAGGGGTTCCAGAAGAAGAAGAGAAAAAGAAAGGGACTGAGAAAATATTTGAAGAGATTATAGTTGAAAACTTCCCTAATATGGGAAAGGAAATAGTTAATCAAGTCCAAGAGGCACAGAGAGTCCCATACAGAATAAATCCAAGGAGAAATACGCCAAGACACATATTAATCAAACTGTCAAAAATTAAACACAAAGAAATCATATTAAAAGCAGCAAGGCAAAAACAACAAATAACACACAAGGGAATCCCCATCAGGATAACAGCTGATCTCTCAGCAGAAACTCTACAAGCCAGAAGGGAGTGGCAGGACATAATTAAAGTGATGAAGGAGAAAAACCTGCAACCAAGATTACTCTACCCAGCAAGGATCTCATTCAGATTTGATGGAGAAATTAAAACGTTTACAGACAAGCAAAAGCTGAGAGAGTTCAGCACCACCAAACCAGCTTTACAACAAATGCTAAAGGAACTTCTCTAGGCAAGAAACACAACAGAAGGAAAAGACCTACAATAACGAACCCAAAACAATTAAGAAAATGGGAATAGGAACATACATATCGATAATTACCTTAAATGTAAATGGACTAAATGCTCCCACCAAAAGACACAGATTGGCTGAATGGATACAAAAACAAGACCCATCTATATGCTGTCTACAAGAGACCCACTTCAGACCTAGAGACACATACAGACTGAAAGTAAGGGGATGGAAAAAGATATTCCATGCAAATGGAAACCAAAAGAAAGCTGGAGTAGCAATTCTCATATCAGACAAAATAGACTTTAAAATAAAGACTACTAGAAGAGACAAAGAAGGACACTACATAATGATCAAGGGATCGATCCAAGAAGAAGATATAACAATTGTAAATATTTATGCACCAAACATAGGAGCACCTCAATACATAAGGCAAATACTAACAGCCATAAAACGGGAAATCGACAGTAACACAATCATAGTAGGGGACTTTACACCCCACTTTCACCAATGGACAGACCATCCAAAATGAAAATAAATAAGGAAACACAAGCTTTAAATGATACATTAAACAAGATGGACTTAATTGATACTTATAGGACATTCCATCCAAAAACAACAGAATACACATTTTTCTCAAGTGCTCATGGAACATTCTCCAGGATAGATCACATCTTGGGCCACAAATCAAGCCTTGGTAAATTTAAGAAAACTGAAATTGTATCAAGTATCTTTTCCGACCACAATGCTATGAGACTAGATATCAATTACAGGAAAAGAGCTGTAAAAAATACAAACACATGGAGGCTAAACAATACACTAATTAATAACAAAGTGATCACTGAAGAAATCAAAGAGGAAATTAAAAAATACCTAGAAACAAATGACAATGGAGACACGACGACCCAAAACCTATGGGATGCAGCAAAAGCAGTTCTAAGAGGGAAATTTATAGCAATACAATCCCACCTTAAGAAACAGGAAACATCTCGAATAAACCACCTAACCTTGCACCTAAAGCAATTAGAGAAAGAAGAACAAAAACATCCCAAAGTTAGCAGAAGGAAAGAAATCATAAAGATCAGATCAGAAATAAATGAAAAAGAAAAGAAGGAAACGATAGCAAAGATCAATAAAACTAAAAGCTGATTCTTTGAGAAGATAAACAAAATTGATAAACCATTAGCCAGACTCATCAAGAAAAAAAGGGAGAAGACTCAAATCAATAGAATTAGAAATGAAAAAGGAGAAGTAACAACTGACACTGCAGAAATACAAAAGATCAGGAGAGATTACTACAAGCAACTCTATGCCAATAAAATGGACAACCTGGAAGAAATGGACAAATTCTTAGAAATGCACAACCTGCCAAGACTGAATCAGGAAGAAATAGAAAATATGAACAGACCAATCACAAGCACTGAAATTGAAACTGTGATAAAAAATCTTCCAACAAACAAAAGCCCAGGACCAGATGGCTTCACAGGTGAATTCTATCAAGCATTTAGAGAAGAGCTAACACTTATCCTTCTCAAAGTCTTCCAAAATATAGCAGAGGGAGGAACACTCCCAAACTCATTCTACGAGGCCACCATCACCTTGATACCAAAACCAGACAAAGATGTCACAAAGAAAGAAAACTACAGGCCAATATCACTGATGAACATAGATGCAAAAATCCTCAACAAAATACTAGCAAACAGAATCCAACAGCACATTAAAAGGATCATACACCATGATCAAGTGGGGTTTATTCCAGGAATGCAAGGATTCTTCAATATATGCAAATCAATCAACGTGATACACCATATTAACAAATTGAAGGAGAAAAACCATATGATCATCTCAATAGATGCAAAGAAAGCTTTCAACAAAATTCAACACCCATTTATGATAAAAACCCTGCAGAAAGTAGGCATAGAGGGAACTTTCCTCAACATAATAAAGGCCATATATGACAAACCCACAGCCAGCATCGTCCTCAATGGTGAAAAACTGAAACCATTTCCACTAAGATCAGGAACAAGACAAGGTTGCCCACTCTCACCACTCTTATTCAACATAGTTTTGGAAGTTTTAGCCACAGCAGAGAAGAAAAGGAAATAAAAGGAATCCAAATTGGAAAAGAAGAAGTAAAGCTGTCACTGTTTGCAGATGACATGATACTATACATAGAGAATCCTAAAGATGCTACCAGAAAACTACTAGAGCTAATCAATGAATTTGGTAAAGTTGCCGGATACAAAATTAATGCACAGAAATCTCTGGCATTCCTATATAGTAATGTAGAAAAATCTAAAAGTGAAATCAAGGAAACACTCCCATTTACCATTGCAACAAAAAGAATAAAATATCTAGGAATAAACCTACCTAAGGAGACAAAAGACCTGTATGCAGAAAATTATAAGACACTGATGAAAGAAATTACAGATGATACAAATAGATGGAGAGATGTACCATGTTCTTGGATTGGAAGAATCAACATTGTGAAAATGACTCTACTACCCAAAGCAATCTACAGATTCAATGCAATCCCTATCAAACTACCACTGGCATTTTTCACAGAACTAGAGCAAAAAATTTCACAATTTGTATGGAAACACAAAAGACCCTGAATAGGCAAAGCAATCTTGAGAACGAAAAATGGAGCTGGAGGAATCAGGCCCCCTGACTTCAGACTATACTACAAAGCTACAGTAATCAAGACAGTATGGTACTGGCACAAAAACAGAAAGATAGATCAATGGAACAGGATAGAAAGCCCAGAGATAAACCCACGGACATATGGTCACCTTATCTTTGATAAAGGAGGCAGGAATGTACAGTGGAGAAAGGACAGTCTCTTCAATAAGTGGTGCTGGGAAAACTGGATAGGGACATGTAAAAGTATGAGATTAGATCACTCCCTAACACCATACACAAAAATAAGCTCAAAATGGATTAAAGACCTAAATGTAAGGCCAGACACTATCAAACTCTTAGAGGAAAACATAGGCAGAACACTCTATGACATAAATTGCAGCAAGATCCTTTTTGACCCACCTCCTAGAGTAATGGAAATAAAGACAAAAATAAACACATGGGACCTAATGAAACTTAAAAGCTTTTGCACAGCAAAGGAAACCATAAACAAGACCAAAAGACAACCCTCAGAATGGGAGAAAATATTTGCCAATGAAGCAACTGACAAAGGATTAATCTCCAATATTTATAAGCAGCTCATGCAGCTCAATAACAAAAAAACAAACAACCCAATCCAAAAATGGGCAGAAGACCTAAATAGACATTTCTCCACAGAAGATATACAGACTGCCAACAAACACATGAAAGGATGCTCAACATCTTTACTCATTAGAGAAATGCAAATCAAAACTACAATGAGATATCATCTCACACCAGTCAGAATGGCCATCATCAAAAAATCTAGATACAATAAATGCTGGAGAGGGTGTGGAAAAAAGGGAACACTCTTGCACTGCTGGTGGGAATGTGAATTGGTACAGCCGCCATGGAGAACGGTATGGAGGTTCCTTCAAAAACTAAAAATAGAACTACCATATGACCCAGCAATCCCACTACTGGGCATATACCCCGAGAAAACCATAACTCAAAAAGAGACATGTACCAAAATGTTCATAGCAGCCCTATTTACAATAGCCCGGAGATGGAAACAACCTAAGTGTCCATCATCGGATGAATGGGTAAAGAAGATGTGGCACATATATACAATGGAATATTACTCAGCCATAAAAAGAAATGAAATTGAGCTATTTGTAATGAGGTGGATGGACCTAGAGTCTGTCACACAGAGTGAAGTAAGTCAGAAAGAGAAAGACAAATACTGTATGCTGACACATATATATGGAATTTAAGAAAAAAATGTCATGAAGAACATAGGGGTAAGACAGGAATAAAGACACAGACCTACTAGAGAATGGACTTGAGGATATGGGGAGGGGGAAGGGTAAGCTGTGACAAAGTGAAAGAGCGGCATGGACATATATACACTACCAAACGTGAAATAGATAGCTAGTGGGAAGCAGCCGCATAGCACAGGGAGATCATCTCGGTGCTTTGTGACCGCCTGGAGGGGTGGGATAGGGAGGGTGGGAGGGAGACGCAAAAGGGAGGGGATATGGGAACATATGTATATGTATAACTGATTAAATTTGTTATAAAGCAAAAAAAAAAAAAAAAAAGAATACCAATGTAGGGGGCTTCCCTGGTGGCTCAGTGGTTGGGAATCCGTCTGCCAATGCAGGGGACATGGGTTCAAGCCCGGGTCGTGGAAGATCCCACATGCCGTGGAGCAACTAAGCCCATGTGCCACAGCTACTGAGCCTGAGCTCTAGAGCCTGCGAGCCACAACTACTGAATCCGCATGCCACAACTATCGAAGCCCACATGCCTAAAGTCTGTGCTCCGCAACAAGAGAAGCCACCGCAATGAGAAGCCCACACACCACAACAAAGAGTAGCCCCCGCTCGCCACAATGAGAAAGCCCGCCTGCAGCAATGAAGACAAAACACAGCCAAAAATTAAAAAAATAATAAATTTTTAAAAAAGCATACCGATGTAGGAAACACTTGTTAATGTAAGTAAGTTGTCCTTCAAAGCTTTGACTACTAGGTCAGGATATTCGGAACTCATATTTAACCAGAATTCTACTGAGGAACATTCCTTGCTTGACACTTCTGTACCGCTATCTTCTTTAATACGTGATATGGTTAAAAGCTCTGTGTCATCGACATTTCTGAAACACTCTCCCAAGGAAGCAGTGGCACCCTAATTCACAGCCAAGCAGCAAAACTCTGGGGCATCCAGAAGAATACCCCACAATTATTAGCAAATCATTAGCAATTTTTACCCCAGTACATAGAGACAGGAAGAAATCTAGAGTGGAAATGCTGAACATGCCCAGATCACTGGGTTTTTTTTAATTTATTAAATTTATTTATTTTTGGCTGCATTGGGTCTTCATTGTGGTGCGTGGGCTTCTCATTGCGGTGCCTTCTCCTGTTGCGGAGCACGGGCTCTAGAGCGCAGGCTCAGTAGTTGTGGCACACGGGCTCAGTAACTGTGGTGCACGGGGATCTTCCCAGACCAGGGCTTGAACCTGTGTCCCCTGCATTGGCAGGTGGATTCTTAACCACTGTGCCGCCAGGGAAGCCCCCTAGATCACTGTGGTTTTGTGTTCACACATTCAGAGGTACATTCTCATAAATGAAACCTTTTGCGTAATTAAGACAATAATGAGACTGTAGTTCTGTGAAACACAGTGACAAGGAATTGTGCTGCACATTTACCAATAGCTGCTAAGACCTCTTCAAACGCTAAGTGTTTTCTTTCTACGCTTTTCACAAAGCTCAGTGCCTGGATCTTGAATGATATTTAACAAATGTTTGTGGAACTCGATGTATGACTCAGACCAGTTTGGAGAAAATATTCAAGAGGCAAGAAATACTTTTTCCAAACTTTTCTTCTAGTTTGCTCTTGGAAATTATAAATGAGCTCCCTGTACTGGAGATGTTCATGCAAAAGCTGAAGAATTACTAGTGACATGAAAAGGATCAAGCATTGAAAATGGGTCCCTTCTGTATTTTAAGTTCTCTCATTTGGCACCAAAACTCAATTTGCTACATCAGATAAAATCTCTTCACAACACGTGCACGCCATTTCAAGAGAGATTTGAGTTTAACTAAAGCAGTCTAAGCCCAACGGAGGGTGACCTTCTTTACACAATATATAACATGACAAAATTCCAGCAGGACACACAGGAACACAGGGAGCCCAACATAACAGTGTGTGTTCTGGGCAGCAGTGATCGCGGCAGTGAGGCAGGAGGGCAGGATGGGATGGAGCTTACAGTAGAAGAATCATCTCTCTCCTAATACCAAGGACCTATTCCCTCCAGGGATACTTGGATGGTAGCCACAGGAACCACTGAGGACAACAGATGCCCAGGTCCCCAGACAGGCCCAAGCACGGCTCTGAGCTGTTGTGCTAAGTCAATCACCTGCAGCTCAGAGAAAAGCATGGGGGCTTTGGGGACTTCTTGTGCAAAAAAGCAGCCACACGTGTGGATGCAGTGCCTTAGCAGGTGACTAAAATGAGGCTGTTTGTGTTCTTTCATCGAGAGGAGGAAGGGGACTCCTGAGGGTTCTCCTGCCCCTGCTTTTTACTTCTAGTTAATGAAGACAACAAAGCTTTCTACAGCTCCATGGTGCTGGCCTGCTCCCTGGGGATGTGGGGAAGGCCTTGAGGACACTGCTTTCAGTCGATACACAATGCCCAGCACATACACACACCTGGGACAGAGGCCTGCTCAGAGAAGATCATGGAAATTCTACAATCTTAAACTGACCGCAAATTAAAGCTAGAAGGACCCTTAAGAAAATGCAGCCCCAACCTGTATTTTTACAGATGAGGCAACCAGGGCTCAGAGAGACAAGCATTAGCAGTTAGCACTAGCACCTGGAGCTAGGTGCAAGAATTTTGACTCTAACTCTGATAACAAGGGGCTAGGAGCTGGCTCTGAAGTCCAAGGGCCTGAGTTTAAATTCTGGACTACACCATTGACTAGTTGTATAGCTATGGACTAGCCAATAACCACTTGGTGCCTGTCTCCTTATCTGTAAAATGGGGGTATTAGTCCCTACCTCACAGTTTGGGAGTTTCTCAAATGTTAAAAATAGAGTTACCTGCAATTCTGCACCTACGTATCTACCCAAGAGAGGGAAAAACATGTCCACACAGAAACTTGTATACAAATGTTCACAGTATCATTACTCATAATAGCCAAAATTGGAAACAACCCAAATATCCTTCAACTAGTGAATGGATAAACAAAATGTGGTTTATCCATACAGTGGAATATTATACAGTTGTAAAACGGAAGGAAGTACTGACATGGATGTGTAACAGAGAAAACAAACCTGACTCCATCCTGGATCTATTCCTTTGTGCTTTGTTGCCTGTACTTAGTCATGCTGGACCTGCATCTTTTGTAAAAGAATGTTGCCTTTAGCCTGAAATATACAGGATAGCCCATTCTCAAGGCTCTGACCTTTAAAGGTATAACACTTTTCCATTCATATAGAGATAAAAAGTTGCACAACAGAAAATAACAATTGCCTTGTTGGAGGTTTATAGGAACACTGTGACCTATGTGGACAGCTACAAGAACAAAGGATTCCATCACTAAAAGGTTTGCAACAACTGGCCACATCCCCTCTCCTTATAGTGTAAAAGAAGCCTGAATTCTAACTTGGGTAAGATGGTTCTTTGGGACACTAGTCCACCATCTTCTGGGCCTGCTGGCTTTCCAAATGAAGTCGCTGTTCCTTGCCAGAACAACTTGTCACTCCATTTATTGGCCTGTCGTGACAAGCAGTAGCAGCTTGGAATTGGTAACAGATGAATCTTGTAAACATTATGCTAAATGAAAGAAGCCAGTCTCAAAAGACCATGTAATGTATGATATCGTTTATAAGATACCTGGAATGGGCAAATCCACAGAGGCAGAAAGTAGATTAGTGGTTACCTAGGACAAATGGTTGGGGACAGGCAGGGATGGGGGAAAGGCAAGGGAAATGGAGAGTGATTGCTAATGGGTACTAGGTTTCCTTTGGGGGTGATGAAATGTTCTAAAATGAGATTATTGTCCTCACTGCAAAACTCTAGACATATGCTAAAAGCCATTGTATTGTCCACTTTAAATGGGAACATTTTATGGCTTATAAATCTCAATAAAGCTATTTAAAAAATAAGAGTTACAGCAACTATACTCCAATAAAGATTTTTAAAAAAAGAGTTACAATAGCACTTCTCTCAAAGGGTTGTGTTGGGGATTACCATGAGTTAATACATATAAATATATCTAGAAGAGTTCTTGATGCACAGTAAGTCTTTTTTTGTTTGTTTTTTGGATGCATTGGTTCTTCATTGCTGCGCATGGGCTTTTCTCTAGTTTTGGTGAATGGGGGCTACTCTTCATTGCAGTGCGCAGGCTTTCATCGTGGTGGCTTCTCTTGTTGTGGAGCACGGGCTCTAGGCACACAGGCTTCAGTAGTTGTGGCACATGGGCTCTAGAGCACAGGCTCAGTAATTGTGGCACACGGGCTTAGTTGCTCCATGGCATGTGGGATCTTCCCAGACCAGGGCTCAAACCCACGTCCCCTGCATTGGCAGGCAGATTCTTAACCACTGTGCCACCAGGAAAGTCCCCACTGTAAGTCTTCAATGATTTAGTAATCATTATTTCCTACTCTGCAGGAATGGAGGCATAAATTCTGTTGACTTTTCTTGCATGAAGGGATAATAAAGTTAGAAGAATTTTTCACTGATAAGCATAGCATGATATATTTTGATCATTTAGAAAAGCACAAATTAATACAATATGGTTTCCACAGTAATATATAGATGTATGTAAAATTATAGAATCAGGTCATATGGAGGTTACCCCTATAATGTTCATCTTGGCAAAATTCAGAACACTGGGAATAAAAAGATCTCAGGCAGGACTTCCCTGGTGGTGCAGTGGTGCAGGGAACATGGGTTTGAGCCCTGGTCTGGGAAAATACCACATGCTGCAGAGCAACTAAGCCTGTGCACCACAACTACTGAGCCTGTGCTCTACAGCCCACGAGCCACAACTACTGAAGCCCACGTGCCACAACTACTGAAGCCCACACACCTAGAGCCCATTCTCCACAACAAGAGGAGCCACTGCAATGGAAGCCCACGCACCTCAACGAAGAGTAGCCCCCGCTCACTGCAACTAGAGAAAGCCCGCATGCAGCAATAAAGACCCAATGCAGCAACAACAAAAAAATAAATAAGTAGATAGATAAATAAATAAAACCTTACTTAAAAAAAAAAAAGATCTTAGGCACTTAGAAAAAAAAAAACAGATCACATCCAAATGATCAGGAGGCAAATGGTATCAGATTTTCCACAAAACCATAGAATTCTATACACAATCATATGGTCAGATATCAAATGATCAGATATACACTGTATCAAAAAATTTACCTTTTTTAAAAAATTTTATTTTATTTTTTTATACAGCAGGTTCTTAATAGTTATCCATTTTATACATATTAGTGTATATATGAAAGAATTTACCTTTCATTTATCCTTTCTTAGGCATTTACTGGAGAATGTAATCCAGAAAAAATGTCCCCTAAATCATGCAATATTTTAAAAAATCAAAATTAATGAAGAAAAAAATCCAGGCTGAAAAAAATTAATACACTGAATTGTTTAAAATAGGACTACGGGCCCCAAATGGAGTTGCTTATGCTATGCCCCATGTCACCAAACCAACACTTAATTGTATTTTCAGCTCTCCCAGAAATGGAACCTTAAGCTAGTCAATCAGGAATTGCTTGATTTGCACTAGTTAGATAATCTGTGTGGTAGACCCTTGCCATCTCCTTAAGGAAAGTAACCTTGCAATAACCAATCCACTATTTTGCATAGTATAACTTCCTGTTCCTGCCCATTTTGTAACAGAGAAGAACAAACCTGACTCCATACTGAATCTATTCCTTTAGCTCTAAACTTTATGCTTTGTTGCCTATGCTTAGTCTCTGCACCTTTTGTATAGAATGTTGCCTGTAGCCTAAAATATACAGGATAGCCCATTCTCAAGGCTCTGACCTTTAAAAGTATAACACTTTTCCATGCATAGAGAGACAAAAAGTTGCAGAACAGAAAATAGCAATTGTCTTGTTGGAGATTTATATGAACATTGTGACCTGACTGACTTGGATGTGGACAGCTGCAAGAGCAAAGGATTCCAGCACCAAGAAGTTTGCAACAATCAGCCACACCCCTTCCCTCTTTAGTATAAAAGAAGCCTTAATTCTAACTCAGGTAAGATGGTTCTTTGGGACAGGAGTCCACCATCTTCTTGGTCTGCTGGCTTTCCGAATAAAGTTGCTCTTCCTTGCCCCAACAACTTGTCTCTTGATTTACTGGCCTGTCATGTGGTGAGCAGTATGAGCTTGGACTCAGTAACTCCTTCTGCCTATAAAAGTCTTTTATTTTGTACAGCTCCTCGGAGCTCCTTTCTTTGTGCTAGATGGGATGCTGCCTGATTCATGAATCATTAAATAAAGCCAATAAGAGCTTTAAAATTTACCCAGTTGAATTTTGTTTTTTAAGTTTTGGTGGTAGTGGTGGGATCTGAAGAAGACTTCTGATGACTTCATAGACAACAATAAACACACGTGTTGATATCCACAAACGCTTTGAGTTCTTTTTTTTTGGCCACACTGTGCAGTATGTGGGATCTTAGTTCCCCGACCAGGGATTGAAATTGTGCCCCCCTGCAGTGGAAGTGCAGAGACTTAATCACTGGACCGCCAGGGAAGTCCCTGAGTTCTCTTTTCTTGTCACTGTTTCTGAGGGCCATGGGTAAGTTCCTCTTGATACGAGCTCCACTCTCTGCATTGAGCTCCCAGTCTAATTGGCTTTCCAGTCCAGGATTCATGGGTTGGTCTAGACTGACAGGAGTCTCTAACAGAGCACCAGTCCTTAGCCCTTGGTTAGTCTGTGGTCCCAGGACACAGCTTAATGGGTCAGTTTGAGCTGACACCTGGAACCCAAGTCCCCAGCCCTCAGTTAGCCTGAGGGCTCAGTTAGTCCCCACCCTTTTTTCTTTAAATTTATTTATTTAATTTATTTTTGGCTGTGTTGGATCTTCGTTGCTGCGTGTGGGCTCTCTCTAGTTTGGCAAGCAGGGGCTACTCTTTGTTGCAGTGCACGGGCTTCTCATTGCGGCGGCTTCTTGTCGCAGAGCACAGGCTCCAGGTGCGTGGGCTTCAGTAGTTGTGGCATGCGGGCTCAGTAGTTGTGGCTCACGGGCTCTAGAGCACACACTCAGTAGTTGTGGAGCATGGGCTTAGTTGCTCCGTGGCGTGTGGGATGTTCCTGGACCAGGGCTCAAACCCTTGTCCCTTGCATTGGCAGGTAGATTCTTAACCATTGTACCACCAGGGAAGCCCGTTAGTCCCCTTTTGTTGGGTTCTGCTGGTTCGGTCTGTAGTTCCACTTTGGGAACCATTTGTGATGAGCACCTAAGGCCTTCTTTTGGCCAGTCCACAGTGCCATCTCCTTGGTTACTGCAGTGTCCACAGTTCCGTTTCCTTGGTTACTGTTGGTTTCTGTTAATGTGCATATGGGGTAAAGGAATAATAGATCTATTGTTAATGGGCATCTTGAAGCCAAAACCACAAAATTGGTGGGCACAGGTTGAGCACTTAAAAGCTGTTAGAATGCTCGCCATCTAACTGTAAGAATCCTGTGTTAAGATAAATTGGTCATGGAATGGGATAGGTCAACACTAGGTCACCTGCCACCTCAAGAAAATTTCCATACAATTAGGTATATTGTAAAACACCACAAAATCCCCAGCTCCGTGGTACATCCCTCTTAGGTATTAATTTGGCTCCAAGAGACCCAAGGCTTAACTAAAGAAATGAGATCTTCACATTTCAAAGAACTGAGCATGCACCACCTGGCACAACTGCTTGTTTTATGTCTAAGAACTGTGGTCCCAGAAGCTGTAGATATCTACTAAAATGGCAAAATCTTACTAAGGCAATTTAGAGTTGCAATGGCCACTATGGGCAATGTTCTAATTACACAAGTTTGTTCACTTTACGAAGTGCACTTGAAAGAATGGAACACTTATTTTAAGTGGTATGCAGAAGGCTCGGAAAGGCTTTAAGATTCCAAAATAACTTCACTGAAAGAGGCATTGCAAAAGGCTAATGAAAAATTAAAGGTGCAGTAGGTACTTAAAACAAAAGACTTTAAGACTGAGGTAGCTTCTACTACTCCTCTCTATCCTCCTTTCCCTGAGTACTCACAGTCTATTAGTCCTCTATCTGAATTGTTTTTCCACTCTGAATAAACTATAAACTGTAACAAAAGTCGACCAAGTTAGTGACCTCACAGCTGCAACCAGTTCCAAGACCAGAAACCTGAAACACCTGGGACTCCCTCACTGCACCCTCCTAGGGGTCCATCAACAAAACACTGGCCCGGAATTGGTGTCTCATTTGCAATCAACCAGGACACTGGAAAAAAGACTGTCCTCAAAGGTTTCTGTCAAATCATTCTACACCAAATTGAATGGCCCCTGTATCCACCCTTGAAGGAGGCCCCCAAGAGGGTGCCTCCCATGTGGATGGGACTCCAAGGGATTCTCTGGTAAACTCTACCAGTTATTCCCTTAAATATCCAAGGGGAAATTAAAATTAAAATTGGCGAAAAACCTTGCCAAATTCTGGTAGATACCTGGGCTACATTCTCTAATTTAAGCCCCATCTGCCCTGGAGCCTGCAGATGGAATCCTGGGAAAACTGACAGAAGTTGGCAAAAGATGAGAATTCTTACAGGAGCCAACTCTCCTGGATCTCTGTAGTGCCCAGTCAAGAGAGAAAGGTAAAAGTCCACATTGTCCCTTCCTTTCCAAATTTAGACTCTCATGAATTTGGTTTTGAGGTACCCAATGGTTACTGATCTTTCTCTCTCAGGGACAGCTATTGCCTTCTCATTTGTCTTGTTTTGTCCTGTGAACTTGGTTTGGCTTTCTGTCTGGTTGTCAGTCCTTGCATAAGCAGGAAACTCAACCATCAGGTTGGGCGCCCCAAAATATGACTGAGCAGAAATGTGGGTTTCACCCTGTTTTCAGCTAGACATGGCCAGACAGATGTGGGTTGCACTCCATTTGCAGTGAGGATCCTACCAACTATTGGCAACTCTCAAGAGAATTGTCTTTCTCTCTTTGGGCTGTCTTTGGGAAGGTTCTGGATCTTGGGGGATGGAGGGGGGAGTACCCTTTGCACTCTCTTTGGAGACTCCTCTTGCATCCAAGTGGTTGTTTAATACTGACAGGAATATTTACTCTCTGTGCCGGCTGAAACCTGACAAAATATTTGAAAGGATTTTTTTTTTTTTTTTTTTTTTAAGCAGCGCTATGGTCAGAATTGGCCAAAACAGAAGCTGATATTCAGAGCCTGATAGGAATTTGTGAGCGTTTTTTTTTTTTTTTTTAAGGCCTTTTCCCCTAAGCTAAATGAAACTATGTACCCAGGGGGAAAGAAAAACATCCCAAAGACAAACAGCTCTAAATCTAGAACATAGGAATCTAGGAACCTTTTGATTTCCATGTTAGATGAAGAGCTTCTCCTTGCTATAAAGATGCAAATTAAAGATAATGTAGTTGGATGGGTGGATCAGACAGACCCTTGGTGTCAAACAAGTTGCAACCCAATTTTTCCAGGAATTAAAAACAACTGTCCTTGTACTGAAGATTGGGTCTTTACAAGAACTGAAATGCAGCTCTAGAAGCAATTCAAAGCCCACCTTTCCTTTCTACCAATTCCCAAACCTCCCCTTATCCATCTTAAAAGACTTGTAGATATTGTAAAGCATCTGGACTTAGGGAACAAAAGTCTTTCTTGGTGAAACTTACATTCTTTCTCTGTGCCTTTTGAGATGGAAATGTTCTACCTGGTCTCCTCTAGGAACCAAGGTAATTCTTATCAGAAGGGGGAAAAAGGTTATTTGAAAACTAGGCCCATGAAAAATCTTAAAAATCTTCACCACAAGTATTACTGAAAAGCTTTAGTTATCTGAGCAGGACACCTTAACTTATTCCATCTGCCGGAAATACAATTTGGATCCAATTGTTCTATTTTTTTTTTTTTTTTTTTTTTTCTTTTTGCGGTATGCGGGCCTCTCACTGTTGTGGCCTCTCCCGTTGCGGGGCACAGGCTCCGGATGCGCAGGCCCAGCGGCCATGGCTCACGGGCCCAGCCGCTCCGCGGCATATGGGATCCTCCCAGACCGGGGCACGAACCCGTATCCCCTGCATCGGCAGGCGGACTCTCAACCACTGCGCCACCAGGGAGGCCCCAATTGTTCTATTTTAAACTAGTAAATTTTGCATTATTGTACCTGTCCCATAGCTAAAATTATAAAGCGAAATCTATAAGATCCTATTTGCATCTGTCTGTATGTTTATGTATGTCTATATGTTATAAATGTGTAATTTTTTTCTACCTCCAGATGGTATTATTTGTAAAGAGTTCTATTCAAGTTCACGTGGTCTAGGATAATCTTTGGTAAATAAAAGCTAGTTTGTTTGTGGTTTAATTAAAACAGGCATGCCTTTAGAGTTGTCAGCATTAAATATAATATTTTTTTATTCTACCTAGGTTTATTAAAAGTCAAATAAGTTCATGTTATCTCTGTTACAGAATTTGTCAGCAAGAAAAAGAATTTAACATGATGGTTAGCTGTTTAATGTCTCATGAAATTTTCTTGAGTAATCTAAACATAATTTTTAAGAAAAAGTAAATTAAATAGATGTAAGATAAAATTTTAAAAATCCTCAAAAAACTAAAAATAGAGTTGCCGTATGATCCAGCAATCCCACTCCTGGGCATATATCCAGACAAAACTATAATTTGAAAAGATACATGCACCCCTATGTTCATAGAAGCATTATTTACAATAGCCAAAACATGGAAGCAACCTAAATGTCCATCAACAGATGAATGGATAAACAAGATGTGATATATATATATACACACACATATATATACATATATATATACACACACACACACAGTGGAATATTACTCAGCCATAAAAAAGAATGAAATAATGCCATTTGCAGCAACATGGATGGACCTAGAGATTATCATACTAAGTGAAGTTAAGTCAGAAAGAGAAAGACAAATACCATATGATGTCACTTATATGTGGAATCTAATATACAACACAAATGAAGGTATCTATGAAATAGAAACAGACCCACAGATACAGAGACAGACTTGTGGTTGCCAAGGGGAAAGGGGCATGGGGGAGGGAAGGATTGGAAGTTTGAGATTAGTAGCTGCAAACTATTATATATAGGATGGATAAACAACAAGGTCCTACTGTATAGCACAGGGAACTATATTCAATATCCTGTGATAAACCATAACAGAGAAAAATATGAAAAAGAATACATATAAGTAAAACTGAATCACTTTGTTATACAGCAGAAATTGACACATTATAAATCAATATACTTCAATACAATTTTTAAAAATTTATAACTGACCTTTTCAACAATAATTATGCTTCACAGTATGTCTACTTAAAAATAGTTTCCAGGAATTCCCTGGCGATCCAGTGGTTAGGACTCTGCGCTTTCACTGCCGAGGGCCCAGGTTGATTCCCTGGTTGGGGAACTATCCCACAAGCCGCATGGCGCAGACAAAAAAAAAGAAAAAACAGTTTCCAAAATCTTTTTGGTACTTGAAACCTTAAAGTTATGCTGAGATAAGTTAAGTGATGGATATTCATTAAATATCTAGGTCATTTCCAAACAAGATAAAATATTGAAACATTAATTACCGGTGTATCCACTTTTGGTTTCCTTTTACAGAGAAACTAAAAATATTTGGGTCTATCAGTAAATATCTTGTGTGCCATACAGAAATATTTACTATGAGAAAGAATATACTTCTAGAAATTATAAAATGTATTCATAAATTTGCCAATCCATGGAATGCTAGTGTAACAGACAGTCCACAGTTGCTTACTTCTTAGTTTCAGGAGGAATAAAAGATTCTACGGGTTAAAAATTCTAATCAATATATGTAATTAAAATGACTTACTACAGCCATTATGAAAAACACTATGGTGGTTCTTCAAAACGTTAAAAATTGAACTACCATATGAAACAGCAATCCCACTTCTAGGTACACATACAAAGGAATTCAAATTAGTATCTCAAGAGGATATCTGCACAATGATGTTCATTGCAGAATTAATCACAATAACCAAGATATGGAAACAACCTAAGTGTCTGTCAACAGATGAAAGGATAAAGAAGATATAGTAAATATATACAATGGAGTATTATTCAGCCATGAGAAAGAAAGAAATACTGCCATTTGCAACAACATGGATGGACCTTAAAGGTATTATGCTAAGTGAGATAAGCCAGACATAGAAGGACAAATACTGTATTATATCACTTATATGTGGAATATCACAAAACTGAACTTGTAAAAACAGAGAGTAAAAGAGTGGTAACCAGGGGCTAGGGGGTGAGGGAATTGGAGAGATGTTGAAGAGTACAAACTTACAACCAGGAGATAAATAAGTTCTGGAGATGTAATGCATAGCATAATGATTATAGTCAACTCTACTGTATTATAAATTTCAAAGTTACTAAGAGACTAAATCTTCACTGTTCTCAATACAAAAAGGAAATGATAAACATGTGACATTATAAAGGTGTTAGCTAATGCTACTGAACAATATTGCAATACATAAATGTACCAAAGCAACATACTGTACACCTTAAACTTACACAATGTCAATTACATCTCAATTTTTAAAATTTTTATTTCTATTTTTATTTTTTGGCTGTGCCACATGGCATACGGGATCTTAGTTCCCCAACCAGGGCTCGAACCTGCACCCCCTGCAGTGGAAGTGCCAGAGTCTTAACCACTGGACCACCAGGGAAGTCCCTCAATTTTTAAAAACTACTTAGAAAAAATAACAGTTAAAGGGAACAACTGTATGAAAAGTAGATAAGGAAAGTAAAATGATTCATTGTTCCAGAATGAGAAAAAGGAAAAAAAAAAAAAAAACAGGACAAGATCTGAATGGACATAAAAAAGTTATGATGTTTATAAAAGAGGAATCCTGGGAAAGGAACTTTATGTGTAGTCAAGCTGGTTAAGATTGGAATGAATTTAAGTTTTTTTTTTTTTTCGGTACGTGGGCCTCTCACTGTTGTGGCCTCTCCCGTTGTGGAGCACAGGCTCCGGACGCACAGGCTCAGCAGCCACAGCTCACGGGCCTAGCCACTCCGCAGCATGTGGGATCTTCCCGGACCGGGGCACGAACCGGTGTCCCCTGCATCGGCAGGCGGACTCTCAACCACTGCGCCACCAGGGAAGCCAGAATTTAAGTTTTTTTAAAAAATAAGTTTTAATATCAACAGTACACTGGTGCAAAATTAGAATTTAGTTTTCTCTCTGTTAAAAGAAAAAAGTTTTATTGGACTTTTGGTCTGCTTTTGAAAGATTGTGGAAGTTTCCTTAAGTTTTAAGTAATCTGCCCAGATAGCAAAGATTTTGTGTCTTACCACAATAATTTACTGTGCATGTTTTCTTAAGTAATCAAAGACCTGATATAGACAACACTATCTTCTCAAAAGAGCTAAGTTTTGTTCACACTTAGGTAAATTTCTGTATTTGCCTTTAACATCATCTATTGTCATTTTGGTTAAATAGATAATTCAGTATTATTTCATAATGATCTGTGATCCTATTTAATCAAATGTTCAAACCTTTTGACATTTTCCCCAAATCAGATTCTAAACAGAACCACAGAAGACCCAGAATTGCCAAAGCAATCCTGAGGAAAAAGAACAAAGCTGGAGGCATAACCCTCCCAGACTTAAGACAATACTACAAAGCTACAGTAATCAAAAGAGCATGGTACTGGCACAAAAAACAGACATATGGATCAATGGAACAGAACAGAGAAACCCACACACCTAAGGTCAATTAATCTCTGACAGGGAAGCAAGAATATTCAATAGAGAAAAGATAGTCTCTTCAGCGAGTGGTGTTGGGAAAGCTGAACAGCTGCATTTAAATCATTGAAGTTAAAACACTCCCTCACACCATACACAAAAATAAACCCAAAATGGCTTAAAGACAAATATAAGACAGGACACCATAAAACTCCTAGAAGAGAACATAGGCAAAACATTCTCTGACATAAATCATAGCACTGTTTTCTTACGTCATCTCCCAAGGCAATAGAAATAAAAGCAAAAATAAACAAATGGGACCTAATCAAACTTATGAGCTTTTGCACAGCAAAGGAAATCATAAACAAAATGAAAAGGCAACCTATGGACTGGGAGAAAATGTTTGCAAAAGACGTGACTGACAAGGGATTAATTTCCAAAATATACAAACAGCTCATACAACTCAATACAAAAAAACCCCAAACAACCCAATCAAAAAACGGAGAGAAGACCTAAGTAGACATTTCTCCAAAGAAGACATACGATGACCAACAGGCACATGAAAAGATGCTCAACACAGCTATCAGAGAAATGCAAGTCAAAACTACAGTGAGGTATTACCTCATACCAGTCAGAATGTCCATTATCAAAATATCTACAGGGGACCTCCTTGGTGGTCTAGTGTGTAAAACTCCAAGTTTCCACTGCAGGGGGTGTGGGTTCGATCCCTGGTTGGGGAACTAAGATCCCACCTGCCACGCAGTGCTGCCAAAAAATATATATATATGTATATGTGTATATACATATACATATATATATATGTATGTATATATATATATATATATATATATACACGCACGTGCACACACACACACACACACACATACACAAATAATAAATGCTGGAGAGGGTATGGAGAAAAGGGAAACCTCCTACATTGTTGATGGGGATGTAAATTGGTGTAGCCACTATGGAAAACAGTATTGAGGCTCCTTAAAAAACTAAAAATAGAGTTGCCATATGATCTAGCAATCCCACTCCTGGGCATATATCCAGAGAAAACTCTAATTTGAAAAGATACATGCACCCCAATGTTCACAGCAGCACTATTCACAACAGCCAAGACATGGAAGCAACATAAATGTCCACTGACAAATTAACGGATAAAGAAGATGTGGTATATATATATATATATATATATATATATATATATATATATATATATATATACAATGGAATATTACTCAGCCACAAAAAAGAATGAAATAATGCCATTTGCAGCAATATAGATGCAACTAGAGATTATCATACTAAGTGAAGTCAGAAAGACAAATACCATATGATACCACTTATATGTGGAATCTAAAATATGACACGAATGAACCTCTCTACAAAGCAGAAACGGAGTTACCACAGGAGAACAGACTTGTGGTTGCCAAGGGGGACAGGCATGGGAGAGGGATGGATTAGGAGTTCGTGATTAGTAGATGCAAACTATTACATATAGAATGGATGGACGAGCTCCTACTATATAGCACAGGGAACTATATTCAATGTCCTGGGATAAACCATAATGGAAAAGAATATAAAAAAGAATATATATATATATGGGTAACTGAGTCACTTTGCTGTACAGCAGAAATTAGCACATTGTAAATCAACTATACTTCAGTTAAAAAAAAAACAAAAACAGAACATTTCTTTCCATTCTTCCTTCCCTCTCTGTCCTTTTCTCAAATCTTTTTTTTTTTTTTTTTTTTTTTTGGCCGCACTGTGCAGAATGTGGGATCTTAGTTCCCTGGCCAAGGATTGAACCCATGGCCCCCTCAGTGGAAGCACAGAGTCTTAACCACTGGACTGCCAGGGAAGTCCCTCCTTTTCCCAGTTCTTACACCATGAAGGTCTTTATGATTCTTTTGCCTTGCTCTGGACTGGAAAGACAATGCCACTATTCACATATCTCAGGCCATTGCAAAGGGGGATAATCAAACCTCCAAATGACTGTTAGACTTGCCATGCTGCTAGGGATCCTGTAGTTCTACCCATCACAAACTTCTCCTTAATTTCTTTTTTTTTTAATTAATGAATTTATTTATTTTTGGCTGCGTTGGGTCTTTATTGCTGTGTGCGAGCTTTCTCTAGATGAGGTGAGCAGGGGCTACTCTTCAGTGAGGTGCATGGACTTCTCATTGCAGGGGCTTCTTTTTGTTGTTGTCGTTGTTGCAGAGCACGGGCCCTAGGCGCGTGGGCTTCAGTAGTTGCAGCACATGGGCTCAATAGTTGTGGTTCGTGGGCTCTAGAGCACAGGGTCAGTAGTTCTGGTGCACGGGCTTAGTTGCTCCACGGCATGTGGGATCTTCCCAGACCAGGGATCAAACCTGTGTCCCCAGAATTGGCAGGTGGATTTTTTTTTTTTTTTTTTGCGGTATGCGGGCCTCTCACTGTTGTGGCCTCTCCCGTTGCGGAGCACAGGCTCCAGACGCGCAGGCTCAGCGGCCATGGCTCACGGGCCTAGCCACTCCGCGGCATGTGGGATCTTCCCGGACCGGGGCATGAACCCGTGTCCCCTGCATAGGCAGGCGGACTCTCAACCACTGCGCCACCAGGGAAGCCCACCCTCAAAAGTTTTAAATGCGTATTTGCAACTGCTAACCACCAAGCTAATGCTTTCCCTAAGACTAGAATCTCAGAAGAGGATCAAAGAGAAAGACTGACTTAAAGAAAGTGAACATGATACAGCATTGTCAACTGTGAATAAATACCACACAGAGACTCAGCAAAAACTTCGAGAATTCCAGAGTTTAGTTGGGAGTAGCACTAAAGCCTGAACAATTTTTTTTTTTTTAATCACATCTCTCAGGCTGAGAGTCCGATCAAAACGAGGCATTGTTTAAAACAAGACAACAGGGACTTCCTGTTTCTGGGGGCCTAGAGTAGAAGCATCTGGGAGCGGCTGTTTCCCTCTAGGTTATTCCTTCTTCAGCTGTCTGGAGGGCACCAATACCTCTCGTGAAATACTAGGGCGAAAACTATTTCCTGATTTTCTAATTCTACAGAATGTTCTGTATTTATGTGTAACTTAGACAAAAACAGGGGGGGAGCTAGTGAGGGAAAATGGGAAGATGTAGATCTTGTATAACTAGTATTAGCCTACCCAGTTAACCAAATCTCGAGGTGAACTGAATCATCCAGAGAATTTGTTTGCAAGTAACAGATGCATCCAACTGGCAGCACATTACTTGAGGAATTCAGTGAGCCCAGAGGGTAGAAGCAGAATGCATGAAACTATTTGAGGGTCTGCCCTTATTATATTTCCAATAGGTTTGCCTTGATTGCTTATTCTTCCTGCCAAAACAATCATGTGGGTAAGATGTCTATTACTGCTAAGGAGTTCTAGATATGTTTTACATTGACATGATGAACCACAATCCCTTTCTTTCTGTGCCAGTTTTATCTTTTTTGTCATTAAGTTCTATGTTGGTCATCAATGAAACTGCAGGTTGACAGAGTACAGTTTGATCTGAGAGGTTAGTAAAAACTCTTGGTTTCAGATTGGCCTGAGTATGAAGCCAGAGAATTGTAGGAATGTCAGAGCAATAGATGGGGACAGAGGTCAGCCCCCGAGAGACAGGATGATCTGGTCACCAGAATGTACTCTCCACAAAGACAAAGGTTTGTCTCTTTTGTACACTGACATATCCCAAATGCCTAGAGCAGTGCCTGGTGTGTAGTAGGTGCTCAATAAACCATGGTGGAGAGGCTGAGAGGATGGGTCAGTGAGAACATTAGCATTTCAAGGCAGGGAAAGAAGGTTGGCTAGTGTGGATGTGGGGTGGAAATAGAAAATGTAGGATGGTGGAGAAGGCACGAGGGCTTTCAGGACATAAAGAAGTGACAATGGATTGGGGGCATATTACTTAGGGCCTGAGATCTGAAAGGGAACCGGTGCAGGGAGAGAGAAGTACTAACAAGATGTGCTTAGCTATGTTAGATGGTCGCTTCTGTCGATGTGCAGGATAAGAAAAACTGAATGATAAACTAGAGGTACTGGTAAAAATCCCATTTGTCTTTCAAGGCAGCTCAAATGGCAACTCCTTCTGAAGGCCTTTGCTGAGGGGTCAGCCCTGAAGTGAACAGTTTTCCTCTATTAGTTATTAGTGTATGTGTCTTATGCCTTTCTTAGGGTAAATTTCAAGAAAGTCAAGCCTGTCATGTAGCTAGTTAAATGGCAGGAAGGGAAACTGAACCCCCAAGTCCAAAAATACTCAGATTTGGCTGTGAAAAATGACTTGGAAACAAGCAACTCGGGCTTCTGCTTTGGTAGTAAATCTCTTTCTTTACCCTTATCTCTGGCAAATACACATGACTGTTCTGTTAATTGCGAAAGAATGCTCTGTTAATTGCCTATTCATAGCCTTTGACCATTTTTCTACTGGGTTATTTTTAAGAATCTATATATTCCAGATACTGAACTTTGTTGGTTATATTTCTTGCAAATATATTCTTCCTGTTTGTATCTCGTCTTACTTTTTTCTGATTTTTGAAGGTAACTGTCATGCCTATACTGTAGTTAGTAGATGGTAAGCTCTTTGAAAGCAAGGGATAGATGTCCTGATTTTCTCATTTTCTAGGAAGTGCCTTTGTTTGGTTTTTTTTTGCGGTGTGTGGGCCTCTCACTGTTGTGGCCTCTCCCATTGCGGAGCACAGGCTCCAGACGCGCAGACTCAGCAGCCACGGCTCACGGGCCCAGCCGCTCCGCGGCATGTAGGATCTTCCTGGACCGGGGCACGAACCTGTGTCCCCTGCGTCGGCAGGCAGACTCTCAACCACTGCGCCGCCAGGGAAGTCCGCCTTTATGTTTTACTGCTTACAAAATGCTTGTCAGGGCTTCCCTGACGGCGCAGTGGTTAAGAATCCGCCTGCCGATGCAGGGAACACGGGTTCGAGCCCCGGTCCGGGAAGATCCCACATGCCGTGGAGCAACTGAACCCGTGCACCGCAGCTACTGAGCCTATGCTCTAGAGCCCGCAAGCTACAACTACTGGAGCCTGTGTGCCTAGAGCCCGTGCTCCGCAACAAGAGAAGCCACTGCAATGCACCACAACGAAGAGTAGCCCCCCACTCGCTGCAACTAGAGAAAGCTTGCACACAGCAACGAAGACCCAATGCAGCCAAAAATAAATAATTTTAAAAAATGCTTGTTAATGTTGATAAGTGAAAAAATATATATATATAAATAAAAAATATATTAAATATATATATATAGGTAAGGAGTAAGCCAAGAGAATAAAAATTGACAAAGCAGTATTTAGTAAAACACTGATGTGACTAATGCAAAGATAAATCACAAAGAAAATGCATGTCAGAGATTAATATACTCACATTGCTCTCAGTAGCGTTCAGTCCATGAGTTGATAAGAAAGGGGGGTGGGAGTTTGTTGAGGCAGCCTCAGGAATTCCTTTCCATTTTCCCAGGCAGTGTCAGAAGCAGATATATCACTTCTGTAGCATTTAAATCCTCATCAAATTTATATTCCACCAAATCTGAGTTTATGGAGTCTGAAACGCCAGACCAAGCTTGGAAATCCTCTTTCGGCAAGCGCCAAAAGCTTGCCTGAAGCTTACACGTGGCTGAAGCTTACACGTGGCTGAATTTAAGCCAGTAGGCGCTGCCTACACCAGGTGTGGTTAATACTGAAAGCAGGGCAAGAACTGAAGCCTTACACATTCCTTTCTAGTTAATTATCTTCAAACACCAGAAAAAGTTGCAGGTGCATTCTCTCCCAGCTCCACCCACAGTCGCTGCTGTTCAGAGTTCTTAAGGTATGAAATTGTGGCACCAATTTTTGGGAGAACGGTGGTGGTAAACTTCCTTTCTCTGGTACTCCTCCCCACGCCCTACACGTTGTTGCATACACTTATCTATGTCTATATATTTTAAAATTATTCCAGCTTCACCACTTAGTATGTACATTTGGGTAACTGCTTAAGGTTTCTGTGCTTGTTTTCCCATCCATAATATGAGGATACTAATTCTGTTTACCTCATAGGGTTGCTGTGACCATTGAAAAAGAATACAAAGCACTTAGAACAGTGCTTAGCACATAGTTAGCTCCCTTTACATGCTGTTATTGCAAAAGTAAAGCAGGTTCGTTCTAACAACTTTATTAACACAAAGGAGGTCCAAGAAAAAGTTCACCTTTCCCCTCTGCCTCTACCCTCTTGCCATCTCTTACTTACCTAAGGAAACTAGTAACGGTTTCATGTGATCATTCCACATCTTTTTTCCCCTCATACCAATATACTGCAAATCTACCTACATATATGGAGTTTTTTTCTTTTTTTTTTAATAAAAGTGGATTCACATTCACTCATTTTATCATTTAACGATATATCCTGGATATCTTTCAGGGTGACTATGTGTAGCTAACTCATTCTTGTTAAGAGCATAATATTCCGTAGTATGTGTGTATCGTAATATATTCAAATGTGCTCCAGAAATAGATAATCGGGGTTATATCTGATTTTTGCCAGTGACTAGAATGGTTCAGTACACATCCTTGCTCTTCCATCCTGATGCTTTCAGTCTGTAGGACAGATTCCCCAAAGTTGGACAACTAGATCAAAGATTTATGTGCCTTTAAAATGTTTAAATATTCAGCCTGATTACCTTCCCCAAAGGCTGAGGCAACTCATATTCCCACCAGCAACATGCCAGTTTTCCTGAAATCTTAATTGCCCTTGATGTTATTTGTCTTAAATTGTTTTGCCAACTGATCGGTAAATAATTATATCTCAACTTATTTTTATTTATTTTTTGCTGCACCACGTGGCATGTGGGATCGTAGTTCTCTGAGCAGAGATCGAACCCGTGCCCACTACAGTGGAAGTGTGGAGTCTTAACCACTGGACCACCAGGGAAGTCCCATCATGCCTTATTTTAATTTGCTTTTCCTTGCAGGCCTGAGAGGGCACCTTCTCATTTGTTTATTGTTGTTTGCAATTTCCTGCCCTGAATCATGTGTTCATATCCTTGACTTTTTCTTCTATTGCATTGTCTTTACCTAATTATTTGTAGGCATTCTTTGGGATTTTAACTCTTTGCGATGAGTTTTGGATATCTTCTCCTGATTGTCTTTTGCTTCTGTTTATAGGACCTTTTGTTAAATACAAATTTTTGATGTTTATGTGGCTTTATCTCTCAGGCTTTTCCTTCATGGTTTCTGAATCTCTAGTCTTTCTTAAAAAGTATCCTCTGTCCAGAGGTTATACAAATTCTCCCTTTCATCCCATACTACTGTTTTTAAGGTTTTTAAAATAACATTTATGTCTTAAAAGTTAACATGTGCTTAACAGGAACCAAAAAACATTAGAAGCAAAAAACAAAGTTATCCATAATCACAAATAGTTTACTGTTTGATGTGTCCTTCTAGGTCTTGTTTATGTAGGTAGCTACACAACTAAGCATCCATTTTTATGTAAATAAGACCATACAGTTATGTATCATGCTTTTTCACACATCATGAGTATCTACCATTTTAAAGTCCCAAAGCTATGAGTATTTTGACAACCAAGAATACACTACACCAACTCAGTCTGGAAGGGAAAAATGTAATCCTGCCTTTCTTGGTGACAAAAATTTCATAAAAGACAAAAATGGCAACAGGCCTCTAGATAAAGATATTGGCAAGAGTTATGATTAAAATACTGCAATCCCTTAATGTTCAATTAAAAATGAGACATAGGGCTTCCCTGGTGGCAGAGTGGTTGAGAGTCCGCCTGCCGATGCAGGGGACACGGGTTCGTGCCCTGGTCTGGGAAGGTCCCACATGCCGCGGAGCGGCTGGGCCCGTGAGCCATGGCCGCTGAGCCTGCGTGTCCGGAGCCTGTGCTCTGCAACGGGAGAGGTCACAGCAGTGAGAGGCCCGCGTACCGCAAAAGAAAACAAACAAACAAAAATAAATAAAGAATTTCCAAAAAAAAAAAAAAAGAGACATAAAGCAACAGAGTGCACAAAGCATCCTATACTATTCTTTTTTTTTTTGGTGGGTTGTTTTCTTTTTCTTTTTTTTTTTGAATTTTTGAATTTTATTTTTTTATACAGCAGGTTCTTATTAGTCATCAATTTTATACAAATCAGTGTATACATGTCAATCCCAATCACCCAATTCATCACACCACCACCACCACCCACCGCTTTCCCCCCGGATGTCCATACGTTTGTCCTCTACATCTGTTTCAATTTCTGCCCTGCAAACTGGTTCATCTGTACCATTTTTCTAGGTTCCACATATATGCGTTAATATACGATATTTTTCTCTTTCTGACTTACTTGACTCTGTATGACAGTCTCTAGATCCATCCACGTCTCAACAAATGACCCAATTTTGTTCCTCTTTATGGCTGAGTAATATTCCATTGTATATATGTACCACATCTTCTTTCTTTCTTTTTTTTTTTTTTTTTTTAACCACATCTTCTTTATCCATTCGTCTGTCGATGGGCATTTAGGTTGCTTCCATGACCTGGCTATTGTAAATAGTGCTGGAATGAACATTGGGGTACATGTGTCTTTTTGAATTATGGTTTTCTCTGGGTATATGCCCAGCAGTGTGATTGCTGGATCATATGGTAATTCTATTTTTAGTTTTTTAAGGAACCTCCATACTGTTCTCCATAGTGGCTGTATCAATTTACATTCCCACCAACAGTGCAAGAGGGTTCCCTATCCCATACTATTCTAATAGTTTCATTTTTTAAAATGTAGATCTTTAATCTGCCAGCAAATTGTTGCTGTATGTGGTGTGTTAGTGGGATAGTTAAAACCCAAAACTTTAATACAATAGACACACTGAAAAGCGCACAAGTTCTAAGTGAATTTTCACAAACTGAACACACACTTGTGTAATCTGCACCCAGATCAAGAAATAGAATACGGCCAGCACCCCAAAAGCCCATTTGTCCCCTTCCAGTCACTATCCCCTGATGGAGGGTAACTGCTATACTGACTTCTAGCACCTTACATTAGTTTTCTAAGGGGATAATTTTATTTTCATGCAGATGGCTGCTTAAGTAGGCCAACACCATTTATTAAATTAGCCACTGTTTTCCCAGTGAGTTAAAATGCCTCCTTTGATTGTTGGTACTTGTAAGGAGAAAATGTATTTTTTGATGCAGTGGATGGATTGCATAACCCAATGTCTAACAAAGTCACATCTTCCATTATGGATCCCAGCTGGGCTCACCTGTAGCCAGAGCTTTGCTGGTTGGTGACTGATTTTCTCCATGTTCCTTGTGTGTGTCTAAATAGTTAGAAAAGCACTGATCCTACTGGCCCACTCAGAGAGGACATCCTTCAACTATGCCATGAAGGAGGCCGCCGTAGAGGCTTTGAAGAGGAAAGGATGGGAGGTCACTGTGTTGGACCTGTATGCCATGAACTTCAATCCTGTCATCTCCAGAAACAACATCACAGGTGGGAGCACCTCTCCCCTTTAATTAGGTCTTTGTGGATCTTCTCGCCTGTGGGTTCTCTGGCCCCACCTTGGCCCCTCTGGTGTCAGCCTCTCTTTTTCCTCTCTGCAGGTAAACTGGAGGACCCCGGGAACTCTCAGTATCCTGCCGAGTCTGTTCTAGCTTATAAAGAAGGCCGTCTGAGCCCAGATACTGTGGCCGAACAAAAGAAGCCGCAAGCCACAGACCTTGTGATTTTTCAGGTGTGGTTAAGACATCAAAAGGGGTGTTGGGACACTTGTGTTCTTATTGTCCTAAACCTGGCACCTAATTAGCTATGTAATCTTAGGAAAGTAACAGCCACTTGACAGCATTCTCTGTAGAGAAGGGTGATTACTTCAAAGGCGCAGTATTACACAGATTTACAGATGTCGTGAATCTGGCTGTATTACTCTTTGAAAATATGACTGTGATGGCAGAGATGACATTTGAGCCTTGAGCTTTTTTTCCCCAGTATGTTTAATCTTTTTCTTCAGTTAGTTATTTCTTGTGGAATCACTCAAGTTTGCAATTCTCCCCCGCCCCCATCTCCATAAGCACCCTGAGAATAGTTTGTGGAGCTGCTATCTGGAGGATTTGGACTCCAGAGAAAGTTCATTAATAGCCCTGAAGGGTCACTGAAAACGAGATACCTGAATTGGGCAGAGAATGATATTCATGTCCCCGTGGATACCCTGCAGAGAGTACATGGAGCCACTGCCACCAGTGGAGATGGAAAGCACTGCCTTCTTATTCTGTAAAAGAAAAGTCATTACCTTCCACATCTCCTTGGTGACAGGAAGTTAATGAAACAGCCCCAGGGAAAAGAACACAAAGGTCCCCCCTCCCATCTGTTTGTTACTTCATACATTGGCTCCTTTGAGCCTCACAGTATGACTCTGCAGAAGTACCAGCCTGGAAGATGGTACACAGAGGGGCAGGCCCAGGATTCCATACTCCTGGATGTGGCAAATCAGGTGAAGGTTGTCATGGTAACACAAAATCAGTGCTGACTGCTGGTGCCTAGGTGGAGTTATTTGTTGTTTTTTAATCTATCTCCCCACACTGCTAGGCATGTATCTAGGCTTGTAATCCAGGAGCTCTAAAAATGTTTCTTGTATAGTTTTGGGTGTCTGCAAAATGAAGACAGACTGACTTTTTTATTATGGACAATTTCAAACATACATAAAGAAGAGAAAATAGTATAATGATGCATCCACCATCCAGCTTTAACTCTCAGTATCCCCTCACCCCTGTTATTTCCTGGTGTATTTTAAAGAAAATCCTGAACATCATGTCAAAATATCTATGAAAATATCTATTAAAAATTTTGGGAGAGACATGCATCTCTCCCAAAGGGACCTGGAGCCTGATTTTGGTATCTAATTGTGCTCAAAACTCTGCCTCAGGACAGAATCTACCTAGAATCCAGGTGTTAGAAAAAGCAGAACCATCAACCTACCCGGAAAGGTCCCTTGTCATACACGGCAGCATACAAGTAAGCAAACTCGCCTATGAGCACTCACTCAAACCAGACTTTCAGGATGGCAGGGACTCCAAACCACTGCAGGGGAAACTGTGAGACAGAGGACAAAGAGGTCAGATGGGGAACACCCCCAAAATAGAAGACTTAGGGTGCTTAGCTGCTGCCCATGATGTCACTGAGGGGCGAACTTTCTTCAGGACATGTCATCCCTTCTGGAGGAGTTAGCACATTCAAGAAAAGAAAATTTTAAAGAAAAGAAAATTATTGTCCTTGGTCAGTCAACTTGACATTCCTGTTTCTGCCTAAAAATACAAATATTGGGTGTGTGTGAAGAAAGCCACATGCAATAAGATTTGCTTCTATGAAATCACGTTTGGCAGCAAAGTCTGAACAGCAAGGATTGCAAAGTTGGCTTCAGTGTGTGTTGCCTAAATCAATATTTTCCCAAGAGCTTGCTTTTGTGGGTGTGGTTTCAAAAATATGAAACCTGTACCTTGTGCTCACAGATTTAAAATCCTATCATTTAGAATAAACAGAACCACTCACATATGCAAACAAATGATCAGTGTGACTTAAGTTCATCAGGGAATTGCCATGAGAAAGACCTATTGGGCCTCTTGTCCTGGTAAAAGCTAAGCATACCAGTATTTCTTCTTCTCCTTGACTCACTTAAAGGCAATGACAACAGGAACATGCCCAGAGGTTAAAAAACAAAACTAGGACAGAGAAAAAATTTTTAAGACTTGATAGGTCTCTCTTTGAAGGGTGGTTGACCTACAGGAAAGGGGATAAGGAAGTAGAGTTTTAGGACACGACTGAGAATGAGACCTGTATTCTCACCCTGAATCTGCCAGTAATTTGCCTCATCAGTAAAAAGAGGGGCTTGAGGTATCTCTAGTAGCTTCTCACATTCTCACATTTATGATGCTCCAACCGTGAGGGGCCAGATCTGCAGCTTTTACGATAAATGTGCAGGTTGTTTAGGCAAGTAGATTTGGTCCCTTGTGAATGTTCTACAGTCAGGGCTGAAATAGAATTGGCTGGTTTGCCAGGTATTGAACGTTTACTCTCTCAAGTTGTTCTTGGAGGGACTTCCCTGCTGGTGCAGTGGTTAAGACTCCGCGCTCCCAATGCAGGAGGCCTGGGTTCGATCTCTGGTCAGGGAACTAGATCCCACACGCATGCCGCAACTAAGGAGCCCGCCTGCTGCAACTAAGACCCAGCAAAACCAAATAAATAAATAAATATTTTAAAAAAGGGGGGCCACCTATAGGATTAGGGAATTAACATTAACATTGGAGAATAAATGGTAAGAATAATTTATTAAGACTTGTCTAGTAATGTGGGGAGGCAGAGAAATGCACATGTGCATGCCTTGGCAAGGGTCAGCTGCCAAGAAGCTGAAACTCACCCTTAGGTAATAGAACTTCGGGCAGTTTTGGCACAGAATGCCAGGCTGGCACAGTTTCAAGGTTTTCTTCATTCAAAGAGCACAGCTGAATAGGCTAAAATAGGTAACAACTAGGTACAGAAAGCACAAGGTGAGAGAGGGTGGAGCTATGAACTAATTTTCCAGGGTGCCTCAGGCCTCCACATCAGGGTGTCCTGTTGGGAAACCCAGATTAACTTTTGTTGTTTGTATATGGTACAAGGTCTGTGGGGTTTGATCTGTGACTCACCTCTGTGCTTTGTGTATCCCCAGAGTGGCACTCTGCATTTCTGTGGCTTCCAAGTCTTGGAACCTCAACTGACATATAGCATTGGGCACACTCTCGAGGATGTCCGAATTCAGATCCTGGAAGGATGGAAGAAACGCCTGGAGAATATTTGGGATGAGATGCTACTGTATTTTGCTCCAAGTAGCCTTTCTTTTCTTTTTTTTTTTTTTTTGCAGGCCTCTCACTGCTGTGGCCTCTCCCGTTGCGGAGCACAGGCTCTGGACGCGCAGGCCCAGCGGCCATGGCTCAAGGGCCCAGCCGCTCCGTGGCATGTGGGATCCTCCCCGACCGGGGCACGAACCCGTGTCCCCTGCATCGGCAGGCGGACTCTCAACCACTGCGCCACCAGGGAAGCCCCCCCAAGTAGCCTCTTTGACCTAAACTTCCAGGAAGGATTCTTAATGAAAAAGGAGGTACAGGATGAACAGAAAAATAAGAAATTTGGCCTTTCAGTGGGCCATCACTTGGGCAAGTCCATCCCGACAGACAACCAGATCAAAGCCAGAAAATAAGATTCACAAGACTTGATTTCCTTCTAAAATATAGCCAAATCTAGATTTCTTTCTTGGGGTTCCTTGACTTGCTTTAGTTCTTAAGATTTGTGTTTTTCTTTTTCCACAAGGAATGGATAGAACAGACTATATTCATACATTTTTGTATAGTTTTGTTAAACATAACCGATTCTGTTTTTTTTTTAATTAATGAATTTATTTATTTATGGCTGCGTTGGGTCTTTGTTGCTGTGTGTGGGCTTTCTCTAGTTGCAGCGAGTGGGGGCTACTCTTCGTTGCGGTGCACGGGCTTCTCATTGCAGTGGCTTCTCTTGTGCAGCACGGGCCCTAGGCGCATGAGCTTCAGTAGTTGTGGCACGCAGGCTCAGTAGTTGTGGCACGTGGGCTCTAGAGCGCAGGCTTAGTAGCGACACACGGGCTTAGTTGCTCTGCAGCACTTGGGATCTTCCCGGACCAGGGCTCGAACCCGTGTCCCCTGCATTGGCAGGCGGATTCTTAACCACTACACCACCAGGGAAGTCCCAAATGTAACCAACTGCTATCATGGCAAAATCTAATTAGGCTCAAAAGGCCTCTCAGGCTTAGGCTGTAAAGCCGGAGAAAAGGGTGTAGAAAGATCCCAGACAGTATTCTTTAAGGTCCTCTACTCAACTTAATTCCTCTCTTTAGAGATACGTTTTTAGGAATAAATCTGGCTAGAGCATCCAACTCCTCAATGATCTATTTTTCTTTTAATTACCTCTCTGTGGTTTATGGCAGAAGGGAATTGCTCAGAGAAAGAAATGATGAAATCTGTCTGACCTAAGGGACTTGTTTAGTAATTACTACTCTCTGCTTGTTTATGATATATATTGGCTTTAATTACTACACAATGACTATTATGCCTAATATGAGTGTCATTCTCCTTCAGCTTTTGTTGTTTCTATACAGTGCACACAGACACCTTGAAATGAAAAGCTAAAAAAACCCTCTTTAATCTTCTAATTTAATGTCTGCAAATAAACCAACACCTCTAAACACTACATCTGCTACAATGAATGAATTCATGAAAGGAAACAGTACTCCCAGTATCTAAAAACAGCTTGCCACAAACAGTACTTTATTTCAGATCCATGTAACTAACCTTCTGGAAGTTCTTCCTGTATCATTGCTAAACTGATGACTTGCCTTTTAAGGATGTGTTTTGGTTTCATGAATTTAGGGACAAAATTGTGAGCCGAGAGTCTCATTAACTTTGGTGAACAATTTTGACGTTAACATTCTAACTTCCTATTTAAATGATTGAGGTGCATCTCTACTCACTGTTGGTATAACTTAAGTAGAAAATGATGAAAGAACGCCCTCTTGTGGTGCATAGAAAGAAAACATGAGAAAATGATGCAAAGCAAGGTTGCATGAAACTGGGAACAGCCTCTTACCTGCCAAGGAAATGATGGCATCAGGCTGGAGAACCTCATGTGCCAGATGCCAGCAGGCACTGGGTATTCTTTCCACAATATCCACAATGGCAGATGGCTGGGTGCTTCAGTTTGAAAACATTTGAAAATATTTACTGTTGCTTTCATCTTCACTGCAGTTTTATGTAAATTTCTAAAAGTTCCAAATGAAATAAATAAAATCCATTTCTACAAAACAGAGCCACACTCACTGGTTTCAGAGAAGCTAGTGACAGAGGCATTCAGGCAAAAGTGGAATCTACTGGGGAAGAAGCGATCAGACGATTCAGTGATAAATTGTGGCCAGAAGCCTATATGGTGACTTGGCTTGAGACCTTGCCCAATAGGGCTGCTTCATTCTGAATCGCAAGGGAACCTACTAAGATTCTCTCAGGGAATTTAAAGGACATTTAAGGAGATCCAGGAAAGAGAGTGGTATAGAAATCAAGAAAAACACAGAATGCAATAAACAAATGCCAAGGAGCAATATTTATTCTGATTTGCCTGATTTATTCTGATTTATCTAATCAATGGGCCAGGCATTCTTCTAGAGGCACTGGGAATACAGCAGACAAAAAAACCTAGCCTCATGAAGTTTGCATTCTAGTAAAGAACGAGAGAAGAACAAATGTCAGTCAGGTGGTAATAAATGCTAGGAAGGAAGAGCAGGGTAAGAGGGTTAGAGATGGGATACGAGTTTTATACAGGGTGATCAAGAAAGATCTCTCCTATAAGGTTATATTTGGGCAAAGCCCTGATAAAGTGAGAGAGTGATACATGTAGGTCCCTGAAGAAAGAACATGCCAGGAGTGATGTGAGTGCAAACCCATGAGGCAGCAGCATGATCAGTATGCTTTAGGGAGGGCAAGGAAGTTAGTGTGACTAAAGCACAGAAAGCAAGAGAGGGATAGGTCAGACACAAAGCTGGAATCAGACCACAAAGGGCATTACAAGCATTGTGAAATGTAGAGATAGGAAGTCACTAAAGGGTTTTGAGCAGAGGTGTAACATATGATTTACATTTAAATCTGGTTGGTATGTGAAGAATCAAGTATAAGGGGCAATGATAGAAGCAGGGAGAACTGCTGGGAAGCTGTTATGACAATCTAGGCAACAAATGCTTTGGATCAAAGTGACAGCAATAGATGTATTGAGAAGTGGTTGGATTCTGGAAGTATTTCAAAGGTCAGAGTAACAGGATTTGATGATGGATTGGATCAAGGTCAAAAAACAAACAAACCGGGCTTCCCTGGTGGCGCAGTGGTTGAGAGTCCGCCTGCCAATGCAGGGGACATGGGTTCGTGCCCTGGTCCGGGAGGATCCCACATGCCGCAGAGCGGCTGGGCCCGTGAGCCATGGCCGCTGAGCCTGTGCATCCGGAGCCTGTGCTCCGCAACGGGAGAGGCCACAACAGTGAGAGGCCTGTGTACCTCAAAAAAACCCAAAAAAACCCAACCCTCAAAGGTATTTTGGCTTAAACAATTGGAAGAATAGAGATTCCATTTGCTTAGATGGGGAAGAATCTGGAAAGAGTATTGGTGGCAGAAGTTGGGAGTGGGAAGGGGAGAATCAAAATTTCACTTCAGACATGTTATTTCTGAGATGCCTGTTAAGACTGTCAAGTAGATAGTTCGATAATAGGAACCTGGAGTTAAAGAAGTTATGGCTGGAGATATACATTTGGAAATTTTCAACACATAGTCTGTAAAGCAATCTGACTGGATGAGCACACCTAAAAATTGAGTTATGATAAAGATCTGATGATTGACTTCTAGGGTTCTCCAATGTTAGGAGGTCAAGAAGACGAGAATGGAAAAGGCCAGTGAAGCAGAAGAGATGAGTGTGGTGTCCTGAAAGCCAAGTGAATAAAGTGTTTCAAAGAGTGTCAAACACTGTTGGTAAACCAAGTGAAACAGCCCTCAGGATTGACTTTTGGGTGGCCATTGGTGATGCTGATGAGCTATTTCAGTAGAGCAGGGTGATAAAACCTGATTGGAATGGGTTCAGGAGGATGAAAAAGAGAAAGTGGAAATAGTACGTATGGGGGATGTGGGGATGTGTGGTCAAATAAAATTGTTTGATATGTTTAAGAGATGAGGGACATTACACAAAATTTATATACCAGTGGGTATGACTCAGAGAGAAAGGTTTTGATGCTGGAGAAAGAGGACAATTATATATGTATACATATAACTGAATCACTTTGAATCACTTTGCTGTACTAACATAACAAAATCAACTATAATCCAATATAAAATAAAAATTAAATTAAAAATTAAAAAAAGAAAGAGGACAATTAAAGGAACAGGAGCATGTATTTGAAAAAGCAAAAGGATATGGATCCAGTGCACCAGAGGCAGAAGAGCAAAGTAGCAACAGGACTGGTACACTTATTAGGCACTTAGCTCCTGTGTGCCAGGAACTAAGTAGTTTTACACTGATTAATTTACTTCTTATAACAACCCTAAGAGGATCATTCATTTTTCTTTCCACTTTATAAATAAAGAAATTGAGGAATGGAGAGGTTAAACAGTAGGTATAGGAGCCAGAACTTCACCCAAGCAGGCAAACTCAAGAGCCTATGCTTTTGGACTTCCCTGGCAGCGCAGTGGTTAAGAATCTGCCTGCCAATGCAGGGGACACGGGTTCGAGCCCTGGTCCAGGAAGATCCCACATGCCTCGGAACAACTAAGGCCGTGTGCCACAACTACTGAGCCTGCGCTCTAGAGCCCGCAAGCCACAACTACTGAGCCCATATGCCCTAGAGCCCGCGTGCCTAGAGCCCGTGCTCCGCAACAAGAGAAGCCACCACAATGAGAAGCCCGTGCACCACAACGAAGAGTAGCCCCCGCTCGCCGCAGCTAGAGAAAGCCCGTGCGCAGCAACGAAGACCTAACGCAGCCAAAAGTAAATAAAGAAGTAAATAAATTTATTTAAAAAAAAAAGAGCTTATGCTTTAAATACTATGCAGGCAGGGACAATGACAACATGAAATAGAGGACAAGAGTAGTAATCAATTGTCTTTCTGAGAGAAAGACCATTAAGTGTTGCTGTCGAGAAACTATAGCTGCTTTTATACTTCTAGAGTCCCTCTGTGTCCTGAGCAGGGATAAATGATGTTCGGTTCTTTTACAGGCCTAATTATATGGCTGCTGAGAACTGTCTGCTCCTCACAAGATAATAGAGCAGGACTCTTACCAGCTTGGAGTAAAGCAGGACAGCTATCTCCCTTGTTCTGCACACTGTAACTTAAATTATGTAACTCAGGATAGCATCAGCCTTTCCGGCAGCCACTCATATGAGGTCCCATTTTCGGATCAGTCTTTTGCCCACATACGCTGTTTTTAGGACCCCAGTACTTTTGATATTTATACTTATTTAATTTCATTTGGTTATTACTCCTTTCCAGTGCTGCTGAAGTCAATAAATGCCAAAAGACAACTTTTAAACATATTTAGAACAATGGCAGCATTGTTGTCACTTTAGACTCCTGAAGTGACAACTCATTTAGATATATACATTTGGATGTGTTAAAAAATTCAGTCACTTTCACAGAATCAACAGACACTGTCTATATTTGATAAGAAGGTATAAGCATACTGTTTAAAGCAGTGCTTCTGAAGCTTCAGTTGTTTATATATCAAATACATGATATTCATGTATCACCTGTATTAGTATTTATTTAGTATTTCCCCATCGTCTAGTAAGTAGACACATTATATGTTTGTCTAATGTACATACAAACCTTATATATATATGTTTAAAGATAATGTTTACCCATGTATCACCTGAAATCATTTTGGGCACCACTAGTGATATATGTACCACATTCTGATATATATATATATGGAAATAACTTACAGAAAAATAAAAAGAGCTTGCCTCTGGGTGTGGGACTGAGGACTGGAGAGACTTGGTTTTCATCAAAAGTACCTCCATAATACAGGATTTGTCACCACACGTATCTATTGTTTTACTAAACATGAAACGTTTAAACTAAGTAAAACAAACAAAAATTCTATTACACTAAGTCACTTGGTACACTGCCTGGTACAATGTAACTATTCAAAAATATTTCTATATTTCATACCTTTTCCTACTGATTTTTTAAGTTCAATCACATACTCATGTCGCTCAAAACTGACATTCACGGATATGACTTCATTCATAAAATCTGAGGAAAAAAGACAGTTAACTACTACAAAATGAAAACTTTCAATGTTTTATTTTTGACTGCAGCTGTTTACAGAAATATAGTTGCAAGTATACAAATGTTCCAATAGAAGCAAAATATCTTTTTAATATTTAACAAGTTATCACAGATAGCTAAAAACATAGATGCAAATGAAATTCCCTCAGAGAATAAACTGAAAATATCTGGTGTCAGTGCTCTGAAATCCCAACTATGAAAGCCATATACACAAAAATGTAACCCTTACTTACATCATTGCAGGACAATGGAAGAAGGCAGTTCAGTGGTTGATCAGTGTGCTCAAGCAAATAAAATTAAATAAAAAAGTTAAATGGCAGAATGGTAGCTAAACCACTTGAGAACAGGTTAATAACATAACTGTAGTATATTCATTAAAAGACTAAGTAAAAGAAATGAATGAAACAGTAAAAATTGTCCAAAAAAAGTAATAAATACTTGGAGCTTATCAATTCAATGTAAGGGAACAAGGTAAGCAGATACATTCATTAGATCAAAGGAAATTAGCTTAATATCATTGGAATCAGTTTGTCGCTATGAAAGTCATAAACACTTCCATGCAGGACAGTTCTTTATTGGACACAGTCTGATTCCAAAGCCACTCTCAAACATCTGAGATGTGTGTGTGTGTGTGTGTGCTGTCCTGAGGTTCATTAGCTAAAATAATAATAATAATAATAATAATAATACAAACTATTTCAAATCAGGCAAGTTACTTCTGGAAAAAAAAACAAAACAAAACAGGGTGATACGGTTAAACACAGAGCCTTTTAAAGGAAATATTACAAGTTGGAGTTGAACAGAATTGTGGTATGGTATAATGCTTTGGATATACAAATACAGTATGCAATAAAGTGGGGAAGAGGGGAAGGGGAACAAGAAAGGAGGAATGTAGCTAGAGCATCTCCCAACAGCTTGCCTATGTATTTCCAGCACCAAAGTTTGCAGAGTAAGCCACTTGTATTTCCACTGCTCGTTTTAAGCAAAGACAGCAGTGGTGATTTTCATAAAGTGAGTGTACAATTATTTTCATTTTGCAATGTTCACTTTTCTTACATGAGTTTATTATTATTATTATTAATTGGTGATTTGTAAACACCAACAATTATGGAGGTACTGAATTATGCTCAAAATTAATGCTCAAATTAAATAATACAGTGTCTGTTTAACATCGTGTCTGAAGCTTAAGTTCCAAGGATAGTTAAATTCTAGTGCATCAATTCGCATACAAAGCAAGCTATTTTAAAAGAAGATTTATCTGTTAAAAAAAGAAATTAAATAAGGTGCTTTGTTGACCTGGCTAGCTATGTTATTTAATAGCTCAGATACAAATGTAAATATAAGGAATGAGAAATAATTTTGTTCTGAGAGTTGGTCTAGATGGGCCAAAATTGTGGTCTGCTGGTAAAGTAAGAGGCAATGAAAAGAAAGCTTTTATTATCACTGCCCACAATGTATCCATTTTACGGATAAACAGGAGACTTTAGCACCCGTCAATTGTATTAGCTACTTAACTGTCATAATAGTTAAAATAAACACAGAACATTGCACCTCTATATTTAAATCAGTCATTTAATGTAAACTTTTTAGTAAGTGGTATGAAAATGCCAAACTAAGTTAACTGAATTATCAATAACTAGACTAATTGTATATGTACATAAAATATACTGTATTTCTATAGGCAGTACTGAGAATAAATTAGCATTGCCAATAAATGATTATAGATAACCAGGTTAAATTGAATTTACATTAAAAACAATGTATAACTGTGTCTGTTTGAGTGGGAAAAAAAAGCCCTTTCTAGATCTTACTGTATACAGTTTACACCAGTGGTTCTCAAACTTTAGCATGTATCAGAATCACCTGAAAGGCTTGTTAAAAAACAGATTGCTGAGTCCCACTCCAGAGTTTCTGATTCACTATGCCTGGGATAAGGCCCAAGATTTTGCATTTTAAACTAGTTCCCAGGTGATACGGATGTTGGCTGGTGGGCTGAGGACCACACTTTGAGAACCATTGGTTTATACATACTATATATGTAGAAAACTATATACTATAATGCTATTAATATGAAACAAAAAATATAGGAAGAGGGCTGGTTTTAATTAACTCTCAAACATATAATTAGAAAGCTGAACATTTTAATGTTTCTAAAATGATTTTCTGAAGTGTAATAATTTCCCCTTATAGTCAGTTACATTTCAAAGTCTTAAGTCCTACTATACATTTTAGAAAATATTCCCATAACATACCAAGTTGGCTATCCAAAATAAAAAGGGACATAAATATTCTAAACAGTTAAGATATACTCATCAAGAAGGAATCATCACTATACAGCATTCTTGACTTCTTTGGAATGATTAAAGTGCATAATATCATTAGGGTATTGAGAATATTGCATAAAGGTTTGCAGTCTTTAGTGCCACTAACAGTCATGGAAATACTCACATGGGGAAAGCAGCTCTATCCCTAAGCTACTACTCTCCTGACCTGTTTGTTGCTGATGGCTCTTTCTTCAGGCACCACCACTATGGTAAGGAGCTGGAACATAGGCAAAATTAACAAAAAACAGAGGGATACTCAATCCAACTGTATTTGGCTGCAAGGAATTATTTTAGTTCTGGAGGGACTCAGATACAACTTCATTTCCTTTGACACTATTTTTCACAGGCAGATTTCTAAAGTTCTGATGGACAAGAAGTACACTATAATGAATTATTTGACTCTGTATGGTTAGAAAAATTGACATTACTAAGCTTTACCTAAACTATGTGTTAGTGGTTTATTTTCACCCATCTTATAATAAAGATCAGAGAAGGTGCTTCAAACACTACCTTTCTGAAATTTAACTATCCACATTTGTGTACATAGTCTCACATATAGTAAAATTTTCGATAGCATTCAGTTAAGACCTATTATTAGTTGGTCAAGATGAAGACAAATTTAGCTAATTTCTATAAAGGCTAAATAGTATAATTTTGTGATCTTTCACTTAGCCTCCTTCAAAGAAACAATTCTAGCTATGTATCTTTTTTGTTCCTCTTATGCCAAAGGGCGTTAGAAAGTTATGAAGTTGTTTCTATGGTGATCAAAAAATGGAGAAAAGAATGACTAAATAGAAAAAATGAAAGTTGAGACTATTAAAGTCATTTGCAATGTGTTTTTGGCAACAATGAAAAATGAAATTACAAGAAAGGGGCACTAACATGGTAAAAAGGCACTTTTCCATAAGCATTTAATCTAGATATAAAATATTAATTTAAAAAAATTTCCTGAAAGAGAAAATGGAGTAAAAATAGAATTTTATTAATAAGTGAGGCTAGAATGACACAAAAACAAATGAGGATTAAAGAAGTAAGTAGAGTGCTGGGACAATTCACAAATGATATTCTAGGTATTATTCTGATATTTACTATAGTATGAACATTATCTTCATGATTTAGCTCTAGTGACACAAATAAGCAGAGAAGAAAACCTTTTTTTAATACATGTTATGAGATTCTAAAGGTGATGAACTATATACAGTCAGTGTCTCTCTCTCTCTCTCTCTCTCTCTCTCTCTCTCTCTCTCTCTCTCATTAAGGCTCTCCATATAACCAAAGGCATGCAGATATAATGTGGCTGTCTTGGTTAGGGATGAAGCCTGTGGTCATGAAGCAGAGTAAAGCTAACAGATCTCATATAATTTTCAATTAATTAGAAAAAAGTCAACTGGAAAACAGATACTATAACAGAAATTCTCACCAGAAAGATGAAACATTCTCAAATTACTCCTAGTGAATATTTATAAACCATGCTGAATTTGAGATTTTGGTTATTAAAGCATTTAATTTCTGGTCTATAATTGCTGATGCATCTAAACAGACTTCACTTTTCCAAAATAAGCATCTACAATGGCTTAAATGGTCAAAAGGAATTATTATCTTTGTTCTGGAGGGACTCAAATATAACTTCTTTTCTCATTCCCTTTGACACAATTTTTCCTAGGCAGATAAACTGAGGTTCTGATGGGCAAGAAATGCACTATAATGAAATTCCCAACTACAGCATATACAGTATTACAAAAAAAGAAAGGAAGAAAGGTCCCTCATTAATACTGCTTCTATAATAAACAAAGCCCTTCATAAACCTGTTCTAGGGAGACTGGCGAAAACAGATTTGCATTGGTTAGATAACAACATGATACTCTATTTGTAATTAGAGTAAGGTAACATAACATGATAAAGCTCAGAAGCAAAATATGACTTCTAATTATTTTCTCCCATGTTGGTGTGGATATATAATGGAATGACAATAAGGAATAAAACACACACACACACACACACACGCGCACACTCATGCAGACACACAGGTAAGCTCCAAGCATTAATGTGAGTTGTTAAAAGCAAGAACAATTGAATGTAACGATAAAAAGGAATAAAATGTGGTTTATAGTTTATTTAGGTCCTTCTGCCATAAGTAAATTTAATAAATTGTTGTTTCCAAGGCCTCTGTTGGCTCATGGAGTCTCTCCTATATGTAGATATAACTTGTAACAGTAATCTTGAAACTGCATTATTAGCACAAGTATCAACCACTGACCACTAAGCTAACTCTTCAATAAGAAGACGAGTACTTTTTGTAACCAAATAGTATGTTCTGAATGCTATACTTAACATTGACCTTTTAGGGGTAAGGAACATTTAACAATGTAAAAAAAAAAATCCATCATTATTGAATAAGAATATGGTATCTTAGCACAGCCCTTGTACAAATAACCACAAAACTTATGAAAATAAAAATTGGGTTTTCTGCCTCCATCCAATCAAACCACTACAGTTCAGGTGTATGTTCTGTTCTAAACTTAGATATTATAAAACAGAAAATTGGTCCCTGGTGACTTGGCATTGGCAATCAGCATTTTACAATGATAAACTTCTTGCTAAATAACAGAAGTCAGCACCCAAGCCAGTCTTCTTGCCACCACTTTATCCATACAGCAGTGTTAACATTCTAACTGGAACTTGATGAACAAACAGACTTCCTGAGTCTCCTGTGTAATCTCTTGGGAAAAAATTCAGAAAACTCAGAAATAAACTTACAGCATTTTATTTCTACTTCTTATTTTTATACCAGTGGGTTGACATGAGTCAACCCTCTGCAGTTAAGAGTTTTACATTTTAAAACTGAAGCACTGGATTGTGTGGTCCTTCTCATACCCTGAACTATACTGGGTAAATTTTCCTGATGGGGTGGGGAGAGAGAGATATATTGAGGAAAATGCTTTTGGTTTAGAGAATTTATAAAGTAGCTCTGGATATTACAAGATGGGGAAAATGTTATTAAAATTACAAACATGGGTTTTTTTTAGTGTCTTTATAAATAAAAGGCATAGAATACAGAAAGCCAATTAATAATAACAATAACAACAATAATAAAATATTAAATATATAGTGAGCAAAGACTGAATGGCTCATTCTTGTGAAACTCCACTTGACACAACTGCCTGGATGGGTTTCCTTACTCTAACGTTTTGCTGAGTGAAAGATCCAGCGAACACACAGTGAGCTGCCTTTAGCCCACTAATCACATCAAGGAACCACCTGATGGAATGGCCACAGATGAAAAGGTCATTTGTTTCAAAAGATACTTAAATACTCAATAAAGACATAACAAACCCCCCCTCACTTTTATCAGACGCCACGTTGTGGTAGAACATCAGACAAACTCACAAATTTACCACAAAAATGTGTGGCAAAAAAAGAATAGTTTATATATATGTATATATATAAATTTCTATATTTATGCCAATGTACTCACTCAGTACAAATAGCAAAATAGTATACCATTTCCTAAATACAAAATATAGCTTTCCAAAAAAATGAAACACACATTAGATATAAACCATCCAAAACTTGAACGATTGAAAACTGTATTCAAAATTAAATGACCCAGAGTAGGTCTCTTTCTGAAAAGTTCCCTTCATATCGGCAAGAAGCCTGTACTACTGAAAACATAATTCAATGCCTCTCAATCAGAGAGAGAAAGAAAGGGTTGGGGGTGGAAGGAAGAATAAATGAGAACAAAGAGAAAAAACAAATTAAAGAAGAGCACAAAGAACCAAGGAAGACCATCACAAAAAGGGGGAAAAATCTGACTATATAAACAAAACCAACACCACAATTCCACAAAGTTCAGCTAAATGTATCGGATAGAAAAAATAAAAAACAGAATTGTAGCCTTCAACAAACAATTAACAGGCTAATTTTTGTACACTTAAAAAATAAATGAAACGGACAAGAATGCCAAAACATCTTATCTACCTATAGAAGCCACACACAATTTGGCCTTAAACTGTATTAACAGCTTTCTACATGCCAAAAGGAGAGTAAGACATAAGCATGTGTCCAGACAACAGGTTGTAGAGAGAAGCAGGCATCCCATGGGTGGTGAGAACACCCAAATCTGTATAACTAATGCTACAACTGCAAGTTCTGGAGTGTGTTATTTTGCTCTCTATAGATGTAACACAAATTAATTCTTCATATTAAGTCAATGATATGACCCTGTAAAGCCTAAGGCTTGTGGGAACCATCAGATAAGTGACCACTTCAAACTGTAAAGCACTGAGGTGACAAGTGAATTACACTCACTGCAGCTCAGGGAGAAGTGATGTTTCAAGAAATTTTAGTTTGTCTTTTTTTTTTTCAGATTAACATTTACACTGTTTCCTATTAGAGGGAAAAATTTGAAGACTTCAGAACAGCACCGTTCATGGAAAAAAAATGCATTGTTTCTTGTTTCTCAGGAGTCAGCTCCCCTCATTCCTGAAAGGATACCCCCCCGGCCTGTGCTGCAGGAGTTGCTGGGTTACCCCAGATCAAAGTGGTCTTTTCATTTAAGTTACTACAGGATCACAAAGCTAGTAGTATATTACTAATTGTCTAAAATAAAGTGAAGAAGAGGGGAAGAATAGTATCGCTGAACATAAAAAGGGAATACCAGTTCAAGACTGGGATAAGAAGAAAACAGACTTGAATTACTCTGTCAGTTTTAACTACTGTAGGAGGATATCAGAACTTAATTTACCATATATTATCCCCTTCATTTTTAAATAGAGCAAGATGTTTATATTTTTCTATGCACAGTTATGGCTAAAACCCTTAACAGAAACACAGAGAATTAACAACTCTCTGAAAAATAAAATCAATAGCATTCCAGCTGTTCCCAGTTTGTGTGTTGTCTGTGATAGAGTCCTCTTATCTGTGTAGAGCTCTTAATACAGCTTACCTGTCAGAATGTTACCCCTTCAGTTTCTCTATAAAAACAGAATAAAGATTGCTTCACTTTGGCCAATAGCTGTGCTTTTTATATTGAAAAATCACAGCCTAAGTTATGATTTGAACTTTCCTTTTTCAAAAGCCACTACTTGACTAAATGCAGGAAAGAAAATCTGAATGAAGAACAAAAGTAAACATGAAACATGAATTATTTTCTAATAGCAATAATAACTGAGTGATCCAGCTTATCAATTTAAACTGTATTTTTAAAGAAATAATGCCTAGGAAAATAGCAACAATTAATTCTGTCAGCTGGAAACTCAAATAGATTCTCAGTCATCACTGTTATTAGGAATATAAAATAAAAAGATGTTAACAATGGTGGTTAATCACTGCAATAGGCAGCATAGGTGTGCCCTTTTGCAGTCAGAGTAAAATCCATCCATTTATTCAATCACAGTTTTTCATATTTTGTTTTCTTTTTAAAGTAACAGTTCAATAATCCTCATGGAATCACAAGATCTCAGGGTATCTTGAAATCAGGATTTTCTTCATGGAATTTCTAAAAAAAGAAGAGGTTTAATATAACTCAATAGGGAGGGAAAGCCTTTACAAAGTTCCCGTAGCCCTGAATGATCCCAAAGTATATTACAGTACTACAAATGATATTTTATCATATTTATACTGTCAGACGTTTCAGATTCAATATTTATTTCTTGAGGAATGGAGATATGAGACATAATTATATCTGATATATAGTACATTCATCAGATGTTCTGTCATTCCAAGGAAAAGAAGCTTAGAGCCAGAAGGAATGCCCAGTATTAACAATATGACCTAAGCTATCATTCAGAGTAATTTATTTAGGGTAAAAAAGTACCATCTTGTGAGAAAGCCATATTTTAAAAGATCAGAGTCCTAACAGTGTTATTACTTAACTCAAATCTGCTAAGAATAAAATTTATTGATGCTTTTCAACAAGAAAAAAGCCAAAATGCAATACTCACATATCCAGTTAAAAGGAGCCAGTTAAGTTGTTCCCTTGGTTTTGCAATGAAACAAGCAAATCAATCTTTTCAATGTCCTGATTGGTGTTTATAGAGGATGCCAGTGGAGAATTCTCTGGCATTTGCTGAGAAAGAAGTGTTGTCACAGGTGGCTGGCCCTCGTTTTGTGGTTGGCCTGGCTGACTTATGGCCATCAACTGATCTGGCAATGTAGCTGGTCCAGAAGTTAAAAGCTGACTACAGTCTGCAGAGATATTTAAAATAGAGAAGCTATCTGATTAGTTATTTTCTGTTAAGATTCATAAGAAGGTATTTATTAGTGGCTAAGGTAAATTCATTACTGTGTTTGCTCATTATAGAGTTAAAAGCGAGGCACCTGACAGCCTCCAAAAAGGTTTTCATTGAACAGTAGTAGAATTCACCCTAGGTTTCCTCTAAGCAGTATAAAAATACAACAATGCTTAGTTATCACCATAAGTCCTATATAATTTCCTTGCTATATAAACATTTAAAGAAACATGGTTTTCTACCTCCTTGGAAACTACTTACTTTAATTGGCTGAAAAATTTTCTGTCATTCTTACTTCATTTTCCTTTCAAGTTTGTATCTTAAAATGGCAAACACATACATTTATATATGTTACCACATTTAATCCTCCCAATATCCTTTTCAAGTATGTAATATTACCACCACTTTAGATATGGAAACTGAGGCTCATGCAGGTCAAATATCCTGTCTAAGGTCTCAGTCTGTAAGATGTATAGCTGGGATTTGAACTCGATTCTGTCTAACTACAATCCGTGCTCTTAAAACCACTATGTTGTGCTTTCTTCTAGTAATAATAATGTGACCATTTCGACCAATAACATTTAAGAAATGAGAAATTAGAAAGAGTTTCTTACTATTTTGAATGCCAAATAAGAACATTCCTGAAGTCTGCTGAGAAGAGCCAGGAGAATTTTGTAGTTGGTTCATTGTGCCTCCTGTAGTGTTGTGAAATAAAGTAGCCTGTGGTTGAGGTGAAGATGTGGCTCCCTGGATTCCAGGCATGTTGTTCTGAGGGGAATAAAGGGGAGACTGTTGCATGTCTTGTTGGTTTATACTGTTCTGCAATGCAGACATGGATGCTGGAGAAAGGAAGAGTGTTACTTGCTGCTCTTGAGAACTGGGTGACCCTTGGACCAACTGAATCTGAGGAGAGCTATGGAACAAGGAGGTCTGTGATGATTCGGACTGGGCAGGACCTGGGTTCTGAAGTGAGGAAACTGTGGGCTGGTTCTGAAATTGCATGGGCTGCTGTTCTTGATTCATTGGGGCCATATTATTTTGTTGATGAAAAATTGACTGGTTCTGCTGCTCTTGATTAGCCATTGGATTTTGACTCGGGTTGAATATCATGTTTGGTGGTGGCTGCTTTTGAGATGCCATTGGAGCCATGGTATTCTGATTGCTGAATAAAATGCTCTGCTGCTGCTGCTGCTGCTGCTGCTGCTGCTGCTGCTGCTGCTGCTGCTGCTGCTGCTGCTGCTGCTCCTGGGATGCAGAGTTACTCTGGATGGCAACCATTGAGTGCTGTGACTGGAAGATTGTTCCTTGTTGGTTTTGAGGCATTGGATTAGGAGGAAGGGAGCCCAAGGAAACCTGAGGCTGAAACAGACCTTGCTGGGAGGGCTGTGCCTGTTCTTGGGAAAGCATAGGGGTCTGGATGTGTGGTATTGGAGTCTGCTGTTGGAATGCAGCTTGCTGCTCAGTGTTTGATGTTGACTGAAGTGGAGAAATTGAATTCTGAGCTGCAAAAAATGAAATCTGTTCTTCTTGGGCTACTGTGTTAGTTTGAAGATTATTCATTGGACTCTGGGAAAGAAATATGTTGGCTGACTGCTGGTCTTGAGGAACAGAAGAGCCCTGTAGCACAGCCATGGTATTTTGAGAGTGAAACATTGGAGGCTGCATTTGTTCAGAGGAGGTTGTAGAAGTCTGACTGTGGACAATAGGACTTGGACTATGAAAAATAGAACCTTGAGTTTCCTGGGAAAGGTTCTGAGCATCAGCAATAGGATTCTGAGGATGAAAGAGTTGAGCCTGTGAATGAGAAGACTGCGGCAAAAAATTCCCTGATTGGAGCGACATCATCTCATTACCTTGCTGGAATAAACCATTACCTTGCTGCGGGGTACCATTATTTTGAACGCTTATCATACTTTTCGTAGATGAAAAAAGGCTAACTTGAGGTTGACTGTCCCCACTATGTTGCATTTGGACCATGGTCTGAAAGACACTGTTCTGAATCTGTTTTGCTTGTGCTCCAGTTTCTTCTCCATCTGCTGAACTTGATGTCTGAAACATGGTGGTGCCAGGAGTTGCAACCTGCTGTGTGGTGGTTGTAGCAGTTTCATTTCCAGAAACTGCAGGAGGAGAAGAAAACAATTCACATTGCATTTGCATGTCCTCATTGGCTGATAACGCACTCATCATATGAGAAGTCTGCTGGTATACTGGAGACTGCTGAAGGTTTCCATTTGCTGAAGCAGTTGAAGGAAATAGCTCTGACTGAATCTGGGCAGCTGCCTGGCAGATACTCTGTTGCATCTCTATCACCATTGCAGCTGATGATTCCATCACTTGCTGTTGCTGTTGTTGCTGTTGTTGATTAGATAATGTGTTTTCATTCTGTGGGTGAACACTTTCAGCTCTTCCAGCTATTAAATTATCTGGTCTGGTATGGACTGCTGGCTCTGTTGAGGAAAACATTCCAGGGCTTACGCTATTTTGAATTTGACTGACTTGTTGAAAAATGTCTGCACTAAGCTGTTCTTGAACATTCTCATTACCATCTGGAGCAGAAAATAAAACTGAAGATAACTGTTGTTGTGCCTCTAAAACTTGTTGGACCAAGTCAACATTTCCATTGCTGCCACTAGTAGTACTGCCTGTAAAACTTCCAGCCTGCAGCTGTTGAATTGTATTCTGTAGCTGCTGACTCACACTATTTGGTGATGGGAAAATATTTGATGAAATCTGCTGCTGTAAAGTCTGTGCTTGTTCTTGTAGTGGTGACTGCTGCTGTTGCTGTGACGCCTCAGTCAGGTGTGACAAATTAACCACTGTACCATCTGACTGTAATACCTCTCTAGACTGAGTTTCTCTTGTCTGAAACTGTGTAGCCTGCTGCAGTAGTGCATCACTGTTGGGCAGCTGACTAGAAGCAGAAACTGCTGGAAAGGTACCAGGCTGTGAAATGTCCTGTGTTTGGATAGTTGTCAGGGTCTCTGGGTTGTATGCCTTGGGCTGAATCTGTTGCTGCTTTTCGTTTTCAGAAGGTAAGTGGGAAGATGATGATGATGATGAAAAAGACCCATTTCCGGCTATGTTAGAGATATTTTCTAATGTTTGTTGAGTGGATCCAACTGTCTTTGTAGTCTAAAAAATAAAAATCGCCAAATAACATGTACATATAAATATTAAATGAGCTCATATAATACTTCAAAAATTATTATTATTATAAAAACATATGCAGGGCCAATTTTCCCCTCTATATTATTATTTGGAAAACAGGTGTAAGACTGTGATTCTCAGTGATAACATTATGTCTTACTGTCATCGGCATTTTTAAATAAGTATTATAAGCAAAGATAGTCAAACAAGTAGAAGTAGAAGAATAATCAGCTGCTGGAGAGTAAGAACATAATAATTCTATGGTTGATGAATTAATAGCCAATTTAAAAATATCTCCATTTGTAGATCACTGGTAACATTGTTGGGAGGGGGGAACAAAGGTAAAATGGAAAAGGAGTTATAGGAAAAGACTGAGGGAGAAAAGGAAATAAAATGTCTCTAGTTTTGAAAATGCTAAAACCAGTACTTTCATTAATACCACACATCACAAAAGTCTAGCTAATGTATTAGTTCCTCCCTTGTCAAAAATGTATATTAGCATATAGCTGATTCACTTTGTGATACAGCAGAAACTAACACACCATTGTAAAGCAATTATACTCCAATAAAGATGTTAAAAAAATGTATACTGGAAGTTGCTTTGCAGGCTATTTTATTTGAATATAAAATCATTTACTCTGCAAAGCAAAATTCATTAAGTAAATCCAAAGAGAAACAGATATAAAAGAAATAGGAGAAGTAAAAAGCATAAATATGGGGAAAAGAAATCAAACTACTCAAAATATAGCAATTTTTATATTTGAGGTTAACATGTAGGGCACTAGTCAATACAGCTCACCTTAAAAATAGGGGAAGATCTTTTCTCTGCTGTTACTTCCATTGGAGTAACATCTTCACTCTTAATCACACTGCTTGATATGAGTGGAGTGATCAGAGCATTAGGAAGAATATTTACCTTATCTAAGTTACATCCAGCAGTTTTCATTGCTGCACAAACATCAAAAAAAGAAAGAAAAGTTTAAAATCACTGAAATCATCAACTATTTCATTATACTGTGCGTTGACATTAGTCATGATTTAAATGTCTATTTTTTGATGCTATGATGGTAGCATGAGATACAAAACTGGTGTGTCAAACTGTGCCCTCTTTTTTTTTTTTTCTTGGTCGTGCTGCGCGGCATGTGGGATCTTAGTTCCCTGACCAGGGATTGAACTCACGCCCCTTGGCGGTGAGAGCGCGGAGTCCTAACCACTGGACCACCAGGGAATTCTTTGCCTTCCCTCTTTTAAAGTAGCAGTGCCCTGAGGACTCCTGGTAAGAGCCTGAGACTATGAGTTAAATATCAACAAGTGAGCATTTCAGTTATCAAGTGATACTCCCCAGCAGCCTTCCAAGGTGCCCTGAATTAATACACTGCTTAACATGACCATAATATATTATAGGATACAGCTTGGAAATCTCCAGGAGGTTCAAGCTACTCAATTACAACTGTTATGTTCTCCTCTTAGTAACTGACTGCCTGGCAGTATAAAGCCAAACTTTTTAAAGGCCATAGGATTGTCTGAACATTTCTTTCCTCAACAAAACTCAAGCTTCTCATTAAAAGATGTCACCAATTAACCAAACAGATTTCACTTTTCTAAATTAATGACTTAGAAAATTTGAATTTGCCAAGTTGACACATGGACACATTTCTCTTTTAGAGAGTACTTAAATTTCTGAAAAGAAAAAATTTTAAGTCCTATTTTAGGTATACCAATTAAATTTCCAAATCAAAACCAGCAAGTATTTTTCTACTTCCATTTTCAGAAGTAGTTATAGATTAACAACCAAGGAAAGGTAATACATAGCAGATAGGTAAGTTCTACCACTTCATTGTAACTATTTTTCCCTCTTGATTCTCTTTCTTCTGTCTATTTAAGTCTGCCATTGGCACTTAGTGGAGCATACTGATAATCACTAATGGCAGTCTTCTAAACTGAACACATAGCCAAATTCTGATCTAAAAGTTTACCACTACTTTGAGACCCTGTGTAAAGAAATATAGATTCCCCAGAAGGCTCAGCTGTTAAACTTCTTTTTTTATTGAATTATAATTAACATACAATATTATATTAGCCTTAGGTGTACAACATAGTGATTTGGTATTTTTATACATAGATTTCTTAATTTGATATTGAGAAGAAATCCTGGCTACAAAGAGGGTTTTAAAATGAGCAGGATAGTTATCTTTGTAAATATTTTGATTTAAAAATATTTGAAACCTTCTAGTCTCTATTCAGCTTGTCTCACAGCCAGCTGGCTAGAAACAATTCCTATGGAAATTGATTATACTGGGGGAGGGAAAAGTGCCCATTTAACTTTCAATATTCTATGCTTTATTACTCTAAGAAATGAATTATTTACTCATGAGTTCTCTGGACCTATTTTCACCTAGATACTACCAATACCAATATGATTCAACTCACAATCCAATTCTGTCTGAGACAAAGCTTCAGATCATACACAGGGCAGGCATTTAGAAGTAATTCAGGCCCACCCCACAAGACAATCTGAAAGACCATTAGTGTTGTCTTATGTTGATCCTGTAATATCAACTGCTATTCTTGCTTCTGAATTCTATTAGAATGTGGGTTCCATGAAGGCAGAGATTTTGTTGTTGTTGACTGATGCATAGTAGGTAATCAATAAATATTTGTTGAATGAATGAATTTTACTTTTCCTTTATCATAGTCAATTTAGTTTGTTGTGGACTATTTGGTTAATCTTATAGTGTTACATATTTTCATTAACGATATTTCTGGCCTAAAAATTTTCAGTATCTAAAAACAAGTTTATATTACATTTCAATTAGACACTGCATATAAATATCCATTGACAAACAAATGCATCACCTACACAGTTACTGCTTAACAGATCTATATGCATATTTGCCCCAAATTTATTTAGGGAATAATTCTCTCCCTCTCCCTTCCCCTCCCTCTCTCTCTGTCCCTCTCTCTGTCCCTCTCTCTGTCTCTCTGTCTCTCTGTCTCTGTCTCTGTCTCTGTCTCTGTCTCTCTCTCTCTCTCTCTTGCGCGCGCGACCTCACTGCATGGCTTGTGGGATCTTAGTTCCCTGACCAGAGATCAAACCCTGGCCCACGGCAATGGAAGCCCAAGTCCTAACCACTGGACAGCCAGGGAATTCCCAGAGAATAATTCTTATTCGTGTGATTTTTCTTCTTCTGGAAAGTGAGAATAGGTGGAATAAGTTGAGCAGGAGTCTTTTACTTCTCCTAAGGAGACTATTCACAAATAGGTATGTCTACTAGCGTAGACAAACAAGGAAAGGACTTTTTGTCTAATGCTCACTCAAAGATACAAGTCTTTCTATGGCCATATACACAAAGTCTTTGTATGGCCAATGATAATTTAGTTTTCTGAGCCCTATTCTGGTCTGCTTGTTGTGTTAGCTTTGCATGAGCTCCAGCTGTAATCCTGCTGGTGCTGCCTGCACGAGTGGAAGGTGCTTCCCTGGGCTGCCTGGTGTCATCAGGTGGGGATAAGGGGTGCTGGACCTGCAGGAGGGAAAACCTTTCTCCTGGTATGTTCTCTGGTCTCCTGGTACTAATGGGGTTCCCATTATATCACTGTTGGTGCTGCTGGGGAAGGGAAGCAACTACATGGGCTGTCTTTTGCCACTGGGTACAAGGTTAAGAACTGTGGGGTCTGGGCTGCATAGCTCTCTGCCACTGGGTAGAGGTTTGGGAGACCCTGATCTAGTTTACCTTCTGCCCCTGGATTGCCTTCTGCCATTGGATGGAGGGTTGGGAGACACTTGGTCTGGATCTTACTATGGCCCTGGTGGAGGGCCAGGTGCTGCCAAGTCTAGTTCTCTCTCCACTCTTGGGGGAAGGATAGAGATACACAGGGCCTACTGGTACCACCAGTGCAGGTGGAGGGGGCCTGTGTGCTGCTGCCTGCTGTGGGGTGGAGGATGGGTTGGCCCCTGGGTTCTGCCCTTGCCACTCCTGCAGACATACTGACCTGCTGCTGCTGGCACATACGAGTCCTGTGTTTTGGGCCTCCTGGTTCCACTGTTGGCAGATCAGGTCCATTACTAGTTGGCAGATGTGGGGAATGGGGTGGTCTAACCCTTCCAAATTCTGCTGTTGCTATTGCAGGTTTGGGTAGGGGATGGGTTGGCCCCCAAACACTGCTAATGGGTCAGCTGCTGTCACTTGGTACTAGTCATCCCACTAAGTCTCTACTGGGCTTTCCCTTTCCTGATCTTTTGGCCAAAGAGAACAGGCTTTTCATGCTTATTTATAGATTTATTATTTTGTCTATGCCTGTTGCCAGTTCTGAGTTGCAAATGCTGCCCAACTCAGATAAATGGGAGATAAAAAGAAAACCAGTTAACTCACTTGGTGGTGTTCTGTAAGTTCTAAGGTCTTTAGCCAGTCCTATTCCTTCTTTCTATATTTCAAAGTCATTTTATACTGCTGAATATTTCCAAGGTATTAAGTAGATTTAGAAAGAAGGAACAGGGAAAAGTGAGTCTATACTATCTCCCCCCCAACCCCCTCAGGAAAAAACAGCTTTATTTGGACTGAGAATTGGAGATGAGAGGAGGACCTGAGAGAGCATACTGAGCTAAGGAGTAGAGATTAGTTTCCAAAATGGCAGTCAGAGCTCATCAGCCAAATGGGCTCCACTTCCCAGCAGCCTTGCAGTAAGTGCAATTAATAAAAGGCCTGCTGGAAAATGTTTATTTGCCACTAAATCACCCAAGCATGCCACAATTACAAGAAAGGTACAGGTTGTTTGTTTTTTGTTTTCCATAATTAAATTTCCACAGCATCTCCCCAATCAAAAGTATTACAAAAAGAAGTAAAAAATCACATTTTACAGATCTTAGACTTGTCTTCAGCATTTTGCTCAAATTTCACCATCTTCAAAAAGCAAAACTCTTGGGCCTCCCTGGTGGCGCAGTGGTTGAGAGTCCGCCTGCCGATGCAGGGGATACGGGTTCGTGCCCCGGTCTGGGAGGATCCCATATGCCGCGGAGCGGCTGGGCCCGTGAGCCATGGCCGCTGAGCCTGTGCGTCCGGAGCCTGTGCTCCGCAACGGGAGAGGCCACAACAGTGAGAGGCCCGCATACAGCAAAAAAAAAAAAAAAAAAAAAAAAAAAAGCAAAACTCTTGTAAAACTCATCAGCTAAAAGTTCTATCCAAGCAGTGAGAATACGGCCTTTGCTAGCCCATGGCAATTCTTTTCCCATTTTCCCTAGCCAGTTAGGGTTGAAAAGCAGAGTGAGGCTCAGATTGCAGGGGTGGGGAGGGGAGAGTCAAGGGCTAATCTCCCCCAGTACAAGATGGCATCTGAAGCTTGACGGGAGAGCACAACTGGAGGGACTTGAGGGAAGGGTCCAGGCCCTGTATTCAGTCAGAGTCACTGCTGGAAGAGGAGGAGGAGGAGGAGGAGAAGGAGGAGGAGGAGGAGGAGGAGGAGGAGGAGGAGGAGGAGGAGGAGGAGGAGAAGGAGGAGGAGGAGGAGGAGGCGGAGGCGAAATGCTTGTGGTGTTTGTGCTTATTTTTGTGAGCTTTCTTCATTTCCTTCCGCATCTTCTTGTCGATCACCATTCCTGGTCCTACCATGCCAGGAGCCAAAGGATTCACAGGATGCATGCCAAGGGAAGGTGGTGGGTATGCAGGGGGGTAAGGACCTGAGGGTTAGCATCCTGGATATGTGGTTGTGGCACAGGATGACAGGTCCACTAGGGGGAAAAGCTGGATTCCCCTGGGGTGATCCTGGGGGAGTGGGAAAGGGGCCTGGTGGAAAGGTAGGGTTGGCAGGTGGTGGATGGGCAGGATTGCAACCTCCAGGGTACCCGATGTTAGGGGGTATGGATTTGGCCCTGGCTGCCCAGCATTGGGATTCCACACGTTCAGGTGTTTCCTCCAATCCAGGAATGGAGAAAGAAGGAAACTGAGGAATCCAGATGTCCCATCACCTTTACACCACCGCCTGGGCTAAGTCTACACTATCTTTTCTCAGAACCCACAACTGTATCTTAGCGGACTTGCAAATAATACTAAATGGCTTTTAGTATCTTTTCTTCCTACATTTTCACTATGTATTTAATGAGCCCTTACAAAGTTCCAGGCACTGTTCTAGGTTATGAGGATCCAGTGATGAATAAGATGGATAAAGCCCTACTACCTGGAGGTTACATTTTAGTGAAGGAGGAAAAACATACAAACAAGTAAAGTCTGTACTACCTAGAAGTAGGGGGAGAAGTTTTAGGCCAATTCAGAAAATCCAGAAAGTAAATTATTATTTTTTATTTTGGCCATGCCGCATGGTCTGCGAGATCTTAGTTCCCTGACCAGCGAATCAAACCTGGCCCCTCGGCAGTGAAAGCGTGGAGTCCTAACCACTGGACCACCAGGGAATTCCCCAGAAAGTAAATTAGACAGACATATTTAACCATCCCAATATCAATTTGAATTTATGAAGAATACTGTTTTGGAAACTTAGAGCAATCTTTGCTAAGTTTGTTGTCATCAAGCAGCACTTAGGTCATATACAAATACATTTGGTTAAAATACAAATTAAGATTTATAAGGGATGGAAATAAAAGAGTAAAAAGAATATAGAGTTTTGGGGGAAATCTAAGTTGCAACCTCTGTTAGTTATTAGCTGTGTGACCTTGAGCAAATCACTTAACTTCTCTAAATTTTGGTTTATTTACCTGTAAAATGAGATTGAACTATATTATCTCTATGATTCCTACAAGCTCCTAAAACTTTTCACATAATTGCAACCAGTTAGAGAAAAACATATGCTGGCAACTATTTTTTCACATTCATCCAATTAACCACTCTTTACAAAGCTAAAACTGAGAGACTGCACATCAATACTCTATCCCTGGGTCCTAAAACTGCATCACAGAGTTTTTGAATGATCTATCTAGAATTTTCACTTACATCTTCCTGTACGTATATAGGTATAGAAAACTTTCTGGAAGCTGTTAACAATAGTTTACACTGTACACTTTATCTTATTTAATTTGTATTACTTTTGTGTTAATATATACACAGTTGGGTAAAACTGAAAAATGAATCATGATGCTTTACCACTAGCCTTAATATCTCACTGAGCAGTTGTGCAGTTATCCCCCTTACTCTCCACCTCCCCCTGCAAACCCTCTCCAAGGAATGAGAAACTTGTTGCAGAGTGAAAGCTTTCAATGTCTGGCCATAATGTCATATTTATGTATCAAGTTCTAAATCTTACTGTAATTGATGGCTATTTTAAAGAATGTTATGTGGAGGGTTATGCCATAACACAAATTTAAAAGTCATTTATGTTGCTCAGTCTTCATCATTAAAGCATACCTAATTAAATCTCTCAAAGGGCACCTGGGCATTATACCAAAGCTCTGATTTCAAGGAATCACAAAAATAAGCTATTTGTCAAGGGAAATTCCTAGTTGAAAGCTATTGTTGGTTTAACTGATCAGGAATCTCCAATTAATGATACTGTATTTAAAAATGACAAATGAAAAATTTTAACTGATAAGATAGTTTAGTATTCAATTTAATTTTATATCTTCATAAAATTATTTTACATGATTTCAGTTGATAAAATTGTCAAAATAAGAAGGTCTGAATTGTGAAAAATAATAATATGTGTATGTGTGTTTCTTACCTGTTTTTTAGGCTTGTAAGATTTTGATCAAATGACTAAATCATTTTATTACCGAAAATTAAACATAGCATTTAAAACCTTTTAACCTTCACTATGAGAAATTTCATACTGGATTACATTAGTGTCCCACCAGCCTGATACTCTATGAAAGAAGCATGAAGGAATTTTTGGAGAAAAGCAGGAACACATCAAAGTTGGCAAAGGACAGACCACAAATGTCCCTGACTTTCTTTAATGATTGATTAATTATGGTATTATTCATCTAATAAACATCGTTTGAATTATTATTGCTTAGATGTTACCTTATACACTAAAGCTCGACCTATCTTTTTAAATTCCTCTATGGAATCTTGATTTCCTCATCTGTGAAATGACAATCATAAATTTCCTATCTCATAGATTTTAGCAGATTAAATGAGATAATGCTGGTAAAGAGTGTGGAATGCTGCCTAGCATTTAATATATGTTTGAGAAACATTAGCCATGGTTATCCCTAGCAGAGACTTGTAAATTTTCCTGTAGTTAAATCAGATAATCATGCACTTACTTGTGCATAATTCCTAATTAATCTATCTTGGAACTGTTGATAGAAATTATAATGGCAAGCTATACTAAACTGAATATATATATGAATGCTGTATTTTATTATGACAATAGGGAAAAAAATCCACTGTATTTGATAAAATGTATTAAGCATATTATGCCCCTTAAAACTATAAGTATACAAAATTTTAAAATTTAATTTAACTCATATGAATTTCATGGCAGAAAAATATAAGTAAAAGCTAGAACTACAGGAATAAATCAATGGCCATTATGCAATTGACATCTTCATATGTAATGGCACAAAAGCATCATAACTGAGAAACACATTATAACATCCTGAAGATATCTTCATTTTCTGTTTGGAAATAATGGTGTCAGAAGAAAGAATGGTACCTAAAAAACCTAAAGCAACTTTTTCAAATGCCAATAGTTTCTATTTTGCTCTCTTTAGTCTCAATGTCAAGTACTACTCTTGTTGGCAGCAAGAAGCTTTATAAAGCTGCTTTATATACATTATTGTATTCTATATATACTTTTAAGATTTTTAATATTAGGGAATAAAAAAACAAAAAACAAAAACTCCTCTACTCCAACACATGTCAAAAAAAAAAAAGTTGTTTATATGGTAAATGAAGGGAAACATCAAGTTGGGAAGCACGTCTCTGCATTCAGTAAAGTCAAACAAATATTTATTTTACAATATGGAAGATAACCTGCAAAGTGTTCCAAGTACACAAGAGAAAATAAAATAGTAAGGTTTGCTAGAGAAAATATATAGCATCACTAATTTACAATTTTTGAGCAGAATTAACTTGGTACCTTTCATGGCCTCTTCGAAAGAGCAAGGTCTTGCCGGACTGGATATTTCCTTCTTCACGTTTACATTCAAAGCAGCAGCTGCTGCTATTAAGACAAACAAAAAGGATTAATGTATTTATTTAAACTTATCCTAACAAAACGTGTATCTTAAAATTCTTTAACTGGAATATCTTCTCACAAAGCACTATTAAATCATTTGTTTAGCAGAAATTCTAGGTTCTGATGAGTTTTTATAATCACCAGTCTACGCTCTAAAATGCACCTGTCTCCCAGTGGGCAGAAGCATATGCTTACTTATTAAAACAAAATAAAAACAACCGCAACTTCAAAAATTCTTTCTTGTAACAGTATACATATTTATATGAGATGAGTAGAAGACTGATAGGAGATTTTTTTAACTTACCAAATATACTGTAACACTAGCATGAAAAAAAAATTCACCATTTACCTACATAAATGATTTATTTAAAATAATACTGATTCACAGTCAATTGAGTTAAATATTTTAAAAAACTGTGATGAATATACAAAACCTATAACATTATGATTATTCTTTTTAGCAAGCCTTAGAAAATATAATCTTTGCTATTATTAAAGGAGAATTACTACACTACTATAGCCATACATATCAAGTACATCTACTATGAAAACTTTAAATTTAATGAGCGTGAGAGTAGAGATCAGTTCTGAATGGTAAAGTTAAATAAATTCCAAATAAACAGGTTTTTACTTAAAATGACTGTATAATAATCTAATTTAAATAGATGTTAATTTCTATTTTTTCTATTTTCATTTTATTTAATTTATTTATTTTATTTATTCCCTAATTTATTCAAAATGGGAATTGAGTGAACTTATTTTCAATTTATTCTTCACATGACAACGCAAAATGATGGTTATAGAGAATATAAAGAGATAGTTAACTGTGAATAAAGAGACAAAATGTACACATCTCGTAAGAATGAAGTTAAAAAATTTATCTAGAAAGGGCTTCCCTGGTGGCGCAGTGGTTGAGAGTCCGCCTGCCGAAGCAGGGGACGCGGGTTCGTGCCCCGGTCCGGGAGGATCCCACATGCCGCGGAGCGGCTGGGCCCGTGAGCCATGGCCGCTGAGCCTGAGCATCCGGAGCCTGTGCTCCACAACGGGAGAGGCCACAACAGTGAGAGGCCCGCGTACCGCAAAAAAACAAAAAAACAAAACAACAACAACAACAACAAAAATTTATCTAAGGGCTTTCCTGGTGGCACAGTGGTTAAGAGTCGGCCTGCCGATGCAGGGGACACTGGTTCGTGCCCTGGTCCAGGAAGATCCCACATGCCGCAGAGCAGCTAGGCCCGTGAGCCATGGCCGCTGAGCCTTTGTGTCTGGAGCCTGTGCTCCGCAACGGGAGAGGCCACAACAGTGAGAGGCCCGCGTACCGCAAAAAAAAAAAAAAAATTTATCTAAGCATGCTGCGCTGCACATGAGGTCCAACAAATGATAATTTGAATGAACTATCAATTGAATGAAATTATCAATTGAATAGAATTGATGAGAAAAAAAATCCATAGACAATTTTAAAGCATAATATTAATTCTAACAATTACAGATTTAAAAATGGAAACTAATCTTTGAAAAATTTTTAAATTTCTACTTTTAAAACAAGTTTTAGTCATTTGTCTTTAGAGCAACAAAAAATTATGAATAAATATTTTATCCTCCATTTATTATAGCAATTACTACTGCAGAGTCACTGCAAAAAATAACTATGGAGATTTCTGTGTCTTAATAGACGGAAGTAAAACAAATTAATGGCTAAGCAATGCTTCAGTGACTAACTGGCAATGTAACAAAGGTTTTACGACTCTGCAAAGTAAGTGCCTAAGAGCATGTACATGCAATGTATTTTTGGCAGTATAGACTCAGAAGGCTTTAGAGGGGCTTGTGTCTGGCAGAGCATGCGAAGCCAGCCAGTTTATATACACTTGAGCCCCTGCCCCAATCCTACTTTTAGACCGTGTCCCAAGTATACAAGATCCCCAAATTTTCTGCACAACTACTCTATAGACCATGTGTGAAATCTTAGGCCTATAGGGTGAACAGAGCTTACGAGCACTGGCCAGTGCATCAGGGCCCTCAAGGTAGAGGATGGAGCCAGGAGAGGGAAAAGAAGGGTGCCAGCCTGGGGATTCCTCTTTCTTCATGTTGTCATATCCCAGTTTGGACCTCCAAGCAGTTTGAAAATCCTCAATTCGAATCTGGCCTTCCAGGTTATTATGAAGGTATTTTGGTCAAATTAGGAGGATAGAATATACTTTATTTAATTATTTGTTATTTTTATCTATAACTTTTAAATATTTAGACGAAATGGTGTAGCAGTTGCCATTTCTACTCTTGACTCACAAAAATTATGCTGGGCCTTGTTCTAGCTGTTACAATTACTATACACCACTGACTATTCAAATGTTTAACCACAGTCCCTGGATGAATCACAAAAGCAATTCGTTTATCATAATGAGACAGTGCAAATTTTCTATAACCAAGTTTTCCTGAAATCATATTCTCTCACATGAACACCTAAAAAGATGCTCACATTTTATAAAATATAAAAAAGTGAAATTGTGGGAAGATTCTTTAATTAGCTATATCATAAAGGCAGAAACTGAAGCATTGGATCTCACTATAAAATTTGCATATTATATATTTATTCAATTAAGAGTTTCTGAGGGCGACTGCTATCTATGATATATACAGTACAAGGGGGAAATACTTAAAAGAATAAACGTATGTTAGTGATTGCCTAAATGTGGCTAAATATAGCCAATTAGTGTAGGCTTTAAAACAGAACACTTAAAAGCTGTTTTATTTGGCAATTTATTAAAGGGAAATTTTTAATAATCAGCATTCATCACTAAGAAATGAAGATTCATAGTGCTGATGCTAAGCACTTCAAAGTCCTGAAGTTCTTTATTATTGATCATAAAACCAAACAAAAACAACAAAACCTCAGTATTTTCAGGATGACGAAAACTTTAAGGCTATTCACACACACACACACACACACACACACACACACACACACACACACTTCTTTCTTCCCTTCCCACACAAATATATTAATTACTGTATGCCATTTTTCTCCCCCTATGAGCAAACTCCTCCTCACATAAATACTAAATGTTAATATTTAGTAACTAGCAGTTACTAAAATGCTTTAACTACCATTAGTTTTAAATCAAATTTTCTTGGATTTTTCAGGCCTTCTTAGAAAGAAAACAGTCAACTATTTCATCTTTAAGTATAAACCAATATCTTCTTCCCTAGTTTTGCTGAAGCCAGTATATTATTTCCAAACTTTGTCTTTTTCTGTCTGAAATTTCTACTTGTGATCTTTTATTCTGAGATAAATTCTAAAAGGATTTCATTAATGCTATACTATGGCACACTTTTGTAGCAAACTGGTGGGAAATAATCAATGTTGTGAAACTCAGACTATGATTAAAAAGAACAAAAACAGAACAGATCACATTAAGTGATAGAAAGTAATTATCAAGACTAGTTACAACTCTGTCCTAGAGACTGTTTCCATCACTTCTGTTGCCAGGGCTTTCTTTCCTTGCTACCATTTTTCACTTTGTACCTCACTGAATCCTGAACTGCTTGGGAATAACATATCAGTAAACGTAAAGATATGGAAGAACTTCTAACTCTAAAGCATGCCTGAGATAGGAATGGAGTAAACCATGGTAAGCATGGCATAAACCAAGCCTAGGTCAACAAAACATGTGAAGAGTTTCCATTTCCAAAATGTTCTCTCTTCTTCTCCAGGAAAAACCTTCTCTTCTGCAGGCAACTAAACTAATGTAGGCAAAAAACTCTTAGGATACTTCTTACCCAGAGATTTAAATTTATAAGCAACTGCTCTGGTTTCTAAAGCACCTGTTTTACCTAAATGCTTAAAATTATATATAAAATATTTATTCACCAGAAGTCTTTGATATTTTTGGTAACACAAATTTGAAAATGTTACAGGCATATGATTCTATTTGCGATATTATCACTTATCATTCCAAGCTATCTCTCACCTCTCCCAAAATGCATCCTATAAGCCAGACTAAAAACTATTAGCAGTTTCTCAAAGTCGTCACTTTCACCTTTCTGCACATAAGAGGTACTCAATGAATGGTAATTCTTACCAAAGAGTAACTTGTATGACAACTCTGGAGAGCCTGACTTCAGAGCATTTCTACCTTTTCTTTTATTATTAGAGCATAAGGCAGAAACAGTTCCCTTAATATAAGAGTAAAAGCAGTGTTTGGTGGCCATCTTCTTAGGAAATAATGCCATCTTCAAAAAATACTGATATCAATTCATCTTAGCACACAACTTTCTCTTTTAGGTTGGCTGGTCTTCTTCATATTCTTCCAAAGAACTAGAAGTTAATTATTCCTTTTGATTCAGAACTTTTTATTTTGACATACCTGGGTCTGGAGTGTAAGTGAATGGCTGAACATCATGAGATCTTCCAGCATTGGTCACTACGTATATTCCCACTGATACTGGCAAAGTTATATGTTGGTCATGATATGGGGGAACCTTCACAATAAGATGATTCTAATTGAAAGAAAATTACAAGAGTCAGAAAAGCAGTAATGTTTAAATTAAAATTTTCAAATAAAATATTATAATTAAGTACATTTCCTGTTAGTTGTAAAGTTTAAAAAGTCTGACTAGGGGAAAAAACGTAGTATTTAAAAGTTCAGGTTCATGGGCATCAGGACATTAATCTTAAAACTGCTTTTAAGGTAAAATACCAATGTTTTACAATGGCTTACAAGGTCCCTGCCCTGTCAACTTTATCTCATTCCCCTTCTCCTCCAGCTTGTTACACTCCAGTCACACTTGACCTTCTTACACTAACACAGTAAATTCATTCTTTTAACACACTAAATTCATTTTTACCTCAGAGCCTTTACAACTTTCTGTTCTCTCTCACTGGAAAACTCTTCCTTAACCTCTTCAAATGGCTAGTTCCTTACCTATTTTCAGGTTTCATTCAAATGTCATCTCCTCAGAGAAGCCCTCTCTGACCATCCTATTTAAAGTAGCACCCCTCTCCAATCTGACCACATAATCTTGTTTATTTCTAAAATAGCACTTATCACCACCTGAAATTACTGTGACTATCTGCTTGGTTTTTGTCCCTCTCCAACCACAAGAATGTAAACTCCATGAGAACCTAGGATGTTCTGTTCTTCATTCTATCTCCATGGTTAAGCACCTCACACAAAATATACTCAAATATATTTGTTGAAAAAAAGAATGAATATATATTCAGGAAAAAAAATATGTCCACCAAGCATAATAATGTCAGTTACCATATGTTTTGTAAACCTTAACAGTGAGATGTATCAATACTTCGCAATGCAGTTCACTACTTCCTAACCACTTTAATTCTCATTTAAAGTCAATAGGGTTCAGTTTACCCAAACCTCAGTAGATCAAAGTCATTTTTTTGTATGTGAAAATAGTGGTAGAAGCATCCTTTTAAGAGAAAGGAAGAGTTCCATAAATGCTTCAGCAGCACTTATTCTTCTTAGAAGACACAATGGATCACATTTGACTTGTTCTCTTCTTCCCTAGTATGTTATAGTACTGGGAAGGAATATCAAGGGGTAGTGATTATTCTTTTTATACTGAGTATGTGATATGCAGGAGGCCAATGGTGATAGCTGATGATGAAGTGAATGTGATGACATTTTTTACTTAGTTAGACTATAGTAGTTGGTTGACTCAGTTGAATAGAACATGTGACAAATGAGGCCAAGATTTTGATTTTTGAGCACTTAATTTGTTTCTAAGCCATCTTAAAACACTCTCTGAAATAGTCACATTATACATTTAAAAATAGCTTCGGGGGCCTCCCTGGTGGCGCAGTGGTTGAGAGTCCGCCTGCCGATGCAGGGGATACGGGTTCGTGCCCCGGTCTGGGAGGATCCCATATGCCACGGAGTGGCTAGGCCTGTGAGCCATGGCTGCTGAGCCTGCGCATCTGGAGCCTGTGCTCCACAATGGGAGAGGCCACAACACTGAGAGGCCCGCGTACTGCAAAAAAAAAAAAAAGCTTCTTGGGGCTTCCCTGGTGGCGCAGTGGTTGAAAGTCTGCCTGCTAATGCAGGGGACACGGGTTCAAGCCCTGGTCTGGGAAGATACCACATGCCGTGGAGCATCTAGGCCCGTGAGCCACAACTACTGAGCCTGTGTGTCTGGAGCCTGTGCTCCACAACAAGAGGCCACGATAGTGAGAGGCCCGCGCACCGCGATGAAGAGTGGCCCCCTCTCGCCACAACTAGAGAAAGCCCTCGCACAGAAACGAAGACCCAACACAGCCAAAAATAAATTAAAAAAAAAAAAATATATATATATATAAATAGCTTATTTATGGCATTAATAGAATGCTTCCTGAGTCCAGTTAGCCATCTCAAAAAAAATCACACTTCTAATTCAGGTGGAAAAACATATATAAATGTGTGTACATCCACAGGTATTAGGGGGCAAAAATCTGAATGCACATACTCAATTGCACATGAGGCCATCAAAAAATGTACCTGCAGTGATCCAACTTCTAAGAAACAGAATCTTAAAATCTTGCCCACCTTCCTTTGTTTAAACACTGCAACTACATCACAAAGCAGTCCTAACTACAGTTAACGAGATGGTTGAATGGATGGACTTGTGAAGTATCTTCCGGTCTTAAAATTACATATTTGGCAAACTCAATAACGGAAATTATTCTTCTGAATAAAACTTGTTTCTTGGTAATTAGTAACAGAATTAGTATCTAAAAGTCAGATGCATATTTTATTTAAACAAACCTTTTACTCCACTTGCTTTGGAGAGTGTATTTAAGCAAATCTAATTTGAAACCTTTTATTTATTTATTTTTAAAATTTATTTTATTTTATTTATTCTATTTTTTGGCTGCGTTGGGTCTTCGTTGCTGTGTGTGGCCTTTTCTCTGGTTCCGCAGAGTGGGGGCCACTCTTTGTTGCAGTGTGCGGGCTTCTCATTGTGGTGGCTTCTCTTGTTGTGGAGCATGGGCTCTAGATGCATGGGCTTCAGTAGTTGTGGCACACGGGCTCAGTAGTTGTGGCTTGCAGGCTCTAGAGCGCAGGCTCAGCAGTTGTGGTGCACGGGCTTAGTTGCTCTGTGGCATGTGGGGTCTTCCTGGACCAGGGCTTAAACCCGTGTCTCCTGCATTGGCAGGCAGATTCTTAACCACTGCACCACCAGGGAAGCCCCCGAAACCTTTTAAAAGCCAAATGAACCTATTTTCATACTAATTTTTCTTATTTCCTCAATCTGAATCCAGAAATTCTACAAGTGATTTCAATTAAAAACTAAGTAAATTGTAGGTAGTGATAGTAAGCTTTTTTAAAATACTACTCTCAAAAATTAAGAGCAATGAACTACCACTGAGCTAGGAGTACAATACAGACAAAACATACAAAGGATTGGGAGACCTGTGGAGCAGGCAGAATGTTCTCTGAGGTAAAAAGAGAAGAATATCTGAAATTTAATTTCTTTATCTTTTAAAAATATTTATTTATTTATTTTTGCTGTGCTGTGTTTTAGTTGCAGCATGCGGGATCTTTTAGTTGCAGCATTCAAACTCTTGCAGCATGCATGTAGGATCTATAATACTTCCCTGACCAGGGATTGAACCAGGTCCCCTGCATTGGGAGTGTGGAGTCTTAGCCACTGGACCACCAGGAAGTCCCTGAATTTTAATTTCTTAGAAAAATCTGCTTGGGTTCAAAGTAATGACTTTCTTTTTTCCAGAAGATAATCTTTTTCAGAGCTTACAAGCTCTGAAGTGGGAATGGTCTGATCAACAAGTTATACAAGAAATCATAAAATGCCAGAGTTAGAAGGCACCTCAAATAATCTAGTAAAAGAATTTATCTTACAGATTAGAAAACTGGGGCAAAAGAGAGACTTGTCTTACACAGGTAACACAGATTGTTAGTGACAAAGCAGGTACTAGAATTTCAATTAAGACTAGTCTAGCAGAGATTATCTGATGGTAAATGTGACAAAGGAATGGCTGCTGAGACCTACTATCTCTTCCTGACAGCATGTAGTAGCATAGGCTAGAGGAAAACTTTCTGCATAGCATTTGTCTAGGTATACAGGAAGCTCCACCTTACATGATACTATGTAGTGAAGAATTCATTTAACTCAAAGTGAGGTCTAGTCTTTTCCCTTGGCTACTGGGAGGTGATCCCTAGGCCCCTAGAATGTCCTGTCTGACAGAAGTATCTTTGTTTGTTTAGGGGCTTTGGCCACTGAAAAGTCTAACAATGTAGTTTATGAAGAGAGCTTTGAAACATGTCATATCATTTCCAACCTCTGGGGGAACTGGAGACTAAAGGTTAGCTGCACGGGCAGTATGTGATCCAACCCAAATAAAAACTCTGAATACCAATAGCTTGGATGAGCTTCCTAACAGGCAGTACTCTGTATGTACTGCCTATGTTGTCACACATCAATGTGCTGAGAGGGTAAGGCATCCCTGAGGACAGGAAGCTTCACCTTCAGGACCCTCCCAGACCTTACTTTATGTGTCTCTCCCTTTGGCTGGCTCTGATTTGTGTTCTTTTGCTTCTCTGTTCTTTACGAACTGTACTTATACATACCAGTCTTCTGCATATGCCTTATATCCGATTTACGCATAAGTTTGTCTTTCTCTTTTGTTAGTTTCAACTTCTATGAGGTTGGTCTTATCTGCTCTACATACTAATTCTTAAGTCAGTTTTTTATCCTTGTTTCCAAACTTTTTTTCCTTGTTATCTGGAAAACAATATACAGCAAAGGTCCTACAAATATAGACTCTTTAAGTGTAACAAGTAGTGCTTCTGAATGCAGAAAGGTAACTAACAAGTTTATAAAACACCTGGCACATAGCAGGTACTCGATAAATGTTTCCCTTTGATTTAACTAAATAGTACGTTAAGATAATCCAAATCCTCAGAGCAAATAAATATTAGGAAAGAAATCTTTCATTCATTAACAATGGTAATTTGCTAATGCTCTTAACTTTTTCAAATAGAGAACTGTCATTTCTAGCATCAGTGGAATAAATCTATTTCAGTTAAAGAAACCCAAGAAAGAAACTTTAAATGATTTACATCAACCCCATATAAAGAAGAAATTTGTTAATTCAGGAAAATTTTGGAGCAAAACTCAATTTCTCAGAGAGTAAACAATCAGACTATAAAAAGTTTAAATTATACCTGATGAAATAATTCCATGTCGATTTCAGCTTCTGACTTCCAAGAGTTTTCATCTGATTGAAATAAAAACAGTGACTTAACTAAAATTGTGAAAAAATTTTTACTTTGTAGCTACAACTATATCTTTATAACAAAGTGAAACATGCAACAATTTCTAAGGCAGTATTGTGCCTACTTACCAGAAACATTTTCTTGGAAAATAACTTTAGTTCCTTTCAGAAAGTTCTTGCCGATTAAAAATACTTCTTCCTCTCCTTTCACTGAACAGCTATGTAAGCTCTTCTTTAAGATTTCTGGCACTCCTGCTGGCTGAGCTGTAGATATATATAAGCATTCCATAAAAAGAACCACCAACACTTACTTCTTATCTAAAATCAACTCTCAATTATCCAGTTCTATAAGTTGTCATTGTTGACCCCTGAATTTGACTTCTTTTATTCTGCATATTAAATTTTACCATAACAGAAAGCAAAGAAAAAACAGAAAAGTCTGTATTAATTTTTAATAACTATTGTAAGATTTTATAGGGATGGATTAATGTCTGCGATGACATTTTAATTTATTAGATGTCATCTTTGTTTTCTCATTACATGAACAAAAAAAGGTGTAAAATATGAATTTGGTCATGTTTTTGTCTTAATATTTTTTAAAAATTCAATTTAAAAACAAATTTATCTCACAATCCTAACCTTAAAAATGTCAGCTATGCTATGCCATTACAAGACTTCTGAGGCAATGTGAGCCTATGGGTGGTATTGAGGGCATCTTTAAGGATCCAGACCCAGGACTCAGGCCCTAAACCAAAAGAATACCTGAAAACAGACGGAATGCAATTCAGAGTAATTCTTTCTACCAGGGGATCTCCTTGAACTAGGATACCCTGAGGTTAAAGATAAAATGCACTTGTTTTTCAATTACAAAGACTAACTAACCACTAGTACAATTAACAAAGAGGTTGACTAGTACTGAGCAGGAGCCAGATCTAAGAAATTGTAACTGGCCTACCAACTTCCTCATGTCATGATTTCCTTAAGAAAATTTAATATGTACTGCTTAGTAAAACAGGTTCCAAAGTAAGTGTATCTGGGAATTACTGAGTTAAGCAAAGCTAAATGAACAATAGGATTTCTCCAAGCATTTCACATTCTGATGTACACTGTAAATATCCAAGAAGTGGGTATAGTACACAGTCCCCCCAACATATCTGACTCCAGAAACATTCTTCCATATTGACGCCTAAGGACTAGTTTTCCACCAGAATACTCCCTGGGATACTGGGTACTCAAAAATCTGCTTCCTTAAGATTAAGCACTTTGAAATAGAATACACTATTTGTTGTTTTAGTAAACCCTAACAACATATGTACTGCAAAGGTAAACTTTAACATGGCTGTATAACTTATCAACTTCTAAATTAATGAGATAGTCTACTAAACTTTAGGAAAAGTTTAAGTTTTTTTCTCATTAAATACTTACTTTTTTTTTTAATATTTATTTTTGGCTGTGTTGGGTCTTCGTTTCTGTGCGAGGGCTTTCTCTAGTTGCGGTGAGCGGGGGCCACTCTTCATCGCGGTGCGCGAGCCTCTCACTATCGCGGCCTCTCTTGCTGCGGAGCACAGGCTCCAGACGCGCAGGCTCAATAGTTGTGGCTCACAGGCCTAGTTGCTCCACGGCATGTGGGATCTTCCCAGACCAGGGCTCGAACCCGTGTCCCCTGCATTGGCAGGCAGATTCTCAACCACTGCGCCACCAGGGAAGCCCAATATTTACATATTTAATAGTTAATTTTATCTTTACAACAAAGTAATGTGGGAAATTATCCTCGTCAAAATACTGCCCCTCTTTCCCTAGGCCTGCCGTTCCTTGTGGGAAGGCTCTTGCTCCACTCAACGTCATTCTTGCTCCACTCATGTAAGGACTGGCCATGTGACTTGTTCGTATAATGAAATGTGAACTGAAGTAATGTGCCACTTCCAGGCTTTAAGAGCCTTTAAGAGCCCCACGTGGTTCTACCATCTTCCTCCACTACAAAAATGGCAATATCCCAGAAAGGGGCAGCTTCTAAAGCCTGGTTCCCAGAGTGAAGAAAATGGAGCTGCTTCCAAACTACACCCAATATTATCATAAAATGAGGAAGAAGTAAAACTTTGTTGTGTAAGCCACTTAGATTTTTTTGGTTGTTTGTTACTATAGCACCGTTTAGCCTCACTTATTTTAATACAAACAAGTATCTTATCCTAATTCAATAACTGAATGGCAAATAATATTTTCAGCAATGTCTGAGTTTAAAAGAAATTGTGATTGTATAAACATATACACTGTCTGGAACCCACAGGGTTAATGTATGAACAGAATGGAAACAGTTACTGGTCATACACTGGTAATTACATACCCTTTTAAAGAATTAAGTGAACTTAATTAAGTGAATTTATAACTTTTTGGAGTAACACTGGAACTAGATACTTGTTTTTATACGACAGTCAAGAAAAATATGATAAATATTATTTTGATTAGAAAACAAGAGGTGCAAAATTATATGCACACATTGTATTAACAAAATGAATGGAAAGTCTATAACCTTTCCCCCCCCACTTTCAAAATACTATATGGAAATTCCACTTCACTCATGATTATCAAAACTTTTTTCCTACCTCATTTTTTCCTTTTATGTATTAAAGGCTTAAGATGGCCAAATGAGGCCCCTCTGAAGGTACAATGTGTATTTATCTTTTATATATTTGTATTTACATTACACAAAGAACTAGTCTGTTCAAGATAATTTAACTTCTAACTTTTGACCTTAAAAGGTCTTTTCTATTAAAAAGTTTAATGGTTACCTAACAGGACATACTCCATACTAAACAGAACTGAAGTCAGGAGTATTTACGCATTAACTGTTTTATTTTTATCTTTAAGTAATTAGTAAGCTGACTCTTGAAAGTGATCACATTGCTTTAAAAAACTGTAACAAAAAAAGCAGGCACCTTTCTAGTATTATAAAAAACAATGTGCTTTTAGATGCTGTTCTAATAGCAGCCTCAAAAATAAAGCTGAGGGACTTCCCTGGTGGCACAGTAGTTAAGAATCTGCCTGCCAACGCAGGGGACACGGGTTTGAGCCCTGGTCCGGGAAGATCCCACATGCCGTGGAGCAACTAAGCCTGTTCATCACAACTACTGAGCCTGAGCTCTAGAGCCTGAGAGCCACAACTACTGAGCCCTCATGCCATACCTACTGAAGCCCACATGCCTAGAGCAGCCCCTGCTCGCCACAACTAGAGAAAGCCTTCGTGCAGCAACAAAGACCCAACACAGCCAAAAAAAAAAAAAAAAAAAAAAAAAAAGCTGAAAAAAATTAATGAACATCTGAATACTGAACATCTGAATACTGAAAAATAACAAAGCAAATATTTCAACCTGTCAAAAGAATTAGTAAGGCTTTTTAATGTCTGTGAAGAGAAGAAAAGTTTACTCAACGATGTTACCCCTTCTCTAAAGTTGTGGAAGAGCTGGAAATAAGGAAAGTAGGAACTCATTAAATTCAGTAAGATTTAATACAATAAACGTTAGTAAGACAAAATCTAAAATACATTATATTGAAAAAAGCTATGATTAATTTTGCCGTATTAAAAAAATATTATAGAAGGGTGGATACTAAAAAAAGTATGAAAATTGATATTCTTAATTTGATCTAGTATATATGTATTGTCTGGAGACATCTAAAGGTGTGAAGAATGTAAAAGGGGATGATTCTTCTATCCCCTTAACAACAGACAAACAAAAAGACAATGGATCCAATGGCCACTGTTAAACCAACAAGTAGAAGCAGGACTGTTTTTCTAAGGTCACAAGGCACAACATGAATTCTGGCATTAGGCCTTCTTTCCACTGAGTGTCTCTATATGGAAGATCAAGTATCTGTTTCCTCTCCTCCCTTCCACCTCTAGAACCTTTTGGCCCCTCTTCCTTTTCTACCTCCCTCTCATCTTCCTGTTTCCTTCTACCTCCCATTCCAATTCTAACCCTTGTTACTAACCTATTTCCTTTTCACCTCTCATTCTACCCCAACTGCTCTAACCTGCCAAAAAGGTTATATTCACGGAAATAAACACAAACCATAAACCCATAATGGAACATAGAGTGGCTATGGTCATGCTCTAAGTATTAGATCACGTAAAAGAAGAACTGCACATGCCCCACTAAAATTGAAACTCCATCCTAGTAATATTCAAGTTGAGACATATTGTGATTTATAGTAAATTAGCACCTAAATTAGAAAAGCTTTATAACTCAATACACCATCTACAGATTATTTATTCTGTCCCTATCTGAACACAATAGAATGGACATGGAATCTAGAAACTTTAAAAGCAGCATATTTATAACTGAACATTATCCAGAAATAGCCCAAGGAAATACTAGTATCAAAACAAATTTTTCATAATAATGAAAAATAGAGAAATCCAAATGAGCTCTCCTTATTTTTATTTTATTTTTAAAAAAATTTTTGGCTGGGGGGCTTCCCTGGTGGCGCAGTGGTTGAGAATCCGCCTGCCGATGCAGGGGACATGGGTTCGTGCCCCGGTCTGGGAAGATCCCACATGCCGCGGAGCGGCTGGGCCCGTGAGCCATGGCCGCTGAGCCTGCGCATCCAGAGCCTGTGCTCCGCAACGGGAGAGGCCACAACAGTGAGAGGCCCGCGTACCGCAAAAAAAAAAAAAAAATTTTGGCTGCATTGGGTCTTTGTTGCCGCGCACAGGCTTTCTCTAGTTGTGGTGAACAGGGGCTACTCTTTGTTGTGGTGTGCGGGCTTCTCATTGCAGTGGCTTCTCCTGTTGCGCAGCACGGGCTCTAGGCGCGTGGCCTCAGTAGTTGTGGCAAGTGGGCTCAGTAGTTGTGGCTCACGGGCTCTAGAGCACAGGCTCAGTAGTTGTGGCACACAGGCTTAGTTGCTCTGTGGCATGTGGGATCTTCCTAGACCAGGGCTCGGATTCTTAACCACTGTGCCACCAGGGAAGCCCCAAATGAGCTCTCTTGAGATCAGAAAGATATTTACTACTTTCTTTTTTAAATTAGGGTGTTTGCCAAGCTAACGTAGGGGTATAGTCACTTCTGAGATTAATTAGAAAGGAAGGGAAAAATAAGATTTACCAAGGGTGAATAATTTGACAAAACTAAGCTACAATTAAATAACAAAGGCTTTGTAAGTATCCTGGGGGTACCAAGGTCATAATACCCATAACGACCCAATAGGAAATTCAAGTGAATGGAACTCAGTCTCTTCTGCTCTTTTGAATTCAGAAGCAAGGCCAAAGAAAATAATAGTTAATGAAAATCTTCTTAAGGGATGTACAAAGGAAAATGTTTTCCTATTTATTACTCGTAATAATACTCATTACAGGGAAACCAGACTGTATCTTGAAGCACATATAACATGACTGAATTTAAATACACACACACGGACTTCCCCGGTGGCGCAGTGGTTGAGAATCCCCCTGCCAATGCAGGGGACACGGATTCGATCCCTGGTCTGGAAAGATCCCACATGCCGTGGAGCAACTAAGCCCGCGAGCCACAACTACTGAGCCCGTGTGCCACAACTACTGAGCCTGCACTCTAGAGCCCGCGAGCCACAACTACTGAGGCCACATGCCACAACTACTGAAGCCCGTGCACCTAGAGCCCGTGCTCCACAACAAGAGAAGCCACCGCAATGAGAAGCCCGTGTACCGCAACAGAGTGGCCCCCACTCTGCTCAACCAGAGAAGAGCCCATGCAAAGCAACAAAGACCCAACACAGCCAAAAAAAAAATTACACACACATGTCATTTACTTTCTATGCCAAGGTTAGCAAAGTAAGAATTTCATTTCCCACTATAATACTTTAATTTGTAATCAGAACTCCAACTGCTATATATTTACAAAGTTCTGCTTACTTTATTGTTTCTTACATTCTAATACAAAACACTCAGAATCACAGCGATTTATCACACTATGAAGATGCTGTGAAAATCCTATGCCTTTGCAATTTACTTCAGGCAAACTGTTCAAATTAATTTTTAAATCACTATAGGATGATAAGAGGAAACTACAAAATGCTACATTCCTTTTGAATTTTATTAGAAATTACCCACATTTAATTTAGCCTAGAAAATTTAACTATAACTTTGAAAATGTTTCACATTTTTCATGATCACAAGCTGGAGTATGAAAAACAACTGATATTTAGAGATATCAAAAGCTTTATAGAAAATGAAAAAAAAAACTCCATATATTTAATATCTCCATATTTTCTTACTTACTACATAAAATCGGAGAAGAGGGTGTTTGCAGTGTCAAAGTGGAGCCATCTTTCCTTGTGATATTAACTCGAAAAACCAATCTGGCACGAGTGCTTTTTTTCTTGGAACCAGCAATTCCTATTCTGGCTTCCACATCAGCATTCCTCAATTTCAATATCCCTACGCAGTCCACCCTAATACAGAAAAAATACATTAACTGATATTTTCTGTTGTATAAGTAGTACAATATTCTTAATCAAACAAGTTTTCTTTTTAAAAATAATTTGCTTCCTTGTTAATTTCTGAGTATGTAATATAATTATATGGTTCCAAATTTAAAAAACAGAGAAGAGTAAGTTCTGAATATTCATAACTTCTCATCTTGTCAACTTTTCATTTATAATAATAATGGAAAAAATAGTACAGAAGTAAAATCACTATTTCAAAATCTGAACATAAGTAATGGTTTACAAGAGTTACTTTTGCTTTAAAAAATTAACTTTATCTTTTCTTTTTGCACCTAATTCAGATATTAAAATAGAGAAACAGATTTTACTTGAAAAAAATTAGTAACTGTCTCCCCCCAAAATGTAACACTGCACCGCCATTAAGACATATGCTATAAATAATATTTAATGTTATGGGAAAATGCTCATGATAAGTGAAGAGCAGGTTACAAAGCAGTGAGTAGAGTATCATCCCAATTTTATCAGAAAAAAGGATGGAAAAATAAATGTCAAAACAGTACTTAGTTCTATTAAGTTGGAAGTTGGTGTTTGAGGGGTATGCTTTTAGCTTTTTATTACTACTAAATTTTATTGAGATTTTCATTAATCTGTATTTTCAACTTATAAGGAATAAGTACTATTTTTATAATCAGTAACTCCCTATCTTCCACCATATACATTTATTTTTACAATTTCAAAAGTTAAAAAATAAATAAACCTTCACTAAATATGTTTCAAAATTTCCCTTTTCAAACTATCCTCTCACTAACTTATTCAAAATGGTTTTCAAAAAAACACCTGAAAACCAAGTAGAGAAAAGCCTTTAGCTATCCAATACGGATAATTACAGAACAGGTCTATCCCATATCAATATTTTCTGCTGTTATGGTTACTGTTAGGATTAAAGGTCCTTAATAAAAGGATTAAGGAAAAAAATTAATTTAAATCATTCTAATATATTTCAGGAAATGAAAATGCATAAGATGAAAAATAGGTAGTCCCAGGACATAATTTATTTTTAACATAGGAAAATAGAAACAGAAGGTAAATTTAAACCAGCAATATGCTTTTTCATACCAAGATGGGTCAAGGCACCATGAATGATCTCTGTCAGTTTCTACTGCAAACACTAACAAAAGAGAATTTAGGAAAGCAAATCAAATTGTTTGTAATTTTATTTTTTAATGTTAATATTATTAATTCCAACATATAAGTCTGTATTATTTTCCAGAAAGCCAGCATTCCACCTGGCTTTTATATCCTTGTCTTTCACTATGGGAGTTCTCTAGCAAAGGGCAAAAGAGTTCATTTTCACCCATTATCATTCTGCAATAAACTATTCTTTTTATTTGTTATGTTTAAAACATTTCAGTACAATACTCAACATCTTTTATACATTAGAAACTACAACATTTTCCTGCCTACTGCAAAAGTGTAATGAATTAACAAAATTTTTTTTTACTAAGTACTCACGCCAGTGTCATATTGTTGCTTGGATCAAGGCCGACTTCTATAACAGTAGTGCCTTCAATGTCCACTTCTTTGCAGGGAGTTGTATTTCGCCCAGTTACCCTGCAGGCCTGATAAAATCCATGTGGTTTCACTCGACCAGAGTCATTGCCCACAAACACCTGCAACACTACTGGCTCGTTATGGCCTTCCAGCTGGAGTGAGATAACATGGAGCATAAACACTAATCAGCATTTCAAATAATCTAGTTGTAAAATCAAACATTTAAGACCAAGTCCTAAATTATTCTATTTATAACTGGATTACAATAAAGAAATAACAAGTCTTCCAGAAAAACAGAGGTAAAATATTTTCATAAAGGAAAATTGGCTAAATTTTTGCAGAAAACTCTAAGTTTTAGTTCTGCAATAATCACATTTTAATTAAAATTTTAGACGTTTAATGATAAATTATCATTTGTAATTAATTTGTACAACCAGATGAGAATGAATACACAATCCTTTAAGGTATTTATAAATTTACAGACTGCCAAAGCACGTGGGTTACTCAGGATTTACCACCACCACTAATGGAAAATTCACTAAACTGTGCTAGTGGCATCATTATCATCATCATCAAATGAGAGTAAATCTACTAAATGTTTACTCTGTTAAAGCTGTTTGAGTAGGAAAGTGTTTGAAGTGCAGCTATATAAATACTAGGGGGATGGAGCTCATTTTCATAGACTAGATACATATATACAACATCACAAAATCCTGGGCCCAAACATTATGGTCTGAAAAACTGCTGGTTCAAAACAGGACCTATGGGTCATTACAGATCTCTAGCAAGCCTTCATAAATTAAATTATAATTTGTATGCTGAAGAATAAATAAATATTTAAAAGAACACTTGGGAACAAATGTTTCCAATGCTGGTTCTTGATAAGGTTTGTAAACATTGAAGCTGCTAATACAGAAAGCAGAAAATCACAAAATAACTTGTACAATCCACATCAAAGTGCTTAAAAAAAACTCATATATCTTTTCTATCCAAGAATAACTAACTATATCTCTGTATCTATGGGTATCATCATAATGAGTCAAATAAGCAGCAAATAAGCAGTCTACCCAAATTGTTAGCAGTACCTTAGAACAGTGTCTGGCACATAGAAGGGTACAGTATTTGCTGAATGAGTGAATAAATAAACTTTTAAGATCAGTCAATTCACTCCTTATCACAGGCAATTAATCTAACTACTTCTGCAGACAAGTATTTGGACAAAACATAACTTAAAGCCAGAGCAATGAGGTTAAAAATATTTACCAAACTATCAAAATGTCTGGTTAGACAAATATTTATACAAAGCATAACTTAAATTTCTCACTTGCCTGTAACTTGTCCTAAGATTGGGGGACTGAAGAAGGATTGGTGTGGTGAGTAGTAGAGGGGTAGGAATGATACTGTATATGTGACTATTAACAAACTGTATAATGGTCATGAGTAAGCTTCTTGATCCCAAGTTTCTACCATTATTTCTTTCAAGTATAAAACGAAAGGCAGTTCAATTAAATATTGTTCAACTAACACATTTACACAAACTGTATTTATAAGAATCTACCACGTGACTAGCCAAAATTCCTCCCTGTTTAGTATTTTGCAAGGGGTAGGAACACTTGTTAAATAAACATCCCCTACTCCACTTTTTTTTTTTTTTTTTTTGCGGTACGCCTGCCTCTCACTGTTGTGGCCTCTCCCGTTGCGGAGCACAGGCTCCAGACGCACAGGCTCAGCGGCCATGGCTCACGGGCCCAGCCGCTCTGCGGCATGTGGGATCTTCCCAGACCGGGGCACGAACCCGTGTCCCCTGCATCGGCAGGCGGACTCCCAACCACTGCGCCACCAGGGAAGCCCCCCTACTCCACTTCTTTTGGTTTGTCTTCAAAGAGAAATAGTCTTTTTAATGAGGTATACCAGGTGCTAAAATTTAAGTGTCCCCTCTTTTTTCTTTTAGTCTAAGTTCTGAAAAGATAAAGACTCAACTGATACCCTGTTTTTTTATTTGTTTAATTTAATTTAATTTATTTATTTGTTTTTTTGCCGTACGCGGGCCTCTCACTGTTGTGGCCTCTCCCGTTGCTGAGCAAAGGCTCCAGACGCACAGGCTCAGCGGCCATGGCTCATGGGCCCAGCTGCTCCGCGGCATGTGGGATCTTCCCGGACCGGGGCATGAACCCGTGTCCCCTGCATCGGCAGGCGGACTCTCAACCACTGCGCCACCAGAGAAGCCCGATATCCTGTTTTTTAAACTGAAGACTTAAGTTACTTATCAACCAATTCTTTTCTGAGTTGAGTAGTCCTGATTGCTTTAGCCATCTCAAAAACCTTATTTTCCAAGTCCAAGATAATTTCTACAATATTTCTTTGGACTCATTTTAAAATTTCTTCTTAAACATAAGGTTTGACCAATGTCAAATATAAAGGGAAGATAATTCATGATTGCCATATATTTTACTTGTTAGAACACATTTTCATCTCTCCTTTCATTTAAACTAAAATTCAAAGGACATCAGAGTAACAATATTTGGCCTATAATTCAGTCAGACTTTTACTTTAATTTCTAATATATACAGCTATTAGTTTTATTTTAGGCAGCTCTTTTTTGGTTAAAAACAAAATAATAAATAAAAGTAGATAAAATTCTTCATATATTGCTAACTAAATAAGTACCTTTACTGTAGGAAAGCCTTGCTGTGTTCTGTCCTTTACTGAGCCACGACTACCCTCAGTTAGGTACCGAGCTCTGTGCTGGGTCTCAGGTTGTACAACTATCTTCAGTTCCTTTCCCTCACTTTTAACAGGATACTGTCCACACAACATAGGGCTCTTCTTTACTCCAGTTCCTTTTTGGTTTTCCAATGTTCTGAGAAGTCAAAGCACAAAGTGGAAAAAGTATCAAAAAGAGTTTTCTACAAAAGTCATCTAAGATAAAGGAAGAAAGAGAATAGGCAATAACATTAAAAACAACTGATTATCTTACTGACAAAATAAAAGACAGCCTAAGGGCCACTACATTCCATAAGTAAAGTATCTTTAAAAATTTTGTAATTAAAAAGAATATATATATGTATAAAACTAAGTCACTCTGCTGTATAGCAGAGATTGGTACAACATTGTAAATCAACTATACTTCAATTAAAAAAAATTGAAAATAAAATTTTGTGATAAAGTTGGACAGGGATGACAAAGAATGCATATGTGTGGCAGGAGGAAGGAAGACTGAATGCAATAAACCAAGAATAACAGGAAAGACAATAGCTAATGTCACTATAACCTTTCACATTGCACTTCATTCAAAATAAAGTTTAAAAATTACATATATGTGTGAGTGTTACATAAAGCTACAAGATTACTATTATTTTCTAATAGGACTTACAAAGCAAAAGAAAAGTGGGGGTAGCGCAAAGACACAAACAAACAAAAAAACACAAAAGGCCTTAAAGAAACTGAAGGAACATGTACATATTCTTTTGGATATTTTCCTCAGTACATCAAACTGAGAAAATTATACTAAAAAAAAAAAAATCAGTGATTCAATTTTTATTTGGAAATTAGCTTTACTCTAAACAATCTTTCCCAGAAGTTAAATTTTTCACAGTATTTTAATTTGTGATTAATTAAATAATTAAAGCCCTCAGCATATAAAAAATTTATAATCTGAGCTTTACAGATAGGCAATCTAACTTATTTTTTTAAATTGGGTTTCTAATGTTTATTTGTATATCATGCATTTGCTATGCAGAATGTATGTTCAAAGAAAAATATTTCAAATGGTGGTTAGGACTTCAGGTCAACACATTTAATCTGAAGTACTGTAAATATGTGATAAAAATAAATAGAAAACAATACTATTAGTTTAAAAATTACCTATGTATATTTAAAAATAGAGTCAGGGCCTATAATGCTTTCTGTATCACTTTCCCAGTCCTAAGTTTACACTCACGTTGAAAATAAAGGAGCCAAGAGATGACTGTGGACAAAATCCTGTCCAAAAGCAAACAGGTCCTAAGAGAAATATGACTTCAAACATAGAGGAGCAATGGTGGCTAAGCAGCCTTAAATCTAGCTCTAATGTTTACCTCTTCATTTCTAACCAAGTTGTTGACTCAGTCATCAATAATAAAGAGGGAAAAGGCTATGCTCTCAATGGAATTTGGGATTGGGGTGAATTCATGGCTAGGATGCAGTAAGGTATGCAGTAAGACTGACTGGGTGAGAGGAAGGGTTCTGAAGGGAAATACTTTGCTCAATCATCTTCATATTCCCTAAACCTTGCACAATTCCTGAAACAAAAGATGCTGAAAAAAGTATTTGTTGATGAAGGGCAAACTTGTTGATGAAGTTTGACATAATTAAGTCAAAGATTACCTGTGTAAGTAATTTAAAAGGCCCTGGAAGAATAAATTCTATGAACAAAAGTATCAAGTCAAAGTCAGAACAAAGGGCAATAAATCCTATTTTTTCATCATTCTGGGTAGAAATTCAAATATTTGCACTGAATACAATGTGCAGTACTTTGTATACAAAATTCTATAATGATACTGTTTTATACTCATTAAAAAAAAAATCAAAGCAAAAAGATTCACTTACTTAAGCTATGTAAAAACATTCCCTAAATATGTGCTGAAAGGGACTAAAAGAAAAAACAGCAAAATTTAATAGTTGTATTGATTTATTAGATTATAGGTTATTTATTTTTTCTATTTTTCTGCATTTTTCAAATGTTTGTAATTAATATCTATTAATTTTATAATAGGAAAGGGAACACTTTAGTCTGAAATATAAGGAAAATTTAGCATATAATTAATTTAGCAAGATGTGGCTTTTGTATTCATTTATGCTGGCCAAGCTAATATTTATGAGGGTAAATAGATGATATTGAGTTTTACTATTTCAATAAGACAAAATATTTCACTTGGGATGAAAACTTTAAGTTGATAAAGTATACACATTATGGCTTAAAGAAGAATAGCACATGTAATCAAACAATTTCTGAAATGATACTTTTAAAAGCCCTTAAAACTAACTTTATTCTCTAGGCTTAAATGTAAAAATGGAATACATACATATTTAGATCCCTAGCTGTGTAAAACAATAAAAATATCAACTAATTCTTAGAAAAGCAGTCATTCAAATTACTAATTTTTAATGCATTATGGCTTAAGGAAAAAACAAGAAAATAGCAGCTAATTGTATGGGATTTTACTTCTAAGTGATTATCTAAAAAGAAAATCCATTGTCTTGGAATATTCTATTCAGAACTTAAAATGACACTAATTCCTTTGTGCTGCACATCCTTCTGGTTGCCTGTCACAAAAATAATTTTCAGTATAAAATGCCTAAATCAGGTTTCACATGCAGGTGACATCATATCTTAATTTCTAGGAATATCTAAAGAGACATTGGCTACTGATTCTCAGGACATTTAGGTGAAGAATTTAAGAAAAATATGGCTAGGAATGTTTAAATACTGAGTAGTTTTTAAAAAATGATTTTTTTTCTTAATAAACTCTTTCATATAACATTTTATTCATACAAAAATGCTATTTCCATCTTGAAGATCAATAAAAACTGCTGTACTCAACATGTTTGAGGGTACATTTTCTATAATTTAGCATTATATAAATAGAAATTTTATGGCAAAATTTCTTTCATGTTTCTAACATCTTTCTTATTGAAGAACATAGAACTTTAGTTTGAGATCCCCTTAACAACTGTTTTCAAAGGCCTATTTTTCTATATTTATATATGGTTTTATCCTTTCCTTAATAAAGTTCTTATAAATTCAAAGTTTAAACTTCTTCTGTCATTTTCATATGCTAGTGTCAAATATTTTTCCATTACCTAAGAAGCTGGACATTTCTTCTGCTGCTTGATGAGTTTCTGTTCCATGAATTATTTCATGAGAGATTTTGTCTTGACAAATGTTATTATACTTTCCCTGGGTAACCTCAAATCATTTCTAAGATATATCTATCATACAAAAGCAGAAGCAGAAAAGATGTAGGTCAAGATATCTCTTTAACAGCAACTGCAAATCATGTGTGTTGACTAACTGTAAGTCAAAATTTTATTTGTTCTTCATTCTGAACTTTAACATTTATTTCAGTATAAAAATGAAAATGTCTCTTACGGAACTTAAAAAAAAAACACTTTCTCCACAGAAGCCCGAATAAACACATACCTGTATTTAATGATAGACACATATGAGCCTTTTAAATCTGTGCTACTGCGTTTCAGAGCATTTTCTATAGGTAACAGTTCTACAGATATGTCCTAGAATTGTTGACTCTGCTAATGGCAACACTTTAGGAAAGGGTATATGTTGTTTTCTTTTAGATAATTTCCTAATCTGGACTTTCTAAAAATGAAAAATATTTAAGTGTGCATTTTTATATACTATTATCACCCCAAAGGAGTTTTAAATGAGAGTAGAGAAGAAAGTAGTATAGAATAATCATTACTTAAATGGTAGATACTACTTTAAAAATATACTGAGAAAATATTTAAGGACAAGTTTAATACACATTAAGAATATTCTCTATAACTCTCAACCAGATTTTTTAACTTAAAATATACCAATGATGTAATCAAATAGTGAAACAATCAAAAGCATCTCCATCATATTCGGTGACAACCTGAAATTGTAGGAGATCCTGGGTCAACTAAAGGACCATACATACCCTGCCACCCAAAAAAGTAATCTCTCAAGATCCAGTGAGTTAAATTCTATCAAACTATATTGAATATACTGTAGGAAAATCTAATCAAAAATCTAGAAATTAAATGTTACAATAAAAGTATTAAAGGAATTAGAAAGTTAAAAATAAGTCATAGTATTCTCTACTTCAGAAGTGAATATTCTATAATATAGCTATTGAAATATATTTAGTGAGTGTTGTGAACTGGCAGAGATGAATGAAAACTCAAACAGGCACCATGATCCTGGTTCTATCACCCTTTAGATATATAACCCAGAATCACAGAAAAAAAAAAAAGCGATACATTTATTTTTTTTAAAATCCTGAATTGGCATAATATATTATAGAAAAAGCTTAAAATAAATACATGAATCTAAGTTGAGAATCAAACTATCAATTTAGTTTTTCTTGTTTTCATCAAATAAAAGAAAAAAAGGAAATAAAGGCTAAAATCTTCACAAAAATGGAAAATGACTGAATCATATGGGGAGACAACGTGAAAGGGAATACAAACTAGCCCTCTGTAAATGTTTGTTTTAGCTGGAGTCATTGCATCACTAGTTATTTCTATGAATAAAAATATTTTAAAATTCTTTTAAAGTATAAGTCCATTTGAAATTTAAAAATTATTTCTAAACAGATTATTTTCATTTTCTACTAAATCATACCCATACTAAGATAACCATTGGTAAAATCTACTGGTATTTTATTTTCTTCTCTAGTGAAACCTGATAATTTTAAGTTAAAATTTTCATGTTATTTCAATGATAAAACTAGTATCTTTGCTTTAGATGCAAACTTGAGTTGAGCAATTAAGAAAAATGAGGAATGATTTATTTTTTTGTTTTGCATAATGGTGAGAGAACTTTAAAAAAATGTGAATACCAACCCATTTCCTGCTTTTGAGTTGCCTTTGTTGTCCGTGGTAAGCTGAGAAAGCACATAGTGAGGTGCTTTGGCACTGTCGGCATCAAATATATCCATATTAGACTCTTCACAATCTCGTCGTTTGACCCCCGGCCTCTGCTTTGGATTTCGTTTTCGTGATTTACGAGGTACCTCAGTGTTATCATTGTAGGAACTGGTGCTCATGTTACTGAAGTTGGAGGGGGAATCCTCCATCCACATACTGCAGCTCTGCTCAGATTCCAATCCACACCCCTCATCCTGGCAGGACATCCGACTGTTATCCAGCAAGTCCTCAGGTGGTGGTGAGATGTACAAGACTGTGTGCCTCTTCGGTGTTGATGGATGCTGCTGAACTGTGTTACTGGTTAACTGCTTTTCACTTACCCCTCGGTTACTTACCCCCAAGGCTGAGGAGCAGCTCTCCACTTGCATAGCCTTGCTGTCGGTGACTGAGGTAGAATAAATGGTAGGGCTGGAAGAGGTGGTAAAGGAGCTGCAAGCACCGCCCATGGAGGAAGAGGAGGGAGCTGAAGAAGCATCTGCAGTGTACAATTTAAGAGTAAATACACTATACATGTTTTCACCTATGCTGGCTAGCAGTCCCATTGAAAATGTGATTTGTGAACTGATTGTTTTTCCCCAAAATGAATAGTTGGAATTTGGTTAAGTTTTAGAATATAAATGCTTCAAGCAATACAAGGCCTAAAAAATGCAATTTTTAAAAATGCCCAAATAGCATTATTTTACTTGTGTTATAATTGATAGATTTTTAAAAATCTAATTTAATGTTTTAAGCTGTAAAGCAAAAACAAAGCTTTTATTGCCTCAGCTGGATAGTTCCACTGAATTTTAATCATTTAAAATAATAAAAAAAAAACCCAATATGAAATATATGCTTGTGGTCCACATTCAATGCCAATTAAATAATTCATTATAGAATTTGAAAAGTGGGACTGTGCTTAGCCACAAAATATTAAAATAAGTTTCTAACCTATGAAGCAGAGAACTACAGGTCATTTTTAATGCAGACACTCCCTGCTTCAGAGGCAAATCCTGGAATAAAAATATGAGAAAATAAATGAGAAAAGAGCTGCTGATTATTCCAGATATCAATTATAAAATGAGAAATAAATAGAAAAAATATATAATCAACTGAATTGGAGGCAAAATGGAACTGGTACCGTCACTATGATTGTTTTAAAATCTACAAGAATAAAAGTGAAAAAGGTTTGATTTGGAACATGCTGGGCTGTAGAAGATAAGCAAGTTAACCATTGAGGGTCTCCAGAAGTTGGAAGTGGCAGTTCAAAACCATGATCTCTAAAATAAATAAATCCATCCTTTATCGCAGAATAAAAAACAGAAGCAGGACGTATTATTGGATGGATTTTTCTTATTGGCAATTGGTTACAACTGTCCATTTCCTCTCTCTTTAAAAGGCTCCTTGTTTTTAACTATTAAGGGAATTTCTTCAGATGAGTAACAGTAAATTTTACTAGCTGAAGTCTAACAAAAAAGAGTTAAACAGAAAAAAATCTCTGGAGAGAACCAGAATTAGTTCTTATAAAAAGGTTTTTTATAAAACCATTTACCTATTATGCCTAACAAAAAAAGTCAAAAGTAGATCTTTTCAAAATGTGTGGCAACTGGCATAACAACTCATTGAAAAATACTACTACTAAACCCTTAACAACATATCAAGAGGCACACTAATAATGTTAAAGTTGGAAGTTATCAGTCCTATACAATTTTATCTTGTATAAGATAAGGAAAGGTTTACAATCATAAACACATACAAAAATGAAAATAGGTAACGTGACAGACAACTAAAAATATGTTTAAATCTAAAATTAATTTTTATCTATAGCCATGTATGCTACTGTTTTAAAGTGGTGTGATAAACTTAAAACTGTGATGTGCAGTTATTGGAATTGCAACATCCACATCAATTATATAAAGAGTGAAATGTCAGAATGCCAATGTTTTGATAATCAAAAGCCAAGTGCCGAAGATCTATTTTTAAATTGAAAACATGCACCAAAACACTTAAATCATTTGAAAGAACTAAATGCATCCACAATTTTTCATTGCTGTCAAGGCTGAAGAGCAGTTATTAATATTAGCCATCAATAATGAAATCTACATAATGCCACATGGAAAGATTTTTCTCAACTACCATGAGTTAAAGCACTTAGAGCATTTAGATGATACCAGTTCCATTTTCCAGTTTGTATCCTTGTCAAATGCAGTAGCTGAAATTGGAAAATTCAGTCACTTTAAACTGCATTCCAATTTAAAGAAAAAAATTTATCAATTTTGTATCATGCATTAATGCAATGTTTTCTTAGTAAATAAATATTTTAAAAGATTTGTAAAAACTATAAAATCTAGATACTAATGTCAGTGACAGTTTAGGAGCTGATTTGTAGCCACTTTGGGTTTAAATAACAAGGTTTTTCTTTACTTTTTGAAAAATATTACAGAATTCATTTTAGAAAAAATAGAGAAGGTATTATGTCTAACATTCCTCCATCTGTTCCAACTATTGGCAAAAAAGAAACTAAACGTTTTTGTGTGTATGAGCCTATGTTCATCATTTTCAGAGAAATACAAGTATGCAGCATGCAGTATTTGCAGTGGAACACACAAAGCATGCAGCATGAATTCTGTGAACTTGTATTTCTATAAAGCAGCTTTCCCCCACCCACTCTTTTTGAATCTAAGTACCATGCACATGAGAATGCAGAATATGAACATCTCAGGGATCCCTGTCCATGACAGACGGAAAGTTAGGTGAAATGTAATCATGAACTCAAAAGCAAGTTATATATTTATGAATTTAATATGCAAGATATAACCTAGCATTGCTCTTTGAAGTATGTGTGATTTTATCTTGCAAATCTTATTTAAAAATCATGGTTATAAAACCCAATTGATATAATTGTACATCAATATCTGTTTTGGGACAGGTATGCCAAACTGTGATCTCATACCCTACATAAGTTAAAATATTCTATACATTTTCCTTTGACACCTAACACACATTATGAATATTTTACCTGCAGTTTCCTGGATATACTTACTAAATAAAAAAGTTCATTAGCACAAAACTATAAAGCTGAAAACATAAACTCTGTCAAAAGACAGTAGTATCATTTAATTTAAAAAAATTACTTTTTAAAGGTTACCTCAGTTTGATCCTAAATTACAAAGGTTCTACTCATTTTAAGAATATAATGAATATAAGACAAATTTTTTTAAAGCTATAAAACTCTTTACAATAGTATCATTATCCCTCTGATGATGATGAAAATGGTGTAAAATCCTTCACATAAGCATGTTACATTCTGGTTAGCAAGAGATCACCTAAGTGCATTAATAATGCCAGGTGAGGTGGTGAAGTAATAAGGGATAAGAACTATGGGCCCCTAGAGAGTATGGACAACATCTTTCTCATCTTAGACCCTCCTGACACCTAACATACTATGACTTGTATGTAGTAAAAATTCAATTTTTTAATTAAATTGATTTATGAGAAGCCAATATTTGATATGTATGCTGAGTTACATTAAAGTTAAACTGGTAAATAAATGTACCAATGTGTTCATAATGGACACATATCAGGTTAAAAAAAAAAAAGATTTATACCTTACTATAATAGCATTAACTGATACAGGGAAGGTTCAGAAGTAACTTAAAAGAGTTTAATGGTAACTACTCACTATTTCTACAAAGAATGTGCTAATAACTTTCTTTTTTGAAACATACATAAGCCAAATTACCTATTTGTGTATTAATCCATAAATTCACTAAAAATAACAAATTCTTAATATTATCTATTAAAAAGTAAATGTATAAAATAATAGCAAGAACATTTTAGATTTCTAAACAGTAATTTGTCATTTCTAAGCATTCCCAGAAAAGCACAATGAATTCCTGGGAATATTAGAATGTTCTTAAAATATTTACAAAAATGTTTTAATCTATATATTATTAAATTTCAAGAAACAGTTTAACTGACATTCCATAGAATTAAAATGCTAATGTAATCCTGCCTCCTCTATATATTCCTTTATAAATAAAATATGCTAACTACCCCTCCCATCCCTTTTTGGTTTTGAATGTCCATCTTTATCTGTTAGGAATGTAGAGACTATGTTTAATTGCTGCTTGTAAAATAAAAAACTCCAGCATAAAAATGTTTTAATAATTGCTTTTATTTTCTCACCAAGCAGAATAGTCATAATGTATTCTATTTTATAACCTTATAATTTATTTTTTAAATCCATTACCAATCCTTCATAAAGTTGAAAGTTTCTTCCTCTTAAAATTATTTACTCACCTAAGTAATGTGTGAATAAATTTTTATTGATTATTTCTTTTATGAAGAAACTTATCTTTGAACTTAAAAGAATTTTATTATTTTTTTTATTTTTTAAAGATTTTTCTTTCTTTCTTTCTTTTTTTTTGATGTGGACCATATTTTAAGTCTTTATTGAATTTGTTACAATATCACTTCTGTTTTATGTTTTGGGTTTTTTTTGGTCACGAGGCATGTGGGATCTTAGCTTCCGGACCAGGGATCAAACCCGCACCTGCACTGGAAGGCGAAGTCTTAACCACTGGACCGCCAGGGAAGTCCCCAAAAAGAATTTTATTTTTCCATAGCTTTTTCTGTGACCACAGAGAGCACAGCAACACCAAAGAGAAAACTGATAGACCATTTTTATAACTTACTGACAAAAATATATAATCTCAAAAGAATAATTTTTAAATTTATAAGTGAAGAAAAGCATCACATCTATAGTGTTCTATATCTAAATATAAAAATTTCAGATTTATTAGATTTATTAATTGGCAGTAGCCAATTACTAGGCCAAATGCCAGTAATGATGGTGAACTTAAACTGTATATTTGGCTTCTTTCAATAATTGATGTAATCATTAAGGTTCACTATGAATATTCAAAGCACTTGGGATAAAAAGAATAGCAGATAATATCTTCCTGGATATTACAGCATTTGCAAGTACAGTTTACCCTTGAACAACACAGGTTTGAACTGTGTGGGTCCACTTATTCACAATTTTTTTTTAATAAATACATACTACAGTACTATGCAACTTGTGGTTGCTTGAATCTGTGGATGCAGAGCCAAGGATAAGGAGGGCTGAGTGCAAAGTAAGTAATACATGGATTTTTGACTGTGCTAAGGGACAGTACCCCTACCCCCCTCGACCCCGTGTTATTCAAGGGTCAACTATATTATTAATTTGATTGGAAAGATGAAAATGGAGTTTTAAATGGTACCACATAGAGAAACCCATGTATAGTTTATATACTGCTTTCTTAAACTGTATTTTAAAATTAAGAACGATTAGTTCTAGATTTGTAAATGAGAAATTATTTAAATTATCATTATCATTTTAGTGCTTTAAATACCATAAAAAAGAGATGATACTTTATGTGGAACTAACTAAACTTTTAATAGAAAGCTTTGAAATTAGAAACATTCTTTAAAGTCCTCAAAAGAAACAAATACCTTTCACTGATTTTAAAAAATATGACAGAAATGACATTTAACTAAGCTTCCAAGACAAAAATGTGGTCCCTAGCATTTAAATATGCACTTACATTTTATAACTTCTCAACATCAGTGCAAAATCAGTTGAGTTACCTTAAAAAAGCCGTAAAAATTTGCAAGTGTGCTAAGTGAACCAATAGTGGAACGGAGAGGGAGTAAACTACTGACTGTTCAGAAAATAATAATAAAAATCAACACAGGTCATTTGGAAACAATTTCTGGTCTAAAACCCTTACTGTTCAGCCTCAGTAATTCTTTTTAAGTATTTTCATTTTTCTTACTGGTAACAATGACTTCAAATCTAAACATTTGTCTGATAAAAGTCACCAGATACAAGAATATATTTTCAGATCAAAGAAGAAAGATATTGAGAGAAAAAAATTATAAGGCCAACATTCATGTTGCCAAGGGATTGAAAAATCTAGAACACACAAAGTGGCTGCAAACCTGCTTTGTCAACACCTTACATGCCAACCTTCATTTTCTACTTTTCTTCTTCTTCTTCTTATAATATTAATGTAAAGTTTAAAACTTTACAAAAAAGTTTTAGTTTCAATCAGTATCAATCCACTATTTAGAAACAAAAAAAGAAAGGAAGGAAGGAAGAAAGAAAGAAAGAAAGAAAAAAGACTTAAGAAGAAGTCTGAAAACGAGACCGACCTATACCCTGGGTGAGATTGGATGGGTTAAATGTCTCTGGCACTATTTGTCTTCACTATTGACAGACACTGTCACACAACCCACACACGATGCCTGTCTCTGAATGGCGAAGCTAGAATGCAAGTTAAGTGTATTAATAGAAAAAACAACTAGCATCCCAGCATATAAAATAAGCAATCCAGATTACTTTACCAAAAAACAAAAATAAAAACAAAACAAAAAAACCAAAAAACAAAAATTGTAGGGTCGATCATTTAATTTACATGTTTAAAACAGTTCCAATTTCCCATTTGTACTTTTCCCACCCAACATAGGTTTATATGCTACAAAAAGCAATGTTTTAAAACAAACTTTAAAAAATTAAATTATTAACATCCAAATAAATGCATGTGGGTAAATTTCTTATTCAAAATTTTTGTTAACTCATATTCACCAATTTGTTCTCCTGTTTACTAATGCAATCTAATCCATAAGCCAGAATGTTCTCTCTAGGTGTTTTTTTTTTTTTTTTTTTTTTTTTGCGGTATGCGGGCCTCTCACTGTTGTGGCCTCTCCCGTTGCGGAGCACAGGCTCCGGATGCACAGGCCCAGCGGCCATGGCTCACGGGCCCAGCCGCTCCGCGGCATATGGGATCCTCCCAGACCGGGGCACGAACCCGTATCCCCTGCATCGGCAGGCGGACTCTCAACCACTGCGCCACCAGGGAGGCCCTCTCTAGGTGTTTTTAAACTGTGCCCTTACCCAAATTCCCTTAAAGAGTATACGACGATATGTTCTGACAAATACACTCAAGCAGTAAAAAATATCTACATTTTACCAGCAAAAGAGTAGTTTCATTTCTCAGGTCAACTTCCAAACACTTCCTCATCCCACCCCCTCCAAAAAAGTTACTAATTTACACTTTAAAAAAATTTTTTTTTAAATTTTGGCCATGCAGCACAGCATGGGATCTTAGTTCCCTGACCAGGGATCAAACCCTTGTCCCTGCATAAGTGAGGCATCTTAACAACTGGACCACCAGGGAAGTCCTAATTTACACTTTCAAATTAGATATGTTACTGTGCATAAAACGTTTGATCCTAGAGGCTCTATTTAAAAAAATAAGTAGCACTATTGCTGAAGCTGAAAGGGTTGTTACTAGAGACCATCCTTCTCTCCTCCAGTCCATCTAAGTGGCAGTCATAGTTCTAATACTACACAATAATTACTCTCCCTCTTTTAATCTAAATTCTCCTAAAATAATTATTTTTACCTTGTCTGAGTGCCATTAATAAACATTCGCAGAGTATTTATTAAAGAATGTTTCCTGAAAAATAAAATGCTTACAAAATTTGTAAGTGTCCTGACACTGAGAGCAATGTTTTAAATATATATTTTGTCCTATTCAACCCTAAGTATTTAATCACAGTGTAAAATAGGTACTAGGTACTTATTACACAATTTGTTTTTTAAATCCTTTCCTCTTGGAAGAGAAGGATGCTTTCTATCATCCAGTGATTTAAGTACTACAGGGTAGCATCAGTCATTGATACTGGGTGAAGAGACTAAAAAACCCAGAAAGAATCCTCACTCTCAAATAACTTAAACACAAAAGGGAATAACTACACTAGCTGATGACTACATTTATTGTTGTCAAAGACCCCAGGAAGAACAGGGGTTTTTTTGTGGTATGCGGGCCTCTCACCGCTGTGGCCTCTCCCGCTGCGGAGCACAGGCTCCGGACGTGCCCACTCAGCGGCCATGGCTCAGGGGCCCAGCCGCTCCGCGGCATGTGGGATCCTCCCAGACCGGGGCACGAACCCGTGTCCCCTGCATCGGCAGGCGGACTCTCAACCACTGCGCCACCAGGGAAGCCCAAGAACAGGGTTTTTAAAACAAAAAGACAGCAATTATACTACTTGAAAGGTAATGTTTACTTTAAGACAAAAAGAGAGATTACCACCACATTAACTTAAGAACTGGAGAGAAAAAACAGTTCTGAGGGATGCTATTTGAAGTTCACTTCAATGCTTTACCATATAATACCTTTTAAAATTGTTTAGATTAAATAATAAAGGCATTCCTGCCAACTCTAGTCCAATGTCTTCATATTTATTCTTTTTTAGAGGTGACCAAAAAAGGGAAAATAGTATTTGTATCATTAAAATCTTCTGATATAACAATTCAGAATGGTTTTACAACTGGATCTGGATTACAGTGTACATTAGATCCAATTGTAGATAAAATGTCTAGACAAAAAACAGAAGTCATAAATTGCTCTACTAGAAGTTTTGATAATTGATCATGCAACTTTATCATTTCATTTTTTTTTAAGTGGGAAGAGAATTCTAGGAAGAATACTTAATCAGTCAACTTTGCAGAATCATCCCTTTGGGAAGTGTCTGTTCTCCCTATGATTCGTCATCCTCTAGCAATGCTTCTTTTATTTACAAGGGCTCCTAGTGAGAGAGTGTCAACGTTAAAGAGTAAGTCAGAAAGGAAATCCCATGGCCTATGTGTTGTCTGATACGCAAAACTTCAAAATGAGGTAAAAAACAGACTGAGAATGGAAAGAAAGAAGCAAAATAAAGCTAAAAAACTTGTTTTTTATAAAAATAAGATTATTTTTTAAAACCTTACTAACAAACGAAAGGAGAAATCCATGTGGGAGGGAGGTCAATGTTTACCGAAAGATCACTGACTTTCAGGCAGTATTAAGTATTTTACATATTTACCTTCATAATAACCTTAAGAAAAAGTTGTTGTTACTGTCTACTTACAGAGGTAATACGAGAAATTTACTGAACTTCCACAAGATTCTGTCTATATGATAGAAATGACATGATAGCAATCAGATTCAAATTAGGTCTTTATGATTCCAAAGCTCATGCTAATTTTATTATATTTCACATTATGGGAAAAGAGAAATAATGTCACAGAAACAGGTGAAGTCTTTTGTTGTATTCTACTCTAATCAATTCCCCTCACTCCAGTCCCAGCTGGAGTGTTTTTATACAACTTTATTACTATTATTTATACAACTAATTATTATAAAACAATTAGTTATGGGAATACTTTTTGCTTATTATCAATCTTATTGGTAGCATAAAATAAGTAGGCCCACTTCTGTGCATTAATTTCTTAATGTGAAATTCTACAAAACACATAAACAAAAAAAGAAATTGTGTCTATTTGATGTATGTAATTTGTCTATGAATGGCTGAGAATCTGTGTGCAGTTTTAAAATGCTATTCTATAGACTCAGGTAATATAAAAATCTGCTTATTCTACCAGAAAATGAAAAAATCACAATATTTATAAAAGTTGCTAAAAATTAGTAAGAGGACCAAAAAAGGTAAACATTTAGGGAATAAACCATTAATAGGCCATGTGTACTTTTTGTCAGTGAAAATTTATAATATGGATAGTCTCCTGAATTGGTAATTGTTTCTGAATTAACCATTATGGCCCAAGTTTGCTGATGTTTTCCATTCTAATAACGCAGATGTTAGTAGTATACATCTATACATACGTACGTACACACATACTTCTATATGTATAAATGTATGTATTTAGATTTACTATGTAATTTTAAAAGTCAGAATGAGAAGTAGAGTTTTTAAACATGTTGCTTACTTGGCAACATGTTTGTAGCTAGGATCTGACTTCCTTCTGGAAGTGGTCCAGTTTTCTAGGAAAAGTAGGAATGACCATATGGAATAACCAAGATCAATTCACACTTCAGCTCACAACATCAATATGTGGGTTACATAGGTGAATTACTTTTCCTGTTAATGGGCTTTGGGTTTAATCTTCGGAATATATACTACATAAATGGCCAAAATTCTGAAATATGTTAACCTAGTTAGCCCAGGAGAGCAGTCAAAGGCAAATTTGCTCCTTAAATTTAGTCAACTCAAGAAAATAAGAATTACATAACTGCAAATATCTTCTAACACTAGTAAACAAGTTACAATAAATTCAATGGGCTAAGTACTCTGTTACTGTAAATAACTTTTATAAAAAATTTATATTCTTCTAGAAATAATATTCCTATTTTGTAGATCATGAAACTTGCAGAGGAGAAGAAGGGGTATGGCTTTTTCAACTCAATATCCTACACACTGCCTAGTCCAGGATCTTGTGTTTCCCTAACTGAAGTGACAGAACATTATGTTAAATTCCCTAAATTACAATGGCAAGGAGAAAAGAACTTAGACCTTAGTGGGAAAGAAGAGAGGTGTCTTGTGCCTGGAAGGATTGAGATATGATATGATATGATATGATATGATGGATGGATCATATATATATGACATCCATATCATATGATATGATATGGATCATATGGATCACTTCATGTAAAGTACAATTCCTATCACATAGTAGGAACTCAAAAATGATAGCTTATATTTTCTTCAACTCAATTTTTGTATAGTTTTGTTGTTATGGATGGTCTACAAATTCCTATGATTTTAACTTAGGTGATTAAGGTGTCTGAAGTATTGGGATGGACAAAAAGTTCAATCGGGTTTTTCTGTAACATCTTATGGAAAAATCCAAATGAACTTTTTGGCCAACCCAATAAATTAAAGCATAGCTGTTCTTTGATTATAGGACATTATTTAGTTCTCTAGTGTCCTCTCCTATAGTGTAAATAGCACACAGTTAAGTTCTTTCAGTATAGAAAATACCTGTTACGTACTTGCTGTAAGCATAAAATTCAAAGCACTATTTAATAAGTCTCTTCCAACAGAAAAGTTTATTATATGGATCACTTCATGTAAAATTATTAACTTTAATTACAGCCTTTAAAAACTTTTGTATGTGCTTTATTAGTGTATATACCTATACATGTTAAAAACTGCTACCAGGGCCTCCCTGGTGGCGCAGTGGTTGAGAGTCCGCCTGCCGATGCAGGGGATACGGGTTCGTGCCCCGGTCTGGGAGGATCCCATGTGCCGCGGAGCGGCTGGGCCCGTGGGCCATGGCCGCTGGGCCTGCGCGTCCGGAGCCTCTGCTCCGCAGCGGGAGAGGCCACAACAGTGAGAGGCCCGCATACCGCAAAAAGAAAAAAAAAAAAAAAAAAACAAAACTGCTACCAAGTATTCATGTACTGAGATTATATTATTTCTAAAGAGGACTAATATATAATTCCTGAAAGTAAAATAACAACTTTATGAAAACAAACAACAAAAGAATTACTAACTAGTTATTCCTAAGATTCTCTGGCTGAATTATAAAACCTATGGTTTGATTAATTCATTGTTTATTTCAAGAATTAGAATTAAAAAATTTTAAAGGAACCTGAAATAATTACCTTAGCAAAATATTTTGATATAAACTAATAAACATGATGCTACATCCCAAGATGAGGACAAACAAATAGAATTTAGGATAGAACAAGAAAATAATTTGATTTCTTAAAATGAAGATTAAAGTTTATTGTTCACTTCTGTGAAAGACTCCCTATTTTAAATAAATTAAGACAATCTAAGGGTAAAACTGTAAACGAGTAAGTAGATTTTTAAAAATACTTGATTGGTATGTGAATTATATCTCAATAAAGCTGTTATTTAAGAAAAATATCTGCCATATCTCTTTTCAAAAATCCAAAATTCTAGTGTAACTGTTTGTTTTAGTTCTCCTTAATAATACCTATATTTTAGTTCCTTCCAACCTATACTGTAGGATTAAAGAAACAAACAAAAAGAATCCTTTCACAACTTTCATTTCTTCTTGATCAACTCCTTATTTTGCCAGAATTTGTTATCAATTCATGTAGATAACTTTTTTTAAATAAGTGCTAATTTTTAAAATTTATTTATTTATTTATTTATTTGGGTCTTCGTTGTGGCGCACTGGCTTCTCTAGTGGCAGTGAGTGGACTCTAGAGCGTGTGGGCTCAGTAGTTGTAGCACGTGGCCTTAGTTGTAGTATGTGTGATCTTAAGTTCTCCCACCAGGAATCGAACCCCGAGCCCCCTGCATTGGGAACGCAGAGTCTTAACCACTGGACCACCAGGGAAGTGCCTGGATAACTTTTTTGTGTTAGGAAAACAGTCTCTTAGTTACTAAGAACCTACAATATTCTTCAGAAATTCTGTACTTCTAAAACTTTTATTCATTTACATATTGAACCTCAAACTACTAAGAAACTTTCTAGTGGGACAAAACCAGATGTCTTTTAAAAATGGGGAAGAGTACAGATTTCAGACTGTTGATTTTCAACTACACCTCCCAGATTGTTACACTTTGCCCTATGGAGAGGGGAGGAGTTGTGAGGAAGTAAACCTCTTTCCCCCATTCCCAACCCTGGGTCTTACCAGATAAAAGATGTTATTAATGAGAGCATGTAAAATTGTGAATAGTGTAGAGGCAGAAAAAAGGTTTAAGAGACATTCTTTTTACCCAGTATTCTGGTTTGTGGATTAGCAGCATCATGTTTACTTATTCCTTCAGTAATACATAACGGGAAAAAAACCTAGATTGGCGAATCTGAGAAACACATTTTTAATAATTAAATAATTTAAAATGTACATGAACACCTATATGCCCAGCCTCTAAATTTTAAAATTTAAATTGATTTAGAATTTGTGAAACACAAACCTTTATGGCAGAACTAGAAGTCTGTTCCCACCAGGCCCTCATACCTGACAGCAGCCAATCCGGCTCCTTCAAAACTCTGAAGAATTAACTACATCAAGAGTCATCATTTTTATGCATTTCATATTTAAACAGCAAATGCTACAGATTAAAAAAAATCAAAGAAGTCTAAATTAATGTATCTTTCCCTAAACATCTAGTCTTTTGGCCAGGAAACACTGAGTAACTGGTAATTTACTCCAAATCTCTCTTTGACATCTATGTCACTAAGGACATTAATATGTCAAATAAAAAAAGCAACTCTAATTATACATACTAACTGATATCCTTACTATAACTATTCTGCAATTTAAACTCTCTTACCTATAATGTTACATGACAAAGACTCTATTCTACCAATAACACATTAGAATTCTAGAATAAGACTATGTTGGTTAAAAGTAAACGTGTAAAAAAAATTACAAATGACTTGGTTTTAGATCGTAGAAACTTTCTGTGTGTGAATATATGCAAATTATCAAGGTCACCTCTTTACTCTCTTCACAATCTTTACAATGTCAATAACTTCTTGATCTAATAAGAATTCATTACTTCAGAATACTTCCTTTGGTTAATTCTTATTTTCATGATTTTTCAACTCAAAGCCTTCATTCTAATTTATCTGGAGAGGATTATGGAGGGAGGGAGGGAAGGAGGGACCTTCAACATTCCATTAGTGACTCAAATTCAAAAACTTTCAATATTTATATATAAAAACTTCTAAAATTGAGTTTGGTATTATTTCAAAGGAAGTGTCGTTCTTCTTCCAAACCTAGCTAACATTTTTTCAGCTTTTAAAAGGAACTGGATCTACTGTCAACAGATGTTAAAAAGCACAGAAGAAACAGACTTTTAGTTCTATACAGATTCAACATGTCTTTAAACAAATCTCAAAAGATACAAAAGAAATCAGTCAGTCAATTTCTACCTGTGGATTTAAAGTGAAATATTTCATTAAAATTAAAAAATATATATTTTATTATCTGATACTATTTTAAAACTAGATTAAATATTTAAATTCCAGAAAAAATATTCAGTGCATATAAAGTGAAACCAGGTCATCTTAACAATTCAATTACTAAAATGTTCACAATTAAATCCACAGAATCTGTTAGAAAATGTCTGGCAACACATGAACAGTGAACAGGGCTGGTAAGTTTCTTGGCCATGTTTAAAGTTTTCCTGCCCTCAGCCAGGAAGGCTGCATATTGCACTATACGGCTCAGGGGAAAGATTGGTACACAAGGTTAATTGGACTTAGGTTAATGCAAATAAGAAAAGTACCCAAAGTTCTATTATAGTACCAATATCCTCATTTAAATCACAACCTTCCGCTTCACTGTTCTTTTTGAAACAAAAGGAATTTACTGAAAACAATGTTTTGATGGATTTTAAGTACCATTTTAAAAGATGAGAGGTATCATATTAGGCAAGAAACCTCTAATTAGTAGGACAGATGAAACTTCAGAGTATATATATAATTTTCTAACTTTTTTAAAACACCAAACACACTTAGCAGTCTATAAACCCAACTAAAAAAAGAATTACAGTTGGGCAATCTAATATTACTGAAAGCATTCTTTATTAATTTATCACTAATCAAGACATTTTTCAATTAGCTTATCTGTCAATCTTTTAATTCAATCAAAATTTGAACCAATTTTATATAATTATAAAGTGTATGATTTGAGAGCTGATTAAAAATAAACTTGATAAATTTCAAACATTACTTTCCATACTTTTTCACTGATATAAGAAAATGTCTTTATATAAATATTACATTCAAATCTTCCATTTACTTTCAACTGAATTTAAAATAAGTATAAAGTCACATATGTTTTTAAATGTAGGGAAAAGGTTATAGTAACATGCTACAAACAGAAAAGACACTTGAGTATTTGAGTCCTTTTTTCAGATTATACAAAATAAAACATTTTCCCCTTTGAGCAAATTTTTAAAAATAATTGTTTTATAGAGACTCAAATGTAATTTTCTATCCATAGCTTGGTATTTAATAACCTTTTTATGTGCAGTGAACAAAAGAACTTTAAACTCGTTCCCATAGTTGAAGATAAGGTCCATTCTGGGAGATGGCACTAATAGATGTGCCAACGTGAAATTTTAAGAAATAACAGTTGGGCTTCCCTGGTGGCGCAGTGGTTGAGAGTCCGCCTGCCGATGCAGGGGACACGGGCTCGTGCCCCGGTCTGGGAAGATCCCACATGCCGCGGAGCGGCTGGGCCCGTGAGCCATGGCCGCTGAGCCTGCGCGTCCGGAGCCTGTGCTCCGCAAAGGGAGAGGCCACAACAGTGAGAAGCCCGCGTACCGCAAAAAAAAAAAAAAAAAAAAAAAAAAAAAAAAAAAAGAAATAACAGTTGTATCAAGAATATTGTATTGAAAGTTTTTAATGTTAAAAGTATGTAGTTTAAAACCTCCTAAAACAAACCCTCAAATCACACTCTTTGATATGAATTTTGCCAGCACTGTTCATGTTGACCAGATACTACTTTTTTTTTTTAAAGTAAAATGAAATGCATACCAGCAGCAACTACAGCTGGAGGAGGCGAGCCTGCCTCACCACCACTTGTCTGACTCATTGATGCTACAGATGGTTCTCTAGATGGAGGTAACTGTAACTCCTTTGGGAGAAGATCATAGACAGATTCTGTTGGGGGAAAGGGAAAAAACTTTTTTTAAAAGGAGTATAAGTCAATAACCTAATTATGAGCACAAAATTAATGTCTTTTCACTCATAAGAAGAACTATATTATTCATACACACACACTAAACTTCATATAACTACTGTTGTAAAAATTATTAGCAAATATTTTTCTTTTATTATATACTTTTATTGAACTGAATAATGAATTTTCCATTCATTCTAACCCCTGTTTTCTTCTTGGCTTTATCCCTCATGCTTACGATGATCTACAGAACAAGTTATTAAAATTTTAAAACTGTATAAAACTAGACAGAAGAGATGTCAAATAACCCAAGATGCTCCAATATCTTCCTTTGGAAAAAAAAAAAAAAAGAGGGTAACTTATCATCCCTTACATATGAGATGGCATGTACTAGTGTATATCAGCTTTAAATTGGCTCCTCCAATTAGACCAATAGTCTACTGCTCTTTTACTCAGCACCTTTATCAAATATTTTAATTTACTATCATAATGCATTTTTCCCTCCTAAAGAAGAGAAAAAGAGGAATGTTATGGCTCAAGGAACTACTTCTTACTCTGAGGTATCTCCAACTCTAGAAAGGCACAAGTATAGGATACTCTTAAATCACTAAGCACAAGTGCCTATATTAGATTATGATTACTTTACTATCCCAGATTAAAGAGTACTGTATCTTTTTAATATATTTTATAATATTCTAATTGTCCATGAAATCAAATTTACATCTACTATTTAAAAATTATTTTATAGTTATTATTACATGGTTTTTGGACAGAAATAATTATCAAGATATCCACTAAAGGTAGTAGAATCAATGTTGGAAGAAACTTCAAAAGACCAGTTAGAATCATATGTCTATTTTCTAAAGAATTGAGGCACAGAGTTTAAGGGACTTACCTAGTATTCTAAGAAAAGCAACATTCCAACAATTAAAGAAGATTATTAACTATTTGTACTAAGTGATTAAAAAAATAAAGGTAGCACTGTAAGACATTTTATCCTTGGTAGCAAACAATACTGTCAGTTAACTGATTACTGAATTCATAAATACTTTGATCCTCCCAGTTAAAATATGTATCCTGAGTTTCATGTGGATAGGAATAAGAAAGAATATCATAAAGGAAAGCTAAAATTAGAAGTTGTATTATTAAATGATCTTCACTCACAGTAAAGAATCCACTTAAAAATTTTTCTTTCAAAAAACTATTACCTAACACTTAAAATTTTCATCTTCAAAGCATTTAGCAAATGTTACATCTGTCTGAATATAATATGCCCTGACTAAAATTTTTCAGCTTGTTAAAATGTTGGTAAAAAACTTAAGTAGATTACTTCCATCTTTCAAATAATATAGGGGGGATAGTACGGAGAAACTAATTAAACAGAAATGTCACATCATCAAATACAGATTTTAATACAATTATTTTTCTCAATCCATGTTGAAAATGAGACCATTATACATAGAAGAAAAGCGTATTCAAGACCTTTTTTGGTGGGGGCTGCAGGAAAATAAACAAAAAGGAAATATGAAAATAAAAATTAGCTTAGATAAAAAGAGAAAGGATCTACCAAAATGCATTTATGTCAAGGGAAAAAAAAACTTAACCTAGTAAAAGCCCCATCGCTAACCACATTTCACTTTCCCAAAGAAGGACACAGAGTCTAAATTAGAGGTACAAAAGCAATGTCAATAAAAATACATTGGAAAGTAACTAAATATAGAACTTGTTATATCTCAATCTTCCCTATAACCTACCCCCAAACCAAAGTAATAAGCAAGTCAAGTGGAAGGTGTAGGAAGCATGGATTCATTCCTTCACCAAAGGTATTTTCTGATTAACTGACTCAAGTGTTTGGAAATTAGAGAAGTCAGAAGTTTCTTCCTATCTATCCAAGGAAAACAGCAGGTAATACAGTCCTTAACACAGGCTCTGACTTCAGACAGAACTGTGTTGGCTCTGCTACTTTAAACAACTTCTCTAAGACTTAAATCCTCACTGAAACTCTTCTTTTACCCCATTATCTCAGAGATTCCCTCCAAGATATTAACTGTACACCATGACCACATACGTTGGTCTTACTCTCAAGCCCGCTTCCCATAAAATATAAAAAGATTAAAGGGATATAAATTATGCTGTTAGTACTATTGTCCTTTAGTCCTAAATTCAATCCAAATTAAACACTTATACAGTCTCCACTAGCCAATGAGAGAACTCCTGAACAAGAGCATAGGTCCTTTAAATCCATGAAAACAACAAATAGTCCTCCCTCATGTTAAGCTGCCATATCTGTTTTTCTTGCATTATCTTTTAAATCAGTTAAATAGATAAGGAGGAATGAAATTCTAGATTTATAAACAAAGAATATGAAGAAAGAGAATGAGAAATCTATAATGGAAAGGCAGTTTCCTGAGAAAAGACTTCCTTAGAAAACTATAACCTCTACTACATTTTTTTTAAAACCTACTAGATTTTAAAAGAATCTACTAGATTTTTTTTTTTAAGAGACAGAATGGATACAAGGTTTCTCTTTGCAGTGGTAAAAATTCCAAAATTAGAATAAGGCAATGGCTACAGAACTCTATAAATATAAATAACTAAACACCACTGAATCTGTACACTTTATTATTTTTTTTATTTCCTTACCTAGAGGAACAGTTTAGCAAAAAGGAATATTCTGTTCAACCCTCAGTGCTCAACTTTGTTCGTATAATTCCATTTATATGAAATGTCTAGAACAGACAAATTTATGGAGACAGAAAGTAGGTTAGTGGTACCCTAGGGCTGGGTGAATAGAAGAAAGGTGGGTGACAGCTAAAAAATATGGGCTTTCTTTTGGGAGTAGTGAAAATATTACAAAATTGATTGTGGTGATGGTTTCACAATGCTGTGAAGAGAATAAAAACCTTTCAACTGTATACTTTAAATGGGCAAGTTGTATTACATGTGAATAAGATGGTTAACAAAAAACCTACATAACCCAACATTTGTTATCTCATATTTTCTGTGGACCAGGAGTCTAGGCATGGCTTAACTGGGTACCTTGCTTAGGATCTCACAAAGCTGCAATGAAGGTGTTGGACAGGGCTGTAACCATATCGCTCAGTGCTCAAATTTATCTATTTTTTAAAATTTATTGTATTTTTTATTTATTTTTTTATACAGCAGGTTCTCATTAGTTATCCATTTTATACATATTAGTCATATCGACATACATATATGTTAATCCCAATATCCCAATTCATCACACCACCACCCCTCACCCCCGCCATTTTCCCCCCTTGTTATCCATACATTTGTTCTCTACATCTGCGTCTCAATTTCTGCCCAGCAAACCAGTTCATCTGTACCATTTTTCTAGGTTCCACATATATGTGTTAATATACGATATTTGTTTTTCTCTTTCTGACTTACTTCACTCTGTATAACAGTCTCCAGATCCATCCATATCTCTACAATTGACCCAATTTCACTCCTTTATAAGGCTGAGTAATATTCCATTGTATATATGTACTACATCTTCTTTATCCATTCGTCTGTCGATGGGCATTTAGGTTGCTTCCATGTCCTGGCTATTGTAAAGAGTGCTGCAATGAACATTGGGGTGCACGTGTCTTTTTGAATTATGGTTTGCTCTGAGTATATGCCCAGTAGTGGGATTGCTGGGTCATATGGTAGTTCTATTTTTAGTTTCTTAAGGAACCTCCATGCTGTTCCTCCATAGCGGCTGTATCAATTCACATTCCCACCAACAGTACAAGAGGGTTCCCTTTTCTCCACACCCTCTCCAGCATTTGTTGTTTGTAGATTTTCTGATGATGCCCATTCTAACTGGTGTGAGGTGATACCTCATTGTAGTTTTGATTTGCATTTGTCTAATAATTAGTGATGTTGAGCAGCTTTCACGTGCTTCTTGGCCATCTGTATGTCTTCTTTGGAGAAATGTCTATTTAGGTCTTCTGCCCATTTTTGGATTCGATTTTTTGTTTTTTTAATATTGAGCTGCATGAGCTGTTTATATATTTTGGAGATTAATCCGTTGTCCATTGATTCATTTGCAAATATTTTCTCCCATTCTGAGGGTTGTCTTTTCGTCTTGTTTATAGTTTCCTTTACTGCACAAAAGCTTTTAAGCTTCATTAGGTCCCATTTGATTTTGTTTTATTTCCATTACTCTAGGAGGTGGATCAAAAAAGATCGTGCTGTGATTTATGTCAAAGAGTGTTCTTCCTATGTTTTCCTCTAAGAGTTTTATAGTGTCCAGTCTTACATTTAGATCTCTAATCCATTTTGAGTTTATTTTTGTGTATGCTGTTAGGGAGTGTTCTAATTTCATTCTTTTACATGTAGCTGTCCAGTTTTCCCAGCACCACTTATTGAAGACACTGTCTTTTCTCCATTGTATATCCTTGCCTCCTTTGTCATAGATTAGCTCACCATAGGTGTGTGGGTTTATCTCTGGGCTTTCTATCCTGTTTCACTGATCTGTATTTCTGTTTTTGTGCCAGTACCATATTGTCTTCATTACTGTAGCTTTGTAGTATAGTCAGTCTGAAGTCAGGCAATCTGATTCCTCCAGTTCCATTTTTTTTCCCTCAAGACTGCTTTGGCTATTCGGGGTCTTTTGTGTCTCCATACAAATCTTAAGATTTCTTGTTCTAGTTCCATAAAAAATGCCATTGGTAATTTGATAGGGATAGCACTGAATCCATAGATTGCTTTGGGTAGTACAGTCATTTTCACAATATTGATTCTTCTAATCCAAGGACATGGTATATCTCTCCATTTGTTGGTATCATCTTTAATTTCTTTCATCAGTGTCTTATAGTTTTCTGCATACAGGTCTTTTGTCTCTCTAGGTAGGTTTATTCCTAGGTATTTTATTCTTTTTGTTGCAATGGTAAATGGGAGTCTTTCCTTAATTTCTCTTTCAGATTTTTCATCATTAGTGTATAGGAATGCAAGAGATTACTGTGCATTAATTTTGTATCCTGCAACTTTACCAAATTCATTGATTAGCTCTAGTAGTTTTCTGGTGGCATCTTTAGGATTTTCTATGTATAGTATCATGTCATCTGCAAACAGTGACAGTTTTACTTCTTCTTTTCCAATGTGTATTCCTTTTCTTTTTCTTCTCTGATTGCTGGGGCTAGGACTTCCAAAACTATGCTGAATAACAGTGGCAAGACTGGACATCCTTGTCTTGTTCCTGATCTTAGAATTTTGTCAAAAGCTTTTTCTGCATCTATTGAGATGATCATATGGGTTTTCTGCTTCAATTTGTTAATATGGTGTATCACATTGATTGATTTGCGTATGTTGAAGAATACTTGCATCCCTGGGATAAATCCCACTTGATCATGGTGTATGATCCTTTTAATGTGTTGTTGGATTCTGTTTGCTAGTATTTTGTTGAGGATTTTTGCATCTATATTCATGAGTGATACTGGTCTATAATTTTCTTTTTTTCTAGTATCTTTGTCTGGTTTTGGTATCAGGGTAATGGTGGCCTCACAGAATGAGTTTGGGAGTGTTCCTTCCTCTGTAATTTTTTGGAAGAGTTTGAGGATGGGTGTTAGCTCTTCTCTAAATGTTTAATAGAATTCACCTGTGAAGCCATCTGGTCCTGGACTTTTGTTTGTTGGAAGATTTTTATTTATTTATTTTTTTGTGGTATGTGGGCCTCTCATTGTTGTGGCCTCTCCCGTTGCGAAGCACAGGCTCCGGACGCGCAGGCTCAGCAGCCATGGCTCACGGGCCCAGCCGCTCCGCGGCATGTGGGATCTTCCCAGACCGGGGCACGAACCCGTGTCCCCTGCATCGGCAGGCGGACTCTCAACCACTGCGCCACCAGGGAAGCCCTGTTGGAAGATTTTTAATCACAGTTTCAATTTCATTACTTGTGATTGGTCTGTTCATATTTTCTATTTCTTCCTGGTTCAGTCTTGGATGGTTACACCTTTCTAAGAATTTGTCCATTTCTTCCAGGTTGTCCATTTTATTGGCATAGAGTTGCTTGTAGTAGTCTCTTAGGATGCTTTGTATTTCTGTGGTGTCTGTTGTAACTTCTCCTTTTTCTTGTCTAATTTTATTGGTTTGAGTCCTCTCCCTCTTTTTCTTGATGAGTCTGGCTAATGGTTTATCAATTTTGTTTATCTTCTCAGAGAACCGGCTTTTAGTTTTATTGATCTCTGCTATTGTTTTCTTTGTTTCTATTTCATTTATTTCTGCTCTGATCTTTATATTTCTTTCCTTCTACTCACTTTGGGTTTTGTTTGTTCTTCTTTCTCTAGTCCCTTTAGGTGTAAGGTTAGATTGTTTATTTGAGATTTTTCTTGTTTCTTGAGGTAGGCTTGTATAGCTATAAACGTCCTTCTTAGAATTGCTTTTGCTGCATCCCATAGGTTTTGGATCATCGTGTTTTCATTGTCATTTGTCTCTAGGTAGTTTTTGATTTCCTCTTTGATTTCTTCAGTGATCTCTTGGTTATTTAGTAACATATTGTTTAGCCTCCATGTGTTTGTGTTTTTTACATTTATTTCCCTGTAATTGATTTCTAATCTCATAGTGTTGTGGGTAGAAAAGATGCTTGATATGATTTCAGGTTTCTTAAATTTACTGAGGCTTGAGTTGTGACCCAAGATGTGATCTATCCTGGAGAATGTTCTGTGCGCACTTGAGAAGAAAGTGTAATCTGCTGTTTTTGGATGGAATGTCCTATAGATATCAATGAAATCTATCTGGTCTATTGTGTCATTTAAAGCTTCTGTTTCCTTATTAATTTCGTTTGGATGATCTGTCCATTGGTGTTACTGAGGTGTTAAAGTCCCCCACTATTATTGCATTACTGTCGATTTCCTCTTTTAGAGCTGTTAGCAGTTGCCTTATGTATTGAGGTGCTCCTATGTTGGGTGCATATAAAATTGTATCTTCTTCTTGGATTGATCCCTTGATCATCATGTAGTGTCCTTCCTTGTCTCTTGTAACATTCTTTATTTTAAAGTCTATTTTATCTGATATGAGTATTGTTACTCCAGCTTTCTTGTGATTTCCATTTGCATGGAATATCCTTTTCCATCCTCTCACTTTCAGTTTGTATGTGTTCCTCAGTCTGAAGTGGGTCTCTTGTAGACAGCATATATATGGGTCTTGTTTTTGTATCCATTCAGCAAGCCTGTGTCTTTTGCTTGGAGCATTTAATCCATTCACCTTTAAGGTAATTATCCATATGTATCTTCCTATGACCATTTTCTTAATTGTTTTGGGTTTGTTTTTGTAGGTCCTTTTCTTCTCTTGTGTTTCCCACTTAGAAAAGTTCCTTTAGCATTTGTGGTAGAGCTGGTTTGGTGGTGCTGAATCCCCCTAGCTTTTGCTTGTCTGTAAAACTTTTGATTTCTCCATTGAATCTGAATGAGATCCTTACAGAGTAGAGTAATCTTGGTTGTAGGTTCTAACCTTTCATCACTTTAAATATGTCATGCCACTCCCTTCTGGCTTGTAGAGTTTCTGCCGAGTAATCAGCTGTTAACCTTATAGGAGTTCCCTTGTATGTTATGTGTCGTTTCTCCCTTGCTGCTTTCAATAATTTTTCTTTGTCTTTAATTTTGGCCAATTTGATTACTATGTGTCTTGGCATGTTTCTCCTTGGGTTTTTCCTGTATGGGACTCTCTGCACTTCCTGGATTTGGGTGGCTGTTTCCTTACCCATGTTAGGGAAGTTTTTGACTATAATCTCTTCAAATATTTTCTCTGGTCCTTTCTCTCTCTCTTCTCCTTCTGGGACCCCCTATAATGTGAATGTTGTTGAGTTTAATGTTGTCCCAGAGGTCTCTTAAGCTGTCTTCATTTCTTTTCATTCTTTTTTCTTTATTCTGTTCCACAGCAGTGAATTCCACCATTCTGTCTTCGAGGTCACTTATCTGTTCTTCTGCCTCAGTTATTCTGCTATTGATTCTTTCTAGTGTATTTTTCATTTCAGTTATTGTATTGCTCATCTCTGTTTGTTCTTTAATTCTTCTAGGTCTTTGTTAAACATTTCTTCCATCTTCTTGATCTTTGCCTCCATTCTTCTTCCGAGGTACTGGATCGTCTTCACTATCATTATTCTGGATTCTTTTTCTGGAAGGTTGCCTATCTCCACTTCATTTAGTTGTTTTTCTGGGGTTTTATCTTGTTCCTTCATCTGGTACATAGCCCTCTGCCTTTTCATCTCATCTGTCTTCCTGTGAACATGGTTTCAGTTCAACAGGCTTCAGGACTGTACTTATTCTTGCTTCTGCTGTCTGCCCTCTGGTGGATTAGGCTATCTAAGAGGCTTGTGCAAGGTTCCTGATGGGAGGGACTGGTGGTGGGTAGAGTTGGCTGTTGCTCTGGTGGGCAGAGCTCAGTAAAACTTTAATCCGCTTGTCTGCTGATGGGGGGGCTGGGTTCCGTCCTTGTTGGTTGTTTGGCCTGAGGCAACCCAACACTGGAGCCTACCCGAGCTCTTTGGTGGGGCTCATGGAAGACTCTGGGAGGGCTCATGCCAAGGAGTACTTCCCAGAACTTCTGCTGGCAGTGTCCTTATGCTCATGGTGAGACAGAGCCACCCCCCACCTCTGCAGGAGACCCTCCAACATTAGCAGGTAGGTCTGGTTCAGTCTCCTATGGGGTCACTGCTCCTTCCCCTGGGTCCTGATACACTCTGTTTCCCCCAGTCCTGTTGAAGTCCTGCAATCAAATCCTGCTAGCCTTCAAAGTCTGATTCTCTAGGAATTCCTCCTCCCGTTGCCGGGCCCCCAGGTTGGAAACCCCAACGTGAGGCTCAGAACCTTCACTCCAGTGGGTGGACTTCTGTGGTATAAGTGTTCTCCAGTTTGTGAGTCACCCACCCAGCAGTTATGGGATTTGATTTTATTGTGATTGTGCCCCTCGTACCATCTCATTGTGGCTTCTCCTTTGTCTTTGGATGAGGCGTCTCTTTTTTGGTGAGTTCCAGTGTCTTCCTGTCGATGATTGTTCAGCAGTTAGTTGTGATTCTGGTGCTCTCGCAAGGAGTGAGGGCACGTCCTTCTACTCCACCATCTTGAGCCAATCTCCTGTACACTTTAAATGTGTGAATTTTATGATATGTAAATTATACATGGGTAAAGCTGTTTTTAAAAAAAGAGAAAGAGGAATAGAATAAGAACAACTGAGAACTGCACAAGGGTGAGCTAGGTCTCTCAATGTTCCTAATAAACTTCATGGACAGAAATATCTTTTCACATAGTTTCTATTTGTGAAAAGTGAAATTATGAAGGCTAAACGGCAAACTAATCTAATTTGCCTTTTAAGGCTCATCTACTGTATCAAGAAAATGCTACAGGCATAGGTATCCTATAGTCAGTAAAATATTTGATGAAAATCTTTAAAAGTTCTTACGAACAAGATAAGAAATGTAGATTTCATAAAACAGATGACTCTAAACAATAAGACCCAAAAATGTATGGGTTCTCCCTTGAGGAATGTGGTTACTACATCAACAACTTGAACAAAGATACAGAATTTACAAATGACATAGGCTTAAGAGGGATATACCATATGTCATAATTCATCACAGATAATGAAAGGCTGGAATACCTGTGCAAAGGAATAATGAAATTTAATACAGATCAACGTAACAGCTGATAAAAACTGCTCTTGTGCAATGTACTTAAATGCACTCACTCTCTCACTCTTTTTTTCAAAATCTAGGAATGATTTCACTTTTGTTTTCTAAAGAATTCTTTCTTTGGTCTGCCAGAATTGGGGTGACTGTTGCCTCATATTTTTTTCTGTTAACGTTGCTAATAATTTGAGCAATAATAATGCTTAATCAACTCACTTAATGGTTCATTATGAATTTTAGTTGACCAAAATCCCAATATAAGTGTACTGCTTAAGTATCCATGTAATAGGCTTAGATCAAGTATGATAAAGTAAATAATTAGTTAACATATATTATTATTTTTTAAAATAAATTTATTTTTTATTTATTTATTTTTGGCTGTGTTGGGTCTTCACTGCTGTGCGTGGGCTTTCTCTAGTTGCGGCGAGTGGGGGGCTACTCTTAGTTGTGGTGCATGGGCTTCTCATTGCAGTGGCTTCTCTTGTTGCAGAGCAGGGGCTCCAGGTGCGCAGGCTTCAGTAGTTGCAGCACGTGGGCTCAGTAGTTGTCACTCGCAGGCTTCAGTAGTTGTGGCACATGGGCTCAGTAGTTGTGGCTCGTGGGCTCTAAAGTGCAGGCTCAGTAGTTGTGGCACATGGGCTTAGTTGCTCCATGGCATGTGGGATCTTCCCAGACCAGGGCTCGAACCTGTGTCCCCTGCGTTGGCAGGCAGATTCTTAACCACTGCGCCACCAGGGAAGTCCCAACATAAATCATGAACATAAGTGTATGAAAAAAGCAATTAGGCAGAACAGGGAACAAGTTCAGATCAAGAATTTGCCTTATGTTGGTGCAACAGTGCAGAGCCTTGGGTGATTAGAGGAATGAAATCATTTCCAGATATTGAAAGCAAACTAATGCTTCCCAATGTTTGGTGGGAATGTGAACAATGTAAAAATGGGCTGACTGGTTGGCGTATGTGTTCAGTCATTCAGTAAACTCTAAATGATCCTTTTATGTCACTGATTATTTCTGGGCGAATTTTGTCTTTTACTCTTCAACACTGGCGATATGGGGAGGAAAGGGTGGGAGTCCCACCACACTGCATCAAATTCAAGGAGAGAGAAATCCTATCCTGCCTTTCACAAGGCAGTAAAAGAGAAGGAAAAACCTGTAACTTAATACTGCAGCATTTTTTTTCTTCTCAGTTAGAAACTCTGGTTCCCTAACTGCTGATCAACCAAATCCCACTTTACTGTTTTATTTTACATGTTGCTCAGTTCCAGAAAAAAATGAAAAGACCTCAAACCCCCAAACTCCTTCACTTTCCCCCAGAAGAGTCCAGGGAGATAAACAAATGAAACAGCTGAGACAAGGCATGCTTTTCTAGTTCTTCCCTTTGCAAAATAACAACATTAATAATACAGTTACAGCTACCATTTACTGAGCACTTGGGGGTGGGGACAGGCACTGTGCAAAAGCTCACTGTATACATATTGTCACTTAATTTCAAAACAATTATGTGAGATCGATTTTACCAAGAATGTGTAACTTGTGTAATAGTAAAAAAAAAAAAAAAAAAAAAAAAAACAAGAAAGAAAAACACATGTGATAAAACAAAAGAAGGGAATGATAAATATAAAGTTTAGGACATTAGTTTCCTTTGATGGTGAGACAAAGATACAGGACAAAGGAGTAGAAGAAATAACTTGGTCTGGATACTGGGCTCATGAATGTTCTTTTTACTAAACTATATAATCTAATCAAATCAATAAATACAATAAAAATTAAGGCTATGCACGGATAGTGCATAGCCTCACAGAGTCACTATATAAGGCTTAAATAAGAAGGTCTGTTAAAAAGAACTCTGTAGGGACCTCCCTGGTGGTCCAGTGGGTAAAACTCTGTGCTCCCAATGCAGGGGGCCCGGGTGCGATCCCTGGTTGGGGAACTAGATCCCACATGCATGCTGCAACTAAGAGTTCACATGCCACAACTAAGAAGTCCACATGCTGCAAGTAAGACATCCACAGGCTGCAACTTTAAAAAAAAATCCCGCAAGCCACAACTAAAGATCCCGAATGCCGGGGCTTCCCTGGTGGCGCAGTGGTTGAGAGTCCGCCTGCCGATGCAGGGGACACGGGTTTGTGCCCTGGTCCGGGAAGATCCCACATGCCATGGAGTGGCTGGGTCTGTGAGCCATGGCCGCTGAGCCTGCGCGTCCGGAGCCTGTGCTCCACAACGGGAGAGGCCACAACAGTGAGAGGCCCGCGTACCGCAGGAAAAAAAAAAAAAAATCCCAAGTGCCGCAACTAACACCCAGCGCAGCCAAATAAATAAATAAATAAATAAAATAAGTATTAAAAAAACCTCTGTAAATTATTATTCCTTTTTTAGGAATTTTTATTGCCACTTTACGTTTGTTGACCTGATAGCTAACAGCATTCAATGTTCAGCTGCTTTAGGGTCAGAAAGTAAAGACCAGAATTGTCAGAGCCCACCTACTCTTTAACTTTTCTGAAGACTCTTATTAACTTTCAGGTAACATAACAATTCAAAGTTGTACACAACTAATACCACAGACTTAACTTCATGCAGAGATGAACAATAAAAGGCGGGGGGAAGCTCTGTAAATAAATTGAATTCAATTATCGAGCAAGCAGCTAAATGGAAGTATTTGTGGTAAAAAGGATGATACTTTGTGTTGGGAATACTTAAAAAAACTAAAAAAAGGTGAATTAATGCTCAGCACACATATTAGTTATTCAAATAATGAATGCTACCTGATATTAGATGCAAACACTCTAATACTGGAAAATGTATTTATAAATGTTTGTATTCTGTTTTTAAAATGGGATTTTACTTTTTTTGTTCTTTTTTTAAACTCTGTATACAGGGACTTCCCTGGTGGCGAAGTGGTTAAGAATCTGCCTGCCAATGCAGGGGACATGGGTTCAAGCCCTGGTCTGGGAAGATCCCACATACTGAGGAGCAACTAAGCCCATGCGCCACAACTACTGAGCCTGTGTGACACAACTACTGAGACCACATGCCTCAACTACTGAGCCCACGCGCCACAACTACTGAAGCCCACGTGCACCTAGAGTCCACGCTCTGCAACAAGAGAAGCCACCTCAATGAGAAGCCTGCGCACTGCAACGAAGAGTAGCCCCCACTCGCCGCAACTAGAGAAAGCCCGCGCACAGCAACGAAGACCCAATGCAGCCAAAAGTAAATAAATAAATTTATATATATGTTAAGAAAAAGCAGCACATTAAAGAATATTATAAAATAAATAAACAAACTCTATATACAAAGCTACTTAAGCACCCAGAAGAGTTAAAAGGCTTTCAAAAAGTTCTTGCAAATGGTTTGGGAACTAATTGCCTTACTCTTCCATGTCTCTATTAACTATCTCAATAAGCTGGTGAATCCCAAAGCTATGGTTTCGCATGAGACATTCTAAAACAAAATGCCTGGCACCTCCACTGTGCCAACATAGTCTGCATTGAAGAGAGACAGCATTCATTCTGTTAAAAACAATTTTAGGCTTGACAGTCATCATAGTTGGCATCTCCACTGGAAAATGTACTGGCTGCAGGTCTACCGGATATTTGTTTTTTAAAAGATTATTAAGTCCGAAAATAACTTGTAGGTGATCTGTTTTAATAAATTTTTCTCAGCTAAGTTTAAGTCAATTTACTAGTTTGCTGTTACTTATTTACTTAATCATATCACCTCTTCCTGATTATATTTTATTACAGTTTTCCTTAAGCTGGTATTCTACAGTAATTTTAAACAATACACAGCAGCATAGATTACAACAATTTCAGGAATAAGAAAAATAAATTGAGTTCCAAAATCATTTTAACATAGTACATCATATATTTTTTTCTAGTAGGTATTACTTTCACTTTAAAATTTCACAATTATTTGCTAAATAACTTAACATTTATGAGATACAGAACGGAGTATACTATTTAACTAACCATTTTTGTTATATACTTTCTTAATTTATTTCTATTTTTCTCAGAAGATGTTATTACTTAAGTCTGTTCTAGACAGAACAAGACTTTCAAAGTCCTATCTATGACCTAACTATCGAGTAAAACCTTTATGGCTTATTTATAATTTTCAAAGATCTTACAAGAATACTTTTCAATAGAGCTTTAAGAACTGTAGAGTTCAGAGTCCAAGAGGAGTAAGGAGGAACAGGGTTGAGTGTCAGAAGCCCAGCGGAGTGAGAAGGGAATCCATAGTGAGGTTGGGGGTAGCAGAGGCCGGCAAGGGGTTTCAGAGCCCAAGCAGGGTGAGCGGGAAAAGATAATCAGGTGCAGAATCCAAACAATGTAAATAAAATATCCACAGCCTGGTGTGTGGTGTCAGAGCCCAAGCAGAATGAAGAATATATCTGGGGGGAGTGGAGACGAGTGGAGAAGAGTGGAAGGGTGGGATGGAGTCCAAGAAAGCAGGATGAGAAGAGGGAAGCCTGACACACAGAGGGAAAACCTACTGTGGTGGGTTAGAGCCCAAGCAAAGTAAAAGTCTCCTGGGATGGGTAGACCAAGCAGAATGAGGATGGTTATCAATGGGAAGGAATGCAGAGAAGCTAGCATAGGGTGTCAGAGCCAGAGCATGGTGAGAAATGTACCCTCAAGGGGATGGCACAGGGTATCACAGCTAAAGCAACTGAGGTGATGGAGGGTAGCCAGCACAGAGAAGCAGAGCCTGAGCAGGATGAGAAGGGTATTTGTGCAGGGGCATTTGACACTGGGTGTAAGAACCCAAGCAGCAAGGAGAATGTCCATATAGTAGGGCTGCCTGGGCTGGGTGTCAAAGATTAAGTAGGAAGCAGAGTGTGCCCATAAGGAGTGTGGAAGTCCAGAACGGGGATTAGAAACCCAAGCAGGGTGAGGAGGGCATTTGTGTGAGGCCTTCGAGCCTGAGCAGGATGAAGAGGACATTCCCATGGATGGACAGCCCAGCATAATATGCTGGGAGTTCCAGTGGGGTAAGCAAGACATCCATGGGGGTTGAAGGAGCAGGAGCAAAGGGCCCTTCTAGGTAAGAGTATCAAAATCCTAGTAGGGTGAGAGCTATAGGATGATATCCGCCTAGCAGGGCTGCCCAGTGTGGGGAGTCAGAACCCAAGCAGGGTGAGGAGGGTGTCAACAGGTAAGCAGGGGGGCAGCTCTGGGTCTTATAGCACACATGGGATGAAGAGAGCATTCCTGTAGGAGGAAAGCAGCCAGAGCCTGGACTCAAGTCATGGGTGTCCAAGTTGGATAATTAGGTATCAACATGTACAAAAGAGGGAAGCAATGGCCATAGAAGCTTGATTACACAGAGGAAGATTACTCAAATAAGTAAATATATTAAAATTAAAGGGAGTCAAGTTCTGCAATGTTGAACAAAAGAGTTACAAACACAGGAAGGAAAACAAGAAGGAACCCTATGGTACTGAGTTGCAACTGGAAGTATCAGTATGAACTCATGAGAGAAAGATAGAAAAATAAAGACATAACTGTATGTATGTATATAAGCATACATATATTCCCTAGCTCTGTCTTCTGAAAGATTCTGTGAGCAGCAGTACTCCAAAGGCAAACTCACGGAAAATAAGCACACCTAGTATCCAGATCTTGGTTTCTAAATACTCTTTTCTACCTAAAGTAGCTAGGGCTTCTTTGAGAAACAGTTGATATCAGGACTGGGATACATAAAGTACAAGATGAGCCTGAAATACATACTGTTGTACTAAAAGTAAGGAAGTACTCAAAGAATTATGGGGGACATGTCAAAAGAATACAGAGGGCTTCCCTGGTGGCACAGTGGGTGAGGGTCTGCCTGCCAATGCAGGGGACACAGGCTCGTGCCCCGGTCCGGGAAGATCCCACATGCCGCGGAGTGGCTGGGCCTGTGAGCCATGGCCGCTAAGCCTGCACATCCGGAGCCTGTGCTCCACAACGGGAGAAGCCACAGCAGTGAGAGGGCAGCGTACGGCAAAAAAAAAAAAAAAAAAGAATACAGAAACCATCTTCAAGAGGCTCTCACTAACCAATATGAGACAATATGAGCATGAAAATAAGTCATGGGAGTTCCCTGGCGGTCCAGTAGTTAGGAGTCAGAGCTGTCACTGCCGTGTCCCGGGTTCAACCCCTGGTTGGGGAACTAAGGTCTGGCAAGCTGTGCAGCACAGCCAAAAAATAATAATAATAATAATAATAGTAACAGATTATAATCTAATGAAAACATAGGAGTCCATACTGACATAAAATAGTAATGAATAAACTGAACGTGTGATGAGGAATGAGATATTTAAATAGTTTCATAGTACAACTCTTACAAAATATTGATACTTACTGATTACAAAGGAGAAATAGGGTAACTTTAAAGTAGAGAAGTCTGACAGATACCATCTTAATCAAGTGATCAAAGTGAGTAACATCAGTAATGACACAAATCAAAATTGCATGCCACCCTAAAGGATTTGGTAAGAATACATCATTATTTCTGTGGTATTCGTGCCAAAGATGCATAATTTGAATGTAATCATGAGGAGCATTCCACAAAATAACTGACTTGTAACCTTCAAAAGTATCAAAACCATGAAAGTCCAGGAAAGACCAAGGAACTATCTCAGATTGAAGGAAACTAACAAGACATGACAACTAAATGGATATGTAATTGTAAACTGAATGCTGATGTTATACAGCAGGGGTCCTCAACACCCAGGCCACAGGCTGGCAGTGGTCCACGGCCTGTTAGGAACCTGGCCGCACAGCAGGAGGTGAGCAGCAGGCGAGGGAGCAAAGCTTCATCTGTCACTTCTCATCAATCACATTACCGCCTGAACCATCCACCCCTCCCCCAACTGCCATCCGTGGAAAAATTGTCTTCCACGAAATTGGTCCCTGGTGCCAAAAAGGTTGGGGGCCGCTGTTATATAGGACATTACTGGGACAACTGGAGAAACCTAAATGGGGGTCTGAGGATTAGATGGAAAAAATGTGTCAATGTGAATTTTTTACATTTTGGTGGTTATATTGTAATTATGTTGGAGAATATCCTTGTTTGCTGGCAATACATACTAAAGTATTCAAAGGTGATGGGGCAGGCATCATGTTGGCAACTTACTCTCAAATGGTTCAAGAAGAAAAAGTTCTTTGTACTGTACTCACAACTGTTATAAATTGGCCTCTCTCTCACTTTTGCTACCATTTCTGCCTAAAATCAATCAAACAAAACCAAATATTCTGGTAGAGAAAGGTAGTCTGGGTTACAAAATAAATCACAAGTTATCTTCTCCTGGTCATACTCACTTGTTTGACACCTTATATACCACTCACAGGCTCAGTATTTTTAGCTATGCCATCCCCTCTTCACTAACACCCTCAACCTGATAGAACAACAATTAATTTAAACATTCATTCAACATTTATTTTGCTCCTGTACCTGACTAAAGACACAATATAAGAGAAAATCACTCATGAAGTTCACAGTTGAGAGAAAATAAAATTAGTGAAGTTGGGCTTTCCTGGTGGCGCAGTGGTTGAGAGTCTGCCTGCCGATGCAGGGGATACGGGTTCGTGCCCCGGTCCGGGAGGATCACATGCCGCGGAGCGGCTAGGCCCGTGAGCCATGGCCGCTGAGCCTGCGCATCTGGAGCCTGTGCTCCGCAACGGGAGAGGCCCGCGTACCGCAAAAAAAAAAAAATTAGTGAAGTTTAAAATAATGCAATATGCTATAGATGGGAGAAAATATTTGCAAATGATGCGACAGACAAGGGCTTAATCTCCAAAATATACAAACAGCTCATACAACTCAACAACAAAAAAACAAACAACCCAGTTCAAAAATGGGCAGAAGACCTTAATAGACATTTCTCCAAAGAACACATACAGATGGCCAAGAGGCACATGAAAAGATGCTCAACATCACTAATTATTACAGAAGTGCAAATCAAAACTACAATGAGGTACCACCCTTACACCAGTCAGAATAGCCATCATTAAAAAGTCTAATAACAAATTGTGGAGAAGGTGTGGAGAAAAGGGAACCCTCCTACACTGTTGGTGGGAAGGTAAGTTGGTACAGCCACTAAGGAAAACAGTATGGAGGTTTCTCAGAAAACTAAAGAGTTACCATATGATCCAGCAATCCCACTCCTGGGAATATACCTGGACAAAACTCTATCATTCAAAAAGATACATGCACCCCTATGTTCAGAGCAGCACTATTCACAATAGCCAAAACATGGAAACAACCTAAATGTCCACCAACAGATGAATGGATAAAAATGTGGTACATATATACTACTCAGCCATAAAAACAAAATAATGCCATTTGAGCAACATGGATGCAACTAGAGATTATCATACTAAGTGAAGTCAGAAAGAGAAAGACAAGTACCATATGAGATCACTTATATGTGGAATCTAAAATATGGCACAAATGAATATACCTACAAAACAGAAACAGACTCATAGTAGACATAGAGAACAGACTTGTGGTTGCCAAGCGGGAAGGAGGAGGGAGAGGGATGGACTGGGAGTTTGCGATTGGTAGATGCAAACTATTACATTTAGAATGGATAAACAAGGTCCTACTGTATAGCACAGGGAACTATATTCAATATCCTGTGATAAACTATAATGGAAAACAATGTCTTTATGTGTATAACTGAGTCACTTTGCTGTACAGCAGAGATTGGCACAACACTGTAAATCAACCACACTTCAATTTTAAAAAATGCAATATGTGCTTTAATAGAAATATGGGATGTTAAGCAAGTCGAGAAGAGGGAATCCTTAACACTATCCATAAAGGATCAGAGAAGGCTGCACAGGGTATGTGACACCTGAGGCCAATCTTGAACACGGAAATGGGTATTTGACAAACATATTTGTGAAGGAGGAGAAACTTAAAAGCAAATCTGAACAGAGTATTTGTATTTTGGTTACTTCAGGTTTTCAAGTAATTCAGTTAAATTAGAATACAGTAGTTACATGGAGGAGTAACATGAGATGAGGCTCCCAAAGACATTGAGGGACTAGATCGTGAAAGGCCTTGTATAATCATTCTAAGCAATAAAGATTTTATCCCTCAGCACATAGGAAGCTTTTGAGTGTTTCAAGCAAAGACATGATAAGCTCAGACTTATATTTGTGGATGATCATCCTCCCAGGTATATGCAAAATAGACTAGGTCCTAGAGGTGGCAAAGAGTAAGTTTTTTTACAATCCTCTAAGTCAGAAATAATGAGGTGCTGAACCAAGGCAGCTGCACTGAGAATGGCAAATAGGATACGAATTTAAAGGTGCTCAGAAAACTGATGAACTGAATTGGATGACTAGCGGCAAAGGGAGGGAGGGAGGAACGAAGGGAGGGAGAGAGGGAGAGAGGGGGAGAGGGGGAGAGGGGGAGGAAGAGGGAGGGGGAGAGGGGGATGGAGAGAGGGAGAGAGGGGGGGAGAGGGAGAGAGGGAGAGAGGGGGAGGGGGGGAGAGAGAGAGAGAGAGAGAGTTCCAAACAGCACACAGGAATTCTGGCACGAGAAAATTAATGGAAGGTGGTGCAGTTTCCCATGATAGAGAGTTTAGGAGTAAGAGTAAATCTGGAAAGACAGTGAGTTCCGTTTTAAATGATGAGGCTGAGGTACCTATGGGGCATCCTAGTGAATGTATAAACAGGAGAGGGATCTAGCAATTGATGATGCTGGGCACATAGACTGCTTTACTTTTCCTTTTTTTTTTTTTGCAGTACGTGGGCCTCTCACTGTTGTGGCTCCTCCCGTTGCGGAGCACAGGCTCCGGACGCGCAGGCTCAGCGGCCACGGCTCACGGGTCCAGCCGCTCTGCGGCATGTGGGATCTTCCCGGACCAGGGCACGAACCCGTGTCCCCTGCATCGGCAGGCGGACTCTCAACCACTGTGCCACCAGGGAAGCCCTACTTTTCTTTTTAATACAAATCCTATCCTAGAACTGGGATAGAAAATTATTAATTTATTTAAAGTTATTATTTGCTTGTAAAAATACAGATATGTATGAAATAAAAATAAATTTGTCCATGATCTCACCATCCAAAACACTAGTATATTTATGTTTCCCTTCCCTATTTTTCTATGCATTTTAAAAAAGTTGAATAATAATGCACATAAACTTAATATCAAACTTTTCATTGAACATAACTTTAATTTCTCATATGTACTGTAACTTTGACACCCTCATATTGCTATGTATCATCTTTATGTCTATTTTCTATCTCTCCAATTAGTTGAAAATTCTTCGAAGGCAGAAACTGGTATGTCTTATTTGAATGACTAAAGTTTAGCAGTACCATACTTACAAAAGGCACTCAATACTTGCTGATGAGGTTACCAAAATACTAAAAGGTTACTGGGTCATAATTTTAAGTTATGAAATAAGCTTCAGGAAAATTTCTAATTTTCATATTATTTCAGAAACACTGCTAATAAATAAAAGAGGTAATCAAAAACATATCAGTGGTGACAACACTGTACCCGCTAGAGAATGAAGCACAGTCAATAAATATTCTCATTATTTTATTCATTCACTCAACAAATATCTACTGACTGCCTGAGAGTGCCAAGCACTCTCTTAGTTCCTGGGGATACATCAGTCATAAAACAGACAATGTGTGCCATGGACCTTCCACTCTAATGGACTTAAATTATGGTAACTGCTGGCTTGCTAAAAAGAGAAGGGGGCTCCAGTGTTCTGTAATTTTCTACCCTTACTAAACTCACATTCAATTGTAGCATTAGTAAAATAAGTTCATTTCTGGAATATAAGCAGTAGAAGCATCTCAACACACATTTATTTTAAAACTTTATAGTATATACAATATGATGTATACATAATTTTAATTTAGCTTAATGTTTCCAAAACCAATACTGAATAGAGATCTGTTCCAGTGCTTAACAGTCAACCATCTTATATAATCATATATTTAATAAACTAATGATGTACTTATCAATGTATATAATAATCAATGAAAAGAAATAAATAAGATTTTTGTTTTTTTCTTTTGGCTGCGTTGGGTTTTTTTTGTTGTTGCTGTGCACAGGCTTTCTCTTAGTTGCGGCGAGCGGGGGCTCCCCTTTGTTGCGGTGCGCGGGTTTCTCGTTGGGGTGGCTTCTCTTGTTGCAGAGCAAGGGCTCTAGGCGTGAGGGCTTCATAGTTGTGGCTCGCGGGCTCTTGAGTGCAGGCTCAGTAGTTGTGGCGCACATGTGGGATCTTAGTTGCTCCGCGGCATGTGGGATCTTCCTGGACTAGGGCTCGAACCCGTGTCTCCTGCATTGGCAGGCGGATTCTTAACCTCTTAGCCACCAGGGAAGTCCCGATAAATAGGATTAATGTTATATTATTTTATACATATTATTTTCATTTTGAACTTGAAAAGACAGCTAATAAATGATTTGCTCATTCATTCATAAAGCACATTATTTAACTGTTCATTATGTGCCAGACAAAATAATAAAGTAAATAAAATAGAGTTCTTAACTTCAATGTTATTTCTAATTGCACAGACCTTGGATTACAAGGTACCTCAGGAGTTTATTTTCTAAAAGAAGAAAAACATAATTTAATCACCACTAATTCATTTTGTGTGCGTAAGTGCAGACACTAAAGTGCCCTGTATCTATCTCTGTTTTCAAACATTCACAGTCCAGTGAGGTAGACTGCAAGTAAATACATAAATAACCAATGGAATCAGTACCAAGCCACAGATGTTATGTGCAAAAAAGGAAAGGAAAAGAAAACAGATATAAAGATGGCAAGGGAAGAATGGTATGAGTAGAATTAATGTAGTTTTAGGAGATTAAAGTTCACATAAAAAAGCATGGAATTTTAGAGGTAGAAATGGTAAAAGTACTCAGTGCAACCCTCAGTTTTTACAAAGAAGAAATTATGTTCCAATTAGGTTATGATTTGCTTAGCATAGCCAAGACTGGTTAAAGCTGGGTCCTAAGCAGGAGACTAGATGGCTGAAAGATAAATTCTTTATCCAGCATTCCTGTCTATGCAGTTAGAAAGAACACTGAAGTAGAAACTCCATCTCTTTTATTTATTATATTATTACTGTGTGTGGCACTTCAATAATGTGCTTAGTGAATGAATATACGAATGAATGAGTGAACCATCTACCTTGATTGATTCTACTCAAACAATTCTAAAACATCATTCTTATTTTTATACTCATAATCTTAGTGAGGGAGAAGAAAATAACGAACAAAAACCTACCTTTTTTCCTTGCTATCATTACCAAAATGTCCTACCACCTCAACTAAAAATGTCATTTTTCTACATTATTTCTGACCCCAAATACCCTATTCCCTCATGTCCCATCTTCCAACTTCTACCCTATCATCATCTAAACAACCATTTTTCAAATGAACAAATAAAAACACTTTTCATGTTTTAGGGTATTCATTTTCAGTGATTAAAGTTATTTCCTATCAAATTTCTTCTTTTCTATTCATGTAACATGATTTTTTTAAATCTTCTTTTTTTGGGGGGCTGCACTGTGCAGCATTTGGGATATTAGTTCCCCTAACAGAGATCGAACCCACACCCCCTACATCGGGAGCGCAGAGTCCCAACCACTGGATCACCAGGGAATTCCCCATGTAACTTGATTTTTTTCCTCCTTCAAGCTAATACTGAAGAAATCAACAAGGCTCACTTTGTCTTTTCTATTCTACACAAGGTTTATCAACAACAAACAGAAGAAATGTGCAAACCTCATACTTTTAGACATAAGCTGATTGTTTACAAAGATCAAAAATATCTGCCTACTGTGAGCGGCAATAAACAAATCACCAAGTTATCACTTCTGCCTCTTAAGAGAGTGGTAATCAACAAGGAATATCAGAATTGCATATATAAATACGTATTTTTATTTTTTTCCTGAATGAAGATGCCTGGGATTCCAGCACAGACCTACTGAATAAAGGTTTCAGTACGTAGGATCACATAATGCGTATTTTTATGAAGCTCCACAGTTGGTTCTGGCTAAGAGCCATTACTTTATTTTATTTATTTATTTTTTAACATCTTTATGGGAGTATAATTGCTTTACAATGGTGTGTTAGTTTCCGCTTTATTACAAAGTGAATCAGCTATACATATACATATATCCCCGTATCTCCTCTCTTGCGTCTCCCTCTTACCCTCACTCTCCCATCCCTCTAGGTGGTCACAAAGCACCGGGCGGATCTCCCTGTGCTATGCGGCTGCTTCCCACTAGCTATCTATTTTACATTTGGTAGTATATATAAGTCCATGCTACTCTCTCACTTCCTCCCAGCTTACCCTTCCCCCTCCCCATGTCAAGTCCATTCTCTACATCTGCATCTTTATTCCTGTCCTGCCCCTAGGTTCTTTAGAACCTTTTTTTTTTTTTTTTAGATTCCATATATATGTTAGCATATGGTATTTGTTTTTCTCAGAATTTCTAACTTACTTCACTCTGTAGGACAGACTCTAGTTCCATCCACCTCACTACAAATAACTCAATTTTGTTTCTCTTTGTGGCTGAGTAATATTCCATTGTATATATGTGCCACATCTTCTTTATCCATTCATCTGTCAATGGACACTTAGGTTGCTTCCATGTCCTGGCTATTGTAAATAGAGCTGCAATGAACATTGTGGTACATGACTCTTTTTGAATTATGGTTTTCTCAGGGTATATGCCCAGTAGTGGGATTTCTGGGTCGTATGGTAGTTCTATTTTTAGTTTTTGAAGGAACCTCCATACTGTTCTCCATAGTGAGAGCCATTACTTTAAAGGAAATTCAGCCTCAAACATACTGGTCTGAGTTTACTGTCTCTAAATATTGCTAGTGGGTTTTTTCCTAAACAGTATTTATATTTACATATCAAAAAGAGGAAAGGAACGTTGTTTATCTTTCCTGACTAAAATGACAATTGTTATTTCACATGGTGGTAGATAATTTTAGATATTTAGATTTGATACAACCATGCAGAATTTAATAGTACCTAAAATAATGAAACAACTTAGCTCATCTGTCATTTTGAGCCTGAGAGAAATTATTTAGAAATACTTCTTAAGGGCAAAAACCAAAGAAATTCAATGGGTAAAACTCGCCCACTGACGGCATATGGTAGTCTTCCAGAACTCTCTTGGCTATTCTCTAATACAAATAATACTTGTTATATAAAAGTTTAATACTTTGTTTCTAGCAAAAAAAAAAAAAAAATAGCTTGATTGTGAGAACTGACCAGATGTCACTTTACTAATCAATGAAGCCACTCTTTTCATTAATTTTGATAAAGATTTTCAGTTGTCATTTTACAATAGCAAATGAAAGGGTAGCTTACACAAATCTTTGTGCCACAATGTGGTCCATAAACAGAAACAGAAACAGCTCTAGAAAATTGAAAACTGTTCTAAAAATAAATTATATCTGATAATATTACAGTATAGAGCTTACAAAGTACTTTCATATTCATAATCATAGAATTGATATATGTGTAAAGTGCTTTGACTCTAAAGTACATATAAATAAGATGGATATTACTAATTTTAAAATTACTAATAGGGGCTTCCCTGGTGGCGCAGTGCTTGAGAGTCCGCCTGCCGATGCAGGGGACACGGGTTCGTGCCCCGGTCCGGGAGGATCCCGCATGCCGCGGAGCGGCCGGGCCCGTGAGCCATGGCCGCTGAGCCTGCGCGTCCGGAGCCTGTTCTCCCCAGCGGGAGAGGCCACAGCAGTGAGAGGCCCGCGTACCGCCAAAAAAAAAAAAAAAAAAAAAAAATTACTAATAACTTCAGAATAGATTCTTTTTTAGTGTTTTAATTTTTTATTAAAGCATAATATATACATATAGTAAAGTATACACATCTTAAATCTTGAACTTGAAGAATTTAAGCTAAGATTAAGCATCCTTCATGCTTCCTCCCAGGAACTACCCCGCAAGGTAACCAATCTTCTGACTTCTATCACTACAGATCATAGTTTTGCCTGTTTATAAACTTTATATAAAGAAATCATATAGGATATACCGCTCTTTTGTACCTAGCTTCTTTCACTCAGAATTATGTTTGTTCAGTTTATCAGTGTTGTTATACTTACAGCAGTTCATTCGTTTGCACTGCTATATATTATTCTGTCAAGTGAATATTCAACAGTTAAATCCATTCTGCTGTTAAACAACTGAGTTGTTTACAGTTTTTACCTTTTACAAAAATACTGCCGTAAACATTCTTATATGTGCATATATGTACTTCCCTTGGATACATATCTAGAGTGAAACTGCTGAGTCAGAAGGTATGTGTATACTCAACTTTAATTGATACTGCCAAATAGTTTTCCCAAGTGGTTGTACCAATATACACTCTCAACATCAGTGTATGAAAGTTCTTGCTACTCCACAAGCTCAGTCATAAGAAAATGCTTTTATAATTTTTTTATAAGTGATCTGGTAGAGATGGAATGGTATGACACTGTGGTTTTAATTCACATTTCCCTGAAAACTAATGATTTTGAGCACCTTTTCATATGCCTATTGGCCATGTGGTTATCTTCTTTCCTGAAGTGGCTCTTCAAGCCTTTTACCCATTTTTAAATTTGGTTGTCCTTTTTTTAAAAAATCAATTTGTAGGAGTCCATTATCTATTCTAGATGCAAATCCTATGTCAAATATACATGTTGTAAATGACTTCTCCCATATGTGGTTTGCTTTCCACCCCCTTAATGGTATCTTTAATCAACAGGAGTTCTTAATTTTAATGAGTTCAATCTATCAATCTTTTCATTTATGGTCAGTGATTTTTGTGTCCTGTTTAAAAAATCTTTGCATATCCCATGGACATGAAGATATTCTTCTGTTTTCTCCTGGAAGTCTTTTTGCTTTACCTTTCATATTCATATCTCTGATCCATCTGGAATTGGTTTTATTGTATTACTGAAGCCAAAGTTCATTGTTTTTCATATTGATACCCAATTGATTCATCAAGGAACGTTTGTTTACACTCCAAAAATATAAGTCTCAGAGGCATTCACTTTCGGAAAGATGGAGTAGACACACTTTTCCCTATTCCTTCTACTAAGTTCAGCTAAAAACCTGGAACATTACATAGATTTAAAAAAAAAAACACCGGGCCTCCCTGGTGGCGCAGTGGTTGAGAGTCCGCCTGCCGATGCAGGGGATACGGGTTCGTGCCCCGGTCTGGGAGGATCCCATATGCCGCGGAGCGGCTGGGCCCGTGAGCCATGGCCGCTGGGCCTGTGCGTCCGGAGCCTGTGCTCCGCAACGGGAGAGGCCACAACAGTGAGAGGCCCGCGTACAGCAAAAAAAAAAAAAAAAAACACCTAAGAAGACTGAAAGGTGGTGAAAAGAGGTAGACCAGCTAGGGATGGCAGGACCCAGGAATGATGCAGCAGTGAGTTCTCTGGGTTTTCTTTTTGCCTCATATATATCAGACTGGGTATCAGGGAGGCCAATAATCTGGAAATGCCAATGGGCACAGGCTAAAAAAGCCACAAGTCATTTTTAAATCAGTTTTGATTTATTGATTTTTCTCATTACATTTTGTAATTTTCTGCCTCTTTCTATGACTGGTGATTTTTGATAAGATAAAACTTTTAGAAACACGGTGATGATTTTTCATTGGATGCCAGACATTGAGAGTTTTACCTTGTGTGCTGGATATTTTCATATTCCTATAAATATTCTTTTTTTTTTTTTTTTTTTTTTTTTGCGGTACGTGGGTCTCTCACTGTTGTGGCCTCTCCCGTTGTGGAGCACAGGCTCTGGACGCGCAGGCTCAGCGGCCATGGCTCACAGACCCAGCCGCTCCGCGGCATGTGGGATCTTCCCGGACCGGGGCACGAACCAGTGTCCCCTGCATCGGCAGGCGGACTCTCAACCACTGCGCCACCAGGGAAGCCCTCTATAAATATTCTTGAGCTTTATTTTAGGATATGGTTAAGTTACTTGGGAATAGTTTGATCCTTTCAGTTCTTGTTTTTTTAAGCTTTGTTAGCCATGACGAGAGCATGTTTAGTCCAGGGTTAATTTTTCTTTACTACCGAGGCAAGACCCTTCTTAACACTACCCAAGTGTTAAGAGGTTTTCTACTCTCGCTGGTGCAAACAGGCAACATATCCAGCCCTCTGTGAGGTCTAAGCATTGCTCCCTGGAATCCTTTCAGGTAGTTTTTTTCCACATGCATGTAATGATCACCACTCAGCTGAATACTCAAAGGAGACCCTCTGCAGATCTCCAGAATTCTCTGTGTCCATTTCTCTCCTTTGTAGTACGCTGCCCTGAGAACTCTAGCTATCTTGGCTTTCGCAGACTCCGAACTCTACCGCCTCAACTCAGAGAGATTACTGGGCTCTACCTGTACTTCTCCCCTTTCACACCAAATCCTGGAACTTTCTCCAGGGAGTAAGCCAGGGCACTTGTAGGGCTCATCTCATTTGTTTTTTTCCTAAAGGATCATTTTCCTTCATTGCCTGATGTTAAATGTAAAGAGAACCATTGTTTCATATATTTATCTGGCTTTTTAGTTGCTTCAGGCAAGAGGGTAAATCTGGCCCCTATTACTCTATCTTGGCTAAAAACAGAAGTCATTATATTATAATTTTAACCCATACTAGTTGTTCTTTACTTTAAAGAACTTTTTTTAGGTTATTTAATTAAATATTTGATAAATATTATATGTGCCCTATGTAACAAATAGTGGGTTAAGCCCTTTGAGGTTAAAAGAAAAGAGAGTCTTAATCTTGTAAAAGTATAAAAATACTCTGTACATGAAGACACATACAACTGTACCCTTTGTATTCTATGCACAAAGGAATATTTAAAAGAAATTAAAAACATGGTAGGCTATGCCCTCAAAAAACTGAAAATCTAGTTGGAACAAGGTAATAATATATATTAAACATTTAGAGAATAAGAATAGGTTATACATTATTGACAATGATTATAATTAAAGCTCAGAGATCAGAGACCAAGGTTTTGAATAATCAATAAAAGAGTCTTTGAATCTTTTGCGTCAGATCTAGTTATATAAGCAGCACAAACCTATCATAAAACCAGTCTACGGCAATAAGCAATTATCATAGACTCAGATATCTTCTAAAACCTAGTTTTGATTGTTCATAGCAGCAACAGTGAAACTAGGCTACTAAAGTCTATAATTATGTGGCACTATAACTATAAACTAACAGCACTAATTAAATACTTGTTGAATGAATATTTATATGAGTGCTTACTTTATGGCCATGCACCCTTATCCCTCTCCATTCTGCTCTTTCCCTCCACACTCTCAAGATACAATGATTTTTCAATACTTCAGCAATGCACTCCCTTACCTTTATTTCTTTGCAAATGCTATTGTTTCTGCCTGAAACACTGACCTTCCCACAGCCCCTTTCAACTGTTACTTTTTCCAAAAAGCTTTTCCTAACCACTCCAGTCTTAGTTAGGTATCCCTCCTCTGTATTTCCTCTACCAGAACACTTATTACCCATCGTTCCACAATTACCAGTTTATCTACCTGTATTTCTTATTATGCTACACATGTCATGAGGACAGTGGCTATGTCCATCTCATTCACACTGTCTCCTCAGCAATAGCACAGTGCCTGGAACAAATAGGCACTCATTTGATGAATGCATGAATGAGCAAAACAGAAACTGTGGAAATACATAAGAATGCTGACAGAGCATATAATGAATGAAGAGGCAGAAGGGTTAGAGTGAGAAAAAAAGCCAGGAAAAAAGCTAGAGAAGAAGAGTCAGAGGATAGCCTGGAGAATAGAGTGTCAAAAAGAAGAATCTTGGAAGCGGATGCCCCCAAATGAAAATGGCTCATTTAGTTCAAGTAAGAAAAAACTTGAAAGAATGTGTTTACTTAATGTGGCAAAAGGTATTTCTTGATACCTTTGCCAAGGAAGTATCAAGGGAGTGATGGGGATAGAAACCAGAAGGCAAAGAGTTGATGACCAAATGGAACTGAGGAAGTAAATGCAGTGTAAGCAGAAATATAGACTACTATTTCACAAAGCCCTTCCAAGGAGAAGGAAAAGAACACTTAAGGAGACAGGGCCAAATGAAGGGTTTGCTATTTTATTGTGTGGAAGAAGAAATTATGTATGCTTGACAGTGCAAGGAAAAGAGCCAGTAATGAGGAAAAGCTTGAAGATGCAAGAGAGAACATATAGAAGAGATTTAATTAAGACAACACCATCAGATTTGACAACTGTGAAATCATAACTGAATTTCTGTGAGAATGCCTGCATGCTAATAAAGGGTTAAGGGACAATTAGATGGTGAAGAAGTTGAGATTAGCATAGCAATTAATATAATAAAACAGTTTTCTAGGGCAATGTTATAGAATTATACTACTATAAGGACTTTGTTTTCTAACTTTCTTTTTAAGTATAATTTCTTTTGGAATTGTATCATGTGCAGTGGCAACTCCATAGAAAGCAGAGTTAAACAAAGTTTGGCAACTACTGCTATGAGGAAATGAAAACATGACAGAAAATAATGAAAAAAAAGAGTTGAAAAATATTAAAGCAAGGTAAAGTATGTCATGGAATCAAGTCCAGGAGATTGAGGGCACCTTAGAAAAAGACTGGGCATTTCTTCTACTAACATGAAAGAAAAAGAAAATAGAAAATGAAAAGACCTAAACAAATTTTTGAGATGAAGAGGTAAATACTGAGGGACTTTGGTGGGAGAACTTCAAAGTGCTCTAGAAGATAATTCAATTATTTCTTTTTGCCAATGGCTGTGCTCTAGAAGCAGATGCTTAAGAGGCAATGTACAAAATCCTTCTATACCTAATAATGTTTAAAGGGCCAATTATACTATTATACTATATAGAGGAATTAAGGATTAAGACTCAGGGTAGCCGCAACTAAGACCTGACACAGGAACTTCCCTGGTGGCACAGCGGTTAAGAATCCACCTGCCAATGCAGGGCACACGGGTTCCAGTCCTGGTCCGGGAAGATCCTACATGCCGCAGAGCAACTAAGCCCGTGTGCCACAACCACTGAGCCTGCGCTCTAGAGCCCAGGAGCCACAACTACTGAAGCCCACGTGCCTAGAGCACGTGCTCCACAAGAGAAGCCACCGCAATGAGAAGCCCCACGCACCGCAACAAAGGGTAGCCCCTGCTCACAACAAGAGAAAGTCCATATGCAGCAATGAAGACCCAATGCAGCCAAAAACAAACAAATTAATTAATTAATTAATTTTTTAAAAAAAGACTTGACACGGCCAAAAATAAATAAATAAAGACAAACAAACAAACAAAAAAGACTCAGGGTATAAAACTTCTAATACTAGGGGGTGTTAATATTATTATTAAACAAAAGTATATGAATTCTCATTTGGCTTAAATCAGAAAGTCAGTATCATGAGATACTATATATAGCAGATGGTTATTAGGTATTTCAAATATTACTGCAATCTTTTTTGCATGAGGGGGGTAGTGAGGAAGGAGAAAGCCACAAGGTTACACAGAAATGTATAAAAGCAGTATGATCCTTGTGTCAGGATACCAATTTGTTCACAACAAATAAGAGCTAAGTAGCATGCCATAATGAAAGAGCAAAGGTAGTGAGAACTGGGCTTTCAATACAGCTCTATCACTTATTTTCTGACTTTGGGCAAGTTACTCATCACACAGTAAGCCTTTGATTGTCTCATTTATAATATAACAGTAATATCTATCTACCTTGTAGAGTTGTGAGCACTAGCAATAATGTGCATAACATACCTAGAACAAATTGTCCAGCATAATGTAGGCATACAATATGATTACTATGCTGACAAGTAATTATCTCATTCAAAAGTAATTTACTGGGAGCCAAGGATACAAAACTGAATAACACAAAAAAGTCCCTGTACTTAAGGAATTTTTCTGTAATGAGAGAAACAGAAAAACAAGGAAATAATTTTTAACAATTCAAAGTGGGATGAATGCTATGACGAAAACAAATAAGAATCTGTAATAAAGAATAATACTTTAAGAGAAAATAGTCAGGGAAGGCCTCTCTGAAAGGTTCCTGGAGATAAGAATCAGCAACTCAAAGAGCAGAAAGAGAAGTAAAATAATCTGAGGTAACAACATGTACAAAAGTCCTTAAGCAGGAAAAGACATGGCATGTTTCAGTAACTGAAAGGTGCACAATGTGGTTAAAACATAGCAATCAAGAGAGTCTGCTTCCTAGCATGAGATAAGGTTAGTGCGGATGGTAGAGGGCAGATCTTACAGGGCCTTGGCCTCTTTGATAAGGTCAATATAATGTTTATTAAATGGATGGATAGATGAACAGATGCATGAAACAGAATTCAAACTTCATTCAAAGGACTCAGAAGAGAGAAATACCTAATGATGTGGCCAGCATCTTTAAAAAACAAAAATAAAAACAATGAAGTTCTACTTACACAAATCAGTTCATTTTTTAGGGAAGCAAAACAAAGTAAAAAATACAGAAATAGGGCTTCCCTGGTGGCGCAGTGGTTGAGAGTCCGCCTGCCGATGCAGGGGACATGGGTTCGTGCCCCAGTCCAGGAGGATCCCACATGCCGTGGAGCAGCTGGGCCTGTGAGCCATGGCCGCTGGGCCTGCGCGTCCGGAGCCTGTGCTCCGCAACGGGAGAGTCCGCAATAGTGAGAGGCCCGCGTACCGCAAAAAATAAAAACAAAAACAAAAAACAGAAATAATTACTATCGTCCTAGTAAGGCTAAAAATATAAACGTGAGGGTAAACAAGAGCTGAACACATACTAACAACACAGTACTGCAGCTGTTTCCCCAACCTAAAATCTCCCAACCTAAAATGTGCCAGAAGTTTACATGTGATCTGGTTATAATCTGTGGCTGTTTCTGCCATAAATCTATAAACTTCGTTATGAAGGGAGCCACAGCTGCTAAAATTACATGTAATCAGTGAGGGATTACCAGGAACCACTGAGTTATGGAGATATTAACTGGAGCTACTAACAAAAATAAAAGTCATAATCCCTGTCCTCAATAGGGTGTGCAATGAGGAGTTGTTATTGAGATATTCTATGAGCATTATTTCTTTTACTCCAAAGGCAATCGGGTGAATACCTCATGACCAGTTCAAGATGACTAATTTCACTTTGAAGTGCACAGCTCTTCTTTCTGCAGGTCTTGCACTTTCTACAGTACATAACTGGACTTGAAGAAGTGTTCTGTCTGGCCTGCACAGTGTTCTAAAACATTCTGAATTAGTAGTCAACATTTAGTAACGTGATTTTACATAATCCAGATTTCTGGCTTCTCTTGACAAATCACAAGATCTGGCAACATTAAGTATATATTCCCACAAGGAAAACTTTTTTAAAAAATTACTCATCAACTTTATACACATCAGTATATACATGTCAATCCCAATCGCCCAATTCATCACACCACCATCCCCACCCCCCCACGGCTTTCCTCCCTTGGTGTCCATACGTTTGTTCTCTACGCCTGTGTCTCAACTTCTGCCCTTCAAACAGGTTCATCTGTACCATTTTTCTAGGTTCCACATACATGCGTTAATATACAATATTTGTTTTTCTCTTTCTGACTTACTTCACTCTGTATGACAGTCTCTAGATCCATCCACAACTCAACAAATGACCCAATTTCATTCCTTTTTATGGCTGAGTAATATTCCATTGTATATACGTACCACATCTTCTTTATCCTTTCATCTGTCGATGGGCATTTAGGTTGCTTCCATGACCTGGCTATTGTAAAGAGTGCTGCAATGAACATTGGGGTGCATGTGTCTTTTTGAATTATGGTTTGCTCTGGCTATATGCCCAATAGTGTGACTGCTGGATCATATGGTAATTCTATTTTTACTTTTTGAAGGAACCTCCATACTGTTCTCCATAGCGGCTGTATCAATATACATTCCCAACAACAGTACAAGAGGGTTCCCTTTTCTCCACACCCTCTCCAGCATTTGTTGTTTGTAGATTTTCTGATGATGCCCATTCTAACTGGTGTGAGGTGTTACCTCATTGTCATTTTGATTTGCATATCTCTAATAATTAGTGCTGTTGAGCAGCTTTTTATGTGCTTCTTGGCCATCTGTATGTCTTCTTTGGAGAAATGTCTATTTAGGTCTTCTGCCCATTTTTGGATTCGATTTTTTGTTTTTTTAATATTGAGCTGCATGAGCTGTTTATATATTTTGGAGATTAATCCGTTGTCCATTGATTCATTTGCAAATATTTTCTCCCATTCTGAGGGTTGTCTTTTCGTCTTGTTTATAGTTTCCTTTACTGCACAAAAGCTTTTAAGCTTCATTAGGTCCCATTTGATTTTGTTTTATTTCCATTACTCTAGGAGGTGGATCAAAAAAGATCGTGCTGTGATTTATGTCAAAGAGTGTTCTTCCTATGTTTTCCTCTAAGAGTTTTATAGTGTCCAGTCTTACATTTAGATCTCTAATCCATTTTGAGTTTATTTTTGTGTATGCTGTTAGGGAGTGTTCTAATTTCATTCTTTTACATGTAGCTGTCCAGTTTTCCCAGCACCACTTATTGAAGACACTGTCTTTTCTCCATTGTATATCCTTGCCTCCTTTGTCATAGATTAGCTCACCATAGGTGTGTGGGTTTATCTCTGGGCTTTCTATCCTGTTTCACTGATCTGTATTTCTGTTTTTGTGCCAGTACCATATTGTCTTCATTACTGTAGCTTTGTAGTATAGTCAGTCTGAAGTCAGGCAATCTGATTCCTCCAGTTCCATTTTTTTCCCTCAAGACTGCTTTGGCTATTCGGGGTCTTTTGTGTCTCCATACAAATCTTAAGATTTCTTGTTCTAGTTCCGTAAAAAATGCCATTGCTAATTTGATAGGGATTGCATTGAATCCATAGATTGCTTTGGGTAGTACAGTCATTTTCACAATATTGATTCTTCCAATCCAAGAACATGGTATATCTCTCCATCTGTTGGTAACATCTTTAATTTCTTTCATCAGTGTCTTATAGTTTTCTACATACAGGTCTTTTGTCTCCCTAGGTAGGTTTATTCCTAGGTATTTTATTCTTTTTGTTGCAATGGTAAATGGGAGTCTTTCCTTAATTTCTCTTTCAGATTTTTCATCATTAGTGTATAGGAATGCAAGAGATTTCTGTGCATTAATTTTGTATCCTGCAACTTTACCAAATTCATTGATTAGCTCTAGTAGTTTTCTGGTGGCATTTTTAGGGTTCTCTACATATAGTATCATGTCATCTGCAAACAGTGACAGTTTTACTTCTTCTTTTCCAATTTGTATTTCTTTTATTTCTTTTTCTTCTCTGATTGCTGGGGCTAGGACTTCACTACTCACTATGTTGAATAATAGTGGTGAGAGTGGACATCCTCGTCTTCGTTCTGATCTTAGAGGAAACGCTTTCAGTTTTTCACCATTGAGAATGATGTTTGCTGTGGGTTTGTCATATATGGCCTTTATTATGTTGAGGTAGGTTCCCTCTATGCCCACTTTCTGGAGAGTTTTTAACATAAATTGGTGTTGAATTTTGTCAAAAGCTTTTTCTGCATCTATTGAGATGATCATATGGGTTTTCTGCTTCAATTTGTTAATATGGTGTATCACATTGATTGATTTGCGTATGTTGAAGAATACTTGCATCCCCGGGATAAATCCCACTTGATCATGGTGTATGATCCTTTTAATGTGTTGCTGGATTCTGTTTGCTAGTGTTTTGTTGAGGATTTTTGCATCTATATTCATGAGTGATACTGGTCTATAATTTTTTTTTCTAGTTTTTCTGGTTTTGGTATCAGGGTAATGGTGGCCTCACAGAATGAGTTTGGGAGTGTTCCTCCCTCTGCAATTTTTTGGAAGAGTTTGAGAAGGATGGGTGTTAGCTCTTCTGTAAATGTTTGATAGAATTCATCTGTGAAGCCATCTGGTCCTGGACTTTTGTTTGTTGGAAGATTTTTAATCACAGTTTCAATTTCATTACTTGTGATTGGTCTGTTCATATTTTCTATTTCTTCCTGGTTCAGTCTTGGATGGTTATACCTTTCTAAGAATTTGTCCATTTCTTCCAGGTTGTCCATTTTATTGGCATAGCATTGCTTGTAGTAGTCTCTTAGGGTGCTTTGTATTTCTGCAGTGTCCGTTGTAACTTCTCCTTTTTCATTTCTAATTCTATTGATTTGAGTCCTCTCCCTCTTTTTCTTGATGAGTCTGGCTAATGGTTTATCAATTTTGTTTATCTTCTCAAAGAACCAGCTTTTAGTTTTAGTGATCTTTGCTATTGTTTTCTTTGTTTCTATTTCATTTATTTCTGCTCTGATCTTTATGATTTCTTTCCTTCTGCTAACTTTGGGTCTTGTTTGTTCTTCTTTCTCTAGTTCCTTTAGGTGTAAGGTTAGATTGTTTATTTGAGATTTTTCTTGTTTCTTGAGGTAGGCTTGTATAGCTATAAACTTCCCTCTTAGAACTGCTTTTGCTGCATCCCATAGGTTTTGGATCGCTGTGTTTTCATTGTCATTTGTGTCTAGGTATTTTTTGATTTCCTCTTTGATTTTTTCAGTGATCTCTTGGTTATTTAGTAACGTATTGTTTAGCCTCCATGTGTTTATGTTTTTTATGTTTTTTTCCCTGTAATTCATTTCTAATCTCATAGCTTTGTGGTCAGAAAAGATGCTTGATAAGACTTCAGGTTTCTTAAATTTACTGAGGCTTGATTTGTGACCCAAGATGTGATCTATCCTGGAGAATGTTCCGTACGCACTTGAGAAGAAAGTGTAATCTGCTGTTTTTGGATGGAATGTCCTATAAATATCAATGAAATCTACCTGGTCTATTGTGTCATTTAAAGCTTCTGTTTCCATGGTTATTTTCATTTTGGATGATCTATCCATTGGTGTTAGTGAGATGTTAAAGTCCCCCCACTATTATTATGTTACTGTCAACTTCCTCTTTTATAGCTGTTAGCAGTTGCCTTATGTATTGAGGTGCTCCTATGCTGGGTGCATATATATTTATAATTGTTATATCTTCTTCTTGGATTGATCCCTTGATCATTATGTAGTGTCCTTCCTTGTCTCCTGTAACATTCTTTATTTTAAAGTCTATTTTATCTGATATGAGTATTGTTACTCCAGCTTTATTTTGATTTCCATTTGCATGGAATATCTTTTACCATCTCCTCACTTTCAGTCTGTATGTGTCCCTAGGTCTGAAGTGGGTCTCTTGTAGACAGCATATATATGGGTCTTGTTTTTGTATCCATTCAGCAAGCCTGTGTCTTTTGCTTGGAGCATTTAATCCATTCACCTTTAAGGTAATTATCCATATGTATCTTCCTATGACCATTTTCTTAATTGTTTTGGGTTTGTTTTTGTAGGTCCTTTTCTTCTCTTGTATTTCCCGCTTAGAGAAGTTCCTTTAGCATTTGTGGTAGAGCTGGTTTGGTGGTGCTGAATTCTTTTAGCTTTTGCTTGTCTGTAAAGCTTTTGATTTCTCCATCGAATCTGAATGAGATCCTTGCTGGGGAGAGTAATCTTGGTTGTAGGCTTTTCCCTTTCATCACTTTAAGCATATCATGCCACTCCCTTCTGGCTTGTAGAGTTTCTGCTGAGAAATCAGCTGTTAACCTTATGGGATGTCCCTTGTATGTTATTTGTCATTTTTCCCTTGCTGATTTCAGTAATTTTTCTTTGTCTTTAATTTTGGCCAATTTGATTGCTATGTGTCTCAGCGTGTTTCTCCTTGGGTTTATCCTGTGTGGGACTCTCTGTGCTTCCTGGACTTGGGTGGCTATTTCCTTTCCCATGTTAGGGAAGTTTTTGACTATAATCTCTTCAAATATTTTCTCGGGTCCTTTCTCTCTCTCTTCTCCTTCTGGGGCCCCTATAATGTGAATGTTGTTGCATTTAATGTTGTCCCAGGGGTCTCTTAGGCTGTCTTCATTTCTTTTCATTCTTTTTTCTTTATTCTGTTCCACAGCAGTGAAATCCACCATTCTGTCTTCCAGGTCACTTATCTGTTCTTCTGTCTCAGTTATTCTGCTATTGATTCCTTCTAGTGTATTTTTCATTTCAGTTATTGTATTGTTCATCTCTGTTTGTTCTTTAATTCTTCTAGGTCTTTGTTAAACATTTCTTGCATCTTCTCGATCTTTGCCTCCATTCTTTTTTCGAGGTCCTTCACTATCATTATTCTGAATTCTTTTTCTGGAAGGTTGCCTATCTCCACTTCATTTAGTTGTTTTTCTGGGGCTTTATCTTGTTCCTTCATCTGGTACATAGCCCTCTGCCTTTTCATCTTGTCTACCTTTCTGTGAATGTGGTTTTTGTTCCACAGCCTGCAGGATTGTACTTATTCTTGCTTCTGCTGTCTGCCCTCTGGTGGATGAGGCTATCTGCCCCAGGGCGCAGCGTGGAAGCAGCTGGAGGGAGAAGCACCCAGGCTTTGTGTCAAAAAGGCTCATTTGCTCATCTTCAGGAAAACTCTTTTAGTGTGCTTTCCAGTTACTGAAAGTACCATTCAGCCAAGTTCACTGATTTACATTACACTGAGTTCTGTAGGCATCTGATTTTTCAATACCTACACTAGGAGTTTTATGACTGAGATCTTCTTACAAAATAAGAGGAGGGAAAGATAAAAGATGAGTCTTTCCTGAAGAAACTTTGCAAGAGCTTAAAAGAGTAAAACAGTGGTTTCAAGTTTCTTGATCATATAGATCATAACTTTCTTGATCCCTCTCTAGAGGCAAATTTACTATGAGAAAGAAACTGTATATGATAGTCAAGGGCTGGGAAATACCTGACCTTCCAGAGGGTGAAATAAAGATGCAGTACCAAAACACTTCATAGTTTTAAAAAAAGTATAGACTTTCACAGAACTTAAAAATCTGATTTTTAAAGAGTTTAGTGTACTTCCTTATGTTACAGATATAAGAACTATAATCTATATAGTTCATAGATATATAAACTTTATCTATATAGGGCCAGAGATTAAGAATTTGCCCCAAATCAGATAGTTGACAGCAAAATCAGAATTAGAAAGCAGTCTGAAAACCAATATTTCAATTTAACATTTACTAAACATCTAATATTTTAAAGTCTCCATGCAAGATGATAAAGATATAAATATGTACAACAGTACTTTTTAATATATTGCTTTTCCACTTTCTTTTTTTGTTAATATTTTTATAGGATTTTAAAGAATCCAATAAAGGCCACTTTTTAAAAAACAAACAAAAACCCTACCCCAAAGAACTGAAAGCTGGTACCCAAACAAACACATGTATGTGCATATTCACAGCATGTGACTAGCAGCACTATTCACAACAGTCAAAAGGTGGCAACAACCTACATGTCCATCAGAAAATGAATGGATAAACAAATTGTGGTATCCATACAATGCAATCGTATTCACCCATAAAAAAGAATGAAGTACTAATAGATGCTACAAGGTGAATACATCTTGAAAACATGCTAAGTGAAAGAAGCCAGACACAAAAGGTCACATATTGTATGATTCCACTTATGTAAAGTAACCAGGTGGATAAATCCATAGAGACAGAACACAGATTGGCAGTTACCAGGGGCTACGGGGAAGCAGAGGTGGGGAACAACTGTTTAATGCATACAGGGTTTCTTTTCGGGTGATAAAAATGTTTTTGAGATAGATATATAGAGATAGTGGTTGCATAACACTGTGAATTGATCACTTTAAATTGTTAATTTATGTGAATTTCATATCAATAGACTTTTTAAAGAACAATTCCTTATTTGACCACCAGGTGGAATATGCCACCTAAGTCAAAGTAATTGCTCTTCCGGGGCTTCCCTGGTGGCGCAGTGGTTGACAATCTGCCTGGTAATGCAGGGGACACGGGTTCGAGCCCTGATCTGGGAGGATCCCACATGCCACGGAGCAACTGGGCCCGTGAGCCACAACTACTGAGCCTGCATATCTGGAGCCTGTGCTCCGCAACAAGAGAGGCCATGATAGTGAGAGGCCCGCACACCACAATGAAGAGTGGCCCCTGCTTGCCACAACTAGAGAAAGCCCTCGCACAGAAACGAAGACCCAACACAGCAAAAATAAATTAATTAATTAAAAAAAAAAGAAAAAGCGAAATGGTCATATAATTACCATTATCTGGTAAAATAAAACATATCAGGTTTAAAAAAAAAAGTAATTGCTCTTCCTATTAGGAAAAAATAAAGCCAAAAAACAACCAGGGACTTCCCTGGTGGTGCAGTGGTTAAGAATCCGCCTGCCAGTGCAGGGGACACGGGTTTGAGCCCTGGTCTGGGAAGATCCCACATGCCGCAACTAGGCCTATGTGCCACAACCACTGAGCCTGCGCTCTAGAACCCACGAGCCACAACTACTGAGCCCGTGTGCCACAACTACTGAAACCTGCACGCCTAGAGCTTGTCCTCCGCAACAAAGACAAGCCAGCAAAACGAGAAGCCCATGCACCACAATGAAGAGTAGACCCCGCTTGCCACAACTAGAGAAAGCTCGCACGCAGCAACGAAGACCCAACGCAGCCAATAAATAAATAAATAAATTTATAAATATTAAAAAAAAACAGGGCTTCCCTGGTGGCGCAGTGGTTGAGAGTCCGCCTGCCGATGCAGGGGACACGGGTTCGTGCCCCGGTCCCGGAAGATCCCACATGCCGCGGAGCGGCTGGGCCCGCGAGCCATGGCCGCGGAGCCTGTGTGTCCGGAGCCTGTGCTCCGCAACGGGAGAGGCCACAGCAGTGAGAGGCCCGCGTACAGCAAAAAAAAAAAAAAAAAAAAAAAAAAAAAAAAAAAAAACAACAACCACCAAAAAATCCCACAACCACAGACCACCTACTAGGTACAAATACAGTGCTAGATTTTTTTTTTTAAGAGTTGGCTTTTATTTATTTTATTTATTAATTTTGGCTGCGTTGGGTCTTTGTTGCTGCATGCGGGCTTTCTCTAGTTGCAGTGACCGGGGGCTACTCTTCATTGTGGTGCGCAGGCTTCTCATTGCAGTGATTTCTCTTGTTGTGGATCACGGGCTCTAGGCGCACAGGCTTCAGTTGTGGCGTGTGGGCTCAGTAGTTGTGGCACACGGGCTCTAGAGTGCACGCTCAGTGGTTGTGGCACACGGGCTTAGTTGCTCTGCAGCATGTGGGATTTCCCAGACCAGGGATTGAACCCTTGTCCCCTGCATTGGCAGGTGGATTCTTAACCACTGTGCCACCAGGGAAGCCCCAGTGCTAGATGTTTTTAATATATATTATCTCAGCAAATCTCACCAACAACCAGGTCAGATAAATTTATCATGGGGGGGAAGGGAGAGGCGGTTCTGGTACCAAATTGAGTACCATCTGAATGCCAGTTCTACTGCTTGCTACCATGTACCCCTGGACAAGTTACTTTCAGTCTGTTTTCTGATCTGTAAAACAGATGAGTTACGATGCTATCTACACTTCACAGGGTTGTTCTGAGGATTAAATGATATAATTCAAGAATTTAATGACCCAGGCTCTTTGAAAGAATTAAACAAATTTTAGCCATTGTTATTTATATAATTAGTCATTAATATAATTAATTAATATAATTAATCATTAATAGAGCTAATTGCATTAATATTAATGCCATTGGAAATCTGTAACTGGTAGTTCTCTCAGTCACCAAAAGCTGCTTGTACATAATGGTACTGACAAGTAAATTGTTCAAATCTCAAGTTCTTTTGTTTAGAATATATATGAAGGAAATGACAATCCTGAAATTATACACATAACAGAAGCAGATCTTAAGAGCAAAATACGTTCTAAGTCCTTTAATGCATTATATAAATGAAAAACATGAAGAGGACTTAGAGGGCTGTAATAAATGCAAACACTGAAAATTAAAATCTGTGAGGAAAAATTAAAAAGATGGTATCATAAAAGTTTCAGGTAGGGGGACTTCCCTTGTGGTCCAGTGGTTAAGAATCGGTCTTGCAATGCAGGGGATGCTAGTTCAATCCCTAGTCAGGGAACTAGGATCCCACGTGCCATGGGGCAACTAAGCCCGTGCACCGCAACTACTGAGTCCACGCCACAACTAGAGAGCCCATGTGCTGCAACTACAGAGCCCACACACTCCAGAGCCTGTGCGCCACAAATAGAGAGAAGCCCGTGCACTGCAACGAAAGATCCTGCATGCCAAAACTAAGACCCAATGCAGCCAATAAATAAATAAATATTAAAAAGAAAAATTTCAGTTAGTTACAATGGTCTCTTGGGTTGGCCAAAAAGTTCGTTCTGGTGTTTTCCGTAACATCTTATGGAAAAACTGGAATGAACTTTTTGGCCAACCCAATAATACATGAAGCTTCCTATTTTAACATTTTAATATTTCATTAAATTATAAAAGTGATAGGCAAAAAAAGATATATAAAGGATATATCATTATGGAAAACGGGGATTCTTTTAAGTATAAAGGAGAAAATTAAGTCACTTCAAATCCCAATTCTCAGAGATAACCATTCTAACATTTTAATCTATTTCCTACTAGACTTTTCTTTTTTAGTAAAATTGGGATCAGTTTCATATTTTCCTTTTTAAAAATTTAACACTCATCATGGACATTTTCTTTGATCGTTAACTATTCTTTGAATACATGATTTATAGTAATAGATCTTATGAACGTTTTATAGACAAAAGATAACAAAGATTTCTTTACCTTCCTTTAACTTAGAAAAGGAAATTCTAACATTAAATTGCATCCTGAAGGACTTTAAATTTTCTAAAAACTAATTATTATTTCTTCTTAGTTATAAAATTTTCCCAAGAAAAAAAAGGTATTATGCTTTAAATGTCTTTCATTAAACAAACTGGAAAGCTAAAGTTTAGAGTCCTACAATTACAGTAAGTAGCACAGCAACGATTTGAATCCAGATCTGTTCTGACTCCAAAGCCTAAGCACTTAACCAAAACATTATAGGATGGTCTGGGTGTGGCCTTATCTAATTACATGTGGGTAGTCTTATTTAGTTACTCCATTCTCAAGATGAAGCTAAAAGATGCACATCTGAAGGATTCCCTCGAAATTTAACAGCAGGACAAATTTAAAAGGAAAAGTCAAATTTAAGTGCTTAGGGCTTCCCTGGTGGCGCAGTGGTTGAGAGTCCGCCTGCCAATGCAGTGGACATGGGTTCATGCCCCGGTCTGGGAGGATCCCACATGCCACAGAGCAGCTAGGCCCGTGAGCCATGGCCGCCGAGCCTGCACGTCCAGAGCCTGTGCTCCGCAACGGGAGAGGTCACAACAGTGAGAGGCCCGTGTTCCGCAAAAAAAAAAAAAAAAAAAAAAATTTAAGTGCTTAGAATAGTGCTCACCATAGACAAAACACGACATAAGTATTAACTATTATTACTCACAGGAAATAACCATACTACTACAGAAAAAAAAGTATCCATAGTGTTCTTTTCTTTTTTTTTTTTTGCGGTACGCAGGCCTCTCACTGTTGTGGCCTCTCCCGTTGCGGAGCACAGGCTCCAGACGCGCAGGCTTAGCGGGCATGGCTCACAGACCCAGCCGCTCCACGGCATGTGGGATCTTCCCGGACCGGGGCACAAACCCATGTCCCCTGCATCGGCAGGCGGACTCTCAACCACTGCGCCATCAGGGAAGCCCCATGGTGTTCTTTATAGTGATGTTTATAACGGTTAAAAAGTTTAAAAAAAAAAAGCCCATCATCAAAGATTGGCTGATTGAAGTATAATTTGTTATTACGCTATGGAATACAGTCAGCTCTCAGGATCCCCAGGTTACACCATCACTGGATTTAACCAACCACAGTTAAAAAAAAAAAAAAAAAAATCAAGAAAGTTCCAAAAAGCAAAACTTTAATTTGCTACAGACTGGTAACTATTTACATAGCATTTACATTATATTAGATATTAAAAGTAACCTAGAGATGATTTAAAGTATATGGGAGGATATGTGTAGGTTATATGCAAATACTAGCTATTTTACATAAGGGACTTGAGCATTTAATTTTGGTATCCTTGGGGGTCCTGGAACCAATCCCTGGTGGATATTGAGCGACTACTGTACTTTGCAGCTATTATAATAATTATAATAGATCTATACATAATAATATCAGGAAGCAGATAAGAAAACAGGATGTACTATATCCCAATTATGCAGAAATGTACAAATAAGTAGATGCGTACACATACATAGAGTACAGAGAGATATGGCTGAAAGAATAATTAACATGTTAATGGTGGTCATATCTAGACACAATGGGCTTTCATGTGATTCTTCCTTGTTTTGTACCTTTCTATATTAAAAAAGTTCAAGATACACAAATATATAAATACATATTAATTATATAGATTAAACGTAAGGCAGCATTAACAGTGAAAAGAAACACAAATGAAAAAGACCAATGGATGATAACTTCAAGGAATAGATGAGGTTGTACCTTGAAGAATTCCTTTACCCCGCCCTTATTGTTTTTCTAACATATTCATCCTATTAATCATGCCCAGTCCTCAATAACCGTAACCACTCATCTTCAATATTCCTGAATCATAGTGTCGATTCTTTTTTTTTTTTTTTTTTAATTTATTTTTGGCTGCATTGGGTCTTTGTTGCTGTGTGCAGGTCTGGTTGCAGCGAGCGGGGGCTACTCTTCGTTGTGGTGCCCGGGCTTCTCATTGCAGTGGCGTCTCTTGTTGCGGAGCATGTGCTCTAGGCGCGCGGGCTTCAGTAGTTGTGGCATGCGGAATCAGTAGTTGTGGCACGCAGGCTCTAGAGTGCAGGCTCCGTAGTTGTGGTGCACGGGCTTAGCTGCTCCGTGGAATGTGGGATTTTCCCAGGCCAGGGCTTGAACCCGTGTCCCCTGCATTGGCAGGTGAATTCTTAACCACTGTGCACCAGTGAAGTCCTGGTCAATTCTTTTTTTTTTTTTTTTAAGAAGATGTTGGAGGTAGGAGTTTATTAATTAATTTATTTATTTTTGCTGTGTTGCGTCTTCGTTTCTGTGTGAGGGCTTTCTCTAGTTGTAGCAAGTAGGGGCCACTCTTCATGGTGGTGCGCGGGCCTCTATCACGGCCTCTCTTGTTGCGGAGCACAGGCTCCAGACGCGCAGGCTCAGTAGTTGTGGCTCACGGGCCTAGTTGCTCCACGGCATGTGGGATCCTCCCAGACCAGGGCTCGAACCCATGTCCCCTGCATTAGCAGGCAGATTCTCAACCACTGCGCCACCAGGGAAGCCCCTGGTCTAATCTTTTATGGAGAAAATAAAAACACACAGACTAGTACTACTATGAATTCATGATTTTCCTCAGAGTAGCTCAGGAAATCTTTTTTTTTTGGCCATGCCACACAGCTTTCAGGATCTTAGTTCCACCACCAGGGATCGAATCGGCACCCCTGGCAGTGAAAGCAGGGAGTCCTAACCACTGGACAGCCAGAGAATTTCCTCAGCTCCCCCATCTTAAAGCCACCAACCTCTATCTATCATTCTTGGCAAATGAGTGTTTATTGCTCGAGAGAGAAAACAGGCAGGCTATAAGGCATGAATTCCCCATACTTCCTTTCCCAGACACAAATTATCCTTACCTGTGTCCCTTTAGGTCCAAGAGAAGAAGCAATCCTATGTACTACATCCCTTTTTCTTCCTTGGTCCTTGAAAAGTTTCTTCTATTAATAAATTCCTATCCTTCATCTTCAACTCCCTCATTCCACAAGATTCCTATTCCTACTGTATCTCTTTCTAGCTTCCACTTTCCTTCACAACCACACTTAGTACAACAGTTGTCTTCACTAGCTACCTCTATTTTATCTACTTACAATTATTACTCAACCTACTACTACTTGGCTTCTGTTCCCACTAGTCCATTAAAATTTCTCTGTCACCAATAAACTCCTAACTGACTTATCTGCAACTTCTGACTCTACTACTGGAAACCCTTCTCTCCATTATCTTCTATTTCTTTTCTTTCCTCTTTGATTCCTCTTTAGTCTACTACTTTTTCCATTCCCCTTAAATATTTTGGGTGTTTTCCCCAGGGAAATGAGTCCTCAACCACCTTCTTTCCTATTTTTCTCCCTTGATTATTAATTTCAACTTGAACCATAACTGCATGATATTCATAAGTTGACGATTATCATTGTTTGCTTCCAGTTCCAGACTGTTAGATATAAATACTGACTCAGTATCTTCATCTGGATACTTAATATAGACGTTTCATCCTTAATGTGTCTAAAACCAATCTCTTCATGTACTTCTCCCCCACCCCACCAGAGTCTTTACCATCTCGTTAAATGAGAACTCCATTCTTCCAGTTTGCTCAGTTCAAAAATGTTGGTTATCATCTTTCACTTTTCTTTTTCTCTCACACTCCACACCTAATCCGTGAGCAATTCCTATCTGCTTTTCCTACCAAATATATCCAGAACTCCACCTCTTCTTGCTACCTCCACTACCACAATCCTGGTCTACTTGTCTCACCTGGACTAATGCAAGCGCCTCCTAAATGAATTACTATTTCACTCCTATAGTTTGTTATCTACACTGTAGCCTGAATCATCCATTTAAAACCTAATTCGGATCACTCCTCAGCTCCCATGTCAGAGTAAAACCTAAGGTCCTTACATGATCTCAGCACACCAACATCTCTCTCTACAACTCTCCTCGTTACCCACTCTGCTCCAGCCATGCTGGCCTCCTTACTAGTAGTTTCTTGAACATGCCAAGCACCTTCCCAATCTCAAATCCTCTGAACTTACTATTACTCCATCTGGAAAATTCTTTCCCTAGATATTACCATAGCTTACTCCCTCAATTCCTTCAGGTCTCTGTACAAATGAGGTACCACTTCTTTGAGGCACTCTGACCACCCTATATAAAATAGCACCCACTAGCACTTTATTATCCTTCCTAATCCTGCTTTGCTTTTTTCACTCCCTGCATTTTTTTAAAATCGAGATATAATTTACATAACAAAAGGGCACCCTTTAAACTGTACAGTTCAGTGGTTTGAGTTTATTCACAAAGTTTTACAGTCATCACCACTACCTAAGATTCCAGAACACTTTCATAACCCAAAAAGAAACTACATATCCATTAGCAAGTCATTCCCCACTCCCTCATGCCCCAAATCCCTGGCAACCACTGACTTTCTCTCTCTATGGATTTGCCTGATCTTACCCTCTGACATTTGATATTTATTTATTTATTTATTTATTTATTTATTTATTTATTTATTTTTTGGCGGTATGCGGGCCTCTCACTGTTGTGGCCTCCCCCTTTGCGGAGCACAGGCTCCGGATGCGCAGGCCCAGCGGCCATGGCTCACGGGCCCAGCCGCTCCGCGGCATATGGGATCCTCCCAGACCGGGGCACGAACCCGTATCCCCTGCATCGGCAGGCGGACTCTCAACCACTGCGCCACCAGGGAGGCCCGATAATTATTTATTGTCTCTTTCCAACTACCAGAATATAAACTGGTGAAGGCAGGAACTTTGTTTTCTTTAATTCTGTGTCCCCAGCATCTAGATTAGTGCTTGGTACATAGTAGGTGCTCAATATCCCACAAGAGTCTTAATTTCAACATATCCAAAATGGAACTCATTATCTTCTGCTGCCTTATTTTTAGCATGAAACTATTTTGATGTAGCACTTACCAAACTATGTTGAAATTGTGTCTGTCTGCCCTATTAACAATGGTAAGCCTCTTTAAAGCACTGAGCACAAAATATATTGAATAAATGGCCACCTCCCCAAATATCTTAATATTCAGTATATTAACAACCTAAATTTATGCTTAAAAATTAACTAAATACCATTATGGCAACAAATCATAATTTCCACCCCTCCATTCCTACTTTCTCCCTAACATCTTCTCTAGACAACAGAGATAACTATTAAGTCTATCAAGGGTAACCCTCACTTACTTATTTATCCTCTATTAACTTTGGGTCCAAGACCTACTTTAGAACACGTTGGAGGAAGATTAACCCACACATACCAGAGTAGGGAAGCCAGAGTAGAAATGGTTGCAAAAGAATCTCATAGCCAGAGCTGATCTCCAAGATTCACCATGGTGAAGAGTGCAGAGTTACCTGTTTTCAACTATTAGGATCATGTGACCTTCACTGTACAAAGAAAACACAAGACATATGTAATAACTGTATAAAATATCACTAGTTGACTATGATATCTCTATCACATTTATTCAGCTTTCTATGATACCTGAGGGTCTCTTCTCTGCATCGTGTTGCTGATTCAGGTTCTTATCATATCCAGCCTTGGTTTACCACATCTTGCACAGCTATACCTTTTCCCTCCCTTATTCTACTCTTCCCCAATCTCTAGCTCTGTGATCCAGCTATACTGAATTTCTTTCAATCCTCCAACATACTAAGCTCTTGCTCATCTCCAAATTTTCCAGTATGATAGTCTCCCCTTTGCCTAAAACATTCTTCCTCCAACACAGCCCCTCCACCTTCACCTGATGAATTTTTATAATTTCAGGACTGAGTTTGGATGTCACCTTCTATCAAAAGCCCCTCTCTGATTCCCTGGCACATTGGTACCTTCTAATGTCCCACTTCATCAATCTGTATTTCCCTTTCAGAGCACTTAGCATACTATTTTTAACGGATTATTTATTAGTCTGTCTCCCCAACTAGAAGGTAAGCTCAGTTAGGGCAGGAATCATATTTTTGTCTTTTACTATTATATGTGCAGTCAGTAAATAAATGATCTTGGCCAAGGTTACAGAAAAAAAAAAGGAACAGATCAGAAGTCAGAATACCTTTTTTTTTTTGCGGTATGCGGGCCTCTTACTGTTATGGCCTCTCCCGTTGCGGAGCACAGGCTCTGTACGCGCAGGCTCAGCGGCCATGGCTCACGGACCTAGTTGCTCCGCGGCATGTGGGATCTTCCCGGACAGGGGCACGAACCCGTGTCCCCTGCATTGGCAGGCGGACTCTCAACCACTGCGCCACCAGGGAAGCCCCAGAATACCTTTTTTAAACCTAGCTGTTCTACTGATTAACAGTGCCAACTTGGGCAAGTCTCTTAATCATTTGGGGTTTTGGTTTTATCATCTATAAGATGTAGATGATAACTATACCTCTTAGGTGCAGAAAGATTAAATGAAGTAATGTATATCAAAGTGCTCTACAAAGCTGTGGGTGAAGTGTAATACAAAACTAATGTAAGCTATCCACTTGCCCACTCTCCTATAATAGAAATAATCCTACTTGTTGTTTATCATAACATGGTAAGTCAGTCTATTAAAGTTAAAAGGAACTTTTCGCAAAATGAAATCAGATTTGGAAGATATACTAGAAGCAGAATAGTTCTAATTCCAGCTCTTAGCAGTTTCAACTAACAAGCAGTAGATTTTTTTGAACCTATTAGTCAAGTGCTAATAGGTTAATGAACAACTAGGTAGACTGGAATAAATTCAGCCCTCTAACAGCTACAGCTGAAAATAGCACCTGGGAAAAAAGTTCTAACATGAAAACAGGTTAAAATGCAAGTTTTTATATTTAAAAAATGCTGATAATCTTATATTCTTATCCTGTACCAAAAAATGTCATAGTTTCTTATAATAATAAACTCATTTCAATTTACCATTTTCCTTCTCTAATTTGCTTCCTTTTCCTCATCCTATTCTACACACCTGCCAGTTTTAGGATTACAACCTTTATATCTATATTCTCAAAATTACTTTATTAAAAATGTAACTGTGCTGTAATACCAGAGGTGAATTAAAGTTATTGCAAATGCCATTCCAGTCTCCTTCTTAGATGTTATGTTTCACTATAACATCTTCTATAAAGACAGAGAGATATAGGAGCTCAGTAAGAGTCACATTTTTAAAAACTTGACCAGTTAAAATAAAATTCTGACTAAGATTTGTTGTTTAGGGACTTCCCTGGCGGCACAGCGGTTAAGACTCCGCACTTCCACTGCAGGGGGCACGGGTTGGATCCCTGGTAGGGGAACTAAGATCCTGCATGCCGTGTGGTGCAGAAAGATTGAATTCATTTATTCATATTTAGTAAAGGTATACACATATCTATAATCTTCAAAACCCATTGGTAACCTAAAACTAGCTTATTCATTTTTGGCACTAATATAACTAGAAAAAAATGTAGTTAAATCTGGCATTTTCTCAACTCTTCACAAAAAAATAAAATTACCATTAATTTTGAATTTTAAAACTATGTCTGTCAAATACCCATTTCAGTGTTCAAGACTGACCTCAGGTGTCACATACCCTGTGCAGCGTTCTCTGATCCTTTATGGACAGTGTTAAGGATTCCCTCTTCTCCACTTGCATAATATCCCATATTTCTATTAAAGCACATACTGCATTACTTTAAACTTGACTAATTTTATTTTCTCTCAACTGTGAACTTCACTAGAGTGATTTCCTCTTATATTGTGTCCTTAGTCCAGTAGAGGAGCTAAATAAATGTTGAATGAATGTTTAAATTAATTGTTGGTCTATCAGGTTGACAGTGTTAGTGAAGAGGGGATGGCATAGTTAAAAATACTGAGCTTGTGAGTGTGACATATGTATGGCATCAAACAAGTATGACCAGGAGAAGATAACTTGTCATATATTTTGTAACCCAGACTACCTTTCTCTACCAGAGTATTTGGTTTTGTTTGATTGATTTCAGGCAGAAATGGCAGCAAAAGTGAGATGAGAGGGAGGCGGATGTAGATTACCTTTTTACAATCATGTATCCAAATATGAAGTTGTGAAAGAAGCTTGTTTTCTTTGATATATTCATTTCTTTGGAAATTGCAATTTTAAAGGTAAAATTACTAGTTATGGAATTGAATATTTGGATTACATAGTAATTAACTATTAAATTTTTAGTGAAAGTGTGTGCACGTATGCCTCTATGTACTTTTTGGAACAATCTTGAATTTATAAAACAGTTGTGAGTACAGTGCAAAGAACTTTCTTCCTTCTTTTTTCCTGAACCATTTGAGAGTAAGTTGCCAACATGATGCCACATCACCTTCGAATACTTTAGTATGTATTTCCAGCAAACAAGGATATTCTTCAAAATATTTTCTCCCATTCCACAGGTTGTCTTTTTTTTTTCTATGGTTTCCTTTGCTGTGCAAAAGCTTTTAAGTTTAATTAGGTCCTGTTTATTTTTTGTTTTTAATTCCACTACTCTAGGAGATGGATCCAAAATAATACTCCTGCAATTTATGGCAAATAGTGTTCTGCCTATGCTCTCCTCTAGGAGTTTTATAGTACCTGGTCTTATATTTGGGTCTTTAATCCATCTTGAGCTTATTTTTGTATATGGTGTTAGAGCACGTACTAATTTCATTCTTTTTTTTTTTTTTTTTGGCTGCGTCGGGTCTTCGATGCTGCGCGTGGGCTTTTCTCTAGTTGCAGTGAGCAGGGGCTACTCTTCGTTGCATTGCACGGGTTTCTCACTGCGGTGGCTTCTCTTGTTGAGGAGCATGGGCCCTAGAGCATGTGGGCTTCAGTAGTTGTGGCTCGCGGGCTGTAGAGCGCAGGCTCAATAGTTGTGGCACACAGGCTTAGCTGCTCCACGGCATGTGGGATCTTCCCGGACCAGGGATCGAACCTGTGTCCCTTGCATTGGCAGGAGGATTCTTAACCACTGCGCCACCAGGTAAGTCCCTAATTTCATTCTTTTACATGTAGCTGTCCAGTTCTCCCACCACCACTTACTGAAGACACTGTCTTGTCTCCACCGTATATTCTTGCCTAACTTCTCGTAGATTAATTGACCATAAGTGCATCGGTTTATTTCTGGGCTTTCGATCCTGCTCTATTGATCTATATGTCTGTTTCTGTGCCACCACTATACTGTTTTAAAAATGAAAACACAACGATCTACTTTTATCTTAATCCTATAAAGCACATGTAAAGTACTCAAGATCTGTGGATCTTTGGAGTTTGAGATGATAACAAGCTTATAGCCACTTTACCAATTTTTGACAGAAAAACATCAATGACAACTAATTACCACATTTCATGCAAAAGAAAATAATTATAATTTCCCTTTTTAGGAAATTTTAAATCAATTAGGAGGAAAATGAAGACTCCTATAGCAAATTTAGCAAAGGATAAGAACAGACAATTCAAAAAGATACACAATAGCCAATATATACAGGAAAAATATTCAATTTTAATGGCTAAAAGAATAAGATAGCATAGCACATAAAACTGTAATAGTCTTTAAAAAATAATACTTGGTGCTGGCAAAGGTTCCAGGAAATTGGTATTGCTAATGGATATAAACTGGTAAAACCTTTTTGGAGGCAATAAGGCAACAGGGTCATTGTATTTCAAATGTGTACATGCTTCTTCCCAGTAATTATACTTTTATAAATTTAAATTAAGAAAAAAAATAGTTAAGTTTGCAAAGATATGCATACACAAAAATGCTCTATGCAGCATTGTTTATAAACATGAAAACCAGAAACATCCTAAATGTCATCAATAGAGTAGTTAAATAAATGACGGCAATGATGGTACATCCATATTATGAAATATAATGTAGCTATTAAAAATAAAAACACAGATCTATTTGGACCACAGAAAACATCTATAACATATTGTTGATTAAAGGAATCAGGCTATTAACAGTAAAAAAAAACCATATAAAAATAATCCCATTTACATAAAAAATATATATATGCATAGAAATATAATAGTGGTTATCTATGAGAGGTGGGATCTTTTGCAACTTTTATTCTTTGTATTTGTTATATTGTTTGAAGTCTTTATAATTAAAAAAAAAGCTACATTATGTTCCATTTATTAACCTAGAGTGGTGTCCAAAACATTCTAAGAAAAAAAACACAATATTCTATTTTAGAAAAAAATAAATGTAAAATGTCCACATTGCACAGAAAAGAATACAGAATGACATACTGTATGTCAAAATGTGAACAGTTGTTATCTCTGCATGGTAGGATTATATATTATTTTCCTTTTCTACTTTATATGCTTTATACGTCATACAATAACCTACCTTTTTTGTAATAAGCATAAAAAGTATAATTGTATTATAATCTGAAAAAATTAAGCTTTTAATTTTTAAAAAATTTCTATTAAAAATATCTTAAACACCCCAAAAGAATAACTTGTCCTAAAAAATTAACATTCTTTCCTTCAATATATCTTCGACTTTTCCTCAAAATATCCAGAGAAAATTGGAGATTCACATTCAAATAATGTTCAAAAGCACTAGCATAATGAAAACCATTATTTCATATAAACTTCATAATAACCCTGTTAGATAAAGAGGAAATGAGGATAAAAGGATAAAGAGAAATACAACTAGCAAAATGTGAAACAGGTGTTTAAAATACTGTTTCTTTTTTTTTTTAAAGAGCTTTAACAAGCCATTTAAAATATATATATATGGGCCTCCCTGGTGGCGCAGTGGTTGAGAGTCCGCCTGCCAATGCAGGGGATACGGGTTCGTGCCCCGGTCTGGGAGGATCCCATATGCCGCGGAGCGGCTGGGCCCGTGAGCCATGGCCGCTGGGCCTGCGCATCCGGAGCCTGTGCTCCGCAACGGGGGAGGCCACAACAGTGAGAGGCCCGCATACCGCAAAAAAAAAAAAAAAAATATATATATATATATATATATATATATATTTATTAATTTATTTATTTTGGCTGCGCCGGGTCTTAGTTGTGGCCCGTGGGATCTTTAGTTGCGGCATGCGTGCGGGACCTAGTTCCTCGACCAGGGATTGAACCCGGGCCCCCTGCATTGGGAGTCAAGAGTCTTAGCCACTGGACCACCAGTGAAGGCCCAATACTGTGTTTCCTAACTATAAATTCTGTACTTTTCCCCCCACCACAAAGGTACCTCTAGATTAACTGAATTGCAAATAAAATACAAAAGTAAGTTAATTTTTCCACAGAAGCCAGTCTGGTACCAACTATCTAAAGCTTTCTCCCTTCGTCTTATTCTCCCAGAATAAGAAAATGGAGCCTTAAAAAACAGACACTCTGGACAATACAATCATTAGTAAAGAAGAGATGGCCGGCAGCACAGTTTCTCTTGCACTGGCACAAATTCTTGTTTTCAAACCCAAGAAACTTTGGTACTCTTATAATTCCTAAAGTCAGATATATCAAGAAACCACCCAAAGAAATATGGCCATAAACACAGAAGGCCCAAAAGACCAATACTTATTCTGCTTTATTTAAGATGTGATGTCTTCCACTTTTTCTTTGGCACTAATGATAGTAAAATAAAGGTATATTTTTTATTCCTTTCGAAAAAATATGTAGAAACTATATTCCAGTAATAATAACATCAACTTAAGTAGCCTATGCTAGGCACCCATTCTAAGTACTTTACTTCTATTAACTCATTTAATTCTCATAGCCCTATGCTGTAAGCTCTATTATCAACAGCACCTTACAGATGAGGAAACTGAGGCAAAGAGAGGTCAATGAACTTGTCCAAGCTGTCACATAGCCAGTGTATAATATAACCTGAACCTGAACCCAGGCAGTCTTGCTCCAAGGCCCATATCTTTAGCCACTATACACACTGCCCTCTCCATATTATTAATATATTATTTTGGGAGAGAATATGGTAACAGAATGAGAAGAAAAGTTTTTTCAAATTGTCTTAATGTTTTTAAATTCTATATGGTCAGAGAACAAGAATATTGCTGTTGAACAAGAATACTGGCCCCATGGGACTTCCCTGGCAGTCCAGTGGTTAATTAAGACTCCATGGTTCCACTACAGAGGGCACGGGTTCTAGCTCTGGTGGGGGAACTAAGATCCCGCATACTGCATGGCACAGACAAAAAAGAAAAAAGGAAGAAAAAAAGAATACTGGCCCCACAAAATGGGATATGAAATGTTCCTATGTAGTTGGGCATTAGACCTTGGAACTGGATCCACTATAGAGAATAGAGCCTCATGACATAACTTCTGTGTGATCCTTATTTCAATGGAGAAACTGAGTGAGGCAATAGAGCACAACTACCTGACTGAAATGTTAGAAAACAACTCACCTTTGAGACAATGTCTCAAAGACTCAATGTCTTTTTATATCCTTGGCCCAAAGGCAGCCATTTAAAAATATGTTTAGCAAAACTGAAAAATAATTACAATGGGACAATCTTTTTTTTTTTTTTTCCAGTACACGGGCCTCTCACTGTTGTGGCCTCTCCCACTGCGGAGCACAGGATCCGGATGCGCAGGCTCAGTGGCCATGGCTCACGGGCCCAGTCGCTCTGTGGCATGTGGGATCTTCCCGGACCGAGGCACGAACCCACGTCGCCTGCATCGGCAGGCGGACTCTCAACCACTGCGCCACCAGGGAAGCCCCAATGGGACAATCTTTATCCTGTCAGGCTAAGGGGGGAAAAGGCTAGAAAAAGATATAGAATACAACTTGAAATTTACAGAACATTAAACTTAAAATATGACTGTCTAAACCACTTTAGAAGTTATTTTCTCCTTATAATCTTCTAACCTGAGACAAAATAACTGTGAACAACAACTTTCCAATATTTACCATCTGAAATTCAACTGAGTTTTATTTTAATGATACAAAGAAGAAATAATACTGTTCTGTAATGTGAAACACCTCTCCTGAAAAATCCTGAACTTTGACTAATATGGTTTTTTTGTTTTTAATAAATGCTCAAACCTAAAATTATTAGGAAACCATTCTGTTGTATATCATCACCTAATTGCCTAAAACAAGATTTGTCAATTTATTGGTTCATTCAGAATACTTGTATTAAGTCACCTGGTATTTAGCACTCATTAAAATCTGTACCGAGAAGACATACAAATGTCAAAGTAAGGAGCTCTTTAGATATCTGGGGTGTCAGAGTCACCTATGATGAAAGACAAAATACACAGAGAAAGAATAATGAAAAACAAAGTAACAAAGTATCAAAAAAAAAAAGAAAGAAAGAAAGAAAAAAGACAGTTCTCTTTTATTTCCTGGATTTGAAATTCAAGAGCCTTACCCTAAATCTCAAAGGAGAGATTTGAACCATCCTGAAGTTTCTAGTCAATCTTAGTTGAATACCAAAATTAGGGATATTGCTTTTTACTGTCTATTTATAGCTATTTTAACTCATAAAACTTTTTTACTCTCTTATTTTTATCCTATGAATTTCCAAGTTGAATTTCCTTTGAATTTTCAAGTTGAAGTTTTATCTACATTTAAGGATTTTTAGCAATCCAAATGTGGATTTGCTTATCCGTCCTATTATAGCACATCCACATTTGGTAGTTACAAAGGTACTGTTCTCACAGGACACACCATCTAGTCCCTTTATGAAGAGCTATGCTTACTACAATCCATAATCTCTGCAATATGCAATTAATGGACAAGTAGATGAACAATATCCTACTAAAAAGGAAGCAGGAAAAGAAGAGGTCCAACACACTGGGAAGGATCCTCCCTGTAACGCTCTGGTCTATCTTTGTTCCAGAACTAGACAGCAGTGAATATTCAAATAGTTCTTAATGGAAGAAGGCCTAGAACCGTTTTTTTCCCACCAATTTCCCTCTAAATTGGCATATCCAGTGGATATGCTCTCTTCTGGGCAATATTATAGGGTCCAAACTACAATGATTTTTCCAAAAGACCTTACTTCTCATAGTTCACTTTTTCTGTTTTATTTTGCTCATATAATAAATGACTGCTAAATTTCACTTTTAAATCTATTTGATTTGGGAGATTCCAAAATATAATTTGTTTCTATGTTGGTTGACAGTTGATGTTTCTGAAAAGTCCTAACAAGTTCAAGAAATACTAGTATAGATGTATAGGAGAACAAAGCACATCTAAATTTAAGGGAAAATGCACTTTGGGTTTACACACAAATAAGCAAACAAGTACGGTGAGAACACAATGACTCAGTAGCTATCTTTCAGCTCTAAGTTACCTTTCTATTTTTAGAATTAGCAGCCATCTCCCCTCTGAAGTTTGCCACCTCAAGCAGCCCATTGTAATTCCAACAAATGAGTAAAGGCAACCGTGATTACAGACCTAATCTTAAGCTTATAGGGTACTCGAGGAATCTATGATGCAATTAGTACTCGGTAAGAGCGCTAGTCATTCTACAAAAATTATTGTATAAATTACCAAAGTGCCTAATTTATACCTAAAACATTATTTATTCATAAAGCCTACTCATACACAGATTAATATGCCTTTACCAGTAAACATAGAAGTACTGGTCAAGATAAATTTAACTTCACTAAAGTGAAGTGATGTTCAACACTGAATCATGTTCAAGTTCTCTCACTTATTCTCAAACTTAAAACTTGAGCTGTGGCAATAATTTAAGAAAACATCCTTTTAAATAGAAAATATTTTAGTAGTTGAGGAGCATAACAAATCAAAGAAAAATAAATTAAGCACTTTCATGTTCACACAAGACAAATACTAAACTAGCCAGCAATGCCTTTTACTCAGGAACTCTGATGAATACAGTTATACCTATATTTAATCTAGCAGTATGTGAAATAGATGCATGTATATGTATATATGAATCACTTTGCTGTACACCTGAAACTAACACAACATTGTTAATCAACTATACTCTAAGACAAAAAGTTAAAATAAATAAATATATAAAAGATACTATTAAGAAAATGAAAAAAAAATCTAGCAGTTATCCAGGGTCCTCATTATCCTCTACTAATGTCTAATTAATAATACAAATACAAAGAGAACGTTTCAAGACAGTAGGGTTTATAGTTTCCACAGCTACAGAAGTGTATCTCACTTCCCTTATGCAGTTTTTCTTCCTCCTAGCTCACTGTCACAATTCTGTGACATTTATTAGAAAACTGCAATCCTCTTGCTACTATTAAATATAAACATTTGCTTTCAGGAAATCAACAAAATGAATCAACCATGCATATTAATAGTCAAAAAAATTTCCAAACTAAACGAGGTTAATCTACTTCATGAATTTTTCAGTCATCTGTAGTCTAATCTTGCTCATCAAAATTTCTTGATTATTCAAGACGTAGTACACTCAGTATTTAGATCATCCTATCTACATTTAAAGCACATTTAGATGATTTAGACAACTAAAATATACTGTGTTAAATGGGAAACTGAAAAAAGTCTCCCTTCCATGTGCCACCACACAATTACCTCTGTCTCAATAACTTTATTAAAAAAGTTAGTATATCTCAGTCTTAAAATTATTTTTTGTTTTTTTAACATTTTGTGGGTGTGGTAAAATATACATAAAATTTACTACTGTATCCATTTTTTAAGTCTACAATTCAATGGCATTAAGTTCATTCACAATGTTGTACAACAATCACCACTAGTATTCATTTCCAGAACTTTTTCATTGCCTCAAACATAAACTCTGTACCTATTGAAGAATAACTCCTCATTGCCCTCTCCCCATAGTCCCTGGTGACCACTATTCCACTTTCTGTCTCTATTCTAGATACCTCATGGAAACTTACAATATTTGTCCTTCTGTATCTGGCTTATTTCAATTAGCATATGTTTTCAAGGTTAATCCATGTTGTAAGATGATATCAGAATTTCATTCCTTTTTAAGGATGAATAATATTCCACTGTTATGTATATACCACATTTTATTTATCCATTCATCTGTTGGTGGACACTTAGCTTTTAGTACACTCAGAGTTGTGCAACCATCATCACAATACATTTTAGAATATTGGTATCACTCTCAAAAGAAACCCGGAGCCCTTTAACTATAATCCCCCTCACTCCCCTCCACCCCAGGAACTACTAATCTACTTTCTGCCTCTCTGGATTTGTCTATTCTGTAGATTTCATATAAATGGAATCATACAGTATGTGGTCTTTCATGATTGGCTTCTTCCACTAAGCATACTGTCAAGATTCATCCATATTCCTACATGTATCAGTAACTGATTCCTTTTTATGGCCAAATATTATTCCATTAAATGGATATACTACATTTTGTTTATCCATCCATTCATTAGTTGATGGACATTTGGGTTGTTTCCATACTTTGGCTATTATGAACAATGCTGCTCTGAACATACGTATACAAATATACACATATATTTTATGTGTACAGATGTTTTCATTTCTCTTGGGTATGTATCTAGAAGTGAGATTGCTGGATATGGTATAACTCTATGCTTAACTCTTTGAGGAACTATCAGATTATTTTCCAAAGTGGCTGTACTGTTTTACATTCCCACCAGCAGTGTGTGAGGTGATTTTTCCACATCCTTGCCAACACTTATTATTATCTGTCTTTTTGATTACAGCCATCCTAGTAGGTGTGAAGTGGTATCTCACTGTGGTTTTGCTTTGCATTTCCCCAATGACTAATGATATTGAAAATCTTTTTATATCTTCATCAATATTTAACATATTTTTATTGCATCAGTGCTTTTATTTTATTTTATTTTATTTTATTTTATTTTTTTGCGGTATACGGGCCTCTCACTGTTGTGGCCTCTCCTGTTGTGGAGCACACGCTCCGGACGTGCAGGCTTAGCGGCCATGGCTCACGGGCCTAGCCACTCCGCGCATGTGGGATCTTCCCAGACCGGGGCACGAACCCGTGTCCCCTGCATCGGCAGACGGACTCTCAACCACTGAGCCACCAGGGAAGCCCAGTGCTTTTATTTTAAAACATTTATATGTTTAGCAATATATTAAAGTCAATATGTTCTTAAATATAACAAATATATTTAATAGCACAAGCAGTATTTGGCTGCGATTAAACTAAATATACAGAAATAGTTGTCCTAATCAATAAAATGAAGTACAGTCAGACTCTTCATATTGTATTTGTTTATACCCAGTCACCTAAGTGTTTCTCTCATTTAACTGACATGTTTTTATTTAAATATAATCAATTCCTGTCCTCAAGAATGCCAATCAGGTGCAGCCACTACAGAAAATAGTATGAAGATTCATCAAAAAACTAAAAATAGAACTGCATGATCCAGCAATTCCACTTCCAGGTATTTACCTGAAGAAAACAAAATCACTGTCTTGAAAAGGTATCTGCACCCTCATTTTCACTGCAGCATTATTTACAACAGTCAAAACAAGGAAACAACTGAAGTGTCCATTAACAAACGAATGGATAAAGAAGATGTGATACACACACTCACGCACACACGCACGCACACACACACAAGAATATTACTCAGCCATAAAAAAGGAAATCTTGCCATTTAACACATGAATGGACCTTGAGGGCATTATGCTACGTGAAATAAGTCAGAGAAAGACAAATACTATATGATCTCACTTACATGAGTAATCAAAAATTTTTTTCTTCAAAATTGAACTAAAAGATACGGAGAACAGATTGGGGGTTGTGGGGGCGGGGGAAGGTGAGGGCTGTGAATGAAATGGGTGAAGGTGGTCAAGCTTCAAGAGAACCTTCTTATTTGAGTACTCCAGATTTAGTGAACAAATCCACCCCCATTTTCATCTGAATTACCTAAACCTTTGTCTTTACCAATTAAATAGCTCCAATTTTTTAAAGGTCTAGTTTCCACCTATAATCATTTTAATCCAATTATTATTCCAATTAAAGCTTTCTACATGGTTGTATATAACTAGAGCACAATCCTCTCACACTTCCAATACCATTCCTTCCTTCTTTACTGGATGTGGTATTCATTCATTCAAGCACCTTTTGTATATAAGCGCTTGTGCCAGATGCTAAGAGAATGTGAGGTATAGTCCCTGTCTGAGAAAAATACCATCCAGCATAACTTTTTAAACAAAACTGGACTTTACTAAATGTTCTTTATGGTTTACTGCGGCTTTAATTCCATGGCTGATTCTAATATTGTACAATTACTTTATTGTGGTTTCGGTTTCATTTCCTGAACACACGCATAATCTAGTACTTTAATACCAAAGCCTGGGCTTGCCTGGTGGCGCAGTGGTTAAGAATCCACCTGCCGATGCAGGGGACACGGGTTCGAGCCCTGGTCAGGGAAGACCCCCACATGCCACGGAGCAACTAAGCCCGTGGCCCACAACTACTGAGCCTGTGCTCTAGACCCGGCGAGCCACAACTACTGAGCCTGTGCCCTAGAGCCCACGAGCCACAACTACTGAGGCCTGCGTGCCTAGAGCCTGTGCTCCGCAACAAAAGAAGCCACTGCAGTGAGAACCCCACGCACCACAACGAAGAGTAGCCCCCACTCAACACAACTAGAGAAAGCCTGCGCATAGCAACGAAGCCCCAACACAGCCAAAAATAAATAAATAAAATAAACTTATTTTAAAAATATACTAAAGCTCTCTTAAGTTCTGAGAGACCTTTCTCCAAATTATTTCCATAATTTTATTAACACTTAAAAACAATGATTAAAAAGAATAAAATACTTAAATGTTTAAAAAGTGTAAAACTTATTCTCTGAAAGCTACAAAACACTGTTGAAAGAAATTAAAGACCTAAATTAAAGGAAACACATCCCATGTTCATAGAGGATAAGACTGAATACTATTAAGATGGCAATGCTCCTCAAACTGACCTACAGATTCAAGGCAATCGCTATTAAAATCACAGCTCTCTTTTTGGCAGATATTGAGAAGCTGATCCTAAAATTCAAATGGAAATTCAATGGACCCTGAATAGCCAAAACAATCTTATAAAAGAACAAAATTGGAACACTCACTCTTCCCAATTTCAAAGCTACAGTAATCAAGACAGTGTGTTAGTAGCATAAGAATAGACATATAGATGAATAGAAAAGAACTGAGAATCCAGAAATAAACCCATATGCCTATAGTCAACTGATTTTCAACAAGGTTGCCAAGACCATTCAAAGGGAAACAATAGTCTTTTCAACAAATAGTACTGGGGGCAATTGGATACACACATGCAAAAGAATGACACACCACAGACTGCACACCATAGACAAAAATTAACTCAAAATGGATCAAAGACCTAAATGTAAGAGCCAAGACTATAAAACTCCCAGAAGAAAACATAGGTGTAAATCTTTGTGACCTTGGATTAGGCAGCAGTTTCTTAAATATGACACAAAGCATAGGCAACAACAACAAAAAAGATAAAGTAGACTTCAAGAAAATTAAAAACATTTGTACATCAAAAGACACTACCAAGAAAGTGAAAAGACAGCTCACAGAACAGGATAAAATTTTGGCAAATCATATATCTAATAAGGGACTTGTATAAGGAATACATAAAGAACTCTTACAATTCAACAATGAAAAGACAAATAATTTTAAAATGAGCCAAGGGCTTCCCTGGTGGTGCAGTGGTTGAGAGTCCGCCTGCCGATGCAGGGGACGTGGGTTTGTGCCCCGGTCCGGGAAGATCCCACGTGCCGCGGAGCGGCTGGGCCCGTGAGCCATGGCCGCTGGGTCTGCGCGTCTGGAGCCTGTGCTCTGAGACGGGAGAGGCCGCAATGGTGAGGGGCCCGCATACCGCAAAAAAAAAAAAAAAAAAAAAAAAAATAGCCAAACCTTGAACAGACATTTCTCCAAAGAAGATATATTAATGGCCAATAAACATATGAAAAGATGCTCAACATCATTAGTCATTAGGTAAATATAAATCAAAACCACTGGAGACTGCTTCATACCCAACTAGAGATAGCTATAATCAAAAAGTTAAGAGTAAGTGTTGACAAGAATGTGGAGAAATCAGAACCCTCATACATTGCTGCTGAAAATGTGAAATGGTGCAGCCACTGCACAAAGCAGTTTGGCAGTTCCTCCAAAAGTTAAATATAGAGTTACCATATGATCCAGCAATTCCACTCCTTGGCATATACCCAAGAGAAATGAAACACCTGTACACACAAAAACTTCTACACAAACGTTCATGATAGCCAAAATAACCCAAATGTCCATCAACTAATAAATGAATGGATAAACATAGTAGTATGTATCCATCTAATGGAATATTATCCACCCATAAAAAGAAATGAAATACTGATACATGCTACAACATGAATGAACCTTGAAAACATTATGCTAAGTGAAACAAGAAGTCACAAAAGACCACATATTATATGATTTCTTTTATATGAAATGTCTAGAATAGGCAAATTCATAGAGACAAAAAGCAGATGAGTGGCTACCAGGAGCTGGGGATGTGGGAGGGAATGGGGAATGACTGCTAAATGAGTAAGGGGTTTCTTTTTGGGGTGATGAAAATGTTCTGGAATTATATACTGGTGCTGGTTACACAACACTGTAAATGGACTATAACTCACTGAATTATACACTTTAAAACTGTTAAAATGGGGACTTCCCTGGTGGCGCAGTGGTTAAGAATCCACGTGCCAATGCAGGGGACACGGGTTCGATCCCTGGTCCAGGAAGATCCCACATGCCATGGAGTAACTAAGCCAATGTGCCACAACTGCTGAGCCTGCGCTCTAGAGCCCGCAAGCCTCAACTACTGAGCCCATGAGCTGCAACTACTGAAGCCCGTGCACTCTAGGGCCTGCATGCCACAACTACTGAGTCTGTGTGCTGCAGCTAATGAAGCCCACGCGCCTAGAGCCCGTGCTCCACAACAAGAGAAGCCACTGCAACGAGAAGCCCATGCACCTCAACGAAGAGTAGCCCCTGCTCACCGCAACTACAGAAAGCCCACACACAGCGACAAAGACCCAATGCAGCCAAAAATTAAAAAAAAAAAAAAAAAAAAAATTTTAACTGTTAAAATGATAAAATTTATGTTCTATGAACTTCACCTCAATTAAAATAAAAAGATAATCAGGAACCAAGTCTTTAAGAATGTGGATTTCACCCTAAAGCCCATGGACACCATTATAGGATTTTTAAGTAAGCAATATGATTAGATTTGTATTTTAGGAAGATTAATCCTGCACAACATAGTGCTGTGAATGCCTAAACCTTAGTATATAAATTTAGCAACATCTGATGTGGGCGTTCAGAAGCTTATGCATAGTAATAAAATCCTGGTTTCTTGCTACATCTTGAGTAAGTATGTTTGCCAAATAACTTACCTGTAGATATAAATTTTATTTTACTTATTTAACAAATACTTATAGTGCTTACTATGCGCCAAGCATTATTCCAAGTTCTTTAGAAATATTAACTCATCTAATCCTCATAACAAATATATGAGTTTACTATCTCCTCTTTATAGAAGAAGAAACTGAGTCAAGAAAGGTTAAGTAACTTGCCTAAAATCACACAGCTATTAAGTAATGCGTGTTTTTGAAACTGGGTTTCTATTCACAAGTCAGATAAATAAGTGGGACTTTGATTTACTTATTATTATCTCTACCACTTTTAATTTCTAAGAAAAACTTCATATTCTTCAATTTCAACTCTTCTGTTTATTTGTTCTCAATTCACTATGCACTAAATTTTTTTTTCTGTGCAGAATTTACAGTGTTGATTCTATCCATTCTTGTGAAGTCTGATTGAAAAGCATTCTCAAGAAAGTTATTTTTTAGTTTTTATTTACTATATACTATAAACATGTTATTTATGTTTACTATAACAGAGTAGTAATTTGGTTAACTAATTACTTTCTGTTCTTCAACTACTTCATTACCCAGTTTTTTTAAAGCAATGAGTTTTTTAAAGGAATTAAGTTGTAATTTTATCCAAAGCATGTTATTCAAATATTATATATAAATTTTCATCCTGTACTCAACATTATAGGTAAAAATAAACTAAGAAAATAAAAAGTTCTTCAAAAATAATTTTAAAATTATAAAATTCAACTATATGTTTATATTTCCCATTCATTCACTCTACATTAGCCTAATAGTCTAGAGAGTATGACCTAACAATAAAAATGAAAAAGGAATATAGAAAAAAGTCTTGGAGGTCACAATACAATTTTATAAAAACTTACTCAAGTAAACTTTTGATTTACAGTGTTTCTAAAGTACTTATAACTGCCCATTATCTAGGCACTTATAAATTAAGCCTACAATGTTCACAAGTTATAAATTTATAACTTGTGAACATTAATTTATTATCATTAATTACCATTTACAGTAGTATTTTTACAGTTAAGCACAAGATAGTACTCACTTACATGGGACAGAAAGCTCATATTGTTTTTACCTAATTTATGCTTAACCTACAGAAATCATCAGAGTACAAATAAGTACATACCCCCTACCTACATACTCGTCAGCTCTATAACCCTCTGAAGACTTAAACTATTTTAAAAAGAAAGTTTAAAGTTTTAAACTTCATTTTACAGTTATTAAGTATGGGGGCAAACTATATGGTCAGGTATACTTCACACAAAAGTATTTTCCTATTAACAAATAGGAACTTCATATTAACTTCATTCTTCATTCCAGATTGAATTACAAAACCCTTTAAAACTCTGTGTTATCACTGTTTATTTACATACAATCTCTTTTACTAAACTATAAGCAATATGTGGCCAGGATATATGGGTGAATTCACTTTGAGTGAATGAATAATATTATTATTATATTATTACTATGTAATACTATAACTATAATATAATAATATTATGACTAAGTAACCTATAACCTTGCACATAAGCATAAAAAATCATCTCTAAAAAACTATACTTGGCTACATTATAGAATATAGGAATATATAAGAGAATAAAAAATGCCTTATTAACTTTATGTCCTATAAAAAACTAGTTTTCCTTTCTAGAAGGTTATGGTGGTTGAACAACAAAAGTTAAAGAGAAAAGAGTACACACTGTATACTGTAAATATAGTGAGTACTGTATAAATCCATTTAAACAAAATTCTAAAAAAAGGCAAAAGTAATCTTTGGTAAGGAAAAACAGATCAGTTTTCCTGAGGGGCTGGAGTGGGCAGAATTTACTGCAAAAGATCAAGAGGTAGCTTAACGGGATGACTGAAATGTTCTGTATCTTGTCTGTAGTGATTACACAAATGTATACACCTGTTAAAAACTCAAGGAACACTTGAAATGGGTGTACCTGTGTACCTCTATAAGGATGGTTTGTTTTTCTAAAAGAGAGGGGAAAGAGAGAAAGGATACAAGAAGTAACAGCAGAACCAACAAGCAAAATGTGGAGAGTACCATGAGAAAATGGAGACATGGGTAGAATGGGAAGATTGGGAAAAAAAAAGAGACAGACAGTGGAAAGAAGAACCAAAGTAAATTAATAGGGCCCTATGCAAGATATCACTATTCGTATAGCATTTCATAGTTTTCAAAATCCTCTAACATTATTTCAGTTATTCTTCCTCACAACTCTTAGGTAAGCAAGACTGATGACAATGTCTCTGCTGAAGAAAAGGAATGCTTACACGATTTTCCACATGGTCTCAAGGCTTAACTAGAATTAAAACGCAAATTTTCTACTGCCTAACAGAATTTTCAGGAAGTTCAAAAACAAACACCAACCACGACAATAAATAGAACTAACTCCCAATGCTCTATGAGTACTGCTTTTTCTGTTGCTCATCTCTTCTCAGGTTTAGTTACGCTCTGAAACATACCAGCAGAAATAGGGTGCAATGACTTCTATGCTTCCATAAAACTACTTCCAAAGAAATCAAGAGCCCCACGGCATCTTCCGTTTTTAAAGCAGTTCTCCTTAGGTGGTAGCTTGCTTACCCTTCCCCTTCCTTTTCACTTTTGAGCACCATCAACAGTCAAAACAGAGGTGGTTCAACCAGCAGTGTGCTTCAGCTAAATCTTAAAGACATGCACCAAAGCCAGGAAATGATTTGCTAATTTTGAGTGCTAAAATATTCCTAAAAAGGGTCATCATCATAATCTTTACTGATTTTTATGCGTGGCTTATAGAACTTCTCTCCTTACTTTATGGGAACTGTTAAGCTAAAGAAATCTACACAAAGTACTCTTTATATACCATCTGAACAGTGGTGTAATCTTTTTAGGGCCTGAAGTGTAAATGCCAATTATCAAATGTTTGTATTGTAAGAAAGTAAGTATAAACTCAAAACTCTGGGGTAAAATAGTCAAGTTTCACATACCAGCCTCCTCCACTAGCTATGTAACCTTAAGAAAATCAGTGAATCCCTCTGTACCTCAGTTTCCTCGTTTATGAAATAGGGATACTGATACTATCTCACAGGACTTTTCTGAGGAATAAACATGGAAAACATCTGTAAAATGCTGGTACACACAAATTGCTCAAAAAATGACTTCAATTATTACTAACACTGAATTTATTATTCTTTCTTCTCTTTACCAACACTTTCTTTTGACATGTCCTACAAAGACTGCTTTACATAGATTTTTTTAAACTAAAACTAAATTTATAAAGATAAGAGTAATCAACTTGGCTATTTATTAGTAACTTTTCTGTTCTTGTCTCACTTTCAAAACCAAGTACCAAATTTACTAAAGGACTAATAATAACATTTCTGAATGGGAAAGAAATGATAAGGATTCATGGCTGGCCAGCAGTAATAATCAGTACCTACTTATCAAGTAAATATTAAAAATAAAAGCAAGAGAAAAAATCTATTTTAAGTTATTAAGAATAAATAAAAGTAATTGAAAAATCTCATGTATCACATATTTAGTTCAAACCATCAAAAATATAGACCCTTCATCACAACAGCAGGTTTTATTTACATTTGGAAGCCGAAATCATTACCTGTAGTTAATCCATAGACTATTTCTACCTTTTCATTCAAATACATGTTTATAATTAGTGTATTATACCTCATTAGTTTTTTAACCTTGATTTTTATTAAGGCAACAGTAAATAAAAGACGTGACTCTCTTTCACGTAATTTGAAATAAAATCTTAGCAACAAGAAAAGAGCGTAAGATAATAAGCAACATATCTATTGAAGAAAGTCTTTTACCTCTTATAAAGTTAGCAGAATTATCCTGTCACTACATAATCAGGCCCAACTGATATCTCAGATTAATTTGATCTTTATTTTTTTTCTAATTACCTGTTATTCTTAATAGAAAATAATCTGATGGGTCAACTTTTTCTAATAAAAAGTGGCTATTTTTATATATAACATTGATCACAATAAGAAATGTTTATCTGTACTACCATTTTCAAGTTTTAGGGGACTCCTGGAATAAATACAGTAGAGTCAAGAATGAATCAAGAGCAGACCAAGGACCATCTGATTAAATACGAATTTCTATCCTCTTATTGTAACAAGCAATAGAATTCCAGTATTGAATAAAAATAAAAATTAAAAAAGCAGAGTTTAGGAAGAGACACAAAAACAAATGATAGTGGGCTTCCCTGGTGGCACAGTGGTTAAGAGTCCGCCTGCCGATGCAGGGGACATGGGTTCGTGCCCCGGTCCGGGAAGATCCCACATGCCGCGGAGTGGCTAGGCCCGTGAGCCATGGCCACTGAGCCTGCACGTCCGGAGACTGTGCTCTGCAACGGGAGAGGCCACAAACAGTGAGAGGCCCGCGTACCGCAAAAAAAAAAAAAAAAAAATGATAGGAAATCAGAGAGAGATGGATCCTAGAAGTAAAAAGTTGGCATGAACTAGGTATGATTCTGTCATATGTTTGAAATTCATTTCCATAATTATTAGGTATGGACCGATAGAGAAAATAGATACTAAACAAGAAAAGAATCCAATAGATTACTTTTAATGTTAAATACTTTCACAAAGTCCTTTCCAGTAAGATATCTTCATACATTTCATCATGTAAGAGTTAATGGCCTGGGGCTTCCCTGGTGGCGCAGTGGTTGAGCATCTGCCTGCCAATGCAGGGTACACGGGTTCGAGCCCTGGTCTGGGAGGATCCCACATGCCGCGGAGCAACTGGGCCCGTGAACCACAACTACTGAGCCTGCACGTCTGGAGCCTGTGCTCTGCAACAAGAGAGGCCGCGACAGTGAGAGGCCCCCGCACCACGATGAAGAGTGGCCCCCTCTCGCCGCAACTAGAGAAAGCCCGAGTGCAGCAACGAAGACCCAACGCAGCCGAAAGTAAATAAATAAATAAAATAAATTTATGGGAAAAAAAGAGTTAATGGCTTAACTACCTTACGAACACAGGCCCTAGGAAAGAAATAAATCAGGCTTAATGGCAATTCAGAAATATTCCATAAAATCAGTAAAAAAAAAACTGTTACTATTTTTAGGATTTTCATTTTTGAACTATAAAGTAAAATTATGCATGGTACAATATCAAACAAATTGAGAGTAGTTTTAAAAAAAGTTTATTTTCCCCTAACTCAATGTAATATTTCATATTTTCTTTTAATTTGATCCATATGTAATTTCTTAACTCATTTTTAAAAGCATTTAAAAATTTTAATCCATTGTTTTTATTACTTCTTCCAATTTGCTTATATTATTTTTCCTGTTTTATCTGATTTTTCTACCATCTTATCTTACATCTCTATAGGTATTTCTAGAATGACCTCTTATTATTTGCTTATTTAGTTTAATTTTTAATCTGTTTTTATATAGCAAACCATATATGCCAAAAATCAACATTTTTTAATACAGAAAGTGTAAGAAATGGCACCCTTTTTTTTTTTCCTGTAGTTGAACATTTTTTTCCAGGTACTCCAAAGAAGAACCCTAGCCTTAAAGTCTGAACACTGTAAGTGTAAACCATTTTATTTTTTAAAAAATATATACAAACTACCTTCTTTAAAGAAGGTAGGGAAAATGCAAAAATAGAATCAAAAAGTAAAAATCTGTAGCATATACTTTTGTCCAGGATTTTTTTCTATGTAAGCTATTTTTAATATAATTGCAACAATATCTTTTATTTACTTATTTTATTAGGAGTTTCACATGTAATTATGGGGTCACCAGAAACATTATTTTAATGGCTACATATCATTACATTAAATAGCTAGACTGTTTTCCCATTGCCAGGCAATCACCAAATTAAATAAAACGGTATTAGCAGAACTATGCAGGGTGACCGATGTTAACTAGACTTATTATGGTGATCACTTCCCAATATATATAAGTATCAAATCACTGTTGTGAATTTGAAACTAACATAATGTAATATGTCAAATATATCTCAAGTTAAAAAAAAGAGAAAAAAAGAAACGAATTTCCTATTCTTGAAAAGGGGGAGAGGGAGTAGAAGGACCAGCATTGATATGAAAGATAAACGCGAACTGAATAGTAAAGAGATTTAAAATCTATTTTTGAAGCTAAATACCCAACTGTAGGTTTTCCAACCTTGTCTTCCTTAAAAGAAAACAAAAAACACTTTAATTTGTAAAACCTATGTTCTCTAAAAAGTTTAACAAATTGTATGATAATAATTAAATTCCCTTCACACTGGGCTGAGTTTTTAGTTATTAGATAGAAATCTAGACTACTGGACTTCCCTGATGGCGCAGTAGTTAAGAATCTGCCTGCCAACGCAGCGGACACGGGTTCGATCCCTAGTCAGGGAAGATCCCACATGCCACAGAACAACTAAGCCCGTGTGCCACAACTGCTGAGCCTGCGTGACTACAGCTCGTGCTCCACAACAAGATAAGCCACCGTAATGAGAAGCCCGCGCACCACAATGAAGTGTAACCCCCACTTGCCACAACTAGAGAAAGCCTGCACGCAGCAACGAAGACCCAACACGGGGGTGGGGGGGATTAAACCGTTAAAAAATACTTTGTTAAAAAAAAAGAAAAAAGAAACCTAGACTATTGACGTAAAGCATATAGACATAAATATTACTAGACAATACTTCATATTATATATCATAGGGAGTCAGTACAGTATAGTACTTAAGAGCACAGATTCTGAAGTGAGACTACCTGAGCTGGAATCTTGGCTCTACAATTTACCAGCTGTGTGACTCTAGGTAAGTTACTGAAACTCCCTATGCCTCCTTAGCTTCCTCATCTGTGAAATGGGGTAATAGTAATGATCTCAAACAGCTGTTATGAGAATTCAGTGAGTTCATATTTGTAAAGTTCCTGGCACATAGTAGAAACTATATAGATGGCTGTTTAAATTTTAAAAATTTTAAATTTAATTTTTAAAATTTAGCTAACATTTATAGTTTACTACATACCAGGTTAAATGCTTTACATGAATTTGCCTCAAATAATCTTAACAACACCTCTGATGAAGATACTATTATTGCCCCCATTTAAAAAAGAGAAAATTGAAGCACAGAAAGATTAAATGACTAAGCTGAGGTCACACACAAACGTCAAACAAGGATATGAACCCAAGTCTGACCACATAACCTACAAACTCAGCACAGATTGCTCTTATACACTAGGAGCAGCAGCCTCCTGCTGTACTATATCCTGCCGAAATAAATTAGAATTTTTTGTATTTCCTGGAATAGAGTATTTTAAAAAGTAATATTAAAATATCACTATAATACAGAAGTATTTATACATGAAGTGATTATGATGTCTGGTATTTGCTTTAAAATAATACAGCTTGGGGGGAGGAGAGAGGATTAAAAAAACAAGAGTAGACATACTTTGATAGCTATTAAAGTTTGGTGATGGGTATCACCAAACCCATAAATAAATAAATAAACCCATAAACCCATAAATAAATAAAATGATGTGTTCATCATTTTATTCTCTCCACTTCTGTGTATTCTTTAAAATGTCCATAATAAAAGGTTGAAAATAGAAATAGGGTACATAGATTAAATCCTTTCATCACACAAGCAAACAACTTTCTTATGATACCTTGTATCAAAGATATAAGAGAACATGACATAGTTGATACTTATACATTTTACAATTTATATATAATCAATAAAGGGTGGTCTTACTTTAAATAACTGAGTATCCTCTCAACCAAAATGAAAAGTATTTTGCCATAAAGATGTAAATATACATACTAGATTGTTGCCTGAATTTTCATCAACTTGTTAAAAATATTTGCTTAAATAATTAACACTTGGTTTTTTTTTTCTTATCTTTCTCCTGCTTGATAATCTCTATGATTATAACACTCTGGTTTGCTGCCCAGAAAATGGATGAGTTTTTGTACAGACAAATATAACTCCACAACATGGTCACAAATTGAACAATACAAATAGAAACAACAAATCTACTTCACTAAGAAACACTTCTAAAAATTCCTTGCCTCAAACTGTAGTTGATTTTCATACTAATATATACCATAGGTATATATATACCTATGGACTTTTTATAAGTATAATCAATAATTAATCTGAGAACTTTTATATGCTTTATAGTTAAAACAATTTAGCTGATACTAAAGGAAAAAAAATTTATTAAGCCAGACACTATACTAGGCATTTTCATACACATTAGCTCACTAAATTTAAGAGATTATATACATTTTTATAAAAGAACATTAAAGTTTAGAGAGGTAAAATCACTTGCCCAAGGTCACAGAGCTAAAGGTCACAAGTAGCTAAATTGGTATTCAAATTTAAGCTTAATTACAAAACCTACTTTTTCCCTTGACACCTACACTCAAGTCAAACTTAAATATTAGGGCCTTTTTTAAGTGGATGATAAAATGCTTACGTTACTGGTTACATATATATTTTACAGTGGCCGCCTGGCTTTGGGTAAAGAGCACCGACTACAACACAAAAGCACTGTCTGTTTCTACTACCGTATGATTTTTTTCCCCCAAGTCTCTTAATTTCAGCCTCAGGTTACTCATCTTTATAATAGGAAAATTAATATCCTTGCTGTCCAGTTCCCAGGATTACATGATTCAAAATGACATACGTGAAATCACTTCAAAAACTGCAAAAACAACAAGTAGTCCTTTTTTTGGCTTAAAATGCTAAAAACAACCCAGAATAATGTTTTCTAAAGTAATTGTCAGCTGTTTAAATTATTCTACACATTCTAACATTTCCAGAACTTTCTGAAACCCTTTTTTCTAAGCATAGCTCAATCATCATCTCTATTACTTGGCTTTCCTTATCCTTAAAAATGATGCAAGAGTAATGACATCAATGCTTTTGTAATAAATAATTAATATGCCATTCTGAAATGCTCAGCATATGAAAGTTCTAAATTCTGACTTTCAAAACTAAATATGTGTTTGGTGTCACTCTTTTAGTTATGTTCATGATCTTAATGTTTGAGCCTTTTCATATTCAGTTTGTTTTGTAAAAAACTAGAATCAAGATATGGAATTCTAAAGTAGAATACCCAACACATAATTTTTAATAGTTTTGTGGGGGGTTTTCCCAAGGCTTCTCGAAACAGATACAATAGCTAACAAGGACATCAAACACAGTAACAAAATCCACTAAAACATTCAGCTGCTCTAAAAGAAGGATCAGGCTCTTTAGGAGAAAACTAGATTGTATGAGTTTGCAAAGTTTAACACTTTCTCATTTAAACTCCATTTCAGAGAAAGCCTTTGCATACTCACACAATATGCTTTAAAATGGCACTTTGCTGACCTTCCAATAGTCCAGCTCTATGAAAATTCTGTGATGGGTGTAACTTCAGAGAATCTGAAAAACACAAAAAGCATTAAGTACTTTTTATGCTGAATGACTTAAAAAAAAAAAAAAGCCAAGGATAGCATACATCTCTTATATAATTGTCACGTATTTTTAAGAGCTGAAGTCCCTATTTGTGAATATATTCTCGGCAAAAGAAGGCTGAATTGCCTCTACACTGGTCTCTATACTAAACTTAGATTTTCATAAAGCATTTGTTTCATGGAAAATTATCTGATGATTACTGCACAAACGGTGTTAATGTCTTGACTATTCTTAGCACCCAAATGTACCACATTAGCCCTTCTCTAAGAATCACCTCTAGATATCGTCTCTTCCTTTCTGACACTCAAAACTACAATATTTCCAAACTACTTCAGGATGGTGACTGCCAACTAAAGTCATCAGAGCAACAGACAATGGCTACAGTTACTAAGTAGGACTCTGTGTACAAACTCAATCGTCAGTCTATAAAGTCCAGCACCTTCCAGAGAAAACCACCTCACTCTGATTCACTTCAACGATTTTAAATACACGAATGTGAAGCTGAAGACCCCCTTTTTGCAGGGGATGGAATCAGCGGATGGATACATCAAATCAAAAACTGAAGAAACCCTGAATTTCTCAGGAAGGAGGTTCACAATGGCACACAATGTTTTTTTTAACATGGTAAAATGAATACCTAATAGCCCAGTTATGTCTTTTGCCCCCTCCTAGTGATTTAAAAAGTGACTAAGAGTGCAGTGGGAGCATTTTGGTTTGATGGCCCTTGCACAAGGAACCTGTTCTAACACATTCTTGTGGTGTCCAGTATAGGAATTTAACCCCAGTAGAGATCAGCTCAAGTGTTAATATTTTATATCCCGGGAATCCCCTTCGGGCCTTAGCCAAAAGAGTTTTAAAACGGGAAACTGTGTCCGATGCCCCCTCCCTGCAAGGAGCCCTTGAACGGCAACGAAAGAGAAAATTCTCAAAGGACAGCGACTGTGCCTGAGCTGGTACCCCTGGGACAGGAGAGGAATAAAACTAATCCAGAGAGAGCACCCCTCTTTGTAAAACAGAGGCAGAAGTAAGTAATTAGAATGCCACAGAAGTGCAAAGAGAGGAAAAAAAGAAAGAAAGAAAAGGAAAGAAAATTCGGGCTCTTTCCAGACATAAGATGACGAGGAAAGAAGGACGCCTGGTCGAGGGGGGCCGTCCCAACAAGGGGAGGGAGTGGACTAGGCCGGAGGGAGAGGGGGGCAGAACGACGGCACACAAACAACCTGGAAAGGGAGAAAAATGGTGACCCTGAACCCAGAACCCGCTCCAGGCTACGCCACCCGTTTGGGGGCAACTTTGCCGGGGACGATGGTCCTGGTGAGAGGAGCCGCGGCGGCCGGATCGCGGCGGCCCCAGCGCGGGGCCCAGTCCGGGGTGATCCCCGAGCCGGGGAGGCCAGGGCCGGCCGCTCGAGGAGGGTGGCGGGGACCGACCGCCGAGGAGCGCTCAGAGCCACCGGGTCCGCAGAGACCCGGGGGCCGACGGCATTCGGGCCCCGTGCAGCCGGCGGCTCCGCGGGGGAGGGGCCGCCACTCCTCCCGGGCCCCTTCCACCAACCCCCGACCTCCTCGGCCTCTCCCCACCCCCGCAAGACAGGCCATCCCGGCAGGGGCTCGGCAGCCGCCCCCGACCGGGACCCCTCCGGCTCCGCGGGACCGGGCCTCCCCGCCCCCACGCCCCAGCCCCCAGCCTGACTCACCTCGCGAGTACAGGGACTTGGGCGACTCCAGGTCTAGGTCCGCGCTGAGCAATGAGATGAAGTCCGAGGGCATCGCAGCTCGACCCAGCCCGGCCCGAGGGCAGCGGGAGGGGTGGAGCGGCGGTGGCGGCGGCACCTCCTCTCCGGGACCGCGGGCACCGAACCGGGGGCGGCAGGCGAGGGCGGCTGCCGCTGCCTCCTCTTCGAGGGCAGTGACTTCCACCGAGCCGAGGACCGAGGAAACGGAGGCGGGGTGGAGGGGAAACTCCACGGAGACTAATTTTCGGCGAGCCAGGAGGGGGGTTCAGGGCGGGGAAAGGGAGGGGGAGAGCCAACGGGTCCGTTTCGTGCTTCTCCTCAGCGAAAACTGACGGTCGCTGCCGCCACCGCCGCCGCCGCCGCCGCCGCCGCCGCTGACAGGAATCTGAGCCCCGCCTCCCGCGGGGCACTGCGCAGGCGCGGAGGGGGGGGGCGCCCCAGAGCGGGGAAGAGCCCGGGCGGCGCCGGAGGGCGGAGCGGCGCACCACGGAACAGCATCAACAAGGGCTTCGCTTCCTGCGAACAGCGGCCTGGGGCTGCTGTTCCCGAGCAGGGAAAAGGCCCCGCCGGCAGGGGGGGAGGGAGGCTGGGAGGTGTCCGCGCCTGGGGCCCCGGGGAGGGAAAAAGTATTTGCACCGACCTGGTGGCGGCGAGCCGAAGGCGGCCGGCCCAGCGCCGAGCTGAGCGTAGGAGGAGATAGACCTGGGGAGGGGGGGGAGCCGACGCGTCTGCGAGAAGAGGGGAAAGACCCCAGAGCCGGAACGTCCTGGGTGGGCAGGCTTGGGGTCTCGCAGAGGAATGGAGTGTCGTCGCTTGCACAGCCACCACCCCTTTGGGGTTTGCATAGCAATGTCTGAATTGAGTTGGTCAAAAGGCTGTCAAACTCATTTCTTAATTAGGAAATGACGGACCATATCTTGAAGACCTCGCGTTATTGGTTGTTTTTTAATTAAAGTACCCTTTCCCCTTACCTTTGCCCTTCCCCTTTTTTCTCTCCCCCCTCCCCCAACCTTTAGGGGCTGAAAAAAAAAATTTTTTTTTAAGTCTTTCTGATTGTGCTGGGATGGCCGGGTTTATTCGGTGTGGGAGATAAAAGTCGATTTAAAAATTGAATCATATTAATCCACGTGACTGTTGTAGAGGAAAAAAGCAAACTTAAAAACCATTCTTCCAAACGGTTTTCATTTTTTTACCTTTGGACTAGGCAAGGATGGGGGAAGAACACATTTGAGTTTTTGCTATTCTGTTCATGGCGGCCAAAAGTTTCCGTTGCAAAAACTGAAAATCCTCACCTACACCGCAGACCGTTTCCTGACTCTAATAGACTTCTGAGAAATTTTTAATCAAGTTATTAAAATATCAATTGGAGTGCAGGGTATGCTACTTGGGAATTTTAATCTTGTGTATAATATTGATGCCAGCGGTCACTGGGGCAACATTTTTAAGCTATTTGAGTTAGTTTATAAGTTTTATAAGTTTCTCTTATTTTATCTACAAAGATAGTTACAAAGCTTCAAAATTAGTGTTATGCATACATATGAATACACACACACAATTTATAGAGGCTTTCCCCTAGGAATTTGAGCAGTTCATCTGGACTTGGAGTGGCAGGGATGGGGGAGAAGCTCTCAGCAAAGGAGGCCCCTGTGCAGATGTCTCTGGGGTGGGTCCCTCTGCAAAGCTTTACCCGCAGACCTAGAATTTCAACTGGTGTCATCGGAGTCTACCTATCTTTCCATCTGAACATCGGAGTCAGGTTGCCCAGTTCCCTTTACTGCATTCTGTGTAGTAATCAACCCTGTGAACATTTTCTTCCTGTCAGAGGTAAGAAAGCTTTTCAGAACCACCCCAAGATGGCAAAGCAGAACAAGAAACTGTCCTCAAATCTACATCACCACTGTACGCTGTTGTAACAAGTCCCAATAGAAGTCCCTTCAAAACTGGTCCGAGTCCCACTCATTTAAGAGAGGAAGATTCAAACCCCACATTGCCCAACGGGCTAAAGCCTAGGCCAAAGCTTTTGAATCTGAGTAGGTGTAAACACCTGTTGGAGACCTCCCCCCTCCATTAGTCAATATATAATGTGAGGAGAGGAAATTGCAATGCACCAGGCAAAACCCCAATACAAAAAAAAAAAATGGGGTGAGTCACTCTGAGTATCCCTCTTCCCCAGACCTATGTAATCATTCAACAAACTTAGGGTATAGGAAATCCCCATTGCTGTTCTGACTCTAATTAACAAGTCAAGAATTGGCAAGGCCTCTTCCTTCCCCTTTCCCTCAACACTTCTCTGCCCTTTTGTGATTTTTTTTTTCCCCAGGACTGATGCTTTGTTGTTTATGTTAATCAGATTTCCCCTGATTAAGTAAGAGCAAAGGGTCTCCCAAAGAGTGACTTGACCTAGACTGTGAATTCCAGGGATTCTTTAAGCTCAGGCCCCACTCCATCAAACCCTGCATCAAGCAGAGACTATATCTAAATGAATATTTGAAAATTCAATGGTTAACTCCACCTCCCATCCTTTTACAGAGATACATTTTTTGGAAAAAGTGCTTAAATGGATAGTTCTCATGGTCTTGCTTCGCAATAGCACAGAGACCCAGATTTTCCGTTTGTACTTAAATTTTCAGTGACTGAAAACACACATAATTCATTAGTAAACAGTGTTTGCTCTGCTCTGATCACAAAATACAATATGATCTTCCTGATATTCAGGGTTACCAAAAATAACTATCTGATCATTGTGTCTTTAGTAAATTACATGCTACCTCAAGTTCCAATGATATTTCCTTCTCTGGTCATAAATATCTCATTTGCTTCCCCTTCTATATGATATTGGAAATAATCTTATTTTATATTTTAAAAACCACCCTATCACCAAATCGTATACCTTCATAAAACTTTATGCACAACGAAAAGTAAAACTTTAAGCATATAAACTTTGGAAATCTCCTCTCACTGAAAATTACAATAGTCATGGAACAAAACATAAAGCAGATTTAGTAGTTTGTAGAATTTCTTTACGTTACTTCCCAATTGTTGTATCACATTCCGTAGTTATTTTATTAAAAAGTCACAAGAAGCCCAGATTCAACTACAAGGTTGTGTAAATTGTGCAATAGAGTGGCAGTTCTTATATTGATGGTGTGTTCTTTAACCCCTCCTGGACCTGTTTAGGCCCTTAGTGAATTGTGTAGCTGGATCTGCTCTCAATGAAAGAGGTTCAAATATCAACCACTGAAAAGGAATTAAACAAACTCATACAGAACAGAGGAATGTGTTGTCACAAGATCTACAGAATCTTCATCATTGTAATACAATTAAGGCTGTTGAAATAATTTTAGTCACATGTACATTGTAGAGAACCTGCTAAACAAACACGAAACCTGAAAGGAAAATTTCTAGAGAGATTCGAGTCATAGACCAAAAAAACGTTTAGACCACAAATTATCTTTGCCCCACCTTGGGAACACTCCTTAATAATGGAGAATTGGAACTGCCCTGGTGGCGCAATGGTTAAGAATCTGCCTGCCAATGCAGGGGACACGGGTTCGATCCCTGGTCTGGGAAGATCCCACATGCCGTGGAGCAACTAAGCCCATGTGCCACAACTACTGAGCCTGCGCTCTAGAGCCCGCAGGCCACAACTCCTGAGCCCACAAGCCACAACTACTGAAGCCTACGTGACTAGAGCCTGTGCTCCACAACAAGAGAAGCCCCCGCAATGAGAAGCCTGTGCACTGCAACAAAGAGCAGCCCCTGCTCACTGCAACTAGAGAAAGGCTGCACGCAGCAATGAAAACCCAACGCAGCCAAAAATAAATAAATAAATATTTTTTTAAAGATAATGGAGAATTGATAGTGGTGGGAAATAGCAGTGACTAAATTTGTGCTAAAATTGTAACCAAATTCTTATTTGATTGTGTTTATGTGTCAATTTTCACCCTTAGAACGTGTTCTAGCAAATATTTCTGAAGACGAAATTTGTTTCCATAGTTTTGCCATTGAGTTAAGAATATTCTCACTTCTTACATCTTTCAAAGTGCCCAAATCTGATAATCAAGCATCTAATTCACTTTGATGAAGTACTTTGGCACTTTATGAGTTGGTTGGTCTGAGTCGGAGTTTTCATTTGAAGTCTCATGGAAACAAAAGTCTCTCAAGATCTAGAATGATTGCAAGTCCTGAGATACAGTGCAATCAGTTTGAATCCAGCGGACTTAGCAGTGAGAAAGGAGGTAAATGCCAGAGGGATTCAAAGGGTGGATTAGGGAGGAGAAATTTTAATGGGAAAATAGAAACCCCTGAGTGAATTAAACCAAGAAAGGAAGACATCTCTAGGTCATCCCATCCCAACAGTAGGCAGGTTAGACTTATGCAAACTGCACAAGTTCTTATTCACACTGGTCTTGATACCACCACCTATGTTTGCTATGGTGCTCTTTCCACATCTAATTATAATATATATTGAGTCTAGTAACCCTACCTCAGCTGTAATATTAGTTTGACCAAGAGTACAAATTAGAAGTGGTTTTACAATTTGCCATTACCCTCTCTCAATTCATGGAGTTTTAACCTGAGGTCCATGTTCTTCAAGACATCTGTGATCTCCCTAAACTTGTATACAAATTTTTGCAACTGTGTACCTACATACATCTCTTTCTTTGGGATGAAAGTCTTTAACATTCATAAGCTTTCTTAAAAAGAAATCCATAACCTGGAAAAGATGAAAAAACATTCCTCCATATGAATTAAATCCATTCTTCCCTCTTTCCACACATGGGCTCCTGGAACTACGCTAGATACAGGAAACACGAAGATTTTTACAGAGACGAATATGAGAAGTTTACTCTCAGCCTGATGAGGGAGATGACCTGTAAGTAAACAAACTCACATTGTGACAGGTGCTAAGCAAGAGTTCTGTACAGGTATCTAGAAATAAATTATCCTTTTGCTTTCTTAGCTGATAGAGGGGAAAAGGAAGGAATGTCACCTAACACATCACTCTTTCTCCTCTGCCTGCTATACCCCACAGCTGATATCTCTTTACTCCAACCCCAATTTCCTAAAGTGGTTAAAAGAGGCTAGATAATTTCAGAGCAAAGTTGTAACATACAAATGTTTACATTGTGATGCATCACAGCTATCATGTGTTGATACAAATATTCCAAGAAATACCTGGGCTTCATTGGACTTTGTCAGTAGATGGTCAAAGAAGCAGAGTGTCTTTTTTTTTCAGCTTTGCTGAGGATTATGGCTAAATACTTAGGTTAAGGATGCAATGATAAAATAGTTGAATTGGTCATCCACAACTAAGCTCCAGAATTAAAGGGCTAAGTTGAAGTTATTGGATAAACTAGACTGACTTTAGAAATAATATATTCCACCTAAGAAACATTTGTTTCAGCCGAATAGAGAAATGTGGACCGCTCCAGACATGGGAAGCGACACACAAGGGATCTACCCACAGGTGTTAGAATCTAATTATAAAATATGAGGCTTAGAGAGAACATTCATTTATTTATTCATTCAGTTTCTCTACCTGTAAAAATCCTACTTATCCTTCCAAGTCCAGCTCGGATATTAGTTCACCTGTGAATTCATCCTGAACCCTTCCAAGCAATATTAATTTTTCTCCCCTCTGGGCTCCCATAGCATTTTGTTCAAACTGTTAGTATAGCAATTATCACAGTAAATTACATTCATGGATCCCTCTCTAATATATTGTGAACACTGGTTGTACAGTCTCTAAGAAGATCAAAATAAAACACATCCTTGCCCTAAATAACTTATAACTGATTGTGAGCACATAATGTAGCGCCAAGACAGAATGAAACAAACTCTCTAATAAGCCATTTGTAGATATTTTAATAGGAGTTTGACACTGGGTACAGAGATGGATAGAATGAAAGGAGAAACTAAAAAAGTAAGAAAAGGGCAGAGGTGGGCTTCCCTGGTGGCACAGTGGTTGAGAATCTGCCTGCCAGTGCAGGGGACACAGGTTCGAGCCCTGGTCTGGGAAGATCCCACATGCCGCAGAGCAACTAAGCCCGTGAGCCACAACTACTGAGCCTGCGCGTCTGGAGCCTGTGCTCCACAACGGGAGAGGCCGTGACGGTGAGAGGCCCGCGCACCGCGATGAAGAGTGGCCTCCGCTCGCTGCAACTGGAGAAAGCCCTCGCACAGAAACGAAGACCCAACACAGCCAAAAATAAATAAATAAATTTAAAAAAAAAAAAAAAAAAGAAAAGAAAAGGGCAGAGGTGAAAGGCCTTAAACATTATGCCAAGGATTTTGTTCTTTATCCTATAGGCACTGGGGGGCCATTGAAAGTTTTTGAGGAGGGAAATGACCTGCCCGGAGCTCTATTTTAAGTAAATAACAGAGGCAGCAGTGTGGAGAGCAAATTGGCATCTGAGAGCCTGGAAAGAGAACCCAGGCAAGAGTGAATGAGGCCCTAAAGAGAAGAGTCTGAAAAAAATGGAAAGAAGGCGTTGTGTAGTATATATCGTGAAAGTAGAATTAGAGGAACTCAAAACTGCTTAAATGTTGAGTGAGGGAGAGAGAAATTCTGAGAATATTCAAGAAAAGGAGATAATGGGACAAAGGTTTGAAATATCCACCAATAGTTTCTTCATCGTTGGAACCCAATAAATTAACCTATCGAAAAAATATTTAACAGACATGCAAACACCACTAAACATGAATTACCCCAAGAGACTTTATACTTAGTTATCTAGAGCAGCAAAAACTCTAACCAGAAAAGAAATTATCCTGGATTTACTTCCTACCAGTAGGAAATCCAAGTAAACACAACTTGCTGAAACTCAGTAAAAGAGTAAACTGATAAGAAACAAATCTACATGAGCTTGCATTCCCAATTTTCACTCTAAACATACTTCAGCATTAACATTTAAGCCTTTAAATGCTTGCTTTCAGAGTAACTGCATGTGGAAGAATTTCAAGAATCCTAAAGGCCAACAATTCTTCCGAAAAAAAGAAAAAAAAAAAAAAGGCTTGTGGAAATAAAAAGCAGCCATGATGTCTTTAAAGAGGATCAGTTTGCAAACCATCCATTCACGGAAGACTTGGGTAATAATGGACCTAAGGTTTACTCTGTAAGGCCTAGACCAAAAGCATTTAAAAGCCAGGTAAAAAACAGGCTAAGGGAACTCTGAACTTAGCCCTGATTGTCTGAACTGGAGCCATAGGGAACAAATAGATCATCTGCCCTTTATAGTTATTAAATAAGTATCCTTTTTGGGTGCAAGAGATATGAAAAGGGGGGAAATTCAGGAAGAGAAAAACAGAGAGAAAAACCCATGGAGGGTTGATCTAGTAGATTTCCCTCCAGAGGGAAAGAGGAAGATGTAACCTGTATCACTGCTCTTGAGCAGGTTCACCCTCAGCCCCAAATCTGACTTTGTCTGCAGAGTTGGGGGCCACCTTTAGAGTTCTCATTGCTTCTAGATAGACTTGGTATTTTCTCTGCAGTGTTCACATACCTCAGTGGTCAAAACCTACCTAAGGAGCATGTAATCACATGATCCAAGGAAATATCTGACAGATATGTATTTCTCATGGATGCACACACCTGTTTATGATAAGTCTATCAGAGGCTATTTGATGAAGTGGCAAGTGAACTGACTCGGAACCAGGAGTCCTCTAAGTTCTAGTTCTAAGCACATACTAAGCAGAGGATGTGCACTTTTGGAATGCCCAGCAGGCAGTCACACTTCTCCTGAGTAGTGTGACTTTCCTCCAGGGAGGAGTTTTGGCTTTCCCTCTGGACTTAATCCTGGGTGGGGTAAGGCTGGAGCAGCTGGCAACACCTCACCACAAAGAGGAAAGAGCCTGTCTGAAGTGGAGGGAGCAGAGGAAGCATTGCCAAGAGGTGGAGAGAGAGGAAAAACAGAACCTGAAAAAGTCATTTGAGTCTCTGGAGGAAGCCACGCCTGACTTCAATGATCTGAATTGATAAATTCCTTTTTTTTTTTTTTTTCTCTTAAGAGGTTTGGGATTGGGTTTTCTGTCACTTCAAAGTGAGAACGTCTTAACTTGATACAATCTGCCCAAGTTTATGGAACTTTTCTTGGGCCTTTGTCTCCTCTCTGTGAAATAAGTGGGTTAGATTATTTATCAGGCAGGCATTGTGTTTGGATGCTAGTAACACACACCAGTGGCTCACAGGTTTTATTTTTCTCGTGCAAGGAGTCTGGATTAGGCAATCCAGGGCTAGTCTTGAAGTCCCACGATGCCATCAGGCACACAGGCTTTCTCCTCTGCTAAGGTTTGAGATTTGGGCCCTTGTTCTCATGTTTGTAAGATGGCTGTCACCTCCAGGCATCCTGTCTGCATTCTAGGCGAGAGGAAAGTGGAAGGGTAAAGGGCAAAAGGAACAAATCTGGTCCCTGGAACACCCACACGGTGGGTTCTACTTACATGTCACTGGGCAGGATTGTGTCATATGGTCATCCCAGCTAAAAGAAGGCTGGGAAATGTGTAGGTACATTAGATGGCTACACTGATGCTCTCTGAACACAATTGGGGGTCAGGTGGCAAGGAAGAGGGGGAGAACAGATGTTGGGTAGACATTTACAGACAATTACAGCGCCTGCTGCAGACTGCATAATAGCAAAGGTAACCTCCCTCTCTGAAATTCTGTAATTCTAATCTTCTTTCTACTTCGTATTACATAATCCTTTTTTCTTTTTTCACCGTGCCATGCGGCTTGTGGGATCTTAGTTCCCTGACAAGAGATTGAACCCGCACCTTGGGCAGTGAAAGCGCAGAGTCCTAACCACTGGACCGCCAGGGAATTCCCTCTAATCCTTTCTTAATGCAAAAGAGCTAAATATTTTGCATAAAGGGAGCACATTTTAAAAATCTCAAATTTTGGAGAAGTAGCGGTACATCTCATAAATGAAAAGACCGTAGATACACGTGAGATATCAGATTGTTAGTTGAAAAACCCTTCACATTTATTTTTTCTTCTGTGAAACTTCAACTTTTAAATTTCAATCTTCAGGAAGCCTATTCCCACCCAGCTCAACTATTCTGATGTCTTCTTTCATTGAACTAAGTTCTCTGATTTTTCCTTCATAGTTTCCAGTACTTCTCAAATGATTTAGAGCCTCATCTTTTGTCTCTCCAACTAAATTGTAAACTCGTAAAGAACAGAGCCCAACACTTAGCACAATGCGGTGTTTGTAGAGAGCAATCAATAATGGCTGAATGAATGAATAATTGAAATCTGAATTTCTATGTCTTTTCTCTCCTCAGAACTCCTGTCCTCAATGCATGCTTGTTAACTGACTGCATCTCAGGGTCATTACCAAGGAAATTTGTATCCTAGGAAGCCAGCTTTAGAAAGCCCTTGATTTTCTACCTGTAAATCCTCTCCAGCATTGTACATTCAGGTCAGCCTCAGGAATCAGCACCCTAATCACCTCCCTTCACCTAAGTGTTTCACCTAGACCCTTACTGTTTTTTGTTTTTTGTGGGTTTTTTTGCCACGTGGCTTGCAGGATCTTAGTTCCCTGACTAGGGATCAAATTGAACCCGGGCCCACGCAGTGAAAGCACCAAGTCCTAACCACTGGACCACCAGGGAATTCTCTAGACCCTTACCATTTTAACAGATTAAAGGTCTTACCTTCAGGAAATTCTTCTTATATCTAAATTAAATTCTGTACACAGCCATGTCCTCCCCCTTCACTCTCTAAGTTCACAGAACGTAGTAGGTAACATGTTCGCCAATGCTTTATACAGGGCTGAGTGGATTGTTTCTTTTTTTTAATTAAAAAAAAGTTATGTGGGGGTTTTATACTGCTAAAACAATATGTGTTCATTGTAAAAACCAAAAATAATAGCAGAAAATATAAATAAGAAAGTAATAAATAATAATTAGTCAAAAACTCCTAAACCACCACATAGAGACGATCACATACCATATATCTTCCTGGAAATTTTCTATGTATATTTGCATTCTATATACAAAAATTGACTACACTATGTATACTATTATCCTGCCTTCCTGATGTAACTGTGGACATCAGTACACATCAATAAATATTTTTAATAATGTGTGATGGCAAAGGAGTATTTTAATAATGTGTGATGGCAAAGGAGTACTTGACTGTAGAATCAATCTTAATTTATTAGCCAATCACTCACTTTTTTTTTTTAATTCTTATTTTATTTATTTATTTATTTATTTATTTTTGGCTGCATTGGTCTTCATTGCTGCACATGGGCTTTCTCTAGTTGTGGCGAGAGGGAGCTACTCTCCATTGTGGTGCACGGGCTTCTCATTGCGGTGGCTTCTCCTGTTGTGGAGCACGGGCTCTAGGCGTGCGGGCTTCAGTAGTTGTGGCACATGGGCTCAGTAGTTGTGGCTCGCAGGCTCTAGAGTGCAGGCTCAGTAGTTGTGGCTCACGGGCTTAGTTGATCCGCAGCACATAGGATCTACCCCGACCAGGGCTGGAACCTGTGTCCCCTGCGTTGGCAGGCAGGCCAATCACTTACTTTTGTCATTTAGTTTATTTCCTTTCTTGAAAACGTTTGTAAATACCACTGAGATGATCATCCTTGTAGCAAATCTGTATTTATAGCCTTTTCTTAATTATTTCCCTTGGATATACCCCTCGATAAGTTTTACTTTGATGAGCAGTAAGGAAAAACAATGTATGAAATAGGAGAGAATGAAGCAAGTCCATAGTAGCTTTTCACCATTATTTTGGGACCTAAAATGTGTTTGGCTTGCAGGTTCGAGGGCTTACTCAGCATAACATAATGCAACAATTTTAAAATATATTCCTGTGGCTCAACACCTGGAAATCCGAGCTCTCTGCAAAACACTGCAGAAATGCTGATAGGGAAACTTAAAATCACAAAACACATAACTTCATGCTACATCAGAAACCATCCTATTCCAGCATCTAGTGCAGACAAGCATGGGGTATCCAGTTAAGAAAAACACATCAGGGAGTTCCCTGGTGGCGCAGTGGTTCAGAGTCCGCCTGCCAATGCAGGGGACACGGGTTCGAGCCCTGGTCCAGGAAGATCCTACATGCCGCAGAGCAACTAAGCCTGTGTGCCACAACTACTGAGCCTGCGCTCTAGAGCCCACAAGCCACAACTACTGAGCCCGTGTGCCACAACTACTGAAGCCCGCCTGCCACAACTACTGAAGCCTGTGCGCCTAGAGCCCGTGCTCTGCAATAAGAGAAGCCACCACGATGAGAAGCCCGTGGACTGCAGCAAAGAGTAGCCCCCGCTCACCACAACTAGAGAAAGCCCGCGGGCAGCAACGAAGACCCAATGCAGCCAAAAATAAATAAACAAATAAATAAATAAATAAATAAATTTTTTAAAAAAAGAAAAACACATCAGAGAAAAATATATATATATATTTTTTGGCGGTACGCGGGCCTCTCACTGTTGTGGCCTCTCCCGTCGCGGAGCACAGACTCCGGACGCGCAGGCTCAGCAGCCATGGCTCACGGGCCCAGCCGCTCCGCAGCATGTGGGATCTTCCCGGACCTGGGCACGAACCCGTGTCCCCTGCATCAGCAGGCGGACTCTCAACCACTGCGCCACCAGGGAAGCCCAGAGAAAAATTTTTAACTGAGAAAGTGTGGCCCATTAATTAATTATTGTTCTACTCTAAACTGAAAAAAGGCTGGCATTATCTGATTTGGTGGAGCTCAAAAATGATTAGTGCAGATGGAAAAGCAGAATATTTTGTTTTGAGTCTCTAATCTGCCACTTATTAAATGCATAAATCTCTTAAACACTCTGAAGCCTCAATCTCCTCTTCTGCAAAATGGGTTTATAATAGTACCTTTGTCATTCACAGTGTTATTACAGGAAAAAAATGAGCTAAATTGTGAAAAAGCACTTTGTGAAGTGTAATATTGTAACACAAATGTCATCAGTAATGGTTATTGTAATTGATGAAGTGTTGAAAAATTCAGGCTTTCCTAAACTGAGTTTGTCACAAAGATTGGACAGCATAAATATAATTCTAAATATAAGAATTTAAAGATTTGAGAGCACTCTATCAAACCTGCCATAAAATAAATATCTTATAGAAAAAAATACTTAAATCAACCTTCAAAAGATGAGGTTAAAAAATTCCTTTCAGTTCTATAAGTTCTTTTATTCTGTGACTCAGGTGGGAAGGGACACTTATTCTATGAACTTTTATTGTTGTTCAGTAGTTTATTCTTACATGGAAACTTAAAGGACCTAAACTTTATAAAAATAAGTAGCTTTTCAAAATGCAAAAAATGTCTCTATACTAAAATCATAAGCGCAAAAACCAACAGTATACGAACAAGGACTGAAAGATAGTAGGCAACAATAAGAATACTTACACCGAGATGGCAGCTTTACAGATTTTTCTTTTTAAAATTCCTGTTATTCATAATACATCATTTGAAATAAAATTTTAAATGTATAAAGAATTGTCTTTCCTCTTTGTCTTATCTTTTTCCTTTCTATTTCTTTAAAGTTTTTAATTACATGAGCAAATCAATTTAAAGAAATTCATCCCATGTTAACAGTACTTAGAGTTCTATGCCCCTTAATCTGTTTATTCTCATCCAACTTTCAAAATATTTATAATTAGGCAGGAAACATATCTTTCTAATCTATGTTCTAGAATAATAAAATCAATCTTCCTATCCTGGTTAGAAACAAGTTACAAGGTAAACAAATGTTATAGGTGAGGTGGAAAGAATACTGTAAAGGAGACAAAATTATGATCATCTCAATCAATGGAGAAAAAACATTGTGTAGTATTCATTACTCAGTCGTGATGTAAAACAAAAGCTCTAAGCAAACTAGGAATAAAAGGGAATTTCTCTTATCAAATAAAGGTTTAATTAGGATAAACTTACCTGCAAATGACAAAACAGAAACAGTGGCTCAAACAAGATAAGAGTTTATTTCTTACTCATGTGAATCTGGGAGATCCTGGCTAGCATGACAGCTCCAAGATCATCAAAAGATCAGCTAACAAGGAGATACACCTGTCGGGACTTCCCTGGTGGTGCAGTGGTTAAGAGACTGCGCTCCCAATGCAGGGGGCCCAGGTTCGATCCCTGGTCAGGGAACTAGATCCCACATGCATGCCGCAACTAAGAGTTCGCATACCACAAATAAGGAGCCTGAGAGCCACAGAGCTAAGGAGCATACCTGCTGCAACTAAGACCCGGCGCAACCAAATAAATAAATAGAAGAAGAAGAAGAAGGTATACCTGTCAACAGAAAGGAGGAAAAGGAAGGGGGAGAGCATTTCCCCTTTCCTTCAAGGACATGTACCACCCCTGTGTGATACATAATTATATCTTCTTGGCTGACGCTTAGAGATAACCACATCTACTAACTGCAAGGGAAGCTGAGAAATATAGTATGCATTTCGGGTAGCTGTATGATCAGCTAAAAATCTGGGGTTCTATCACTGTAAGAATAAAACAGATAATGGGAGACAACTATCTACCAAAAACCAACAGCAAACTTACAGCAAACATCATGGTTAGTGCTGAAAAATTAGAAACATTTCATAAAAATATGAAACAAGACAAAGATGTTTTCCTTTCTGTGCTATTAAACATCATCCTAGAAGTCCAACCCAATGCAATAAGAAAAAATAAAAAAGAGGAATAAGGATTCAAAAATAATACAGAAAAACCTTTGTTATTTGCAGTTGAAATGGTTGTCTATGTAGGAAGTCCAAGAAAAACATAAGAATAGTTCAGCAACTTGCTGGTAAAAACAACATCCAAAAATCAAGAGTGTTGTTAATGATAAAAAATATAATAAGAGCAACAAAAACTATGAGATACCCATGAATAAAAAAAAAAAAGATGGACAAGACTTTTAAGAAGAAATTTACAAAACACTGAAGGATATAAAAGATGACTTAGGTAAACACAGACTACACTTTGTTAGTGAATAGAAGGACTCAATATTAATCTATAATTTAGGCTACAAATTCATTAGTCTATAATGTTAGTTAGTCTAGAAATTCATTGTAATAATCAAAATTCCAAAAGGCCGTTTTATGGCTCCTGATAAACTGATCTTAAATTTCACATGAAAGAACAAGTATGCCCAAAATAGCCAAGATTATTTTGAGGGAAAAAAACAAGGAGGAGGGAACTTGACTTACCAGACCAGATAAGAAAAATTTATCATAAAGCCATATTTAAAAAACAATTTGACTTTTGTTTAGGGATAGACAAACAGATTAAAGAGACAAATGGCCCAGAAACAGCTGAAATACATATGGAAACTTGGCATAAAATAGAAATCGCATTATAAATCAGTGGGAAAAGACTAAAAACTCAATAAATGATGCTGGAACAATTAGCTACTAATACAAAAAATAAAATCAATTTGTTTCCTACCTTACACTAGATAAAAAGAAATTCCAGTGTGATGAATTGGGTGGTTGGGATTGACATGTATACAGTGATGTGTATAAAACTGATGACTTAAAAAAAGAAAAAAAAAAGAAATTCCAAGTGGATTAAAAATATTTACAGTAAAAACGTAACCTGTAAAAATTGTTAGAAGAGAACAAGGAATATCTTTGTGACATCAGAATAGGGAAAGATTTTCTACACAAGACTCAAAAGTACAAAGATAAAGAAAAGCACTTCGGGCTTCCCTGGTGGCGCAGTGGTTAAGAATCCGCCTGCCAAGGCAGGGGACACGGGTTCGAGACCTGGTCCGGGAAGATCCCACATGCCGCGGAGCAGCTAAGTGCGTGTGCCGCAACAACTGAGCCTGCACTCTAGAGCCCATGAGCTGCAACTACTGAGGCCGCATACCAGGACTACTGAACCCCACGCGCCTAGAGCCTGTGCTCCGCAACTACAGAAGCCACCGCGATGAGGAGCCCACGCACCGCAACAAAGAGGAGCCCCCGCTTACTGCAACTAGAGAAAGCCCATGCACACAGCAACGAAGACCCAATGCAGGCAAAAATAAATAAATTAATTAAACTAATAAATTAAAAAAAGAAAAGCACTTGATAACATTAAAATTTAAAATATCTGCCATATTAATATAAGACCATATTAATATAATACGATAATATACCATAGAAAATATCAAAGGATACTTACAAACTGAAGATATTTGCAACTCAACACAATAAAATTAATAGATGACCCAACAAAAGATTAATACACTGAATATATATAAATTCCAACAAACATTTAAAAAAACAAATAACACATTTTTTAAAAAAGGCAAAGGTTGTGAACAAGAAATTCATCAAAGAGAATCCTGGATAGTCAATAAATATATGAGAAGATGCTCAACCTCACCAGTAACTAGAGGAATGAAAATTAAAATAACAATCAAATAACTTCAGGAATAGAAGAAAATTAATAGACCTTATATTTTGAAATACTTTTAGATTTACATAAAATCTGAGAAAATAGTAGTTTCCATATACCTCATGCCCAGGTTCCCTGTATGTTAACATCTTATAAGTGTGGTACATTGTTACAATTAATGCACCAATATTGACACATCAGTATTCATTGAAGTCCACAGTTTATCCAGATTTCCTTAGTTTACCTAATGTCCTTTATGTGTTCCAGGATCTCCCATCCAGGATACTACTTTACATGTGGTCCTTATGTCTCCTTAGTTTCTCTTGGCTTGACATTTTCTCAGACTTTCCTTGTTTTTGATGACCTTGACAGTTTTGAGAAATGCTGGACAGGTATACTGTAGGTTACCCCTCTACTGGAATTTGCCTGATGTTTTTCTTGTAATTAGAGTGGGGCAATGTATTTTTTAGAGGAAGTCCACAGAGCTAAAGTGCCATTTCCATCACATCATATCAAGGGTACATATCAACATGATTTATGATATTGATGTTGACCTTGTTCACCTGGCTGAAGAGTAGAAACATTTAGGGACCTTAAAATTCTAAATTCAATTAGGACTAAAGGAAAGGAAATGAGAACTTTCATACACTGCTGATGCTGGTGGAAGTATAAATTGACAAAACAAAAAATAAGCAAATGAACAAACAAACCCCTCACTTTGGGTAGAAATTTGGCAATAGTGGTTGGAAAGTTGGAAATGTCTATACTCTTGACTTAGCAATTCCCCTTCTAGATTTGAGAAACTCTTGCTCATGTATATAAGCATGCAATAACATGCTTATTGCAACATTATTTGTAATATTGAAAAACTAGAAAGTGGGAATAGATGTCATCATTTAAAATGCTGGATCCATTGATGCTTGAAGCCTGACCAGCTCCCCTGCAACCCAGAGCTTTTCAATTACATGGCCAAATAAAATTCCACCTTAAGCCTGTTTGAAATGATTTTTCTGTTACTTGCAAGCTTACTGAGTCCTAACTGATACGTCTAGATATTATTGTCAAGTTCATTTAAATCCATGCCCAGTTTTTTAAAAAAGGAAAAAGGCAACAACTATTAAGCAAAGCCTTAATACAAACTTAATACAGTCTACAAACTATTCCAGACAAGTCTTGATCAAAGAGCAAAATCAATAAATGAAAGAAATGAAATAAAAATAATACTTGAAACTGAAGAAAATATTTTTATAAAGTGATGTCTTACAAAGTGGCATTAATATAATCAAGGTGAAGTTTTTCTTTTGTTTATTTTAAAATAGGAAATATTTCAAATATGCAGGAAATAGATGCCATGTATCCATCACTCAGATTTAACAAATTCAACTTTTCCCTATATTTCTCCATATTTTTTAGGAAGACAGAAGACATTATACATAACACTAAAGTCTCCTTTCCCATCCTTTTTTCCTTTTTCTCTCCCTATAGTAACCACTATTCTGAAGTTGGAGTGTGTCATCCCATGCTTGGTTTTATACTTTTACTACATATATGTATCTCATTGTTTGAATTTGCATTTTCTTACTACTAATGAGTTTGAACATTTTTTCAGATATTTATTGACCATTAAAGGTCTTCTCCTGTTTCTTTCCTTGGGCCTTTTCTTTTTTTCTTCATTTGGGTTGTTTGTCTTTTGTTAGTCTTCCACATAGTCTGGATACAAATTCATTGTTGGTTATATGTATTGCAAATATCTCCTCCCTATCCATAGCTTGTCTTTGCCATGGTTTATGGTGTCTCAAGGACATTTGAAAAACCTCAGACTTGAAAGCCAAGCCTTGGGTAAGGAGGGTTTCATCCATTATACAGAGATTTGCTCCTAGGTCACAAAACTCTGTCCAACATGTGAATGATGAATGGACAACTGCCTCTAAAATAAGTAAGGAAAGCTCTTTGTTACAGGACCAGTAATCTGTAGGGTACTCAAAACTGTCTGAGAATCTGGGAATTAGTAAATGGTTATCAACACACATTCTAATTTATGCCAGTATTCTTACATCAGAGATTTTGGAGTAGCCAGCTAAGCTTTCTTGAGTGAATTGGGCTTTCTTGAGTAGACACAAAAAGAAGGCCCTCAGTTCAGATGCATTTATGTAATCTGAGGGAGTCATACCTTAAACCAATACTCAAAATGTGCTCCACATAGGACATTACTTCTTTGGGATGTTCATAGATGTTAGTGGAACAAAAGAGTTTTGTGATCAAGTATGTTTGGGAAATGTTGGGTTAAAACTCTTTTTCCCTTGGACTGGTTTACTTTTGATATCTTACTATGCACTGTGAATCAAGGGCTAGCTAGAATAGACAGGGTTTCCCAAACTCATTTGACCATGGAACGTTTTTTCCATGGATTTATTTTCAGCCGTTAAGATTGGTTAAGCAGGATCAAGTTTTCATTTTAAAGAATAAGGAGATAGTGGTAATAATAATAATAAAAGAACGAAATAATGCCATTTGCAGCAACATGGATGGACCTAGAGATTGTCATACTGAGTGAGATAAGTCAGACAGAGAAAGACAAATATCATATGATATTGCTTATATGTGGAATCTAAAAAAAGGGTACAAATGAACTTATCTACAAAACAGAAATAGAGTTACAGATGTAGAAAACAAACTTATGGTTACCACGGGACAAGGTGGGAGGAGGGATAAATTGGAAGATTGGGATTGACATATACACACTACTATATATAAAATAGATAACTAGTAAGGACCTACTGTATAGCACAGGGAACTCTACTCAATACTCTGTAATGGCCTATATGGGAAAAGAATCTAAAAAAGAGTGGATATATGTATATGTATAACTGATTCACTTTGCTGTACACCTGAAAGTAATACAACATTGTAAATCAACTATACTCCAATAAAAAAAAAAGTTTTCATTTTAAAGGATAAGGAGATAGTAATAATAATAATAATAATAATAGCTGTCAGTTCCTTAGTGTTTACAATATTCCAGGTCCCATGCAAGGCACATTATTATCTCATGTCATTGTCACAACAACCTAGAGATATATATTATTATGATCTGCATTATAAATATGAGAAAAGTGAGGCTCAGGTATGCGGCTGAAGGTCACATAATTAGTAGTTGGACTGGAACCTCATCAAACAGCTGGAGAGCTCTCAGGGCTGGAGGGAAATGGCAGGGAGCACGTGTGCCAGGCACAGAGTGAGTTTTCGATATTCATATTATCATTAAATCTCATCAATCATCACATCCACTCTGAGGCAGATACTATTACTGCTCCCATTTTACAGATGAGAGAACGGAGGTTTTATTCTCCTATCCTGCTCAGTATTCCTATTCCTCAAGATGGATATTAACATAAAGAACAACGCTGTAGTATCAGTATCAATACACTGAAGCAACACTATATGTTGCCAGAAATTTTTTAAAAACCTATAACTAGGAATAAATTTTTTAAAAGCCACTCAAAAGAATACCATATATTGTTCATATAAAATATACGTATGTATCTCTCTCTCTATATGTATCTCTGTACATATACACTTACACACACACACACACACATATTCAAGAATGAACTAAGGGGGCTTCCCTGGGGGTGCAGTGGTTAAGAATCCACCTGCCAATGCAGGGGACACGGGTTCAAGCCCTGGTCTGGGAAGATCCCACATGCCACGGAGCAACTAAGCCTGTGCGCCACAACTACTGAGCCTGCGCTCTACAGCCCACGAGCCACAACTACTGAGTCCACACACCGCATCTACTGAAGCCCGTGCACTCTAGAGCCCGTGCTCCACAACAAGGGAGCCACCGCAATGAGAAGCCCACGCACTGCAACGAAGTGTAGCCCTCACTGGTCGCAACTAGAGAAAGTCCGCATGCGGCAATGAAGACCTAACACAGTCAAAAAAAATAGTAAGTAAATAAAAATAAAATTTAAAAAAAAAGAATGAACTGGGGACTTCCCTAGTGGTGTAGTGGTTAAGACTCTGAGCTCCTAATGCAAGGGGCCAGGGTTCGATCCCTGGTCAGGGAACTAGATCCCGCATGCTGCAACTGAGAGCCTGCATGCTGCAACTAAAGAGTCTGCATGCTGCAACTAAAAGACCCTGCACACTGCAACGAAGATCCCGCACGCCACAACTAAGACCCGGCACAGCCAAATAAATAAATAAATAAATAAATAAATAAATATTTAAAAAAAAAAAAAAAAGAATGAACTGGAAGGGAAAATTCCAACCTCATGATAGGGGATGGTGGTTAAATCAGCCTTTAGCTTTATTTTCAATCTTTCTTTCAATAAAGAAACAAACAAAACAAAGATTGGTAGCAAATATTACAAAATGTTAATGGTTATTTCTGAGTTAGCAGTCAGAATATAGGTCTGATTTTTATTTTGTTACTTTTTGTACTTTTGTGTATTTTTGAAATTTCTCAAAACACAAAAGAATTTCTTTAAAAAGTGGGAAGGAACTACACCAAAATAGTAATAGTGATCATCCTTTTATTCTTCCTTCTGCTTTTCTATCATAATTTCCAAAGATTTTGTAATAAGCAAATCTATAATGGGAGGGAAACCACCAAATCATTTTTGTCTTGTTCTAAAGTTTTGTTTTTAGCAGACATAATCCTAATATCTAGAGGTAATGTCAGTACAGAATCAACACTGAGCTATCATCTTATGCATTTTTATATATGTTCTTCTTAATATAATCCCCAGTACTGAGTAACTACAATTAAAAAGGTGATGGAAAAGCCCATACTGTCCTAATAATATCCCCCACCCTGATCAGTGCGTTAAAGCCCTCTCATGAGCTTGGAGTCATGAGGACATGAGTCGTGGCCAAGATATCAATGTCTATTGTGTCTTTAATTTCTAAGGAATATAATGTATACTTGCCTGCACACGTGGTATTCTGATATCCTGAACTGAGGTTACTGCCCAGAGACAATGGACACGTTCAAAATAAATAGAAGTAAGGTATTTATTTGAATTAGATAGGGTTCCTCTTACAAACTATTTTGTCATTCATTGCATTGATATTAACAGTTGGGTAACAGCAGGTGTGAGTGGGTAAAATGACTCTAAATCACAGTCACGCAGGGCAAGTTAGAAAAATTGTGCATAGCAGGGAAACCTTTTTACTTTTATAACTCTCTGAGCAGGCAAAGCTTGAGTTTCCAAGTCTAGTGACAGATTTATTTTAATGTAATTGAATAATTGGAGTTTTCCACTGTCAGAAACTTTTATCCACTTCATTACTTAGAGGATTAAAAGAAAATCTGATCTGGTGTTTTATGGAGTTTTCTCTTCCCAGGGACCTAGAGAGGGAACAACAGGGAACACATGACCCTGGATATTATCTGTTTCCGCTGCATCTGACTGAGCACAGTATATACGAGATAACTGCCAAGAGTTTAAAGTCTGCCTCTCCCCTCTATTGTCTCAGAATGATTGCGTTTTAGAGCTGGGGGGAAAGAAACCTTAGAAATCCCTGAATCGCTCTCATTTTACAGGTGAAAAAATTACGGCATGATTTTGGAAGGAACCAGTGAAATTAAACTTAGGCATTCTCTATGACCCAGCAATTCCACTCTTGAGAGCAACCAAGGAGAAGCCTAAGGAGACACTCAACGATGTTCATTGCAGTATTGTTTGTAACAGAAATAATAATAATAATTAGAAACAACTAAAATATTCATCAGTAGGAGAGTGGCTAATAAAACATAAAATGGTCATATCACGAAGCACTATGCAGTAGATAAAAGGAATGAGCTGGATTTAAGTAGACAGATGTCAAAACCAGAATGAATCCAAGAGCTAAGTTGCAGAAAACCGGAAAATTCACTTACATAAAAACTCATTAAAACAAAATAAAACAAAACTCATGGGACTTCCCTGGTGGCACAGTGGTTAAGAATTCGCCTGCCAATGCAGGGGACATGGGTTTGAGCCCTGGTCTGGGAAGATCCCACATGCTGTGGAGCAGCTAAGCCTGTGAGCCACAACTACTGAGCCCGTGAGCCACAACTACTGAAACCCTGCTCTACAACAACAGAAGCCACCACGATGAGATGCCCGCACGCAGCAACGAAGACCCAGTGCAGCCAAAAATAAATTATTTAAAAAAAAATTCATACAACAAATGCATTTACTAGGGGCCTGACCTAATCTTTAAGGGGTAGATGAGGAAAGTTTCCCTGCACATGTGACAATATTGCCTGCTCTTTCAGCCAAACATGGACGGAACATGCCTGCCATGGACACAATTCTGAATAAATAAGTGTATGCCAATGGTCTGCAGCAAAGGACATCAGATGTGACTTTTACTATCTAAAGCTCGCTCAACTGCCATAGCTTGGGCAGACTGCCATGAACTTAAGACTAAACCAGCTGGTAAAAAAATGGAGCCCAGTACAGGTCCTGTCCTCCTCACCAGAGACCTGGAGGTCATAAATAATAAAGCAAATTGAGAATACAGGATTTACCATGTTTCTTATTTCTCTAAGAATTTGGACAAAATCTCCCTCTCCAACAAAAATACATCCTAGTAGACAGAAATGGAAAAGACCTGTTAGATCACCAAATACCTCCATCCCCAGTGACCACGGGAGTCAGGTGAGTCCCCAGTTGGCAGATGTGATCAGATGTTTGTTCCTTTCCTTAATGAGGCCAAAAGGGACTCCTTGGAGCTAAGGCATCTATTTTAACATTTTGAGAAGTGTGTTTTATTTATTTATTTTAAATTTTTATTTATTTTATTTATTTATTTTTTGGCTGCATAGGGTCTTCGTTGCTGCACGCGGACTTTCTCTAGTTGCAGTGAGCAGGTCGTTGTGGTGTGCAGGCTTCTCATTGTGGTGGCTTCTCTTGCTGCAGAGCAAGGGCTCTAGGAGCACAGACTTTAGTAGTTGCGGCACACAGGCTCAGTAGTTGTGGCACATGGGCTTAGCTGCTCCACAGCATATGGGATCTTCCCGGACCAGGAATCGAACCCGTGTCCCCTGCATTGGCAGGCGGATTCTCAACTGCGCCAACAGGGAAGCCCAAGGTGTGTGTTTTAAAAGAACCTCTGCAAGCAATTATATTCCAATCAAGATGTTTAAAAAAATAAATAAATAAAAGCGCCTCTGCAACCCACTTTAATGTCCTGATTTTTTTCTCCGCTGAAAAATGGTGTTACCTGGACTTAAGAGAGGGAGCTCAGGGGCTTCTCTGGTGGCACAGTGGTTAAGAATCTGCCTGCCAATGCAGGGGATGCGGGTTTGTGCCCCGGTCCAGGAAGATCCCACATGCTGCAGAGCAGCTGGGCCCATGAGCCATGGCCGCTGGGCCTGCGCGTCCGGAGCCTGTGCTCCGCAACAGGAGGGCCACAACAGTGAGAGGTCCGTGTACCGCAAAAAAAAAAGAGAGGGAGCTTAGCAATCTCTTGCCCTATCCATTTACTTTATACGTGAGAAAACTAAGGCCCAGAGTGGGGAAGCATCTGACTCAAAGTTGCACAGTTATTTATGACAGAGGCATTCTCAATCCTCTTGATCTCCTCTTTCACCTACATTTGGGTGAAACATATATATTTTAACATATACTCTTTTGTTGTTCCCAAATTAAGAAGTGATACAGCTAAATGCAATGGGGGTGTGAGAGATCCTGGAACAGCAAAAAGACATTAGAGGAAAACCAGTAAAGTCTGAACAAAGTCTGAAGTTTAATAGTAGAAATTTACCAATATTGGTTTCTTAGTTTTGACAAATGTCCCATGATTATGTAAGATGTTACAGTAGGGGAAAGGGGGTAAGGAGTATAAAGAATCTCAGCACTATTTTTGTATGTCTTCTGTAAATCTTAAATAATTCCCCAATAATATTATTTTTTTAAGTAATAAAGGTGTATTAAAATAAGTTCAAACAAAACAGAAGTATTTAAACAAAAACCAAAAAGAGGCCTTGTAGAACCCCCCTACATTGTTGGTGGGAATGTAAATTGGTGCAGCCACTGTGCAAGACAGTATGGAGGTTCCTCAGAAAACTAAAAATAGAATTACCATATTATCCAGCAATCCCACTCCTGGGCATATATCCAGACAAAACTGTAATTCAAAAAGATACATGCATCCCTATGTTCATAGCAGCACTATTCACAATAGCCAAGACATGGAAGCAACCTAAATGTCTGTAAACAGAGGAATGGATAAAGAAGATGTGGTACATATATACAATGGAATATTACTCAGCCATAAAAAAGAACAAAATAATACCATGTGCAGCAACATGGATGCAACTAGAGATTATCATACTAAGTGAAGTAAGTCAGAAGGATAAATACCATATGATATTACTTATACATGGAATCTAAAATATAACACAAATGAACCTACCTGTGAAACAGAATCACGGACATAGAGAACAGACTGGTGGTTGCCAAGAGGGGAGGGGTTGGGGAAGGGATGGAGGGAGGTTGGGGTGGGCAGATGTAAGCTTTTATATATAGAATGGACAAACAACAAGGTCCTGCTGTATGGCACAGAGAACTATATTCGGTATCCTATGATAAACCATAATGGAAAAGAATATTTAAAAAAAGAATGAATATATATGTATAACTGAATCACTCTGCTGTACAGCAGTAATTAACACAACACTGTAAATCAACTATATTTCAATTTAAAATAAATAAATAAAAATACGGACTTCCCTGGTAGGTCAGTGGTTAAGAATCCCCCTGCCAATCCAGGGAACACAGGTTCCATCCCTGGTCTGGGAAGATCCCACATGCCGTGGAGCAACTAAGCCCATGCAACACAACTACTGAGCCTGCGCTCTACAGCCTGCGAACCACAACTACTGAAGCCTGCATGTCTAGAGCCCGTGCTCCTTAACAAGAGAAGCCAGCACGGTGAGAAGCCCACGCAGTGCAACGAAGAGCAGCCCCCGCTCACTGCAACTAGAGAAAGCCCACATGCAGCAACGAAGACCCAAGGCAGCCAAAAATAAATAAATTTTAAAACTTTTTAAATAAATAAATAGAAATATAATATGTGCACAAAAAGAAGCCCTGTAATTCTGTCCCTAAATTCTAACCACTTTTAATAGATCAGTGTGTCTCTTTCCAGGCATTTTCTTTCATGTTTATTCAAACACACACATACAGTTTTTAAATATTCTATCTCATTTAACCCTTCAAACAATTGCATGAAATTACAATCAAATGAGGAAACTGAGGCTCAGAGAGGGTAAGTAACTGTGCTCAGGGTCACAGCCAGTAAATATCTGGGACTAGATTCAAAGCAGACTCTACCTAACTCCAAATCCATGCTGTTCCCAGGGTCCACGAGGCTGTGCCCTGCACAAGGGCACTCAGCTCAGGGGTTAAGGGGGGCCCCCACTCTATGCTCTGTAAGTCATGCACACTGGCAAAGGCTGCATCTGCCCAGAGGGCAGGGGCCTCTTTTACTTGGCATTAAGGCTCCATATGGAGTAGCACCGGCCCTCCTCGTTCCCTCCCTCCCATACAAAGAGGACAGAGATGCTGGCCGTGGCCATGATTGTTGTAGAAAATAGTGAGTGTAGGGCCTCCCTGGTGGCGCAGTGGTTGAGAGTCCGCCTGCCGATGCAGGGGATACGGGTTCGTGCCCCGGTCTGGGAGGATCCCATATGCCGCGGAGCGGCTGGGCCCGTGAGCCATGGCCGCTGGGCCTGCGCATCCGGAGCCTGTGCTCCGCAACGGGAGAGGCCACAACAGTGAGAGGCCCACATACCGCAAAAAGAAAAAAAAAAAAAAAAGAAAATAGTGAGTGTAATTTTCGATGTGTTTTGTGTTGCCAGCGGTGAAGGGTGGAAAGAGGGGTGGATTCTATAAATATCAGGAAGCACAGGGGCGGGGCATTCCATAATATGTACTGGCAAGCCCATATTCTGCCAATGATGGGCACACGTTTTGGGTCCTCTGATGTTAACTAATAGCAAAGGACTCAAAACACAAAATATGTTCAGCTGTCTTTCCCACAGCAATGTGCTCCACTTGCCAGGAATGGAATTTTCACACATTTAAGGTCAAAGTGAAATTTCTGGGAGGGATCTCAATGAATCATAAAGCCAGTCACCACGTGCAGAGGCTCTGAATAGGAGGAAATCGGAACAACAATATGCTGAGTTTTTCAACGCTGGCCTGTGGGCAGTTCCTGAGCCCTGTGTGACCTTCCCAACAGAAAAATCACCTTTGGTTACATTAGCACAGCGGCATTCTGAAAAATTCACTGGCAAAACAACGTGTAAGTGTTGCCCCTTAGAAAGGAAGAAACTACACCTCTGTGCCAAGTCCAGCATCAAGTGCTTTTATGTGCTCTCACTTAATCCTCACTTCTCTCTGTGACGAATGTACTATTTTTTTTTTAAGTAAATGGTGCCTCATCACCAGTGGTTAATTTTTTTTTTAATTTTATTTATTTTTGGCCGTGTTGGGTCTTCGTTGCTGCGCGCGCACGGGCTTTCTCTAGTTGCAGAGAGCGGGGGCTATTCTTTGTTGTGGTGCATGGGTTTCTCACTGCAGTGGCTTCTCTTGTTGCAGAGCACAGGCTCCAGGCACGTGGGCTTTGGTAGTTGTGGCACGCGGGCTCAGTAGTTGTGGCCTGTAGGCTCTAGAGCACAGACTCAGGAGTTGTGGCGCATGGGCTTAGTTGCCCCATGGCATGTGGGATCTTCCCAGACCAGGGATTGAAGCCGTGTCCCCTATATTGGCAGGCAGATTCTTAACCACTGTGCCAACAGGAAGACCCTGAATGTACTATTATCGTCCCCATTTTACAGGCGAGGAAACTGAAACCCAAAGAGGAAAGGTGACTCACTTAAATACCACACAACTACTAAGCAGCTGAAAAAGGATTGCAATTCAGATGCGTGTGACTTGGAAGCAGGTGCTTTTTTCTAAATGTTTCAAAGTAACTTTGCAAACAAACTATATATACATTTTTAAATCTCTGAAGCCTAAAAAAATAAACCACTTCTACAGCATATGCTATCCCCACACTGTGGTTTATATTCTGAGACCAGATGGTAAAATAACCAACAGTCCTTTCCAGCACTCACACAAGTTCTGGTCACACTTTTCTACACTCAAGGAAGATCTAAATACATTGGATGTGGTACCCAAGGAACAGATTCCACATTTCAAACTTGGTATTACGTGTTTACCTTGCACCTGACTTTTTCTAAGATTTGCTCCATTCTCTCCTTAGTAAACAACTATGAGATCAACTAACATTACATTTATCTATGAAGCTTTCCTTTCCCAACATTTTATTATGAAAACCTTCAAACACATAGAAAAGTTGAAATAATTATATAGGGAACACATATACCCACCACCTAGATTCTACCATTGACATTTTACCATACTTAACACTTTTTACTGGTTTTAATAGGTGCCAAGAACTTTGCATGTCTCATCTCACTTATGCCATGAAGTTGGTACTATTATTACTCCCATTTAATGGATGAGGAAATTGAAGCTCAAAGAGTTAGTGACAGACAATGAGTTTGTCTACAAAACCACTACTCTGGTTATAGTCACAAAGAGGGAAACCAACTTGAGCTGAATTTAATGGTATCTTATTAGTTCAGTTCATGTTGGAGGGTTTTTTTCTGAATCAGAGAAGGAATTTCCGGGTGTAAAATTCAGCAAAGGAGGCTATGTGTTGAGCAGGAAGAGTTTGTTCTTTTGAATTCTTTATTTTAAAAAGTGTACAGCAGAGATACATACACAAAGATGTTCACTGCAGTGTTATTTAAATTGAGAAAAAACTGAAAACGATCTAAATGCCCCAAATTAAAAAAACAGTTGATGAGGGTATGCTCAAAAGATGGCATATCATGCAAATGTTAAAAATTATCTTTCATTTGCCTCATAGAAATATTTGTCAGTCTAGCATAGGACATATGTGCACGATCCAAATGTAATGTGATAGGAATGTAAATGCTAAGATTTCATATTATTCTCTTTGGCATAGGAAAATAACAGATTGAATATCACAATCTGAAAGGCACAGAACTCCAGGAAAAAAGGATCTGTGAAAGGCACTATCATCTAGGACATGTACTGGGTGCACTTAGTTCAGTCTTGAAAAGCCTAATATAAGGTACAACAGCAACAACAACAAAAATCACCGGCATCTTTCATTGTGCACACATTTGTCGAGTAATTAGTAGATGCAGATCCTGGAGACCCCCTGGTGGAGAGAAAAGTTTCCTATCTTCATGAGGACGACAGTCTATATAGGAAGTAATTGTCCTACCTCATCTCTGGGTCACATCAAATGACTGGTTTAGGAAAGACTCCTCCTTCTCCAGCTGATAATACTTAGAGCAGTGGTTCTCAAACAGGGGCAATGTTCCCCACCACCACCACCCAGGGCATTTGGAAATGTCTGCAGATACTTTTAATATATATATATATATATATATTTTTTTTGGCTGCCTTGGGTCTTTGCTGATGCACGCGGGCTTTCTCTAGTTGCAGCGAGCAGGGGCTACTCTTCGTTGTGGTGCACAGGCTTCTCACTGCAGTGGCTTCTCTTGTTGCAGAGCCCAGGCTCTAGGAACACCGGTTTCAGTAGTTGTGGCTTGCGGGCTCCAGAGTTCAGGCTCAGTAGTTGTGGTGCATAGGCTTAGTTGCCCCACGGCACGTGGGATCTTCCCAGACCAGGGCTCGAACCCGTGTCCCCTGCATTGGCAGGCGAATTCTTAACCACTGTGCCACCAGGGAAGCCCAATGTCTGCAGACACTTTTGTCACAACTTGGCAGGAAGTGCTACTGGCATCTAGTGGGCAGAGGTCAGGGATGCCGATAAACAACCTATAATGCACAGAACAGCTGCACACTCCCCTCCCCGAGCAAGGAATTATCTGGATTTAGACTCTCAGGATTCTTTCTTGGAAGTTACAGAGAAGGAGAAACATGGAAGCGGAAGGATGTCCCACAAGAAGATCGCAGCCTTGGGGGCATGTGTGTGCAGTGGAGGGAACAGGATTTAACTGGGTGATTTCAGAGGTTGTTAGGCAAACCCATGGGTAGAGACAGCTCCAATTTTTTGAGAATCCTACTCCAAAAGTTAATTTGTAAATGCTTCTTTGGCATATCTTGGATCCCCTGCCTGCCTCCTTCCAGAAGGAGACCATATGGTGAAAATGAAAGGCTCTAGAGATAAAATCAGAGGATCTGGGTGGAATCCCAATTTTGCAACAATGAAAATCACTTTTGAGAAATGGGGATGGAAATGCTCCCACCTCCCAGTACTGAGATGAGAACAGGTGTTTGAACATGCCTGGCTCTCTGCAGAGGCTCAAAGGTGACATTGTCATCGTTATTGTTTGTATGTCCACAATGTATCATTAAGTGAAAAGAGTGGTTATAAAACAGAACATATTGTGTGTGTCCAATTTTTGCTCAATATGAATACTTACGGAGAATAGAGTCTAGAAATAATTGTATCAAATGGCTAACACACACTGTCCCTGAGTGAGGAGAAACAAAACAAAAAACAAAACAGAAACCAATCTATTACCTTTGGAATTAGATAGTGAATACATGTTGCTTAAACTCTTAAAATACTTTTTTCAAAAGATATTTTATGATATGAAAAAATACTTAGGATGCAATTTAAGCAAAAAACTAAGGCAAGATAGAAATTTCATAGAGCTGGGCTGCCCAATAGGATTGCCACTAACCCCATGTGTCTGTTGAGTACTTAAAAGGGGCTAGTCCGGATTGAGAGGTGCTATAGTGTAGCACATTTCTTTTTGGCTGTGCAGCGGGGCATGCAGGAACTTCCCCAACCAGGGATCAAACCCATGCCCCCTGCAGTGGAAGCGTGGAGTCCTAATTCCTGGACCACCAAGGAATTCCCCAAAAAATATTTCAAAGACTTAAAAAGAATGTAAAATCTTTCATTAATAATTTTTATATTGATTGTATGGTGAAATGGCAATATTTTCGATTTACTGGGTTAAATACATTTTTAATTTTACCTGTTTATTTGCATTTTTCTTTAATGAGGCTACCAAAACATTTAAAACTACATATGTGGCTCACATCTGTGATTCACATGTCTTTTGAATAGTGCTGTTTCAAATATAAACAATATAAACTTGACCGAAGAATGAAAAAAATACAGAGAAAAAAATTGAATGGAAAAATACCAAACTCATCACCATGATTGAGTCTAAATGATAGGATTATGGGTGAATTTTTTTTTCGGCTTCTTTACACTTCTCTGCGGTTTCCAAGTGTTCTGTGGTGTGCAGATACCTCTGTGATATCTAGAAACGGGCACAAAGAGTCTAGAATCTCTCCTGTATTCCAGGACAAAAACTGTCCTTTCTTAGAGTGATTGCATCATGTGGGGACTGTTATTTTGTGGACTGCAAAATGACTTTGTAGCTAGCTGACCTCTCCTTTGGTCCTGGTTATGAAAGGGAAGGTCTGGCACACTGCTCCCCACTCTCCGGGGGGGCAGGGCGATCCTCCTGAGGTCCTTCCCACAAAAAGGGAACAGAGTGTGAAGACATGAGGATGGATGCTCGGTGGATGCTCAGATCATCCCTGAGCAAGGAAATGAGTCAGCCAGTGAGTCAGCCCCGCTGCCTGGCTTTCATTCTTCGTATTGTTCCACTTCACTGTTCCTCTCTGTCTATCACCCTTTCCCCCTAAACCACACGTGAGCCTCAAGGTGGCCCAGGCAGAGCGGGCTGAGAAGGGTGCCTGGGTGCTGAGCACCTAAGGCGCATCCTTCACTGTGCTGCCTGTGGTCCCCACTTCATCTCCTCACCCATTCACAACACAGGTGTCATCAGCAGTCTCGCCTCAGAAATGAGGAAACTGAAGTACAGACATCCTAGGTCAAGGGCTCACGGATAGGAAGATGCCAAGGTGAGATTCAAAGTCAGGCCTGACTCCAAAGCCGGTACACAAACATGGCAGACCCCACTGCTTGGCCTTTCCTAGAGCTCTCACCTAGGTCTACACCTGAGAAGACCAAGAAGTAATTAACTAGCGTCTTTCAATTGCCCTACATTTCAGGTGCCCTGAAGTGGCCCAGACACCTGAAATATGGGTAGTCTGCTTGCTCTCTTCCAAAATATGTCTCTGGGAAAGAGTCTAAGAGTCTGATGTCATTTACACCAAAGCATGAATTCAGACCTATAATTACTCCTTCAGGGAGCATCTGTAGGTGAAGTCCTACTCCAGTTGTGGGGTGAAAGACAAAAAAAGGGATTTCTGCCATTGGGAGATACATGGGGAGAGCGATCCGAGGGAGAACGAGAGTGTTCTCAGTTCTGCTTCCTCCTGAGAACAGGAGCCCACCGACCCAAAGAGCTAAGTCTTCCCTTCAGTCTATTAGCAGGGTGGGTGGGGTCAAGGCCGAGTAAGCAGATGCTTACGTGATGTGGCTGCCACAGAATGCCACCCCCTCACAGATTCCAGTGGAGGAGAGTCATGCCTAGGGATTAAAGATTTCCCCTTCTTTTAAGCCATTTTATTATTTGTTTTGTAATTTAATGTTTTTATGGGTAATACGTTCACATAATTCAAAAACTTATACACCATTTATATAAATGTATATAAAATGATATACATTTTAAACCATGTGACTGTATTACACACAAGTACCCACACACAGAGAAGTTATACTGAAAACTCTTTCTCTGATTGGGTCCCCCACCTGCCCAGTTCCTACCACACTCCCATGGTCACCTCACCACTGTTATTAGTTTCTTGTATTATCTTTTCATACACACAAATAAATATAAGTATACATTGGCACGGACTGCCACCCTTCTTTCTCTACAAAAGTTGCAGGCTCCTTTTACAAAAGTAAAAATGCTGGAGAGAAGAACACACTGTTACTAACACTTCAGTGAAAAGGAGTCTATGGCACTTTTCTTCCTGGGGGCACTGAGCCAGGCCCTTTTCCTTTGTTTTGACACAGAGCCCGTGCTCCGCAACAAGAGAAGCCACCGCAATGAGAAGCCCGCGCACCGCAACGAAGCGTAGCCCCCGCTCGCCGCAACTAGAGAAAGTCCTCATGCAGTAACGAAGACCCAACGCAGCCAAAAATAAAGAAAGAAATAAATAAGATTTTAAACAAAGGTCTATTGAGGCATAACTTACATACAGGAAAATTCACCCTTTTCAGTGGACAGTCCTGTGAGTTTTGACAAATGCATACAGTTGTGTAGCCACCACTGCCATCAAGATACTGAAAGGTTCTATCACCATCCCCCTCAAAAAATTCTTTCATGACTCTTTGTAGTCATCCACTACCCCCATCCCAGCCACTCAATTTACACTCCCCTCTCCAGGCCCTAGCAACCACTCATACATTTTTTGTCCCTATGGTTGTTCCTTTCCAGAATGTCATGCAAATGGAATCATCCAATATGTAATCATTTATGTCTGCCTTCTTTCACTTAGCAGAATGCATTTGAGACTCATCCCCGATATTGCTGTGTATGTTGTGTTATCAATACAGTTGACTCTTTTTAAAAAAATTTATTTAATTTATTTATTTTTGGCTGCGTTGGATCTTCATTGCTGCGTGCAGGCTTTTTCTAGGTGCGGTGCGCAGGCTTCTCACTACAGTGGCTTCTCTTGTTGCAGAGCATGGGCTCTAGGCGAGCGGGCTCAGTAGTTGTGGCTCGCGGGCTCTAGAGCACAGGCTCGGTAGTTGTGGTGCATGGGCTTAGTCGCTCTGCAGCATGTGAGATCTTCCTGGACCAGGGCTCGAACCCATGTCCCTTGCATTGGCAGGAGGATTCTTAACCACTGCACCACCAGGGAAGCCCCCAATACAGTTGACTCTTGAACAACACAGGGGTTAGAGGCACCAACCCTCCGCCCAGCTGAAAATCCAGGTATAACTTACAGTTGGCCCTCCGTATTTGAGGTTCCTCCGTATCCATGGTTCTGCATCCTCAGATTCTACCAATGGTGGTTAGTGTAATACTGTATTTACTATTGAAAACATCTGCACGTAAGTGAACCAGCATAGTTCAAACCCATGTTGATCAAGGGTCAACTGTAGTTTATTCCTTATTTTCGGTGAGTTGTATTCCATTGTATGGATGTACCACAGTTTGTTCATGCATTCATCAGCTGAAGAACATTTGGGTTGTTTGCAGTTTGGGACAATTATGCATGAACTGCTGCGAACATTCAAATACAGTTTTTTTTGTGTGTGTGAACATGCATTATCATTTCTCTTGGGTAAATATATAGGAGTGGGATTTCTGGGTCGTATGGAAAGTATGTATCATCTCGTTTTTAATCCTTACAATAGCCCCGTGTCCTGGTCTTGTTATTCTCAGAGGGGAAGTCTGAGGGCCAGAAAGGTTTAGCAGCCTGTATCCCACATCACCCATCAGGTAAGTGGCAGAGCTGGGATCTGAACTCAGATCCGATCACAAAAAGCCTCCTCTGGTAACTGTGATATAATCCAGTTCTTTCTGCTCCTCTGTTAAATGAGGTCAGAGACACATAAGGTGTAAGGGCTCAAGGTATTAATGAAACACAAACCTTATTTTCTAATTTTGGCTCCTTTACAAGAATTCAGACTTCTAGTTGAGAGGAAATCCTAGCAGGGCCCCCTCTAGGGTGGTAGTACGCTCTATTGCCTCAAGAATACCAGCTTTCCCAAAGGGAATGATTCCTAATGTTTATGAGTGGGTCTGGAATGCTCTTAAAAGTTTATAGTTCACTTAACATGCATCATCTCATCAGAGAACGATTTCATGAGGGGGTGGATCTGTCTCTCCCTGTAACCCACCCACAGAGCTACTGACAGCTGGAGAGCATTGTGCAGAGGGATCCTATTTGTGACCCTTCTTATTTCACTCTATCCTGAGCCGCATGCCCCTCCCTTTGTGCAATGACAACCTGGCAATTCCAAACACCCTCCTGGCATGCCTGGATTGGCAGGGTGGTGGCCTGGAAAGGGCATGGGTTTGGGACTCCAGTTCTTCCCACAGGAGTTTCTTGGGAGTTAGGAGGGCTATATGAGTGCCCAGCATGGGACCTGGCACCCAGGAGGCTGTCAGCAAATGTTGGTCCCCTTCCCTTTCCCTAATAGAGGATACAGGTACCAAGTCAGCAAAGAAGACACTGGAGGTTAGCTTCTGCCACCAACATGCCGTGTGCTTCAAGCAAGTCACCTCCCAACTCTGCACCCTTGGTCTCCACATGCATACAAGTGGGCCAGGTCCAAGTTCACGACATGTAATGTAATTATACATGGAGCCTTTCTTTCAGCCTAAAGAAGAGGGATTAAGGGGGAAACTCCTTAATCTCCTGGCTGCCCAGAGGGCCCTGTCTTCTCCAAGCAGAGATGAGATTTTACAGCCATGGAGAGGAAGCAGTAGGGAGAGGCCTCAATCTTATTGATTACATACTACCTTACTGGATCGTTCTAGGGTGAAATGAGGCGATGTGTGTGAGCCAGAGGTCTCACATGAGTTCTGTTTGGGCTACACATAAGTAACCAACCTGTCCTGGTTTACAATGAACGTTCCACACTCCCAGGAAACCCCTCGGTCCTAGGCAAACTGGGACAGTTGGTCACCCTACCTACACACCCACTTTTTAAAGTCAAACTCATAGCCAAAGTTCAAAATTTAGAAGTTCACATTAAGCATCCCAAATGTCCAGAATCTCTTAAAAACTAGAGGATCTGGCAGCTCTGTCCCCATATTTGTACATGGAAACAATGGGCTGGGGCTGAGTGGTAGTGGCCTTTTTAAGATGGATCCAGGGGGCTTCCCTGGTGGCGCAGTGGTTGAGAGTCCACCTGCCGATGCAGGGGACATGGGTTCGTGCCCCGGTCCAGGAGGATCCCACATGCCGCGGAGCGGCTGGGCCCGTGAGCCATGGCCGTTGAGCCTGCGCGTCCAGAGCCTGTGCTCTGCAGAGGGAGAGGCCACAATAGTGAGAGGCCCACATACCGCAAAAAAAAAAAAAAAGATGGATCAAGCACTCACCACTTTGCCACAGTCCCCATCACTCCCTCTTGTCTTACACCATCCATCTACTTCACTCATTGATACTACCCTGCCTGACTCCTGTAGCACTGAGGTATGCAACCCTTGGTGTAAATTCACTCTAACCTCTGAAGAAAAAATTTAAGAGATGAAACTTGTAAACGTTGCCCCTAGATTGCTCCTTTTCAAATGATCCAAGATAGGAACATTTTAGTGGCTACAAAGCACCATCAATCTTTTCACTAGTATTCTTTATTTTAAAACAAAGTAATGTAAACTGTAATAATCTATACTGTTTTGCCATAAAACAACGTATTGTCATTCTCTAATGTAAAAGAAAATGCAAACTCAGATGTTCTCCTCCTGAATTGACCCTCAAGCACAAATTCTAGTTGCAAGTAACAGAAATGTAATCTAAAGCAGTTTAAGGAGGAAGAGAGAATGGGGGGGGGGGAAGAGCAAGAAAGCAAAAGCGAGAATGAGAAAGGGAAAGAGAGAAAGAGAAAGAGAGAGAGAGAGAGAAGTTAATTTAATGGCTTCTGTAATCAACCTACAGACAAGTGGGAGTGGGAGTTTGGATCCAGGGTCAACAGGATTCAGATACTCGGACTCTGCCCAGCTAGGACTCTGATCCAGGTTCTCTCTGCCAATCAGCTTTAATCTCTCAGGCCAGCTTCTGTACACAGTGGAAAGGAAGAAATGTAGCTCTGGGCTCCCATCTTTATTTTTTGAACCCCAAAAGGGGGGAAAAGGGGGAGTGGTGAGTAATGATGCTATTTGCTTTTCTACCAGTTAAAAGATCCAATTGGAAAAATCCTAGGGAAGAATTCTGATTGGTCTTGCTTGGTTTCTGTGGCTGTTCCTGGACCAATCATGGATCTAATCCAGAAGAAAAGAGGGATGAGTCTTAGGTCCAAATCACAGCCACCAACAGGTTGCTCTCTGTGGGTTTAAATGATCTCCAGGACTCTCCAGTCTGGGAAGCTCTTCTCTGCAGTCTAGTGTTTTGCTACCAATTATGGTAATAATGATTGCTTACTATGTGCCAGGTACTGTTTTAATTGTTTTTGCATATATTCTCTCATTTAATCTCCTCATTGACCCTCTAAGGGGGGTTATTATTCCTGTTTTACAAATGAGGAAACTGAGACACAAAGTAGTTAAGTAGTTAAGCAACTTGCCCAAGTGGCAGACCTGTGCTGTGAACCCAGGGGGTCAGGTCAGGAATCACATGGTGCAGTTGTATCACAGCTGCCTATCTGGAGACAGCTACCTACTAGACTATGAAATTTTTGTCACAAATGCCCGTGTGCTGGCGGTGTTCAAAGGTGTGACCACTACTGGTGAGGCTTTCCATCTGTGAGTGTGGATGGGGGACTGGGTGAGAGGTCCCCCAGATTCCTGCCATGCTTGCTGCCTGTGCTGGGGAAGCCAGCTTTGATCTGCCGCTGAGCCACTGGGCACAGGCTATCTGTTCATCTAGCCCTCTGCCAGGCACCTTGGCCCAGACTCTCCTTCTGCTGCATTTTTGCTTCTCATCAAGTCTTTATCCAGTGACCCAAGCCCTGAATCGGGAATCAGAAAAAATCATATTTTGATTTTTGTTTTGTTTTGTGTTCCTCGTCCTGGCTCCGACTTGAACAGAATACAAATAGCAATGTGTTCCTTGTTTGGGTTTTAGTGGAATTCTATTCAGTCCAACAAATGTGTAGTGAATTTCTACTCTGAGCCTAACTATGAGGCCAGGGTTAGAGCAATTAAATGAGAAGCAGACTCTGCCCTTAAAAAATTTCAGGCTACATTTTTTTTAAATCCCTGTTTCTAAATTGCTCCATTCTGGATTAGGCAAAAGCTTTCTTGATGGTCTGGGTCCCTTCATTCTCTCAACTTTTGGAAACGTCCTGTGGACCACAGCCAGCCTAAACGCTCTAATGCTGCTTTCTTCTACAGCTGGGGTGTCTTTTTTCCCCTAAGACTAAACAGACCTTTAAATCAGGCCTTGCTTAAGAGTCTGATAGCCTTCTCTGTTTACCACCCCTACGAAGTGAGTTGATTTGCTCCCTGTATCTTTAACCTATTATTGCCTCCTGGTTCACACGCCTTCTTTGGAATCCTCCTTTATCTGCAGGTCTTGGTAGGCTTAGTCAAGTTTTAATCACATACTTTGCCTCCTGACCACAGTTGATTGGTTCTGAGGGATCACCTGACCCAGGGTACCCATCCATAGGCTGAGCTGAGCCAATCAGCTTCTCTTTCCTTGATGTTCTGACCTAAAAGGCTCAGAGAGCTGATAAGGATGACTGGCCCTGGAGTGGAAGGGTACTGTGGTGTTAGGTGTGAAGCTTGAGCCCGAGTAAAATCCTAGCAATCCTAGCAAGAGAGAAGCAAGGGAAGGGAGCTGAGCATGGAGAAAGTGGTAGAGACAATCCAGGAGGCATTGCAGGGGGAAAGGAAGGGAGAAGAACCAGCTCAATTTACCAGATCAAGCCTTCTGTTTCCCTTTTCAACTCTACTTCCTAGCCTTGGATGTCTGGTACACCTTTCAATAGATATTCAATTAATTTGAGCGAGTTTGACATGGTCTCAGTTTCTTGCATCCCAACCGTGATTAGAGCATCAAAAGATTTCTTCCATACCATCATTTGCACAGTTATTACAATAAAGTGCAGCCATTCTGCCCATCCCCAACAGATGGTGATGCCTTTTAATTCCTCTTTATATCTTCACCACTTTCCCTTGCCTCGGAACCTAGCAAATGGTCCGCGTTCAATAAAAGCTTGACGTGACCTCCTCTACATTTTTCTGCCTGGCTTTCCAGCCTTCCCCCGTCTGGCCCCATATCTAACCTCATTTCCCACTGCTCCTCACTACACACCCTTCACTGTGGTTAAACCGGTCTCACCAAGACATCTGACTCATTTTCTGGGCCTTTCCTCATGCTGGAATGCCCTCCTCCCTCTTCCTCATCTCTTTAATCCTGCTAATATCAGCCCCCTCCTTTTTCATTCCTTTCCTTTCCTATTTACTGAATGCTCACTCTGTATCAGGCATTATGCTAAGTGCCAGACTACAGCAGAGAACAGAACAGATAGGCTTGCTGTCACCACGGTGCTCCTGGTCTTGTGAGCACTCTCTCTGAAGCCTTCTCCCACTCACCTCCCTCTTCTCTTACCTCTTGTAAGATTAATTCTTAGTACCTCACACTACTGTCAGTTCGTTGCTTGGGGTTTGTTTTGCCCACCATGCCTCCTCCTGCTAACTGGAGTTTATGTGCCCTGAGGGCTGCAGCCTCAAGTTTGTACTTTTTCTATTTATATTTATGTGGCTCAGCACTGGGGACACCGTGGGCACCTCAAAAATAATTCTTCACTGCCTGGCTGCTTGACTGAAAGTGTCTCCTGCCCTCCTGGCCTGGAAGATGGAAGGACAGAGAGGTATTTGTCTGTCTTTGCAATCCCAGGAATAAACACCAGCCTGGGTTTCAGTTGATCTCAATAACCCTGGCCATAAAGCACCATCTAAATCCAAGGTAGAGACCGACAAATAGAGGTTTCATTTGTTCTGTTTAGTCCCAGATACTCTGGGGGGAGGGCTTCACCGACCTCCTCACCACAAACCCACGCTAACAAACAAGAAGCCACTTCTCTCTGGCAGCCTCCTGTACAGCGTCCTTTTACCTACAAGTCAACTCTCTCGTCTCCAGGTTTTCTGAAAGACACCTTTCATCTCTGTGTCTTTACTGGGTGGGAGGGAAAAAAAATAGGGGCGCTAGATTTTATTCTCTCCCCAGACATAAGCAAAGGTGGTTCATCCCAAACCGAGCCCAGCGAGCCCTCACCACAGAATTTCTCTGTATAATGAAAGTACCTTTTTGAAACACAAAGTTACTCTTTTTACTCAGGAAGGGAAAAAACAACCCACCAACCAACCCCCAAACCTGCACTTGGCCGAAATCCTGAGGTCGATGGCAGGACCAAAGTGAATCATTTCTCTTTGCTCTGATTGCATCAGCAACAGGCGTCTGGGAGCTGCTTGGTCCCCGGCAGAGGCCTCACACCACATTTGTGCCTAATTCTGATTCCCTTTTTGTTTGTAAGCAGGGCCAACTTAATTAACGCGGGACAGGAGTTAGGTTCAGCTCAGCTGGTTGAGTCCAGGGACAGAGAGTTCTGAGGAAGAAGCTGTGGTACACATTTGGGGTTGTTCCTCTTGAGTTTAAAAATCAAGCCCAGCTAGCTCCATCTCTCTGTCCCATTTGAGATGCTCCATAATGCCTTCGACATGACGTCTTAGTTTATAGGTATCTCTTTACAATAATAACAGCCAGCAATTTTTGAGCCAAGTCTTCCTAAGTATCCTACCCTCACTAAATACAATTTGTATGTTATTTCATTAGTTCTTAAAAACAAACAAACAAAACAAACAACCCCACACACACACTCAAAAGCCCTATGCGGGGGGCTTCCCTGGTAGCACAGTGGTTAAGAATTCGCCTGCCAATGCGGGGGACGGGTTCGAGCCCTGGTCCGGGAAGATCCCACATGCCACGGAGCAACTAGGCCCGTGTGCCACAACAACTGAGCCTGCACTCTACAGCCCGTGAGCCACAACTACTGAGCCTGCATGCCACAACTACTGAAGCCCACGCACCTAGCGCCTGTGGCTTCTCTTGTTGCAGAGCAATGAGAAGCCTGCGCACCGCAATGAAGAGTAGCCCCCGCTCACCACAACCAGAGAAAGCCCGCGCACAGCAACGGAGACCCAACGCAGCCAAAAACAAATAAATAAAATAAATAAATTTTAAAAAAACAAAAACAAAACAAACAAAAAACCCTATGATGTTGGTGCTATGGTTATCTCTACTTTATAGATGTGGAAACTGACACCCAGAGAAATTAGGAGGCTTGTCTACAGCTAGTAACTGACCAACGCAGGACTTGAACCCATAGCAGCTGACTCCAAAACCAAGTTCTTACTCACTATGATAATGTTTCTCTCTTTCTTCTTACTTTTCCAAGGACTCCCCATTCTTCAAAGACTGAAGAAAATTCCACCCCCTCCCAGGTATCTTCAGGCCTCTCTGGTCTTCCCTCATCTGACTGACTTCCTCTTACCTGTTAGAACCTCTCAGGTCATTCTGAAGGAACCATTCACTCATGCAACAAATACTGAACAACTACACAGACCAGGCACTGTTCCAGGAGACTGAGCAGCGAACAAAACAAATGAAAATCCCTGCCCTCGTGGACTTTACATTCCAGTGGGGAGAGACACATTCTAAAAATATAAATACATGAAAATATATGTATATTAGATGGCAAAAAGTGCTAGCGAGGCAAATAAGGCAGAGAAAAGGGAGAGAGAGAGAAGACGTGAGAAAATGTACGATTTTAAGCAGGGTGGCCAGGGCAGGCCTTACTGAGAAAGGGATACCAGACTTAAGCTCTAATAGACAAGAGAATGAGCCGTGGAGGGGGAAGGGCATTTGAAACAGAGGGAAGGGCAAGTGCAAAGGCACAGAGGCAGGAGTGTGGCTGGGGTGTTTGAGGAATGGCAAGGAGGCCAGTGTGGCTGGACTAGAACCAGTGAAGGCAAAGAGCAGTGGGAAATGAGGAGAGAGAGGTAAAAAGAGGAGGCCAGGCTGTGCAGAGCCTTGCGGGTCATTGTAGGGATGCTGGCGCGCACTCCGAGTGAATCAGGAAGCCATTGGAGGGTTTCGAGCAGACGGGCATTTTAATAGTATCACCCTGGCTGCTGTGTTGAGATCAGGCTGAAGGGGGGATGAGGTTGGGAGGCTGTTGATAAGCCAACTGAGAAATGATGGTGGCTCGGATGGAGAGAGCGAAGGCAGTGAGAGCAGTCAGAGTCTGCATGTGCTCTGCAGTGAAGTCAGCAGGATTTCCTGACAGATTGGAGGTGGGAGGTGAGAGAAAGAGAAGAGTCAGGAATGACACCCAAGTTTTTGGCCCAAGCATCTGGAAGAATGAAGTTGCCATTTACTGAGCTCACTGTGGGAGGAACAGGTTTGGAGGAGGGAAATCAGCTCAGTATTGGATATGATAAATGAGATGCTTATTAGAGATCTAGGTGAGCAGGTAGTTAAATAAACAGTTCTGGAGTTCAGGGGAAGAGATCTGGCTAGAAACGCAAATGTGGAAGTCATTAGGGTGTGGGTGGTATTTTTTTAAGCCACAAAATTGAGTGAAATCAGGCTTCCCTGGTGGCGCAGTGGTTAAGAATCTGTCTGCCAATGCGGGGGACACGGGTTCGAGCCCTGGTCCGGGAAGATCCCACGTGCCGCGGAGCAACTAAGCCCGTGCGCCACAACTACTGAGCCTGCGCTCTAGAGCCTGCGAGCCACAACTGCTGAGCCCACGTGCCACAACTACTGAAGCCCGAGCGCCTAGAGCCGGTGCTCCACAACAAGAGAAGCCACCGCAATGAGAAGCCCACGCACCGCAACGAAGAGGAGCCCCCACTTGCTGTAACTAGAGAAAGCCCACGTGCAGCAACGAAGACCCAAAGCAGCCAAAAAAAAAAAAAGATTATAAAATTGAGAGAAATCACGGAGAGTGAAAGTAACTAAAGAGGTGAGGTGTAAGGACCATGCCCCAGGGCGCTCAAACATTTAGAGGTCAAAGAGATGAAGAGGAACCAGCAGGAGACCAAGAAGGAACAGACAGAGAGATAAGAAGCCACCTGGAAGGATCTTTCAAGGAAGAGGGAAAAATCAACTGTCAGACACTTCTGATGGGTCAAGTAGCAAGAGGACTGAAAATTCACCCATCTGATCAAAAGAAGAAATGTTTAATTAAACAGTTTTCTTGTTTTGTTTAGATGTGTATTCATTTAGACATCTCAACCAATCACAAGGGTGGAAGAAGCAGAGATTGATTTCCCCCCCAATGTGCTTCTGTACCCTACTCCTCTCCCCCCATGCCTCTCCTCCCCTTCCCCCTGTTGTGCATCCCCACTCCTAACCCCACCTCTGACTTTGCTGGGGTCTAAGGGTTGACTCACCAGTCAAGGGAATCTTGGGCCTGAGCTGAAACACCAGAACAATCTCTGAGGCAAGTCACTGCTTCACAGATTTGATGAAGGGAGTAAGCCGCTGCCTCACTTTAAAAAGAAGGGGTGGGCTTCCCTGGTGGCGCAGTGGTTGAGAGTCCGCCTGCCAATGCAGGGGACAAGGGTTCGTGCCCCAGTCCGGGAAGATCCCACATGCTGTGGAGCAGCTGGGCCCGTGAGCCATGGCCGTTGAGCCTGCGCGTCCGGAGCCTGTGCTCCGTAACGGGAGAGGCCACAACAGTGAGAGGCCCACATACCGCAAAAAAAAATAATAATAAAAATAAATAAATAAATAAAAATTAAAAAAAATAAAAAGAAGGGGTATGAGGGATAAAGTGAAGGTGGCAGAAAAGGAAGATGCAGACACCTGTGTAAAGGCAAGACAAGTTTGCTTGTAAAGGATGCCTGCAGCAATTTTGTTGTTGTTGCTATCAGGAAGCAAAGGAATTTATCTTGGGGCTGCATGGCTCCTTGGTTTAGGTAAAGTCATTAATGAGCCTTTTCTAGTTCGATCCATTCTGGAGCCTAGAATAGGGTAGATGTGGAGAACTAAATTCCTCTGCACTGAGTTTTTCCCTGGCAGGTGAGGGAGACAGGCGTGTCAGAGCCTGGGAACTGAGAGAAGAGAGATGGGAGAAAGATGGCTGGCAATGAATTCCCAGGGGTGGGGTGGGGCTGAGCAGCCTGTTTTAAGAGGAGTGAGGTCTAACATTCATTTTTTTCTGGAACTTTTTTACCGAAGTAATAAAAGATATAGAGATAAATGTGTACCACTTGATAACTTTTCACGCACCCATATAACCAGCACTCAAGTCAAGCACTCCAGCCCTCATGTTCTTTTCTAATCATGACTCCACCCCAGGGCAATCACTATCCTGACCTTGAACAGCATGGACTAGTTTTACCTGTTTTTGTATATTATTAAAGTGGGTCGTGCCTTTTAGTATCTGCCTTCTTTCCTTTTATTAATATTTATTTATTTATTTTTATTTATCATCTTATTTATTTTGGCTGCGCCGGGTCTTAGTTGTGGCATGCGGGATCTTCATTGTAGCATGTGGGACCTTTAGTTGTGGCATGCAAACTCTCTTAGTTGCGGCATGCATGAGGGATCTAGTTCCCTGATCAGGGATGGAACCCGGGCCTCCTGCACTGGGAACGCAGAGTCTTACCCACTGGACCACCAGGTAAGTCCCGGTATCTGCCTTCTTTCACTCAACATTATATTTGTGAGGCTCAACCATACTGTTGCATACAGTTATATATCTTCTTTGCCGTAGACTCTTCTATTTTAATGATTATAATGCAATTGATTTATCCCCTCGACTGCTGATGGACATAGAAGTTATTTCTATTTGGGGGCCATTGCAAACAGTGTCGTTACAAACATATTTGGACAAATCTAGTATTCACTTTTTTTTCCAACTTTTTATTTTGAAAATTTTCAAACAGGAAATCGAAATAATTATATAGTGAACATCTATATATGAATTACTTTGGATACATTTCAAAGTAAGTTGAACTTTCCCTAGCATTTCAGTAAACGTATCATTGACAAAAGTTTACTGCTTATTTGTGGGTTTTCCTTTAAGGGAAGACTTACACAAAGTGAAATGCATTCATGTTAACAGTATCATTCAGTGAGTTTGTGAAATGCATACACCTGTGTAACCCAAACCTCTAACAAAATCTAAGACATTATTGTCATCTAGAAAGTTCCCTCATGACTCTTCCCAATTTTCCTGCACCATCATTGTGTTCTCATTTTTTTTCACCATAGATTAGTTTTGCCTCCCTTAGAACTTCATATAAATGCAATCACACAGTATGTACTCTTTTGCCTAAGGCTTCTTTCACTCAGCATAATATTTCTGAAATTCATTCATGGTGTTGCATGAGTAAGTAGTTTGTTCCTTTTCATCTCATGAATACACCACAATTTGTTCATCCATCCTCCTGTTGACTGACATCTGGGATGTTTCCAGTTTTGAGCTTTATAAAGAAAAATGCTGGGCTTCCCTGGTGGTGCAGTGGTTGAGAATCTGCCTGCCAATGCAGGGGACACGGGTTCGAGCTCTGGTCTGGGAAGATCCCACATGCTGCGGAGCGACTAGGCCCGTGAGCCACAACTACTGAGCCTGCGCGTCTGAAGCCTGTGCTCTGCAACAAGAGAGGCCGCGACAGTGAGAGGCCCACGCACCATGATGAAGAGTGGCCCCCACTCACCGCAACCAGAGAAAGCCCTCTCACAGAAACGAAGACCCAACACACCCAAAAATAAATAAATTAATTTTAAAAAAAGAAATAAAACATTATTAAAAAATAAAGAAAAATGCTATTACCGTTCTCATACTAGTCTTTTTGTGGATATAGGCTTTCATTTCTCTTGGGTAAATAACCTAAAACCAAAATTGCTGGGTTGTAGGGGTATGTTTAGTTTTATATGAAACTGTCAGACCTTCATTTCAAAGTGGTTGTATGATTTTACACTCCTACCAACAAGATAGGAAAGTTTATACTGTTCAACACCTTTGCTAACATTTGGTGGTGTTCGTCTTTTTCATTTAAGCTGTTCTGGTGGGTGTGTAGTGGTACCTTACTGTGGTTTTAATTTGCATTTCTCTGATAACTAATGACATTGAGCACATTTTCAAGTGCTCACTGGCCATTCATCTAGCTTCCTTTGTGAAGTGTCTATTCAAATTTTTGTCATTTTTTTATTGGGTTGTTTGTCTTTTTTGCTCTTGACTTATAGGAGTTCTTTCTAAGTCCCAAATACCAATCCTTTGTCAGATAAATGCTTTCTTTATAAATAATGTCTCCCAGTCTATGGCCTGCTTATTCGTTTTCCTGTCTAAAAAAAAAATCTTTGCTTACCACCAAGTCACAAAGATATTCTCCTAGGTTTGCTTACAGAAGCTTTATATTTTTAGTTTCTATACTTAGGTCCATGCTCCATCTCAAACTAATTTTTGTACAGAAGATAATGTTTGAAGTTCTTTTTTTAAAATATGGATATCCAGTTGTTCCAGCATTGTTAACTGAAAAGACTCTCTTTCTCTATTAGATTGCTTTACCTCTGTCAAAAATTAAACCATCCTATAAGTGTATTTCTGAACTCTCTATTCTGTTCCATTAATCTACTTGTTGATCCGTTTTGTTAAAAGATTTATTTATTATTTTATTTTATTTATTTTTGGCTGCGTTGGGTCTTAGTTGCGGCACGAGGGATCTTCGTTGAGGCATGCGGGATCTTTCGTTGTGCCACGCGGTCTTCTCTCTAGTTGTGGCATGCAGGTTTTCTCTTCTCTAGTTGTGGTGCACAGGCTCCAGGGCACGTGGGCTCTGTAACTGTGGCGTGTGGGTTCCAGAGCGCGTGGGCTCTGTAGCTTGCGGCACACTGGCTCTCTAGTTGAGGCACGCGAGCTCAGTAGTTGTGGCGCATGGGCTTAGTTGACCCGCTTGCATGTGGGATCTTAGTTCCCCGACCAGGGATCGAACTCCCATCCCCTGCATTGTAAGGAGAATTCTTTACCACTGGACCACAAGGGAAGTACCCTATTTGTTGATCCTTATGATAGAATCACACTGTTTTGATTACTACAGTAATCAAGCTTTACAGTAAGCTTACAATCAAGCTTACAGCTTTACAGTAAGTCTTGAGATCAAGTAGCATGAGTCCTTCTAACTTTTTGCTTCATCTTCTTTTTCTTTCAGTATTGCTTTGGATATTCTAGGTCCTCCATATAAATTTTAGAATCAGCTTGTCATTTTAAAAAGAAGTCTTCTAGGATTATGAAAGAGACTTTGTTGAATCTCCATATCAACATGGGTAGAGTTGACAGATGAGCAATATCAGGTCTTCCAAGCCATGACATGGTATATCTCTTCATTTATTAGGTCTTCTTGAATTTTTTTCAGCAATAATTTATAGTTTTCAGTGTGCAGGATTTGTCTTTTATTAAGCTTACTCTTAAGCATTTTATGATTTTGATACTATTGTAAATGGAATTGTTTTAAATTTCATTTTTCCAATTGTTTACTGATGGTATATTAAAATACAACTGATTTTTAAAATAATAACACTGTATCCTGTGAGGTCGCTAATTCCATTTATTAGTTCTGTTGTAGATTCCTTAGTATTTCTATATAGGCAATCATACTATCTGCAAATAGAAGTTTCACTTCTTCCTTTCTACTTTTTATGTCTCTGGTCTTATAGCAGTAACTAGGCTCTCCAAATACAATGCTGAATACAAAAAGTGAAAGTAGACATACTTGTCTTATTCATCTTAGGGGAAAAGCATTCAATATTTCACCATTAAATATGATGTTAGCTCTAGATTTTTCATAGATACCCTTTTTCAGATTGATAAAATTATTTTCTATTCCTAACTTGCTGAGAGTTTTTGTCACAAGTAAATGTTGAAAACTTTTTTTTTTTACTACTTGAGATGCTCATATTTTTTTCTCTTTTTTTCTGTTAACATGATGAATTACATTGATTTTCCAATATTAGATCAGTCTTGCATTTCTGAGATAAACCTCACAGGTTATGACCCCTTCCTCACCCTCTCCCCCTTTTTTTTCTTTCTTTTCCAATGTCTTTGCAAGTTTTGGTGTCAGAGTTATACTGGCCTCACAAAACAAATTGTAAAGCATTTCTTTCTTCTCTATTTTCTGAAAGAGTTTTTGTTACATTGGTAATATTTTTTCTTTAAGATCTGATAGAATTCACCAGTTAACAATCTGGGCATGGAGCTTCCTTTGCACGAAAGTTTTTGATAATGAATTCAATTTATTTACTAGCTAAAGGGACATTCAGATTTTCTATTTTACCTTATGTCAGTTTTTGGTAAGATGTTATTTTCAAGGAATTTGTCCATTTCATCTACATGGTCTAATTTATTAACGTAAAATTGTTTACGACATCCTGTTACTAGCCTTTTAATGTCTTTAGTATGTGTAGTGATATCCTTTCTTTTATTTCTGATGTTGGTAATTTGTCTTCTCTTTTTGTGTGAGGTGGGAGGAAAGTTGTTGGTCCATCTAGGGGTTTATTTTGTTGATCTTTTAAAATAACCAACTTTTGGGTTTGTTAAATTTATTTACTGCTTATCTGCTCTCTCTTTTATAAATTCTGTCCTATTATTTCCTTCTTGTCATTTACTTTAGATTTACTTTGCTCTTCTTTTTCTAGGTTCTGAAAGTGAAACCTAAGCCTTTTTCTACTGTTCAGTTTTAAAGCTATAAATATATCTCTAAGAATTGCTTTATTTTGTCTCACAGTTTGGTATGTCTTTTTTTTTTTTTTTTTTTTTTTTTTTTTTTTTTTTTTGCTGTACGCGGGCCTCTCACTGCTGTGGCCTCTCCCGTTGCGGAGCACAGGCTCCGGATACACAGGCTCCGCGGCCATGGCTCGCGGGCCCAGCCGCTCCGCGGCATGTGGGATCTTCCGGGATCGGGGCACGAACCCGTGTCCCCTGCATCGGCAGGCGGACTCTCAACCACTGCGCCACCAGGGAAGCCCCTGTCTTATTTTTATAATCATTCAGTTAAAATATTTTGTAATATCTCCTGAGGTTGTTTGGATTAATTATTTAGATCTGTGCTGTTTAAGTTCCAAGTATTTGGAGTTTTCTACATATATTATTACTGATTTGTAATTTCATTCTGGTCAGATAACATTCTCTGTACAATTTTAGCCATTTTAAATTTGCTGGCACTTGTTTTATGGCTCAGCATACGATCTACCTTGGTGAATGTATCAGGGACACTTGAAGATAATGTGCATTCTGTTGCATCCATTATTCTGCAAATATCAATTAGATCAAGATAGCTGATAGTACTGTTCAAATCTTCTGTATCTTTACTAATTTTTTGTCAAGTTGTTTTATAATTGCAGAGAAGCTGCTAAAATATCCAATTATGATAGTAGGTTTGTGTATTTCTTTGAATTCTGTCATTCTGTTTTTCCTTCATGCATTTTGAAACTCTGTTATGTATGACTGCTACACCTTCTTGGTGCTATTTGTTATTATAAGATTCCCCTTTTATCTCTGATAATAGTCTCTGTCATGAAGTTTACTTTATTTGATCTTAATTTAGCCACTTCAACTTTCTTATGCTTACTGTTTACAGGATACATCTTTTTCCATTCATTTCCTATCAATTTTTCTTGTGTGTCTTGTAGACAGAGTATAGTTGAAGCATGCATTTTTATCCGTTCTGACAATTTCTGCTTTTAATTGGTTTGTTATAGACTATTTTTTAAAATAAATAAATTTATTTATTTATTTTTGTTGGTGTTGGGTCTTCGTTGCTGCGTGCGGGCTTTCTCTAGTTGCGGTGAGCGGGGGCTACTCTTCCTTGCGGTGTGCGGGCTTCTTATTGCGGTGGCTTCTCTTGTTGAGGAGCACGGGCTGTAGGTGTGCAGGCTTCAGTAGTTGTGGCACACGGGCTCAGTAGCTGTGGCTCGCAGTCTCTAGAGCATAGGCTCAGTAGTTGTGGTGCACGGGCTTAGTTGCTCCACGGCATGTGGGATCTTCCTGGACCAGGTATCGAACCAGTGTCCCCTGTATTGTCAGGCGAATTCTTACCCACTACGTCACCAGGGAAGTCCTTGAAGTGCTACAGACTATTAACTTTTAATGTAATCATTGATTTGGTTGGATATAGGTCTACCATTTTACTATCTGTTTTCTCTTTGTCCCCTCGTGTTTTTTTGTTTCTCTCTTCTTCCTATCTTGTCTTCTTTTGGGTTAATTAAATATTTCTTTAGAAATCTACTTTATCTTTTAGCTTTTTTTTTGATATGCTTCTTTGCATTTTTAAAGTGGTCACTGTACCCTCCTACACTGTTGGTGGGAATGTAAGTTGGTGCAGCTACTATGGAGAACAGTATGGAGGTTCCTTAAAAATACTAAAAACAGGGCTTCCCTGGTGGCGCAGTGGTTGAGAGTCCGCCTGCCGATGCAGGGGACACGGGTTCATGCCCCGGTCCGGGAGGATCCCACATGCCGCGGAGCGGCTGGGTCCGTGAGCCATGGCTGCTGAGCCTGCATGTCCGGAGCCTGTGCTCCACAACGGGAAAGGCCACAACAGTGAGAGGCCCACGTACCACAAAAAAAAAAAAAGAAAAAAAATACTAAAAACAGAACTACCATATGATCCAGCAATCTCACTCCTGGGCATATATCCAGAGAAAACCATAATTTGAAAAGATACATGCACCCCAGTGTTCACTGTAGCACTATTCACTATAGCCAAGACATGGAAGCAACCTAAATGTCTATCAACATAGGTATGGATAAAGAAGATGTGGTACATATATAACAATGGAATATTACTCAGCTATAAAAAAGAATGCAATAATGCCATTTGTAGCAACATGGATGGACCTAAAGGTTATCATACTAAGCGAAGTTAAGTCAGGCAGAGAAAGACAAATATCACATGATATCAGTTATATGTGGAATCTAAAAAAAATGATAAAAATGAACTTATTTACAAAATAGAAACAGACTCACAGACTTCAAAAACTAACTTATGGTTACCAAAGGGGAAAGGTGGCGGGGGGGATAAATTAGGAGTTTGGGATTTACATATACACTACTATACAGAAAAGAGATAATCAACAAGGACCTACTGTATAACACAGGGAACTGTACTCAATACTCTGTAATGGTCTATATGGGAAAAGATTCGGAAAAAGAATGGATATATGTACATGTATAACTGAATCACTTTGTTGTACACCTGAAACTAACACAATACTGTAAATCAACTGTACTCCAATATGAGATAAAAATTAAATTAAATAAAAAAATAAAGTGGTCACTGTAGAAATTAAAACATATATCCTTAACATTTAACAGTCTATTTAGAATTAATATTGTGCCACTTTATATTAAAATATGTATTATGTTACATTTTCATAAGTTGTAAACTTCACGATACAATGTTAAAAGTTTTGCTTTAAATATTCATAAGTATTTTAAAGAAATGAAGTATTTTCAAATGGTTTCTAATATTTATTCTTATATTTATTTGCCCTTCATTCTTCCTGGAGATCCAAGTTTCTATCAGATATCATTTCCTTTCACTCTGAGAAATGTCCCTTTAGCATTTCTTACATAGCAGATTTGCTGGCAATGAATTATCTTAGGTCTTGTTTATCCAAACATATCTTTTTAAAATTGTAAATAGTTTCCTGTCCTGGACTGTGCTGTCATGCCCTTCTTTACTCCCCGCAAACCTTCAGGAAAAGTCTGTTCCACAGAAAGCCTTGTTACTGGTACCTTGGAGAGGTGGGGAGAGAAGCTGTCTGCATGGGGCAAAGAGCATTGCCGAGAGAGGACTACAGCTGCATGGGCAAGAAGTCCTGCAGGGTTAGAGAGTCAGTGTAGCAGAAACTGGGAGTAGGAAAGGACAGAGACAGTGCAAACCATCCTCCTTTCCACTCGGGAGCATCCCAAGTTTTATACGATGATGCCCAAGTCTCTCATTTGGATGTTAGAAGAAAGGTAACCTCAGAAACGTGGAGCATTTGAGAACATTCAGAAGTTTAATTCAACTTGACAAGTATTATTAAGCTTATAGTGTGTACCTTCGGGCCTCCATTAGGACTTTCAGAAGCTTTACTTTGCATCCGGGGAATGTGAAGACTCAGCAGGAAGATTCCCTCCCACATTGGTCTGTGGGGTCAGCTGACTCCATGACAACACCTGGGAAAGCTGCCCACCAGCCAGAGGCTGCCCCATGAACAGGTAAATGTGTCCAAATGGAAAGAGTTAAAAAAAGTTTCCTCTCACCATCAGTGATACCAGGGAAAGAAATGTTCCTGAGACACGTGTGGCTCAGCTCACCAAAGCCAGGCACACGTTGGGTGGGTGGTGTGCGAGCTTCTTTCCAGCTTTCCCTGGGAAAGGTCTTCAGGGCTAGGGCGCGGCAAGAGAGGCATTCGCCTCAAGTGCAGAATTTAAGGGGGTGCCAAAAAATTCAGCAATCAAGATAAATAATATTTTACTGCAATGTTTTCTTTTTAAAAAAAGAAATCTCTGTGATGAACAAAATATCAAAATTTTAAATAAGACAGAATCTGACTCTGCACTTGCAGAACTCACATCATTTGTCATCTCCTGATCCCGACCCTGCTGGGTCTTGCCTTTACTTATAATTTTAGCATTTTGTTCATCATGGATTCTTTGCATTAATTTTAATTTTTTAAAACTATTCCATTAAAATGGCATTTATCTTGATTGCTTTGGTTTTTGTCACGCCCTTAAATTCTGCACCTGCCTCACCCTCGTACCAGCCCTGAACATCAGTAAGAACCTCTTTAAAATCCTTCCTTCTAACACCCCCATCCCACCAAAAGAAAAGCACCAGCATACCATGATGATAAGAAGGCATTTTTTTCATATATAAAAATAAAAGGTTTCCTGGTGACACCAATAACAGCCAAATGAGGAATCTGGGTAAGTTCTTGGCACAGTCGTTTAGCTGTTTTGTAAGTGGGAACTCTGAAAGACTTCTGGATCCCAGAGTAAAACTTCATTTTAAAATGATCCTACATTTTCTCATTTCAACATAAAAGACTAAGGGTTGAGGCTGAGAAATTAAAGAAATTTGAGTATATTTCATTACATTTCTTACAATGCACATTAATGTATTTGTTATGTATTCAAGGCTTCAGCTGGATAGAATAATTCAATCTCAGGTCAATACTTGGCGGTTGAGTACAGTCAGCATGGGTGCCATTCATAACATATTGAGGGACTTCCCTGGTGGCGCAGTGGTTAAGAATCCGCCTGCCAATGCAGGGGACACGGGTTTGAGCCCTGGTCTGGGAAGATCCCACATACTGAGGAGCAACTAAGCCCGTAAGCCACAACTACGGAGCCTGTGCTCTAGAGCCCACAAGCCACAACTACTGAGCCCACATGCTGCAACTACTGAAGCCCACACACCCTACAGCCTGCATGTCGCAACTACTGAAGCCTGAGTGCCTAGAGCCCATGCTCCGCAACAAGAGAAGCCACCTCAATGAGAAGCCCGCACACCACAACGAAGGGTAGCCCCCACTTGCCGCAACTAAGACCCAACGCAGCCAAAAATAAATAAATAAATTGGAAAAAAAAGAGATATTGAATCCCTTTTATTCAATGCCATTACATGTGGGTATAGGCAACATGGAGTAACTGTAGAACCTGAGATTGAGAATCCCCACTATATTACCTGTATCAACTTGAGCAAGTCACTAAATGTCCTTAGGTCTTACTTTCCTCATCTGTAGAAGGCTGCTACAATTTACCTTAAATACCATATCACTTAAAAAAAAAACAATAATACTTAGCTATATGAGATGATGAATGTTAACTAAACTTACTGTGGTAATAATTTCACAATATGTGTAAGTCAAATCATTACACCATGCACTTTAAACTTATACAGTGTTGTATGTCAATTATATGTCAATAAAACAGGAAAAACTTTTAATCTGAATGTTAATGATATCTAAATAAAAAAACCTCTACAAGAGTGTAAAAAAAACCCTATAATTTCCCTGTCCTTTATTTATGCTAAATAATTACAGGCCATCTTGATTATGCTTGATCTCCAAACTTATAAATGCTAATTTTGAAAAATAAAGAACTGTTTCTAAAAGAACATTTTGAAGAAGGAAACAGGACCATTCTTCATCAGCTGGTAATGTTGCAATGAATATGTTGTACAACTTTTTGTTTGAACATGTTTCAAATTCTCTTGGGTATATATCTAGGAGTGGAACTGCTGGATCATGTGCCTCTTTATAATTTTCAATGGAATAATGTATCAATTATGTATTCCTGCACAGGAAATAACTCCCAAAGCTTCATGATTAAAATAATAGTAACTTATCTCTCTCAGTTTCTGTGAGTCAGAAATTTGGGAGCACCTTGAACAGGAAGGTCTGCCTCCAGGTCTCTCATCAGGCTGCAATTAGATGATGGTCTACGTGGCAGTCATCTGAAGGCTTGGCTGGAGCTACAAGATCCATTTCTAAGATGACACTCATATAGCTGGCAAGTTAGTTGGTTGGGGGCCTCAGTTCCCCTCTACATGGGCTTCCCCACTGGAATGCCTGAGCATCCTCAAAGTAGCTGGCTTCCTCTAAAACAAACTAGCCAGGAGACCAAGATGGAGGCTGCATTATCTTTTACAACTTAGCCTCACATGTGTCACTTTCACCATATTCTACATAAGCCAGCCCTGATTCATGTGGGAGGGGACTAATTACACAAAAGGGGGGGATACCAGGGGAGGCAAGGTTGGAGCCATCTTGGAGGCTGGCTATTATGAAGAGGTTGACTTCAAAGCTCTATTCTCTGTTGTTCCTAAGGAGATGATCCAAATTTATAGACTCCAGGCAGGAGGTCAAAAGAATACATGTCAAAGTTTGTAGGATCCTAACATCACTGTGATTCACCCCCTCCATGTGATGAATTGAACCTGCAATGGAGCTTCCTGACTCTCCTGCAGGGGAATTTGAGGAGAGCCTCAGTGTACTTAGTGCATAACAGAAATAAGATAAAGAACTCCAAGCCTGCTGCTGTCCTTGGGTTAATGCCCCAGGTATTCACCTCTGGAAGTGCCAACACTTTGTCTCTCTAGCAAAACCCTTCCTGGAATGTCGTTTGGGTTATTTAATCCAGAAGTCAAATCCACTTTCTCTCCTGGCAAATCAGCAAATACTTATTAGCATCTACTGTGTACCCAAGAGCAAACCCCAGGATCATTTGAGACCAGTGTAGATGGATAAGCCAAAAATGCCCAGGCGTGACCAAAATAGATTGTTGTCAGACCCACCTGTCTTGAGGCTTCAAAGGTAAGGAACTGAAAAGGTCTTTTCTTTTTTTCTTTTTGAGTTAGCATTTAGAGAAGTGACAGCCACGAGAATGCTTTTAGATTTAAATTCGTTTAGAAAACTTCTGAGGACATGAAAGACAAGAAAGATTGAGGAACAATTCTAGAGTAAAGACATTAAAGACACCTATCTATAAAATGTAATGCTTACCCTGGATGAGATCCTTGATAAAGGGAAAACAGCTATAAAATACATTATTGGAAACTGGTGAAACTGGAATACAAACTGTAGAGTACATAATAGCATTGGATCAATGTTACCTTTTCTGAATTTGATACTTATATTGTGGTTATGTAATAAAATAATTTGTTTTTAGGAAACACAAACTGAAGTATTAAGGGGTAAGTGTGTCTACAACTTATTTTCAAGTTGTTCAGAAAAAAATTCTGTATATATACACACACATATATGTACACACATATACATGGAAAGAGATAGAATAAATGCAGCGAAATGTGAACAGGCTGAAGGATATATGGGAATTCTTTATATTATGTTTGCAGCTTTTCTATAAGTTTGAAATTATTTCAAAATAAAAAGTTTTTAAAAAGAAGGAAACTCCTGAGGGTCTTCTGTGAAGAACAGGATATACTGTGGTGTCATTGCTCCTTTGTGGAATATGGAACGGTAAATCATCGAGGTCAGGTGGGTGCCAATTCCCCACATGAACGAGCCAACACTGTGTCTAGGGTGCTGGAGGTGACAACTGTCTGACTGACATCTCCTGGCAGTTATTAGGAACCCCAGCATTACCAAAACTTTGCACGGTCCTTGTGACCCCACAGTCAGCCCCTGGAAGTGGAGGTCTCAGCTCACTCCACCCTTGACCTCTGGTCTGACAGCCATCTGTACAGCTCCTCCATCACATCCCAGTCTTGGAGAGTGGCACCACTTGGCCTCTTGCTCCCCAAGATTGAGTGCATCCTTCTGCTGAGTTGAGCCCTGCGTTGGAAGGCAGAAACGTCTCCTGTTCGCTCTAGATCAGAGGCAGCCTCGCCAGAAAGCCATAGTGCAAAATCCCCCAAGTTTCCAAGAACATCTCAGAGCCAGACAGTTAGCCAAGTGTCTTTGAGCTGGCCCAGCGTAAGAAATGCTCAGTCTCAGATGTCAGGGTGCACACCCTGATTCCTTTTCTACTAGGTGGGTAGGAGGCAGCTGGAGCTCCATTGACTTAGAAGAAACAGATGCAATCAAGGTCCAGAGGATGCCCAAGTTAAATGCATTGGCCCTTCGGCCTTGCAAACTCACTAAATCCGAATTCTACAAAATAGTTTCAATGCCAGCCAAGCCCAAGTATCACCATCTGCCTCCCAAAGCCAACCCACTGACTGCTGATTAGCAGTGAGAGGAAGTGGAAAGGCCATCAGCCTCAAGGGCTTCAAAGTGGAGGTCAGGGAGCTTCCTGACAAGACTCAATCACAGAACCCACAATGGGGACAGGAGAAGAAGGTCTTTCTAGTTCTTATGAAAGTGGTTACTAGACTGTGATGGCCCCAGGCAAGCCCACAGCCCAGTGGCCACCTGCTGGGGACAAAGACCGTTTACCTCCGGCTTGAATTCTATGATGTGTGTGGGATCAGCCTTCCTCTGTTCACCATTCTAGAGGATGTTCTCAGCCTTCCTGACTACCTGAGACCAGGCAAGTGAATCACAGGTCCAGCACACAAGTTGTCAAGAACAGCATACCTTTCCATAGTACGTACCAAGTGCCAGGCACCGTTCTAGTCGCTTTCCAGATAACAACTTGTATGACCTCCCAGTAACCCTCTGAGCATGGTACTCTTATTATCCCCATTTGGCAGTTGTGGACACTGAGGCACAGAGAGGTAAAGTAACATGTCCCAAGGCACTGACCTAGTAAATAACGAAGCCAAGATTTGAACCTTGATGTCTGGCTTGCATCTGTGCTTTTAACCACTTCCTTATGTGAGGCCTCCTGGCTTGTTCTACATGCTGCTTCTAAAGAACCCATAAATGAGGAAATAATCATATTTCAAAAATCAAATATAGATAGGAAGAGATGGATAAGGGGTCTGCCTGCAAAGCAGGTTGATAGATGACAGGAAAAAGGAGCGGGTCTCACCATCCCCTAGTACACTTATCAACTGTACCAGATCATCCATCTGCCAATTCATTACTCACTCACTCTCTCATACTGAGGATTCAGGGCCTACTAGTTGTTACAGTGGAAGGGAACAAGAGGAGCCCAATTTAGTTGATGAAATGAAACCTGGGCACACAAACAGTGAAATGATCAGAGAAGGAGGATTTTAGGCAGACTGAGTGGTGCTGACGTCAGGAGCAGCGTGGGATTGGGAAAGGAAATTTGGGCAAGTTGTACGAGTACAAGTCCAGGAAGTATACACCAATCACACCACCACCCCAGGTTGGGGGACCTTCTTTAGTCGCCCATATCTGCCCACGCTCAGCAACCTTTTTTTTTTTTTGGCCGTGCCACACAGCATGCAGGATCCTTAGTTCCCCGACCAGGGATTGAACCTGTGCCCCCTGCAGTGGAAGCGTGGAGTCTTAACCACTGGACCTCCAGGGAAGTCCCCACACTCAGCATCCTTATTTTAGCATTTCCCACACTGAGGTGAAGTTTCCTATTTGTTTCTCTGCCTGCTATTAATTTCTGTATCCCCAGTGCTAGGCTTGGACTAGTCACTCAGTGTTTGTTGAATGACCTTCTGAACGAAAAAGGCACAAGGTCCCTGGACCTCACTTTGACTAGCAAGGTCCTCGATGATCCCTGGCCCTTTCCAGCCCCAAGAGCGCCTCATTCCACCCAAGGACTCCCTTCCTCTGCCGCTGTGCTTCTCCTAACGCCCTTCACACAGCCTTAGACACTGAGCCCATTTTTCCTCCTCCTTCCCAAACCCAGACTTTAAGATCATCTACCAAATCCCTGCAGTTCCCACAAAGTGTGCTCCATTGGTCCCACGGGAGGTGTGGTGGGGTGCCCCCGTGGTCAAGGACATCTCCCAGATTACAAGTCACATCTCCCAGATGTGACTCAGGATCACAGCACACTTTAGCATCTCCAAGAGGTTTCAAGAAGTCCTGGGAAGACAAAGGTTTGTACAGGAGCTGAAGGGATGGCTGAGATGGGGAAGAGACTTAATGCCCCCCATAATCCTCACAAGCACCAACCTCAGCTACTCATATCTAAATAAAGCCCCAGAGCTTGCTATGCAATAGCTATGGCTGTTTCCCATGCATTCAAATGACCATCCTTAGAGCCTTCTCATATGGACATTCCAGAGCCACCACTGGAAACAGGCAACGTTTGTCTTTTTTTGGGTGGGGGGATCATTTCCCCAGTCAGTGACGCTCTTTCCTTTCTAACACTTCAGCATCCTGGTCCCTTGTCTCCTTTCCCTCAGCTTCCTGAAGGATCTGATGCCCTTATTTATACTGAATTGTACATGACTGATAAAACTAGAATATGTCACCATTGAAGGTTTATGCTCGGTTTGCTCCCTCATTCCCACCCCAGATCCATTTTCTATCTTTCTTAGTTCTGGGGAGGCTGACCGCTGGGGACCGCATTACCCAGGCCCCCTCACCCTGTGGCTTCTGGTTGGGTTGGCCAATGGGGCCACTGCCAGGAGATCTGAGGGCACGAAGAGAAGAACATGGAGATCTTTCATCCTTGGTGCAGCCTCACACCACTGGGCAGGGGCTGCGTCTCTACAGCCTTGTCCCCCTCAAGGTGGCTCTTCCACAGCTCAGCTCTCCCTTTGGTTCTGCCACTCTAGATGCTAACAGCTGTCTGCCGTCGCAAGTCCCAGGGTGCCTCGCCATCCCTGCTGGCTCTTTCCATCCTGCCCACTTCACTGTAAGTTGTCCTGCCATTAATTGCCTTATTTTATTTTTCAGTTAAACCCTTTCGAGTGTACTGTCTGTTCCCTGCTGGGACTCTAATACAGAGTGTTGCATTTTGATCAGGTACAAGGTCCTAATTTGCCTTAAGCCAAAGCAATGAAGTTCTAATCGTAGAATCTGGGGCCAGAGGGAGTCCAGAGAGAGCAGGTATTTTTTGATGGGGGAAGTGTGCCACTGTATCTCAGTGCCTTGAAATCCAACTATATCAAGGCCCGGAAGCTGGCTTCAGAATAATTTTATTCTGTTCCACTGCCATGAAGTAAGAAGCTGCACATTCCAGACATGGTGCTCAGGCTTATGGGAACCAAGGGCGATGGGGACCAGGTCCTGTGTCCCAGAGCCTCACACTCAGAGACACTCGAGCCAGGGCAGAATGAAAGCCCTGGAATGGAATTGAATGTGACAGGCAGCCAAGCAGGGCAAAGCTGGCTGAGATAAGGACCTAATCAGAGTTCAGACAGAGAACAGTAGTGGAACAGCAGATGGAGGCTTTGTTCCAACGCTGGGGACCTGGGAGGACCTCACAGGGTGGAGGAGGAGGTCACACAGGACCTTGGAGAACCGTGAAGCTGGCCAATCAGCTGCCTCAGCGCACAAGCCAGAGTGGGGCCCCTTTCTACAGCCTTCTGGGGGAAGCCTTCTTGGATGCCCAGGCAGTTTTATTTGCTCTGGATTCTAACCGCACATCTACTTTCCTCCTACGGCTCTCACTGATCGAGGTTTTACCCTGTGCGTGCACTGTGCTGGGGAGCTTTGAACGCATGAGCCCATTCAATCCTCCAATCCCCTTTGCAGGGGGTGCTATTCATCCCATTTTATAGCTAAGGAAACCGAGGCTCAGTCTGAGGGACCAGCCCACGATTTTATGAACAAGCCCTGGAGGAAACAGGATTTGAATCCAGACTGCCTGGCCCAGAAATGCACACTCTCAATCATTTTATTTTATCTGCATTGATTTCTAACTTGAGGCAGGGGTGGTACTGAGCATTTTGTATCGTTATCTCATTTGCTCCTCACAGCGCCCCCATGAGGTAGGTCCGAGTATCACCCCCCACTTTACAGAAGAAGAAACTGGCCAAGAGGGTCCTTTCAAGGTCATGGTGGAGTCAAGGTTTGAACCCAAGAGACCAACTAGGAATTCATGCCTCCAGCCACTACCTTCTTTGAGAGCAGGGCCTAGATTATTAACATTTTAATACACCTTATTTTGTAGAATGGTTTTAGATATACAGAAAAATTATGAAGATAATACAGAGGGTTTCCTAATTGTTCTTGCTAGGACTTCCAATACTATGTTGAATAACAGTTACAAAAGTGGGCATCCTTGTCTTGCTCCTGACCTTAGAGGAAAAACTTTCAGCTTTTCACCACTGAGTATGATGTTAGTGGTGGGCTTGTCATACATGGCTTTATCATGTTGAGGTACTTTCCTCTATAAACACTTTGTTGAGAGTTTTCTTCATAAACGGATGTTGAATTTTGTCAAATGTTTCTTCTGCATCTGTTGAGATGATCATATGGCTTTTATCCTTCATTTTGCATCCCTGGAATAACTGCCACTTGATCATGGTGTACAATCCTTTTAATGTATTGTTGAACTCGGCTTGCTAATATTTTGTTGAGGATTTTTCCATCTATGTTCATCAGGGATATTGGTTTATACTACAATTACCAACATTCTGCCGCTCTTGCTTCATTTATTCCTCTACCCACTTCCCACTCCTACTCTCTTCACTGCTTTTCTCTTACAGCCTCCAACCCCTGCCATTTTTTCCAGGGAGAAGTCACACATATTACAATATGTAAATCTTAGGCTACACAGTTTTAACAAGTGGGCACAGCTGCATAACACACACCCCTTTCATGATAGGAAGCATGTCCATTCCCACTATTTTTTTTAAGTTTATTTATTTATTTTTGGCTGCGTTGGGTCTTCGTTGCTGCGCGCAGGCTTTCTTTAGTTGCAGCGAGCGGGAGCTACTCTTCGTTGTGGTGTGCGGGCTTCTCATTGTGGTGGCTTCCCTTGTCGTGGAGCACGGGCTCTAGGCACGTGGGCTTCAGCAGTTGTGGTGCACGGGTTTAGTTCCTCTGAGGCATGTGGGATCTTCCCAGACCAGGGCTTGAACCCGTGTCCCCTGCATTGGCAGGTGGATTCTTAACCACTGAGCCACCAGGGGTGTTCCATCCTAACTATTTTCTGTCCTATTTTCTAGGACCATCCAACCCCCCAATCCAGGGATAAACACTGTCCTGATTTTTTCACCTTAGGTTAATTTTGCTTGCTCTGAAACTTCACGTAAATGGATTCCTATAGTTTGCACTCTTTATTTCTTTTTTCTTTTCTGGCTTCTTTCACTGTATATAGTGTCTCTGAGGTTCACCCACGTTGTTGTGTGTGTCAGTATTGTATCCCTTTCTATTGCCGAGTGGCACTGCATTGAATGCATTTGCTGCAACTTGTTTATCTGTTTTCCTGTTGATGGGCATTTGGACTGTTACCAGTTTGAGCTGCTGTGAATAAAGCTGCTGTGAACATTTTTGTCCAAGTCATTTTGGGGTGTATGTTCTCATTTCTCTTGGATAAACACCTCTTTGTATGTTTCTGTATCCATCAATGCTGACGACCTAGTCAGTACTCAGAAAAAGTGTGGTAAAATGAACTGAGTCGTGGGACTAAGAGCTGCAAGGTGGCAATTATCAACCGTTTCATATAGTAAAGTGCATTTCATATAGTAAAGTTCCAAAGCTGAGGGTGAATGCCAACAGCAAAGGCTGGATAAAAAGAAAGGACATCTGAGGTAGGGACTGAGTGATTCAGTCAAGAATTTTGAAAAAGAACAGCCTTTGAAGAAGAGCCAAAACGTAGAGACAACCAGGAGACTTCCTCCTGCAAGGGACGGAGACTTCTCTCCGACATGCTGGCTGGACTGGAGTCCTGCAGGGTGTCTCTGCTGGGGTCAAAATGGTGCACTTGGAGCAAAATCACGACGCCCAGAGTTTGTTACTGAGATTCTTCATGATGTTTCATATCTTGCTGAAGAGCGTTGCCACCCTTTGTTTTGTCCTCCCTAAATCCACTGCTGAACTGCCACACTGAGAGACTTTGTCCTGCCAGGGACAGTCCAGAGCAGGAGACCATCCAGCAATCTTTTCTCCTTGGCACTGGGAGATGTTTGTGTGTAGCTGGGAAATCTGGGCTCCTGTCATTAATTAGCCATGTGCGCCTTTGTCTCCAAAGTTCCTTCCAGCTCTGAAATATTACAACCTGGCAACTATACTTCTTTTGTCAATACATATTTCTTCTTATTACAAAGGTATATGAATTTACCATAGATAGTTAGAAAATATAAGTAACAGAACCGAAGAAAATATAAAATCACTCACCATTTCACCACTCAGTGCTCTTATTAACCTTCGCTCATTCATTAACACATATTCATTGAGTGCCTACTGTGTGCTGAGCAGTTTGAAGTGTGTCTTTCTAGACAATTTATATTTTAATGAAATCCTCCTGCTTTGTAACCTGCCTTTCACTTCATAGACAGTGGTGAACATAGTCTCACGTCAGTAAATATTTCTACAACGTTCCAGTTTTTCATGTTAATAAACACTCTCGGAGCTAGATTTTGAGAACTGTTACTTTAAGACAATTCCCACAAGCAGAACTCCCAGGTTAATTAGTAATCACACTTATGAGGCTTCTGGCAGGTGATGCCAAAATAGCCTGCCTCCCCAGCCTCTCTTTACATCCATCCACTCAGACATATGCACTAAAAAGGGTCCAGAACTGTGCTGCCCATTACAGCGGGCACTAGACATACAAGGCTGTGTATATTTAAGTTAAAATTAATTAAAATAAACAATTCAGGTCCTCAGTTGCACTAGCCACATTTCAAGCACTCCATAGCATGTGTAGCTAGTGGTTACTGTAATAACACAGAAAACGTTTCCATTATTGCAGAAAGTTCTACTGGACATCACTGGTCCAGATGTGATGTTTTATTGATGTTAATTATTGTTATTTTGGGGTAGAGCAATTTGGGGTGATTTTCCTTTTTATTGCATTTCTTGACCCCTTTATTTTATTTATTTATTTATTTGGCCATGCTGCATCGCTTGTGGGATCTTAGTTCCCTGACCAGGGATTGATCCCAGGCCCCAGCAGTGAAAGTGCCAAGCCCTAACCACTGGACGACCAGGGGACTCCCTCTTGGTCCCTTTATAATGAGCATTTATCAATTATTGTTTTACATATATCATGTTTAAAAGCTTTCTCCTCTTTGGAAAGGTGTACCTCGTGCCCACTGGCCCCCTGTAGGTATGTCTGATTATGGGAAAACTTCAGAGCCCTTATGTCTGGTCATTGGGTTTGAATTCTAATTTCCAAATTAGAGCTCCAAAAAAGTTGAACTAAGAATCTCTATTCAAATTTACTTACATATGCATAAAGAAATTCTGGAAGGATACAAAAAAAAAATTAAGAACATTACTTACCTAAGGCATGCGAAGTGGGTGTCTTTGCAGATAAGGACAAGAATGGGAAGGAGATTTTCCATGTGAATGTATCACCTATTTAAAAATAGATTAAAAATAACTTTAAAATATATCTCATTAAATTACACAAATAGCATATGATTGTAAAAAAAAAATTAATAGTAGACAGTAAAATTCCTTTTCCCGAAGGTTATTAACGGCAGGTTTGTGAGAATCCTTTCAGACTTGGGTCCGTTATGAACAATCACACATAATATCTTTTTTGTATGAACAGGATCACGGGCACTTATGCTCTGCAGCGTGCTTCACACATCTCTAAAATGTTATTCTGTCAGTGTGCTTTCATTCCTTAGGCATCACCAGAGTCCTACGTCCCTTCCTGTTGATGACAGCTGGAAAAAGTGGGGTTTTAAAGCTCCAGGACTTTTTTCTCTTATGTCTCCAGGTGGCCCTTGATAACACCTCCACGTCTCCTTTGAAAGCCCGTGTGTCAGACCCGTTTCCAGATGACAGCAGAGCTGGCATCAGTCGGTCCAGGTCAGTCCCATCCTCACGGACGTTGCAGCTTCAGTTCCCTTACTTCTCACCCTCTCCCTTCCTCAGGTGTCTCCTTGTCTCCACCGTTCCCAGGCAGCAGGGCGTGAAGGGAGTAAGAGCATTTCCAGGTGGAGTCTCGGGGCAGGGAAGAGGCAGGGACATGGGGCACGAGTCACCTCCAGGTCCCCTTCTTCTTCTCCACGCAGCCAGTAACAGTCCCCTTGCTTCCTCCTCTTTTTTTTTTTTTCCCTTTATTTGTTTGGCTGCGTCGGGTCTTAGTTGCAGCACACGGGGTGTTTTGTTGCAGCACGGGCTCTTTGTTTTGGTGCGCGGGCTTCTCTCTAGCTGTGGCCTGCAGGTTTTCTCTCTCTCGTTGTGGTACGCAGGCTCCAGGGCATGTGGGCTCTGTAGTTTGCCACACGCAGCTTCTCTAGTTGAGGTGCGCATGCTCAGTAGTTGTGCTGCGCGGGCTTAGTTGCCCTGCAGCGTGTGGGCTCTTAGTTACCTGACCAGGGATAGAACCCATGTCCCCTGCATTGGAAGGCAGATTCTTTACCACTGGGCCACCAGGGAAGTCCCCTTGCTTCCTCCTCTTGTCCACCCCCAGTTCCAAATCCACTTGCAGCCCCTACTGTGCTGGACACATTCCTGAACCTTACTTGCATCTTTTTTTGCAATTCTGTGATGGGTTTCCCACATTGACCTTGGAGAGTCCGTTCCACACTCCTCCTTGGGTGCACCCTTGTCCATATCTCCCCCAGGAGGGGAATAAGTGAGTAAGGGGCATTTCCAGAGGACTGGGTGGGCCTGGAGTAAGTGTGGAAAAAAGTGGAGGTGAAGGGTATGAGTCACCTACAGGAGTCACTGGTGCTCTTGGAAGTCGCCCAATACCTGGACCTAAGAGAGAAATCCCAGTTCTGGGGGGGGGGGGGGGGGGGGTGTGTGTGTGTGTGTGTGTGTGTGTGTGTGTGTGTGTGTGTGTGTGTGTGTGTGTGTGTGTGTGTGTGTGTGTGTGTGTGTGTGTGTGTGTGTGTGTGTGTGTGTGTGTGTGTGTGTGTGTGTGTGTGTGTGTGTGTGTGTGTGTGTGTGTGTGTGTGTGTCCCCCACTTCCCCCAGAGGCCCAGTAACTGGCCCAGACTCTGATCCGGGCCTCAGAGGACTGGAACCAGCAAATCCACAGAGACATAAAGTAGACTAATTGTTGCCAGGGGCTAGGGTTGGGGGGATGGGAAATGCCTGTCAATGGGTACAGGGTTACTTTTTGGAGTGATGAAATGCTCTGGCTAGTGATGATGGTTGCTCTGTGAACATATTAATAATCACTGAATTGTACACTTTAAAAGGTTGAATTTTATGGAATGTGAATTGTGTCTCAATAAAAAAAGTAATTTAGAGGGTTGCAAATCTACTAAGATATAATTTACATGCACTAAAATGCAAACTCCCATCTTAATGTGGAGTTCAATGATTTTTGACAAGAACCCCCATGCTGCCACCACCACTCTAATCAAAATACAGAACATGTCCATCACCCCAAAAGTTCCCCTGTGCCCCTTCAGCATTTTTTTTCAACAACACTGAATAGAGTAGAAACTATCAGAATTCATCACACATAGGGTACTAGTTCATAAAATTTACATTGTAGTTATATTTAAAGATACACACACACACATTATAGGGTTGTGATATGAGTCACAGTCAAGAGGACTGAAAGTTCCTATTGAAACATGCACCATGGAAGGCGTAAGGGGGTCGTGGCAGAAATGTTATGCACTTGCTCTGAGGGTTGCTATGCGGCTGGGTTGTCTGCTCAGCACTTACATGCATCATCTCATTCAAGCCTTACAGCCACTTTCTATGATGTGCCTCATCACCTCATTCTGAAGATGAGGAAACCAAGGCTTCATGATCTCTGCTGGAAGCCAGATCTGACTTCAAAATTTACTGCCCATAATGCCTCAGTTTTCTCTTTATGGGTTTATAATTCCAGCTGAAATGTCAAATCCTGGAGGATGAAGACAGTATCTGTCAACCTCAGATACTGTCATTCAAGAACAGCAAAACAATAAGAAGATGAAGAGAAAAAAAAGAGGACACAGTCCTCCCTGCATGGAGCTTGCAGTCGAGTCACAGGTGTGCACACCCACCAGAGAGCTTGAAGCACCAAAGACAGGAACACAGTGTCATGTTTCTCTCTGTAACCCTGCGTGTAACCCTGGGTGTGATGGGCTGGCTTTTTCTGTGTCCAGTTGCTGGGAATGTTGCCCCAGCCTTTCTCTGAGACACTCCTGGGCAGTCAGACCAGGTGGACCCTGCAAGGCCCATTCCCTTCTGGGTTGTTCTGGGAAGGCTCAAGACCTGAAGGAGTGCTCGTGACACAAAGAGTCCTGAGGCTGCAAGGACCCCAGACCAGGGGTCTTGTTGGAAACACTGGAGCCCTCCAGAGCCCTCCTACCAAGCACTGGCCGCAGAGCAGCAGGGGGAGGATTACAGCACATAATTCAACATTAGGGTTTTTGTCCCTGAATTGCACCTCCATGATACACTGGTAGCCACCATCAGTCTCTCATTTCAAGAAAGTCAAGCCAGATGGCATAAATCCTACCTTCCAGTTAGCCCTAATTGATTTCACCCTTATTGATTTGTTGCTAGTTAATGAGCCTGTTTATCTCAAGACCCAAATCCTTCTTTCCCCCTTAGATTCTCTGGCATCATTAAATCTTTTAAACATTAGGAAATGTCTTTATTATTTTTAGGGAACGTCTTTAAATGCTAGTCTTGGACATCACTGTATTCAGCACACTGCATATTCTAGAAAAGTCAGGGGACCCCCAACAGAGACCAGTTTTCATCCAAGGAGTAGCTAAAACCCTGGAGTCTCGAGGTTACTAGGGCCTTCTCAGTGTGTTCACCTGGGATGGTGTGTAAAGACTTGGAATCACACAGACCTGGATTTGGATCCCAACTCTGTCACTTGTTAGCTGTGACCTTGTGCAATATACCTAACCTCTCCGAACATCAGTTTCCTCATCTCAAAAACAAAACAAAACAAAACACCCCAGGAGCCTTGTAGGGTTACTGTGGGATTAGATGAGATCAAGGTATGCAGTAGGCACCTAATACATACCAGCTCTCCTCCCCACCTCCTGCCTGCCAAGGAGATTAACATTCTGCAAAGACAAAAACAGCCAAGCAACTTTCTGTAAAGGAGGATTTATATCTTCGTTCTTGTTTTTCCTGAAAGGGCACGAACAGGAAACCTTGCACTGGTAAGAACACCCTAACTCTGGTGCTTCCGCGCAGTAAAGTAAGGTTCCCACGGGGTCTTAACCGCTGTGCATTGTCATATATTATGTGATATGAACCAAGTGTGTTCACTGGAAAACGGTTGTCTTGCCATCTGTACGGCCACCAAGAGGTCCGAGCCACCATCTCCCACTCACCTGGATCATTCGTCAGCCTCGTACTGCTCCCTCTTCCGCTCTTGCTCTCCCAGAAGACACTTCTTTCCACGGAGGCCGGTTCTCAAAAATGCAAATCCAATCACATCAGACGCCTGCTCCACACTCTCCGTTGTCTTTTCTGCAAAGCCCGACGCCGTCCATCCGCGCTGCCTACCTCTTCCGTCCCAGCCCCGACCTCCCCTCTCCCGGAAGCTGCACCAGCCGCACGTGTTTTCCATGTCCTTAATCAGCCCAACCGGTTCCAGCCTCAGGGCCTTTGCAGCTGCTCCCTCCACCCGGAGCTCTCCTCCTCCTCCCAATGGATGCTTCATTTTCAATACGCAGGTTTCAGCTCCAAGGCACCTTCTCAGAGATATCTTCTTTGATCGTGTCCCCACCGCCTTCACATCCATCACTTCACCCTATTTTATTTTCATCCTTGCGCTTGCCGCAAACTAAAATTCTCTGGTACCTTGTCTGACTCACCGTGCACCCTGGTGCCTAGAACAGTGCCGGGCACAGGACAGGGATGTAATTCGTGCCTGTTAAATAAATTAACCCAGGGAATTCCCTGGTGGTCCAGTGGTTGACTCCAAGCTCTCACTGCTGAGGGCCGGGGTTCAATCCCTGGTCAGGGAACTAAGATCCCACAAGCCACGCGGTGAGGCCAAAAAAAAATTGTCTTGCCATTTACAGTATAAATCAATGATCTTCAGGATGATCTCTCCTCATATTAGAGCTTCTAGTGTGTAAGTGTCTAGACAGTCTTTTATTTTTGGCATTTTTGGCAAAGTGACTTGCTTCTGGAATTTAACAAAACCAGACAACGCCTGTCTCCCTAGTCTCATCCAAAGCTGTGCCACCTCTTCTAGAATCTGCCGAGACTCTGGCTGCCCGGCTCCTCCATAATAACCAGGCACGGATGAGACAGAGATTTTACAAATCCCACTGGAATATTCTGCTGCCTGAAAAATTGGAGCACCAGTGGACTGGAGACTTGAAACTGGAGACAGCCCAAATCTAGCCAGAGTCCCTGCTCCTCAGTGGGCTGGATACATGGGATTAATTCAGGCAGGAGCCAGGCAAGAAATGCTGGCCCCTGAGGACAGCTAAGAGAGGGAATTTTAAGATCCAGATGGAAAAGAAAGCTGGGGCAGGGGGTGAGGGGTCGTGGGGTAGGGAGGACCTACCCCTCCGCAACCCAGGGGTTCTGAACCTGCTAGGACTGATATTAAATATTAAATTGGGGGTATTTATGTGCATGAGTATGTATGTACTTTTGGGGAAGAGGGTTCATAGTTCTTACCAGAGTTGCAATAGGGTCTATGCCCTGAAAGGTTAAGAACCATGGATCTGGAAGGCATGCAATTAGGTTAGCAAATCATCATCCTAAACATGACCTGAGCCGAGACAATCACGAGAAAGGAAAAGTGCTTTGTGCTCCAAAGAAAACAAAAGCTATTTCCAACAGGAATTGGCTGTCACATTCTCTGCACTTGGAAAAAAAATCAACAGAGCATCCGCCCAGCCTGTCCAAGGCCCATCCCTAAGCCCAGGTCTCCGGGGAAGGCTTCGAGCCTTTGTTTTCCAGTCTGTGGGCAACTGGCTGGGCAGAGAGCCAGAGGGGAGAGACCTTTATGGAAGAAAATACAGAAGCGTGCCATGTTGTGTGGGCTAGAAGCACCCGAAGGTGCTGACTGAAAGTGATGACTGCTACCGCAGGACCCACTAGGTGAGAAAGAATGTGCTAGTTGAGATTCAGTTCTCTCCTGACCCTTTGACTTGGCTCCAGCCACGATGTTGGGCCTGCTTTTTCCTCTGGGTGCCCTGGGCACCACAGTATTCATCACGGGCCTCAGTGCCTTTCTAAGTAGATTTTGGACCCTTTAGGGGTGGCAAGCCCACTTTTCTCCCTATGGCCACCCCAGCTATCAGACTGGAGCTCCTGCCTATTTAAGGCTATGTGTCACATCTGGTGTTCAGAAGGGACACTCCCTTCCCCTGCCCTTCTTGCCTTTGTAAGGGGAGGACCTGGGACGTGGCAGAAGGCCCAAAAAACGCTGGAAGGAGCCCCACAAGCAGGCGGGCGGGCTGGGAGCCAGAGCGCTGTGCCAGCACTTGGTGTAACCTCCAGTGAGGGTGCAGTCCACGCACGTCCTGGCTTCTGAGAGGCAGGCACTGGGTGTCAGCCCACAGCCATCACCTCTCCTGCTCAGCCTCTCCATGAGCCCTGCAGAGTCTCGCTCAGCCTTGTTATTCTTTTGCGTTAGTACAGGGTCTATCTTTAATATATCCCAGTGAGGTTTCTTGATTTCCTCCCCCAAATCTGATTCTCCTCCAAGCTTCCCCATCTCAGCCTATGGCACCTTCATCACCTTGGGGCTCATCCTTCAGGTCCCAGCTAAAGAGCACCTTCTCCTTGGAACGACCTTCTCAGGAACCAAATCTAAAGGTCTGCCCCCCTGCCCAGCACCACCAGCCACCCCCCCAACAAGATGCCCTCCTTCATGTCATTCTGTTTGTTGATCACATTTATATTTACATTTCTATTAAGATATAATTCACATACCGTAAAATTCGCCCTGCTAAGGCACACAATTCAGTGATTTTTCTTTTTTTTTTTTGCAGTACACGGGCCTCTCACTGTTGTGGCCTCTCCCGTTGCGGAGCACAGGCTCCGGACGTGCAGGCTCAGCAGCCATGGCTCATGCGCCCAGCCGCTCCGCGGCATGTGGGATCTTCCTGGACCGGGGCATGAACCTGTGTCCCCTGCATCAGCAGGCGGACTCTCAACCACTGCACCATCAGGGAAGCCCCCAGTGATTTTTGGTATATTCACAAATTTGTGAGACCATCTTCATCATCTCAAAAAAGAACCCTTACCCATTAGGCTCACTCTCCGTTTTCCCTCCTCCCAGCTCCTGTTAAGCACTAATCTACTTTCTGTTTCTATGAATTTGCCTATTCTGGACATTTCATATAAGCAGAGTGATATGTGACTTTCTGTGTCTGGCTTCTTTCACTTAGCATAATGTTGTAGCATATATAAGTGTTTCATTCCTTTTTATGCTGAATAATATTCCATTGTAGGTACAGACCACATTTTGTTTATCCATTCATCAGCCGATGGACATTTGGGTTGTTTCCACATTTTGGCTATTATGAATAACGCTGCTATAAACATTCATGCACAAGTTCTGTGTGAACATATGTTTTCAATTCTCTTGGGTAGATACCTAGGTGTGGAATTGCTAGGTCACATGATAATTCTATGTGTAACTTTTTGAGGAAGGATTCTGTGTTTTAAATGTGTGTCCCACAGCACTATACAGTACTTTCTTTATCTAGTAGCCCGAGGTATGGGCATCTGCATGGAAAAAAGCCCACACTGACAAGGATGTGGAGCAAAGGAAGTCTCAGGCATGGCAGGTCTTCTCCTACTTACACATCTAAGAGACACCCTTGCACATATGCACTAGCATATACAAACAAGGATGCTCCCAGTCATACTGTTGGCCAAAAATAGGAAATAACCCAATGTCCATTCACAGTAGCTTGCATAAATACATTGTGGACTATTCATCAAAGAAAATAAATGAACTACAGCTACACATCACAGCATGGATGAGCCTCACAGTGTTGAAAGAAACAAGTCACAAAGAAAATATGTACAGTACAATTTCATTTATATAAAGTTCCAAAACAAGTAAAATGAAATCATGTGCTTTAGGGATGCAAATGTGGGTAGAAAAACTATTAAAAGTTATTTCAACCAAAAAACAGGATATTGGTTACCTCTGGCAGGGAGAGCGGGAGGGACACAGGCAGGTCTTCTGAAGGGCAGCCAATTTTCTAGTTCTTGTCCTGGGTGACGAATACACCAGGGTTCACTTTGAATTGTTTTTAACTGTACATAGGTACTTACTTACTCACTATTCTGAAAGTTTCAATTTACAATTCAAAGAAGAGACAGAGGACTTCCCTGGTGGCGCAGTGGATAAGGATCCACCTGCCAATGCAGGGGACACGGGTTCGAGCCATGGTCCGGGAAGATCCCACATGCCGCAGAGCAACTAGGCCCGTGCGCCACTACTGAGCCTGAGCTCTAGAGCCCATGAGGCACAACTACTAAGCCCACATGCCACACTACTGAGGCCCACGCACCTAAAGCCCATGCTTCACAACAAGAGAAGCCACCGTAATGAGAAGCCTGTGCACCGCAATGAAGAGTAGCCCCCGCTCGCCACAACTAGAGAAATCCCGTGCACAGCAACAAAGACCCAATGCAGCCAAAAATAAATGAATAAATTTAAAAAAAAAAAAGAGAAGAGACAGAACCCAGATCTAGGGGTCAGGACACCTGGATTCTAGATCGGGTTACCACCAAAGAGCTGTGTGACAGAAGACATTATTTGTCTCTCTGCCTCAACTTTCTTAACTCTAAAATGGGAACAATAATAACAACTGACACTTATTCAGGACTTACTGTTCCCAGGTACCGTGCTAAGTGTTTTCACATGTGTCATCAGTTATTAGTAATACATCCCACGAGCATAAGAAACACATAACTGAAGCCAGCTTAGGCAAGAAGTATTAACATGTTTGCAGAAATGGCCTCTAGAACCTAAAGGCAGGGTTCTAAAGGCAGCGGGGAACAGACTCTGGGGACTCTGTCTTTTATTGCTGCTTTTCCCTCTGGAACTGTTGCATACTTCTCTTCTGCTATAAACTGGTTGTTTTTGCATCTCACTCACAAGTCCCAGGTTTATATCTTCTGCATTCAAAACACCGGACAGACTAAGCCTGGCACCTCTCACTACAAATTACAAAGTTCGTTGGGAAAAGAATTCTTACTGCTTTAGTTTGGATCCAGCCTCTGCTCTGATCCAATGAACTGTGGCCAAAGGGCAGCGTCATACCACACAAAAAGCCTGCCAGGGACGAATATCATGAAACTGGGGACTATGGATGGTTGGCAGTTCAGCCCGTGGAAATTTAACTCTGTAGAGATGTATATTCCTAAGAGCGCAGCTCCTAGAATGGCAGGGAGAGTAGAAGAACTGACAACCCAACATCAACTGTTATTTCATCTACTCTATATAACAACCCAGTGAGGTACTGTGAACATCCCCATTGTATGGATGAAGAGACTAAGAATCAGATTAGAGTCAGGGGTTTCCCAACAGCAGCACTGTTGACATTTTGGCCTGCACAGTTCATTGTGGTAGGGAGCTATCCTGTGCATTGTGGGCTGTTTAGCAGCATCCCTGGCCTCTACCCACTGGATGCTAAGAGCACTCCTCCAGTTGTGACGATCAAAAACATCTCCATATGTTCCCAAATGTCCGCCAGAGGTGAGAAACACTGACACAGGCGGAGTAAATTTCACAACACCGCTCCACGGGTAAGACAGAGATAGGATTCAAATGCAGGTCTGTCTGACTCTAAAGGCTTCTTTCTCTTAGTCACTGTCTCTCTTATGATCGTATCTAAATTACCTACCTCATAAGGTTTAGTGAAGATATATTGAATGTGCAAGTGCCTTGAAGAGTTAGGGGGAGCAGAAATAAATTATGTCTCCACATTCTGATGAGCTTCCAGTTCTGTGGATTAATATGACCCCTCAATCAGGACAGGGCTCTACAGCGCTAAGGAATTTGAATTCCATGGGTCTGACCACCAACCAGATTCCCCATTTAGTATCGTGATGTGATTACTCTCCAAAGTCTCTCCCCTCATGAGGACTGACATTCCCAATGACTTTCATTCCCATGTCCAATTCCACTCTCCAACCTACGATTTACGGTAACTTTTATTTTTTCCTTTGTTTTTTTTTTTAACAGTAACTTTTCTAACCTGGTTTTCCTCTAGTGGTGCCGAGTCTTTTTCCAGATAATTTGGTCCCTAAAGCCTATATATTCTTCTTCCACAAACAACTAACTGAACATATTCCATCTCTTCCTCCATGAACTAGAGTTCTTAACCTAGGCTGCATGAGGTTCCATGGTGCATTTACCAAACCCCAGTGGTTTCCCTGGAGTGGACCCTCCCATAACCAGAACACCTCTCTGAGAATGTTGCTTGACCAAGCCCTACGTGGACAGACACCAGCCTGTTAGTTTTCATTTTGGTTTGTTTCTTTATATATTTATTAAATTTAATTAATTAATTATTTTTGGCTGCGCCAGGTCTTAGTTGTGGCAAGTGGGCTTCTCTCTAGCTGTGGCGCATGGGCTTAGTTGCCCGCGCCATGTGGGATCTTAGTTCCCCCGCCAGGGATCAAACCCACGTCCCCTGCATTGGAAGGCAGATTCTTTACCACTGGACCACCAGGGAAGTCCCTTCATTTTGGTTTTTAATAGTCATTGTGACTGAATTCTAGAAATGATGAAGTCCTTCATCTGCAAGGCAGTGAGGCCCTCCCATCGGAACCCTAAGGGAAAACATTTTGGCTGAGATTAGAGAAGGCTGGCCACACACTAGTGACAGAGGGTCTTTACAATGAGCTTCTGTAAGTCTATCAAAGAAAGCACATCCCTACAGCTGAGTTTGGCTGCCGAATAAAATGACAAGGATATGTCATTCATATCCTTCCAGTCAAGATATAAACAGTCTGTTTGGAGGTCTGGTTACAATATAGTATCTTTTAGTAAACTTTTTTTTGTAATTGAAGTATAACCTACATGCAGAAAAGTATACAAATCATAAGTCTACAGCTCAATGAATTTACCCTGAAGTAAACACACCCATATAACCACCACCCAGATCAAGAAATTACCAACATTCCAGAAACCCCTCTCAGGCCCCCTCCCAGTCACTATCTTCATCCTCTCCTTAAATGTAACCACTCTAATTTTAATTTTATGACCTGCATATTTTTTGTGTATCTGATGGCCCAGATAATTATCTCTGGAAGCCAGAGTTAATCAGAAGCTGGAAGGACTGTTTCCCTATGTGTCATTCCTCTTAAGAATAGTTTACCAGGGCTTCCCTGGTGGCGCAGTGGTTGGGAGTCCGCCTGCCAATGCAGGGGACATGGGTTCGAGCCCTGGCCCGGGAAGATCCCACATGCTGTGGAGTAACTAAGCCCGTGTGCCACAACTACTGAGCCTGCGCTCTAGAGCCTGAGAGCCACAATTACTGAGCCCACATGCCACAACTACTGAAGTCTGCATGCCTAGAGCCCATGCTCTGCAACAAGAGAAGCCACTGCAATGAGAAGTCTGTGCACAGCAACGAAGAGTAGTCCCTGCTCACCGCAACTAGAGAAATCCCGCGCGTAGCAACGAAGACCCAATGCAGCCAAAAATGAAAGAAAAGAGGGAGGGAGGGAGGGAGGGAGGGAAGGAAGGAAGGAAGGAAGGAAGGAAGGAAGGAAGGAAGGAAGGAAGAAAGAAAGAAAGAAAAGAAAGAAAGAAAATGCATGGTAAGAATAGTTTATCAGCAAGGATGCTTCCAGCTGCAAGTAATAGAAAACCCAACTCAAATGGCTTAAACAATAAGGAAATTTATGATCTCCACACAAATGGAAGCCTGTTGCAGGGTGTGCTTCAGGGTTCATTGCATCAGCAGCTGGAGGTAACAAAGTCTCATGTTCTCTCATTCTCCACTCAGCCACCTTCGTGTTTGCTTCATTCTCAGGCTGGAAGCAGGGCAGCCATAGCAGTTATTTCTGTGGCTCTGGAGAGGAAATTTCTTCCAGAGGTTTCATGCCACTGGTAAGAATTGGGTCATATATGTAACCATGTGAAATAGAACTGTCCCAACTGTCTCAGACTTACCATCTGGGATAGGATGGATGTTGAGAAGCCCACCCCAGTGCTCCCTACAGAAAGCCACAGAATAAAAACAGAAAACGTCTGGCTCCTCTAATGTATAAACATGCTTTATACTGATAAATGGTAACAAGGGTCATAAACAGGGGAGATTTGTGGCTGAACATACTGTTGGAGATTCAAGGTTAGAGGTAAGTAACTCTCTGGGAGGAGAGAATAAATTGACCGTGGCAAAATAAACACAGCCGCTCCTGTCCCCCCCTCTCCTGAACGTCAATGATCCTTCCTCCCTGAATTGCCCATTTGGGCACTGAGTCATAAACATATTCTTTAACGTTATTGGGATAGTGTCTGTTACCAGTGATGTTAAGCACAGAACACAATGTTTCAGTATACTCTTAGTATACAAATCCTGCCCCTTTACAAATCACATGATGGCAGGCAGGGCACATGGAGCCCATCATTTATTTTATTTTAGTGTTTTTAAAATTTATTTTTGGCTGCATTGGGTCTGCGTTGCTGCACGTGGGCTTTTCTCTTGTGGCGAGGGGGGCTACTCTTCGTTGTGGTGCGCAGGCTTCTCATAGCAGTGGCCTCTCTTGTTGAAGAGCACGGGCTCTAGGCATGCGGGCTTCAGTAGTTGTGGCACATGGGCTCAGTAGTTGTGGCTTATGGGCTCTAGAGTACAGGCTCAGTAGTTGTGGTGCACGGGCTTAGTTGCTCCACGGCACATGGGATTTTCTCGGACCAGGGCTCGAACCCTTGTCCCCTGCATTGGCAGGTGGATTCCCAACCACTGTGCCACCAGGGAAGCCCAACCCCGTCATTTAAATGCTACAAAGTGAGTCATGGCTCTTCAGAACACTCCAGTTCCTTCAGTCACCTAGAAGATACCCCAGCCATTCAGTCCCCCTAGATGTTTGAATATTCTCTGCAACACCAATTTTTGAATAAAAATGATAAGACACTCATATATATACATATGTATTAATATTCACTTGCTTACAGTAGCTGGGAATGTAACAGGTTTACATCCCTTTTTTCAATGTGCTAGTCACGTATTATTCCAACACAGATGAATACCTGTTGGTAAAATCTATCATCAAAGAAGATCTGGGGGGCTTCCCTGGTGGCGCAGTGGTTGAGAGTCCGCCTGCCGATGCAGGGGACACGGGTTCGTGCCCCGGTCTGGGAAGATCCCTCATGCCGCGGAGCGGCTGGGCCCGTGAGCCATGGCCGCTGAGCCTTGCGTGTCCGGAGCCTGTGCTCTGCAACGGGAGAGGCCACAACAGTGAGAGGCCCACGTAACACACACACACACACACAAAAAAGAAGATCTGGGTAGGTAAGCTATACACATCAGTGAAAAACAATCACAATAATGGGAGATACAAGAGTGATATTTTTATGTTAAGTGGTAAAACATGTATGTCTGTGGATGACAGGACAGATAGATTTCAAAGATAAGGTATTAATTACACTGTATATGTATATACATTTTATATACATAAGTGTATATGTACTAATAATTTTATATTGTTTGAAAAAAAGGTCTCCAAATAATCATTCATAGTGGATAAATACACAACTGATAACATTCTTAGCACCATCAAGAAAGGATGAATACAAGGGTAATTCCAACTGAAGAGTAAAAAACCCAGCATATCCTTCAGAAAAATATTTGCCACAAAACTAACACTCTTGAGGAAATTTTTTCTCACAGATGTTTCTAATTTTAATTGCTACTATATTTTACAAGGCAACATATCAGCACAAATATTAAACTATCTAATATGCAAAGTTCTAATATGAGAAAGTACATCACTATAACACACTAGATCTCAATGGGCCTAAACACCCTCATGTTTCAGAAAATGTACTCTTTTTACTGGAGTAAAAATATAATACCCTGTGAGTATCAATCATTTTAGTTGCATTTTTGATATCCAACAGCCATCCAATATCCCCTGGATGTCTGAACATTCATTCTTGTTAGAATTCCAGTTTTCTCAAGAATGACACAAGGCAAGTTTTACTATTCCCTCTTATGTCAACTGGGAATGTATCTTATTTATAATCCAATATTACCCCAGTTTGCTTTTTGGTACAGGTTAGGCCATTTTGAAAGAAGTTGAATATGTCATGATGCCAAGACCCAATACAGTCAAGGATCTTCTAATGGGGACATGAAATGTTAGGAAAAAGCTTCTGTTAATTTGCTCCATAAAAATCATATCAAGGTTGTAGAGATTTTAAGAGGAATGCTCTTTTCCTTCCATACCTGCAGAGGGCACATTTTCCACTTCACGACTACTCCACCAACCAGTCAAATGTATTCTGAGCATCTACTGCGTTAGAGCACTGTACTAGGTACAGTGGAAAAACACAAACTAATGCCCAGTAATTGCCCAATCTGTCCTCAAAGACACTCCACTCTAGCTGGGAAGATTAACAGAGGGACTCGTCTGGTGCCAAAGAATGAAAATGGCCATAAGTGTGTGCCAGGCACTCAGAGAAGGGAACAGTGAATAGTGAACTGGAGTGAGGTTTCATGGAGAAAGTGAGACTTGGGTTGGACTTTGCAGTCCGGGTATGATTCAGCTAGACCAACATGATAAACATGCTGCCTATCCACTGCCACTCTTCCTGCTTCCCAGTGTGGCTCCACTTCCCACTGAGCTTGGATCAAACACGGTGCTACATAGGGAGATCAGCCCAGTGCTTTGTGACCACCTAGAGGGGTGGGATTGGGAGGGTGGTGCAAGAGGGAGGGGATATGGGGATATATGTATACATATACCTGATTCACTCTGTCATATAGCAGAAAATAACACAACATTGTAAAGCAATTATACTCCAATAAAGATGTTTTAAAAAAAACAAACATGCAGTGCTACAAGCAAACAGTCTAGTCAACTGCAATCAAAACTCAGGACCAAAAAGAAAAAAAAAACTCAGGACAAAACCCGGGATGGGAAGGGGTGGAAGTTGGATATTACGGCTCATGGAAAAGAACTCTGAAGGGTACAAGAGACAGGAAAGGGCAAGGTGGAAGCAGAAGACAGTAGGAGGAGTGGCCGGCTGAGAGCAGATTGTCTAGGTAGGTAGTATTGGGTCAAATCATAGAAGATATCGAAAACTAGGCAATTCTTGAATAAAGAATGTGTTTAAGAAAGAATAACTTGGAAGGAATATGCACAGCAGATACAGAAAATGACTGGGTACATCTGCTTAAAAAAAAAATCTCATTTAGAAAAGCCCAAGCCTCTGAATAGACTTATGGGTGATATTTTTAATTTTCATGAACAAGAGATTTCTTAAGTATCCAGAATTCTAGCTTAGAAGACATTTTCTTTCGGAAAGCATTGTTCCACTGGGTTCTTATTTACAATGCTGCTGTTGAGAAGTTGTGATATCACTTCCTGATTCTTCCAAAGTCATCTACTTTTTCTCTTTGGAAGCTTTTAGGACCATGGTTCTCAACCCTCACCATGCATCAGGTTCCCCTGAAAGAGAGCTTTTGTTTTAATTGATCTGTGGCAGGGTCAGATACTGGTATTTTTAATGTTCCAAGGTGATTTCAAGATGATCCAAGATGTGACCATGGTCAGTGGTTTTGGATTTTCTTATCTCATCTGTTCTGAAATTCCACAATGATATGCCTCGGTAAGAGTCATTTTTCATTATTGTGTTGAGCACTCAGTCATTTCAACCTCAAAAATCATAATTTGTTCTGAGATGTTTTCTTTACTTTTGTTTATTTATTTATTTTTTGGCCACACCTCGTGGCTTGTGGGATCTTAGTTCCCCGACCAGGGATCGAACCTGGACCACTGGCAGTGAAAGTGCCAAGTGCTAATCACTGGACCACCAGGGAATTCCTTGGCATGTTTTCTTGTATTATTTCTGTGATAGTTTCTTCATTTTTCACTTCTAGATCTCCTCTTAATTGAGGTGGGTATCTCCTTGTATAAACTCATTTTCCATCTTTTCATTTTTGTTCTACCTTGTGGGAGACTTCCTCTTTTTTATTTTCCATCTCTTCTACTGCTTTTTTTTAATTTCTGCTCTCATTAAAAGACTTTATTTTGAAATAATTTTAGGCTTACAAAGACTTGCACAGGTAGTCCCCTAATGTTAACATCTTACATAATCAAAGTACAATTATCAAAACTAAGAAATTAATGTTGCAACAATGCCATGAAGTACAGACTTCATTTGCATGTCACAAGTCATTCCACTAATGTCCTTTTTCTGGATTGAATCCAGGATACCACACTGTATTTGGTGGTCATGTCTCCTTAGTCTCCTCCAGTCTGTGACAGTTCTTCAGTCTTTCCTTGTCTTTCATGACCCTTGACACTTTTGGAGAATACTGGTTGAAGGTTTTGCAGAGTGTCCATCAATTTGGGTCTGTCTGATATTTTGTCATGATTAGATTGAGGTTACGAATTTTGGGGAATACAATAGACAGGATATGTTCTTCTCAGTGCATCATTTCAAGGGTACATGATGTTAATGTGTTATTTATTACTGATGATGTTAAACCTGACCAACTTGGTTAAGTCAGCCAGCTTTCTTCACTAAAATTACTGCTTTTCTCTTTGTAACTAGTAAATGCTTTGGGGGAGATACTTTGACTATGTAAATATTGTTTCTTCTTAAGCTTTTGCCTACTAATTTTAGCATTCACTAGTAGCCTCAAATTTGTAATTTCTAGAATTCTTATCCTCTGTTCCTTTTTAAATAGCATCCTTGGTTTGTATTCATGGATACAAAATCATCTCTCTGAAGCTGCAAGTTTTGTTTTCTTTTCTTCTGCATTATTTCTTCCTCTTTTTCCTATTTGTTTTGATCTCTATCTTTTGTACTAAAGCTTCCAAAAATGGTTGATAGCCCTTGGCTATCCGTTTATATTTAACTGTTAAGGAAGGCACTAAAAACCTTTTTGCATGCTTTGCATCCGAAGAGCTTATTGATTGAAGGATTTCACTGCCAGGTGACCTTGTGGAAGCTGCCAGGTGTCAGTAGCTGTTGATCTTTTCTCTAGAACTGGTGGGTTTCTCCAGAGAGAAATCTTCCTAACCACTGCCTGGGGGTATAATCTTGACTGTTAGTATTCTACAAACGGAGGGGGTGCAAGTGGGGAGGTATCTCAGCAATTAGTATGAAATTCCACTTAATCCCCACTCACCATGGCCCTCAGCTTTGCCTTGTAATCTCACATCAAGATCATCTCAGTTTACTAGCCTTCGATCTTCCAAAAATTTCCTGAGATCTTTCATTGACAGAGGTGTACTCTCTTATTCACTTTGTATCTCTGTTTATTCCTTAGTCTCATCATTTATGTGGCTTTTGGAAGGGAACAGAGATAAGTTTGTCAAACTACTATGTTCAATCTGAAGCCCCTTACTGTTATTTTTTGGGGGGTGGTCAAAAACCATCAATATTTGGGACTTCCCTGGTGGTCCAGTGGCTAAGACTCCACACTCTCAATGCAGAGGGTCTGGGTTTGATCCCTGGTCAGGGAACTAGATCCCGCATGCCGCAACAAAGTTCCCACGTGCCGCAACTAAGACCCGGCGCAGCCAAATAAATAAATATTAAAAAAAAGGGGCTTCCCTGGTGGCGCAGTGGTTGAGAGTCTGCCTGCCAGTGCAGGGGACACGGGTTAGAGCCCTGGTCTGGGAGGATCCCATATGCCGCGGAGCGGCTAGCCCCATGAGCCACAATTACTGAGCCTGCGCGTCTGGAGCCTGTGCTCCGCAACAAGAGAGCCCGCGATGGTGAGAGGCCCACGCACCGCAATGAGGAGTGGCCCCCACTTGCTGCAACTAGACAAGCCCTCGCACAGAAACGAAGACCCAGCACAGCCATAAATAAATTAAAAAAAAAACGACCATCAATATTTATCAAGTATAAAATTCTATGAACCAAAAAATGGTACAGATGAACTGGTTTGCAACTCAGAAATAGACACACAGATATAGAGAACAAATATATGGACATCAAGGAGGGAAAGCAGGGGGTGGGGGGTGGAATGCATTGGGAGATTGGGACTGACATATACACACTAATATGTATAAAATAGATAACTGACGTATAACATTGTATTAGTTTTAGGTGTACAACATCATGATTTGATATATGTATATGCTGCGAAATGATTACAATAAGTTTAGTTAACATCCATCACCACACAGTTATGAAAATTTTTTTCTTGTGATGAGAACTTAAAAAAAAAATTATATGAACCAATCTCCCATACAGAAGAATTCCAAATGATTTATGTAGATACTCGACCCTCAAGGAGGTGGAGCGAAACTCCCTACTCCTTAAGTGTGGGCTGCCCATAGTAACTTCCTCCTAATACGAAACAGTATGGAAAATTCCTTCCAAAGAGTAACTTTATAGAAAAGAAACCTAATAAACACCTATAATGGAAAAGAATCTGAAAAAAGAATATATATATATATATGTCAAATCATTTTGCTGTACACCTACAAACTAACACAATATTGTAAATCAACTAACGTCAACAACAACAAAAAACCCCTAATAAACACTACCTCATCCTTTTGATCAAGGTCAGTCTCATAAATCATATTGATAGTATATACCCTTGACATGATGCAATAATAACAAATTACATCTAGAGGCTTCCCCCACCCCAACTGAACCTATAACCTCAGTCTAATTATAAGAAAAATATCAAGTTCCAATTGAGGGCATCCTACGGTGTACCTGACCAATACTCAAAATAGTCAAGGTCATCACAAACAAGAGTCTGAGCAACCGTCACAGTCAAGAGGAGGCAAAGAAAACATGATGACTAAGTGTAAAAGTAGAACAGAAAAAAAGACATTAGGTAAAAACTGAGGAAGTATGAATAAATTGTGGACTTTGATAATAATGTACTGATACTGGTTCATTAACTGTAACCAATGTACCACACTAATGTTTAAGATGCTAGTAACAGGGGAAACCGGGTGCTAAGTTTATGGGAACTCTCTGCATTATTGTCATAATTTTTCTAAATTTAAAACTGCTCTAAAAATTAAAGTTCATTTAAAATATTTCTATGAAACCAATAAATACTGGCAGCTGAATTTATTTACAGAGAAAACAAAATGGGTTTGTGGGGATGCAGGAGTCAATGAGGTTTTTCGGTTGTTAGTGATGTGGGCAGCATTGGGATTCATCTCAGAATTCTACTTAGGAGTCCCAGACAATTAAACAAATTTGGATAGGTTGTTCGTTCAGACACAGCATGATAAACCATACTGAATATGCTTAGCCCTTCCTATGGCCCAGCATAAAGCAGGGCACCCTGAGGGGTGCAAAGATGCTTCCTTCAGAAGTTGTATAGTCCATTAATGAAGACACTTAAACAAAAAACACAAAGTATGTGATAACAGCATCTGCCTTGGGTATCTGCTTCCCCTATGATCCACCTCGCCAATTCAAAGCTGAGGAATGGGTCCCCTGCCCTTGATGGGATCAGAAATGGACACTCTTGATACTATCTAGCCAAGTATATTCTCACTTCTAAGAATTAATTTCCATAAGAGGTTTGGACTGGAAACTAATGTAGCCACCTTGATTTCTATTGGTCTTCTGATTCCTGGTCCTAGTTCTCATGAGGTCCAGTTGTGCTTCCTAACCCTGAGTTCCATCATATGCTCATTCATAACTGATTCATAACAAGTTTCCTTTTACCTGTTAGCTTAAATAGGTTCCTTACTTATGTATCTTATTCTATGACAAAAATAATGAGTGTGTATCTTTTTTAAGTAAAGAATATTTCTTCTCTGCAAAGAGACTTAGCACAGAATAAAAAAATGAGTCTCTGCCCTATGAGAGCTTAGGTATACTTGGAGAGGCAGAACCCTTTGTTACCAAGGCAGGCATTTTAAGGTCAGGTAAGCTGCAGAGGCCACTGTAGTTAGGATATGTTTTAAAAACGAAATCTGAACTAGCTTAAGACAAAAAGCAAATTTACTGACTCATACATGAAAGGTCCAGTGGTAGACTTTTAGCCCTAAATGAAGGTCAATAAAGATGTTCAAACAGAACTGTACTAGTTTACATGCATGGTCTGGCTTAAAAACAAATCAGCTTAATTTCTTCCAAATGTCTTCCACAACAGGCTAGTGGGTGCATTTTTGGACCATACTACTTAAAAGTGAAGAGAAGCGTGGCTAAGGTGTCACTTATTAGTAAACCATGAGACAGAGTATGCAGTTTAAAGGGGCAAGATGGAGCAGAACGAGTGTAGGAAAAATTCAAAAACTAAAAACAAACAAAAAACACCTAAAAAAAAAGATTCAGGAAAGAAAAAGGGGGTCACATTGGAAGTCTTAGAAAGCTCATTTTCCTGTGCTGCTCCTTATTAGATTTCTTGGGTAATAAATCAGAGTGGGCAGGTTTGTAAGAAGATTCATTTTTACTGTGGACATCATCCTATTGTTTTGTAAGTAATGCCACCTCCTTTTCTGAAAAACTTTGATGAGGAAACTAGAAAAAAAGGATCCCAAAAGTAAGCTTCTCTAAAGAAAAATGAAATTCAGGAAGCTGGGTTTAAAATTTTTTCTCGGGGGCCTCCCTGGTGGCGCAGTGGTTGAGAGTCCGCCTGCCGATGCAGGGGATACGGGTTCGTGCCCCGGTCTGGGAGGATCCCATATGCCGCGGAGCGGCTGGGCCCGTAAGCCATGGCCGCTGGGCCTGCGCATCCGGAGCCTGTGCTCCGCAACGGGAGAGGCCACAACAGTGAGAGGCCCGCATACCGCAAAAAGAAAAAAAAAAAAAAAAAAAAAAAAAAAAATTTTTCTCGGGCTTCCCTGGTGGCGCAGTGGTTGAGAGTCCGCCTGCCGATGCAGGGGACACAGGTTTGTGCCCCGGTCCGGGAAGATCCCACATGCCATGGAGCGGCTAGGTCTGTGAGCCATGGCCGCTGAGCCTGCACGTCCGGAGCCTGTGCTCCGCAACGGGAGAGGCCACAACGGTGAGAGGCCCATGTACCGCCAAAAAAAAAAAAAAGTTTCTCTTTCCAGGTCCATGGTGTTTCAGTCACAGAGATTAGAACCAGGGACAAACAATAGGAAACTGCTCTGAGACTGGCACTGATGGATCAAAAATGCCACTTGTCACACTTGTAACAAACAGCATTTGTATTTGCATTTGTTTCTTAATTTAAGGCAAGGTGTTTCCTACCTTAAATTTACATAGTTGAAATGACAATCTTCAACCTAAAGTTTTCAGGAATCAACCAGGATTTGTCAAGTACCTGCTAAATACTCAGCATCAGGAAGAGTGATGTGAATTATTATGACTGAAGGTTAAACATTAGATTCAAACACTAGTAATAAGAATGGGACTTTCCTTTCCTGTTAGTAATCCTCAATTCATGTGATAGTGAAATAACCAAGCCCTATGGAACGATGTCTCATTGGTAATGTTAGAATGCTATCAGTATGTTTTAAAGGTAATTATACAAATGGTTTATTTACCTTGTTTTATTAACATAGTCACTAGAACTTCGATCTCAATGTATAATTCTCCCCAACAGTTTAGCTGTTTCCAAGAAAAACAACCATTTGAAGACTGGCATTACAGATAACAATATATTATTACCTTGAACTGGCTTCTCTTTACCAGATGGTTTCAGTAAAAACAGAACTCCCAACCTGTCTACCTGGTTGCCACTTCACATCCGTTAGTACAGCAAAAGTCTTGATTTCTGCCTCTCAGGATTATCAGATGCGCAACTCACGTCAAGGAAAGAGCAGCAGTAAGAATCCTGAAAAACTGCAGAACTCCCCATCCAGTTACACTAAACCCAGTAGTAGCATAGATACAGGTGACTTTTATGCTTCTCAAATTCTTTTCTTCCAGAACACCTGAGAATTACAGGACCAACATTTCTACTTAAAAAAAAAAAAAAAAAAATTTTTTTTTTTTTTTTTTTTAAATAACTGTAGGGATTTCCCTGGTGGCAAAGTTGTTAAGAATCCACCTGTCAATGTAGGGGACACGGGTTCTAGCCCTGGTCCAGGACTATCCCACATGCCGTGGAGCAACTAAGCTCCTATGCAACTAAGCAACTAAGCAACTATGGAGCCTGCACTCTAGAGCCCAAGAACCACAACTACTGAGCCCACATGCCACAACTACTGAAGCTCACGCACCTAGAGCCGGTGCTCTGCAACAAGAGAAGCCACTGCAATGAGAAGCCCGTGCACTGCAACGAAGAGTAGCCCCTGCTCGCCACAACTAGAGAAAGCCTGCACACAGCAACGAAGACCCAACGCAGCCAAAAAATAAAATGTAAGAGCAAAGCTAAATAAATGTAAAAAAAAAAAATAACTGTAGTCAGGGAGAGAAAAGGAAAACAGTATCTTTATTGTGTGTAGTTCTAACAAACATTCACTGTGTGCACATTCCAGAAGAAAGAGACAAAGATCTTTGTTCAAAATATGCTGAAATAAAATAGGTAAACAAACTTCATTACTGAATACACAAAAGGAATGTTAATATTACTTGCTCAGAGGGTGAAGTCAAAAGGAAATTAAATAATCATAATAATGTTTTGCCTAAATAGCAAATGTAGAGTATAGGTATAGGCACAAAGCAGCTCCTAAAATTCATGAGTGGGATGCTGGATGTAGGGTAGGTGACTTGACAAATACCTCTCTTGAAACCTCCCTTTGAGATCACCCCCCCAAATTACAAACCCAAGCTCTTCCAGGGCACAACCATCAAATGTGACTAAACTTCCCATTACTTCTGTGGTATTTGGCAAAAGAACGAGATGGTTAAAAAAAAAGAAGAAGAAAAAAAAAAGATCAATCTCCTGTTGAGACAAGACATGTCTGAATCCATTCCTCCTGGAGAAGGAAGTAATGAACATTAAAGTTCTGCGTTTCTAAAATGGAATTTAATCAGATAGGTATCACTTAAGATTTTAAGCATGAGATACTATGTAAGTAATAATATATCTGGCCTGTAAAGCATTTTTCACTGCTCCACTTGGGAACTGAGTATATACTCAACAATATTCTTATTTCACAACGTGTGGATTTGTGACAATGGCTGAAAGAACTTTACGGCTCAAATTATAGGTTCCAATGCATTTTTGTTGCTGCTTAAGTGGTCAAATTAGAACTAAACACAGTATAAACTTTATCTGTACCACTTTCCTGTCTTTACAGATGTAAGTCATTTGGAAACCAAAACCAATTCCTGAGAGACAGGGGCAGGAAATTTTGGGACCCAGCATTAACATCCCTATTTTGGGGGCACTAATTTCCCCTCATCTCCTCCTCTTGTGCTCTCCAGCCATTATGTGTACAGTATGGTGAGCGGCAGAAGTGAGCCTTCCTTGGGAATAAACAATCAAACACCCCAGAGACATCCCAGGAGGCCCAGCCGGCCAACAGGGACTGGCTCCACTGTCTCTCCAGAGGGGTTTTCACAACCCACCAATGTCAAGCCTGTTTCGAGAATTCCTGTCTACTTCTTAAAACAAAAGTCCTTTTTGAGGGATTCGGCTAACATACTATATTACTTTATTGTTTAGAAAAAAACCTCTGCAAACTCACACAAGCTCTACCTGGTTGTTTATGTAGGCAGCAGAATAATAGTAAATGGACCCAAAAGTGGTTTTTATAATACAAAGTGACATGATATTAGCAGGAGATCAAAAGAAGCCCTGGGTATTGGATGGATTTCATGGATGGTTGAGACGAAGTCTGAAAATCTTTTCCTCTGGCTCTGAACAAAAACAAGTCCAGATATAAACAGGAAAAGACAACCAATATGAAATAGAAAAACGTACCTTTTGCAGTGGTCTTTACCCTAAAAATATCAAAAAAACACAAATTTTACTTAAGAATATCGTTCTTTAACATTTCTTCTAAGCCAGATGTTTTTCATTCAGTTTTGGGGACTGCCAACGTACTTTTAATTGACCCAAGTTATCTTCTGGCTTAGTTTTAGCTTGAATGTTCCCTTTCCAGCTCCTCAATACTCCTTTGTTCTTCTTTTCTACCCCAGTGTGGGCCCATGTGATCACGCAACTTAATGATTACAGCAATTACGTATCAATTCTTATTCAAGGCAACTCTTCCTTGCCTTCCTGGAGGAGCATCAAGTCACACCACCTCTGTTACACAATAACCAAAGATTTTTCTTTCAATAAATTGTCTTACAATGGCATCTTATAATACATACAAAACATTTTCTAAAGATATAAGTTTTAGGGACTTCCCTGGCGGTCCAGTGGTTGAGGCTTCACCTTCCAATGCAGGGGGTGCAGGTTCGATCCCTGGTCGGGGAGTCAAGATCCCACATGCCTTGTGGCCAAAAAACCAAAACATAAAACAGAAGCAATATTGTAACAAATTCAATAAAGACTTTAAAAGATGGGCCACATCAAAAAAAAATATATGTTTAAAAAATGTACCCATATCCCTGACATATAAGTCAGCCAGAAAGCCCCTAAAATTTCTCCATAATGTCATAACCAAGTGTGCGATTAGCAGGTTAACATGATTTTTACAAATTGTGAATTCACTCAACTGCTAAATCACAGGATACAAGACCTGGGTTGAACTTTTTCTTAAATAGTTTGCATGGGCAGACACTGGTGTGCTGTGTAGCTTCCTGTCCTGTCAAGTGCCTGGCAAGCAGGAATAGGGGAGGATGCTGAGCAGTGCCCATGGTCCTTCCTGAACCACACTGCTTCCTGCTGCATGTGACGATGGCTCAGAGTAGACTGGTCATCCTCAAAGGATGGGAGGAAAAATCACCACAGTTGTCGGCAGAAAGCTCCCAGTGGACGGCCTCCTCAGGTGCTTCCACGGGGGGGGAAAAAGCAGTCAAATACACCAGATAAAGTCCGAACCAAGGAGAAACAGTAACATAACTCTAAATAATAACCTACTCCTCAATGAAACAGTCATCTGAGAAAAAAAAAAAAAAAAAACTACCAGTTTTTTATTCTCAATGGAAAAAACAACAAAACCACAAATTGGAGCCATGGAGGTAAAATACACATGAAATGGAAAACATTCTCTTGTCCCAATCTACCCCCTCTGAATGCCGCTTTACCACGGGAGTTGTTTTACTGGGGCAAACAGAAGATTAAATACTGTACCTTTGATCAATTTGGAGTTTCTTACTTCTGTAAAAACGGGAATAAAAAATTGCCAGTTGATAAACAAAAAAAGAGCAAAATCCTTTAACAAAACTGTAAAGCTCTAAACACATACTTTATATTTTACCAATACAAGATGGTAAGGGGTTTAAAAAAAAAAAAAAAAAAAGAAAAGAAAAAAGATGGCTAGGAACTGGTGCCAAAGGAAAGGATAAAGTTTTTGGTGCTTTTTCTAAACTCCTGTCCTAAAAGTAGTGTTTTTCAATATTTTTCAAAAGAAAGATTACCGTGAATTCATCATTCTATCGTCCCAATTCATCTCTTCCTGTTTCTCTCCACTCCCCATAAACAAAAGGGAAGCAGAGTTCTGCCCAGCACCATTTGGTGGCCTTAGGAGGTGGCAAGGGCTCCCTGCTACACTCAGTTTTAACAAATATAAACAAGGAACAAGATCATTCTGCAGTTGTGTTTTAAGTCGCAGGTGTGCAACCTGACTTCATGAATTAAACCTCTTATGATAATTAAGTCATAATTTTTAAAATAATATTTACTTAAAAGAAAAAGGGAAAAAGAAAAGCTTCAAAACCAGAGTGTGATGCCCTGTTAAGTATGTTGAATGTGCATTCAAAGTATTGGAAAGCAGGCAATTTTACCGAAGGGCAATGTCACTAGGATACATAGATTATAATTATAAAAGAAAGTTTTGAAACATAAAGGTGCTCGTGGAAAAGAGTAAAGAGAGGAAACAAAGGCAAGGACACAATGAGCAGGTGCTTTGAGAGCAAGGCTCTGATAAATGACTTGGACACTGGCCCCAGGTCTGAGGTGGATGTCTGGCCAACAGTCTGGGGTCCGAGGAAGAAGAATACAATTGGCAGGATTCGAGAAGAGGGCACCGCTGCAGCCTCCAAACAAGTGTCTAGTTCTCACTCCCAAGTAGATGTGCTTTCCAGACTTCAACAAGGTCTCTTCAGGAGGACTTGCTCTCCGCCATGTAGTAACGATACAGAAAACCTAAGAGAATAGCACCTACGATGGGGAAGATCCAATACGACCAGTAGCTAGACGTTTGGGGGGGGTAGGAGGGAGAAGCAATAAAATCATGAACATTTCATACCAAATGTACCCTATCTTTCAACATTCACATTTTAATATTTTAAACATTTTTCACATTTTAATATTTTTATAGCAAAGAATTTTACTTGGGGAAATAAAAAAAAATCCAAAGATCTGGATTGAAGTTAAACAATAATTTTAAAAGGATTAAAAATGGAATGTATGGTATAATACCAAAAAAACATACACACCTCAGTATATATGTTTTCACAAAGACATAAAGTGGTTATCTCTGGGTTACGGGATTATGAAGAGTTTAAATTTTTCTACATGCTTTTTCACATATTCTACAATTAACATCTTTGAGCAGGAAAAAGCCACCATTTTATGTATATAATTATAAATTTAGAACCAATGATACCTAACACAACTGTTGATGATATTACATCTGCCCCACATGTATTTTTAAAATTTAATCCTCACAACAATCCTATGAAATAGGTATTATTATTCTCATTTTATATATGAAATACAAGCTTTGCTCCCAAAATCACAAAGGGAAGTTGGTCAAGCAGTCTGATTCCTATCCTGATTCCCATCCTCTTAATCCCTACTTAAGTTCAGACACATAGGCCACACACACATGCACACACACAACATACTGATAGTTCTAATAAAGTTAAATAAATGGTAGTTGGCTTAAAAAGTCCTGTAAGAATCTTTCCTCAGAGTTTCAGGACAGTCATTATTCTCCTTAAAATAATCCTTCCTGGGGATCCCCTTGGCGGTCCAGCGGTTAAGACTCTGCGCTTTCACTGCGGTGGCCCAGGTTCAATCCCTGGTTGGGGAACTAAGATCCTGCAAGCCACACAGCTGAAAAGATCCTTCTTCTCTAACAGAGCTTATTAGCTCTGCTAGTTTTAAGGTATAATTCTTCCATGATCCAAATGACCTGGCTGCCCCTCCACTTATGACATATGCAGTCTAGGTATTAAAAGGCTTTGAAGCCCAAAAAACCAGCTGAGGTTCAATAATAAAAATGATTCTCTTTGCCTAAACATGCCTAGCACTTTGTACATTTAAGTATGGCAGAAAGCTGTTCTGGACAAGTTTTGAATGTCAGCCAGGTAGCTTTGTTTAAAGACACAAGCAAGTGGGTCAGTATGTACAACAGCAATATGGCACAGGGAAACTTAAAAAGTAATCTCCCCAGAAGAGTAATGAATTCAGGTATCTTCCAGGGCAGCCACAAGGGACAAAAGAGTTCAAAACACGGAAGATAAAGTCTTCAGTGCACAAGACTGAGAATGGTTGACCACCAATCCTCATATAATCCTTTGGAACTTTACGGCCACTGAGAACAGAACCAGAGGAAACGCACTTATACTGCACCAAAGGAGATACAGATTCAACAACAACTACCTGGCCATAAGACAGAACGCTCTTCATTCAGATTTATTCAGGTTATTGCACATAGTTGTGACTCAGTTATTTTTTTATTTTTTTTTTTTTTTCTTTTTGCGGTATGCGGGCCTCTCACTGTTGTGGCCTCTCCCGTTGCGGAGCACAGGCTCCGGACGCGCAGGCCCAGCGGCCATGGCTCACGGGCCCAGCCGCTCCGCGGCATATGGGATCCTCCCAGACCGGGGCACGAACCCGCATCCCCTGCATCGGCAGGCGGACTCTCAACCACTGCGCCACCAGGGAGGCCCTGACTCAGTTATTTTTATTGCTTTGAAGTATTCCACTATATGAATATCCCAGAATGAATTCATTCATTTTACTAATGAGTGGTTATTTGGGTTGTTTCCAATATTTTAATATCTTGAATAATGTTGCTATGAGCATTCTAGTACGTGTTCACTGGTATACTTGTACACACATTTCTCTTGAGTGTGTATATATTCCTAGAAATGCAACTGCTGGGTCAGAAGTTATTATATTGTCAAATTTACTTGATAATGCCAAATTGTTTTCCACAGGGATTGTACCCATTTACATCTCCCTAAGACCCTAAAGAGGGCCTAAGAATATTGGTAATACACTTCCTAAACAACTCTTATTTTTAGAATTTTTAAAAATTTTCACCAATCTGGCAGGTGTGAAATATACCCTATGATTTTAATCTGCATCTCTCTGATGACAAATGAAATTAAACCTTTTTTATCCATATGCTTATATTTGTGCTTCCTCTTCTGTAAGGTGCTTGTTTAGGTCTTTTTCTCATATTCTACTAAGTTATTTTTTAATTGATTTGTAAAAATTCTTCATGTATTCTACATAGTAATTTTTAATCAGTTTTAAGTATAGTGTAAGTCTACTGCAAGTTTATGGCCTGTATTTTCAAATTCTTTATGGAGCTTTTAGATGAGCATAAATCCTTAATATTAAGAAAGCTGAAGTTACTAACAGTTTCCTTTAATTTCCACTTTTTAAAAATATTCTGTCCATCACCTCAAACAAAAAAGACATGGTACTTTTATGGGAAAAAAAGACATATTTTCTCTCTCTCTATGAAATGCTTTAAGTGGGTTCTCAGAAAGATAAAACAGCTCTATATAATCTCTATAAATTTTTACAAGCCAAGGATTCTATCTCAAGTAGAGACACTTAAGGGATGACAAGTGTATACCTTTCAGGGCTAATACTACTGTGTTAGTAACATTACTGCAAGGCATAAGTAAACCTTTGAGAAAGCACACATTCCTGAACATGACTGCAATACACAATTTTTTTCTTCTGTAAAATGTAATAATACATTTTTACATTTATTATTACATTTATAATATGTAAGGTAGGTGCAGAGTGGTTGTGAGGATTAAATGAGATTAAGTTTTTAGTGGAAGTTGCATAGCTTGGCTGAGCTACAGAGACTGGGCCTGAATTAACAGTAGTACTTGTCCATGCATACTTACCTCTTACTACATGTGATTCTAATTTATGTCACAACAAGATTTAAAAATTACTCAAGGCAAGAACTTTTTTGAGATTACTCAAGATGACTAAAATTGTAAAAATTAATTTTGCTAAAGCTAAGGAACTACTGAATTTGTAATTATTTTGACCAAAAAAGAATGAGCTGTCAAACTGTACTCTAAGTTATGTTACACATGTATATTTATGGAAGAACCTCTTTGCCACACAGTATGTTGAGCATAAAGAAATCTATTAAGGGAATACCAACCTTTTGCACGTATTATTTTTCGGAGGGTCCTGAAGAAGATGCATATTCAAAAACAAACAAACAAACAATCAAGATTAACACAGAGTATATAAATCTTCTCGAATAGTCATGCAAACTCTGAAGAACTTCATCTTTCATGCAATTTGATGTTTACAAATCCATATGTGATGGGAGGACTAGGAATTCTTTTTCTGATTAATATACAGGTATTCCCTAGTAAAGAACCACTAATGAAAGCTTAGAGAAATGACCTAAACTCTTTTTATTTGTAAAAAACAAACAAACAAACAAAAAAAAAAAGCCACTGGTACAAACTATATTGCAATGAACTAATTTGCAGTCACAATGGTAAGCCTGGTTCACCGTGGCTTGCCACTGGCAGTAGCTAAGATCACATTTTGTGAAAAGACTGTTAAAAAATAAAAACTCCTGTCTTGTAACATAGAGATCAACTGGGAAATGCTCAAAAGCATGCAGATTACTGCTTTGTGGCTTAGAGAAGTGAACTGGTTTACTCTCTGAAATCGTAATAATTACGATTAGAGACCTTAGGGCTTATTTCACAATGAAAACAGCAAGAATGGAGCTAGGGGAAAGAAAATACCAAAATAAACTTAAAAACAAAAATCTGGCAGTAACAAGTAACAAGGTACTTATACATGTGACAACACTGATGAACCTTAAATGTTACATGAACTGAAAGAAACCAAAGACCATGTATCATATAAAGTCCATTTACATGAAATGTTCCGAATAGGCAAACTGAGAGGCAGAAAAGTAGATTAGTGGTTTCCTAGGGCTGGGAGAAGAGGAGCGGGAGGGAACTGGAAAATGACTGCTAAAGGTTACGTGGTTTCTTTCTGGAGTGATGAAAATGGTCCGAAATTAATTTGTGATTATGGTTGCACAACTCTGAATAGACTAAAAACCCTTGACTTATACAGCTTAAATAGGTGAACTGGATGGCATGTGAATTATACCTTAATAAAGTTGATACTAAATTTTTAAATTCAATTTATGTAAATATCAAATGAAGTTATGGATTTCATTAATTAGTTGTATAGTACAAAAAAGCCTGCTAACTTACTGCCAGAGGACAATAATCCATTAGCATAAGTTACTGCTGCCCAAAAGATCTTCTTTTTTTTTTTTTTTTTTTTTTTTTTCTTTTTGCGGTATGCGGGCCTCTCACTGTTGTGGCCTCCCCCGTTGCGGAGCACAGGCTCCGGATGCGCAGGCCCAGCGGCCATGGCTCACGGGCCCAGCCGCTCCGCGGCATATGGGATCCTCCCAGACCGGGGCACGAACCCGTATCCCCTGCATCGGCAGGCGGACTCTCAACCACTTGCGCCACCAGGGAGGCCCTCCAAAAGATCTTCTTTGCCAATATGCAATAATATGCCAAAGTATGGACACATAACTACAGATTTCAGTAACCTCCAAGATTCCCAAAAACCCTACATACATACTGGCCTAGATATTTTAGAGCAGACCATGACATTAGTTTTAATTTCATATACCCAAAACATTGTCATGCAAATGAATACATGCCCCAAACTTGAAAGAAATCGCCTATAGGCAAGTAAAACTTCCAATAAAAAGTTTTAGATAAATCCTATTAAGATACTATTACACTTCTTTGAGACCCCAGTGTTAACAATCTGGGACATTTCTCCTTGAATAGAATGAGTCAGGCTAGCTAAAACATGTTACGGTCAATCTTTGAGAAATACAGCAAGTGTTTTGCAGATTTGGAAGGCTGGGGTGGTAATGACGGCTGTGTGTGCGTCTCACTTACAACGTTGCCTTTTTAAAGCTTTTTTTTTTTTTAACTTATTTATTTATTTATTTATTTTTGGCTGTGTTGGGTCTTTGTTGCTGCGCGGGGGCTTTTCTCTAGTTGTGGCGAGCGGGGACTAGTCTTCGTTGCGGTGCACAGGCTTCTCACTGCGGTGGCTTCTCTTGTTGTGGAGCATGGGCTAGGCGCACGGGCTCCGTAGTTGTGGCATGTGGGCTCTAGAGCGCAGGCTCAGTAGTTGTGGCGCAGGGGCTTAGTTGCTCCGTGGCATGTGGGGTCTTCCTGGACCAGGGCTCGAACCCGTGTCCCCTGCATTGGCAGGCGGGTTCTCAACCACTGCGCCACCAGGGAAGCCCAACATTGCCTTTTTTTTTTTTTTTTTGCTGTACGTGGGCCTCTCACTGTTGTGGCCTCTCCCGTTGCGGAGCACAGGCTCTGGCCGCGCAGGCTCAGCGGCCATGGCTCACGGGCCCAGCCGCTCCGCGGCATGTGGGATCCTCCCTGACCGGGACACGATCCCGCGTCCCCTGCATCGGCAGTCGGACTCTCAACCACTGCGCCACCAGGGGAGCCCCCAATATTGCCTTTTAAATATTCCACTACAGTAGCCAAGAAATAATTGAATTCTATCAAGAAAATTCCACGGTCTTTTATGCTTTCTTTATCCACACATATACCAATGATTTGTATACATTTTTTGGAACAAAAAATGTAGACTTAGTATTAAAAAAAAAAGCGGAGGTAATCTGAAAGGCTTACATGAAAGCAAGACGGAGTAATATATGTATTATGATGTTTAACCTATAACCACATTAAATCCGTTAGTTCATATAAATGGATTCTCTATTTCAAAGTTTTTAGCCTCTTTTACAACCAAAAGCACTGGTGTGTGCTAACTAGAGTGAGCCTCAGACAACGTAGTAAGCAAGTGAGAGAAGAAAGTGAGGGGGAGAGAGGCCAGACGAATCAAGACCGTAATATACTGAAATTGTAATAGTTCGTAATAAGCAATAAAAATTTTAAAATATACATGGTTTCCTTCCTTCCTTCCTCCCTGCCTCCCTCCCTCTCTTTCTTTTAACTAAGTACCTCAACCCCTGTTTTAAGAGCAATCTAGGAAAGAAAAGAGAAGGAAGCTTATCCTCTTTAGAATACCAAGAGCCAAATAAATGCCAAAGTGACTCCGCTTTTGATCAACTATAAATGAAAGAGTTTTTTAAGGCGCTGCTCTTGTAGCCAAGTGTCTCGGCCAAGTTTGGAAAGAAGCCAAATAAGTTATTTTTAATTTAACAAAATTAAGAAGAAGAGGGTTCTATTAACACAAAACCTTCCTTCATCTTCACCCTTCCAGTCTCTCCGTGTACAGCTCCCCCGTTCTCATTTCCACTCCAGAGCTCTGTGCTGAATCTAACAGATGCTTAGGTGAAATTCCTACAGTTTATGATTGACTTTAATTTACCCCTGTGGGTGTTCAGGCGTATCTTGGCTGGTTATGTTCTTGCCCACATTTTAATTGACATGCAAGATTGGTCAGGAGAAGTGACTGCTCCCCATCTTTGGCATGGATAGTAGTAATTGCAATACTATATGATTTTAGTTACAAGAGAGCAGTTCAAATCCAGAGTTCTACCAAAAGCCTTACCAAGTGATTAATATGCATGCTTCTTTATTCTCCAATGAGTCTGGAATCCAATTCCAAACAACCAGATTGCTTTAAGTCCACTCTGATTTTAGTCCAAAATTAACAGAAATTAACTGTTTAAGTATGGTGGTTCCTAAAGTTCAAGATTCACTAAGCCTTTAATTCCCTCATAAAATAAATAAGTAAATAAATATATTTATATACATACAAATACTAAACATGGACTTTGTAGGACAAGAGGAAATATTTCATAATATTTGAGTAACCTTTTTATTAAAGCTGATTATAACTGAAATTATGTCTAATATCCTCAAGCTCAATGCTAAATCAGTTTCCTCACCTGTGAACTGAAAGGCTCAAATCAGATGAACCTGAATTCTAAAGTCATATTCAATTAACTCAACACAATTTTCCGACCCAAGGGCATTTTAGCAAAACCTACAAGAGCAGACTTCTAAAGATTAGAGAGAAGTTAATACCATTCTCCCACGTCCAAGAAGGAAGACTGAAGAAGCACAACCACACAGAGATGTTTCTATTTTCCAGCACGTACGTAAAGGTGTGTTCTTCCAGATACTCTTCTGAGAGACAGTGTGCCGTGAGTACCAACCCTCTCTGATGTGGTTAAAAGAATGATAAAGAAATGTCGTAATTGGCAAACATATGCGAAGGGATTTGGGGGTCAGTGGGGGGTGATTTCACTATGAACCCTGTTTATGAAAAAAACATGGGAGGAGAACACATGCTTAAGGAATGGGGTACTTTGTCACCAGAACATAAACCTAGGAAGCAATGCACCAAAATTATAGTTATGATGCATTAAAACATATACACAGAGCGTTACGTGTATCTTCAGCCTAAACAGTTTATACTTAGACTTTCAGAGGTTTAAATAAAAGGGAAATATAAGGTATATAAGAAGCTTATGTTTTAATTCCTAAATTGAATGTTAGCCATTCCAAGAGATTCCAAGTATTTAAAATTGGAAGAAGTGGATTTTAAACCATAGGACACCTTCAGCAAACTTAATGAGTATTTGGGTGGTCTGGTAGTTTTTGCAGCTTTTTATTTAGAATAATTTGGTTTCTATGTGGCCAGAAACTTATGAAAAACAACTTGGGAACTTTGGGCTTCAAACACTACTGCAAAGGATTTCCCCCCCATAATACAATGGACTGTGTAACATTAGTTAACACTATATAAATTTTAGTTTTAGGTTCATCATACAACCTAAAGTATATTATTTCAATATTTTCATGGCCATGTGGTGTGGATCTTGAGGACAGCCTTCTCATGACGCTCTAATGTACTAAAATTTCTTTCTAGATGAGAATACAGTTTAACAATTACTGTCTTATAAAGCATAAATCCCTAGAGTCAGCCCAGTCATATAAATAATATTTCCCTGTACATAAGGGCAAATTCAAAGATGAAAAACACCTGCTAAAACAAATTTCTATACGACTCTCTCAAGACCCCATTATAAGATACATAAGACATCACTGAAGAAAAAAAATTAAAACAGACACTAATTTCTACTGGGACCTAAGAAGTGAAAAACTTGTTATAACATTGGAGGGCTGATTTGCAAAAGATGTTACCTTGTCCTTCTGACATCTTGCTTTGCAAAACTACACATCATTTCTAAATAAAGCATTACAAGAAGACACTAAGCCTTCAGATTCCTCAGAAAAGGGTATTTTGTCTTTCAAGAGTGATCTTGCCGTTACATTCTATGCTTTATTTCAAAAGATTACGTTACAAAATACAAATGTTAGTGGGAAAAAAAACAGGCAACAATGAAACCACCATACAAAATTCTTTGGTGAATAGCAAGCACTACTCATCTAAAGGGCATCTGCATACCCATTTTAAATGTTAATAAATTAGATATGATAGGAATATTTAACAATTCTTAAAAGGAAATTTTTAGTATGATGCAACCAACTAACTACATTACATAACTATAAAGCATGCATTCTTTTTAGTTTCCCTCCCATAAAAGAGAAGGTAAACTGAATGTATGTACGTATAATACTTTACGTACGTGTAATAGAAAACTGTATAACAAAAGTCTGTAGCATCTGGGAGAAAAAAATGTATCTGCCTTTAAATGCAAGTTATAAATTGCTTCTAACATAGATGGAGTTTACTAAATTTCAAAGGTTAAATTTTTTAAGTTAAAAAATGAAGTTTAAGAAACATGTTAAGGGACTTCCCTGGTGGCGCAGTGGTTAAGAATCCGCCTGCCAATGCAGGGGACATGGGTTCAACCCCTGGTCCAGGAAGATCCCACATGCCACATAGCAACTAAGCCCGTGTGCCACAACTACTGAGCCTGCACTCTAGAGCCCATGAGCCACAACTACTGAGCCTGCGTGCCACAACTACTGAAGCCTGCATGCCTAGAGCCCGTGCTCCTCAACAAGAAGTCACCACAATGAAGAGCAGCCCCTGCTCACCACAACTACAGAAAGCCCATGTGCAGCAACGAAGACCCAACGCAACCAAAAAAAAAACAACAAAAAAAAACCATGTTAAGCCTTTATAGAGACGATCTTACTTCCTTAAAAAAAAGAAACAGATCAAATCCTGTTACAACAAATGTCATCTCATCAAAGTTTTTGTCTATGGAATACTAAGTATTAAAGAGAATGAGAGAGATCTTTATAAACTGATAAGGAACAATCACTAAGATAAAATTTTTTAGTAGAAAGAAGCAAGGGGCAGAACAGCACCTATGAGATTTTTAAAGGAAGGGATGGTTGGTCTGTCTACTGATCAGTCTATCTATCCATCCATCCACCTATTTATATTTATGTATGCACAGAATCTCTTTGGAAGAGTAAACAAGAAAATGATAGCTGGTTACCTCAGGAGAAGGGGAACTGGGAGACAGAGCTGGCGATGGCAGTCATTTTTTTTTTTTTTTTTTTGGAGATTTCCCTTGTAAATGTGAATTGCTTCTACTGGTTTTCAGAGCTTGTTTTCTGTCTGCTGGGTTTTTTTGTTTGTTTGTTTTTGTTTTTTGTTTTTTATTACTTAGCCTAAAATAATTCTTAAGCTTGTTGAAATAAAATTCATAATTTATGGCAAGATGACAAAATTCCCTCCCCTTTAGTGTGTATTGAACATCTGCATTATTCAGATCTCCTTAGGAAAAAATATTCCTTCTAATCCCATCAATGGTCACAACTCCTTAGGAGATAACCTCCCTTCTTAATCTTGTAAGGAGTCATGATGACCCATGACCCACTACTGTTTGTACCTGTAGATCTAGGTTGCGTAAACTGTGTAAAATATGTCATTTAATGTACAGCCCTGTCTCAAAAACCTATATAACTGTGCTTTGACCTCTAATGGGCAGAACAGTTCTGCAAGCTCTCTGAGAGGTTGTTCCTGAGTTATAATCCTCAGTTTGGCTCAAATAAACTTTTCCGTAAGTTTCTTAGATCGCTTTATTAATTCTTTTGTCAGCATGCTAAAGAGGCATGTTTTATTTATTTTTTATTTTTTTAATTTTATTTTATTTTATTTTTTTGCTTTATAACAAATTTAATCAGTTATACATATACATATGTTTCCATATCCCCTCCCTTTTGCGTCTCCCTCCCACCCTCCCTATCCCACCCCTCCAGGCGGTCACAAAGTACCGAGCTGATCTCCCTGTGCTATGCGGCTGCTTCCCACTAGCTATCTACCTCACGTTTGGTAGTGTATATATGTCCATGCCGCTCTTTCACTTTGTCACAGCTTACCCTTCCCCCTCCCCATATCCTCAAGTCCATTCTCTAGTAGGTCTGTGTCTTTATTCCAGTCTTACCCCTATGTTCTTCATGACATTTTTTTTTCTTAAATTCCATATATATGTGTTAGCATACAGTATTTGTCTTTCTCTTTCTGACTTACTTCACTCTGTATGACAGACTCTAGGTCTATCCACCTCATTACAAATAGCTCAATTTCATTTCTTTTTATGGCTGAGTAATATTCCATTGTATATATGTGCCACATCTTCTTTACCCATTCATCCGATGATGGACACTTAGGTTGTTTCCATCTCCGGGCTATTGTAAATAGGGCTGCTATGAACATTTTGGTACATGTCTCTTTTTGAATTATGGTTTTCTCAGGGTATATGCCCAGTAGTGGGATTGCTGGGTCATATGGAAGTTCTATTTGTAGTTTTTTAAGGAACCTCCATACCGTTCTCCATAGCGGCTGTACCAATTCACATTCCCACCAGCAGTGCAAGAGTGTTCCCTTTTTTCCACACCCTCTCCAGCATTTATTGTTTCTAGATTTTTTGATGATGGCCATTCTGACTGGTGTGAGATGATATCTCATTGTAGTTTTGATTTGCATTTCTCTAATGAGTAAAGATGTTGAGCATCCTTTCATGTGTTTGTTGGCAGTCTGTATATCTTCTGTGGAGAAATGTCTATTTAGGTCTTCTGCCCATTTTTGGATTGGGTTGTTTGTTTTTTGTTATTGAGCTGCATGAGCTGCTTATAAATTTTGGAGATTAATCCTTTGTCAGTTGCTTCATTTGCAAATATTTTCTCCCATTCTGAGGGTTGTCTTTTGGTCTTGTTTATGGTTTCCTTTGCTGTGCAAAAGCTTTTAAGTTTCATTAGGTCCCATGTGTTTATTTTTGTCTTTATTTCCATTTCTCTAGGAGGTGGGTCCAAAAGGATCTTGCTGTGATTTATGTCATAGAGTGTTCTGCCTATGTTTTCCTCTAAGAGTTTGATAGTGTCTGGCCTTACATTTAGGTCTTTAATCCATTTTGAGCTTATTTTTGTGTATGGTGTTAGGGAGTGATCTAATCTCATACTTTTACATGTTCCTATCCAGTTTTCCCAGCACCACTTATTGAAGAGACTGTCCTTTCTCCACTGTACATTCCTGCCTCCTTTATCAAAGATAAGGTGACCATATGTCCGTGGGTTTAACTCTGGGCTTTCTATCCTGTTCCATTGATCTATCTTTCTGTTTTTGTGCCAGTACCATACTGTCTTGATTACTGTAGCTTTGTAGTATAGTCTGAAGTCAGGGAGCCTGATTCCTCCAGCTCCATTTTTCGTTCTCAAGATTGCTTTGGCTATTCGGGGTCTTTTGTGTTTCCATACAAATTGTGAAATTTTTTGTTCTAGTTCTGTGAAAAATGCCAGTGGTAGTTTGATAGGGATTGCATTGAACCTGTAGATTGCTTTGGGTAGTAGAGTCATTTTCACAATGTTGATTCTTCCAATCCAAGAACATGGTACATCTCTCCATCTATTTGTATCATCTTTAATTTCTTTCATCAGTGTCTTATAATTTTCTGCATACAGGTCTTTAGTCTCCTTAGGTAGGTTTATTCCTAGATATTTTATTCTTTTTGTTGCAATGGTAAATGGGAGTGTTTCCTTGATTTCACTTTCAGATTTTTCATCATCAGTATATAGGAATGCCAGAGATTTCTGTGCATTAATTTTGTATCCTGCAACTTTACCAAATTCATTGATTAGCTCTAGTAGTTTTCTGGTAGCATCTTTAGGATTCTCTATGTATAGTATCATGTCATCTGCAAACAGTGACAGCTTTACTTCTTCTTTTCCAATTTGGATTCCTTTTATTTCCTTTTCTTCTCTGATTGCTGTGGCTAAAACTTCCAAAACTAGGTTGAATAAGAGTGGTGAAAGTGGGCAACCTTGTCTAGTTCCTGATCTTAGTGGAAATGGTTTCAGTTTTTCACCATTGAGGACGATGCTGGCTGTGGGTTTGTCATATATGGCCTTTATTATGTTGAGGAAAGCTCCCTCTATGCCTACTTTCTGCAGGGTTTTTATCATAAATGGGTGTTGAATTTTGTCGAAAGCTTTCTCTGCATCTATTGATCATATGGTTTTTCTCCTTCAATTTGTTAATATGGTGTATCACGTTGATTGATTTGCGTATATTGAAGAATCCTTGCATTCCTGGAATAAACCCCACTTGATCATGGTGTATGATCCTTTTAATGTGCTGTTGGATTCTGTTTGCTAGTATTTTGTTGAGGATTTTTGCATCTATGTTCATCAGTGATATTGGCCTGTAGTTTTCTTTCTTTGTGACATCCTTGCCTGGTTTTGGTATCAAGGTGATGGTGGCCTCGTAGAATGAGTTTGGGAGTGTTCCTCCCTCTGCTATATTTTGGAAGAGTTTCAGAAGGATAGGTGTTAGCTCTTCTCTAAATGCTTGATAGAATTCGCCTGTGAAGCCATCTGGTCCTGGGCTTTTGTTTGTTGGAAGATTTTTTATCACAGTTTCAATTTCAGTGCTTGTGATTGGTCTGTTCATATTTTCTATTTCTTCCTGATTCAGTCTTGGCAGGTTGTGCATTTCTAAGAATTTGTCCATTTCTTCCAGGTTGTCCATTTTATTGGCATAGAGTTGCTTATAGTAATCTCTCATGATCTTTTGTATCTCTGTAGTGTCAGTTGTTACTTCTCCTTTTTCATTTCTAATTCTATTGATTTGAGTCTTCTCCCTTTTTTTCTTGATGAGTCTGGCTAATGGTTTATCAATTTTGTTTATCTTCTCAAAGAACCAGCTTTTAGTTTTATTGATCTTTGTTATCGTTTCCTTCATTTCTTTTTCATTTATTTCTGATCTGATTTTTATGATTTCTTTCCTTCTGCTAACTTTGGGATGTTTTTGTTCTTCTTTCTCTAATTGCTTTAGGTGCAAGGTTAGGTGGTTTATTCGAGATGTTTCCTGTTTCTTAAGGTGGGATTGTATTGCTATAAACTTCCCTCTTAGAACTGCTTTTGCTGCATCCCATAGGTTTTGGGTCGTCGTGTCTCCATTGTCATTTGTTTCTAGGTATTTTTTAATTTCCTCTTTGATTTCTTCAGTGATCACTTCGTTATTAAGTAGTGTATTGTTTAGCCTCCATGTGTTTGTATTTTTTACAGACCTTTTCCTGTAATTGATGTCTAGTCTCATAGCATTGTGGTCGGAAAAGATACTTGATACAATTTCAATTTTCTTAAATTTACCAACGCTTGATTTGTGACCCAAGATATGATCTATCCTGGAGAATGTTCCATGAGCACTTGAGAAAAATGTGTATTCTGTTGTTTTTGGATGGAATGTCCTATAAATATCAATTAAGTCCATCTTGTTTAATGTATCATTTAAAGCTTGTGTTTCCTTATTTATTTTCATTTTGGATGATCTGTCCATTGGTGAAAGTGGGGTGTTAAAGTCCCCTACTATGATTGTGTTACTGTCAATTTCTCCTTTTATGGCTGTTAGTATTTGCCTTATGTATTGAGGTGCTCCTATGTTCGGTGCATAAATATTTACAATTGTTATATCTTCTTCTTGGATCGATCCCTTGATCATTATGTAGTGTCCTTCTTTGTCTCTTCTAGTAGTCCTTATTTTAAAGTCTATTTTGTCTGATATGAGAATTGCTACTCCAGCTTTCTTTTGGTTTCCATTTGCATGGAATATCTTTTTCCATCCCCTTACTTTCAGTCTGTATGTGTCTCTAGGTCTGAAGTGGGTCTCTTGTAGACAGCATATAGATGGGTCTTGTTTTTGTATCCATTCAGCCACTCTGTGCCTTTTGGTGGGAGCATTTAGTCCATTTACATTTAAGGTAATTATCGATATGTATGTTCCTATTCCCATTTTCTTAATTGTTTTGGGTTCATTATTGTAGGTCTTTTACTTCTGTTGTGTTTCTTGCCTAGAGAAGTTCCTTTAGCATTTGTTGTAAAGCTGGTTTGGTGGTGCTGAACTCTCTCAGCTTTTGCTTGTCTGTAAACGTTTTAATTTCTCCATCAAATCTGAATGAGATCCTTGCTGGGTAGAGTAATCTTGGTTGCAGGTTTTTCTCCTTCATCACTTTAATTATGTCCTGCCACTCCCTTCTGGCTTGTAGAGTTTCTGCTGAGAGATCAGCTGTTATCCTGATGGGGATTCCCTTGTGTGTTATTTGTTGTTTTTGCCTTGCTGCTTTTAATATGATTTCTTTGTGTTTAATTTTTGACAGTTTGATTAATATGTGTCTTGGCGTATTTCTCCTTGGATTTATTCTGTATGGGACTCTCTGTGCCTCCTGGACTTGATTAACTATTTCCTTTCCCATATTAGGGAAGTTTTCAACTATAATCTCTTCAAATATTTTCTCAGTCCCTTTCTTTTTCTCTTCTTCTTCTGGAACCCCTATAATTCGAATGTTGGTGCGTTTAATGTTGTCCCAGAGGTCTCTGAGACTGTCCTCTGTTCTTTTCATTCTTTTTTCTTTATTTTGCTCTGCAGCAGTTATTTCCACTATTTTATCTTCCACCTCACTTATCCGTTCTTCTGCCTCAGTTATTCTGCTATTGATCCCATCTAGAGTATTTTTTATTTCATTTATTGTGTTTTTAATCGATGCTTGATTCATCTTTAGTTCTTCTAGGTCCTTGTTAACTGTTTCTTGCATTTTGTCTATTCTATTTCCAAGATTTTGGATCTGGGAAATAGAATCTTGGATCATCTTTACCATCATTATTCTGAATTCTTTTTCAGGTAGACTGCCTATTACCTCTTCATTTGTTAGGTCTGGTGGGTTTTTATCTTGCTCTTTCTCCTGCTGTGTGTTTTTCTGTCTTCTCATTTTGCTTATGTTACTGTGTTTGGGGTCTCCTTTTTGCAGGCTGCAGGTTCGTAGTTCCCGTTGTTTTTGGTGTCTGTCCCCAGTGGCTAAGGTTGGTTTAGTGGGTTGTGTAGGCTTCCTGGTGGAGGGGACTAGTGCCTGTGTTCTGGTGGATGAGGCTGGATCTTGTCTTTCTGGTGGGCAGGTCCACGTCTGGTGGTGTGTTTTGGGGTGTCTGTGGACTTTTTATGATTTTAGGCCACCTCTCTGCTAATGGGTGGCGTTGTGTTCCTGTCTTGCTAGTTGTTTGGCTTAGGGTGTCCAGCACTGTAGCCTGCTGGTCGTTGAGTGAAGCTGGGTGCTGGTGTTGAGATGGAGATCTCTGGAAGATTTTCGCCGTTTGATATTATGTGGAGCTGGGAGGTCTCTTGTGGACCAGTGTCCTGAAGTTGGCTCTCCCACCTCAGAGGCACAGCACTGACTCCTGGCTCCTCAATTTGGGATGATGTGTTGTCTATTCATGTATTCCACAGATGCAGGGTACATCAAGTTGATTGTGGAGCTTTAATCCGCTGCTTCTGAGGCTGCTGGGAGAGGTTTCCCTTTCTCTTCTTTGTTCTCACAGCTCCTGGGTCTCAGCTTTGGATTTGGCCCCGCCTCTGCGTGTAGGTCGCCAGAGGGCGTCTGTTCTTCGCTCAGATAGGACAGGGTTAAAGGAGCAGCCTCTTCGGGGACTCTGGCTCACTCAGGCCGGGAGGGAGGGAGGGGCACGGAGTGCGGGGCGAGCCTGCAGCGGCAGAGGTCGGCGTGACGTTGCACCAGCCCGAGGCGCACCGTGCGTTCTCCCAGGGAAGCCGCCCCTGGATCCCGGGACCCCGGCAGTGGCGGGCTGCACAGGCTCCCGGAAGGGCGGTGTGGGCAGTGACCTGCGCTCGCACACAGGCTTCTTGGCGGCGGCAGCAGCAGCCCCAGCGTCCCACGCCTGTCACTGGGTTCCGCGCTTTCAGTCGCGACTCGCGCCCGTCCGTGGAGCCCCTTTAAGCAGCGCTCTTAATCCCCTCTCCTCGCGCACCAGGAAACCAAGAGGGAAGAAAAAGTCTCTTGCCTCTTCGGCAGCTCCAGAGTTTTCCCGGACTCCCTCCCGGCTAGCTGTGGCACATTAGCCCCCTTCAGGCTGAGTTCTCGCCGCCAGCCCCAGTCCTCTCCCTGCGCTCCGACCGAAGCCCGAGCCTCAGCTTCCAGCGCTGCGCGCCCCGGCAGGAGAGCAGACAAGCCTCTCGGGCTGGTGAGTGCCGCTCGGCACCGATCCTCTGTGTGGGGATCTCTCCGCTTTGCCCTACCCAGGTATGTGGGGAGTTTCTTGCCTTTTGGGAGGTCTGGGGTCTTCTGCCAGCGTTCAGTAGGTGTTCTGTAGGAGTTGTTCCACGTGTAGCTGTATTTCTGGTGTATCCGTGGGGAGGAAGGTGTTCTCCGCGTCTTCGGCAGTCATTTTTATAGTACACTTTTTTGTACTATTTGAAATTTTAACCATGTACAACACAAACTACCCATTCAAAAAAGTTAAACGGAAAAATGGTCAGGTTATTGGGTCTATGCACCGTAATGAGATTTGACTAGTGAAGCAGTTGAACTGTCACCTAGATAATATCTGTTGAATAAATGAATGAAATGGTGCCATTTTTTTTTAGTCAGGTTAGCATTTGTATGTTCCTTATCTCCTGAACTGAAGGTAGACTGAGTGCTAAAAATGTTAACCAAGAAGTAAACCCACAATCCAAAGAGAGACCTCATGGACCACAAATGTGTCTAGGTTACTTTAGCACAGTAGGCAGGCAGGCAAACTGGCACAGAAAACACTGTTTCTAAGGTGAGTTTTCATAACTCAAAGCAGACCAGAAAAGTGTTAACTTAAGTATGAATGGAAGATTGATGGCTCTCAGCATGGGGATTAATCCAGCCAGGAAGAGATTTAGAGACAAAAAGGTTTTTTAATTCTAGTTAGTTATCTTTGACTGAAGCAGGTAAGAAAAACATCTGTTGCCAGATCTGTAGTTTTTAAGCTTTTAAGTTTTAGTATTGTGACAAACATTTCAGGGTCTTGAACCTCAGGCATTATCAGTCTAACAAGGAAACAATGGTGACCATCAATTATTTATTTACTCATGTCATAGCAAAAGCAGTATGAAAGGTAGTTTCCAAAATACTGGGGAAAAGTTTCTGATTTACACTCTAGAATAGCATGTTTTGGGTGCTTTTTTTAAAAAAGTTTTTTTGAGGGGGTAGAGAGGTAGTTTCAGGCAGGGAAGAGACATGGAGCTTGGAGCTGTGGAGGGAGGAGAGAAGCAGAAAAATAAAGGAAGAATGAAAATGAAAACTCTGTCGCATAAGGCAGACACCTCTTAATTAGGCATTAAAAAAAAATCACTTCCTCACAAGAGGTTCTGCAACCTTAACCAAAAGAAAGGAAAGTATTAATGAAATGAACTTTACATTTACTTCTTCATGGTGAATGTAAAAAAAATTGAGGGCTTCCCTGGTGGCGCAGTGGTTGAGAGTCTGCCTACCGATGCAGGGGACGCGGGTTCGTACCCCGGTCCGGGAGGAGCCCACATGCCGCGGAGCGGCTGGGCCCGTGAACCATGGCTGCTGAGCCTTGCGTGTCTGGAGCCTGTGCTCCGCAATGGGAGAGGCCACAACAGTGAGAGGCCCACGTACAGAAAAAAAAAAAAAAAAAAAAAATTGAGAAAAGAGACACCTGCAGCCTAGGCACAGAAGTGCCTCTTTAAAACCCATGTAAGAAATAAATGTGAAGGATCAAGAATTTCTTCCTGGAACCAAAATCAGGCTGGACTATAGCTCTATGACAACCTATGTAGGTGGTCTTAGATCTGCCTGAAGTACAGCAGTGTGACTGGAAACACTCAATAATCAGACTCTCTATTTAATGGAGACTATCCTTTGGGTATAGCAGACATGATAAAAACAGCCTTGAAAACACTGCCTTTAATCACTCTTTAAGCCAGGCTGGGGCCAAACTACATTTGGAGACTTCTGAATTTTTACAGAATTTCACCAAATCTCACCAGCTAAAAGGGTTTCTTTTTCTTTATTTCTTACAAAAAGTCCAAGGCTCAACAGTTTTAATTTATCTGAGACATCTCTAGTTAATTCTTTGGCCTATATATAGAAGGCAGACAGTGCTTTCCACAGAAGAGAACTAAAGTTCCCCGTTTTCAAATGAAAAGATGGGCATGTCATTCAGCACAGTCTGGTGCCTGGCTATCTGGGTTACTTTAAGTGCAAATTCCCACCTCCAGAGATCATGAATCAGTAGTAGTAATGGCAGCCCAGGAAATATACATTTCAGAAAACATGCCAAGAGATTACAATACAGGTGGTACAAGGAATAGCATTTGAGAAACACTGCTCTCCATTCCTAAGAATGGTCCTAACTACATACTATACTACCAAGGAAGAAAAACGGCAACAAGAAGCAATTTGTAGACTTCTAGACATTATAACTCCCCCATAATTTTATTTGTCTTAAACATAATGGGTGTTCTCACAGTGCTGTGCAGAAGTGGCTTATGCCTCCTGGATACAAGGTGCATCTCTTGTACAAATGGGAACATCCCTTGAATCAAACGTTGACCTCTGAGAGCAATGCTTTCTGGACATGTTCAATATACCAAACAAGCCATGCTTAGCTCGAATTTTACCTTAATTACACAAGTGAAGATTCAAGAATGGATAGTACATGTGTTAGGAGGGGAGGACAAACAAACCAACAGTGCTCACAAAGCATTTAAAGAACTATTTCATGCCCCCTTCATAAACAATTCAACAGTTCAGAGTAGCAGAGTGCAGCAGGATGGAAGCGTTAATTTACACAAGCACTCTGGATGGCAGAGCAACAGGCGGCAGATACCATCAAGCAATCTCTTGAATTGAAAGAATTCTTGTGTATAGGCCAACTTTAATTGCTGTGTCACATGAGTTCAGTAACACCAGCTCAATGAGGAAAGGGAAGCAAGAAGCTAGAAGGAGGAAGAGAGGAGGGAGCATTGCCTCCATGATGTTCTGGGTGACAACTAACTGCTGTCCCTTTAAATTAGAGGGTAGGGGAAGAGTCAAGGAAAATAGCGAGAAAAAAGTGGGGGAATAAGGGAGATGAACCATCCAGCTGGTGGGAAGCAAAAAGGCTTTCATATTTTCTTCCTGGTACATTATGCAGTACACATTAAGGTTTTCAAATATTTAATCTTTTGTTTTTGCGGTATCACTGTGTGAATGGGAAGGGTGTGTAGGCCTATTTGAGCCTACACCATAGGGGAATAGGGACAGAAAGGCCTTTTCCAGTCAATTACTCAATTGTTCCAGTCTACAACTCATTCTAAGACTTGCAAGAGTAAATCGACCTTCCAATTCTTTTTCCAACACAGAAGCAATTATTAGCATCTATACTATTAAATGTAAGAATAAGAAATACTTTTCTACAACTGAACCTATAAACTAATTTCTTTCAAAGCAATACGGGGCATGGCTTTAGAGTTTCAATTTTTAAAAAAACGAATAGAAGCATGAATAAAATGTTCCTACTGTTCAAGACTCAGCTATTCTTTTTTCCTGAGATGGTACTGAGTCCAAATTCCTGAAAAACAGGATTTTTGTTTGGGGGAAAAGTAAACACTTCTCTTGTTACAATACATTAAAAAAAAAAAAGCAACTTTATGTGAGTAAATAGAAATATAAACACTTGAAAGACACAAGAGAAATAGAGGACTTCTTACCTTGCCATCACTTCCAGGTTTAAGGTCATTCTGTTTAAAGAGCAAAACAAATAATACTTTAAGACACATCTAAACGAACTCTCATTACCTGCTTATTTCTAACTTTGGAACATCAGACTACATTCTGGTAGTAGTAATTCCCTGGGAGATGCCAGGGTCTACAGAAGGGTACTGCCCACTCCCCCACCCCTGCATCCCTGACTCTGAGCATTATCAGGGTCCCTTGTTAGAATGATATGGTTTTAAAAGCCCATAGTTACCACTTTTAGCAATGAATTTGCAAGGCCAAACTACTATTTTAGGTAGAGATATTAACTGCATTACAAAAAAAATCAATCAAAAATAACCCCACCTCCAAAATCAGTTCCTTTTCATAGACACTACATGTGTTGATTTACAGACAAGAAGCTCTATCTTAGCACAGTAAGGCTAGATGATTTTGGAGAAAATTTAGCCTGATGGCTGGGTTGAACGAATTTCCATTTTAGTAATTCATTCCCTCATCATGATCTGTGGCTGTTGGATAGCTTCCTCTCTCTCCAAGCACTCCTAGAGCTCAGCTTATTCTTACCGGATGCACATCACCAATATAGTACTGTTTGAGCATTTCTCTGGCATCAGAGGAGTGGCCTACATCTTCAAAACTTTCAGTTGCATCTCCACCAGCTTGCTCCAGCAGAACCTCTTCTCCGCCAGGATGCTACAAGGAAAAGATATTTACTGAAGAGAGAGCTGTCTGAAAAGCTAACTAATGTAAGCTACTTCCCCCTCCCCCTCCTCTTTTCCCTTTTCTCCCTTTAATGGCAGCAATGGGACGAATCAGCACTGCATACCCCATGACAGGATGCAATGGGGAGAACACAACGTAACTCCTGTGTCTTTTGGCCAAAAATGTATAATGTGGGTTTAACTGTGAGGAAACCTAGGACAATCACAAATTGAGAGATATTCTACAAAACGACCAGCTATGACCTCCAAAAATATCAAGGTTAGGAAAGCCAAAGAAAGAATATTATTCTATTCCTGCAACTTTTCTGTAAGTTTGAAATGGTTTCAAACTTTAGAGCTAAATAAATAAATAATACCAAAATAACTGCCTCTATACCTAGAAAGTAGATTCTATCTATAACTTACATGCTATATACCTTGGATAAGTTATTAAGAAATTGAGATGTCTTTGTTTCCTTATTTGTAAGATGGAGACAATATGAGTACCTATCTTAACTACTATTGTGAGTATTATATGAGATAAGGATAGGAAATACTCTGTACTCAACAAGAGAAAGGTATAGTTAGTATAATGTGCTATCATCGATCATTTTAAAAAGCAGATACACATATGCATGCATATGCATAAAATCTCTCCAGAAACATTTAAGGGAACCTGGTGGCTGGGAGACAAGTGCAAGGAAGACTTTTCACTGTACACCCTTCCGAAATTGGTTTCCCAAGTACAGTATTACCTACTCAGAAAATAATTTTTAAAAAATTGCATTTAGCACAGTCCCTGACTTAAACACTCAATAAACATTTACTTACAACTAACAAATTTAGAATTTACACTATTAGACATATCTAGATTTATATTTTTGGAATATCAAGTAATGTTTTTCAGTAGTTACTTTTTATAACGACCTTTTAAGCAGGAATAATATTATCATCCCTATTTTAAAGATGAATTCAACGGAAGCACAAAAACTCTAAGTGTAACCTCCCAGTCAGTCACTTGCCTCTGAGCTCTGTGAGGATAAGGAAACTTCTATTTTTGTCTCCTAAAAGGTCTCCACTCAGTGATGGGTCTCCCACACCAGCATTAAGCATGCTGTTTTGAAGCAAGAGTTAGACAGCTGCCACTCATCTGTTGTTACATCTGAACCCTTTCAGCCCTGGTAAGCTATTATTTTTGGAATTGCATCCCAACTTGCTCTATGTATCTGAATTATGGAAGATATTTTTTCCTTATGGCACATCCCAACTATTATGCTGCCTTTCAGAGTAAAAGGATAACAAAATGTCTTAGTGGTTTGAGTATTCCAGAGAATGGTTGAGTTTATGACTCCCTACATAGCTCTTTCTACAACTACAAAGAATTTTCATTTTCACCAATCTCTCATAAACAAATAAATAAGCAACGCTTTTATCCTTTTTTTTCCTACTGTATGGGGAAAAAAAAGAATAAGGGGGGCTTCCCTGGTGGTGCAGTGGTTGAGAGTCTGCCTGCCGATGCAGGGGACACGGGTTTGTGCCCCAGTCTGGAAGGATCCCACATGCCGCGGAGCGGCTGGGCCCGTGAGCCATGGCTGCTGAGCCTGCACGTCCAGAGCCTGTGCTCCACAAGGGGAGAGCCCACAACAGTGAGAGGTCCGCGTACCGCAAAAAAAAAAAAAAAAAAGAATAAGGAATCAACTATAGCTTTATAACAGAAATAAGTACAGTTAGTTAACATTTTGGTGCATAAAACTATTTTTCCTGTCCATTCAACCATTTCAATTATTATGCTTCAATTTTTATTGAGTACTTACAATTTAATGTACTAGGCAATGATGAAAGGTTTTGTGTCTTCATAAAAATGAGTTCATATGGTATACACTGTTTTATAGCCTGCTTTTTATTTTTCACAGAAGCCAAGGAGGGTCAGAGTGGTCAAAAAAAAGGGTTTAGTAAAATAACTCTCACTCCAAAATGTGGTCTTAATACAGATGGTTTAGAGCAAGCAAAAATATTTCAGGGAACCCTTCATTACTGTTTTAGAACTCTATAAACTTCAGACATTATTTAAAATCAAATAGCAGCCCAGCCTGAGGCAATGCACTAGGCCTGAGGCCACAGCAGAGCCCAGGCCAGCCCTGAGCCAAGATAATGCCCAGGCTGCAGGACAGGAGAAGTCCCTGTGGAGAATCCCAAGAGAAGCCCCAGTGCCCCAGGGAGGAGAAGCCCCGTGACCCTGGTCGGACTGGCTCTCAGTGGGCTGCTCAACTCCAACATGAGCCTCTGGGTGGTCCAGCACATCTTTATCATCACCTGGGGGTGTGATCCACCACTAGGTGTCTATCTTACTGCAGAGTGACAAGAAGCTCAACCAGGAGCAAATATCTGAAATTAGTTAAGTCCTAATTCAAAGCACAGTCCTCAGGGAAAATGGAAATTATATTCCCAAACAGTCCTTGACATAAAAATATTACTTTGACAACCCAGAGGACGGAGTTTTCAAAAAAAAAAAAAGGGAAAATAATACCACCTTCTCCTACAACTGATCCCACGATGCTCACAGACGTGATGAAAGAGAATGTCACAAATGTCCTTGCTGTGATTCTTATTGGTGGATGGATCAACATGACATTCTTAGGCTTTATCACAAAGTGCTACTTCCAATGACCCTATGTAAGCTTACACTACAGAAAGGAATCGAACTACCCATTATTAATAGCTGCATCCTGGTACTTCTGTTGTGTATTTGGGCTTCAGAGCATTCACTCTCCAAATGTGGGCCAAGATAATGCCAATGACCAAACAGGAATGATGGAGACACAGATGACTGGAGCAGCCATGGCCATGCCCACCACAGATATGAAGAAAGCTTTCAAGACAAAGAGAAAAGTTTTGGAGCTAACAGATCACCAGAGGGCACCAGGTGATGTCAAAGAGGAGCACATGGCTAAACGCCTCCACTTGGAAGGCATATTCAGAAATGAATTACAGACCTCTTTTTTTTTTTTTTTTTTTGCTGTATGCGGGCCTCTCACTGTTGTGGCCTCTCCCATTGCGGAGCACAGGCTCTGCAGGCTCAGCGGCCATGGCTCACGGGCCCAGCCACTCTGCGGCACGTGGGATCTTCCCGGACCAGGGCACGAACACGCGCCCCCTGCATCGGCAGGCAGACTCTCAACCACTGCGCCACCAGGGAAGCCCTACAGACCTCTTTTTGAAGGCCAACCAGGGATTAGCTGTTGGGAACTTGGAGTAGTCCTTAACCTTTTAACTTTTGTTTGCACTGGAGACTCACAGAATAAAAAGGAAAATGCATGAACTGGTGGGCATGTAACAAGGATCATTCTTGTCTGACCCAGGTTCTTTTTTATGTTTGAAACTAGAAGAAACGAGGCCTGTGTGCTGGGTGACTTATAAGGAAAGAGCTATTTTTTAAATGTTTTAAAATTTCCTTCTGGTGCCTGTAGAAATGAAGGGCAGAGAAGGGGGGAAACTCAAGCTAGGATAATATATAAAAACTTAGCAAAAATTCAATCTTTGGAAGAAACATTGCCAATTATAACTAATTATCATGTGCAATCAGCCTGACTTCTAGACCACAGTAAACTCCCGTTTTCTTGGGATCCGAATACCCTGTATTTTTATATTTAATTTATGTGCTAGTATTTTTATAACTTCCTTTTAAAAACTAATAATTTTAATTACTGAAAATTTAGAAACTATGTATGAGCAAAACAAGTCTCTGTATTGTTCATTTTGAGCCTACAGAATGACATGAAGAGCAAATGTGTCAAAACTTTATTCAAATAAACTCTTTTTCAGAGTGAATACTCAGGACTAGGACAGACTTAGCAAACCTTCTATAACTCTTAATACTGTCCAGGGAAAGCTGATGACCCTGATATACTGCTGGATTCTCAAGTGCCTTCAGGATGACCAAAGATAGGTTAAATATGGGAGATTCTTGATCTGGATCTCAGAATATATCAAATCCACTGCGGGGGGGGAATCAATGGTTCTGTACTGTACGTAACCACTCAGTTGAACTAAAGACCCAGTTATTCTGGATATGAGAGTTTACATATTATTATAAGAAGGAAGATAGGGCAATTGCTGGCAGATACAAAGATAACAGTTGCCCAGGGATAATTCTGTCTGAATTAAATGTCCTAGGGAAGTGGCAGTGTGCCATTCTATACCAACAGTTAAATGTAATTTGCATGTTGAGTACTGTAATCAAGAATGAATGATTCTTGACTCAACAAATTAAACCATCTTGTTTTCTCTTTAAGATCAGTTTTATGGAAGTAAAACTGGGGAAATCAGAATAATATCTGTGGATTGTATCAATATCAATATCTTGAGTTGTTTTGCACAACTACAGTTGTGCAAAATTTTACCAGTATGGGGAAATGGGTAAAAAGTACAAAGGATCTCTCTATTATTTCTTTTATAACTGCATATGAATCTCGTTATCTCAATAAAAATTTCACTCTAAAAAAATAAAATCAATTCCCTAAGTATACACTAGAGAAATGTGTATACATATATGAACTTATACACACACACAAATGATCATAGGATCATTATTCACTATGACCCTAAACCTGAAACAACCCAATATCCATAAGGAGAATATGAATAAACTGAGGTATAATCATACAATAGAATCCTAATCAGCTATGAAAAAGAATGAGGCGCTGCAATATGCACAAAAGAATATACTGAACCAAAGATGCCAGACACAAAACAATATATACTGTGACACTCATTTGTAAAAAGTTCAAAAATAGGCAAAACGAGGGATTTCCCTGGCGGTCCAGTGGTTAAGACTCCGAGCTCCCAATGCAGCGGGCACAGGTTCAATCCCTGGTTGGAACTAAGATCCCGCATGCCACACGGTGCTGCCAAAAAAAAAAAAAAAAGAAAGAAAAGAAAAGGGCAAAATGAATCTATAGAGTTAAAGTCAAGAGAGCCAGTACCTCTGGGAATGAGGAAGGAGGCAGTGATTGGGAGGGTCTACAAGGGGAGGTTCCAGGATGTTATAATGTCCTAGATGGTGGTTATCCAAATGTGGTCACTTACTAGAGTGACACCATATGGCTAAATCTTAGGAATATATAAATAGTGGGAAAGTAAGTTCCAAAATACCACAGACACAACTGCCTTTGCGTATACTCTATGTATAGTCAAACGATCTTTGACAAGGGTGCCAGGACCACTCAACAGGGAAAGGACAGTCTCTTCAACAAATAGTACTGGGAAAACTGACTATTCACATGCGAAAGAGTGAAGATGGACCCTTACCTTACATCGTATACAAAAATGAATTCTTAATGGATTAAAGATCTAAACTTAAGACCCAAAACTATAAAATTAGGGGAAAAGCTTTTATGACATTGGACTTAGTGATACTTTCTTGGATATGACATCAAAGGCAAAGGCAACAAAAGCAAAAGTTGACAAATGGGATTACATCAAACTTAAAAAGTTTTATACATCAAAGGACACAATCAACAGAGTGAAAAGACAACCAACAGAACAAAAGATATGTAAATCATAAGGGGTTAATATCCAGAGTATATAAAGAACTCCTAAAATTCAACAACAAATCAAATAACCTGATAATACAATGGGCAGAAGAGTTGAATAGACATGTCTCTGAAGATGACACACAAATGACCAACAAGCATATGAAGAGATGCTCAACATCAGTAGTCACTGGGGAAATGCAAATCAAAACCACAATGAAGTACCACCTCCCACCCATTAGGATGTCTATTATCAAAAAAACAGAAAATAACAAGTGTTGATTTGGACGTAAGAAATTATAACCCTGGGAATGTAAAACAGTGCAACGACCAGCACCACCTGTTTCAGAACTTTTTGTCTTGTAAAAATAAAACTCTGTGGGGACTTCCTGGCAGTCCAGTGACTAAGACTCCTTGCTCCCAGGACTTCCCTGGTGGCGCAGTGATTAAGAATCTGCCTGCTGGTGCAGGGGACACAGGTTCAATCCCTGGTCTGGGAAGATCCCACGTGCCGCAGAGCAACTAGGCCCGTGCACCACAACTACTGAGCCTGCATGCTGCAACCACTAAAGCCCACATGCCTAGAGCCCATGTTCTGCAACAAGAGAAGCCACTGCAATAAAAAGCCCATGCACCGCAACAAAGAGTAGCCCCTGCTTGCCACAACTAGAGAAAGCCCGCACACAGCAGCGGAGACCCAACACAGCCCCCCAAAATTAATTAATTAATTAATTTTTTAAAAGCCTCTGTGCTCCCAACGCAGGGGGCATGGGTTCGATCCCTGGTCGGGGAACTAAGATCCCGCAAACCACAGGGCATGGCCAAAACAAAACAACTCTATGCCCATTAAAAGCTTTTTTTAAATTTAATATCTCTTTCATCTAATGTTAGTATAGCCACCTCTACTCTTATTTTGTTACTATTTGCATGGAATATGATTCCATTCTTTCACTTTCAACCTATTAGTGTCTCTGAATCTAAAGTGAGTCTCCTACAGATGGCATATAGTTAGACCATGGATTTTTATCCATTCTGCCAATCTCTGTCTTTTGACTGGAGAGTTTAATCCATTTACATTTAAAGTAACTGCTGATATGGAAGGACTTACTCCATCAAAATGTCAGAGGACATTATCAAGAAAGTGAAAAGACAACCTACTGAATGGGAGAAAATATTTGCAAGTCACATGTCTAATCAAGGATTAATATCCATAATATATAAAGAAATCTAACTTAACAACAAAAAGGCAAATAATCCAATTTAAAAATGGGCAAAAAACTTGAATAGTCATTTCTCCCAAGAAGATACAGAGAACGAATAAGCACATGAAAGGATGCTTAACATCATTAGTCATTAAGGAAATGCAAATTGAACCACAAAAAGATACCACTTTACACCTGCTAGGATGGCTACGACTGAAAAAAAGAAAAATTACAAGTGGTCCATGGAAAAGTTAGAAACCTCATCCATTGCTGGTGGGAATGTAAAATGGCACAACTGCTGTGGAAAACAGTTTGGAGTGTCTTCAAAAAGCTAATTATAGGGCTTCCCTGGTGGCACAGTGGTTAAGAATCCGCCTGCCAGTGCAGGGGACACAGGTTCGAGCCCTGGTCCGGGAGGATCCCACATGCCACGGAGCAACTAAGCCCGTGCGCCACAGCTGCTGAGCCTGCGCTCTAGAGCCCGCGAGCCACAACTAGAGAAAGCCCGTGCGCAGCAACAGGCCCAACGCAGCCAAAAATAAATAAATAAATAAATAAATAAATAAATAAATAAATAAATAAGCTAATTATAATATAATTACCATACGACCCAGCAATTCCACTGCTAGGTATATATCCAAATGAACTGAAAATAAAGACTCAAACAGACACTTGTATGCCAATGTTCACTGTAGCACTGTTCACAATAGCCAACAGGTGGAGACAACCCAGGTGTCCACTGAAGAATGGATGAACAGACAAACAAAACGTGGTATACACGTATCATGGAATACTATTCAGCCTTAAAAAGGAGTGAAATTCTGATACATGCTACAACATAGATGAACCCTGAAGACATTATTCTAAGTGAAATAAGTCAGATACAAAAATGACAAATACTGTATGATTCCATCTACACGTGGTATCTAGAACAGTAAAATTCACAGAGACATAAGGTAGAACAGTGATTACCAGTGGCTGGGAGGAGGTGGCAATGGGAAGTTATTGTTTAATGGGTACAGTTTCAATTTGGGATGATGAAAAATTTCTGGAAACAGGTGATGGTGATAGACACACAACAGTGTGAATGTACTTAATGCCATTGAACTGTACACTTAAAAATGGTTAAAATAGTAAATTTTATGTTATGTATATTTTACCATAATAAAAATAAAAATTTAAAAACCTAAACATGCTAAATAAAAGAAGCCAGATACAAAAGGACAAATATTGTATGATTCTACTTATATCAGGTAGCTAGAATAGGCAAATTCATAGAGACACAAAGTAAATTAGAGGTTGTATCAGGGGCTTGGGAAGAGTGACGAGAGGGTAGTTATTGCCTAATGGTTACAGAGTTTCTGTTTGGGGTAATGAAAAAGTTTTAGAAATAGATAGTGATGTTGGTTGCACAAACTGTGAATGCGATTAATGCCACCTAATAGTACAGTTAAACATGGTTAAAATGGCAAATTTTTATGTTATATATATTTTACCACGCACACACACAAAGCTAGGTTTACATACCTATAATTAACGTAAGCCCAAAAGTTTACTTTTGTCTGAATCACAGCAAAACAAAACAAATAAGACCAAGGAGTCCGGAGGTTATCCTCAGCCACCTAGATTGGTTGGTTACCAGTGCTATTCAAATCTATTGGACAATCATTAGTTTCTCCCTGTTTTTATTAAGTAAACCTAATACAAGGCAGTACACATTTCCCATTTTTTCTAGGATCTGCTTTGCTTTTAAATCTCATATGAATTTGCAAAAACGATTCTTTTGAACTGGATAGCCTTTGTGTTTTAAGACTAATGGATCTTGTCTCAGCTTTTAATGCATAAGCAATTACATAACACTACAAATATTTCAAATAAACTATATGGCAACCAAGATCATAAACTTTCAAACAATGCCTGTGATCGATTCATTTCTATCTCAGACCAGCAATAATCAAGTGAAATACTTTACAGATACAAAGGAAACATTGTAATGTCCCCTTGGGAAGGGTTTTAGTCAGTCAATTGTCCACGGAATATGTGGTAGGGAGCAGGGGAAGCCTTTTGGCTTTTCCTTAAGTTCATTTACTAAGTATTACTGAAAGGAGGACAGAAACTTTATGTTTTAATATAGAAAAGAAGGAGGACAAATTGCTAACCCAAACAGATTAGCAGAATACCTCATCAAAATAAGATATGGATGTTAAAGTTTTGGAGAGGACAAAAACTACTTCCTAAAAAACAGTCTGACAACACAGAAAAAGATAATAGACCTGGGTGATGAACAGCAGGAAATGGTGCAGGTCCATAGGTATTTGCATTTGGATTAGAAAGAACCTAGTAAGGCAGGGTGTCACCTAGGAGAGGTTAACTTGATGGCTGCCAGAAATGGTGTAACCTTGGCAGTCACAATTGCTCACGGTCAATTTCAGGTCTGCAGATGCGAACATAACTTATTCCCACCAGATTACATACCCTTATCCCCACTATACTAGGTACCACCGCTACAGATGCTCACAATTCCTTAGGCATCTTCATGGCACTATCACAATTGCAATTATTTATTTAATGTCTTTCTTCCTCCACTAGACTATAAGCTCCCTAAGAACAGGGACCATGGTTGTCTTATTCATGGCTGTATTCCTGAACATAGCATAGAACCTGGAACATAGTGAGATCTAGGGGGCGCTCACTCTGCCCTCCTTCCCTCTTACCTGCCCTCTCTCCCTCTCTGGCATGTATGCTGCACGAATAAATAAACCAAAGTCGATTTGTGATCAGGGCAGCTCACCTAGACAGTGCTGGAGTTTAAATTTTGCCTCATCTTCTTTCTAGCCTTCCCTAGGACCAACCACTGGAGACCGTTCAAGGAAAGAAAGCATACTTTCTACACATTTGGTAATTCCACAAGCTAGATAACGATCAAATTGCACTTTCTTTTGGCCAGCCTTGGAGAAATCCAGTAAGAATTGTTATTAGTCAGACACTGAAGCTTTCAATGGGTACCCTAGGGTGGCACCAAACAGAGCGTGCATTCTCCATCTTTCCAAAGGCAAGACCACTCTACCTTGCAAGACAATTGCTTGTACACAGATCTCATCTTCCCAGCAAGTCCAAAGCATCTAATTCACCTTTAAATCTTCAGAGCACACGCTAGTTAGTAAGCACTCAAAAGATGCTACAGGAAACAATATAATTTTTTATTATTAATAAAAATAACCACTAACACTTACTGAGCTCTTTATGCCAGGTACCATGATAAGTCTTTATATGAATTACCTAAATCAAGTGTCTCAACAACAACCCTGTGGAGTAGGTACTATTATCTCCCTTGAGGAGATGGGAAAAGGCCTTTACAGAGCACAACTGCCCAAGGTTACGGTAAAGAAGGAAACTGAACAAGACTCTTGAACCCCAAAGCCCACACCCAGCCATTAAAATGTGTTATATATATCGCCAAATGTGTGTGTATATATGTATGTATGTATATATATATATATATATATTATATGCGTGTGTATATATATATATATATGTCACCAAAATTCTCTTCAAAAGACACTTAAGAAAATGAAAAGGCAAAATACAGACTGTAAGAAAATACTCGCAATACATATTTCTGAAAGGACTTGCATCCAAAATATATAAAGACTGCTTTCAAGTCAATAATAAGAAAACAAACCAATTAAAAATGAGCAAGACTGAACAGACACTTTACAAGACATGCAAATGGCCAATTAGCCCATGAAGATACTCAACATCATTAGTCATCAGGCAAATGCAAGTTAAAACCGTTATTATATACCAGCACACACCCATTAGAGAGGCTAAAAGTAAATCACTGACAAAACGTGTTAATGAGGATGTGGAGAAATTGGAAAACTAATGCATTGCTGGTGCGACTGGGAAAAGGTCTGGCAGTTGCTTAAAAAGTAAAACAAAGACAAAAACAAAAAAATATGACCCAGCATTCTCACTCCTAGCTATTTACTTAAGAGGAATGAAAACATATGTCCACACAAAGATTTGTACGTGAAAGTACAAAGCAGCTTTATTAACAATAGTCAAGAAATGGAAACAACCCAAGTGTCAATCAACAGGCAGATAGCTAAATTTTAGTATGGTTACAATGAAATAAGAAGCACTAAATAGGAATAAATTGCTGATACACAGAGAAAATATAGATGAATCTCACGGATATGTTAAGCGAAAGACGTTAGACAGACAATTCAGAACACATACGGTTCTGCAGTGTTAGAAATCAAATCAGTGGTTGTACGGGAACATAGATGGTAGAAATGTTCTATACAGTGATTGTGATGGTGATTACACAGATGAGACTTTTTTCAAAGCTCACTGAACTCCACATATAAAATCTGTACATTTTATTGTATGTACATTAGATCTCAATAGAGTTGACTTAGGCGGGGGAAAAACTTAGCAAAATATTACTAACAACCCAAATGTTTATAAATATGAGACTGCTTAAATAAATTATAATCAGTCCAACAAAATTCTATGAAGAATAAAGAAGTATTCCAGGTATGGATATGGAAAGACTCCTGAGATATACAGTTACATGAAAAAAGCAAGGCATATTTCAGCGGGTATTGTATGCTGTTACCTTAGGGGTGAAAAAAAAAAGAGTGGGAGGAACTACATTCACTTTTGCTTGTACATGCCAAACAAAACTCTGGAAGGATTCACAAATAGTAGTAGTTAACTTCAGGAGGAGGTCGAACTGGGCAGATGGGAGGAAGGCTTTTCACAACGTACCCGTATGACCTACTCAAAAAATGAAAAAATTACCTGGGTTCCAGAAAAAAGGTACTAGTTCTAACTTCCCTCTATCACATTCCCAATCCTTCCAAGTTATATCTAAGATGTGGAAGAAGGTGGTTGTAAAACAGAGCTAATTCCATACTCTATAGCCATAAAAAAAAATTGAGGCAAATCCTAGTGTAATGGGCATAGGTTATCTGGTCAGACTGCCTGAGTTCAAACTCCACCTGTACCACTTAACATTATGACTTTGTGAAAGTTATTTCTCTGCTCCTCAGTTTTCTAATCTCTAAAATGGGTTGTTAGGAGGGTTAAAAAAGAAATTACATGTAAGCCGTCAGAAAAATAAGCATCCAAGAAATACTATTACTATTAAACCAAATCAATTAATAGACATTATAATTCAATTAAGGAATATTATGATTCTGTTTCTACTTATACATATCTGTATACATTGGTATATGCGTGGAAGATGTAGAAGGATTCAAACAAATTCTTGGGGTTTAAAGAGTTTTACTTTCTTCCCTTCTGTATTGTTTTTCCCTCCAACCTAGTATTCCCACTTATTCTAACAGTCACTAAAAAATACATAGAAAGCTTTAAAACAGCACTATGTGTTAAGTTACTCTTTTCAGAAATGGTTAATTATACATAAAACAATGGCTTCCAAACTTTTCTCACTTCTGATACAGTAAGAAAACAAGAATATTAACTGAAACAAAGGTTCACAAAAACATGCTTTGTGAACAAAGGTTTACAAAATCATACTTACCCTTGCTAAGAGAGATGCACTTTGATATGTTCTAGTCAATGTCATAAGATACTGTAACCATTTTTATGTGATTTTCTTTCTAAACAGAGGTTCACAAAAGCTGTACTGGACCTGTCCCCTCCTTGATCATGCTGACCTCATCTAATACTCTCCAGCTACCATAACCTCCCTCACTGTTCGTCAAACACACTAGATACACTTGCACCTCAAGGCCTTTGAACTTACTCCCTCTGCCAGGAAAGCTCTTCCTGCAGATATCCACATAGCCAGCTCCCTTAACAGAAGGCCTTTACTCTAGTCATCTTCTTAATCAAGCTATTTCTGGCCATCATAACTAAAATTTCAACCCCTCATCTTCACGCCCTCACCCCATACATGTCCACAGCCCTCTTTTCTGCTTTATTTTTCTTCTTAGCACTTACCTCTTCCCTGCTTTATTTTTCTCCTTAGCACTTAACATAGCATATATTTTAGTTATTTACTCTGCTTATTTTCTGCTTCCCATAGATGGTAATCTCCACGAGGGCATAAATGTTTAACTATCCGCTGCTGCATCCTCAGCACCTAGAACAGTATCTGGCACTTAGTAGACACTTGATAAATATTTGAATGAGTAAGTGAATGAATGACTAGACTTGGAGTGAAGAAGAACACAGGGACAGAGACGCTGGAACAGGTAAGTTAGAATGGCTAACTGCAGGTAAAGATTGGCAACTCAAGCTTGAAGGGCCACCCCTGGCACACCTGTGCTGTCTCTGGCTCCATCAGCATGTGGTAAACCAGGCTGGGAACCACTATTAAAGATTAAACTAATGTCCACTACACGCACTGAGTGTTCCTTCCAAGTTCATTATCTATTCTGAATCAATCAAGAAGAAACTGGGGGGGAAATGAAACCATTACTGGCCCATTACGAACTATGCTTTACCATGCATGCTACAAGCCACACTTGAAGCTTATTATGAGGCATACATCAAAGGACATAGCTAAGTCTAGAATTCCAAAGTAATACTGTGTAGACAAGAGAAACCAAGGTACTTATCTAAAGCACACCCTGCCACTAATCAACTGTCTGACCAAAATCTCTCTGAACCTGCTTCTTATTTCCCTGTTAAAATAAGGCTCACTACTATCCAACTCACTCTCAACTAGTTATTTTGAGACTGAAATAACGGGAAAGCACTTTTAAAAGCATAAATGCCATACACCCTACAAACACAAGAAGTTACTAAATTCTAAGATGTTAACTTATTGGCCACTAGAAAGATTTATTTAAAACAATGTCCTTAAAAAAAAAAGGGAGGGGGGACCAGAAAAAAAAGGGACTTCCCTGGTGGTGCAGTGGTTAAGAACCCACCTGCCAATGCAGGGAACACGGGTTTAAGCCCTGGTCGGGGAAGATCCCACGTGCTGTGGAGCAACTAAGCCCGAGCGCCACAACTACTGAACCTGTTCTCTAGAGCCCGCGAGCCACAACTACTGAAGTCCACGCGCCTAGAGCCTGTGCTCCGCAACAAGAGAAGCCACCACAATGAGAAGCCCATGCACCGCAAGGAAGAGTAGACCCCGCTCTCCTCAACTAGAGAAAGCCCTCGAACAGCAACGAAGACCCAACGCAGCCAAAAATAAATAAATTTATTTATTTTAAAAAGTAATAATAAAATAAAACAATGTTCTTTTTGGGAAACTTTACGTTTTAAAAGTTTTTATAGATTTATGAATCAGGATGTAGAGCTTTATCCCGTAGGCCCCAAATTAGTAGAAAACAAATTTTGCTAGTACATTTGCTTCAGAAAGAGAACGAAGAGAAATGAAACTTTTTCTCATAGTAGGGTTATGTTATTCAAGAACTTACAAGGAATTAACCATAAGATTATTAACCTATTACTCAAAATAAAATAATACACACCATAAATAAATAAATAAATAAATAAGCATTTAAAATATCCTAAACCCTCAGGGATTGGGAGTGAGGGGAATGACTGCAAAAAAGCAAGAGGGAACTTTTTACGGTGATGAAAAAGCTCTTTCTTAATTGGAGTTGTGATTACATGGGTGAATACCTTTGTCAAACTCATCAAACTGTACATTTTAAATGGCCACAATTTATTGTATGTAAATTACACCTCAGTAGAGTTAAACAAATTGAAAGTCTGTTTCCTTGAAAACAAAACAAAACAAAACAAAACAAATCAATCAGTTGTACCAGGGTCTTGAGAACTTGTAAAACCTAATACAAAAAAACAAAAAAACAAAAAAACCCCTAATACAACAGGCTTGATTTACAAAAGTGGGTGACAGAACCTGAGTCAATGGCCAAAAAAAAAAAAAAATCAACTCATAACATCTGGACTCAAGGTCAACTCAAAATAGAAAAAAGAAAGGCGGCATAATGGGGGGAAAGGAGGAGGCGCCTCATCTTCTCAAGAAAATGAAAAGCAAAAAATGTTATTACTTCAGAAGGCATAGTGGAAAGAGCAGAGGTTTGGAGCTTTCAGACCTGGGTTCGAATGGCTGTAGGTTGTTAGGTGAGAGACCCTGAGTCTCAGCTTCCCTTTCCGTAAAGTGGGCATAATGGTGACTCAGAGTTTAGCCAAGCACACAGTAAGTGCTCAATATGTGACAGAGGCATGATATTACTGAAGGCACGAGAGTTTAGTGACGGCTGGAAATGCATGCACACCTAAGGCCCCCCAATCTCCGTCTCGGAGGGTCGTGTTCCCTTCCGTACGCCTCTTCGCCCTCAGCCAGGTCTCACTTCCCTCCCACACACACCCTAGCAGCGTTTCCGGGCCCGACCACCCTCGCCGCTGCAGCTCCCAGGGGCCGCCCACATCCCGGGCCCCACCTCGTTAAGGAAGCGGGTGACATCGTAGACTCGCCCGTGGATCACCAGCCAAATCTCCTTCGGGGAGTTGCGTTTCTCCACCTCCTCCAATCGGTAATACGTGACGGAGGTCTCGACCCCTAGCCCTTTCCCATCGCTGCCACTTGCTTCCACAGTCGCCATTGGACCTGAGGTACCTCTTCTCCACCGCTATCCCGGTTTCCGCTGCCAACTTCCTGCAGGTACACCGCGCGCTCCGTCCGCCCCGGCTTTCGTAACCCGGGCCCATAAGGCCAGCGGAGGCTCCTGGCAACAGCCAATTACGCTTCCTAATAGTTCCTGGTTCGTTTTCTTTTTACCAATGAAACGGGGGATTCAATTTCAAATCCCACCCACTCCTCGCCCGATCCTAGGGGCGTAAGCCTGGTTCGAGGTCCAACTTACCAATCAGGACCATCCATCCCCTCCAATCTCACCAATCAGATACTGTGATTTTGGAAAGGCGCCTAAGAGAGACACGTCGTCTGAAAGAGAAGTTTCTTCCCTCGTCGTAGGGGCCTGCAGAATTCTGGAAGATGGGGCCGAATCATCATTTTCACGTTTCCCTTCCCTTTGCCGTGGATCCCTCCTGAATCACTCGGAACTCGTCCCCCCCCCCACTTCCGGCGCAGCCTCTGTTCCAGCCCCAGCTTTACATTTTGCAGCCTCCAGGCTGTGATATGGCAAATCCATTCTTAGGCTCAGTTTCCTCCTCACCAGTAAAGTGGGCATGATACACTCTACCCTGTAGAGAAATCTGGCCGATTAAGTGAGAGAGAGTGTATACACATACATGCAGAGCGCTTGGCACATAGTATTCAATACATAAATAACAGGCGGTGGGCCGAGGCCTAGAGACAGTGATTGGGGGTACGATATGTAGTATCCCAAGTTTGTGCCACTACTAAGAATCTGATTTTGTTGTATGTCAGTTTTATCTTAATAAGGCTCAGGGCGGAGTGTGTGGGGGGGGGGATCTGATTTTTAAGTGAATTCTTCAGTGATCAGGACAATGTACACTGTTCGTTTCTATGTGTTCTAAAATAGTATTCGCCTCAACTGTCGCTGGCTAGAGGTTCCGGCATTTTCTTTTCTTTTTTTTTTTTTATTAGTTTCTGCTTTATAACAAAGTGAATCAGTCATACATATACATCTGTTCCCACATCCCTTCCCTCATGCGGCATTTTCGAATTATGCGTTTGGTTTCTATGCAGTGTTGTTAGCTATTTTTAACTGCCATTGCAACTGACAAACTGGTCATGGTGAGATGTCATTTTCATCGTGTCACTCTCTGATACCCATAATCCATCCCCAACCATTTCCACCATTCCCTTTAGTCTTGTGCACCAGCCACTGACCCCTAAACCTACCGGTATAAGCCCACATCTGTGATCATGCCAGGTCCACCCACTGAAGATAACCCCCTTCCTTCCAGTGCCTACTCACCTTTCAAGGTCCTGAAATTCCTTCTTTTTCACAAACTGCTACCATTCTGAGCTCCGGTGATTCTATCTCCATATAGTACCTAAGCACATTACTATTCCAGAAATTTCTGAAAGAAACAAAACATTTACATATATATAAATTTAAGTGCTAGCAATAGAGATTTGTAGCAAATGCAAAGGGACACAGCTCTGTACACATATATGTGAAATGAACAATTCACACTTAACCCCGGTGTGCGTGAGTCAACTGAGAAGGCTATGTTAAAAATGCAGATTCCTGGGAATTCCCTGTCAGTCCAGTGGTTAGCACCTGGCGCTTTCACTCCAGGGCCCAGGTTCGATCCCTGAACGTGAAGATCCCGCAAGCCACACGGCACGGCCAAAAAACAAAAAGAAAATGCAGATTCCCTCCTGCCCAGACGTGGAGTCTCTTCCTCACCTTGAATGTTGGCTTGCTTTGTTACTTACTTTCGCCAACAGATTGTGGCAGAAGTGATACTGTGCAAGTTACGTCTAGACTTCAAGAGGCCTTGAAGTTTCCATCTTAACCATCTTAGAATGCTTCATGATGCTGTGAAGAAGCCTGAGATTAAAGATGTCACCTACAAATTGGCATTTGCCATCTACCTCTACAAGGATCAAATTATGAAAGTCAGCAGCTGCTGACCTTCAACACCCATTGAAAGGAGTTAGGCTGGAGATCAGGAATGAGGCACTCTGTGCTCTGGGAAAAACTGGCGGAACAGGTCTTCAGATAGATACATTCAGGAGACAATTTTATGAGCCCAACTCTTGCATCTCCTCGAGTCTAGAAAAGCACTAAAATCCTTCATGGTGACGTCTGCTCCTCGTGACTAGCAGTAATCTTCACGAGACTAGCAGAAAACTTCTGCAAAAAATGTGCTTGATTGCATGTACTCCCCCTTCACCAAAATCACATATATACTGACTTTCCCCACTACCTCTTTGAAGCAGTTTCTCAGAGCTATCTGAAATGCTGTCTCCCAGGCTATAGTCCTCATTTTGCCCCAAATAAAACAACTCACAACTCTCACCTCGTGAATTTTTTTTCAGTGGACAAAAATCAGCCATTTAAGCAGTCTCAGCTGAGCCCACCCCTTAATCAACTTGTTAGCTGAATGACAACACATGAGTGTGTTCAGGCTGTATCAGCAGAATGGCCCCATCAACCCAAAGAATCATGAGAAATAATAAAGCATTGTTTTAAGACACCAAAAAATTTAAAAAGCAGATTCCCAGCCCCATTTCCAGAGATTCAGGTTCAGTGGGTCTGGATATAGAATCAGAATTTAACATTTTTAGCAAGTATTTTGAATGACTCCGACACAAGTGGATATGGATAACGTTGGGAAACACTGAACTTTTTTTGGAAGCATTTTTTATACAATTTTTAAAGGTTACACAAAGGTTAAAGGTTATTACAAAATATTGGCTATATACTCTGTGGTGTACAATACATCCTTGTAGCCTACCTTATACCCAATAATTAGTACCTCCCACTCCCCCCCCCAATATTGCCCCTACCCTACCCACCCACGGGTTACCACTAGTTTGTTCTCTATTACCTGTGAGTGTGTTTTGGTTTTTTTTAAAGCCTTTTTTTTTTGGCCACCAGGGATTGAACCTGGGCCCTAGGCAGTGAAAGTGCAGAGTCCTAACCACTGGACTGCCAGGGAATTCCCTGTGAGTCTGTTTTGAAGCATATTTGATGTCTTTATCTCTCATATAGTGAATTAGTAAAATCACACAGCATTCCCTTTTCTACTTCCACCTCTAGAAAACTGAGTCCAACAGCTAAGAGGATAGCATGGAGGAAACTCTCAGCAAAGGGAGGGGTTGGACAAATATATCTGGAGTACCACAAAAGCACAATTGGGCTTTCTGAGACTGGGAAGAGGAAAGTGGTTTGGGATTCCTCCAACAGCAGGAACCCCACAAGCTTCCTCAAAGGGACCTAGGCCAGTGACAGGATTTTGGAGGGGAAGGGCTACCTGATACATGCAGAAAGAGATTGGACCCTCAGTGCCAGGGCTCCAGCTAGCAGATAGACTCGAGCTCCAGTGTGGAGGCTGTCAGCTCTGCAGCAGATCTTTCAGGAAGTGACCAATGTGGACTGAAGACCAAAGGGCCCTTCCTGAATGTTTTGCATTACTACGTAAAACCCCTAAGGAGGAGGAGAGGAATGCTCATAAGTGACTGAGACTGAATTTGCCACCATCGTGGCAACTGGAATTAGAATCAGCTGAAAGTGTTTTTTTACAATGAACATTTAGGGACTTCCCTGGTGGCGCAGTGGTTAAGAATCCACTTGCCAATGCAGGGGACACGGGTTCAAGCCCTGGTCAGGGAAGATCCCACATGCCGCGGAGCAACTAAGCCCGTGCGCCACAACTACCAAGCCTGCGCTCTAGAGCCCGCAAGCCATAACTACTGAGGTCTACACACCTAGAGCCCGTGCTCCGCAACAAGAGAAGCCACTACAATGAGAAGCCCGTGCACTGCAACGAAGAGTAGCCCCCGCTCACTGCGACTAGAGAAAGCCTGCACACAGCAACGAAGACCCAACGCAGCCAAAAAATACATAAATAAATAAATAAATTTATTTTTAAAAAATAAAATAAAATAAAATAAATATTTAAATTTCTTTTTTAGGGACTTCCCCGGTGGTCCAGTGATTAAGACTCCGCGCTCCCAATGCAGAGGGCCTGGGTTCGATCCCTGGTCAGGGAACTAGATCCCGCATGCCGCAACTAAAAGCTCACATGCAGCAACTAAGGATTCCGCATGCCACAACTAAAAGATCCCGCATGCCACAACTAAAAGATCCCGCCTGCATGCTGCAACTAAGACCCAGCACAGCCAAATAAATAAATAAATAAATATTAAAACAAATAAATTTCTTTTTTAAAATTTCAAACAAATAAGTTGAAAGAATAATACAATGAATTCCCATTTTAACTTAGATTCACCGATTGTTATTTTTCCATATTTGATTTCTTCCATATATGTTTATTTTTTTTCTTGTCATTAGTAACGTTAAACCAATCCATTTCAGAGTAAGGTACAGACATCATGACCCTTTAGCTCCAAATAATTCAGTATCTTCTATGAATAAGAACATACTCTTACATAGCCTTTGTATGATTTTCAAGTTCAGGGAATTTAACATTCATATAAAACTATTATCTAACATGCTGTCCATATTATTTTCCAATTATTTTAATAATGTCCTTTGTGGAATTTTGGTGTGTCTGTGTGAGCCAAGATCCAACTCAGGATAATGTATTTATTTATTTATGTCTCCTTAGTTTCCTTTAATCAGGTGCATTTTTTCAGCCTCTATTTTGCTTTCACGACATTGACATTTTTGAAAAGTATGGCTTCAAATTGAATTTGATTCAGGAAAATACTGTGGCCTAAATGTATTGGTTATAAATTCATATTCATAATTTATAACACACGATAGCCAGAAAGTCTAGCTTGGAATCCCTGTCCCTGCTACTCACAAACTTGGTCACCTTAGCTAGCTTTCTCGGTCTCTTTTTTCCCAAGTGGATACCCAGTTGTTCCAGCACCATTTGATGAAAACAGTTCCCCATTGAACTGTTTTCATGTTTCTGTTGAAAACTGATTGACCATAAAAGTGTGGGTCTTTTTCTGAACTTTCTATTCTGTTCCAGTGATTTATTTGTCTATGCTTAATGCCAATTCCATACTGTCTTGGTTACGATCGCTTTATAGTAAGCCTTGAAGTCAGTAATGTAAGTCCTTCACCTTTGCTCATAGGTTTCAAAATTGTTTCTGCTACCCTAGATCCTTTATATTTCCAAATAAATTTTAAAATCTGCTTGTGGAACCAAGTGATCAAGGTTAACATCACCAGCAATAAATCACGTTGATAGCATGTACTCCCTGGTATGTGCTACAAGGGCACTTCCCCACTGTGGCATTCTTCCCCCAAACTGATAATCCCAGTCTAAACATGAGAAAAACATTAGGCAAACCCAAATTGAGGAACATTCTACAAAATAACCGACTTGCATCAATCAAAACTGTCATGCTCATTCAAAAAACAAAAACAAGGAAACAAGAAATTGTCACAGACCCAATTTGACTAAGAGACACAACAACTCAATGCAAAGTGGCGACCTGGATTGGATCCTAGAACAAAAAAAGAAAGACATCAGGGGAAAAAGCAGTGAAATTCAGATTAAAGTAACAGTAATGTACCAGTGTTGACTTCTTAGTTTTGACAAATGCACTATAGTATATTTACGATGTAAACTTTATGGGAAGTGGGGTGAGGGGTATATAAGAACTCTGTACTATTTTGCAACTTGTCTGTAAATCTAAAAGTATCCCCAAAATAATAAGGTTACTTTTTAAAATCAGCCTGTTAATTTCTGTAAAAGAGCTTATAGATGAATTTATAAAGAATGAACACCTTAACAACCTTGAGGCTCACAATCCACAAACATGGTATACCACTCCATTTATTTGAACCTTTTTTCAATTTGTGGTTTGCAGAATAGGGGTATTCTACATCTTTTGTTAATATTATTTCTAAATATTTTATGTTTTTTATGCTATTATAAATGGAATCATTTCATTTTCCAATTGTTTGCTGCTATAATAGAGAAATATAATTGATTTTGTACATTGACTTAGTATCCTGTGACCTTGCTAAATTCACTTACAGTTCACTTACAGTGGTTGTTTTGTAGGTTTCTTAGAAATATCTAGGTAGCAATCATGTCATCTGCTAATAGAGACTGTTTTACTTGTTCCTTTCTAATCTGTATGCCTTTTTTTTTTTTTTTTTTTTTTGTGGTACGCGGGCCTCTCACTGTTGGGGCCTCTCCCGTTGTGGAGCACAGGCTCCGGACGCGCAGGCTCAGCGGCCATGGCTCACGGGCCCAGCCGTTCCGCGGCATGTGGGATCTTCCCAGACCGGGACACGAACCCGTGTCCCCAGTATCATCAGGCGGACTCTCAACCACTGCGCCACCAGGGAAGCCCCAGATTTTTAAAGATATAATTTATATGCACTAATGTACTTTTTATAAACCATCATCCACATTCATTTAAGTAGACACTTTCTCAGGGGAGTGTCTGAGAGCAGTGAAAAATGGTTATAGATTAAGTGATAAATTAATAAATTAAGATAAGGGGTAGTAGATGGAACAAGTTTTAAATTTAATTTTTTAAGTCCTTAATACTTCACAAGGCTCAAAACTAAAAAAAAAAAAAAAAAAATTAAACATCTCAATAAAAAGTCTCTTGACCACCTTTTCTATATACTTTCCATTCCCTTCCACTCACCCAGCCCAGATAATCACTTAATAATTTTTTGTGTATCCTTCCTGAGTTTCTCTATGCAAATGCAAGTAAATATAAATATTTATACTTAGTTTTACTCACATATATAAAAGGTGCTAAACATCACAGTTCTGCATCTTGCTATTTTTACTTAATGACATCTTAGAAATGTTTAGATAATAATACATAAAGTGCCTCCTCATTTATTTTTACAGTTGCATAGTTTCCCATACTTCAGTATTCATAGTTTGGTATGAATGTATCATAATTTAACTAGTCTCCTACTGGTGGAGATTTGGGTTTCCAGTGTCTTGGAATTAGAAATAATGCTGTAATTAATAACTTTGATCTTATATCACTGTACACATGTACAAGAAAAAATGGGACTTCTAAGCCAAAAGCACATGCATCCGTACTGTTAGCAACTGCACCAACTTATATTCTCACTGCCCTTGATAGCAATTGTACCAATTTATATTCTCACTGGCAATACATATGAGTGCCAGTTTCCTCACAGCCCCACAGAGTGTGTTATCAAAGTTTCTGGAGTATAACAATCAGACATTTTAAAAACTGTATCACACTCTAGGTCTGACTTGCATTTCTCTTATGAGTGAGGTCAAAGAACTTTTTCTATACTTTAGAGTCAGAAAGGAATTTATCAACCTTCCATCTAGATCAATCTGAAAAATAATCTTAATGGCCAAGAATCTCTTTTGAGTTGAGATGGTTTGATTTCTACATGCCAAGCACAAGCTTACTTTAGGGGTATTCTCTCTGCCCAACTTCACATTTAGATTTTATCATTCTAATCTCTGGTTAAGTGTCAACCCCTGGGTGAGGCCTCGGGGAGCCACCACATCCTAAGTGGATACTTGGTCCAACGCATCATTCTGTTTTCTTTCTAGAGAGTTCATGGCTACATGATATTTTTCTTTTCTTTTTTACTCTCAAAATCAACTTTATTGGCATTCTGGAAACTAAGCAAAAGATTATAACAACCAGGTGAATGCTTAATCAAGGAAAAAACAGTTGAATCTCAGTCAGAGAGCTTTGTGGTGTTTTAACTTACCCTGTCCCATCCCCTACTCTTCAGTTTGGCAGAAGCTTTGACAAAAACAGCCCCCATTCCTAGTACAAGTTCTTAGTCCTGGAGGTAGTAGAAGTGACCTCATTCTTAAAGAATTGTGGTTGTTCATTTCAACCAGTCTGGTGGCTCCCTGAAGGGCCAGCTCAAAAGGCTTGCCCTCATTTTGCCTAATTCAGAACTCTCCCAAGTCTGAGGCAGCTACTTGGGGGGCATTTAATAGATTTAAAGGCAAATGTATTAGCCACTGCCTCCCAGGACAAGGAATAATGGTTGGGCAAACAACAGACCAACCAAAAACAATAATATTTAGGTGTAGGTCTCTTTGAGACCCTGATTTTAATTCTTTTGAGTACCTGGAAGTGAAATTGCTAGATCTTATGGTAATTCTATTTTTAATTTTTTGAGGAACTGTATACTGTTTTCCATAGCAGCTGTACCATTTTACATTCCCACCAACAGTGCACAAGGGCTCCAATTTCTCCACATTCTCACCAATACTTATTATTTTTAAATTTTTTCATAGTAGTCATTCCTAATTAGGGTGATGAGAAAAGAATTTGGCCTTGCCACTGGCCTGCTCAGGCAGCCCCAAACCCTGAACATTTATACTTAAAGCATTTTAACTTCGCATTAACTTTGAGCAGTGGACGTGAGACCCACCCCGGTTAAGTTCAGGTTAGGTTTGGGACACTGGGATATTTTCTTTCATCCATAATCATTGGATCTGGGCCTATAAATCAAATAGTTAAGACACAAAACACAAACAAGGTCGTAATTTGTTTCTTCCTGCCCTCTGTTTTTCTTGGCATGGAAAAACTCAAGCTTTTCCTGACTGGGGATGGGTAGTGACACTGGGGGGTGATTCATTAAAAGTGGCCTGAGTAACTGGCCTTTTATTTCTTCTCATTCTTTCCCCTTATTGTCCCAACTAATGTAAGGAAACACATTGAATAAAATAATTCTCCTGCTGATAAAGAACTTTCCCCTGACTCTTTGTTCACTTGCAGCTATATGCTCCCAGAATCAAACTCTTGGAGCTGGGGAGGCCACTGTGGTAGATGTGATGGGTATTTCTTTTTATTTATTTATTTAATTTTTGGCTGCCTTGGGTCTTCATTGCTGCGCAAGGGCTTTCTCTAGTTGCGGCGAGTGGGGGCTACTCTTCGTCGTGGTGTGCAGGCTTCTCATTGAGGTGGCTTCTCCTGTTGTGGAGCACGGGCTCTAGGTGTGTGGGCTCAGTAGTTGTGGCACTCAGGCTCAGTAGTTGTGGCTCGCGGGCTCTAGAGTGCAGGCTCAGCAGTTGTGGCTCATGGGCTTAGTTGCTCCACGGCATGTGGGATCTTCCCAGGCCAGGGCTCGAACCCGTGTCCCCTGTGTTGGCAGGTGGATTCTTAACTACTGCGCCACCAGGGAAGCCCCTTGATGGGTACTTCTGATAGAAAAGGAAGGTCAAGAACCCTGGCTTATGGAAGCCACATTTTTCACTCCCTTTTCTCAACAAAGTTATCTATTATGTTAGGAAATTGTTTCTGTCCCCTGTGATCCTGGCCACACAAGCAGGAGTTGGGTGTGGCTATGGGTAGTCACAGTTCCCTGCCTCTAAAATGGGTCTCATGACACCAGTACTTTACTCTCAAATAAGTGCCATTAATGTCAACCATTCCTAAGGCCAGGAGAGACAAAAGGAAGTGGTAACAATAAAAAATATTCACTTTATAGTACACATAGATCATAATATTAAGAGAAATAGCATAATATACCATTTTCATCTTTTACACTACATGCCGCTATTTTATTTAAAATATTTCTATAAATTTTTTAAAGAAATAAAGAATACATTTAAAATTATGTAGAGAGAGAAGGATGGACAATAATAGACTAAAAAGCTAACAATAGCTATCTCAGGGTTGAGGGCTTCGAGTTGATTTTAGTTTTCATGCTTATAATTTTCTGTATCTTTTCAGTTTTTCTCACAGATTGTGTATCACTTTTGTAATCAAAAAGAAATTATACTATAGTGTTATTTTATTTAAGTTGATTTGTGTGCCTCCTACACCTCTGTGGAAGTGGAACAATTTATTTTCAAAGAGGTGGGTGTAGAAGGAGACAAGTGGGACGGGAGAGGTAAAGGACAGATGTGACTATGCTCAGGGTCAGGGTGAGGCTGTGGAAAAATACCAGTGATGCCACACCCTCCCCATGGTTCTGGTCAAGGCTACCCCTGAATCACCCCACCACTGGCTTTGTTTTTTGCCCCCTCCAAGTGTAATAATCCCAGTTTCTCTCACCTATTGTGGTAAACCTAGCTTCCTTGCCTTTGATCATTTTTGTGGCCTCCCTCTGAGCCTGCTCCCAGCACTCCACTATCTCGGTGGATTTCCAAAGAGACAAGCTCCTCCTATAGGGGACCAGCCAGGAAGGGAAGAGTGAGAGGATGAATCTGTGGGTCCCTGATACCCTAAGTGGATGGTTCTTGTTGACTTTTGAGAAGGGGCTCAATAAATAGCATGCCTCCTCCCTACTCAGGCTCTGAATCAATTGGCGGTCTGGGTGGTCAGGAGATGAATTATCTTCTGATAAGGCTATACATTGCAGAATGTAGCTGAGCATGTGAGCCCAATAGGCTTCCCTGAATCCTAGTTCAACAGACTTTCCCACAGTCCCAGGCAACAATAGACCAGGGTGCCTTCCCCATGTGGAGGAAGAGAACTTGTGTTCCTTCCCATCATCTCAATCCTAAGTGACCAGGAAGAGGAAGACACTGGGAGACTCATGCCCAGTTTCTCCTAATGCTCTCCTTCCCCTAAGTGCAGGAGAGGGAAGGCATGAAGAGGAGCCTGGGGCATGATGACCCTCTACAGGAAGGAAATATTTGGAGTGAGGGAAAAGCATTTTCCTCTCCCAAAGTTCTTACTATTTCTTGGATTATAGAACATTTTGAGGATAGGAAGCAAGCTATAAACCACCACCTCAGAAAAGTGCATATAAGTGCTGGGCTTTGGTATTAATGATTTATATCTGCCTGCCTTTCCCTTTCTTCTGGTCTCTGTGCCCCATCGTCCCTGCGAGGAATTGTTCCTATTCTAGTGTATGTGAAGCTAGTGGGGCTGCCAATCAGATGCTCTGCCTCCCCTCCTTACAGATGGGGCATGTGATCCAATCTGTCCAGTGAGAGAAGCTCATTTCCCTGGCCCTGTTGTTTTAGGAATGGGCACTTGATTGAAGGCAGCCAATCAGGGAACAGGACTAAGGGCAGGAAGACTGCTTCTTTATATGAATACTGAACTGGAAAAAAAGTAAAAGCTTGGAGCTCTTCACAGCTGTCTTGTCTGCCAAGTGGCAAGACTCTAAAGAATGGAGCCCGATAAAGCAGAAAGATGCCCTGGGGCTGTTTTTGACCCTTTGATCTAGTCAGAAACGAAATCTAGCCTTGTGGTTACATGAGCCACTAAATTTGCCTTTTTTTTTTTTTTTTAATTTGCCCCTTTTTGGCTCAAGCTAGTGTCAGGTAGATGTCTACTCCTTGCAATGTATGTGCACACATAGAACTTGGCCTCCACTTTCCAGGGGTGCTTAGGCTATGAAGCCCAAACATCCATTGGATGTTCAGAGCCCCTTCTGTTAGTGGTGCCCTTTATAAATTTGAAAATTGATCAAGTATTATTCTAGGGCTTCCCTGGTGGTGCAGTGGTTGAGAGTCCGCCTGCCGATGCAGGGGACATGGGTTCGTGCCCCGGTCCGGGAAGATCCCACATGCCGTGGAGTGGCTGGGCCCATGAGCCATGGCCACTGAGCCTGCGCGTCCGGAGCCTGTGCTCCGCAATGGGAGAGGCCACAACAGTGAGAGGCCCGCGTACCGCAAAAAAAAAAAAAGTATTATTCTAAAAGATTCAGATAGCTCTGGCTACTGCATTTGGGGCACCAATACTTGTTTCTTCATGTTGACGCCACTTCTGCTTGCCAGCAACTTGGAAACCATACTAAAAGCACAGGCTGGAGGGCCTATAGCTTGAGAGAAGACAAACAATATGGGTGTGTTGGAATGCAGAAAATGCTAGGAGAAAGTGACTGATCCTCTTTTCCTTTATATGTAATGGATGAGAGTTGGAGGTAGAAAGAAGAGAAAGACAATCCCACCCAACCCAAAGAGGATGTGTGGGCAAGTTAACATGCAAAATGGCGATAGGAGATTGATGCAGGGTGGTGTAGAAAAAGCTATGGAAAAACAACAGCTCCCTTTTTTTTTTAATTGGTTAATGGTTTGGGTTTTTTTGGTAAATTTATTTATTTTAATTTTTGGCTGCATTGGGTCTTTGTTGCTGCGTGTGGGCTTTCTCTAGTTGCAGCGAGCGGGGGCGTTACTCTTCGTTGCGGTGCGTGGGCTTCTCATTGCGGTGGCTTCTCTTGTTGTGGAGCACGGGTTCTAGGCACGCAGGCTCAGTAGTTGTGGCATGCAGGCTCAGCAGTTGTGGCTCGCAGGCTCTCGAGCGCAGGCTCAGTAGTTGTGGTGCACGGGCTTAGCTGCTCCTCAGCATGTGGGATCTTCCCGGACCAGGGCTCGAACCCGTGTCCCCTGCATTGGCAGGCAGATTCTTAACCACTGCGCCACCAGGGAAGCCCAACAGCTCACATTTTATTATTATTATTTTTTATATTTTTTTAAAATTTTATTTATTTATTTATTTTTGGCTGTGTTGGGTCTTCATTGCTGCATGAGGGCTTTCTCTGGTTGCTGCAAGCCGGGGCTACTCTTCGTGGTGGTGTGTGGGCTTCTCATTGCGGTGGCTTCTCTTGTTGCAGAGCACAGGCTCTAGGTGCGTGGGTTTCAGGTGTTGTGGCACGCGGGCTCAGTAGTTGTGGCTCGTGGGCTCTAGAGCGCAGGCTCAGTAGTGGCGCACGGGCTTAGTTGCTCCATGGCATGTAGGATCTTCCCGGACCAGGGTTCGAACCCATGTCCCCTGCATTGGCAGGCGGATCCTTAACCACTGCACCACCAGGGAAGTCCTCACATTTTATTAAGCATTTACTCTAAGCTAGACATTAAACACTTCACATGCATTTTAACAATTCTAGGTGGTGGGTACTACTGTTATTCCTACTCTACACAAGGTAAAACTGAGATGAGAGGGTTAGGGGTTGTAAGAGCATTCCACAGCCCCTGGAGGCAGGATTCCACATCAGGGTCATGGGAATCCTGCACTTCCTAACCACCATGTTCCCTCTCTAGTTAAAGACCCGAGTTAGAACCTAACTTCTGTCACTTGCTCATTGAGTGACCTTGGACAAATCAGCCTCTCGAAGCTTGTTGCCTCACCTGGAAAATTCAGATATTATACCAGATAACTTTTTCCTTAAAATTCTTTCAACTCAAAAATTCAAAAATAAAAAATTCAAAAATTGCAAAAACACCCCAACTCCCCAAGCTAGGATTTATATTCTTGGCCTGAGCTTTGCCCCTAAAGACTGTATAGATTGGTTTTTCCCATGGATTTAGGATCAAAGGGCTCTTTTGGGTTATGTGTTCCTTTGAAATGGATTCAAAGGCATGCGTTTTCAAAGTGAAGGGGAAACTGGAAAGCCTTCATCCTTGCTGAGTGAATCAGCATCCCAGAGCACAGGTGACAAGTCCTGACCTATCCCTTCACTGTCTGTTAAACCCACAGGTCATGGCTCTGAACTCAACCCCACTTTTCCTTCTTCCTGCCCCCTTTGTGGGCTTTCTGATAAGGTGCCCCAAGTCAGCTGTGACAGTGTTTTCTCTCTCTGCAAACAGTCCCCAGGGCGTGCACTCTGCCTGCAAGCTCCCCAGCTGCTTCCAGCTCTCCCTCTGCCCAGAGCCCTTTAATTGCTGCATTCCAACAAATTAGCCATGTGACAGAAGATTATTTTTAACTTCAATAGAGCAGCTCCCTCTCTTTTAATATATCATGCTTGGCCCACATTCCCTCGGTGAAAAGGTCACCATCGGCTACTTCTGAGAACTTTTAATTACTCCAATTGTTTGCAAAACCCTTAGAAGATTAATTTTTTTTTTCTTTCTCCTTTCCCAGTTTCCCCATTTGCTATTTAATGAAAACTGAGGCTGAGTCCAACTTGGGGATTTACCAGCTTTAATGGGTCTCCCCAAATCCTCTCTAGCTGCCCCCATTCTCTGCAAGATAGTTTTTTTTAAAGTGCAAACCCGCTGGGGGATGAAGGGAGGGCAAGTTCCAGAGTAACAATCCCACACAGAGCCCCAGAAGGTGGCAGGACAGAGGTGGCTGGTGGCCTCAGGAAGACTGAGCGCTAAACATCTCTTAGGTCTTGGGACCCTCCAAGAGGATCCTGGTGATCGAGCCCGACACTGAATCTGAGCCTTTCACCTTCAAGTAAACCACACAGAACAATGAGCATCTCAGGGACCACCATGTGGACCAAAGGCCCTTCTCCAGTTTTTCTGAATTTCCTAAACCCCAGATACTTCTTTAATCTCATGAGGCCAAGTGGGCAGTGTGGCCAAAAATGATTAAGGTTGTCTCACCCACCATCACCTGGAAAGGTACAGATAGAGTTGTATTTAAGTTTGACTCCTGCAAAATTGAGAAATGTGCATTTTCTTATACCTGAGTTTTGCAAAATAATTCATACAGGTTATAACAGTATGCGTGTCATTCCAGCCATTTTCCACGTTATCCCCATCCGTTATCCACGGTTTCACTTTCCACTGTTTCAGTTACCCGCAGTCAACCAAGGTCCGAAAATATTACATGGAAAATTCCAGAAATAAGGAATTTATACGTTTTAAATTGTGCACAATTCTGAGTAGCTTGATGAAATCTCATGCCATCCTGCTCCACCCCGCCAGGGTCGTGAATTATCCCTTTGTCCAAGTATCTACTGTCTATATGCTACCTCGTTAGTCGCTTAGTAGCTGACCCAGGTTATCAGATTGACTGTCATCGTATTGCAGTGTTCAAGTAACCCTTATTTTACATAAAATCGAATGTTGACATTTTAGTGCAGGTCAGTGAATCTCGAAAATAGCAAACACTCGTGTAAACTGCCACACAAATCAAGATATAAGTGTTTGCATCTCTTCGCAAATTTGCCTAGTACCCCTTTCCAGTCAATGCCCCCACGACCCTGGGCAGCCGCTGTTCTGATTTCTGTCACCTAGATTTGTCTCGTTTGATTTTGCAATCACAGAGGGTGTACGTCTGTCTTTCTATGTTGTGTTTTTGAGATGCATCTGTTGTTCCAACCGTGCCAACCTGGGTGGTGGTTTTCTGTTGGATTTGCAGGAATAAGTGGAAGTGGTAAATTCAGGCCTAACCAGAGCAATTTCATTAATGACCGATTTCCTTAGAACAGGCTTACATCGACTGCCAGGCACCACAGTACCACAGTAACACTATTTAGACATGGCAAGGTGCTTTTGATTAAAAAGAAGTCGGCAAAATGTACCTCATAGCTTGCCCTTTGACCCAGCTCTTCTGCATTTAAGAGTTTCTCTTACAGATAGATATACTCACACATGTGTGACATGATGTTTGTACAAGGACATGAATGTCAGGACTATTTTTCAGAGCCAAGGATTAGAAACAAACTAATGTCCATCAGAAGGAATCTGATTCAATAAATCATAATGAATCCAGACAATGGAACACTATCCAGTCATGAAAATAAGTAAGGAGGTTCCCTATGCACTGAAATGAGATGATCTCCAAAGGGAAAAAAGCAAGAAGTGGAACAGTGTGTGTTCATTCACTTATTCAACAAATATTTATGGAGAAACTATCAATACAATATGCCAGGCACCACTCTACACGCTGAGAATATAACATTATACCACATAAAATCCCTCCCCTCGTGCAGCGTCCATTCTAGTGGCAAGAGTAGAAGAAAAAAACACAAATGAAAATTATATTTGTATGGTGTGTTATCATTAATATAAAATAAAAGAATAAAAGGGGAAAGAAAACATAAATATGTTATTTTATTTTATTTTATTTTTTTGTCTGTGCCTCAAGGCTTGGGGGATCTTAGTTCCTCGACCAGGGATTGAACCTGAGCCCTGGCAGTGAGAGCGTCGAGTCCTAACCACTGGACCACCAGGGGATTCCCAGTGTGTTCTTTTAAACATGCATAAAGGGCTTCCCTGGTGGCGCAGTGGTTGAGAGTCCGCCTGCTGATGAAGGTGACACGTGTTCGTGCCCCGGTCCAGGAAGATCCCACATGCCGCAGAGCGGCTGGGCCCGTGAGCCATGGCCGCTGAGCCTGCGCTCCGCAATGGGAGAGGCCACAACAGTGAGAGGCCCGGGTACCGCAAAAAAAAAAAAAAAAAAAAAAAAAAAAAAAAAAAAAAAGCATAAAGTCTCTACTTTGGAGAAGATACTCCAGAAACTGGTAGCACTGGGGAAGGGAACTGGGAAGGAAGCTGGGGGACATGGACAGAGGAACAAATGTCACTTTATGCTCTTTGTATCTTCTGAATTTTAAAATTTTGAATATGTTACTTAGCCCAGAATTAATGGGTTAGGTATTAATAATAATTATTATTATTAATATAACCCATAATTATAGCTCAGGATATAATTACATTTTTTTTAAAGTTGGAAGAAGTATTTGGCAGTATTTCCAAGCACCTGGGCCCTCAAGTTGTGGGAAACGCCCTACTTTTTTTAATCAGGGCAGGAGGAAAGGGCTAGCTCCTAGCTGTCACTCACTGCAGTCATGAACCGAAGTCATAGCATCACTCTGGGAAGATTAAAGAGGCACCAGGAGGACAGAAGGAAATAAAATCAATCTTGAGTATTTATAAAAGGCTTAAGCAGCTCCTTCCTAAATTTGAATTAATGTCAAGAGGGAATCATCTCAGGAAATGCGAGTTCCTCTCGTCAAACTTTTTGGGACCATCCCATTTGGGAATGAATTGCATAGAGCCAAGTTCTTTCACAGGGAACATCTGTGTGTAGGGAAGTGGAGGGATGGGGAGAATAATAAAAAGACCATCTGACACTGAACTTGGACACCTCTTATCTTTTTTCTCAGCTTCCCTTGGGTTGTATGGGAAGGAAGGTCTGTAAAACACTTATGGTTTATCATTTGGGTTTATTCATATAACATGTGAAAGTGGCAATATGGAAGAGGAGCCTGATTGAAATCTGTACTCTTTGTGAATGTTTGTATTCCAGAAGCTTCCCAGAGTTGTTGGATGATGGCTCTATGATTACTGTCTCCTTGTGGCCTCTAGTCAACCAAAGTGGAAAAAAAAAGTTTGGCTTTGAATAACAGGTCTATAATTATTTATCTTGTCTCACAATAAATTACCCCTTTAAAATCCTACCATTATTTTTCTTATATTTTTATTAACTTTTAATTACTAGTTAATATAGGAATACATTCTTCTTTTTTTGAAAAAAATTAGAGTGTTGCAGATAAAGTTTTGGTTGTCTTTAATCATTTCCTACAATGCTAATTTAATTGGTCTGGAGTGTGGCTGCCAAGTAGTTTCTTTCTTATAATGATTCTAATACACAGCAAAATATGAGAACCACTTGACTAACTGATACAGGACCCCAATATTTTTGGAACTCAATACCTAGATGTTATGGGAAATATGTATATGTTTTGTTTTTGTTTTTGTTTTTGTTTTTTCACGGTACGCGGGCCTCTCACTGCTGTGGCCTCTCCCGTTGCAAAGCACAGGCTCCGGACATGCAGGCTCAGCGGCCATGGGGCCCAGCCGCTCCGCGGCATGTGGGATCCTCCCGGACCGGGGCACGAACCCGTGTCCCCTGCATCGGCAGGCGGACTCTCAACCACTGCGCCACCAGGGAAGCCCTGTATATGTATTTTTAATACAATAAATGACTTTCTTTCTCTAAGTGAAAGCTGAGATTTGCCTTTCAACACAGATTGCGTTTTAGCAAAAGCACTGCCATAAACGTTTGGGTTTTGCGAATAAAAAGCCAATTTGCAATCCTGGAATGGAGTTTGGGGACAATGAGACCCTAAACTTGCGTCAAAGTTGTCATTGTTGCGGGCATGTTGAACCTCTGTAGATTATCAAGATGTGGCCTGAGAGTGGGGATTGAGGAAGAACTGATGAAGAAGTTTCTTGGCTAGAGACAGAGAAGGCTGTCAAGACCCTCTGGAAGGTAAGGCTGAGACACTCGAGGACTATGCTGTCCAACACAGTAGTCACCAACTTCATATGTTATTTATTTTTTAATATAAGTGAATTAAACTTAAATCAAATTAAAAATTCAGTTCCTCAGTCATAGTAGCCACACTTCAAGGGCTCAATAGCCACATATAACCAGTGGCTACGATATTGGGTGCAAGTATAGAACATTTCCATCATCAAAGAAAGCTCTTTGGGACAGTTCTACTGTAGAAATCATTTTACGTGGTCTTATCCAGTTGCTAGTTTAAAATTTCCTTCCTGGGGCTTCCCTGGCGGCACAGTGGTTGAGAATCCGCCTGCCAATGCAGGGGACACGGGTTTGATCCCTGGTCCAGGAAGATCCCACATGCCGCGGAGCAACTAAGCCCGTGCACCACAACTACTGAGCTTGTGCTCTAGAGCCCTTGAGCCACAACTACTGAGCCTGTGTGCTGCAACTACTGAAGCCCGCGTGCCTAGAGCCCGTGCTCCACAATGAGAAGCCACCACAATGAGAAGCCCGCGCACCGCAACGAAGAGTAGCCACCGCTCGCCACAACTAGAGAAAGCCGGCGCGCAGTAGCGAAGACCCAACACAGCCAAAAATAGATAAAATAAATAAATTTATAAAAAAATAAAATAAAATAAAATTTCCTTCCTGAAATGTAATTACTTGCTCTTATTACCAAGCCTTCAACACAGTATTTAAATAATAGTAACAGCTAACATTTATTGAGCACCTGCATAACGGTCAGTTTTCTTGGTCGCAGACAAAAGGTTCCACTCTTGCTAATTTAAGCACAAAGGGATTTATTAAAGGGTATGGCTAGCTCACAGAATCAGTAAGAAAGTTAAGAAATAGACTCTAGGCTAAACATCCAGGAATGACTCCTAAAATTATACTGCAGAACTCGTTGACAAGCAAGCCACAGCCTCTGTCATCATCCAAAAGCTTCAGAACTGCTAAGCTGCCACCACAGCTGATGTTTCTAGGATCACATTGCCTTTGCCATGATCGGCCTCAGCAAAATGGATGCTTCACACCTGCCTGTCCCTCCACATAGCTCATAGCTCTAAAGTCTCACACAAATGGAATCTAAGTCATAAACAGAACCAGAGCCGCAAGGGAGTTTGAGAAATGTTGTCGTGTTTATCTCTCCAGCCTCTGCAGTTCGGGAAGTGAGCTAGGACGGGGCTGGAATGGATTTGGAGCAAACCAAAGTATCTGCCATGACCTGTTGTATGCCAAGTCCCATGAACATGCCCGATTGCATTTCTTTCTTACAAGAATTCAGGGAAGAAGGGCCTATAAATCAACCCTCCTTGACAGAGGAGGACACTACAGGAAATGGTGGGGCACACGTATGGTCTTAGGTGTACTTGGGGAAGTGAGAAGAGGGCCCTCTGTCCACTCTGGGAGAGAAGGAAGGTGGAGCAGGGAGGGGACAGCTGCCTGGAGAAGCCAGGATGGAAGACGACTTCACAGGAGAATAAAGCAGCAGTCCCAAGGTGACAAAGGACAGCCAGAATGAATCTGAGAACTCACGAGTGGTGCTGCTGTACAAATTCATGCCAGATTCCGGAGGCCCTGCCCTCTCCACAAATCCATGCTGCCTCTGGTGGAAAGAACCAGAACTTACACACGCAACAAAGACACAAGAACACTTGCCTGGCTACATCCCAACAACCCCAGTTGCACCTGTGGCACGGAACAGGACTGCAAAAGTAAAGAACTCAGCAGGAAAGGCTTCCAGGAGGAGGTGAGTTTTTAGTGGGTTTGAGAGGAGAGGTCTTAGCGTATGCATGGCTGTCAAGAGGCAGAGGGTTTCAGATGAAAGAACTCGTCTGTCCTCATGCCAAGACTCATGCCAAGGCTGAAAGGGGCAGCCACTGTAGCATATCAAAGCAGTGTCCTTGACTCAGGATGAAGGAGGTGAGTCAGTGTTTGGGAGAAAACAGTAAATAAATGGGCTGGGAAGGGAACTGATTGCAGGATAAAATCATGTGAAACCTTTCCTCTGATTACAATTATATTCAAACATTAGTAAAGTATGTATCAAAAATCAATTTGGAACAGAATAAAAATCTCGGGAGTGGGTCCTAGACATCTTCTAACAACCACTCGGGGATGATTCTCCCGATTTGCCTGTCCTGAGGGCTGTTCCCAGTCTCAGCTCTCCTCCCCTGTGATGTAGCTCAAGCTTTTGGTGTATAGGGGCTGGGGCCCCTTTGCCACATCATTCCTTCCTGGAGACATCCTAGTAGGATCAAAAGGTACCTAAGCCAGGGAAAATAAACCTCAAGGAAATGGGACTCTTGGAGCTGGGAAATTCAGAAGAATTTGAGAAAGGGGCATCAACACCCCAGAAACGTGGTGGCATGCATGATTCTTATTTTGCTTAAGCTTTATCAAACAATATATTTTAACAAGTCTTTCCATCTGCCAGGTTCAATGTTAAGCAATTTAATAATACATTATAAATAAATAAATTCTTTTTCAGTTAAAAAAAATAATAACAATACATTACATCATTTAACCCTCAGAGCAATGACCTAGGCTAAAGGCTATCCCCATTTTACAGATGAGAAAAATGAGGCTTAGAGGTCCCACAGCTAAGAACTGGACTCCACAGCCCACTGATTTAACCATCCTGCTTTGCTGCCTTGATTTCTTCTTCCTTATTTGTGTTTTCCTATTATTTTTCACATGTTATGTTTGTATACTTGTCAGCTCCAAAAACTAGAAGTTTCTTAAAGTGCAATGATCAAGTCTAATTCATCTTTTGACACCCTTACCCCCAGCACCTGACGGAGACTAGCCAGCACATAGTAAGTGCTTAATATACATGAGCTGGACAGAGCTTTGTGACACAATAATCATTCACCTTGTATACTTAAACCCAACAATTCTTGCAGATATTCAGTTTCCAGCTAGCAAGTAGATGAAGTGAATCCTTTCATTAATATAGGACCATGGTCAAGTGTGAGGGTCTCGGAGCCCAATAGTTACAGGTTTGAATCCTGCCTCAGCCACTTCTTAAGGGTGTAATCTTAGGCAAATGTTAAAAGAAAAAATAAATAAAATTTACAATTTATTAAGGGTTATCCATTAAAAAAAAGCACTGCTGTTGGGGCATGAAAAATAGCTGAGAAAGTTTATGATTCAAATGCTTAAATATATATATTAAATATGTATTTTACAAAAGTGGTAGATGTGTTGTTTCCCAGAAGAGTTCAGTGTCTTGCTAGCAGGCCTGCTGATCCTCTCAGGCCCCTCCTATTGAGAAAGACCCAGCAGCAAGAACAGGGACTAGTGGTTAAATGTTAACTTGTGTTTATTTCTCTACAACTGCCTGCTGTTTAATTTGGCCAACCCAGTGAAGATTCTTTCGTAAGCCTGTGTGTAATTTCTAAACACCAGACCTTCGACCTTTACACACATGCTAAACATTTATAGAGTGGAGAGTTCTCCTTTTTCTCCATCAGTGGAGTGAATAAATACCAACATCCTCCCTTCCCCCCCAAAAAAGTATTCTTTGATCTACACTACAGATAAACCGGTAATAATTCATCCTGATCAGCTAAGGGCTGTAAAGCAGATTCTTTGATAAGCCAATTAATTTCAGAGGGCACTGGGGCTTGTTTCTTCCTGATGCTGATTTAGATTCTTAAAGTCATAGAACTTTAGAGCTGGAAAGAGATCTTTTAAATTAGCTCGTCAAACTGACAGTTAAAATCTGTTAAAACCAGATGAGAAAACTGTAAGCTGCAGAGAGGGAAAAGGCAGTGTAGACGCATGCACAGATGTTAAAGAAGAAAGAGCCATATAGGGATTGCTTTGTCATAACAATTTCTACAGCATTTTAAGTTTTCTGTGGTATTGCTTTTTGTTTTCCTTTATAATCTGGTGATGCAATTATAGTGTTTGAGCCTGGCATTGGAAATCCGTGGACACTGATGCTGTTTTGCGCTGACGTCAGAAATATTTGAGAATCACTGCTGCCCCCTGCTGGAAATTTAAAATCTCCAGGTTATGTGGACTTCCTCTGAGTCAAAAAAATTAGAAAAGTAATGTTTCCTTAGGTTAAAAAGTTTAAAAAGCATGAAAGAGTATAAAGAGAAATATGAACTCTGCCTCCTTTCAATCATATTTCCCAGTGATAACTGTCGTTAACAATTTTTTGGGAATATTCTTCCATATTTTTTCTACTTATGTGTATTTGTATATATCTATGCATAAGTATATATATTTTACACACAAATAGGACAATACTATATGCACTGTTTTGTAACATGCTTTTATCTTTTTTCCTTAATTTATTTTACTGATTTTCAAGAGGTAGTACATTCAAACTAATCCAACGTTATTTCAATTATACCTCATTTTATTTATTTTTATTTATTTATTTATTGCTGCGTTGGGTCTGTTGCTGCGTGCGGGCTTTCTCTTTGTTGCAGCGCGCAGACTTCTCATTACAATGTCTTCTCTTGTGCCTGAGCACAGGCTCTAGGCATGCGGGCTTCAGTAGTTGTGGCACGTGGGCTCAGTAGTTGTGGCTCATGGGCTCTAGAGCACAGGCTCAGTAGTTGTGGCGCACCGGCTTAGTTGCTCTGCGGCATGTGGGATCTTCCCAGACCAGGGCTCAAACCCATGTCCCCTGCATTGGCAGGCGGATTCTTAACCACTGAGCCACCAGGGAAGTCCTCTCATTAAAAAAAAAAAAAAAAAAAGACATATATCTTGAACATCTTCTCAAAGCAGTATATATTGACCAACCTTGTTTCTTTCAATGGCAGAATAATATTTCATTGCTTGGGTGTATCATAAATTATTCATTCAGTCCTCCTTTGATGGAATAAAATGTAAATCTCTATAAAAGTAAGGACTTTTATTTTCTTGTTGCTGTTACTGCTGTCTCTTGTAATGAGAATAATGCTCAATAAAATTTGTTTAATGAATGAATGGACATTCTCCTAGTTTCAAGTATTTTTCTGTTTCAAAAATGCTGCCCCGAGCCAGCAAGCCGCAACTAAAGAGCCCGCTGGCTGCAACTAAGGAGCACAAGTGCTGCAAATAAGGAGCCCACCTGCCGCAACTAAGACCTGGCGCAACCACACACACAAAAAAATGCTGCCCCAAATAACTTTGTGTCTATATTTTGGGGCATAGGATAAAATCTAGGAAGAAATGTAGGTTCAAAGGCATGTAAATTTTAAATTTTGATAGATGGTCAAATTGGTACTTTTAATGAAGAATGGGTCCAGAGGTTTAATAATCCTATCATTCCCATCCCTGATTGGGCATCAAAACCAGAATCTCCCAGAGAATTTACTTTAAAATAACTCCTTTCTGTACATTCCTTCTCTGTTCTAATTCATTAGCTGGGGGAGGGAATCTGTATATTTAACAGCCCTCCCCTCCCCACCGTGATTCCAATGCACACTCAGGACTGGGGACAGCACATTACCTACCCACTTCTTGCTACACTGCAGCAGATGGAAATGTGCTCCTCTATCCTAATCTTAATATGGTTACTCATTTGTTATTCACCTGATGCTTATCGAGTGTCTACTGTGTGCAAGACCCTATGCTTTCTCTCCCAGAGGTAAGACTGTACAGGGGATGTGGTATGGATTTCACCACTCCCGTGGGTGGTAGCGCTGGGGGTGAGCGGGTGAGTTCGTTGGCAGTATGTGTGTTGGCCATTGGCTGGGGTTTGGGGAGGGAGCAGTGTGTGGGTGAAACTCAGGAATCCTGCAGCACTACAGTGGCAGGAATTTTTAAAAGGTCCAGCCCTGTCCTGGGTGACATGTCTGTGTCTAACAAACATGGAGCCAGCCCAATTCTAGGTCTTCTTAGGCAATTGCTACTGGGGGTCCCCACAAGCAACGCATGAGGCAGGGCACAGTGCCTTCCCTCTGGGCCCTTCTAAGCCAGATAAAATATAATGCAGATGAAACACACATGGGAAATGCGCCATGGACAGCCAACAGATTGTGGTCATGAAAAAGGATGACAGATTCCACCGTCATTCGCGACCCACCCAAATGTCACATCCTCTGGCAGTTCCTGACACAAGCAGGTGTGGTTTCCATGTACTCCATAGCACTTGAAATATAACAACAGAAGGAAAAAGGAAAAAAAACCCAAACAAACCTGCTACTACTGCTACCTGAGGCTTATTATGTCAAAACTTCTAGCTGTTTTACTGGGCGACCCCATTATATTCTCCCAATAGTGCAGGGAACTCAGGGAAGTTAACTGACTAGATAAAGGCCACACAATTTGTTTAATAGAGTGGTCTTCATAATTTTTCTGCTTGCACATGCCATCAAATGATTTTGAAAAATGGTGTATCCCTAGAAACAGACACAGTTCTATGGCCATGTAATTTATAACAAAGGAGGCACCATAGAGAGTAGGAAAAGATCTTTTTAAAAAATGGTGCTGGGGGCTTCCCTGGTGGCGCAGTGGTTGAGAGTCTGCCTGCCGATGCAGGGGAAACGGGTTCGCGCCCCAGTCTGGGAGGATCCCACATGCCGCGGAGCGGCTGGGCGCATGAGCCATGGCCGCTGAGCCTGCGCGTCTGGAGCCTGTGCTCCGCAACGGGAGAGGCCGCAACGGTGAGAGGCCCGCGTACCGCAAAAAACAAACAAACAAACAAACAAAGAAAAAATGGTGCTGGGATCCCTGTATACCTATTGGGAAAAAAAATGAAATTGGACCTTACTTCACGCCATACACAAATATCAAATCCAGGTGGATAAAGACTTAAATGTGAAAGGCAAAAATCTACAGCTTTTTAGAAAATAGCATATATCTTCATGACTTATGAAGGAAAGGATTTCTTCAACAAACCACTGACGGCGTTCATGTTATAGGAAAAGAATGATGAATCCAGTTACACTAAAATTACACAGTCGTTCTTAAGTATACTACATAAAAAGTATAATAGGGCTTCCCTGGTGGCGCAGTGGTTAAGAATCCGCCTGCCAATGCAGAGCACACGGGTTCAAGCCCTGGTCCAGGACGATCCCACGTGCCGCGGAGCAACTAAGCCCGTGCGGCACAACTACTGAGCCTGCGCTCTAGAGCCCGTGAGCCACAACTACTGAGCCCACGTGCCACAACTACTGAAGTCCTCACTCCTAGAGCCCGTGCTCCACAACAAGAGAAGCCACCTCAATGAGAAGCCTGCGCACCGCAACAAAGAGTAGCCCCCGTGCGCCGCAACTAGAGAGAAGCCCGCATACAGCAACGAAGACCCAACACAGCCAAAAATAAAAATATAATAAAAATAATAAAAAAAGAGTATAACATAAACCATAGAGTGAGAGAAAAGATTTGCAACAAATATAACAATATGCTCAACAGACGGCTGCAATATTAGGCTTAGGCAGCAGTGTTAAATGGAACTGCTTTGGAAAGCAGCTTGGCATTCTTTGAATGTATATTATATTTTACAAGAAAAAAAAGAAAAAGAAAAGAAACTACTGCCTAAGAATATGTATCTCCTTGCACATTTTAAAGTTGACATCTAACAGTTTTTCATCTTATTTACTTTTTTTTTTTTAACTTGTTACAAGAATGCCCATAGGGCTTCCCTGGTGGCGCAGTGGTTGAGAGTCCGCCTGCCGATGCAGGGGACGCGGGTTCGTGCCCTGGTCCAGGAAGATCCCACATGCCGCGGAGCGGCTAGGCCCGTGAGCCATGGCCACTGAGCCTGCGCGTCCGGAGCCTGTGCTCCGCAATGGGAGAGGCCACGACAGTGAGAGGCCCGTGTACTGCAAAAAAAAAAAAAAAAAAAAAAAAAAAAGATATGGACAGGGACTTCCCTTGTGGTGCACTGGTTAAGAATCTGTCTGCCAGTGCAGGGGACAGGGGTTCAAGCCCTGGTCCCAGAAGATCCCACATGCCGTGGAGCAACTAAGTCTGCACGCCACAACTACTGAGCCTGCACTCTAGAGCCCGTAAGCCACAACTACTGAGCCCGCGTGCCACAACTACTGAAGCCCGCGCGCCTAGAGCCCGTGCTCCACAGAAGCCACCGCAATGAGAAGCCCGCACACCACAACAAAGAGTAGCCCCCACTTACTGCAACTAGAGAAAGCCTGCGTGCAGCAACTAAGACCCAATGCAGCCAAAAATAAATAAACAGATAGATAAATAAATAAAAAGATATGGACAAGCCCTTATTGAACAGTCATTTGGTTTTCTGTTGTTGTTGTTTTGCTGTTTTGGGGGGGGGTTGGCCTTGCCGTGAGGCATGCAGGATCCTAGTTCCTGGACCAGGGACCGTATCCATGCCCCCACACTGTAGCACAGAGTCCTAACCCCTGGACTGCCAGGAAATTCCCCTTTTCTTTCCAGGTGTTTTTTTCCCCATACATTTTAAATCATTCTTTTTCTCCTTGAAATCCATGTCTCCCACCAAATACTACTCTGATGTAATATATTTTTATGTTTGAAAGTCCCTTATTCATCACCTTATTATTCTGCAACAATGTACAACTTAACCTTAAAAAATATATTATGCCCACAAGGCTCTAAATATCAACAATTTTCTTTGGGTTTAAGTTAGCATTATGATTATTAGTTATACATTAATAATATTGATCAAAGCAGCATAAAATTATTCCCACTGAAAATTCATCTCTTAATGAAATGAATAAGAGAGTAGTTAATGGGATCTTAGTTAGTCTTTTGAATTATGCCTTTATTTACATCTGAACTCGGATTCTAAGCTAATAACATACATCACGGTAAAATTTAGATGGTAGTGCCTTATCTTTTGCAAAGTGAGAGAAAGATGATTGGGACAGGGAAACACTCAGGATCTCTGACCTTGGTGTGTTCTCAGATAGATTAGTTTTAAGAATGAGAATACATGAAGGCTGATTCCTCTTGAAAAGGCTTCATGCCCAGGGATACATGTAATTCCAGTTTGAAGACCTCCAGTTTAGAATGCGATGGAGATGGAATTCTAACCCAGGTATGTCTGACTCCCAGCCTAGATTCTTTCAACCTGCCCCATACAATCATAATTTATTCCTTATCACTTTGGCTTGAAAAACCATTTCAGATGAATTTATTTGCAGGGCATGGGGTGGTGGTGGGACTATAGAAATAATACATAACCATTGCTCAGAATTACAATATAGTGTCATTATTTTTACATGTTGGTCCCCCCATCCAGACCTTGAAGGCAAGATTAGTGTTTTATCTATAGAGTTGTATCCCTAGAACCTACAGAGCTTCTACTCACAAAATAGGACCTCAGTAAACATAGAGCAAATGCCCATGAAGAACAAGACCATTTTCGAGTTTCTGACCTGCATGGATAAGGGACCCAGATTTGAAGAGGTGAAGCCAACGAGTAGCTTGGCTTTGCAGTTTAAACTTCCCATTGTTTCCAACAGTTCCTTCCTCCATTCCTGGTTACAGAGAGTGTTTTCCCAAGCTAACATCCAATGCTTGGTGCCCTTGGCTTCAAGACAATTCCCTTGCTTAGCCTCCCAACTAGACTGCCTCTAATCCCACCTCAATGCCCCCCTCTATTGAATTTCTGTCCCTCTCACTGCTGACCACAGAGAACTTTGACCTGGGGGCGTTGGCAGGGACTAGCCAGGTGTGTGCTTGACACAAACGTCCCATGTGCTGAATCAAAAGGCCTGAAGAACTCCAGTCCACGCTGGGCTTCATTCCCTCTTGCTGTTCTCCAGCCCACAGAAGCCAGAACAGTATTTTGCAGACCTTTAGCACTCACATGTCACCTTCACAATATTTGATACCTCCACAGGCCACCTGTACTCACATCACATTTTCTTTATATTACTCATTTTTTTAAACCTAAATACCTACTCAAGCTTTGTCCTGAGTAATAATATCCAACAGTAACAGGCTTGATTGATATATACATATTTCAAGTGCATGTTTTCAAAAATTCATCATTATTAATATTTTTAATGTTGGTGCACCATGCAAGACAATCTCATGTAACATATGACAGAAAATGCTGTCCTAGACAGGAAGTTAGACTCTGGAGCTCTCTTGAGCTTCTTCTATGAGTCAGGCACCATACTAAGGCTTCATAAAGATAACATTATTGGAGATCTTTTCCCCCTACTCATTGTAGAAAATTAGGAAAACATAGAAAAGTCTAAGGAAGAAAAACTTGAAATCTCTTGTCATTCTATCTTGGTTAATAGCAAACATATCTGGATCTAAAATCTGACTCAAACATACCCATTATGATATCTTAGACAAGTCACTTAACCTCCTGGAGTCTCAGTTTATTCATCTTTAACACTGGTAAAATGAGACCTCTTTTATAGGATTTTGGTGAAAATTAAATGAAATGACAGATGTAAGGCACCCTAGCATAGTAAGTGATAAATAGTAAATGTGCAAAAAAATTTTTATATGATTATTATTTCCATAAATTTGTTGTCACATTATATGTTTCTATCTTCTTCTCTTCTTATTATATCTTGAGCATGAAATAACCTTTGGGTCTATAATTATTTATTTATTTTATGGGGGGCATAACTTTTATTACCGAATAAAATTCCTTACTATGAATGACTTAGTTAATAATTTTATTATCAGATTGTTTCAGTTCTAATTTTTTGTACATAATAAGTAATCCTGTGATGAAAAATCCTTGTACTTAAATCTGGGTGCTCATTTATGATTTTTCCATAGGATAAGTTTCTAAAAAACGGAATTTTTATAGCTCTTGCTTTTCTTTTCTTTTTTCTGAGTTGGTCTCCGGAAAAGTTGTACTGATTTACCTTCTCACCAGCACTGGCTGAAAGTGCCTGTTTCACAGCACCCTCCCTGACACTGGGTATTAATTATTTGTTAGAACCTTACTGATTTAACTGGAATATATCAGGAATTGTTTAGAGGCCTTATTTCAACTTCACCACAACCCTCTGAAGGGTCCATTTGGTAGCCTCTTGTCCTTGATTGGGAAAACAAGGCTTCCAGAGGTTAAATTCTTACCCAAGCCAGTACAGGTATACATCGTTTTATTGTGGGTCACAGATATTGTGTTTTTGGCAAATTGAAGGTTTGTGGCAACCCTATGTGGAGCAAGGTTACAGCCACCATTTTCCCAAGAGCATTTGCTCACTTTGTTTCTCTGTGTCACATTTTGGTAATTCTTGCAATATTTCAAAATTTTTTATTAGCATTATATTTGTTATGGTGATCTTTGATGCTACTATTGCAGAGATTATGACTCACTGAAGGCTCAGATGACAGCATTTTTTAGCAATAAAGTACAATTAAAAGGGACTTCCCTGGTGGCGCAGTGGTTAAGAATCCACCTGCCACTTCAGGGGACACAGGTTCGAGCCCTGGTCCGGGAAGATCCCACATACCGCAGAGCAACTAAGCCCGTGTGCCACAGCTACTGAGCCTGTGTTCTAGAGCCCTTGAGCCACAGTTACTAAGCCCACATGCACAACTACTGAAGCCCGCGTGCCTAGAGTCTGTGCTCCGCAACAAGAGAAGCCACCGCAATGAGAAGCCGGCACATCGCAACGAAGAGTAGACCCCGCTCTCCGCAACTAGAGGAAGCCCACGCGCAGCAACGAACACCCAACGCAGCCATAAATAAATAAATAAATAAATAAATTTAATTAAAGAAAAAAAAGAATTCATTTTTAAAAAGTACTATTAAACTAAGGTTTTTTTGGTGCATAATGCTATCGCACACTTAATAGATTACAGTATAGTGTAGACATAACTTTTATATGCGCTGGGAAACCAAAAAATTCGTGTGACTCACTTCACTGCGGTAGTCTGGAACCAAACCTGCAATATCTCTGAGGTACTCCTGTTAAGTTGTTGGGCCAGGATAAGCCTATTTGGTCCTTAACATGCTGACTGTGGCTTTTCCCCGATACCACACTGCCTCCTGCTGGTGCCCATGGAGAGGGCATGAAGCCCTGAAATTCGTCAAATCAGATTCCTTAGATGAGAGTTAGGTATTTGTGATAAGGAAGAGAGGGATGTTGGGACAACCATATAATGGTGGGACTTTGAAAAACGGGGAGAAAACTCATCAAGCTTTTCACTTAATATCTATGCAATTTATGTGAGTTATACCTTAACTTAAAAAAAAAAGAAAAATGAGAAGATTTTTGATAGAGAAGAGGAGGAAAGACTTTTTAGGCAGGCAATGGGTGAGTTAATAAAAATAGCTCACACTTACTGAGTCCTCACAACAAGCCAAGCCCTTCACTAAGGGCACTGGAAATAGTAATTCATTTAATTTTCATACAATCACCATGAGGTACCTCTATTATTTGCACTTGACAGATGAGGAAACAGGGGCCCAGATATGGTTAAGTAAGTAACTCCCTCAAAGTTACACGTCTAGCAAAATGGAACAGTCAGGATCTGAGGCAGGTAATTTGGCTCCTGGTTAAGGCAGGCAGACTGGGATCACAAAGTAGCCACACTCACCAAAGATCTGTCAAACTGAGAGGCCTCTTCCCCTATTCTGGAATGTTCACCATACAAAGATTTTGTCAGATCAGGATACTGTACAGATTAAGGTCCGTGTCTAATTCAATCAAGGATCCATCATGTCATTTCACATCCTCACTGATGCTGCCACTTGCCCTCCTGAGTTGTCCTTTAGTGACCCCAAACTTGATCCGATTCTAGTCCAGTGGGGTTGGTAGAACAGCTTTTGAAGCTAGACCAGTTACTGGGCCTCCCATGGAGGGGGCACACCCACCCACCAGAAATGGGATTTCTCTATTTAGTCCAGATACTGGGTGGTGAATTCCAAGAGCATCAGAGATACCAATAGTTGGCTTACATCCTATGTCCCTACTTCCTTCCTACACCACTCCAGGCCTATCCAGTCCTTTGGAAATGCCCCTTACTCACCCACTCTTCTGCCTGTGGAAGATATGGTAGATGTGGAAGATAGTGATACACACAGTGAAGAAGTGGGGAACAGGCTCTCCAAGGTCAGTGTGGCAAATCCATCACAGAACTGCAAAGAAGTAAGGCTCAGGAACATGTCCAGTAAGGTGGAGGATGGAAGTGGATTTGGAACTGGGGATGGACAAGAACAGACTTGAAAAGGAGAAAAGGACCTCTCCAGGTCTATCTACAAGGATAGAAAGGGAGAAAAGAACTCAGGGAAAGTATCCTGTGCAGTCATAAGATTATGTAGGCAGCTGTTCTGTATCTAGAAAATCATGACACAAACACGTAAGAAATGGGAGGCAGCTGTCAGAATGTTCCTATTTGAGTAAATGTAGTTTGTTGGTGGACATGAAATTAAATTTCAGTAAATATAATTTGCTGGTGGTACGGTTTTTCATGTATCAAAATCCTTACTCACGTGCCTACTCAATTCCATCCAACCTCAAGAAGTGTGACAGGCCCTGGGCTAGGTTCTGGGATGCAGGGTAAAAAACAAAACAGAGTACCAGCCCCCAAAGGAGCTAACTGTGAAGAACGTATTTCAGGAAGGGTGAAGTAGGAGGTGCTAAGGAGGGAGCAGCAAGGGGATTTAACCTAATCCAGAAAGTCAAGAAAGGGTGAAATGTCTTTTAAGTGAGGCTTGAAGAACAGGAAGGATTTAGTTAGGCTGGAATGGACAAGATGAAGGCTCTGGGCAAATTGAGTAATAGGTGAAAAGGAAATGATAGAAGTTGTATACACACACACACACAAAACGTGAGCCCAAAATGAGGTTGGCAAGTAGGTAAATTCTTCAAGCTTTAGAAGTCATTTTAAGGAGTCTGCACCATGTTCAAAAGTAAAAGGGAAGAGTGATGAGTGAATGTTCTGATCCGTGTTCTACTGTGTATTCTTCGACTCAGTAATTCTACTTTAAGGAAATTATCCTAAGGAAAAAATTATGAATTTCTGCAACGATACAGTTAAAAGGATGTTTCTAATATTGAGACTGTCTAGAATTGCAAAATTTTGAAATAACCTAAACGTCTTACAGTAGTGGTTTAGATAAAGAAGACGTTGGTTCATCTATATATTGGAATGCTATGTAGCTGCTAAGGATACTGTAGAAAAAAAAATTAATGACGTGGAAAAATGCAAAATGAAGGTTATATAAAATATACATAGTATAATCTCAGTTTTGCGTGCGTGCACGCACACACACACACACAAATAGGTATACAAGACATTGGAATGCTATAAACCTAAATGCCAACTTACCTTTTCATGTGGGATTATGGCTGATTTAAATGTTACCGTTTTGATTATTTTTTCTAATTGTTCTAAATGTGCTATTTTTGTAATTTAAAAACTATGTCTTAGAAAAAAAGAATTAAAAAAACCCCCAAAAATAAAAATTTAAAAAGGGAAAAATTTTAAGAAAAAGAAAAACAATTTTCTTCTAATTATACGTCTTATATGTCTTAGAGGTTCCTGCGGTGCCGGCCATATTCTATTTCTTGACCTCGGCTGGGTTAACACTGGCCTTTTGCTTTACTTGTTAAAATGTAAACTTGTTTAATAAAGTTTCCTCTCTGCATTTTACATTTCACGATTTTAAAAATGTTTAATAAGCTGCACACATTTATTTTTCAATATTTTATACACAGCCCAGCGTCTCTAGTATAGCGTTCCACAATTTCGGAGCAAAGTTGACACCTCCTACCGCCGTTGGTTTACCCGTCTGGGCAGCACGGACTTCAAGTCCCAGCAGGCATTGCGGCCGGCACACCGGGAACTACGGGGTCCGAGAGGAAGGCAGGGAGCGACCGGTCCTTGCCCTCCCAGAAGCCCGCGGGCGGCTCGGAACGCTGTCCGTATCATGGCCGCGGGAGCCGGGACGGCTCGCTCCGCTTCCGGCCCGGGCGTCGTGCGTGACCCGGCGGCGTCACAGTCGAAGAAGCGTCCCGGCAGGGAGGGCGCGCAGCGATCGGACGCGATGGCGGGAGGAGGCGGGAGCAGCGACAGCAGCGGGAGGGCTGCAGGCAGGCGGGCGTCCCGCAGCGGCGGGCGGGCTCGGCGGGGGCGCCACGCACCGGGGCTGGGGGGCTCCGCGGAGCGGGGCGCGGGGGAGGCGCGGCTGGAGGAGGCAGTCAACCGCTGGGTGCTCAAGTTCTACTTCCACGAGGCGCTGCGGGCCTTTCGGGGTAGCCGGTACGGGGACTTCAGGCAGATCCGGGACATCATGCAGGGTGAGGGCCGGGCCTGGGGAAGGAGGCTGGGGCTCCTGGGAAGGTGATTTGTGGGGCCCGAGTGTAGCGGCTGGGGGTCGCCGAGCCAACGATGTCTTCTCTCCCAGCTTTGCTTGTCAGGCCCTTGGGGAAGGAGCATACCGTGTCTCGGCTGCTGCGGGTTATGCAGTGTCTGTCGCGCATTGAAGAAGGGGAAAATTTAGGTATGACTATTTTTTATGTTCTTCTCTGGGCTTCACTTATTTAGGGTTACGTTGTTTTCAAACTTACATCCTAGACTGAAGGGTTCAGGGTTAAGGTGGGCTACTATGTTTCAATCACGGTGTTTATTCTCTGGCCTTAGTTTTCTCCACTTAGTATTCTCTTGGCTGCTTTTCTGTGTTTTTTATTTCCTCCCACCTGTTTCTTGCTCGCCCCAACTTTGTTGCTATCTAAAGTGAATTATGTGAAGATGGCCATTTTTCCTCCATAGTAGAGTGTTTTTAAAGCATGAGCACTTTTTTTTTCTTTTCCTAAATTGAACTTGACAGCTGTTTAGCAAAATGATCTTTAGTTTCTGGCCGTTTGTATCTGATCCTGCCATTTGAGATACAGATGCATGTGTTAAAAAATAACTTTTTACCTGTCTTGAAAATTAGTCACTTGAAATTCATGGATTTGAATTTGTACCCTTAACATGTTTGTAAGCCTGTAGCCAGTATGTAAGCAAATTAAATGAAAATCTTACTATATTTGCATGTTTCTTTTATATATATATATACATATATATATATTTGAACATAATTCTTCTGCTCTTTAGAAAATAGGTTAAAGTGAAAACTGTGCTCTTTGTCCTAGACTGTTCCTTTGATATGGAGGCTGAGCTCACACCACTGGAATCAGCTATCAATGTGCTGGAGATGATTAAAACGGAATTTACACTGACAGAGGCAGTGGTCGAATCCAGTAGAAAACTGGTCAAGGAGGCTGTAAGGCTCTATTTTAATTTTTTTTTTCTTTTACCAAAAATCAGAGGTCTTTGAGGAATCAGTGCTTATCTTTTTTGTGTGGGGTGGAGGACAAACAGGGATGGAGAGAGAGCAAGTGAGCACACTCAGAACACGTAACTCACACACATAGATGTTATTTCATCAGGTGACCCCTTCCTAGCCCAGACCTGGAAAGAACTGTTAATGGCAGGTGCTCAGCTTTTGTGATTTTGGTGGTCTCCCTTGTGGCCCTGGCAGGAGGGGCCACAGTACACAGGAAATGAGTTGGCATTGAAGAATGACATTTTGTAGGTTATTATTACCATTCAGAGCAGCATCGTGAAAGGGCTAAAAGTAACTGGCCTAGGATCTTGTCACCCTTGTTTATTATAGACCAAGGAGAATAGCTGGTGCCTTGGAAAATGTGGGACTGCTTTGAGCTCTTTCATGCAATTGCAGAAAGAGGCTTAGGGAACATTCCCCTTGAACAGACAGAATCAGAGGTGCTGAGATATCAGCCATTTCGAAAAACAGTAGCGGTAGAAGGCTGGTGCAGGCAGTGTTCTCGACAAGAAAAAAGCTTGTAGAGTGTCTAGGAATTTGGGACTGGAACTATGTCATGGCTCAGGTAGCTTCAAGTAGTGGAACTTATTTATATTTAAAACATTGAAGCAGCCATGGAAACCAGTCAGAAAAAGCTTTTTCTTCTCCCATAACCAAGGCTGGGGGTGTGGAAGCAGATGCAGAGGTGGGGACTGAAGGACAACAGCTCAGCATTGCCTTGGTGGTAAAAGTAAGGAAATTGGTAAGAAAAGATAACAGCACCTTGTAAAAGGATGGGATCTTGGGGGCAGGGTGGGGTAAGGGACAAAACCTTGTTTAGCAAAGACTTTCTGTCCCTTGGCTATGTGCTGGGTACTCAGACACCCTGTTTAAAAAAACAACAGTTAAAAAACTGTGTGTGGGGTGCAGATATTTTATTTATTCAGTTAAGGACCTTAGGCAGGAACTACTGTTGGTCTTACAAAGAATGCTTAGAAAATTCCAATTCCAAGGAGGAATGATCGCAAGAATAGATTTTTAGTATAGGTAAGTCAGGTTTGTGTTGGAGGTAAAATGCCAGAAAAGACATATTAGCAAGGGAGGAGAAATCCATGGCTACTTTCAGAATAGCTAAGGATCTTTTGGGTGGGAAGAAGTGGTACCAGTTCAGGGTAATTCTTGTAACTACTGTTAAGTAGCCAGCTAATTCAGAAATGCAACTCCTTCAGAACACAAGGGGTATAGATCTGTCTTCTGGCTGCTCTTCTGGTAGAGTCTGTGGGCTTTTATCTTTCAGCTGAATATTTATTATTTAAGTTCACAGATCTCTTGTTTGGGGGCTTCATTAGGAAAAATCTATTAGTAAAATCCAGATTCCCTTAAAATAGTCAGCCATTTTATGTTGACTCTCTTCTGCTTTTTCATTTTCCACCAGGTACCAGATCTCTTGTTACTTACTATATTACTGTTAACTGCTGTGTAACAAATTAGCCCCAAATTTAACAGCTTAAAACAATAAATATTATCTCTCAGTTTCCAAGAGTCAAGAAGCTGGTAGTGATTTAGCTGTGTTTCCTACTCGAGGTCTCTCGTGAGATTATAGTCAAGTTGCCTGCCAGGGTTGCAGTCATCTCAAGACTCAACCAGGACTGATGGGTCTGCTTCCATGCTCTCTCACATGGATGTTAGCAGGACTCACTTCCTCGCTGGCTGTTGGCTGGAGACTTCAGCTCCTCGCCTCTCCATAGGGCTACTTACAACGAGGTAGCTTGCTTCCCCTAGAGGATCCCAGAGAACAAGAGCCCAAGACAGAAAGCTGTAGTCTTTTATAAACTAATCTCAGAAGTGACATATCACTTCTGCCATATGCTCTTGGCCACACAGACCTGACCAGCTGGAATTTGTGGGTGGAATGGCATTATGCAGGAGGTGGGTATCATTGGGAGCCATCGTAGAGGCTGGCTACCGTAGTTACCTTGATATCCAAGTTATTAAATGATACTGTATCACATGTCTCTTTGATTTATTTTTTTAATTTCTCATTTAGTCATAGAATTTGTTACCTTGGAATGCCTAGGGTCATTGAAGCTTTTTGATGCATTTTTAAGATCTCTAAAGTATCACAGCAATTTATCTTAAAGTTTATTAAATTTTTTAAAAAGTTTATCAAATAAGTTGTTTGTTAAGTTAGAGCTTCTCAATGTATGATCCAGGGATCTTTGCAGGTCTTTGGGACCCTTTCAGGGGTCAAAACTATCTTTAGAATAATGCCAAAATGTTAGTTGAGGTTTTCAGTGCACTGACATTTACACTGATGATGCAAAAACAGTGATGGGTAAAATTTCTGGTGCCTTAGCGTGACCGTGACCAAGGCAGTGGTAAATTGTACTGGTAGTCATTGTATTCTTCATTGCCACATGCTTGCAGTTTAAAAAATAAAAAACAGCCAGTTTCAATTAAGAACGTCTTTGATGAAGCAGTAAAAATTACTAATTTTATTAAGTCTTGAGCAGACGTTTTTTCAGTATTTAGTCTGACAATATAGGAAGTTTTTCCGTAGCATTTCTGCTGCATACCAAAACATGATGGTTTTCTTCCGGATAAGTACTTGTGTGATTGAGTTGCATGCTGCTGATCTAGCTGCTTTTGTAATGGAATACCATTTTTACTTGAAATAACTGACAAACTTTGGTTATTTAGATGTGGTAATCTGGCAGTCACTTCAAGGAAAACAAGTGACAGTATTTGTTGGCAGAGGTAAAATTCAAGCTTTCAGGTGAAAATTAGAATTTTGGAAAACTTATATTCATGTGCTTGGTAGCTTCCCAATATTCAGACTTTTCTGATATGATTGATGGTGATATTAACAACTGTGATTTTAAAAAGATTTTTTAATGTATCAACATTTGGAAGATCATGACTCAGTAAACCAGTAATTTCCAAATGATCGATGCATTGTATTGCAAAATCATTCATGGGTAGCAGATCCATTAAAAGTGCAAGACAGACTAACAGATTTTAATGTAATAACGATGAAGAGTTCACTTGCCAAAGTTTGGTGTAGAGTTAAAGAAGAATGTCCACATTTTCTGAAAGAGCTATTAAAATACTACTCCCTTTTCCAACTTTATATCTGTGTGAGGCCAGATTTTTTAATATATTTCAACCAAAACAACATATCACAACAGAAGAAATGCAGAAGCAGATATGAGAATACCATCTTTCTTCTATTAAACCAGATATTAAGGAGATTTGGAAAAATGTAAAACAATGCCACCCTTCTCATTAAACTTTTGTCTTATTAAATAAGTAATTTTTCATAAAGATATGTTATTTATGTTAACCTGTAATGAGTTTGTTATTTTTTAATGAATTAATAAATATTTTAAATTTTTCTCAGTTTTATATTTCTAATACAGTGAATGCAATGGATATAACCCACATAAACAAAAGCTCTTTGGGGTCCTCATTAACAGTTTACAGTATAAAGAAAGAATCCTGAGACCAAAGTTTGAGAATTGCTTCTGTAAGCTGATAATAATATTGAGACTACGTTGGTTTTCTTTTCATAACTAAAAGATGCCTCAGATTTCTGTGAACAGGAGAGAGTAACATATATGGCATGTTCTTGGGAAGCATTTAGGTGTTGCTTTTGCTGTGTACCTTTGGTAATAGCACCTTGATTTTCTTTGAGGACCTTACCACATTTGAGGGGCTGGTGCATCAGACACAATGTCTTGAAATTTTAATTCTTGAAACAAAAAGCTTTGTCAAGGCTTTTTGAGCATCTGTGCTTCCCATAACAGCCTGGTTTCTTTGATGAGTTTGCTTTTTTAGCCTTCCTTTACTTCTGTGAGTTTGGTTTTCTCTTCTTATGTCCTTTCTGGCCTTGCCTCCAACATAAACCTGTCTCACCTATATTGAAAATCTGTGCTTGGAATTTCCTTTTTGTTTAAGTTAGCCAGAGACCATTGCTATTGCTTAGATGGTAAGAACCTTAACAGAAACATAAGAGAAGAAATTATACTTATTTCAAAAACTTTCAAGTTTTCAAAAAGCAAAGTTTGATCTCTTAAAAAACAAAAACAAATGAAAAAACTTCCCAGGAAATTAATGCATAGTTTTAAAAAAGCTCATAGTACAAACTTCGGAGGCAGACTTTCAATTAAGATTTTGAAAGCATTCACATTTCCTTTCTTGTTTCACAAATTAAACATAGTAGGAGAGCTGTGTTCCAGTTCTGGGAAAGATAGATAAGCATATTCTTCTTTCTTTTATTTATTTATTTTTTTGGCCACACCATGTGGCATGTGGGATCTTAGTTCCCTGACCAGGGATCAAACCTGTGCCCCCTGCAGTGGAAGCACAGTCTTAACCACTGGACACAGGGAAGCCCTTCTTCTGTCTTTCTTAATGCAAGTATAAATCCTGGACAGAATGAATGGAGAACTCAGAAATGTAAAGGGTAGTAAGCTAATGGAGAAGACCAGAATATGAAGGTCCACCAAACTGGTGATGAGTAGATTACCATTTTTTCCCTTTCCAGCATCACCAGGCCTGGACTTGAAGGATCCTGAAACCTGGAAGTGCACCCCAGGTGTGAATAGAAAGAACTCCAAGAGAGGCTTTCTCTGAAGAGCAGGAAAGGGGATCTGCTAAGGATCAGAGAGGGTGGAAGAAATCTCGTTTTTTTTTTTTTTTTTTCCCCTTTTTTCCCTTCTCTATCCTAGCACCCAGGCAATACTACACTGGTAGCAGCAGTGACCCAGTGATGACAGTGGCAGGAGGGCAGGCACCTAAACCTAAAGGAAGAGAAGAACCCTTTCTCTTTAGCAGTGGAGCTGTGATTCCCTGAACTTGAAATGGATTCCATTCCTTTCTTTTTTTACTGTCTATCCTGATGCTTAGTCCTGGATGCAGATGCAGTTAGTGTGTGGCAGAATAGGGAAACTAAAGCCCCAGGAATGCAAGGCTGGTTCAGTGTTCGAAAATCAGTGAATGTAATTTACCCTGTTGGTCCAAAGGAAAAACCATATGGTCATATCAATTGAAGCAAAAAAGCGTTTGACAAGATTCAACATTAGTTCATTGTAAAAACACTCAGCAGCACACCAGGAATAGAAGGGAACTTCCTCAACCTGATAAAAGGCATCTACAAAAAAAACTACAGGTATCATAGTTAATGGTGAAAAATGGAATGCTTTGACCTTAAGATCCAAAATAAGACAAAGGTGTCCGTTCTCACCACTTCCACTCTACGTCATACTAGAAGACCTAGCCAATGCAGTAAGTCAAGAAAAAGAAATAAAAGGCAACAAATTGGAAAAGAAGGAATAAAATTATCCCTTTTTCCAGATGACATGGCTATCCATATAGAAAATTCCATGGAATATACCCAAAAAGCTATAATAAGTAAGTTTAGCCAGACTGCAGGATACAAGATCAACACATAAAATCAATTATATTTTCATATGCTAGCAGTGAAATGAAATGAAAATCTGCAGTGAAATTACCAAAACAGTTATTTACAATAGCTCCAAAAAAGAAAAGAAAAATATGTATAAGTCTAACAAAACATGTGTAGGATCTGTATGTGGAAAAAAACAAAATGCTGATGAAGAAATCACAACCTATTAAATGGAAAGACATACCCTGTTCATGGATTGGAAGACCTAATATAGTTAAGATGTCAGTTCTCTCCAATTAATCTATGGATTTAATATAATCCTAATCACAATCTCAGCAGGATTTTCTGTAGATACTGATTCTAAAAGACATGGTAAGGTTAAAAAAAAGACTAAAATAACGAAAACAATTTTGTAAAAGAAGAATGAAGCTGGAGGACTCACTACCCAATTTTAAGAATTACTATAAAGCTACAGTACTCATGACTGTAGATATATAGATTCGTGGAACAGAAGAAAGAGTCCAGAAATAGACCCACACAAATATGACTGATCAATTTTTAACAAAAAATATGAACGCATTTCAATGAAAAAAGATATTCAATGGAAAAAGGATAGTCTTCAACAACTGGAATTAAAACAATTGGATGTCCCTATGCAAAAAAATAAATGAACCTTGACCTAAAACTCATACCAATATTGATTCAAAGTGGATCATAATCTGAATGTAAAATGTGAAGCTATAAAACTTTTAGAAGAAAACATGAAAAAAAAATCTTCATGTCCTGGACTTAGGCAAAAAGGTTTTACATATGACACTAAAAAGCAAGATCTACAAGAGCATAAAGTGGACTTCATCAAAATTAAAACTTTTGTTCTGAGAAAAACACTTCAGAGAATGAACTCTCAAAATGAACAAGAACACAAACACCCCTATTTTAAAAAAACAACCAAAGAGAATACACAGATGGCAAATAAGCACATGAAAAGATGCTCATCATTTAGCCAACAGGGAAGTACAAATTAAAACCACAGAGAATACTGGGACATACCTATGAGAGGGCTAAACTTTAAAGACTACTAACACTAACAAGTGCTAGTGTGAATGTGGAGCAACTGGAACCCTCATACATTGCTGATGGGGTGCAGAGTGGTATAGCCATTCAAGAAAACAGTTTGGCCATTTCTTATAAACATGCATTTTCCAAATGACCCAGCAGTCCCACCCCTGGGTATTTACCTTAGAGAAATGAAGTTATGGTCACACCAAAACTGGTACATAAATGTTTTAACACCTCTATTCATAATCACCAGAACTGCAGACCACCCAACTGTTTTTCCAGTGGGTGAGTGGATAAACAAACTGGTACATCCATACAACAGAACACTGCTTCATCAATAAGATAGCAGGAACTACTGATAATGCAACAATACAGATAGATCTCCAGGCCATTATACTGAGGGAAAGAAGCCAAACTCAAGGCTACATCCTTTAAAAATTAAGCTGTGTGATTTCATATATACTGTATGATTCCATTTATATGACATTCTGAAGAGATGAAACAGTGAAAAGATCAGGGGTTAGGGATGGGGAGGAGGTGACTACAGAGTGCAGCACAAGGGAGGTTTATTGGATCCATGGTTTTTGGTATCATTGTGGTGGTTACAGAAGTTGATACATGTGTTAGAACAGTATGCCAAAAAAGAGTTAATTTTACTTTATGCAAGTTAAATAACATTTTAAAACATAATAGGACCTGGGACTTCCCTGGCGGTCCAGTGGTTAAGACTGCCTTCCAATGCGGGAGGTGTGGGTTTGATCCCTGGTTGGGGACCTAAGATTCCAGTGCCTCGTGGCCAAAGAACCAAAACATAAAACAGAAGCAATATAGTAACAAATTCAATAAAGACTTTAAAAATGGTCCACATCAAAAAAAATCTTTAAAAAAAACCAACGTAATAGGACCTAAACGATTTATAAAAAGTAAAACCTTTGTATGCTTCAAGAAAGTAAGTATAGTCTTAGTATAGTTTTTCTGCTGAAAATGATGTAAAAGTGAATATGATGATCTGATTAAAATGAAAAGACTTACTTACTTTGTTCCCTCCCTGGCAGTAGGAACTTAGTGTTGTGCCTGCTCTTCAGAAGCGTTTGACACCAGTTTCATTTGCCCTGTATGGCTGTGTTCAGCATGTGGAGGACAGAAGCACCAGAGAGTTGTACTTTCTGAATTCCCTTGCTAGTCCTCCTTCTCTTGGTCTGTATGTTTCTCCTTAAATTCTTCCCTGTGAAGACTGAAAATATCTATGGACCAGTTTTCCTTCCCTTTTTCGTGTGTGAGATATGTTTCTTTGAGACTGGATTTAAGGTAGCTACCTTATCCTGTTAGATAACTCCAGGTGGTCCCAATTTTTCCTCGCTTTTCTAATTTTTAAAAAAAGTGCACATATGTTTTTTAAATATCCTTTTTAATTTTTAATCACTGTTATTTGCCCTTTACATATATTCTCTTGGGGTGTCTTGACCAAAGGATTCTCCTTCTTCTCTGTGGCTGATGAGACCTTCTCATCCTACCTGAAACTTTGTCCTTTCTTTGCTGCTTGTGGCTGAGCTGGGTTTGTTTGTCTCAGCAATTCCCTGAACACTTTAACTGGAGTTGGCCCGCTGGGGTTTACAGTATGAGAGGCTGTGCTGGTTCTCAGCGAACTGGCCTCAGGCCTTTCCTGAATGGAACTAGCAGAACTCTGTGGTCAGCAAATTATTCACCTCCTCCCCACCCCCCACAGTATCTCCTCCTCTCATTCCCCCCATTACATCAAAGCTTTTGCATCCAAAAAGAACAAAACCAATTGTTCTGGGGACCTGGGATGACTCCTGTCCATTTTGCCTTTCCTTAGGAGGCCCTATTCAGATTGGGTAAATGGTCTGTAATCCAGGAGATCAGATTTTGCTTTATCAGCTATATATTTTTTTAATCCAATGTAATGTTGAAAATCTACTATCTTACACACTGAAAGAGAGCGTACGGTTGTTCATATGCTTGAATAATAATTGTTAGTTTTTAAATACAGGAATTTGATAGATGTGAAAAAGTTCTTGGGTATGTAAGACTCAGTTTTACTTTTTAGTTGAGCTTATTTTGATATTTGATATTCTAATTATACCTTTCATTATTACAGCAGTTTAAAAAAAAGTCTTTTTCCCCCTTTTGTAGGCAGTCATTATTTGTATCAAAAACAAAGAATTTGAAAAGGCTTCAAAAATTTTGAAAAAACATATGTCCAAGGACCCCACAACTCAGGTAAATTTGATATATTTTTGCTCCCGTGACCTAAATCCAGTTCATTGCCTTTTGTGGGGAAACAGGGAAAGGGTTCTCTGTCAGGAATGTTATCTAAATATTCGCCTTTAAATATTCAGCACCTTGAGCATGTTGCCTTTTATATCCCGGATAACTTACTGTTCGAATGGCTTTTCAAAAATTTGTTTGAAAAATTTACATAAATCATTTACTTGCCCATTACTGTCAGGTTTCTGACAGAACTTTAGTGATCAGCACTGGTATTAACACTTCTGACTTTACATAAACGTTGATCCTGCAGACTTGAGAATCTGCCTTGGTGAGGACTTAACTCTTCTATTTTCTGGTGTCAAAAGCTCTGTTGGTACCCTGCTCTTATTTTTTTTCCTTTATAAATATAAATTTTCAGTTTTTGAAAGGGTAATACATATATGTAATACAACATTCGAAAGGTACAACAAAAGAGCTTAGTGAAAATTCTCTCACATCTGACTCAGCCATCTCGTTCCTCTCCTTAGAGGCAACCAATGTTTTTTTCTTTTATTCTTAACAGAGATATTCTGTGCATATGCAAGCAAATAAGTATGCATGTGTGTATATATACAGACGTACACATATATCCATATTTCCTGTTCTTCCCATATACATATGTGAGCATATTCTACACACTAATTTGAGCATTTTGTAAATTGCTTTTTTCCCTTAATATATCTTGGAGATCTTTTTATTTTAGTACATAGGGAGCTTTTCATCCTTTTTGGTTTTCTTTTTTTGGAAGTTTAAAAATCTTTATGTAAAGGTAGAAAGGTACTTTAGATCCTAAGTTCTTCATCCTTTTTTTTTTTTTATAGCTACATAGTAACCTACTGTGGCTGATCAGTAATTTTTTGACTTGTTCTACATTGTGGTAGGCTTCCCTTCTTATATGTGTACCAGTGATATTCATTGACAGCATTGTGAAAGTTCTGATAGCGTTGTTTTAACTCATCATCATTGAATTTTTACTGGAGTTTTTCTTTCTCACATTGCAAAAATTGGTCCTTTGTGTAGAAGCTGAGAAATGATCTCCTGAACATTATCCGTGAAAAGAACTTGGCCCACCCTGTTATCCAGAACTTTTCCTACGAAACCTTCCAGCAGAAGATGCTGCGCTTCCTGGAGAGTCACCTGGATGATGCAGAGCCCTACCTCCTCACGGTGGGGCTTGGCCTTCTCTTCCCATAACTGTGATGTAGCCTGGAGGATGTGTAGGCAATTAGAAAAGGACAGCTCTTTTTTAAAGTGAAAAGAGTAAATGTGTGGAAGAAACTGAATTATATGTGCTATCTTTCTTAATTAAATGCCTTAAATATTCAGAAGCAGAGATCCTGGCAGAGGCAAATGCAACATTCCTGGTTTCCCTCACCTCCCATTTTTACTTCCTCTATGTGGGATTCATCTTTGTGGTTAAAGTAGGAGAACATTCAATTACAACTGATGGTGGTTCCCAAAGGAGAAAAAAAAAAAAGATGATTTGACTTTTGCATATGACCCCAAAGGTCTATTAGGTACTCAGAAACTAAATTAGGGATGAGATTGGAAGGATAGAAGAGGAGATACAAAGTAAAATCATTTAAGTATTTGTTGTCCAAAATAACCTTTTGGAATTCTTGCAATGTCAAGATGCTTTTAGCACCACTCAGATTGAGTTCTCCTTTCGTATAGAAAACTGTGAGCCATTTTTTGAGGGAGGGAAGGGAGGAAGAAATTTGAGATAATTCTTGTAAGTTCTCTCCCTTTTTATGTCCTCCTCTAGTCTATGCCTAAATTGGGTTTGTAAGTGAACATGCTTGCATATTGAGTACGTTCATGGTGAAAGAAGCAGAGTTAATGAAATTCTGTGACTTCCTCTTCCTGATGACATCTTTCCTTTCCCAGATGGCCAAAAAGGCTTTGAAATCTGAGTCCTCCACCTCAACCACAGTGAAGGAAAATAAACAGCCAGCACCAGAGCCTGTGGAAAAGCCGGTCAGAGAACCTGCCAGGTGAGAGAGATGCCCTTTTGTGATGTTGGCTGAAACACTGGGGTGATGTGTGGGAAGCATAGTTGTCTTCTTCGAGCAGGATCAGTGGTTTGACCTTTTAACGTGTTACTGGGTTACTCATAGAGGGCACTGTGGGATTTACAGAGCACATCCTGGGAAGACGGGAATATTGAAAATGGGATGTCACATCCTTGGCAGAAGCTCCTGAATGGCTATTCCTCAAAGGTTCTTTTCTTCTGTTTCTCTCTCCTTGCCTCACCTGTATCTACTCAGTACTTCCCTGTTGATACCTCATCTCTTAATGCAGTGCTCAAACTTGTGAATCAGATTCCCAGGACCAGTTAACAAAGCAGAGGTCACACGTTTAGATGTCTTTGGGGGCCCAGTAGGAGATGTAAAGGAGCAAAGTGGGTCTAGGATAATACAGTTGAGAGCACGGGACTGGGACACAGAGAGGGCATGCTTTCCAGCTTCGTGTGATTGTTGCTATGTGTGATGTCCAAAGATGTCCAAACTTCAGTTCAAATTTTTATGTGAGACGTCCAAAAATTTTTTTTTGAGATTTCCCAATTTTTGAATGTTGGCAGTTAGTCCAATTAAAAAAAAAAAAAAAAAGGGCTTCCCTGGTGGCACAGTGGTTGAGAGTGCGCCTGCCGATGCAGGGGACACAGGTTCGTGCCCCAGTCCGGGAAGATCCCACATGCCGAGGAACGGCTGGGCCCGTAAGCCACGGCTGCTGAGCCTGCACATCCGGAGCCTGTGCTCTGCAACAGGAGAGGCCACAACAGTGACAGGCCCACATACAGAAAAAAGGAAAAAAAAAAAAAAAAAAAAAAAACTTGAATAGCTTAGACAAGACACATCTGCCAGCTGGGTTTGGCCTGCAGGCTGCCAGTTTGCCCTCTCCTAACAGTTTTTACTTAAAACATCCAAATGATAGATGAACTTTACTTTGAAAAGGCAGTTTCTCATTGTTCCAAGACTGTGTGGCACTCTTCTCACTCTGAGAATTCTCAAGATCCCATTTATAAGTGTAGTGTAGGAGAAAGAGGGCAGAATGGAGACCAGTCTTTTACTTCTCTCACATGAGGGTTGGACTAGGACAGCTGGAAGAAGAGTTTAGACTTCAAGGTGAGATTGCTGGATTATCAGTTGGTTGTCCAGATGGACTTGTAGTTGTTAGGCACTACCCAGAGTTCTTGCATTGTGGAAAGCACCGCTTTAGTCCATGCAGACTAATGGGTTAGACGGCACACAGGCTGAAGAGGTCTCTGGAGGGGGGAGTATCATTGGCCCTAGTTCCTTTAGGGTTCTCTTACTTGAAGTTTAAGCTCCATAGTTCAACTTACATATCATATTTAAAGCCTCTGCTTAACACTTATAAATGGAAGCTTTTATAAATAAAGCTTGTATCACACACCCTCTCTGTTTTTTTTTTAATGAGTTCTCAATGTGAGGAGTTTCTAATTTGAAGCTTCCCACTTGAAAAAGTTGTGGCTGCTTGGACAAGCATCCACAATGGTGAAACTGATCTCTGTTATGTTTGCATTATTTGTAGGCAGCTACAGAACACTCCAACCACCATTGGAATTATGGCTCTGAAAGCAGCTTTCAAGACTCTGTCCAGTGCACAAGATTCTGAGGCAGCCTTCTCAAAACTGGACCAGAAAGATATGGTATTTCCTAATAAAGTGTGCCCACCATCACCAGCCCTCAAAAACAAGAGACCGAGAAAAGATGAAAACGAAAGTTCAGCCCCTGCTGAGGGTGAGGGTGGCTCTGAACTGCAGCCCAAGAACAAGCGCATGACAATAAGCAGATTGGTTTTGGAAGAGGACAGCCAGAGCACTGAGCCGAGCACAGGCCTCGACTCCTCCCAGGAAGTCATTCCTGCTTCACCATCCAAGCCCACCATCCTCAACCAACCCCTCCCTGGGGAGAAGAATCCCAAGTATGAAGACCTTCTTTGTAGAAGTTTGGGGGCTGGTTGGTGGTCCTGGTTATACCTGGTATTGCTTCCGGGAATGAAGTAACTTTCAGCTAAGTTATTCACCACCAAGGCTTGCTCAGACTGCTAGAATGTGACTCAGGGTGGGGAGTGACGTCATAGCCATCCTGCCAGTTCTGATGCCCCGCATGTGGGCTTCCAGGCGTTGCACTAGGCAGGAGTGAGGGTGAAAGGGTGTCAGAGCCTCCTACTCACCGCTGCTTCCATTTTTAGCAAACTTCTGAGTGCCTTGACTACTAAATATTAGTCTTGTTTGTTAAAGGAAGTTTGTTTGAATTGGGCCACGTTATACTTTGATCCTTAAAAGAGATTTGTGAATATTTATAGTTTTGCATGTTCTGTGAGCATTTGGGACTTGGCAAATTCAGTAATTACTAATCTCTCACATTCTGCTAGGTTCTGTGGGGCAGTGGTTAGAATGCTTTCATTTTGCTCCCCATCAAGACCCCCAACCTGGCTTTCAGTTTTGCTACCCTTTGTGCCCTCTTGTGGATCTTTCCTCTAGGCAAACTGGTCTGCTTGCTCTCCCTGGAACCCTGTTTCTACTACTGTACTCTTCTTGCTGACTCTCATTCCCCACATTCGGACTATCATTCCTCCACCATTGCTTGTCAAAATCCCATCTGTCTTTCAAAGAGAAGAGAAGCTGATGTTGACTAAATACTTTCTGCGGGCCAAGCACTTTCACGTATTATCTTACTGAATATCTACACTCCTCACTTTGTGAGTGATTTACTAGCCTCACTTTATAGGTGAGGAAGGTTCAGAAAAGTTACTAACTTAACCTGAAGTCACACAGATAAAAAATGGCAAAATTGGGCTTTGGGATTTTTCATCCCAGTCAGTCTTGACACAAAAGCCCGTGGCCTGTATACCATGTACACCAAGCTGCCTCTTAAAACTCTGCCTCCTCCATAAATTTCCCCTGGTCACCCTGCTGTAAGTGATCACCTCACTGATCTCCCAAGGTCACTGCCATCTCTACTACTGCTCTCTGTTACAGCTGTTTGGGGACCTGTGCCCTGGCATGCTTGTGCTGGGTGCCCTGTAGGGCTGTGGCATCTGATAAATGATTTATACTCGGGCACAAATCTGCACTATATGCACCACTTCTGCATTTGGAAGTGAGGGAGTCACTGGCTGGGCAGGCAGATGCAGTCAGCACACTATTACTCTCATTTGATACCTGATCTCCTCTACCCCTCACAGCAATTCTATGAAGTATAAGTATTGCTCCCATGATCAGACAAGGAAACTGGAGACAGTGCATGATTACAGTGGTTTTATAAATGGGAGACTCTGTGAAGGTTTCAGACATACCTCTCTCGTGTCAAGGGTATGAAGTATGATGGGTACTCTCAAGCAGAGGTGGGCAAATTATGGCCCCTTGGCTAAATCCACCTGCTGCCTGTTTTTGTAAATAAAGTTGATTGGAACACAGCCACATCCATGAATTACGTATTATCTGTGGCTGCTTTTGATGCTACCTTGAGTTGAGTAGTTGCAACAAAGACAGTAAGGCCTGCAAAGCTGAAGGTACTACTGGCCCTTTACAAAAAAAAGGGATCCTAAGACCCCGGCGCTAAACGAAGCGTATGTGAGGTGCCTTGGGAGCTGCAGGGAAGAAGAGATGGGCCTGGGCGGCAGAGTTGTGGGTGGAGCAACCTTGCAGAGGAGCAAGTGTTGAGCTGGCCTTGAAGAATGAGTAGGAGGTCATCCAGCAATATTGGGAGGTCGGTTCTAGGAAACAGGAGCCTCTTGAATTACAGCACGAGAAAGCCTGGTATGAGCCGGAAAATGTCATGTAGTCTGTATGGCAGGAGAATATAGGGCACAGAGAGGATGAAGGGAGAGAAGTCTGGATGGGTAGATGGGCCAGATTTTGAGTTCCTATTATATTCTATCAGGCAGAGGTTCTCAAGAGGGGCTTCAAATCACAATTACCTATGCAGTGTTTAAAAAATATATATTCCCAGGCTCCTGTCTACTGAATTAGAAGGGACAGGAGTGTTCTTTAATCTGCTTTGCTAACTGTTCCCCAGATAAGTCTAATACACCTAATCAGAAAGCCTCTGAGCAGACACCACTGAGGGCTTTTGAACAGACACTGAGGGAAAGGAGAAGAGGAGGGTGGCTGGAGACTGCTGCCCGGTGAGCAGTCAGGACCCAGGGGAAGCTGGGCCAGTGGAATCGGAGGAGGGGAAGGCAGGATTAGGATCTATCACCTAGACGGCAGGGCCAGACTACTATATTTTTATATCCCCCACAGCACAGAACTAGTGCTTACTAGATAGTTTATTAACCAAACAAAGTAACAGTTCTTGGTTCTTGCAATTTAAGGGGCTACATGCAAAACTTCTATAAAAGGCTAGCAAAGGGTAAACATTTTAGGCTTTGTGTCTCTTGCATATTCTTCTGTTTTTTGGGGGTTTTTTTACAACCCTTTGGAAAATGTAAAAACCATTCTTAGTTCAAGGGCTATACAAATCCAGCAGCCACAGGCTGTAGTTTGCCAACCCCTCTAGACCATTAAGTTTTAACTTCACCAGTCAGGAGCGCAGTGAGCCAGGAAGTGACCCGGCTTGCCCGCACGGCCACCTAACAGTTACAACGAGGACCGAGGTCTCAGCCCCTTCCACAACATGAGAAGTTAAGAAATACCAAAATGTTTATACATGTAATAAATGCTGAGTTCAGAGGAGGAGCAGAAAGTTACCAAGTGATCTGCAAAGATTGTCTGCAGGAAGGGTGAATAGCCACTTAGGTGAAAATGATGGACCCTGAGGTTAAAATCAGTTTTTATCCCAGGACTTGGATAAGTAGATGGAAAACTTAAACTGTAATGCTGTCTGACCTTTATTTATGAATAGTAATTGACACAGCTAATATCCTGAGAAGGAAAAACCTCGTGTAATTTTTTTTTTTTTTTTTTACTTTGTCTCAAGCAAATCAGTTATTCTTAGAAATAACCCTTGGGGGATATGATCCAATTTAAAAATAAAGAAAAGTGAAGAGTCCATCATTTGTCCCAGCACTTAGGTAATTGCATAGAAAACTCATGCAACTCAAGGAATTTTTTTCAAGTTTATGCACTTATTAAGCAAACTGCTTTCATTACTCATTTGCAAAATACCCAGACAGCCTTAAAAATAAATTTTTTTTATAGTGGGGAAGGAAACAGCAGTTTGTTTCTACTCTCTTGGTCAGGTTTTTTGGTGACTTTGATCTATATAAATTCTTCAAAACTTAGTTCAGATACTTCCCATGTTTGTTTTGTAAAGGATGTTATAATTCTGAGGTCAGATTTGTGCTATGTTCTGTAAGAGTGACTATATTTTCATTTATTTAATAACTTGGGTTTTGGATTATTTTTCAGGTTTGGGACTGTTTTTGGTTGCACCCAAGTACTCAAAATTTCATGTTCACAGGAATGATTCTTGTTTGCTTACTATTCTAATCTTTGATGGTATAAGTCCTTTACAGCTCTTTGATAATCTCATTATTAGTTTAGCTAGTATCTCTCCAGCTTCTGTGAGGGTGTGTGTTACTGTGCCCCGTGTTTGGAGTAGACAGATGAGGATATGGTCCCTGCCGTCAAGGTGCTTATGGTTAAGGGTACGTTGTGATAGGGTTGTGTAATCAAGTGGAAGCACTATCATAAGGGCAGAGGAGCGGGGGCTTTTTGTATGTGTTAGGCAGTCTTCATTGAGAATGATGGCCTTGAAAGATGGGCAGGACTTCACTTGGCAAGGAGGGGAATCCCAAGGAGAGAGAACAACAAATAGAGAGGCAGGAAAGCACAGAACTTACAGGAGGAAGGAGGAGCAGAGGGCGGTGTGGGTGTTGGTGAGGACAGGAGGAACTGCTGAGAAATTGACGGGCCAGACTGCATGATCTTGATTCCCCCATATGGGCATTTAGGCTTCATCGTTTAGGCAGTGAGGAGCCATCACTGAATAGAGGAGGGATGTGGTAATTTTAGGATGATTGTTCAGGTGGCTTTGGAAGGGGAAGGGGCTAGGGGGGAGAGAGTCCAGTTAAGAGGCTAGTGTAATACTGGTGAAAGGTATTGGACCATGGGCTTGGACTAGGGGAATGGGGAGGGAAAGGAGAACAGTCTAGAGATAGGAATAGAGCATGTCTGTGATGGAGGGGAAGGAGTTTGCAGCTCTAGGTTAGAAGAATGCTGAATAGAGTCCAAACCAAACAACCAACCAACCAACCAAACAACAGGAAAATGAACAGATCGTTGAGGGGGATGGTGATGTATCCAGTGCTGAGTTTGAGAGATGGTCCTGAAACCTGGGGAATGTTGACATGGAGAGGCCTGGCCAGGTCAAGATATGGGAGTTGTGTGTAGATGAATCTCGAATGTGGTCACAGCAGAACAGGGAGGAATACAGAGCCATGGTAGAGCTAAGGACAGACTATGTGATGACCTGGGATGACTTTGTTTTACACCTTGTCCTTTCGCTGATGTTCCCTCAGAGTACCCAAAGGCAAGTGGAACAACTCTAATGGGGTTGAAGAAAAAGAGACTTGGGTAGAAGAGGACGAACTGTTTCAAGTTCAGGGTAAGCCAGAAGATTCTCATTGGTCTCTCCATGACACTTGTTCAAGTGTAGGTGCATGTTACTGTCACATCAATGTTCCAGAAATTGCTTGTCTCCAAACTAGAAAAAGTTTAAAAGTTCCTCATTGTGATTCATGAGGAATCAGTTTTATGTCTTTTCCAATTAAACAATGGAGACTATCAAAGCAACACTTTATATTTAAAGAAAACTCCTGGTTTGGTTTAATAAATCCTATATTTAATTGTAGTTGATGTTCTTCCTAAAGTTTTTTAATTAGAAAAGGTAGAAGTGGTCATTCCTTATATGTCTTATTTAAGTAAATAATCTCTTACCAGTTTCTATATATAAGTGTTTTTTTCTAAGATGAGAAACTTTACTTTTCCTTAATTAATATTAAACTTCATAGTATTTGCATTAGGATCTCTCCCACCACATATTTTGCACTCTGATGGAAATATAGACATGCTAAACCTTAGTTTTGGAGATTCTGAAGACTTTTGTAACACAGCAGCAACAGTAATCCTTTGCCAACCTCAAAGGTTTTGCCCTTAAAAATTACCTTTCATTGGCAAAAGCATAGTTGGCAAGATCAAGATTACACAGAAAATAGGAGAAGTAACAATAAAAGTGGCATTAAATATTTTAAAAACAGGATATAAACGTTCTAGAAAACATCCACTTCTGATGCAGTCCAGATTTGTCAGTTTCAGAAATCGGCTTCTACTATATTATGAAATACTTCATAAGTTAAAAATAAATAATGGGCTCCTGTAAGTATCCCTTCTCCTGAGTCACCTTTCTTCACTCTTCAGGAAGCATTACTGGGACAGTGGCGTCTGCTGAGGCAGACGCTGTAGCAAGTTTCACATTTATGCAACTTTGCATTTTCTTGTAGCTTTTTAACTGGCTCTTGTTGGCTTGAGATGGCATGTCCATTATACTTGTATACCCTCCTGTAGCCCCCTGGTCCTTTAAAATATTATCTTGGTCCCTGTTTTTGAGGCCTGATCTATTTCCATAGGATGAGAGGGTAGAGTTTGACCAGATCTCACATGGTCTGTTGGAGTGGGAAGCAATAATTATTACCCCGTTCTTTTTGTTTGAAGAATTGAGCCAGGGCTTCCCTGGTGGCGCAGTGGTTGAGAATCTGCCTGCTGATGCAGGGGACACGGGTTCGAGCCCTGCTCTGGGAGGATCCCACATGCTGCGGAGCAACTAGGCCCGTGAGCCACAACTACTGAGCCTGCGCGTCTGGAGCCTGTGCTTCGCAACAAGAGAGGCCGCGATAGTGAAAGCCCGCGCACCGCGATGAAGAGTGGCCCCCGCTTGCCACAACTGGAGAGGGCCCTAGCGCAGAAATGAAGACGCAACACAGCAAAAATTAAAAAAAAAAACAAAAAAAAGAATTGAGCCAAATTTTTAAAATGTATTTATTTTATTTATTTATTTTTGGCTATGTTGGGTCTTTGTTGCTGTGTACAGGCTTTCTCTAGTTGTAGCGAGTGGGGGTTACTCTTCGTTGCAGCGCGCAGGCTTCTCATTGTGGTGGCTTCTCTTGTTGCGGAGCACAGGGTCTAGGCTCACGGGCTCGGTATTTGTGGCTCATGGTCTCTAGAGTGCAGGCTCAATAGTTGTGGCGCACAGGCTTAGTTGCTCCGCAGCATGTGGGATCTTCCTGGACCAGGGCTCGAACCCATGTCCCCTGCAGTGGCAGGTGGATTCTCAACCACTGCGCCACCAGGGAAGCCCCCAAATTTTACTTATATCTAACAATCAGGGATTTGGAAATTCAAAAACAGTAAAACTGTGTTATTTCAAAGCAGTAATTAACAAGGGGTTATAAAGCAGAAATTATATATATACACACACACTCAAATATGTGTGTATATATACACACATAAATACATATATATATTACGTGCACATGCATATATATATATGTATATGTATATGTATATATATATTAGGACTTTAAATACCACAGTTCCTCAGTAAGTTTAGAAAATGATAGTGGTTTTACTAAAGAGCCTGAAATCCATCATTAACCAACATTTATTGAATGCCTGATTGTAAAGTATTTGCTTTGTACAGATTCTCATGGACTGAAATGATTGGTATCTTGCAAGCAGAGGACAAAACCAAATTATCCTTTAGTGATGTCCTTTCTTTTCTCAAAGTTTGTAAAATTTAAATCAAGTTTTCCCTTTGGGGACGTTCTATGTCTTTTTCTTGTGGTTTGTGCTGAGAAAGGTAAGCTCTGAAATGAGTCTACTTTTAATGTTTTCCAGCAGCACCAGATGAAGAGAGTACAACCAATATAACAAGAAAGCAGGTAATTTTAAATTATCTTTTCTGATCTTTTCTGGTTGTGTAGGTAGAAGAGAGATAAAATAAGTACCCACATCTCACAGGCATAGACTACCCATGAACCTGGTAAAAAATTTTATTTGTGATTTTCAGATAATCCAAACTAAGTTAAATAGTTACTCTCTGGAAGAAAAATCTAGGTGGTCAGAAAGCTGACACATTTCCTAACCATGAACAACACACGTTTGAAATTTTGAATGCAGAAATGGTTATCACTTGAGGATGAAATGGCAGGACACTGGAAATTAGGAAATGTCCAAATCCATGGTGTTAACTTATATTCTATATCATGTTTTAAAAGTATAAATCCTTCCTTTGGGTTCAGATGATTCTCCTAGGATTGAGTTTACCTCTTTACTATATGAAAATATAAATAAGTGGAAAGACAGGTTGTGATAAATCCTTTGCTTTTTTGGTTTTTTTGCAGAAGTGGACTGTAGAGGAAAGCGAGTGGATCAAGGCTGGAGTGCAGAAGTACGGGGAAGGAAACTGGGCCACCATTTCTAAAAACTACCCATTTGTTAACCGAACAGCTGTGATGATTAAGGATCGCTGGCGGACCATGAAAAGACTTGGCATGAACTGAAACAGGCCTTCATTTCCACAGAATTCACAGGAGCATGGTTCCTAATAATAGCCCCTGGTAGTCTGCTGTTTCTTTCAGAAGCTGGGCTGGGATGAGAATCTTGGGCATCTTCCTCCCATGTGGGGGAGGTCCCAGTTCCACTTCATCACAGTTGGAGATCATGGAGCTGAGAAACAAAGCCAAGTTCACCCCATGTCCTTGACAGAGATGACAGGCACATAGCTTGTACAGTGCCAGAATACCATTAGTATTTCCCTTCTTTAGTGGTTTGCTTGAATTTAAATCCCTGGTAATCAGTAGAACCTTCTCCTAGGAAATGGTGGAGTCTGTTAGGAGTCACTTTTGACTCCATGACCTGTTAAAACCAGCAACATGAGCATTATTTGGAGCGAACTTGTTCCAGGTAAAGCTTTGGCCTTCTGATGCACATGCAAAGGAACTTCATCTGTCATGAGCCCAGGTTGATGAAACCAGTCCTGGTGGAATCAGAGTCCCTTTAAAAACTGTTTAGCCAGTTGTGACATCAACTCCTAGACGTGACTGCCTTGGCATTTGCTCTATTTGCTGGGCTATGTAGGCAGGTTTAACCTCCACTTCTCACGTGGTTGAACCAGTGTGTTTTTTGGTAAAATGGTGATTGTAGATAAGCTTAGCCGCTCTCCCCATCCTCTCTTCCCAATTCCCTTCTTTATGCTGGACTTTTAAAGCTTAAAAAAATCCTGATTGAGTATAAATGCCTAATTCCATTCTTTGTGAAATGGTTGCTTCCGCCTGATTCCCTAATTGTGCTGTGTTAGTGTCTTGCACTGGAATTCAACATTCCCTTCTCCTTTTGTACTGTGTTGTGCTTGCTGTCTCTCAGACATCCTTAAAGACTATCTTTTTAGGAAAAAAGAATTTCAGTAAAGTGTTTTCTGTAATTTTTTAAAAATGAGAACTAATTATTGTCCATAACTTGTAGCATTCTTCATTAAAGTCTTGCTTCTCTCAAATTTAAGTAGCTGTTTAATTGCAGCTGAAAAGATGGAGGTAGCAAAATGTTGAACAAGCTTTGCTAAACCATATTGTCCATGTTAAGAAGCTGATGTCAAACTGTATTGGATGTTCTAATCCTTGGAAGCTGTGCCATACAGAGATGTGAAAGTTTCCTCTTAATTTGTCCATTTCCTCCTATAACGTACCTCCGTGGACAAAAGAATTCCTTTTTTCTCACTTTTGAGTGAGTGAAAGGCAAGATGTAAAGAAATGCTAAAGTTTAAAAATTCATCCTGTAGTTGAAATTTGGAAACTTTTTACAGCTTTATTACCTATTAACTACATGTTTGGGGGTTGGGTACTGCTGTCTTTCTAGCAATTAACCCCAAATGAAACTACAGTGAGAAAGCAAGAACTTGATCTCCACTCAATCTGGTTGTAGCTACTTGTGATCTCCCTCCAAACCAAGCTTTAGGATCCAGAAGCTTTTTACCTTCACCTCTCACACTGTTAGATGGCACTCTCTAGGTAGAAGAATGACACTGTGATACATTTAAGGAAGCAAAATATCCTAATCGTGTTTCTCAAAATTTGAGAAATGCATAGATCCATTAACATTTTTTAACATAACTTCAATGCTATCTTTATTATAATGTTATAAAATGTGTACAGACATAAAACTCTGCCTAGTTTCTATAGAACTATACAGCTTACCATGAACCGATGACTGTTTCGCTGAATCTAAGTCACTGCTCACCACATGAGTAGTGCTAGGACTGTGGCAGTGGTGGGACTCTGGTGGGGATGCCTGTGCCACTATGTACTGAGAAATGATCCCAGTCTCTCCCACCTTCACCTTAGTGAGACTGCTGCAGAGCCACTGTGCCCCAGACTGCTGTGATGTCATCTGGCCTTTGCTGGAACTGAACACAATTATGAAGTGTGTTCTTCATAACATAACACATAGCTTGTGACAGTTAAAGTATTACCACTTGGAGTCACTGTGATGCCTTCTGAAGCAATACTTGGTTAGAAGGTACTCATGCTGTTTTGTTAAGATTATGGCTGAGATAAAAACATTTAGACATTGTCAGAACTCAGAGACTGACAGACACACTATCCTGATGGGTAAGAGTGTGAGGCCCACTCAGGGCCCCAGCTGTGCCAGCTGTGCTTGGAGATGGTGAGTTAGCCACTGGAATCTCTGGATGTCCATTTCCTCATCTCTAATGTAGTAGGTAATGGTACTTCCCTTGTAGCCTGTTGTGAGAATAAAATAAGATGCACATAAATGTCTCCGCCATGAAGTCAGCCTTTTTCCCCCTGTGGGTGCTGAAGAAGCCACAGATAAAAGAAAGATCAAGGGTTTGAACAATAGTCTTTTAATTTATTTGTTTGTTTGTTTATTGGGGCTGCACTGGGTCTTTGTTGCTGCGTGCGGGTTTTCTCTAGTTGCGGCGAGCAGGGCTACTCTTCGTTGAGGTGAGCAGGCTTCTCATTGCTGTGGCTTCTCGTTGCAGAGCACAGGCTCTAGGCATGCGGGCTTCAGTAGTTGTGGCACGAGGGCTCAGCAGTTGTGGCTCGCAGGCTCTAGAGCGCAGGCTCAGTAGTTGTGGCTCACGGGCTTAGTAGCTCCGCGGCATGTGGGATCTTCCCGGACCAGGGATCGAACCTGTGTCCCCTGCATTGGCAGGCAGGTTCTTAACCACGGCGCCACCAGGGAAGTCCCTATAGTAGTCTTTAAGTGGATTTTGGATAGCTTTAGATGATTGTATCAGTCAGGTGGAAGGTAGCAGAATGAGGAGGATTATCAGTGGAGGGGTTTGACCACTGTCTCTTGCTCACTCTTCATCCATTTAAATTTTTACACACACTTCCATGCTGTGCTTTGTTCTCCTAAGCTGTAGCACTGGGCAGAAAGAGGTCTGATGAAACAGGTGTTGCCCCTCACGTCTTATAGGAGCGACAGGTATCATCTAGCAATTTGATACAAATGAGAAAAATCTCCCCAGCCACTGTGTACCGAGAAATGAGTCCGTACATTCAGGTGGTTGTAAATAAATTTGCCTAATGTTTACCCCCAAGAGGCAAGAACTGAAAAATGACAGCGCAGAGGAGGGGTGGAAATCTCTCTTCTGAAGTAATAGATTCTACCTAGCACCCATGAAGTAGGTCTGGTAAGCCACTGAGTTTTTGAGGTGAAAGCAAAATTCTTTCCTGTGAGCCAAACGTGGGGTACCATGCCAGTTCTATTCTGGAATATCTATGTGTGGCCCTGAGACTGGCCTATGTGTGACTTGCAGAGTTAATGATTATCCCAGCAGTTGTCTCAACTGCTTGGTTCCACTGGGCTGCTGCAAGCAGTTAGAGCAGTCTCCAGAGAGCAGCATGTTCCCCTTGCTCTTTGGGGCTGGACTGGTGGTTCTGAACCTAGTGAGCTCGGCAAGGAGCCAGAAGACAGAACCTCTTAGTGGCTCTGGGGACCAGCCCCCCTTCCGTGGTGCGGATCGATACGACTTTGCCATCATGATCCCTCCAGGAGGCACAGAATGCTTTTGGCAATTTGCCCACCAGACTGGATACTTCTATTTCAGTTATGAGGTGGGTACTTGGTCATACTGGGGACTTGTTTTTCTTGTTTCTTCATTTCCTTTTGTAAAGGGGGTCAGGTTTTAAATGAACACAAGGTTCTAGTTGTCTTTATTATGCTGTGACTCCCCACCTGTTAATGAAACAGACCTGCAGTTAAATGGAAACTCCTGATGGATGAATAATCACTAAAACATATGGTTTGGCTTCTCAAATTGGGGGCTGTGGAAGTGTGCTCAAAGTCATGGGACAAACCGGGTGCCTCTTCCTGGAGAGGTAATCATCACACTTACTCGAGTTTTAGAGATGAGAGGGGAAAGAATCCATTTTTTAAATATTAAAATAATATGGATATAGTACCAAGTTGAATGAAGAGTCACATGAACTTTGGAGACAAACCCAGAGATTTCAAAGACGCTTCAGTTTATGAGGTTGGGGGAGCAACATTTACTCTCTTGCTTTAGGGCTAATTCCAGCAAATTGGAGAATCAGTAACTCAAGGCTTCTCTATGCAGTCAGACAGACCTGTTGCTTTTAGGAAGGTAAATGTTTTCAAGTTGCCTGTTCACTGGCCAAGTACTTTAATCCATGCTGTGCCCAAAGATGGTCTGCTCAACAGTAAACTTAGAAGCTGTTCATTTCCTTTGTTCTTTATCTTAGAAACCCATTAACTTTCTAAATTTTGTTTACAGAGTAAAAGACTATGTTGATCTCATTCTACTCCAATGTAACTTACAATTTATCTTAAATTAACCTATCAGGGATTTTTCTTATCTCTGAATTTATAATAGAATAGTAGCTACTAGTCAGGTCACTGTAGCCTGGGCTTATCAAGACGCAGCTTGGAGGCAAGTACCTATTGAATGCCTTATTTATTTCCTGTCAAGCATCAAATAAGCCCAAATCTGGTATACCACTGGGGAGGTCAAAACCAAGTGAGTTCAGCCAAGAACTCTACAGCCAGATTCATACACACCAACATGTCAGCTGCATGGTCTGAGACATGTTTTCTTACCAGGGGTGCTATTGGCATTTGGGTCATTTCTTTGTCCTGCTTACTATTTCTAACACGGCAGAATGTTCAGCATTGCTGTCCCCGCCCCCCTTCCCTACTCGCAACACCAGGGCAACGTCTCAGCCCAAATTCAAAGTGGGGGTTGGGCAGTACCATCCCTGATTGAGAACCACTCTGCTGATGGTCACTGGATGTCAATCTTACCATTCAGCTAGCTTCCTGATGATGCAGCAGGAGCTTTTCTCCCTCTTTAATGTGTCTCGGCAGGTTCAGCGGACACTGGGAATGTCACATGACCGGCATGTCGCTGCCACTGCACATACCCCACAGGGTTTCCTTATAGACACCTCTAAGAACGTTCGGGGCCAGATTAACTTCTCCACCAAAGAGACAGGTCTGTTTTCGTCATCACGGTTATTATAATAATCATACGTTTCTTTGAAATTGGGAAAATAATGAGGAAATATTGAAATTAATTAAGTACCTGAGATGTAAAAGCTCTGGCTTTTTCACATATGGATGGTGAAATAGTAAGAAAAAGATTTAGCCTTCAAGACCAAAAACCAGATTTCCTGGAGACTGCCAATGACCAAGGACATTAATCAGCAGTCCACTGGCAGTTTGGAAGCAGTCTCCAGGTGACTAATTATTATAACTCCAGGGTCCAGAAGCTCGATTTTATCTTATCATCTCCAATGAACCAGATTATTGGAAAGTGATCAAAACAGGCAGACCCATTTATGATACAGAATTCCAATTAATAAATTTATTATGGGATAGTATTTCTTTCCAGTCATCAAAACACTTGAGCCAGTTACCAAAAAGCAGAACACAAGGAAATGCATGGCCATGAAAAATATCCACATTCTACAACAAAGCACTTCTCCAGTCACCAGAAAATTCCTACAGCCAGATCGAGCCTGTCCTCATCCTGGACGGCACCAGTCAGTTTGAACTGTCCTCTCTACCAGCCAGGTGCGCAAAAAAAGACTATTTCTCAACAGGGACATAAGAGAATCACTGCGTGGCACAGGATATTCAGCATTATTATGCAGCATCTTTGGCCCCTACGTGACATTCCTTCCAGTGCCTTCCAGTCATTTCGACAATCAAATACACTGCCACACCTTTCCAACCCTGCTCCTCCTCACTCCTCCCCCATCACCACACGCGGGGAGGTGACCCCAGTTGAGAACAAGCACCAGTACATACCCCAACCATCAGCCCCCCGTACAGACCACCTTGCAGGAAGTTACTCCAGTAGGATAGCTTCTTTCATTCACAAAGCATACATTTTTTCCCTACTTTCAAATTCAAGATGATATCCCAGCTCTAATGGTATGCAAGAAGCGAACACTATGCTCTTAATATGCTCTTGATCAGAAATTCCTTAAGAGATGTGGGAATTATACATTGAAAAAGAGGAAGAAAACATTTTCTATCCAACATAGAGCTATTAATATTTGGCAAAACATTATAAATAATATTTAGTAAAGTAAGTTTCACGTAAGATCAGTATCTTCCACATCAAAAACTGGATTTTGTACTTCCTAAGTAAAAAGAAGGTGCTATAGCAGCACATTTAACACTGGAGAACAGTTATCTCCAGGGAAATCTAGAGGGTGGGAGGGTGGGAGACCAAGACTTGGTAATGATCTAGGGATTCCTACAGGTTTTTATCAGCTTTGTCTAAAAAATCAGCAAAATCACTTTGGTTCTGTGCAAGTATACCTCAATTTTGGAGTCTTCTATGAGGGGCCTGAGATGGACCACAAAGAGAAGAATGAAAGAAAACAACTGAATGATACTTTGGATGCAATTGAGGTAATTGTTTTGTGGGAGAGAAACATCCATGGAAACTGACTTTAAATTTGGAGGAAAGATTAGAATTATGGGAGTAATATCATCTGAGTGAGGGCTCATTTGGGTAGAAAACAAACAGGCAAAGGGATTTGAAGCCTTTAATTAATTTTGTGACTTGGAGCTCTTGAAATTCCTCACTTGTTTTATACCAGGAATTGGCAAATAATGGTTCACAGGCCAAATCTGGCCCACTGCCTGTTTGTTTTTTAACTTAGATACAAGTCACCACTTTAAGTGTACAGTTTAGTGGTTTACAAGGTCCTGCAACCATTACCAGCAACTAATTCCAGAATAGTTTCATCACCCCAAAAAGAAACTGCAGACCTATTATTCACTCTGTGTTCCCCATGCCCCTCAGCCCTGGGTAATCCCTCACTAATCTACTTTGTTTATATAGATTTGCCTGTTCTGTACACTTCATATAAGTGGAATCATACAATGTGGCCTTTTGTCTTTGGCTTCTTTTATTTAGCATGTTTTCAAGGTTCATCCACATTGTACCATGTATTAGTACTTCATTCCTTTTTCTGGATGAATAGTATTCTATTGTATATTTAAAACACCACATTTTGTTTATCTACTTATCAGCTGGTAGACATCTATCTGGGTTATTTCCAGTTTTTGGCTATCATGAACAATGCTGCTGTGAGCATTTGCCTACAAATTTTTGTGTGAACGTGCTTTCATCTCTGTACACATATAAGCGGTATACTCTGCTGACACATATGGTAACTTTTTACCTTCAGTGAGGAACTGCTATATTCCACAGTGGCTAAACCATTTTACACTCCCACCAGCAGTGTATGAGTGTTGCAATTTCTCCACATCCCTGCCAACATGTTATATAGTCTTTTTTGCTATAGCAATCCTAGTGGGTATAAGTGGTATCTTGTGGTTTTTGAGTTGTGTCTCCCTAATGACACTGAGCATCTTTGCATGTTTTTTTGGAGAAATGTCTATTCACATCCTTTGCCGAGTTTAAAATCTGGTTATTTGTCTTTTTATGGTTGAGTTCTAAGAGTTCTTTATATATTCTGGATACAAGTCTCTTATCAGATATGTGATTTGTAAATATTTTCTCCCATTCTCTGGGATCTCTCTTGACTTTCTTGATAGTCTCCTTGATGCACAAAAGCTCACTGCCTGTTTTTGTAAGTGAAGATTGACTAGAACACGGCCATGCTCATTTGACAATTACAGTTGGCCCTCTGTATCTGCAGATGCAGAACCTGCAGATGCGGAGGGCCGACTATGGGACTTCAGCATCCTCTGCAGGTCCTGGAACCCATCTCCCCACTGATAATGAGGGACAGCTAACTGGACATATTGTCTATGGCTGCTTTTGTGCTACAGTGGCAGAGCTTAGTAGTTGCAAGAGACTGTATGGCCTGCAAAGCCTAGAATATTTACTGTCTGGCCCTTCCATAAAAATTTGCAGGCCCTTATCTTTTACCATATACAAAGAACAGAAGACATCACCCAGAAGGGCAATGATGTGCTGAGTACATGTCTAAATCTAGAGATACTCTGGAGGAACTTTCTAGTTTCAGCACTGAAGCTTTTCATTATAAAAATTATTTTTTTAAAACTGAAGTCCAGGCCATTTTTTCACAGACAACAAAACTAGCATTTATCAACAACTCCAATAGCCAACTTATTACATATTATAAAATCATAAGTTACTCAACTTCCAGATAAACTAGGTTAGTGCTGGTGGGTACCCAGGTGAGGCTAGATGAGGTTAGGGAGGAACCCTTTCTGTATTTCATTTTCTGTCCTGCAGAAGAGTACACGAAAGCTGCAGAACAATATCTTTCACATGTGGCGATACTACAACTTTGCTCGCATGAGAAAAATGGCTGACTTTTTCCTACTCCAGTCAAACTATAACTATGTGAATTGGTGGTCGACAGCCCAGAGCCTTGTTATTATTCTTTCTGGGATTCTGCAGCTGTATTTCTTGAAGCGTCTCTTCAACATCCCAACAACTACAGACACAAAGAAGCCAAGATGCTAAGCTCAAACAACTACGGTGCCCTGGCTCTTTTCTTCTGGGGCACAAGCTCTCTCAAATCTTTGTAAAGTTATTGGGAAAAAATCAATTTTTCTTGTTAGAAAGTTGTAGCCTATTGCTGTCATCTACACAGGCAAAATAGCAATAAATAAAAGTATGTAAAGTTTTGATGTTGACTATTTCTAAAGTACACACTAAATGCTACCATCAAAATACTGTCCATTGTCCTGCAACCCCTTGACCTTCACTATGTCTATTTAGAAATTAAGAGAGAACCTTGGAAGGGAGAAAAGTTGAAAAAAATGGGACAAAAACATATAAAACTGGGTTTTATATGTTGCATACAAAAACAGGAGTTGGTAGAGTGCTTTTTTGTAATTGAAAAATGATTTATTTTTAGAGATGTCACCTTTGGAATTTAAATTAAGCAGTATATGCACTAAAGAAATTGCTTTACAATACAGGTACTTAAAAATTTTTTTGTCTGTGATATGTTTTTCACTAAAAAATATTTTAATAATTCTAAAAATAATTTTGGAAGGCATGGGAGAAGGATGGAGGAACTAAATTATTATTTCAGGGTCTCTGATTAGTGCTTTTTGTCCAGGCCAGTCAGGTAATTACAGATTTGTAAGAATATATGTATAAATGAATCACTTTGCTGTACACCTGAAACTACCCAATATTGTACGTCAACTATACTACAATAAAAAATTTTTTTAATTAAAAAAAAAAACCCAAAAGATTTATAAGAGAAATTGTTTTAGAAATCAAGGTGATAAAAATAACATTCAGCCTGGGATCATACCATTCAAGAAAAAGAGCGAGAAAACCGTTTGTAAAAGCCAAAATAATATAATCAAATTATGTTCATAAGATCCTACTCTTAGTAACAGAAATACTCAGTATAAACATTACAGAAATAATTCTTACCATTTATTCAACACTCTCATTTGCCAGGCACTGTGCTAGGTGCTTTACGATCATGATTTCCACTTCTAAAAACTATTCTTAGGAAGACGGCTAGGCTGCTTTTTGAAACAGGAGGAAATGAAACTTATTAAAGTTTAATGACTCATCTAAGGCCATAGAGCTGGTAGATGTGAGAACTGGTGTTTGAATCCAAGTTTTTTTTCCCCACTACACAGCACCTACCGTAAAGAAAATCGGCAGAATAAACTGCTCTTACTGTTTTATCCAAATTTCATTTGTAAAATCCCACACATGACCTACTATTCTGATGGCAATATCTATCTTTCATAGTATTAATAAGAAAATTCATTACGTTCTTATCATGTGTTTGGAAAACAGTGTTATCACAGATAACAATAATACGCTATTCTTGTCCTCAGTTCCAACAATTTAGAACCTGTTACTCAAAACAAGAAGCCCTCTGATTCAAATACAAAACACAGCATTCTAGTTAGTCATAATCACAAAGATCCGAAACCCCGTTTTTGAGCCATTTCTGCATAAGAATCCAGCCTGCATTTGTCCATAATAGAATATTAAACTAAGAAGTCCCTGAAGAGGTCACAGTGTTGACAAAATTCAACATGATGGTGGAGCCTACACAGACACAGGAAACAAAGCTAGGCCCTTCCACACAGCCACAAGTCCTCGCGATGACTTCGTTTTAAGTCAATGTCTCTTCATGCCGCACATATTCCCCAATGTCTGCTTGATGAAATACCACAATCGCCATGGGGTCTACTTTCCTGCAGTCTTGTGTAGACTTTGCTGCCACCCCAAAACCCTGGGATTCAAAAGAAGAGACACTGATTCACTCAAGTCATTCAATAAGTACGTACTGAGGTCTGGAAACAACAAAGACGAAAAGATACAGTTCTTTGAAGAATTCAAAAGGTGCTGAGAATTTAGTCTCTCAAGCGCAGACTGAAAATACATCCATCTTGAATAAAAAGATACTTGATTTTTTAACAGCAACCATCTCTACTCACCAAAGGGATGTCTGCCATGGAGTACACCACGACTCCCTGGTACTGAGAAGTGTTTTCAGTGATTCGACCAAGTCCAGATTTCAGCACGTGGTTCCCATACAGGAAGGACTGCTCTGCTCCAGGTTTTATCCACACTTTATACTGTAATAAAGAGAATTAAATCCAAGAGACATAAAAATGCTAAATAGACCCCTGCAGATAGGCTAACTGCTAGATCTATGGTTAATTTCTTTCTTTTTTTCCCTTATGAACTAGGTTTTTTTGGTTCTTTTATTTTCTTTTCAGTTGAAGCATAGTAATCTACAATACTATGTTAGTTGCAGGTGCAAAACACAGTGATCTGATATTTCTATACATTACAAAAGGATCACAATGATACAAAGTTACTTTATCTGTGTCGTGTCATCTGTCTCCATACAAGATTATTAAGATATTACTGACCACATGCCCCGTGCTATACATTTCACCTGTGAGGTTCATCTGTCTTGTAACATGAATTTTAAAGAAAAGAGAGAAAGAGTCATGCTTCCCTTAATATGTTCACCCTGTGAAGAGACCTGCCAGGAGGTTCTTACCTCGACTCTACAACCAACTTCTCCCATGGGCAGTTTAACAGCTCTTTTTCTGTACCCCACTACACTCCTCTTCACAGCCACCTATTTGCTTTTCGGTTTTGAGCTGGGTCTGCATAGGCTTTTCAGTTTCTGCTGGAGGTAACTACCACTACGCGGCCACACAGGGCTCCTACACCTGAGCACACATCTCCAGGTGCTGGCACTGACCCTAAGCACTGTCAGGGACTCCGTCGCAGAAAAGGTGCCCAATTCTGCCTTCTGATGTGGCCCTCAGCCTAGACTTCCTCCATCCCTAGTGGCGGACTGACACCACCCCACAAACCTTGGCATACGGTGCTAGGTAATCCAGAGCCGTGATGTGCAACCGAAACTTGTGGGTCTTCGTGAATTTTCCGAAGCACGTCCCCAGCGACACCAGCTTGTCACCGGAGATGTTGGCGGCCAACTTCAAAATCTTCTCACTGAAGGGATAAAGAAAAAGGCAGTGTCAGATGAGGGAGGCTGGAAGGACCCAGGCCCCCACCCGGCTCCATGCTGCCTACCCGGCCCCGCGCCGCCTCACCTCACGTAGTACACCCGGTCGTTGTGCAGCCTGAAACAGTAGGTGCCGTCGGGCCTGTCGACCAGCAGCTGCAGATTCTCCCCGATGCTGAGAGCAAAAGGAGGACTGGAGGCCGCGCCCGGACTCGTCCCGGCACCGCGCCCCCCGCTCCACCCACTCCCCTCCCCGCCACCCACACACTCCCTCTTCTGCCCCGCACACTCTTACTATTTTGCTATCTTCTCAAACATTACTCGCGTCTCCTCTTCAGTCAGAGGCCGCATTTTCCCGCTGGGTTGGAACGCCGGATCCTCGTGCCTCAGTTACCGGAAACGGAAGATCAGCCGCCAGCCGCTCCTTGGCAACCTCAAAGCCTGCCTCTCTAGCTGCTTTCCAGTCGTTCCCCACGCTAGCGCCCCGTAACCCGGACGACTGTCGGGGAAAGAAAGCGGGCCTGATGAGAAACCATAGAGACCGGAAGTACGCCCCCGGCTGCTTTGGGTTCTACGGAGTCAGCGCCCTCGCTGAGCGGGAGGGGAAGTGACGCTGCTGCTGAGAAGATGGCGGCTACGGCGACTCACCCGCTCTCTACTACGGCCTCGGCCACGGCGACAGCCACCGCGGCTGCTCTCGGGGAGGTGGAGGATGAAGGGCTCCTGGCGTCTCTGTTCCGGGACCGCTTCCCGGAGGCCCAGTGGCGGGAGCGGCCCGACGTGGGCCGCTACCTCAGGGAGTTGAGCGGCTCGGGGCTGGAGCGGCTGCGGCGCGAGCCCGACCGCCTGGCCGAGGAGCGAGCGCAGCTGCTGCAGCAGACGCGCGACTTGGCTTTCGCCAACTACAAGACCTTCATCCGCGGCGCCGAGTGCACCGAACGCATCCACCGCCTCTTTGGCGACGTGGAGGAGTCGCTTGGCCGCCTGCTCGACCGCTTACCCAGCTTCCAACAGAGCTGCAGGTGCGGCGGGTCCGGTGCTTAAGGGGCTTTTAATACCTGTAATCGCTATCATTTACGATAGAAATAGCTAACACTTAGATAGCGCTTACTCTATGCCAGGTTCTCCTCTGAGCATTTCGTTAATCCATTTAAACTGCACAGCAGCCTTCGAGGTAGGTATTGTTTTTTGCATTTTGTGTATGAGGAAGTTGAGACACAGAGGTTAGTGACCGTCCCAGGGCACAGCTAGTAAGTTTCGAAGTCAGAATTGGAACCCAGCAGCACGTCCTCTCTCATAGGGCTGTTGTGAGCACTAAATAAAGAGGATCTATGCAAAGCATTTATCATTGGGTCTGACATAATTAACACTCTACAATTGTCAGCTTAATGTATGTGCATCTTTATATACACCTATACACACAACAAACACACAACACACATGTACACACAACAGCTTGGACCAGAGGTCATCTGCTCTAAACCGTTCATTGATAGGAGGCTGACAAGGAAATCCTCCCATTTGGGGACAGTAAAAATCATCATCCAAAAAAAAAAAAAAAACTTCCTTTTTGACCCATATTCTCCCTCCCTCGACCCTCAATCCATTATCCCTAATTCTGCCTTCCACTCTTTCGTGATAAAAGTTTAAGTTTTCTTTTGAGCCTTTGCAGATTTGAGAATAGCTTTCATACTCTTCCAATCCCCTAGAATAGATGGAGGGCTTCACAAGCAGGTGTCTGCAGTTACCGAGAAGAAATGGAGACTGTAGCAGGAACTGAAGTTGGACCATAGCATAGGAGAAGATTAAGAGGCTGAGGGAACTTGGGGGTAAGGCTGTAGTTCTAGGCTAGTTAGGGCATTATGAAAATTATAAGAATAGCTGTTATTAAAGGAACATTTACTCCGTATCAGGTCCTATGTTAAGTGCTTTATACACATCATCTCATTTAATCCTCACATCCTTATGAGGTGGGTCCTGTTACTATTTTACCAATGAAGAAACAGTTCAGAGAGCCTAAGTACCTTGCCACAGCTTGTTAAGTGGCAGATTTGGGTTCAAATCTTTTTATCACTTATTAGTTGTGTGATCTTGGACAGGTTACTTAAAATCTCTGGGATTAAAATTTCCTCAAGGGTAAAAGTACTCATCTACTGGGGTTGGTGTGAAGATTAAATCAGATAAATCAGCCCAGTGCTCAGTTCATAGTAAGTGCTTGGTATTTGTAGCTAAGGTTTGGATGCAGAGCAGTGAACCACCAATGTACTCCTGATTGTTACTAGGAATTTTGTGAAAGAGGCTGAGGAGATCAGCTCCAATCGCCGAATGAACACCCTGACTCTAAACCGGCACACAGAAATCCTGGAAATCCTGGAGATCCCTCAGCTCATGGACACCTGTGTCCGCAACAGCTATTATGAAGAGGCCCTGGAGCTTGCAGCCTACGTACGCCGACTGGAAAGGAAATACTCCTCCATCCCTGTCATCCAGGTAGCCAACTTGCCCAGAGAGGACTCAAACTGATGTTCTTGTTATCAGTAATTCTGTGGTCATCACTGACCCTTTAGGCAGAAACCTTAGGGAAACTCCTTGCATTTTTCACATCAGTTTCTGCAGGGCAGGCAGGCTTGATCATAAAACATACATTCATTATTCAGTCAGCTGATAAATATTAATCATGTGCCAGGCATTGATCTAGGTGCTGGGGATACAATGTGAACAAAGACAAGGCCTTGGCTCTCATAAGCTGCTAGTTGGCAAATAAATAAATAATATCCTTTCAGATAGTTAAGTATCTTAACAAAATAAACCAGGGAGTGGGGCAGGAGGCTAAGGTGGGTTACTCTAGGGAGAGTGGTCAGGAAAGGCTCTTCTGGTGAGATAACATTTAAGCTGGGACCCAGATGACGAGAAGGAGCCAACCACATGAAGATGTGGGGGGAGAGCAAACCAGAAAGTGGAACAAACAAGTATAGCAGGCTAAGGAGGGAAGAAGTTGGAGTGTTTGAAGTATAAAGATAGCCATTCTGGCTGGATTGCAGTGAGCAAGGGGAGAGCATTAGGAAGCGGGTGAGGGCAGGAGAACCAGGCCACAGTGAACCAAATCTTTGCTGGTGAACCTGTATGAATCAGTTTTAGGAAATCTACTTCGTATGTCAGGACAGCAGTGGGAATGTTGGTCTGCAGTATTCAGGGTTAGTGGAATGGGTTCCAGGGAGTGTCTTTCCCAGCGTGGTGACTCACCCCCTGTGTCGTCAGGGCATTGTGAACGAAGTGCGCCAGTCCATGCAGCTGATGCTGAGCCAGCTGATCCAACAACTGAGGACCAACATCCAGCTCCCTGCCTGCCTCCGTGTCATTGGCTTCTTACGGCAAATGGATGTCTTCACCGAGGCTGAGTTGAGGGTCAAGTTTCTTCAGGCCCGAGATGCTTGGCTCCGTTCTATCCTGACTGCCATCCCCAGTGATGATCCCTATTTCCACATCACGAAAACCATTGAGGCCTGCCGTGTCCATCTGTTCGATATTATCACCCAGTACCGTGCCATCTTCTCAGACGAGGACCCGTTGCTGCCCCCTGCCATGGGTGAGCACACCGTGAATGAGAGTGCCATCTTCCACGGCTGGGTGCTGCAGAAAGTCTCACAATTCCTGCAGGTGCTGGAGACCGACCTTAACCGAGGGATAGGCAGCCGTCTGGACTCTCTGCTGGGCCAGTGCATGTACTTTGGACTGTCTTTCAGCCGAGTAGGGGCTGATTTCCGGGGTCAGTTAGCTCCTGTTTTCCAGCGAGTGGCTATCGGCACTTTCCAGAAAGCAATTCAGGAAACGGTCGAGAAGTTCCAGGATGAAATGAACTCCTACACCCTCATCTCAGCTCCAGCCATCCTGAGCAGCAGTAACCTGCCTGCTGCTGTTCCAGTCACTCAGCCGGGGACCCTGCAGCCGCCCATGGTGCTCTTAGACTTCCCACCCCTTGCCTGCTTCCTCAACAATATTCTGGTCGCCTTCAATGATCTGCGCCTCTGCTGCCCCATGGCCCTGGCGCAGGATGTGACTGCGGCCCTGGAGGATGCCCTTGCCGAGGTGAGCGCACACTGTTGGCTCTCTTCTGGGGCCTCCTTCAGTAACAGGTGGCCAGACTCTTGCAATAAACCAGTCTGTGTGACAGTGGTGCCTGCTGACTTCGGTTTGCTTTGGTTTTAGAGGCTTTTCTGGTTGAAAAGCTCTGGTTAGTCCCCTTTCATGAAGTGTCTCACCTGTAGTAATGGTTCAGTAATATATTGATTTTCTATTGCTGCATAACAAACTCACACAAGCATAGTAGCTTAAAACAACACACATTTATCATGTCTCAGTTTCTGTTGGTCAGGAGTCCAGGCACAGCCCAAATGGGTTGGTCCTCTGCTCACAAGTTTGCAGTCAAGGTGTTGGCCAGGCTGTGGTCTCATCTGGAGCTCAGGGTCCCCTCCTTTCAAGCTCACTCACAGTGGCAGATTTCTGTTCCTTACAGTTGTAGGACTGAGGCCCTCAACTCCTAGAGACCAGCCCACTCCATAGGCAGTTCATTGTGGCTTTTTGATTCTTCAGGGCCAATGGGAGAGCATCTCTCCTTGCTAAGTCTCCTTTAGGGGAGTCCTCAACCCTCTTTTAAGAGGCTCATCTAATTAGGGTAGGCCCACCCAGGATAACCTCCCTTTTCATTAATTCAATCAGCCGGTTAGGGACTTTAATTAAAACTGCCAAATCCTTCACCTTTGCCATATTCTGTGGGTTAGAAACAAGTCACAGATTCTGCCTGCACTCAAGGGGAGGAGATTACACAAAGGAGTGGATACCAGGGGGCGGGGATTACAAGAGCCATATTAGAATTCTGACTAATACAAGTAATACTACCAATATTGCTAATATCTGAGTATGGTGCACATTTTTTACACATTAAATCTTTAGATACTGGGTGTTTCTTATAATTGACGACATCTTACAGTCGCTGTCAACCAGGTGGCAGTTGTGACGTGGTTGTATAAAATCTTTCTGTTGATGTCCTCCTGTAAGAAAGAGCAAGGAAGCATTCGCAATGAAGCTTTTTAGGGTCAGTGAAATTCAGGTAATAGTAATTAGCTAATATTCATGTAGAGCTTACTTCATGCCACATAATTTACCATACTTTACACATATTAAAACTTAATTCTCACAACCCTATGCGGTTAGGTCCTGTTGCTGGCCCTACTTTATAGATGAGGGAACTCAGGCACAGAGGGCGTGGGGTGCTTAAGTAATCACTTAGAGGCCACAGAACCAGTGAGTGGCACAGCTGGAGTTTGAGCCCAGAAAGTCTGGCACCAGAGTCTATGTTCGTTATTTATTTATTTATTTGTTTGTTTGGCCGTGCCTCTTGGCTTGTGACCAGAGATTGAACCTGGGCCCTCGGCAGTAAAAGCACAGAGCTTTAACCACTGGACTGCCAGGGAATTCCCCAGAGTTTATGTTCTTAGCCCTGTCACTGTGACACCTGCCTGTAATGTCAGCTAGGCTGTTATTTGTATGTGGAACTTCTTTTCCAGCTCTATTTTTTCCTCCTTACAATTTTCTAGTGGTTCTAGCATTGTGGAACTTCAGAGGCCTTACTCAGTAGAAACCTTTTATAGTGTTGCTTCATCTTCCTGGATCCACCATAGTTCTGGTCCATCTCCCATGGGAGCCAAAAGCAATGTATTCTGTGTATAATTTCATGATGCTCCTCCACTGGAACTGGAAACTACACTAGTAATAAAACTAGTTAGATAAGAAATACATCAGTGAAGTGACAGAATTGTGAAGATTGACCACAATTGTGAATTTAAACAAGATAATAATATCATGTACTGTTTGGAACAACTTTCTTCAGGAAAACTTGAGGGGTGCACATTTGTACCTAGTTTTATACACTGCTGATGGTGATAGACTAACCCAGTGATTGATGGTGCCCTTGTCTCTTAGGTAACAAAAGTAATCTTGGCCTTCCATCGTGCTGAAGAGGCTGCCTTCAGCAGTGGGGAGCAAGAGCTCTTCGTCCAGTTCTGCACTGTCTTCCTGGAAGACCTCGTTCCTTATTTAAATCGCTGTCTCCAAGTCCTTTTTCCTCCAGCTCAGATGGCACAGACCTTAGGTAAGAGAAGGGAAAAGATTTTTTAAACTATTTTATTGACATAATTCACATACTAAATAATTCACCTATTTGTAAAATTCAAGGTTTTTATTAAGTGTACACAGGTGTGCAGCCATTACTACCATCTAGTTTTAGAAAGATCCCCGGTGTTCATTTGTGGTCATTCCCCAATCTTGCCCTTAGCCCCTGGCAGCCACTAATCTTTCTGTTGCAGTAGATTTGCCCTTTCTGGGCATTTCTTTTTACGCGGGCTTCTCACTGTTGTGGCCTCTCCTGTTGCGGAGCACAGGCTCCGGACACACAGGCTCAGCAGCCATGGCTCACAGGCCCAGCCGCTCCGCGGCATGTGGGATCTTGCCGGACCGGGGCACGAACCCATGTCCCCTGCATCGGCAGGCGGACTCTCAACCACTGCGCCACCAGGGAAGCTCCTCTGGACATTTCTTATCAACAGAATCATACATTATGTTTATATCTGGTTAAGTGGAAGAAGCCAGTCACAAAAGAACCGCATAATGTATGATTCCATTGACATTAAATGTTTACAGATGGTGTTTTAAAAATATTTTTTAGAATTTGCCTTCCCTTCCCTATGCCCCTCTCTCTGTGCCTGTGAAGGGGGTGTGGGGGGCACAATTTCCCAAAGGGTAGTGGGCCAGTGATCCCACCAGCAGAGTGGCTGCTCTCTGCTCCCCCAGCTTTTCCTTGGGCCTGTCCAGGGAAGCCAGTGCCTGCTGAGGCTCTCCTGGTGCTTGCTTTCTCCATCCATCCTGCACTGTGCTGTTCCCATTACCTTCAAAGTCTGGCTTTACCGCATAGGTGCCTGTCCCATATCACAAAGGTGATTTTTACTGTATTGAAATACGGTAACTGTGTTGGTTACTTCCAATAAGTTTTTTTTTTTTTTTTTACCTGTGACACATAAATAATTAAATTTATTAAACGCTTTTTCCACTTCTATTCTTTACCATCTGGGCCAGGCATTCCACCCACTCAGCTCTCCAAGTACGGAAACCTGGGGCATGTGAACGTCAGCGTCGTCCAGGAGCCTCTGGCCTTTATCCTGCCGAAGAGAGAGATGGCCTTCTGTCTGGACGACAAGGCGCTAGTCCCCGAGCTCACAGCTCCAGCGCCAGAACCCCCCGCCGAGGGGCCAGTCCTCGAACCTGTCACCCCGGCTTTCCCTGACGGGGGGCAACAGGAGGTGGGATCCGTGGGACCGCCGCAGGCCGCCGACGAGCCTAGTGCTGGCACTTGACAAGCGCCCCCTGCGCCCGGGCCGGTGCGGCGGGTACCAGGGCCCCGGCGCCCGAGGGGCTTACTTACCGCAGCGCCTGGTGGGAACGGGAGTTGCCGCGCGTGGGAGAGGCTGCGAAGGCATAATTAAAGGGAGAACCTCATGGATATTCTTGTAAATGCTTGATTAAACTATCAGAAATGGAATTAAATAATAAAGCTGATGGACGCCACCCAGAGGCTGGCTGCGAAGTGTGAGCGGCGCCGGCGTTCCCGGAAGGCCCGCGGGAACTGCACTTCCCGGCGTCCCTGAGGGCGGGAGCTTCGGCTACGGGGGCCGGCGAGGGACGCGCGGGGGTGGGTGGCTCTGCTTCACGCGGCATGGGTCAGCTGGGGGCTGGGCTGCTGCTGCGGTGGCTGTGGGCGCGTGGCTGCGTGGGGCCGGCTTTGCAGTGGGGAGAGCGGGTAGCGGGCGGCGGCGCCCAGACCTGCAGTTCCACGACCTCCCCTCCACGGATGGCCTCGAGGGCCCGGCGCGCCGGCGCTCCTACTGGCGCTACGTGCGACGTCTGGTGCAGGGAGCGCTGGAGCTGCCGTACCCGCGCGTGTGCCAGGTCGGGGACCCGGCGCTGCGGGCCGTGGCGGCCCCGGTAGAGCCGGCACAGCTGGCGGGACCCGAGCTGCAGCGGCTGGTGCAGCGGCTGGTGCAGGTGATGCGGCGGCGCCGCAGCTCGGAGTGCCGCTGCAGGGGTTGGCGGTCGAGGTCCCCGAGGCGCTCTTCCGCGCATGCGCGAGGCCCGTCAGATACAAACCTTCCCCCTGCGCGTGTTCGTGAACCCCAGCCCGCGTGTGCTGGACAGCCGCCTGGTCACCTTCCCCGAAGGCTGCGAGAGCATCAGCGGCTTCCTGGCCTGCGTGCCCGGCTTCCAGGCGGTGCAGATCTCGGGTGCGGGGCGGTGGGGTCCCTGGGGCGGATGGGTAAATGCGTGCTCCCCTTTAACCTGCGGAGGCGGCGGCCTCGGATCCCACGAAACGGTTTCCGCAAAGTTCAAGTTAAAGCGTAGACATGTTGATGGCTGATCAGCGGAGCCTACCTACCCACGAGCAGACCCTGGAGTGGACAAAATTCAGGACTGAGGGAATGGGACGGGGCAGGAGGCGCCTGTGAGAGCAGAGCCAGCTCAAGTGGGGCACAGGGTTGGGGGGTTGGGGGTTTGGGAGGGTGCCCTGGTTCCCGTTAGCTCACACCACATCCTCTGCCCTGTCACTCACCTTCCGTCTGTTTCTCTGTCTCACACACACACACACACACTCTTACAACCTTGTTTTCTGTCTCACACACACACACACACTCTTCTGCGCCAATTAGATCTGTCATGTGGAATGGGAGAAGTAGAACCCAGCTTTGCCTAACCCAAAGTGATAAGCCATTACCTGTCATACCACAGGATGCTTTGCAGAGTGTGATTCTTTGCTGGGGTTGGGATGATTGTTGCTCTTGAGCAAGTCACTTGGGAAGATCATTTCTCATTTCAGCCCCATAGCGAACCCAGCAACCTACTCATCAGAGTTGGGAACCAGGCTGACTACTTGGTAAGAGGCAGAGTTCAGACTTCTTTTCTAGGAAGCATAGGGGCTGCTGTCTGCATTCCCTTCTGATATTGCCTCTTGTAAATAGGAACAGCCAGGGGCAAGGAGAGGCTAAGTAGGTTGAGAATGATGCAGTTCAGCATGTCCGCACCCAGGCTGTCCCTTCCTTTGCAGGGATGGACCCCGGAAGAGAGCAGGTGGTGTGGCAGGCCAGTGGGTGGGCAGCCCGCATCATCCAGCATGAGATGGACCACTTGCAGGGCTGCCTGTTCATTGACAAAATGGACAGCAAGACATTTACGAACATCCACTGGATGGAGGTGAATGACTAAAGCTTTCCTGCTGCATCTGAGGACCCTGAAAACCAAGACACAAACATTTCGACTTTAAGCTGGGCATGTCTTACCTGGCATCGACTTGGTATTGGTTCTGCTCCGACAGAAAACAATGGCCTGTCAAAGCGTGCCTTCCTGAGTTGGAGGAAGATGTTAATGTTTGCCCTGAAATAAGCTATGGACAATGTATTGCCTTCAACTTGAGAAGAAAAATAACTCTCCTGAAGGAGTGGACATTTCCTGGCAATTTTGTATGGAGATAAAGACGGGGCAGGGACAAGTAAATAGCCACTCTCAGTAGACATGATTTTAGAAGAGCTGTATCATCTGTTCCCAAAGCCAAGATTGGATAATAATGTAGTCCCAAAACACCTGAAAGCTGTATTTAAAAATGTGGATTAAGGCTGTGGTTGATCGTCTTCACCAAGTTCTTATGTTTACAAAGGGCTCAAGTGTGTTACCTGCATAGTCTCCATTTGTTTTGGATACCAGTTTGCCTGTGGAAGTAAAACACAGGACAGAATGTCCCCAGTTCAATGACAACATTAACGTAACTGAGTATTCATACAATTTTAACAGGTTCAGATACAGTTTAGGTCTCCAGCTTTTGCTTTCCACCTTTAACAGACCTGGGGAAGACTTTTCTGCTGAGATCTCTTAGGCAGCTGGTACTTGGCTCATTCTTTGGATGGAGGCCATGGAGCAGGGCTGGGGGAGGGGTGATATAGGTTTCCCCCACGATCTGAAAGAAGAGTGTTCTGATGAAACCTTTCCTAAGCTGAAATAGCATAAATTGAGGAAGTAGTTACCTTAGGACACATCCTGCTAACAGATGCACAAAATAAATGGAGATAAAGCACAGATTGTCACAGATACAGTTCAAAGCTATGGTGGCTTGATGCTGAGTGCAGCTCCCAGGGAAGGAGCTTGGCGGTGCCACTCTGGCAGCTCTGAGTGCGTGCTGCTTCTATAATGGCTCACTGCAAAACAAAAGCTGAATGCTGTTTCAGCTTTCACCTTTTTCGTAGAAGTGAAAATCCTCTTCAAATTTCTTTCCATTAGTGAAAACAGGTACTAATATAGGTCTTTCATAAAAGCAAAGCAGTGTAAAGTGAAGTTTCGAAAAGTGGGGGATGCCTGTAGTTGAGAAGGAGCAAAGAGCCTCTTCCTGTCACAATTAGGGCAGAAACAGAAAGCAGAACTTGTGCTTCCTCGTCAGCACACTTATTCTGAAAAAAATAAATTGGCATCATGGTGACCAGTGTTTTAGCTTTAAGATTCTGTCACAGCTTTGTCAAGAGGTTAAGGAACTCATTTCTTTTGATACTTGTCTTACCCTCATTTTTATGTTGAGTTTTGCCATGCAGGTACTCTTACCAAAGTCCTCAAAATCCAAGTACCCATAGAGTAAGAAGTCCAGTAAGTTGTTTAGAGGAAATGTGTTTTAAACAGTAGTTAATTAAATGACCCCAGGAAAGACCCATTTTCCCCCATGGCTTTCTCTGAACTGCCAAGCCTGGGGGCCTATGAGGCCAAGCAAAAGAGAACTGGCTGTCTGTGCATCACACTTCAGAGAGAAACAGGGCCCAGCACTGCCCTGAGGCGAGGACAGAGACTCGGCCATCTGGGAATCTGTAGTGAGCTCTCACGTATACTGAAAACATGTATCCTTAGGAAAATTAGAATTCAGTGAGCCTCCTTTCTATTGGACAGTGTTCAGAAGCTCCTGCAGGGTGGCATCAAAACATTCTGAAGATTCCTTACAGGCTCTGCAGTTAACAGTCCTTAGTAATGCCTTTGTAATGCAGATCAGTAGTATTTGCCTGAAGCTTCCTGAATCAAGGCCTAAAAGTAAATCATGGCCCAGGGTGGACTGTGGAGAAAGCCTGAGATTACGCTGCTGACAATATATGAAATTTACTGTTGTAACCAAATCCACATACAAGGAAGGATTTGATCAACTAGTCCAAGACACTACAACCCAAAGACAACAAATTCTTGCATTTACAAGAAAGAAAATCTCTCCCACCTTGGCCAGATATATCAGCTGCAAAACCATACAGATCAGCACCTTGAGCTAATAAAAGTTTTAGAAGTCAACTTCCACAGCGAAAATCAATGTAGGCAGAAGGTTTAGAACAGAATTCCCAGGTAGGGAGGAAGTGAATTTCAGAGCAAGCGCTTAGGGAAGGAAATTCCTCTGTACATATTAGCCACATTGAGCATAGCCACCGTGCCAGCCTCAGTAGTGAACAGAACATTCACTTGCCCTGTTACTGGTGGTAGAGAGAGAAATGGAAAGGCAGGGCAGATGTGAAAGCTGTGACTAGAGCTGTGAGGATGAACCACAGCAGTCCTACAGTTTCTGCTAACCCCTGTGACTTGCCAAGGTGTTCAAGCAGTAGAAATAAGGAAGCAGGTTAAGAAAAAAAAAAAAAAGGCAAGAGCCTTCTGATTTTTTTTTTTTTTTTTGCTGTACGCGGGCCTCTCACTGTTGTGGCCTCTCCCGTTGCGGAGCACAGGCTCCGGACGCACAGGCTCAGCGGCCATGGCTCACGGGCCCAGCTGCTCCGCGGCATATGGGATCCTCCCAGACCGGGGCACGAACCCGTATCCCCTGCATCGGCAGGCGGACTCTCAACCACTGCGCCACCAGGGAGGCCCGAGCCTTCTGATTTAAGTAAAGGTAACCAGATACAACTAACTAAAATGAAGCAGTACAAGGAGGGGGTGATTTATAGACCAGCAATTGGTGGCTGAAGGCACATAACTAATCAAGAATATAATAGGGGAGCTCCTGAGTCAACGACAAAGATCCCAGCCACAGTGACGTCTGGAGGTCAGGCCTGCTGATCCAGCAGCACAGGAGAGGAACACTGGGCCTAAGCCTTCACGGAACCACGCAAACGTTGGCTCAATTCAGCAGATGCTCCTAACCAGATCAAAGAAACACCACAGTGCAAAGCTAACAAGATCAACAGGGGCCACAGAATCAGCTCTGGACCATTCTGGTTGAAGATACAGAGGAAGAATGCTAGGTTTTGGAGCGGGAGGAGAGCTACAGCAACCGGATGCCAGGCTGCTTCTGCTGCCCCTCAGACAGCACCTCCAGGGCTGCTAGCTCTGGAGCCTTGGCTATCTCACTATCAGGAGTCACAGATTCAAATGGCCACGGGGCTGGACAGGAAATGCAAAGGAGTGAGGCAGTCCAGGTGGGGACGCGTGAGCTGGAGACCACAGTCCTGCTACGAACAAGGCAGGCCCTGCTCAGCTGCAGCTGATAGGCTGCCTCATGGGGATTCAGGTCCAGCGTTCCCTAAACTACTGTTTCAGAAGCCAGAGATCTAAATTTTTATGTCAACTTGACTTTAAATGTTGGCAGCAGACCAAACCAAAGCACAACTGCAGGCCACGTCTGGCCCACAGGCTTCCCAGTTTGCAGCCCCTGATCTGGAGGCTGATCAACAAGAATCGCCCAAGTCCCTTAAACACCCCCACCGCACTTCTGAGGCCTTGGGGGAAGAAAGGTCTCGTGAACCTGACTGGAGAACAGGCCCGGGAACTGCAGCAGCTGGTGACGTTCCTGTTTACTTGGTACTCCACTGAAAAGAAGAGAGCAGACACCAGAGGATCTTTCTAGTAGAAGCAAGTGTGGCCTTCAAAGAGCCCCAGACAAGAGTCAAAGATGAGATCACTCAGGTGGCTCAAGAAAGGAAAAGGATTTATTAGCCCATTTCTAGGACAGGGACCCGGGGGCAGTGGCCGGGTTCAGTGTTCTCACATTCAGAGGGAAGAAAAGGCCGCAGGGAAACCCGCCTGACTGCCTTCACTCGTTCTCATCTATACAGCTTTGTGCTCACAAAAACCATCCTCTTCTCCTGCAGGGAGAACACAGGGCCCGGAGGGAGAGAATGGCTTGGCTTTACTCTTGGCCTTTACAGACAGAGCCTGGGCTGGGGACCCAGGGCATCAGCCATTCTGTTCACACGGAGCAAAACTTGGGTCTGGAAGGGATAGGCAGCGGGGCTCTGGCCAGCCATTCTGAAGGTCTGCTGCACCAAGCCCGAAGCACGGGCTGCTTCCGCTCCTTGACGCTTCAGGCAGATCTTAACTTTATTTATAAACAAGACGAAAATCCAAGCAGCATTAATTTAGGGGAACAAAAAATGGTTTAAAAAAAAAACCATGGAGGGGCAGGACAAGGAGGTGGTGAGCATCCAGAATAGGAGGAGGAGGAAGCAGGAAGAGCCAGAATTCCACTGGGTGCCGAATGTGCTTCTGCGTCTCTGCAGCCGGGGAGGCCCTTCCTTCCTGCTCCCCCAGCTGATGGCCAGACAGCAGAGGGGATGCTGTAGTGACTTTAGGACAAGCCCTGGAGCCCTGTCTGGCCACTGCCATGGGGAGTACCATGGATTGACCCCAATCAACTCCCACCTTCACCATCACGCATGTGAAGAAGGTTTTTAACTCTCCTGTCCAAAGTCCTCTGAGAATTTCTTCACTTTCAGGAGGTCATCTGCATTCACGGTGGGCCGAGTGGTGGCCAAAGACCGGAGCATGTCCGACTGCAAAGACAAGTGCTTGTGGGTGAGGGAGGCTGGGCTCCAGGGCCTCAGCCTGCCTTAGTCTCAGCCCCATGCAGTCCAGGGTGGGAAGAGCCCTGCCACCAAAGTCACGCCCCAGCCCCTAATGCAGAACTCCCGTTGCCTGGCTTCTGCCTGAAGGCCTCCTGGGGCAGGGACGCTCCCCTCCTGAGGCAGCTCATGTCATTTCCAGACGGCCTACTTCCGGTTGAGAGAATCTAAGTTCCCATTATCTCTTAACTCATGTGAGAAGCTCTTTTCCAACTGCACGCCCACCACACCAGGCCCAATGGCAAACACTTGCCTCACAGAACTGGCAAGACCACGATAAGGAGAGGCCAAGAACAGTCAGATGAAAGGCTGCCTATGCAACTGCACCAAATCAAACCGTGCTGACAGACATTTACTGGTTCCTTCTGTGTACAGAACAAGCTCTGTGTAGTCCTCTCTCCCAGCTGGCCACTTACCATGCAAACCACAGGCTCTAAGAGTTTGTCACCGGGGACATCCATCCAAGTCATCTCCATGGCCCCTGGGTCCCCTGGTGAGCATGGGGTCAGGAGGTCGTCAATCATAATGCTAGGGTTGGTGCGGGAAGGGCCACAGACCTGAAACCAAACAGGAGTTTGACTGGCTGGAGGGGTTGCCCCTTGGCGTTTGGGGAAGGGGCAGGACGTCTCAGGTTTCTGAGTCCTGAGCAGAAGGTAATAGCATGGTATGAACAAATGCCTGGGTTTCTAGATCATCAGTCTGATCTGACTGATGGGCTCCTTCAAACCCTTGGGCTGGGCAGTCACTGTGGCTCCAAGTCTGATTTCAGAGGTTCGTGATCAGCATGCTATTCCAGCTACTACTCTCTGGAATCTCAATCTGTGGCCCAAATACCTAGAAAGCTTCCTCTTCCTCATCAGCTCCATCAAATCTCACCACAAGTGCAGTGACATCAAAATGTTTTTCCAACCGAAGGCTGCGTGCTCCATTGGCAACATCTCCCCAAATATCCCCAAGGCTCAATCCCTCCCGTCCTTCAACTCTTGACTTAGTGTCACCCAGTATGGCATATCCTTTAAAAGTGAAACCTACCCACACACCCTCCAAACCTCAGAAACACCAGACCTCCCTCCCCGGCTCTGTCTTCCCCTCATTACCCTCTAAGAAATGAGTTTTTATTTTGTTTGTTGTCTTGTCTCCCCCACTAAAAATGAGGCTCCTGTAGGGCAGGGATTTTTGTCTGCTGTGGTCACAAATGTCTCCCCAACACCTAGAACAGTGCCAGGCACACAGTAGGACCCTCGGCGACACCTGACAAACATCTGCTGTGTGAATGGAGTTCCTCTTCATGGTGTGTGATTTTGTGCCCACTGCTTTCAGACATGCAGCAGGGTCTACCACGCGCATCAGCACAGTGCTGACTGCAGGGGTGGCAGAGGTGACAGTCATGGTGCCCTGTCCTCGAGCATCACACAATCTGAGATGGTCGCCCTCCAGCCAGAACTGCAGGGGAAGTGGAAGCAGGTGCAACCCCAGCCCCTGGAGTCAGAGAGCTCACCATGCACTTACCCTTGGCTCCCCAGGAGACCCAAAATGTGTCACCCAAGCAGCCAGAAAGCCAATATCCCCTTTCCTGTGACACTTTCTAAGCAATTCCTTGCTGGCCCACTCACCTTTCTGAAGTGTGTTGCTGACTGTACTTTCCTCACGGGCTGCATGAGGGAATCCCGCACGATGATGCTGATGTCTGCGCCCGAGTAGCCTTCCGTCTTCCGGGCCAGCTCGTGGATGTTGGCTTCTGTGAGGTTGTGAGGAGTGCTCCCCAGATGCAACCGGAACATCTGGGCACGGGCAGCCTCCTCCGGCAATGGGATATAAATTCGCTTTTCAAACCTAGAGAGACAAGCACATGGCAGGACTTGAGAGCGGATGGCGGGATGGTCTCAATGGAGAGGCTCGGGGGGCCCTCCAGAAGCCGGCTTCACTAAGGGCTCTGCAGACACGGAGAAGCCGCCAGAGAAACGGGGTCAGGCTGCACCCCCTGCTGCCAGCAGCAGGTTGACCACGGCTGGAGACGGATCTCGGCCCCTGGCTCCTACTGGGGAAGACTCACCTCCTTCTAATGGCTGAATCCAAAACCCACGGGATGTTTGTGGCACCAAGTACCAGAGTCCCATCATTGTTATTCCCCACCCCTGTGGAGAAAGGGAAACACAGACGCCAACTCAACACCTGCAACGATCAGTCAGAACCTGTGGGAAGGACCTCAGTGACTTTGCGTCCTGAACTGGAGCTGTCCCTGTGACACCACCATCAGGGACCCGGCTGGCTTTACTTGGGTGAAGAGCCCTACAGCCCTGCCTGCCTTGGGAGGGGCGGAGAGGTGGCCGGCCAAGGCCGCAGTAACCTCTCCTCAATGAGAAGGAGCTAAGAATTGCTTCTCTGATATCCCCTCCACCGAAAGGACAGTCAGATCCAGCCACAGCTAAATAATGACGCCCTAGGCTGGCTTTAGCGGGGAACGAGAACCAGGGAGGGGACCCGGGACTGGCACACACCCTGCATCTGGACCAGGAACTCTGTTTTGATCCTTCGGGCGGCCTCACTCTCATTTTCGTTGCGGGAACCGCAGAGCGAATCCACCTCGTCAATGAAGATGATGGAGGGCTTGTGCTGCCTGGCCAGCTCAAACAGGTTCTTGACTAGCCTGTGAGGGTGAGACACAGGGTTGGGATCCAGACACCTGCACACATGCCCAGCCGGGGTCCCAGGCACCACCTCTCCTCTCGCCCTTCCCTTGGACAGGCTGAGACGACAGAAAAAATGGTGGTAACAAATCCTCTGGCAGCACTGCACTGAGAGGAAGAGCAAGCCTTGGCAACAACTTCAAATCCTGGCAGCCCCGTTCATTAGCTCTGGTCTGAGGGCAAGTCACTTCCCTTCCTCTCCGCCTCAGTTTGATCGTCTGCAAAATGGGAGCCGGTGTGGGGAATAAGTTAACTGTATAAAGTCCCCAACAGAGAACACTCAGCTGAAACCCAGTTACTGTGAGTGCCTTTCCCTTCCCTTCATGAGGACTCATGGCTCCCAAGTTCCCTTCCAGTCTCTGTTGGCTCTGTCAGGACCGTGTCCCACCTGAGGAGCTAGCAAGATACCCCTCTCCCAGCTACTCTTCCCGGCCATCCACAGCGGCTCCTCTGGGAGGTGATTCCAAGGGCAGGGAAGCTGGACCACGAGCAGCTGCCAGGGCTGCCAGGAGAGTGGAGCCTGGCGGCTGACTTACTTCTCACTCTCCCCCAACCACTTAGACATCAAGTCTGAGGAGGACACAGAGAAGAAGGTAGAGTTGTTGGCCTCCGTTGCCACTGCTTTGGCCAGGTAGGATTTCCCTGTGCCAGGGGGTCCAAAGAGCAGTATTCCCCGCCAAGGGGTACGCTTGCCTACGAGAAAGAATGAACTGAAGTAAGCTTCTTCCTGATTGGGGAAAGGGAACAGAAAAAAGCAGAGGGGCCTCAGTCATGGTAAACACAGTCAGAAATGAAAAGTTCTACATGACAACTTTGCTCTAGGAGCAAAGGAGCAAAGGGAATTAAATCACCTGCCGAGGGCTTGATCCTAGCCCTGGCTCATGACCCCCAGGACCTGGCAAAGTGACACTGGCTGGCACTGGTTCCTGACCCTGCCTACCACTGAGATGGTCGAGTCAAGGTTCTAGCCACAAAAGTGTTTCTGACGCTGGAGAGAAGCCAAGGAGCAGATGACCGTGATGAGCAGGCCCTGGGCCCTTGCCTGCTAAGGGCAAAAGGGAGCCGAGCCACCATCTGCCACCTGGACACCTTCATAATGGGGGCCCTCAGCTGGTGGCCTCAGAAGCCTGATTTTTCTTCTTTTTTTTTTTGGCCACGCCACACGGCTTGCAGGATGTTAGTTCCCCGACCAGGGACTAACCTGAGACCACAGCAGTGACAGCGCAGAGTCCTAACCACTGGACCGCCAGGGAATTCCCAGAAGCCTGATATTTTTGCATCTGGGCCTAAAGTGGCTCAACTCTTACCTGTGAACAAGTGTGGGAATTTAATTGGCAAAATGACAGCTTCTTTGAGGGCCTCCTTGGCCCCCTCCAGCCCGGCCACGTCATTCCACCGAATGTTGGGCTTCTCCATCACGACAGCACCTGCAAGATGAGGGCAGAGCCTTCGACCTGGAGCCCGACTCACCAGGGGGTCCTTGCCACGTCCCCCTCCCGTCACTACAGGCCTCAAGCCTCTTACCCATCAGCTGTTCTTGCAATTTCTTTTTCTCTGGATTATCCCCTTCACTGTCACTATCGCTGCTGGGAAAGGAAACAGAAGATGACAGGCTGGAGCAAGAGGCAGTTGGCAAGGGGCCTCTCAGAGCAAGACCAGGCTCTGGCTGCCAGCCTGGTGCTAAAAAGATGCTTTCCCTGCTCAACAGTGGTGAGAGACCCACAGACAGGCACCTCGGAGATGTCGGGGCCACACATCATCAGCACTCCCCTCTGGATCCTCCAGGAAACACTCTCATAACCCACCCTCGCTCCTTCATCAAGGGCATAAGAATCGCGGCATGTGTCCTCTCTGGAAGGCTGGTGAGGGACCTGTGCTTTGGCTGGACTTCAAGAGCAGCCAGGCAAGCACCTGGAGCTGTTACTGGCCTTTCATAGGGACTCAAAACAGGACAGCAAGTGGCTGTGCCTCCAGGGCCAATCCCTATTTGGACATAAGTAACTTGCCATCCTTAAAACTCCTCCAGCCATCCTGAAGGTGCCTGCCCTCCTGCCCCGACCTCAGTGTGTCTCGTACTCTGGGCAGTCTAAGCACAGCCGTGTCCTCTCCATCCAGGAGCAGGGCCTCCCACTCTGCGGAGGCAGCTGACACACCACCTTCCTCTCTCCTACTCCCCAGCTGGGCACCCTCCCCTCACCTCCAGGACACCACTGGCCTTTGTGCTCAAACCACAGATGGGAGGTGACAGGCTGTAGAGGGAACACTGGCTTTAAAGTCAGAAACAGAGGCCCCGGGTGTGGGTCCAGACTCCATCAAGTACCAGCTCTGTGGCCGTCCCTGAACCTCTCTGAGTCTGCTGCCATATCTGTCAGATGAAGATGAGAATAACAGCAGCTGACATTTATTCGATCCTTACTGCGCTCCAAGCCCTCTTCTCAGGGCCTTACCCGCATCATCTCATTTACTCCTTAGAGCAACACTAGGAGGGAAGTCCCACTACTTTCCTCCTCCTACAGATGAGGAACCTGCAGGCCCAGGAGGGTCATGGCACTCTTCCGAGGTCACACGGCTAGGAAGTGGCAGAGCTGGGCTAGATCCTCAGAGTCTGGCTCCCCACCTTGCCCACAGCTTTTCCATACAGATCCAATGAGATGATGTATTGATAAGTGGAAGTTTCCTGTAAAGTGCCTGACGAAGGCAGCTGCAGGCATTATCACCATTATGAATAGAATTTCCCAAAAGGAAGGTGCCAGGAAAGTCCACAGCAGCATCAGCACCAAGACGACGGCGACACAGGAAACAGACACCTGTTCGTGGGGGCTCTGGTCCCCACCAGGTCCTCCGCTCTTCCGTACTCACCCCTTGCTCTCGCTCTGGTTCTCTTTGACTGGCTTCTTGCCATGCTTCTCTTTATTTCGTAAATAATCCTTCAGCTTCTCTGCCCGGTCTAGGTACTGCATGCACTTGGCTCGAATGCTCTCCTTGGCCTTGTCGCTGTGTGCCTCATCTGCAAAGAGGAACCACATAGGGGCCCCTGCGAGCCCCCGTGTGCCCGCCCTCCTCTCGCAGGGGCTCTGCGGCTGGGGAGGACCCCACGTGGGACTCACACTTGATAGCGTGCAGGAAATACTCCACAGCATGCTGGTAGAGCCGGAGGGCCTCCTCGTAGTTCTTGGCTTTATCCTCTTCTGTGGCTTTTGTCACCAGATCAATGGCTTTCTGGAAAGGCAAAACATATAACCCAGTGCTTCCCAAGAGATCTAGAAAGCCCCTGGGTTCCAGGCAGCAGGAATACACCGATAAGAGATATTGCCAGGCCCGGGAATCTGTCAGTCACAGACCTTTATGTTGGCCTACTTGTCCAACATCAACTAGAAAGGCCCTGAAAGGAAGCTTTAAAAGACAGCCGTTCCTCTTCACAATACACTCATACAGTTAAAAGCAACCTCCTTCTCAGTCAAGCAGAAGCCTGATCATATATCTCAGGTTAGGGCTCAAAGGGAGAGTTCACTTTCTATTTCACAGCTTCAGGGGAAAGAGAAATAGACCTGGACTGAGAGCCTGCAACAGGGCAAACCCCAGAACCAACTGACTGCTGTGTGGTTCAGCATGGAGGCCAGAAACCACCCTTGACCTCATGGGCCAGAGAGGAGCCAGCCAGCTAGGAAAGTCCTCCATCGACCCAAGAGTTTTATGAGATGGACCTAAAGGGATCTCTGCTTCTTTCTACTGGCCCAACTCACTTCTCTAGGTTGAAAAGAGAAGATAGTTTCCCTAAAGTTGAGACCTAGGGAAGGGATGCTTAGGCGTGTGATTCAATACACCAGTAGATCCAGGAGGAAAAGTGTGTGCTTACTCCAGAGGCATATATGAGCTGCCAGTGGAGGGGAGCGATCCTCTGGAACCTCCTAAGAACTCTGTGAGAGTCTTTGTAAACCTCTTAAACCCTGTAGGCCTGTACTCTGCCCTGAACTTAAAGCATGCTGGATCTTTCAGGCAGCTGCCCCACGACTACATATCCAGTTTTATTTATTTATTTATTTATTTATTTATTTTTGCGGTACGCGGGCCTCTCACTGTTGTGGCCTCTCCCGTTGCGGAGCACAGGCTCCGGACGCGCAGGCTCAGTGGCCATGGCTCACGGGCCCAGCCGCTCCGCGGCATGTGGGATCCTCCCGGACCGGGGCACAAACCCGTGTCCCCTGCATCGGCAGGCAGACTCTCAACCACTGCGCCACCAGGGAAGCCCCATATCCAGTTTTAGAAACCACAGCTTTACCAACCCCGGAAGCACTACCAGAATTATCCTCTGCAGGCTGATACAGCACTAGACACCAGGCAGGCAGAACCCACTGTATACATACAGTTCCGTCCACAGTGAACAATAAGCCTCCTGACCAGCTCTTGGCAGGGCCTGGGCATCTGTGCAGCCCTTTCTCATCTGAAAATAAGAAGTCTCAGAAAGACACAGGGAGTGCTACAGAACAAACAGACTGGGATAGATTAGGCCAGGCCGATGTTAAACAAACTCACCAGGTTGAAGAGAGAGGAAAGGTGAGTGTTGGCTACTGTTTTCAAGCTTCAGCTCCCTACAATATTTACAAATAGATAATGGCTAGGCACTCTGAATCTTCCTGCATAATTAGTTTAACCACAGCTTCACGTGTCTACTCTCCTCCACAAGGCCCTTCCTCCAGATAGACATGAAAGGGGTGCTCCTATCATCAGTGGCTTCTAGTTTCCAGAACACACAGCCCCAGTTCCTTTGAATTTTCCACTCTATACACTTTACTTGGGTCTGTCCTTTTGAAAGGGGGGTTCAGAACGATACTCCACGTATGCTCTGCCTCTCACATGGCAAGGCAGGCCCATCCCCTCCCTCCTTCTAGATACTCTATTAATTAATGCACCTCAGAGTACATTCGGTTGTTCTGGCAACCATAAATAGTTTTTCACATACAAGAGGACTGAGTTGCAACTTGGAGACGAACAGTTTTGCATAACAGGATGGAAAGGTGACAAATAAAACTACCAGCCCTGCTGAATCTCTAGTAACAGGTGTGCCAAAGGATGAGGATGAAAGAAAAGGGTAACAAAGGTGTGCTAACAGAGGAGGTGGCAAACTTTCTGTAAAGGACCAGAATGTAAATATTTTAGACTTTCCTGCCATACAATCTCTGTTGCAACTACTCAACTCTGTCTCTGTAGCTCCAAAGCAGCCACAGACAATATGTAAACGAATGAGCAGAGATGTGTTCCAATAAAACTTTATTTATAGATACTGAAATTTGAATTTCATGATTTTCACATATCATGAAATATCCCTTTTTTCAGACACTTAAAAACGTAAAAACCGGGCTTCCCTGGTGGCGCAGTGGTTGGGAGTCCGCCTGCCGATGCAGGGGACGCAGGTTCGTGCCCCGGTCCGGGAGGATCCCGCATGCCACGGAGCGGCTGGGCCCGTGAGCCATGGCCGCTGAGCCTGTGGGTCCAGAGCCTGTGCTCCGCAGCGGGAGAGGCCACAGCAGTGAGAGGCCCACGTACCGCAAAACAAAAAAAAACAAAACAAAAAAACCCCGTAAAAACCTAGGATACGATGTTAAGTGAAAGAAGCCAGTCACACTGGACCACATATTATAATTCCATTTATATGAAATGCCCGGAATACGGAAATGCAACAGAGAGTAGATTAGTGTTTGCCTAGGGTTAGGGGGAACAGAGGGACCAGGAGGGGGGATGTGTGCTAAAGGGGCCAGCGTTTCTTTCTGGGGTGATGAAAGTGTTCTAAAAGTGATTGTGGTGATGGTTGCACAACTATGAATATACTATAAGCACTGAACTGTACACTTTAAATAGGTGAATTGTATGGCATGTGAGCTATATCTTAATAAAGCTGTTCTTCTAAAAAAAGGAAAAAACATTCTTATCTCACAAGCCCAATAAAATCTGGGCAGGTGGGATCTGCAGGCCATGTTTGTCGACCCGTGTGATAACAGCTTCTGCTGGTGGATGGTGGGGCTTGGCTTTGGACTCCAGCAAATTCCTGGCTTAGTACCCCACTGTATTCCACGCCTCTGTTCCTCTCTTTTTGTCCACCTGGAGTAGCCATCCCTCCTCCACCTCCAGGTATGTGCATGCTCCCCCATCCTTTGACCACCCAGCCAAATGCCTCTTCTTCAATGACCTCTTGCCCAACTCCCCCAAGCACTGTGTCTGTCATCACTGAATGAGCACTTAGTATGTAACCGACACTGTGTTAAGAATGCTTTACCTGACTTACTCAATCTAGAGCCACTATCACAACCACCCTATACAGGGTATTACCCCACTTTACTGACGGAAAACCCGAGATTCCAAGATCAGCTAACGAGCGCCCAAGGTCACATGCTAGTGAGTGGCAGAGCCGAGATTCAAGCTCAGGTCGGAGGCAAAACAGTTTCTGTTTTCCGGCCCAGGAAATGCTGGCAGCACCTGGAGGATGGGTCAGTCATGCATCCAGGTGGCGCCACCCCAGCACCACCCGACGCGATCTAGGGAATGAATGAAGGGTCTTTGGCCGAGAAGAGGAAATCGGAGACCGTGGAAGGAGCGGGGGTTTGTTCGAAGGGAAGCAGGAGGAGGAGGAGGGGAAGCCAGCGGCCCGACCGCGGGCCCGAGCTTCCCGGGTGTCGCTTGTGAGGCCCGGGTGAGGCTGATCCCCAGGGCAGTCCCGGGGCGCCGGCTACACGTAGCGGCGTCGGGGCTCTGCGCGGCCGAGAGAGCCGGGCGTTCTGGACGGGAGGCGACCCTCGGCTCCGACCGCGAGAAAAGAGAAACGGGCGGAGGCGACGACAGGGCGACGGGGCGGGGGCGCAAGGCCAGGGCTCCGAGGAGGCCGCCCGCCTGCCCGCTCGCAGGCCCCGCCGCGCCTCCTTCGGCCTCCTCAAGCGGGGCCGGGCCGCGCCGCGCCGCGCCGAGGTACCTGGAGGGTTGACGTTGTCATTTCATCTCCTGGGTCCGCCCCACACCCCGCGTAGCTGCTTGCAGCCTCGGTCCGGCCCCGAGAGCCAAGGAGCTGGTTCGGCGCGGGTAGCCCGGCGGGTCGGCGGTGGGCGCGGGCAGGGTGGCCGGTCGCAGGGGAGCGGAGTCCGAGGGCGAGCGAGTAGCGCGGCCCAGAGCGGTCGGGCCCGAGCCGCACGGCTGCCCCCCGGCGGCCACGACCGGCACTGCATGCGCCGCTCCCCGCCGTGGCTGTGGGACTAGGGCCCGGACGGGGCAAGGGGCGTGTCGGGGGTGGGGCGCGACTGGGGGCCCGAGGGGGCGGGGCCAGAAGCAGAGCGGAATGGAATCCTCAAGTCCTGGATCCCACTTTGAATAAAACAGCACCTATAAGGCAGTTTTTACTCGCAGAATAAGCCTGACTTCCCAGAGCTTTGGGTTCCTGATGTTTAACAGGGTATAATAATAATTAGTATATACCTTGTCTGCCTTTCGGAGAAGATGAATGAGCTAGCTAATGTAAACAGTGTACCCTACACTGGGGCTCAGTCCCTGGTAACAGGTTATTATGAGGCCGGTGGTGCTGTCTGAAGCCAATTCTGTTTTCCTTTATACTACTTTTCTCCTTAGGAAAGTGATTTTCTTAGGCTTCCAAAGCTGGGGGCTCTACCAAGGTGAACTTAAGCAGAGCAGATTGGTTGTTCACATTCATTGAGTTCAGCATGTTTAAAAAACCAATAGGAAGGATCTAGTAAAGAAAGCTAGCCAACGGGAATAGGACCAAAGCCTAGGTGGTTGGATTGGCTGCAGACATTACAGTGGGAGCAGAGAAGATAGTTGCCTACCTAGGCTGGCCAGAAGGTAACAAGAAGTTAGGAGAGTACCTTTGGATGGATTCTGTTTTCTTGGTGAATTAGAAGGAAAGAGAATCTGCTGAGAGAGAGGGAGAGAAGGTAGAAGGCCTGGGGTGTGAGGAGAGTAGGGATGGTTTGAAATCATTTCAAGTGAACTGTGTTAAGGGCAAACCTGGTAAAGGGTGGCAACTTCTATAAATGTATAGAGATGACAATTTGCTTTGGATTTTTCTCCCCGGTACTCAGCCGCTCGAGTGCGGGTTCATCCGTGAGGCTGCCATGAAGGTAGAGCAGCAAGGGAATTCACAGGTTTGGTGAGTGTGGTACTGCAATGGAATCAGAGCCAGGTAAGGTGGGAAGTGAATAGGGAGAAAGTAAAAGTGTCAGTGGACTAATTGAGGACTCCAAAGATTGAAAGATAGTCACAGTGGGAACACACTGGAGAGGGATGCTTCAGTTTTTAATTTTGGAAATGGCTGTTTCAGGTATAACACAGTCAAGGGGCTACCATGGGAGCTGGAGGATGGGTGAGATGGAGTGAAGGGGGCATCATCACACATGGGGAGTTCAAGGAACCAAAAGACCCGGTGCTGAGCATCCCTGTGGACACTGGAGTCAGGATAATGGCAGGAGTGGCAGGACAAGGCCTTTGAGGAGTCTGGGTGAGATGAGGAGGCAGACACCCTCCAAATCATGGCTTCTCAGCTTCTACCCTGAAACACTGCTCTTTTAGACACTGATGGCTGAGTGGGGAGGCTTTCATTTGATGTCTGGCACCAATGATGTTATGTTATAGTCACTATGCTTTTGCATCATTGAGAGCGCAGGGCTGGGGCTTTTCCAGGGGCCTGGCACAAGACAGATACTCAATATCTGCTGGAAGAACTAATAATTAACTAAAGAATTAATAAGCAAACAAAAGAGAGGGATCTAACTGGTGGATAAGCGTGAAACAGAGAAACTGAGAACATATTAACTCCACTTATTTGATAGGCTGTTCCAGCTGGAAGACAGAATTAAAATGAAAAGTCCCTACAATTAGAGAGGTTTGTATTAGCCTGCTAGGGCTGCCATAACAACATACCACAGGGTGGCTTAAACAATAGAAATATATTTTCTCACAGTTCTGTAAGCTAGAAGTTCAAGACCAAGGTGCTAGCAGGGTTGGTTGGTTTCTTCTGAGGCCTCTTTTCTAGGCTTACACATGGCCACACTTTTGCTGTGTCCTCAGAGAGTCTTTCCTCTGTTCACGTGAGCCATGGAATTTCTTTGTCCAAATTTCCTCTTCTTATAAGGACACCAGTCAGACTGGATTAGGGTCCATCTTAATGGGATCATTTTAACTGGATCACCTCTTTAAAGGCTCTATTTCCAAATACATTCTGAGGCGCTGAGGGTAGGGCTCAATGTATGAATTTTGGTGGGATACAGTTCAGCCCATAGCAAGGGCTGGCGGGGTTGAGTTCCACTGGCTGTGTTCATCTTCCCTTTGTTCTGCCTACTCTGCTCTGACCTCTTGCTTAGCTTGTCTTGCGTGAGCCTGCTGTCCAGACACTGACTGCTTTACAAGGCAGAGCTTCTGGGAGGAAGCCCCGCCTCCTAGAGGAACTTCTGTCCTGAGCAGCCGCTTCTGATGATGGGAAACCAGAACTCCTCCCCATCCCACTGGATCACTGGTCGTTGACTTTCTTCTAGGATGCTAGCTTGAAAACAGGCTCTGAGGACACCTCAGTTCTGCAGTGGTGTTGCCATTGCTGGGGATGGAGGTGTGAATGGAGGAAGGAAAGGGGGAATAAAGGCACTAAATCTAAGTTATTTGTGGGCTGGCGCATGGAGCATGTTTAGGCTTGATTCTGAATCGGATCAATAACTTCATGTTCTTTTTCACTAGAGCGGAAATCAGATTCTCAGCTCCCACATTTTAGGTAGAAAGTCATTGACTTGCAAATGCCCAATTCCATTTGCTCTTTTTTTTTTTTAAGTAGTTGATTTACAATGTTGTGATAGTTTCAGGTGTACAGCAAAGTGATTCAGATATATATATATTTTTTCAGACTCTTTTCCATTATAGGTTATTACAAGATATTGAATATAGTTCCTTGTGCTATGCAGTAGGTCTTTGTTGTTTATCTATTTTATATATATAGTAGTGTGTATCTATTAATCCAAAACTCCTAATTTATTGCCCCCCTCTTCCCCTTTGGTAACCGTAAGTTTGTTTTCTATGTCTATGACTCTATTTCTCTTTTGTAAATACGTTCATTAGTATCATTTTTTTAGATTCCACATATAAGTGGTATCATATATCTGTCTTTCTCTTTCTGACTTACTTCGCTTAGTATGATAATCTCTAGGTTCATCCATTTTACTGCAAATGGCATTATGTCATCCTTTCTTATGGCTGAGTAATATTCTGTTGTATATATGTACCACATCTTTATCCATTCCTCTGTCGATGTACATTTAGGTTGCTTCCATGTCTTGGCTATTGTGAATAGTGCTGCCATGAACACTGGGGTGCATGTATCTTTTTGAATTAGAGTTTTCATCTTTTCCGGATATGTGCCCAGGAGTGGAATTGCTGGATGTTATGGTAAATTTATCTATAAGCTTTTTAAGGAACCTCCACACTGTTCTCCATAGTGGCTGCCCATTTGTTCTTTCTTGCACAGCACTTTTCTGTATTGGGTTCTGTTGATGCTGAGAATGTGGCACTTGTTGTAAACCCAAGCTTGGACTAGTGAATCAACTCTCCTTAGCCAATACAACCTCATAAAATCAGACTATACAAACTCCAGCATTCTAGGGCTCATGCCAAGGAGTAGGTTCTGAGCAATTTGTTAAGGAGCTTCTTGGTTGGGGGCATGAACAGTGTGGAGCAGGAGGAATAAAAACAAGGTTCAGGGTTTCCCTGGTGGCGCAGTGGTTAAGAATCCGCCTGCCAATGCAGGGGACACGCGTTTGAGCCCTTGTCCGGGAAGATCCCACATGCCGCGGAGCAACTAAGCCCGTGCGCCGCAACTACTGAGCCTGCGCTCTAGAGCCCGCGAGCCACAACTACGGAAGCCCACGTGCCTAGAGTCCATGCTCCGCAACAAGAGACGCCACCGCTCGCTGCAACTAGAGAAAGCCTGTGCGCAGCAACGAAGACCCAACACAGCTAAAAATAAATAAATAAAATAAATAAATTTATAAAAAAACAAGGTTCAGGTGAGTAACATTTTGGAGAGGTAGGGCCAGGGCAAAATTCTGCTGAGGTATCACACAAAGTGACTGATACCGAAATAAATGGAGCACTGATCTCCAAACATGATTCTTGAGAAACCGTCTCTCACTTGCCCCTCCTCTGTGTGACTCAAAGTTTGATAAAGCTCAGATTGATCCAGTGATTAAGCTCCCATCACAAAGATGGTCAGTGGTAGAACTAGAACCGAAACTAAGTTTTTAAGAGTTTGGAGTTGTCCTAAATCTGTTTAAAAATGGCACCAGAAGAGGCTAAGATGTGACAACCAAACACATGATACTGGATAGGATCCTGTGCCATAAAGGAAAAGGAGACATTGTTGGGACGATTGGAGTACTTAAATGGGGTCTGTGGATGGGTGGTAGTGTTGTACCAAAGTTGACTTCCTGATTGGGAGGGCTGTAGGGTGGCAATACAGGAGAATGTCCTTGTGTTTGTAAAGTACACACGAGAGAATTTAAGGGTGATGAGCATCATGGCAGAAAAAGACAAGAGAGGGTAATGGAACAAATGTGGTAAAATGTTAACAACTGGGAAATTTGGGTGACAGGGATGTAGGAGTTCTTTGTACTGTTCTTAAACCTTTCCTGTAAGTTTGAAACTATTTTAACATTAAAAAATGAAAAAAAAAATACAAGTCTAAAAGCAGTTCTTTTATTTACAGTATAAAGGTTACAAAGGTATATATGTATTTATATATATAATACCCTTAAGTTGCAAATTTCATTGTAATGTACAATGCTCTATGTTGATGTGCAACTCAAGGGAAAGTGTTGTCTATGCATTATACTTACAGAGTACACATAAAGCTTTTTTATTATTACGAACACAAATACTGCCCTGTTTTATGCCATGGGTTTTGATTTGGTAGTCTGGTGATGCCAGAAGACTTAAGACCTAAATTTTAAACAACACTTAAAAAGAAGTCTTGTTTAAATACAGGGTTCCAAAAGGAAGGAAAACACCAGAATATCACATAGTTCTAATTCTTTGTAGAAGTGTCATCCTAGCTTTCTAAGTCTTAATACTTAAAAAAATGAGAGTTGCGTAGGACAGCATACATACAAGAGGATATAATCAAAGTTTGCACAGATTAGCCAAAACAGGCCTTTATATAGGTAGTGGTTTGCCACATTATTTTCTAAAGGACCTTGGGTCTGGTACCACAAGGGAAACAGATTGTTTGGGCACCCAGGTCTTATCATGCTGAATCCATCCAACAGACTGTAAACATAACACTGGAGTCCTAACTAGAGAAAAACAATCAGAAATTGGTTCTTATGATAGGGCAGATTTGCTTTAAGGTGTGAAGAGTATCATCAAGATTGATGATTGTGCCAAACCCAAAACTTAGTTTAGATCATTTCTCCTCCTCCAAATTCTGTTAATTCACAAAACAGAGGTGAAAAAATGTAACTGACACCCACCTGAACAGGACTGAGATAGAAGGAAAGCACTTCTTCCAACCTAGGAGGAACAGACACTTAACATGACAATACTTATGTGCTGGTTCCAATAGTATACAATCATTAGCACCTGATTGTCAAAGGGTAGGTTTAAAGTAAAGACCAAGACATTGAAGGCATGACCTAATTTGTGTGCACAACTCCAGGATGCTGAAAAACAAGGGGAAGGAGCCCATGAAACTGTGTTCCCTATGCCATTCCAATCACTGACCTCTCAGGGCCTTTCTGGGCATGACAAAGGATGTTGCCTGAAAGGCTGCCTCTAGTGATAGATGGAAGGCAAGCTGGATAGAAAGGGACTGTTACTGAAGGAAAATATGGAAAAATTCACACAACTGCTCTTATTTTTTTTAGGTGCCCTTTCTACTGAGTTTGAATGTCCAAGTGTTCTAGAATAAGTGGAATTTTGCTAAGTTTTAAATATCTTCATTATTTTGATCTCTCAGATGGAGCAACAGTCCATCTCCCACATGTAAGGACTTTCAGCAAATGAGATGTTTAAAGGCTGTAAATGTGAAAATGACTGGGTCAGCACAATCTATAAAGTGGGTAGATGAAATATACATTTCTCTTTTCTGTTTATAGTTAAAAGAAACTTTTCTTTAAAAAGACTTTCTCATTGATCCACTTTGGGCAATAGAGCTAACTTTTTGTCATTGTTGTTGTAATTTATCTTACTAAGGATATTCTACACTAGTCTCCTTCCCAAACTAAAGCCTGATTTTGAGTTAAAAAATGATGCATGATGAAAAGACCAACCTACTAATGTGCTTGGAGTTCTTTCATGCTGGCATGGATCAAAGACTGAGCATCCTTTTAAGTATTTTCCAATTTGCCAGATAAGCAGAACTGCAGATATGCTTTGGTAAAATATGAGGTGGTTAATTACTTAACCTCTGACTGATAAATACATGGCATGGTGTGATTGAGAAGTAATGGATTATGTGCTACTTGAGGGCAGGAACTTTCTTTTGGACCTTTCAGAGTGCCTGTGAAGAACTGTACGTTAATAAATGCTTATTAGATGAAAGAATCCATGAATTAATATATCATTAAGTAGGTTTGCAGTTTCAAAAATTTCTCTAGGGTCCCAAAGAACCTTTTGTCTATTCATAAGAGACTTCTATCACTTTGGAAGAGGTGATAATCAGGTTCCAAAGGTGTACATGTGACTAGGATAAAAGAGGGACTCAAAAACTTTTGCATTTGTGTCAACGGCAGGGAGGTAAGATTATTACAAAACTGAGTAAAGTACTTACAGGACTCAGAAGTTAGAAATCTACCAGAATACCTAATCTTACAATAAAATGAAGTATCATTTCTCTGTTATATCCTTTTAGTTTCAACCAATCTATTTTGTGGCAATTCAAGGATTACAGTTCATTTGGTAGATTTTTGTTGACTACAATCAAATGTTCATTGGAAAGCAAGCAATCATTTACAAATGGCATATTTATGCATTATATCAAATGTAGATTCACTTTTAAAACCAGAATATGCTTTGGTTCAGTCACCTAAAATGGAAAGGAAGAATAGAGGTGACAAGAAATTAAGCTCACGTTTATCAAGTTTATAAAAGAAGAAATCTTGTTAAAATATTTTTCAAGTTAACACACAACAACCATTCTTCCAGTTGGCAGTTTAACTAGTGTCAAAAAGAGACGTGTTCTATTGTCTATTAATTGTACCTTACTTTAACTTGAAATTATCACTGATCTGCTAGATGTGTGTATGTGTGTGCTTTAGAGAAAGGGTTTCAAATCAACCACTTAAGTAGTCTATTACTAGTGTAAAATAAATTTCACTGAATATCCTTATACCATAGGAATAGCTATATTGCTCAAAAACACATAATCCTGATATACAGCATAATTATTTTAGAATTGTCTATCATCACACATTTATTGAGTGTCTCTACGCCCAGCACAGTGAAATATATAGCTTAAAAAGGTGGGCAGGGGTTGGGGGACTGCTGCTGTCAGTTTTTAAAGACAATATATATAACAAAATAATTGTAGATTACCAAAAAGTTAGAATAGGGACACAGAGAGAATGGTAGCAGATGTTAGATTCCTCTACTTTGATCTAATGGAGAAAGAAAAAAAAAAGCCACAATAAGAATTCAAATTTAAATGAAAGAGATTTCCAATCTCAAGGTAGGATATAATACCACCTGGCACGTAATATACCTGATAGAGATATATAAAACAAATGAATATGACTATAATCAGATTCAACTTAAAGTTTAAGCAGAATCCCAAAGAAGTCTCTTTTCCTTACACAGATATGCAGATCTCAATATGCTTTGAGACCAAAGAGATCCGGCATTTTACCTCATTGGATATTGAAAAAAACGACCTTTGGCTTTCTAACCAGCCATTTCATTCATGGCGTCAACAGTGGATGGCAGCAACATGGAAATGTATGCTGGATATTTGGATGGTTTAAATATTATGTACAATCAATAGCTTATAACCAGTGAAAATAATAAGCATAAGTGTCTAAGATACAAAAAAAGCAGAGAAAGTGCTTAAGTCTACAGGTCTTCCCTGAAAGCTTCAAAAATGTTTAACTCTTTGAGTAAGTAGAGCTTTTAATACATTTTGCATAGCAGCTTACAAGATAATTTGAATTAAAAATATGGATATAAATTAAACAAGGAGACCTGGCGGTTCTCTCAAAATTAAAAAAATCCATTATAACCTTTTCTCAAAAGTGGACACACTTTTGTCCATCAAAACCATTTACAATGAAATGTGTTTTTTCTAGGAGAAACATAGTCTTGTCCAGATTCCACACAGTTTAAATTTTTTTTAAAGAGTAAATTTTGGTTTATTAGCTAAGTGCATTTAATCGGCTGAAAAAAGCTTTGTTACCATTCTGTTAGGAGGATAAATTAGAAAATAATCAGTAACAACTTTAATCATTTGTTGGTTAGAGAGATTTTTCCACTTATAAAAATATAAGAAATAAATAATTTGATCCCTCCTGCATGCAATAATTTTCAAACAAACTTTGTGAGAGTACAGATGATAAAAACAAGCACTATCAGACTTTAGCTAGCCTAAAAAGTGCTAAAACATGGCTTTAAAATAGGTGAATGACATTTAAAGTAATATTTTTGATTCCTGTACATGTCCCAATATTTAATCTGAAACTCTACTAGGTAGCTGAGTTTATAGTTACAACTACCTAATAAATACTGTATAAACATACATTAAAGTATTTCTTCATATAAAATATTAGATACTAATTTCCAGGTAAGATTTGTTTGAAGACTTCAGGAAAGGACTCACCTTTTCCAGAAAAAGTATAATTGAGCCTTTTCTTCCTTTCCTTTTTTTTTTTTTTTCGGGGGGAGAGGGAGCAGAGACGTTTTAGAGAATGAGGAGGAAGAATTTTCACACACCAATTGGCTGCTCGTAGGCGTCTGTGTGGAATGTGGAGAAGACGTCTAAGCCCCCGTTCCCGAGGGCACGAGGAGTGTCCATCGGAATGAGGGGGCACTACTCTGCAGCTCCTTTCCACTCTACACATGGAAGCCCACCACATTCTCAACAATTTTCCTATTTCAAAATGAAAAAGAAATGAAAAGTCAGCTGTTCTATAAAATATGTGAAATATCAAAAATGCCCCTCTTCAGTTATCACTTGAAAATATTTTGCCACATTTTGGCGTCTTAATACAAAATACCTATTTAGCAAGGCTGTCCCATTCATAAAAAGTACTTCATTTGTGGTTTGAAAATCCCACAAACACAATTAAAGAACAACCTGGTCACCCATGATTGGAAAGCTGCTGAAGTATGTTAAACAAGCAGCTGAAGGGCTCTTGCTCTTGGGGCGCTAGTGGTCAAAGGAAACCCTCCATACACTTTCATTTCACATCAAGACTCAAAAGATACTAGAAACCTATGGATCTTGGTGCTATGACAGCTAAAGCTTGAGCAAAATGAGCCGAAATGCACACAGTGCTTACCTCTCCTGCCCATATTTTAATCATACCTTTTAACAGACCTTTTTTCATATAAGGAATGAGCAGCGTGGCTCAGAAGTTCTCCCAGAAAATATTCTCAGTGGCTTAGCCTTTCATACTAACACAGAAAACCTCACCAAACGGCTTTGCTGCAGATGTCTGTGACTGCATTGTTTGACTTCTCAGATTAATAATACTCTCACTGCCAAAAGTGTCTAAGCTCCCTTATCTGAGGGTATCGTGTGTTGAAATTCTGCTTCCAGAAACCATAGCTGGATCTTCAAGATACTTTCCTTCTTCTCTGATTTGCAAACGTATCCCAGATGGAACCAAACTTAGATTTATGAATTTTCAAAACATAAAAAAGCTCTTAAAATATATATTCTAGTCTAGATTTCCATTTCCAGTTTTAAGTAGATCAGACTTTGGGGACTGGAGCTGGGGGAAGAACTCATTTATGGGGAAGAGGGAAGACAATGAGGTTACAATGTCCAACTAGAGCTCTGCTCATGAGTCTGCTCTTTATATGTCCCACCTATAGGTCAGTCTGCACTCAAACCAAATAGCTCTTGCTTTGCAAATAGTACATTTGTGGGTTTTTTTTTTTTTCTTTTTCATCTTTGGACTGATACCCTTCTCCACCCTCCATAGTGCTCATGTCCTCTTATGGCATTCCTGATAACTCTAGTAAATGAGAACTATTCCTAGAACTTTCTTCAGAGAGCAGAGAGAACATGAAAGTCAGTGTTACCTTTTCTTTTAGATCTGGGGACTGTGCTAACCTTGACATTTTATATAGCTATTATACTATTTTAAATGTTTTCAGATATATACTCCTTCATAATTAGGAAAAAGAAGCTGAGTTCTCCAGTACCACAAAATCGGCAGTCTTACTGCTGCTATGTCCTAATGATGATATCTGGCAATGCTTAGCAAAGCCCAGGTAGCTGTTCCATGGTCTCCTCACCCTGCCCGTTGTAGGATGCATCACTGGGCCAGCACTGAATTAGAGTTGCTGATGGATGCCACTCTGCTGCCACAGAGGGAGAGGGCCAGGGCCAGGATTCTGCACGGGCTCACACAGCTCAAAGCAATGTGACATGATGTTTGTGCTAAAGAGCGAGCTGGCTTCACTGACAAAGTATACTCTTTAAACAAGCTGGCTCTCCAGGATTTGTCTTCCTTAAAGAGATCTGCCAACTAAAAAAGGTACCACACTAAGGAAACCCACCTCCAAAGTTACTCTTCAATATTAGATAGATGATCTCCCTGGAATGGCAGTGATATCCAGTCATTCAAACTAATAAAGCTCCACTAACCCTAACCAAAGGCACATTTGGTAAGCAATAAAAAATGGCTTAGGCTAAAATGAGGATTTTCTTTTAAAATAAATCTTATCCCCTGGCTCCTACCAAAGATAAAATCAGAAAATCCTAAAACAAGTAAAACTTTTCTTTCAAAGCAGTGGTTTCCAACTTGTTTTTCAAGTTGGTCACTACTAGAAAGGGAGTGGAAGGCAAGGTAAATCAAATCTTGCAAGTTCTAAGACTTAAAGTTAGCACTTATGAGTGGCAAAGCTTGTGATGCAGTGGGAAGTGATGGCCAGGGTGGGATGCAGGGAGAGCCATGACAGATGAAGAACCCTTTGGTGATGCAATTCAAGGACTTCCTAGGGTAGAAGGAGTAAGTGAGGACAGTAAAATCCAACAAAATGTATAGACTATATGGAGTGACCAAGAAGCAGGGGCTGCTGCAAACTAGCACCTGGTAAGAGATAGTTGTCCGAAGCAAAAGATCAAGGCTAAGCCTGAAACAAATTCTATTGGAAGAAGAAGAAAAAGAAAAAAACAGAAACTCTTAGATGTTTGATTATGTCCAAAAAGAAAAAGAATGAGCCACCCTTCTTATCAAGGGAAATAAACCTAATTACTTAGAAACCACATTAGGAAACTAGACAATAAATCAACAGCCTTATTTTGGAGCTTACTAGAGTCCTAGAATTTCTGGCAAGGTAGCTTGAAAAAGGCAACCTCTTCTTTAAACATGGTTACAGTTCAGCAGTGATTTGCAGGTCCTTGTCAAGGCACTGTGCTGGAGGAGAGAGCAAAGAGCTTTCTTTTTGTGCTTTTCTCTTTTTTTTTGAGGTGGAAATACTTCTTGTGACATTCAAGACTCTTTACTTGATTTTTTTGCTGCTCATACAAGCAGTCCCATGCGAGTGACTTTGGCCGACAAGAATGTGTGCAACACAAATACTATCGGCTTCGGACAGGAGTGCAGGTCCATGGTCTGTGGAGAAAGGACATTAATTATCACTGCTATATACAGATGCTTTAATAAACAAACATGCAAAATAAACAAATTTGGACATGATGTTCTACTTTTTAAAAAGAACTTGGATAATGGATGTGCCAGGTTTATGGCAACTCTTAGGAACTTAGAGCCGCAAGTGGAAGTGTGCTCTGAAGTAAGGTTATTCTATGTCAAAATTAAACACCAGTGTGAAATTTCACATCCACAATTAGGACACTATTGGTGGTGTACTAGGTTTCACCATGCCACGTAGGAAGATGTAAAGGAAAGAGGAATATCCTATATGGAAACCACTGACTGTAAGTATATTTCCCAGGGGGAATCACAGTGAATTCAGCTGAAGTGTGACCATCTATGTGTATGATTTTTGATACCCCTTATCGGTTTGTGGTGGGAATGACAACCCTTGAAGCTAGTTGGGAGAGCTAGTTATACCTTTCTAAGCACAGGTCTCTAATTTGGACAGCTGACATCAGATGAACAGGCTTTTGAAGACCATGGCTATCCACAGTTTCCTAAAGGTTCATCATTTAAAATAAGATTTCTAGCCACAGTTTTCTCATTTGGAGTTTGAACTTCATTATTCCTAAGATCTGTTTCAGTTCTAAAATTTCAAGATTCTGTTTTCCGAATTTACACCTATCGTGACTGTGTCAACGGACGTAAGATTTCACGTATAAAACAAGCCTTGAACTACTGGTTCAATACTGATAAGAGAGAAAAGGCATGACTTCGACTTCTTTATCATGATTTCTGATTTCTGAAGTACACCTGACACACTTCTCTAGTTCTCCAAGGGGACTCATGAATTCCTGTCGATATTTCCTTTAAAGGACAAGGAAGTCAAAAAAGATGATGGCTGTATGTACATATCTCCATATCTTTTTTTTCTAATCAGCAGAATTTCTGTAGCAACTGTTGCTTTATTACTTTTAACTCTTATCCCAACAAATTGCTGATAATATCAATGGATAGAATTCATTTATTAAAGTTTGCCAGGTTTAGTATTTTGTATCTTATATTTGTTAGAAGCCTGTTTCTTAAAACGGCTATTTTTTCTTTCTAAAATTCAAACAAAACTTTTAAAAAAGGGAATGATTTCCTAATGTGGGAAAAAAAAACAGTGAAACCCCAAAACCAAACCCATGCATCTTTGAAAACTGAAGAAGAATTTCCTGGCTCCAAATGGAATATCAGTCTGTAAGCCCATAATTTTCTATAGAAGAGGTAAGAAGCAATAAGGAAGAAAGAGAATACCTATTAGAATAAACATGTTTTTCAGAAACACGCTTACCAGTTCTCCCTCAGGACCACCAAAATCCAGATACAGGTTTCTGATGCCATCATCAGCAGACATTTTCAGCCTTTCGAAGGGGTAGCGGTACAGTATGCTGCTGGAACCTCCATTTTCCCTGGAGATAGTGAACCCACTTTCATAGTGGACAGTGAGTCTTACCTCTTGGCCATTTAATGTGCAGCCTATTGAAGACAAGAAAAAACATCATTAATAAAGTTACTACTTCAGTTAGAAAGTGATAAAGGCTTCTCCTGACTTCTAAAAAGGGAAACGAATCTTCTTGAGAATGTGTGATACCTAACCTATTTGGAACATCCTGAGGTGAGTTTTGTTTTGGTCACTCAAGTCAACATCTTGATTGAGATGAGGAAGAATTTCCATAACTTTCCTTGACATCTGATCTGATTCAGTTCAATTCAGTGAGCACCAAGTGAATACTTGTGCTGACAGTAGGCTGTATATGGTACTGGAGAAGAAAGAGGTATGGTCCCTGCTCTCCACACCTCACAAACGACAGGCATAGACATGAAATCCCTAACTGCTTAAGGTAGATGGTATAGAACGTGACTGAACACCAAACTGAATAAGACCAAAGTCAAGGAAAGGTTTCCTGGAGATGGGACTTGAGAAAGGCCCTAAAAAACGGTCACACTTGATAGATAGTGAGGAGTAAGAATAAGGTTTCAAGTGGGCAAGAAGGAGGAACAACCAAAGGAGAAACAGCAGAGGCACCTTTCAGTGCAGTAACATGGATTGGTTGATATTTGAGAAGTCACACTGTCAGTCCTATCAAAGATAAAATTCAGAAGATATATCTGAATTGATGGCACCAAAAAAACTGATCATCAAGACTGGCAAATGTCTTCTGTCAAGACTGGTGAAGTCTCTGTTTCACTAACACTTGAGCAGTTTTGTTGTCAGTACAGAGGCTACAAGTGAAAGGCCCTCTGTGACATGGGAATTAACATAGTCCTCTGAGAGCTGAGTTTACAATCACCTAAAGGACCAGAGTCGAGTGAGGCTTGGTCACTGTGAACAGGAAGAGTGGCTCCCAAACAAGCAAGTCCTCATACTCAGACCAATGTATCCTTGCGCTGGACATGAAAAACACTCAATTAGTCAAGGCAGCTGGCATGTTCAAGAAATAAGGAAAAGGAATAACAAATATTGGCAGTGTCCCTTTTCAGCACTACTCGAATAGGAGAGTTTTGAACAGTGAACTTTGAATATTAATTACCTTCAGAAAAGGAACCTGGTGGGGGAGGCATGGATAAAATTAAATACCTGTGGAAGTAATCCAATGCAACAATCTCTAAATGACTGGCTGAGGGGTTTGGAAGAAGAACAAAAAGATCCCAATCAAGGCAACCAGGGTACAGTTTTCAAGAGAATTTTACTCTATTAATATCCCTGAAGCTATAGCTTAGTAGGGTACTGAGGTCTGATGAGAAGAGAGGGGTCAGTTCTAGTCTAGAAAAGAAAAGCTCAAAGAATGAGGTCCACCCAAGTCCTTACAGCACTGGCTGGAGAAGGTCCAGTGCAGGCGGGGGAGGATTTCTGCCTGCAGGTGTGTCCCTAGTGGAGCGAGATCTGGCCATCAAAGGCACCCAGTAAAGGCAAGCCATTAATCTTCAACAAGCTTTTTGTATAAGAGATTTCTTAAATGTTCCGCTTAGGATTGTTTCCCCTCAGGAGGGAAGGAAAGGAAAGGAAAGCAAATGTCAGTGTCTGTGTGTGTTACTTTAAAAAAACAGAAGACTGTTTAAGATTACCTCAACTTTGAAAAGGAGAAGTAAAGGTCATACTGAGTATGTTTAGGTTTAGAACTCAGTTTGTCGAAAACTTATAATACCAGATAATTTTGAATGAGAATATGAACTGGCCATAAAAATGTTGTGCCTAGGGGCTTCCCTGGTGGCGCAGTGGTTGAGAGTCTGCCTGCCGATGCAGGGGACATGGGTTCGTGCCCCGGTCCGGGAGGATCCCACATGCCGCGGAGCGGCTGGTCCCGTGAGCCATGGCCGCTGAGCCTGCGCGTCCGGAGCCTGTGCTCCGCAACTGGAGAGGCCACCACAGTGAGAGGCCTGCGTACCGCAAAAAAAAAAAAAAAAAAAAAAAAAAAAAAATGTTGTGCCTAAGCGTCTATCTGCAAGGGTACCAATTATTTCCATGTACCTAAATCTGACCCACGTCTTGTCTTGATACTTGTAGGACTCATTGTTGGCTGTCTACCCAGATTTTATTTCTCCATTATTCCTTTACAGCCAAACTCCAATTTTATTCAGGTTTCTAGTCTCTCCTAATGTGTTTCAGGGAAGGACGACCTCAACTTCAAGGGAAGATAGCCTCTGGGCCAGTCAGAGCATAGCTTTCTCCTGGTGACTGCCATTGGTCCAGGGTGTGCATCTGAACCTATGGCTGGGAAGAGACGACCCACCCCACCCCCCTTTATGCTTGCTCTCTCTCTTCTATCTAAAATACATTTCTTAAATGTTTAATCTAATTTTAGAGGGCATTTTCTCTTAATTCCAGCCTAAGCCATCCAACTGATACACTGAACCCTACTGGCTATTTCTCTCCTTGGAATCCTCTTCCTTAGGTTTCCATGACACTTACTGTCCTCACCTGCCCTGGTTTTCCTTCTACTGCTCTGGCTACTACTTCACAATCTGCTAAGTGGCAGGGACACTGGCTTTTTCAGACCATGGGGATACTGTTGAGTGTAATTATGTATATTAAAGATAACTTTCTTTAAGTAGTTCCCTAATGGTAAAAAATGTAATAAAGCTAAGAGGAAAAAAAGGCTCATTAACTAATAATAAATAATAATAAATCTCATTGTTACACCAAGATGAATACTGGTAAATACAATCTATGTTTTCTACTTTGTGTCTTTTAAAATGAGAGACTGCTGGTGATAACCAGTGTATCATGAAGAACAAAGGCGCTAATGTTAGGACTTTCTTTGTGGTCCAGTGGTTAAGAATCCGCCTTCCAATGCAGGGGACACAGGTTCAATCCCTAGTGGGGGAACTAAGATCCCACATGCCGCGGGGCAACTAAGCCCCGGTGCCACAACTACTGAGCCCACGCACTCTGGAGCCTGTATGCCACAACTAGAGAGAAGCCTGCACGCTGCAACGAAAGATCCCGCGTGCTGCAACTAAGACCCGATGCAGCTAAAAATTAATGAATTAATTAATTTTTTAAAAAGGACTCTAATGTCAAAGTAAGTCTATGCTGCAAGTCCTGTTTCTGCTGCTCTGGGGCCAGTTACTTGGTAGGAGGGCTCTGGGGGCTCCAATGTTTCCAGTAAGACCCTTTAGCAGCTGCAGAGCTGTGTCACCCTGGGCTCCTCTGGGCCTTCCAGAACAACCCAGAAGAGAGTGGGTTTTGCAGGGTGGGCTTTGAGTGGGCTGCCCAGGATGCTCTCAAAGAAAGGCTGAGGTAGCATTCTCTGTTACTGCATGGAAAAGCCAGCCCATCAAGTATAATTAGTGGGCTAATCACACTCAAGGGTTAAAAGAGAAGAACATGAAGCTGTGTTCCTTTCTTATAGCTACTTGGTCAAAGGCATGAAGCAGGTCTTATTTGTTTCTATTTCTCTCATCACAAAGCATAGCACTTTGTAAACAATTAAACACTAAGCATTTGTTGATTTAATGAATTAAGAGAAACTGATAATGTATATGTCCTCCAGGAGTTTAATCTGCCCATAAGATTAAGTCATTTAGGGGCTTCCCTGGTGGCGCAGTGGTTAAGAATCTGTCCGCCAATGCAAGGGGCACAGGTTCGAGCCCTGGTCCAGGAAGATCCCACATGCCATGGAGCAACTAAGCCTGTGCGCCACAGCTACTGAGCCTGTGCTCTAGAGCCTGTGTGCCACAACTACTGAGCCCGCGTGCCACAACTACTGAAGCCCACGTGCCTAGAGCCCGTGCTCCACAACAAGTGAAGCCACCACAATGAGAAGCCTGCACACTGCAACAAAGAGTAGCCCCCACTCGCCACAGCAATGAAGACCCAACACAGACAAAAATAAATAAATAAATTTATAACTTTAATAAAAAAATAAAAAAATAAAAGAATAAGTCATTTAGAGGAGGAAATGCAGGGGCTTAAGACACTGCATTTTGAAAGGATTCCAGTTCAAGTTCCAGCCACACTAATCCAAATTCCTTTATCTTGAAAATGGAGGTAATAAAACTTGCCTTACAGAGTTGTGTGTTAGGGTTAGATGACACATGTGTCTCATTTATGACTTACAACAACCCCAATGTACTTATTATTCTTTTTCTGTCTTTCCTACTTCGAAGGAAGGGGCTACACCTACCTTATTTATTTTAGTATAGTCAGTAAAAGCAGAGTATATACTCAATCAATATTTGTTGAGTAGAGGAACAAAAAGGGATTCAAGAGAATTTCTATGAAATTGAGAACAACATGGTTAAAGCAAACTTTTTTCATATATACTAACACTCTAAATACTTTAAAATGCCCATTTTTCTTCTCCTCTTGCACATACTCTGCATATTTTTTAATGCAACTCCTACCTATATCTTCTACTTCTTAGTCTTCATATCACCAAGCTACAGAAATATGAAGTATCTTCATGAAGTTCATGTATGATTTAAAAACTTTAACAGCTTGGATAATTGTTATGATGAAATTAGCTTTTAAAAGCATACTTACTAAAGTTCAAACAACTACACACACTAAAGTGTATGTTTTTTCCTATTTTCAATTCCTGTGACAAATGGAAAATGGTTTTACGTACCTGAGGGTGTTAACTGCATTCTTTGCCTAGTCATCTTAAAGTTATATTTGCTAGAAGGAAAAAGTCCTTGTGTACCAAAAGGATTACTGATCAGTTCTACTCTAAGTATAATCTAATAAAGGCTTAAAACTAAATGCACGTTATAAAGATAATGTATGGCATTCACTAGTCAAATCTTACAAGTAGTCACTGAAATTCTTCTAAATGCGTAAACTATAACCAAACACATAAGAGACAAAAAAAAGCTCAACTGATTTCTTTTTGTCAACTTCCTGACTTTCTTTAGACCATAAACACCTGAATATGTAGTACGATGTGCCTCAAATATAGTTTTAAATAAACCTTTCTGAATCTCCCAATAGTTTAACAGAAGGTGATAACATGCATCTGAAGGACATGCTGGCTTATGTATGTATGTGTACATACATGTATGTGTACACTAAGCATATACATCAAGTTAAGACTACGTGCCTACACACATGAGTACATGCATGCACGCATGCACACACACGCACACAAACAAATTTTAAAGAAATTCTGGTTCTCATCAAAGCAGTTTACTTTCAGCCAGTTTAATATTTCTGGCACAGCTCTAAATACAGAGTAAGTGATTCCTAAGTATATCAACTGATCTGAACTGTGGAAATGAAAGTATTACCAAGGTAATATTAAGATAGAGCTGTGAATGAGAACAAAAAAGTTCAAAGTTACCAAAAAATATGTTCTTTTGTCCATTTAAAAATATAAGGAACCAGGTGGTCCTTATTCTCCCTCTCCTCAAGCCATCTGTATTTAAACAACTGTGAGCCAAGGACTGAATAGATTTTGGTTTCCTGTAATATGAAGTTTAGCTGCCAGACACCAAAGAAACAACACGAAACTAAAAAGTGTTAAAAAGCCATGTTGCACTCTTTGTTTGGGGAAGCATATCTCTCAGGATCCTTGAAGAAGATTATGGTGACCCCATATGCCAGCGATGAGTGTGCTGGCCTGACCCCTGGGACTCCACACAGGAACACAGCGCATCCAGACTTTCCAACTGAGGACTTCCCCATCCCAGAAAGCACATTCTGCGGCCAAGACAAAAACCAGAGCCCCACAGTCCTTAATGTGGTGACCAACCACTCCATAGAGAAAATGGGTAGGAGACAGACAAGTGAGAAAGTGAGAAACCACACTGATGATGTGGTGGCTTTGGTCGAAATCCAGGGTGGGATCTAGGCATTGGTGTCATTGCTTGAATCATCATTGTGGTTGTGAGGAAAATATAGAGTAGGTCCTAAATAGTTGAAGAATTGTGCTACTTTGACAACATTGAAAAAGCTGTCCTTGTGCCAGTGTTAGAAGATGAACCATGGAAATGCTGCCCAGGCAGTTCTAAAGCCATGGAGATCCCTAACTTTCCAAAAGCAATGGAAAGGAATATAAATCAAAAGATATTCTGCTCTCAAAACATTTTCTCTTTTTGTATAAATACTGTAAAACTAGGTTTATAAAATAAAATACATAGAAAACAGGAGCAAAACTAAGTAAACCAACTTGCAATCAAGATATTCAAAGTAACTAAAACCATATTAGAAACTGTAACTGTGCCTTCATTTTGACTACTCTCTATTCTTGTTAAAATGAAAAGCAATCTGGAAATATCTATACATAACCATACACACAAATATACATGTATGAAACCATACTTCCAAATTCATATAGACAAGCCACAAGAGGGCGCTTCAACAATGGAACGAGACCATGAGGCTTATTTCCTTTAGATGCTTATTTCAGTACCTACTGGGCAACACATTTTCAAACTTTGGAAGAGAGACTCCTATTCCAAATTCTCTTTACTTTTCTACAGCTATAAGCTTTGCCAGATGCTCATATTTTTAAGGGTGTCTATCCATGTTCCAAATCTTCTTAACTAGAGGGTCAATGCACCTAGTATTTAGTAAATGAGTCCTTACACTATAAAGATTTAAATAATGAACAGTAAAACTACCATATTGTACAGAGAGTGTTGTAATTGTGTTCAGAGCCACATAAAAAGCTCATGAAAACTTTGCTACTGAAACAGAGAAACCCAGTTTCTTTCCATCGTGATCACTTTAAGGTGCCTTATTTCAGAACATTTTTAAGTCTGGCATACAGGATAATGGTTTTTACTTTAAAACAAAGTATAACAGTTCCATTTAATTACTATTAGAAATGAAATGCTAGGATCTGTACCTAGAGAGACTTCCTTGATCAGCTCAGCAGCAGCATGGCAACCCTGAACAAGTATCCGGGTCCAGGTCGATAGATCCCGATGCGTCTCCACCCGGAAGAGATGCATCTCAATGCCCTGCCGAGAGCCTGTCCTGGTGGCAAACGTAAGGTCAGATCCAAGTGAGGGTGATCGACATCCGGAGCCAGAATGAACCAACCTAGAACCACAAACAAAGATCAAAAGTAATTAATGCACTGTCAGAGGAAAATGTCAGCAATTTATGCTGATTAATAAGCAGAAAATTATAAAAGCCATCAGCAGTTTTTTGGGTGTTTTTTGCGGTACGCGGGCCTCTCACTGTTGTGACCTCTCCCGTTGCGGAGCACAGGCTCTGGACGTGCAGGCTCAGTGGCCATGGCTCACGGGCCTAGCCGCTCCGCGGCATGTGAGATCTTCCCGGACCGGGGCAGGAACCCGAGTCCCCTGCATCGGCAGGCGGACTCTCAACCACTGCGCCACCAGGGAAGCCCCATCAGCAGTTTTTAGATAAGTATATTTGAAAACAAGATTATAGTCTTTGAAGTAGATACCATTCTGTTTTCCCATAAAATGACCCCTGGTGTCACAGGCAGAACACTAGGCTGGATGGCCCAAGGCCCCAGTTTCCCATTAGCTTTTTTTATGCTCCCAAGAGGCCATGCATATCAAAAAAAGATTCAATTTTGATTAAGAAATAGGCCCTGGGCTTCCCTGGTGGCGCAGTAGTTGAGAGTCTGCCTGCCAATGCAGGGGACACGGGTTCGTGCCCTGGTCTGGGAAGATCCCACATACCGCAGAGCGGCTAGGCCCGTGAGCCATGGCCGCTGAGCCTGCGCGTCCGGAGCCTGTGCTTCGCAACGGGAGAGGCCACAACAGTGAGAGGCCCATGTACCGCAAAAAAAGAAATAGGCCCCCACACATGTGTATCTTCCCCCATTATCAGTATCACCAGCATGGCACTTTTTTACCAAGGATAAACCTATACCGACACATCATAATCACTCAAAGTCCAGTGTCTACTTTAGGGTTCACTCTTGGTGTTGTGTATTCTATAGGTTTTGACAAATATATAAAGACATATAGCCATCACTATAATATACAGAGAATTTTCATTGCTCTGAAAATCCTTGGTACACTGCCTATTCATCGTCCCTCTCCCTACAACCACTCATCTTTTTATTATCTTCATAGTCGTATTTTTTCCAAAATGTCACAATATAAAGCCTTGTCAGATTGACTTCATTCACTTAGGAATATGCATTCAAGGTTCCTCCATGTCTTTTCAGGCTTGATAGCTCATTTTTTTTTTAGTGCTGAATTGTCTGGGTCTACCACAGTTTATTTATCCATTCACCTACTGAAGGATGCCTTGGTTGCTTCCAAGTTTTGGCAATTAAGAATAAAGCTGAGGGGCTTCCCTGGTGGCGCAGTGGTTGAGAGTCCGCCTGCCGATGCAAGGGACACGGGTTCGTGCCCCGGTCTGGGAAGATCCCACATGCCGCGGAGCGGCTGGACCCGTGAGCCACGGCCGCTGAGCCTGTGCATCCGGAGCCTGTGCTCCGCAACGGGAGAGGCCACAACAGTGAGGCCCGCGTACCGCAAAAAACAAAACAAAACAAAAGAATAAAGCTGAGTATACCAGAAACTAACATATCACAAATCAACTATACATCAATTAAAAAAAAAGAATAAAGCGGCTATAAACATCTTTGCATAGGTGTTTTTTTTTAATATAATTTTTCAACTCCTTTGGGTAAACCAAGGAGTCGAATTTCTGGGCTGTATGGTAAGAAAATGTTTGTAAGAAACCACCAAACTCTGTCAAAGTGGCTGTACCATTTTGCATTCCCACCAGCACTGTATGAGAGTTCCTGTTGCTCCATATCCTCGCCAGTGTTTGGTGTTGTCAGTGTACTGGATACTGGCTATTCCAGTAAGTGTGTAGTGGTATCTCGTTGTTTTAATTTGCACTTCCCTGATGATATGTGAGGTGAAACATATTTTCATATTCTTATTTGCGATCTGTATATTTTCTTTGGTGGGGCGCCTATTCATGTTGTCCTTGGCCCATTTTTTAATGAGGTTGTTTGTTTTCATTCTTTTTTTTGGCCTGTGCAGGCCATGGCTTGCAGGACCTTAGTACCCCAACCAGGGATCGAATCCACGCACCCTGCAGTGGAAACATGGAGTCCTAACCACTGGACGGCCAGGGAATTCCCAAGTTGTTTGTTTTCTTACTGTTGAGCTTCAATAGCTCTTTGTATTATTTTGGATAACAGTCATTTATCTGATGTGTCTTTTGCGAATATTTTTTCCTAGTCTGTGCCTTCTCTTCCAATTCTTTGACACTGTCTTTCACAGAACAGAATTTTTTAGTTTTAATGAAGTCCAGCTTATTAATTATTTCTTTCATAAATCATGTCTCTGGTGTTGTATCTAAAAAAGCCATTATAATACCCCAGGTCATCTAGGTTTTCTCCTGTTACCATCTAGGAGTTTTATAGTTTTGCAGTTTACACTTAGGTCTATGATTCATTTTGAGTTAATTCTGGTGAAGGGCAAAATTTTTTTACATGTGGATATCTAGTTGTTCCAGCACGATTCGTTGAAAAAGACTGTATCTGTTCCATTGTAGTGCCTTTGCTCCTTTGTGAAAGATTAGTTGTGATATTTACAGGGGTCTATTTCTGAGCTCTCTATTCTGTTTCACTGATCTATATACTTGTCTGTTCTTTCATCAACACTACACTGTCTTAATTACTGCAACTTTATAGTAAGTCTTGAAGTTGGGTAACATCAGTCCTCCAACTTTGTTCTTCAATTTTGTGTTTGTTCAATTTTGTGTTGTTCTTCAATTTTGTGTGTCTGGGTCTTTTGCCTCTCCATATAAACTTTGGAATCAGTTTGTCAATATCCATAAAATAACTTGCTAAAATTCTGACTGGGATTGCCTTGAATCTATAGATCAATTTGGGAAAAACTGACATCTTGAAAATATTGTCTTCCTATCCATGAACATGGAATATCTATTTATTTAGTTATTCTTTGATTTTGTTCATCAGAGTTTTGGAGTTTTCCTCATATAGATCTTGAACATATTTTGTTAGATTTATATTTAAGTATTTCATTTTGGGGGGTGCTAATGTAAATGGCACTGTGTTTTTAATTTCAAATTCCACTTGTTCATTGTTAGTATATAGGAAAGCAATTGACTTTTTTTTTTTTTTTTTTTTTTTGCGGTACACGGGCCTCTCACTGTTGTGGCCTCTCCCATTGTGGAGCACAGGCTCCAGACACGCAGGCCCAGCGGCCATGGCTCACGGGCCCAGCCGCTCCGCAGCATGCGGGATCCTCCTGGACCTGGGCACGAACCCGCGTCCCCTGCATCGGCAGGCGGACTCCCAACCACCGCGCCACCAGGGAAGAAGCAATTGACTTTTGTCCACTGATCTTGTATCCTGCAACCATGCTATAAGAGCTTATTAGTTCCAGGAGTTTTTTGCCAATGCTTTTCAATTTTCTACATAGATGATCATGTCTTCTGAGAACAAAGATAGTTTTATGTCTTCCTTTTCAATCTGTATACCTTTTACTTCCTTTTCTTGCCTTACTGCATTAGCAAGGACTTCCAGTATGATGTTGAAAGGGGTGGCAAGAGGGGAACATCCTTGCCTTGGGCCTGATCTTAGTGGAAAAGCTTTGTGTTTCTCATCATTAAGTATGATGTTAGCTGTAGATTTTTTGTAGGTAGTCATTATCAAGTTGAGAATGTTCCCATTTATTCTTAGTTTACTGAAAGTTTTAATCATGAATGGGTATTGCATTTTGTCAAATGCTGATATGATACGATTTTTCTTCTTCAGCTTGTTGACGTGATGGATTACACAAATTCATTTTCTTTTATTTTCTTTTTTTTTTTTGTGGCAGGGTGGTCACACCATGCAGCATGTGGGATCTTATTTCCCTGACCAGGGATCAAACCTGTGCCCCCTGCAGTGGCAGTGTGGAGTCTTAACCACTGGACCACCAGGGAAGTCCCTACACAAATTGATTTTCAAATGTTGAACCAGCCTTGCATATCTAAAATAAATCCCACTTGGTTGTGATGTATAATTCTTTTTATACTTTTTTGGATTAGATTTGATGGTATTGTTTTGAGGATTTTTAAATCTATGTTCATGAGAGATATTGGTCTGTATTTTTCTTATAATGTCTTTGTCTGGTTTTGGTATTAGCATAATGCTAGTCTCACAGAATGAGTTAGGAAGTATTCCCTCTGCTTCATTCCTTTGAAAGAGACTGTAGGGAATTTCTTCCTTAAATGTTTGGTAGAATTCACCAGTAAATTCATCTGGGTCTGGTGCTTTCTGTTTTGGAAGACCTTACACTCTTCCAAAAAATTAACTCAAAATAGATCTTAGAGCTAAATGTAAAATGTAATAGTGTAAAACTTCAAGAAGACATTTTAACAGAAAATCTAAGTAATCTAAAAAGATACAACACCAAAAGCATGATCCATAAAGGAAAAAAATGATTAAGTTGGACTTAATTAAAAACATTTGCTCTTTGAAAAACACTGTTAAGAGAATGAAAAGACAAGCCACAAAGTAGAAGAAAATTTATGAAAACATATACCTGGTAAAGAACTGTATCCAAAATACACAAAGAACTTTTTTTTTTAAGAGATAACTTTTTTAAAAATTAATTAATTAATTAATTTTATTTTTGGCTGCATTGGGTCTTCGTTGCTGTGCGCGTGGGCTTTCTCTAGTTGTGGTGAGCGGGGGTCACTCTTCGTTGCAGTGCGTGGGCTTCTCATTGTGAAGGCTTCTCTTGTTGCAGAGCACAGGCTCTAGGCATGTGGGCTTCAGTAGCTGTGGCACAAGGGCTCAGTAGTCGTGGCTCGTGGGCTCTAGAGCACAGGCTTAGTAGTTGTGGCGTACGCACTTAGTTGCTCCGCAGCATGTGGGATCTTCCCGGACCAGGGATCGAACCCATGTCCCCCCTACATTGGCAGGCAGATTCTTCACCACTGCACCACCACGGAAGTCCCCACAAAGAACTCTTAAAACTCTACTTGCCTATTCAATATTCATTCTCTCATTCTTCCTTAGAAATAGCAAGCTGCCTTTATCCCGAATGACAACATGCACAGATAAAAGAGTATTTCCCAAACTTCTTTGAAGAAAGAGATGTCCAATGAATTGCAAGCTGTTAATGCGTAGGATTACCAGAAAAGCCCCACAACTGGAGAACAAGGCAGCAGGTATGTGCCCCTTCTGTCCATTTCCTCTTCTTCCTCCTGCCTACAATTTGGATATGATGGCTAAAGCTTCCAGTAACCATCTTGAGCCATGAAGCAACCTTGAAGGGTAGAAGCCTCTTGCTAAGGACGGCTGTTTTCTTTTACGTAAGAAAGAAATAAACACTTATTTTATGATTTTATGTTACTTTTGCTACAGAGTGTGCTTCCTAGTGATCATAAATATGCAAATGATGTGTTAAATAGGCAGGCAGAATATAAGTCTGTGATTCTGTCTGGAGATATAAATTTGGGAGTTGTCAGTGTATAAGAGATATTTCAAGCTATGGTATCAGATACAATCACCAGAGGGACAGGGTAGTTGATAGAGAAGAGATCTAAGCCCTGAAATAAGCCAATGTTTACAAATCCAGGGGACTTCCCTGGCGGTCCAGTGGTTAAGACTCTGCGTTTCCAGTGCAGGGGGCCCGAGGTTCAATCTCTGGTCGGGGAACTAAGATCCCTTTTTTTTCTTTTGGCATGGTGTGGGCCAAAAAAAAAAGAAAAGAAAAGAAAAAAAGAAATCTGGAAGATAAGTAGAGATCAACAAAGGGGGATAAGAAAGTGTGGACAGGGAGTTTAGTGGAGAACTGACAGAACCAGGAGAAACCACTAAAAAAGTACAAAAAAAGGAGCTGCAAAAAATTTTTTTCAACCTCTTTCAGTAATTATACTGTTGGTAATAATGTTGTAGTAGTAATAATAGTAGCACTATTCTGATATGTAAAGTGGGATAAAGCAAATGAGCAATTATGGGATGTTCTGATGTGATCATCTCTGTGTCCTTAAGATCTGCAGATCTGGATACGGGAAAAAGGAAAACCAGATGTAAGACAGAAGACGTTAAGTGATTACACTGTAGCCTCAAACTTGAAATGGAGTATCAGTGTGAACTCAACTATGTATTTTATGTTTAAAAAAAATATATATATATATATACACTTACACATACTTCCTACCTCTGTCCATCAATAAAGGCCTATAAACAATAACTAATCCAATAGCAACAAATGTAGTTAGTGCCCAAATTGAACCCCCATCCCCTCAAAAATAAAAAAAGAAAGTGAGGCTTCTCAGAAAATGTCAGATCTAGAGCAGAAAATACACAAGTCCAGAGTATTCTATCATAATGGATAATATGGCAATTCTCAAAACACTATTATATAAAAGTCCTGTCAAAAAGGCTGAGAAGTCCACCTGAAGAGCTACCACTGGCTAAAGATAGGACCATTTTTGAGCATCAACAAGGACAAACTACAATGGATATTAAATTTATAATTTCACAATGATTTTTTTAAAAAATTGACTGGTTCCTCCAAAAGTTAAATATGTTACCATATGATCCAACAATCCCACTCCTAGGTATATACCCAGGAGAAATAAAAACATATATTAGCATAAAAATTTGTTCACAAATGTTCATAGCAGTATTATTCATAATAGCCAAAAAGAGGAAATAGTCCAAATGTCCATCAACTGATAAGTGGATAAACAAAATGTGGTACATCCATACAATGGAATATTATTCAGCCATAAAAAAGAAACTTTGGAACTACTTGGTTGCAACTCTTGACTCCCATTCACTTAAAATATGATACTACTCTACTACATTAAAAAAAAAATGATGCGCCATCATTTTACTTTAAAAAGCGAGTTCTAGGGCTTCCCTGGTGGCGCAGTGGTTGGGGGTCCGCCTGCCGATGCAGGGGATGCGGGTTCGTGCCCCGGTCTGGGAGGATCCCACGTGCCGCGGAGCGGCTGGGCCCGTGGGCCATGGCCGCTGGGCCTGCGCGTCCGGAGCCTGTGCTCCGCAACGGGAGAGGCCGCAGCAGTGGGAGGCCCGCATACCGCAAAAAAAAAAAAAAAAAAAAAAAAAAAAAAAAAAAAAAGCGAGTTCTAGGGACTTCCCTGGTTGCACAGTGGATAAGACTCTGCACTCCCAATGCAGGGGGCCTAGGTTCAATCCCTCATCAGGGAACTAGATCCCACATGCATGCCACAACTAAGAGTTCGCATGCCACAACTAAGGAGCCCTCGTGCCGCAACTAAGGAGCTGGTGAGCTGTAACTAAGGAGCCTGCCTGCTGCAACTAAGGAGCCCGCCTGCCGCAACTAAGGAGCCCGCCTGCCACAACTAAGGAGCCTGCCTGCCGCAACGAAGACCCGGTGCAACCAAATAAATAAATTTTTTTTTTTTTTAAGTGAGGTCTAGGAACCCCCTGGCAATCCAGTGGTTAGGACTCAGCACTTTCACTGCTGTGGCCTGGGTTCAATCCCCGGTTGGGGAACTAAGATCCCACAGACTGCACAGTGTGGCCAAAAAAAAAAAAAAAAAAAAAAGTGTGTTCCAACTCATTTGGGGGGGGATAAGTAATAATGCCCCTTGAAATACTTTTAGATGTAACAAAATGAGAGGTTGAGCTAAGCATTTTAGGGAGAAGATTCAAATCAAGTATGGGACAGCAATGAAACAAAGTAGAGAAGAGAAAAAACACTGGGAAAAATAAGCAAGAAAGACCCTTAGAGTTTCTATCATATGTCATACATATTCTTCCCCATGAGACGTTCATGGGAACAGGGTTTCAAGATCAAAGCTAAGAAATGTGACATTCATGAACTAAAAACTATTTTCAGATAAAAGGGAAAGAACAGAGCTTCATGTGCCACTCCTCATTGCTTGCATTACCACCTTAACCATCCCCGCCCCGCCCATCCCTGCCCAGTCCATGGAAAAATGTCTTCCACAAGATCAGTCCCTGGTGCCAAAAAGGTTGGGGACCACTGGTTTAAAACATATTTTAAAAATCCCTTCAACTAACAGTGAAAAACTTGCAACAAAGAAAATCTTAATCCCAGATGGCTTTGCTAATGAATTCTACCAAATATTTAAAGAAGAATCAATGCCAATTCTTTATAAAGTCTTCCAAAAAAACAGAAGAGGTGGGAATACCTCCCAACTCTTTCTATGAGGCCAGTAATATCCTAACACCCAATCCAAAGACATTTCAAGAAAAAAAAACTACAGACCAATATCATGTATAAATATAAGACACGAAAATCCTCATCAAATTATTAGCAAATTGAATCCAGCATGACCAAATAAGATTTATCTCAGAAGTGCAAGGTTGGTTTAATGTCCAAAAATCAATATTGTAATTGATTTATAAATTAATTTGATTAAAAAAATATTTTTAAATTGACTGATTTATAAATTGATAAGTAAAACCATATAAATAGACTAAAGGACAGAACCCACATGATCACTGTAATAGACATGGAAAAACATTTTAACAAATCCAAAATCTTTCCATGATGAAAATACTCAACAAACATGGAATAGAAGGGAACTTCCTCACCTGGATACAGTGTATCTATAAAAAAAAAAACCCATAGCTAACATCATACTTAGTGGTAAAAGATTGAATGTTTTCCCCCTAAGAACAGGAAAAAGACAAGGATGCCTGCTTACGCTACTTCTGTTAAAAATTGTACTGCGGGGCTTCCCTGGTGGGGCAGTGGTTGAGAGCCCGCCTGCTGATGCAGGGGACACGGGTTCGTGCCCCAGTCCGGGAAGATCCCACATGCCGCAGAGCGGCTGGGCCCGTGAGCCATGGCCGTTGAGCCTGCGCGTCCAGAGCCTGTGCTCCGCAATGGGAGAGGCCACAGCAGCGCGAGGCCCACATACCGGGGGGAAAAAAAAAAAAAATTGTACTGCGGACTTCCCTGGTGGTGCAGTGGTTAAGAATTTGCCTGCCAATGCAGGGAAATGTGATCGAGTCCTGGTCCAGGAAGATCCCACATGCCGTGGAGCAACTAAGCCTGTGTGCCACAACTATTGAGCTTGCACTCTAGAGCCCGCGAGCCACAACTACTGAAGTCTGTGCACCTTGAGTCTGTGCTCCGCAGTAAGAGAAGCCACTGCAATGAGAAGCATGCGCATCACAACAGAGAGTAGCTCCCACTCGCCACAACTAGAGAAAGCCCAAGAGCAGCAACTAAGACCCAATGCAGCCAAAAATAAATTGAAAAAAAAAATTGTACTGGAGGGAATTCTGTGGCAGTCCAGTGGTTAGGACTCAGCACTTTCACTGCTGTGGCCTGGGCTCAGTCCCTGGTTGGGGAACTAAGATCCTGCAAGCTGCACAGCACAGTCAAAAAGATACATACATACATACATACATACATACATACATCATACATACATACATACATACATATGGTACTGTAGAGTCTGGCCAGAGCAATTAGGCAAGAAAATGAAATAAAAGGCACCTAGAATGGAAAGGAAGTGGTAAAAACTATCTCTTGTTTGCAGATGACATGATCTTGTACATAGAAAGTCCTAAGGAATCTACTAAAAACCTATTAGAATAATAAACAAGTTGAGCAAGATGGTAGGATATAAGATCAAGATATAAAAATCAATGTATTGATGGAATACACTAGCAATGAACAATCCAAAAAGAAAATTAAGAAAACAATTCATTTACAATAGCATTAAAATTTAATGCTACTTAAGAATAAATTTAACGAAAGAAGTATAAAACTTGTACTCTGAAAACTACAAAACATTGCTGAGAGAAATAAAAGAAAACCTAAATAAAAAGATATCCTGTATCATGGATCGGAAGACAATATTTTTAAGATGGCAATACTCCCTAGATTGATCTACAGATTCAATGCAATGCCTATCAGAATTTCGTCTTTTCTTGTTTGTTTGTTTGCAGAAATTGACAAACTGACCCTAAAATCCATAGGTAAATGCCAGGGATTCTGAACTGCCAAAATAATCTTGAAAAAGAACAAAGTTAGAGGACTCACGCTTCTGATTTCAAAACTTACCACTAAACTATAAAATTGAGAGTCCAGAAATAAACCCTCACATATATGATCAACTGATTTTTGACAAGGATGTCAAGGGACTTCAACGGAGAAAGAAGTCTTTTCAATAAGTGGTACTGTGATAATTGGATTTTCACATGCAAAAGAATAAAGTTTGACCACTACTTCACACCATATACAAAAACTGACTGCATTTGGATAAAAGAATGAAATGTAGAGCTAAAACTACAAAACTTTTAGAAGAGAACACAGGATTAAGTCTTTGTGACATTGGATTAGGGAAAGCCTTCTTAGATATAACACAAAAAATGCAAGCGATATAGGCTGATAAATTGGACTTCATCAAAATTAAAAACTTCTGTGCTTCATATGACACTATCAAGAAAGTGAAAAGAGGGACTCCCCTGGTGGCACAGTGGTTAGGAATCCTCCTGCCAATGCAGGAGACACGGGTTCAAGCCCTGGTCCGGGAAAATCCCATATGCCGCGGAGCAACTAAGCCCATGCACCACAACTACTGAGCCTGTGCTCTAGAGCCCACGAGCCACAACTGCGGAGCCCGTGTGCCACAACTACTGAAGCCCGTGCACCTAGAGCCCATGCTCCCAACAAGAGAAGCCACCGCAATGAGAAGCCCTCGCTCCGCAATGAAGAGTAGCCCCTGCTCGCCGCAACTGGAGAAAGCCCGCGCTTAGCAACAAAGACCCAACGCAGCCAAAAATAAAAATAAATAAAATAAAATAAATTTATTTTTAAAAAAGTGTTTAAAAACTACTGAGTACTCCAAAACACTTTTCTTCATATGGATTATATTTATTAATATTTACTATAATGAGAAATTAAAACTGAGAAATTTTTGGGCTTCCCTGGTGACGCAGTGGTTGAGAGTCCGCCTGCCGATGCAGGGGACACGGGTTCGTGCCCCGGTCCAGGAAGATCCCACGTGCCGCAGAGCGGCTGGGCCCGTGAGCTATGGCCGCTGAGCCTGCGCGTCCGGAGCCTGTGCTCCGCAACGGGAGAAGCCACAACAGTGAGAAGCCCGTGTACCGCAAAAAAAAAAAAAAAAAAAAAACACGGAGAAATTTTAAACATATTAATTCATTTAAAAATAAAAAATAACTGCTTAGATGTTAATATAAACAACTTATTTTTATTAAAATAATATTTTCCCAAACAACAACAAAACATTAATGTGAAGAGTAGCATTGTTTTAAATTTTTTGCAAATCTCTTTAATATCCAGCTTAATAAAAGAGAGCTGAATTCTTATATGTGCTTCTGCATTCTGCTGCAGTATGCAGTTTAAGTATGCCAAGCTTCACACAGCTAGGCAGTTGGACAAGGAAGGAGTATTTAATAGCCTTTTCAGATAATTGTGGTTATCTTTCTGTCTACCAAACCAAAACTCAACAAGTGGATTCTTAAAGGTTAGTTGCAATGTAGGATCTGAAAACTTATCAATAAAGTTTTCATATCCTGTTACATTAAAAATCCTTTGGTCTCTCTTGCAGCTTGAATAGATCTTTCTTACCCTTGCATGATTTTGTAGCATCATGTATTGGTCATTTGGAATATATTTTTTCATTGAGTTATGCACATTTTCCAAATGTTAAAAGCATTTTATTATATCAAAAAGTCACATTTGCTAGTATCACCAATGATCTCATCAGACAAGTCTTTAAGTATTGGGAAGCTATCAAACTCACAGAGACAGATACTAGTTTTCCAGAATTCTAATTTTTGTTTGAAAGCTAGAAATTTATAATTGTTAACAAATACCATCAGTGTTTTCCTTAAATGACAAATTCATTTTGGTTATTTTAGGGAAAAAAATGTCTGACAAATACCCAAGTCTGACCACCAGCCACAGTTTGCCAGCCAGTTGTTTTTTCAAGTGAAAAATGGTGTTGCATGAAAAAACCCGCTAGTTCAGCTTGCAACTCAACCACACATGCTTTCCTCTGCAGCAACTCTCATACCTCAGTATGCAGCAGAAGTGGACTCTGAGCACTTCCCACTTCATCTCACAGATTATTAACAAGATGAATACTCAAGGGTTGAGACTAAATAAAACTAGTAATTTTTACTGCTTCAACAAAGACATTTTGAGGTTAAACTGGCATGTTTTCTCCCTGCAAGTCCATAAAGTTTGGTGCCAACTGCCTTGATTCATGCTAAGGTACCAGCAATTTTACCAACCCTCAGTGCAAATGTCAACAATGAAAAAAGCAAACAACATCTTAGTATTACTGTGAAAATAGTTTTGAACTTACAGACCCCCTGAAGAAGGAATCCCCAGAGGTCCATGAAAGTATAATTTGAGAACCACCTCCCTGGGCTGATCCCTGTAGAACCAACATGTCAATTACTCATTAGCTATCTCAGCAAGAGTTAAGTAAGTTTCAAAACTACTCCACATATGATCCAAGTAAGACAAAGTATGAGGAAAGTGACAGGGTGTATTCTACCATATTCAGTTTGATTGCTAATCCCAAATCAGACATTAAAAAATATAAAGTCCAGGAGAATTTTTCCTACAGATTTGATTATGAAATATTTGGAAGAGGGAATCTAATTCAAACCATCTGCTGGACTCTTGCTGCACAGCAGTTGGTTAGAACACACTGCCAAAAGGTCCCCTTAGTGGGGAGGCCAGATGAGCTCATGCAAAGGCGTTTCAGCAGCTTTTGCCCCATTAAGTCCCATAAGCACAACACCACTCGATTTTCCACATCATAAAGTAGCCACACTTTCTCTGGATTGTTTTCTTTTCCAGTCAAAGAAAGATTATAGGAAAAGACTACAAAATTCACATCCTGCAAAATCCACGGAACCTATATCTATTTTTCTACCTGTATTCTGTACCTGGTTTTAACCTCAAGAAATGTATAAAATAAAAATAAAATAAAAATCCTCTTCATTTATCACTTTCATGTTTTTACTTAATTCCTCAACCATCCTGAAATATCAGCTATTAAGTAAACACACACACACACACTTTTGGTTTCCAAGAATCTATAAATGTGCAAGCCAATACAAATGGTTAACTCATGTTAAATTATATCACCCTAACAGTGTTCTTTGATTTTTAAAATTTACTTTATTTATTTATTTTTGGCTGTGTTGGGTCTTCATTGCTGGGCGCAAGGCTTTCTCTAATTGTGGCGAGTGGGGGCTACTCTTCGCTGAGGTGCGCAGGCTCCTCATTGCGGTGGACTTCTCTTGTTGCGGAGTACAGGCTCTATGTGCACGGGCTTCGATAGCTCTGGCACGTGGGTTCAGTAGTTGTGGCCCATGGGCTCTAGAGTGCAGGCTCAGTAGTTGTGGCACACGGGCTTAGTTGCTCTGCAGCATGTGGGATCTTCCTGGACAAGGGCTCGAACCCTTGTCCCCTGCATTGGCAGGTGGATTCTTAACCACTGCGTCACCAGGGAAGCCCTTCTTTGATTTTTTTAAAATTTACTTATTTTATTTATTTATTTTTGGCTGCACTGGGTCTTCGTTGCTGCGCGCAGGCTTACTATAGTTGCAGTGAGCGGTGGCTTCTCTTGTTGTGGAGCACGGGCTCTAGAGCACAGGCTCAGTAGTTGTGGCACACAGGCTTAGTTGCTCTGCAGCATGTGGGATCTTCGTGGACCAGGGCTCAAACCCATGTCCCCTGCACTGGCAGGCGGATTCTTAACCACTGCACCACCAGGGAAGTTCCCTTCTTTGATTTTTGAACTGCAATTAATTCTTAATTTATCAGGGACTATCTACCTTTGCTATTGGACCATCAAAGTCCTTAATCTTTTCCTTCTCTATATGTTTATGTTACCCTTGTGTGTGTGTATGTCTCATCCACTCATAAGAACATGTTCCAAAGTATTAGAATTAGTGAAAGTGAACATTCAGCCCTTTCTCATTACTCATATATATCTCAAACTGCCTCTTTCCTCCACACTAAAAAGACATAAGCACACCACTTTCTGGCTTTGCCTCTCTCTACTGCATACCTTCTGGTCTGGGTTCCTCCTCTGGTCTCTTTCAGTGGTGATACTCTAACCCCTCTGGGAGGGAGAGGATGATTAAGCCCCCTTAATTCTATCAAGAAGTGACTTCAACCAATTCCATCTGGCCGACACAGCCACATGGAAAAACTAAACCTCTCATCTGCCTGTCACCTTTGCTCCTAATCCACCAGTACTTCCTGAGCAAGGAGTGAAGAATCCTTGCTGTTTCATTAATTAATTAAATGTATTAAGAGGGACTTCCCTGGTGGTGCAATGGTTAAGAATTTGCCTGCCAATGCAGGGGAAAAGGGTTTGAGCCCTGGTCCAGGAAGATCCCACATGTCACAGAGCAACTAAGCCCATGCGCTACAACTATTGAGCCTGCGCTCTAGAGCCCTTGAGCCACAACTACTGAGCCCATGTGCCACAACTACTAAAGCCCGCATGCCTAGAGCCCGTGCTCCGCAACAAGAGAAGCCACCACAATGAGAAGCCCGCGCACTGCAACGAAGAGTAGCCTCCACTCGCCGCAGCTAGAGAAAGCCCATGCGCAGCAAAGAAGACCCAATGCAGCCAATAAATAATAAAAAACAAAAACAAATATATATCTGAATTCCTCACATTTAATATGAAACTTTCACTACTCGTAAAAACTGTTGATTTAGAGCTAAGCTCTTCTTTTAACAATGTCAAAAAACCAATTATACTTTTACACAAATTCTTCCTTGACATATTTTCACTTAATAATAAATAATTATTATAATTAAAGAAGCTAACACTTACTTGAGCACCTACAATGTGTCAGGTACCACTGTAGGCATTTTTAAAGTATTGACTCATTTAATACTCACACCCCCTCTATCTCATTAGGGTCCACCTAACAAATGAAAAATCTGCGGCACAGGAAGATTAAGTAACAATGCTCCCAATCACCTAATATAAGTAGCTATTAGGAACTCAAACTCAGTTTAAGGATTGGTCTTATTCCCTTCTATTAAATCTTGTTGGCTTTTGGGGTTTGTTTTATTTATAACAGCTTTACTGAGATATAATTCACACACCATATACTTTACCACTTAAAAGCGTATATAGGGCTTCCCTGGTGGCGCAGTGGTTGGGAGTCCGCCTGCCGATGCAGGGAACACGGGTTCCGTGCCCCGGTCCAGGAAGATCCCACATGCCGTGGAGCGGCTGGGCCCGTGAGCCATGGCCGCTGGGCCTGCGTGTCCAGAGCCTGTGCTCCGCAACGGGAGAGGCCACAGCAGTGAGAGGCCCGCGTACCGCAAAAAAAAAACCAACAGTGTATATAGTTCAATGGACTTTAGTACAATGAGAGTTTTGCAACCATCAGCACAATCTTAGCACATTTTCATTACCCTAAAAAGAATCCCTATACCCACTAGCAGTCACTCCCCATTTCTCCCAACTCCCTCCCCGCCTCCCGCCAAAACAACCCCTGGCAACAACTAATCTACTTTCTGTCTGTATAGATTTGCCTATATGGACATTTCATATAAATGGAATCATACAATATGTGGTCTTTTGCATCTGGCTCCTTTCACTTAGTATAATGTTTTCAAGGTTCATCCATGCTGCAGTGTGTATCAGAACATTTTTTTTATTGCTGAATAATATTCCATTGTATGGATATGCCACATTTTGTTTATCTGTTCATCAGCTGATGGACTTGGATTGTTTCCACTGTTTAGGTGTCATGAATGATGCTGTTATGAACTTTCATGTATAAATTTTTGTGCGGACATTTTTCATTTCTCTTGGATATACAACCTAGGAGTGGAGTTGCTGGGTCATATGGTGACTCTAGGTTTATCCTTTTCAGGAACTTTCAGATTTTTCCACATCAACTGCACCATTTTACACTCCCACCAGTAGTGTATGAGGTTCTGTTTTCTCCTACATCCTAGTCTACTCTTGCATACTATCTTTTTAATTATAGCCATCCTAGTGGGTGGGAAGTGATAGCTCATTGTGGTTTCAGTTTCCAAGTCCCTGATGGCTAATTATGTCGAGCACCTTTTCATGTGCTTATCGGCCGTTTGCATATCTTCTTTGAACAAACATCTACTCAGATCCTTTTCCCATTTTTTAATTGGGTAATTTATCTTTTTATTATTGAGTTGTAAGAGTTCTTTATATTTTCTAGATACAAGTCCCAGATTAGATATGTGATTTGCAAATATTTTCTCCCATTCTGTGGGTTTTTTCATTTTCTTAATGGTGACATATGAAGCAAAAAAGTTTTTAACTTTGATGAAGTCCAATTTATTTATTTATTCTCTTGTTGATTGTGCTTTGGTGTTGCATCTAAGAAGGCTCTGCCTAAGCCAAGATCATTAAGATCTACTCCTGTATTTTTTTTCTAAGAGTTTTAAATCTTATTTATATCTTTTCCTTAGTTGCAAATTAATACCACACTGAGAGTACCCACACAACCACCCCATTTCCTTATTTAGTACCAAAGAACCTTGGTCGTCTAGGTCCAGTCTAGTCAATGTCCAGAAATTATTTGTTTATGAGATTGTAATTTCTATATTGAACAAAGGCTCATCGAGGGGATGTCATAGGTTTCTGCTCCATCCTTCCAGTAACACCCAGTTAAGGAAACGTCTAAGGATATAGCTACCCTCCTTGCATTCTATGATCAAAACTAGAGCATAAGCCTCTTCCATAAAATTTAAGCTTAAGAGATCTGGACAGTCATATTCATAAGCTCTAACTCTTCAGAAAATATAAATTTAATTGCTCTAATTATATCTACTGAGACATGTCTACATGTTTTGTTACAATTCCTGTCATGTTCCCAATATAACTAAGACAGAGAAACTGTAATTTAAGTAACAGAATTTATTTCAACTAAGATTTATTGAAGGCCTACTCTACATGAAGCATTATGGGAAATGCTGAGCTAAGTCATAGTTTTTGACCTCAAGGAGGTTATAATTTAGTGAGAATTTTTAAAATAAATAAATAAAACCACAGAAACTGATGGTTAAATTCAGTCTTTCTGAAGGACCATTATGTCCTGAAGGAATTAATGAGGGTACACTTCCCTAACTTTGAGGCTCAATAAATCCTTTATCGCTATTCTGTGATCTAATGGCTCCAGCTCTAAACTACACAGAAACTCCTGAAAAGCTATGTGAAAATTATATTTTTATAAAAAGAGTGATATATGTAAGGGAACTTGGCAAATTGAAGGAAATCCTACATAACATAGAAGCCTTCCTGGAATAGAAGAATACTCTGCCTCACATGACTCTCTGTCTGCTGAAAGCAGGAGCCCCCATACTGTTGCCCATGGGACATACCAGATGGCTCCACCATTTAGCCTTTCTGACTACCAAGTATTTTCTGTGGGGCTCCTTTTTTTTTTTTTTTTTTTTTGCGGTACGCGGGCCTCTCACTGTTGTGGCCCCTCCCGTTGCGGAGCACAGGCTCCGGATGCGCAGGCTCAGCGGCCATGGCTCACGGGCCTAGCCGCTCCGCGGCATGTGGGATCTTCCCGGACCGGGGCTTGAACCTCTGTCCCCTGCATCGGCAGGCGGACTCTCAACCACTGCGCCACCAGGGAAGCCCAGGGTTCCCTTTTAATGTGTAGTTTTTGAGCCAGATCAAAACCTGATTCTTTTTTAAGCCCAAATAACACCGAATGTGAACATGTTTTCTAGTTTCACACTAGATAACTACTTTCTAGTAATTTCTTAAGACATCTTGGTTCCCAAATCTACATTTCTCTATTCTTTTCCCTTCCAACTCCCCACATTGGACATGCTAGAAACATCCTGTTGCTTCAGGTCAAATAAATGTTTATTTGATGGAATCAAAATTATGTACTCTTATACTAGAAAGAGAAATTGAAGAACGTATTGGCTGAGTTGCGTGGTTTATCCACGGTACCACAGTCTTGTTTAAATGATTTCATCACTCAGTCAAAATGCTGCCACTATTTCAGTGGTTTTCTAGTCACAGTCAATAAAGTAAAGGAAAAAAAACCCCACTATTTACTTATCTTCATGACTAAGCAAGTCTTGAAAAGAGCAGTTAGGAAGCTGCTTCAACAACTTAAAAAATACACACAAAAATACTAGTGACAGAAACCATTTATTTTGAGCTAGGAGCTGCAAAATAATCAATAACGTTGTGAAAGAAAAGTTTTTGTCTAAATCAACTACATAAGCTACTTAAATGTTATTTTAGCCACCTAAAAGATAATAGAATTCATTTTTAAGTTCTTTAGTAGATTTAGAGGAGGATAGACATTTTATTTTTTTGTCTTTAGTCTTACCTTGTGGCAACAAGAGGGTAGCTATGACACGGTGATGCCCAGGCATCCCTTGTCCACGGCATACAGTCATAAAGCAGCAAATCCTTCTCAGTCACAGCCATGAGGACAGGTCTCCACTGTTGTCTTCCACCATCTAGTTTTGCCTGTTACAGTGGTGAAATCCAGAAAGTAGAGCTAACTATAATGATCTGTAACTGTAAAAGTTCCTTCAGTGATGGCCTAAGATAGTGGGTCTCTATTCTGTTTCCCCTTCCTAACAGATGTGAGGAAAAGGAAACATACCATCAGGTTCCTTCCCACTGGCAGGGATTCTCCACTGGGAGGTGTGAGGTGGATTGTGTAGTTTGATAAAGCTCTCCCTGAGTGAGTTACAGCCATTTTTTAATGATATGACACAGTTTTATCCCTATTCCACAATAACTAATTATCGCCAATTCTAATTAAATACATAGTACTCTGTTCAAAATGATAATAATTTTAATATGTCTGATGTGGGAGTAACATCTTCTAAGTACAGGATAGAAACTATTACCAAATGAGTCTGTATAATATAAACATTATTGTTTTTCAAATATTTTTGATCAAGACCTACAATAAGAAATACATTTTACATTGCAACTCAACACATACATATAAATACTGAATTTAAAAATTTCCAAAACAACACAATTCCTATACTTTGTGCAACGTACTCTGCTGATTTATATTTTATCTTTTTTCAACGCCGATATGACAAATTATGCTGTCTTTTAGAAAACACTGATATAAACTATTTTCAAAGAGTTCCCCATTATAGTTGAGGAAGTTTATGTTTCAGTTTCAAGTGTACCATTGCATTTAATTGCATAAAACTCAGTTATCTCTATGATGGTTTAAAAATGTAGGAAAACAATCACTACTTATACATATTGTCAAGGATCCAAGACTAAAAAACAAAAGACTATGTTCAAGAAAAGCCCTGGTATCATCAAAATGTTTGCCTTCATAAGATGAGACCTTTGAGCAGGGAACGCTTAACAGAGTATTTTAACCCTCATCTTTTCTGCTCACTATCACTGATGGCTTCAAGGTGAATTTAAACTGATGAATCACTTGTCTCTTACTTGTCTTCAGATCTGCTTTTTATTTGCTTTTCCTTAATGACTTCTGAAGGTAATCTGAACATGTCAGAGTACCTTAAGAATACATCTATAATCTGAAAAGTGACCTGAGTGATTCGGTTCTGTGCTATAACATCTACCACTGGGACGCTTTTCTCCTAGCTAGAGCCATGAGCTGATTCCAGGAAGGGGAAATGAATTCCAGCCAGTGAAGTTACCCATGTTCGACCCTGTGCTGAAAGCACAAAATACATGACCCAACCCTAAGAATTCAAACAAAGTATGGTAGAAATAATTAATACTTTCTTTACCAGTGAACCCAAGTTTTCTAAGACTCTATATTAGTCTAAAGTAATGTCTGGAGGGAGAGTATCAGCTGTAAAGAGGTTCTCTTGGATTCTTAAATTTGGGGGTCATAGATACCCCGAAGGGATTTCTAGTTTATGTGCACTATTAAGTCTTTGCCTCCGAGATTGTTATGGATAATATTTCATAGGGAAAATAATGTAAAAATGTATCTTCCCAAAGGGATAAAATGACTATCTGATTTTTTTAATTAATTTTTTTTGCTAAGTTATAAGAGAGATTTTGAACACTAGATCAGAGTATATGCATTTAGAAAACCTAAATTAAATGTATTTCTTACCAAAGAAGAGAAAGGAAAACTGCTAATGCCAATACAAGCAATATGCAATTTCAAGACAGAGAACTTTTCTTTCAATTAACAATTTTTAAAAAGTATTTATTCTTGGGACTTCCCTGGTGGCGCAGTGGTTAAGACTCCATGCTCCCAATGCAGGGGGCCTGGGTTCAATCCCTGGTCAGGGAGCTAGATCCCACATGCATGCCACAACTAAGGAGCCCGTCTGCCGCAACTGACAGGGCACAACCAAATAAATTATTTTTTTAAAAAAAGTGTTTATTCTTTAGCTCTTTTGAGTCCTTAGTTTTTGGAGAATTTATTTTCCCTCTTCTACTTACCATTGGAGAAAAATGAAACCTCAGTTTAAGTCATTCTGTTTGCCTATTTGCCTTAACTTATAAGGATACAGTTTGCTTTCACTGGAATCAAAATGCCACCTGCTATATGTAGTATGTGTTTTTGGTTGTGGTATCAGTACAAGCAGCCTTGGGACTCCACTACTGAGGTGTTTTTTTTTCCCCACTATCGAGTTTTTGGCCAGAGAAAAAAGGGATACTAAAGTTAGCATTCTGGTTTGCTTGTGTTTCAATACCCACACATGCATACACCTGGCCAAACAATAGCCTTCTCCAAATTTTATTTTCTAATAACTAGAGTTGAATAGCACTAAAGATGAAAAATTAATAATAGTTATTATTCATTCCCTAAATCTCTTCATCCCACAAATCTTTTTAAGAGGTGATGTACTTCTGCTATTTATGTATTTTATTATTACAACAGAAAACATAGAGCAAAAAATAAATTGTTCCACTAATCCTGATTTAGCATATATGTTCCTAATTTGAGTCTTTACACAGTTTGAGAATAACCAGGGACAAGGTAGGAACTGTGAAAACAAAGCTTTCTTTGGCTGTCTTGGCTTTTCTACCAACACTCAAATGCTTAAAAATACTTATTTCGTAGGTAACGTATGTCCCCTCATTTGGTGGACTTAAAGAAGATTCCCTCTTAAGAAGATAACCAACTAAAAGGTAAACTATCAGTCACATAAAAATCAGTATCAATAAAGATAGAAGTGCCTTGCACAGAACAGATTATCTATTGGTTACCAAACATCTGTAGCATAGGTTTTCCCTATTTTAAGCAAACTCAATTTATGACAATGTGAAATAACAAACAGATAAGTTAAGGAGAGATCATTTAAAGTTAAATAAATGATAACTATCTTTTCTTTGCAACTGAAACAGTTTCATTCATATGCAAGCTTTTCAGGAAACACATCTATTGCTAAAATAAATGCTTACCTATTTTAAAAAGATTACATGATCTAAAATTATCCTGACCATTTTCATACTCAGAATTAAACAATCTTACCGTTAAAAAAGGCAACTCTTATCAGATACATAAGTTCATTATAATACCTCTGAGAAATGGTATCCAGTCTTGCTTGAACAACTTATTCTAAGTGTATTTGATTTGGGTAACCCAAACAACTACTTGGAAAAAGTAAAAATCATGAATAGTTTAGAAACAGCACTTTGGATTAGTTCCGTGATACTATTTTTAAAGAAGTTGAAACTTTTCGACTTGGTATTATTTTCCAACCCTGAGCTTGTGTTCTTGGACAGTATTTTATAATTAATGACTTGCTTGATTGCTTTTTGCATGTATATATGTAGACAAAGGAAAAAAATTAGTGAACATCTACTATTTACAAAGCATTAGGCTAAGTTCTCTGGGGGCTAAAGATCTGGGAAAAGTGTGCTCCTATCTTCCAAGAGCTCACAACTGAGTGGAGGAAACACACACATAAATACAGTCCATAAAGGGCAGATTGTGATGAATTTGTGGCTTTATTTTTCTCCTTTCTACTTGTCTGTATGTAGCATAAACCAAATTAAGTTCACTCTAAAGGTCTGGCAACTCTCATACGTTGCTGGTGGGAATTTAAATTAGTTCAATCTTGATGGAAGGCAAATTTGGCAATATTTTATCAAAATTACAAATGCATATACCTTTTGTGGTAGTTTAAAAAGATGTCCACAAATTCTTTACCATTCTTCCCTTTAAGAGCCGGAGCCCTGGGGTACAGACTGGACTTAGTAACTCACTTCTAATGAAAAGAATAGAGAAGAGACTAGGTCATAAAAGGTACTGTGGCTTCCATCTTGTTCTCTCTGTCAGATCACTTGCTCTGACAAAAACCCACAGCCATGTCTCGAGGACACTCAGCCAATCTTGTGGAAACGCCTGCACAGCAAGGAACTGAGGACTGCTGCCAACAAGCAGTAAGAAACTGAGACCTCCTGCCAACAGCTATATAAATGAAACATGTTGGAAGTGGACCTGCCAACCCAGTCAAGCCCTCAGATGACTGCCACCCTTGCTGACAGCTTGACTGCAACTTCATGAAGCGTCCCAGGCCAGAACCAGGAAGCTATACTGCTACCAGATTCCTGATCCTTAGAAACTGTGGGAGGTAAATGTTATTTCAAAGTCACTAACTCTTGGGGGTAATTTGTTTTATAGAGATAGATTACTAATATACCCTTTGAACCTGCGCTTCTGGGATTTATCCTACAGGTATAGAAATATCCCCTGTTCTATGAACTCTAACGATCAAAGCTCAGGAAATGATGTAAAACTTTGGATAAATCCCTTTCTAACCAAAGTTTTACTGCTCACTACTAGAAACTTAAGAACCAAATACATTCAGATAATGTGTGTTCCCTTGTTATCTGATCTATCTGAACTCAGATAATGGAACCAAAGAGTTTGGAAAGCACATGTGTGAAAGGACAAACTACAAGGTTATTCATTATAGCATTCTTTGTAATGGCAAAAGATTATGACAACAAAACTGGGGGGAGTGCTTATTTAACTACAGCTACACAGTGGAAAACTATACAGTTGTAAAAAAGAATGCTCTCTGTGCTTTGATATGGAAAGATCTCCAGGATATATTGCTTAATGAAAGAAACCAGCAAGGTATAAAGTAGTGTGCATAATATGCCATCTTCTTTTATAAAAGAGAAAAAGAAGAATATATATTCATAATTGCTTTTATTTGCATAAAGAAACTCTCAAAAGACTCAGTAGAAAGGAATGAAAGTGATTACCTCCCTGGGCGCAAAAGGGTAGGTATTAGGCTGATGGGGGACCAAAAGGAGAGTAAGACATCACCTATTAACTTTTTATTCTGACCTTGGAACTATGTGAATGTATCACCTTTTTAAAATCATGAAGATTTCTAACATTGCTGAAAGCACAGAACAATTTACCGCTCAATCGAGGTTTTCAACCAGCATATAAAATTATAGAAACAATGATAAACACAACTAAAAGACTAAAACTTTCAAAGTCGTAAATACTTATACCATGATTTTCATTAGTTTCTTCTGCTTAGTTATGCTAATTATGCCTCCTAGAAATCATCACAGTACTAATCCTGTGTTCTAATTTATTAGAATCATTATTTGGAATGTTCGTAAAATTTCACAGCTGAAAAAAAACTAAATCAGTGGAGTCCAAAATCCACTACACAATCACCTGGGGAGCCAAATGAGAGTTCCAGGCCCCACCATCGGTCTACCAAATGTGAACTCTTGATGGGGAACATGGGGAGCCAGACCTGGGAAACTGTATTTAAAACAAAACAACAACACAAAAGAACAAAACCTGTCTTGGGCTGATACTGATGCAATCCCTGCCCCCTTGCACATACAAAGGAACAAGGATGCAAAGATATGAAGGCACTTTTAAAAAGATCTAAAACCAGTGAAAAACAGAGCTAGCACTTGAACACTCATCTCTGAATCCCTATTCTGTCTTCTGTTTTCAACTCCCTCTGGCCCAGCTGACAGTGAAGGACCAGAAAGAAAAAGGATGTATTGTAACATCATGTAGAACTTTTAGTCTCCCTTTTGCCAAATTTGGATCTAAAGTAACTTGGATTATATCCTTCCTTTCCCTTCACCCAACATCTACTTAGGTTTTCTTGTTTCTCTTCTTTTCATTTTTCAGTCGTAGAAGACAACTATACATGTGTTTAATGGCTTGTAAAGTGTTTTGTATATTTTATAATTTTCCCAGACCAGGGGAGTAAGCCTGTTGTCCTTGAAACTCTGTCAATAGACTAGAACAGGAACTGGGAAACTATGACTTGTGGGCCAAATACAGCCCACTACCTCTTTTTGTAAATAAAGTTTTATTGAAACACAGTCACATCTATTCATGTTCATATTGTCTATGACTGTTTTCTTGCTATAATGGCAGAGTCAAGTAGTTGTATCACTAATAGCCCTTTGCAGAAGAAGTTTGCTGATCCTATTCTAAAACTGTGAAAATTATCTTCAGTCATTAAGGATACAGATGTTACTAAGAACCCCTTTTTAGTTATGTTATGATGATGATGATCATGACAGTCAATTCTTCTGGTAGAGGTGATAATTAGCAACAAACAACTAAACACTAGGGGAGGAGAAACAAAAGACTAACAAAAGAGCTGCAAGCTAGACATCCAGGGCCTGATTGCATGATAAACATTACCAACATACGAAATGGGGGAACCATCCTGGCTCTGAGTAGTAACCCGGTGAGACCCTGCCCTGCCTCCCAGCCTACCTGTTCTGCCAGCCAGGCAATGTGCTTAACCTCCTTGCTGCCTCCTGCTGTACTGGTTGCACCAAGCATGGCATTGAGTTCAGCCAACACCTGTGGGAGGAGAGCCATTATGTTGGTGTGGATAGCTACGAACCAGGAGTGTGCTGTGGCTGTATCCTTGCAACGCAGGATCAACGTGTTCCTGCTATCAGGAGAATGTAGCTCTATCAATCTGTGTGGAAAAAGAAAAAAAAAAGTGAGCTAGATCAGAAGCCATCAAACCTGCCATGGTTTAACATACATAACTGAAAATCTACTTTTACATTCCAGAATATAAATACTTTCTCTTAATTCCTTAGGGTCCAGTTCCAGAGAGATCCACATGTGGAAAGATCATCGTCGGAAAGACTAACTGCTGGGTCTGTTGTTTCAGTATTAATATAATGATCTAAGATAAGGGAACCTGCTATAGAGTCTGTGGTAGAACACTGCACTTTGCCTTAATTTCCATGTCAAAGAAATGGAAAGCGTGCTTGTTGAATCTCATAGGCACATTGTAAAGAAAGAACTAATATTTTTTTAAATACTTAGAAAACTCTGGTATACAGTATTGCTAGGTATATAGAACCTACTGCCAAACAGTGAACTGAAACTTCCACTGTGTGAAATAAAGAAAATAGCTGAAGAATGACTCTTTACGAAAATTTGAAGTTGTTTTTGAGGGTCTGGGTAACATTATATGATTAAATCATCCACTGAGTCATGGTAGAAGAATAGTTAAGAGATCTTCAACTCTGTGACTATTATTTGTTAATACTCAACTGTGAACAATCTATACTTCAAAAGTAACCTTTAGGAATTACGTAAATTTTTAAAAAAGTACACTCAACAAATTCCTTATAAAGCAATTTGTTGGGTACTATTTCGTGTTTTTTTTTTTGTTTTTTTTTTTTTCTTTTTGCGGTATGCGGGCCTCTCACTGCTGTGGCCTCTCCCGTTGCGGAGCACAGGCTCCGGACGCGCAGGCCCAGCGGCCATGGCCCACGGGCCCAGCCGCTCCGCGGCATATGGGATCCTCCCAGACCGGGGCACGAACCCGTATCCCCTGCATCGGCAGGCGGACTCTCAACCACTGCGCCACCAGGGAGGCCCCTATTTCGTGTTTTGATCAAAGTTTTTGCCAAGATGAATTTTAAAAATCATTCAATAAATGACTAACATATATACACTGCTGTGTTCTAACACTGAACATACACATCTTGTAAAATGGAAAAATAATTTGGTAGGCTGGAAATTGACAAACTGCCACTGACCAAGGAGAGATCTTTTTATTCTTTCATCTTTCTGAAGATAGTTTTTTCTTCCTTGCAGCACTGTAACCAGATCCCACACCACCTGTCAAAGATGACCAGTTTACATGTACACTAGAATTTCTGCCTTGAAGCTTGCATCCCTCTCTTTTGTCCTGTTTAGAAATTCCTTTACAATTCCAAATATTTTAATTTGCCATACTTAATATGGCAAATATTCATTCTCATTTGAACTCTGGTCAGTCCACCCTTTCTTTCTCTCTTTTTTTTTTTCTTTACACGGGCCTCTCACTGTTGTGCCCTCTCCCGTTGTGGCGCACAGGCTCCGGACGTGCAGGCTCAGCGGCCATGGCTCACGGGCCTAGCCGCTCCACGGCATGTGGGATCTTCCCGGACCGGGGCTCGAACCCGTATCCCCTGCATCAGCAGGCGGACTCTCAACCACTGCGCCACCAGGGAAGCCTTACCCTTTCTTAAATAAACATTTATTGAGAGCCTACTGTATGCCAGATACTATGCTTGACACTGTGTTAGAGATACAGCAGTGAAAAAGGCAAAAAAAACTAGTCTCTACTCTCACTGGGACTATCATCTAATGGGGAAGGCAGAAAATTTATAATTAACTAATACACAATTACAGGTTACAAAAACTACTTCTATAAAGAACTGTGATGACTACCACAAAGTTCCTGGCTAAAAAAGGCACTCCCAAGATGGTAGTAGCAAAGCAGGACTGCAAAGGAGGCCTCTACACCTCTGGGGCACACTTACCAAGCTGGTGTCATGCTGTGAGTCAATTTATAAACACATCTACCTGGTACCTACCTACTTACCCACTCATGTGCCCTCCCACTAGACTTACCCTTCTAGCTACCTGAAGGTCTAGCCACCAGTCTAGCCATGTTTTATATGCCTTCACAGTTCTAGGGCAATAGCCAAGTAGGCCAGAAAGTTCTAGAAAATAGTCAAAACATAAAATAAGATCTGTGACCAGCCAAAACACTTCACAAAGCCCACACTTGAAGTATCTTTAGACAGCAAGTCATAAGCTATCCTGCTTTCTGTTTTAGTTACAGTTCTGATGAATTTATTTGATTTCCTATCCTATAGCTAAATACAGTGAGAAGTAGCTTGGGATTAAAATTTAGAGGGTATTGAATAGCAGGTTAAGTCTGAATATTAATTGGTAAGCAACATGGAATCAGTGAGGATTCTCAACAAGGGAACGATATGATCAAAACAATGAATTAAAAAAATTTTTATGAGATATCTGTACACCTAGGTTCACAGCAGCATCATTCACAATAACCAAAAGGTGGAAGCAACCCAAATGATGTCCATTGATGGATGGATAAACAAAATGTGATATATATATATTGCACAAGCTACTTGGCGTGGCCAAAAAAAAAAAATAATAATAATATTAATAATTTATGGTGGGATATCAGATAGATTACAATAGAGAAATGGCCCGGGGAGGTTTAATTGGACCCAAGAAGGATGAGACTACACAGAGCTCACCAGCAGGACACATTCCTAGTCAGGTGGAACACCTCCATCCTAAAAGCTCAGCAAAAGTAGAAGAAGAAAAGAGATTTCTGACAAATAGCTTAACATTCACGTTGACCTTTATTTAGTCCTCTATATTACTTTATAATGTTTTTTCTTTTTAATGTTATTTTCCACTATATCAATTGTTGCCGTCATGGTCCTTAACATAAATATTTGTTGGCTAAAAAAATGATTATATTTTCTAGAGGCTTCCCTGGTGGCGCAGTGGTTGAGGGTCCGCCTGCCGATGCAGGGGATGCGGGTTTGTGCCCTGGTCTGGGAGGATCCCACATGCTGCGGAGCGGCTGGGCCTGTGGGCCATGGCCGCTGAGCCTGCGTGTCCGGAGCCTGTGCTCCTCAACGGGAGAGGCCGCAGCAGTGAGAGGCCTGCGTACTGCAAAAAAAAAAGATTATATTTTCTAAAAGAAAAACAGTTATACATTTATTATGGGAAGATTTAAAATAGTATATTACACTCACTCCCTGGCTCTGAACTCCTGGCAACTGCTGATCCTTTTACTGTTTCCAAGGAATCATACAGTACGTAAGCTTTTCAGACTGGCTTCTTTCACTTAGCAATATGCATTTAAGGTTCCTCCATGTCTTCTGTGGCTTGACAGCTCACTTTTTATCACTCGATAATATTCTACTGTCTGGATGAACCACAGTTTGTTTATCCATTCACCTATTTATTGAAGGACCTCTTGGTTGTTTTCAAGTTTTAGCAATTACGATTAAAGCATTTGTGTGTAGGTTTTTGTGTGGACATAAGTTTTTGACTCCTTTGTGTAAATACCAAGGAGCACAACTGCTGGGTCACATGGTAAGACTACGTTTAGCTTTGTAAGAAACTGTCAAACTGTCTTCCAAAGTAGCCGTACCATTTTGCGTTCCTACCGTCAATGAATAATCCTTCCTGTTACTATACATCTTTGCCAGCATGTGGTACTGTCAGGTGGATTTTGGCCATTCTAGTATGTGTATAGTGGTAACTCATTGTTTTAATTTGCAATTCCCTAATGGCATATGCACCTTTCATATGCTTATTTGCAATCTATAGTTCTTCTCTGGTGAAGTGTCTGTTCAGGTCAGATCTGTTGTCCATTTTAAAATTGGGTTGTTTTCTTATTGTTGAGTTTTAGGAATTCTTATTTTATTTTATTTATTTATTTATTTTTTTTTTTGCGGTACGCGGGCCTCTCACTGTTGTGGCCTTTCCCATTGCGGAGTACAGGCTCCGGACGCGCAGGCTCAGCGGCCATGGCTCACGGGCCCAGCCGCTCCGCGGCATGTGGGATCCCCCCGGACCGGGGCACGAACCCGTGTCCCCCTGCATCGGCAGGTGGACTCTCAACCGCTGCGCCACCAGGGAAGCCCTAGGAATTCTTTGTAAATTTTGGATATCAGTCCTTTACCTGATATGTATTTCACAAAGATTTTCTCCCAGTCTGTAGCTTATCTTTTCGTTCTTTTAACAGTGTGTGACGGTTAATTTTATGTGTCAACTTGACTGGGCTAAGGGATGTCCAGGTAGCTGGTAAAACATTATTTCTGTGTGTGTCTGTGAGGGTGTTTCTGGAATAGATTAGCATCATCAGTAGACTGAGTAAAGAAGATGGCCCTCGACAATGCAGGTGGGCATCATCCAATTCACCGAGGGCATGAATAGAATAAAAAAGCGGGGGGGGGGGCCAAGTTTGCTCTCTTCTTTTTTTTTTTTTTTTTTTTTTTTTTTTTGCGGTACGCGGGCCTCTCACTGTTGTGGCCTCTGCCATTGCAGAGCACAGGCTCCGACGCGCAGGCTCAGCGGCCATGGCTCACGGGCACAGCCGCTCTGCGGGATGTGGGATCTTCCCGGACTGGGGCACGAACCCGTGTCCCCTGCATCGGCAGGCGGACTCTCAACCACTGCGCCACCAGGGAAGCCCTTGTTCTCTTCTTGAGTTGGGACAACCATCTTCTTCTCCTGTCCTCACACACTGGAGTTCCTGGTTCTTGGGCCTTTGAACTTGGGGTGAATTATAAGACTGGTTTTCCTGTTTCTCCAGCCTGCAGACAACGGATCATGGGACTTCTTGGTCTCCACAACTGCATGAGCTAATTCCTATAATAAATAAATAAATCTATCTAACTATTTATCCATCCCATTGCTTCTTTCCCTGGAGAACCCCAGTACACAGTGTCTGTTACAGAGCAGAAGTTTTTAATTTTAATGAAGTTCAACTTATCAATTTTTTCTTTTATGTACTGTGCTTTTGGTGCTGTATCTAAGAAGTCACCACCAAACTTTAAAGGGAATGTTTAAAAAGCATAATCCTATCAGCTCAGGGAGAAGAGGAGAAGAGCGACTACAACAAAATTTTGGAAGCTGGCAAACAGACAGAGCAGACCTAAGAAGAGTGAGGAGAGTCAAATCCAAGCCGATGCATGTTGCAGAATCCTGAAGAGGCTGGGGAACTGGAGGCACCAGTTACCTCTGGAAGTGGGAGTAAAGCACTCAGCTAAACCAAAGAGGCCGGCTGATTGTTTCAGCATTCCCCACCCCCAGCGGCCAGTGACTGCCCCACCCTCAACCCAGAAGAAGATCCATATCCACCCTCATTCCACCAAACTGAGTGCAAGAGCCAGTGATGTCCTTAATTTAGACCCTATCCCAGGCTAGTTGTTTTCTACAGAGGCCATTTATTTCCAGCCGGTTGTTTTGGCACTGTAACCAGCTTAACATCCTTAATCGCATGCTAAAAGTTGTTGCAAAACTATGACAAAAAATTTCTTTCACTCCTCCTACTGACCTACTTAGCGCTAAAGGCAGCAATCAGCTCATCCTTCTCCGGACACAAAACATTCACCTTCTGAAAAAGCCTTTATACCTCATACAGTTCCTGGGAGAGTCTCTCAGACACAGCTCCTTTGCCACAGTTTAAACTCTGAAAATCCCGATGTTAAAGATCCTACTTATTAATAACTGAAAGAAAGGAAAATAACTCTGATATAAAATAAACTTAACCTGATTAAGCAGGAAAAGATCATGGGACCACTAGGCTGGAAAAAGATGAAAACAGGAAATAAAAGAGTTCCCAGGACAGAATCACCAATTTTTCATGAAAAGAGAAATTTTGCAGTGTTTCTTAAAAAGTGATTGTAAAATAGAAAATTTAATTAGAAGAAACAAAAAATAAACTCCAAAATAGGACTAATGATTCTAGGATCCAGAAGTCTGTCTGCCTTTGAAGAAGCAGCCCCTAGAGCTGATAAAGGGGACAAAGTGTTTCCTAACATCTACTGCTGTTTTAAAAGACAAATTCAAATGAAAATTCTACGAATAAAAGTTTGGAGGCAGTCTGCCAGTCACTGTTTGGGCCCACAGGAGAGAGGAGGAGACAGCTACAGTGTGAAGAGTTCTGGCCTCTGGTCAAACCACTGAGGATTTCCTGAGAATTGCAATTACATTCTGATCATATGAATCAGATCATATTTAGGTCCACAGAAGCATAGGATTCTTAAGTCTAGCCTGCTTATTTCTTCTGCTTAGTAAAGTCTTTGACATAACTTATGTGTTCAATTTAGTAATAATCATGTTGTTTTATACATCATAAAGCCAAAATTTACCTTTTACATGGAAAACAGCCAAAGTGAAGATGACCCAGACATTGTGAACCAGCTCAGTGCTAACAGATTTACATTTCCGAAAAGCAGCGTTTAAGAACACTCTGTCCGCGTTAAACTCCGCACTGCCCACAATGCTGTTTGCTAAGGAACAGGCTCATGTTCTCTCCCTGGACTTTGTCATTATTTATTTAGCTTTCACTTTCCACAATGAACCGCTTATAACTATCAGAAGCATCTAGTGAGGTCTTGAGGACTAGAGGTGGAAGAAGCGAATAAACTTCCTCCCCCTCTTATTCATTCTGATGGTCAGCACTTTTTCTCAGCTTTAGATAGTGAAACTAAATCAATGTAGTAAAACAGAAAAAAAGAACGCTTTCCTCTCATGTCAAATAAGTTTTTTACCTAGAAAGTGAAGTCTTTACATTAAAATGAAGGATGAACCACAAAGAGATTCCACTACACACCCATCAGAATAGTTAATATTAAGAAGACTGACACTACCAAGCTGGCAAGGATGTGAAGCAATGGAAACTCTCGCACACTGCTGGTGGGCATGTAAAATGGCACAACCACTCTGGAAAAAAGCCTGGCAGTTTTTTAAAAAAACTAAACATACACTTACCCTTTGAGCCAGCAGTTTCACTCCTAAGAATTTATCCAAGAGAAATAAAAATGTATGCCCACAAGAGTTGTACAAAAATATTCATAGTAACTTTATTAATATTAGCTCGAAACTGGAAATAGCTGAGGTATCCATGAATAGGAAAATGGATAAAGAAACTATGTTATATTCATAAAACATAACACTACTCAGCAATAAAAGAGAAAGAGTTATTGTTACATGCAACAAGAAGAATGAATCTCAAAATTATTACGCTGAGTTAAATAATTCTATCACAAAAAAGTACATATGATATGACTACATTTACATGAAGTTTTAGAATAGTTGAAACAGATCTATGACAGCAAGTCAGAACAGTAGTAGCCTTGGAAGGTGGGAGAGGGAATTGACTGGGAAGGGGCAAAAGAAAACTTTCCAAGGTAACAGTAATGTCCTGTATCTTGATAGGCTTGGGTTACATAATTTTACGCATCTGTCAAAATTTAGGATTTGTGTATTTTATTGTATGCAAATATTGTCTCAAAAGAAAAAAGCTACAACGAAAACACTGAACTCTGTATGCACGCTTGAGTAGAGAGAAGTATTCTAGTGTGTGCAATTCACTTTGAAATGCATCAAAGAAAATTAAGATGGATTAATGGATGGATAGGTGGGCCAATCCATGATAAAGTATATATAGTAAAATGTTAATGGTAGAATCTAGGTGGTGGAAAAATGAGTGTTGACTATAAAATTGTTTCGACTTTGCTGTATATTTGAAGATTTTCATAATAAATTGTTAGGGAAAAAATGATGATGGGAATCCACTTGCCTATGTAGGGCTTAAATACCAGATTCGTAATTATTTTCCAGATTAGGGCACATCTAAGCCTATTCCTTGTCAGAGTTTTACAAAAGACCATGTGGAAGATTAAGATTTTCAAATAGAAATATGGTCAGTTATATAAGGCTACAATATGATAAATATCTTGGTGACAGACGTCCTGATGAAACTTATTTTTGCTGTTCCTAAATGAACTGTTTTTCTCCATGGCTTTAAATGTTGCAGCTGTGTTACCTGTCATGACATTTCCTTTGACAGAGCTGAGATAAATTTAAGGATCAAAGAGCTCCAAGTGATTTTACAGACACTATCTTATTTTTCCTTGAAGTAAAAGAACAGAGTTGAGCAAGCATTATTATGTCCATTTTACAGAAAGAAAAAAACAGGAGGACAGAGAAATTAAGGGACTTATTTAAGGTCAGAAGGACAGCAACAGCACCTATAATAATAATATATCGAGAGCATACTATGCCAATTTTATAATTGCTCTCTTATTTAATCCTCATATAACCTTTCATTTTATATAGGAGGAAACCAAGGTTTATGAAAACAAATAGTTTGCCTAAAGTTACAAAGTCTATCACCCTAACTTCAGTCTAATTAGTCAATGGCTCTGAACATTTTTTTCTACCAAGACACTTAGGATAGATGTTAACATTCCTGTGGGTATAACCAAAGTTAAGCATAATTTTGCCAGGTACCTGCAATTCTACTGCTTTTCTTTTTCTCTAGAAAGCACACTGGAATGCAAGTAAGAGTGACATAAGAATAACCTTGAAGCTCTTCCAATTTATATTTTACAAAAAGCAGATTATTTGCAAATTTGGGTTTTTTTTTTTTTTTTCTTTTTTTGGCCACGCCACGCCGCACGCTGGATCTCAGTTCCCCAACCAGGGATGGAATCCGTGCCCCCTGCACTGAGAGCACTGCACACCGAGTCTTAACCACGCGACCACCATGGAAGTTCCCAGATTTGGTATTTTAAGTAACTTTGGAAACGAATGACTTTGCAGCACTAAGCCTGATAATCTGCAAAAGCCTACCTCTTCTAAGACCCATCCTTGTAGAGTAATAAGTAGACTGATCATCTTACTGAAGAGCACGGTGTGATACAACTCTTAGAGCCCAAACTGCCCTCTCCTGTTGGTTCTGAAATCTGCTTCAAACTTGACCATCCGCCAAATGTCTTTAGCGTGTACGCTAAAGCGAATGCAGCCCCCGGTTTGAATAAAGGTCAAGGCTACTGAGCTCTAAAGGACGTCTTAGTGGATGATGGACTAGACCACTTGCAGCAGTACAGCCCGGTCGCCTCACCGTCCTCTTTCCCCCTCTCCCCCCACAACCCGTGCGCTACAGAAATATAGCAGCAGCGCTACAGGTGCTGACGACTGAATGTTTGTGTCCCTGTCTCAAACTCATGTTAAAATCCTAACCCCAAATGTGACAGAAGTAGAAGATGGGGCCTCTGGGAGGTGATTAGATAGTGAGGGCAGAGCCCTTACAGATGGGATTAGTGCTCTCATGAGAGAGACCCCGGGGAGCTGTCTAGATTTCTCTGCCGTGTGAGGACGTAGCAAGAAAATGACCAACTACGAATCAGGAAGTGGGCCTTCGCCAGACACTAAATATGCCAGTGCCTTGATCTTAGACTTCCAAGGCTTTTCCCTAACTGTGAAAAATAAACTTCGGTTGTTTATAAGCCACCCAGTTTATGGCATTTTGTTACAGCAGCCTGAACAGACTAAGGCAACAATCTATTCTCATTCTCAGAAATGACTTATAGGGACTTCCCTGGTGGCACAGTGGTTAAGGATCCGCCTGCCAATGCAGGGGACATGGGTTCGAGCCCTGGTCCAGGAAGATCCCACATGCCTCGGAGCTACTAAGCCCATATGCCACAACTACTGAGCCTGTGCTCTAGAGCCCGCGAGCAACAACTACTGAAGCCCACGCGCCTAGAGCCTGTGCTCCGCAACAAGAGAAGCCACTGCAATGAGAAGCCCTCACACTGCAATGAAGAGTAGCCCCCGCTTGCCGCAACTAGAGAAAGCCCGCGCACAGCAAGACCTAAAGCAGCCAAAAATAAATAAATAAATAAATTTATTTATAAAAAAAAAAAGAAATAATTTATTATGAAGGGACTTAGCCTGAATACTTTCCTCAGCCTGACAATCAGTTGACAAATTTAATGTCTATTTGTTCTCTTTATCACATTGTAACTCTATTCTAATTCCTTCTCTATAGTCCTAACTACATAATTTCTTTTAAGTCCATGATTAACAGATCAAAGTCTCTACTTAAACATATCTCATTTGAGATAAAAATTTTAATTTGGCTTTAACAGGCAGAGTTGATTATTTACTTTACAAATTAGATACTTTTTTCTTTATTTTTATTGGAGCACAGTTGCTTTACAATGTTGTGTTAGTTTCTGCTGTACAACAAAGTGAATCAGCCACACATATACATATATCCCCTCTTCCTTGGATTTCCTTCCCACTTAGGTCACCACAGAGCATTGAGTAGAGTTCCCTGTGCTTTACAGTCTATTCTCATTAGTTATCTATTTTATACACAGTAGTGTTTATATGTCAATCCCAATCTCCCAATCTATCCCCCCCCGACCCTGGTATGCATAAGTACAAATTAGATTCTTACTGTATGAAAAAAAAAGCATTTCTTTAAAGATCAAGCTGTTCTGTATTTATATATGATTCAATATACACACAATCTTTCACAAATAAACCTGTATATAACAAGAAGTAATTTCTATGTCTTGAACTTTTAAAAGAAAGCAAATAAAAATAATACAAATATATCAGAATGTAATTTTCAAAATATGTATACGTGGGAATTCCCTGGCGGTCCAGTGGTTAGGACTCCACACTTTCACCTCTGAGGGCTCGAGTTCAATCCCTGGTTATGTAACTAAATCCCACAAGCTGCATGGTGTGGCCAAAATATATATATATATATATATATATATATATGTATGTATACAAAGTTAGCAGTTAAGACTTTTTTTTTTTTTTTTTTGCGGTACGTGGGCCTCTCATGTTGTGGCCTCTCTCATTGTGGAGCACAGGCTCCGGACGCGCAGGCTCAGCGGCCATGGCTCACGGGCCCAGCCGCTCCGCAGCATGTGGGATCCTCCCGGACCAGGGCATGAACCCGTGTCCCCTGCATCGGCAGGCGGACTCTCAACCACCGCGCCACCAGGGAAGCCCAGTTAAGACTTTTTAAGCTACTATTTCTTGAGAACCTACTATGTGTTTGGCTCTATACAAAGGGCTTCATGTGTGTTATCCCATTTAATCTGCACACTGAGTTAAGCATTCTTCTTCTTTTTTTTTTTTAATCACCGAGAATACGGAGGTTTATAGAGGTGAAGGAACTCGCTCAGAGCCTTCCTGGGAGCAGGTGGCCTAGTCTGGATTCAAACCAAGGTCTGTGTGATTGCAGAGCTCAACTCTTTCCAGCATACACATAATATATTATAGAGCAGGAGCTTCCATGTCCCCACGGCCTAAAATGCCCAAAAAGGTCATTCAGCTTCTTGCTGTCTTCTGTGAACCATCCCATCCTGATTAGGCACCTGGCTGTGCATTCAGATCAGAGGAGACCATAAAAGTGAAAGTATATTATAAAAAGTTTGTCCTTAACTATGTCTTTGGACTAGTTTCTTTATCTCTTTTTTCCCCCTAATCTCTAACCTAACACTAGGTTTACCAGTACCACGTCATGGCATTAAAGAAGACAAAGTCATAGAACCCAAATGGTGATAGAACTAGGAGGGACATTAGAAATTATCCAATTCAGTGCTCTCATTTCACAAATGAGGAAACTGAGGTCAAAAGAAGCTAACTTGCCACAGTCACGTTACTAGCTAATGCAGCCTGATCTATAATGAAGATCTCTGATTCTTTTTTCTTTTTTTTTAAGATCTCTGATTCTTTACACTAACCATAGTATAAGGAATTTCCTCCTAGGAGATATTTTTTAAAATTTCTTGGACAAGACTTTTTCGATTATTAAGTAATATTCATAATGAATAAACTAATAGTAACACTCCAGAAAGGTTTAAAATGAAAAGTAGAAGCCTCTTCTTTCCTTCTACCTTCTAATCCCATTTCATTCCCCAGGCATAACCATCATTAAGCTTCTTGTGTGTTCCTCCAAAATTGATCTATATATGTACATATATGTGTGAAGTAATTTAAATATGGAAGTCCAAAAATGATTCTCTCATCTCAGACTGATGTTTTCCTCTATATAGTTTAGTCAACAGTCATATTATTGCATAAAAATACGCAAAGGGAGAAAGCAATATTGCAACATATCTGTAAGTTTGCAAAGCTGTGAGTACGATGTTCTCCTTAGGTACAGCTCACCTGTTTTCCAGGTCCGGCATGCTTAGGTTTCTAGCAGCAAAGCACATTTTGAGAGGGATGACCTTCCTGTCCTTGGTGCTGTTCTGGTGTTTTGGAGAACCGGAGTCCTCACTGCCACTAAAGCTCGGTGACTGGGGAGCTGCACCTTCCCATGGCAGATCTGATACTAACGATGGCTTCTTGATATATGGCGTTACTTCTCGGATGAATTTAACTATGAACAAAAATCAAAGAAGAAGGTTAGTATTTTTGCTTCCTATGAAAAATAACAACTGAAATATATACATACACGAATTATCTGGCATGAAGTGAAAAAATACACGAAGTTAAAGAGCCAGCACACAGAATCTTAGGATTGGAGGGTGCTTTAAGAGCATGTAATCCAAATGATATACCACTACTCTATCCTAAAAACTTTAACTTCTGAGTCTTTGCATATTGTTGCTTCTGCTTAGGACTCCTTTCTCCCTCTGTCGGCCTTGCCAACTCTACTCAAGAGTCACGTCCTCAGCAGCCTTTCCTGTTCACTCTCTCCAGGGTATTACCATTACTCTTCTGTAGCAACCTCTAAGCACCCTGGGTTGTAATCCTTTGTTAATACTTCAGTTCCCTGCTGGCTGTGAGTTCCCCAAAGGCAGGGTTTACAATTTATTCAATCTTGGTGTCTAACACCCAGACCAGTGCCTACTCAGTAAATGTTTGAATAAATGAGTGAAGGAAAAAATAAACAATTAAATACCTGAATTATCTCAGAAGTTGGCCATCACGAATGAATCTGGAGATAGATTCAGTACCTCCTGAGACAGCCCCATCTAGCTTTAGACAACTCAACATTTAGAAACTTGAAACTTCCACCCATTGGCTTGCTGACTACAGAGGCCATATAGAACAAACTTAATCTCTTCCACATGAGAACCCTTCAGATATCTGAAGACTGAGATGATCTCTCTCTTCTCCAGACTAAGCTATGTATCTCTACTTCAATTCGATTCAACTCAGTCAACATTTTTAGCTACCTTCCAAGTATCAGGCATTAGGCTAGCCACTGAGAATACAAGAGCAACTTAGGCATGGACCCTGCCTTCAAGGAATGCCCAGTCTAGTAAAGGAGACAGCTTTGGAAACAAACCATTATAGCTTTGAAAAACAAGTACAAAAACATAGTCAAAAACAGGTATTTCTATTAACGGTAGCCCCAAATTAAGATATAGCTTTTAATATATGTGAAATGTTTTTCTTTTAAGTTCAATTTTAAGACATATAAAATACTTCTTTTACCTCATTTATGACTGGCAACTACTATCATTTGAGGCACTGTGCTCTTATTTCAAAAACTAGATAAACTGAAGATTATTAAATCCTTTTTTAGTAAAATCTTAAAAAGCATTAAAATGTCAATAAATTGTTGAATGTAGATAAATCGGTCACCATTTCCTCTTCTAACATCAATATATGTTCCATCAGTAATCTACCTCCTCTAAAATTCCGCTGTGGTAGGTCATTAGAGTAGTATCATGGGAACTGAAAAACTAGAAAGATATGATCATTATCAATGCTTATCAATGTCATAATAGCTAGTATTAATATTTTATAGCATTAGAAGCTTTACAAACCTATGAAACTTTACTGAGAAATAGATTACTAAATCTAAAAAACAATCAGCTATGTTTCTAAAAACATAGCTAACAAGTCTTTAGAATATTGTTTCTTTTTTGAATAGGTAATACATGCATATAAAACAAAATTCAGGGTTTCCCTGATGGCTCAGTGGTTAAGAATCCACCTGCCAATGCAGGGGACAAGGGTTTGAGCCCTGGTTCAGGAAGATCCCACATGCCGCGGAGCAACTAAGCCCGTGCGCCACAACTACTGAGCCTGCGCTCTAGAGCCCACGAGCCACAACTACTGAGCCCGCGTGCCACAAGTACTGAAGCCTATGTGCCTAGAGCCTGTGCTCTGCAACAAGAGAAGCCACCGCAATGAGAAGCCCGTGCACCACAATGAAGAGCAGCCCCCGCTCGCCGCAACTAGAGAAAGCCTGCGCGCAGCAACGAAGACCCAAAGCAGCCAAAAAGAAATATAAATTAATAAATTAATAATAATTTTTTAAAAAACGTGATATGGGACTTCCCTGGTAGTCCAGTGGGTAAGACTCCGTGCTCCCAATTCAGGGGGCCCGAGTTCGATCCCTGGTCGGGGAACTAGATCCCCGCGTGCTGCAACTAAGACCTGGTGCAGTCTAAATAAAAATAAAATATTTAAATAAATTTAAAAAAAGAAACTGTGATATATTTCAGAGTTATTTCACTTTTCCTGATAGCTAAAGATCATCCTCAAGGGCTTCCCTGGTGGCAGTGGTTGGGAGTCTGCCTGCCGGTGCAGGGTACGCGGGTTCGTGCCCCAGTCCGGGAGGATCCCACATGCCACGGAGCGGCTGGGCCCGTGAGCCATGGCCGCTGGGCCTGCGCAGCCGGAGCCTGTGCTCCACGGTGGGAGAGGCCACAACAGTGAGAGGCCCGCATACCGCAAAAAAAAAAAAAAAAAAAAAAAAGGATCATCCTCAAAATGCTTAAACTCTGATGTTTATAGTATTTTAGGTGTTTAGTTGCTGAAGTTAATCTTTCTTTTACGCACTGCTCGCTCTTACTGAAAATGAAGGCGGTTCTCCCCCACCCTAAAAGCATCACTATAATCCCTTCTCTTTAGAGTGACAAAAAACATATACATGTACTGTACACACACCTGGAAAGACATCTGGGAAGATTTTCAGCAAAATATCAATAGTGCCTAGAAATATGCATAGGACTGCCTTTTTTTTTCTTTATGTAGTTGTGTATATTTGAAACTTTGATGAGCCCATATCATTAATACAAAAAACAAAAAACCTTATTTAAGAAAGGAAGAAAATTTATTCCGAAAACTTGCTCAAACTTTAAACATGGAACTACCTTAAACTAAAACCTTGTTGAACCTTCTAAAACTATAATGCATGGTATAAGATTCAAGATCCAACTGATTCTTATTGAATTCCATGCTCTAATGAATAAGGTTACAGGGGTCCATGTATATTAACAAGGTACACTGCTATCCTGGTTTGGGGCATTCGGCAGCATCTGATTTTTAAACTGATGCCATTTATGTGGCTTTTAAAAGCTTATCCAAAAGATACTTTATAGTGCAGAAGTAGCCTACGGCTGTAAACACAAGTATTCTGGTATATCAATCACCTTCCCTTATAAACATCAATCTCTCATATAATCATTATTTTCCTCTCTAATTTCTAATGCTTATCGTTTTCTTATCTCTTCAAGTGACCTTTACTCTGAGTTTAAGTGAAACTAAATGGATCAGACAATGTAGGGAGAATAGTGCCAATATTTCCCCTGCTTTTGTAAACAAGTTTGTTTCTGACCTATCCTTAGGGTGGAAGAGCTGGCTTTTCATTCGTCTCAAAAGTGAGTTACGTTGACATCTTTGTCCAAGTATTCTCCCAAGAAGTTTCTCCTCAACCTCATCCCAAGCTCCTCCTCCAAATCAGGAATCTGATAGATGGCCACCAAAAGCATTAGGGAGGAATTACTTTATTTTTCATAAAAAGTCTTTTACATTCTCAACTTGCAGGTGTCTTTCAGCTCAAGTCTCTTGCCATTTAGGGTCTGAGTAGGCTGCACAGTCTAGGGTTTGGTGATGTAAAACCTACACGTGTTCAGAGTGACTCTGGTTTCATTATACCTTTCCATTTTAAAGTATCAATAACATTGCACATTCTCTAATTTATTGAGCTCCTGCTATGTGCCAGGAACTGTTTTGGGAACCTAGAATAATATATCCATGAACAAAACATGCAAAAATAAAAAAGGATAAATGTAATGAATAAGTAAATTATATTCTAGAAAAACAAAAATTTACATTCACATGAACTTATGTTCATATATGTTCACATATATGAATGTTTTTTTATCAGCTCTATTCCTAAGTGCTCAAACTGGAAACAACCCAAATTTCCTTTAATGGGTGAATGGATAAATTGCAGTACAGCCAGGGAACAGAATATTACTCGGCAATGAAAAGGAAAATGAGAGGCTTCCCTGGTGGCGCAGTGGTTAAGAATCTGCCTGCCAATACAGGGGACACGGGTTCGAGCCTTGGTCCGGGAAGATCCCACATGCCGTGGAGCAAATAAGCCTGAGAGCCACAACTACTTAACCCGCGTGCCACAACTACTGAAGCCCACGTGCCTAGAGCCCATGCTCCTCAACAAGAGAAGCCACTGTAATGCGAAGCTCGCGAACTGAAACAAAGAGTAGCCCTCGCTCGCCGCAACTAGAGAAAGCCCGTGCAACAGCAACAGAGACCCAACGCAGCCAAAAATAAATTAAAAAATAAATTAAATTTTTTAAAAAAGGAAAATTAACTGAGCAACTTGGATGAATCTCAAAGGTATTATGCTGAGTAAAAGAAGCCAGTGTCAAAGGGTTACATACTGCATGATTCTATTACAGAAAAGACAAAACTGTATGAAGACAGGCATGGGGAAGGTGTGATGAGTTTTTTTTGAGCGTAGAACTAGCCTATATCCTTATTGTGGTGATGGTCACAAGAATTTACACATGGGTTAAAATCCACAGAAGTGTACACCATATGGGGGGGGAGCCAATTTTACTGCATAATTTAAAAATAAAAATTAAAATAAGTAAATTATTGGGGCTTCCCTGGTGGTGCAGTGATTGAGAGTCTGCCTGCCGATGCAGGGGACAAGGGTTCGTGCCCCGGTCTGGGAAGATCCCACATGCCACGGAGCGGCTGGGCCTGTGAGCCGTGGCCGCTGAGCCTGCGCATCCGGAGCCTGTGCTCCACAACGGGAGAGGCCACAACAGTGAGAGGCCCACGTACTGAAAAAAAAAAAAAAAAAAAAAAGTAAATTATATAGTCAGTTATGAAAAATTAAGTGTTATGGAAAAGGGTAAACAGTAAGGGAAGGCGGATCAGAGTGCTGCAAGGGGGTCAATTTGTGACTGTAAATAAGGTGGTTAGGTGAGCCGCCTTATGAAGACATTTGAGCAATGACTTAAAGGCGGCGGGGAGTCAGTCAAGGGAATATTTGGGAGAAGCATTCCAGATGAGAGAAAAGTGTTAAATTAGTAAGGCCAGTGTGACTAGCACAGGGTAATAGAGGGGGAAAGAGAGAAAAGAGGGACATAAGGGTAGAGGGAATGAGAGGCAGCTCATGTAGGTCACTGTAAGGACTGTGGCTTTTATTCTGAATTGGGAAGCCATTGGGAGGTTTTAAGCTGAGCAGTGATATGATCTAAATTGTATTTTTTTTGGGGGGGGGTACGCGGGCCTCTCACTGCTGTGGCCTCTCCAGTTGCGGAGCACAGGCTCCGGACGCGCAGGCTCCACGGTATGCGGGATCTTCCTGGACCGGGGCACGAACCCGTGTCCCCTGCATCAGCAGGCGGACTCTCAACCACTGTGCCACCAGGGAAACCCTCTAACTTGTATTTTAATCATTCTCACTACTTTGTTGAAAATAGAGTGAAAGAAGGCAAGGGCAGAAGCAGGAAGACCAATTGGGAGGTTATTAGAGGTGAGAGATTATGGTAGTTAGACCAGGGTGATAGGAGTGGAGGTGAGAAGGGTCAGATTCTCTACTGAAGGCAGATCTACTCAGATGCGCTGATAGACTGGAGAAGGGGGGTTGACTTATCCTTAGGGTGGATCAGGGCGCTGGGGAGAAGACAAGGAAGAGCAAAAGAGACAGGAGACCCACGAGAGACCAGTCTTCCACAGAAATACCGGCCTAAATTAGTACCAAGCTTACCCAAACTGGAAAATGCCTTGTCTTGATCTTACTCTCCCTGACTTGGTTCCTTCCTCTCTTTACCACTCCTTGAAAATAAGAACTTTATGCTTGCTGTTTCTATTTTCTCCTTTTGCTCCTTAATCTCTTCTGAATAAAACTGCATTCTAAACACTAGCTCATGTTTTCTTACTCACCCAATCGAAAGGCCTTTTTTCTCAATCCCTATTCTTGACCATTCCAACATCTGACAATACACTCTATCAACTGTTTTTACTCCTCTTTTCTGGCCATTTATTTTCTAATGCCTGCTTCCTCCTCCTAGCCCTACAGTGTATCTGTTCCCCAAAGCTCTGATTTTAGCACTTTCTGCTCACTTTATCCTCTACTCTCTAGCAACTTTTTTTAAAAAATATTTATTTGGCTGCACCAGGTCTTAGTTGTGGCAGGCGGGCTCTTCAGTTGTGGCTCCAGGTCTCCTTAGTTGTGGCTCACCAGCTCCTTAGTTGCGGCATGTGGGCTCCTTAGTGTGGCATGTAAACTCTCGGTTGCGGCATGCATGTGGGATCTAGCTCCTTGACCTGGGACTGAACCCGGGCCCCCTGCATTGGGAGTGTGGAGTCCTATCCACTGCGCCACCAGCGAAGTCCCTCTCTAGCAACTTTCAGTGCTGGATTTTTAGATTTAACATACATCTCGAGAACCATTTTCTCTTTTTGGCCCTGATTTCTTTCACCAGAGTGCTGCCCCAACCCTTCAGACTTAACATATGCCCATGTGAACTGATCTTTGTTATCTTTAATCTCCTCCTGTGTGCATTGATTAGCGTTAGCAGCACCATCTTCCTAGCCACACAGTGGCTAAACCAGTAGTGTAGCAAGTCTGGTGTAAAGCCCAATAATCTGAATTTTATTATAGCTCCCCCAGGTGGTTGATTCTCATGCCCACGATGCTTTAGGAACCACTTCTCTAAACCTTTGTAGACTCCTCCCTCTCCCTAGCCCCCACATCCAATCAAGTGCCAAACCATCTCATCCCACCTCTGCAATTTTTCCCTAATTTACCTACTTCCCTCAATTCCCACTACCGACATGCTCTGGATCACCCAAACCATTGTAATGCCCCCCCCTTTTTTGGTAATTGTGGTAAAATACATATAACATAAAATTTACCATTTTAACTGTTTTTTACGTGTACAGTTCAGTGGCATCAAGTACTTTCACACTGTTGTGCAACCATCACCTCCATCCATCTCCAGAACTTTTTCATCTTCCCATACTGAAACTCGGTACCCTTTAAACAATAACTCCCCATTCCCTTTCCCCCAGCCTCTGGCAACCACCATTTTACCTTCTGCTGGTCTTATCCTTTCCCCTCAGATAATTACACTGGCAAGTACTGAAAAGAAAATGAAAACAAATATAAAAATTCCTGATTCTACCCCATTTCCTTCCACATGTTTTAGTCCTTTACTTAACACGGTAACATACATCTTCCCATGTTAAACAAACTCTTCATAAGCATCATTTTAAAATAGCTATAGAGCATTCCATCGTGTTTACCATAATTTATTTAGGTGTTCCCTTATTGGGCACTTACTTTAAATAATGCTATAATAAATATATTTTTCAGGAGAGAAATTACTGTGTCAAAGGAATATTTAAGACTCATGATAAATATTGCAAATTTCTCCCCAAAAGGATTATACCATTTAATACTCCCACCAGCAGTATATGAGCACGTCCATGTCAGTAGACTTGTCAATAGGAAGTAACCTTATTTAAAACAATCTTCACTATTTTAATGGGTGAAAAATGTATATATATATGGCAACCCAATCTTGATCTCCTGCTTCAACAAATGCAGGATGCTATTATTTTCTTCTCTTTAAAAGCAGGAAATTCATGTCTCTACACTTTTTTGTCTGAAGACACAGGAGGAGTGATTTGTGAGTTATGACAGTGAGGAGTTACAGAACGATCACCAGAACCTTAAATCTAACACAAATTTGAGCAATACTTCTTTGGATTTGTTGTACTAGCATTTCCAAAGTCATATTTAATGTCCCATTATCGCCTTATCATTTAACTCTGTGAAGTTAGCTCCTTTTTTCTTGCTAGTCATCAGGAGGAAAAAATCCCCAGCAAAGAAACCAAGCATGTCCTCAGAAGCTGTACATGTGCTTACGTGATTTCAACGTTCTGCATTTTTTTTTTTTTTTTGCGGTATGCGGGCCTCTCACTGTTGTGGCCTCTCCCGTTGTGGAGCACAGGCTCCGGACGCGCAGGCTCAGCGGCCATGGCTCACAGGCCTAGCCGCTCGGCGGCATGTGGGAACTTCCCGGACTGGGGCACGAACCCGTGTCACCTGCATTGGCAGGCGGACTCTCAACCACTGTGCCACCAGTGAAGCGCCAATGTTCTGCTTTAAAAAAATAACTATAGTTTGTGTTTGTCCTGAGATTTTCAGTTCACTTCATTACCCATCTTTCCTTCTCCACTTCACTCCAAGGCCTGTCCAAGTCAATAAAAATAGGAGATATATTCTTTCTGAGGATCTCAAATTACTACTAAGATGACATGGAGAATTCAAGTTTCCTTTTAAACCTCTTAGCTACAGTGGAATAAATCCAAACAAACCAGAAATAAGGTATCTCTGAAATTTGTCCCCAGCAATTAAAATTTCAGGATTTTAAAATTATGGCCCTTTATAATAAATTTATGCAAACTGGCAAAAAAAGATATTTTTTTGGCCTCAATCAAATTCTAACATGGATATCTATTACTTTTATTCAAAAGTATTAGCTTTCACGCTTTTATGTATACAAACATAGAACAAACTAGATTGACATAATTTGGGTCTTTGGACTCTTTACTGTATAATTTCTCCTTGGTAGTCTTCTTCAACTACTAATCTTATATGGTAAAACCAGTTGTGGGTCATTTATAAAGTAAATATTTTAAAAATGAAGTTAAAGTGATTTTCATTGGAATGTTTCTTCAAACTGCAAAAGAATATGCAAGCTTTTCAATTTTTTATAAAAAAAGTTTTAAACACCTTAGGTTTGCATTTTTTAATGTTTTTGTAAGGAAGACAGCTACCGGCAGATTTCCCTGTGGAAACTGCTAAATAGTAAGTATGTGTTTTTAGAATCCTTTATATAACTAATCCATAAACAGGAGACACTGCATTTGAAAAATTACTTCAAATTACATATTTTTCTTTTCCTTTTGGTGTTGAGATTTATATTTATTTCCTATGACAGATCTCTGTTTTTATAAGTCAGTTCTACTTTTAGTATTTCTCCCTCCCCTGAAAGGAAGTACTGCTTTATGTGAAACAATGGTCCAATCTGTTTCATACCCTTCTTGCTTACTTCAAAACATACAAAGCAGAGGACTGTTGACAACAGTAGAAAAGTCTTGACCATCTATAGGATTAGAAAAAATAGAAAGATGAAGACTTTAATTTCATTTTCACTAGAGTAGAGACAATGAGAAAGGCAATTTGCATAAGGCTGGGTAGGAATAATTTATATTGCTTCTTAGTCTCCTGCTGAAATATGAAAGCAGAGGCTAGTTTTGCTTTGTTTTTTTTTTAATAAACCCTATCAGGTTCTTAAAAACATCATAAAATGACTCAAACTCTATAAAACCAAAGGTAAAACTAAGGGTATCAGAGTTGCTAAGTGAAAAAAGTAAGCTCTCAGTTTTATGTTTTAAAAAATTATATATACGTTTGTATGTTCATAAAGTACTCAAGAAAAATATGCCAATTCGCACCAGGACATGGAAGCAACCTAAGTGTCCATCGACAGATGAATTGATAAAGAAGATGTGGCACATATATACAACGGAATATTACTCAACCATAAAAAGAAACAAAATTGAGTTATTTGTAGTGAGGTGGATGGACCTAGAGTCTGTCATAGAAAGTGAAGTAAGTCAGAAAGAGAAAAACAAATACCGTATGCTAACACATATATATGGAATCTAAAAAAAAAAAAAAAAAAAAGTTCAGAAGAACCTAGGGGCAGGACAGGAGTAAAGACGCAGACGTAGAGAATGGACTTGAGGACACAGGGAGGGAGAATGGTAAGCTGGGATGAAGTGAGAGAGTGGCATGGACATATATACACTACCAAATGTAAAATAGATAGCTAGTGGGAAGCAGCCACATAGCACAGGGAGATCAGCTCGGTACTTTGTGACCACCTAGAGGGGTGGGATAGGGAGGGTGGGAGGGAGACGCACGAGGGAGGAGATATGGGGATATATGTATATGTATGTATGGCTGATTCACTTTGTTATAAAGCAGAAACTAACACACCGTTGTAAAGCAATTATATGCCAATAAAGATGTTAAAAAAAGTAAACAAACAAAAAATGCCAATTCACTAATAATGGTTATATCTACATTGCAATTACAGTGACTTCTATTTTTGAAGTTAACTATTTCTACAATGTTTGAACTTTTAAATAATAAGCATATGTTCTATTAAATAATAATATTAAAATTAATTTTAAATATATGCCATCAAATAACAAAGAAAAACATGGATTAGAACATAATTTCAGAAAAAGATTCAATAGCAGAAACAACGACAATGGGGGAAAAGTCACTATTCAATAAATGCTGAAAGAACAGTGGGGTATCAGTGTGCAATTGTCTTATATCTGTATCTCACACCCTACAATGCATTTGCTAACCTACAGTTGATGCCCTTTGGATAATTTTTGTAAAATCACTGAAGTGTAAATACAGAGCAACAAATTTTAAAGTCAAATGAATCTCAGTTCAAGTCTTGATATTACCATTTAACTTTTGAGAGGTTTGAAGCACATAATTTACTTGTCCGAGCCTCAGTTTCCACATTTGTTAACCACTGAATACCACCTTCAAATGGCTGTTGTGGGAATTAAATGAGATAATGTATGAAAAGTGCCTAGGCCTGTGTTTGAGTGTTGGAAGTACTGAATATCAGTGCATATTTGAGTGTACAATTAATACAATATACTCTGGACAAAGTAGAGTAGACAGAGGCTAAGATATGAAATTAAATAGACCAAATTTGAATTTCAGTTCTGTTAATTATAAACTTAATGATTTGGAAAAATAATTTAACTTTTCAATCTCAATTTCTAATCCACAAAACTCTAATACTAACCCTAATACCAACTGTCCTGAATAACTGAGAGGATTAAATAAGATTAACTGATAAAATAAAAGTAAACTGGCTAAGAGATCCTGGAAGATAGCAGGCATTAAACATACATTATCTACAGAATGGGATCATTATGCAACATCAAAGAATATCTGCAAAGGGTAGTTATCTCCAGAAAGACAGCAAGTCAATTGTTCTTTGTTTCCCCTTTCACAAAAAGACCAATTTTTGACAGCACATAGCCTTCCTCATTTACATTTCTGTAACATTCCACATATCACTATTAAGGCACTTCTCATATGTCACAGTTCCTGTTTTGCCCGTCTTTTCCATATGACCAAGGGTCTTTGAAGGGATTAAAAGTCAAGACCACAAAAGTCAACAATAATTACAACACATCACTTCTATACTGCTTATCTATCCATGGTCCTTCACTTTTTCTAGCCACTCCTCAGAACTGTGTTGCAGTCTGTGCAGGGCTATTTAAGGTCCTGAATACATTCTCTTACACATTCATGAGGCAAAATTCTTGTATTTTTCTAGCACACACACAATCTTTCTATGACTCTGGCTGGACATTACACTTGCTTCCAATCTTTCAGAGCAAGTTTTATCCCACTCCACATGACATCACTATAACAATATGCATACTTAGTTTTAGCACAAATGAATGTTACACAATGGTCAAAATCTGGCAGTATAAAGTGTTTATAGCAGAAATCACTAACATACAGAAGATGAACTGTAAATATTGGTTGGATGAATTATGAAAAATTGTGACACAAATATAGACATATTTTGTAATCCTAATTTCCCTGTCCTGGGGAGATCATGAGAAATATTTATGGCATGGGTAAAAAAATCTAGTTAAAAACTGCTGCTAATAGGTCTAGATTAAGGATTTTTGCAGATATTTGAATAAAAGGTCTGTGTTCAACACCATCATCTGCTTTTTGAATAATATGTGGGACCTGGTCACTCTCTCCATAGACTGAAGGTTATCACATAAATCGTATATGAATGATCTTTGTTGAGGTTCTCTTCAGCTAAATTTGTTATTAGAACAAATCTGTCATTAGAACAAAATTCTATTTAATAAACTATTATCTACTTAAATACATGGTTTATGGATGAGCAGTTTGCTCTTGCAGTGACATAAAAATTTAATCTTATTATAAGGAGTCAATAATGGATTAAAACAGTTCTTCTATAAGTAAAGAAAATCCTTGTCTCACAAATCCAATGTATATACTTTTATCTATTCCTGACATAAATGATAGGAAACAATTTTTTACTCTTAAAAAGAACTGTAATGTTTCCCCCTCTTCAATAACAAAGAACTCTCTCCTATATGCAAAGCATGTTTAAAAAGTTTAGTATACAGACTGTATCCTCAAGTTGTTCAGTTGAGATGGAAAAGGAAGATATGTACCCTCCCCCCCAAAAAAAGACCAATTAATAAAGGAGAAACGACAAAAGGTAATATGTGATAAATGCCTTAAAAGAAGTATAAATAAAATGTTACACGTAATTGGATGTAACAACAGCAAACAAAATGAAATAACTGAAAAATACTTAATAAAAACACTAATAATGTTTTTCCATTAGACCAAAAAAAAAAAAAAAAAAAATTCTAGCAGTTTAAGCACAAGGAAATCCTTATCCGTTGCAAAGTGGATGTCCCGGACTAGCTGGATACACCGGATGGTTTGTTTTAGATCGGCACTCCAAGTGATAAACTATAGACGGAAACAGAATATTAACCCAGCACAATAGCTGTGTTCAAGGGGTCAACAAGCACTCCATCCTGAACATCCAGTCAGTTACCACTGGGGAACAAGAATACCATCCAAGTTTCCCTCTCTTTAAACACTTTGTAATTTTTCTTATTGTACAAAAGAACTGCTATTAGTAACTGCCAAGCTTTTGTTGTTACTAGGGATTTTCTGACCAGATTGGCAGAATTAACTGAGTTCAGGAAGAGGAGAAAAGACAAAGATGTGTTCATGTTCTTTCCCTCCTCATTCTTATATAACACATGACTAAGGAGTTCAGCTATAGTGGACTGAGAACTGTCAGAGTGCACAGAAACCAGCTACTGTACTGAATGTTAAGTGACAGTGTAATGCACTGGTCAACCCACAACAAATTACTGTTTTCACTTATAATTTGTTTTATTACTTTTTAAAATTAAGAGGTAATTTTTAAAAAGCTGGAACAATTTGAACATCAAAAAAATGATAGTGGTATGGGATTATAAATATCCATGAGTCCACACTGATATAAATAATTGAATAAATAAATAAATGGGAAAGATGGAACAGCTCTTATAGAAGAATTCCAATTAAGGGATTCCCTGGCGGTCCAGTGGTTAGGACTTTGTGCTCTCACTGCCGAGGACCGAGGTTCAATCCCTGGTCCGAGAACTAAAATCCCACAAGCCATGTGGTGCAGGCAAAAAAACAAAAAGAAGCATTCCAATTAGTAAGTGTCACGGGACTTCCCTGGTGGCACAGTGGTTAAGAATCCACCTGCCAATGCAGGGGACATGGGTTTGACCCCTGGTCCAGGAAGATCCTACATGCTGCAGAGCAACTAAGCCTGCAAGCCACGACTACTGAGCCCGCATGCCATAACTACTGAAGCCTGCACACTCTAGGGCCCTTGTGCCACAACTACTGAGCCCACGTGCTGCAATTACTGAAGCCTGCATGCCTAGAGCCCATGCTCCACAACAAGAGAAGCCCGTGCACTGCAATGAAGAGTAGCCCCCAGCCAAAAATAAATTAAAAACTTAAAAATAATAATATGTTTGACTGTACATAATTTTTAAAAAGTGTCAAAGGAATGAGAAAAAGAGAAAATCATCATTAGAACACTACAATAATAACTGTTGCAGGCCAGACCCACTGACAAATGCTAAAATTAGTGAAAAGTTTAAAGAATAAAGGGTGAAAGTTTAAATAGTTATAGGATAACTGCAGTCTCAACAAATCTCCCCCAAGATATCTATTAATTACAAAAGGGAAAATAGTAACTTTATGTGGAGAAACTCAACAGTAATCAAGGTTTACATCACTAGTATTAAGACATATTGATGTCATGCACCCTACCCTCCCATATATACTGAGAAGGATATATCACTTCTGTAGTATTCTTGCTCAAAAAACACATAAGCTCTGTGTATTCATGATAAACCAAGAGATAAATCCAAATTGATAGACATTTTGCAAAATGATTCAAATGTTTCAAAATCGATTACCACAACAAGGTTAGTTAACACATCCATCACTTCATATAATTGCAATTTTTTGGGTGTGGTGAGAACAGTTAAGTGCAACTTTTAAGTATATAATACAGTATTGTCAACTATAGTTACCAGGTTGAATATTAGATCCCCAGAACTTATTCATCTTATAACCGGAAGTTTGTACCCTTTGACAAACACCTTTCCATTTCCCCTGCTCACTTTTACTTTTACTTCACTCTTAACGAGTCAGAGTAAATTTCAGAGGTCAGAATAATGACAAAACCAAAGAACAGTGTCATTCTAGAGGTATCTACATTTAATCCCAAAATTCCAAGACAAATATTCTTGTCAAATAATATTAAGTAATATTATAGAGCAGCTTTGGATACATGAAAGTTTGCCCTTGCAACTGACAGCCAATTTGTGTCAATATTAGCTTCCTATAATCAGTAAGAGTGCTTATCGTGAGATTATATTTATCTTCATGCATGCTAAATCCACCTCTCTCCTGGAGACTATTCTAGGAAAGGAGAAAGATTCACCAGTGTAGTAAGTACATTTGAATCATAGAGCTAGAGTCAATATAGCCTAAAAAATTATCATATTTGAGAAGATTAATGAAATAGCTATCAATTTCAAGTGTATTATGTTTGGCCCCCTATACACACACACAGCCATCCAGAGTGTCCTGTGGACAAATACTAATCTAAAAATAGCTAACTTACAAAATTTCAGAGATAGAGGAGACCTTAGTGATAATTTTGTACAAACTGTTCATTTTTAAAGATGCTAAACTGAAACCCTATGAAAAATGAGCCTCAAAGAAATCAGAAAACTTCTTGCAAGTCACAGTCTGTGGCAAAGCCATGGCTAAAAACCCGTGTCATATTTTCCTGAATACATCCTTAACTTTCAGTTTGGTTTTTGAGATAGTGGAAAATCATAAAACACTATTTGTATAGATTACTCAGCCGCCAGTACAAATGAGTGATCACTCAAACTTGCTCACTGGGTCTATATAGTTAAAAAATGGAGGGCCTCCCTGGTGGCGCAGTGGTTGAGAGTCCGCCTGCCGATGCAGGGGATACGGGTTCGTGCCCCGGTCTGGGAGGATCCCATATGCCGCGGAGCGGCTGGGCCCGTGAGCCATGGCCGCTGGGCCTGCGCATCCGGAGCCTGTGCTCCGCAACGGGAGAGGCCACAACAGTGAGAGGCCCGCATACCGCAAAAAAAAAAAAAAAAAAATGGAGTAATCAGGTCTTATCTAAGATTAACATGATAATCTCATGTGTGTGAGAGCAAGTGAGCACTTCAATTCATGTTTCAAGAATGGGAAAAAAGAAAAAGGGCAAAATACGATGCTGGCTAACAATCTCATAGAAGGGTACACTTTATTACTATTACTTTGTCATTAGCATATTTTAAAAACGCAGGTCAGAGTCCTTCACCCTGTGGTAATTCACTTTTTCTATATCAGACACAAGACTTTAAAATTAATAATCAGGGATCAATATTTAACTCCCTAGCCTGCCCACACTGAAAGCAAATGGTGCTCTCTGAGCCCTCAGCAGCACAGAGGAGACTGAACAGTCAGAACCATTGTTTCCTTCCCTGCCGTGGGCATGGCAGCAATGGCATGGGGACAGGGTGGTTGGAAAAGTGGCACGGTAGCCCCAGCCAAGTTAAAACTAAATAAAAAGCTAAGATAAGAATACTATTTTTCAAAAGAAAGTTATTACTTTTTGGAAGAGACTGTGCTTCCCTGTGTCCATCCATTCAGAACTTACATCCATACTCGTGGCTTAATTGCATTTCTTTGCATTTGTTTCTTTATATATAAAATCATAAAACCTATCCTTAGGGGGTTATTGTGAAGATTAAATAAAGTATGGAAAAGGATTTTAGAAATTACAAAAGCCATACAAATTTGAAATATTACTATTATGACCTAATACAGAACCTAACAATCATTTTCACCAGTTTCAGAAATTAACACAGCACATGGCAAAAAGCACGGGCTCAATAAGCGTTTGTTAAATGAATTAGTGTACAAAGTGGTTAAGACCTCCTCCCAAGGAGCATTACCATATAACATAATGGATTACATGAGGTGGGAATTCAGAAAAATGACCACTGTGCCTTTCTGAGTCTGACCTAAACATGGTGGAGAACTACTATGAGGGTTAATGAGATAAAGCTCACAAAGAAGACCAGGGCTCTGAGGAAACAGGCTCCTCTCAGCACCACCATCCCTGAATGATGAATAAAATACATCCCATGCCTTCAAGAAGCTCTAGAGGACACAAATATTCAATCACCTTCCTCACTACTCGTTTAATGTTCAAAAACAGAGTTAAGTGTTTTGTTTTATGTGTATAATTTCATTTAACCTCATAATAACCCTATGAGATAGGTACATTATTATTCCCATTTTACAAATGAGGAAACTGAGGTCTAAGAGAGAAAACTTGCCATGTGCTACTCTGCCATTAAATAGCAAAAAGACCAACCATGTAAATACTACTATTATTTTACCAATGAATAAATAATTACAACTCAGTATATTAAGCACTATTACAGAACTATATATAGAATGTATTATACAAAGTAATAGGAGACTTGATCACTGAAAGATAGCAGAAGTGCCCCAGGCAGACAAGGTGGAAGTGAGCATGCCTGGCTGGGGTTATAGAATAAAGTCGAGGACATGAAACGTTCAGAGAAAAGTAAGTAGTTAGGAAAGGCCAGAGTGCAGAGTTCAATGTGAAAAGCTGTGATCTGTTTTCGAAAGGTTGTTGATATTTAGTTAAGGGTTATAAGATACCATGAAAGGTAGCCCTGGCTGTTATGGATTATTCCTCCTTAAAGAGCTACCAAGGTAATTATACAAAAGAAAAGAAGTACTCTAAAAACTGTAAGACTTTTCCCCTCAAAGCAGGGCTTGAGATCACTACTGAAACACAGATCACAAACTTCATAATATAATGGATAAACGTATATTTTTTAAAAATTGAGTTAAAGAAAGGATACAACATAGATCTCGCTCATGCACTATACACATCACTTGCGTTGTGAATAGGACATTAGTATAAGCTGTGTGCTACAGAGCCCCTGCCCTCAAATAGTAAAATGTAATCAGGTCAAAGGGTTGTCTGTTTGCACTCCAAAGATACCTGCACAGGATATCTCAAATTTGGCCCTAGCCTAACCTACGAACCTATGTAAAAAAATAATAAAAGCCACATAGGAAATCTTTTTCAGTGCAACTTGTTTCTTTCTTTATTTCAAGTTTATACTGAAGAGTAGCTAAAGAATGATTTAACAGCATTAGGATCTTTACATTTGAAATGGTTAATTAAACAACCTTAAAAAAATACACATACACACACACAACTACTGTTGACACTTACACTTAAGAAAACAGAAGTTGTTTCTCTCCAAAGTATCCCAGAATATTCTCCTAAGCACTGGTCCAATGAATGTAAGATTTCTTTTTCTTCTTCTTCTTTTCACTGCTTTAAAACAACTTAACCTTTACTTTATTTTATTTTTATTTATTTTTTATCTATTCATTCATTCATTCATTCATTCATTCATTTATTTAGGCTGCACCACACAGCATGTGGGATCTTAGTTCCCTGACCAGGGATGGAACCGCGTCCCCTGCAGTGGAAGTGCGGAGTCTTAACCACTGGACTGCCAGTGAAGTCCAACCTTTACTTTTTTATTACAAAAGTACTCTGTAAATATTTTAATATTATAGAAGTACATAACACAGTACAATGAGAGGGCTCTGTGAAACCTCCCTAAACAGAAACAAGTCTGGGGAAAGGTGGAATCTTTAATTTTATACATTTTCCTATTGATTAGTTTTTTTTTTTTTTTGCGGTATGCGGGCCTCTCACTGTTGTGGCCTCTCCCGTCGCGGAGCACAGGCTCCGGATGCGCAGGCTGAGCGGCCACGGCTCACGGGCCCAGCCGCTCCGTGGCATGTGGGATCTTCCCGGACTGGGGCACGAACCCGTGTCCCCTGCATCGGCAGGCGGACTCTCAACCACTGCGCCACCAGGGAAGCCCTGATTAGGTTTTTAAAGAATTTGATTATATTGTGATAAAAAGCTATTAAAAATAATTAAATAATAAAAATGCAGCCCATTCCTAATTAACAAATGCTTACAGAAGACATTTTTCTGTAGGGAAATTGGAGATTAATTACCTACATCTTGCCCAAATAGTATTACTTACTGGAGAGATGAGTAATAATGATTGCTAAGCAAAAAGTTAAAAGGTAGGAGCCAACAGTGGCTTCCCATACTCCCAACAATCCCTAACGAGCATAGTTTAAATGGTTGCATTTAAGTATTTTTAAGAAGCATTTTTAAAAACTTCAGTTTTATTTGAGGAAAAGTCATTATCCCACCTTTTCCTCTCTTAAATTCACCTAAAGTTACTAGAACCTTAAAATTCTTTTGGGGGGATCACTAGGGAGCCATGTGTGTAAAATCTGAAAGAAGTAGGCTGGAAATGCTAAATACTGAGAAGAGGAAATGGGAAGGAAAATATTATCCAATTCAAAGAAAAAGCCATGATGTTGCATCTCACAGACAAGATGCCAGAAGCACCCCCCACCCAGAAGGATCAGTGGGCAAGAGAAGGAAGGAAAGAGGAAAGAGAAAACTGGAGGTCTTTCTCCCTGCCTTACTAGGGGTCTGTGAAATATGAATTCTGGTAACAACCTCTTCCCTGGGATGGGACTGAGGGCAAATGAAGAGGAAGTATTTCATATTACTTCCCCTGAACTCTAAGAAAGTAAATTAGGTCATGCATATGAGGATTCTCCTTTTGCTAAAACGTCTGACTCTGTAAACAGCCAATTAAAAATATAGCTTCAGGGAAACAAACTGTATAAATACCATGACCATACGTGAACAACGCAGCAGTAACATCACAAATAATTTCCATTTCCACTTCCATAAGTGAATTCAGCCCAACAGTCAAACTAACAATTTGAACTAAGTAGAAAGGTAATTTGAGCCAAGAAAGATGTGGTAAACTGAAGAGTAGAAAAATACTTGTTTAAGCCACCGACTATTTAATTGAGATGGATTATTGAAGGGGCCAATGTTGCAAATTTCCATATGTTGGTAGAGCATTGAAAATACCTTGCTTCAGTTTAAGACCGAATGTTCTTAAATATGTTTTAGGTTTCCCAAAGCTTAAATCTGTAGTCAGTTCATTTAGGTTGTGGGCAATGTATTTAACTTGAGATCCTTCCTTTCCATAGAGCAAAATTAATAAATCATCTGTCCCTGTGAAGAATTTGTGTTCCTGAAAGAATTTTATATCTAAGCTAGGAAAGGCCTGAGGTGCTATGTCTAAAAGGCATTGTGGCAAAGTCTGACTTCTTAGAAACCACTGTCTCAACATGTTTTTCTTTTGAGGAGCAATAAAATTCCATATATGGAATAAGGCCTGATGGCATGAATACAACCCAATGAATCTGGTGCCAGGTGGGAGATTTCTGGTGCTCCTAGTGACCTTATGGAAGCACAAGGACCAAGCAGCAATGCTACCTACTTCTGCTTCCTCATACTCCGAGCAAAGGAGGACAGTCCTCACCATTCTCTAGCTTATAAGACAACATTAAGAGAAGGTTCTCAATAAATAACAGATTCCTATTGCAAAAGAAGAAGAAGAGGAAGAAGAGGAAGAAGAAGAAGGAGGAGAAGAAGAAGAAGGAGGACGGGGAGGAGGAGGGAAGGGTTTGAGGAACTGTTTTGAATGCAAAATGCAAAAATCCAAAGGTTAACATTTTTAGAAATTCCAATAGTGCATCAAATTCACAACCTACATTTAGTATGAATAGTAACCATCACACTATCTTCTACTATAAGCTCTTTAAAGGTAGGATTTTTTTTTTTTTTTTTTTTTTTTTTTTGCGGTGCGCGGGCCTCTCACTGTTGTGGCCTCTCCCGTTGCGGAGCACAGGCTCCGGACGCGCAGGCTCAGCGGCCATGGCTCACGGGTCCAGCCACTCCGCGGCATGTGGGATCCTCCCGGACTGGGGCACGAACCCGTGTCCCCTGCATCGGCAGGCGGACTCTCAACCACTGCGCCACCAGGGAAGCCCTAAGGTAGGAATTTTTGTTTGTTCAAAATAATTCCAACTAACCAGGGAGACGTGAGGACTTACTCCTGCCATCTTCATAAGCCTTAGGCGAAAACTGGGAAGGCTAAGAACAAGAAACCCTCTAGCCAGAGAGAAGAGAGGAAGGAGACAGGGCCAGCGGCTACACACACTTAAATATGTAACTGCAGAGAAATCTGCCTAGGTCATGGTTGAATTTGATATGCTGGTAAGGGATCACAGAAAGGCTGGGAATAAAAAGATGTAGCTAAACATTATAGATATTCAGGTAACAGCCGAAATTATAGGAGCAGGTGACCTAAACACTGGGTACGAGGGAGATGAATCAGGGCCTTATCAGCTCCTATTGCTTTGTTGACCTGCTCCTAAACTAGCTAGCACCAGTTTCTCCAGACAAGCAGAATGAGATCCTAAAACGACCCAGGTCTGAAGCACAGAAGGAAAGGAAGATTAACACTGTCTGAACACCTATTATGTGCTGGTTACTTTATATATTTAATGTAACCTTCACAATCATTTGACTGAAAAAGAAACTGAGGCTTGAAGAGTGTAAATTATTTTCCCCACATCATGCAGAACTCTAGGTCTGCTTGGTTCCAAAGCCAATGCTATTTCTGCAATACAACGCAATTATCCACATAGATTCAGTCGGGTGTATTCTGCTCAACAGTACTTTTTCTTGCCCTGGAAGAGAGGCAATGCTGGCTTTCTGATCACCTTACTTTGTTGACCCACAGATTTCTGGACCTTTTACTTTCTACTGGACCATAATAAGCCACTGATCCCTAGCTCTTGCCTTGATGATAGCCCCCAGGCTGTGCCTATACTGGCTCATGACAGCTGTACAGCTTACTCCTACTTCTGAGGAGACACTGCTGGGACAGGATCATGAAAAGGCATGCATGAACAGCCAGCAAGTTAAAGACATGTAAAAGCAGAATTCTATGGGGGTCAAGACTTCTAACTCTACCATTCTCACTAGTGGAAGGGATAAGGAAAGAGTTCACAATAGTGGATATTTCAGAAATAATTTAAATCTATGGCATTTTTTTGTTATTTTGTAGCAGCAGCTTTATCTCCAATTACATTGTGCTCAAACAAATATTAAAATTCATCTTCCTTCTCACAGTAAATGCTGCAGATTATTGCAATTCACTCTCCACCCAGAACCAGAGAGGGCAAGAGAAACCTGACTTGAGATGAAATATTTTAGGAAAATAAATAGCAAAATTGATCAATCACACATGAATAATTAAGAGTTGATTGCTCAAAGAAAATGTTTTAAGACAAACTCAAGATTATTACCCTCTAAATAAGAAACCTAAAATAACTGTTCAAACTTTTTCCTGAAAATCTGAGAATAATTTCAGGTTGGTATTTTTTTTTTTTGGTAGTGTTCTTGTGGACAATAAACACAATCTAACAGGATTAACATTCCTTCCAGCTGTAATCTGTACCCTAACCTGGTTAATACCCAATGATTCAGCAACTGTTCCCCACCCCCAAATTAAAAATACATTCCTTTCATAAAGAATTTCAGATTTCTTCAAATGGATAAAATGAATACCTTACTAAGCAGTATTAAAGGATTTTATGTCCTTGCCTCCTTAATCCTTTCTATTTTGCCACTGCCGCCCCCCACCTCCCACTGCCCGCATTCAGTACATCAACATCACAAAAATAAGTTAGCCTGCTGCTTTAAGTACAGATCTGCATTTAAGAAAGTCTTACAAGTTATAAAGACTGCCACTTTTGGTCCAGTGCATTTTCTCCCATTTATTAGTGTTAATGAGTGGTCCTTCCAGTTCTGTGACATTAATAACATTACAATGCTAATACTGTACAAGATGCTTAAATAAAAGGTAAGGCATTAAAAAAAAAAAAAAGGTAAGGCATCAAAATCCTTTAACTAATCATACATTCACATGTAATACTTCATTATGTCAATGGCAACTTTTAGGCCAGGATGTTGTTTTCCTGAATGGAAAATATGGCCTTCCTGAATATTCTGCTTTAAAATCAGGCCCTTGGAGGCCCTGAAGGTGTAATGGGGGGCAATTACAAAAAACCAGAGAGATGACTCAGTTTGTCTCAGATTCCAATGACACACCACTGAAGAGGGAACATACGTAAATAAATAGGCAGCAGTAGTGTTTAGTGAAGGGTTTGGTAAAAGTTACAGTCTCCTGCCATTACCCCTCAAAGAGAAATAATGAGAATCTTTAAGGTAGAGGAAACTTACCAGTCAGGTGAGGGCTACATAGAGCAAAGAAAAGTAGTCAATATACAAAAAATTATTTCAAGATGAATCGATTGTAGGTCTAAACTTGAAACACAACCAAAAAGCCTCTGGAAGAAAACATGGAGCTTTGTGCCCTTGAAGTAGGCAAAGATTTCCTGAACAGGAAACACAATACTACCATGAAAGAAAAAATTTCAGCTCATCTAAATCCACCGTTAAGAAATTGAGTAGACAAACTACAGGATGAAAAAAATAGTCACAACACACACATCTAACAACAGACCTGTGTCCAGAATATATAGAGTTCTACAATCCAACAACAAAGAGATAAACAACCCAGTAAAAATGTAGGTAAAAAGACTTGAACAGACACTTTTGATTCCATTCCAATAAATTTCAAGAATAGACAAAACTAATATATGGTGAAAGAAATTTTAAAATGGTTACCTAGGGTAGAGGTGGGGAGAGGAATTGACTGGAAGGCCATGAGGGAACCTTCTGGAGGTGATGGAAATGTTCTATAGCTTATATAGTGGTTACACAGGTGTATACAACTGGCAAAATTCATTGAAATGAACACCTAAGAACACATTATTGCATGTTAATTATATTTCAAGTTTTTTAAATGTTAAAGAGTCAGAATCAATCAAAGTGATAGTTAAGTGATCCAGCATAAAGAAAAATTGGACAACTTTTAAATTTTATCTTAATTTTTTAAATTGAGAAATATTTAAAATACACTAAAAATATAGAGTACAATACAATGAACATTCATGTAACTCAACTTTACCAATCTCAAAATTCTGTCCTATTTGTTCAGTTTTATTTCCTAACAAAAAGCCCCCATGAACCTCTCTCCCCGACTCCATTCATCTTCCTTGTGCCCTAGCATTAACCACATCCTGAATTTGGTGTACAAAAAATTTGTTATCTTTCTTGCATTTTTAGGTCACATATATATATATATATATATTTTTTTTTTTTTTTTTGCGGTACGCGGGCCTCTCACTGTTATGGCCTCTCCCGTTGCGGAGCACAGGCTCCGGACACGCAGGCTCAGCAGCCATGGTTCACGGGCCTAGCCGCTCCACGGCACGTGGGATCTTCCCGGACTGGGGCACGAACCCGTGTCCCCTGCATCGGCAGGCGGACTCTCAACCACTGCGCCACCAGGGAAGCCCCAAGGTCACCTATATTTTAAAAGACCTTTTTATACTTGAGGTTTGCTGCTCTTCTTTCATTTAACAGACATACATAATATCAGTGATGTGATTGGCACTTTGTTAGGGACCAAGAACACAGTCTAGAAGAGCAGAACGGCTGACATAAAGATAATTGCATGCCAATGTGAAGATGCTAATAGAGAATATATTAAATTTTTTTGTATAAGAAAAATTCCCAACCTTGTCAAAATATTCCCAACATCTAAATTCCCAAATCATTGTGAATAAATTTGCTTGACAATGGCCAACACAAATAAATGTAATACATGTGTAAATAATTTTCCCCTTTCTCTAAAAGGGCACAATAAAAAGGGCAGAGAGGAAGGCTTTATTTGGCATCTAAGTCCCAGGCTTTGGCTTTTCTTTGCAATATTCATTAAGAGAGTCTTGCCCCTCATGCAGCTCAATATCAAAAAAAACAAACAACCCAATCCAAAAATGGGTCGAAGACCTAAATAGGCATTTCTCCAAAGAAGATATACAGATTGCCAACGAACACATGAAAGGATGCTCAACATCATTAATCATTAGGGAAATGCAAATCAAAACTACAATGAGGTATCATCTCACACCGGTCAGAATGGCCATCATCAAAAGATCTACAGGGCTTCCCTGTATGGTGAGCAGTGACTTTTAGAAATTCACTTTAGTCTTTTTTTTGTTGTTTTTCTGCAGAATTTATATTGCCCAGAGTCAGCTTAATTTTTTCAATTACTTTTACTTTATGTTCACTGTAAAAATAAATGCAGTTATGGAATTCCTCGGCGGTCCAGTGCTTTAGGACTCTGTGCTTTCACTGCCCACTGGGGCCTGGGCTCAATCCCTGTTTGGGGGACTAAGATCCCACAAGCCGCATGGTATAGCCAAAAATAAGTAAATAAATAAAAGTAAAGCAGTTTTATTCTAGAACGTAATCAATAATCTTTGAAGAAACATACAGAATATTTATCCTTAGTTTCGCTAGAATAATTACAAAAGAAAAATTGATTTTTGCATTACAAAGCAGTGAGCAAATAACGAATAAAACTGTTACAAGAATATCTAAGAAGTTCATTTTATCATTTTTACTAATACATTAAAATTATTAAAAAGTCAGTGTTTCAGAGTCTTGAAAATCAGCTGTTTCATTCAATGTGTTTGCTAGAGTTTGATCACCTGCTTGTTCCCATCTTCGTCCTCTGGATGTGCCATTCCCCTCACATAGAATACCTCCATCCTCCAGACCTCCCACGCCCATTCCGTGGCCGGCCCTTCTCTCACCTGAAACACATTCCTAACATTCGTCACTCCTGCACCGAAAGTTCTCTCAGTATTTGTCTTTCACTTGTATGACATGTATGAAACAATTTGGATTAATTTATGTGCAGTTTATTAGCATTCATAAAGCCATCTGGGGTGCTTCTTAAAAGTATGGTTGTTGGGCTCGTGTTTTCTTTCCATTTCTCCCAGAGTGCCTAGCAGAATGTGGGTATTCAATGAGTTGAATAATCACATACAGCTATCTATTTGTGCCCAGCATGGAAAATCAGAGACAAAGACTGGGAGACAGTAACAATAACCTTCAGACAGATGCAACAATACAGAATCCAGAGCACGATTTCTTGCACATTAAGCCAGTCATAGTGGTCTTTAGACTTGCTAGCTTCTTAACCTAAACTGATCCATTGGAGAAGCAATCTATTATAATGGTAAATGACAGGAGCTGTGGAGTCTGATAAATCTGAGTAACTACTGTGCCTCTGCCACCCAAGTGCTATGACCTTGGGCAAATTATTTAATCTCTACAGGCCCCAATTTCTTCATATTTAAGATGGGCGTAATGATACCTGCCTCACAGGGCTGTTAAAAGAGACTGTGACAATGCATGTAAAGAGTTTAGCAGAGTAAAGCTCTCAGTAATGTCATTTATTTCTATTGTTTTTAACTTTTAAAACTTTACAGTTTAGCTACAAAAATATTTCAAGCACTATGGCTTCAATGTCTGCATTATTAAGAGTGGACATAAGTTTGCTTAGCAACCACTCCATTCCACATTTCATAGTTTGGTGATACTGCCAATCTCAATACACTAAGGATGGGTACACGATGCAGGCCTAGATCATCATCTTGGAAATAGTGATACGTCCAAGGGGTAGACAAAGCAGAGTTAATCAGAGTCCTTCCCAGAGACTGAAGGTGCTAGAAAAAAAACCTTTCCTTTTTTTTTTTTTTTTTTGCAGTACGCGGGCCTCTCACTGCTGCGGCCCCTCCCGTTGCGGAGCACAGGCTCCGGACGCGCAGGCTCAACGGCCATGGCTCACGGGCCCAGCCGCTCCGCGGCACGTGGGATCCTCCCGGACCGGGGCACGAACCCGGGTCCCCTGCATCGGCAGGTGGACTCCCAACCACTGCGCCACCAGGGAAGCCCAAACCTTTCCTTTTTTAACAGGGGTTATTAAGTTAGGGCAATATATTCCTAGAACCGCCGGCGCCATCTTAGCTGACTACACAGAATTAGATTCTGCACAGCAGATGTTGCAGCCAAGATAATTTGAGCCTTTGGATCCCTCTGGACCTAAACCTAGATCCACCCCCAGGCTTAGGAGTTATATGAGGCAATACTTTCCAATTCTGTTCAGTTTGGTTTGGGTTTCTGCAACCAAAATAATTCTTACTAAGAAAACTGTGTATGTCTATTTTGATAGATGAAGATTTTTCTCCATCCCAATCTATCTCTAACTTCAGGGCCTGTCATAAGCTCTATATAGTTTTTTTGTCTAGTTATAAAATGATAATCATAATGCAACCTTGAGAAGTTGCCTGAAATGTATACAAAAGTGATGTTCAAAATACCACTAAAAGAAATGCTGAGAATAATTTATTATTCACTTCAGAGTTTAAAGAGTCTTTGAAAAGCTCCACCTAGCTCACCTATACCCAAGCAAATGTATTCTTCTTGCTTTCCTTTTACAGCTGTCTGTAAAGTTTCTAAATCTCTCAACTAATACGGTAGTTTCTTGTTTAATCTCTAATACCATCTTTTGATGTTTTTGGAATGTTGTAGTGGATGTCTGTTGTTTATGCCTGCATACCATCCATTCCCCCTTCTTTTGGTAACATCATTGACTATCTTTTGAGAAACCACCACTTCATTCCACGTGGAGCCAGGGGAGTTGCCCTATTCCCTGGCTCCAAGGTGAATACGTGACTGGCCAATCAGAACGTCCCATACCTCTTGCCACATGCTTGAGCATGTATGACTGAGGTCCAATATTTCTGGCAAAATGATTGGGAAACAGATATTACAAGGACCTCAGTTCTCTTCAAAATTAATTTATGGATTTAATACAATTTAAATCAAAATCCCAAAGGAGTTTTTTAAAGAATGATAAAATCATTCCAAAATTTATCTGGACAAATAAGTAACTATACCAGCCTGCAATTGTTTATTGTTATTTTTCAAATTCTTCTTGACTGGTGTAGTCCACTTGAATTATCAATTATTAAATGTTAAAGTTACAACATACAGTGTGGTTACAAAACACTCAAACAGAAAATCCGAAATCAGATTGCAGAATATAAAAAATTAAATATATACAAAATGGTGCAATTCAAATCAGCGAGGAAAGGACAGGTCATTCCTATGGTGGCAGATACGTAGCATATTGTACCTCACCCAGGCACACTCACTGCAGACATCACTAATTAAGCATAGCCTTTCCTGCTGAACCCAGATATGACTTTGGAATTTTTCCCCACATGGCACTCCAGGCAGCCCCACCAATCTATCCGACAGTGCATCCAAGAGGATTATTTGACAAATGCTGAGATAATCAGCTATTTGGAAAAGTATATAAAGTTAAATCTCTTGCATACCTATGTTAAAATAAACTCCACGTAGATTAAAGACTTAAATATAAAAAATGAAACCATAAAAGGACTAGAGCAAAGCTACTGCAAAAGAACATTCTCAGAGAGAAACAGAGAAACTCTAAGATGAGGAGACATGAGCAAGAGCGGAAAGCAGAGTCTCAGCAATGCCTGGGTTTGTGACATTTCTGAGGCCTGGCTGCTCAGCTTTTTCTGGAGTCCTGAGACCTATCGGTATCTTTACAACACCTCCACCCTTTTATTTGAACTAGCTTGAATCGGTTTCTGTGCTTTGAAACCAAAAGAGCCTTGAATAAGGCACATGCATTTCTTTAAAAAAAAAATTATTAGTTATCAACTGATTTTACTAAAAATAAATAAATAAATCTTTAATTTGTCTGAGTCTCTCTCTCTCTTTTTTTTTTTCCGGTACGCGGGCCCCTCACTGCTGTGGCCTCTCCCGTTGCGGAGTACAAGCTCCGGACGCGCATGCTCAGCGGCCATGGCTCACGGCCCAGCCGCTCCACGGCATGTGGGATCCTCCCGGACCGGGACACGAACCCGTGTCCCCTGCATCGGCAGGCGGACTCTCAACCACTGCGCCACCAAGGAAGCCCCTGAGTCTCTTTCAATGAAAAATCAAAGCTTACCATTTTCCAAATGTGAGGTGTAATATTTTATATACATGACAGATTAATTAAATTGAAAGATAAGGATTTAACTTTCTCATCTCTCTATCCCATCAAGTTTACTTTCATAAAGCATTCTAAAAAACTTGCAGGGGCTTCCCTGCTGGCGCAGTGGTTAAGAATTCGCCTGCCAATGCAGGGGACACGGGTTCAATCCCTGGCCCAGGAAGATCCTACATGCTGCGGAGCAACTAAGCCAGTGCACAACAACTACTGAGCCTGCACTCTAGAGCCCGCGAGCCACAACTACTGAGCCCATGTGCCACAACTGCTGAAGCCCGCGCACCTAGAGCTTGTGCTCCACAGCAAGAGAAGCCACTGCAATGAGAAGCCCTCGCACTGCAAGGAAGAGTAGCCCCCGCTCACCGCAACCAGAGAAAAGCCACGTGCAGCAACGAAGACACAACGCAGCCAAAAATAAAATAAATAAAAATAAATAAATTTATTTTTAAAAACTTGCAAAATTAAAAACAAGAGGGTAAAAGGTGGTGGAAAGAAAGAACGTTGCAGAAAAGCCAAAGTAATTTTTAAAAGCTGCACTTTGGGAATTCTCTGGCAGTCCAGTGATTAGGACTCTGCACTTTCACTCACAGGCCGGTTCAATCCCTAGTCTGGGGAACTAAGATCCCACAAGCGGGGTGCAGCCGGGGGTGGGGGGAAAAAAAAAAAAGGCTGCATTTCACATATTCTTTACTACTTATATGTCAAAACATTTCAAAACATTCTAGCAATGTCTTGGGAGCCGGATCATAGAAACCAAAACAAATTTGAGTTTTATAACTCTTTACTCTTCCTAAAAGGTCAATCTACGGATACCATAATCACTGGCGCTTTGTTTACATACAAAATTATTTCACAAGTTTTTTTTTTACACTGAAATCAAGCACAAATTTTATGGACTCAAGTGTATATTCCTTAGAATGGCAGTTAGTAACTAAATCAACTGTATTTCTGCAGACACAAAATATTAAACTCACCTGAATATACCATCATTTCTGCAGAAGAAGCCAACAACGCCTTTCACTAACCTAGGGAAAAAACCCTTTAAAGGAAGAATATGCTCTCATGCTGTGTGACTATGTAGTGTTTATAAACTAAAATTTTTCTTCTCAATCCCCATAGCCAGCTGACAGAGTTACACTGCCTAAGTGCTTTATAACAAAGCTAAGTGCTTCTGCTGTCCCTGGAGAGAAATCTCAGGGCTAATTCACTATATCCAACCTGCCCCCACATCCTGTCATTTCTTCCTTTGAAAGAGTGGCTCTCAATTTTCCACTCCAACATCTCTGAGGCATCAAATGCCCGTGCTAGTAACAGAGGCCAGAGATTCTCTAGAAGTATGCAATCTGGGTGCCCCAGGCAGTCAGAAGGAGGCTATCTGGGTAGGAAAAGGTCCACAGTGGATCTGCTGTCCCCTGGCAAGAAATCACCTGCTTTAAACTGTTTCTTGAATGGAATCTTCCTCTCTATTCTCAGGGCCACCACCATCACCCCCTTCAATGGTTATCACCTCTGCTTTGGATTACTTTTCACTACAACAGCTGTAGTTTTTCCTACATTTGCTCTTTCCTCTTTGCATTACATCAAGCGCATCCACTGCTGCCAACCCAAAATTCTGTTCCCATCATGTCACTTCCTGGCTCAAGAATGGATTGCATCAGTTCCCCATCCCTTCTATCTCTCTTTCTCGGCCAGCCTTTTCTCCTTGCTGTATAAATATGTCCTAATTCTTTCCCTTAAAACAAAACAAAATAATAAAAAAAAACAACTACAAAAGTAAAATCCTTCTTGGATACTTTATTCAAATCTAGTTACCACCTTTGCTTCTGTTGTTTTTCTGAGACACTTTAAAAAAGTAAGGTCTACTCACTGCCCTCTGCTCTTGTCACTCTGATGAAACTGCTCTTAACAGAACTCTAACAATCTTGTTCTCTAATCACCAAACCCAACGGACTTCTTTTTCCTTCTTGACTTCTCCAGCATCTGAAGATGTTGATCACCCCCTTCTTTTTGAAACTCTTGCCTCCCTGACTTGCACTCCCTGGACCATTTCTTTCCAGATTTCTCTTCCTCCACTCTCATTTTAAATGTAGGGGTTCTGCAGGGTTCCATCCTGTTCCTACTTCTCTTTTTAATTTGCACTCTGTTAATGATTACATCAACACTTATGGCATTAATCACCACTTCTACCCTAACATCTCATAAATCTTCAACTCATTTCTGACATTTCTCTTGACTACAGACCTGTACCAGCCTTTTGCACCAGGTTGTCACACAGGTGACTCAAATTCAACATGTCCAAACCAAACTTCTTCTCTTCACCCAAAAAACTAGTTCCTCCCCCATTTGTTTTGGTTTCATAGATATCCACTTTCCCAAGCCAAACATCTAGGAGTTATCCTTCCTCTCTTTTTCTCTCCCCTTAGGTCCCCACACTGATCATTCAGACCTGTTGTTTCTATCTCCTTAATATCTTTCAGCTTCATACTGTCCTATCCAGTCTCACTATCCTAATGGTGTCGCAACAGCCTCCTAACTGCTTTCCCTTACCTCATGTCTTGAGCTCCTACACTCCCCATCTGCCACTCTTTCTAAGAGATTGCTTCTTTGTTTAAAGCACTCCTCATTTAAAGCATTTTAAAACCTGGGTGGCTTGCCAGGCCTAAAACTATTTTTTTAATTGTTTTTTTAAATTAATTAATCTATTTTTGGCTATGTTGGGTCTTTGTTGCTGCGTGCAGGCTTTCTCTAGTTGAGGTGAGTGGGGGTTACTCTTCGTTGCAGTGTGCAGGCTTCTCATTGCAGTGGCTTCTCTTGTTGTGGAGCACAGGCTCTAGGTGTGCGGGCTTCAGTAGTTGTGGCGCACGGGCTTAGTTGCTCCGCAGCATGTGGGACCTTCCCAGACCAGGGATTGAATCCGTGTCCACTGCATTGGCAGGCAGATTCTTAACCACTGCACCACCAGGGAAGTGCCTAAAACTTTTGGTAGTACACATTCATCAGTAAACATGTGAGTCTACATGCTCATCCTACAAATATTCGTTAATGCATACATATTATAGAATATATACAAAGTGTAAACATCAAGAATGAATGAGATAGGGCTTCCCTGGTGGCGCAGTGGTTGGGAGTCCGCCTGCCGATGCAGGGGACATGGGTTCGTGCCCTGGTCCGGGAAGATTCCACATGCCGCAGAGCGGCTGGGCCCGACAGCCATGGCCGCTGAGCCTGCACTCTGCAACGGGAGAGGCCACAACAGTGAAAGGCCTGTGTACTGCAAAAAAAGAATGAGATAAAGATGAAATACATACACTAAATATATCCCTGATGAAGTCATACTATCTTAGCTACTATATGATTCAAAGTACAATACAGTCTCATACAGTTCATTATTCATGATAATGTATTAATCCATATTTCAAATAGTCTTCTTGACAATTTCATTTTTTAGGCTGACTTCTTGACAGGCTTACCTTGAAATGTGACAAAGAGCTCCTACTAGGAGAAATGTAAACTCTATGTTTTTATTATTTATAGTGTTAGAATTATCTTCAATCCACAGTTTCTCTGTGCAAATCTTTAAGCCACTTGCTCATTTTGTGAAGATTAATTTAGTTAAAAGCAGATAATATATTATAAATCCACTCAACCAGGCTCAAGTAAACTGCAATAAGTTGCAATATGATAATAGCAGACAGATTAATAAGGTCACCACATTCAATTCCTGTGCTTTGTGAAGCTCTTTCACTCTTCCCTCGAGACATCGCCTTGTGTATCGAGTGTGTAATGGCACTGCCTTATAAGACTGAGGAAGAGAACCAGGGTTATTTATACATTAAATATTAATAAAACTCAAGTCCTTCTTTTTTTAGGTTGAAAATATAAACCCCACTAGTGACCACTGCTTGGCACTGCACACAAGGCCCTTGATGATCTGGCCTCTGCCCACCTTTCCAGCCTGCCCTCCAGCTACACACTTCCCGCATCTTCCCACGCTTTACCTCTCTCAACACACAAGCTACTCATCACTTTCTTACCTCTGACATGCTGTCTCCTTTGCACTTCTACCTCTGCTTCCAGGGCATCATGTTCTCATCTCTTTTAAAGCACTTATCACAGCCTGCTATAACTGTTTCCCTACTAGTCTAAAGGGCAGGAATTACTCCCAATTTTGAATTCCCAGCATCTACCACAACACCTCATTTGCAGTAGGTACTTAAGGTTGACTAATAGAATGAAAAAGGTCCAAATTCCTCTGGCCTGCTTTCAAGGCCTTGCATAATCTGGCTCCAATTTAACTACCCAGCTTAATTTTCTTCCCCCGAGTCCATTCCTGTTCTCCTTACTTCCTATCGTAGGTCATGCTCATTTTGGCTTTTGCTCAATTTACCTCCTCAACTTGGACTACCTTCCATCTACAGAGAAGCAATTTGTCCTTTAAGCCTCAGACAAAATTATCCCTTCCCCAATGAAGTCACACTTGACTCTTCCATCCCCCAACTGATCACCTCTTCAGAGAACTCTTGAAGAGTGAGTACTACACATTTCAGCAATTACTCTCTATGTGGTGGTTTTCCCTCCCCAATTTCAGTCTAAGTTCTTTGATGCCAGGGACCACCTTCAACTTCTTTTGCACACTGATCTCTCACAACACACTGCAACATGATGATGCACAGGAGATGCTAGAAGTTCTGAATGACTGGTTGTAGATATCATGGTACAAGGGAGACAGCAGTGAACTGGGTTTCAGTCCGAGTTCCACCACTGATTCCTTAGGTGACCTTAAACATGCCACTTAACCTCTTTGGTCATTAATTCCTCATCTGGACGATGAGACTTCACAATTTTTTAAATTCTAGGTAAGATTTTTCCTCTTGACCAAAGGAAACAACATTTTCCCCCTAAAAATCAAGAGAAATTCTGAGACCTTCGGTAACTTACTTAACATTAATGAACTTCAGTGTAATCAACAACAGCCCACTACCTCAAAGGACTGTGTAAAGGTCAAATGAGAAAATACACATAAAAATGCATAGATAATTTTAAAATCTGGATAAAAACAAACTTAAGGCACTGTCATACTATTTAGTAGGAAATGCAAGCAAGCAGCATCATTTGTTGTTCAGCTGGGTAGGAGAGTATGCTAGCCTAGCCAAGGACAGTGATTGGATCCTTGAATGACTCAGTCTGCTCAGCACAGCAGAACACTGTTCCATAGCCACAGGCTGCACCTCATCCCTTAGGTACAAAGATACACATCTGATCACAAAGTAAAGTAACCTTTATCCCATAAGGACTACATAGCAGGGAATACATCAGTTGAAGTTACTGAGTTATCAATTGAGATCTAAATTAAAGCCTGGTTATGGTTTCTAAAAATGCTCTTAGAATTTTCCTAACCACTCTGTATTAGAACCAATAAATTTCTCATATTTTTCTAATAATTTAGAGGGCATATTTTAGCAAGAAGGGGACTCTATAAGAAATAATCTGGTTACAAAGACATGGTTTCTCATATAAACATGTCTAATCATTCAAGTGAAATAAAAAAGGCTAGTTAAAGAGAAAAAACAGAGAAACACAAAACGTCCTAACAATTTAGTGGTTATTTAAGAGATAGACTGATGAATATACATGGCAAAGTCTCAAAGAAAATGTAAAATGTTTTCTCTAGGAGACAACTTTTCCAACATACGGTGAAGAAAGTGGCAGTGTAGGAACCCAAACTAGCTTCTTCAAATGAGCAGCCTAATAATGTCAGCAGTATTCATTACATGTCCCCTAACATACACAAAGAGCCAGTCATATTATATAAGACACTCAAAATCTCAATCTATTCTAGATATAAAAATTATTTTCAACTCTGAAATTAAATTTCATGTCAGACAACTTCCTCTATACACCTAACCATTTTCTTTTCAATAGATTTGATAACAATACTTTTAGAATCATATTTACACAATAAAAGATGATTTTCCAACATTATTCCAATGAGAATTGCTTCAAAAATTTATTGATCTTTTCTCAAATACCAAACCTTAAGCTGGGGACTTCCCTGGTGGTCCACTAGTTAAGACTCCTCACTCCTAATACAGGGGGCCTGGGTTTGATCCCTGGTCAGGGAACTAGATCCCACATGCCACAACTGAGAGCCTACATGCCCAGACACTATAAATATCTTAGAGGAAAACATAGGCAGAACACTCTATGACATAAATCACAGCAAGATCCTTTTTGACCCACCTCCTAGAGTAATGGAAATAAAAACAAAAATAAACAAGTGGGACCTAATGAAACTTAAAAGCTTTTGCACAGCAAAGGAAACCATAAACAAGACGAAAAGACAACTCTCAGAATGGGAGAAAATATTTGCAAATGAAGCAGCTGACAAAGGATTAATCTCCAAAATTTACAAGCAGCTCAATATCAAAAAACAAACAACCCAATCCAAAAATGGGTGGAAGACCTAAACAGACATTTCTCCAAAGAAGATATACAGACTGCCAACAAACACATGAAAGGATGCTCAACATCACTAATCATTAGAGAAATGTAAATCAAAACCACGATGAGGCATCACCTCACACGGTCAGACTTGCCATCATCAAAAAATCTACAAACAACAAGTGCTGGAGAGGGTGTGGAGAAAAGGGAACCCTCTTGCACTGTTGGTGGGAATGTAAGTTGATACAGCCACTATGGAGAACAGTATGGAGGTTCCTTAAAAAACTAAAAATAGAACTACCATGTGACCCAGCAATCCCACTACTGGGCATATACCCTGAGAAAACCATAATTCAAAGAGAGACATGTACCACAATGTTCACGGCAGCACTATTTACAATAGCCAGGTCATGGAAGCAACCTAAATGTCCATCGACAGATGAATGGATAAAGAAGACGTGGCACATATATACAATGGAATATATTACTCAGTCATAAAAAGAAATGAAATTGAGTTATCTGTAGTGAGGTGGATGGACCTAGAGTGTGTCATACAGAATGAATTAAGTCAGAAAGAGAAAAACAAATACCATATACTAACACATATATATGGAATCTAAAAAAAAAAAAAAAACAAAGGTTCTGATGAACCTAGGGGCAGGACAGGAATAAAGACACAGACGTAGAGAATGGTTGTGAGGACACAGATCGGGTGGGCAGTGGGGAGCTAGGACGAAGTGAGAGAGTAGCATTGACATATATACACTACCAAATGTAAAATAGCTAGCTAGTGGGAAGCAGCTGCGCAGCAGAGGGAGATCACCTCGGTACTTTGTGACCACCTAGAGGGGTGGGATAGGGAGGGTGGGAGGTAGATGCAAGAGGGAGGGGATATGGGGATACATGGATACATATAGCTGATTCACTCTGTTATACAGGAGAAACTAACAAAACATTGTAAAGCAATTATACTCCAATAATGACATTAAAAAAAAAGAAAATGAGATCCAATAAAATATGTATACACATTAGGAAAAAAAAAGAGCCCGCATGCTGCAACTAAAAAGATCCTGGGGCTTCCCTGGTGGCACAGTGGTTGAGAGTCCGCCTGCCAATGCAGAGGACATGGGTTCGTGCCCCGGTCCGGGAAGATCCCACATGCTGCGGAGCAACTAAGCCCGTGCACCACAACTACTGAGCCTGCGTTCTGGGCCCGTGAGCCACAACGACTGAGCCTGCGCTCTAGAGCCTGGAGCCACAACTACTTAAGTCCACACGCCTAGAGCTCGCGCTCCACAATGAAGAGTAGCCCCCCTTGCCACAACTGGAGAAAGCCCGTGCACAGCAACTAAGATCCAACGCAGCCAAAAAAAAAAAAAAAAAAAAAAAAAAAAAAAAAAAAAAAAAGTAGCCTACCTGGGACTTCCCTGGTGGCGTAGGGGTTAAGAATCTGCCTGACAATGCAGGGGACATGTGTTCGAGCCCTGGTCCGGGAAGATCCCACATGCCACAGAGCCACTAAGCCCGTGTGCCACAACGACTGAGGCTGCGCTCTAGAGCCTGCAAGCCACAACTACTGAAGCCCGAGCGCCTAGATCCCGTGCTCCCCAACAAGAGAAGCCACCGCAATGAGAAGCCCGCGCATAGCAATGAAGAGTAGCCCCCCACTTGTTGCAACAAGAGAAAGCCCACGCGCAGCAATGAAGACCCAATGCAGCCAAACATAAATAAATAAATAAATAATAAAAAAATTTTTTTAAGTGGCCTTCCTGGATGGGACACTAGCTCTCAATTTTACATACTTGGTTCAATTAAATCATTGTTTTCAGTGATTTTACATATTCTAAGCAATTTATTTTTATATCCCTTGGCTTGAAAGTTCAATTTCATACTTCCCCACACATATAAGAACAAAAACTACTTGTCTTTTACAAAATGGGAAAATAAAATAGAACCTGTGTGTTAGGTAAATAGGCATTCAATAAATGTTATGCTGCCATTTGTAAACCCTCCTTCTAAAAGCACATGTGGCCTATTTTAGTCTAATGAATATTGGGAAGCATTTACTATATGATTTTCATTTAATTGGTATGAATACCAGGTTCAAATTATATCTAAACAAAAACTGGATTTTTAAAAAAAATATGGGGTAAAGAGTTGAAATGTCTGCCCACCACCACTGAGCACCACATAAATAGTACTACATTCAATATTCTGGCTCTAAGAATTTATAACCGAATTCTTAGCTAGCCCAACTTCAAGGTACACATTTCTGGTAACAATTTTTTTTACACACATACCACCCAAACCATGATCTATAATTTTACTCCTTTTATTAGCACTAATTTCTGAGCAATGTCTAGCCCCACCTAAGTGAGATATAAATAAGATTTATAAATAGGATATTATAAAGGTGGGACACTGGAATTTCACAACTGGAGCACATTAAAATATTTACTTGCAAACTAACATCTTCCCAAACATTTACCAGCAGATTTAGAAAAAAGTGACAATCACTTTGCCAAGCTGGACTTCTGGCTTCTCAGTCTGATGATTGGCCCCTTCCTACCTCCACTCCCCACCCCTTCCCTTCTCTTCTTCCTCTGCCAGGAATACCCTCCTGACTCATCTCTGCCTATGTCCATCACTTCCTTGGAGACCTGGCTCAAGATTCAGCTCCTTGAAAAATTCCTCCCTGACCAATACAGTTTCTACTAACTACTTCCTAACTTTGCATTCCCTTGGCATTTATATAGTTTGCACTCCGTAATCTATAAATTGTAAGTTGTTTTGCACTTTTCTATCCTTTCCCCAACTAGACACCAAATAGACACATCATCTTTTATATTCTGTTCTATATAGCCAGCAATAAATGCTTCTTGAATGACTGAAATCATCAGTGAAAGAAGGCCGACTGCTCAAAAATTTCTGAATATTACCTCCAACATGTATGAGTCCTTCAAGTAGATGAGATTTAATTCTGAGATTTAGTAAATCATAAATTTAGTAAATCCATAAATTCATCACAAAAGACCCAAGTAACAGATCACATGCATACTTAAAGAATAATCCTAGCTATTCAAACATAACTTGAGATTTAACATTTCAGGCTTCTAATAAGCTTAAAGCCTTGAGGCCTGTGAATGGTAGGAAGCTGGCACCAGTCTCCTGCAAAAGGGGCAAAACTCTAGTTGGCAGTAAATGTTCAAACACGTGAGCGTCCACTGTTAAACGAGGCTCATTAACCACACAAACTTGCTGTTTCAGCATTCTGGCTTCAATGAAGTGCTACGATCTCCTTTGGTAATTGTTGAGAGCCAATGATGGGTTAAATTCCCATAAATTAACCAGCGTTTTGGTGGTTTGCCCAAGCATACCGCTGGCACCGGTGTGGACGAATTTTTTTTTTTTTAACAGACCCGCCTGCCCTGGGGAGCCAGAGGTGAGCGAAGAAAGCGCCAACCCGGCACTTCTCAGGAGGCAAACGGAGACCTCCAGAGCTTCGTTCCGTCCCCCTCTAGTTCTTAGTGTCAGCTTATCGTGCAGAGGCGGGGCTTCCAGCACGGCTGCTTCTTACTAAATCTCAACCGAGTCTTCCTTGGGGACTGCAAGCCACACTTCGGCGGCTGCCCAACTTTTCCTGTAGGGAGCATCAGTTTTTCCATCCTCAAAGCTCCAACAGATGGGGTTTGGGGAGAGCCGGGCTACCAGTAGAGAGGAAGGTGAGGACCCGGGGGGCGAGGGAGAGGGAAGGGGCTGGCCCAGCAAAGCGGGTAGGGTGGCAGAAACAAAGTGAGCGCCGGTCAGCCCAGCACCGCCCGCCCGCCCGCCGGCCCCGCTCACCCTCTAGCAGCACCTCCTTGCCCGCGCGCTTCAGCGCCTGCACGGCCTGGTCGTGGGTGGCCTGGCGCAGGTCGGTGCCGTTCACCGACAGGATGGCGTCGCCCAGCCGCAGCGCCCGGCTCTGGTCGGCCGCCAGTCCCGGGAAGATCTTGGAGATGAGAATCGGCATCCGGTTCTCGCGGCCGCCCTTGATGCTGATGCCCAGGCCGCCCGCCTCCTGCTTCACCACCCGCACCCGGCGCACGGGCGGTGACGCGCCCGCCTCGCTCGCCGGGCCCCGCGGCGGCGCGGGTGGGCTCGGGGGGCCCAGGCCGCGGCTCGGGCTCCCAGGCAGTGAGTCGCCCGCGCCGCCGCCGTTCGGGAGGCCGTTAAAGGCGGCCGCCGCGGGCCCGAGAGCGGGTTCAGGCTCAGCCGCCGCGGCGTCGCCCGTCAGGCTCAGGCTCTCCCCGCTCAGCTCGGCCACCACTCGGACCCAGCGCTCCCTCAGGAGCAGCTCCACCAGCCCCGCTTTGGTGGCCCGCGTCCACACCGCCATGGCCGGCCCCGCTCCCGCCGCCGCAGTCGCCGCAGCTACCCTCATTCCAGTCAGGCAGCTTCGGCGCTTCCCCCTTCCCGCCCGAGGGGGCGGGCCCGCCGCCCCCCCCACGCCACCGCGGTAATTCATTATTCATGAGGGGTCACGCCCACCTTCCGGAGGGGCGGGGAGAGGCCGGCCGAGCCGCTTCCGGGAGGTTAAGGAGTTGAGCGCAGTCCAGTGGGTTACATTTACCGGACGTGGGCAGCTCTAGCGAAGTGGGGCTTGGACTCACCTTCTTCCTCGTACGCCTCCGATCTCCCCACCCCCAACTCCTGACCTCTACCGTGCAATTCACCAGAGCTGCCTGGGCACGGAAGGCAAAATCAGCTTCGAGAGGCACTTTGCAATCCTGCAAGACCGAGTTGCACGTTCACTTGCATTGACTGGTTCGTTACGTATTTACAGAATGCTCTGCAGTGTGCTGCTTTTGAGGCCTGGAGAGGAGCTGGATAAAACGTGCCACAGCTGAGAGCTGGCGGTCTAGTGGGGGAGGAAAATGGAGAACCAACCAACCTGATGTGATATTATGTGGTTAAGTGACATGTAGAAAACACCCTGAGAGCAGAGTAGAAGAAACATTTAGTTGGGCCTGGGGACAGCTTCACAGAGGTGACAGTGGAAGCTCAATAGTCCACCTAGGCAATAGGTCCAGAGGCATGAATCCAAGCATTTTTCACTCTGCTTTTTAATCCCGTTTTTTTCCAGTAATGCCAGAGGAGACCATATCTTCTTTAGCCCTGCAGCCACAATAGGTAGGCCTCCAAGATATCGTCAAATGAGTTACTTAGGAAGATGCCAGAATTCCAATGTGAACAGAGTACAGGGTCAGTGGAGATGGCAGGATATGAGTGTAAAAACCCTCATATAACCAAATATGTGGGTGTTTGGACTTGAATTTGTAGATCTTTCTCACCCTGGAGGCCTTGGCCTTATGTTGGAGCAAGTGCATATGAGCCTCCCCAGAAACTGCACACTGCAGGGCCTGCAGCAGCTTTTATACAAAGACATGGGTGATACAATCCACCTGGTTCTTCCAGTTTCATAGGCTTGAAGAGCTGAGGAAACTGAGGCCCAGAAAGCCAAAGACTCTGGCTGGAAGCCCACAGTGGAGAAACAGAGACAACTCAGGTCTCCCATCCTCCTGGTCCAGGGCTTTTAAAAACAAACAAACAAAAAAACATACCCCAGACCTCAAAGATGAGGGTCCAGAAATCGTGCTGCTGAGAGAGATCTCAAAAACGTGAAGTCAACGAGCCCTCTTTCCTTTTTTTTTTGGAAAGAAAAGCAAAATCCCCATATTTTCATTTGTGTGTGTGTGGGGGGGGGTGCCAGCAGAGGTAGCGAGTACCAGTTCCTGTAAAAGGGGCTATATACCTGCTTGCTCATGAAGTACATGTTGAAGCTTGTAAGCCATGTCCATGCACCACTCTGAATGCACATTCGTGTGTGGGTGGAAACTTTCAAAAAGCCTCCTATACCACGAGTTAAAACAATAAAAATAGAGACTGGAAATCACCCAGAGCCCAAATGAAGAAAGAATTCAAAATGAGAAAAGTATCTTACCCAAAAAAATCATTATAGCAGAATCCTCTTTGCAATTAGCGGAGCAGAATTTTCCAAGCTGCAAGTGTCAGCAGAAGCTCAACCCTCCAGCCCTCTCCTAAATCAATTGCAGTGAGGCCAGATCGCTGTTCCGGCAGGTCCCAATGTGCTGAAGTGCACCTGCAGTCACAGACATTTCTGGCTTTGCTCCAGCTGAGGCGCGAACCCCCAGATGCCTGAGTTATGTGAAATTTCTGCTTATTAGAGAGCACCTGGCAGCTGACTCCTTAGAGTATGAGCACAATTTTGAAACTTTTACATACGTAATTGCCCAGAGGTTGGGCACTTGAGGACACCTTTATTAGCAAAAAGGAAGTGCTGGAAATTCTTTCCAAAAGTGTCAAGACCTTTTGGTCAGTAGAACTGAAGGAAGTCAGCGATCTTCCAAATAAATAGTGAGGACACTTACATAAGGTAGTAATTTAATCCCGGGAAGAAGAAAGGTAATCGAGATTGATATTGGGATTACTTGGGGGTATTTACTTTAAAAATTATTTTCAAATATATCCATAAAAGTTTTCCAAACTATTGAGCTGTTTTGACAAGGTCTTGCATCAGAACCTAATTTTCCACATTCTCTTTCATCACTACAGATTGGCCAAATTCATCCCGTCAGTGTCTCCCAATGACGCCTTGCACATTCCTGCAGAGTCCATCCTTCCAAACACTTCCTGCCCCTTTCAACCACTTTCCCACTGAGCAAGATCTCATCCCAGTTTTCCCTGGCTGCCCAATTTGCTGGGATTTTTTCTTTGAACAATTTTATTCTATGCCTCGCTTGTTCGTCCAAGTAGATTATAAAATACAGGAGGGCAGGAACCACCCATTGACTTCTTTTTGTTCCCCACTCTTCCAAAAATACTGCCTTGCAGAGAAGGAACTCATTAAGCATGTGATTGATTGAAATTCAGTGCCTCCTGCGCTGCAGTCATTTCAAATAATCCCTCTGAAGGTTACTGGTTCCTTGCAGAGTGAAAATTACCATCTAGGAAATCTCAAGTAGTCAGTGGAAATCTACTTACTGTGGATAATGAAATCTGAAATAAAAAGGGTACACATCTGTTCCCACGGTTTCTTAGGGATGGCGAGACAAGCTTAGATAATTCTTTGAACAGGCGTGTTATTTTATCTACCTCTGAAAAAGGGAATGGCTGAGGTAATTCCCAATCACCTTCCATTCCTGTCACCTATCAGTAGGTATTCTCCTCTGCTCAAGCTGTTATTTGTTTTCTCAGAACAAGGCAAGCATCATTGCTACTTCAAAATGACGGGGTTGGATTAGCTCTTTCAGTTCCATGATTTCCTACAATTCTATTACTCAGGCTCTGATTCTATACTCTCTCAAATGCCAGTGGTCTTTTTTTTCTTCTCCCTCATAGTAGACATACAATATAGCATGGTAATTAAAAGCACAAGGTTCTAATTGTAGTTTGGCCACTTACTAGTTATATGACAATGGTCAAGGGCCTGAGGTCAAGGGCCTCAGTCTCTTCTTCAGAAAACTTCAGACACCTACCTCGAAGTGTGGTTGTAAGGGTTGACTGGGGTGACGTCTGCAAAGTGCTTAGCAACACTGTACCTGATGCACTGTAAGAGTTCCATAAAAAGTACCGCTGCTGTCATATTATTACCTGTTGACCTTTAGCAGCAGCAACAGTAAAACCTTTGGTAGAAACTCTCTAGCTGAGAGTCTATACTTTATCTAGGAAGGAGTCTGCCATAATACTATTTGACTCCAGGCTTAAAGGGCAAATGGCCAAATTAATTTCAGTGACAAACAGATCTTGTGTAAAGTTACACTTTGGCTGAAAGGGAGTACATATTGCCAAAAGTCCGTCAAAGGAAAGAATTAGTGGATCTGGGGCTGCTTCCAAGGTTTGAGTGTTGTGTAATTTCATAAGGAAAGAGGGCCCCAGGCAAAATTGCAGCCCTTAGCAAGCCTGAAGGTCATACCACAAAGGTGGCCAGATGCCAGAGGAACAAAAGAGCTGCTCAATTACTACTAAAGAAGAGGTCAAAGGGAGAAATAAACTTGTTAAGATAACTAATCCAACATCCAACTCTGAAAAAGTACCCATGCATTCTCTTCCCCCATTAGAGGGCAGTGAGATCAATTGTCCCTTTCGGCAGTACTACTTTGCCTTCTGGGAGAAATATCCTAAAACGTATTTTTCTCTCCAGCACAAACATGAAGTGAAAGAGGAAAAGGTGCGTATATCCTTTAGCTGATGCAAGCGCATTTTAAAATTCATCCTGCCAAGATAAATCACCATCCATCTGAAACCCACAAAAATGGATTAACTATCTCAATGCGTTATAACTATGAAAACCCACATCTGCTAACCACATTCCTAATGAGAAGCAGCTGGTGACAGTTTTGTTGCTCTGTGACTTTCTTTTCAGGAAAATATTAACAAGGATATAACAAGAAGAAGGTTAGTTTCATTGAATTCACTTAGTTATGGAAAATCACTGGTGTTTTTTATTGACAGTCATGGAAATTACATAATTTCCCATGAAATTCAAATAAGGTCCAAAAATAAAAATCCGCTTTCCTCCCATACCAGTTCTAACAGAATTTCCAGTGCCTCACAATAACACTTGTAGTCTTCTAGTCAGCGTAAACTCTCATTCTTCATATACCACTGAACACCAGATTGTGTTTATTGATGCCTGTGGCATTTCCAGGCCTTCGTCTCACATCTTTAACTTCCTCCTGAATAAGTTAATGCCAACAGCCAACTGGGGAGGGATCACTGACCCCTTTGGGAATCAGCTGCCTGCTATGGACCCACCTCAGACAAGTGCACATTTGTGTAAAACTCAGCATTCAAACTTGGGGGCTCACAAAGCTCCTGAAGCCCTTCCACAGACTCTCTTATGGGCTGAATTGTGTCCCCTCAAAATATACAGGTTGAAGTCCAGACCCACAGTACCTCAGAATGTGACTGTGTTTGGAGACAGGGTCTTTAAAGGGGTAATTAAATTAAAATGAGGTCATTAGGGTGGGCCCTAATCCAATATAACTGTTGGCGCAGAGATTAGGACACAGACATACACATAGGGAAGAACATGTGAAGACTCAGGGAGAAAAGGGCCATCTACAAGCCAAGGAAGGGGGCCTTAGAAGAAACTGACCCTGTTAATACCTTGATCTCGGACTTCTAGCCTCCAGAATTGTGAGAAAATGAATTTCTGTTGTTTAAGCTACCCAGTCTGTGATACTGTTATGGCAGCCCTAGCAAACTAACACAAACCCCCAAGTCAAGAACCTACACAACAGCCTGTTTTTTGCCTCCCTAACTTCCAGTCTCTTCTGTCCCTTACTTACACAAATGGGCATTTTTACTGTGCCATTCCTTTGAATCTGAGTGGTTCATAACTATCTCTTCTACTGAGTGATAATTCTTAGCCACAGACTTCAAGGCCCACTCCTACCAGGCCTTATTTCTCACTATACATTGACTTAAGGGCTCTTTATCCAATTTATCTAATCTACTTAGCTTTCCTCTGTGGAAACCACTCTACACTTACCTTTCCTAGGAACCGCCCCTGATTCTTAGTCACCCTCCCAGGTGCACCCAGTACTACAGCCTGCCCTTCAGCCTCATTTTCCTCCACTTCGGATCTGTGCTGTGTTTCAGACATATGGAACTACTGGTGAACCCTTGGAGAGGCTATGCTCTCGCTTCAGACCTTTGCACTGAGAATGCTGCAGGAATGCCTCTTTTCTTCTCCTTTCCACGTTGCTAATTACTACCCAATTCTCAAGGACTATCTCCTACCTTCAACCCACCGGTTAGGTGCCCCTTCTCTGTGCTCATCTCTAATGTTGATCAGCTTGTTTCTCTCCCTGACTAGGCTGTGAAGTTCTTGAGGGCTGAGATCATCTTAGCAGGTACTCAATAAATGTATGTTAAGTGAGTATTAAGTTCTAAAAACAAAGGACTGACACAAAGCTAAGCCTCAATATCTAGATTTGGGTACTTCCCTGGTGGCATAGTGGATAAGATTCCAAGCTTCCAATGCAGGGGGCCCAGGTCTGATCCCTGGTCACAGAACTAGATCCCCATGCATGCTGCAACTAAGAGTTCACATGCCACGACTAAGGAGCTGGTGAGCTGCAACTAAGGAGCCGGGGAGCCGCAAGTAAGACCTGGCACAACCAAATAAATAAATAAATATTTTTAAAAAATCTAGATCTGTGTTGTCCACTAAGAAATCCACTAGCAACACATAGCTATTTAAATTAAAATTAAAAAAAAAATTTTTTTTGGCTGTGCCACACAGCTTATGGGATTTTAGTTCCCCAACCAGGGATTGAAACCGGGCCCTTGGCACTGTGAGCACAGAGTCCTAACCACTGGACCACCAGGGAATTCCCAGATTAAAATTAAATAAAATTTAGGGCTTCCCTGGTGACGAAGTAGTTAAGAATCGCCTGCCAATGTAGGGGACACGGGTTCGAGCCCTGGTCCAGGAAGATCCCACATGCTGCGGAGCAACTAAGCCCGTGCGCCACAACTACTGAGCCTGCGCTCTAGAGCCCGCGAGCCACAACTACTGCAGCCCGTGCGCCTAGAGTCCATGCTCCACAACAAGAGAAGCCACTGCAATTAGAAGCCCACGCACCTCAACAGAGCTGCCCCCGCTCGCCACAACTAGAGAAAGCCCACGTGCAGCAACAAAGACCCAACACAGCCAAAACTAATTAATTTAAAAAATTAAATAAAATTTAAAATTCAGTTCCTCTGTCACACTAGCCACATTTCAAGTGCTCAAGAGCTACAAGTGTCTATTATACAGCACAGATACAGAACATTTCCACCACCATAGAGAATTTATTGGACAGTACTGATCTACATCATAAAATGCCTTGAGATATGAAAGAAAAAGATAACACATTAGGAGAAAAAGAAGAGGTCATGCATATGTAATTTACACAATTAGCCAAATAGCCAAAACACATAAAAAAGTGAGCAATCTCATTAGTAAACAGGGAAATGCAAAGTAAAATACAATTTTTCACCCATTAGATGGGCTAAAACTAAAGACTATCACTACAATGGCAAAGTATAAGGAAATGAGTGCTTTCAAACCCTGCTGATGGACATACAGCCAACTCCAAAGGACAACTAAAAGTGAAAGAAAATGAACACAGTATGAGTTAGCAATTCCACTCCCAGGAATTAACCTTAGAGAAATACCCCCACGTGAGCACTAGCAGATAACACATTAGGTTGTTCATTACAACACCCTATATGGTTTACACATAAGACTGCCCACAGAACTCACCCTTAGAGCTAAATCGAGTGCTCATCCAGAGCCAGAAATGCTTAAACATCTTCTCTGCAGCCTGTGGAATGGAAAATCTTTTGCATACCATGCCTGCTAATCATATTTACTGGGTCCCTACAGCCAAGAGACCGTGGGGGAGTAATTGTAAGAATGCCACCTGGGCTTCTAATGAACCATTGTGTGACAATGGGAAATATCCCTTTCTTCTCCTCTCGGTCTCCATTTCCATGAGTATAAAAATGAGGCCAAGGGCCACACAGTTTTCTTTCAGAAACCTTTGTGCCTCCCCCCACCACTCCCACCCCCAACAACCTGAACAGCTCCTCTTTTATCTGTATTATATGTTTCCGTTCAGAACAGAGTTCCATTTGAAGAAAGTTTCAATGCTTAAAAAAAAAAAGCTTTAAAACCCTCCAAACTAGACGATCTCTAACTTTCTTCCAATATTCCAAGATTTTAGTTTCTCTCAGTCTAATTTGCTGTAATCTCCCTGGTAAAGGTTGCATTATCCATTCAAAGATCCGATTACTAGCTACTATATGAGAAAAGTGAATTTTTAAAGCATTTGAGCCAGGTTAGCAAAAATGACCTTTCTCAAGTTGGTCTCAGATCAAAATTTTTCTGTAAAACTCGAGTATGAGCAGCAGTCTGCAAAATGCCTGAAAAAGAAACATAATGCGCCTAGGTTACACAAATCCCTAAAGTAAAATCACCCTAAAACACATGCACCGAAGTGTCCTCTTACTTATACTGCTTTGCCTTCCCTTCCCCCAGTTTCCCTAACTTGCCCCAATCAGTTTCTATTTCATTTGTATTCAAAGTTCTCTACTTAGGAAGAATTTTAAGGCCCAAAGCTTTTACTTCCCATACCATTTATGGAAGTCCAAATCACTGGCTGGAAATGTTGCAAAGGAATGCTTTCTACTTTCAGACAGTTTTACTTCTTCACTCAGATGATCTGTGAGCCCTCTCCGTCAGAATGACACCCAACACAATCCACAAGGTTTCAGAATATGTTTAAAGTTAAGTAAATCAAGTCTTAAACTAGACTCCAGTTAATAAAGAGTCTCTGAATTTATAGCTCTACAGTCAGGGAAAAGCAAGTGAGTTAATATTTAAGGCATCCTAGCCTCCCTCTGGTCATATTCACTGTAGATCAGTGACTTGAACTTTGGTTTCAATCACACAAAAGAAGACCTAAAACATTTCTTAGGAAGGGCAGGATCTTCCAGTCCAGTCTATTTGTAATAGACTATTACTATTTGTAATAGTGCAGTCTAATGCAGACTGGGAGAATATGTCTCACTAAGAAAATTTATTCAAGCAAAAGGAAAGGTATTTTACACAAATGACCTAAAAAGTTGCAGCTATTTGTTTAAATTACTCCTATCACTGTAAAAAAACATAAACAGGTGGGGTAGAGAAGTGGCAACCATTATAAACCTTGCTGTCTCTGTTCTCTCTTAGCAAACCTGAAATAGGCTGTCCTTTATATTATAAATTATTGGGCTCTGTTTCTCTTATCACCTCTGTTAATTCTCCTCCTACACACCTACTTTAAATTCTCACATTTTTTTTCCCTTTCCAAAATGGAGGGTGGGGTTCATCTCAGCAAAAATGTTTTTCATCAGCAATTTACCCATGATGCCATCAGAGCCCTCATATTTCTGTCTATACTACAGCCCTACAGCCCCCAAAACAAACAAAAAACCGCACATACTGGGTTTCCACAGGCATGCAACAGAATACATCCACTGAGATGGGAAAGAAATCTATCTGCTTAGTTCAGGTTAACTTAGTTCTTCACTTTCTAATTTAAAAGATCACATTAAAACTAGTCAGTTGATAACACCCATAGGAGTAACAATGTCAAAGCAAGCAGAAGAGAACAGAAATGGTGAAATATATAGTAGGCTGTCTGGTCCCCACCTCCACTCCCACTCCATAAGAAAATGCCCAATATTTCCTTAACCTTTAGAACTGGCATAGAACATAAAAAGATGATTACTGGGGCTGATACTCCAAAACCTGATTTTTCCTTTCAAATAAAATTAATAGCTCTACCAAAGGCCAAGGGCATCTACTTTTCAGATGGAGCACTACAGTTAATATTCTTTCTTGAAACATAAGGCTGATTATCGCTGTCAGTAGTTAGGCTATCTTGAATAAGCAAGCATAGTTTTCCTGTCCTCAAAGGCAACTTGCGGCTAGTCCCCATGCCTTTGCACGGGCTGCAGGCTGGAGGCTGGCAGACAATGAAGGTCATCAGCTCTCTGAAGCTTCAAGCATGTGTTAGGGAATAGGAGGTAACTATTGCCTTTTTCCCCTGAGAGTGTGGTCTAAAGAACAAACAGGACCTAAACAAGTTGGATGACTTTGTAGCTAACTGGAACACTATCTCAACTACAATACCTTGGAGTTTCTGTTCGGTTTCAGTCAATGAAGGGAAATTCCTGTCCAGCATTTTAGAAAATAACATTCATAATGACTAGTCCTAAAGAATAACTTGTTTTATTATAATGATTTGTGAAAACAGGTTAGACAGTTCAAGAAAGGACACAGACAGTGCCCTGTTTTAGGTCCCAAATTTCTTCTTTTTGATGGGTGGTGGCAGCTGAGAGATGATGTCGTCCAGAGGCCGTTCTACCGCCACTAGTGTTCTTTCATCCAAAAGATCCATGAAGAGTAGAGGCTGTAGAGAGATGGTAATGAGTCCACCAGAGTTAGGTTCCGGGGCTAGTCCTGAATCGACTAACTAGGGCTAAAATGTTAGCCCCGTTCAAGCTGGAGGGGTGTAAATCTCTGACAATCCTTCCAGCTTTTATAACTGAATTCCATCATTTAAGATTTCAGCAAGATTTTTCATGTTTCTCTGTATGGAAAATCTGCGATTCTCAAATTTCTTAGGAATCAATGTTAACAGAGGGCTTTGGAGCCTAAATTCTTGACAAATGGCAAGTTACAAATGCATCAAGAAGTTAATCATACTTGAATTATTTACAATACCCCCCCACTTAAAAAAATTCTGCAGACCCCCAAGAAAATGTTCCAGGGTGCCCAAGGAACTCTGATCTGAGAAGCATGAATACGGAACTTGTAAGTTGGCACAAATAGCTGTAGTACCATAAGCTCAATGGATATCTGTTCTAGTACAGTGAAAAGCTGAGCCCAGAAAGGAACATCTAATAAATTCAATGACTTCCATTGCTCGAAATTTATCTTGTGGAACATTCTCCACTGGAAGTCAAATTTAAAAGCCAGCTTTAACACAAAGACCCCAACTGAGCTCCACCATCATTTCTCACTACCCATGTATTTCATTTTGGTGAAGGATGATGTGCCTGCCTCTAATCTACTGAGGCGAGAACAATGAACTACAAACCTAAGGGAGAGACAGTCTCAGAAAGGTCACTGGTTTCCCAAAACCAGGTTCTCTGCATGTAAAATGAAGACACTCTTGTCTATTGTGGGACTTATTACATTTTGATAATATCACAAGGAACCAACCACCCAGAATGTAACGCAAAATGTATTACCTTATATTTCTTAGAAATTTTAAAGGCATGAGCTGTGCGCCTCCTGATGATATCTGATTCATTTGTGGGAGGCAGTGGATTGTAGAGTAAGGTTTTGTCATTTGGAAGAGGCTAAAAAGACAAAAATGTGTTGTTTAAATCATTATTTTTTTATTGGGTCTCTACAGACCAAAGGACAATAGTGATTTTTTCGGGGAACACAATCTTCTAACTGTCATGTTATACACTTACTACCTCCCTGACCCTTCTTACTTCAGGAAGAAAGCTGGAGCCACTCCTGCAGCTCTACTGTACATGGTGAGGGTATGTGGCAAAGAGAGCTTGGGTACTCTACGCCAGCAAGATTGAAGGGCCCAGCCGGGGCTTCTGGCCAGTCTCGTCAGTAACACTTTGTGAGACACAAACAAACTGGCATGTGTAGGAGCTCAGCCCATGAAGGCTCTGCTTTCTAGACTCTCCCCCAACCAGGTCATAGACCGGCCAAGTGGCTGAAATTCTCCGCAGGCAAAAATGCAACACAAACCACCCCCACTGATGTCACTGACACCTCGAGAGACGGCCTCTAGCCAAGCAAGTGATATTTTATCTCTGACTTCCTTGGGAAATAGTTCTGCCCTGCATGAGGAAGTGATGGACTTATCACCAATGCTTGGGGAAAAATATGGGCTGATCTAGGCTGAGTTATAAAGAGGCAAACGAATGGGAGGGGCCCTTCCTGTATCACTCATCTCACAGAAAGCACTTGCCAGCCAGCTCTGCTTCCCACACCCAGAGGACGCAGGGCCCACGAGATGAGTTCCAGTGACACATCACCATGCACACCTCCTTTAGAGCCATCTGCTGCTTTCCCTGTGTTCCTCCTACGCCCACCTTCACAGATACACCAAAACACTGTATTGGCTGTAATCTAAGCCCAAAGTGCATTATAGGCATGGCCATAGCTCACACTGCTCCTAGGAAAGAAAGTGCCTGCCCAGAAAAAAACACGAAATTTGGGGTGAATCAAAACTGCTGCTGGCAGAGGCTGGACTCTAGAACAGAAAAGAATGCTCACATCCCACCTAAATCACAGCCATGAAGAAGGGGATTTTTCTAACTGGTCATTTTTCAAAACACTAAGACCAACCCCTCAAGCCTGCAGATAGTGTTTCAGTATATTCAGCCAAGGGGCACAAGTGGTCAAAACTCCAGCCTGTATCTCCTTTAATGAAATCATGTCAGTCATCCCAGGGTGCAAAGGCGGAAGTGATTCAGCCAAACCAATGGTATTCCCTGATTATGGTCACTTTCCGAATACGGACCTAATCTCTTTCCTATTTAAGTTTATGTGCTGAGAGGCAAAGCAGAGAAATAGTCAAATCAGCAAAAACCAGTACGCAAGGGGCTGCCCCTTCCCTGGGAGCCTCCTGAGACTGGGTAGGAAAATGAGGAAATCTGCAAAACAAAAGCTCCTCTCCTCCAAAGAATGTACTAGCAACCTTTATTCTGATTCTCCTTCCTCTAATTTATTGTCCTCCTTTGCTTTTAGAATGGAAAGATCCCTAAGTAGAACCAGCGAGAGCATAGGTGGTAGTGGTGAAGAACTCACCAACGACTTGTCGATGATGCAGAACATGTACGCATCATGGAGAAGGATGTGCATTGGTCTCTTGGGATGAAAACTGATATGTGTGATGGGAGTATCCCTTTGGAGCCAAAGATGATGAAACCCCTGCTTCTGGATGGTCCGGCTCCATTGTGTATACTGTTTGTCTGGAATGCTGTACTCAAATACCTGAGGAAGGATATGACACAGAGCAAGTGCAGGCAGGTACCCAGAAAGACCAAAGAAGGGTCAGCCTGAACCAGAAAATATCTATACAAACCTTGGCTGTATCATATTCAGCAATATGCATTTTCACTACTTTTTTTTAAAATAAAAAAATTTTAAGGTAAATTACAGAACAATAAACAATTCAAACAGCACAGAAAGGTTTATAGTGGAAAACCACCTGCAATCGTAATATCTCTTTTCCCCAAGACAAAAGCAGCCTGTTTCTTGTTTATATCTTTTCAGAGATATTTTATGCATACAGTACACACTATTCTGTATGTTGCATTTTTCATTAGCATTATACCATGGAGACTGACCCATATCAATGTATACACACATCACTCATGCCCCTTTTGAAGAATATGTAATAATCTACTCACTTCTTGGATGTACCAGGATTTATTTACCTAGTCTGCTTAATGAGCATGTAGGTATTTGCAATCTTTGGTTACTACACATAAAGCTATAATGATTATCTCTGAATCAGTGTCTTTTTGCACAACTAAAAGCATATACCTATGGGAAGAACTTCTAGAATTGGAGCTTCTGAATCAAAGATTATGTGGATTTAAGTTTTTTTTAGATATCTCCAAAATGTCCTCTAAAGCAGTATACTAATTTATGCAATATATGAAGTGCTGTTTCCCTAGCCGTACTGTGTATTATTAACTCAATCTCTGTTAATTAAACAGGTACCAAAAAATTTCCCACTAGTTTTAATGACAGAAGAACTTAAACGAGAGATTTCATTTTCTGGATATAACGTGTATGTGTGTGCATGTGTGAGTGTAAAAACTGCTAATCAAAGTAGCAAGCATTGGGGCTTCCCTGGTGGTGCAGTGGTTGAGAGTCCGCCTGCCGATGCAGGGGACGTGGGTTCGTGCCCCGGTCTGGGAAGATCCCACATGCCACGGAGCGGCTGGGCCCGTGAGCCATGGCCGCTGAGCCTGCGCATCCGGAGCCTGTGCTCTGCAACGGGAGAGGCCACAACAGTGAGAGGCCCACATACCGCAAAAAAAAAAAAAAAGTAGCAAGCATCATCTGCCTAGTGGTCTATTTAAATGTGCTTCTTGAATCACATTTAATCTTTCCAATAGCTCGGTGAGGAAGGTATTATCAAGCCCATTTTACAGATGAGGATATATAAGTATTGACAAGTTCATATATAATATGTTCTGTAGATCAGATATTTTAAAGATCTTCTTACAATTATATTCTCCTTACAACTTGGTATGGAAAAGTGGCAGACAAAGAACTAATTTTGCCCATTGTATAGTTTTGCCTCCTTTGTTGAAGATTAACTGATCATAGGTGTGTAGGTTTACTTCTGGGCTCTCTAGTCTGTTCCATTGATCCATATGTCTGTTTTTGTGCCAATACCATGCTGTTTTTTTTTGTTGTTTTTTTGTTTTGCGTTACACAGGCCTCTCAGTGTTGTGGCCTCTCCCGTTGTGGAGCACAGGCTCTGGACGCGCAGGCTCAGCGGCCATGGCTCATGGGCCCAGCCGCTCCGCGGCATGTGGGATCTTCCTGGACCAGGGTCGAACCCGTGTCCTCTGCATCGGCAGGCGGACTCTCAACCACTGCGCTACCAGGGAAGCCCTGTCATGCTGTTTTGATTACTGTAGCTTTGTAGTATTGTCTGAAGTCTGGGAGGGTTATGCCTCCTGATTTGTTCTTTTTCCTCAGGCTTGCTTTGGCAATTCTGGGTCTTTTATTTTTTTTATTTTTATTTATTTATTTAAAATAAGTTTATTTTATTTATTTATTGTTGGCTGTGTTGGGTCTTCGCTGTTGCGCACGGGCTTTCTCTAGTTGTGGTGAGCGGGGGCTACTCTTTGTTGCAGTGCGCTGGCTTCTCATCGCGGGGGCTTCTCATTGCAGAGCATGGGCTCTAGACGAGCGGGCTTCAGTAGTTGTGGCACGCGGGCTCAGTAGTTATGGTGCACGGGCTTAGCTGCTCTGCGGCATGTGGGATCTTCCCAGACCAGGGATCAAACCCGTGTCCCCTGCACTGGCAGGCGGATCCTCAACCACTGCACCACCAGGGAAGCCCCGATTCTGGGTCTTCTATGATTCCATATAAATTTTAGGATTATTTGTTCTAGTTCTGTGAAAAATGTCACAGGTAATTTGATAGGGATCGCATTAAATCTACAGATTGCTTTGGGTAGTATGGCCATTTTAACAATATTAATTCTTCCAATCCAAGAGCAGGGGATAGCTTTCCATTTCTTTGAATCATCTGCAATTTCCTTTATTAATGTCTTATAGTTCTCAGCATATAAGTCTTGGTGAGTCATATTCCTAAGTACTTTATTTTTTTGATGCGATTTTAAAGGGGATAATTTGTTTATTCTCTTTCTGATATTTCATTGTTCTCCCATATCCACTCTAACACCTGAGTCCATTTCATCCTAGCCTAAAAACAATCAGTAAAACGAGCCCTTGAAAATTCTTCCTCCTTCTCATACCTCTTTATTCTAGAATCTCAGTTTTTCACCATTCCATTGTGACCCATCAAGCCAATGGATGTTACTGGCCTATGATGTGCCCAGGCCATACATGGAAGCTTTACTACACATAAGAGAAAACTACCTTTATATTGTCCAGTACTGTCAAAGAAAAGCTCCTCCAAAATTGTCGTTATCTCAGCTTCCAAGTTACTATCCATTTGGAGGGAATCAGAAAGCACTGGGATCTCTTACCTGCTGGTCAGAATGAGCAATGACAAGGTTGTTGGTATTGGGGGCGATGGCCAGAGCAGTCACAGGGAAATTATAAGCAGGCACTGTGCAGTGAAGCTGGGAAAAAATAACAGAAACAGAAAACTAAAATAGGATTCCTTCCCTCAGGAAAGACTGGATGGTCTAGGTCAGTAGTTTTAAAATAATGCTCTTTGGAATTCAAAAAGTTCTATTCTATGGAAGTTCCGTAAACGTCAGGCATTTCCCCAAACAATAAACTTTAATTGCGTTTTTTAAAAAATGCAAGTTTAACTGCCAACAAAACTAACAGCATTCACAGAGAACCTCAGAAAAAAGCTCTCCCCGCTGTCTCTACATTTGTATGAATTGCTCATAAACATGTCATTGAACAGGGAATCTACAGCTCTACACTGGATTTAAAAGAAATAAGTGCCTAGGCATGGAAATTTATGTTCAATCACAAGGCATGTGCACTAGTACACAGGAACACCTTTAAATGCCAGGCAAGGCTCAAAGAGCAGTACATGCTTTTGCCACAGTGCAGTAAAGATTAAGTCATGCAGTAACAGGCAAACCCATTAAATGCTGCAGTTTGATATCGTTCTCTAAACTTTTAATGCTTATTGTAAGTTTTTTGTAGTTCTTATCTGACTTTTATATGACGATGACAACTTGTAAGGGAACATTAGTGATTCAATCTGTGAATGGCAATATCATCACTAATTAGTGAAAAATGTTTTCCTGCTATTACTAGTTTTGTTTAATTTTAAAATACCTTGAGATTATAAGGCAAACTATTAAAGGAAATTGTTACTATCTGCATCTATTCATCTGGGTAAATCAGAATTTTCCTCCTCAAAATACAGACATAATCTGGATTCATTACTCATAAATCCTTAATTTCAAATTTCTGTGCATTAGTGATTTCACTGTTCCCACTGACTGATTTTAATGTTAGATTATAGCTTTTGGGTTCCAAACAAGTAAAACAGGAAAAATTTTTGGTTAAAAAGAAGTCCAGCAATTTTCTGGGTCATATCAATGTGCTTTAGCCTTAAGTCTTATAATGCAGAGCTAACTTCCTCCTGTTTTCTGCTACTAAACCTCATGCTCACCTTTAGTTGTTTCACGTTGTACACATGGGCTCCAGCACTGGTACCTGATGCAGCTAGCCAATTTCCATCTGGACTGACTGCCAAAAGACACATGGACTCCACTGTCCCTGTGAGAACAAAACCGTAGTTAAGCCTCTGAATTCAGTGTCCACAGTCAGCCAGTCCTGCCCTAAAAATGATGGCGAAAGCCAGTAAGAGCCTTGGTTTTAAATTACTCATAGGACAATTTCTAGATAGTTTTGCAGATAAGTTCTAGATGCTACTCTGTCTACTATTTTAATTAGCCATCCTTCATGGAAAGAGGAGCCAGAGAGATAAACCAGAAAGCAGCACTTGCTCAGAACTACCATGAGAACAGAGAATCAGGGTAAGAGCTGCCACCAAAATCTATACCTTAATTGTTTCAAACTCCTTTCCTATCAGGTGTTTTTTAAACAAAGTTACAAACAGCAAATAGGCTTGAGGCATATCTTTTTTTTTTGGCTGTGTTGGGTCTTGGTTGCTGTGCACGGGCTTTCTCTAGTTGTGGCGAGCAGGGGCTACTCTTCATTGCGGTGCGCGGGCTTCTTATTGCAGTGGCTTCTAGTGTTGTGGAGCATGGGCTCTAGGTGAGCGGGCTTCAGTAGTTGTGGCTTGCAGGCTCTGGAGTGCAGGCTCAGTAGTTGTGGTGCACGGGCTTAGTTGCTCCGCGGCATGTGGGATCTTCCTGGACCAGGGATCGAACCTGTGTCCTCTGCATTGGCAGGCGGATTCTTAACCACTGCACCACCAGGGAAGTCCCGAGACATATCTTTAATTTACTAGCTGTATATTTAGCACTAAGGGAGCATGGGCACATATGAGCCATCTTTGTCATTAAAGAATTTTAAACCAATCTGGCATCATGAAGACCCATGTGGGATAAAAATCAGAAGTAATGCTATATGCCAAAGTAAGTGTTGCATGTAACAGCCCCAAACAATGAAAAAGCTTTATAACTAGACATAAACCAGATGCTAAAGGATGAGCGAGGTGGGTAGAAAAGGATGGAGAACAGTGTGACCTAAGTGACAAGGACAGGAATATACAGGTTTGAGGGCTGTGAAGAAACCAGCCTGACTAGAGGGGGAAGTGAGATGAGATAGGAGGAAGAAATAAAGTTATATACATAATGCAGAGCCCAATTTTAAAGGAGTGCTAAATGCAAGGTAAAGAATCTAAGTGTTAAAACCATATACAGGTACTCAATAAATACTGTCAGTTTACTTCATCTGACTTCTAATTTGTATGTTTCTTTTCCTGTTTGCTTCTGGGGCAGCTTATGAACAGTGAGAGTTTAAGTTGATTTTCCAGGCTGATGAAGTCTAAATAACAGTGAAGTCACTACAAGCCAGAAAAAGGGAGAAGGAAAAAGGCCCGTGGGAAGTATTGGGTACTAAGTCCTTAGTAGTTATCTCACCAGTTGTTATCTATACACAGTCACTCATTCATGCATACTCATGTTCTCAAAACATATGGAAAAGTGGTCATAAGCATTAGGACAGGTAATGAAACTGTATGTATAAGCTCATCATTATAAAAACAAACAACCAAAAAGATTAACATGTCCATAAGATACCTACATAACCAGCACCTACTGGAAATATATAAAATAATAATGGTAGTTATTTCTGGGTGTCAGAATTACAGATGATTTTAACTTTCTTCTTGCTCTGCTAACAAAACTCCAAGAAGGGTGATAAAACTTCTCTGGCCCCAAATAAGGAATCAAAAACCCAGTGAGAAAAGAGTAGGTGTGAGCAACACTTCAGATTTCATCGAGCGTTTTCACTTGCCAGGTCTCTCCTTCTACTTTAAATCGCAAACATGTGAGTGAATGTGTAATTTTTGCAGGGCAGAGAAGAGCATTAGTGAACCCCCAACAATTGAGGTTTAAATGGAAAAAAAGAAACATCGAGACTGACAGCTCTCTCCCATGGCCAACTACCAACTTCTCACCTGACTGAGGCTGAAAAGTATGCAGGTGCTTGAAGCTTCCCTCCAGCAGCCGAATGACATGCACAGACCCTTGATTTGATGCCACAAAGAGCTTCGTTGAATCCTCAGAAAACAAAATCTGAAGGGCAGAGCGAAGGAACGCTGGCATTTTGGAAACCTTGGGGGAACCAGTAACAAAAAATCAGAGAGAGAGAGAGAGAGAGAGAGAGAGAGAGAGAGAGAGAAGTTAGACCCAGAGCCCATCAAAAATAATCACAGTCAGGCTTAAATCATATGAATGCTTCCTGTCTCCAAGGAAGCCACTCAACCAAGGGCCTGGAACACAGACGTGCCTACTGTAACCTATCCACCCCCTTTGTCATCTCCTCAAAAGCCTAACCTTTACTGCCACTTTCTGGCATTTCCCTATTCTCCAAAAACATAATTTTAAATGGCAATAATAGACTGTTTTATAACAGGTTTCTCAAAATAGCTTTTCACGGAACAAGGATTCATATCCAGGACGTTTCCACTTCACAGAAAAATCAACCACTTATAAGGTTTCTTCTTATTCAACCAGGCTTGGGGTAATCACATACCCTTTGGAGGTTTATGTTGTCATGTTCATAATTCAAACGATAGAGAAAAAACCGAGAAGCTGTAGAATAGGCTATCCAACTTCCACATGGGGAGATACAGCTGCAGATAATGTTCTCAGGACCCTGGTAACATTAGGAAGCAGGATGAATAGTCAAGTAAAACTTCAGACAAGGTTCACTATAGCATGAATCCTCAAGCTACTGCCACTCTGAATGTATCCACAAATACCAACGCATAATCCTGACACTCATACACTATGTGTCACTATGATTATTTCAAAGGTAGAACATCTAAGTGGTGTGGCTTTGATTTCCAAAACCCAGAACAGAGGTCTCTGAATACTATGAGTTTATCTCAGCCCTTCGCATACTTCATGGGTAGCTTCATAATGAACCCTAACTTTAGAAACCTGAGCAAGGAGGCATTTAATGCAGTGAAGCTTTGGAGGCTCAGTGACTTGGGGACTGATTTTCTGTTTTGGTCAATGACAACCTGCTTTAAAGACCTGTAAGAAATATTAAGTGAAAAAATTTGCCTAACACCGGAAAAGTTTAGTGTAACATTTATGTAATTCAAAAAACTCAAAAAACATCTGAGTGTATGTAAGTACATATGTATACACACGTAAGTATTCTCACACACAGAAAAAGATCTAGAAGGGTATACAGCTAATCAATTAACAGTAATTATTGCAGGAGAGGGGACTAGTATTAAAGAGCTGGGCAAGGATATAAATTATTGATATTGTTTGAATTCTTCATAGTAAGACTGTATTCACAAATTATTTGTGCAATTAAAATAAAGATTTTTAAAAAGGAAGACAAAGTTGTTTGTATAGCATAGTCCCGATATTCTAGAAAGAAAGGATGTATACACATGCACGCATGGGTGAAAATTTTTTCTGAAAGAATATATAAGAAACCACTGTCAATGATCATCTCTGGCGGGGTGGGGGTAAGAATGAGGTTCATTTTTCATTGCATACTCTTTTGCATTATTTGAATTTTTAAAAACAATGCATGTTATTTTCATAATAATACCAAAAGAAGAAAAACGAATTTCTTGTATTCATTCATCCAATAAATTCTGAATGCCTGACTTACAATCATAGGAAACCCAGCTCTTTTGACATAGTACTTCATTCAAATAACTTCAGATTTGAAACAGTTTATGATGTCAACGAAGAAACCCTCAAAATTCAGAATGAGAAAAATGTTCTGGATTTCAGAGTCTGAACACACAGTTAAATTTCTTTACCTTTGTCTTGAGGTGAAGTAAGTGATCTGCATTTTTAGAGAGTGGAAGGGTATCCCCATTCTTTCCTGGAACAAGAAATACCTCTGACATTTTTCTTCCCAAAGAAAGGTTATTCATACATTTTTTCTTCTGAAGAGTCATTCCTGGGTAGAAAGAAATCTCTACCACTGGGAAATCAGAAAAACGTCTGACGTAGTAAGCTTACAGTTTGCTGGGGGTAAGTATACGAAGAGGAAAGCAGCGAGCACTTTCTTAGCTTCTACTTGGGTGCCCTGGATACGGCCTAGGGCACACCCCTATTTCTCTGAAGCCGCCTCCCACAGCCAGGCATGCAGGTGGATGGAAGTGAAGTTTGTGTGGCCTCGACTTCAACTTCATTTGTTCATTTTGGAGCCTAAAGCAAAAGCCTCTAACCTACTATAAAACAACAGGACCCAAACAGGTATGTCATACTTAAGGCCATGAGGCTGTCACCCTGGTAAGATCTGCACAACCTTCTTTTTCATGCAGGCCTGTCACGACCCCACATTAAAACCTGTCATTTTTCAACAGCCTGTTTTGATCCCAGTCTAGCCAGGGAGAACTTTGATTCCACTACCCTCAGCGCCACTATATCCTGCAGTGCACCAGACCGAACTGGAAACTTTCCACTGATGATCCAGTGTCCTGCTAATAATTTTAACACTCTGAGGAACGCCTCTGCTCTATGTAGTGGGTGGGAAACCGTAAGTTCAAAAGGACACAGACAAACCTACTTCCATTTTTCCACAAGCAGAATTTCAATTGCCATTTCTGGCTTCTATCTCCAGTTTTCTTATTGGAAAAAAACTTTCTCCCATCTTACCTGTTGCAACTGTGGATCCCAGTCGCCAAAGTTCCAAGTGATGAGCAAACTGGAAGAGGAGAAGCTGCTTCTTTTTTGCACAGGAAACGAGACGTCGCTGTATCCAAGAATCAAAAAGACATAAACAAGCCGGAGTCATCTATTGCCTCAGTACTGGATACAGCAGCAACACCTCAGAACATTTTTTACCGTTAAAATCCATTAACTTGATAAATATTTCCTAAGTACTACCATTCGCCAGGCACTGTCCTAGGATCTAAAAACATAGTGGTAAATAAAAACCTAGCTACTGCTCTCAAGCTTATAGTTTAAAGGGTTGACATAAAATTAAACAGGCAATTACGTTAAGTGTGCAAAGAATTTTAACACGGCTAAGCACAGTATGTAATGAAAAAAAGTAGAAAGGCCTCATGGCAGTAAAGACAGGAGCCCAGATGAGGCTCACTGGTAAAGAGTACTCAGGCAAAGAAGGTAGGGCAGGACGTTCCAAGCAGAGGGATGGCACAGGAAATAGCTCAAAGGGAAGAGAGCGTTAGAGGGAATAAAAAGGAGTCTTTCAGAACTGCCAGACTGAGTGCAGATGGGGGTGGGGATACTGCAAGTGCATGAGAACAGAGGTGAGGGAAGAGGCTGTCTTCTCCGGATCAAGACAGGTTTCATAAGCCATGCTAAGGAATTAGGTCTTTACGCTGAGGACAACAAGGACCAACAAAGGCATTTAAGCATGGAGGGATGAACAAAGTTGCTTTTTGAACGGATCAATGGAGAACAGGCTGGAATGACACAAATCTAAATAAAAGGAGACTGTTAACAAACTACTGTAAAGAAATCCAGAGGAGAAAAGACACTGACCCAAACTAGGTTAATGGCAGTGTAGACAAAGAGAAAGGGCTAGATTCAAGAGAGAACGAGGAGGTAGACTCAGTAAGGTTTACTGGTTGAATGGAATGTAGAAGTAGGTAGTGGGAAGAAGAGTTTCTAGCCTGGAAAGATGACTGATTTACCTAGAAAGGAACACTGGAAGCCTGGATTCTCCTGCTCCCACCCAGAATAATAAAAAGTCCAGGCTTAGACTTCCGTGGTGGTACAGTGATTGAGAATCTGCCTGCCAATGCAGGGGACACAGGTTCGAGCCCTGGTCTGGGAAGATCCCAGGAGCATGCCACGGAGCAACTAAGCCCATGCGCCACAACTACTGAGCCTGTGCTCTAGAGCCCATGAGCCACAACTACTGAGCCTGCGTGCCACAACTACTGAAGCCCGCGCACCTGGAGCCCGTGCTCTGCGACAAGAGAAGCCGCCACAATAAGAAGCCCGCGCACCGCAACAAAGAGTAGTCCCTGCTCGCCACAACTAGGGAAAGCCTGTGTGCAGCAACGAAGACCCCATGCAGCCAAAAATAAATAAATTTATTTTAAAAAATTAAAAACAAACAAACAAAATCCCCATAAACCACAGCTACTGGGAAAAGGGAATGATTTCCCCAGAAACTGAACTAGGAATGCTGCTTTAAATCTCTTGGCCCCTGTAACTATCTTTGCCAGAGGCTTGCCTTAGAAAGAGAAGGAAGAAAGAAGGTAACTACAGAAGGCCAACAGATCTGCCAAAGAAGAGTGAGCTGTGCTGTCTTATGGGACAGGCAGACCGAGAGATGAGGGCATGGTGGGCATTAGAGGATGATACTTACATGGGGAAAAGTGATTTTTCGGAGAGCAGCATCATAATTCTTTACCTCCACCTTCTCCATGAGAGGACGAATGACTAAGTGGGTGTCTGTGCCTGGAGCGGGAGGGAGAGGAGAAAAAATATCGGAATTAGAAAAAGTCCCACATGAAAATAACCACAGCTGGACAGAGTAATGAAGCAGCCCCGGCCAAGACTGAAACCCACCTCCAGATATCAGTGCTATGGGGCTGTGGGCCACAGCTCGCACGTCGTGAGTGTGATGCTGAAATGGCTTTGTCCGCACCCACTGCTTCTCACTGCTGTTGGAAGTCACAGAGACCAGCTGAAAATGGAACACTGTCCCCTCGGCTGTGCCCACCACGAAACTGTCTTCTTGCTGAGAAAGTAAATCATTAGGGAGGTACATTTGAGCAAAACAGGGCCCAGTTTGAAAAACATTCCCCGAGGTTTTCTGTCTGGGCAGCTTAGGGGGAAAACCTATGCCCAGAATTGGTTGCAGGGGTCTTTTTCCTCCAGAAGCTAACAATTCCATTAGGGGAGCAAGTTCGCGCATAGGTAACAAAGCGCCCCCTACTGACAAAATTAACAGTAAGTACTTCAAACTGTTAGTGTGCTTTCATATAACGCAAACCAGACCCCATTAGAATAGCAACAATATTGGGGAAAGGGGAGGGGTCGCAAAACTGGCAGTCAAAAGACTGAAGCTTAGAAAACCCTAAAATTCACTGTCCTCTTTTTAGAGACGAAGAAAGGGTGGGCTGAGGAGGGGAAGTGGCCTGATCAATATCACAAAGATTCAGGTTCCCTGGTCCCCAGTTTAAGGCTCTCTCTTGTCAGCATGTTGAGCACGAGGATTTCTGTCAGTTTTAAAAGGTCTTGCTGTGTCTACAACTACCTTTTAAAATTCCTCTATATCTCAAAACCATTTTCATTTTAACTTGTTTTTAAAAATGCACATAACTTTGAGTAAGAAAACAAAACAGGAGGCTTGATAGGGTAGTGAGAAAAATCAGAAACCTGGATCAGTAGTTAACCAATCAAACAGTGTAAAGAGTAGGTGAGCCAGTCAAGAAAAGTGAGATGTCTGAACACACGTGAGCATGTAGCTGCCATCAACTACACACTGACTGTGCTAGAAACGTTGTATGTCATAGCATCTCTAATCCTTCAATAACCTGCAAGGTTAAGTATCATCTGTCCTATCAGGAGAAACTATAAAAGACTGAAATGAGCATAACAAGTACTGGTGTCCTTGTCTGGTGAGCCCTTTGATTGTCCTAGAGCTACTTTACAACTCCATAAATTGTAAAAAAACTGAGAGTGATGCAAAAGATTCTCTTGCATAGAGATGCAAAAGAATTTTGCTTGGTAGAATGCAGCTGATGATTGTCCTGTGGACACTGAGTCCTGCAACAATTTGTAAATCATTTCAGCATTCCTGATGGCCTTACATAACTGTGTTCTTTGATTTCTCCCTTAGAATTGCTTGTAACTTACTGGTTCCCTCATTAGTTAATGAGTTACAGAAAATCTCTGACATACTTCCATTTCATGTTTGGATGAGTTATGATTTTACCCTTTTTCCCCCCAATCATCATTTAATAGCCCTTTACACAGATAAGGAAACTGGAACTTCAAGAGTTTACCTGTCTGTCAGTTTACAGACGTGTATGTGCCGCCAGAGCCTTTGCTCCGGGCACAGGCCTCTCCCTCACCTCCTCTAAGGATACTACTATTTGAAAACCATTAGCCTAAGGCAAAAGTGGAAATACTGAGCTGCTTAGGAATTCACACGCTCTCTCCATCACCTCCACTAAACAGTTCAAGTGGCTGTTTGCTCAAAGTACTACCTACAGAGAAGAACTGGGAAGGGAGGCCTCTCACTCCACATTCTCTTTCCCTGAGGTGGAATCATAAAATAACAGAAAAGCAAACAAAAGAAAAGGGCTCTCTAGGGGTGCAACAGGAATGAAGCAAGGGAAAAACAGACCTGGGGGGGCGCAAGTGCACGCACGCGCGCGCGCGCGCACACACACACACTAACTTAATCAAAGAGTGGCTGCTTCACACGGAACAAAATATCTCAGGACTGACCTCTAAATGAAGGCAAATGTTCCCTACAACTCCCTGCAGGAATCAGTACTTGCCTACTTGATGGAGGTGAAAAGCCTCTAAGAAGATCAAAGGACTGGGTGTTTGCCACAATTCACTCTTTAGTCAATGAGAAACCACTGAAAAGAAATCTAAATATAAACCATCTGTTCTGGCAAGAGAGTATGGAGAAAAGCCTCGAAATTAGGACTGGTGTCAAAAGAGATGTGAAAATGGCAATAGCACACTCGCTGTGCCAGACACTCTACTTAGCACTTTACAAGCACAACCCATTTAATCTTTCCTCAGACGCCATGCAGCCTGTATTACTAACCTCCTTGTTCTCACAGAGGAAGAAACTGAGACTTAGAAAGAAGCAACTTGCCCAAGGAAGACATGTAGCTATTAAGTGGTATGACTGGGATTCAAACCCAAGTCTGCCCAACTCCAGAGTTTGTGATAAGCCTTTTTGAGGACTGGAATTTGTACAATTGCATGTTTCAACTGAAAAAAAAAAAAAAAAAAGTACCACAATCCCTTGCTTCTCAGGCACACATTTTCCCACATCTTAACATCTCTGAGATCAAAATATCAAAAATCTGTCAACCTGTGTTATGTGACATCTTCAGATAAAGAATGAACATCAAAACTTGCAGAGTACGGATTTCCCTCGTGGTCCAGTGGTTACGAATCCACCTTCCAATGCAGGGGATGCGGTTTGATCCCTGGCTGGGGGACCAAGATCTCACATGCCGTGGGGCAACAGAGCCCACGCGCCACAGCTAGAGAGAAGCCCGCACCGCAACTAGAGAAGGCTGCATGCCACAATGAAGAGCCTGTGTGCCGCAAGGAAAGATCCCATGCGCCTCAAGGAAAGATCCCGCAGGCCATGATGAAGATCCCACACGCAGCAATTAAGACCCGATGCAGCCAAATAATAATAAAACAAAACAAAACAAAAACAACTTGCAGAACAGTTGTCAAAAGCCTACAAGAAGATCTTGGGACTATATTGGAGCATCTTCTACCAACACTTGGATGGCTGGGAGGCATGTGTGAGAAACATGGACCCCAATAACTGAGTTCAAGTGATTCAGAGTTCAACTCTGAACGTGAGCAAGTTCTAGGAATACCCTAATCATTTTATTTCACACATACTTTCCTTTTTATATATGCGTAAGAGTGATATAACAAAAAACTTTGGTTTAAGTCTCAAGAAGCTCTTCAATAAGTAAAATATAAATTTTATGTTTAAAAAAGCATTGTGTCAGTTTATATTATAAAAGCTTATATTATGTGCTTATAAAATATGAATTTTACATTTAAAAAACCACTCTGTCATAGTTTAATAAAAGTACTTCTTCTTTCCCATGATAACAAAATTATGACATGTTACAATCATTTGTATCTAAGACTTAATGCAATAGAGTAATATAGGCACAAGGTAGAAGATCAGACAGTATAAAGTGGTACACAGTACAAGTTATACCTGTCTTCCACCTACCCCCAAAAAACTTTCTTCCAGAAACTGTCATTATTTGCATTTTCAATATTTCCAGAGATATTCTATGTATATACTAGCAAAACTGTATACACATAGAATATGTTTCTTTTCTTTTCTCTTTTTTTTTAGCCATGCCATGCAGCATGCAGGATCTTAGTTCCCTGACCAGGGACTGAACCCAAGTCCCCTGCAATGGAAGCGCTGAGTCTTAACCATTGGACCGCCAGGGAAGTCCTAGAATATCTCATATATAAATATCTAATATATAAATCTCTACCTTTCCTTATTATACACTATATTATACACTGTAATACTGTTCTGCTTTTTCCCCTTACCAATATATCCTAGAAATGGTTCCACAGCAATAAATATACATCTTCTTTGGTCTTTGAACAGGTGCATAATCCTTAAATAATTATACTTTAAATAGTACTAAATTTAATAATTAAGTCTTACTGTCTAATAATTACAACCATTTTGGATCAAAACTCTATTTTATTTATTTATTTATTTATTTTTGTGTTATGCAGGCCTCTCACTGTTGTGGCCTCTCCCGTTGCGGAGCACAGACTCTGGACGCGAAGGCTCAGCGTCCATGGCTCACGGGCCTAGCCGCTCTGCGGCATGTGGGATCTTCCCAGACCGGGGCACAAACCCGTGTCCCCTGCATCGGCAGGTGGACTCTCAACCACTGTGCCACCAGGGAAGCCCCAAAACTCTATTTTAAAAGGAGAATTGGGCTTCCCTGGTGGCGCAGTGGTTGAGAGTCCGCCTGCCGATGCAGGGGACACGGGTTCGTGCCCCGATCCCGGAAGATCCCACATGCCGCGGAGCGGCTGGGCCCGCGAGCCATGGCCGCGGAGCCTGTGTGTCCGGAGCCTGTGCTCCGCAACGGGAGAGGCCACAGCAGTGAGAGGCCCGCGTACAGCAAAAAAAAAAAAAAAAAAAAAAAAAAAAAAAAAAAAGGAGAATTCCTCCCACTCACTTAAACCTTGACTTCTATTATAGTTTATATGTGACATCTACATGTTTTATAGGGCTTTAGCACTAACAAATTGTTCTCATGGAAAAACTGTGGAATGGGATAGGAACATTTTACAGGCAAGAAAAGCAAGCAGGAGTGATCTCTATACTAGACACACTTAAGTAAGAAAATAACACTCAAACTAATTACGTAAAGATAAAAGATCTAGTCAACAAACCTCAAAGCTCAGAGAGACAAATATCATATAATATCGCTTACATGTGGAATCTAAAAAAATGGTACAGATTAACTTATTTACAAAACAGAAACAAAATCGCAGATGTAGAAAACAAATTCATGGTTACGGGGTGGGAGAGAAGCGGGGGTGGGGATGATAAATTGGGAGACTGGGATTGACGTAGACACACTACTATATATAAAACAGATAACTAGTAAAGACCCAGTGTATAGCATAGGGAGCTCTACTCAATACTCTGTAATGACTTATATGGGAAAAGAATCTAAAAAAGAATGGACATATGTGTATGTACAACTGATTCACTTTGTTGTACAGCAGAAACTAACACAACATTGTAAATCAACTATACTCCAATAAACATTAAAAAAAAAAAAACTCAAAATCACTTCCTGTGCCTCACTGCTAAAATATCCAAAGGTTTCTGATTAAGAATTCATGTTACAAGATGGCAAGAGGCACACATGTTCAATACAAATCTGCTTTAACTCCTATACAAATAGGAGAAAAATCAGTAGTGTCGAAATCACTATAAAATTACCTTCTAATGTTCCAAGATAGGAAGCAGAACAGTCAGGCAGAGAGAGGAAATAGCACTTCTCAAGACTCTTCTAGAATACTTGTGCCCTATCTACAATCAGACGGGGTTAACTGGGGACAGGGAGTGTCTGAAGAAAACCTCTCTGCTAACTAATCGTTTAGAGAATATTCTCTAACTAACTGTTGGAGAATAAGTGTTCAGGAAAATTGTGTGGGTTTTCAGATGCATTGTCCTAAACTCAATCTTCCTCCACTACAACATTCAGGATTAGGGAACAGTGTCTGTGGCACACCACTGACATGGCCTGCTCTACTCATGCCCCAGGTTGTACAGGAACTGCTCAAACAGGGACTATACTCACATCAGATATGGCAATGGACTGCACGTCAGCATTTGCGATGAGATGATTCTTTACAAGGGTCCCTGTAGCTGAGTCCCAGAACTGCACCTTCCCAGCAGAGTCCACACTTATGACGGTGCCATCGGACAGGAAGGCCACGCCCCATATGATACACTTCCGCTTAGACACACCCATATACTGCCTATCCACGAGCATCTTATGAATAGCGCTCCCTGAAAAAGAAAGCAAAGCCCACATGTGAATGGCACTTATTTCGCCTCAGTCTTCAGAAGCTGCCTGTGGTAGGCATCTTGTAAGTCAGCTGCCTGAGCACAGACCACAGAGCGCCAGTAAATAGTGGTTATGGTGAACTCAGTTTTGGAACACCAAAATGGTTCCCTGAAGAAGGAGGGCAGCGGTGGGGGGGTGCAGACAAAAGGAATTTTTGGTGGAGACGTGAAATGGAAACGAGACATTTGAGGCTTCACTGAAAAGCAGCCAACTGCACACACACATTACACTCTGCTCCCTTCCAAATCCCCCTGAGAAAGGGAGAGAAGACAATAGGGCCAAAATTTGGGGAACTGGAAAGCAGACACGGAGTAGTAACCGACTTAGTAGAGCCCTAAAACTAAGTCCCAAATCAGCAGTAGGAAAAGCCAAGAAACCACCTGATTTATACCATGGAATCCTCGGAAGACTCAGCAACTGGTGACTCCAGATAGTCTGGAAACAGAGGTGACGCATGGAACACAGATTAAGTGAAATGATATAATCTGTATTGAGAACACCAGCTTTCTTCTTAGAATGCTGATGGCTGGACTTGTTATCACCAGGCAGGAGAAGAAAAAACATCTCTGAGAAATATGACCAGCGTAAGAGAAGAGATCTAAAGAGCCTGTCTTGAGAGCATCCCCAAACTAACAGTCCAGCCAGACCATTCCTCAATGAAGCTCAGATGTGGTCAGCACCACTCGTGTGGTGATGAGAGGAACCTCTAGACACGGGAGGAAAGCCTCAATATGAAAGGCAGAGGCCCGACATACGACCAGAAAAAAATAAACAACAAGGTGGGAAAAAGCCAGGGTGAAGAACACTTCACAAATATTACTATGAATAGTCTTGGAGAAGAGTTAGTATACTGTATAATGAAACAAAAAAAGAATGCTGTAAAAAAGAACATTCAGGAAACAAAAAAGAACTCTGGAAATGAATGGCAGAAATGAGAACCTCGATAAAAGGACTGAAAGATAAAAATGACAAACTCTCCCAGGAAGCAGAGTAAGAAGTTAGAGATGAAAAATAACAAGGGGGGAAAAGAAAAAACGCAAGAAAGAAAATTAGAAGAGCCAACATTCCAGTAATAAAATTCCAGAAAGGAGAAAATGGAGAGAAACTCCTTGACAAAATAATTGTAAGAATTTTCCTCAGAAATGAAAAACATGGGTTTCTGGATTAAAGGAACCTACCAAGTTGTCCAATAAAATTGATGTTAACAGATCCACACAACAAGAAACATAATTATTACATTTCAGAACAGTAAAGATAAAGGGAAGATCTTAAAAGCTCCCAGGAAAAACCAACCACAAAAACCTACATAAAGGATCTACTCTCAGAAAGGCATCAGTGTCCATAACAATACTAGAAGCTGGACGACAGTGGAACCACGGCTTCAAAATTCTAAGGAAAAATAATTTCCAACCTAGAATTCTTTCCCAGAAACCCTTTCTCAGGATCCATCAAACAAAGTGATAAACTAAGAAAGTGAATGACTTGGCAACAGGGAACTCTACTGGAGAAAAAAGCAAAGGGGATCTCCAGAATGGTTGAAAAACCAGAGTTCAAGATCTCAGAGTTGTGCAGTAGGCCCAGAAACTGGCTCCACTAAGCTGGAGCAGGGCAGAAGGCTCTGGGAGAGAATCCTTCAAGGAGATAAAAGTGATAGAAAGCAAACCAGATGTGGGAATTCCCTGGCGATCCAGTGGTTAGGACTTGGCGCTTTCACTGCAGGGGCCCAGGTTCAATTCCTGGTGGGGGAACTAAGATCCCGCAAGCTGCGTAGTGTGGCCAAAAGAAACCAAAACAAACAAACAAAAAAAACCAGAAAAAAACCCCAGATGTAGCTGAACCTAAATCATACAACTGGAAGAATGTGGAGATGAATTAGTGATGTATGTGTATATATATATATATATATATATATATATATATATATATCAATCACACACACACACACACACACACACACACACACACACACACGAGAGAGAGGGACAGAGACGGACACTCAGCATTAACAAAAAGCATACAGGAAAGGAAAAGAAATTTACTATACAAGTTGTATCTATATAGTCTAAGAATAAAAACATCAACTGCTAATCTGAACAAAGTTAGAACATAACCATACTGGGAGGATCAGGAGGAAATATTGCTACATGTGGCAAAGGGCAGAGAAAGAGGGTTAAATAGTGGAAGTCAATAAATAATGGGCTAAAACTGAAAAAAATAAAATAAAGCATTTTAAGCATACTATGTATAGCATAAAGATAAATACCAAAAGAATTAGCTAAGAGTTGCAGGTGGCTGCCTTTGAGGAGTGGGAGAAGGGATATAGGGGGACTCCTGCTTTTTTGTAACAAGCCTTAAGGAATTCTTTGACTATAAGCATATATAACTGATAATAAAAAACTTGCTCAAGCACTAAGGAAAAAGAAAAAGGTGACATGCCTGCCCTGTGTTTCCTCTCATCTTAGCGGGGAGTACAGACACAGCCACCTAACAAGTTGAAGTCAGTCTCCTCACTGAAGGAATCCATCAGCCAACTCTCTAGGCCAAGGACAGAGGAAGCACGTTGTTCTCTATCTTTCTGATCTCAAGTCTCACCAACTATGTTACCAAGATCTTACGTTCCTCAAATACAGACACCCACTTTTACAAAGAACTGGTATATATAAATAGGTATTCTACTGATTGCTCATAGTAAATGTCTCACTGGTTGAGGGCAAATTTTAGTGTGAATTCTTATGATGAAAAATACTGTATTCCATTGAAGAACCAAGATTCCCCTAAAAGCAGCAGTAGTAATCCAAGAAAGAAGTGAGATTCATGGTGACATCTCAGAAGGTTCATGAAAGCATACGGTCACAAGCTTTTAGAAACCCAGAAATGTGACTCTGACAAACAAGACCCACACCCCCAATGAACTGAGAAAAACAGTCACCTGATTTGACATCAAACACACTAATGTAGTCTACGGAGCCAGCTGCAATGTGGGTACCAGTGGGATGCCAGCTGAGGCTCAGGATTCGACCTTGGGAGTTGTACAACAAAAGAGAAAGTGACATACGCATAAATATACAGCAAAGGGTAACTGAGTTCTCCTTCCACAAAGATCTACAGGGCTAGCGTTCTATAGTCTTAAAGTTCATCTACTGCACTCTTGCGAAGGACTGTTCTGTAACAGGTGAGAGACAACTTTGCCCTGGGACCCATGATGACATATTTGATACTTACTTTTAATAATGGATAAATGGTTGATGGGAGTGTAGATAAGCACAACCTTTTGAAGGTGATCTGGTAAGTAACCTACCAAAATTTAAATGTGCAAATTTGGCATGGTAGTTGCAGTGGGAATTTAACAAAAAAGAAATATTTACAGGAATGCCCAAGTGTGCATAAGAATGTTCATTACAGTACTGGCTATGGTAGTAAAAACAGAATTAGTATCCATCAATAGGGGTTTGGTTGAATAAATTATGGGACACCAGGAAATGAAATGCCATGCAGACTGGCATGACCGACACAGAAAGACGTCTGTGATACATCGAATGAAAAAATAAGCTGAAAAACAAGTGCAAGCACTCCTGTGAATGTATTTGTCTATCTGAATATACAAAAAAGTCTAGATTAGTTCCAAAATGTTGTCTAGAGAGTGAAATGAGACACGTACTTTCTCTTTCACACTTGGCTAAATGCATGAAATTTTTACCAAGCATTATATCACCTTTGTAATTAAAAAAAGAACACCTAGGAGACATTAAAAACAATACAGGGATCTGATTAGCAGAGGATAAATATTACTATTGGATACAGAGAACACATCAGACACTACTCTCTAGAAAAGGAGTCAGGGCGGGATAGGGAGGGTGGGAGGGAGACGCAAGAGGGAGGAGATAATATGGGGATATATGTATATGTATAGCTGATTCGCTTTGTTATGAAACAGAAACTAACACATCATTGTAAAGCAATTATACTCCAATAAAGATGTTAAAAAAAAAAAAAAGTGGATAATAGAAAAGGAGTCAGCAAACTCTGGCCCAAAGGCCAGATTGGGGTCACCACCTGTTTTTGTAAATGAAGTTTTACCAGAGCACAACCGTGAGCATTTGTTAAGTATTATCTAGGGCAACTGTGGTGCTATAATGACAAGAGTTGGCAGAGACTATGTGGCCTGCAAAGCCTACAATATTTACTAGCTGGTGTCTTCACAGAAATGGTTTGCCAGCCTCTGTTCTGGATGTCAGTGTCAGTCAGTCCAGGTGGAACAGGGGAAATTGTTTATAAAATTCCCCCAATCAACTTGAAAGTACTAGCAGAACTGAGAACCACAGCTCCTAAAGAAAAATCCGAGTTTTGAGACTTTATGCACGTTTGTTAAAACTTCACAAAAATAAGTGAGAACTAACAAACTGATTTACACAGAAACACTCGCTTTCCTACTTTGGATTGCTAGTTTCCTGTATTATTACTTAACCAGGCAATCACGGCTATGCTACACAACGGAGCAGACCTGAGCTAAGAATAGCATCGAGCACATACGCTGCACTCACAGAAAGTTAGCATATAGATAAGATATTACCTGGACCCATGGGGAAATATCCCATCCCCAGTGGCACAGAAATATAACTTCTTGTTAAGACTACTCACTGCCTCACCACAAATAACCCTTACTTTTCTGACGATCAAAATTTCTTTCAAACTGGATTTTGTCTGGGGTGATCTGAAATAGTTTCACAGATCCATCTTCACAGCCAACCTATTATGGAAAAGGGGGTAGAAAATAAAGAAAGCATTTTGTAGAACTAAATATATATATTTACAAATATATACATTTCCTCCTTCAAGCTAACAACTTGTTCTGAAAGAGAAAATAGTTTGTGAGAGGGAAAAAGTACTGGTAGCAAGAAACTGGTAGTGTGTTCCTGGCAGTCTTCAGTGTCCTAGCCAGAAAGCAGTCCAATTAGTGGCCCAATTTTCTGGTGGCATCTTTAGGATTCTCTATGTATAGTATCATGTCATCTGCAAACTGTGACAGTTTTACTTCTTCTTTTCCAATTTGTTCCTTTTATTTCTTTTTCTTCTCTGATTGCCGAGGCTAGGACTTGCAAAACTATGTTGAATAATAGTGGCAAGAGTGGACATCCTTGTCTTGTTCCTGATCTTAGAGGAAATGCTTTCAGTTTTTCACCATTGAGAATGATGTCTGCTGTGGGTTTGTCGTATATGGCCTTTATTATGTTGAGGTAGGTTCCCTCTATGCCCACTTTCTGGAGAGTTTTTATCACAAATGGGTGTTGAACTTTGTCAAAAGCTCTTTCTGCATCTATTAAGATGATCATATCATCATTTTTCTGCTTTAATTTGTTAATATGGTGTATCACATTGATTGATTTGCGTATATGGAAGAATCCTTGCATCCCTGGGATAAATCCCACTTGATCATGGTGTATGATCCTTTTAATGTGTTGTTGGATTCTGTTTCCTAGTATTTTGTTGAGGATTTTTGCGTCTATATTCATCAGTGATATCGGTCTGTAATTTTCTTTTTTTGTAGTATCTTTGTCTGGTTTTGGTTATCAGGGTGATGGTGGCCTCAAAGAATGAGTTTGGGAGTGTTCCTTCCTCTGCAATATTTTGGAAGAGTTTGAGAAGGATGGGTGTTAGCTCTTCTCTAAATGTCTGATAGAATTCACCTGTGAAGCCATCTGGTCCTGGACTTTTGTTCGTTGGAAGATTTTTAATCACAGTTTCAATTTCATTACTTGTGTTTGGTCTGTTCATATTTTGTATTTCTTCCTGGTTCAGTCTTGGAGATTATACCTTTCTAAGAATTTGTCCATTTCTTCCAGGTTGTCCATTTTATTGGCATAGAGTTGCGTGTAGTAGTCTCTTAGGATGCTTTGTATTTCTGCGGTGTCTGTTTTAACTTCTTTTTCATTTCTAATTTTATTGATTTGAGTTCTCTCCCTCTTTTTCTTGATGAGTCTGGCTAATGGTTTATCAATTTTGTTTATCTTCTCAAAGAACCAGCTTTTAGTTTTAGTTATCTTTGCTATTGTTTTCTTTGTTTCTATTTCATTTATTTCTGCTCTCATCTTTATGATTTCTTTCCTTCTGCTAACTTTGGGTTTTGTTTGTTCTTCTTTCTCTAGTTCCTTTAGGTGTAAGGTTAGATTATTTGAGATTTTTCTTGTTTCTTGAGGTAGGATTGTATAGCTATAAACTTCCCTCTTAGAACTGCTTTTGCTGCATCCCATAGGTTTTGGATCGCTGTGTTTTCATTGTCATTTGTATCTAGGTATTTTTTGATTTCCTCTTTGATTTCTTCAGTGATCTCTTGGTTATTTAGTAACGTATTGTTTAGCCTCCATGTGTCTGTGTTTTTTATGTCTTTTTCCCTGTAATTCATTTCTCATCTCATAGCGTTGTGGTCAGAAAAGATGCTTGATATGATTTCAAGTTTCTTAAATTTACTGAGGCTTGATCTGTGACCCAAGATGTGATCTATCCTGGAGAATGTTCCGTGTGCACTTGAAAAGAAAGTGTAATCTGCTGTTTTTGGATGGAATGTCCTATAAATATCAATGAAATCTATCTGGTCTATTGTGTCATTTAAAGCTTGTGTTTCCTTATTTATTTTCATTTTGGATGATCTGTCCATTGGTGTAAGTGAGGTGTTAAAGTCCCCCACTATTATTGTGTTACTGTCTTTTATAGCTGTTAGCAGTTGCCTTATGTATTGAGATACTCCTATGTTGGGTGCATATATATTTATAATTGTTATATCTTCTTCTTGGATTGATCCCTTGATCATTATGTAGTGTCCTTCCTTGTCTCTTGTAACATTCTTTATTTTAAGGTCTATTTTATCTGATATGAGTATTGCTACTCTGGCTTTCTTTTGATTTCCATTTGCATGGAATATCTTTTTCCATCCCCTCATTTTCAGTCTGAATGTGTCCCTAGGTCTGAAGTGGGTCTCTTGTAGACAGCATATATATGGGTCTTGTTTTTGTATCCATTCAGCAAGCCTGTGTCTTTTGGTTGGAGCATTTAATCCATTCACGTTGAAGGTAATTATCGATATGTATGTTCCTATGACCATTTTCTTAATTGTTTTGGGTTTGTTTTTGTAGGTCCTTTTCTTCTCTGTGTTTCCCACTTAGAGAAGTTCCTTTAGCGTTTGTTGTAGAGCTGGTTTGGTGGTGCTGAATTTTCTTAGCTTTTGCTTGTCTGTAAAGTTTTTGATTTCTCCATTGAATCTGATTGAGATCCTTGCCAGGTAGAGTAATCTTGCTTGTAGGTTCTTCCCTTTCATAACTTTAAGTATATCATGCCACTCCCTTCTGGCTTGTAGAGTTTCTGCTGAGAAATCAGCTGTTAACCTTATGGGAGTTCCCTTGTATGTTATTTATCGTTTTTCCCTTGCTGCTTTTAATAATTTTTCTTTGTCTTTAATTTTGGCAAATTTAATTACTATGTGTCTCAGCGTGTTTCTCCTTCGGTTTATCCTGTATGGGACTCTGCGCTTCCTGGACTTGGGTGGGTATTTCCTTTCCCATGTTAGGGAAGTTTTTGACTATAATCTCTTCAAATATTTTCTCTGGTCCTTTCTCTCTTCTCCTTCTGGGACCCCTATAATGCGAATGTTTTTGCGTTTAATGTTGTCCCAGAGGTCTCTTAGGCTGTCTTCATTTCTTTTCATTCTTTTTTCTTTATTCTGTTCCGCAGCAGTGAATTCCACCATTCTGTCTTCCAGGTCACTTATCCGTTCTTCTGCCTCAGTTATTCTGCTATTGATTCCTTCTAGTGTAGTTTTCATTTCAGTTATTGTATTGTTCATCTCTGTTTGTTTGTTCTTTAATTCTTCTAGGTCTTTGTTAAACATTTCTTGCATCTTCTCGATCTTTGCCTCCATTCTTTTTCCGAGGTCCTGGATCATCTTCACTATCATTATTTTGAATTCTTTTTCTGGAAGGTTGCCTATCTCCACTTCATTTAGTTGTTTTTCTTGGGTTTTATCTTGTTGCTTCATCTGGGACATAGCCCTCTGCCTTTTCATCTTGCCTCTTTCTGTGAATGTGGTTTTTGTTCCACAGGCTGCAGGTTGTAGTTCTTCTCGCTCCTGCTGTCTGCTCTCTCGGGGGGTAAGTCTTAAGTCTGTGCTCAAAATTTTTTTGAGAAACACTGGAAAAACATGGTTCCACAAGTTGACTTGTAGAAGGACCTATCAGAAGTTTTGATATACTAACTTGTGTTGTGAATCTACAGGAGGATTTATTACGCCGTATTTCTGAAACAAAATTTACCGTAAAACACAAGGTACAACAAAACAAAAAACAGTTTCTACATCTCCCAATTCCAAAGAACACAGTTTGGGAAATTCTAAACCAAACTGAAACCTCTGGTTTCATAAATGAATCAACGAGGTCCAAAGTAGCAGCAGAAAGAGTGCCAAAGGACAAGAGATTTTTAAATCCCCAATAAGAACCCCAATCTTGTATCTTGTATTGGAATCCAAATACAATTGCTTGCTTGGTTGCTGGAATCCAGCTCAGACTGGAGTTGCTACATGCTATAATACAATTTCACCTTCCTATGAACATAGGGAAGCAAGTTTAAGTGGGCACAAGAGAAATCTTGGTTTGAATTACCAATAGTTGCTTACTGACCAAAAGTTGAGAGCCATTGGGGCTGGCAGCCATGCTCCAAATGGGTCCTCCAAAGGCATCCATAGCATACTTGATGTTTAACGCCTGCAAATCATACTCAATAATCTCTCCATTGAGTCCAGCACTAAACAGTCGCTGTCCATTTGCCCAGCACAGAGCTTCTGTAGCCCGAGACTCATGACCTGGGAAAAACTACAGAAACACCATAACTTTTCAACCCACCACGAATTCATCAGCTACTAGCACTGAGTGGTTACACGCAAAAAGGTGAAAATCAAAATGCCTCTCTAGAAATAACTAGTGTGGGTTTTACACTATCTGAAGATCATGTTACTGCTATTTTCATTTTTTTCAGGTTCACATTTTAGTTACTTATACAATTGGTTTTGTTTCTTTTACTAGGACTTATTCTGCAAAACCTTTTCAGACAATAAAGTTTCAGACAATCCAGTTTGTATCTGATGTATCTAATTTTTAAAAATCATCGCAATTACCTTGATTGATTTCAAAAGGTGTACACATGTCAAAAGTTACCAATACATACACTTTGAATACGTGTTGCTTATTGTGTCAATTTCACCAATTAAAAGCTGTTTAAAAAATTAAAATAAACAAAGGCAGCTCACTCCAGCTTTTCATCAAGTCTCAGATTTCTAAGTGTTTTCTTAGCACTCAAAAAGCATTCATACTATCAAGGAATTTTATTCTTTTTTTTTTTTTTTTTTGCAGTACGCGGGCTTCTCACTGCTCTGGCCTCTCCCATTGCGGAGCACAGGCTCCGGACACGCAGGCTCAGCGGCCATGGCTCACGGGCCCAGCCACTCCGCGGCATGTGGGATCTTCCCGGACCGGGGCATGAACCCATGTCCCCTGCATCGGCAGGCGGACTCTCAACCACTGCGCCACCAGGGAAGCCCAGGAATTTTATTCTTTTTTTTTAGGAATTTTATTCTTATATCTGCTTGATAAAAAAGGGAATGAGGAGGTATAATTTTTCCTATCTGAACTTGAAAAGGCAAAATATTCATTAATTAAGTGGCTTGCCCAAAGGGCCAAAGTCAACGACATGAAGACAATGTGGGTCTCCTTACTCCTAGGCACTACTCTTCACTCTCAGAGATACAATGTTTTCTTGTTCTGAGAGTGATCACCAGAGCTAAGCAATCTTCAATAGAAGGGAAGGGAACATGGAGAAAGTGGAAGACTAGACTGAATTAATTGTTCAAAAAAAAAAAAAAAAAACAACAGATGGGAGAGGAAAATAAGAGGTACTAGGTAAAGACGAGTTGACTTATTCATTCAACATGTATTAACTAAGCAGTGTCTTTGTACTAGGCACTTGCTAAATGTTGGGAATACAGCCATGAATATCACTGACAAGGTCCTTGTTTTCATAAAATTTGAAGTTCAGCAAGGAAGAAGACATTAAACAAATACATATGAACTATTATAAAATTACAATTATCATAAATGACAAGAAAAATCACAGGATGCGGGCTTCCCTGGTGGCACAGTGATTGCGAGTCCGCCTGCCAATGCAGGGGACACGGGTTCGTGCCCCGGTCCGGGAAGATCCCACATGCCGCGGAGCGGCTGGGCCTGTGAGCCATGGCCACTGAGCCTGCGCATCCGGAGCCTGTGCTCCACAACAGGAGAGGCCACAACAGTGAGAGGCCGCATACCGAAAAAAAAAAAAAAAAAAAAAAAAATCACAGGATGCAACAAGCATGTACCACAGCACGTTTTTCATTCTATGGAATGTGACTCATTTGTGGTAACCAGCAATTTCTTAACTCCTATTAGAGCTTCAGGGATCAGCTCAGTAAGTCAGCTCTTTCCAGGAATCCTAAACCCACCTCATCAGAGAAGGCACCTCTCCACTAAGATTCTATGCCTCTGCTTAGGTCTATCATAAAATTTGCCACACTGTTTGGAAACTGTATACTCGTCTTTCCCGCACTGGATTTTGAACTCCTTGAAGGTAGGTCCTCTGACATTCATCTTAATGCCTAATACTTGCCACTCAGTCATTTAGAAACATTTACAGAGTGCCTAAATTCCAAGTACTAAGCTGCTGGGCACTGCATTCATTCATTTTTCCTTCTATTCATCTATATCATGGTGCCTAGGGCATGTAAGGCACTCAGTAAATGTGAACTGAATTATTTTGTTGCACTTGAAATCAGTAATCACTGCCTTTGAAAAATATGCTGCTGTAACAGCCCTTTGCATACACCCAAATGGTACTTTACCTAATTTAAAATCTTTATTTCCAAATATAAGGCATATAAATCTACCTTCTCTCAGACAGATGAACTTAGGAATCCATCTTCCTGATATCACATCACCAAAATGTTTGATATTAAAATGTCTCATCATTTTTTCTGAATTGACAATGAAATGGGTGCTGACACTTATAGCAGGAAATGCCACTTTACCAAAGTTACAATGGTGCAGAGACTGATATGAAGCAGTGGTCTTGACAATTTCCCTTCTTATTGTTGCCCAACAGATCTAGCAAACCTTAGTTTCCAAATGACAGTGAGCACCACAATTCCTAGGTAGGATCTTTCTAACCAACATCACACAGAACAAAACTCTAAGCGCATCGTTCAGACAAGAGGTTGCATATTTGTTATGTGGTTCTAAACAACTCCGGAGAGAGTGGGGGACAGTTACTTTCTTTTGATCTCTTTGAATACAAAAAACATAGATTTGGCAGAATTGAACTTCAGAAAAAAATTAACATCAAAAACACCAAATCAGGCTCCCAAATGACTTACTTTCTCCTGAAAGTAGTTTGCTGACAAATTATAAATTTCCACAGTGCCATCTGTTCGTGAGACAGCCAATCTGTTTGACTGGTTATTGTAAGCCACACAGCGGATCCCTGATGGAACATAATTAAAGAAACGTACTCGATGGACCTTAAATTCACCCATTCCTAGGGGGGCAAGAAAAGAATCATTGTTAAACAGCAGTATGTCACACCTCATGTTTCTTACTACCACTATTCTAGGTGGAAGACTCCAACTATATCTCATCGAGGTTCATTTCTTTTTTTTTCACTTTTTTTTTTTTGTAGGGGGCCACGCCGGGCAGAATGTGGGGTCTTAGTTCCCCAACCAGGGATGGAACCCGAGCCCCCTGCATTGGAAGTGCCGCTTCTTAACCACTGGACCGCCAGGGAAGTCCGACGGAGGTTCATTTCTAAATTTCCAACTAATGATGCTTTCATGGCCCATAAAGAATCTATCAAACAGTCTCCAGAAGCTCAGGATTCTTTAGCAACAAAATTAAAAGATCAACACATACAGCATCACCCAGACTGCCAGCAATCCTGACAACTGCCTGAAGGAAGTGGTCCAGAAAAAGAGGGGTGAGAATTTAAAACGTGATCTTAGAGCAGAAGACTGAATATAACCTCATTCTCTAACTGGGAGTGAGCACTTGAACGGAGTCACATGGAGCTGACCGGATGTATTAGACGCAGAACTAAGGTCTCCTTTGTATTTTGTGTGTGAGGTTTCTGGGGGTGGGGGTGGTGAAGAGGAGGATAAATACCACGACCACTCTAAAGAAGCAAGAAATGTGGATAGTCTAAAGGAGTATCTCAAAGTCAGGTCCGCAGAACTCCTGTATCAAAATCACCTCGAAAAATGGTTTTTAAAAATGCAGGATTCCGGGTCCTATTCCACAGTTCCAGAATTCCAATCTTTTGGGGCGGGGGTAGGGCTAGCAATCTGCATTTTGGCAAACACCTCTATCTCTAGTGCATGCTAAGTTTGCAAATCACACACTCAACTACGGTACTGACGGTGGGGCTGATGGGGCAGGAAGAACCGAGAGCGTCTCAAGGGGAGGAACCACAGGACTGGTCGGCATCTGTCAACTACTCCCTCTACCTGCCGCACCGTCGCCGCCAATATACGCACTCTGCTCTGGGTCGCCCCTTACTCGTCTCCTTTCAAGGTGAGGAACCCGCCTGCAGAGCAGGCGCGTTCGGCCGGGCCGGGCTAAGAGTGCGTCCAAGGCGCGCGCGAGGGCTTCACCGCCCCTTCCCTCTCCGGGGATCTCTGGAGTAGCCCCCACCGGCCCCGGCACAAGAGAATCGGCGAGCTCCGCCGGGCGCCGACCTGTAGCAGGCCTCACCCGCTCGAACTGCCCCCACCCCGTCCCATCCCCGCTCCCCACGCCCCTTCCCCAACTCACCAGCGGATGGGCTAGCCACTCTCGGAGCTCGCCTCTCTCCGCCCCGGCCCCACGTGCGCGCGCGCTCGCGTGCTCTGCCCCGGAAGTGCTCGCGCCGCAAGGCCGGAAGTGCGCAGGCAGTGCTCGCGGCGGCGGCGACGGCGGCGGGAGGTTCGGTTGTCGCCCGTTGGCCGCGCGGCGCCGCGCTCGGCGGCCGCCATTGCAGGTCAGGCCGCGGGCAGGGAGCGCGGGAGGCCGCGGGGAGCGAGGGCCGAGCCGGGAATGGGGGCGAGGGTGCGAGGGAGCGGGAAGCTAGGGAGCTGGGGCCGGGCGGGGCACGCGGCTCGAGAAGAAGAATGGCGAGCCGAGGGGCGGGGAGTGGGGGAGCGGCGGGCGGGGGAGGGGAAGCCGGGAAGGGGGAGGGGAGCGGGGAGGGCCGTGCAGAGGTGGGGGGCGACCCAGAGGGGCCCCCTGGTAGGAGGGCCGGGAATTGTGGAGAAGGGAGCAATGTGGAGTCGGAAGGCGGAGGGAAGGAAGGGAGCGAGCAGGGCGGAGCGGGAGAAGGGCGGAAAGAGTGGCCGAGCGCGGGCGGAGGACGGAGAAGGGGGCGGCGCGGGCCGGAACCTCGAGGTATGTGCGGAAAGGGGTTCTTCCCTGGGTGGGGAGGGAACCCAGCACGGGATGCTTGCGAGAGTGGGGTAGAACTGGAACCCAGGAAGTAGCGGGAACATCAGAAAGGGGATTTAGCGGGGGACTGTGAGGTTCTTTCGAGGGGACATTTTAAGTCGTGGGGGAGAGGCTGCTGGGAGCGGTAATTGGGAGGGTAGTTGGAAGGAAGAGACAGTCTGGAGAGTGATCCAGCTTCATTTGTGGGCGGAGTGAGAGACGAGAGAAGAGTGGGGTGGAGTCGGGTCCTGGAGGAGATAAGTACTTAAGAATTGAGGGGGGGAAATAGGGAACGATTTGGAAAATGAGGGTGGTAGAGGGATAACGTTTAAAGAGTAATCTTTGGGAGGAGGGAGAACGGTTTGGAAAGAGTATTCCGGGGGTTGGGAGGTGGAGGAAGGCAGTTTAAAGAGTAGTTTCCTTGGGAGGTAGGAGAAAGGGTTAAACAGCTTGGAAAGCGGTCCTAGAGATAGTCTGGGGGTAATTTGTGGAGGGGGGGGAGAGGGGAAGCGGATGGAGAAGTCCCAGAAAGTGGGCGGGGCTAGAAATAGGAAGTGTTTGTAGCTGAAATTGAAGGGAGGGGAGGGGGTCGGGGAGAGGGTGGAGAAGATGGGGCTGGTGGGAGGGGAATCCAGTACAGAGGGAGACCTCAAGTAGAGCTATAAAGGAAGGGGCTTTGGGGAAGATAGGGTGCCACAGCAGTAGGAGGAGGAAGGGTAGAAGGGGCCGCAGAGTAGCAGAAGATGGAGAAAACTGGAGTAACTCAGATCGACTGAAGCCATCTTTTCTACTCATTGTCTACAAATACCAGTAATTGATTCCCTCCATCATGGGAATCTTAAAATGTGATGGGAAAGTACCACATGTATGCATAGTGTCCACACACGTTTTTGAACCCACTCTTCACTAATGAAAAGTTTGGAAGCATTCAGTTCCACCTACTCTCCATGGCCCCTTTTTGGAGGAGAGCAAGCTTCTCATTTAGAAACTGGATTTTAGCACTTAATGACATAACATAAGCCTGTCAAGAGACAAGATATGCCCTTTGAAACTTAGACTCTCCTCATCAGTCACAAAATCACAACACTGCTAATAAAAATAATGTATTGAGTTGTATATAAAAGTTCCTGAATTGTTCATTTAATGGAAAGACACACAGAGAAATAGTTATCATGCTTAGAGGTAAAAAACGTTCCAGAACTTAATCCCTGAAGCAGTTTGGTGAACCCTGACTGCCATATTTGAATTGTTCTCCCATTGTGTAAGCTTGATTTTATTCTGATAACATGCTGCTTTTATAGGATGTTTTAGTCCACTATAAACATTAAAATAAGTACACAGAGTAGTATAAAGTCATTCTATTGGACATGTACTAAGAAAATGCCATGTTCCTCTAGGTAATCAATAGCTTGACCCTAAAGGTTTACCCTGTTAGGCACTGTGCTGAGGACTTTACATTCAAAACTTCATTTAATGCTCACAGCCACCCTTTGAGATGGGTTCTCTTTTATGCTCAGTTTATTGGTGGAGAAACTGCAACATGAGATTAAATTACCCCCTGTCATATGCAGGCTAGATAAATGGCAGAATCAGAATCTAGGTCTGATTCAGTTCTCACTGAATCCCTAAACACAAAGAGTTTCTGGGACCGAATAAGAACTCAATAAATGCTAATTGTTGGCCCAGCAATTTGCAAACATTTTGTGTCATGTATTTAATTTTTTTAAATAAAAATGAATTTTTTAAAATTAAGAATTGTAAAGTTAAAGCCTCTATTCCGTTTAAAAAGCAACAAAAAAAGAAAAGATGAAAGGGCCAGTGTATTACAGCTAAACATTGTTTAGCTGTCAAAATTTAGTTATGTGTAGTTAGGTTAAACCATTGAGTCAAAGTCCCTATTTCAGTGAAAGCTGCATATTCTGTTTAATACGATACATACCATGCTTTCTTCTGCTACATTTTATTTTGGGGGCAGTTACCATCATGAGGATCAATGCTCATGATGTTCTCTGTAAGACCTTAGTAATATTAACAATTTAACAACTCTGAAACCAATGGATAAGAAATTTTGTAGGAGGTTAGATGAATCAGTGACAAAGAATGTGCTCTGTTCTTTTGACTTATTTTGCCTTATGCAGGCAGGAAACAGGTTTAGGCTGTAGTTTTGAATCCTGGAGGTAACCTTGAGTACATCTCTAGGGATTTCAGAAACCTAAATCTCGTCAGTTGGATATGATGAAAAGCAGGCTCCTTTGTTTTGAGCTGCCTGCCCAACATGTCATAGTTACTTCGGTGGCGAGATATAACATCTTCATAGGTGGTTTATTTGCCATCTTGTGGGAGATGTTACGAGAAAGGCTAATGTTTGTAAAGCAAGTTCTTATACTGATGTCCTGCATGAGAAGGGGCTGTGTGAGAGGACTGCAGGACCGGCCGGATTGTGGAGGAGTTAGAATTCACATTCCCTGTCTACCACTTACTAGCTGTTCCACCAGTTACTTAACCTTTAGCTTCTCTAAGTCTGTTTCCTCACTGTAAAATGGGAGTGATAGTACCTGTATCATAGGATTGTTTTCAAGATGAAAAGAGAGAATCCAGATAAATGTTCAAAAAGGTTTAGCTATGTGAGAAATGAAGCTTTTTGTATTACAAAGATAATGCTCTGCCTGAACTTTTCTTCCTAATTAAGAAATTGTGGTGGCACTTTGATTTTTCAGGTTTTTAATGACTTTCAAAATGACAGTTAAATAAGATGTATCCCAGATTTGGTCTGATTTCAGACCTTTTGAGTTGATTAGGGTTCCCAATGTGAGTCTTGGTTGATTCTGAGAATGTGGGTTTCTTTGCTGTTCTGTGGTTTGTTCAGGGGTCTTGAAGTCATCTGGACCACTGTCTTGAGAAACAACAGTGTCTTGACTTTACTCAGGATCTCCAAAGTAACTCGAGGTCTCAAGACCGGGGATGATCTGGGGCAACCTCAGATATTTCTAGAAATACCTTAATATTTCTAGAAATCTTGAAGCCCCCCACAAAGGCATTTTTTTTCTTTAAGGGAAAAAAATAGTTAAAACATACAAAGTGTTTAAAAAGTTTCGTTTACATAGCTAAAGTCATTTGACTAAGTTAGGAGTATAGAACTTATGCGTTTAGTTTGTTTAGCTATGTAAAGGCCCCCAAAAATTGAGAAGTAAAACATTTCCCCCATGGGATATTTTAAGGTGCTAAAGTAGAATTTTAAAATTCACAAAAGGGATGCCTTCCCCTACATCACTTACTAACTTGGTAAATACCCCCTCGTGTACATAGGGGAGGGGTAGGGAGTCAAAATAATTCATTGCAGGGGAAAGGTGTTTGGATGGTTTTTTCCACACCTTCCTATCTCTCCAAGTCTCCAAGTCTGTACTGTAGTTGTGACCTGTGAGACTCCACTCTGAAATATATTGAATTTAAACATCTTTTTGAAAAGTGGCATCAGTTCTTCCTGGCTGTACAGGAACTTGGAATTATTATTCTTCAACAAAGACCAGTTAGTTGGTCCTAGCTAAATCTGGGATTAAACTCAAGGCTGTTGAGAGTGAGGTGCTGGGCATCTCTTCCAGTGACTCCTTTTAGTGTCATGATTTGATATGGTGCATTCATGAGACCGTGCCTTCAGATGTTGCTCTTGATAAAGCTGCAGTTTCTACACAAGCAATACCTTAGAACAAGCACTTAGAAATTGCTCTGCTTATTTTTAAATGTTGGAATGAGTTGAGACTGAAGACTTAGAAATCTTTGTTACACGGAAAGTTTTCATTATAATGTTACTTGTTATTACTAATAGGATTGACTTGTATTATACTTCTTCACCTCCTTGTTTTCCTACTAACTTTTTCTGCCTGCTTTCAAGGGGATGAGGACAGATTGGGCTGCATGTTCTCATTTATCTTTTTTTTTTTAAAGAAAATGTTGGGGTAGGAGTTTATTTTTGCTGTATTGGGGGGGCTTTCTCTAGTTGTGGCAAGCGGGGGCCACTCTTCATCGAGGTGCGCGGGCCTCTCACTATCGCAGCCTCTCTTGTTGCGGAGCACAGGCTCCAGACACGCAGGCTCAGTAGTTGTGGCTCATGGGCCCAGTTGCTCCGCAGCATGTGGGATCCTCCCAGACCAGGGCTCAAACCCGTGCCCCCCACATTAGCAGGCAGGCTCCCAACCACTGCGCCACCAGGGAAGCCCCTCATTATCTTTTTTAGTCATCTCCACACTAAGTGAAATACATATTCCCTGTCACCTCCATCAGGTGTGTTATCAGTGACGTACTCAGGTATACATACCTACTCTTGAGAGTAGTTCCCTAGAGCAAGGAGCAAGAAGAAGAAGAATCTGATTCAGCCAATGGGATATTTTAAGGTGCTAAAGTAGAATTTTAAAATTCACAAAAGGGATGCCTTCCCCTACATCACTTACTAACTTGGTAAATACACCCTCGTGTACATAAGTATAGCCACATCAGTCCACAGGTTCCTGTGAGCTAGAGTCTTGTAAGCTGGGTGTGAACTTCATTTGTATTCACATCTCTGGCATCTCATTAGGTCTAGCACAAGTTTTTAGGCCACAGAATTCTTATTTTTACAAGAATTGCTAGATGTCTGCCAGTATCAATGGGTGTACTCAGGCAGGGCTTCCTACGTAAGTGGATAGAGAGCTGTGTGTGCTCATTGAAGCATGGCGACAAGTAGGGAGGTGCAGCTACTCTGACCTAGCTACCAGGCATCTGTTTTCCTTTATTCACTTAGGCCACCGTTTTTTCTGTTATTTTGTTTTTGTTTTTTGGCCGCGCCACGCAGCTGGCGGTATCTTAGTTCCGTGACCAGGGATTGTACCCAGGCCCACGGCAGTGAAAGCACTGAGTACCAACTACTGGACCACCAGGGAATTCCCTTTAGGCTACTGTTTTGAATTCCTGTTCTGATAGGAGACTGTCGAGGAAATGGGGAACGCACTGAAAATATTTCTACATCCCCTTTACCTAAACAGTCTGCACATTCCTATCTCAAACACGTGGTCAGAGGTCTTAAAGATTAATCTCCTTCCCTGCCATGATTTTCCTAAAATTTGTATCTGTGTGAACACCCTATTGCTTCTGTGAAACCACCTGTATTTTACACTTACCAAGGAAAATATACTGTTTCATCAGTCATCAAAAGCTTATTTACAAGAACTCTTTCTCAATCTATATGCATTTATTAACCTTTAGAAACTTCACAACTTCAGTTTCAATTATTGAGCCTTTTTTTTTTTTTTTTTTTTTTTTTTTTTTTGCGGTATGCGGGCCTCTCACTGTTGTGGCCTCTCCCGTTGCGGAGCACAGGCTCCGGATGCGCAGGCCCAGCGGCCATGGCTCACGGGCCCAGCCGCTCCGCGGCATATGGGATCCTCCCAGACCGGGGCACGAACCCGTATCCCCTGCATCGGCAGGCGGACTCTCAACCACTGCACCACCAGGGAGGCCCCTATTGAGCCTTTTTTGATTCATGGCTAAAATGTACCTACCATTCTCTGAATTTTACTCACAATTATAGTGTGGAAATGTTGATTTATTTATCCCATTCTTTAAAAAATTAGCTATATGTTAGTCTCTAAAGCATTTCCACATTTTTAAAAAATTTATTTATTGGCTGCGTCAGGTCTTCGTTGCTGCACAGGCTTTCTCTAGTTGCAGCGAGTGGGGGCTACTCTTCGTTGTGGTGCGTGGGCTTCTTTGTTGCAGAGCACGGGCTCTAGGTGCGCTGGCTTCAGTAGTTGTGGCGTGTGGGCTTCAGTAGTTGTGGCTCGCGGGCTCTAGAGCGCAGGCTCAGTAGTTACGGCGCCCAGGCTTAGTTGCTCTATGGCATGTGGGATCTTCCCAGATGAGGGCTCGACCCCGTGTCCCCTGCATTGGCAGGCGGATTCTTAACCACTGCGCCATCAGGGAAGCCCTCCACATATGTTTTATTTGGTCTTCATGATAGTTAAATGAGTCACACAATCCAGGTTTTAGCCCCACGGTCATTAAGTGACTTGTGTATGATGACACTGAAAGAGTTCCACACTTACAGGCTGGAACCTGAATTTAGGCCTTCTAATTTTAAATTATTAGTCTCTCCTTCAAGAAACCTTGGAAGAATATTAAAAGTGCTTTTGATTGTTCTGTTGATGGTGGAGGTGGGGCCGTCTTATCTGTCAGAAGACCTTTGCTGTCCTGAGCCAGTGTATTACCTGTTGTCAAGTGGTACCACACCTGGTACTGCTACAGCAGGTCTGGCTTATTCAAACATGACTTCTTGATTCAGCTCTTGCTGAATGCGTGTACGCAGTGCCTGCCTGATGCCTTCATGCCTTTTTATTCTCACTTGGGTTTCTCCTTCGAGAGGGTATTGATTATGAGTGTAAAGTTGGATGACCTAGGTTCTTGTGTTGGCTCTACCACCTGCTAGCTGTGTGGTACCACATAAAGCAAATGTATCCCTCAGTTACTTTATCTGCAAAATACGGATAAGTCCCTATCTCAGAGTGGTTGAATGAGATACCACCCATGATGTATATGCACAGCATCTGATTCATAGTAAAAATTGAATAAATATTAGCTGCTCTTTATATTTGAATTTGAAGTCCAGTGATTGACCAACCTCATGTTTCCAAAATGTGTTTGGCGCTCAAGAGTAAGAGGTTCCGCTGTCTTACAGGGCTGCTGTGAATATACTTTTCACTGGAGATCCAAAACAAAGATTAACATGTCAGTAAGGAAACCTGTTTAACTTTAAGCAGGTGTTTGCTAATTGTGAGCACAATTATAATTCCTATTAACTTGCTGTTCTACAGTTGGTAAACACTGATCTGATAACCTTCCACTAGGCTCCATCTATTCATTGGAAAGATTTGTACAGAAGCTATAGTTTAGATCCCCCATCCCTCAATCTCCCCATTAATCTATCCTTCTCAGGAAGACAAAGTACAAGAAGCCAGTTGTTTCAGGCAAAAATGTCCCATTTTAACTCATTCTTGTAGAGTGCCGCAAACTTGCCACCAGGTGGTGCCATTGTATAAAACGAAAGTAGATTAAGCGTCAGGGTATCCTTAGTGTCTAAATGATGAAAGATGGGCAAAGTGTTTGATGAGAATCACATCAGAAATCAGCTTACCGTTCACTAAAGTTGTCTGGAAGACCTTTTCCATTCTCTTGGCTTTTAGTTAAAAGAGATCATTTGAACCTTGAAATATAAGATAACCAAAGTGGCAGACATGAAGCTTATGTCATCACCAAAGGAAAAAGTAAAATCTAAAAGAATTCCTTAGTTTTTTAGAACCATGCAGAATGGAAAATATAATATCCTTGAGGAAGGCAAGTTAGCATACTGGCCAAGAGTGTGGGCTCTGCAGTGTATGTGTTGGGTTCAGATCCTGGCTCGTAGACTAGTAGCTATGCGACCTTGAACACAGTTGTGATACCTATTAACTTTCCACACTGTAGTTGACCCTTGGTGATCTGAAGCAATTTTATATGTACAATTATCAGTTTAAAATTTTTACAGGTTATAGAGTTGTTAGGGGATTGAAATTAAATATGTCTAAAGCACTTAGAAAAGTGCCTAGCACATACTAAGTGACAAATGTTAGCTATTGTTATTCTAAATAAATTTTATTTTCGTCTACAGCTTATTTTCAGTTGCTTTTTAAAGACGGGAAGCTCATGGTGCAGATCATTATTTCCAGGTGAGTACCTTTTGAGACTTTTTTAAATTTAGCTTGAATGATTAGGGCTATTTAGGTTTGAAATTTCCCTGGAAGAATTGGGGTCCTTAGGTGCATCTTGCACAAATCCTTGCATTTCAATTTCTAGTTCAGTGTCTAGCACTGCCCAGTTTCTCAAGAATTCGTGCTCAGCAAAGAGATCTCTTGGGCCTTGAATGGTGGTGTAGGACACTATTATTCATCCTTCACCCCTCCAAAATATTGTAACCGCCAGCCCTTTGCTTGCAGTGCTGGGGCTGGAGGCCTGGCAGAATGGGTGCTGATGGAGCTACAGGGGGAGATCGAGGCTCGCTACAGCACTGGATTAGCTGGAAACCTCCTGGGAGACCTACATTACACCACTGAGGTGAGGGGACTTTTCTTTCCCTGCCTAATGCTTCAGGAAAGCAAGCTACACCAAGGTGGTGCTCCCAGGACCCAGAGTGAGGACTGCCCTCAGGTTTGTTATTCAAGGTCTAGCTAAGCCATTGCTTGTTCTCCCCCCACCTCTGCAGTAGCAGGGAAATTTAGCTTTGGGGAATCTGGAAAGGTCACAGTTCTAAAAGTAGAAATTCTCTTACTTGGGGCTAGAAAGAGTAAAAAGGATATGAGGGTGGGTTGTCCTTTGTGGCTTCTCAACAGTGGTTGAGCAAGTGGAGGTGCCAGCACTGCCTCCCAAGAGCATCTCTAGAAGGCACCTGAGTGTTACGACCTTGCCCTGAACCTCAGGCATCTCATTCTTGTTCCGCCAAAGGGAATCCCTGTGCTGATCGTGGGGCATCATATCCTGTATGGGAAAATCATCCACCTGGAGAAACCTTTTGCCGTCCTTGTTAAACACACTCCCGGGGAGCAGGATTGTGATGATCTTGGCTGCAGGAGTGGCACCCAGTACCTGGTAACAGCACTCATCAAAAACAAGATCCTTTTCAAAACTCGCCCCAAGCCCATTATCACCAACGTCCCCAAGAAAGTATGAAAGAACCCCGGATTTTCCCTAGAGAGCGGCCAACTCCTTGGACTCGTGCTCCGCTGCCACCTCGAGGACGGATGGACAGTTCCCTGGGACCACAAGGGGGTCCTGCTTTAAACACAGGCCATCCTCTAGGTATGAACTCAGATCCCTTCCTTATGGCAACCGGCTCTCTTGGTGGAAATTTGGCTCCGTTTCCAAGGAACCCGTCTCCTTTTCCAACTTCATCAGGCTCATTGGCTTCAAATCCAGCACCTTTCCCTGCTGGTGCTCGTGACCCAAGCATGGCTTCTTTTCCAAGAGGGATGAATCCCACTGGCACAGGTGCAGTTTCTTTCCCAAGGCCGGGTGGTCTCTTGGGCCCAAGCCCAGGGTCAGCTCTAAATCCTAGAGCAGGGGCTCTTCCAGGCCCAGGGCCTCTGTCTAACCCAAGGTTAGGGGGTCTCCCAGGGCCAGGTCCTATGTCCAACCCAAGGCCAGGTGGTCTTCTGGGATCAGGTCCTGACCCCAGAAGTGGTGGCCCCATGGGCCCTGGATCTGGACCCAACCTGAGAGCAGGTGTCCTGTTGACTTCTGGGAATGGTCCTCCCAATCCTAGGCCCGTTGGCCTGGGCCCCGGACCAAGTCCTAATCTGAGATCAGGCTTTGTAGGTACAAACCTTGCCCCGAGGTCAGGTATGTTTCCAGGCCCTGGCCTTGGGCCCAACCCAAGGTCAAGTGGCCTGGGCCCAGGCCTTGGGCCTAACCCAAGGGCAGGTGGCCTGGCTCCAAGCCCTAATTTGGACACCAGAGCAGGTGGCCTCTTGGGCACAGGATCTGGTCTTAACTTAAGAATGGCTGGACCTCAAAGCCTAGACCTTGCACCCATTCTAAGAGCAGCAGGTCTTTTAGGAGCAAATTCAGCTGCTTTCTCACAGTCTTCTGGAAACATGGGCACAAGCCCATCTTCCATGGCCAGAATACCTGGCCCCATAGGCCCAAACTCGGGTCCTGGCTCTCGGGGAATTGGCCTTCCAGGGCCAAATCCATCTCCCATGTCAAGGGCTCCTGGCCCCATTGGCCCTAATTCAGCTCATTTTTCAAGGCCCGCTGGCCCCATGGGAGTAAATGCTAATCCTTTTCCAAGGGGGACAGGTTCAGGGGGATTGAACCCAGCTGCTTTCTCTCAGTCTTCTAACACATTGGCTTCAAACCCCGTTAGCTTCCAGAGGTCTGCTGGCCTCCAGGGCTCTAGTCCGGCAATTTTCCCAAGAGCCTCTGGGCCACTAGGCTCCAACCCAGCTAACTTTCCAAGGGCCACTGGTTTACAGGGCCCAAGTCCAGCTACCTTCCCAAGGTCTACTGGCCCATTAGGCCCTGGTCAGGTTACTTTCCCCAGGTCAGCTCCTGGGCCCCTAGGCTCTTCGCCAGCAGGCCCTGTGGGTATCAACCCAGCTCCTTTTGCAAGGCCAACTGGGACCCTGGGTCTAAACCCAGCTTCCTTTCCAAGGATGAATGGCCCTGTAAGCAAGACTTTGGTCCCATTTCCTAGAGTGGGGAGCCTCCCTGGCACAAACCCAGCTGCTTTCCCCAGACCAGGGGGTCCAATGGCTGCAATGTACCCAAATGGAATGTTACCCCCTTAAACACCATTTTCTCTCCAGGACCACCTTGGTTTCCAGGCACTGTGGTTCTGGGCAGGGGCTGTGTTTTAGGTGAAAGGGTAGATATGGAGCTACAGTCTGAAGTACATAGTTCAGGCTCAAGTTCAAATGAGCCTTTTTCCCCCCTCTGCGTCTTTCTTGACTGACTGAAGGTGAAATGTTATCTGTGGGACATGGACTCTGGCAGGTGGGAATGATCCCGCCTTGCGAGAAGGAATCTCCAGCCTTCCAGAAGCCTGCTGTGCTTTTGTCCCACAGCTTTCTGCCCCTTGTTTCTTACTAGTTTCTTGAATTGTTCTTGTGGACTTTTCCTCAGGGATACATTGGCCTGCAGGTTCCAATTCATATGCGGTCCCCTGCTCACCACTGGAGAATCAGCTCACTGCTGTCTAGAAATGTTGCATTGGTGAGCGGACCATGCTTCAGCAGCACTGACCTGGTCACTCTCTACTGCCATACCTTCCCCTGGGGGCTGGAACACAGAACAGGGAAGTGCAACCACTTCAGAGAGCCACCAAATTTCTGCTGGCCTGACCAGGCCTGCAGCTCCCTTCTCCTGGGACTTACTTAGAGGAGGCCAGGATCAAGGCTCCACTGCTCATCCCGCTCCCTCTCCACTGGTACTCCCAATCAGAGAACCTCAAAATTAAACTGATGTGGATGGGGTTATGGGAATTGGGGTGGGGGTGGGGGGAATGAAGGGGAGAAATCACTGTGCTTCGTTCAGCCTGATGTGAAAGGATGGTTGGTGTTTTCCTGCATTGTACCTTTTCTTACTGTTTCTTTAATAAATGGGACGAGAGGGCTATTGATTTCACTCCCTTTTTATTACCTGTCCCACAGGGAAGGAAGTTTACTGCTTTTCTTTGTTTCAGCTTGGCCACAGTCCTACATTACCTTCCAGATAATGACATTTTCAAGGAGGAAGCAAGCTTTGGTTTTTAGCCTTAGCTGGTTAACTAGGGCTCACTCACTGGCTCGTAATTTCACCAAAGACCCCGTCCACTCTCTACAATAAAAAATTAAGCCACCATAGGTGTGCAGTTAGCAAGGTAGACCTACTGTATTCCCCAGGTCCAGAGGCAACTGTGACAACTTACCTGCTTCTGAGTTCCACTGGAATTTCCTTGGCAAAACTAGTTCTTCCTCAAGTACCAATCTTGAAACTGGAATAAAGAGCTAGCTTTTGTTAAGTACAAAGAGGGAGGGAGGAGCTCAGAGGTACCAGCATTATGTGAGAATCTTTATTTTGACAAATAAGTGCAGTATAAAAAATTTGACCTGAAAGTAAAAAAAAAAAAAAAAAAAAAAAGTAAAAATAAATATGTTTACAAATTATTTTAGAAATAATACAAAAGAGGATTAAAATTCTCATTGAAGAAAACCCAAAATGTGTCCAATTGTATAAAGGCTCTTCCCTTACAAGAAACGGGAATAAAGCTGAAGACCCAGTTTGGTTTCGCTGCTGAAAAATGTACAAAATAACTTAGAAAAACCAGTTGAGGTCAAACGTTGTGGGCCCACTACTTGTACCTGCCTACTCTCTTGATCTGGAGAAAGTTGATTGTCACAGAGCAAGGCAGAGCTGATGGTAGGACAGCCAAGAGTTCTCCATCTGGGAGTCCATCCTACATTAACCTTCAAGTAAAAGCTGAAGAAAAACAAGCCCTTAGTGAAGTCTGAGCTCTGCAGTTGGCTGGCCAGATTTCTTCCATTGTAGTGCTCAAAATAGTTTACTTCTTGGCCAGCAACAACACGCAAGAACCTGGAACAACTGCCTTCAGCAAACGCCTGCCGCCTCTTCCCAGCCTTCATGGATTAGGCCTGATGTCAGCCAGCAGTCGTCTTCTTACAAACTCAAGGTCTGTGTGATGCAGCAGTGTTTGCTGCAGCTGGAAAACCCCTGAGTTCATGGGAGATGAAGCACCAGGGTTTGCCAGTCTGGCTCAGAGCACACTTTGTTCCTTCGTAGGAAGCACCTGGGCACACTAGAGGCTTGCCCTTTCGACTACTGTCCACCTTAGTGCTGGTTCTGAGGGCTCAGCAGGCCCCTCTGAGAGTGGATGTTTGGTGAGAAAGCACGCTTGAGCAAGCAACCTCTAAGTCAAAGGCTTAGTCAGTATCCCAGTTTTCAAACCCAAGAGCTCAGAACAGTCTGTGGATTGCAAATCTGTAGAAAATGGCCTTCCCTCACTCCCCCTCCAAAAAAAGAGGGAAATCAAACAGCCTCGAGAGGCGTGAGAGAAGAGAAGAACCTTAGGATTTAGATACCAATTCCATCTCCTAGTTTGGTTTCTGGACAGAAGCAAGCAAATGCAGTAGTGACTATCCACAACTTGGCTGTAAGGATTCCCTGGAGAAGCCACTGAGGAGAATGGACAGCCTCAACGATGACCAGCTTGGATGGAGGGTTCCCTTAGGGAACACTGAAAAGCTTTCCATTAGAGGTGATTGTCAACAACCGTAGCCTGAACGTCATGGGCACTGCTCAGCTGCCAAGGAATCTGTCCAGGCATTTCCAAGACTGTAGCCAGTGTGGTCAGAGGCTCCCAATAGTTTTTCCCCACGTGCTGAGGGCAGGCTTGCCTATTGCAGAGGGGCCTGTGAGAGTCCAGGCTCTGTGTCACTCGCCACCTTGAAAAACTTACCCAATGAGGAGGAGGGTGGAACAGGTTGACTATCACTGTGAAGTGAAGTGAAGCGAAGTGAGGAGGCTGTCTTAGACTCAGTCAGAGCTGAATTTGAGAGCGGAATTCAGGAGTATACAGGTTGAAATACCCAAGCCCTCACTTCCTTTCTGAGCATGTTGGGGTTTAATCTTCCTGGTAGATGACGAAAACATTTTACCTCCTCAGCAGAGATCACAGACGAGACAATCTAGATATCTGGGCAATTTCCAGGTAGAATACATTCAGCTCAAGGCCTCCATAGAGCCTTGAGCTATGGCCTTTAGCACCACCACCACCGTTTGTTCCTCCTGGCAAACTTTCTTTTTTAACATATATATACACACACTTCCCACTTAAAACCAGTCCAGTGCTAACTCCCTGCTAGTTTGGCTCATCCTTGGGATGTTGAGATGTGGAATGCAGTACTTCACATAAGAAAGCACCATTCCTGGACCCTGTTTTCTGATGCCCAAAGATTAAGCTTCTGGGCCTTGTATTTCAGGCACAATCTTATTGCATTGATAACTAGATCGAGGCGGGGACACGTTACTAGCTGGCCCAGATCTCAGAAATTGTCCCACCACTTCTGATTTCGTTCAGGTGGTCTAAGAGCACCGCTTCCCACGGGCCCTCCTTGCTTACTCACCCATCAGAAGCTGCCACTGAATGGAACTTATTGTTTGGTTTAGCACACTTCTGAGTTCCCTCTGGATCTCAGGGGAGGAAGTGGAATCTTGCCCAGAGGCCACTGTGTGCACAGAGGCAAGCAGACAGGCGGCCTGAAAACATACATGCCTCCTCCATCACCCTGAGCTGGACTTGCCTCCTCTAAGCAGAGCTGGCCCAGGCCGTACTACAGTCACCATTCTTTGCACTTCACATTTGTCCTTTGGATCATTAAAAAACTAAAACACTCCCTCTTCCCTCCCACCCCATCTTCTCCATTCCCCTTCCCTCCCTTACCCATTGCACTTTTCCCACTCTGCTTGAGGGCCACGTCACACCTCAGCAAAAGCTAAGCTATACTGCTCTGGCTTCTTCCCGCATCGCCGGGCAATGATGGCCAGATACAACATGAGGAGGGCCACCCAGTAGCAGCCGTACAGGATGGCCCCAGAGACAAGGAAGGCTAGCTCCGTCTCACTGAACAGATCCTGGCAGTAGGCTGTGTAGGCCAGCCCCCCAAGGAGGACTGCCACCCAGATGGACACAGGGATGAGGCCAATGAAGTTCACCACAATGGTTTTTCGACCAGAGGTACCCCAGCCAGACTTGTTGATGGTAGCAATGGCAAAGATCTTGGCTGGCAGGAGGCTGGACATATAGAGAAGGGAGTAGAGTGACATGAAGATCATCTCTGCGTTGCCCCGAAGGAAGCAGGCGTATGTAGCCTTGATAATGCCCACCAGCTGCACTGTCAGCAGGAAGAGAAGAATGTTCCAGATGCGGCCACGGTAGAAAAGCTGTATGACTGTGGCGATAAGGAAGAAGGGGAAGAAACCCGTGACCACTGATTCGTAGGTCATCCAGAGGTGGTGCTTGTGGAACCACAGAGAGTTGTAGAGCCACTCGCGGAAGTAAGACTTGCTCCAGCGGGTCTGCTGGTTAAGCCACCGGAGGTACTTGGTGGGGGTCTCTGTGAGGCATTTAGAGCGAGCTGTATACTTAGTCCTGTAGCCGAGACTCAGGACTCGGTTGGTGAGGTGCCGGTCATCCCCAAAGCTGCACTTGCTGCCTAGGAACTTCTGATGGTACCAGTCCTCCAAGAATTGCTGAAGGAGGCTGTTACGGTACATGCCCAAGGGCCCGCTAATGCACTGCACACAGCCAAAGTAGGACTGGCAAGCCCGCTCCACGTTGAAGGCCATCCAGTACCGCACACTGCTCAGGAAGGAGATCCATGAATCGTACTTGTTGAGGATCTGCAAGGGAACCAGAGATGCTGGGCCTCCTTGCCTGAGGACATGAGCCCCAGGAGACAGACACCAGAGACCACGAGGCCTCCCTACACCCCAAGTTCTGGAGCCCATTGCTCCAGTTCCTGGCCATGAGTCCTCGCCCAGCCAGAGCTGGAAAACCAGAGGCTCAGAGGAGGCGACCACACCCAGTCACTCTCCCCAGCACCAGCCCCACCTCTCCTCTGTGTCATCTGCACCGACTGTCCCAATGAAGTTGCTCTAGGAGTCAAAGCCACCTTCAATCTCAGGAGGCAGCCTGTGGTGGTGGCCAAGAGAAAGGCTTGAGAAAGAAGCAGACACCCCAGCCACCCATCCTGACCCTTTCTGCAGTTGGAAAGCTTCTTGGGAAGACATGGTATGTTGCCAGCAGTACCCTTGGAAGAAGACCTGACCCTTTATTTGTACCATACTGCCCAGAGCTCTTCAGTGCAATGTCCCTAAGAGCACGGGTTTTCAGGGGTCTAACTTCGGAGTTGCTTGGTGCACCATCGGCCAAAAAGGAAGCCCCCTCCAGGATGGATGGCCTCAGAACACTGTGCCCCTCCCAGCAGCATAGGCTCTCTATATACCTGTTAAGTGATTTCTCCCCACTTAAAAGAACAGGAAAGGGGTTGGGTAGCAGATGAGCCCTTTGATACCACTGAAAACTGTCAAAGAGGAAACACCCCTCCAAAACACTAGGAAGTCAGATGCCCATTTCCCAAGCATATCCAATTAGATTAAGAAGCAGAAAGAATTCAGACCCCCCCCTCCCCCAGGAATCCTTGGTTACTTCTTACTTGGACATCTCCCCCGACTCCTCCTACTTGGGGGTCCTCCTCCAGGACTCGAAGCATTTCAATTGTGCAGGCTGGGTCCAGCACAGTGTCAGAGTCACACACCTGCAGAGGGAATGCACTATCAGTCCATTTTGACCTCAGGTCTAAAACACACACACACACACACCCACACACACACACGCACACACACACCCCTACCTTTCACATGATACACTTCAAGCCACTAGCAGAGAAATCTATGCCAAATAGAAGGGGTGAAATGAATAACAAAGGAAAGTAAGAAAACGAGTTCAGGTACCAGGCTTGATAGCAACTAGACGGAGAGAGAGATTTCCAGGAGACTTTCAGTGCTGGGCCCAGAAAGGGAGAAGTGCTTAGCACTGGAGAAATCTTTAGCCCCTTACAGAGCCAGGCTCCTCAGAAGTGGTCTTAAAATATTTCTCAAAATATTATTTCTCTTCAAAATAGTATTTCTCTTCAAAAAGTCATTGAAATCAGATGACAAGCATTGTGGCTAGACCAGGGCCAGCAGACATTTCTCAGAAGGCCAAGAAATGGCTCCTGCCAGAGGCTACAGCCGAAAGCTTGCTCATAGGATTATTAAAAACAGGGTCTTCCCTGTTTCAGTCTCTGGTCTCTTGGACAACCAGCCTAAGTGGAGGGTGTATTTAGCCCAGTCACAGGACCTCTAATGAGGCTGCCAGGCCTTCTGTGTTCTGTTGGCCAAGTCTCCCAGATCAGGGCACAGCATGGCCAAGGGCTGCTCTCACGTAGATTCTACTCTGGATGGTCCTGGAAGCTGGCACCAGCTACCTCCAATCAGGACCTGGATCAAATCCTGCCCACCTGCCCGCCTTTCCTAGGGAGACTCCTGGTTTATTTCTAACAGGTGGCCTGTTATTGTTATTAGTTGAACCTGGACTACAAACACTTACTCTGGTGGCTGACTCCTTCTCTGTTTTCTAGAAAATTGAGATGATACAAAAAGCCCAGATAACCACTGAGTAGAGGAATTGGTTTCCTGACCCCTGACAGAGCAAAGAACAGTATCCACAGATAAGCCCAAACCCCGTACTGCAAAAGCCTAAAATCCTTTTACTAAAGTTGCTGAGAGTCCATTAGCCTTCAGGAAGGGGGCCGCCCTCTACACTCCAACCCTATGCTTTCTCTCTCCACGTTGGAAGACTCAGTGCCCATAGACAAGCAGCAGAAGGCAGAGGGGGAACCAGGCAGAGTCATCACAGCCACTCCCTCCTACCTGCACAATGACACATCCTTACAATCCTGGCCCAGACTGGGAAGGCCCCAGGGAGCCTCAGGCCAGACTCCCAGAGCCCCCTCAGCTTACAGGCCAAGCTTCCCAGGGCTGCTGGTCTCAAGACTACTTCCTGCCATGACCCTATCTCATTCCTCACGCTGCTTGGCTTCCCTCAACCAGTGAGGTCTTTCCAGCTGAGCAAGGTTAGGAAAGTTAGAGCTCTTGGCTGCCTGAGTTTCCCCACTGGCTGGAGCAGGGTTATCTCCCAAAGAGGGAAAGACACCTTCAGCAGGGCTCATGAAGACAGGCAGAAACCCAGAGTGTTCAATGACTGGCGCCCAGGGCTGCCCCAAGCAGTGAGCCCAGAGCCGTCAAGAGAAAGGCTGGCTCAGGTGTCTGAGCCTATCTGCTGATCCACCAGAGCACAGAGGAAAGGAAGAGGTGTGGTAGAGCAGGTTTGGGGGGATCCTGTGCTTCAATGGAGTAGATGACAGAGTCACGACGGCTTGAGCACGTGTCAGGGCTCAAGGGCTTTTTCTAAATCTTCTGAGTCCCCAGGCAAGTCTCAAAGGCCCCTTGACCCTAGGTGAACTGCAGAATCAAGAACTGTCTCACATCCCTCCCTCTCCAAGGCTGAGGAGGTCCTTGGGCCTAAGAAGACAGAAAAAGACAAATATGCCAACTCTCATTGCAACTTTCTAAACAGCCAAAAACAAAAAATCTGTGGCAAGCTAATTTTAGGTGGGTACAGTATAGAAAATTTGAATATTGGAGTATGCAACATGCTGTCAGCAAGACTGCTGGCACGTAGGTGGGCTACTGCAGCAGCCGCTATCCATTCAAGCGATAGAGAACGGCAGGAACAGAGGAGTGGACAGTGGATGCTGGACCAGAAATCTGGGGTCCTGGGTGTCAGTTTCTACTTGGTACTGAAATGCATGACCTTTCATCAGTTTTCTCTAGGTTCTGTTATTTGGAAATTGGAGCAGGGGACTTCCCTGGTGGTTCAGTGGTTAAGAGTCCACCTGCCAATGCAGGAGACGTGGGTTCGAGCCCTGGTCCGGGAAGATCCCACATGCCGCGGAGCAACTAAGCCCGTGAGCCACAACTACTGAGCCTGCGCTCTAGAGCCCGCGAGCCACAACTACTGAGCCTGAGTGCCACAACTACTGAAGCCCGCGCGCCTAGAGCCCACGCTCCTCAACAAGAGAAGCCACCGCAATGAGAAGCCCGTGCACCACAATGAAGACCCAACACAGCCAAGAATAAAATTAATTTTAAAAAGGAAAAGAAAAAGAAAATTGGAGCAATGTTAACCTTGTCAGCATAATAAAATTTCCAGGCTGGTGTCAATGCCTGCTTTGGCTGGAAGCTAGGCAGGGTCTGTTCAGGGTCCTGGCCCTGCCAAGACGGCTGCAGAATCGGGCTGGGGGAGGACTCGCGCATGTCCCTCCACCTCACAGATAAGAACTTGACACTGGAAAGAGTTGGACTTTTTAGCCCATAACTAAAACTATTTGAGTGCTTTGCAGCATGATTTTTGTTTTGCTCTTCCCCACACTTCTTTATGAAGAGGCTCATCCCCATGTTGCCAGTATCGAGGCAGTATTGCACAGCGGACAAGGACAGACTGCTGGGGCTCAAATCCTGGCTCTGCACCTTACTGCCATGTGACATTAGGCGAGTTACTTAGCCTCTCTGTGCTTCAGGCTTAGTTTCTGTAAGTAGAAATAATAATAGTACCTATCTCCTAGGAGTATTATGAGGATTAAAGGAACTAAAATGTATGAAGTGCCTACAACAGTGTCTGGTATAAAGTAAATGCTATACACTTTACACTTGTTTGCTATTATTGGGATACCAATCCATAGACCTGCCCAGAGTCACAGAGCTAAGTAACAGCAGAACCAGGATTCCCTCCCAGGTCTTTTTGACCCCAGGACTGCTGTTAAGAACCATGGTGCCTACTGCCTTCTTAAGTGCAGAGGAGGAATGTGCACAACACAAAGGACCTAGACTGGACCTAAAAGTCCCCAGGAGAGAGTATGCCTGCCTGGCTGGACACATCCACATGTCCACATACACCTAGGGAGGCACGCTTACCTGGATGTAGTCCACTGAACCACCAAGGGCCTTGAAGGCTGTGTACATGACCTCTCGCTTGCCTCCCCACTTCTGCATGATGCATGAGAAGGTGCTGGCCCGCACCACGTTGCGCACACGGTCCATGCCCTCCTGAAGGCTGGCCTCCGTCTCGCCCTCACCCGCCTCATGGAAGTTGCTGCGCCACACAAAGAAGCCGGCTTGCTCGGTGCCACCTAGCACCTCATGGAAGATGTCCAGCATGTAGGCATCCTCCTGGCGATTGCCATCCACCACCATGACCACCTTGAGGTCGGGGAAAGCGATGCGCTGGGCTGAGCGCAGGCACTTGCGCAAGTAGTCGGGGTCCTCCTGGTATGCAGCAATGCAGAGTGCCACAGAGCGCCGCAGCGGGGAGGGCAGCTTCAGTGGCCGGCCTGCCCGCCGCATGCGCCGGTGCTCCAGGAAGGCAAACAGGCTCTGGATGAGCAGGTGCAGACCCAGGATGGCACCGTACAGCCCGAAGGACAGGTAGTGTTTTTCTGTGTGGATGAACTGGTAGCCTGTCACATAAGCTGCCAGGATGCCACCCAGCACTGCCAGGGCAAACAGGCTGGTGCCCACCACACGCAGGGCTGTTGTCAGCTGCACCGGCATCTGGTGGGAGAAGGTGGGAGATGTGGGTCAGGCGGAGGCAGAGGTCAATGGCAGTGGGGGCATTTTCTCTGGGCCTGGCCCAGAACCGGGAGAATGACCCACTAATAAAAACAATTACCATTTATTGAGCATGACTAAGACCGTCTGTAGACTCAGAAGCCAGACTACTGGGGTTCAGATTCCAGCTCTGACACTATCTGTGTGACTGTGTTCTACCCCTTAGTTAATTCATCTGTAAAATGTGGGTTGCAGCACTAACTTCCTAGCTTTTTTGAGAATTAAATGGTTACAAAGCACTTAAAGTAGCATTTATTATTGTTAGACAAACCAAAGCCAGAGAGAGCTGTGTGATACCTAGCTGGTGGCAGAACTGGGATCTGCCTGACCCAAAGCTCTCATAGGCAAGCTTCAGTAGGGGTGAGCCTGAGGCCAGAGGAAGCTCTGAGCACCTGAGGGGCCAGGAAGAGGGAGGAGGAGGGGGGGCAGGGGCACGTAGGCACCCTCTACCTGGCCTATACCCGCTAGGGGATTACACCAATGAGGCCTATGAAGAAAGTGGGGAAGGAAAAGATAGGAAACAAAGAGATGCCAGAGGAAAAAAAGAAGGAAACAACCTCCCTTTCTCAAAACAGCTAAATCGGTAAGAGAAACTTTCCCTATGTTCTCTGCTTTCTCACCTTTTTCTCATTTATTTGAGAGGCAGGAAAGAAAGGGAAAGCAATCAGGAAAAGCAGACAAGGTAGAGAAGAGGAAATGAGCGCTGGGGTGTGGACGGCCCTCCTGGAAGCCCAGCACTGGGGCACCAGAGGGAACTGCAGCCACCACTGCAGCAGCCTGGGAGGGGTGGCTGCCTGGGAAGCCCCACCTACTTGGTCCTAGCGCCGCACAGAATCTCTGTCCACGTCCCCCTGCCCCACCACTCCTGGAAATGCTGCCAGGTTTTGTTTGCAACCAAGTCAGGGCTTCCAGCATCTGCCCAATTGGAAATAGCTTTTTTAATGAAAAGAGCCTAGCACTCGGAACCAGAAGTCCCGTGCTTGAGACACACCTCTACTACCTCCTGGCTGCCTGACCTTGCCCAAATTCTCTGGGACTTAGCATCCCCCCCAGGAGGGGTTCCAGTGGTTTCTTACTCCATAGGTCTCAGGTAAATCATTTTACTGATTAATAACCCTGAAAGATTACCCAAGTGGGGAGGTGGATGGGGATGGGAGAAGGCTGATGAGGCCAGCTCCCTGCCCTCCATTCTGAGGCCTTCTCCCCATCTCCCTGCCCTCCATTCTGAGGCCTTCTCCCCATCTCCCCTCCTTGCCACCTGCCTGCTGGAGAATCCTGTTTCCTCCTCCACCACCACCACCCACCCTTTGCAGACAATGAGGTCTCACTTCCAAGCTTGCTCCAAGTCTACGTCTCACTAAACCCAACTCCTGACCGCCACCTCAACACAAACACACTTTCTTGCCGGGGGTCTTTTCCCCTGCCACCTCTCACATAGGAGGGGTGAGAAACACGCAGTTAGTGCCTCAATCAGCCGGAGACTCAGGCCTCAGCATTCCAGCAGCTTCGGTCCGGAAAGTACTGTTGGCAGCCTTGCCTCTCCGGGAAGCGCGGCCTCCGGGCGCTCTGCCCCGCCGTCCCGGGGAGCCTGCCGCGTACTTCCTCTGCAGGACTCCCGTCCTTCCTTCTCTCCCCCGCCCCCCCAGCCCGCGGCCGTCGCACGCACTTGCGGCCCAGGGGTCCCTAGGCCCTGCATCCACCGCCCAGGAGCACCCCGCCCCCCTCTAGAGCTCACATGCCATGGGGGCGCTGCGGGCACTACTGCCCGCCTGCGCTCTGGGAAAGGGCAGGGGGCGTCGAGGCCAACCCAGCGACCTGCCGGGCGCTGGCGCCCCGCCTCGGTGCAGTGCCGGAGGCGGTGCCCACCAGGTTAACGCAGCCGGGAAGACACTGGCCAGGCTTCTCGCCCACGCCAGAGCCTCGCCTTCTGGCAAAGGCGGTGCCGGCCACACCCACGTGCGGGTTTCCCACGACCCAGCCTGGAAGGAACGGAAAACCCAAGGAATCAGTCGACCCAGGCCTCACTCATCTCCTCGGGGGCCCCAGCTACCTTGGCAAAGTGTGCCTGCAGACAAAGACGGCGTCCCCGGTGTCGCCGGCCCCCTCTTTTCCCAGGCGGGACACCCTCCCTCCCCTGCTCAGGAAGTGGAGACATTACCTCGGCACCCCTACGCCACACAGGACCCAAGAAGGTCCCGCAGCTGGAGACCCCACGTGCAATCAGGCGCTGGTGCGGGGCTCTGCCTCAGGTGGCCCTGCCCAGACAGGGGGCCGTCACCCCCAAGCCGGCGGAGGGAGCCTCTTGCCCCCCCCCATACCTTTCGCTCGGAAGGGATCCACGAGAGCTTGGCCCCGGTAGGCTAACGCGCACCCGGCTTCAAGGGCAAGAGGTTGGGGGCGCTCCCTAAGCCCTCCCCCCACCCCCAGAGATGAGGGAAAGAGAAAAACCCCAGACAAGGATGCACGCCGCCAATCTACTCCCAACACTTTGCGGGGCTGCCCAGTCTGCAGCCTCTCCAGCTGACAGGTGCGCCCTGCTGCGGGGCCCACACGCGTCGGGGTGGAAACTTGCGCGCGGGGTAGGGGCTCTTTCCTTTGCGCCCGGCCGCCCTCCCGGCCCCTCCGAGCCCCTAAGGTAAGGGGAGCCCAGGCCGCGGGTACGTGCGGCCGTGGCCCGGCTGACCCGCAGAAACCCGGGCGCCGAGCATCTTGGTGCCTGGACAGGTGCGAACCCCTGGGCGGGCCTGGGGCAGGGAGAGACTCCAGCCAGCCTCGTGCCCCTCACCGTCGCCCGCCTCCCAATCCATTCACAAAACAGGAGCCACAAGGGAGGAAGGGAGGAGAGGCTGGAGAAGGAGAGGATGGAGGAAGAAAGGGAGGAGGGGTCAGCGGGGAGGGGGCTGCAGGAACGGGAGCCGGGAAGCTTGGAGATGCCGCAGCCTTCAGCCCGCCTTCTGGCGCTGGACGCCGCGCCCGCACGGCCCTGGGTGCCGGCGGGGTCCGCGGGGCTCAGCAAGAGGCACCCCTGGAGCCCGGCGCGCCCGGGTACCCCGCGCGGCCCGCCCCTCCGAGGCAGCCGGCCGGCCGGCCGGGCCTGCGCTCACCGTGCCGCCGGCTGCCCGCGCTCCGGTGCTCAGCAGGCCCGCGGCTGCTCCATGCCCCTCCTCCCGCTCCTCGCCGCCGCGCCTCTCTCCACCGTGCGCCGCTGCCACCGCGCGCTCCGACTGAAGAGCTCCGGCCCCGCCGAGCCGCCTTTAAGTACCTAGCGCGTCCCCGCCGGGAGAGGCGCCCTCCTCCGGCCCTGGGGCCGGGAAAGTTGGGAAGAGTGGGAGGGCTCCCCCGAGGGCCGCGAGGTAGCACCTCCTTCCCGGCTCCGCCGGAGGTAGCCCCACGCCGCCGGCGCGCGGTGGGACGCAGGGTCCCGAGTGCACGCGGCTACTCCAGTTCGCAAAGATTCAAAAGAGTCTCCGCACCCTCCGAAAATGGGTTCCCCAAGCGGGGCCGAAAGCCGAGCTCCTCTGCGCTCGTTCTGGGACCAACTGCCCGGTGTGGGGGGGTGGGTGGTCATTGTGCTCAATCTAGAACCTGAAGCGTAGTTAACTTCAGTATAACCCATAAGGGCTTCCAAAATTGTGACTCTCAGTTGTCCCCTCCTCTGCAAAGCAGGCGAACGGGTAGAAATCCCTCGACTGCAGCACGCGAAGGGACTGTGCGCTGTATAGGGTACTCCCTAAAGCCCAGACCCCAGAACCTTCCTGCCGGCAAAAAAAAAAAAAAAAAAAAAAAAGGCGCAGAAGAGAATGCTTGTTAAATACAGAAAGACTGGTCAAAGGTGTTAACAATTGTGAAATTGTGACAAGCTTAGCTTTGAATCCCGCAGTGGGGCGCTGATGACTTTAACGCTTTTTCAAAAGCTGCAATGGTTTTGCAAGAACCTTGGAAGTTGGTGTCCTAAAGCCAAAACCAACTCTCCTCTCTTTACACCTTTATTTCCGACATCCATGACCTCCTAAATTCCCAACTGATCTCATCGCCAGAGGTTTCCAAGCCCCCAAAAGCTGGTGCTAGACTTGGGTGAGGTGAGGTCTCATGAGGTTGGGGGGAGGTGGGGAGTTCTTAGCAGAGGAAGCTAGTTCAGAACGAGCTGAACACGCTGGGTTTCTAAATCTCAGAAAATCTTGGAGGTATTATAATTGAAGACTAGTAAAAAACGAATTTACATATCTTCCAGATACACCTGGGACAATTTCCATCACTTTTTCCAAGCTGCAAAAAAATTTATAGGAACCTGAGTTGCAATCTGTAAGCTGCTCCTCTCAGAAGTCTTAGGGGCTCAACCCTGACTCACTCTGGGCCACAGAGCTCACCCCTCAGTCCCCCAGGCAAGCAGACCCCTGGCACACCTCCTCCACCCCCCACCCCCGCATCTTGTGTTATATAAACCAAATCACTTCTGGCTTTTGCTTGAGAAAATCATCACTAATATGCTACATGGTTTAAACATTCTTTGTGTGCTTTTTAAAACTAGTATTCACAATGGGAATGTGTTTTGAACCTCAGATGGGCCCTAATAAGAGCAAACAAGGCACAGGTGGAGAGAGAAGCCCTTGGTTAAGAGGAGGACTCTGGAGTCAGTTCTGCCCCTAGCCGTGTGGCACTAACCTCAGTGTCTTCATCCCAGAAATGGGACTGAGTATCTACTTGACATGGTTGTCACAAGGATTGAAGCGACTGACTGAGAGTAAGTGCTCAGTAAAGGTTAACTGCAGCCAACTTCAACCAGAGAACGGCATCTGCTTGCTGATGCTATGGATTCTACATGCCTATCCCTCCAGGATGTGACACTTGGTGACAGAGAGTTCAGAGATCAGTGTTCATGAAAAATGCCTTGTCTCAATTGCATTACGGACTTCTTGAGCTCTGGGCCACCGCCTCTACGCCCAGGGGCATCACAGAGCCTGGAGTTGCCAGAGACTGGAGGAGCTATCTGATTCTACCTCCCACCCAAATTTGCCATCTGCAAAATTTTAGAACAGGGGAAATAAGCAGGGGCTGGGCGGCAACAAAGATGAGTGCATCGGCCTGGTGGGGAGCCAAGGTCCCATTTAAAGGAGATGTCCCTTTGAGAGGAAGGGCCCAGCGTGGCCAGGTGCTCTGTTGTTGAGAAGCCAGAAATCCAGATTTTTACGTGAAATCTCCTCATATTAAAGTGTTAGCTACTAATTCAAACGTTAAAAAACACTCCACAGGCCAGGCCAAATGTGTCTGAGTCAGATCCAACCAACTGGCTGCTTGCAAGTGACCTGTTTAGACGCTTAAGGAACGGAGCAGCCAGTTTGGAAAGGTCCCGTCTGCCCTCAGCAACACAGCAACATGACTTCTTGGGTGCAAGTTTCCTGGGGCTGCTCCAGGCTCATCTCATGCCTAGTTAATTTCTAAGGCTCCAAATTTGTCCCACAGGCTTAGTGCCTGTCTCACGCAGCTGGTTCCAGGGAGGTTTATAGGGGGTGTGCTGGTACAGCACCACCTCACTAGTCAGTTAAAACCTCCGAAATGAACAGCAGGTCCAGATGCAACATTATGAGAACAGTAAACACTCTGCCCATATCAATTGCCTTGGCCACCTCAATGGCTTCCCCCAGGGAGCAAATTCTCTTTTTCTGGTCTGCAGGGACAGCAACCTGGTGTTATCAGACAGCTTGGAGAGTCTTTACCTTTGTGGCCCCACAGGATTTGCCTGTAATTAACATCCACTTTGCTGTGTCCTATTTGCATTCATCTCTTCAGGGGGAGATGGGTAGGGGAATCCTTAAGGGGCTGATACAATAAAGCTCACATTTATCTCTGCTTACCACTGGGGATTTAGAAATAGGACTAATTCCATACCCAATTACTTAAAAATGTGAATTCAGAGGTTGCTGAATTGGCTTTTACACAGGTTCCAGAGGGTAAACCTCCTATTCAGCTCTGTAGCAGAAGATTCATGCGACATTTCAACATTCATTTACCAAACACTGAAGACCTGCTCTGAGCAGAGAAGGATGCTTTGGCACTGCGAAGTCTCAGGCTGGTCCCTGCCATCTAGATGGTTATCCGTTCTGAAGACAAATACACTTCAAAAATTAAGTCACCATACAAGAAAGTTTATAATTAAATGTTGATGAGAGAATCCAACTGCAAGAGTTTGAAGATTTCAGGAAAGAGATCTCTGTGAGCTGGTATGGGCTGGGCAGAGTTTCATGGAGGACTTGAGCTGACTGTGTAGAGACAAGAGCATTCTAGACAGGAAACAAAGCTTACGAACAAGAGTAGGTAGAGGAATGGGTGAGGTGTGTCTGAAGGCCAGCAAAGAGAGGTCTGGATGAAACAAGAAATTTAAACTGAAGAAGTTGCAACGGTGCCTGCTCTGTAGAAAGTGCCTGATAAAGTCTAGCTGCAGAGAAGAAGGAAGCTAGGGATGGATTCTGGAAGGCCTTGGGTGACTGAATAAGGAGTTTGGATTTTATCCAGTAGGTAACAGAGAATATTGAAGATGTCAGAGCAAGGTAGTAAGAGGTTATAAGTATTGTTTGGGGATGGCTGAGCCAGTGGTGTTTTGGGGTAAGGACTAGGAATAGGGTAGGAGACCTGTTAGGAGGCAGATAAACCACAAAAAAGGGGTGAGAAAGGGCAGCTGTGAGAATTGTTGGTGCTGCCCTCAGGAAGTGGAGGTGAGGGCAGGCAGTGCCAACTATCTTGGGCACAAGTGAGAGCACAGGTGGAGGAATAATCAAGGAAGAGACTTCTACAGTTCCGAGGGTGGAGGGGGCCATTCTCAAAGCTCTGGAGGTTTTGAGATGACTGGAGCTGACAGTACCACAAACATATATTTCACCTTTCAACTAATTTTCAAATTCAAACCCATGAAATACTCAAATACCTTTGTGCCAATAGGAGCCTGCCATTCGATCCCTCTTGTCATCACTCGTGCTTGAAGCTGCGGGACAACCCTGCCAGCCACTAACCAGGAGTTGCTTTGCTCCGCTGGTAGCCTAGTGAATGACTGGGTGGGGGAGGGGCGGAGGGATGGTCTAGTTCCACAGGCTGCCCCCTCCCCCTCTGACCTCACGCTTTAGTGCTCCACTCTGGCATCCAGCCCACAGCCTCCAGCGAAGCCAAGCAGAATGGGGGATGGCAGCCAAGCCACCAGGTCTCCCTCAGTCCCTCCAGGCTTCATCCCATCCACTTCCTCTGGGCTGACCACAATCAAATCCTCTTGAAGGTAATGAAGGTGAATTTAAATTGGCCCCCAAAGAGTAGCTGGTTATGCCCCCCAGCTGACTACACAGGGCCTCCTCCTCAAGGCAGCCTATAATCTGCCACACTAGTTCATACATAATTCCAGGTGGAAAGTGTGTGCCTTGACAGCGGCAAGGCAGCTACTACCAAGCAAAGTTATTCCTTCATAACTCTTCCCTCTTACCGACAAGTACTCTGTAATCAGTACCATTTCTAGGTGCTATGTTTGAAGAAGCAGGCTTAAGGACTTTTCTGTCCTGCAGTTACAATGGTTAGATTTTAACCCCAGTCTCTCTCCGTGGATGCAAGAGTCATTTTCATTTCAAATTAAAGGGCCTCTGCTCTGCTGGAGGCAGAGCTGCCAGCTCCTACTAAGGGGCCAGGTTCTTTTATGCTGGCTTGAAGGTCAGGATTAGAAGGGCACGCAGAACGAACGATAACCAAGTGTCAAGCCAGACCTGGAGATGTTTTCTTGAAATTCTGAACAGGAAAAGCTCTTCCTGGCCATCTTTCCTTCCTCTCCCTCCCCCAGGTGAATGCAGAAAGAAATCCAGAAGGCGATTTTAAACCATAACCTACCTTCTTGGCAGAATATTGTGCAGCTACTGAATATAATGTAATGCTCGGGAAGAGAATGTAGGCATAGGCAAAAAGCTTATAATGCAAGGTTAAGTAAAAAAGGCAGGATACAAAAATTGTCATGTATGAATGACTACATTTACGTTGTTTTCTTTTGAATCCTATGAATTAAAGGGCAGGAGAGAAATTCACCCAGATATTAAGATCAGGTTTGTTTGGGTGGTAGAAAAATGAATTTTTTCTCTTTGCCCTTTTCTCTGTATTCTCCAAACATTCTATAAATAAGTATAGTAGTCTTGTAATAAAAAGATTATTTTAAAATGATATGAATTGTAAATTCACAGAATTTCCTTCTAAACTAGCGCTGGGTGGGATACAGCCCATATCATACATGGGCTCATGTGAGAAAGTCTGGCAACCTCAGTCTACTAAGAAAGCAGGAAAGTTGGGAGGGCCAGGATATAGGATTAGTGGTAGCCAAAACTCCAGTACTTTGCTTTATTTAAATCCCTCCCACTGTTCCTTTGAGAGAATTTTTGCAGGGAAGAGGGGAGTATGTAGAGCTGTGCCTGCTCATCCAGCAGCTCTGAGTGAATTATAAAAAGACTCCTTCTTCCTTCCTCCTGGCAACACAGCCCAGAGCAAGGGCACACGGCTTGCCTGGCACAGCCCAGGTGGTGTCAGCCCCTACTCAGCCCCTTCTCCAGGGTCACAGTGATCCTGGGGAAGGGAGGCAGGTGCGCTAAATGTGGGCTCTAGTAGTACCCTGAAAGGATGCTTTTCCTGAAAAAAAGTATTTCCAAGAATGATGATGTCAACAGCATTGCACTCCTGCCCGGGGAGAGGCTGTCTCCTCTGGGTGTTGTAAACCTACCCCCATGCCAGTACCAATGGGTACGTCCACATCCACACGTGCACGTAACATACTGTACACAGAACGGACACACGCATACTTGCTCATTACACAAGTGCACACTCACTTTCCCGGACTTCAGCGGGCTGCAATCCCAGCCTACAGCCCCAGTTGCAGGATCAGCAGGAGAAGAACAAAACCACTTAAGGTAACCTTGTTCCAAATTCATTTGGCTTCGTTACAATAACATCAACCACAGTTCTTAAATGTGCCGGCGCTTCTGCTTCATGTCCTTTTTCTTGATTAAAGACACTGCTAGTCACTGTCACAGAGGAGGTCCGAAGCTGGATCCTCCATAAAGGCAATAAGAGAAGAGCTGAGGGTAGAGGCAGTTCCCATCAGCTCCTTCGTGGGGAGAGACCCCCCAAAATATGTCCCACTCTCAGATTTTTTTTGTTAGGACACCCCCCTAACATACACACACATTCTCTCTCTCCCTCCCACTCCCTCCCTCCCTCTCTCTCTCTCTCCTCTTTTCTCACCAGATAAGCTAATGTAGTGTTTCTCACGTCTGGCTGCTGCACGTTAGACTTTTAAAACCTGGGGAGCTTTTTGAAAAACTAATGCCTGGACCCTATCCCAGATCGATTTAGTCACAATCACTGGGGGTGAGCCCCAGGCTTGAATTTTTATTTAATTCCCTAGGAGATTCTATTACACATCCAGCAGTGAGAACGCATCCTGAGGATTCTCCTCAGCTGGGTTTGCAAGTGCATTTCTGGCACTGGGAGGACAGCAGACAGCCAGCCAGTCCCAGAGGTGAACTCCAGAGCGTACAAGTATCTATCCATTTTCCTCCAGCACCATGCCTGCCACGCTTGTTTGAATTAAGTGACCTTAAAAACTTAACAATGAACCAATGAGCTATTAAGCCAGAAGGAAAAAAAAGAAAAAGGAGAAAAGACACTGATTTGAGGTGGAAATTAGGAGGGAGAGCCAAGGAGAAACAGAGGCGGGCAGACAGGACCAGCTGGGCACGTCACTCCCCAGATCTCCGAATCTACCTGGAATTGGGTTGATATAATCTTTTTGTTGGCAAAGGTGCTGCCTGCTTTTTCCAGAAGAACTGGGGGAAAGCCATGGAGGAGAGAGTTGCCAAAAACAACTAGGATTAGTTTTTGTTTTACAAAGGACAGGACTTCTGCACACTGAGGGCTTTTCCTACCTAGAGGATGGGTTAGGGTAGTGGATGTGGGCTGCTCTCTTTTGGGGCATGGAGTCTCCATGACTCTCTCTCACATGGTCCTGGCCTTGGCCACAGAGAAACACCCACATGGCTGATGCTGGAGCCTTGTTCTTTGCACTCTCTGAACAGCACTGATAGTTTCTTTGGAAAGTGGCAGGGGGATCACCCCAGGCCCAGCTCTTCGAAGCATCAGCACCACCATTCTTTTTTTTTTTTTTTTTTTTTTTTTTTTTTTTTGCTGTACGCGGGCCTCTCACTGTTGTGGCCTCTCCCGTTGCGGAGCACAGGCTCCGGACGCACAGGCTCAGCGGCCATGGCTCACGGGCCCAGCCGCTCCGCGGCATATGGGATCCTCCCAGACCGGGGCACGAACCCGTATCCCCTGCATCGGCAGGCGGACTCTCAACCACTGCGCCACCAGGGAGGCCCAGCACCACCATTCTTTTAGTAAAGACAGCCTAATTTCAGGCTGGCCCTTCCCTAAGATTAACATGGTCACCATAGGTTTTGAAGTTTGGAAAGCGGTGTGTGGTCTAATACAGGGGTGTGTGAATGTGCCCCACCCAGGCACTGTTCTGAGCAGGTTTTAGCTCTTAAGGCAGACAGTGAAGATTAAATTTTACATCATTTAATAAACCACTTAAACGCCCAGTAGCTCTTCCTCGTTCCCCAGCAGAGAGGGTAGGGTGCTCCTGCAGCTCTGAAGCTGCCCCGCAAACGGCCCGCCTCTCCTAACACCAACAACTCTCACCCTCAGCCCCCCTGCATCTCTGAGATGGAGTTAGGTGCTGGCTAACTGGTTCCTTCCTATAAGAACTAGCAAATAAAGTCAGAAGTTTCTCTGCTCTAGTGCACTCACTCGCTTCTCCCTTTTTCTCTTCCCATCTGCAAGAACTTATCTCTCTGGACCTTATTTTTCCCTTCTGCAAAATAGGGCCATTAATTCCAGTCTCATTTTTTTCTCTGAAGGAATGGTATGGAATAGAGCTATCAATGTATATATGTGAGAAATACATACACAAGCATTAAAACGATCCATTGTTATCATTCTGAGATACCAAAATCTGAGAACCAAAACCCTGCTTACAGGAGGTAAAAAGGTAAAACAAACAAAAAAACAACAAACCTTCAAAGGAGACATTTCTGGGCTCTGACTGGAGTTCACAGGAAGACTTACTACATTTTCTATGTTCCCACACACGGTGCGGCAGCTTCAAGGGTCTACTACCTTAGCCACCCCCAGAAAGAAGAACAGGAGCCGAAGTACAGGAGCAGGTGGGCTGGGGGGCTTTAGCAAATCTCATCTCCAGCTGCTAGGCAAACTACAAGGTCAAAAACAAGATCTATAACAAGTTCTGGTGTTTGAGGTTAGGTTTTGATGTACGTGGGCACTATCTGGAGGGAATCAGGGCTGAGGTTTATCTTGACATACATGGTCCATCTGAACAAGCAGGGAACCACTGTCCTTATCCTCACTTATATTAACAGTTTTTTACCACTTGGAAATATAGTGTCTATTGGGTGGCAAAGCACAGTGGCTAAAAGCTCAGCCTTGGGAGCCAGACTGCCTGGGTCCAAATACTGGTTTGGCTACTTCTCACTAACTACGTAATCTGGAGCAAGTAATTAGCCTCTTGTGTGCCTCAGTTTTCCCATCTGTAAAGCAGGGATAATAATAATACCTACCTCGGGACTTCCATGGTGGTGCAGTGGTTAAGAATCCGCCTGACAGTGCAGGGAACACGGGTTTGAGCCCTGGTCCAGGAAGATCCTACAATGCCTCGGAGCAAGTAAGCCTGTGCGCCACAACTACTGAGCCTGCGCTCTAGAGCCCGTGCTCTGCAACAAGAGAAGCCACCACAATGAGAAGCCCGTGCACTGCAACAAAGAGTAGCCCCTGCTCGACGCAATTAGAGAAAGCCCGTGTGCAGCAACAAAGACCCAACGCAGCCAAAAATAAATAAATAAAAAATAATAATAATACCTACCTCATGGGCCCAGTGTGAGGATTTAGTGGATTAATATATGTCAAGTGTACAGAAGAGCACAATAAGCTCTGTTAACTGATTATGATGTACAGTGATGTAGAGCTACAGCAATCATTCATCCTGTGTTTTACAGGATGAACCTGATACTTTAAGGGGCTGTCAGACCCGATGTCCTGAGGCTGGTGTGAGAACCGTGGTCATTATCCTGGGGACACCTCAAACCCCATGAGAAGGCATACCCTAACACTCAGGATGGAGTCTCAGAGCTGAGAGCCTAGTCAGAGCTCTTTTGAATACACCTGCAGGAGCTCAGGATTTCTCTTCAGGATGAGTACTTGTAGCTGGACTTTGGCTGCCGGTGAGCATACTTGCAAAGCGTTATTGTGCCCCTACCGGTGGTTTTGATACACAGAAAACTCCATCCCCTGAAGATTTCCTGCGCCCGAATTATTTAAAGAACGGTGTTAACACTTTGATGTGGTGACTGAATCTGCATTGCATGGTTATTAAAGCAGTGTCAGCTGAGGATGGAGGAACGTAGATTGGCCACAAGCATGTTGGTGGAAGGAACACTGAAAATGTTCGTATCTTCTGGATTCAGCCTTCCAACCTCTTAGGACTTATCCTATAGAAACACTTCAGTATGCAAAGAGTTATGCTTGAGAATCATTGGAACTTAGAAATAATTCAACTGACCATCAAGAGGCAAATGCTTAAACCAGCTGTGGCTCATCTATACAATGGAAGACACCACATCACAGAGGAGAGGGGGCTGTAAGTACTGAGTGTCTCCAAGGTATGTGACTAAGAAAAAAATCTATGGGACACTCTTTATGGTGACAATCCCATTTTTGTTTTTGAAAGCAGTAAGGTATATTCGTGTTCGTTTGGGAAAAGGATGAAAGGAAGGAAAGATCTGGAGGGATATACACCCACCTGCTGGTCAGTGGTAACCGTGGGGTAGGAATGGAGGCGAGATTGTGCGAATTCTTCTTTGTTACGTATACTTTAAATTTGTTATATTTCATAAAACATATAATCTGCACACGTGTGCATACACACACACACACACACGCACACAGCCAGGGCATGTGTATCTGAGGGCTCTGCCACTCCTCAGCACTCTGAGGGCACGGAGCCAGCACAGGGTCGGCATCCCTCAGCTCGTGTCAGCAGAGTTCCAATGACTGCTTCGTGGGACCCACATGCCAGGGCTCCTGTGTGTATATGAGCTCCTGAGCGCCTCCCAAACTGTGCTCTAGTTGAAAGGGCTTTGCTGCTATACTAATTTTAGGGAGAGAGGCTCCATAGGATTCAAGAGATGTTCAAAAGAGTCTGCCTCAAGCCCCCCAGGAGACTTGGGCCAAATTCCACCAAAACGGAATAACTATAGTTTGCCTCTCTGTTCCACGATGTTGTTGTATCATACAAGTTCATGGGTAAAAAACGACCTTCCGAACTAAAGGAAACAGAGAAACTGATCTTGCTATTCTATGCCCTCAGGGACTGCAGAGTGTCATGGGGGTGGGGGCAGGTAATACCTGAGCCTCCTGGGAGTACGGACCTACTTCAGTCAGCATGAAGAACACTGGGGAGGGACAAGAGGGATGACCCTTCAAATAAGTGGGTGCAGCCCCTTCCAGGGCTGATGGTGCAGGTCTGTGCTGCCTCTACACCCGCTGGCAGGCATGGGGTACGCTGAGCACAGCCCTGAGCCCCGCCAACAGGGAGGAGCGCAGCAGCCAGTGTTCTAGAAGACAACTCCCCAGCCCCCAAGTGGCCAGTCAGCTCCGAGCAGAGTGGTGCATGGAAGTGAGGTGCCGTGCACTGCAGGGAGGCTGCCACGTGTGACTGCAGAAGCTCTGTGGCTGCAGGACTCGCTGGAGGACACAGCAGAGCCCTTAGAGGTCACGCCTGCTGCTGTCCAGGAGGCAGTGGAAGAAGACCACTCCCCAGGCCCCCGTCGTGGTCAGGGCAAAGTGGCTTGCCTCCCACAGCCCACCCTGGAACTCAGCTCCCGTTTTGACTCTCTCCCTTGCCACTGAAATTCCAGCTGAGCTTTTGGATTTCTGTGCAAAGAGACTGCAGAAGCCGATCCGGCTTTGTACAGGTCAGGTGAATCATCCCCCAACCAACTGATTAACTTTCACGTGTCTTGGCCATCCCTCCACTGCAGGTGGCAGGCAAGGCTCCCTTCACTCACGGCCTCACAGACAAAGAGATGCAGCAGGGCAGGGACGAAGGCCAGACCAACCCGTCTGCTGTCCTTTCTGGGGCCCACGAGGAGAAACGGCTGCTGCCAAAGAAGGGGTTGGTGAAAGGGGATGGGGCTCACCGCTTCCAAACTGAGAAAAACCTGGTTGGATGTGAATTCCTCTGGCTCAATATGTTTCCCATTTTACAGCTTTTATCATCTTGGCCTCAAAGCACTTTCCAAAAACAAGCTGAAGGGGCTTCAGGTGGAAACAGGTCTGTGGCTGCCCCCTCACTCAGAGCGGTCCGCAGGCTCCACACTGTTCGGCACGCCGCCCCCTGCGCGCCACCTCCTGCCCGCTCACCGTGCTCCGCAGCACTGCCCTCCTCTCTCACCTCCAGGCTCTGGCGCTCGCCGCTCCCTTTGCCTGGACCGCTCTTCCCTCAAGTATCTTCATGGCCGCTCCCTCACCTCCTTCTGATCCGTACTCAGACTTCAACTTGTCAGTGAGGCCCTCTCTGGACAACTTATCCAAACTCACAGCTCTCACCCCATACACTGCTCACCCCTCCTTCCCGACTTGATTTTTCCCTAGAGCATTTATCACCATTTGATATCCTGCTTTATTCTTTATCTTACTTGTTGCCTGTCTCCTCCTGCTACAACGTAAGCTTCCCCTGAAGGTAAGCATTTTGTTCACTGCAGTGTTCTCAGCACCTGGTGCAGCGTCTGGCACATAGTAGGTGTTCAACAAATTGTTGTCGTCGTTGTCTGTGATTCGCTTTCCTACCCTCCTGTCCCTGGTCAGCCCTTACACGTGGGTGGGTCGGCAGAGCCATAGGAAAGTGAAGGAATGGAGAAGAGAGGTGAAGAAAGAAGAATATGAAAATATGGAAAAGTATGTGTTTGGAGAGATGATAAGGAGTAAAGAGCAAGTTAAGAGATTTCTGATTAAATAAGAGAGTGTGTAGAAGGGTAAGTTTGTGCCAAGGAGGAAGGACAAAACAGCAGAGAGGGAAACTCTCCAGAATGTCCAGTAAGTCTAACCTGATCAACCAGTTGACACTTGGGCAGAGAGCCTGGGGTTTGGCTGCAGCCACAGCTTTGGGCCCCTGCCTGTCTCTTGCCACAGTGCCATCCTCTGGAGACCAAGGGAGATGTGCCGGTGGCCTAGAAGAGGAGGAAGAAGCAGGGAAGGGAAAGGGGGCAAGTAAAAAACCAATGAGTGATACAGGGGGGGGTGGGACAGACTGCTACGCAGTGGAGGGGACTGGAGGTGCGAGGCCAGGAGAGTTTTTGTAGCAGAGACAAAGGGAGGAGACTGGAGGAGCAGCAGGAGGAGGTGGCCACAGAGGGAGGAGAGACGGGCAGAGGTGGGAGGCAAGCACAGGGACGCTGCTGTTACACAGAAGCAGACATGCCTCTCGGGCCTGTGCAGGAAAGTGTCACTATTGCTCCAGCCATCTGCCCCTGGAGTTCTGTGCCTTTTTCTTTTTCTTAAGTTTTGCGTTCTTATTATCGTAAAGCTCTCAATTCTCATGCTGTTTCTCAAGGATGGAGACATATATAGATATAGATATCTATACACATAAACATGGGAGATTATTTTACAATTTGGTAATTTTTAATATTTTAGTCATATTTGGTGTTTAGAAGGGTTACATTAAGGTATCCTCCCCTTGAGTTTGGTAACAAGGACAGAAAAGGTCACTCTCTGAAACTGAATCCATCAAAATCAATAAAGAACAGATGCTTTTAGCCAGTTGCCAAATAATTCAAATTAAGAGTCAATTTATAAATGGAGATAAGGGGACCAGAATGCTTTGTGAGGCACTCCCTAGACTAGGTGTTTAGACTAGAGACTTTCTCAGTCTAATCAAGCTGATCAATTAGGATATGTCCTCAGAACTGAAATACATTTAATACAAATAAAGTTGTAAGTTAAACCAACCATCTAACATACCTAATCTGATTATCTTAAGTGGGTTTTATGGGGTTTAGTTAGAGGAAGGCCAAGAAATAAAAACTTTTAGTGTATATCCAGCTGGTCCAAAGGAGATTCTTCTCTGATTTGAAAGCCCAATCCTGATTTTCTAGACATCCTTGATTTGGATAATGGAATAATCCAGCTACCCTAGCTGAACGGAAATATTCCTTGAAAACATCTGACTGCTTTTGTTCACTGCTCTCTAGGCTAACCTGTGGGCCATGGCTTTCTGTGAGCTGGCTTCTTTAAAGGGATGCTCACCACAAAGGTTCTAAGCTAAGGACGCGTCTGTAATCTGGCCAGAAGAAAGTAGCCTGATGTTAACTGGCAAGTGGGCCTGCTTGTAGACAGTCCTTCAGTCACCTGAGAGTTTTGGGAAACTGTGTTTTGGTTCTCTGGGCCTGGTCACCAGAGAGTAGGGATAGAACCCTGTGATAAAATTCAGCCCTGCAGAGCTGAGGACTGGTTAAGGACTCTGGGTTAGCCTCACCAAGGTGTTGATGACTGGTATGGGTTGTCTGAAGCGATCATCCAGCATGTCCTTTTAGTCCTCTTTTTTAGCTACAATCAAAATTCAGGAGCCAAAATACATAAATAGATAAAAAGACATCTAGAGTGCTACGTGTGAAATGAGTTCAGTAAACCTGGCATCAGGTCACCAATACACAATGCACTTTCCAACAGGCATTTAGTACGAACACACTGTCCAAGCATTCCTCTTCCTCAAGGAGCAGAAGACTGAAGGCGGGATAGAAACTCTCTCATCTGAGATGTTTGTGGCTCTTTTCTCCTATAATCAGGGCAACTCTGTGCTAACAGTAGCAGAGGGAGTGAAAGAAAATGGCCTGGGAGGGCAAACACAGCACTTACCTTTCTTCTCTGGAAGATTCAGCCAGCTTGATTCTCTTTTCTGGAGATCAAATCCTCAGCGCCATAGCTTTCCATCTCAAAAGCAGAAGACCAGATTCAGACCTGTTATTCTTTCCAGCCAAGATAGTTTTATTCCAGTTTTGCACGTTTGGATAACAATTTCCTTTCCCTCCCTACCTACAATTGCATCTCTGTACCCTGAAATGCCTCTTGAGCATCCAAGGATGACTAGCTCTGGCTGCTCCTCATGACAAGAGGGACAATCTCACCACGAAAGAATATCAAGACGTGACATATGGGTGGGCCAACCTCTTCTACTCAAGTCGCAAGAGGATGGTCAATTAATCAAATTCCACCGGTTGTGTTAAAAAATATACTGCCATCAGGTAGACATCCTTCTCTAAATGCTACAGGACAGTCGAAAATGTGCAGATTAATGAGATCTGTAATCTTTTTTTCTTTTATCGGCACACACTTCAGGCTGGATGCAGGATGGCTAAATAGATGCTTTAGGAAGGTCAGCCTGAAGACACACAGGACCAGAGACATAAAGCCACCTCCAGGGGCAGCCATATTGCCAGCACCAAAGGGGCAGTGGGCCACCTGCTGGAAGGCTTGGGCACTGCTCTGGCTGCTTGGTCCCTCTGCCTCCTCCACGTCCTTTGAGGTTGGTCTATGGCAGGACCATGATCTTCTTCTCCAGCTTCTGTGGTGGGAACAGGAAGTTTCTCATGATCTCATCCAGCTCTTCCAGGGCCAGCTGGGCATGGAGCTTGGCAACGTCATCGGGCTCCAAACGTACCACGTGCTTCAGCAGGTGGTAGAGATCCTTGAGGACGTCCCTCAGCACCTGGATGAGAGAGACAGAGTCATGGCCATCTGTCTACTGTGCCAACATTTCTCAGAATGACCTAACTGCCTTCTCCTGTCTGAGGGGTTCTGTGAGGAAACCCACAGGCTCCTTTAAGAAGATAACGCACGGCCCTCTCAGGTTGGAGATAAGAGTGGGGCAGCTGTACTGAGGTAGGCTTCCTTTTGGGTTTCTCATGCACTCCTGACCCCTCACTACACTGGCCTTGGTGGCTGCTGCTCCCTTTTAGCCCCAGACCCAAGTGATCCCAGATCCCTCCCTTCAGTTCCAAGGCATGGCACAGACCTCAGGACCATAGGCAGGCAGTACTGCCCAGATACGGCTGCTCCCACAGCATGTTTACCAGCATTCTCCTCTCTAGCTCCCACAAAGCCCTCTGTGACACCCACAGAACAGGCACCTATCTTATGAAATGCAGAAGGCTATTTCTTCAGCAATCATGCTTTTCCTTGCCACTACTTTAAAAATTTTCCACCATTGTTTCATGTCCGTGTCGTTCCCTCAGTCACTATAATTTTTTTTCAACTCCAACTCTGCAATGGGAAGCAAGAGAGGACTCCATAGACACAGTCACACCCATTTTTCACATCCAATACTCTGATCTGATGGTCTGATATGGAATTGGGAGGGTGCCAGAGCACCTACTCCCAGGAGCTTCTAATTTTGTCCCAAGTCCTTCTAGCTTGGGAGCCAGAACTTCTAGCAAGAAATGGGTTCTTCTAGCAGAAGAACAGGGAAACTGAGAGTAAGGGGCCTTAGGGATCATTTAGTCAAACGAGGGACTGAAGACTCCAGGTCACAGGGGGTCACATGTCTTGTCTGCAGCCACTTTCAAAGTTACTCCTGGTTGAGGGCTCTTTGCCTCAAAAGTTACTATTTTTTGGGTCAGGTACTGCACTAGGTATTTTCCATATATTATCTGATTTTTATGCCAGTCATATAAAGAAAGGAAAGTTATCAGCCCCACTTTACAGATGAAGAAACAGGATTAGAGGGTTAAGTAACCTCCCAAGGTTACTCTGCTAAAAAAGGGGTAGAGCCAGTTTTTAAACATTCAGAGCTTGTGTCCTTGTTTAGTTTTACTGAAAAGGTAATACAGTACAAAAAAGTACATATTAAAAAAATAAGTCTCTCTTCTACCCCAGACTCCTACTTCCCCTTCTCAGAGGATATCATTCTTAATTTTGAGAAATATTCTAGGTATTTACAAGCACATATATACACATGTGCCTTTTTCCCCTTTCCCCCCTTTCTTTTAAAAAATTTATTTACTTTATTTATTTTTGGCTGCGTTGGGTCTTTGTTGCTGCGTGCGGGCTTCCTCTAGTTGCAGCGAGCAGGGGCTACTCTTCGTTGCAGTGCGTGGGCTTCTCATTGCGGTGGCTTCTCTTGTTATGGAACACGTGCTCTAGGCACTCGGGCTTCAGCAGTTGTGGCAGGTGGGCTCAGTAGTTGTGGCTCACGGGCTCTAGAGCTCAGGCTCAGTAGTTGTGGTGCACGGGCCTAATTGCTCTGTGGCATGTCGGATCTTCCTGGACCAGGGCTCGAACTCGTGTCCCCTGCATTGGCAGGTGGATTCTTAACCACTGCACCGGGCTTCCCTGGTGGTGCAGTGGTTGAGAGTCCGCCTGCCGATGCAGGGGACACGGGTTCGTGCCCCGGTCCGGGAAGATCCCACATGCCGCGGAGCGGCTGGGCCCGTGAGCCATGGCTGCTGAGCCTGCGTGTCCGGAGCCTGTGCTCCGCAACGGGAGAGGCCACAACAGTGAGAGGCCCGTGTACCGCAAAAAAAAAAAAAAAAAAAAAACAAAAAAACCACTGCACCACTTCCCTTCCCTTTTTTAAAGCACAGGATTATATGCTACACCAGTGGTCCCCAACTTTTTGGCACCAGGGACTGGTTTCGTGGAAGACAATTTTTCCATGGGGCGGGGGGGGGGGATGGTTTTGGGATGATTTAAGTGCATTACATTTATTGTGCACTTTATTTCTATTATTATTACATTGTAATATATAATGAAATAAGTATACAACTCACCATAATGCAGAATCAGTGGGAGCCTTGAGCTTGTTTTCACTTGCCACTCACTGATAGGGTTTTTTAAAATAAATTTATTTATTTATTTATTTTTGGCTGCGTTGGGTCTTCGTTGCTGCGTGTGGGCTTTCTCTAGTTGTGGTGAGCGGGGGCTACCCTTCGTTGCGGTGCACGGGCTTCTCACTGCGGTGGCTTCTCTTGTCGTGGAGCACGGGCTCTAGGCATGCGGGCTTCAGTAGTTGTGGCATGTGGGCTCAGTAGTTGTGGCTCGCAGGCTCTAGAGAGCAGGCTCAGTAGTTGTAGCACACGGGCTTAGTTGCTCTGCGGCATGTGGGATCTTCCCAGACCAGGGCTTGAACCCATGTCCCCTGCATTGGCAGGTGGATTCTTAACCACTGCACCACCAGGGAAGCCCACTGATGGGGTTTTGATATGAGTCTGCTAGCAACTGATTTATTATGGTCTCTATGAAGTCAAACCTCTTTGCTAATGATAATCTGTATTTTCAGCCTCTGCCCAGCTCTAGCATCACCTCCTTAGCTCCACCTCAGATCACTGGGCATTAGATTCTCATAAGGAGCGCGCAACCTAGGTCCCTCACATGCACAGTTCACAGTAGGGTTTGCGCTCCTATGAGAATCTAATGCCACGGCTGATGTGACAGGAGGCGGAGCTCAGGCAGTAATGCCAGCAATGGGGAGTGGCTGTAAGTACAGATGAAGCTTAACTCCCTTGCCAGCCACTCATCTCCTGCTGTGTGGCCCGGTTCCTAACAGGCCATGGACTGCTACCGGAGGTTGGGGACCCCTGTGCTACACTGTTATGTACCATGATTCCCCCCATACCCAACATATTTTGAAGATCTTTTGCTATTACAAATATTGCTGCAATAAACATTCTGATACCCAATCTTTGCAGACATGTACAAGTGTATCTGTAGGACAAATATCCAGAAATGGAATTCCTAGGTCAAAAGGTAATGCACACTGAAAATCTTGATAGCTAGGCCAGAGAAGTTGTAATAATTTATATTTTTACCTATCACTCTGAAAACTCCTATTTCCCCATATTCTCATAAGTGATATATATTGCAAACTCTTTATCTTGGCTAATTCAGGAAGTGAAAAATAGCACCTTGCTGTTTTAAATTTGCATCTTTTCAATAGATACATCAACTACTTGTATTTTTTTTCTGGTATGTGTAATCAAATTTTCCTTATTGATTTGTAAGAGCTCTCTGTATATGAAAAAGAGAGGTCCATTACCTGTCATATGAATTGCAAATATTTTTTCCCTAGTTGGCACTTTTTCTTTGTGAAATTTTTTTTCCAGAGAAGAAATTTACTTTTTTTTTTTTTTTTTTGTGGTACGCGGGCCTCTCACTGTTGTGGCCTCTCCCGTTGCGGAGCACAGGCTCTGGACGCACAGGCTCAGCAGCCATGGCTCACGGGCCCAGCTGCTTCGCGGCATGCGGGATCTTCCCGGACCGGGGCACAAACCCGTGTCCCCTGCATCAGCAGGCAGACTCTCAACCACTGCACCACCAGGGAAGCCCGAAATTTACATTTTTGATGTAGTTAAATTTATCAGGTTTTTTCCTTTATAGTTTCTGGGTTTTTATATTTCGCTTAGAAGAAATGGGGCCTACAATGTTAGCCACTACGCTATGCCGTGTTCTTTCTATTTATTAATAATGTGTATCAAGTTGGGTTTGTTTCACCATATGTAAACATCTCTGACAATAATTGGTTCAAATGGATTTTAAAGTTTTTTCTCTCACTACTTTGGAACTTCAAGAGTTGGCTGTATATTGAAGGTTGTACCAGTGTGCAGTGTGTAATTTCAAAAAAGGAGGAAGATCAGAAAAAAAAGAAATAGGAGAATGGAGACATTCATTCATTCTTTCACTTTTATGGCTTTTTATAAGAACACTGTAATAAATATATATAACAGTCTGTATACTATAAACATGGACTACGTCTACAAAAATACTGATTGCCTTCAGCAAGTGACACTGGGTAGAGATGGGGGGATTATATACCCTTTTGTACCATTCTATGAATATATAACCTATTAAAAAATAAATATGCTTTTTATTAAACTGAATTAACTACTAGACAAAGATTTTCCTAAGGCCATTTAATAGGTAAAAGAGATATAGAACCTGCCTTTAAAAAGGCTTATGCTCTGGTGGGGAGGATAAGTCATGTACATAAGTGAGGACAATACAGAACAGAACACGGTACGTATCCTGAGAGCAGAGAGAGTGTATGAAGAGAGGTTCGAGCAAACAGAGGTCACATTTTAGGAAAAGGAAGTGAACTGAAGGTGGTGAACAGAATGCTGGGAAGTGGTTACTTCAGTGGGTAACAAGTACACTTACATCTGTGATGTAGTTAAATTTATCAGTTTTGGGGGTGGGTCTTAGCTCCACAGTCCCCTAAGCATTCCACACAAGTACACTAGGTGTGTAGCATCACACACCTTGGACTTGCTAAAGGATACAGAAAGAGCTCTTTCCATCATTTGATATTCTCCAATAGCACAGGCACTGGGGATTGGATGGAGGAAGGGAGGGGACGGGGTACACAAAACCAGCTCCCCAGGTCACTGTCTGGTCTCCCTCTTGTTCCCTGGGCTCCAGCTGTGCGGGCCTTCTTCCTTTCCTTGTCTGAGCAAAGCTCCTTCCCAGCTGAAGGCCTTCGCATAGGCTGTTTCCTCAGCCTGGAAGACATTTCGCTTCCTCTTCACCGTACAACTCCTACTCACCCTCAGCCTGAAATGCCACTTCCCCAAAGATGCCTCCCTAGCTCCCATCTAGGTAAGCTTTCCTACCCTGCCTATAACTCTGTTTGTAGCCCCTATCACAACGGTAATTTAAATATTTATTGTGTAATTAAAAATACATTCTCCTCACCAGCTCACATGTACTATTGACACTGACACCACATCTTGCCTTGTTCACCCTGGTATAGTCCCAATGCCTCATATAGTGACTGGCACATGGCAGATATCTAAAAAATATTTATAAATGAAAGAAGGCATGCATGCATGCTATTCCTGGCCAGTTTCTTACTTGGTAAAAACTAAAACTTCTAAGAACACCCACTGAAACAATGTTGGGAAACCAGGGAATACATATGCATGTACCAGCTACAGAATACAAATTGCGTAATTTTGGGGACCCCACATATGAGTTCAACACACTCACATTTGCATTTAAAATCAGCATGGCACAATATAAAGATGAACAGTAAAATCCATGCTAATAGTCTAACATTTAAAAGGTTCTCAACTTAGAACAACATTAATAGCAAATAATAAACACCTTGACAAGTGAAAGGAGAGAGAGACTGTGGAAGAAAGGAAAAAAATTTATATTTAAAAACCTCAGGGGCTTCCCTGGTGGCACAGTGGTTGAGAGTCCGCCTGCCGATGCAGGGGACACGGGTTCGTGCCCCGGTCCGGGAAGATCCCACATGCCGCGGGGAGGCTGGGCCTGTGAGCCATGGCCGCTGAGCCTGAGCATCTGGAGCCTGTGCTCCGCGACGGGAGAGGCCACAGCAGTGAGAGGCCTGCATACCGCAAAAAAAAAAAAAAAAAAAACACAATCCTCGAATGGCACTTTTTCCTTGTTTTTCTGAACAAGGGACCCCGCAATTTCATTTGGCACTGGGCCCCACATATTATGCACTTGGCCCTGCAGACAACTCTCCGTGCTCTTTGCCCAGTGTCGTGGCATTAAGTGCCTGAATCCTATGGGCAAACCCCACAAAGATGCTGCCCCATCTCTGCTGTGCAGCTGTCTCCTGGGTTTTCTCCCAGAGCTGCTGGGTCACACAGGAGTCAGGTCTCCAAGTGCAGGCGTCTGCCTCTGACTGTGCACTATGCCCGACTGCTCTTTCATAACATAGCTTTCTCTTTCCTCAAGGCCAGCACTGTGAAAAGGAGAGACGATTCTGGAAAGAGGATGGCTCCCCACAGCTACTGACTCATGATTACTCACTCACTCAGTAATCGTTATCAAGGGCCTACTTCGTGCCCAGGCAGTGTGCTGGTGATAAAAAGGTGAATAATGCACGAACCCTACCCTCTGGCAGCTACAGCCAGCGGGGAGGCAGACACGCACACCAGGCAGTGTGATCCTCAATCTAAGAAATAAGTGTAGGTGATTCTGTGGAAGCAAAGGAAGTGATTTCTGCCTGCAGAGGTGGATGGAGGAAGAACGTTTCCCTACCGTGTGAAAGGGCCTTTGCTCTGACTTTCATCTGTAGCCAATGGGTGACACCAAGGAGTGGCCTGGGGAAGTTTTATTGTCCCCTCACTCTCAAACCACCTCAAATAACTGCAGAGTCTAAGCAAACCCAGCATGCTTTTTACGTGAATAGAGCTTAAAGACAAGGCTCCTAACACTCTCTCCAACAAATTATAGCCCAGTGTCTCTTATATAGAAATTCTAGTGTTCCCACTGTTTATTACAAGGTCATCTTTTTTTTTCTTCTTTTTCTAGAGGAATCTTTCACCTAGTCAGAAATATCTTAGAAATTTTTTGTTAGAGCATCCTAACATTCAAAGCAAGGTTAGCTTTCTTTTCCTTGTTAAAAAGGAAAGTTCTAAGGCATTCTGGTCTGCTAAGGTACTCTGTTCTTTCCTGGTGTGGGTAGGAATTTTCTCCTTGGCACTGCTGTGTCCTTAAAATAACAATAATGCTTGGGCAAACACCACTTTGTACTTGAGGGGTGCTGAGTTCCTTGTTATCAGTTACTGGATCTCCTTTTTTAGGTAATTGAGTGTTAGGCAAAGACTCCTTCTTAATTAATGGGTCTATCTTAGCAACCCACCCTGGAACGGCTTCTCCCCAATCCCTGTAGCGCTTGGGATCCCACACATCACAGGACTTCCTCTGGACTCCCCAAGGATCAAAGCTTCCCGCCAGCCAGGGATTGTCACCAAATCCCATGGATCAGGGGCTGAATACAAGGAGAGTTCAAAGGTAAAGTTACTCACAGGAGCCTCTGTGGTGGGCAGGATATAGGCAATCCCACAGGGGAAACCTCTCATTAAGAGTTCAACACACCTGCTCTTCATCCCCCCACGCATCAAGGCCCCAGGACTGCAGGGAAAGGTGGAGGTGGAGGGTGTGAGTGGGGTGGGCTGGGGATATCTTAAAGAAGTACCCAGATTCCTAGTCTGAAAACTCTTTGGAAAGGGGTGGGGTTCAGGTCCTTTATTAAAAGAATTTAGAGTGTGAGTGCAACATGCACACACACACTTTCTCTCCTCTTTCCCTCCCCCTCCCTTTCCAGGTGCCAGTTCCCTGAAGCACACAAAGGTGATGCTTCAGGGACAAGGGCAGTCTTTAGGGTTAGACGTGGCTTGGCACAACATACTGAAAAGGGGACCGTGTGAGCAAAAGACTGCCTTGGGCACACAGGTGCACTTACAATGGAAAAGCAGGAAAACAGTGTTTGACTTGCAATGAGCTTGACCCCGAACACACCCAGAGTGGTTGTTGTATCTGCATTAAGAACTAAAGATGAGGGCTTCCCTGGTAGTGCATGGTTGAGAATCTGCCTGCCAATGCAGGGGACATGGGTTCGAGCCCTGGTCTGGGAAGATCCCACATGCTGCAGAGCAACTAGGCCCGTGAGCCACAACTACTGAGCCTGCACGTCTGGAGCCTGTGCTCCGCAACGACAGGCCATGATAGTGAGAGGCCCACGCACCGCGATGAAGAGCGGCCCCCGCTCGTCGCAACTAGAGAAAGCCCTCACACAGAAATGAAGACCCAACACAGCCAAAAATAAACATAAAAATAAATTAATTAATTTAAAAAAAGACCTAAAGAAGAAATACATGGTGAATATCTTTCTTCTCTTTAGTTCCTAAATTTATTTATTTATTTGATTATAAAAACAATATTAACCACAACCCAGAATATCTGGGAAACAGAGGAAGGAAAAAAGATCTTTAGTCAAATTACCTCTCTAACACAAACTCCATTAGTAAAGACATTTAGCAATTAGATTTATTTACATTTAAAATAATTTTAATATTTTAAAAGTCACACTTCTAGGTGATTTTACAAATGGAACTTAGGTGAATGAAACTGCTATTCTTTTGTATTATTTTGTGAGATCAATAAGACACAACACAAATGGTGATAGATGAGACATTTACAGAAATAAGAATTCCAGAAAGCGTGATCTAGCAGAGGACTTCCCACCTATACTTTTGTAATATTTAAGGGAAAAATGGGTTACTAAATATAAAAGAATCAAAAAGTTAAATGCTAGCATACACTAATTGTACTTAGAAATTCAGTCTTCTATAGAGCTAATAGAATTGTGGCTCCCTTTGTGGCTAAGAAATAAGTACTGGGCACAAAGACAAAAACAGAGAAAGAACAGGGAAGTCAGACATTGAAATAAAAGGCAGGAGCCGACACAGAGAAACAAGTGAACTGGAGTTGGTGGCTGGAGACCAGCCTGGCAGACAAAGAGATTCTCTAGATTGGGGCCCAGAAGAGGAGGAGACCCCAGAATCCAAATAATTCTGTTTAAAGACATGCTGAAATAAGCATTAGGTGTGGTATAAGGAAGCTGTAGGTCCATCTCTGAGAACCCTCATTTTGACCACTGTGCTTCCATGTTATAACCAACATATGGCTTGGTGGCTGAGGGAAGTGAGAGTGATCAGAAGAGACCAGTTATGGGACAGAGTCAAGGATCATAAACAGAGCACAAGCCAGCCGACGTTTCCCGAACTGTGTGCAGGAGACCACGCTCAGCGTGCTGGGTGATGAGGCCAGCTCCAGCCTTCAGGAGCTCACCACCATCTGGGGAGACAGACATGGACAGTTGAACCTAATGGTCTGCTGGCAGGCGAATCGGGTGAAGTGAATCCTGACACCCCAATTACCAGCTGGGGAATCCTGAGCAAACCACCTAGGCTTTTGGAACCCCAGAGATCTCCTCTGTAAAATGGGAATAACACTGCCTCCTTTGAAGGTTGTTGTGAGAATTACTGTCTACAAAGATCCAAGCACAAGGATCTGCAGGTGATGGCTGCTGCAGAAGCGGCACTAACACTGTGATCTCTACGAGGGCCAGGACTGTCAATCTTGCTGCTCTTCTATCACTGAGGCCTCGAGCAGAGCCTGGCATGCAGCGGCTCTGGCATGTAGTAAACCTTTGACAAACAAATGAATGAACAAATGAACGTATGATAACAATAGCTAATCCTCACATAGTACCTATTATGTGCCAGGTGTGGTTCTAGGCATTTTATCTACAGTAACTCAATCCTCACAACAACACAACAGAGAGAGGTACTGTTATTATCCCCAATTTGCCCGCACAGCTAGTGACAGGTGGAGGCAGGATTCAAACCCTGGCAGCCTGACTCAGAGCCAAGGCTCTTTATTAACCACTATATTATTCTGCCTCTCCAAGTGGTTATTATTTTCACTACCACGAAGTGGGGAGCATAAAGCACGTGTACTGCCTACCATACAAGTTTATTGTGAGATCAAAAGAGATAATGCATATGAGAGTACTTTGCTATCACAGCATGGTGATCAATAATTCAAAGTATCATTGCTACTATTATCCTGACACTGGAGGTAGTTGGGTTTACCACCAAGCGGCTAAGAAAATGAGGGGAAAGGCGCGGCTCTGAAAATGAAAAATAGAGAGCAGGAGCCAAAGAAAGAGTGCTCAGGAAGATGAATAAATGGAGGAGAGTTAGAAGAAAAGGGAAGGGCTGTAAAAGAGGGGAAGAGATTCCATGCAGTGTGATGTGGTATCAGGGCCAGAGTCGGTACCTGACAGTCGGAACACCGTCTGTGCCACTGCACAGAGCTGAAAGCACCAGCAAGGACTCTCCTGGACAAGCAGAGAGCAGCTAGGCTCTGAGGTCTTGGAGGCGAGCAGCCTCTCTAGGATAATGGGCAGGAAACAAATAAATTGGGGAAGCAGAATGGAGGTAGACAATCTGGACCTCATTTAGGGTGCTCTGGTCTAAAGAAGAATAAATGCTTTACTGATAAAGCCCCAAAGTTCACTTTGATGGTCTGTAAAATGAAGTCAGGACCAATTCAAACAGAAAGACCGGGCTTTTGAGACACTTCATTGAAAAGCATTGGGTGGGTCAGCAAAGAAAGACAGGATTACTAATATCTAAGAGATTCCTATCCATGCCTGACAGATAGAGAATCTCAAACATGCTGAAGTTCAGGGCGGCATTCTTGTTAACTGGAGGTTACTGAGCTTTTCAAAAACCTTTTATTCCTAAAGTATTTTTCTCTGCTAGACCTAGAGATAAATGGCATTTTTACCCTTTCCGGATTGTGTCTGGCTGTTAAATAAGGAAGGCATCTCAAGTGCAAGTTGGAGATGGGTGGGGAGGGGATGAGGGGGTATCATGCGTGATTTTCACTGAAGAATAAGGGGGAAATTTTAAGTGGTTATGTGCCCAAAATGCTACAGGGATGTAGATAGTCTGGGCAGTTTAGGGGCAAACACCAAGACGGCCTTCATGGTTAACCCCTGGGAGGGGTGACAGCTCAGGGATCCTAAACAGAAAGTAGGTGCTGGGACTCTCCACTCGCTGTGGCAGGCAAGGGAGCAGCAGCCGCGGTGGCTCTAGGAGCAGCGGTGGCAGCATCTCTCAGAATGTCTTTAAATAGCAACCTGAGGAAGGCAGCAGCTTTCCTACACCCCCATAGGCATGGAAACAGAACAAAGAAGGCAGGGAAAATGGCCGGAGGCTGTGCAGAGGCAGCAGGCTGCTGCTTGCAGGAGAAGTGACGGGGCGCTGTGTCCTTAGAAGGTGATTACAACCCCAGCTTTCAAATTGTACTCAGTTACCACGTCTGGGGGGAAAAGGCTTCATCTTTCTTGGCCCTCGAAGCTTCCCTGCTAAGGGAGCACAGTTCTGCTCCCTTTCTGCACCTAGTGCCTCCCACAAGGGATTAGACAGCGCCTGCAAAGGCTCACTACTACCATTTACTGAGTGTTCACTACGCTTCAGTCACTGCGCCAAGCCCTTCACGCACATTATCTCATTTAATCCTACGAGGTAGGTGTTATTAGGCCCAGTTTGCAATTTAGGGAAAGGGAATTTAGAGAGGTTTAGTGATTTGCTCAAGGACACAGCTAGAAATCAAACCTGCATCTGTCAGGTCTAGCTGCAAGCCCTGTTTTTAAACACGTGCAGTTAACTAGGAAATCCAATACGCCAGGAGGATGCTATGGAGAGAATTTGACCTTTTTCCTGCACCATCAAAGCAGTTTATTTGGAAGAGGCCTGGTTAGGGAGGAGGGGGAACAGCAACTGGGCTGCTGGCTGACTGCAAGGTTTGGGTTTCCTCTGGGGCACTGGTTTGCTTGGGGCATCCTGCATCACCCCAGGCTCACCCGACTCACACAGCCTCAGGTCCAGCTTGATTGGCCATGAGGGAAGTGCAGGCCACTCTCCTTAGGGGTTCTGCTTACTGGAATTCAGTGCTCTGTGCAAGATGCCTCAGGAACAAAAGGTTATAGAGTTAGACCAAAGGTCAGAGAAAACCACAGTTACTGACACATCAGAGGCTCTGGTAGGGTTGGTAGTATGTGCTAATATACACATAGCATAGAATAGACGTGGACTAGGCCGGAAAAAGCAACCTGCCCACCCACCCCGAAGTATGGCTACACAGCCCAGACTCTGCCTCTGAGCAACACCATCATTCTAACATAGTGATTCTCTACCTAAGCTGCACAGTACGATTCCATGGAGAACATTTAAAATGTCTGGGCCCCCACCTCACACGTAAGGATCAGAATCTTAGGGTTAGGGGCTCAGGGCTTAAAAAAAATTTTTTTTTAATTTCTTTTTATGCTCTCCAGGTGACTCTAATGAGCAGCCAGGATGCAGCAGTGCAGCATATTAGGAAAAAACACTGGGTAGGAGACAGAAAGAGATATGTTATGGTTTCCAAAGAAGGGATTACTACAACGACTCTGCCCATGAAAAATCTAAGTGCCGAGAGCAAGGGTGACAGGACTGGGACATGACCTGCTGCACTTCTTGGAATTTTCTTAACTATCGACAACCAGGTTTTTATTTTCCAGCAAGGGGACTGGGTCAAAATCATTTTTGATGCACAAATTAAGACTGCATCTTTTTTTCCAAAATATTTAAAAAATATGTTCTTTGGGACTTCCCTGGAGGTCCAGTGGTTAGGGCTCTGCACTTCCACTGCAGAGGGCACGGGTTCGACCCCTGGATGGGGAACTATGATCCCACATGCTGTGCGGTGTGTCCAAAAAAAAAAGTTCTTAAACATGTGTACTGGAGTGCAATTCTGAAGACAGAGAAAGTTACAGGCTCCCAAAAGGCATCTCTAAGAAAGTGAAAGGATAAAACGCAGGCAGCTGCCTCCTTTACTAGGTTAGCTGTAATTATGGCAGAAACCTTCACACAGATGGGAGGAATTAAGGGAAATACATGTGCTAAAATTTTGACAGCAGTGTACATATATATATATATATACATATATATATATATATATATACATTGAGTGTGTGTGTGTGTGTGTGTGTGTGTGAAATCAAGTTTTGAAATGCAGACAGTTCTGGCTGCTCGTCAATATTCATTCTGTCACTGTGCCTCAGGACTCCCTCTCCCAGCTGATTTGGGGACAGCATGTCTACAACCCAACTGCAATGAAAACTTTAGGCGTTTCCAAGTAAGGAAGGTAAAATTCCCTCCTAACGAGAATTTGTTTGGACAACTTCTGTTCTTGGGAAACCTGAACAGAAGAGTTCAGGAACTGGAAGAGTTTGGAAGCCCCAGAATTTCCAGTTTAAGATCTAAGAAGTATTTATTGCAAAGGCAGGTACAAAGAAACTTAAGAGATGTATTGTCCCATGCATCTTCGAGAAAAGGTTTCATGCACTCTCTCAACAAACATTTATTAAGCATTATTCTGTGCAAGGCAATATGCTAGATTTGGGGAACATAAGAGTGAATGGAAAAGTAGTAAAATTCAGAGACAGACAGCATGGTGACTGCTAGGGGCTGACGGAGGGGGAGAGTTATTAGTATTTAATGGGTACAGAGTTTCAGTTTTACACGATGAAAAGAGTTCTGTGGAGGGATGGTGGTGATTGCAGCATAAAAACATGAATGTACGTAATGCTACTGAACTGTACACTTAAAAATGGTTAAGATGGTATGTTTCATGCTATGTATATTTTACCACAATTTTTTAAAAAAGTGACTGGTGTGTTCAGGGGCTGTCCCCTGTTGACATCAGATGTGAACAAAACATTACAATATCTACTCTAGTCTTGAGCTGATATTTAAAGTACTGTAGAGCCTGGAGAAAGGAGGATTAATTTTGCCTGAGAAATGAGAAAAGGCTTTTAACATTCAGAGTCCTAAAGGATGAACAAAAGTTTATCAGATGGACAGGTTGGGGGCAGGAGGAGAAGGCATTTTGAGGCATAAGAAACAGTATGGACCAAGATCTGGAGGCAAGGAATAGTACGCAGACTATGTAGGGCTGGCGTGAGGCTCTGAGGGCTCATGAGGGAAGTTCGGGAAAGACAGTTATAAAGTCAAGCAGGGTCCAGATTATAAAGGGCCTTGTATGTCATGTTAGGGAGCCTGGTCTTTATCTTAGGGACCACAGGGAACCACTGAAAAAAGTGTTACCTGAGGACTGGACTTCAGCAGATTTGCATTTCAGAAAGATCTCTCTGGCTGCTCCCTTACCATGCTGCGTAACTGAATAGCTGCCGATCAGGAGAATTAAAGCGTAGAAGAAAGTCCCAGTGGTTAAGGAAACAGAAGTCCTAGGAACCCAGGTTTGTTCCAATATACTTGTAACAGTTTACCTCTTCCTCAAGTATAATCTCAGGCCTGTTCTAATTAGTTCCTTCAGAACAGCCAAGCTGGCAGTAAAACAGCCTGGGTTTGTACTCAGTTCTCTTCTGTCTGACCTGGGCATCTAAATGTAAACTTTCTGGACCTCAATTTTCTTACCTGTAAATAGGGTTATAGGCGTATTTACCTCACAGGGTTGTTAGGATTCAATGAGATAATGCACGTAAAGAACTCAGTGCTCTGCCTGGCATACAGTAAGCCCTTCATACACGTTAGTTACATTATTAAATACTAAACCCCAGAGAGCATGAAATTTATTTGGAGATTTGCTAAGAGCAAACAAACAGTGGGGCGATAAGCAATGAGCTGGAACAGACCCCAGAGCATCAATCCAGACTGTCATTTTAAGTCACCCCAAGGAGGGTACACTTAGTCAGAACTCCTCCCTTTCAGAGGATAGAGCAAAGATAAGTGGGCTTTGCAATCCAGAGGCCCATCTGATTATTAGCACAATCACTCTCAGAGGAAGAACAGATTCCCGATCAAGCTGCAGGGCAGGAGGCAAGTCCCAAGACTCTCACTTCCCAGCCTGGCAGTCCCAGAGGCACTTGGTCTCCTTCAGTTTTTCTCAGCTCCCTGCCTTTTCAGTTCTGTGTCCATTATGGGAGTTGCTGGATGGCATAGTCCAGTTTGGCCCATGATTTTGGCAACGGCTAGTGGAACATGAGGAAGAATAAAAAGGAAGCCAGGGCTGTTTCCTGTCTCTGCTCTCTGAACAGTTCACACTGGCAGGTCCTGGGAGGTCAGGGCATCTGGGTCCAAGGCTGGCCTCAACATTCCCTCCCCTCTCCCTGCTCCATCGTTCTCGGGGGCAGACAGTAAATAAGCTGTAAGGAGAGAGTCTGATCTGTTTTCCTTTTTGGTATCAGGTTTCCAGGATCTGAAGCTGCCTTCTGTTAGCCATGATCTTTGCAGGAAATGCCCAAGTGACTCAGTTTCTGAGTCCTTCAGATGACAGTCACAGAACCTGTGCGCACAAGTTCTGGAACCATACTGCCTGGGGTCATCTACCGTGCTGCTGCTTACTAGTTGTTGAACAAGTTACTTATCTTCTCTGTCTTACTTTCCTCATGTGTAAAATGGGGATATTAGTCATACCTAAATGGGATCATTATGAAGATTAAATGAATTAATTAAAGCACTTAGATATATGTGCTACCATATAATAAATACTCAATAAAAGTAATTTTGCCAGGCTTTAATATACACTGAATTTTTCAGGAACGCAAGTACCATATGAATTGAGAGGAGATAATATTTTGATTTGTTTGGAATTTTACAGAGAGAGTTTACCATTTTGGAAAATCAGGCTACTCAGTGTACTTCTGAGTTGCCAGTACAAGATATTTATTATTAATTTGTATTTGTAGCTGTTACATTCATGATGATTCTACATATAAGAGCAACTGAATAGTTCATTATATCTTAGAGTTGGCCTAGACATTTATATATTAAAATGTTATTTTATTATAAACTAGTATTCTTTTATTCCTTCTTTATATTATAGTTGGGACATTATATTGATTTTTAAAATATACATGTAGGTTACGTAGCTATACATTTCATTTCAGGAGAATAGAAAGGGGAAACTCTAAAATATTCGTTATAATAATTTGTTACAATAAAAGTATGTTGGGTCTGATCTGATGCTGATGTTTCCAAACCTGGTGCTTATCTTGTGGTCCAGCTCACCCTGATGATGTTACCTAAGACATCCTTGATAAAAAGATGAATCTTGTTGCAGTGGATGAGTGAATTAAGTAAGAGGAAGAGGGAGAGATACTATACTTCCATGAGCACTTGGCCAATGTAAGCTCCCAGCAACAAGTGGAAATGAGTGCTAATTCTTCCTGGCATTAGCTTTGGAAAATCAGAACTGCAGTCTCTTCATGAACTTTATTTCCTCAATTCATAAAATAAGACGGTTGGATTATTTCCCAAAGTATGTTCCACGGAACATTATTACTTGGCATGCTTATAATGAAAACAGGGTTCCTTGGTAAATGGCCGAGGAGCTGAGGAAGCTGTTGATTTTAGCTGCAGGGCTTCTCAGACCCCCTAAAAGGCAAACATGCACCAAATGTCGAGGGGAGTGTACAGTTGTACACAGCATTTTCCAAACTTATTTGACCATGGAGACCTTATGTCAAAGAAGCAACTCATGGGGTTAATAAGCCAAAGGAAATTTTTGTGAAATATAAATGAAATAGTCTCTAAGGCCTCTTCCAGCTGTAACATTCCAAAATTCTGTGCTTAAATGACAGTACCTTCTTCTTGGCCATTTTATTTTTTATTAATTTATTTTTTTGACTGTGCCACGTGGCATGTGGGATCTTAGTTCCCCAGCTAGGGCTCGAACCCATGCCCCTGAAGTGGAAGTGCAGAGTCCTAACCACTGGACTACCAGGGAATTCCTTCTTGGTCATTTTAGATCATATTAAGAAGGGTAAGGAGAAAGCTATCCTACAGAAAATAAAATAGCATCTGATGCAGAAGAGGAAGACGAACCAAGTTCTAACATATGTAAATCTATGTAAATGATTATGCGGAAGAGGCAGAAAGGGAGCAGTTTTAAATGCTAGGTCTTCCAAACTGTCACTTGTGTTATCACTAGAAAAAGCTGAACATTTATATTTTAGCAGAAACAGTAGAGTACTGAGTACTAATCTTTTCAGTTTTACTTCTTAAATCCATCACTAATGTCATACGGATTTGGCCAAATTACTGTTGAGGAAATCTACGGGACTATGCCCTACTCCTAGGCACCGGTCCCAGGCTCTCCTCTCACAAATGGCTATGGTGGAGGCTGAACATGGTTTTACACAAACTAGCAACCCCATACACCCCACCTGGCCCAGCCAAGTTGGTTGACTTGGGGATGGGCATCTGATCTTAGCTGGAGCATTATGTTTCTTCCCTGGAGTTTTTGCATTTGGGGCCAGAGAGGGAATCTCTGAGTGTTGGATGTAAGATGCCACAGTGGGCCATCGTCAGTGGTCATGTTGCTGTCATAGGAAAAAACTGGACTCCAGTGCGAGAGAATGAAGGCGAAATGCAGGAGAAGCAGAGACAAGAGGTGCAGCATTTCAGTTCCTGATTCTAAGAGTCAATGACCATCAGATCTATCCCAGCTTTTCCCACAACAGTGTCATTCAGCCCTTCTTTGGATTTGGTAGGCTAAAAAGTTCTCTTTGTTTAAGCTAGTTCAGACTAGGTTTCTGTTGCTTAAAACCAGAAGAGTTCTGACTCTTGTCACACATGTCCTCCACACCTACTTTCTCCATCATTAGAGAGGGAAGAATGGAGGCTGCCTCCTAAAAGCTGGCATGTTAAACACATACAACTTCCTTGGCAGTCCAGAGGTTAAGTCCTGCACGCTCCCAGTGCAGGAGGTACGGGTTCGATCCCTGGTTGGGGAACTAAGATCCCACATGCCACATGGTGTGGCCAAAAACAAAATAAAACACATTTACGGGACTTCCCTGGCAGTCCAGTGGTTAAGACTCCATGCTTCCATTGCAGGGGGCGCGGGTTTGATCCCTGGTAGGGGAACATAAGATCCCACATGCCATGCTGTGCGGCCAAGAAAACGCCAACAACAATAACAAAACACATACACACACCATTGCTCCCTCCCTCCCTTTCCTGTCAGGAAAGGGATTAAAAAATGGCATTAAGTTATCAGAACAAAAAGAACTAACAAGGCAATGGCAACACAAGTTTAGATCCTAGAAAGCAGCTGAATGAATCCTAGGGTCATGGTCCTGATTTGCCCAGGTTAGTATAGTTTACATCTGCTGTGCTGGTATAATTATTAATAGTGTCCTCTTTCACTCTCAAAAGTGTTCTGGTTTTGGGCCTCCCTGGTGGCGCAGTGGTTGAGAGTCCGCCTGCCGATGCAGGGGATACGGGTTCGTGCCCCGGTCTGGGAGGATCCCATATGCCGCGGAGCGGCTGGGCCCGTGAGCCATGGCCGCTGGGCCTGCGCATCCGGAGCCTGTGCTCCGCAACGGGGGAGGCCACAACAGTGAGAGGCCCGCATACCGCAAAAAGAAAAAAAAAAAAAAAAAAAAAGTGTTCTGGTTTGGATGGTAAATTGATTCATTAAACCTAAGAAGCCCAGAAGTAAGCCTAATGTACCACAGAAACATTGAAAAAAGCAGCTAATCAAGTTGAAAATAGTAGTTGCTGATGGGGAGTAGGAATGGAGGGTAAGAAAGGAGGATGGGGCTATGGATCTTTGAATTAGCTTTGTAATACTATGTATATGAATAACTTCTTGGGAAATTAAATTAAATTAAAAAATAAATACACTAACAATAAAAAGACAAATAACCCAATTAAAAATGGGCAAAGATTCTGAAGAGACATTTCTCCGAAGAAGATATAGAAATGGCCAACAAGCTCATGAAAAGATACTCAACATCTTTAGCCATCAGGGAAATGCAAACCTAAACTATACCACTTTACTGAAAGCCTTCCCGCTAAATTCTGGAACAAGACAAGGATGCCCACTCTCACCACTTCTATTCAACATACTATTGGAAGTCCTAGCCAGAGCAATCAGACAAGAAAAAGAAATAAAAGGTATCCAAATTGGAAGGGAAGAGGTAAAACTGTCATTATATGCCGATGACCTGGTACTAAATACAGAAAACCCTAAAGACTCCACATAAAAACTATAGAACTGATAAGTGAATTCAGCAAAGTAGCAGGATACAAGATTAATATACAGAAATCTGTTGCATTTCTTTATGCTAACAATGAAATATCAGAAAGGGAAAGTAAAAAGGAAAAATCCCTTTTAAAATCACATAAAAAAAAAAAACTTAGGAATAAACCTGACTAAGGAGGTGAAAGACTTATATGCTGAGAACTATAAAACACTGGTAAAGAAAACTGAAGATGATTTAAAGAAATGGAAAGATATTCCCTGTTCTTGGATTGGAAGTATTAATATTGTTAAAATGGCCATACTACCCAAAGCAATCTATAGATTTAATGCAATTCCTATCAAATTACCCACGACATTTTTCACAGGACTAGAACAAATAATCTTAAAATTTATATGGAATCATAAAAGACCCAGAATTGCCAAAGCAATTCTGAGGAAAAAGAACAAAGCTGGAGGCATAATCCTTCCAGACTTCAGACAATACAGCAAAGCTACAGTAATCAAAACAGCATGGTATTGGCATAAAAACAGACACATGGATCAGTGGAACATAACAGAGAGCCTAGAAATAAACCCACACACCTATGGTCAATTAATCTCCAACAAACTCCTTCAAGAATATACAGTGGAGAAAAGATAGTCTCTTCGACAAGTGATGTTGGAAAAGCTGGACAGCAGCATGAAAATCAATGAAGTCAGAACACTCCCTCACACCATACACAAAAATAAACTCAAAATGGCTTAAAGACAAATATAAGACATGACACCACAAAACTCCTAGAAGAGAACATAGGCAAAACATTCTCTGACATAAATTGTAGCACTGTTTCCTTAGGTCAGTCTCCCAAGGCAATAGAAATAAAAGCAAAAATAAACAAACAGGATCTAATCAAACTTATAAGCTTTTGCACAGCAAAGGAAACGATAAACAAAATGAAAAGAAAACCTACAGGATGGGAGAAAATATTTGCAAATGATGCAACCAACAAGAGCTTAATTTCCAAAATATACAAACAGCTCATACAACTCAATAACAAAAAGACAAACAAGCCAATCAAAAAATGGGCAGCAGACGTAAATAGACATTTCTCCAAAGAAGACATACAGATGGCCAAGAGGCACATGAAAGGATGCTCAACATCGCTGATTATCCGAGAAATGCAAATCAAAATTACAAGGTTAAAAAGAAAAACTACAATGAGGTATCGCCTCACACCAATCAAAATGGCCATCATTAAAAAGTCCACAAATAATAAATGCTGGAAAGGGTTGGAGAAAAGGGAACCTTCCTACACTGTTGGTGGGGATGTAAGTTGGTACAGTGACTATGTATAACAGTATGGAGGTCCCTCAAAAAACTAAAAATAGAGTTGCCATATGATCCAGCAATCCCAATCCTGGGCATATGTCCAGAGAAAAGTATAATTTGAAAAGATGTATGCACTCCAATGTTCACTGCAGCATATACAATAGCCAAGACATGGAAGCAATCTAAATGTCCATCAACAGATAAATGGATAAAGAAGATATGGTAACATATATACAATGGAATGCTACACAACCATAAAAAAGAATGAAATAATGCCATTTGCAGCAACATGGATAGACCTAGCGATTATCATACTAAGTGAAGTATGACAGACAAAGACAAATATCATATGATAACACTTATATGTGGAATCTAAAATATGATACAAGTGAACTTATTTACAAAACAGAAACAGATTCACAGGCATAGAAAACAAACGTATGGTTACCAAAGGGGACAAAGGGGAGGAGGGATAAATTAGGAGTTTGGGATTAGCAGATACAAACTACTATATATAAAATAGATAAACAACAAGGTCTTACTTTATAGCACAGGGAACTATATTCAGTATCTTATAATAACCTACAATGAAAAAGAATATATATATGTATAACTGAATCACTGTGCTGTACACCAGAAACTAACACAACTATACTTCAATAAAATTTAAAATAAGTATGGAGGTTCCTTAAAAAACTAAAAATAGAACTACCATACAACCCAGCAATCCCACTACTGGGCATATACCCTGAGAAAACCATAGTTGAAAAAGAGTCATGTACCAAAATGTTCACTGCAGCTCTATTTACAATAGCCAGGACATGGAAGCAACCTAAGTGTCCATCATCGGATGAATGTATAAAGAAGATGTGGCACATATATACAATGGAATATTACTCAGCCATAAAAAGAAACGAAATTGAGATATTTGTAGTGAGGTGGATGGACCTAGGGTCTGTCATACAGAGTGAAGTAAGTCAGAAAGAGAAAAACAAATACCGTATGCTAACACATATATATGGAATCTAAGGAAAAAAAAAAAGAAGGTCATGAAGAACCTAGGGTTAAGACGGGAATAAAGACACAGACCTACTAGAGAATGGACTTGAGGATATGGGGAGGGGGAAGGGGAAGCTGTGACAAAGTGAGAGAGTGGCATAGACATATATACACTACCAAACGTAAAAATACATAGCTAGTGGGAAGCAGCCGCATAGCACAGGGAGATCAGCTCAGTGGTTTGTGACCGCCTAGAGGGGTGGGATAGGGAGGGTGGGAGGGAGGGAGACGCAAGAGGGAAGAGATATGGGAACATATATATATGTATAACTGATTCACTTTGTTATAAAGCAGAAACTAACACACCGTTGTAAAGCAATTATACTCCAATAAAGATGTTAAAAAATTTTTAAACAAATAAATAAACTATACCACTTTATACCCATTAGGATGGCTATAAATCTAGTAAATGACAGACAATAACAAGTGTTAATGAGAATGTGGAACATATGGAACCCTCATGCATTGCTGGGGGAAATAAAAAATGGTGCAGCTAGAAAACAGTCTGGCAGTTCCTCAAAAAGCTAAACGTGAAGTTACCATATGACCTAGCAATTCCACTCCTAGGTATATATTCAAGAAAACTGAAAACATACGTTGCACAAAAACTTGTACACAAATGTTCATAGCAACATTATTTAAAATAGCCAAAAAGTGGAAACAACCCAAATGTCCATTAATGAATGCATGAATAAACAAATATGCTAGATCCATACAATGGAATATTATTCAGCTGTAAAGAGTAATGAAATCCTGATACATGCTACAATATGGATGAACCTTGACCACATTATGCTAAGTGAAAGGAGCCAGACATAAAAGGTGGCATGTTGTATAATTCCTTGTACACAAAATGTCTAGAAAAGGCAAATCCATAAACAGAAAGTAAGTTAATGGTTGCCATGGGTTGGAGGGAGGGGGTAATGAGGGAGTGACTGCTAATGAGTATGGGGCGTCTCTTCAGGGGTAATGAAAATGTTCTGGAATTAGATGGTGGTGATGTTTGCACGACTTAAAGAATATGCTAAAGCCCCTGAACTGTAGACTTTAATTTTAAGGATATAAGTTATAGCTCAATTTAAGAAATTATGTAAGAAAAAACTACAAGATGATGGGGAGAAGGGGATATAATGCTACTGATGAACAGAGCACACTCATTCTACCCTCCTTTGGGTCAGCAGCAGCGGCCTTGCAGAAGTGTCTTTGTGTGCCTGGACCTGGCCTTGCCTCTCTTCTGTATCAACTTCCCTCAGTTTGGGTCTGTCTCCAGCCTAGTCCTGCTCCTCTCTTGACACCCTTCCAGTCCTGTTCTCTCAGATCCTGGCTCGGATCCTGGGACAAATACGCCACTGAAAAATGCCCCTGATAATCTCCAGGGTTATCTAGCTGCAAATCCTCTTTACCTCAGGGGTTTAAAGGCATGACTTCCGAATTGCTACCCCATATAGAAATCTGGTATTTGAGAGATGGTAGAGATCCTTAGAAAAGCAAGCATTCATTAAATGACTAAACATTTGGTTTTTAATGTGTCAGAATGAACATTTGAAAAGTTGTGCTTCTGGTCTGACTGGGTCTTAGGAAGTAAAGAAAGTCATCACGATTTTTTGGCAACACCTTGCCAGAGAGAAGTGATGAGAGCTTGCTATTTACAGAGAAAGTATATGGCTAAACAGGAACTGAAACTCAGTACAAGTCTGTATTCAATTAACCAGAACGTCGCTTTAACCACTCTCAGCATGGGAAATTTAACCGGTGACTGCTTATTGTATATTTTCACTTATTACTGGTGTAATTCTTTGCCTTAAAAATAATCTTTATCTGCTCTTTCTTTAAAAAAAAAATAAGCAGTTTAAGGCACACAACACTACAACCAGCTAGAGCACAGCACAGGCCTTAGAGACACACAGCCAGGGTTTAAACCATCTCTGCCACTTACTAGCCATGTGAGCGTGAGTGGTTTGCTTAACCTCTGAGGGGCTTCCTTTAGTCATCGGTAAAATGAGGGTAACAGGGCCTCCCTGGTGGCGCAGTGGTTGAGAGTCCGCCTGCCGATGCAGGGGATACGGGTTCGTGCCCCGGTCTGGGAGGATCCCATATGCCGCGGAGCGGCTGGGCCCGTGAGCCATGGCCGCTGGGCCTGCGCATCCGGAGCCTGTGCTCCGCAACGGGAGAGGCCACAACAGTGAGAGGCCCGCATACCGCAAAAAAAAAAAAAGAAAAAAAAAAAAAATGAGGGTAACAACACCTATCCCTCAGAGTTCCTGAGAGAATCAACTGAGACAACACAGTAACTCAATAGCTCAGTGCCTGCTTTATGAGAACAGACAGCATTACTATTGTTATTTTGTGGTACCTTATCCACTGCTTCTTAGTGGCAGGCAAAAAAGGGGGAAAACAGTGTTGGAGGCCAAAACAAGTCCAAACATGTAAGTACTTCTGGTTTAATATCTACAAAGCTTCTAGGTTCTTATGCATTTTCCCAGTTGAGTTGGTGTCCATCATGAGGAGGAACAAAGTGACGTATGCAATCATGAGATGCTTGCAGAGTTGAAAGGCTGGATTCCATGTAACAGAGTCTGCCTTCCAAAATCTGAGATGACCAATGGTGAGGTCCTGGCATGATAAAGTGTAAGGTTCTAAAGTTCCAGCCATGAAAGAAATTGCCTATTCATTTATATTGAATATAAAATTATCTTTGGTGGGTTTTAAACAATCATTCAAAAACCCAGCAAATCTATGGACCAGACAGCAGTAGTGGTTGTGGTGGTGGGAGTGATAATAATAATAACGACACCCCCACTATAATCATCATCGCTGTTGTCTTTTATATTTGAGACACTCCACTCAGAACAGGCTCTTCTCAAGATACAGAAATAATGAACAGAGGGAGAAGCATAAGCACAAGACAGAAAGGACTATGGAATGCTAAGGGTCTGTTATGGGTTGAATCGTGTCCCCTGCTCCCCCCAAAAAAGTATGTTGAGGTCTTAACCCCCAGTACCTCAGAGTGTGACCTTACCTTATTTGGAAACAGAGTTGTTGTGATGTAACTAGTTAAGATAAGGTTATACTGGAGCAGGGTGGGCCCCTAACCCAATATGACTGGTGTCCTTACAAGAAGAAAGCCATGTTTACATGACAGAGACACAGGGAGAATGCATGTGACCACAAAGGCAGAGACTGGAGTAACACAGCTGCAAGTCAATAAACACTAAGGATTGCCAGCAAACCACTGGAAGCTGGGGAAAGGCAAGGAAGGATTTCCCTACAGGCTTCAGAGGGAGCATGGTCCACCTTGATTTGGGACTTCTGGCCTCCAGAACTATAAGACAGTAAATTTTTGTTGTTTTAAGCACCCGATTTGTGGTACTTTGTTACAGCAGCCCTAGGAAACTGATACAGGGCCTAAGAGGATTTTTTTTTCTAAGATTGAAATGCAGCAACAGCAAGGAGAATGTCTAAGAGTGAGTCAGAGGGAAGTGTCTGTGGGGGAAGAAACATTTATAAACTTACAATATATTTTAAAATCCCTCTATGCCTCTGTCTCTACGGCATTGTAAACAACGTCCAAAAATGCTAAATTCTCATTAAATGCCGTTTATCAATACTATCAATGTGTAAACGCCCAAGCCTGGGCCAGTAGCGGATGACCAACAGAACTGCTGCCTTGGTCAACTGGCCATAGCCTTATGCTCCCAGGAAGGAGCGATGCTCCTTAATTTCAGTCTTGAAATGACTCTCCCAAGCACTTTTTCAAAGTTTACAAGAGGAGTAATTATTACCTGGATCCCAGTCATTTTAATATAAATGTTCTTTTCATTTGCTCCTCACATGTAACCTTCGATCTGTTAAAAGGAGCAGTGTCTATGGAACTAGCTCTGGGAAGGAAACTGGGCTCATTTAACTATATCCATAGCACACACAAAAAACCCCACAACAAATGCTCTCAAAATAACTTTCAGGGGCTTCCCTGGTGGCGCAGCGGTTGGGAGTCCGCCTGCTGATGCAAGGGACGCGGGTTCGTGCCCCGGTCTGGGAGGATCTCACATGCCGCAGAGCGGCTGGGCCCGTGAGCCATGGCTGCTGGGCCTGTGCGTCTGGAGCCTGTGCTCCGCAACGGGCGAGGCAGCGACAGTGAGAGGCCCGCGTACCACAAAAAAAAAGGGAAGAAAAAAAAAAAATAACTTTCAGGATAAAACAAAGCCAAAGGAAGGAAAGTTTCCATTCAGTCTGTCCCTTCACTTATAACTTGCTGCTTGTGCTGTGTCAGAAATTAAGTGTCACATCCTCCCTCAGGCCCTAGTTCTCGGTCTAGACAGACAAGCACAAGGTGAACCCAGGATGCATACACTAATCTTTTTGTATGGACCATGTGTAACTGCTGTCATTAAACAAGCATAACATCATACACAAACTATTTTCTTTTTTTTTCTTTTTAGCCACAGTTTGCCTTCTCTCTCACAAAGAAGTAGGAGAGTAACTTCCAACTGCACAAAAATTAGTGAAACCACTATTCTTAATTTTACTAAGAATAGGCTTCTATAAACAGAGTCCGATATTGGACTCGAAAGAAGGAATTAAAAACCATTCCCGGGTGGAGGCCTGGATTTGACTCTGAACCTGATGCAGCCATCAATTAATAATTAATCCCAAACTCTTCCCCCTGAAGATGCTTCCAGGTTTTGCTTATTTTTGAAGATATGAGATGGTGTTAGGGTTGGTTCCCCATCTGGTTCCCCCAGATTCAGTCTTCTGGTTCCCCAGCCCCAAAAGACTGTGATTTCTCCACCAGTACCCCTAATGCACTGCACGCCTCCCTAGACCATAACCTGCCCCTAGGCTGAAAGCCAAGAAAATGGGAACTTACTCTATACAGCACCTCTCCTCTAAACATGGACACTCCATGAGAATCTGCCTGCTTCTGACCACTCTTTAGCGTCCTTGGCTAACTACTTACTGTATTATGTTCAAAGTTCATAGTTGTTATCTGAACGAGGGCCAGTCTGGTAGGCTGTTGCTCAGTCATTACTGTCCCTGTTATTCACTACTGTCTTTGGAATGAATTTAGGAATATGGATGTTCTAAACATTTACAATTCTTAGAATAAACAAGTCACCTCACAAAGACTTAACTTGGGAAAAGCTGGATAGTTAGGCACAATTTTCTCATGCTGCTGCCCAGCTCATCTCCACAATGAGGAGGGCTGTTCTTAACTCTGAGGCCAACAGAAAGTACAGGTCTAAACATACCTCCTTCTCCTGGGTGTTCCTCGTAAATTCAATTTTCAGCAAAGGTAAGGTAGAATGAGCTTAAAGGGGGTTCCCTTCTGGCTTCAGGCTATACTTGGGAATCAGTGAATAAACAGATACGATCATAAGGCCAAAACAAGGCTAAGCAGAGAAAAATAAGTGTTTCAATAAGAAAGTGAATGCTGTATTTCTCTCCAATGTGGATATTCTGGCTATCTGCAAATGGGAAAGAGGTAAAAGCTACCTCATCAGTTGGGGGTGGTAATGTCTTCCCCCTCTCTGATCCCAATCTATCTCCTGATTTTCTGGACATCTACCTCTTACTGGGCTCTCTGCTTTCTTTTCAAGCTGCCACAACCACAGAGTTTCTTGGTTGGCACATCTATGAGCAACAGAGAATTCACTGAAACCTAGGATTATCTTTTGGCACTCCACAGCTTGAGAGATAGTGATTAGAAGGAAAAAAACAAAACAAAACTTCAACAAGGTGGCATTTTCATTTCAGCTGTTCCTGGAGGCAAAGCAGTGCAGTAAAGAAAATCTTAGACTGAAAGCTTTGTGGTTATCTATGCTTCTCGTTAAAGTGCCCCAATTATAATCACACCTACGATTACAAGATTTAACACACCTGGTCTCAAGGATGCGACAGGAAGAGGAATCATACCCTCATCCCATTCCGTTTCCTTTTCTTTATTCACTGAGTAAGCACGATTTATAAATTGCAGTGAGTGCAGACTAGAGGTGGTTTGGAGAACAGAGGTTTTTCATTCACATGGCTTTTTCAAAGTGGTAAAAATCTTCCATGGCCTCAAATTATTTTAGTACTGGTGAGACAAGCAGTGTTGCTTTCATTGGCTACACACTGATATGAGAAACCTGGATAGAGTTTCTTTCTATTTCTTCTCTCACTTTACTAACCAGACAGTTTGCTCTGCTACGGACACACAGACACACGCACACACACTCTTACTGAGTAAGGGTGTGTGCACTTACAGAGTTTCTAAGATTTATTTTAAGAGTATTGTAACTCAAATTTTAAAATAAATTTTGAAATAATTTTAGACTTACAGAAAAGTTGCGAAGACAATAGAGAATTCCTGTATACTCCTCACCCAGTTTCCCCTATTGTTAACAACTTATATAACAATGGTATATTTGTCAAGAGTTTTGTAGATCTTGACAGTGGGTAAAAAACACTGACTCTTTCTTAATTCCATTTTGTACAGCAGATTCTCAACAAGAGCAGTGTGTACCCTAAAACAAGTATCTGAGATATCAAGTTATGATCTCTATGTCCCCCACTCCTGCCAAGGTCCTAGATAATTACTAGGGGATAATGCTTGTACAAAAATGGTGTTAGGAACTTGATATGGCAAAATTCTAGCATGAACAAAGCCATGTGTCTGACAAAACACTTTTCTAATGGCTTCAATGACACTTGGTTAAATACTGATGTGCCAGCCACAGACGAGCATTGTGGATGCCAGGAAGTGAATTATTAATGCAAACTCTCTTTATAAAGTCAACTGGGAATGAATTTCCATTAAAATCAAGAAGAAAATTAATTTAGAGGTCACTAATTCTCAGCACACATATGGATATATAAACCTTCTTCCTGGACTGTCCACACACTGGGGAGAAATCCAACCAAACCCACTTGGAGGAGGAATAAAAGTTTAATTTATGCAACAACTAAAATCTCATGGATTGAACTCACAGCTAGAAAGGAAACATTTGAAATGAGGCCCTTTAGTGATTCTGTATGAACAATGAAATGAGTCAGGAAGACAAATCACTCAAGTTCAGGCTATAGAGGCAGGCTTGGTGCAGTCCAGCTAGCTCACCCTGGAACCTGTCCCTCTGAGGGGAATGCTGGGACCCAGAATCTCTACCTGTAAACTTGTGCCCTGGTTTTTCTGCAGTGGTTAGTGTGCAGTCTGCCTAATATGATACAGAGGAAACAGAGACTCACTGAAGATGCAAACAATACAATCTTCCTGCAAACAATACAATCTCTGCTGACTGATTCATCTGCATGAATTCATCCGGGAAAAAGGTTCAAGGCCTCCCCTGGTGAAAGGAAGACTGATAGATAAAGAACAAACAGGTAGGGAACTTGCAAATGGTAAGAGACTGACTTACCTCAGTAGCTTTCTGGCTGAGTCCCCGAAGCAGCAGCACAATCACATGGACAGCGGCTCTGCGCACCTGAACTTCATGGTCTGTTTTAGCCACAGCAATCAGACAAGTTGTTACCTAGGAGGGTGAGGGAAGAAGAAGTCAATAAAAATCAGGATTGCACAATTACCTAAAACCTTTCAACTGTGTTCCATATTCTACACATTCATCACAAACAATCTGGCTTAGAGAGCAGTGGGTTGCTTCCTCATTCTCCATGAAGAGGGAGAGATAGAGTGGTAGAGATCTTGATTTAGTCTGGCTTTTCTGGAAAGGGGCAAAATCTGGTTTGGAATTCAGGAGGGAGACTAGGGAGTGGGAAGGAATACAGGTATATAATAAAGGTATGGTCAAAGGTGAATATTTCCTCAAAAGTGGGAAGAACTTGCCCCACTCTGGGGACATCAAATTGAAGGAAGAAAAAATGGTCTGAAACACAGTGGCTTCTAGGGACGGAGGACCATGGAGATTTAGCTAAGTAGGCTTCAGACAGAGTTCAAGGTCTGGCATGAATATCAACGTGCCAACTGATGAAAGTTTCAGCCCAGGGATAGAGAAATACATAAATATTCAAACTGATCTTCTTCTAGCGTGTCCAGACGTCCTGGTACACTACAATTCTAGTGTACACCCACGTGAGTTACCAGGGGCCAACTGCTGAGACTCCCTGCCTGGGCTTCATTTGTGGAATGGGTCTTTCAGTGCTCATTTACTTTAAAAGACAGCTCTCTATAACAGAAAGGACTTAGAAATTACTTGCAAAACATGGTAATGTTTGGGCCTCCCTGGTGGCGCAGTGGTTGAGAGTCCGCCTGCCGATGCAGGGGATACGGGTTCGTGCCCCGGTCTGGGAGGATCCCATATGCCGCGGAGCGGCTGGGCCCGTGAGCCATGGCCGCTGGGCCTGCGCATCCGGAGCCTGTGCTCCGCAACGGGAGAGGCCACAACAGTGAGAGGCCCGCATACCGCAAAAAGAAAAAAAAAAAAAAAAAAAAAAAACATGGTAATGTTTACTTGCAGATATATAGCTGATAATTATATGTCATAAAATGAGAAAATTTCTATATCCTGTACCAGTCATCCTGCCCCCACCCTGCTCCGGGTAAGCACAAAAATATTCTAAAACCTCCATAAAGAGATACCATTAGAAAACAACAACAACAAACAGCAACAAACCTTTCTGAGGCATTTGTGCAAGAATGAAAAGGTAAAAACAAAAATTTTGAAGTGTGACCAATGACAGCAAAAATCTGAAGGTAAGTCTAAATTCTTCACTTGGTCTCTCACATACTTTGTTATGTGATTTACTGTGTGAGTGTATATCTTGGCCAACTGTGGAAGGCTTTCTAACCATGATAAGAAAATAGCCAGATTGTGTGCTTGGGAACATGTATAAATACATATTATGTTTAAAGAATGGTTTTTTTAAAGGTTTAAAAAAAGAATCCAGGCACAAATGAGGAAATAGGCTTGTGCAGAAATTTTAACTATGCAGGTTGTATTTTTCACAGCTTTCAAACAGTTGGGCATAGTTCAAAGTGTCTAATTAATCAGTGATGGCAAAGGGATTAGAAGAAGTAGCTTGTTCTTAAATATAATTGCATCTGTGATGCACTGGCATTTAATCAAGTTGCACAACTATTAGACAAACTTGACGCTTACAAGTGAAGGGAAATCCCAGACAAGCTCAACTCTTTGGGGGCTGTTTTTCAATAAGACCCAGCAAGCTGCTTCTGCTTTTGACCTGGAACCCTGACTCGAGGTCATCAGTGGCTTCCATGCCTCTGGCATTAACAGTAGAAGCAATTCAGTCCTAGGAGGAGTCCCCTGGGTGACCTCCAAACAGGCAACAATATAATAGGTACCTCCACTTGCAGGCTTAGTATTTAAGAGGTAAGAGCTGAAATCAGAGAAGCAAGTTAGAGCTAGGTCAAGTCCTTCCTGACACATAAAAGTTTAACTTATTCAGTCTGATAACTAAGGTATGAAAGCCAGCCCAGGGCCATGTAATGCTCAGACTCCCCCAAGCCTTTTGCCTGCTTCCCTCTGGGTTTAGCTTTGGGCCCGTGTTTCCACATTTGGCAGGCAAAAGCCTCCGAGCCTGGAATCCCACCCGTGTCCAGCTTTGCCACCTCTGTTCTGCCTCACTATGCTGGTGGGCCATGCCTCTGCCTCAGGGCTCAGTGTAGCACCAGCTCTGACTGTCAGGCATTTATTCCACAATCAGGAGAGGTAGAAGCACCCTGGCTGGAAAAGGGCTTCCCCTGCAAGGCCAGTCCTTGCATGCCAGTGCTGCCCTGCAGGTGTGACCGGGAGGAGCTGGCTGTTACAAGCCCTACTGAGATCAGACGGAATGGCCTCCTTGCTCTTAGCGATTTATGCACCAGATTGTACCAAGTCCACCTGCAATCAGCCATCCAGGACAATCAGGAAGAAGCCTGTGAACAGAAGAGTTCCTGGACCTTCCTCAACACCTCTGTCACAGGACCGCATCCCATGAAAGCAACAATGTTCGGTTGTGCAAAATGTTTTCAAAGCATCAGAATTTTAATATGGTCTTGCAGATATCATTGAGAGATAAGAACAGCCTTCTGTTCATGTCAAGCTCCCGCAACCAACTCGTAACGTTGCTCTTCTACAAGCCAGTGGGGTAGCCTCCTCGTCAAACACCAGAAGCAGGGAGGTCGCATGGCCGCTCTCTTCCATCTGTCCAGTCTGAACAAGTTGCCCCCATGGCCAGTCTCTCTCACCTCCAACCCCAAGGACATACTCAACACTGCCTTCCACCCCCCCGCCTAAAAGCTTTGGCAGATAGATAGATGATGTAAGGTCTTTACTAATGTATGAATTGGAAGTCTTCCCAAAGGTCAGAAACCCATTCCATGGGATCTTCATGTTACCTGCCCTAAGGGTCAATGTACCTATTCTAGTAAACCAAACTATGGAAGGATTTTTTTTTTAATTGGCTAAATTTTGTAAATCATATCCATTTTTGAAAGCCATGCAGAGACAAAAATGACGACTGCTTTGGAAACGCTAAAGGTCAGTTTAAGCAATTTCACACTTGATAGGAGCCAACAGAAATATAGAAAACATCACTCCCCAAACAGCTGGCACGCACCAAGCATAATCAGAAATATAAATAAAGATAAAACAAATGGCAAGAGTACCAAAAACCAACTTTGGAAAATTCCAGAAGAGAGGTAGCAGGATTGAGGTATCAAGAAAGGATGATGTCAACTTTCCAGCTGCACCTTCATCCCTTTCCCTAAAATCTCCTGCTAAAATTCAGTCAGTCTGCTAACTTGTTTGAAACTAAACCATCTGTCCTTCTATTTTGTAAACTAAGAAACTTTACCAGCAAAGGCAGGGTGGCCTCTAATTCCCGCATGCTTTGCTCTACCTGATGTGGGGGACTTTCCTGGCGGTCTAGTGGTTAGGACTTTGCCTTTCAATGCAGGGGGTGTGGGTTCGATCCCTGGTCTGGGAGCTAGGATCCCACATGCCTCAGGGCCAAAAAACCAAAACATAAAATGAAGCAATATTGTAACAAATTCTATAAAGACTTAAAAAAAAAAACCTGACGTGGAACAGAACCGTGGTGGCTCCATTTGCTTCCTTGAGGTTTCCCAGGACATCCACCCGAGCCCTCATCTCAGTGCATGAGCTGTCACTTAGGAAACCGCACTGATTGTGGCAAACCTGGTAATCAATTCAGATAATTTAGTGGATCAGAGGTGACAGCTCTGCATCAGACCCCAGAGCTTGGGTTCGTGGAATTCTGGGCACTACCTTACAAGTGGCTTGCTCCTGCACTTGTCACCTGGGGCGTATCTTATTTGCTGTACCGGGGATGGGCCTCTCCCTGTGGTTCGCTTAAATCATATTTACTTTTCATGGAGAACGATAAAGATGAAAGAGCCTATCAAGATTTGGTTTTAAGCAATACAGTTCTTGACAAGAACAAGGAGAAATAGGAGAGCAATAATAATGCTCTCCAAACAGATTAAATCTTGACATCAACAGAGAGGAAAAACCTGAATTCCCAGTACAGAGACTGTGGAAGGGTTGGTCCTATCCCTTACGTTCCTTCCCTACCAGCAAGCACTGTCACGGCACAGACAGGGCCCAAGTCTGGACCACGCAACGGGGAGGACAGCTTTCTTCAGATGCCCAAGAACCACAGCTATGACCCCCAGATCAGATCACATCAGAAGAGCCTATGGTGGTTGGTTTGTTCAATTTTACATCAAAACAAGTTACACTTCCCCTCTTTCTCTGCCTGGCTAACACTTGATCAATGTGACTTTCTTGCTGTCGGGTAAACCCTGACAGTTTACCTGAGGGTCCCAGCTCCATGTTCCCTCAGCACCTTGGGCTTGTCCTAGGAGATCACTCTAGTCCATTGTTTATTTATTCCTCTGTGTTTCACACTCTACTGAGATTTCCTTGAGGGAAGAGATTGGGTCCTTTGTCTGTGTCCTCTAACATACCTGGCACATGACAAACACACACGAAGAAGAATTCCTTCAGTTTGCAGCCAAAGACAAGTTTCCCCAGAGTTAAAGCTCCTTCTCCACCAGTACACACTGGGGCCAAGCATTTCTGAGACTACAAGAGACTTCAAGAGTTTTCACGAGACACTGAAAGAATTGTCGTAGAAGAAGACACAATGATCTTTCAAAATAAGTTAAAGCATTTCATTCCTCTGCTTTGGCTTCCCATCTCACTCACAGTAAAAGCCAAAGCCCAGAATGCTCTCTCCCCACATACCTGCCTGGGTCAGCTCCTGCTCCCTGCATGGCTCTGCCTAAGTCACTCATCAGTGAAGCTTCTCCTGTCCATCCAAGTTCACATACAACAGCAAACTCCCTCCAAGTCCCTTGCCTTACTAGATTCATCTCCTTCGCACTTACTCCATCTGGCACAATATATATTTGTTTACACACTTGCTTGTTTGTTACCTAACTCTCCTCTGTAGCATGTCAGCTCTACAAGGACAGGAACTTCTCTGTGTTCAGAGCTGGATCCCCCCCACCTAGCATAAGGCTTGGTTGTAGTCTCATAACTGGCACAGAGTAAGTACTCAGTAAGTATTTGTCAAATGAAAAACAAATGAATGAAGAATTACTTAAAAGCCAGGCCAAATCTCCCACTTTTTCAATGAGAATGGACAAGAGTGGTCTGACTACAGGAGGACTCAATGGCTGAAATACTAAGACTGTCAGGTGTCCAATCATGTTCAAACTTGCAGTCCACCCAAGGCAGCTGGTTTGGCACTGATGACATGGCAAGTGTGGGATGCTACATAAGAAGGAACATCTAAAAAGAAGACACAGAAATTATGTGAGATGGAAACACCTGGTTTTTCAAATCAGCGGGAATATATTGTCTTCTGAAGTTTCACCGCCAAAAGCAAGTGCTATTAAAACAGAGCTACATGACCCTTCCAGTAGCTTTTCTCACATGGCAACTCCCTTCTTTTTCAAGAGCACAAAAGTAATCTTATAAACGAATTGAAACATTTATTGAGACAATATAGAGGAGTGGTTAAGAGCACAGATACAGGAACCAAATGCCTGCATTCAAATCCCAACTTTGCCACTTCCAACCGTCATGAACTTGGCAACTGATTCAATTTCTCTGTGCCTCAGTTTCCTCTTTGAGGATTGGATCAGCTGACTTACGTAAGGCACTAAGAAGAGTGTGAAGTGCTTGCTATGATTACTGGTTTTTTTTGGCCGCACCACGCAGCATGCAGGATCTTAGTTCCCTGACTAGGGATCGAACCCATGCCCCCTGCAGTGGAAGCGCAGAGTGGACCGCTAGGGATGTCCCAATTACTATTTTTAAAACATGTAGCAACTAGTCTTCCCAAGTAAGCCTTATCTTCCTCTTCCTTCAATATTAATTAGTAAATACTTACTGAGTACCTACTATAGGCCAAATGCTGTGTTCGGCGCTAGGTGGTATACAAAGGTAAATAAAGACTGGTTCTGTCCTTGTTGTGCTCACAATTATTAATGATAATAAACACTCCTGGGATTGATGTTACAGAGTGTCCAGGTCTCTAGAAGTGGGGCAGGGTCACTCGACAAGGGGTTTGCCTGACAGGTGCCCCCAGGGCAGCAGCTCCTCACATTCAATTCTAAGGTTGAAACAAAAGGCAGGATTCTCTCTTTGTGTTAGCACCCATGGTAAGCAAACAGTCTACTACCTATTCATACTTCATTTCTGAGGGCTTAATAAGCAATGCTCAATTCTCGCTGTGAGCCAGAAGGTTGTAAAGCTAACAAGGCCCTTCATCATGTAGCCTCTGCCTGGTCTCTTGTTTCAGACCTGCTACCAGCTAAGTGTTCGCCCCACCCCTTCACTCTAACCTTTTGGATCTTCCTATAGGTCTTCAAACATGTCAGGCTGTCCCACACCACAGTGCCTCTGCACAAGCTGCTCCCTCTGCTGAAACGCTCGCCTCTGCTTTTTTGGGCTACCTAATTTCTACCTGTTCTCCAGATTCAGCTCTAAGAGTCTCTTCCTCCAGCACGTCTTTGACGACACCCAAACCCGGCTGAGGGGCTCCTAAAACGTGCCCCCATAGCACCTATAGCACGAGTAACTGGACTGTAACTGTAATCACTGCTGTTCGTCTCGTCCACAGGTTACCCATGCCCAGAAGACAGGGTAGTATCTTTCGGGTTTTGTATTCCTGGCCTGGAACACTGCAGGTGTTTGATAAACGTACGACTGAGGACATTTGAAGGACACTGGTTGCCCCTGTTCTCATCTCCTTGCTGTCCATCCTAATCACTGTCATCGTCAGCTCCCTTCAAATGACCAAAATGCTCCTTAAAGAAAAATCTTAATACAGAAAAGTAAAATTTCTCCACTCAAAAATCACCTTCTCAATGGGGCTTACCTTGACTACCCCATTTAGACTGCAACCTCCCCTCCACCTAATGCTATAATCCTGGTCACCCTTACTTGCTCTACGTTTTCTTATTTTCCACAGAACTTATCATTGTCTACCATACTATATATTTTAATATGTATATCATTTACTGTCTGTCTCCTCTCCCTAGAACGTAAGCTCCATGCAGATGGAAATCACTGTCCATTTTGAAGAATGATATGTTGTAGGTGTCCAGAATGCTGCTTGGCATATAGTAGGCTCTCAGTAACAACTGTTGAATAAATCATTATATTACCCAAATACATTATCCCTACAACTCTGTAACAATCCTGCATTTTATATATATATATATATATATATATATATTTTTTTTTTTTTTTTTTTTTTTTTTTCCGGTACGCGGGCCTCTCACTGTTGTGGCCTCTCCCATTGCAGAGCACTGGCTCCGGACGCGCAGGCTCAGCGGCCATGGCTCACGGGCCCAGCCGCTCCGCAGCATGTGGGATCTTCCCAGACCGGGGCACGAACCCGTGTCCCCTGCACTGGCAGGCGGACTCTCAACCACTGCGCCACCAGGGAAGCCCATTATAGATATTTTAATCCCATTTTCTAGGTCAGGAAACCAAGCCCAGAGTCTAGGTCATCTGACCAAGTGAACACAGGTAAGTGGCTGGTGGGACAGGGCCTCATTTATTCCCATCCCCAAGTGTGCTTGGAAATTTGGTTCTCTTCCAACAGGTCAGGTGGTCTCCAGAAAGATGATACTTCTTAAATGTTACAAAACCTGCTTTAGCTCAATCTTTCTAATTAACCAAACCAAGAAATTTTTTCAACACGAAATCATATGCCACCAGCGTGCAACAGTTTCCTTAAGAGAGAGAAAGGAAAGAAGATCTAGGAACTCAAAAAGAAATACAGTCTCAGTTTTGGGGTTCAGAGAAGATCATGATGTCAGGCATAGTTTGAGTTCATTGGCTTTAGAAAATGTATGGGATACTGTCAAATCTGAGCTGATTCACTTGGAGATCTGGGGGAAATTTTTATTCAGCTCATGGCCATGTTTAAAAAAACTGGGGGATGCTTACATAACTTTGTGAATACACTAAAAACCACTGAATTATACCCTTTAAGTGGGTGAATTGTATAGTATGCAAATTCTATCTCTGTTATTAAGAATAATAATATTTGGGTTTGGTTCAGATCATGGTCCATGAGTTTGTTTCAGTTCATGGTTTATGGTTCACTTTGGGTTGAGTCATGTGAACAGATCAAATAAACAGAGAAAAAAAATGTGGGAACCATTTCAAAATTTGACCCAGATTATTTATAACAGACTGAAATCTTTAGCCGCTATAACCAAATAGACCTGCAAAGTCCTTAAGTGTTACAAGTTAATACACTAAAGAATAAGAGATTTGCAAAGTGCCATCCAAAACAAATAAAAATCAGGCGCCCAATGGTTCATGTATATTAGAGCACTGAAAGGTTTTAAGTTGGTAGTAATCATTGTTTCTAAGTTATTAAAAACATATACAGAAAGTTGGGCATAGGGCTGTGTCCCTCGAGTTAGAGTTAAAGGAGAGGAGGACTTCCCTGGTGGCGCAGTAGTTAAGAATCCGCCTGCCAGTGCAGGGGACACGGGTTTGAGCCCTGGTCCAGGAAGATCCCACATGCCGCAGAGCAACTAAGCCCGTGCGCCACAACTACTGAGCCTGTGCTCCAGAGCCCGCAAGCCACAACTACTGCAGCCCGTGCACCTAGAGCCCGTGCTCCACAACAAGAGAAGCCACCACAGTGAGAAGCCTGTGCACCGCAACGAAGAGTAGCCCCCGCCGGCCACAAATAGAGAAAGCCTGCACGCAGCAACGAAGACCCAATGCAGCCAAAAATAAATAAATAAATAATTTTTTTTTTTTTAAAAAGAGGAAACAAATATGTATAACTTTCCTAAAAGTCCTAAGTTGAAATTTAATGATGAGTAGCCTTTATAATCAATTAAACTAAGCATATAAAGCTCAGGAGTCAGGAAATACCATAAATTCAAGTGTATATATACATCCATGAGCATGTTTCTCTGCTTGTTGATAAGACACAATCACCAAACACTGAAGAAAATTCCTTCTCAGTAGACACTTCTTAAGATTTGATGTTCAACATGGTCAGCCCTAGGATACCGAATAATGTGAAAGAAGCCAGTATTACAAAGTTACTAAGTTTTTGTTCTTGTAAACTTATTTGCTCTATATGAAAAATCTAGTCTCTCATAAATAATAAGGTAATATAAACTGTATTTTATTTACATATTTATAATTTATAATCCATCTTCTTCCTTAAAGATTTAAGATGGTGAAGCCCACTGAGTAAAAAGACACCTGGCAACGTATTAACTACTCTTCTTTTGCCCATCAACATCTTTAAATAGCAGAGTGTCTAGTACATAGTATGTACTTGAGACATATGTTCATATATTGATGACTAAGTAAACACAAGGGCAAAGATAAAATTTAAGAGGCTAAAGAAAGATATTCATAGAGGACAACAGTGCAATGTACCTTTCATTAAATCTTAAACTCTAAAACCAGTTTAAATCTTAAACTCTAAACACTGGAGATGTGTCCAGTGCCAACATCTTGTATGGCTACTATTTTGGCTGCTCATTTATCCTTTACCTACTATGTACCAGGCACTGGGTATAAGGCGGTGAACAAAACATGGAACTTAATTACTCTTTTCTGATAAGACCCCGTCTCCCTGAATACAAGGCACCTCCAACCGAAGAGGGTCCAATTAGAGTATGTATTTGCCTGAGAGTTTTCTGTAAACAGATGAGACTCACAGATGGCCCAGAAAACTAGGGTAAACTTCTGTTTGCACTTCCTCAAAGCTTCTTCAATTCTGTTATGTTTCCTTGGACTCTTTATAATAAATCCCCTTTTATGGCTTAAAGTAGGTTAAGATGACTTCCTGTCACTTGCAATTAAAAAATTCCTACTAAATCAACTTTCAATATACATATGAGAATAGTGAGGCTGAGGGAGGTTAAATGACTTACCGGATCTAGAAAAAGAACACAGGTCTCCTAACTCCCAGTGCTGAGCTATATCATAGGTTCAAGTAAAAACAAGCTTTAGAGAAAGGAATCAACATGCAGTACCTCATGAACCACAGAGCCCAGCATGAAGTCCAGCCTCTGGCACAGTTCTCCAAGATTGGATAAGCTGCTGGCCCTGTGAGCACTATCTGGATCTCTTGCTCCCCTCAGGAAGGTGTGGATCAAAGGTTCTCGGTACTCTGAGACCATGTCCCCTGTAGAAAAAGGGAAGAAATCAAAATACTTCAAAACAAACTTTCAATTTCTTAAAGAAGGAATAACATATCACCATGGCACACTGTATGGTGTTTTATACTTTTTTTTTTTTTTTGCAGTACGCGGGTATCTCACTGTTGTGGCCTCTCCTGTTGCGGAGCACAGGCTCCGGACACGCAGGCTCAGCGGCCATGGCCCACGGGCCCAGCCGCTCCGCAGCATGTGGGATCTTCCCGGACCGGGGCACGAACCCGTGTCCCCTGCATTGGCAGGCGGACTCTCAACCACTGCACCACCAGGGAAGCCCCTGGTGTTTTATACTTTTCAAAGTACTTGCATAACCATTAAAAATCATGCTCTGGAAGAATAATGTTAGGGAAAATATTCATGATGAATTATTTTCTGAAAAAGCAAGTAGAATCCCAATTATAACCTAAAAACCTACATGGGGAAATAAAATATTTGAAGACTTTAAAATGTATATATATATAAAAGAGAAAAATGTACATATCATAAGTGCATAGCTTAATAAACTTTCACAAACTCAATACAACTGTCACAGTCACACAAACAGCAAGTATGGTCCAAGGCTAGAGCCTGGTCCTTAGCCCAGTACTCTTCCTACACTATCGCCCTACCTACTCAAGCAAATTGAGTGAAAGACAATCAAGGCATTTTGGGTCCTTGTCAAAGAGAGATCTATGATTCTTCACTCATTTGGCAGATCTTTACTGAGAGTCCTACTATATACTAAGCACGGCTTCTGATGCTTGGGATATACTGGTGAACAAAAGAAGCAAAGAGTCTTGCTCTCTTGGAGTTTCCATTGTAGTGTAAATTACACAGTATGTTAGAAGGTAATAAATGCCATGCGGTGGTGGGGGGGGCAGCAGGAGGAAAGCAGCGTGGAAAAGAAAAAAAGGAGTAATGAAGATGGTGGCAGACTTCAGTTTTTAAAAAGATGGTCAGGGTTGGCTTCATTGAGATGGTTGAGACATCTAATCAAAGGCTAGAAGGTGAGGCTGTCGCCCATGTGGACATCTGGGGGAGGAGTACAGCAGGAAGAGGGAACAGCTAGTGTAAAAAAAAAAGCTTGTGGGGGAGCATGCCTGTGGAACATCAAGAAAGCCCAAGAGGAGGCTAGAGGGGTGATGGCAGGGGTGAGTGCTGGTGCAGAGCTTACAAGCCTTTGTAGGCCTCTGTAAGGACTTGGGCTTTTTCTGAGTAAAATGAGAGGCCTTTGGAGGATTTTGAGCAAAAAGGTGCTAAAAGATGACTCTGGCTGCAGTGCTAAGAACATGCAGTAGTGTATGTGTCTGTATGTGTGTCTGGGGTGGAGCAAGGGTACAAATTAGGAAGCTACTGCAGTAAGCTGTTTGAGAGAGGATGGTGACATGAACAGTAGAGGGGGTGAGAAAAAGATTCTGCATATATTCTGAAGATTACACCAACATGATTTCCAGAGGACTCCAATAATGACTTCCAGGATTTTAGCTTTTGTGCCTGGAAGGATGAAGTTACTATCAACTGAGGTGGGAAAATCTCCAAGTGAAGCAGGCCTGGAGCAGGAGAATTCAGTTTTAATATGTTGAAAAAGTAGTGGAAGATATATAGAGAGTTCAGAAGAGAAGTCTGGATTGAAGATATACATTTTGGAATCAATGGAATGTAGATTATATTTAAAACCTTGAAACTAGATGTATAATCAAGGGAGTGAGTTTAGGCAGGGAAGGGAAGAGGACCGAGGACCAAACCTATACCCTTCCTTCAACATTAAGTCTGGGAAGGGTCTGGGAAGGGAAGAACCAGCAAAGGAGACTGAAAAGGAATAACCAGTCATGTAGGAGAAGAATTAGCATGGTATCCTAGAAATTAAGGGAAGAAAGTGTATCAGAGAGGAAAGAATGGTCTGCATCAAATGCTGCTAATAAGTCAGGTAAAAGAAGACTAAGAATTGACCATTAGATTGAGTAACAATGAGGTCACTGTTGACCCTGACAAGAACAGTTGTTTTTTTTTTTTTTTTTAAATAAATGTGTTTATTTTTGGCTGCGTTGGGTCTTTGTTGCTGTGCACGGGCTTTCTCCAGTTGCGGCGAGCAGGGGCTACTCTTCATGGCAGTGCGTGGGCTTCTCATTGTGGTGGCTTCTCTTGTTGCAGAGCACGGGCTCTAGGCGCGTGGGCTTCGGTAGTTGTGGCACGTGGGCTCAGTAGCTGTGGCTTGTGGGCTCTACAGCACAGGCTCAGTAGTTGTGGTGCACGGGCTTAGTTGCTCCACGGCATGTGGGATCTTCCCGGACCAGGGCTTGAACCCGTGTCCCCTGCATTGGCAGGTGGATTCTTAACCACTGAGCCACCAGGGAAGCCCGACAAAAACAGTTTTGATGCACTGGCAGGGGTAAGCGCATGATAGAAGTGGGTTTAAAATATAATGTGAGGGCTTCCCTGGTGGCGCAGTGGTTGAGAGTCCACCTGCCGATGCAGGGGACACGGGTTCGTGCCCCGGTCCGGGAGGATCCCACATGCCGCGGAGCGGCTGGGCCCGTGAGCCATGGCCGCTGAGCCTGTGCGTCCGGAGCCTGTGCTCCGCAACGGGAGAGGCCACAACAGTGAGAGGCCCGCGTACAGCCAAAAAAAAAAAAAAAAAAAAATATATATATATATATATATATATATATATATATATACATATACATATATATATATATATAATGGGAGAAAAAGAATTGGAGACAGATCACTTAAGGAGTTCTCTGCACAGCATATCAAAGAAATGGGGTGGTAGCTGGTCAAGGAAGTGGGGCCAAAAAAGGTTTTTGCATTATTTTATTCTTAAAGAGAGGAGAAAGCACGCCAAGGCACTCAGAATTGACTTTTTTTTTTTTTTTTTTTTTTTAATGGAAACAACTTCTTCCTCCACAGATGGGCTGAGAACTAAAGCTGCTTTGACTTGATCTTGGCTCTGAGGCCCTAGCTCCAGAAACCAAGTATAACACTCCACTTCCAGCCTTTCTGTAGCCCTAAGGTAACATGATTATCTAAATGGCGACAAAATGGTTTCTGAAGCATATGTTTAAAGTCACCAAAATGGTAACTTACATAGAAAAGTCACCAACCTGCTCTATATCAGGCCCAGTTAAAATGCCTCAAATGCCACTTCCTTTGTGAAAACCTCCCTTAATATCCTCAGTCAGCCTTAATTAGTCCTCCTTGGAAGTCCCACAGTACTTTGTACTTAAATCACATTTGTTACTAATGCCTTGATTCCTAGATGTTTTCAGCCTATATCTATTTCTTCCATTAGACTATAAATTCCTTGAGGGTAGAACTTTGCTTCATCTCTGTTCCTATTGGTTCTTAGTAATCTTTGCACATACTAGGTACTCAACAAATACCAATGTTGAACCGAATTCACTCATTTATTCAATAAAATGTAATTATGCAACAGTATCATGCTAATGTTCTAGGGATACAAAAATTGATAAAACGTAATCTTTACCCTTTAAGTAGCCCAAAGTTTAGGGGGTGGGTATAAACAGATAAGTACCAACAATTACAGTACTGTGCAGTTAATGCCATCACAGAGTCAAGCAGAGGTTGCTTAGCATAATGTCACTAATCTTCAGTCACTTGGAAGGGGGAGGAGGAGGAAGTTTATTTTTTGTTTTCCCTCAAAGTCAGGAACACAATGTACTTTCCTTACAATACAAGAAAAAGATGAGGACTAATTTCTCTAAAATGCTCCCAGTTCCTAACACAATACATGCAGTCACAAGACTCACCTCCTGCTCAGTTAATATCAACATATATTGCAGAAATGGAATCAATGAATGACTTAGCCATAGCCTATTTTCAGAATAGAAAAGAGGGGACTTTGTGCCTACTAGTATTTGCATTTCTGAATATCAGTCCTAGTGAAGGCAGTCACATGTATGCACAACAAAATCTGCATAAAGGCTTCTCTGCAGAACTGTAATAGTAAAAAATGAGAAGATATAAATTAAATATTAATTAATGTGGAAGTGGTTAAATAACCATACATATTATGGAATACTGTGTGGTCATTAAAAGGAACAAGATAGAATTAAGTGCAACAATACAGAAAGGTTCCCCTGGGACTTCCCTGGTGATCTAGTGGTTAATACTCTGTGCTTTTACTGCAGGGGGCATGGGTTTGATCCCTGGTCGGGGAACTAAGATCCCACCTGCTGCGCGGCCAAAAAGAAGCTATTAAAGAAAATTTAATATTCCTTAAGAAAATATTTCTAAAGGAAATATTTAATTTCCTTAAGACACTGTTAAGTGAAAGAAACTAATAGAACCAGTATCATTCCATTTACATATGTAAAAATGCACACACATAACTTCTCTCAATATTAAACAAACCACACTTACAGATTTAAATATGTATATTAAATATACAAACGCATAGAAAAAAGAGAAAAAAGATTTACTACTCTTTGGACAAATAACTTGTCCAAAGAGTAAATACAACCAAGATCAAACTTAGGTAGTCTGACACTTAACTCCTATGATACAATGCATTTAAGATATTTCCAAAAGAGGAAAACATCTCTTTCTACTTTTGTTATAGTACTGTCCCTTTCTGGAGCTAGAAACGGGCGTGCTCGTTCTGCAGTGTGAGATGTGCATCCAGAGTTAAGAGCTCTGTGTTCTAATTTTGGCCCTGCTGCCAACTAGCAGTGTCACTCAGAGCAATTCCCTTCACCTCCCCGGACCAACTGGAGATGAGTCAATTAGATGAGATGGTCTCTCTGGCCCCTTCCAGTTGGAAGTCTATGAGGTGATGAGTCATCTTTGGCTTAGCCATCAGGGGAATGAGATTCAGGAGACTTAGAAAGGAAGAAAAGGCACATATTCATGAGTACTGGAGTGGGAGGCTGCTGTGGTTAAAGGAATGAAGGTCCTTGATGGGAAGGAAGTCACTGAGAAATGAAGGAAATCTGGAAATCCATAAGGAGGGGAAATTGCAGGTTGAAAAGGTAAGAGCAGATGACAAACTAGTTAATATTTACTAATGTAGGGATTTAAAGTTAAAAATAAGTGGTAAACTAACATAACATTGAAATTAACTATATTTCAATTTAAAATGGATAAAAAAAATAAGTGGTAAAGAAAAGACACTATGTGCCAAGTACGGTGCTAGGCACTATGGACCATAAACAAGAAAGAGTCCCTCCCCTCATGGCATTCAAAGTCTACTGGGGAAGAGGAAAAAAAATGACCAAGCAATAACAATGGAGTGAGTTGTGCCCAAAATGGTGACAGAGAAAGATACTTTTATGAGTAATGTTTTGATCTGGTACCAATTTCCATTAATAACAGCTCCAGTATTCTTTTTCATCCAGACTCAAAAGCCTGGTGTTCTTTTTTGACTTCTCCCAGCTACCCTTCAGTCAATCAGTCAGTTCATTTATTATTCTTCGATCCTTATTTACTTCCCTATGGGATTTGAGGCAACTTACAATAAAAAATATTGAAACTGAATTGAATATTTTTTAGAAGTTCTATAGTAATTGAAGAAGTACACATATCCCAAGCTAAGAATGGTTATTGCAAATGAATCCCAAATTTAGTTGAGCAATTCTGGTAGCTGAGGCAAAAAAGGAAACAGAAAAAACATAGTTCCCATTACTCAATAAAAGAAAGAACATAGATTCGTTAGGAGACAAAAACTTCAGGAAGAATACCAAGAGGTATCTTACTCATTCATTCAGCAAATCTTAATTGAGTGCCTACAATATTCCAAGTACATTCTCAGTACTGGAGATAATATAGCATAAACAAGAAAGCAAAGTTCCCATCTTTATGAAGCCTACTTCTAGTGGAGGAGAAAGACAATAAATAGTAAATAAACTTTCCAGCAGCAATAAGAGTTACGAAGAAAAATAAGGAGGGGGCAGCCGTTAAGAGTCAGGGGTGAGGGCTCAGGGAAAAGCTGTCAGAGGAGAAGAGCTGAAGGAACAAGTAATGTGAAGACCTGGGGGAAAAGGGAAGAGCAGAATGGACAACAGAACTTTTACATTCAATGTAGAAATCATATGGCTGTTTCTTACACTGACCTACCATAAAAGTCAAGGGCATACCATTACATTAACAAAACCAAATTTTAACATTCCATTTATATAAATTCCTGCCCTGCCAGAGCTTCATTACAACTTTCCAAATGAGCATCCATTTAACTGCATGCTCCACCAACCCCACTCCCAAGTGTACCTAAGAGGAGCCAGTGGAGACTTGGATCTCAAGAGCCCTGTACTGTACCCAGTCAGCTGGCTCTGGGCCCACTTGCTACCTTGTTTTCCAGGTATTGGACTGGACGAGCTGGGACACTCCCTGCATCCACTCTGCATGCATTTCTCAAAGTGCCCTGCTGTCATGTTCTCTGCAACCTGACCTCTCTTAGACCTCACATACACAGTCAAGATTTGCCACACCCTTGCTCAAACCTGGTCTTCTTCGGGGATTTACAGCTCTGCCCCCATTTCCTAGAGGCTCTGCTAGCCTCTGACTGTCCTCCTTCTCCCTAGCTCTTGTCATGCTGTGTGGCTGGTTTCTTAAGACTGTACTGGATCCTAGTCTCCAGGTTGGGGGTGAGCCCTGACCAGGTTTCTATGCAGAACAAAATGAATGCATATGATCAGAGAATACAGCTTCAAGGGCTGCAATAACAGAATTTAAAGATCCTACAAAAAGGGTTCTTAATTTGAGCTTTAGGGATCCCTACATGTCAAATTTTGTTGTGTACACCTCACTAGCATTTTCCCATTCTTCCTTGTAAACAGCACTCTAATTCTGTTCAAATATCCACCTTCCCCACTGCCCAACCATCACTTATGTGATTCAGGCTAAGGTCTTTGTTGCTTTAAATGAATCACGGTGGACATATCCCCTTGCCTTAACTGCTTTGGGCACGTGACCCAGTCTGAACAATGAGATGTGAAGGAAAATCTGTTGGAAGACCCTAAGAAAATATTTTGCCTCTGGTTATAAGAATATTACACCTCAAAAAAAAAAGAGGGCTTCCCTGGTGGCACAGTGGTTGAGAGTCTGCCTGCCGATGCAGGGGACACAGGTTTGTGCCCCGGTCTGGGAAGATCCCACATGCCGCGGGGCGGCTAGGCCCGTGAGCCATGGCCGCTGAGCCTGTGCGTCAGGAGCCTGTGCTCCGCAAGGGGAGAGGCCACAACAGTGAGAGGCCCATGTACCGCCAAAAAAAAAAAAAAAAAGAATATGACACCTCAGAGCTGCTTCAGCCAAATGAAACTGTGAGGAACCAGGGGATGAGACTAATAAAGCTGAGGCTGGCAGAGTAGAAAGATGAAAAGATTTTGGATCTTGAATGATGTCATGGAGGCAAAGGATTAACCAGTTCAGAACTTTCTGTCATATGCAATGATTCATTCCTTATTGTTTAAGCCAACTGAGTTGGGAATTTGTTACCTGCAGCCAAAAGCATTCTGATATGACATATGAAAAGTTAACGCTATAGAGTACTTCTATGTCAGTTCTATGTTTATCAATACAAAGCCAGAGAGACTTCCCTGGTGGCACAATGGTTAAGATTCTGTGCTCTCAATGCAGGGGGCCTGCCTGGGTTCGATCCCTACTCAGGGAACTAGATCCCACATGCATGCTGCAACTAAGAGTTCGCATGCCACAACTAAGGAGCCCGTGTGCTGCAACTAAGGAGCTGGTGAGCCACAACTAAGGAGCCCGCCTGCCTCAACTAAGACCCAGCACAACCAAATAAATAAATAAATATAATAATTAAAAAATAATACAAAGCCAGAAAAGTTAGATTTGCCAAAACAAACTTAAAGCAGTATATGTTTTTAAAAGGGTTCAAAAGTCAATTTTATAACATATAAAAGAAAAAATTAAACCCAATAATTTTCTTTCTTCTAATTACAATTTTAATTGGGACAATAGACTAGTATACGGCATGACTCAAAATATCAGTGTGTGTAATATATATATATATATACTTTGCCAAAGAGCAGAGTCATCTTTATACATCTGCCAACCTGTTAAATAAAGAAAGGTGAGTAACTATTTACAGTAGGAGCTCATGTGAAGGGGTTATATGCTGAGTATATTTCGCAACTACTGACTAACTAGTTCATTTAAAACCTCAGGCTCTGGGACACCCACTGCTATTCCTTAGTTTCTGATTAAGCAACAAAACCTCAATTATATCATCCAGGAGGGGTTTTGGTTAATATATATATTTTTGGCTTTTGCCTTTTTGTGTTTTTCTTTATCCAGATGAGAAGTTTGTATTGCTTCAGTTGAAACTTATTTGAACCACAAAGTTCCAAGATTCTAATTCACCTTTTGTCAGAAAAGGTGGTATACACTTGCCCCCTGACAGGGGCAAATACTCATTACCATCCTGTTGTCTCCTTAAAAGTATACATATTATATGGCTTTTACAAAAAATAGTATTGATTTTTGAACTCCCTCACCGCCATTTTCAGAAAGTATTCACAGTAGACTACAATATTTAGACTAAGAGATACCCATGGAACTGAAGTTGGAGAGTCCACCATCTTTTTCCTCAGGCCTTCAGAAACAGCTTCAGGGAAATGAACACAGTAAACCCAAGACTACTTTTAGAAACTTACTCAAGTTGATTCTAGTCAGTGGGGTTTATCCTAGTTCAGCTCTACGGCTTTTCCTTTGTGCAACGACAATGACAACACCTGGCTATTTGCATCTCCATATTCTTCTCAGGAAGTCAGCAATAATCAACCTTATTGAGAAGCAAACAGCTGTGTGTTCAAGGAAACAAATGAAGGATCTAGATTTGTTTGAACAAACTTGATTAAAAAAACGAGGTGCTTTGGAAGGTGAAAAATCAAGTGCATAGTGAAAAGAGAGCTGGAAAAATTTTAACCTGCCTGTGACTTGTTTGTATCAATTATCGTATATATGAAAAGATTCCTTCAACAAATTAGGACTTGGAAGATTTTTTTTTAGTCAAGCTTGGCAATGGTACTTTGAAGTCTACATTGATAGATTCATTTATGCCTATCAGATCCCACCTTCCCTCATAAAGGATCTGAGATGACCTGAAACAAGAGACACTTACATAGTGAAAGAGCTATCAAATCTGAGCTGACACAGTAAACTACTGGAGTCAGGAGACCTGCTGATTTCAAGGGCTTGACTACTCTTCTAGTTCAGTGAAACAGGTCATAAAAGTGAAATCAAGAAAAGTCAAGTGAGAAAGAAAATTCCACTGCTAGCCAAATCTTTACACCATCCTTTCAAAACTCCGTAATTAATGTCTGCAGAGCCCTCTATTCCTTCTTTCCTTCTTCTCTTCCCTTCTTTCTCTCTTTCTACCCCCCCTCCTTTTCTTTTGAGACATAGAAGGGAACACTGATAAAAAAATCATTCTTAACTACTCTCTTCTATCTACCAACAGGAAATAACTAAGAAATATCCTATCCTGCTGGTTAAGGTGCTGTTGGGTAAAGGCAATTATATTTTCCAAAGACTGAATGATCACTTACAGCCAGCACTCCTCTGTAATCAGAAGTTGACATACATTCTGAGTAATGTTTTAGACCAATGTTTCTTAAACACAAACATGGGCAGTGAAATTGCGCAGTGCAACTTGATTATAATGTGGATCCAGGTGATTCAGAATTATCATTAAAATGAAAACACAACATTTAAAAAATTCTTTTAAAGAATTCACAGACCGGGCCTCCCTGGTGGCGCAGTGGTTGAGAGTCCGCCTGCCGATGCAGGGGATACGGGTTCGCGCCCCGGTCCGGGAGGATCCCATATGCCACGGAGCGGCTGGGCCCGTGAGCCATGGCCGCTGAGCCTGCGCATCCGGAGCCTGTGCTCCGCAACGGGAGAGGCCACAACAGTGAGAGGCCCGCGTACCACAAAAAAAAAAAAAAAAAAAAAAAAAAAAGAATTCACAGACCCCTGAATTATATCAGAATTTAATCTCCAGACTCCAGCTCTTCCATCTAGCTAATTCAATAAAAACATTAAAACATGTAACGTGCACTACAATGTGCAAGGGACTCTAATGGGCACTAGAGATTTAGAGGTGAAGGAAATTTTGCATATATATGTCCAGCTGATCCAGTACAGCTGATAATTTGAAAAAGACTGATAATGCTTTTTTGAGCAAGGGAATGGCTTAACTAGAGATATATTCTTGAGTTTGGTGAATCTGAATTTATACGTGTGTTCAGAAAGGACAAAAGTCTTTGTTCTATGACGTAGAATGAGGTTTGCATCGTAATAATTAATCTCCAGCTGGATCACTTCTACTGCAATGCCTTCAGGACACTCTTACACTCTGTTAACTGGCTGCAAAGTCACAGTCAGCCAAAGGATATGATAATCTTTTAGAGATCAACTCTTTTTTCCCAAATGAATAATGATTCAAATAGTATGGTGTTTTCTCTACACAATAAGGGTAGTAAATAAAATGTTAAGCCGCATGGAATGATTGAAAATTTCTACAATCTTTAGCAAGAGAAAGTCTTTTTCTATGATAGTCACAGAGGAATCAGGTCATTGATAGCACAGTCATTGTAGGGTGTGGCCTCACCAGCTCAGAAGTGCTGATGCCTACTTCACTCTCAATGCAGGCATGAAAGTAATTTATTCCACTTGAAGCAACTGATGCCTCCTAACCTACTTTTTAGCTCTTGCTACCAGGTGTCAAAAGTAGGTATTGAGACTAGCAATTAATACTCTGAAAATGAAATTAAGAAAACAATTCAATTTATAACTGAATCAATCAAAAAGAATAAATGCTTAAGAATAAATTTAACAAAAGAAGTGGAACGTTTGTACTCTGAAAACTACAAAATATTGTTAAAAGAAATTAAAGAAGAACTAAATAAATGGAAAGACATCCCACATTCATGGATTGGCAATGCTGCCAAAATTGATCTACAGAGTCAATGTAATCTCTATCAAAACCCCAGTTGCCTTTTTTCCCCCCCAGAAGTTGGCAAGCTGATCCTTAAATTCACATGGGAATGTAAGGGATACAGAATAACCAAACAATCTTGAAAAAGAAGAACAAAGCTGGAGGACTCCCATTTCCTAATTTAAAAACTTACTACAAAGCTACAAAAATCGAGACAATCTGGTACTAGCCTAAAGACACACCTGCAGATCAATGGAATAAACTGAGAGTCTAGAAATAAACTCTCATTTTTATGGTCAATTGATTTTCAACAAGAATGTCAAGATAATTCAATCAGGAAGAGAATAGTTTTTCAACAAATGGTGCTAGGACAACTGGACATCCACATGTAAAAGAGCTGAACCCCTTCCTTACACCATATACAAAAGTAACTTCAAATGATCATAGATCTAAGTGTAAGAGCTAAAATTATAAAACTCTTAGAAGAAAACACAGGAGTAAATCTTTGTGACTTAGGTTAGGCAAAGGCATTTCAGGGACTTCGCTGGTGGTCTAGTGGTTGATAATCTGCCTTCCAATGCTGGGGAGGTGGGTTCAATCCCTGGTCAGGGAACTAAGATTCCACATACTGCGGGGCAACTAAGCCTGCACACCACAACTACTGAGCCCTCATGCCTCAACTAGAGAGCCCGCGTGCCGCAAACTACAGAGCCCACACACTCTGGAGCCCGTGCACCGCAACTACAGAGCCCACACACTCTGGAGTCCATGCACCACAACTAGAGAGAAGCCCACATGCTGCAACAAAAGATCCTGCATGCCGCAACGAAGAACCCACATGCTGCAACGAGACCCAACACAGCCAAGAAAAACAAAAGGGCATTTCACATACCACACCAAAAGCACAAGTGGCAAAAGACAAAATAGGTATGTTGGACTTCACCAATGTTAAAAACTGTTGTGTGTCATCAAGAAAGTAAACAGACAACCTACAGAATGATGGGAGAATATATTTGCAAGTCATGTATTTGATAAAAGGCTTATCTTCAGAATCTATAAAGAACTCTTACAACACAATTAAAAAAGAAAAATAGGTCAAATTCAAAATGGGCAAAGGATCTGAACCGTATATTTTCCAAAGAAAATATACAAATGGCACATAAGAAGATGCTCATGGGCTTCCCTGGTGGCGCAGTGGCTGGGAGTCCGCCTGCTGATGCAGGGGACATGGGTTCGTCCCCCGGTCCGGGAGGATCCCACATGCCGCGGAGCGGCTGGGCCCGTAAGCCATGGCTGCTGAGCCTGCGCGTCCGGAGCCAGTGCTCCGCAACGGGAGAGGCCACAACAGTGAGAGGCCCGCGTACCAAAAAAAAAAAAAAAAAGAAGAAGATGCTTAGTACCATTAATCATTATGGAAATGCAAACCAAAACCACAAGATACCACTTCATACCCATTAGGATGGCTATAATCAAAAAGACAAGAACAAGTGCTGGTGAGGAGAAGAAACTGAAACACTAATACACTGCTGGCCGAAATGTGAAATGGTGCAGCCACTTGGGAAAACAGTTTGGCAGTTCCTCAAAAAGTCAGAGTTACCATATGACCCAGCAATTCCACTCCTTCGTATATACTCAAGAGAATTTAAAACACATTCCCACATAAAAACTTGAACATGAAATGTTCAAAGCAGCATTATTCATAATAGTCAAAAAGTGAAAAGAACTCAAATGTCCACCAACTGATGGATGGATTTTAAAATGTGTTACATCCATACAATGGAATATTACCTGGCAATAAAAAGGAATAAGGTACATGCTGCAACACAGATGAACTTTGAAAACATGTAAGTTAAAGAAGCCAGTCAAAAAAAAAATGTATGATTTCATTTATAGGAAATATCCACAAGAAGAAAATCCCTAGAGACAGAAAGATTAGTGATTGTCTGACTGGTCATGGGTACAGGGTTTATTTTGGGGTGGCAAAAATGTTTCAAATTTGATTGTGGTGATGGCTGTACAACCTTGGGAACATACAAAAAATTTTTGAATTGCACACTGTAAATTGGTAAATTGTATAGTATATGAAGTATATCTCAATAAAGCTATTTTTTTAAAAAGTAAGTTTGGGGCCGGGAGGGGTTAAAGGAGGGCTACATAATCTAGTTCACGTTGAAGCTGGAAAAATAAATAACATAAAAATCTTCACATATTAGAAGAGAAGAGGTATATGTGTGTAAGCAGAATCTGATATGAAACGCACCTCTGCCTTCCAGCAGCTCAGAGACCAAAGGCTTGGGGGCAGATCTCACAGACAATTCACAATGGTTGCTCCCTTCAAACATGAAGTAGGAGATCCGGATTCTTTCATGATGTGCCCACTACGGGAACCGGGTCCTGCCCTTGACCACCAGGTCAAGCAGAACCCAGAGCTTTCCCATTGCTTTGTGAATGGCATTGCTTCTGCCAGCTCTTTGCTTCCTTATTTGTCAGTAAAAGATGGTGCCAACACAATTTCAGTCTTTACTACTTCAGAGCTGGCAGTTTAATGGGTAACATTTTTTAAACCTTCTAAATGAATTTTCATTGCATCAGCTTTAAAAAATATTAGTATAATATAAAAGTCTCTTAAAAGAGGCAAGAAAAATATTGAAGATATAGACTCAAAGGTTCTTACATACAGTTACAGCCATTTGGCCCAACAGTCCATCTCTGGGTATGCCAAACCACATCTGACAAACATTAACCCAGGGATAGTTAAGACCTCCTACCAGTATTTTAAAACTTTTGTGCTCCAGCCTTTTTATTACGTCCATCCCAATCTCTTCTGCTCTTTATTTCATTTCCTCTTAAGGACCAGGCTCAAGTGGAGGTGGAGACCTGGAGTCTTTGTCTGCCTATCTTTGAATCTTAATCTTATCTTTCCAGGCTCCTGGATCTCATTTACATTGTTTGAATTGCCTCTGTAATCTAACCAGTTCAAGTAGGCTCTTCCTTTTCCAAGACAGTACACTTTTTGTACTTTCAGATTTGATATTAGATATTTTGGGGAGAAAAAAGAGAGTAAAGGTACAAAAAAGGTCAAATGTCACAATACACACTTCACTCACTAAAGCCGTTACTGAAAAAAGGAATCCAGAGAAACTATTTTTCCTCCCATTTATTTGGGAACTAAAGTAAATAGATCCCTGGGGATGAGTAACATGGTGGAGAGCCACATGCCCTCACAGAAATATTCCTGCTGACCTGGTCAATAAGGAAACAGGAGACAAAATATAGATCTGACTCTCTGCATGGACCCTTTTATGCCCTCAATAATATCTAGTAATTTTTCCTGCATTTTAGGGCCTGGAACTCTATTTCACTACTGAAAGAAATACAGTAGAAGAATTACTTGTTTTTTGTAACATTTCATCAATACAACTTATTGCTGCGACTGGACCAGAGTCAACAGAGACAATAATTTATGTCAAGGTCAGAAGGAAATTAGATTGACACGACAGATCCTGACAGGCAGGATTTCCTTTCCAAAAGCCATTTAGAGAATTAAATAATTTAAATGCAATTAATTTTTTATGAAATTCATCATTTAAAAAATTCATAGGTAAATTCTGATCTATTAACAACAATTACTTTTCAGCCTTGAATTTCCCCTGCCGCTCTGGGGAAATCATCTCTTTTCTGATTTTAGTATCCCTTCTCCACATAGCCCTTTATGAACAGGGGAGAGATTTTAGTTAAGATAGAATATGCAGCTACAGTACAGTGGAATAAAAAAACGTTGTGTCCATCTGTAAGCCTCCTTATCTGCAAAGCACTTGTGCGCCTATTACCACATAAGAATTTGAGTTTGGTGGAAAAAAAGATGCTTAACTCTGTATTACAAATAAGGAAAGAGAAATTTTTAACGGGCTGATCCCAGGTCACACAGCTACTGAAAGACAGATACATTCTCTTGTCTCCCAAACAGAGGGCTCTTTCTACTGCCATCAGGACATTTACTTGGCGCTCCATGAAGATCAGCAGGAACTTCTGTTCTAAAACAGTGGACATCAATGTGGCCAGGTGATTCGCCCACACCTCTGACATTTCACAGTCCTTACAATTTTCATTCTTTCTCTGTTTAACCTCATAAGATATGAATGGAAGAGAAGCCAGGGATTTATATCTTACAAGAGGGCATAAGCAACAGGGCATAATGGGAATAAGTTCCTCTGGTCCATGAAAAAACACCAAAATTATCACTTAATTGTCTTTCTGAAGGGCTGGAATCCTATTAATTCTATCCTGAAGAGGAGAACAAAAAAAATGCCCCTCTTCTTTACCATCTTCAAAGTGGTAACACTTCTGATTTCCTAACAGGAGGAGATGACTGATAAATGGCCTTGTGAAAGCTGCTAAAGCCACATACTTGATGTACGTTAGGGCATTAGAGGGCTGAAGCCAAAGCCATCTTCTGGTCTTGATGGGGCTTGCCAGGGAGGCGGGTCGAGGTAGTCACTGGGCAAGAATGCTGAGTAGTCCCTGGAGAGTCCCCCCTGCTGATGTCTACATGTCAGGACCCACTTTTCTCCCTCAGGCTAATTGCTGATCTGCTGCTTTTGGTGTTCCAGTCACACTGTTATCCTTTTTAAGGTAATGTAACCAAGAGGTGACTCTGAGCTAGAAGTAGGTTAAGCAAAGATTTCAGGGCCTCTTAGCCCTCCCTTTTCTGGTTCTAATTTCATTGTATCTCATCACACAGACCACATGGGCATGGACGATTTGGAGGCAAGCTGCAGGTGGACAAACTCTGACAGGCTTAGATGTAACCAAGGGGAGGTCCCTGTGGGACAAGTTATGAAAGAAGAACGAACTTGTCAGTAGTGCTCTTGTTGGTGCAGGTGACTTACCAGGTACGCTTCAAAGAGACACAGACCTTCCTGCCTCCAAATATTTCTTCTATTAGCAATCTGTATTGCTTCAGAGTCTATTTAATCATTAGAACTTTATTTCTTTAGACTAAATAGCCTCCTTACTCAAAATGCAAAACCACCCCAAGAAGGGCAGCGTAATAGGAGGCTGTCATCCACACCTGAGTAAATATTAATATACCTGTTACCTCCTTTTTACAAGCTGGGAAGGCAAAAGAAAGATATGAAAGAATTTCTGAAACTTGATGAGTTTCTGGTCGAAGAAAGTTTTAAGTGGGAGGGGAGAAGAAAAAAAAGGTAAGCAAGGGGCACTGAAAGGAGAGGGAGAAGACCCTACTTTACACTTTGACTCGCAGAAGGATGTTTTCTTTCCTTATCTTCAAATAAGAGCGATGTGCAAATAAGAACCACAGATAAATATCTTTTGGACAAAGTAAAACAATGTACGGGAAATGCTTTGTACCACTGGATTTTCAGCAACTCAATGAACTCAAGTAACGCAGAAACAAAGACAGTTTGAAACAGAGGATGCCAAGACTTCTATGGTTATGTATTAACTACCTTACTCGTTCCATCTCAACAGCTCATTGAACGCCAAGATTGGTTTAAACAGCATATAAACTTTCAGTTTATACAAAGTTACCCTACAAGGAAAATCTACAACAAATGACTCTACCCTAGTGTGTTACTGACAAGAAAAAGAGATTCGTTCTCCTAAAAAGTGTGCTTGAGACAGTAACAGACTTCAGAAACATGGTGGAGTTTTCTTGAAGGGTGGAATTAACAAAGTAAAGCCCAGAAATGTGATCACAAGAAAGGAAAAGTTCCAGGTTTATGGCAAGTTATTTTAAAATATGAAAGAAGATAAAAACTAGATATTTTAAATGAAGGAGACTCTCTTTACAATTCTGTAATGATGAAAGTAGTAAAACCATTCCAGTGACTTAATTAATTTAATTCCCTACATAAATGTTCAAACTCGTTAAAGCATGCCCAAGAGTTAGTTAGCCTCATAATATTGACAAACATAAATCAGGAAGCCTGTGGCCTGAGAATATAACTTTATGTTTAAATTATTAACAGAAGATCCTTCAACTGCTATGAAATCAGTCTTTACCACATCAGGTCAAGCAAAAAGAAAATGAAGTTACAACTTCTTTTAAAGGGAACATTATATTCTAATTAGTTGGTTTACTTTCTTGCAAGCCCATAAGTCAAAGTGAATGCAAGAATCTATTTCAAATCCAAGAATCTATTTTAAAACTTGTAAATAAAAAGAGAAAATCAGATGTTTCACTGTCCTGTGTCCTTTCACAGACACAATAAAGGATCCAAATTAATGCTTTAATTTACTCTCAACTGGAATTAGGGGTGTGAGATGAGAAGACAAAAGTATGAAGACACTGAAAATAAAAATAACAGCAGAGGGCTTCCCTGGTGGCACAGTGGTTGAGAGTCTGCCTGCCAATGCAGGGGACACGGGTCCGGGAAGATCCCACATGCTGCGGAGCGGCTAGGCCCGTGAGCCATGGCCGCTGAGCCTGTGCGTCTGGAGCCTGTGCTCCGCAACAGGAGAGGCCACAACAGTGAGAGGCCCACGTACCGCAAAAAAACAAACAAACAAAAAAAACTGTCATCACGTGGCTTCCTTTCTTAAGAAACCATAGTGATTCCCAAATGCCCATCACATCAAGTCCTAACTCCTCTGCCCAGTCTTCAAGGCTCTCTGTGGTCTGCCCACCCTCTCTATCTAGCCTTACTACCCAAGGCACCCAATACAACTTGCTATACAGAGACAGGTCAAGTCCTCCATTCACAACACAGGCATCCCACTTTTGTTCTCATGCTTTCTTTCCTATCTGGGGACATCATTTGCCTTCTTTCTCACATGTAAATCCTCATTCAATATCCATCATCATCTCATTCCCAGATTGCCCAACAACATCCTATGAGTCTACCTGCTTCTAGTCTTGTCCCACTCTCATCCTTCACATAGCAGCCAAAATGATTTTGCTAAAATGTAATTATGATTAATTCTTCCCTCCTTAAAATCTCTGTGACTTCCATTTAAAGTCAACATAGGGCTTCCCTGGTGGCGCAGTGGTTGAGAGTCCGCCTGCCGATGCAGGGGACACGGGTTCGTGCCCCGGTCCGGAAAGATCCCACATGCCGTGGAGCGGCTGGGCCCATGAGCCGTGGCCGCTGAGCCTGCGTGTCCAGAACCTGTGCTCTGCAACGGGAGAGGCCACAACAGTGAGAGGCCCGCGTACCGCAAAAAATAAATAAATAAATAAATAAATAAATAAATAAATAAGCAGGTGATATGGAAAAGAGTTGATAAAGCACATTAAATAAGGGTGTTCTGCAGGTTGTAAGAGTTAGAAATATACCCTAAAGCCCAGGACCTACCCTTCCCCTGGCATATAGAGGAATTTGAGAAAAGGTACCTTCTAACCTAGAAGTATAAGCTGCTTTGTCCCCGCATTCCCAGTGTCATTCTAGTTGCCGTGGCACACTCCAACAGACCTGAGATTTAGTTCTCTCCCCTCATTCCTCTTTCCAAATATTAATTCCTGATCTTTCTTACAGACTTCACTGAAGGTACTCTTAAGATGAAGCAACGTGAATATGGCTTTCTATTCCTGCTCTCATTTTTAGAAGTTTCTGACCGAGAGTAAACTAGAACTTGTCTGAGCTTGCTGATTAGAAGACTACGTTCTGCCTCTAAAAATAAGTGCTGTGCTTTGTAAGTCATGGTAACACTATCAGATCTGAGTTGTTCTTCTAGGGCAGCAATGGGTTCACACTGAGTCATGCATCCATCCATCAGTCCTTCCCTGACCTCCTTCCCTTCATCCACCCACCCACCGCCAACATTCTCTGACAGGTTCCTCCATTCATTCTGGGAGCAAAGGTACACATTTTAGAGATAGCTGGTCAGGGTTAGAGGATAGGTCTGAAGCCATGGAATAATTTTTCTCTGTGAGACATTAGCAGTCTCATTCACTGCTGACAAGAGGATCCCTTTCTGGAAGGCAACTTAGCACTAAATATCAAGAGCCTTAAAAGCAGGCACATACTGTGACCTAGTAATTCCTTTCTAAGAACCAATCCTAAGGAAAGAATCAAAGATTCACCAAAGGATTTACGTATAAGAATAATCAATAGCACACTTCTTATAATCCTCATAAAGTTCCTCATAAAGTAAGGAACTGGAACCACCTAATTAAACAATATCTTTCTAGAAGATAATTAAATAAAATTATGATAAATTCAGGTTATTAATTATAACAACCAATAAATCTTATATTTTCAAGAAATATTTAATGACATGGAAAAGTGCTTATAATGTTAAATTTTTTAAAAAGCAGGATATGTACAATGTAATTACAAGTCTGAGAAAGAAAAAGAAACTAGAAGGAAACATCAAAATATAAACAAAGAATGGTTACTTCTGAATGGTGAGACTATTAGTGATTATTTTCTTTACACTTTTTAATATTTTCCAAAGTGTCCAAAATTATCATGTATTACTGATACAATTAGGAAGGGAAAGGTCTAAGAATAGACTTTAAAGTTATATCTCTCAGAAAAATTGACATGAGGAAGAAAAACAGAAGGAGGAAGAGAAGAAAAAAAATTATTCGGTCTGGGCTCCAACTTTCAATTTTGGCCAGATTAGTATTTCCAATTTATATTAATGTAAGTATGTGTTGAACTGAACTATACTGATGCTAACCTAGGCAAACTTGGCAAGAAGCATTTCATTTAATTCTCTGAATTTTGCTGAAAAATTCTCCTTTCAAAGTATGTGAACTCTAATCCTTGACTGTTATTCATTGCTGCTGAAATCTATGAATGCTGAACTCCCAGACAAGTATCCAATTATTCACACATCCAACCCACCTTTTCACCTTCAGGCTATGCTGTGAGTTGAAAATCTCTGAAAGTTAACATACAAAGCCATTTTTCAAAAACTGACCTGCTGTTCTTGATAACGATGAGGAACTGATGTAGCCCCAAAGAACTTTGCCACATTCAACTGCAGGGTCCCAAAGAGAAAAAGACAGACAAGACCGTTTCCTCTGAGCTCCCATAATACCCTACACAGGCCTCTCCCTAAATTAACAGGTCACCTTAGAAGAACTGTGTATGAGTTGACGGCTCTGATTAAACTATAAGCTCCTTGAAGGAAGAGACGGTGGCTTTTTCGTGCTCCTATTTCCAGCCCCAGGCACAGAACCAGCCATTCAGTGCCTACTCAAAAAACATTTTTGAACTGAACTACATTGATGCCTCTGCTCTCAAGATTAAGAAAGAAATAAACATATTCAAGATAAAAAACTAATGAGAACCTGCTATATAGCACAAGGAACCCTATGCAGTGCTCTGTGGTGACCTAAATGGGAAGGAAATCTAAAAGAGAGGGGATATATGTATACATACAGCTGATTCACTTCGCTGTGCAGCAGAAACTAACACAACACTGTAAAGCAACTATACCCCAATTTAAAAAAAAAAGATTAAAAAAAGAGCTTTGAGCATTAGAAAGAGCTACCAAATAACCCAGGAATTCATATGATTTAGACTTGACAAAAGCAGGAGATCAGAATTCAGAGAATGTCTGAGTATTACTATAGGCAGAGGAGGAAACTGTTTTTCCATCAAGGACTTCTGATCCAAGCTTGAAATTCAAATTCACATACAAGTAAAAAGCAATTTCATTTATTTCTCTTTTTCCTTAGAATGAGAAAGAAATATCAGCAAAGGATATAAAACATTCCCTAAATACAAGGGATAATTTAAAAATATACTTTAGTTCATATTATGGTCCATTAAATGTAAAAGGAAGGCAAAAAAAAAGGAGGCATATGTAATCACTTCAAAGGTGGCCACAGGCTCTATAATAAGGACACACACTCTTATATTCAGCAGATATCAGAAAAGGCTATCCACTAAAAAGTATGCTCATAAAATTGGTATAAAATAGATAAGATGAGCCATGTGCAGAACCTCCCACATCCAAGAGGATTTGTAATTACAGGAAGGAATGAATAACTTTTTCAAGCTCTCTCCAGTGAAATGGCAATCTAAGATGTAACTGAGATGTAGGATAGGGTAGAATTCAGTCAAGGCCACCAGGATGACTGCACAGGTGAGTACTGTACAGCTCCAGGCCCTGCCATTCATACAATAATGCCTCTTGGACTTTTTGGATCTGAGAACAACCTGCACAATTGTATGTGGCAGTCTTGGATGTAACTAACATATCTGAGTGATGTTATAAAGCAGACCATGAGTTCTACAACAGGGTGCATCAGCAGGAGCCCTACTGACATTCTGGGCCAGATCATTCTTGGTTGCAGGGGGCTGTCCTGTGCACTGTAGGGTGTTTAGAAACTTCCCTGGCCTGTACCCATTAAATGCCAGTAACGTCCCCACTGCCCCCAGTTGTAACAACTAAAAATGTCTCCAGACATTGCCAATGTCCCCTGGGGGGCAAATTCTTCCCCCCACTCCCCCATTTGAGAATCACTGGTCTAGAGGAACAAAAAACTGGGTAGTGTTTGTTCAGCTCTGCTGAAGAGAGAGAAGATACTTCATCTGGCATATGTGAGAAAAGAGTGTAGTCTATATCAGATCAGGAATAATGCTCTAGGCAATCTCAGAAGGAAATACCCTTACAGATGTACTCAATACCCTTTGCTTTAATTCCACTTGTCAGGTATTGTCCCAATTACCAATTCAATATCTTGGGCACAGTTATTTAATGTTATACATTTAAAAGAAGTTTTAAAAAAATGCAATGACATATAACAGCTCACAGGTTATTGTCAACATCGACATTGGGCCATATAAGAGGAAACAGATGGAGAAACATTTGGAGTGACCAGTAATTTAGCAATGCATTAAGATTAAATTTCTAAAAGTACAATAAAAAAACTAAATAGTTCCTTAAATAAAAGAAATGAAACCAAAATCCTTCCCTCATATTTTCTATGTTGAGGAGTACAGATTAAAATATATAGATTCATACTTATAAAATGTTGGTTTAAGAAAGCCTTTCTATGTAAGAGAGAAACCATAAAAGAAAAGACAGATTTGCCTACATCAAAATAAAAAACTTCTACATTTCAAAACAAACAAAACAGAAAATACGAACATAACTAAAATGTAAATAAACCAAAGAAACTATTTACAACATAAATGTTAGTGGTTCAAGATCTGTAAACATATAAAGCTTTTACAAATTAAATAACAAAATCAACACCCCAATGGAAAAATGAAGAAAGGATAGGAACAGGCAATTCACACACACACACATACACCCTCCACACACACAAAAATTTAGCGAATAAAAATATGAAAAATATTTAACCCTGTCAATTGAATACATGGAAATAAAAACACAGTAACATTTCTTTATATATGTGCTCGATAAAAATAACACATAGCGTACATAGTGCTGATGAGGGTACAAATATTCTCAAACATTAAAATATAAACTGGCACAATCTCCTGGGAAGATAATTTAGCAATAAATATGTTTTAAAATATGCACATGCTTTTAAGAAATTCTACTTTCAGAAATTTTTCCTAGGAAATTATCGTGGACCTGCACAAAGATTTAGCTACAAGAATATTCATCTTAACGTAATTCATAATAGTGAAAAATTAGAACAACCTGTAAGCTGGTCAGTTGAAAAAAATTATGATACATTCAAATGATATAGTCTCATGCAATCATTAAAAATTATAGAGGATGTGGAAAATGTGTGTTAATGACAGGAAAAAGATGCTTAATGACATGGGAACATTTTCAGGATACAGTATTGTGTATTGGGTAAGAGACTGGGTCTGGAGTCAGACTGTCTGGATTGAAAGTTTGGATCCATCATTAATTAGCTATGTAACATTAGGCAAGTTAGTACCCGTCTCTGTATCTGTTTCCTAATGTGTAAAAAAGCGTAACCTCTATGAAATAACAGCAACAATCTAGGCAACAATCACCGGTGGTTACTTAAAACCAATAGGAGGAAGGTTGATGGGGAAGTTTATTATGGATGTATCCTACTAGAAACACCACTGATCAATCTTCACATCACTAAAATGAGACACCAGACATCATACGCCCTGTAATGTGAGACAACAGGAAATACAATACACAGCACAGCCTATGAAATATTCTTGCCCCCTAAAATTTTACCCAAATTTAGCCAAGTGTCTATATCTATCAACTTACTGGAAACATGGGGATTTAATTCCATTAAAATGAGGTTCAGACTTCCCTGGTGGCACAGTGCTTAAGAATCCGCCTGCTAATGCAGAGGACACGGGTTCAAGCCCTGGTCCGGGAAGATCACACATGCCACGGAGCAACTAAGCCCGTGCACCACAACTACTGAGCCTGCGCTCTAGAGCCTGCGTGCCACAACTACTGAAGCCCACGCACCTAGAGCCTGTGCTCCGCAACAAGAAAAGCCACCGCAATGAGAAGGCTGAGCACCGCAACGAAGAGTAGCCCCCGCTCTCTGCAACTAGAGAAAGCCCGCGCAGCAACGAAGACCTAACGCAGCCAAAAATAATAAATAAATAAATAAATTTTTAAAATGAGGTTCAAGGACAATCAAAATAAACTGATGCTGATAAAAAGTCGGAATAGTGGTTACCTCTGGGGCAGGTATAGCTTAGGAAGGGAAAAAAGGAAACTTTATGGGTTATTAGAAGTTTCTCTGTACTGATCTGGGTGATGGCAGATATGTAGAGAACCATAAAACTACATTATTAAAATTAGTGTACTTTATATACTTTTCTATATGTATATGATACTTCAATCTTTTTTTTTTTTTAATGGAAAGAAAAAAAAAGCTCCTGCTGATTTTTCACCATTGTCTAGTGGCAGGATGAAAAGTAGATGTGGTTAGGGAACTGAAGCCAAGAGGAAGCGGTAGTACTGCACCTGGCTCCTACCTATGGGCCTGTGTTCCCATGGAACTCCCCCTGCTGCAAAGAAGAGCTGGGGATGGGGAGAGCACAAGGCCTGGACCACTGAAACTAGGGTACTTATTAAAGAAGTCTTATAAATTGGCTGTCACAAGGATTTCCACACCAATAGTAAACTGAGGACATTGGCTATGTTGTAAAAATGGGCTTTAATTTCACTTCAAGGATTTCAGTCAGCCATCTCATCTATGCACCCGGACAAGTTGGTTAGGTGAATTAGAAAGTAGCAGTTAAAGCTAAGGCAACATTTACAGCTGGATACTTGTTAGAGTAGGCTACAGGAAGATTAGAACTTTGAGAATTGATGGAATATGCTTTGAAATGCCAGAAGGCAGTTTTGGAAATTGGGCTAATTATAGGACTATGTAAGGAGGAGCAAGGCCTCTCTCCCACTCAACCTAGTCCTTCATCCCCACCTTCCATCTCACCACAGGAAATGATTTGGACTGGCCTGTGGGGATGGAGAAATGTGCCTTTTCAGCGTTTATCACGCCAATGATAGCGGTCTACCAGAAGTTACAGAGAACAGACATGTTTTGTTGATGTATCAGACGCATCCTTCTCAGATCGATGATCACAATGATACACACAAATGGAAGTCAGAGGTGCATTTGATCCTGTAATAGGGTAAAGTTAACACTCACACCTATTGTGAGAGAATCATTTCTCATAATGGTGCACTTATCTGGTATGTACCAGACCCATGTTTAAGACTAAGGCAAATATAGAAAGTTCGCCCTTCTTCAAAGGGCAGAAAAAAAATCTTTTAATTTCACTCTCATGAGATTTTCCTTTCAGTGATAAAAGAATTTAAGTGGTTGGAGATCTAGGTTCTATCTTCTTTAGCCAGAGGGTCACCCAGAAATTAGGAAAATTAAGGGCTACGTCCGTGGAAATGATGCATGGTTATGTGGAATCTTTGGAAATCCTTAAAAATGCTGGCGAAGGAAGAACTCAACGTAAACTCTTGATACAAGAGGCAAAAGTTAGTTTGTTGTTTTTTGGGGGTTTTTAGCCATGCCGTGCAGCATGCGGGATCTTAGTTCCCCGACCAGGGATTGAATCCGCGCCCCCTGCACTGGAAGCGCAGAGTCCTAACCACTGGACCGCCAGGGAATCCCAAAGCTAGTTTGTTTTTTCAAAATCTTCCCCTAGTGGGTAAAGAGTAAAATTTAATCCTTACAATAGCCATATGAGGTAAGTGCTATTAATATCCTCTTTTTATATATGAGGACACTGAGGCACCAGAGGTTGAGAAACATTCCCATGATCACAAAGCTGATAAGCAGCAGCTTGGGATTTGATCCCAAGCAGTATGACTCTAGAGCCCATGGCTTTACAACTCTCAGCTTGTGTGGTTTTGAGCAACTTCCTTTGAGTTGGTAGGTTCAATTCTTAGCACTACTATTTACCAGCTGAATGAGTCTTGAACAAATTGCTGAAGGTCCCTGTGCTACAGTTTCCTCATCTATAAAATGGGCCCAACAACTGCCTCTTTATAGAATTTCTTGGGAAAATTAGATGAGATTATATACACGTAGAGGACCTGGCACACAGAAGTCATTCAACCAGAGTTAGCACTCTTCTTTCCCTGTCTGACATTCCCCTTCTTTTCATGGTTGCTGCTGCTCAGCAAGTGGGAAACTTCTCATTCCAGCTCTGAGGAAAATCAGGGCCCCAACATAGCTCAGGGGGGGAGACTAAGCAGTTGTAGAAGAACGGGCACTATTGCTGCCAATCTCTTGGTGCGTGTTGGACATTTGCTAAATCCTTGAACAGGAAGTAACTCACCTCAGCCCCCAAATTGTCCTCACCTTGCTAGCATAACAAGCCTCCAGGTGCACAGACTTTGGTTCCACAGTCATACTGCTCCCTGACCCCGTTCCAGATGCTGGAACAAGAAAACTCACCTAATGCCCTGACAATTCGCATCAGGATTTCCCCGACTTTCATTCTGGTCTCCAGTGTGTGCTTGTCTTTACCGCCATCATACTGTGCCAACAGGCCAGGCAAGATTTTCTCAGGGTACACATCTGAGAGGAGGGCAACCCCTAGGGTTGAAAATAAAAAGAAAGGATTCATTACTGTTCAGCACTGAAAAGAAAATAAGCCCAGACAGCCTGTGATGGGATGAAAACAGAGACATTTAAACCCACCTCTGTCATTCTACCAGCAAGGGCTGCCCTGTATTTGGAGTGACAACATTGTGAGTGGAAAGAACATGGGTCTGAGAGTTCACACTCCTGGATTCTTCTAGTCTCAGGCCAATATGATCTCTAAGGTCTCTTTCAGCACTGACATTCTATGATCTATGGATTCTAGACTCTGGAAGCAGAGGCTAGATGATTACGTATCATGGCAGGGGTTTACACAGCAGTGGGAGAAGACCGGATCAAATGTCCTCGAGGGAGCCTTCCCAGTCTGAGACACTAAGGTTCTATGACAAGTATCGTCTATGCCCACACATCAGCCTGAAGCACAGCAGTGCTTCCTGTCTTTGCTGCAGTTCTCTACCCCAGTAGGAGTTTTCTCTGTAAAACTGTCAGTGATGAGAACAATTTCTGTAAGGAAATAAGGAATGCAAATTCTGGGCATGATTAGTAGTAGACTGTGCTTCCAGCTGAGTTCCCTGATCAGAAGTAGGAAGATCCTGCTCTTGGGTCTCCCTTCCTAGTCCTTGCTGATCCCCTCTCCCATCACGCCAGAACTCCTAGATGTAGAATCTGCAGCAGTGTTATCATTATCTGAGCCCAACCCCGTATCAAGTAAACTTTACAGGGGCTGACAGAGGAGGCGAGACACGACTAAGACAGGACCAGAAATAAAGCCCCTAGTCTCAAAACTATATAAATACAAATTCCATTACTTGGGGGGAGGGGTTACGTACTATACTCTAAAGAATAGTGAGGAAGGGCTTCCCTGGTGGCGCAGTGGTTGAGAGTCCACCTGCCGATGCAGGGGATGCGGGTTCGTGCCCCGGTCTGGGAGGATCCCACATGCCGCGGAGCGGCTGGGCCCGTGAGCCATGGCTGCTGAGCCTGCGCATCCGGAGCCTGTGCTCCGCAACGGGAGAGGCCACAACGGTGAGAGGCCCACGTACCGCAAAAAAAATAAAATAAGAATAGTGAGGAAAAAGGAAAAAACAAATGAAGGAAGGAAACTCAGGTCTCAAACTACACCCAGGGTGAGAATGCTTCTCACCACCTCTACCTCAACCACTCCGGTCCATCATTTCTGGCCTGATTTTTTTCAAAAATCCCCTGATTCGTCTCCGTGCTTCTACCCTATTCCTGCACTGCAGCTGGAACTATCTGGTTAAGATGAGTCAGACCTCATCATTCTTCTGCCCAAACCGTCACTGGTTTCCCTCCTTCCCTTAATATGAGCAGCCCCCATCCCCCACCTGCCTTTGCTCTGCCTCTGACCTCACCTCTTACCACGCTCTCCCTTCCTCACTGTCCTCCGGCAACTGTGGCTGGAACTCCTAGCTGTAGACCACGCTGCTCTGGACCCAGCATCTTCGCCTGACTTCTCCCTCTGCCTAGGCTGCTCCTCCTCCAGGTAGCCCATGGCTTGCTCCTAAAAGCCCATCATGTCTCTGTTCAAATACCACATTCATCGTATATGAAATGACAGCCTCCTTCTTCTACCACTCTTTATCCTTCTCACCCTGCTTCATTGTTCTTCTTAGCACTTAACAGTACCTGAAATGATATATACTTGTTTATTTATTGACTGCTGTCTTCAGAATGTGAACTCTACAAAGTCAAGGATTTTGTTTTGTCCCCCATTGTAGCCTCAATGCCTAGAAGAGTGCCAGCACATAACAAGTGCTCAATAACTATTTGTCAAATGAATGAATGAATAAAAGGGTTCAAAGATACAGTCTTGATATAAATTTCAGGAATTAAGAAAGAGAAGATGGGGAAGGAATAATATAAATGCTTGAGAAATCTATAATTATTTTTTATCTGAGTTTACCATTCTTCCATTTAATTTGAAAGTCTTGCAGGCAAAGTCTATATACTGTTTTCTATGTTATAGGTTGGGGTTCCATTCTCTTATAAATAGATATACACCAAGGCGATGCAACTGCTGAGGGCTACACCTGCTTGTCCATCCTCTTTTCTGCCCTCCTCACCCCTGTACCTTTTCATTGCCTGAAAAGCCTGGGAAGTCTCTACGTGTGGGTCTTAAGCCACATCTGTCTTCCTTTTTTTTTTTTTTTTTTTTGATGTTGGGGTAGGAGTTTATTAATTAATTTATTTATTTTTGCTGTGTAGCGTCTTTGTTTCTGTGCGAGGGCTTTCTCTAGTTGTGGCAAGCGGGGGCCACTCTTCATCGTGGTGCGCAGGCCTCTCACTATCGCGGCCTCTCCTGTTGTGGAGCACAGGCTCCAGACGCGCAGGCTCAGTAATTGTGGCTCACGGGCCTAGTTGTTCCGCGGCATGTGGGATCCTCCCAGACCAGGGCTTGAACCCGTGTCCCCTGCATTAGCAGGCAGATTCTCAACCACTGCGTCACCAGGGAAGCCCTGTCTTCCTTTATGTGGCCTACAGTTTTACATAAACAGAAGCTCTGCTCTTTAGGGAGTTTCAGGCTGTGGCAGAACCTGAATTAGACAGCTTCCTTGTTGGCAAAATGTGATACTGCATTTGTAGGTAGCTCTATGACGCAAAACGAGGGGTAAGTTTTTGGAGGTCCAAGGCGGAGTTAGAGACCTCCTAGCATAGGAAAAATGTCTGCAGCTAAGAAAAGGATAAATGAAGGAAACAGCTTCCACATTCTAAAAGAGCCCAAAGGAAAAGTGAATTGATAGTTGGTAACTGCAACGCTGGCAGATGTTTTATCACTGATGTATAACAAGGCCTGGTACGTATTATAGATCTGTAGCAGTCATAACTACTTCTTCACCAGAAGTTCCTAACTCGAAATTCAGTGGATTTGTTTTCTTTTAGGAATATAGTTGTGACTTCATAATGGAACTCAGTCGTAAAATGGGATTTGCTCTATAAAAATTTGATCTATATCTAGCTTTTCTGAAAAACATCTACTACTAAAGTCCCTTCTACTGTCATTTATGCCTATTTTTATCTCACTAATCTTTAGCAGAGAAGTTATTTACTTCTATGAGAATATCCTGCTGTATACTTCAAAACCAAATGAGCTCTTGATTTCCTCTCTGTAGCAGACAGGCATTTTGGTTGCACACAGCATCTACTCTCTCTTCTGGTAACAACACCTGCTGTTCCTTTGGGAAATATCCCTTCCCTACTCTCAGTCTATGTAGTTTGAGTGGGGGTAACTACCCACTTTCTCTCTCTTCATGTGTTAACAAACTCATGTCAAGGCTGCCTTAGGATATTCCATGCCATCACCACCACAATGTTTGGTTCAGGAATGGGGGAAGACACTCAATCCTGGAGCCAATTTTGGAACTACCAGGAAAGATGAGCTCCTGGAGTCTGTGTGTGGCGGGGGAGGGAAGGGGGATTGTTTTGTTTCATCTTCTTGTTTGTGCCTGTAGAAGTGATTAACCAGGAGCTGCCAGTGGCCATCATGTGGAGAAAGTCAACCCCAAAATGGTGCAAACACAGAGGAGGGTCAAGCCAAGAGAGGAAAGGAGAAAAGGAGAGAACTGTGTCATGCTTTGAGCCCCGGGATCCAATTATACATTTACTCACTAGAACCTTTGGATACGAAAGCCAATAAATATCCTTTTATGCTTATGCCAGTTTGATTTTTTTTCAACCAAAGGAATCCTAATATATCCTTCTTCAGGTTAAAGAAACAAATTCAGATTTTTTTAAAAAACTTTTCCTATAATGCCAAACTTTTAGTTCCACCAGGGAGCATTAATTCTCCCAATCTTACATAAAAAGGTTGCCAATAGCAAAGTACAATTTCCTTGCTTCCCACAGTCCCAGGTTAGCAATTGTTTATCTTCCTGCTGGCCTGCTCCATGGACTGCTGCCAAATGGCTCTCTGACTGACTGAGTTTACCTTCTCAGGATACAGTTGCCACCTATGACTTTATGAATCCCTAGAGGACAATGGTTCCTTCCTTACTCTTAGACGGAGCAGTGAAGAGAATCACATATGATGGTTAAGACTATATAACAATTTAAAGGGATGAGATTTTGTGTGGCTGTTTTGTTTCTTCTTTGAAAAGTTTTTTGAATTTTGACAACTGAGGAAGCCTGACCATAACCTTCATATACCCCTTGGCCCCTCCTTTGTAATATGAAAACAGGGTAATTTCTGGGTCAGCACTAGCTTTAAGGAAACATGACACAACAATCCCTTCGGCAACAAGGACCAAATGATTATGTGAGAGATACCTGCTCCTGCTCTGATCACAGGAAAATGACTATGCATTTCAAGATGTGGTGTAACAGATAAGATACAGAGAAAGCAAAGGTGAACCAAATCTGGCAGGAGTTCATGAAAGTGTTCTGATCTGTGTTTTGGGGCAAAGCACAGGATAAGGCAAATTAACCAACTGAAAAAATATTATTGAAAGTACTTTATGCGACAAAATAGAGACAGTCAACTTTGTAAAATAACTGGTTTTTTTTCCCCCAAAGACTTTCATTACAAAGCCAGAAATGTATTCTGATCCAGTGTCGACTTCAAGATGATCCCTCAGCGTGCTGCTCAGCGATTCTGCAGACCTTGGGCAGTCACCATAGTTTAGGTCTCACTTTACACAGTGCTCTTGCATTGTAGGAAAGACAGTCTAATCCTAAATGTCTTTGCTGACTGGCTCTATCCCAGGAATCTGCTACGTCATCCCCACTTTAAAACTAACCAGGTTTATTCCCCTGGGCAGACAACAACCTACCTTCCAAAATACCCACATCAACTTGGAAACCACCTACTCACTTGAATTTCTCAGGTATTTCTGCAGAAAACTGTAAGAAACACAACTCCCCACATATTGAATGATTCCATTTATATGAAAATGTCCAAAATAGGCAAATTTACAAACAGAAAGTAGGGTCAGTGGTCGCTTAGGGCTGTGGGAGTTGGTGGGGAGGAATAGGGACTAACTGCTAACGATATGGAGTTTCTTTATGGAGGGTAAAACATTCTAAAATTAATTATGGTGATGGTTACACACTCTGTGAATATAATAAAAAACACTGAATTGTATATTTTACATGGGTGAATCGTATGGTATATGCATTATATCTCAAAAACTTGTTATTAAAAAACTGTAAGAGTCGTACAACTCAACAGCAAAAAAAAAAAAAAAAAAAATCCGATTAAAAAATGGGCAGATGACCTGAATAGGCACTTTTCCCAAAGAAGACATACAGATGGCCAAGAGGCACATGAAAAGATGTTCAACATCACTAATCATCAAGGAAATATAAATCAAAACCACAATGAGATACCACCTCACACCTGTTAGAAGACTATTATCAAAAAGACAAGATATAACAAGTGTTGGAGAGGATGTGGAGAAAAGGAGACTCTCGTGTACCATCAGTAGGACTGTAAATTGGTATGGCTACTGTGGAAAACAGTATGGAGGTTCCTGAAAAAATTAAAAATTGAACTACCATATGACCTAGCAATTCCACTACCAGGCATTTATCCAAAGAAAACAAAAACACAAACTCAAAAAGATACATGCACTCATATGTTCATTACAGCATTGTTTACAATAGCCAAGATACGAAAACAATCTAAAAGTCCATCAATGAATGAATGGACAAAGAAGACATGGTGTACACACACACACACACACACACACACACACACACACACACAATGGAATACTATTCAGCCATGAAAAAGAAAGAAATCTTAACATTTTCAACAACATGGGTGGACCATGAGAGAATTATGCTAAGTGAAATAAGTCAGACAAAGAAAGACATCCATTAAAAAAATGAAGAAGCTTTTAAAGAACTTTTATGGAATAAATACTAATATCTATTGTTAAGTGAAATGCAAGGTACAAAACTCTGTGTATAGAATTCAACAATTTGTGTACAAAGGGGAAATACATACACACATTTATATACTAATAAATAGTTCTGTAAGGATACACAAGTAACCAATGATATTGGTTGTTTCTAGGGAGGGAAATGGAGTGACTAGAGGATAGATAAGAGAGAAGAGACTTTTTACTCTGTATCTTTTGGTACCTTTTGAATTTTGAACCATGTAATGTACCAAATATAACTAAATAAAATATAAGTTAAAAAAACTGTGATAAAGGGCACAGTCTTTTAAATAGAACAGCCCCTTTTAGAGATGAAAATGTAAAAATAATTTTCAATCAAATATAACAGAATGATCACAAACATCTTCCTCCTGAAATCTCACTAAAGTGATAGTCAAGGAGTAAAAAAAAAACTGACAAGGATAAAAAGAATATAGGTATCAAAGGCTAAAATCTGGGACTTCCCTGGTGGCGCAGTGGTTAAGAATCCGCCTGCCAATGCAGGGGACACGGGTTCGATCCCTGGTCCAGGAAGATCCCACATGCTGCAGAGCAACTAAGCCCAGGCGCCACAACTACTGAGCCTGCGCTCTACAGCCCACGAGCCGCAACTACTGAAGCCCACGCGCCACAACTACTGAGCCCACACGCCACAACTACTGAAGTTTGCGCACTCTAGGGCCCATGTGTTGCAACTACTGAGCTCACGTGCTGCAACTACTGAAGCCCACGCACCTAGAGCCCGTGCTCCGCAACAAGAGAAGCCACCGAAATAAGAAGTTCGCATACCACAATGAAGAGTAGCCCACTCTCGCTGCAACTAGAGAAAGCCTGTGCGCAGCAACAAAGACCCAATGCAGGCAAAAAAAAAAAAAAAGGCTTAAGTCTGAGTAAAGAGAGCAAAGATGGGACAAAATAATGATATGTATTTGATAGAGCTGTTGGATCATTTGTAAAAAATTAGCAATAATTACATAGAAAACTAAGCAAATATACAAGAAAGGACAACTGAACTAGGCTTAGCAATGAATAATATCCAGAGTCAGCAACAAACACTGCCCAATGATTTAGCCAAACACTGTGATGGGGAAATGGCAGAGGGAGAAGGGGTAGAGGCGTGCGTGTGCAGGCACGTGTGCATGTGGATGCTGAAGCTTCATCTAACATGCAGGAAATGAGTAGAAAACGTGCAGAAGTTGTAACACCGAGACCCATGAGAGCATTGTATTTATAAATAGGGAGGTAATTACCAGAAGAAACTACTTAAACAGGGGTAGAGGGGATGGTTATCTCTGAGGACTGTAACCATGAAGGGGTAAGCAGGGCAGGAGACAAGCTTCTTGATTCTTTACAAACTATGTTCAGAGAAATTAACAGAAATAAGTTTGTTTTAAAAACTAGAGGGGGGCTTCCCTGGTGGCGCAGTGGTTGGGAGTCTGCCTGCCAATTCAGGGGACACGGGTTCGAGCCCTGGTCTGGGAGGATCCCGCATGCCGCGGAGCGGCTAGCCCCGTGAGCCACAAATACTGAGCCTGCGCGTCTGGAGCCTGTGCTCCGCAGCGAGAGGCCGTGATAGTGAGAGGCCCGCGCACCGCGATGAGGAGTGGCCCCCACTTGCCGCAACTAGAGAAAGCCCTCACACAGAAACGAAGAGCCAACACAGCCATAAATAAATGAATGAATGAATAAATAAATAAATAATTTAAAAAAAAAGCAAAATTCCCTTAAAAAAAAAAAACAAAAAACTAGAGGGCTTCTCTCGTGGCGCAGTGGTTGAGAGTCCGCCTGCCGATGCAGGAGACGGTCCGGGAGGATCCCACGTGCCACGGAGCGGCTGGGCCTGTGAGCCATGGCCGCTGAGCCTGCGCGTCCGGAGCCTGTGCTCCGCAACGGGAGAGGCCACAACAGTGAGAAGCCCGCATACCGCAAAAAAAAAAAAAAAAAAAAAAACCAAACTAGAAAGAAGGTAAAATGTATATTAACCTGGGGGGAAGTTCTAGTTTGAAAGAACAATGATGGTGAAGAGGTAAGGCACAAGGAAATTTTCCTTCTGATGACAAAAAGATAATCAGCAACCTGTGATTGTCCTCTCTTGCTGCAGCTCAAGGACACAAAGATAAGGTAGAACCTGAAGAGAAGGAGACTACTACCCTCTAGCAGGGTATTTCAGTTGTTACATTAGAGACCGCTTATTATAATGGAAACTAACAATCATTTCAGCTCCAAGAATCCAGGAAGCTGCACAAACTGGAGAAGTTGGTTATTAAATCAAGGAAGTATGGGGAACTCAACTGAATAGCTGGGCTCTCCTTGTAATCAGAGTAAACGATAGCGTCTAGCATGCCAACGTGATGTTAAGTTTCTCTAAAGCTCCAAAGTTGTGTTAAGTGTGGACAAGCCCCAACAACTTTATAAAGATTCAAGATGAGCAAGTGTTACTCAGGCCTGAGATAAAAAGAGGGTTAGACTAATAAGTTGAAGACTTATAAGAATGGCAGTACAGTACCCAGTGTCTGCCTCTTTAAATCAAGATCTAAATAATATACTCAAACACTAAAATAAGGCCAATACATTTGCTTACATTGTTCTCTAATTCCCATTTTGGAGGGCAAAAAGTTAAAATTCGTAATAATCTACATTTACCGACAGTTCACTATACTTGCCGGAAGCCATTTGGATCATGAAATATTTGTTTATTATAATAAATAAAAACCTAATAGCAAGGACAGTAAAAATTCCTAACATTTAATGAGTGCTTTCAATATGCCGGGCATGGTCCTAAGCACTTTATATGCATTCATCCCTTTAACGCTTCCAACAAGCCTTTGAATTAGATGCTACTTTCGTTCCTAATTTTACTGAGGGAGAAGCTGAGCAACAGAAGGGTGAAAAATAGGGCCCAAGATCACAGAGCTGCCACGTGACAGAGCAGGACTGCAAACCTTCATCTGCTACCCACCACCCACCCGGCAGCAGTGCCTAGGAGAAAATAACTGCTGGAATAGCACTAGCTTTGCGAATCCTAACCCCAAAGATAGCAAATCTTATATTTTCAAGTACTGATCAGCCGTAAAGTTTACTTTCTGTTAGACTCCAAGGTCAGAGGAAGGAGAGGCACTCTGCACAATGCATCCCGTATGAACAAGGCAGAATCCTCTTGGGTCTAGTTGGGCTTCACAGGGACTGCCTTGTTCTTAATTGGTGTACTTATTTATATTTATCTTTATGTGGAAAAGGGAGGCAGTAATGTTAATGAAATTCACAGATGACTTTAACTCGAGATGCTGCTAACATTAGTGATGACAGAGGAGACATACAAAAGGAAATAAAAAACTTAGATTTTAGTGAGTTTCAGTTTTCCATCAGTGATTCCTAGACACCTCCACTCCACATATTTATGGCTATTGCAAGCCCCCTAAATCTCTTATTCTAGTACTCTCCCCCAATAAATAAAATAAAACCCAAAACAGCACCAAAAAGCTTAGAGTCCACTTTGTCAGGACTGCCTCTATCAAATACTTCTGCATGATTCAGAACAGAGGTGAGAAAAGTGAGCCTCAAAAACATGATGATCAAGGGTTCTGTAGTACACACAGAAATATGAACAAAGCTGCCCTAACTGACTGAAGGCATAAGTGAGGAAGGAAGGAAAACAGCAATTACCACTGCTTTGAGAGTAATCACTGCCCTATGCATTTAGAGAAACTTGCATTTCAGCTGGTCATGGGTGAGAAATAAAGAACCAGGATGTTATTCATTTAGTTCTCTTTATGTAGCTTTCAAAGAATGAAACATTTTGTATATTAACATTCTCTTTATGCTATTAAAAGAAACACTTACTGATAATAGGAAAAGAGGGGCTTCTGATTTCCCAGAACACAGTTATGTAGTTCTCTTTTAGCTGAATCTAGGTAAGAAAATAAAGCAGTCTTAAAGACCCCTAGCTAGGTGGTCCCAGTAGAGGGAGTACCACCTGAACTCCAGGTTCATTTTTTTGTAAGTTTTCTACTGACCTTTCACTTCAAACTTATGCAAAGAGAAGCTGCAGAATCAGCAAAGCTGACTGACGCGTCAGGTTCTCACTAGTTTTGAGAGAGCCAAAGCCTCCCAGGGGAGTGGTCACCTGGCCTGAAGCTCTAACAAGACAGGGCTGATCTTTCACATGATCCAGTGTCAATGCTCGGAGACCTGCTCTGTGCTTTGGGTACTAAGCAGTGATACAGGCAAGTTCAAAACTCCTGAATTCTCCCATTTTTCCTTAAACATAGCGGATGTCCTAATGAGATGATTAGGCAAGTCTTTGTGACAGGTGCTCTGGGCTAGGACTGGCTTAGAAAAAGTGATTGTTGTGAAATTAGTAACCATGACGTGCAGGACTTAAACTGTAGTTTCATATGGAAACCAGGCAGAGCTACTATAAATTGCCCTGATAAAATGCACATATACACATAAACACACTGCCTACAATTTTGGCTAGTAACCAGATGTAGTATGGCCCCCTTCAGGGATCTACACAACCCTCAGGTTAAAATCCCTCTGCTAAGCAGGGCACCTATAAATAGAGGGGAAAGGAGAAGACTTGAAAAACTGTTTCCACAATCAAAAGAACGTGGCTTTTCCCCCCTGATGATATATAAATAATACATGGTCACTGTGAAAGTCAAATACTAGAGAAAAACATAAAGAAGAAAAGAAAAATCACTCATGGATATATGGGAGAATTGAGGAGTGGAGGCTACGGGGAACCAGTTTCTTTTTAGGGTAATGAAATGTTCCAAAATGGATTGTGGTGATAGATGTGCAACTCTGAATATACTCAAAGATATTATATTATTCTCTTAAAAGGGACAAGTTATATGGTATGTGAATTACATCTCAATAAAGCTGCTTTAAAAAAATCACCTGAAACCTAAAATCAACATAAGCATTTTAGTGCCCTCTCATCCATACATCACTCTTTGAAATAAATACACACACACACACACACACACACATATACACAAACACTGTTTTTATAGTGGACAACTTTGTTTTATTTAACAGTCTTCTTTTTTATGGGAGGATGAGGGGGGTTTATTCCCCCAGATGTCTTGGCTTTCATAGTAGATCATTTGAGGTGGTCTGACAATAACATTGAAAACTTTAATAGCAATATTATTACTTAGGATGGAGAAATATTAAGGATTCTTGTCAATTTTACTTCTGTTAAAAAGAGGGGAGGGAATTCCCTGGCAGTCCAGTGGTTAGGACTCTGCGTTTTCACTGCCAGGGCCTGGGTTCAATCTGCGGCTGGGGAACTAAGATCATGCAAGCCGTGCAGCCAAAAAAAATTCAAAATTAAAAAAAAAAGAAAATCTCTTGCTAAAAGAAGTGGGGGGAAAGGAGTCAACTAAAAAAAAATTACAAATCACTTACATAAAAGTATATAACACCACCGTAAAGCAATTATACTCCAATAAAGATGTTAAAAAAAAAGAGTATATAGAAGTAATCTGCAGCTATGGCATAAATCATAAAGCTTGGAAAACAACTTTAGTATTAAGGCAATAGAAATCATTCTTTCACTCATTCACACATTAATTGGGTGTCTACTCTGTGCCAGGTACTAAGTGTTATAAACGTAATAGGACAGCACCTGTCTAGAGAGAGAGACAAAAAATTAGACAATGATTACAAGACAGTGTGGTTAGTACAGCATGTTTGGGTGTAACAAGAACACAGAGAGAGAAATTAAAAAAGGGTGTAGGAAGGGGTGGGGCTTCTTAGAGAAGGGGACAAGGGAGCTATGCTGCAAAAAGCTCGGGGTTCTTCAATTGCGAGCTGCCCCTGGGACTGAGAGCCATTTGCATAATTATTCATGTGTGGAAAAATTTCATAGACTTTTAAAGACAGAATTAGTATAGGCACCTAACTCCCATTTATACTCTTAGGGTAGATTCCCCAAAGAAAAAGAACTGGCTGCAAGTGTATAAACATTTTCAAAGCTGCATTCCAAAAATGTTCCTATTAATTCTCCTACCAAGAGTGTTCAAGTGTGTGCATTTCAATACAATTGGCCAGCCCTGGATAGTCCCATTAAGAAAAAAAAAATCTGTGTTTTTTGAAATGGTACAAAAAAACCTGTATTTCATTATTATTTTAATCTACATTTCTTTGCCTATTAGAAACATTTCTCAAATTTTTATTACTTATATTCCTCTACCATGAATTGCCTATTTATTTTTTTATCCATTTATCTACTGGATATTTTTCTTATTAATCACTATGAACTCTTTATATATAGAGGCTTAACTGCTTGTCCTTTTAAAAAAAAAGTTTATTGAGATGTAATTCATATACCATAAAATTCACCCTTTTAATGTATATGATTCAGTAGTTTTTAGTACATTCACATAGCTCTGCAACCATCATCACTGTCTAATTCTGGAAGATTTTCATCACTCCAAAAAGAAACCTCCTACCCAAGCAGTTACTTTCTTTTTCTGCCCAGACTCCCTGTTCTAGGCAACCACAAATCTATTTTCTGTCTCTACATATTTAGGTTTGTCCTTCTTGTTGCAAATCTTTTTTCTTTAACTATACTTTACATTTTAATTAAGGTTAAATTATTTTCGACGTGAATGAGTTTTAAACTTTTAAGAGATGAAATCTATTAATCCTTCCTTTTTGACTTCTCCATCCAGAGACTAAATATTGTCTCTCTGTGCTGCATTCTGCATAATGTCTTCCTTTCTACCTTCTGGTTCATTAATTCTCTCTTAGCTGTCTGCTGTAAAACTCATCCACTGAAATTTTAATTTTAGTTATTCTACTTTTTAGGCATTCTATCTGGTTTATTTTTCAAATCTGCTACATCAACTTTGATTGTTTCCTATCCCCGAAGATATTTTCAAGCTTGTCTTGTTTTTCTATGAATACAGGAAGCCTGGTTAATTAATAATTTGTGTGTGATAAGTCCAACATCTAAAGTCTTCTGGGACCTTGTTTCCTTGTGCTTGGTTATTTTGTGAATATATTTTAATTACTGTACATAATTAAACATACAATAATTATTAATTAAATAATTATTATGAGAGGAAGAATGGAGAGTTATTGCTTAATGGTTAAGAGTTTCTGTGTGGGGTGATGAAAAAGTTTTGGAAACAGATAGCAATTATACAACATTGTGGATATGTTTAATGCCACTAAACTGCACATTTAAAACTGGTTAGTATATTGGGCTTCCCTGGTGGCGCAGCGGTTGAGAATCTGCGTGCCAATGCAGGGGACACAGGTTCGAGCCCTGGTCTGGGAAGATCCCACATGCCGCGGAGCAACTAGGCCCGTGAGCCACAACTACTGAGCCTGCGCTCCGCAACAAGAGAGGCCGCGACAGTGAGAGGCCCGCACACCGCGATGAAGAGTGGCCACTGCTTGCTGCAACTAGAGAAAGCCCTCACACAGAAATGAAGACCCAACACAGCCAAAAATAAATAAAATAAAATAAAAATGGTTAGTATAGCAAATTTTTTGTTAAATAGTACCACAATAAAATTTTTAATCATTAAAAATTAAAAAATAAAAGTAAAAATTATTTTGAGGATTCTTTGGGGTCTAGGGTGAAGGTCCCTTCTTTCACAGAGATATGCTTTTGTTCTTGTAAGACATCCACAGACACTACCAGTATATAAACATCTTAAACTCTAATTCCCAGCTTGAACTTTCCTGAATCCCAATAATGCAAACCTGCAGGAAAGGTGGACCGTGCTGTGATTACAGTGTCTCTAGCGACAAGACAATGCCCCTCTCAGTCCCTGGGGATGAGGTGAAAGGGTACCATTTTTACGTCTGATTCATCTGAAGGTGTATTCCTTTGGGGTCTAAGCTTAATGTTGGAGGTCTTCTGTTTGACTCCCCACTTCAAGTTGGGACTACACAGGCTTTCATTTCTGCAGGTTTGACCTTCAAGAGCATGAAACTAAAAATGAATTTCAGCAAATACCCTGAGGGCAAATGCAGGTTCTTAAGCTCCCTCTACCTTTTAGGGTCTGGCTTTCTCTTAAGATGTTGGCCTGGTAATTCACTGCTTTCTTGTTAGCTCGTTTATGCTTTTAAAGTGTTTTAAATATGCTACCCTGCATAAAAACTGTTTTCAGCTGAGGTATCTCATCATTATTGGAAATGGAAGACAGAAATGTATTTTCTTCTAGATTTTTGTCTAGTTTGAATGTAAGATTTAATGCACCTGACGAATATGGCGCATACTGAGGTTTCTTTGTTGTTAGTAATATTTAGCATGTTAAGATTTTCCATTTATCAAACCTGTCACCTTAAACAAGCATCTTCACTCTTGAGCCTTTCCTTTACACTGCTGTCTCGCTGAGCTCAACTTGAGGTTACTTTCATGTACAATTTTTGACCCACTGACCTAACTGATCCTCTCAGCAACCTAGTGTTACATGTAACAGCTTCTAATACAAATTGGTGAAAGAGCAAACACATGGTGCCACTAGAGAATCATATAGTTAAGAGTAGAGCAGGATGGCTCTATGAGCTCTCGTTTTCCTTATATGTCTTTGTTATGAATAGCATCTGGATAGACACATCTGGACAAAATTTTGCTGCTAATTTAATCATTTGGTTGCTCAACTGCAAGACAAGAAGTAATGGATATACTCAATTTTATCTAATTAGTATTCCCTGACTTAGTAATTTTGCAAACTGAATCACTTTACAAACTAAATATAGAAAAGTTATTATTATGGTCTGGTTTCTAAGCAACCATTTCATTAAGAGAAGCTCCACTTGGGAAAAACATCTGTTCGTCAGTAAGGTTTCTGCTGTTATCATATAATTTCATGGAGAAATAGCCACGGTCACCCTGTGCCTTAGTAATCCCTAGTTGTGAAAAGGTCAACAGGGGTACTGTAACAGAGGGAGCCATCTGTTTCAATCTGTGCTGGTCCCTGAAACTTGTTATCATAAAACGATTCAGTTTTCCTAAATGGCTACATAATTTAAAAGCCATTATCTTCTGATAATAAAAGCAATCAATGTTCATACTAGAAAACATGAAAAAATATAAGAAAAAGGCACAAAGAAGAAAATAAAAATCATTTGCGTTTCTGATGCCTTCATGTTAGATCTCAATTGAAAAATGGATTCTGCTGCTTTAAAAAATTATTTGAAAACCACTGACCTAAAATAACTCCATATGGTTTTACCTTTGTCATCTGCAATGAGAATATTTTTCGTAATGGTTTGGGGCTGTGTGTTGGACAACTGAGTTCAGAGATTTGTAGAGACAGCCAAACATACTCATTGCATTTCAGGAAAACAGGCTTAAAGAGAGACAGCAATCTGACAGGGGTGGGAACGTGATGAAAGGTATGTGTCACATGACACATCACCTGTGATATGGGTTATAAAACTTCCTTGATAGGTCAGGTAGATGGCCTAAGACAGTGATTTTTCAAATCCTTTGTTGCTGTTTTTAAAGCAGTAGAGTCTTGTTTTACCATGGTATTTTTAGAGAAGGCTCAATGAAAGAGAGAAAAAAAAAAGCCTACCCAGTCCACCCCGACTTCATCACTGATCTTCAGGGTCCTTCCTGTCTGCAGTCTCCTCCCCCTGGCACAGCATTGCTTCTTTGCTGTTCCCTCAGTCTGGATTACTGTTCCCTCCCTCCTTTACTAGGTTAATTCCTAATCATCTATTAGACCTCAGCTCACGGGTCACCTCCTCCTGCCCCTTTCTATCAGGTAAAACGTCTCTAACACAGGCTCTCATATCACTGTACCTTTCTTCACATCACCTGTCAAAGCCACATTTCACATTTGTTTGTGTGACTTTTTGATTGGCATTTGTCCCCCTCCTCCTCCCTGCCTTGGACTATATATTCCAGAGTAGGTGGTCAATGAATATTTGTTGAGTGAATGAACATTTAAAACCATTAAGAAAAAAACCAATGGCCAAAAATATTTTACAAATCTTTCTGTCACTGTCTAAAGTCAGGTTATCAATAATGGAAAACAGAAGTTGGACATAAAGTGTAAAAGTGCTTCTGAAACAGCCTTCTCCTAAGGAAGAAAACTTTAGCAATCATGCCCTGGCAGGTGGACGGGAGAGATGACCTAATTATGTCTTTAGTAGTGCAGAGTCTGTGATCTATTCCCTGATGCTCAGTTCATTCCCAACCTTCCAGCCTCCTCGGGGACAGCAGAGATGCCACAAGGCCAGGAAACAAAACCAAGTGTAAACGTCTAATGTAAAAATCTAAAAATGAGTTGCCCAAACTGTACACCATTTAAGTGCACTTTTCCACCACTGCCCAAGATCTCAACATGACCACAGAGGGGGAAACTGATGCTTCAATCAGTTAAAAATGTTAAACCTATGATTCAGCAACAAAAGGAACTATGTCAGGATGAATAAAAAATTGGGCTTATTAAGTGTGTGAACAGCTTTAAGAATCATCTTAATCACATCTGGTGAGATTAATTTGTTTTTGAAATGAAGGGTATGGTAAGCACTTTAGTTTGGGAGGGCAAAGCAAGAGCAGGGTGACCCTCCAGCTGTTGACTCTATGTAGTTCCAGTAAAATGGACTGATTCCTTAGAGAGTAAAGGAATACTGTGCTTTAAAGATAAGTCTAAAGAGGAACTTGCTATTTTAGTTGAGAGCTCTCTTGCTATTTTATCCTTCTTAACTTGTCTTCAAATTCCAACTTTACTAAAGAAAGGGTGGCTCCAGGGCAAAATTTAAATAGCTGTTCTGCAGGGAAGGTACTTACACCTTCTTAATAGCTTGTAAAGTAGACATGTAAGCAACTGACGTTTTATCCCAAGGTGTCTCATAAATGCCTTATAGGTAACGAATCCTGCCCTTGTGACAGCTAGCTTGCATGAATAGGAGGTAAAAAAATGTGAAATGAGCCCTGGAAACCAAGAAATTAAGTATTTAATCGCTTAGCAGGAAATGTCAAGATCCACTGGTTCCATAGCTTAATGTTATTGTCTGTAAGAGCAGAGGCCATGGTGATTTCAGAAAGGTAGGAAAATGGACTGGAGAGAGGAGGTAGGTGCAGAGAGGTATAAGGCCTTGGCTCTGGAGTAGATGCCAGACTCCATCACTCACTGGTTGGCCTTTTACTGGTAACAACCTTTGAGCTTTGGTTTCTTTGTCTGAGAAATGGGGAGATAAAGATATTGACTCTTATAGGGTTATGATGAAGAGTAAATGAATTAATGTAAGTTACATCTGATATGTGGCTGGTGCTCAATAAATCATGAATGAAAATACGAATAAAGGGAATAAAAGTAATAACCATCAACAAGCATGCTGCTTTCAAATCCAGGCAGTCCATCACCAAGACATTACTGGTGGACTGGCAGCAAACCTTTAAAGCCCTCCTAGAGCCCACACAGAAAGCTTAGATGCCTTGTCTTGGCATTTCGACAGCTTCTGCATTCCAGCAAATCCCACTTCTCCCCTTCCTGTCCACTTTGCTCCACTAACAATTTGAACTGCTTACCTTACTTGTCTTTATACTTGCCCTGCTCTTGAACATCTTCCTACATCCACTTTTCTTTCAGCCTCAGTCCCCTCACTCCATCTCCACATTCTAAACCCTGCCCGTCCCTATTCACAATCCCAAGAGCTCCATGAAAAACTACTGTTCTGGTTTTCCTAAGTTTATTTTCTATTTCTAAAATACTTGCAAATGAAGCAACTGACAAAGGATTAATCTCCAAAATATACAAGCAGCTCATGCAGCTCAATATCAAAAAAAACAAACAACCCAATCCAAAAATGGGCAGAAGACCTAAAGCGACATTTCTCCAAAGAAGATATACAGATTGCCAACAAACACATGAAAGGATGCTCAACATCACTAATCATTAGAGAAATGCAAATCAAAACTACAACGAGGTATCACCTCACACTGGTCAGAATGGCCATCATCAAAAAATCTACAAACAATAAATGCTGGAGAGAGTGTGGAGAAAAGGGAACCCTCTTGCACTGTTGGTGGGAATGTAAGTTGATACAACCACTGTGGAGAACAGTATGGAGGCTCCTTAAAAAACTAAAAATAGAACTAGCATATGACCCAGCTATCCCACTACTGGGCATGTACCCTGAGAAAACCATAATTCAAAGAGAGTCATGTACCACAATGTTCGTTGCAGCACTATTTACAATAGCCAGGACGTGGAAGCAACCTAAGTGTCCATCGACAGATGAATGGATAAAGAAGATGTGGTACATATATACAATGGAATATTACTCAGCCATAAAAAGAAACGAAATTGAGTTATTTGTAGTGAAGTGGATGGACCTAGAGACTGTCATACAGAGTGAAGTAAGTCAGAAAGAGAAAAACAAATACTGTATGCTAACACGTATATATGGAATCTAAGAAAAAAAAATGGTTCTGAAGAACCTGGGGCAGGACAGGAATAAAGATGCAGATGTAGAAAATGGACTTGAGGACACGGGGAGGGGGAGGGGTAAGCTGGGACGAAGTGAGAGAGTGGCATGGACATATATACACTCCCAAATGTAAAACAGATAGCTAGTGGGAAGCAGCCACATAGCACAGGGAGATCAGCTGGGTGCCTTGTGACCAACTAGAAGGGTGGGATAGGGAGGGTGGGAGGGAGACGCAAGAGGGAGGAGATATGGGAACATATGTATACGTATTCACTTTGTTATACAGCAGAAACTAACACACCATTGTAAAGCAATTATACTCCAATAAAGATGTTAAAAAAAATTAATCAGGAGAGGGAAGAAGCGCCTCCTGTTGAAAACAGCACTTTGGATCTGATGTAGACAATACAACACTTCCACCAAACACTTCAGGGATCCAGATTTCGGGGTCTTCATGTTGATCTTTGCTACTGCCTCCTCTGGACTCTCTCAATACTTTCATGCAGTTTTATTGTAGTGCTTTTCATTAGCTTACAATTATCTAGGTGACCATCTCTACAGTGTATTAGTGTCTTAAGAGAGAAATATGTGACCTACTTCTGTATCTCCCAAACCTAGCACAGAGCCTGGCATAGCTGGTGGCACTAGAGGTGTGTTTGTTAAATGAAGCAATGAATGGATGCAAGAGAATTAATAAACTATTAACACTGAAAAAAAAAGTATATGTCAGTGATCTTTTTTTTTTTTTTTTTTTTTTTTTTTTTGCGGTACGCGGGCCTCTCACTGTTGTGGCCTCTCCCGTTGCGGAGCACAGGCTCCGGACGCGCAGGCTCAGCGGCCATGGCTCACAGGGCTAGCCGCTCCACAGCATGTGGGATCTTCCCGGACCGGGGCTCGAACCCGTGTCCCCTGCAACGGCAGGCGGACTCTCAACCACTGCGCCACCAGGGAAGCCCGAGTCAGTGATCTTTAGTACATTACAAGGTTGTGCAATGATCACCACTATCTAATTCCAAACGTTTTATCATCTCCCCAAAGAAACCTCATATCCATTATCAGTCACTCCCCATTCCCCTCTCCTCCCATTCTCTGGGAACCACAAACCTGCCTTCTATCTCTATGGATTTGCCTATTCTGGACATTTCATACAAAATGCGGCCTTTTGTGTATGGCTCCTTTCATTTACCATATTTTGAACATTCATCCACTTTGTACCATGAATCAGTACTTCATTCTTTTTTTAAAAATAATTTTTTTTCTTTTGGCTGTGTTGGGCTTTCTTCATTGCTGCATGTGGGCTTTCTCTACTTGTGGCAAGTGGGGGCTACTCTTCGTTGCAGTGTGTGGGCTTCTCATTGCAGTGGCTTCTCTTGTTGCAGAGCACGGGCTCTAGGCATGCAGGCTTCAGTAGTTGTGGCATGTGGGCTCATTAGTTGTTGCTCGTGGGCTCTAGAGCGCAGGCTCAGTAGTTGTGGCTCACGGGCTTAGCTGCTCCATGGTATGTGGGATCTTCCCGGACCAGGGCTCAAACCCATGTCCCCTGAATTGGCAGGTGGATTCTTAACCACTGCACCACCAGGAGAGTCCACTTCATTCTTTTTTATCACTAAATAATATTCCACCGCATAGGTATGCCATATTTAATTTGTCCATTCATCAGGTGGTAGATACTTAGGTTGCTTCTACTGTGAATGAAAAATATTGCCTGCCCTATCAATAAACAAAGGATGTTGCAGCCATCAAGCCATCACATTACAGCCTCCCTGATGATGAGCCCTGAGGAACATAGGATAGAAACAGGAAGCCTGCCATCTAGCAGTTAACTGCTGCAGCCACCCCAGCTGCAACCACCCCTGACGGTGCACTCTGAGGAGACTTAGGATGAGAAAGCACAGGATGCTGGCCCCAGATAGTTGAGGTGCATATCAAGGGAATGATTTCCGTGAGCCCAGACTCTTGCATCTTCCTATACATAGAAAAGCACTAAATTCCATAACTTGACATATCTGGTTTTTCTTTAACTAACAGTAATCTTTTGATGTTCCAACTACCTGGTCTTTGTTGCAAAAACTCCTATTTATCCTGGCTCTTCCCTTACCTCTTCAGAGCAATCTCTCAGAGTTATCTGAGATGCTGTGTCCCAGGCTTGAAGTCCTCAGAAAGTCCAGCAAATAAAACATAATTCTTAACTTTTAGGTTGTGCATTTTTTTCAGTGGACACTACTTTTTGGCTATTATGAATAATATATATGAATTATATTCACATATAAGCTTTTGTGTGGATATATGTTTTCATTTCTCTTGGGTATATATCTAGGAGTGGAATTGGTAGATCGTACAGTAACTGTGTTTAACCTTCTGAGAACTGCCAGACTGTTCTGCAGAGGAGCTGCACCATTTTATGTTTCTACCAGCAGTGTATAAGGGTTCCATTTCTACACAGCCTCATAATTTGTATTATTTTAAATTAAGTAATTTTAGGGCTTCCCTGGTGGTGCAGTGATTAAGAATCCGCCTGCCAATGCAGGGGACACAGGTTCGAGCCCTGGTCCGGGAAGATCCCACATGCGATGGAGCAACTAAGCCCGCGAGCCACAACTACTGAGCCCACGTGCCACAACTACTGAAACCCACGCACCTAGAGCATGCTCCACAACAAGAGAAGCCACTGCAACGAGAAGCCTGTGCACTGCAACGAAGAGTAGCCCCCGCTCACTGCAACTAAAGCCCATGCGCAACAACGAAGACCCAATGCAGCCTAAAATAAATAAATAAATAATTTAAACATTAAAAAAAGTGTATCCTTTTTAAAAAAATAATTTTTAAATGTAATTTATTGGCATCAGAAATGTAACAAATATCAAAAATTCTATACAGAAAGCTACATGTTTTCCTAATCCACAATCTCAGTAAACTGCATAAATCCCAAGATTGTTCTGCGGGCTCTTTCCTGATACTCCTAAAATGATGCTGATGTCTCCAGTGCTGAAACAATAATGACCAGCAGTGGGAAGAAGGACAGGCAGTGTGAGGTAACATACTTATTCCACTAATGGAAGATGAGTTTCAAAGATACACACAGAGATTGCTTAAAAAATAATACTGTCTGAGAGTTCACCTGCCAATGCAGGGGACGCAGGTTCGTGCCCCGGTCTGGGAGGATCCCGCGTGCCACGGAGCGGCTAGGCCCATGAGCCATGGCTGCTGGGCCTGCGCGTCCGGAGCCTGTGCTCCGTGGCGGGAGAGGCCACAGCAGTGAGAGGCCCATGTACTGCAAAAAAAAAAAAAAATACTGTGCTCATTTGCTAAATGAGTAAAACCACACACAAATCAAGCAAATGAGATCAGCATATTATTAAGCTATAGGAAGAGATCCTTTGTAGTGAAACCATTTCTCATAGACAGGCCTGGCTCTCCTATACCTCAGACCATCTGAAAACTCAGCCCTGTGCCTTGGAAACAGGAACAACTATTTTAGGATTAATTATTTTTCCCTGTGGCAAGAGCATAGTCTTCAGAGCTGGATAGACTTAAGATTCAAATCATGGTATTTGACACTTGGTATTTGTGTCACTTTGGGCCAGTTCCTTAACCTCTTTGAGCCTCGGTTCCCTCATCTGTAAGATAGGGATAAAAATTCCTAACTTGTAGAATTACTATGACTGGCACACAATAATAAGTGGTTACTTCTATAATACTTATTTCCATTTCTTGTATATGGCAATTATCCCGGGAAATCTTAGAAAGTGAAAATAACTAAACCTGAAGTAGTCAGTTATCTTTTACTTGCAGGTAAAAGTACTAAATTGCCAAATATTCTGATGTAAATCTGAGTGTATCAATCTTCAACTGATAGAGGAAACCAGTGGACAGATATTTCAAAAATGAGCTCAGGAGCTTCCCTGGTGGTGCAGTGGTTGAGAGTCCGTCTGCCAATGCAGGCGACACGTGTTCAAGCCCTGGTCCGAGAAGATCCCACATGCTGTGGAGCAACTAGGCCTGTGTACCACAGCTGCTGAGCCTGAGCTCTAGAGCCCGCGAGCCACAACTATTGAGCCTGCGTGCCACAACTGCTGAGGCCCACGCACCTAGAGCCCGTGCTCCGCAACAAGAGAAGCCACCGCAATGAGAGGCCCACGCACTGCAACGAAGAGTGGCCCCTGCTTGCCTCAGCTAGAGAAGGTCTGTGCGCAGCAACAAAGACCCAACACAGCCAAAAATAAAAATAAATAAAATAAATTTATTTTTTAAAAAAAGAGGGGGCTTCCCTGGTGGCGCAGTGGTTGAGAGTCCGCCTGCCGATGCAGGGGACACGGGTTCGTGCCCCGGTCTGGGAGGGTCCCGCATGCCACGGTGCGGCTGGGCCCGTGAGCCATGGCCGCTTGGCCTGCGTGTCCGGGGCCTGTGCTCCGCAACGGGAGAGGCCACAGCAGGGAGAGGCCCATGTACCGCAAAAAAAGAAAAAAAAAAGAGCTCATGTAAAACACAAGTATTTTGAGCTTTAAAATACAATCTCTGACTTGGAGAAAGGGAAGAGGCATAATATATTTCACTTGAGCTGTAGTTAAGATAAGGTACAATGGACTGGGAATCCCTGAGATATGGGTCTGGTCCCAGCTCCACCACTCTCCCAACTTTTATGACTGTAGGCAAGTCAATTCTTCATTTATAAAAAAATTATATCTGCTTTTATTATATTTCAAGATTGTTTACAGAATCAAAGCTTTATAGATGATTAAGCATTATTCACTTTTAATAAATATTGATAATCATAATCATAATATGTTTTCTATCTTTAAAAGCACAACAAGAGGAGCAAATTCTATCATTATTTGAAAAGTTCTAGAGTAACCAAGTGTATTGGAGAGGAGGGGACAAGATTTGAAGGTCAACAACAAGGTTCAAATTACTTGCTATGTAATCTTGGAAAGTGGACTTAACCTATGTAAGTCTCAGAATTTTTAGCTATAAAAAGAGGATATCTCTCATCACACCTAAAAATTAACTCAAAATGGATCATAGACTTAAACGTTAAGAGCCAAAACAATAAACCTCTTGGAAAAAAACACAGAAGTAAATCTCCATTATCTTGGGTTAGGCAATGATTTGTTAGAAATGACACCAAAAGTGAAAGTAATAAGAGAGGAAACTGATAAGCTGGACTTCATCAAAAGTAAGAAGTTTAGGGGACTCCCTTGGTGGTCCAGTGGGTGGGACTCCAAGCTCCCAATGGCAGGGGCCTGGGTTCGATCCCTGGTCAGGGAGCTGGATCCCGCATGCAGCCACAACTGAGAGCCTGCATGCCACAACTAAAGATCCCTCATGACGCAACTAAGACCAGGCGCAGCCAAATAAATAATAAATTTTTTTTAAAAAGAAAAAGAAAGTAAGAAGTTTAGTGCTTCAAATGACACCATTAGTAAGAGAAAAGACAACCCACTGAATGGCAGAAAATATCTCCAATCCGTATACTTGATAAAGTACATGTTTCCAGAATATATGAATTCTTACAACTAAATAACAGAAAGACAAATAATCCAATTTAAAAATGGGCAAAGGAAAAAAATGGGCAAAGAATCTGAATAGACATCTTTCCAAAGAAGATACAGAAATGCAAAATAAGCTCATGAAAAGATGCTCAGCCTCATCAGTCATTAGAGAAGTGCAAATCAAAATCACTATGAGATACCACTTCACACTTACTAATATGGCTATAATAAAAGGATCTTCTACAATAACAAGTATTGGTCAGGATGTAGAGAAATTGAAACTCTCATACATTGCTCGTGGGAAAGTAAAATGGTGCAGCCACTTTGGAAAACAGTTTGACAGTTCCTCAAAGGGTTAAACATAGAATTACGATATAACCCAGTAATTCCATTCCCTCATGTATACCCAGGAGCAATCAAAACGTATGTCCACACAAAAACTTGTACACCAATATTCATTACAGTGTTCCTCATAACAGCTTAAAAGTAAAAACAACTCAAATGTCCATCAACTGATGAATGGATAAACAAAATGTGGTTAATCAATAGTACAATGGAATATTATTCAGCCATGAAAAGGAATGAGGTCCTGATACATGCTACAACATGGATGAACCTCACAAATGTTATGCTAAGTGAAAAGAACCAGACAAAAAAGTCCACACATTCTATATTATGAAAAGTCCAGAATAGGCAAATCCATAGAGACAAAAAGTAGATTAGTGGTTCCCAGGGGCAAGGGGGAGTGAGGAATGGGAACTCACTGATAATGGATATAGGGTTTCTTTTTGAGATGATGAAAAGTTCTAAAATTAGATAGTGGTGATGGTTGCACAAATCTCTAAATATACCAGAAACCACTGAATTGCACATTCTAAATGGGTGAATTTCATGTGTGTAAATTAAATCTCAAATAAGAAGTTTAAAAAATGGGGATAATGTCTATTTCCCAGAACTACTCCAAGAATTTACTGAGCTAGCATATATGAGAGACATTCGTTAAATGCCCATTTGTTAATTAGGTGATACAAGGTCTGGACACAAAAGAAATCTTCCCATTTCAAGGACATAAATGGAGATGATAAACTTCACAGGACTACATTCCAAATTTCAATGCCCGATCCAATTAGATGGTCCTTCAAGGGATAAAATTATTTTCAGTTAATGGTTGCCCAACTTCGTTTATTTGAAGTAGAAATCTGAGAATGGATAGGGAGTTCAGTCTCTGACAAGTTAAGACTTGTAACCCTGCTCAGTTTGAAACTCTGTAAAAACAATTTCACCTTGTATCTACTTTCCTCCCTTCCAGGCCTTTTGCCTTCCCTCCCCTTGGCTCTTTTGCCAGAAATGAAAACTCTTCTGGGAAGGGAAAAGGGTAGAAGAGTTAGTGTAATTTGTTCAAGCATGTCAAGATGTCTAGATTCTCTTCACTACACACACTGGCATACTTTCCCCTCCCAGGCTTGGCTCAGAGCCTAGGGTTTCTTTCCTTTTTTCCACGAGCCTAGTAGTTTCGTCCAAAGATTCTTTTGACACCGATGGGGATCACTTGGATCCCTGAAATGCATCTATCACTGGTGTTGCTTTCAAAATGTTCTTTAAATAATTAAAAGTGACTGCGAGGACACACAAGCAGATGCACACTAAGATAAATAACTTGGCTATAATATCTTATTTGAAGATCGTGTATTTATTTATCACATTCATTACTGAACATCTATTTTAAGACTGAAATGTGGAAAATGCCCCAAACATCAAATATACATTATGGGGCTCTTTTTTTTTTTTTAACATCTTTATTGGAGTATAATTGCTTTACAATGGTGTGTTAGTTTCTGCTTTATAACAAAGTGGATCAGTTATACATATACATATGTTCCCATATCTCTTCCCTCTTGCGTCTCCCTCCCTCCCACCCTCCCGATCCCACCCCTCTAGGTGGTCACAAACCATGGAGCTGATCTCCATGCTATGAGGCTGCTTCCCACTAGTTATCTATTTTACGTTTGGTAGTGTATATATGTCCATGCCACTCTCTCACTTTGTCACAGCTTACCCTTCCCCCTCCCCATATCCTCAAGTCCTATGGGACTCTTTTTTTTTTAATTAATTAATTTATTTATTTATTTATTTTTGGCTGCGTTGGGTCTTCGTTGCTGCACATGGGCTTTCTCTAGTTGCGGCGAGCAGGGGCTACTCTTAGTTGTGGTATGCGGGTTTCTCATTGTGGTTGCTTCTCTTTTTGCGGAGCATGGGCTCTAGAGCGCAGGGGCTTCAGTAGTTGGGGCACGCGGGCTCAGTAGTTGTGACTCGTGGGCTCTAGAAAGCAGGCTCAGCAGTTGTGGTGCACAGGCTTAGCTGCTCTAAAGCATATGGGATCTTCCCGGACCAGGGCTCAAACCCATGTGCCCTGCACTGGCAGGTGGATTCTTAACCACTGCGCCACCAGGGAAGTCCCCATTATGGGACTCTTAAGGACATATTTTAAATCCTATTTTGGAGAAGAGAAAGACTGCCACTTTTTATCTTACACACTTTCTTGCCATTTAAATGTTTTTAAAACAATAAGAATGTATTAACTTATATAATGATGATGATAAAACAATGAGAAAAAGAGTATATAAGAAGTCTAAAAAGGAGAGACACTTAAAGGACACAGTCTAAGATTAAGTGTTCTATTTATAAACTCTGGATTGTAACTGGAACTCAGCAACTTGTATAAAATTCTCTGCCCGAAGAAGCTGCCTTGAGTGTCTGGGAGCAGCTGCTATGAGAACTAAATCAACCATCACTTTCTCAGTAGGACTAAAAAGAGATGCGGTATTTCATAAAATTAAATTTTAACTCATAGGGAACTTAGTTCTCAGATTGTTGTGATGTACAGATAATACGTACATCAGACATTCCTGTATCAGGCATCAATAAATATCTGTTGAATGAATGAGCTTATTTAATTCCCCTCTGCTCTGTGCCTTGACTGCAAACAAAGTTGGTGAGAAACTACAAAAGAGATCCAAAATAACAAATAAAGCAAGCAAAGGATACCTTGTAACTTTTACATGGAAACATTCAGTCAGCCTAGAAGAGTAAGACTTTATACACACACTTACTCATACTCCCCAAAACTAATGCTACTCAAACCACAGCCAAGCCCCCTTGTACTACAGGACATTTACACATGGGCTGGTCTTGTCTGACTGGGCATCCAGAATGGCTTGGCTCTGGAGTTTTAGGCCTGGGCAAACGAAATCGGAAATGCAGGTGGGAAAATTCAGCTCTTTCCTTTCTTAATAGGAAATTCACCTAAGGCCTTGGCCTTTAAGTGCATGTTACAAACACCAAAAACATCAATTAATTCAAACTTGTCTGCCATGGCGTGCAGAGAACAGAAATTAGACCTCTACCTCCCATGTTCTTCATCCCCAAATTAGCTACTAACTGATTAGCCCACCAATTAAAAGTAGTAAAAACAAACACAAAACCAACAGTTGTGATTTCTATAGCAGACCCTAGAGGCTAATGAGCTCAGTGGGTTAATCAGCTAAGAGGTTTATTCCAAACAGCAATGTTGCTGTGTGAGAATGACACACCACTGCTTCCTGAAAATCTTGTGCAAAAAAAAAAAAAAAAAAAAATCAATGAGAAACATCTCCTTGACAGTATTACAGTTTCCTGGAAAAAGTACAGGATGACTTGTTTTCTGACTTATTAATTATCAGCATTTTAGGTTCTGGCCTCATTGATTTATTTGATTTCCATAAATGCCATTCATTGTCATGTGGCTTCCTGAGCCCCATCGAGCCCTCAGGCTTATCTCAGTTTTTGGTCTCTGTGACCTCTCAGCTGCCTGTAATTACTTTCTCTCTGGACATGCTCCACTCTTCTGCTCTGCCTAGCTGTTCTTTTATCTCTGTGACTGGTTATTTTGTCTCCTTTTTTTTTTTTGCCATACGTGGGCCTCTCACTGTTGTGGCCTCTCCCGTTGCAGAGCACAGGCTCCGGACGCACAGGCTCAGCGGCCATGGCTCACGGGCCCAGCCGCTCCATGGCATGTGGGATCTTCCTGGACCGGGGCATGAACCCGTGTCCCCTGCATCGGCAGGTGGACTCTCAACCACTGCGCCACCAGGGAAGCCCTATTTTGTCTCCTTTGAAGAATGTCTTCTTGTTTTTAACTAAGTCATGAAACTCACTGTGAAAGTGTTTTGTACTATATAGTAGGTGCACAATAAATGTTTGTTGAGTAAAGAATGAATTCCAAGGCTCAGGCCTTCATTGCTGTACACTTTCCCCTCTGAACTCTCTCTTAAGTTTCAACTTCCAGGTCTGCATAGAGGATACCCAAACTACACCAAGAAATAAGTAGCCAGTAAGGAGCTGCACATGCCTTTGTGCTCACAGAGAACCTTGCCTGAAGGACTGCATTACTGGCTTCAATTCTTCACCCCTCCCTGCATCCATGTCCTTTGCTCCGTGACTTGGCAGTTTGTCCCACTAAAGGGACAGAGTATATTTCTCCATCCCTTGACTTTTGGGTTGGGCTACATGACTTGCTTTAGCCATCAGAATGAGGCAGAAGTGACAGGGTGTCAGTTCCAAGCTTAGGCCTGAAGAGGCCTCTCGAGTTTATTCTCGTTCTCATACACTTCTGCCATCACCACACGAATGCGCCCTGGGAGGCCCTGGACCCGGGACGATCCGGAACAGGTGCAGCAGAGCTACTGCAGCCCACCGACCTGCAGGGAGCGGCAGGGCTGCCCAGCCCAGACCAGGCCAGCTGAACCCCATTTGTCTACAGATTCATGAATGATAATAAATGAGTGATAATACATGATAATAAATAAATGATAATAAATAAATAAATACTGGGTGTTGCAGTAATCTATCATGTAGCAGGAACTACCTGACAGAATCGACCTACTCAAGCTTTAGCTCAGAGAAGTTACACATATCACCACATTATTACCTAGCAATCTAACAATTAGAAATAGTAGTGATATGATGATGATGATAACATTAAAATCATAATAGCTAACATATCGAACACTTAATATGCATTAAGCACTTTCAAGATATTAACTCATTTAATGTTAGCCCCCTTTATAAACTTTTAATGATAGAATAGTTTTAGATTTATGGATTTATTGAGAAGATGCACAGAGGGTTCCCATATACTGCATACCCAGTTGCCCCTATTATTAAGTTTTACATTAGCATGATACATTATCACAATTAATGAACTAATACTGACATTTCATTACCAACTAAAGTCCATAATTTACTCAGAGTCTCTTAGTTTTTCCCTAGTGTCCTTTTTCTGTTCCAGGATCCTATTTACCATATTATATTTAATCTCCTTAATCTCTGACAGTTTCATCCCTCTCCTCCTCATTAAATTTTTTTTAAACATCTTTATTGGAGTATAATTGCTTTACATTGCTGTGTTAGTTTCTGCTGTATAACAAAGTGAATCAGCTATACATATACATATGTCCCCATATCTCCTCCCTCTTGTGTCTCCTTCCCACCCTCCCTATCCCACCCTTCTAGGTGGTCACAAAGCACCGAGCTGATCTCCCTGTGCTATGCAGCAGCTTCCCACTAGCTATCTGTTTTACATCTGGTAGTGTATATATGTCAATGCCCAGCTTATCCTCATCAAATTTTATTTTATTATTTTTTTGGTGATAGCTTTACTGAGATACAATTCACATACCATAAAATTCACCAATTTAAAATATACAATTCAATAGTTCCTAGCATACTAACAGAGCTGTACAAACATCACCACAATCAATTTTAGAATGTTTTCATCACCCCATAAGGAAACCCTGTACCCTTTAGCTGTCACCTCCCAAACCTTTCCCCTTTCTCCCTAGCCCTAGACAACTACTAATCTACTTTCTGTCTCCATAAATTTACCTATTCTGGACATTTCATATAAAGGAACCATACAATATGTGGTTTTTTTTGTGACTGGCTTCTTTCACCTATAATGTTTTCAAGGTTAATCCATGCTGTAACATGTCTCAGTACTTCATTATTATTTTTGGCTGAATAATATTCCACTGTAAGTATATACCACATTTTGTCTATCCATTCATCAAATGGTGGACATTTGGATTGTTTCCACCTTTTGGCTATTATGAACATTCATGTACAAGTTTTCGTGTGGACATATGTTTTCATTTCTCAAGGGTGAATACTTAGAATTGCTGGGTCAAGTGACAACTCTACATTTATCTTATCAAGGAACTGCCAGATTGTTTTCTGAAGCAGCTGTACCATTTTACCTTCCTACTTAGCTCCCTTTTTACAGGTAAGAAATTGAAGCCCAGAGGGATTAAGTAATTTGCCAAAGTTCATACAGCTGAGAAGCAGGGGAAGGGGTGGTGCATCCTGGTGATCCATCTCCAGCCCCCAGCCCCTGAGGACTATACCACACTGATGGAGTCAAGAGAAACTGTGAGTTAATTCTGCCTTCTCACCATGTCTGCTTCTTACCCCTTTTCATGAGGCCTCTCTCCAGATTTGAAATCCACAAATTAATGGAGATGAGAACAACAAAGAATCACAAAAGAGAAATAAAATTATTGCAAAAAATGTTTTAATGATGAAATATTTTATATTCTGAGATTCTTTTAGCTTAAAGACAGAGCAGGGCTTCCCTGGTGGCACAGAGGTTAGGAGTGTGCCTGCCAATGCAGGGGACACGGGTTCAAGCCCTGGTCCGGGAAGATCCCACATGTCACGGAGCAGCTGGGCCCGTGTGCCACAACTACTGAGCCCTCACGCCTAGAGCCCGTGCTCCCAACGGGAGAGGCCACCACAATGAGAAGCCCGCGCAGTGCAATGAAGAGTGGCCCCTACTCACTTCAACTAGAGAGGGCCCATGCGCAGCAATGAAGACCCAACACAGCCAAAAAAAAAAAAAAAAAAAAAGACAGGACAAAGGTGCACAGTGACAGCAGTCAGGTTCCTAAAAGGCCAACATGAGAGCTCATGTGTGAGCCATTCTTTACCTCCTTGAATTAGAGGGAATGGGATTTAATCTATAGAATGATAAGTAAGCATAAATAAAGGCTTCCTCATCATTATGAGATACTGAAACTCTGTAGGACCCCTTTAGGAACTCTCCAGGAATATTATTATCATGACTGAAATCAAGTCCTAGCTAGGAGACGGGAAGAGGGACAAAATGTCCAGCAGTCTGTGGCTCTAGGAATTTAGAGATTTTGTGCAAACATACGTGATATAATCTTTGGTCCACAAACTCAAAGTCCTTTAACCAGGACTAACTTACCCTGAATGGCAGACAGATATATAAAGGTGTCTTCATGCTCCAAGTTCTCCAAGAATATCTGGAACCACAGAACACAGCAGTGATATGATTCACAAACAGCAAGCAAGATTTAAGAGACCCTCAGAGCAGCCTCAAAAAAATAAATGCTTTTCCTCCTCTTTGGTGTAGCGAGATATCAGTCTGACTTTAGAATCTTGTAGGGAAAACAGTATATACGTTTGAAGTCCCATTATTATAATAGCTAAAAGAGGGTAGCGATTATAGGGGAGATACTTCTTGAAGTTGTTGAGTATACACCAAGAATAGGCATGGAGGGCCTCCCTGGTGGCGCAGTGGTTGAGAGTCCGCCTGCCGATGCAGGGGATACGGGTTCGTGCCCCGGTCTGGGAGGATCCCGTGTGCCGCGGAGCGGCTGGGCCCGTGAGCCATGGCCGCTGGGCCTGCGCGTCCGGAGCCTGTGCTCCGCGGCGGGGGAGGCCACAGCAGTGAGAGGCCCGCATACCGCAAAAAAAAAAAAAAAAAAAAAAAAAAAAAAAAAAAGAATAGGCATGGAAGCCAAATTCTGGAAGAACAATTTTCAACATTTTTTCCACTATAGCCCACAGCAGATAGCCTATTCTTAGATATGACATGACAGACTACAGGCCCTGATACACAGAGGCCAGGTTTGGGGTTATGTCCAATTAATGGCACACCTGCTATAATTTGATCCTTTTCTCTTGCACTCAGAAAGTGTATGGAAATGCAAGTGCAAGATGGAGATATAATTGGGATAACCTTGAATCTGTTCTAGTTTTTAAAATCTTTTGCAAATTTCAGCACTTCAACTGACATCAGTGACAAATTACTCTCAACACATCTCATAATTTAGGAACCCACCAGGGCACGTCAACCACAGTGGGTACTGCTTATCTAGAAGATATGACAGTTGACATGTTAGGATTAGGCCCTAACACAAGGGCCAGAGGAAGACAGTGGCCATATGCCCATGTCCCTCCTGCTTGGTATCTAGAAGAGGGGTGTGTGTCTTTCCATATATAGTGATGTGTCCTTTACAGGAACAGCAATTCTTGATATCAACTTGATACTGCTGGTCTCCACATCTGTGGCATGTTAGGGAGAGCCCAAGATTAGTTAAGTTGGGAAGATGGCCAGGTTGGAAGGGGTGGAAATCATGTATGGAGTAAGAGAAGCTTAATCCAGGGTAGTAGCCATGGGAATGAAGAGGAACGGATACATTTGAAAGACTTCTTGAAAAAAGAATTGACAGGACTTGATGACCAATTATGTACAGCAGATGAAAGTTAAGTTAGCTAAAGAAAACTCCAAAGATGTCCATAGCATTAACTATCTAAATAGGTGTGTGAAGGCATATTTTTAATGATTACTCAAAGGAGATATATAATTTGAGGTTTTCAGCAACATTTCAATGACAGCAAATCCTTGGCACATTTCTGTGCCTCAGTTTTCTCACGTATAAAATGAGGATAATGTTAGTATTTTGGTCGTTGCCAGGATTACAGATAAGGTCTGAAAGGCACAGGGCCTGGCTCAATAAACAGAAGTTATCATTACACTACTGGTTCTAATACTTCAGTGGCTAAAAAGAAATATTTTCAATCAGAATTATAGTTCTTAGTCTAATGGCTAGAGTATATGGAAAAGATAATAGTAATAACATAATAATGATACTACTAAACCTTTACTGGGTGCTCATTATGTGCTCGCCACTATAATTCATGCTTTACAGGGAGTATTTTATTTACATATTTATTTGTTTAGGCTGTGCGGTGCGGCTTGCGGGATCTCAGTTCCCTGATCAGAGACTGAACCCGGGTCCTGGCAATGAAAGCGCCACGTCCTAACCATTGGATGCCAGGGAATTCCCAAATTATTTTATTTTAAATCTTTCAACATAAAATGCATTACAATTATCCTCACTTTTCAGATGTAAAAATCGAGGCTCAGAAAGTTTAAGTGACTTTGTCCAAGAAAATGATCTGCGATTTGATCAGTCGTCTCTAGACCCTTGGCTCTTAACCTCTAACCCATACTGAAGTCAGGACAATTTCCACAAAAGGGAAAAGATCCCCAACTAAGCACATACAGTCTCCCACATAAATCCACGATATAAAGAACAGCCTTTTCACTGTGATGGAGGGAAAGTGGGGAGGGGACTCAGTTCTGTCCAAAGCCCCTCTGAAAGGGGCCCAGAAAAAACAGGTAGCTTATCTTGGCTGGTCACAGTGTTGAAAGTGGCCTTATCTACCAGAAAAGGAATTTGCTCTGAGAATTTGCTCAGGGTCTTCTTTCATTGGCTCAAACGTTACTAGTTTGTGAAGCCATGTCAAGATCTACTTCCTCCAGATTTCCACTCTCTCCTTCTCCTGACTGTCTACAGGGTTTCTTGCCTGTAAAAGTTCTGACACTCTGCTCATGTTCAATTGAGTCTCATGTGTATCTAAGTCTTTCCTGTGTCTGAGTCTTGCCTCCACAGAACAATTACAATTTCCCCAAGGGTGGCCTAGGACAGTGCTTGATACAAGTCAAGGCTCCTGGAAAGTGGGGTGGGGGGTGTGGGGGGTGTGGGGGGTGTGTGTGTGTGCGCGTGTGTGCGCGCGCGCGTGCGCACGCACGTGTGTGGTGTTCTACTCACCTTGAGAAGCTTCTCCTGCATCTCAAGGGCTTTTGGTTCTCTCTGCTCTATCCAGCGAGAAAGAGTTCTCAGGGCAGCAGCCCGTGTTGGAATTTGAGGATCATAAGCTGATAAAAGAGCTTCCTGGAGCTGTTCTGTGGTTATGCTTCCTGACTTCTGGTTTGTAGTGATGCTGGGCTCACGGACTTCCTGAGGAACGAGTGGAGCATTAGGTGTCAGGCTTGTTTGGTTGGATGTGCAATGGCTTCGCTGTTGTTCAAGGTGGTTATAAGACACATTGCTGTATTTTTCATGACTGGTTTGTTGCTGCTCTTCCTTTTTCCCTTCTGGATCCTTTTTGTTCAGGGTACTCTGGGCAGCCACACTGACAGCCTCAGTGGAAAAGGCTCCGTGGGTAGAGATGGTGATGCGGAGATCAACGGCGAGTTCTTGGATGACAGGGTCAGGGTATGTGTTGGAGACCTTCTCCAACAGAGGCAGCAATTGCTTCAGAATGGCAAATTCATTTGACTTCAACTACAAAATGAAATGAAAAATGCCAAATCCAAATTAACATAGCGGATGTTAATATGACCTAAGCACAAGGCAACAGATCCTGAGAAAAAGGAGTAGGAACGAGACCTTGTTCCTGGTGTAATCAGCATATAGCCTGAGTCTGGTACTCTAATACTATGGTCGAATAATTACAGCTAACATTTATTGAATACTTACCTTGTGCAGGTACTTTTCTAAGTTAAAAAAATATATATCCGTAATGCAAATTATTACTCTTTTTTTCCCCTCCCCACTCCCCCGCATATTATTAGTCTTAATTTTTACAATCTGATGGGCAAAACATGGCTGCTTATTATTTTAATTTGCATTAACCAGACTAACAGTGCTGTTAAGCATCCTTCCATGTTTATTAACTGTCTGCATTTCTTCTTCTGTGAATAGCCTGTTTTCATCCTTTGTACCCACTTACATCTTAGACTGTTTGTCTCTTACAGCTCTTCTTACCATAACATATTTTAATACCCAGTCGTATGGTGAAATTCTTTTATATTTTGATTTTTATTGTATTACTGTATTTTTAAATTTCATGTCCCTTTTGCCATAAAAAGATGAGTTCATATTAGCAAAGTACTTAGTGCCTGATACACAGTAAGTGCTATGTGTATGTTTTAAAAATAAAGACAATAAACAAAAAATACACATACATATTCATGGCCTTATGATATAGTTACTATTATTATTTATTTATTTATTTATTTACTTATTTTGCGGTACACGGGCCTCTCACTGTTGCAGCCTCTCCTGTTGCGGAGCACAGGCTCCGGATGCGCAGGCTCAGTGGCCATGGCTCACGGGCCTAGCCATTCCGCGGCATGTGGGATCTTCCCGGACCGGGGCATGAACCCGTGTCCCCTGCATCGGCAGGCGGACTCTCAACCACTGCGCCACCAGAGAAGCCCATTACTATTATTATTTATATTTTAAATGGGGTGGGGGAGGGACTTCCGTGGTGGCGCAGTGGTTAAGAATCTGCCTGCCAATGCAGGGGACATGGGTTCGATTCCTGGTCCAGGAAGATCCCACATGCCGCGGAGCAACTAAGCCCATGCTTCACAACTAATGAGCCTGTGCTCTAGGGCCCGCGAGCCACAACTGCTGAGCCCACACACCACAACTACTGAAGCCCACATGCCTAGAGCCCGTGCTCTGCAACAAGAGAAGCTACTGCCATGAGAAGCCCGTGTACTGCAACAAAGAGTAGACCCTGCTCTCTGCAACTAGAGAAAGCCCGTGGGCAGCAACGAAGACCCAACGCAGCCAAAAATAAATAAACAAGTAAACAAACAAATAAATAGAAAATGAAAAAAGAAGATAGGGCTTCAGTAGTTGTGGCACGTGGGCTCAGAAGTTGTGGCTCATGGGCTCTAGAGCGCAGGCTAAGTAGTTGTGGTACACGGGCTTAGTTGCTCCGTGGCATGTGGGATCTTCCCAGACCAGGGCTGGAACCCATGTCCCCTGCACTGGCAGGCAGATTCTTAACCACTGCGCCACCAGGGAAGCCCTCATTTCTTTTCTTTCATAATTGAGATTTTATTGGTTGTTTTGAGGATCAGTACACAGATACTTCAATTTGTACACAGTTCTCAACATACGTACCAAAAATCTAAACAATCATGTAGTTGTGATTCTTTTCTGAACAGTTATTCCAGTGACTTTCCAGCTTAAAATTTGGAGGCAAATTTTCCTTCACAGGATATCAAGTACCAATATCTTCAAATATTGATATGCTGTTACATCATAAGTCCCACTAATTCACAATTTAATATCATATACACTACATACTCAAATTGTCAATCATTCACAGCACATTAACAGTTACTAGAAGAACTGGACTACCACAACCAAAGATGTTACAGAGTGAACAAAGTTCTGCCTAGGAAAGCCAAGATCAAGGGGTGAATGGTTTGCTTTAGGAAGCAATTCTACCAAAAACAACATGGGAAGAGAAGTAATTTAAAGTGTTTAAGACATTAAATGCACAACTGACTCCAAACTGCCATATAGTATGCTTTGTATTATAGGATAGAAAAGCTACCCTCCATCTGTGGAATGTTAAGCTGACACCCAAGACAATCAAAGCCTCCCATATTCAATATCCCACTATTTTCTGGTTGTACCAAAAAATAAACAACCAGAAAATGATTTCACCTCTTAAAGAAAAGTATTTACACTTAAAAAATGGGATGAGGTGGGATTCCCTCCTTTTTATAAATGTTTTCTAGAGCTACTAAAAAACTTGCATTTACAAAATAGTTGATAAAAATATTCCTCTGGATTGTACAAGAAGGGAGACAGGGACCAATGACAGGACCAGGTGTCTGATATTAATCAGACAGCTTCTTTCTCTCCTGCTTCATCAGAAGCTGGGCTCTCCTCATTTTTAGTTTCTTCATTTTCTGCAGGTAAGTCTTCTTTAGTCTCTTGGTTAGCCACTTCAGCCTCTTTTGCCTTTGCTCCCCTTTTCCCTTTTGTTTGCACTTTTTTGTTCGAAGATTTATCCTTTCCTGCCGCCTTTTTTGGCTTCATTTCCACTTTTGCAGGAGTCGGTTTAGCTGACAACCTTGCCAATCTCCTCTTGGGCTCCTCCTTCGCTGCCCCCTCGGTGGAGCTGACCTTCCTCTTGGGCATCGTGACGGCGGGGCGGGCGCATGCCGGGTACATGCCAGGTGCCTGCAGGCCGCGGCGCACCTGAGAGCCTTCGCGAAGCTGGGCTGCCTGGCCGCTGCCTCTCCTCCCGCCGCCCCTTCTTTTTCATTTCTGTTACAATTTCTTCTTAAAAAGATACAGATAGACCAATGGCACAGAATAGAGAGCCCAGAGATAGACCTACACAAATATAGTCAACTAATTTTTTTTTTTTGAAGGATCTCAAAGGTTATTTAGAGGGAAGTCTCAGGACTTCCCTCGTGGTGCAGTGGTTAAGACTCTGTGCTCCCTATGCAGGGGGCCCAGTTTCCATCCCTGGTCTGGGAACTAGATCCCACATGCATGCTGCAACTAAGAGTTTGCATGCCACAACTAAGGAGCCTGTGAGCCACAACTAAGGAGCCCACCTCCTGTAACTAAGGAGCCTGCCTGCCGCAACTAAGACCCAGTGCAACCAAATAAATAAATAAATAAATAAATAAAACCTTTTAAAAAAAGGTTATTTAGTCTGATCTCACTGTTTACAGGCAACCCAGAAAGGGAAACTGTTTAGCTCCAGAAACTGAGAAATGGCAGAAATGGGCATGACCTCCTGACTTTCTTTCCACTGCTCTTTCTCCGACAGAGCTAATTTTCCTGATCCCAGACAAGGATGACATTTCTGTTGATGGTTGTTAGAGCAACCGGTGGACAAAGTTAATTATCCAAGGAAATATTCTTTATAGCAGGCTTTATTCTCCTCTCAGCAAATATTGTGCCCAAATGAGTGCTTTCAAGTTGATGGCCCTTGGCACCCTCTTGCCTTCTAATAATTGCCTTATAAATTAATTCCTTATAAATTGCCTTATGATGCACTGAGTGCCTGGGTAGACACCGAGCACTGTGCAGAACTTTTCAACAATGAGACGCAATGCCTAAAACTGCAAAGAAGGACGCTTCGGACTGGTCCCCAGGGGACCTGGATTCCAACTCCCTGATCCTTCCACTAACTCCCTGTGGCACCTTGACAGGGTATTTCCATCCTCTGAACCTCAGTTTTCAAATCTGCAAAATAAGGCTGAACTCCTTCCCAATTTTGGGTCTGTGAGATGAACTGGGATTCTGGAATGCCCACCTGACAAGAACAGGAAGTTGCACCCAGATTTATTTTCTTAACTCAGATGTCACTCCTAACTCAGACAGTCAACTGATCTTTGACAAAGGAGCAAAGGCAATACAATGGAGAAAAGACCAACTTTTCAGCAAATGGTGCTGGAACAATTGGACATTCACATGCAAAAAAAATGAATCTAGACACAGACCTTACACTATCACAAAAATTGACTCAAAATGGATCACAGACCTAAATGTAAAATGCAAGATTATAAAATTCCTGCAAGATAACATAAGACAGAAAATTTAGATGACCTCAGGTATGGTGATAGCTTTTTTAGGTGAAATACTGAAAAAATCCATGAAAGAAATAATTGATAAGCTGGACTTCATTAAAATTAAAAACTTCTGCTCCGCAAAAGACAATGTCAAGAGAAAGCGATGACAAGCCACAGACTAGGAGAAAGTATCTGCAAAAGACACGTTTGATTATGGACAATTATCTAAAATATACAAAGAATTCCTGGGACTTCCCTGGTGGCACAGCGGTTAAGAATCCACCTGCCAATGCAGGGGACATGGGTTCGATCCCTGGTCTGGGAAGATCCCACATGCCACAGAGCAACTGAGCCCGTGCGCCACAACTACTGAGCCTGCACTCTAGAGCCCGTGAGCCACAACTATTGAGCCCACGTGCCACAACTACTGAAGCCTGCACACCTGAGCCCATGCTCTGCAACAAGAGAAGCCCCTGCAATGAGAAGCCCACACACTGCAACGAAGAGTAGTCCCCGCTCGCCACAACTAGAAAAGATCAGTGGTTGCCAGAGGTTAGGGGGAGGGAGGGATGAATAGGCAGAGGATTTTGGGGTTAGTGCAACTATTAGGTACAGCACTATAATGGTGGATACCTGTCACTATACATTTGCCAAAACCCATAGTGCATAAGGAGCCTGCCTGGTGGCGCAGTGCTTGAGAATCTGCCTGCTGATGCAGGGGACATGGGTTTGAGCCCTGGTCTGGGAAGATCCCACATGCTGCAGAGCAACTAAGCCTGCGAGCCACAGCTACTGAGCCCACGTACCACAGCTACTGAAGCCCGAGCACCTAGAGCCCACGGTCCGTGACAAGAGGAGCCACCACAATGAGAAGCCCGCGCACTGCAACAAAGAGTAGCCCACCCTCGCCGCAACCAGAGAAAGCCTGTGCGCAGCAATGAAGACCCAATGCAGCCAAAAATAAATAAATTAAAAAACAAAACAAAACAGGGGCTTCCCTGGCAGCACAGTGGTTGAGAGTCTGCCTGCCGATGCAGGGGACACGGGTTCGTGCCCCGGTCTGGGAGGATCCCACACGCCGCGGAGCGGCTGGGCCCATGAGCCATGGCCGCTGGGCCTGCGCATCCGGAGCCTCTGCAACGGGAGAGGCCACAGCAGTGAGAGGCCCGCGTACCGCAAAAACAAAAACAAAAACAAACAACACCTGGGTGTTGGACCAGCTGGGTGGTGGGAGAGAGTGTGTCTTCGCAGGGAAGCAGAGGAGAACTTGGGTGACAGCCAGAGGAGGGCATGTGTACACTGAAAAAGCCCCACGTGAGACTTTACAAAGCTTCCCCGTGGGGGTATACACACCCTCATTCTGCCTTACCCTGCTGCAATGAGAATCACTATTTTGGAAGAATCCAAGAGTCTCTTCCAGCAATAAAATGCTAACCTAAAAATTCCTAATTCTGAAAAACATTTACATTTATTTTGTGTTCTCATTTCTGTATATCACCTATGTTTCTTCAGATATTTAGTTGAGCAGCTTATATGTCTGGGTCCTTATATACAATGTCATTGAATTTATTTTACAAGTGGTACTTTTACTTTTGTTTGAAGTCAGCACATAGTATGCTCTGTTTTATAATGTGCCATACATAAAGATACAAGATATAGAAATATAAATCTTTTTTTTAAATTAAGAATTCATCAGATTAATCACAACCACTAGAAGGTAAACTCCATGAGGGAAAAGAGACACTTGATAAATAGTTCTTGAATGAGTTCATTCTATGATACTCTCAGAAAAAGTGGCATGAGATCTCAAGGTTTGTGTTCAAAGTCCCAGCCCCAACAAAATCAGGTCTGTTCCACGCAGCAGTGCTTCAGAGGACACTATGGGCCCTGGAACATCATGCAGAAACTGCTTCCTGAGGGGACAGGCAAGTTACCACCATCATACTTTTACTGGTAACCAATCCTGACATTTAGAAAATAAGTTTGGAAATATGGTTGTCTAGTTAGCAGTCTTAAACCTACACTTTCTCCAAATCAACTCCTCTTCCTAGACACTATGTTCTAATAATCATCTTAGTTACATAAATTAGAAAGGAAAGAAAGAAGCGTTCAAACTCTGTTAGATCCTGTTTCATTAGTTAAAACAATGAATCCTAATCAGGGATAGGTATTGAATACAATGTAATCTTCTAGACTCTGAAGCAACAACCTAGCCAATGATCATCTGAAAACATAATTCAGAATTGTGACTTTTTTTTAATACAAAGACAGAAAACCTAGCATTACTATAGAAGCCACTTATAAATCCTTGAATCAAATGGAAAAAAAATTAATAGATCTAGGGCAAAAGTATAGGAGTGACGTGTTTATGTTCACTTTAAGCGCAAAGTCAGAGGAATCAAGATATAATCAGTGAGTCAGGATGGCTCATGGAAGGGCAGGGACAGGTAAAGGATGTACATTTGCATCAGTCAGGTGAGTCTCTGTTAGAATATGACTAATTTACATAGCCAGCCCCAAAACAATGGGCTTCTCAAATAGGAAATGGAGATTTCTGTGTTCTATTTTCCATTTGGGATATGGTTTGAATTTCTAAGTGTTAAATAAGAAAAAAGAAAAGCAGGGCTTCCCTGGTGGCGCAGTGGTTAAGAGTCTGCCTGCCGATGCAGGGGACACGGGTTCATGCCCCAGTCCAGGAGGATCCCGTGTGCCGTGGAGCAGCTGGGCCCGTGAGCCATGGCTGCTGAGCCTGTGCGTCCGGAGCCTGTGCTCCGCGATGGGAGAGGCCACAGCAGTGAGAGGCCCACGTACCTCAAAAACAAAACAAAAACAAAACACAAATCAATCAGTTCAACTAAATCCAATAACAGTACAACTTAAGAAAAACTATTCCATTGGGGAACTTATCCTTGACAGTTCTAAGAGCAGGACTATAATATGACTCTAGCAACTGAACCAACAATGTTTTTTTCAAACTACATGGGAAATATAAAATTAGGAGTGCTAAGTAAATCTACCAGGAAATGGGTTTCACATTAACAACAGGCCCCAATAAAATTTCTTTTCTTCTTAAGGACAGGCTAGAGAGAGTCAAATTCTAATATACCAAGCATCAGTATCAGAGTTTAATCTTCAAACTCAAAAATCCATTCCCAGAGGGTTTCCCTACTCATTGCTAAGAGTTATGTCCAGTTTGACTTCAGGTCAGATTTCATAATACTTGCACTAAACCTATTCTGCTTTCTTGCAGTCTTCTAACCTAATGTGCTATGTCACACACACATATGTGCCTACCTTTCCACCTTATTCTGACCCCTGGTCTCTACAACTCAGCTACTCAGGCCTTCTATCAGTGTCTTAAGTATACCAAGCTCTTTCCTGCTTCCCAGCCCTCGTACATGATGTTTCTTTAATTGGGAGAGTTTCCTCCATCTGCACTGTACACACTCCCAAACTCCTATGCAATAAGTCTTAGCTTAGACTTATATGTGTATCCTCAGTGGAAACCTTCCCAGCCTAGGTTAGATGTTATGTTCTCTTGGTACCCTCCACTTCTCGTTTGAGGTACTTCATTCAATTCTAAGTATATTTTTTGAAATAGTTATTTAATGTCTGACTCCCTCACTGGCTTTGAGTTTCATGAGGGTAGGGACCATGTCTATTTGTCCACTGCTCTATTCCCAGCACCTTAGATCAGTATCTGGCATATAACAAGTAGGCAATAAATATGTTTTGAGTGAACAAATTTAAAAATTATAAATTATATAAAAGATACATGCACTAGAAACAAAGCTTTAACATGCTACATGATATGAGTTGAACAATGGACCCTGTGCTAAAATGGAACTATTCAAAACATGGAATCCTAAGCAACCAGCAGGTTACAAAGGTTCTCCCCTGACTACAGCAGTAGGGACAAGGGCTGAGCTTTGGAGAGCCACTACAGTGAGGGCCAGAGAATCTAGCGTTCACCACAGATGCAAAACACTGTGCCAGGTATTTCCAAATCCAGCTCGTGCCAGGTCAGAAAGGGCCCTACCTTACTGATGGGGAAGTCTACCCAGGTAACAAGGTGGAAGTGTTACAGTTTTCTTGTCCTCCACTTTGGAGAGAATTCTTATTAACAACCTGACTTGTTTACCCTGGTTCTCCTGTGTGCAATATCCATTCTGATTTCTCACAAGGGTATGAAAGGGAAGCAACAGATTTTTCTCTTCTCTCCTCCCTCCTTTCAAGTTTGGTTCACATCTGCAACTCACCTGAATGGCTCCTCCCAGCATGACAGCCACCAGCCCCATGGACATGCTCAGTGTCTGTGATTCCACAGTGCTCTCTGCCTGGTGAGCCAAGCTTGCACATGCTCGCTGCAGGGTTGCTGCTACAAAGTCCACAACCTACCACAGAGATGGAATTGAGAATCAGCGAGGAGTAAGGAAAAAAAATCTCAAAATTCTCTTTACATCTTACGTCTACCTCCTCATCTTTTCCCTCATCAACATCACGATAGCAAGAAGCTTCAACAACAACTGCTACCATGTAGCAGGCGTGGTGCTCAGTGTTTTACATGCACAAGCTCACTTAGGTCTCATATCAACTTTAGGATGTACTCTTGTCCTCATTTTCAGATGAAGAATCTTAGACTTAAAGAGGCAATCTGGGGCCTCCCTGGTGGCGCAGTGGTTGAGAGTCCGCCTGCCGATGCAGGGGATACGGGTTCGTGCCCCGGTCTGGGAGGATCCCATATGCCGCGGAGCGGCTGGGCCCGTGAGCCATGGCCGCTAGGCCTGCGCGTCCGGAGCCTGTGCTCCGCAACGGGAGAGGCCACAACAGTGAGAGGCCCGCATACCACAAAAAGAAAAAAAAAAAAAAAAAAAGAGGCGATCTGTTCAAGGCCATACAGTCAATAAATGAGAAAGCCCATTTATACTTTCTCACATCTTTTAATACACCAATCCACCTTCCTTTACTTTTCATGAATTTTGCCAGGAAATTAAAATGAAAAATCATTTGTTACTTTCTGACCATCTTAGAGTATCCTAGATCTGCTTTCCTAATAAGGATTCCTCTTCAATGATTCCTTCCCCCTGTTTTGACAGTCTAGTTCTAGTAAGCAAAGAAAGGGGGAAGAGGCATTAATTTTATTTAGAATTCAGTGTCCTCAAACAATCTACACAAACGATCCAGAGTCATTTTTTAAAGTATCCAATAGTTTTAAAGGATTAAGATTATTCCTATATAAGATTTTACATAGCATTTGGCTAACAACTAAGCCTTAAATGGAATTAATTTGGTCGGCATCATTTTAACTGGGCTTGGATTAATCATCTTAAGTAGAAACACATTTGAATAAAAGACAGCCTACACATACCCATAAATGCACACGCACACATGTGCACGTGCACACACTCACATGCACATTTAGGATTAATGGCTCAAAAGGGAAAAATCATTTTGAAAATGGGATGGCTGAGATAGGTCATAATAAGCCTCTAAATACCATGCAAGCTTGCATGTTTAACTTTCTGGGCAAATCACACACTATGCTAGAATCTTTATTGCAGGCTTAAAGTCAGGAGAATGGCTTGTTAACACTTGTCTTTTGGAGCAAGGCAGGAAACTAGAAAGGTTATTAAAAGTTCCACTTACTGTAATGAACCATGCTGGTTATGGCAATTTTCACCACCCTCTCTAGCCTAAGAATTTATTGATTACTAGCAGTTAAGGACATTGGCTTTTCCCAGAGAAACTGGTGGATCTACCATCTTGGGCCACCTATTTTGCCTCCAAAGAGTTTTCTAAAGCACTCCTTGATTATAGGAAGCTTCTATTTCACACAAATATACTGTTAAATTGCTGGAACAGAACACTATCTAGCCTTCTAACTTTTTCTAAATTCCACTTATCTATCTATTTAATATTGCTAAACAAGTAGTATGATCTTGTTTTTGTTAAGAAACTTTCAGTTTGTATGTAAAATAAAAAACCTGGGGGCTGTTAACTGGTGTTGACAGCCAGCTGTTATTGTCATTTATGAAGTACCCTTTCCCCCAAACCTTGTAACAACTAAACCACTATACCCCTTTGGACAACAGCTCCTCCCCTACTATTCATTTCCTGTGATTTTTATGGGGCTGCCAGCCACAAGGATAGGTATGTGACTGATGCCTACTCTAGAATTTATGTATATTGAGGAGACAATGGGAGACACTTTTACTTTTTACTTAAAAGTTTTTATAAAGCTACATAATTCTAAAAGCCAAATATTCCTGACAGTTTATAATGAAAAATGGCAGTGCCCTACCCCATTTCTCCCCACCTGATTCTGACTCTAGAGGCAACCAGTTTTAATTATTTAGCTATTTAATTTAGTGATAACATTCAGCAGTTACTATTTACCAGGTACTGCTCTGAACACATTACAGGTATTTACTCATTTAACCGTCACAATAATCCTATGGGGATGTGCAAACCTGCTGCCAACATTCTGGCAAGTGAGTGCAAGGGAGCTGAGGCCTTACTGCTGAGTCTGCAGGCATCGACTTAATCCTCCCGTGCTGCAGTGTGCTACTATCACTCAAGTTCAGAGTATTTGGGTTCAACCTCTCTCAAGAATAAACCTCCAGTCTTCTGCTGCGGAGGGGAGGTAGTTGTACAAAGTTAAGGAAGGAGTCAAAGGGTTTACTGACTCTTGTGGAGCCTTTCAAGCTGGTTTTTTTTTTTTTTTTTTTAAAGAAGATGTTGGGGGTAGGAGTTTATTAATTTATTTTATTTATTTTTGCTGTGTTGGGTCTTTGTTTCTGTGCGAGGGCTTTCTCTAGTTGTGGCAAGCAGGGGCCACTCTTCATCGCAGTGCATGGGCCTCTCACTATCGTGGCCTCTCGTTGCGGAACACAGGCTCCAAACGTGCAGGCTCAGTAGTTGTGGCTCACGGGCCCAGTTGCTCCACGGCATGTGGGATCTTCCCAGACCAGGGCTCGAACCCGTGTCCCCTGCATTGGCAGGCAGATTCTCAACCACTGCGCCGCCAGGGAAGCCCTCAAGCTGGTTTAAGCTCTAAATTCAGCTCCATCTTTAGAGCTTATCTGGTGCCCCCAGTCCTTCTAGGGTTCTGCAAGGAGAAGTGACCTGCTTCTTTTTCTTCATTTCAAAAAAATTTTAACACCTCTATTGAGGCATAGTGCTTTGCTTCCTGACTTCTTCCATGCAGGCATTTAGCTTTCCATTTTCTGATGCTGCTGAATCAGCTACTATTTTCCAGTTTCCAAATATTGTTATTCTCTTCTCTAATGTGTCTCCACTCCTGCTCTGTTGGTCCTTGTGGTTTCCAGAGGGAACAGATAAACACTTTTGTTCAACATACCATCTTTAATCAGAAGTCCCTACTTTTTAATTCCTGGTATTTTTTTTTTTATTTTTTATTTTATTTTTTTGCGGTACGCGGGCCTCCCACTGCCCCGGCCCCTCCCAGACCGGGGTACGAACCCGCGCCGCCTGCATCGGCAGGCGGACTCCCAACCACTGCGCCACCAGGGAAGCCCTCAGAAGTCCCTACTTTTTAAAAATTTGTACTTCTGTGTTGCTTAAATGTTTTTACAATGAGCACGTGTTTCTTATGTTAAAAAATTTTATCATATGAAAAAGACCACAGCACGTAGAACCCCTTCTATTCTGCCAATTACCGTGATCCAGTTACAGAAGGGTGCAGACTGTGGCAGTTTCCTGAAAGACCAGGAAGAAGGGAATCCTGCTCATTCCACTCCATATACACTGGCGCCCTTGCTGATCCCTCCACACTCCAGGCATGCTCCCTCTCATCTGGAACACTCTTCCCCTAAGTATCTCAATAGCTCACTCCTTCCCTGCTTCAGATCTTTGCTCAAAAGTCACTTTCTCGGTGAGGTTCTCCATGACCACCCTATTTACCTTATCACACTCCCTTTATCATCCCCTTTCCTTGCTGGATTTTTCTCTCTGGTACTTATCACCGTCTAACGCCCTGTGTGTTTTTGCCTACTTGTTTACCGTCTCTCTCTCCCTCTATGTAAATGTAAGCTCCACGAGAGCACAGATATGTGTCTGTTTTGTTCACTGCCGTGTCTCTGATACCCAGAAGAGTATGTAGCACATAGTAGGCTCTCATTACATATTTGCGGAATGAAAGAACTCGGGAATTGGAACAGGGCTCTGTATCAGTACAGACCGTTGCACACCTCATTCCTCTCTGCATCATCTCACATACTAACATGCCATCTGCCAACACACCTTATTGAATTTTTAATCTTTCACCCATGAATACTTCTATATGCATGTCTAACAAAGAAGATTTGTTTTTTATATAACTACCATACCATGACTACACTCAATAAAAATTCCTTATATCTTCTAATACCTGGTCCATGACTGTCGCAAAAATATCTTCATACAATTGGCTTGTTTGAATCAAGATCCACACACTGCATTTCGTTGATATGACTCAAGTCCCCAACAGTCCCGCTCCTCTTTAATGCCATTTATTTGATGAAGAAGCTGGGTCATTTGTCCTATGGAATTTCCCACATTATGGATTTGGCTAATTGTTTCCTCATGGCACTTAATTTGCTCCTCTACCCTGAGTTTCCTTGATCAGATTTAGGTTCACATTTTTGGGGGTTTGTTTTGTATTGTTTGGAGGTTTTGAGGGGAAGAACCCTTCCCAGGTGGTATGGCATACTTCCTATGGCATTACATGAGGAGGCACATAATAATGTCTGCTTCTCATGGTGATGTTAAGATTAACTGGTCCAAAATTTAAAAAAATTAAAAAATAAATAAAAAAAGATTAATTGGTCCAGGCTGAAATATTCAGGTTGACATTACTGATATTGGCATTAACCCTGAAATCCACCAAAAGTAAAATGTATAGACAGATGGAAACATAGATAAATATGTGATAAAGCATGTATAATAAAATGTTAATTGTAGAAACTAGGTAGTGGGTATACAGGTACTCACTATAAAATTCTTTCAAATATGAAAGTTTTTGTAATAAAATGCTGGGAGAAGAAAGGAACAGTTGGTTTGGGTGCCAAATGGCCTAATACATTCATTATAAGGTACCCCTAATGGTTTTAGCAACATTGATGATTGTTACCTAGATCCATTTTGTTATCAGGGGATTACAAAATATAATTTTCTAGTTCTCTTTTTGAGTTTTTCAGCTCTGGTTCTTATACAAAGAAAAAATTTTCTGCGTTGACTAGTTACACGGGAAGGATAAATGCTTTACTCATTCCCTTCATTTATCAATTTACAAAATAGTGAACTGATGCCTCAGCAACCTCTAACATGTCCTACAAGAGATTTTGGGGGGGGGGGCCTTGACGTGTTTTAATCCACTGCAGGTATTATTCTTTGTAATGCTCAAATTGTCCTACCTGTGGTCAACAGGAGCTCCTCCAAGTTGGCTCCTGAATGCCACTGACATGAGCCCGTTAACCTCGGATTGCTTCAAGATGCCCTGAGGCTTACAGTACAATTCCTGCCCTAGACCCGAATGAACCTTTAATCCAATAAGTTTTGCATTCTTTTGGTAGGAGATGGTATTTAGAAATTATAATCTGGTACTGGGGACAGTTATTGCTACTGGATTGTCATTGCTTCTTGGCATTGACAGTGGACTGAGCTAGAAAATACCTGCTTTTTAAAAAGAGAAAAATAAATTATGAGTTCATATAAACACTTCCAGTTAGAACTTAATATTATAGGGGTTTTACTCAAGTTCTTTAATTTTATGTTTATAACTCTTTCTTATGCTGAAAATCTTGTTTCCTAATTATGTTAACAAAACTATTTATAACTTATTTATTACTTATAACATGTCCATACACGTGTGTATTTCAAAATAATATACCAAAATTATCACTAGCAGTAAGACTACCAAATGCAGTTCAATTTTTTGTGTGTGTTTCTTTTTGTCCTGATATGTTTTAACCTCAGCTGTCGATAATTTAATGGGACAAATCACTTTTGTATCAGCCTAACACCACTGTTCCTTAATTAGGAGTAAAAGAAGATAAGTGGGAAGGCTTAAGTCATTATCAGTTTTTAGACCATCTTCCTTTCCAACTAGCATCCTGAGACAAAAACATAAAGTCTGGATGAAAAAGTCTTTAGGGAACTGATATAATAAACACAGGAGAAACAAATCACCCTACTAAATAATACGGGGTCAGTGAACTGAAGGAATAAGAGGCCAGGAAAGAAATAATGAGCATAATTCTCATTAAACAGGCACGATAAGTCAGAGCTGACAGGCAGCTGCAAATTTTCTCAGCAGGAGCTGTAGTGAAATGCTGCTTAGCAACACCGGAAGGCAGATGACAATGACGATGATACAAAGAGCTGGAGAGTCAGATCTAAGCGTGACAATCATAGCATCTTACAATTGACTATTCACCAACCGAGCAACAACTAACTGTGGTAAAGTGGTAAAATATGATGACTACACTGCCTATGCTTTAATACTTTTATTTCCTATTTTTTAAAAAAGCTGGTAAAAATAATGTCTGAGTCATTAAATTCAGGCACTGATTCACATAATTACTCTACTCTGAAAGCATTAAAAAAAAAAAAAATCTGGGGGCCAGCGTGAGCGCCCTGCAGCGCCTGGTGGAGCAGCTCAAGCTGGAGGCCTGCGTGGAGAGGATCAAGGCCTCTCAGGCGGCTGCAGAGCTTCAACAGTAGTGCATGCAGAATGCCTGCAAGGAAGTCCTGCTGGTAGGTGTTCCAGCCAGAAGCAACCTCTTTCGGGAGCCCAGATCCTGTGCTTTACTCTGAAGACTGTAGGGAAGAAGTCCGCTGAGAAATGCTTTCAAGCACCAAGTGATGAATGACCGCCTCCAAATCTCAAGAACACACTTCTCCAGCCAAATGACTTTTAGATATTTCACAGGACCTTTCCTGTGGCCTGGTCCTTTAGCCAAAATTCTACAGAAATTTATGAGTTTCTACTCAAGGAAACTGGGTGAAGGAGTAGATTTTAAATAATAATGGCCTGGTTCTTTGCTGAAGTGCTTTATACTTATACAAAAACCTTACCACCAAATATACCAAAATACACCTCTTTCATTAAGTGAATTACTAGTGTTTCTATACCTGGAATGTTACATATGCTTTATTTACTAGATGTTTACATTTTGGGAAGGAAAACAGTATTGTTTGTTAAAAAAAAAATTAAATATTTGTAATTTGTTGTTCCCAACTAAGATTTTTATACCATAACAAAATTTGATCTTTTCTCATGAATTTATAATTTCTAAATGAAGCCAAGCAAGTATAAAATTGGGGGAAGAATGGGCTGTATTAATGAAATGATATCTTGATTTTTTTAAATAAGAAGATTGTTTTATTTTTAACACTAAACATGGGAGCTGTTTCTTAGCAAACTTGTTTGAAAGGACTAATGTTGTATTGTGTATTAGATTGCCCCATCCTGTATATGAAGCAGATTTGATCTTTGTCATCTTAAGTTCCTCTACTTTATAATGGTGGTTTTACTTTAAAAAAATACTAAATTATATCATGTCTTTAAAACAATGTTTAAATGTGATCTACAGGGCTTCCCTGGTGGCGCAGTGGTTGAGAGCCCACCTGCCAATGCAGGGGACACAGGTTCGTGCCCCGGTCCGGGAAGATCCCACATGCCGCGGAGCGGCGGCCCGTGAGCCATGGCCACTGAGCCTGGGCGTCCGGAGCCTGTGCTCCGCAACGGGAGAGGCCACAACAGTGAGAGGCCCGCATACTGCAAAAAAAATAAAAGAATAAAATAAAATAAATGTGATCTACAGAATATTACAAATGATTTTTTTAAAAAGTGATGTGAAAATATTAAAACCTAAATGAATACTCAATGTCATAAGTGTTTTACTTTAATTTGGGACACTTAAAAGAATACTTTATTTGTGCTTGTTATAACCTTTGAAGAGCTTGGAAATAAAATTTCTGCTAATGACAGCAAAAAAAAAAAAAATCTGAAAACTTCACAGGCAAAACAAAACAAAACAAACACTCAAAAACGACTTCACAGGCTGTTGTGGAGATAAGCTGTGAGTTAGAGGACCTATACAATTCAAGGTGATCTTATCATTAGTGTTTTTTTTCAAATTTGAGTTTTAATCACTCTCAACTTTTAATGCACATTAGAATCATCCATGGAGCTTAAAAAAATACATATGCCCAGGCTCTAATGCAGCCATGCTGAATCAGAATCTCTAAAAGTGGGCTAGGCATCAGTATTAGGAAAAAGATCCCAGACAATTTTATTTGCACCAAAAGTTGAAAACCACTGTGATATATAAATATTTTAAATAATTCTCAGTTTCATGTGCATAAGAATCACCTCAGGGGCTTCCCTGGTGGCGCAGTGGTTGAGAGTCCGCCTGCCGATGCAGGGGACATGAGTTCGTGCCCCAGTCCAGGAAGATCCCACATGCCGCGGAGCGGCTGGGCCCGTGAGCCATGGCCGCTGAGCCTGCGCGTCCAGAGCCTGTGCTCCTCAACGGGAGAGGCCACAACAGTGAGAGGCCCGCGTGCCGAAAAAAAAAAAAAAAAAAAAAAAAAAGAATCACCTCAGGAGCTTGTTAAACATGCTGATTCCCAGGACCTATGAAAGTACTGATTCTCTTAGCCTGGTGTGGGCTCAGTAATTTACGTTTAACCTGAATTCCAGGTAACACTGATGCAGGTGTCATCAAACCACACTCTGAGTAAACATTTCTTTGAACATTTTGGGGAAAGAATGAAAGAAACTGAAATAGACAAACACCACCAGGCTGGGAACCGGCATGTGGCCGTCACTGACCTGAGTGATGTTTGTGAATATCTGCTCAGACATTCTCTCACACAGAACAGCCGTAAGCTGGAGGACCAGCAGCTTCCGCTCCTGACCTTCCACAAGAAGAGTCTGGTGCTGCTCTAATTCCAAGAGGCTTTTGCTGGAGAAGGGCTTTGTTTTTAACTCTGCTTCATTTTCCTCAGCCATGTGAGTCAACTCCTATCAGTGTGGGAGAAAAGAAAAACAGAAGAAAAATCCTGTACAACTAAGGATTTCAAAAACAGCTAGAAAACTCTGTTTGAAATGTGTATATAGAGAACCAGTCTGTTTTCATTACAGCATTATGTACAATAGCCAAAAACTGGAAACAACTTAAAAGTACAGCAATAAGCATAAATTGTGATGTATTTATTATATTGCAGAAGGTGAGATAAATGAACTAGATCTATATGGATATCAATACAGAGGGATCTCAAAAACACGGTCAAATGGAAGATGTAAGTTGCAGAATAATACATATATCATGATACCAGGTATACGAAAATTTTAAACTTCATAATAAAAAACATACATACACACAAAGAACTAATTTGACAGACTACTTACTTTATCACTATTTTTATGATCTCTACCACTAGCTTCCCTTGAAGTGAGGTCACATAACATTTCCAAACCTTTTTTAGAGACTATTACATGCTTTCAGTACCACACCTCTTTTTCCCTAAGATATTTAGAACTTCTACTAATAGATAATTCATTACTGTGGGTTTTGTAAGCTTTTCCCTAGCTTTCACACTGTAAATTTCCTTGGGAAAGGAAAACCTTAGGTTCCTTAAGAATTAATGCTTTACCTTAGTAACTGACAGTTTAGAGCAGTGGTCCTCAACTGTTTCTGGGCAATTTTGCTCCCCAGGGGGCACATAGCAATATCTAGGGACATTTTTGGTTGTCAAAATTGGGAGCTGACACAGACATCTAGTGAGTAGAGGTCAGGGATGCTGCTAAACTTCCTACAATGGACAGGAAGCCCCCACCCCAAGAAAAAATTATCCAGGCCAACACGTCAATAGTACAAAGGCAGAAAAACCTTGGTTTAGAGCAAAGCCGTTTGACTTTTTGTTTTTTAAACAAATTTTAAAGAAATTATCCAATTAAGAGGGTATTTTCTTGGAATGTTATTTACAGTGAATGGCTGGGCAGGGGGGATGAATGTGAACATGGGAGGTGAGAAACATCGAAAAAGTATCACCCACTTCAATTCTAGGAACGTTAGCCGTGATTCCCTCCTTGCATTCTCCCACACCCACACCAACCTTAAACTCCACAGACATTCTCTTAGAGTTGACACTTTATTTAGGGAAAATGCTAAAGAAGGCAGAGATGGACAGGGAATCAGAGATACCGGCTTATGGTCGCTAGCAGTACAAACAAGGAGTAACAGTATGGGGCATAGGTTACTGTCGGAGATTAGGGCAAAAGGAAGCACAACCACCAGGCTAAGAAACAAACCCGGAAAAGGTTTCAAGTGGCTACAAAATGAAATGAGAGAGGCAGAACTGCTACATCTCCTTTGCAAATACCTGACAAAACAATAGTCAGAAAGGATAAGGGATTACTCTATAGCTGTAAAACCTACTATTAACTTCAAAAGAGTTCTTACTGTCAACAAAGAGCAAAGATTAACCCTTTAATAGATCAACAGCTCTGCTTTGGTCATCTCTAAAATTTCAGTGCAGATTATCTTGGAAAGTAGTTCAATCATATGTGTACTGCTGAAGGTAAATTTCTTTTTGACCAAAAGGCTACTAAAAAATAAATTACCCTTATGTCCTCTATTTCTCCTAAATTAAGACCTAATTTTAGGACCTAAAATTATGACTGCCTTGAAAATTCAAAGGGGCTCCTGGTACTACCCTAGAATAAAGCTCATCATGAACTATACTTAGTTCTTACCTTCAAGCAGAAGATGAAGAAGTCACCTGCCAAACCACATTCCTGGCAGTGGGACAGCAAGTCCCCAAGGTGCTCTACCTGGCACTGCTCTGAGGACACCTTCTGGTATAGGGCTTCATCTTCATCTTCATCACTGCAATGCAGGGTAAGATTTATCACCCAGAGAAACTATTTTTTTGGAAACCCCATTAGTAATCTTCTAAAGTAACATGTTATTTCCATACAGTAAATCATTATAAAGAGCTAAAAAATTTGTTTAAATTATTTTCCTGTTTCTCCATGCTGAAAAGGTATTTATTCTCAGAAGCTAGGCTATCATGTCCTACATAGTCATTTGCTCAAATGGGGAAGATTCATTTTAAGATGGATGTTGAAGAATTACTATTATTTCAATAAGTTGCAAAAGCAAGGAGGAATTAAAGTATAGCTTTATGCAGATATTCTAGTTCCTGAAGAAAAGAAGAGAAAGAGAAGGCTGAAAAGCAAGGGCAGATCACAGAGAGCCTTGGATGCCATTCAAAGGAACTTGGACCTTTTTTCAACGAGCCACTAAGGGTTATGGGCAGTGGAAAAAGACATGATCTTCATAGGAAGAGATTCAGTCAATCTCAGTGAACCAATTGTTGAGTTATGAAAATGCATAAAGGCGCAGAAAACTGAGGAGGCCAAATTTCCAAGTAATAAAATGTGACTAAGTTATCAAAAACAGTGCCATGATTTCTGCAAAAAGTTTCAAGAAAATTCTCATGAGGTACTAAGGCTTCTAGCTTTCATTCATCGGATAAGTGTAAAAGCCAATATATAGCATTCTTATACTGTATCATGTAAATAAATACAAAGGTACAGAAGATACACTAGAAAACAAAACACTAAAATGTAAACAGTGATTAGGATAGTGGTTGATTTTTGTTTTCCTCTTTATGCTTTTTGGTATTATACAAAGAACATGTATTACTTTTATGATGAAAGAATAAAATTTCTGGGACTTCCCTGGCGGCGCAGTAATTAAGAATCTGCCTGCCAATGCCGGGGACACAGGTTCAATCCCTGGTCCGGGAAGATCCCACATACCGTGGAGCAACTAAGCCCGTGTGCCACAACTACTGAAGTCTGCACGCCTAGAGCCCGTGCTCCGCAACAAGAGAAGCCATCACAATAAGAAGCCCGTGCACTGCAACAAAGAGTAGCCCCGCTTGCCGCAACTAGAGAAAGCCTGTGCGCAGCAACGAAGACCCAACACAACCAAAAATAAATAAAATAAAGTGGTTAATTAAAAAAAAAAGAATAAAATTTCTTTCAGATTAAATTGAGAAAAAAATGACAGATGCTGCTTCATTTCATTGAAAATACAATTATTACAGTTAATTTGGCAAACCGTCTAACTGGGCAGTATGTCCCAATCTGCCAGTTCACTTCATAGCATAGCCTTTATACTCCTTTAGTAGAATGAATAACCTAGAAATTACGCTTAGAATTACTTCCTATATTATCCTAGAATCTTCCAGGGTCCTTCAGATCAATCATGTTATCTCCACCACATTTTATGTTAGAAGAAAAGCTGAAATAGCTTCTAAGCTTCTGTGCACCACCCAACTGTCAAAATTAAGTACTGTATTCAAGTATTCTTTAAAAAAAAGGACATGACAACAACTACCTTAAGAAGCATTATTTTATTCATTCTTAAAATTTCAATGAAAGAGTCAATTCCAAATAGTTATATTTAGTTCCAGAAAGGTAAAAATTCTGGATCCAAAGATCATGAAATCTAAGCTGCTCTTTTAGAGTTTCTTTAATCAAACTTCTTATTGATTACTGGTGCTGCTGGGCAGAATGGTAAAGTGAAAGGTAAGTGGTGATAAAGACCAGGTGGTGATATGGACCCTGCCCTTGGGGGACTAGCACCATGAGCAGGGTCTTTAGAACAAATCATAAAATCACACACACACACACACACACACACACACATTTCTTTGGTATGGTGTCAACGTTTTGGAGATATGGAGCGTCTTCAATACCTAATGAAAGCTATGGACCCTATTTTCAGCAAAGAATCCATGTTTGCATATAAAAAAATTTCTTGTGTATAATTTCAAGGGGATTATAGATTCCGAGAAGTCCATGTACAGACCCCAGGTTAAGGATCCATTGCTTCTGGCAGTGTATGGAGATCCATTCAATCACTGCCTATTCATTTTTTTTCCTACCAAGAAGAGAAACTGTAGTTTCAATAAGAACTGTTGATTTTGACATATTTGCACCAAAGACTTGTTAAGACAGCAGTAAGTTTTAACTGCTAAGTCACATACTATAAAATTCTCTATCTAGTCCCTAAATTGGTCCTAGGATAAACTGTTCCGAGGGGTTTTTAAATAAACATGCCAAAAAATAGTAAGCTCCTTCAGTTCGGGGGCATAGTTATAACCACAAAACCTACTAATGCTCAACAACTCTCAGTAAATTAGTAGCTTAAGTTTGTACTGATAATTCTGTTTGCAATCAATGTGTTTTTTCTATTTTCCTCAAGACTCTCATATTGAATAAGTGTTTTAAAACTTAACCAAATTAACCATGAACTTAAATAGTTAAATTTAAACACTTTAACAAATAGCAGTACTTTGAATGTGATGTGACCTCTGAGTAGCTGCCACCAGTTAAATATTACATGGACTCTGATCAACAAGAACTTATGGGGCTTCCCTGGTGGCGCAGTGGTTGAGAGTCCGCCTGCCGATGCAGGGGACACGGGTTCGTGCCCCGGTCCAGGAAGATCCCACATGCCGCGGAGCGGCTGGGCCCGTGAGCCGTGGCCGCTGAGCCTGCGCATCCGGAGCCTGTGCTCCGCAACGGGAGAGGCCACGGCAGTGAGAGGCCCGCGTGCCGCAAAACAAGAACAACAACAACAACAAAAAAACCAAGAACATGTTCATAGGTAATAACATCTACACATCACCTCGAAAATGGAAATAAGTTAAAATACACTTGTGAGATGCAGGAGAAATAAATTATCCATTCCACTAACACTTGTTAGCCGCCTTCTAAACAACCCCTAGGAGAAACAAACCCCCATCATAAAATTACCATAAAAGAGAGCTTTGGGACAATTTCCCTTAGGATTAAGTCTGACTCTGAACACACATATATCACTCTGAGTGTCAGAGGGAGAACTGGATTGTTATGGTGTTGAGGGTGAATATGTGTCTGCCTTTTACTCTGATTCACTGGCAAAGACTTTGTGAAGTAAGTGGGCTTGTTGTGATGCAGAGCTGTGAGGCTCCAGTAAATTGCACCTATTAGCTATAGCATCTAGGAAAAACCTGGAGAATCATTTAAGGCTCACATTTCACTTAGAGATATCAATAAATGGCAGCACCTCAGCTGCTTGAGTTTCTGGTTTCCTTTCTATCAGCGCCCCTTAGTGGACGAGTCACAGAATGGCCTTTCGAGTACAATTAAATCTGAAGAGACAGCAAAGGATGGGTGGACTCACCAAACGGCCTCTTTGATGGTAATCGTAATGCCACCTTGAGTGGCAGCTCTAAAGTGGCACAGAGAATGGAGAGAGGGCACAGTTTTGTCCAACCCTGCAAATCCTTTCAGGCTAGTAATTGCCTTTTTCCTCTCCAGTTTCCCCAGCATCCATAATAAGATCTCTTGGCAAAGTGACCTGGCAGAAAAAAGCAGTTATAAATGAGCTTGTCATCTTACTCTACACATTTAACAAGATAACATAAAAAAGAAAGAATGAAAGTCAGGTTCCATGCATTCTAAAGGCTGGCACAATCATCTAGTACTACTGAAGTGTGGGAGTGGAAACTATGCTTCTTGTGAATTTCAGAATGCAAATATCCTGAAATTCAGTGAGTGACTAACTAATCTCTGGTTGTAGAAGCAGCCCTGATATGACACCTGAGCCCCACATGATTTTTTTTATTCCAAATGAACTCACTGCCTTTGAATCAGGCACTGTGAAAGAAAAGTTTACAGTGATCAAACCATCTAAGATCAGTGGGACCAATAACTGGAGACCAAGAAACAGCACACCAACAAATTCTTGCTGATTCCTTATCCCCTCTTATCCGTGCCAATCAACTAGGACAGGAATGGAATAAACGTTTGCTTCTTCCTTCTCAGTCTCTGATGAGGACATGATAGTGCTGTGAGGACTCGGGCTTCAAAACTAAAACAAGAGTTATTACAGGAATGGTGTTTTGAAGACAAATTCACATATTTATAGCCTCCATCTTCCACTGCACTTTCTCTTGTCACTTCCCTTATGTCTGTGGGCTTCAGTGATCCACTGACCAAAAGCTAGAGAGTTAAAGGCAATATGTAAGCTTCGAATAATATGCAAGACAGAGTACTTTGCTTTATCACTTAATGATGATAGTGTCTATTTCTTGAGCTTATTATTTGCCAGGGACAGTGCTAAACACTTCAATGCACAGTCAGTCTTCATAATAACACTATGAAGAAGATACTATTACTGAATATGAGATTACACGTGGGGGATTTCCAAATACCAAAAATCAGAATTCTGTAGGATTTTTTTTTAAATTTTTATTGGAGTATATCTGATTTACAATGTTGTGTTAGTTTCAGGTGTACAGCAAACTGAATCAGTTATACATATACATATATCCACTCTTTTTTAGATTTTTTTCCCCATATAGGCCATTAGAGAGTATTGAGTAGAGTTCCTTGTGCTATACAATAGGTCCTTATTATCTATTTTATATATAGTAGTGTGTGTATGTCAATCTCAAACTTCCAGTTAAAGTCTTAGAAGGAGGAAGAAACAACATAAATCACTGTGAAAACAGAGCTGATACAAAATGAGTCCTACTTAAATTCCAATACAAAAGATTATTTTCTGGATGACTAAGGAATCCCTTCATTCTCGACAACACTGTACAGCATTAACACCAAATCCAAGCCTAAATTACAGAATGCCACATTCAGATCCAGATTTCCCCAACTTGATTTCTAACTACTTACAAGGTATTCATGATCCAACCTCTATTTCCTCCTCCCTAGACATGTAATTCCAATATTTCTCACTGATCAAACAGTGGCATGTTCATACATGTAAATGGAGATTTCATTTCTGATGTCTAAGACAGAGGCTGAGGAAAGTCATTCTAAAAACTAGATCCAATCCCGTGCAATCTGCAAAGCTCTCTTTCTTTTCTAGAGGACTGTCAAATGTTCTCCTGACTTTGAAAGAAAAAAAAAATTATAAAGTGGCATAAGTCATATTCAAAATAAGAACAACATACAAGAAAGACTTCAGTATTTACAAACAATAAGGTTCTCTAGATTGTTTACCTTATGTGAGACACACTGTGCTTGGTAAAACAGTAGAGAGAAAAGAGCACTCCCAGGACAGGAAGCAGGGAATCCACCAAAACTGTTAAAGGTTCATTCCCGACCACGTACACCTAGGGAAAAGGAAATGGTGGTACACTGAGTGCAAGGACGGAGGAATGAGAATCAAACACCATGCACAAATTAGCAGGGCTTGGAGGCTTATCTTAAGCAACACTCTAGCCCTGAGGTAAACAACTGTAGCTCTAAGCCTAAGGAAACCATCTGAGATTAGCAGACAGGCTGAATCAAAGGGAGACTAAAAAGGGAGCATTGCTCTTTCATGCGTGCAGCCTTAAGAACTGCTGGGTGAACCAGGTAGGTGAACCCATTTTCTGACCCCTTCCTTTCCTACTTCTGACTACCTCAAGAGTCTCTTCATCTATTATTCATCAGTACAATAATTATCTTACTGCTAAAGGCCCTCCTATTAGAAACTAACAAGCAATGACCACCAAATAGAAAAGCTTTAGATTTGAAAGAAAACAAAGCAAAACACAGCTTGCTCTAGATTTGTCATTCTTAAGATGTAACTGTCACATGGGCATGTCCTATTCTCTCCAGTTCAATAAATGTGCACCTAGATCTGCACTGGTTTTATAGGGTTAAGTGTGTGAGGATTCTGATGTTTATTAACAATAACTATGTTAACTTCTATTTGTACCTTTTAAAAAGGATTCAACAAACTCTTCTGATTCTACTGGAATCAAAGTACTGTTTTAAGCACTGTAGTGAATATAAAAGTGAACAAGAATTGTTCTCTCTCATTGCTTGTGATCAAAAGGGAAAAATAAAACAAATAAACCAATAATAATATTAATGTTAATATTATTATTCAAGGTGGATAATTTAAAGTATCTTATGAAGTGCCAAAATGCTATTCAAAACTCCAATCAAACACAATAGGATTTTATTTCATTTTATTTATTTTTTTAAATTCTACAAGCTTACTGTTATTTATTTATTATTTATTTATTTATTTATGGCTGCATTGGGTCTTCGTTGCTGCGCGTGGGCTTTCTCTACTTGCAGCGAGCGGGGTCTACTCTTCATTGCAGTGCGTGGGCTTCTCATTGCGGTGGCTTCTCTTGTTGCGGAGCATGGGCTCTAGGCGTGCAGGCTTCAGTAGTTGCAGCATCCGGGCTCAGTAGCTGTGGCTCGTGGGCTCTAGAACACAGGCTAAGTAGTTGTGGCGCATGAGCTTAGTTGCTCCATGGCATGTGTGATCTTCCTGGACCAGGGATTGAACCCGTGTCCCCTGCATTGGCAGGTGGATTCTTAACCACTGGACCACCAGGGAAGTCCCCACAATAGGATTTTAAAACGTAATTCTGTTCTAATAAATTAACTAAAACTTGATGGTATAGACAATAATAATAATAAAAGAAGAAAGAGGATCGGACAATGATTACACACTTAATATATGTTCCAGAAACTATGCTGGGATTTTTATCTCCCAGGTACTATGTTAGATTTTTTAAAGAGTTTGCACATTGAAATTATAACTATCTCATGAAGTCTGTATTAGCAGACCTATTTTAAAGGATGAGGAAAAGGAAACTTCAAGAGGCCCTAATTTACAGAAAGAGCACTGAGGTAGAAATCAATGATGTTTATGGGAAACTAAAGGTCATGGAGGCACACGCTGGAAAAATCTCTGTGCTTTTCTAGAGAACCCTGTCCCTTTAAATCAAACCTAATTTTTCACACTCCTTAAGCCTCCCAATTCCTCTGTGGAGCCTGAAAACGAAGGAGCCAGCTTCCTGTGCATGATCTAACCTCCATAAGCCCAGCTAAATGAGGTGCATTGTATGGCAGTGTTCAGAAATAATATGTGGGGCTAATTATGATATCACCAATTACAGGAGGTTAAAGAGAGATTCCCCCAGATAACGTAAGGGCCTACTGTTTGCCTCTGGATTGTGTGTTCCAGAGGTAATCCCTAAGGAGCCATCCTTCCTTACCAGCATCTTTAGTACAAACAAACAAACAAACCAACAAATGAAGCTAAATCTTTATTATTTGCTGGGCTAAAGCGCTTCAAACTTTAACATGAATTCAAATCAAGCACATTTCTCAGAGGTATATGCTGTTGTTGATAAACTCCTCCAATTTTTAAATTCTCGCACTTTTCTGTATTTTCTTACAAGGAATAGAAAAAAACTGCACAGCTATTTATACATATACATATACATATGTGATTCATTTTTATGTAAAGGTTCAGCATATGTTTACTGAGTGCCAACTGTGTGCCAGACACGTTTGTGGTTCTGTGGATACAGTGGGAAACAAATTATCTGCTTCAAAGGAGCATACATTCTAGTGAGGGGACAGAAAATAAACAAATATATAATATCAGACAGTGACAAGTGCCAGAAGAAAAACAAGTTTAAAGGGATAGACAGTGATGAGGGGAAGAGCCTGTGGAAAGAGGGAGAAATTAAGAATAACTCTTATCAATTCACCAATAATCCATTAAGTTCACAGATTAAGAATAGAGAAATTTTTTTTTCAAAGTGGAAAGATTTAAAGTCTCCTTTGGCTCAAACTGATCAATGAGTTTTCTCTCTGAGAGCTCAAAGAACTTGAATGGCCTCTGCTTGACACATACAGGATTATCACCTCCCTTCCAACATTAATAGTTAAAATTCCTCCTTGGAGTGAGCCTTAATCTACTTCTCTTTAAACGTCCTTAATGTAAGTGTATCTATTTTCCAAAAATTTTGGACTGGCCATCTATAAACAATCATCAAAATCCAGTTCTATTATCCACCTTATGGACTACTCTGCATCCTAACGACAAGACTGCACTTTATAGATGAAAGACAGGCAGTGGTACTTATTAAGCTGACCCAGCTCAAGTTCTACCTCTTCCATGGGCCTGCTGTATCATTTCACTGTTGAACTGTTCGTTCATTCTCTAATTCAAATATTCGTTAAGCATCTAACCACCATTAATGACTTTTCTCCTATAAATTCCAAAAGCATTTTAGAGCTTGTAACACATAATCAGTTCTTGAATATATAAGTCTCTGACCTCTTTAACTAGCCTGGCAGGCAAAAGTCAAGTTCCCTACTTCAGCACCTGTAAGAGTAGATGATTAAGTTGTGTTACCTGAGTTTTTGGTGAATAAGCAGTTTTAACGCAGTGTATACAATTTAAAGGAACACCACTGGGGGACTCCCCTGTGGCACAGTGGTTAAGAATCCACCTGCCAATGCAGGGGACACGGGTTCGAGCCCTGGTCTGGGAAATTCACACATGCCGCGGAGCAACTAAGCCCGTGCACCACAACTACTGAGCCTGCGCTCTGGAGCCTGTGAGCCACAACTGCTGAGGCCGCATGCCACAGCTACTGAAGCCTGCACGCCTGGGGCCCATGCTCCACAGCAAGAGAAGCCACCACAATGAGAAGACCATGCACCGCAACCAAGAGTAGCCCCCGCTCACCACAACTAGAGAAAGCCCGCACACAGCAACAAAGACCCAACGTAGCCAAAAATAAATTAATTAAAAAAATAATAAAGGAACCCCACTGTTACTGCTTTTATAAAGCAAACAATAACTACCACTTATTGCATGTCCACTTAAGAATGAACCAGGTATTCAGCTAAACATTTAATATACAATCAATTCTCGCAAGAGTCCTGCAAGTTAAGCATTTTATTCTCATTCTAAAACTTTGGAAAACTGAAGATCAGAAAAGCTATGTTACTTGAGCAAAGGTAAACTGTCAATAAATGACAGGGCCAGGATGAACCCAGATCTGTCTGACATAAAATCCATGCACAATCCATAGAGAAAGAAAGTGGACTAGCAGTTGCCAGGGTTGAAGAGAGGGAGAAATGAGGACTGAATGCCTAATGGGTATGGAGTTTCCATTTAGAGCGATGAAAAAGTTCTGGAACTAGACAACAGTGATGATGGCTGTGCAACACTGTAAATGCCACTGAATTATACACTTTAACATGGTTAAAATGTTAATTTTATGTTATGTCTATTTTACCACAATGTAAAAAAGAGCAAAGCATGTACCCCATGGCCTCCCAATACTAACCTCCTCCTGTACATAATGATATTTTTATTTCTTCAATCCCTAACTTTATCCCTGCTGTGGCCCCTCAGATTCAGTGGATCCCAGCTTGTCAGACTATTAATGACCCTATTCCTGCGACCTCTGCAAAGTAGGGCTGAAGTTCCCAGTGGCACCATGGACAGCACTCCTGTGCGGCCTCCTCTTCCTCCTACTGAGAGTCTTATATAGCTCCTTTCTACCAAGTCTTCCGGTAGCTCTCCAGGGTCACAGTGTAGCCAGTCCTTTCCAACGACAGTCCCCTCCTTCTAATCTCTTGCCTCACACTAAACTCTCATGCAGATTAACAGTTTGGTCTGCACCTGACATCTAACATTACCCGCTGCTTATACTCCCAAAGTGGAATCTGGTCACTTTTCCCTTAATGTGGATTGCCCCACATCATTGACTTGTATATGGAGTTTAGTGACCCATAAAGGGACATGGGAGGCTGGACTGATTCAGTCAGTGCTGCACTGTGATCTCTTGGTGCCAGCACTGACAATAACCAAATGCCCCAGAAAAAAAGAATCTTCCAATGAAGTCATACCACATACGGAAAAAAACTGTTGGGGCTATTTCCTCCCAGTCTCCTGCACACTAGGCTGGTGACAGTACCGAATGAAGAAGCAGTGAAGGCACAATAGGTAAGTTGTTCCTGCCCCACTGAGGGGAGGGCCTGCCTGCCCCGCCTCTGGGCCCTAACACCCAAGTGTTGTGGAATTTCTTTGGACTGTGCTTATGTGCAGTCTCTTTCTAGTAGGGGGTCTTCCCTGCTCACTAGGAGGCAAAGCGGGGTAGAGATTCAAGTTCTGAAACACAATCTAATACTTGATATATTATTTCTACCTGTTGTAAAGATGTTCCGTATCATTTGGAAGTTTCCTTTTTTTAGCAGTATAACTATCGGGCATGTTTCACATAGGGTTGTTTGTAAATAATTCCACAGTTGAGAGCAGTTGAGAGACTTAACATGAATCAATTGACTTCTCTGAGTCTTAGTTTCCTAATCTGGAAAATAAAGAGGTTGGATTAATCAAGCTTTAAAACTCTTTCCTATCTACTCTAGCATTCCCTGACTTGACTGCAAGTTTGCTCATGGTCTTCTATACTTTTCTGGTACCTCAGCCATTAAGAGGTAAGACTAGTTGAAAAAAATGAAGCATCCCTCCCCGCCCCAAAATTTTTGAAACATTGAATCTTCAACTTGACCAAGATGTAACAAATTTCTAACCCATCCTCAGGAGCTTTCTGTTCCATCAGTTCTGAAGTTAATACTTGAAAGATGAAATCCTGTTTAGCTGAAAGGTTTTCTGGTAACTCAAGTTTACTTGAGGTATCTGTACAACTAGGGATCACCAAACAAAATACCAAGAGATGGGAAAGCTGAAGCAGGAAAGGTATAGACAGACTCTCAAGGTACTTTTTTAATTCTTTGGTGTGAAAAAGCCTCTCTGAGAGTAAGTGAAATGGTGTTTTGAAGAAAAGTAGAATTTCTGTAACTACCTATGGCTTTTCCAATATAAATGTGTAGGATAGGACTGAGGGGCAAAATAAGAGGCCTGTATGGATCTAGGAAAACCAAAACGGCTCAGAAAAGATTAGACAAGGAGACACATGGGTACCAATGACCCCACTGGGAACCTGGGGCTTTCCTCATTCCTTTCTGGGGATTTCCACATTCATTTATGAATGCATCTTGGCTTTCTATTACAGATCCAGCCCTGAGAAGAGGCCTCTGTGGTTAAGCCTCACGATCCTTCATCTAAACTTAGAGGACTGGTGTTCTAACAAGTAAGAGAGGTATGTTTCTTGGTACTCTTAACTATGAATCATGCTCTATTGTAACTCTTTGTTTGCTTCACTGAGAATCAGGTAGCAGCTGATTCTTAAGCATTTCTGTATTTGTAAACCAAGCAGAGTGGCAATCAGTAGGTACTTGGTAAATTTTTTTGGTGGCTAATTAACTGAATCAAAGAATGAATGAACAAAGCAGATTGACTGCTGTTTACTTTCTCAAAAGTTCTATTTTTGTGGGGAGGTTACAATGCCCTATTTTCATTTTTTCTTTAAAAAAAAAACTGCAGCTAGAAGTTATCAATCAATGCAAATTAACTGAACAGAATCACAGAACTTCAGCCATGGAAGGGAGAGCAGATTGAACAACAGAAGATTTGATTTTATTATATTGGCTTGTTCAGCATCTGTCTTCAATGTCTGGAGGACTGAGTTTCTCTGGAAAGATTGACTAGAAATTTGAATTTAAGAAGAAAGGAAAAACTCAGAGTAATCAAAATGGTCAAAAGTATTAAGAATAGGACTTCCTGGTGGCCCAGTGGGTAAGACTCTGCGCCCCCAAAGCAGGGGGCCCAGGTTCAAGCCCTGGTCAGGGAACTAGATCCCGCATGCATGCCGCAACTAAGAGTTCACATGCTGCAACTAAAGATCCCACGTGCCACAACAAAGATCCCGTGCCCCAACTAAGACCTGGTGCAGCCAAAATAAATAAACAAACAAATAAATATAAATATATTTTTTATAAAGTACTAAGAATAAATACGTTTTTGTTTCAAAGCAAACAAAACCAAAAGCAGCCCTCACGTGCTCATTTCATAGACTCCCATTATATTGTCAAACACATCCCTTAAAGACAGCTGCAAAGTCACCGAAAGAGCACTTGGAAGTCAGGAATCAGGAAACGTGGGTGTGAACTTTGTTTCTGCCACCTGTGTGGTTGCCCAAATCTACATATTAAATGAGTGAATAGGGATAAGACATTTAAACCTCTCTAGGTCCCAGTTTCCTCATGGATAATATAATGTAGGCGTTAAGCTTTTAGCATAAGGACCAATTAAGATAATTCATGTTAAAATATTTTGTAAAATATATAGCCATATGCGAATGCTAAGTTTATTCCTAAATATTCTTGTTGATGCTACTGTGAATGGAACAGTTTTCTTAATTTATGGCCTTATCTTCTGCAGGGATGTATGTGTACGAAAATACAAACATGATGAGCCTATTCAGAATCAAGCTGACTAAATGCTAACATTGAAATTCAATACAGGCTGGAACTTGATTTTACCCCAGTTAAAGTTTAAACTAGTCAAATGCTGCCTTCTAAAATATCACAGTGATCCTTTTCACAGTAGTGTTCTAGAACTTCTAATGCACTTACTGAGTTTAATTAAGACTTATGAGAAGCAAAAGAACCAGGCAAGTTTTATTTAATATAGTATTTTGTACTGTGCATGCTTTCAGAGCATAATGCATAAAACAGTCTTAAAAAAAAAAAAAAGAGTTTCCCTGAACCAAAAAGGAACTGACAGTTTTTTGAGCACCTATTAAAGAATGCAATGACCCGGGCTTCCCTGGTGGTGCAGTGGTTAAGAATCTGCCTGCTGATGCACGGGTTCGATCCCTGGTCTGGGAAGATCCCACATGACGTGGAGCAACTAAGACTGTATGCCACAACTACAGAGCCTGAGCTCTAGAGCCCGCGAGCCACAACTACTGAGCCCACGTGCCACAACTACTGAAGCCTGCACTCCTTGAGCCTGTGCTCCGCAACAAGAGAAGCCACAACGAGGAGCCCAAACACCACAACAAAGAGTAGCCCCCGCTCACCGCAACTAGAGAAAGCCTGCGCGCAGCAACAAAGACCCAACACAGCCAAAAATAAATAAATAAATAAATAAATTTGGGCTTCCCTGGTGGCACAGTGGTTGAGGGTCCGCCTGCCGATGCAGGGGACACGGGTTCGTGCCCCGGTCCGGGAAGATCCCACATACTGCGGAGCGGCTGGGCCCGTGAGCCATGGCCCCTGAGCCTTCACATCCAGAGCCTGTGCTCTGCAGCGGGAGAGGCCACGACAGTGAGAGGCCCGCATACCGCAAAAAAAAATAAAATAAATTAAAAAATAAATAAATATATTAAGAAAATAAAGAAAGAATGCAATGAGTCTAACAAAAGTTACCTTATTCAACCACCTGGCAACTCAAGTGACACATTTAAGTCACCTAAAGTCCCATGGATAGTCAACCCTGGAGCCAAATTCCAATCTAGGTCCATCTGACTCAAAAGGCCAAGTGCTTTTCACTACACTATACCACAGAATCTGAACTGCAGCATTTAGAAAATCTAATGCTTAAACCTCACACATCCTTGAAGGATATTTTTTTAGTCCTTTGCATGTTATTCAAAGTCACAGTTCAACAGGAAACGGAAACATCCAGAAGGAATGATTGTCTTTAGGGAGGGTCCACTGGTGAGAGGGAGACTAATTTTTCACTGTAGATCCTTTGGCACTTATTAAATTTGTACCATGTGCAAATATTATCTTTTCTAAACAAAGAGAGTGAGAGAAAAAGAGAGAGAAGGGAATGTTGGTCCCGGGACCAGCTCTGCCACTCACTAGTGTGATTTGGGACAAGTCACTTCACAATCTTTTGGATTTTGTTTCCTTTACTGTAAAATGAGGGATTAATTTGTCAAAACCTGAAGAATGTACCACATCAAAGGTGAACCTTAATGTAAACTATGGACTTACAGTGATATTGACATGTCAACATAGGTTCACAAACCGTGACAAATACACCGTCCAGTGTGGGATGCTGATAGTGGGAGAGGCTGTGCACATGTGGGGGCAGAGAATACACAGGAACTCTCTGTACTTTCCACTCAATTTTTCTGTGAACCTAAAACTGCTCTAAAAAATAAAGTCTATTAAAAAAAATGAAGGATTATACTAAATTATTTCTAAAGTTCCTTCCAGCTCTAAGATTGTATTATTCTAATTTACTCTACACAAATAATTAAAAATTCGGAAGGAGGAGTGAACTGGTCAATCTGACAGAGAAACTTTAATTAGAAATTCATTAAGATTAGATGGGGGGGAGAAAAAGATTTGAATAATCAAAGTCAAGCTTTCCTAAACCTGGAAACAGAGAGCGAAAATGGAAATGAGAATGTAGAAAATAAACTAATTAGGTACCATCTAGCCTTTCCTATCCTAAAATTTCTTCTGCCTTTAGGGAGTCTTGGGCAAGTACTGTGAAGAATACTAAAAGGCAACATCTCTCCACCCCCAGTATCGAATTCTGGCCAGTTCTCTTAAGAGCAAGAAAATATCCAAATCAGAAAGAACTGGAATTCTTTTATCCTGCCCTACCCAGAACCAGTCTCTATGCAATATAGGCCTCTCTTCACCTCTGTAGGCAAAGAAAAAAACACGACTCCCTCTCATACCAGGGAGGACAAAAGAATATAAACATTCTAGATATTAGGCCCCAGACACTCAGAGGCAGAGGAGACAGAATGGGAAGCCACTGGACTAAAAGCTATTTGAGCAGCATATGCCATGAAATAAGGTATACACATAGAAATGACAAGAATTATTTATGCAGATGAAGTACAAGTGGCTATGCAAGTTTTCATTTCAATTCGACTAGCATTTGTATATATGCCTGTACTGTTGAGAACTTTCCACCTGGCCCACCGGAGCCACACTGCTCCACTCCCTGCTGTACGTGAAGGATGCAAGTGTAAAAAGCCCTTCCCTTGTCATTGTTCCTGCCATAAAGTTTTCATTCAGAGAGCTGAGAGTTTATTCCTTTAAATACCAAAATGTACTTATATTTTAACAATTTTGGAAGGAAATATTTCTAAAATGAATTATATGCAATCCCTGCCTTCTTAAGCAAAGTATACTGAACACACTGGCCCCAACATACTTTGCTTTTCAACTGATTATGCCCTTTGGGGGTATTTTTTCTGTCTCCTTTCTTGGTTCTCTCTGCTCTTGTCATTGTGCCTTAGTTAGTCTAACTAACTTCTAATTTGTTACTTCTAATTCTGCTATGGTCTTAAAAATCAGATAACCAGTCTGACCAGGACTGTGTATAAAGCAAAGAAGAAACTGGCTCTGAGGACTAAGGGGCTCTGCAGTTAGACTGAGAAGGCAGCCAGATGGACAGCTGTCATAACACAGGTGACATGGGATGTTAAATTGGAAATGTCAAGTGAAGCACCAAGATAAAATAGACTTAAAACTCCAAAGTAAGACACCAGACTATGATGAGATCAAGACTATAAAAACTCCTCATTCAGAAAGAGGGTAGAGAAGATCAAAGGTGTGGAGACTGAGAAGAGACTGATGAGGAGGATTTCTTTAGAGAAAGCTGTTGGTCAGAGTGAGTCCAATCCCACAACCCACCAATGATAAAAAGACAACCCAATTTAAAAATGGGCAAAAGGGGCTTCCTTGGTGGTGCAGTGGTTAACAATCCACCTGCCAATGCAGGGGACACAGGTTTGAGCCCTGGCCTGGGAGGATCCCACATGCTGCAGAGCAACTAAGCCCGTGCACCACAACTACTGAGCCTGTGCTCTAGAGCCTGTGAGCCACAACTACTGAGCCTGTGAGCCACAACTACTGAGCCCGTGTGCCACAATGACTGAAGCCTGGCACCTAGAGCCTGTGCTCTGCAACAAGAGGAGCCACCGCAATGAGAAGCCCACGCACCGCAACAAAGAGTAGCCCCCGCTCGCCACAACTAGAGAAAGCCCGTGCGCAACAACGGAGGCCCAGTGCAGCCAAAAATAAATAAATAAAATAAATTTTAAAAAATTTTAAAAGAATAAAAATAAAAATGGGCAAAGGTTCTTAACAGAAATTTCTCTAAGGAAGACATCCAAACGGACAATAAGTACATGACAGGTTGTTCAACATCATTAGTCATTAGGGAAATGTAAATCAAAACCACAAGGAGATACTACTTTACTCCCATTAGAAGGCTATTTTTTAAAAAAGGATGATAACAAACGTTAGGCATAATCTGGATAAATTGGAATTCCCATATATTGCTGGTGGGAATGTAGAATGGTGTGGCCACTTTAGAAAATGATCTGGCAGTACCTCAAAAGGTTAAACATAGAGTTACCATATGATCCAGCAATTCCACTCCTAGGTATACACCCAAGAGAAATGACAACATACATACACACAAACACCTGTACATGAATGTCCACAGCAACACTGTTCATAACACTCCAAAATGTGGAAACAACACAAATTTCCATCAGCTGATAAATAGGTAACAAAATGTGATATAACCATACAACGGAACACCATTTGGCATTAAAAGGTATGAAGTACTGCTTCATGATAAAATACGGATGAATCTTAAAAACACTGAAGAGCCAACTACAAAAGACCACATATTATATGATTTCATTTATATAAAATGTCCAGAATAGGCAAATCTACAGAGACAGAAAGTATATTAGTGGTTGCCTAGGGCTGGGGGCAAAGTGGAGAGAATGGGAGGTTACAGCTAATAAGTATGGAGTCCTTTTCAGGAGGGATAAAAATATTCTAAAATTAGATTGTGGTGATGGTTGCACAACACTGTGAATACACCAAAAACATTGAACTGAACACTTAAATCGGTGAATTGTGAGGTATGTGAGTTCCATCTCAATAATCTGTTAAAAAGAAAAGAAGAGAGAGAGAGAGAACACCAGAGCTGGAAATGTTCCCAAATGCCTCTCTAAAATTAAAACACCCTCTTGTACCCTCTTGTTACCGAGTGAGTTGCTGGATCAATTCAACCATCCCAGATGTTTTCCTTATTTCCTGCCTTTGAGCTGTACTCTATAATTTAGTATTAGCAGAAAGTTAATAAAGACAACATACTCTTTGTTGCTAAATTTTACACAATGTTTACCATTTTCCTCCAATGTACACACTTCCTCTGTTTTCCCTCTGCAGCTGAGCTGCACAAACCTTGTAGAGAGAATAAACTTCTACACCCCTTCCTGCTTTCAAGACAGTCCTAGTCCTTGTGCATAACCAAGTGTCTACAGCAAACGAATGTTTTGCTTGTCTCTCCAGGAGGTTTTTAATTCACTAAACTGTTCAGCAAACAATGAGGGTTTTTCCCGCCTTATGGGAGGCAACAATAGGAGAAATGGCAAGGACTCACTATTTCTCAATTTCTCTGATTTTTAGAGGCCAATTCACTTGCCAGAAAGAAGTTGTTTTGCTTTCCTTTTCTCCTAAAAGCAATTTATTGACGTCCACCTAACACTATGAGGGGTTTGTACCAAAGTTTAGACAAAATTAGTCCTACTCCTACCAGCACTCTCAAGTATTTCTAACATTCCACACCTGGCTATTTTACAATTTTTCATCATGATATTTCTTAGATGGAACATGACTGAAGATAACCTTTCTAAAAGTTATTTGGGCTTTATTCTCTAATTCAGAAAGTTTGCTTTCTAGATTGCTCTGTATAATTCCTTGTCTTCATATTATCTGAAAAGTCCTTGCCTACCAACAGGTAGAACAAGATATAAGAACTTTCTTTTCTTAAGTTTCTAAAATGAAGCATTAAAAAATAAAAACAGCATTATAGCCACTAAGTCATCATGTCCTGTTTTATCTATGAACAATTTAATTCTACATTTGTGTGCCAGGTCAACATTGTAAAGGATGTACTCTGTTTTTTTAACAGCAAAATTAAATAAAAGGGTAGTAAATACCCAACTTTTAGTAAAAAGTGAGTGTTACTGAGAATGGGTTTTGAATTTTTAAGCAGCATATATTTATATCTACAAATTTATTAGTATCATACATAAAGCTTAAACCAAAACAAAACAAAAGCTCTTTCTTATCTGAAAGAACATGATTTAAGATTTACTTTACACCCTCATACACTGCTGGGGGCAATGTAAAATGGTGCAACCCCTTTGAAAATGACCTGACAGTACCTCAAATGGTTAAACATAGAGCTACCATATGATCCAGCAATTCCACTCCCAGGTATATACCCAGGAGAAATGAAAACATAGGTACACGCAATAACTTGTACACAAATGTCCATAGCAGCATTATTCATAATAGCCAAAATGTAGAACCCAAATGTCCATCAAATGGTGAATGGATAAACAAAATATGGTACATACCTATAACAGAATACTATTCAGCAATAAAAAGGAGTGAAGTACTGCTTCATGCTACAATCGAGATGAACCTTTAAAGCATCATGTTAAGTGAAAGAAGCTAATCACAAAAGACTACATACTGTATGACTCCATTTATATATAATGTTCAGAATAGGCTGATCTATAGAGACAGAAAGTAGATTAGTGGCTGCCTAAGGCTGGGATGTGGGGAGTGGTGTGGGTTTCTTTTGGGGTAATGAAATGTCCTAAAATTGACTGTGATGACAGCTGCACAAATCTGTGAATATACTAAAAGGCCACTGATTGGCACACTGTAAATGGGTAAATGTACGGTACGTAAAATATATCTCATGAAGGTGTCTAAAAAAAAGATTTACTCTACATCCAAATGTCCATCAACTGATGACAAATAAACAAAATATGGTATATATTCATAAAATGAAATATTACTTACAATAAAAAGGGACAAAATATTGATACATGCAACAACCTGGATGAACCTCAGAAACATATTAAGAGGGAGAAGCCAGTCACAAAAGAACATTTATTGCATGAGTCCCTCATATAAAATATCCACAAAAGGCAAATCCATAGAGATACAGAGCAGGTTAGTGGTTGCTTGGGGATTAGGGGTGGGACCAAGGAGTGACTGTAAATAGGCACAATGGATCTTTTTGGTGTGATGGAAATGTTCTAAAACTGTACTGTGGGGCCTCCCTGGTCGCGCGGTGGTTGAGAGTCCGCCTGCCGATGCAGGGGATACGGGTTCGTGCCCCGGTCTGGGAGGATCCCATGTGCCGCGGAGCGGCTGGGCCCGTGAGCCATGGCCGCTGGGCCTGCGCGTCCGGAGCCTGTGCTCCGCAGCGGGAGAGGCCACAACAGTGAGAGGCCCGCATACCGCAAAAAAATAAAAAAAAATAAAAAAAAAAAAAATAAAACTGTACTGTGGTGATAGTTTCACAACTCTGTAAATTTCCTGAAAAATCACTGAATCGTATACTTAAAACATTTTTTGATCTGTGAAGTATATTTCAATAAGGCTGTTTTATTAAAAAAAGATTTATTTTAAAAATATTTTAAAGAGGCAAATAACTCAAACATTAAAATGGGTAAAAAAGAAATGAACAGGCAAGTTAAAGAAGAGAATACATGAATGAAGCAAAAGACAAAAAAACGTTCAACCTCACTAGTAATAAGAGAACTAACTGCTAACTAAAACCACAACGCACCTAACAGATAAACAAAACTCCCTGAAAACAACTCAAATGTCTACCAAGAGAAGAATAAACAAATGGTGATATAGTCATAAAACAGAATAATAGGGCTTCCCTGGTGGCGCAGTGGTTGAGAGTCCGCCTGCCAATGCAGGGGACACGGGTTCGCGCCCCGGTCCGGGAAGATCCCACATGCCGTGGAGCAGCTGGGCCCGTGAGCCATGACCACTGAACCTGCACATCTGGAGCCTGTGCTCTGCAACGGGAGAGGCCACAACAGTGAGAGGCCCGCGTACCACAAAAAAAAAAAAACAAAAAAAAACAAAACAGAATAATATCTGGCAGTAGAAGTGAATGGATTAAAGTTAGATATATTACAATGCCATTTAAATAAAATTTAAAATCATGCACAACAATACTAAAAACAGCTTAAGGAATAACAAATACAGATTTAGGATCGTGGTTCCCATTGGGTGAGGAGCAAGGGGAAACGTGATCAGAGGATTTCAACTGAATTGGGAATGTGTAATTTTTTAAGCTGAGTGGTGGGTACATGAGTGTTTTATTCTTCATTTTTTATTTGGTTTGTTTGAACCATTTCATAAGAAACTAAAATTTAAAAATGTACTCTAAAATGTTTAATTTACTGCCATAGAAAAGAAATAAGAAATGTGGAATAAAAATTTTTTAAGTATTGAAATATAATTCACATACCATAAAATTCACTCTCTAAAATGTACAATTCAGTGGTTTTTAGTATGTTCACAAAATTGCAAAACCATCACCACTATCTAATTCCAGAACACCTTCCTTACCTCAGAAAGAAACCTCATTCCCACTATCAGCCACTCCCAACTCCCCAGCCCCAGCCGCTAGCAATCACTAATCTACTTTCTGTGTCCATGAATTTGCCCATTCTGAACATTTCATTTAAATGGAATCATACGGGCTTCCCTGGTGGTGCAGTGGTTGAGAGTCTGCCTGCTAATGCAGGGGACACGGGTTCGAGCCCTGGTCTGGGAAGATCCCACATGCTGCAGAGCGACTAGGCCCGTGAGCCACAACTACTGAGCCTGCGCGTCTGGAGCCTGTGCTCCGCAACGAGAGGCCGCTATAGTGAGAGGCCCGCGCACCGCGATGAAGAGTGGCCCCCGCTTGCCACAACTAGAGAAAGCCCTCGCACAGAAACGAAGACCCAGCACAGCAAAAATAAATAAATAAATAAATTCCTACCCCCCAACATCTTCTTTAAAAAAAAAAAAATGGAATCATACAATGGGTGGTCTTTTGTGTCTAGCTTCTTTAAACATTAAAAAAATCATCATTTTAAACTGTTTATCCACTTGCCTCTGTGCATTAAACAGAAGCAGCATCACCGACTTTCCTCAGTGTTAGTGGGCAGGATGGCAGTGGTCCCCTCCTGTGGCCCTTGGCAGACCAGTTCCATGTGGCTCACCAGGGTCCCAAGGGATGGGGAGGGTCCCAAGGGATGGGGAGTTTCCCCAACTCAGAGGGGCTGACTGTGGGGTCTCTTCCAATCACCCCTTCAGTATGTGGTGACGAGTCTCGGGTGCCTGTCTACCTGGACTTATAGATGGCAGTATCCGGTTATAATCAAAGGGCCCTCACAGAATGAACAAGGGGCTTAAGCTTCCTCCTGCCAAGAACCAGCCGGCTGAAGAGGCCAATGATGCAAACATAGGGGAGGGTGTGGCAACGAGGGGACGGCAGCAATGACAGTGCTTGCTCCCCTACAAGTGCTTCAAGTTACTGGTAAAACCAATGACCGACTAGGATCGGCAAAAATTAGACACTGCCAAGAACACTACTGAAATATAAATTTAAGAACATGACAGAAACCATGAACTGTGGCCCCAGAGCCCACTGTACACCTAGGTACACAGAGTGATTAGCAACAGACTCTTTTCATCTGTATTTAATATGTACTTAGCATTCCCTTTTGTACACTGTACTGGGGTTTATGTAATATATACCTAAATAGGAAAAAAAAAGTGTTCATCCACGTTGAAACGTGTATCCATACTTTATTCCTTTTTATGGATGAAAAATATTCCATTATATGAATATATCATATTTGTTAATTCATTCATCAGTTGATAGACATCTCAGTTGTTTCCACATTTTGGCTATTATGAATAATGATGTTATGAACATTTGTGTACAGGTTTTGTATGAATATGTTTTCACTTCTCTATAACTAAGAGTGGAATTGTTGACTCATATGATAACTCTATGTTTAACTTTTTAAGGAACTGCCAAACAATATATTCCCAAAGTAGCTGTACCTTTTTACATGAAATATAATTCTGAAAGCTGTTTACTCTTGTAAATGTTTTTAATAGTAAAATATTATTATAAATGTATTGAGGGACTTCCCTGGTGGCACAGTGGTTAAGAATCCACCTGCCGGGCCTCCCTGGTGGCGCAGTGGTTGAGAGTCCGCCTGCCGATGCAGGGGATACGGGTTCATGCCCCGGTCTGGGAGGATCCCATATGCCGCGGAGCGGCTGGGCCCGTGAGCCATGGCAGCTGGGCCTGCGCATCCGGAGCCTGTGCTCCGCAACGGGAGAGGCCACAACAGTGAGAGGCCCGCATACCACAAAAAGAAAAAAAAAAAAAAAAAAAAAAAGAATCCACCTGCCATTGCAGGGGACACGAGTTCGAGCCCAGGTCCGGGAAGATCCTACATGCCACAGACCGACTAAGCCCATGTACCACAACTACTGAGCCTGCGCTCTAGAGCCCGCGAGCCACAACCACTGAGCCCTCATGCCACGACTACTGAAACCCGTGCACCTAGAGCCCATGCTCCTCAACAAGAGAAGCCACCGCAATGAGAAGCCCACACACTGCAATGAAGAGTAGCCCCCACTCACCGCAACTAGAGAAAGCCCGCGTGCAGCAACAAAGACCCAATGCAGCCAAAAATAAATTAATTAATTAATTTAAAAAAATAAATGTATTGAAATAAACTTTAAAGAAGAATATTTACCCCAGTGCCATCTGGGCTTAACACAATGGATTTCATTTTTGTCTAAAAATATGTATTTCATATATATTTATAAGATTGCAATCATAGAGAACATATAATTTATATAAATTTTTTTTCATTTTCAGTATATATTTAGGAAGTCATTTCTATGACTCATTCATTCCAACTTCTTTATGATGATTCTATCAAAAAATTATAAAGTAGATTCAATATTATACACTAAATATTAGGAAGCCTACAGTATTGCAAATTCCTTTGTCAATTCCTTCAAAGACACACTTTCATCAGTGGCATGTGTCACTCAGAGAATCTGAACTGTTTAAGATTCAGAGCAAATGATGAAATTAACAGTTTCAAAATGTATCAGTTTTTTCACTAACAACTTACAGTTTCCAGTTTTCAAGGTAAAAAGATTCTGATGGTTTGGAATTTAAGATTAGTCATTCCAATTCTTGAAGTACCAGTTTAAAAGGCAAAATTATTTTAAAAGACTAAGTACAAATATTAACTAAAAACACTAGTGACTCAAATTACCAACCTTATATACATCCTCAATACATCTACTGAGTTCTTCTTCTGTCACCAAAATGGTCCCTGGTACCATGTCACACTCTGAAACCTCTAAGGAACAAAAAACAAAATTACCCACACTCAGCTCCTCATTGAATAGAAGAAGCTGGGCCTAAGGAAAAAAGTTTTACTAGAAAGTTCAGGAAGTAACAGCTAAAATTAGAAAATCAACATAGTTACAATACAGCACCATTCAAATACAATATTTCACAGAATGTTTCACTGATTATAAACATGCATTGTTATTTTATGTATCACTAAGAAAGAAAAAAACACTGCCAAGTAACCTATGAAACATTATCACTTGGGATTTTAATTTTAAATGAATGAATGAAAAGTTGGAGATTAAATTAAGTGAAAATGGCAGAATTAATTGTTGTGTCTGGGTGACAGGTACACAGGTGTTCATTATACTATTCTCTGTACATGTGTTTGAAAATCTCCCTTTAAAAAGTTTTAAGGGGGCTTCCCTGGTGGCACAGTGGTTGAGAGTCCGCCTGCCGATGCAGGGGATACGGGTTCGTGCCCCGGTCTGGGAAGATCCCACATGCCGTGGAGCGGCTGGGCCCGTGAGCCATGGCTGCTGAGCCTGCGCGTCCGGAGCCTGTGCTCTGCAACGGGAGTGGCCACAACAGTGAGAGGCCCGCATACCGCAAAAAAAAAAAAAAAAAAAAGTTTTAAGGGACTTCCCCGGCGGTCCAGTGGTTAAGACTCCGAGCTTCCACTGCAGGGGGTACAGGTTCAATCCCTGGTCAGGGAACCAAGATCCCACACACCGCTTGGTGTGGCCAAAAAAAAAAAAAGTTTTAAAACAGAGCTTTTTAAAAAAAGTATTAAGAGAACTCTCCTAGATTTATTTTATACAGTATTGTTATATGTCATTTTTTTTTTCCTTTGGCCACTCCATGCAGCATGCAGGATCTTAGTTCCCCGACCAGGGGTCGACCCTGTGTCCCATGTAGTGGAATTACGAAGCCCCAACCACTGGACTGCCAGGGAATTCCCTATCATTCTTGATATAAGCTAAATAATTGGAATAAACAGGATAAGGAATTAAAACTGCACATTAAGTGTCCAACTCTTCTGAAACATTTCAACACCATTACTGGTATCTGTGTTTTGCCATATATTATCGTCCTCTGTGCCACAGAGTACAGTGATGTGATATCCTTAAGAGTCCTCCACTTTACTATTGTCTTCATGATTTTCTTCTAAGTCACTGACATCCATTCTACAAATTTTAACGCTCATTTGCAGGCATGGACAATGCCACAATTGCTACCTGGCCAACAATGATTGTGAGATGCATCTAGATATTAGAGTTACTAAAATGTGAAAAAGATTTCGAAAATAAAAATTTTTTAATGTGAAAAAAAGTGATCTTGGAATTGATAAAATATGATAATTCATCATAATTGCCACACAGTCCTAAAAATGTGATGCAATATGAAAAACAAAATAAGAAAGCTTATACTTCAGAGATTGTTTTTCCAGTGGCAATGATGGGGTATATATATAAGATCAGTCATATTCTTACCCAATCCTTTTTGTTGTCAATAGATTGTATATGCAAAACATGTAGCTGGTGTTACAGATGTAACCTAACACATGAGAATGCAGGGTAAATAGGTGTCCAATAAATATTCTTTGAATGAATGAACAAGGCCCAGGACAAAAATAATTCACTCACAACTGGACTGAATCTAGGCGTCCCTAGCACAGTGCTCCAGACCAGGGGTCAAACTTGAACACACACTTGAATTACCAAAAGGGCCTGTTAAAACAGTGTTGGGTCCCACATCAGAGTTTCTAATTCAGTAGGTCTGTGGTGGAGCCCAAGAAGTTGTATTTCTAATAAATTCCCAGGTGATGCTGATGCTGCTAGTCCTGGGACCACACTTTGAGAACAACACTCCAGACTAAAGGAAACACCTAGTCAGTCATAGACAAGAAGATAAATAGATTAGTATTGAGGTATAGTCTTAACACATGAAATTAGATATAAATGCTAGGCCTTAATGACAAGGGCCAACAGAAATAATACTTCATTTTTTGAATCATTTTTTGAAGAAATACTAATTCTAGACTAGATTTCTATTAAATGTATAAAGGAATTTAAATTATTTATTCAAATACGTTTGTCATGTCTGAATAATCACTAATTTCACTCCACCAAAGCTCAATCTGGTGCTTACTACGCACGAGAATTAGATTTTCTCCATTCTCACCCACCTAAACGTTTCTCTACACACACTCAGAGAAGTTTACACTATAGATGACTTTTATACAAAGTCTACACAGAACTAAATTGGGCTTAACCACAACATCAGTTTTTCTCTTTATTTTTAACCTCAGATGGAAAGTTTTTTTTTACTCACTAAGAATGCTGAAATGATACTCTGTATCCCAGCACTAATCTCAAAAAATCATGAACACACACTGCAGGAAGTGCTGAAAATGTCAATCTTTTAACACATTAAAACTGGCCAAATCTGGGAAAATTTAAGCTTCAAAATGAATGATAGGAATGTTCAGTCACCCACTGAATAAAAAAAGAATCTATGAATCTGTACTGATACTTAAATAATTATTTTTTAAAAAGAGATGAGGCAAGGAGAAAAGAAAAGCTCTTCCTTACAGAAAAATACCAACTAACAAATTAGAAACAATAAAAAAAAATAGAAAGTCACCATTTTACGAGCAAAAATCATCAGTGGATACTAAACCACAGTATGAAGGACTGTTGGGAAACAGGATATTCACACTGTCTCATACGTCTATCATCCCACATATTTTTATTAATTACAAAGGGAGGAAGGGGGCTTCCCTGGTGGCGCAGTGGTTGAGAGTCCGCCTGCCGATGCAGGGAACACGGGTTCGTGCCCCGGTCCGGGAAGATCCCACATGCCGCGGAGCGGCTGGGCCCGTGAGCCATGGCTGCTGAGCCTGCGCATCCGGAGCCTGTGCTCCGCAGCGGGAGAGGCCACAGCAGTGAGAGGCCCGCGTACCGCAAAAAAAAAAAAAAAAAAAAGGGGGGAGGAAGGTATTTTTACAGTGGAGAAATCTGGTTGCTACCACTTTAATCAAATAGTCAAATTTAACATCACTAATAATGGAATAAACTGATAACATGTGCCCCTAATCTGATGGACTAAAAAAAAAAAAAACCATCATATGTAGTACTCCTGCCAAAATGTTAACCTGGATCTAATCAAGAGGAAACAATGAGACAAATACAAATTGAAGAACATTCTATAACCTGGGCTTCAAAAGTGTCAGAGTGAAAGACTATTAGGGATCTATTCTACATTACAGAAAACTAAAAAGACATAACAAGTAAATGCAATGTAATTTTTAAAAAACAGCTATAAAGGAAATTCTTGAGACAAATAAGAGATTTGAATAAAGTCTGTATATTCGATGTCTGCAACTGACTCTCAAACGCTTCAGAAAAAAAATACGTATGTGTGTAGGAAGAGAGAAAGAGAAAGTGAACGTGTCAAAATGTTAACTATGTGAAGTATATAAGGGTAGGACACTGCATTCTTAGAACTTTTATGAAGTGGATATTTCAAAATAAAAAATTCGGGGAAAAAAAGTAAAATTAAAGACACTGAACTACCATAGACTTAAGTTATTTAAATCCAAAATACGGAAGAAGGTCCTTTTTAGAGGGACAGCGAACCACCAGACTTCCTCCTTTACCTGCTGTATTTAAACATCGATGAAGAGGAGCTAACACTGGCTGAAGTAAGTACTTTGCTGCCAGTTGTGGCTGTTCTCTTGACATAGTTATAAAGGTAGTGGTGACAACTCTCTGAAATTGTAGTTCTGTCAATTTATCTTGAAAGTGAAATAAATCCAAAATCTAAAAGAAAAATTAAATGAAGTAAATACCAGGCTCTTTGCAAGAAGCATTACATTAACTAAGAAGACAACACATTAATTTCTTTATGGCAAAAAATAAATTTACTGCAGTAACACTGATCCAATAGAAGTTTTTTTTTTAATTTAACAACCCAGTGTCAAAGGGTATGAGAACTGAAGGAGCTATGTTTTTATTAAACAATTTTATCAGATTTATAAAATACGTGCTCATTGTAGGAAATTTGGAGAATAAATTTTTAAGAAGAAAATTAAATCTTCCCAAATTACTGTAAACATTTTGGGTGTATTTTTTTCCAATATGTTTCCTGTATAATTCTTTTTTCTTTTCAATTAAGGCCATATTTAATATTCAGTTTTGTGTATTGCTGAAACCTTCTCATATTGTTATAAATTCCTCAAAAATATTATTTCTAGATATTCAGTTTTTCCCCAAAATTTTGCTATGATAAATAGCAATTATGGGGTCAAGGCGTATAAATATATTCAGAATCTGAAGAGCCTGTCAGGTCTGAGCAAAAGTCTACTTTATTCTCAAAAATAAACATAGATCTCTCATGCTTGAGTTTAAGCACCTAACTGAAAAGCACATTCTGTTCCTGGCTTCTTAAAACTGACTCTTGGGGCTTCCCTGGTGGCGCAGTAGTTGAGAGTCCGCCTGCCGATGCAGGGGACACGGGTTCGTGCCCCTGTCCGGGAAGATGCCACATGCCGGAAGATCCCACATGCCGCGGAGCAGCTGGGCCCATGAGCCATGGCCACTGAGCCTGTGCGTCCGGAGCCTGTGCTCCGCAACGGGAGAGGCCACAACAGTGAGAGGCCCGCGCACCACAAAAAACAAAAAAACAAAAAAAACCCCAAAAAACTGACTCTTGTACTTTTTGTAGACAGGAGAATCTTCTGTTCAAAAACTGTATGTGACCTCTGACACTGCCAAAGAGAGACTAAGTAAGATTAAAACCTATGACTTGATTTTATCATTTCCTTAAGTGCCCAAACTATAGCTACTAGTTTTGGAAAATATTTACTCATCATTGCAAACGATAACTTTATCCTGTAAGATAATTTATACTTAATATTTTCCAACTAAGATTTTGCATTGTGATATTTGTTCCCATGCATGCCTTCCCATGAGAATCCTGAAGACCAGCATAACAACTGAATGACTTTCTTCACACTGTACTCCAAAAGGCATATCTTACATCTAAATGCATGCGGAGTGCTGACTAAGAACACTCCTTCCACACTTTCACCTATCAGATTAACAAAGAAAAGTTTTGTAACACATTGCATAGGCAAAAGTGTGGGAAAACAGATACATAAATAATATCAATCAAAAATTTAAATACACATACCCTTTAAGCCAGTAATATCAATTCTAAGAATTTTCCCTGTGATAATACTTGCACATAGACAAGATTTATAGATATTAACTGGAACATGGTTTGTAACAGCAAAAGAATGGAAACAACTTAAATGTCCATTAATAGGAAGCTAGGTAGGGCTTCCCTGGTGGCGCAGTGGTTAAGAATCCACCTGCCAATGCAGGGCTTGTGGGTTCAAGCCCTGGTGTGGGAAGATCCCACATGCCGCGGAGCAACTAAGCCCGTGTGCCACAACTACTGAGCCTGCGCTCTAGAGCCCACGAGCCACAATTACTGAGCCCACGTGCCACAACTACTGAAGCCTGTGCACCTAGAGCCCATGCTCCACAACAACAGAAGCCACCAAAATGACAAGCCCACACACTGCAATGAAGAGTAGCCCCTGCTTGCTGCAACTAGAGAAAGCCCGTGCACAGCAACAAAGACCCAATGCAGCCAAAAATAAATATATTTATTTATTTATTTCAAAAAAATAGGAAGCTAGTTAAATAAATTATGGTACATAATATGATGAAATACCTATGTACCCAAGAAAAAGAATGATGAAATGATCTCTAAGGTACACTGTTAAGTGAAAAAAGCAAAACTGAAAAACAGTGTGTGGAGCATGTTATCATTTGGATAAAAATTAGAATATATACACACATATACACACATATAGTTGTATACACACGATACACAGACTACCTCTGCAAAATAAATAAGAAATTGGTACAGAGATGGGAGGGAGACTTACTTTTCCATTTACTCTTTTGTGCTTTTAAAATTGTGTACCATGTTAATTTACCTTGTTTATTAAATACCTATTTTTTTAAAAACTAATAAAAAACACAGAAAAGATAATGAATATGATGAAACTGTAGTTTCATATTCCAGCTCTGAGAGCAAGCTAGTCAGTTATTAATGGTGAGGCGTTCTTAAACCTAACAGGTCAGTCTCTCCCACAGGTTTTTAATCAGTTATTAAGAAAGCCCCTCACTGAATAATAAACTTAAACATTATATTGTTTTTAACTCAATATCAGACGAACATTAAAAGTCCTCTTTTTATAAATAAGCAGATAATCCTCAAACAGTCAAAAGAAACAAAATGATTTACCTGGGGGCAGATATCTCTATAATAATCCTCTGGTGAAAGAGACTGCTGGGGACAAGAGGCCAAAATCTTTGCAATCAGGTCACACTTCTTCCAATCGGCAGCTGTGGCCTCAGCATCACTCCCACCAGCCGCCCCAGCTGTCAGCAATGGATAGAGATGTCAAAAACTCATCGCAGTTAACCACAGAAGGTCCTTAAAATTTAGAGTAAAAACTATTTTTTCCCTACTGAAAGTTGTTAATTTCCTCTGTGAGATAAGCTATCCCTCCATACTTTCCTTTTGATGTTTGTTTCTGGGAGGTTCAGAGAAAAAAGCAGCACTTAACCACTGTAATATTATTCATACGACTTGAACACTAGCTTCTTCTTAGTATTTATTACTTTTTAAATGATTAATATTATTATTATTCTGTCTCTTTCTATACATCATGTATTTCAAACTGTCTTTTTTTTTTTGACTGTGTTGGGTCTTCGTTACTGCACACGGGCTTTCTCTAGTTGCGGCGAGCGGGGACTACTCTTTGTTGCGGTGCGTGGGCTTCTCACTGTGGTGGCTTCTCCTGTTGCAGGGCATGGGCTCTAGGCATGCAGGCTTCTGTGGTTGTGGCATGTGAGCTCAGTAGTTGTGGCTCGCTTGCGGGCTCTAGAGCGCAGGCTCAGTAGTTGTCACGCACAGGCTTAGCTGCTTTGCAGTGTGGGGGATCTTCCTGGACCAGGGCTTGAACCCATGACCCCTGCATTGGCAGGTGGATTCTTAACCACTGCGCCACCAGGGAAGCCCTCAAACTGTCTTAAACCAAAACTGTGGAGTAACAGGTCCCAGATTTACCTTACCATCTTAGATGATTAGAAAATGGGACAAAATACATAAACAGTGGTTTTCAGACACTGGACAACAAGCAGCCCAAGACACTGAACCCTAAGAGAATGGAAGCAAACAAAGTGAGTCCCATGAATACCCTAGCCTATTACCTAGAGAGAGTTTTGAGGCTACACCACAGCTAAGGAGAGACCAAACGAAGCCTGCCACCTTGTTGAATTAAAGAAACACAGTTCAGAATTCAGGGAGACCAACACAGTTAGAATTTTCAGGGCAAAACACCAGAGAAGTGAAAGCTACACAAAGAGGGAGCTCCAGAGATCTGCAGGGGAATCCTCTCTCAAGTCTTTCATGGAGTATGATCTGTATACGTGTGTGAGAAAAAAACCCAAGGCAAGAACCACAGAAAGGAGTAGGGGGAACAATCCCCACAGTTCACACAGGGCTTGGAATAATTAATGTTCCCACTAGTGAGCATGGAAAAGCCTCCTAATACACAGAATATCAGAAAGGTATTACCTTAGTAGTGGTGCCAAATTACCTTGGGTTAAAGGCTGCTCTAGACCCACAGTAACAAGGCTTAAAAGCCAGGATTGAAGGGCTCAAACTGATTCCAAGAAAATTAACTGCATCCCAGAACAAAGCCCAACAAAGGAATACAACAAAATCTAGCACCCAACGAGGTAAAATTAAAACATCCAATATACATTAAAAAATTACCGGGCTTCCCTGGTGGCGCAGTGGTTGAGAGTCCGCCTGCCAATGCAGGGGACATGAGTTCATGCCCTGGTCCAGGAAGATCCCACATGCTGCAGAGCGGCTGGGCCCATAAGCCATGGCCGCTGAGCCTGCGTATCCAGAGCCTGTACTCCACAACGGGAGAGGCCACAACAGTGAGAGGCCCACGTACCGCAAAAAAAAAAAAAAAAGATATGACTATATTAAGGGGATGGGAAGTATGCTTGGGTGAATGATGGTAGGGTTGTGAAAGAGAACAAAATCCTTTTTCACTCATGGTGAGTTGATAGATGATGACTAAAACTGAAAAATTAAGAATATGCTGTAACCGCATTATAGTTAGAAAAAGAGAGGTAAATACCACAAGAAACCTGCTAAAAATAATCAAAGTGGTTGCTTCCGAGGATGGGAAATGGAGTGAAATGCTGCCAAGGACTGCTATTTTTCTCTAAAAGCCTTATAGACCTATCGACTCTTTAAACTATGTGCATGTATAATTTTGTTTAAAATTCAAAAAATATAAATTAAAAACTACCATACTTAACATGATAATGAACCTTCTTTCTATTAACGAGGACTAAGGGAATATAATTGTGGAAATGAATCTAAAATTTCATCTCAGTTTGCATCTCTTGGGTATCTCCAGCTTCAGGAGAACTGTTCCGTATTTTAAGTCCTGAGGTGAAGTACTCTTAGCACCCTGACTCTTTTCCACAGAGAATTTCACGTTTTCTATAGGGTTTTACTTAAACTTTTTGTGCAATGTTTTCCTCTGATTGTGTAAGTTATTTGAAACAGTTGACAATATTAGTCAACAACATGAGCAGTGTATCACAACTATTTTTGGAAGAATGGCAAGAAAATGAGTTTCTTTGGAAAAGGAGCTCATTAAGGTTTAACCTCCTCACTCTCGACAAAGTCTAGTCTCCATCAGGTTTTACAGTCAAATGCTAAAGACCAATATTTCACTGTGACTCAAAGGAAAGTGGATACCAAAGTAACAAACATCTATTTCTTACCACCTGCTCCTTCCAAAATGCCCCGGACTACTGCCTGAACACCACTGGGTCTCATCAACCTTTCAGAGAGGAGCTGCCCACATAGACGCCGGAGCCAAGCTGGGGCCCGACACATAACTTGTGTCTTCCCATCCGTGCAGGACTAAAAAAGGAAGGGAAAGGTATGAACTGAATGTCAGTGTAACAGATATGTAGAAATTAAAAATATACAAATATACTGAGTCATACTGATGATTAACCGTATGCTATACAGACTTCAAAAGAGCAAAATTTTTCCCTTAAAAAAAAAAAAGAGGGTCCTTTACAAAACCTACTCCAGCATCACTTTTAAGAAAGTAAAAATATAGTGAAACTTCTTCAAGTGAAGTATCAAGTGAAATTTCAAACCCAGAAATAGACAAACATATCTGTGAATAAAATACAGATTTGGGTGACACAAGGTTAATGTAACCGATCTGAATGCAGTCCTTCCAATCAAATTTAGCTTCCAAACAAGAGTCCTATGAGCATGACTCACCACTAAGAGGACAGTTCACAACACTGAGAGGACACTAGTCCTTGCCTCCATGGTCTCAGCTGCTCTGATTCCTTTTGACATGGCAGTTTCAAGAAGAGTTAGATTTCTTCAAGAACTCCTTTTCGAGAGTTCTGTGGAGCCACCATGAACAAAGAGACCTGGTGTCCCTTATTTTGGGCTAGAACGCAAACTACGGTGTGGTCATTCATTGTGTCTAACTATGTGAGCATAAAACTTAGTGAAAGAAAAACATTTAATCCCAACTAGCCTGTTCTCTCTCTTTTATTTAAAGATGATCAATAATTACCATTTATTGAAGGGGTTATGATGTGCCATGCACTGCGGTGAGTACCTCCCCCACAGTCTCAAAAGGAACTTATAAGGAAGGGTCTGTTGTCATCCCCATCCCCATTCTATGGGTAAGGAAACTGAGGGATGGAAAGGCTTACTAATTCAAACAACTGCACGCTGGGGTTGAATTCCAGTGTGCCTAACTCCAGAGCCTCTGTTTCTCGTCATGCTCTTATAATGTATTTGGTTTAATCTGGCAAACTGTGGACTCATTCAGAGAAGCAGAGTATGAGCCAGAGGAGCCCAATGTGAGGCTACAGTAATATTCTAAGGACGAGATGAAAATGACTTCAACTAGGAGATATCTTTGTAGCCAGCTTCAGCTGGTCCTACAGCCAATTCCTTTGGCCCTTCATGCTTTGCTCACCTAAACTCATAACTAAAATTTAGGTACTGAAAGAAAATAGATAAATCCAGCTACATCATCAAATTAAAGCATTTTGGATAAATAATTATTTTTAAGGAAAAAAGAAACTATCTTATGCCTAGCAGTATATATACCATTACGTTTTTCAAAAATGGATCTAAGAATAGTCCATTAATAGCTCTAATTTTAATTTCTTGACTTCAAATACTCCATTCAAAGAATAAGATGTCCAGACACTTCTGCCAGAAGAATGTATTGTCAAACAGCCAAATTTTAGTTAAAAAAAAAAAAAAGATCCAGTTTGAAAATGAATAAAATATATTTTTGTCATAAGCCTTAAAAAATGATCACAATATTCCTGGGAACAGTGTCCATCATTCCACTAAAAGAAAAATCCTTTCAAATTATCCCAAAGGTCAGTGTAATTTAGCTCTACAAATACCATTTAACAATCTAAAAGATGAAATAAGACTCAACTAGATTAATTTCCCAGGAGAAGAAGACAGTACACCACACACTATCATTAAAGATTCACCCACAAGAGTCCCCAGGCATGCATACCTGGGGTGGTCCTCCCTGGAGGATAAGTAATTCTCGGACTGCTAATGGTTGATACACTTGATCCAAGATGTCTCTCAGAGCCTTCCTAGATAGGGCTCTTTCGTCTTCGGTTAACACCTAAAAGAAACACGTATTTGGCTTTTGTGGAATACAAACTAGGCAGGCAATAGAAGGCAATGCTTTGCAATACTGAACAAAGATGCTTGTAAGGGGAGAGGGAGGCAAGCTTCTTTTGCCTCTTGATTTCCTTCTACCTGGAGGAAGCTCTAATACTGAAACACTCCTGGCCCTCTCTCCATCCCCTCACCCACTTCCGGGCAGGAGATTGGTGAGTTCTGGCACGCACAGATGAGCTCGCTCCTCTTCTATCTCTTGGGAGCGAGCACACCTTCTGTTCTGCTCTTCTCTGCCGTAGATTTTTCAGGGGCATGTCCCCTGCCAAAGGGCAGAAGGCGCTGCAGTTTTCTGGCACTCTTTAAAACTGGGTGAGAAATGTGTCTAATTCTGGAACGCACTGTTAGGAGACCCATTTGTCTCCCTCTATATACCTTTCAACTCTGTCTTTACGAGTAATAAAGGGGACATTTTGACTTGTCATCTCGTACTCTGTTAACTGTCTTTTAATTGATTCAGAACTTGGGCAGCAAAGGGTGTTATTTAATTGGGCCCCCTCTCTGAGCCTCAAGAGACTGTCTCCCTTTGGTAACCTCACAGTCAAGCTCTGAGAGTCCTGCCCCTTACAATTTAGCAAACTGTGGTATAGGTGCTGCTTAGAGCAGCAGCTATTGCTGGGACTTGTCCAGCTTCATAGTGTACACCCACCGTGTCTCCCTTTCTCCTCCCACCCCCTCACTCGGTCCTTTCTCTCTGTTTCTCTTTTCTTTTCTCTCCTCTGAGACCCCTGGGCACTGCTTAGCGCTAGCACTAGTAATTCCAGAACCCCCATCTCGAGGAAGTGCAGGCAGCAGGCACTGATGGAGCTGTCAAGATTCACACCCTGCTGTGAAGAGCACAGAGCTCTGCTCCACAAAATGGAATGCACTGGGGGACTTCATAACTTCGTGTCACTACTCGGGTGACAAGGGCTTTGAAGTGTTTTCTGTTGTGTTTTGTGAGCATAGGCAGAAGAGGGAATAGAAGAGGAGAACAAACAGAAAAGGAACAAGTTGGAGGGTGACAAAGAAAGGTGACAGAGAAATGAGGTGAGTGGGCATTATGAAATCTGGCTGCAGTAGCGAAGGAATTACCCTACGTGTGACCCTGGATACATTTATATCTTAACAGCTTCTTCTGGTTAGGTTCCTGTGCTGATGCTGGTGGCCCTCTCGTGGGGGAGTAGTGGTCACTGCTATGTTATACTTGTGAGCCTTGTCTCCCCAATTACTGTGTGAGCTGTTTGAGAAAAGGACCAAGTCTAATGCTTCTGTAACCTCCACAGCACCTTTATAGTCCAGACACTCAAATCCTTACTGACTGTCAGCAAAACACAGGCATATACCCTTATCATCTAATAATAACAACGAATGATTGGACTGTGCAGTGTACCCAGTGCTTTGCATACTTTATCTCCCTTAATCCTCCCAAGAACTTAATGAAGGAGGCATGAATAGTTTAATATTAATATTAGGGGGCAAAGCCAGGAGACTAATTAGGAAGGTGTAATAATTCAGATGAGATGATAGCAGCTTCACAGCTGGAAAGACTGTTGGTCATAATGGCAGGTGAAGAAATTAATGAAGACTATCCAGTAGAAATTCATGAATATTTATCAACATTTGAGAATTCCATTGGTGCTGTGGATGAGATGCTGAAGACCATGATGTCTGTTGCTAGAAATGAGTTGTTGCAGAAGTTGGACCCACTTGAACAAGCAAAAGTGGATTTAGTTTCTGCTTACACATTGAATTCAATGTTTTGGGTTTATTTGGCCACACAGGGAGTTAATCCTAAGGAACATCCAGTAAAGCAGGAATTGGAGAGAATCAGAGTATACATGAACAGAGTCAAGGAAATAACAGACAAGAAAAAGGCTGGCAAGCTGGACAGGGCTGCGGCTTCAAGATTTGTAAAAAATGCCCTATGGGAACCAAAACCTAAAAATGCATCCAAAGTTGCCAGTAAAGGAAAAAGTAAAAGTTAACCTTTTGGTTTTGATGTACACATATTCAAAAAGTACATAATTTTTATTGTTTTCCACAAAATAGATGATGATTATGTGCCATTGTAAGGTTTAAATGTATTCCATATTGAATTCGCGTGTAAGATTTGCATCTTAAATTTGTAATGCTAAATACTTTTCCCCCAGAAAGATTAAGTTATCCTTATTGATTTTCCTATAGAACATTATGTGGTTTTTTTAACATTGTGGTATATTTTATATTTATAGTTTACTGTCTCTTGACAAGACTTATTTCCTTATATAGGTCAATTTTTCAAGTGCCATTTTATAAGCAACTTGAAATTTAAGTTAAATGTTCTTTGCAAACATTTGTCTATTTTCGATGAATAATGATTTTATGAAGTATGTTGAAGTTTTAAATACATCTGTTTTCACTATATAATATTAGGAAAGAAAGAAATGACTTAAATGTCCATTTTTTCTGTGAAGTTATTTCATTATGCTTTCATGATTTTGGGAATTACTGCTTTTTGTGATGTTTGAAGTATCAATTTAAGACTTTTAAGGTTATTCTTTAATTCTTGGTGCTTTGCCACTATGTCCCATTTAAAGTAAAAATATATTCTCATTAACTTTAGATGGGAAATGAGGTTGTATATTGATGGCTGAATTTTGGCATAATGGCTATACACTATCAATAAAGCTGTAAATGTTGTGTAAAAAGTATATATATATTAATATTAATGGTAGTAACTTTTTTTTTTTTTTTTTGCGGTATGCGGGCCTCTCACTGCCGTGGCCTCTCCCGTTGCGGAGCACAGGCTCCGGACGCGCAGGCCCAGCGGCCATGGCTCACGGGCCCAGCCTCTCCGTGGCATGTGGGATCCTCCCGGATCGGGGCACGAACCCGCGTCCCCTGCATCGGCAGGCGGACTCCCAACCACTGCGCCACCAGGGAGGCCCGGTAGTAACTTTTTGATGAGCACTACTGGGGATTGAGCTAGGTACTTTATACACTTTATCCTTAATCCTCACAGCCACCTTGCAATTATTAAACACATTTTACAAAAGAGGAAACAGAGGCTCAAAGAAATAGCCTGCAACAGCTGTTTCAAAAAGTGGCTAGAAGGGACAGGTGAAATGGACTCCCCAGGTGTGAAAGGACCAGTATTTAATAAATGAAAGCTCTAACCCCCTATAAAGAATCATCTATCCACCAGAGATACCTGGACATTCAATAAAATTCTAGATCTTTCCATCAGCACTTTTCCAAAGAACTAAGACTGTCTTTTATAGCAACTACACACAAGTATACACACATATTCACAAAGTCTCTCACACACTCTCTCAACGTATGTTTACCTCTTCCTCGGGATTTAGCGGTTTTCTCTTGGTTGGGCAGAATCCCAGCTGGCACAGACCTGCTGCGATATCCCCAAAATGGCGGCAGAAAATCAAGCTCCTCAGAGATGCGTGCTGAGCAACATTTAGGAGGACCTTGCAGCTGGTGTACAGTCTCCGGGGTGCACTGGGGGCAGCACTGAGACACACTACGTCCTGAACAATGGCACCAAACTCAGTCCTGTAACTCACAGGGACTCCAACACCAGGCACAAGATAGGGGCAGACACCCAAGGTAACTACAAACTGCAAAACTGACTGGATAGTCTTTTGCTGTGAGATACTAAGTGTATCCGGGCTCAGGGCAGGAGCAGCTTCTGGAGTCCTCGGGTTGGGTTTACCTGGATTGAACTCAACTGCAAGGCGGATCATGGTTTCCTTCAAGCACAACAGCAACAGTAAGCTTTGGGAAGTAAAACGCCAGGTGACATCCATAGAGTCTTGTCGCCATTCTGCCTCATTAGCAATTTCATCCCTTAGGAGTTTCAATTTCTTCCAGTGAGGATCCTTCAGAAACTTGTCCTCCAAAGCAGACAGGTTAGATTTTAAAGTGGTCAACAGGACATCATGTTTCGTGATCTGTAGTGAACTTGAGCCTGATCCTTTCGAAGAAAGATAAAGGAAATTACATACATGGAAAACAAACTGTACTTCCCTCCATGTGGAATGCCTTGCCTCCTCCAGTTCATCCTCTGAGGCCTGGCTCAGATGTCATTACTTCTAGAAAGTAGTTGTGCCACCCTAGCCTAGGCAGAATTCAAGACCACATTCCCTGCCTTCCTATAGCACTCTGGATGTAGTTAGGATAGTGTACCTAACACATACGTCTTCTAGTTTGTTTCTGAGGGCACAGGCAGCTCTTAATCAACTTACTGGGCTTAAATTGTAGCCAGAACAGAAATCTAAAAAGCTAAACATTTACCACAGAAGGTTCATTCAGTCAAACTGTTCTAGATCCCAGGGATAAAGGACAAAACAAAGTCCTTTCCCTCATGGAACTTACATTCTAGTGAGGCAGATCACAGAATATAGACAAAGGGTGCAGAAAAGATTAATTTAATCACATTACCCCCAAAATATAGATTCTCAATTTTTCCTGAACTTTCTTAAAATGGTCTTTACTGCCCTCTCCCGGTGAAGGAGCTCATATACACTCTTAGCAGCTGACATCCTTGCTGACTCACTCCTTGAAACACTCCTCTCTCGGTTTCTGGGACAGCAAGCACTCTTTCCTGGTTTTCCTCCTACCTCCATGGCCATCTTGCAACGTCTCCTCTGCTGGCTTCTCTTCCTCTACCAGATATCAAAATGTTCCAAGGCTGGTCCTGAACTCTGCACTCTCTTCCTCGACAAACTTATTCAGGCTCAGGTCTTTAAAAATGATCTGTAAGCTAACAGCTCCCAAATTTACATGTCTGGCTCATGTCTACCCTCTAAGTTCCAGGGACATATTTCCAACTGCTGAATGAAATCTCCACTTGGATGTGTTTAGGCATTTCAAATTCAACAAATTGTTGATTCTCACGAGTACTTTTCACTCCCTACTACAATCTAACCAGGTTACTAACTGGTTACATCTCTATCCTTTTCCTTTTCTCTTTTATCCAATCTATCACCAAGTCTTGTGTGTTCTGCATACTAAATGTTTCTCAAATTCATTCAATTTTCTCCACCTCACAACTACAACCTTTCTCTAAGCCATGAACATCTTTAAACTGAACTACAGCAGCAGCCTCTTAACTGGTATCCCTACTTATACTCCTCCTCTCCCAAAAGTCTACTTTTCACACATCAGATCTTCTTAATATTTAAAATAGATTTCTCTTGGTGGAAGTGTGCACATACACTCCTGATGTGTATATATCTTAAGTGGAAATGCTGAGTCATAGGTATCTAGAAGTCTCAATCTAAATATTATCTCCTCGGGGGTGGCCTTCCTTGACCAATCTAAAAGCCATGCCCCACACCATTAACTCTGTGATAACACCCAATTTGTTTTCTCCATAGTACTTATCACAATCAGTAATTATTTTATTGGTGTTTATTTTCTTTCTTCTCTATCAGAGTTTAAACTTAATGAGGGTAAACACCATGTCTCTCTTGTTTGGTCTGTGCTTTGCACAGCACATAAAGTAAGCCCCAAATGAGTATTTGTTAGTTGATTGAGTAAAAGAATTAATGAAAAGAGTAATTAATAAAAATCTCCTTAGGACTTCCCTGGTGGCACAGTGGTTAAGAATCCGCCTGACAATGCAGGGGACATGGGTTCGAGCCCTGGTCCGGGAAGATCTCACATGCCGTGGAGCAACTAAGCCTGTGCGCCACAACTACTGAGCCTGCGCTCTAGAGCCCGCGAGCCACAACTACTGAGCCCACGTGCCACAACTACTGAGCCCACGTGCCACAACTACTGAAGCCTGTGCACCTAGAGCCAGTGCTCCACAACAAGAGACGCCACCGCAATGAAAAGCCTGCGCACTGCAATGAAGAGTAGCCCCTGCTTGCCGCAACTAGAGAAAGCCCGCACGCAGCAACGAAGACCCAATGCAGCCAAAAATAAATAAATAAATTTATAAAAAATATAAAAAAATAAAGATCTCCTTAAAACTCCTATAAAAAAAAAAAAAACTCCTGTAAGACCAACCCTCCCACAAGATAACAACTATCAACTCTGGACAAAATGTAAAAAGCAAGTATCTGAAGGTGCCTGAAGGTGACAAAAGTGAGCAAAAACTAGGGAAGGCACTTAGAAGGGAAAAACAGCATTGGGTAAGTTTCCTGCTTTTTTTTGCCTTTTAGTCGGGGTTAGGCCTTAGCATAGCTAAAATTCAAAGAGAAACCCATTGTCTTACTGGCTTGAGAACCAAAGCACAGAATTCAGGGCAACTACAGCAGGTGGAAAATAAGAAGAGAAATATCAGAAAGGATAGAACCAGAGAGGAAGAGCCCCCAATTCTATATAAACTGTGACCAAATCTCTGGCTAATCTTTGAACCAAGCATGTGTGGGAAGAACTTCAAATAGGTCAGCTAAGATTAAAAGAACTGAAAATAGCTGCTGCCCACCACAGAAGAGACAGAGTTTGGAGTACGAATCAGTCAAGTTAATTGCCTACTTTAAAACAAAACAAAACAGGGATTCTCTGGTGGGCCAGTGGTTAGGACTCTACGCTTTCACTGTCGAGGGCGTGGGTTCAATGCCCAGTCGGGGAACTAAGATCCCACAAGCCACGAGGTGCAGCCAAAAAAGAAAAACAAAACAAAACAAAACAAAAAATCAATACTCTCTGGAGGACTATAACAGAATCCAGAGTTTCAACAGCATATCCTACATCATGTCCATTATACAATCTGAAAGTTCTAGACAGATAAAGAAACGTGAAAACGTGACCCACCTCAAGAGGAAGACAATCAATGGAGACTGATCCTAAATTACCCAAGTGTCAGATTGAACAAAGATTTTCAAGCAGCTCTTATAACTATGTTCAAGGATATGATGGAGGGACTTCCCTGGCAGTCCAGTAGTTAAGACTCTGCACTTCCACTGGAAGAGACATGGGTTTGATCCCTGGTTGGGGAACTAAGATCCCACATGCCACACAGCACAGCCAAAAAAAAAAAGGATGTGATGGAAAGTATTCATTATGAATGAACAAATGGGGACTCCCGGCAAAAAAGTAGAAAGTATTTTTAAAAACCCACATGGAGGGCTTCCCTGGTGGTGCAGTGGTTGAGAGTCTGCCTGCCAATGCAGGGGACGCGGGTTCGTGCCCCGGTCTGGGAAGATACCACATGCCGCGGAGTGGCTGGGCCCGTGAGCCATGGCCGCTGAGCCTGCGCGTCCGGAGCCTGTGCTCCGCAACAGGAGAGGCCACAACAGTGAGAGGCCCACGTACCACAAAAAATAAATAATAAATAAATAAATAAATAAAAACCCACATGGAAATGCTAGAATTTAAAAATAAAATTTCTGAAATTTTTAAAAAATCAATTGATGTACTTAACAGCTTTGAGATGACCAAAAAAAAAAAAAAATTAGTGAACTTGAAGATATATCCCTAGAAATTATCCAATCTGAACAACAAAGAGAAAAACATTTTAAAGAAATAGAGCCTTAGGATCTGTGAACAATATCAAATGATCTATTTGTAATAAAATAGAGACTAACTAGAATAAAAGGAGAGGAGAGAAAATGGAGCACAAAAGGATTTGAAGAAATAATGATCAAAATTTTCTAAAATTTAGTGAAAAAAACACAAATTTACAGATTCAGTAAGCTCAGTGATGCCCAATCAGGATAAGTAGAAAGAAAATAACATCTACACATATTATAGTCAATTGTTAAAACCAGAGATAAAGAGAAAATCTTGAAAGCAGTCAGAAAAATATGACACTTATAGGGGACCAATGCTATGAATAGCTGTGAACTAACCATCGCAAGCAATGAATGCTAAAAGATAGTAGAAAAACATCTTTAAAGTGCTGACAGGGGTAAAAAAAAAAACCTGTCAACTGACTATTCTATATCCAATAAAAAGTAACCTTCAAAAATGAAAGTAAAATGAAGACATTTTCAGAACAATGAAAACTAAGATAACTGACTGACAGCAGATCTGGAATACAAAGAAATGTTAAAGTTCTTCAAGCTGAGGGAAAACAGTACCAGATGGAAACTTGGATCTTCAGGAAAGAAGGAAAAGCATCAGAAATGGTAAATATGTGGGTAAATATAAAAGACTAATTTTTCCCTCTTAATTTCTTTAAATATATGTAACTGTCTAAAGCAAAATTTATAAAATTGTATTATGGGATTTATAACTTACATAGATAAACATGAAAACTACAGCATAAAACCTAAAAGAGGTGGGGAGCTGTAAAAGGACCCTTATAGTTGCAAGGTTTTTATGAGTTCTGTGAAATAGTACAATATTAATTCTAACCAGATTGTGAAAAATTAAGGATGTACATTGTAATCCCAGGATGACTACTAAAAACATAATATGAAAAGGTGGGTTATGGTTATAAAACCATAATAAAATGTTGAAAATATAAATGAATTCAAGCAGCAATAGACTTCAAAACTAAGGTTAATATATCTTCTAAGAAAGGATCAAAATGCAATTGACGGTAACTAAAAGGGTGTTCAACAATGCATTATTTATAATAGTGTAAAATTAGAAATATATGTTGAGTAAATTATGGTCTACCTGTATCCAATGTACTATATGTATATGTAATATTTATTTTGTTTATTATTGTCTCTCTACCAACTAGAATAAAAACTCCTTGAGGACAGGGATGTTGCTCTGTTTTGTTCACTGCTGTATTCTTGCCTGGAACAAGGCCTGTCTGACACACAGTTGCTGTTCAAAATAAGTAGTTACTGAATGAATGAAAAATGGATTATTTGAAGCCATCAAACTATGTTGAACATTATTTAATGACATGTTCACTAAATATATTCTAAAGTGAACAGAGTATGAAACACTAAACGGGCAAAAGATATGAACAGTTTACAGAAAAAGAAATGCAAATTGCTCTTAAACATGAACATATGATCAACCTTGCTCCTAAGAGAAAAGTAAATTAAAACTATACTGAAATATCACTTCCCATCTATCAAGTGGCTAAAATCCAAAAGTTTTTATAACACATTTTGTGTTTTACAGAAACACACACTCTCATACATGGCTGGTAAGGGGCTAAAATGGTACATCCCTAAGAAGAGAAATTTGGCAATATCTAGCAAAATTACATAAGCATTTAACCATTGGCCCAGCAATCCCTCTTTTAGGAATCTATCCTAAGATAGTTACACAGGCAAAATTGCAAAGTGACATATACACAAAGCTACTCATTGCCATATTGTTAGCTAGGCAGCAGTAGGGGAGAGATGGGGTTGAATCAAAGTGTGCTTTGTTTTGCAGAAACTGACTGTTAAATCATTAAATCACAGAAAGTTCCAGATACCAGCTGTCCTTAAAAGGTTACAATACATCCAACAAGATACTACAGTACAAGCAAACACCCAAGCACCTGCTTGCTTGCAGTTTTGGGCAACCTGGATTAACTGTTGCCTCATTATAATGCTTATGGATGATCATGCGTGCCGATTCATGAATATGCATGCCACCCAGGCTTAAACCTTCCCTGGTCCAGTGGTTAGGGGAGACAGTACTTTGGGAACTACTGTAACAAAGAACAAACCTGACTCCATACTGGAGCTATTCCTTTAGCTCTAACCTTTGTGCTCTGCTGTCTGTACTTAGTCATGCTGGCTCTGCACCTTTATAAAAGAATGCTGCCTATTGCCTGAAATATACATGATAGCCTTTTCTCAATGCTCTGCCTCCCAGGCTTGACCTTTAAAGGTATAACACTTGGACTTCCCTGGTGGTGCAGTGGTTGAGAGTCTGCCTGCCGATGCAGGGGACACGGGTTCGTGCCCCGGTCCAGGAAGATCCCACATGCCGCGGAGCGGCTGGGCCCGTGAGCCATGGCCACTGGGCCTCCACGTCCAGAGCCTGTGCTCCGCAACGGGGGAGGCCACAACAGTGAGAGGCCCGCGTACCACACACACACAAAAAAGGTATAACACTTTTCCTTTCACACAGAGATAAAAAGTTGGAGAAGAGAAAATAACATTTTTCTCAGTTGGAGGTTTATAGGAACATCATGACTAGACCTATGTGGACAGCTGCAAGAATGTGGGTCTGGCCAGCACCAAGAAGTCTGCAACAAGAAGCCACACCCTTTCCCCTTTTAGTATAAAAGCCTGAATTCTAACTCAGGTAAGATGGTTCTTTCGGACCCTAGTCCACTATCTTCTCAGTCTGCTGGTTTTCTGAAAAAAGCTGCTATTCCTTGTGCCAACACCTGTCTCTCGATTTATTGGCCTGTCATGGGAGAGCAGTAAGAGCCTGGACTTGGTAACACTATCTCCCTGACTCCTTACTTGTCTTCTGCTTTAAGAAAGTACTTGGGACTTTGCTGGTGGCACAGTGGTTAAGAATCCGCCTGCCAGTGCAGGGGACACGGGTTCAAGCACTGGTCCGGGAAGATTCCACATGCTGCAGAACAACTAAGCCCATGTGCCACAGCTACTGAGCCTGTGCTCTAGAGCCGGTGCTCCACAACAAAAGAAGCCACCGCAATGAGAAGCCCTCGCACCGCAACAAAGAGTAGCCCTCGCTCGCCGCAACTAGAGAAAAGCCCCCGCACAGCAACAAAAACCCAATGCAGCCAAAAGTAATAAATAAATAAATAAATTTATTTATTTTTTTAAAAAAGTACTTGGTGGGTTCATTGGCTAAGCACCCAAAGCGATGGACCCACTGAGTCCAGTAAAAGTATTTCTTACATTAACAAAAGGCTTAAAACAACCCAAATATCCATTAATAGAGAACTGATGAATAAACAGTAGCATATCCACATAATGGAATACCATGCAGCTGTAAAAGGGAAAGAGGAAGACTTCTGTGTATGACTATGCAGTGATCACTAAGACATATTGAATTTAAAAAGTAAGGTGTAGAAGAATGTATACAGTATGATAACTTTTGTGTTATAATGGGAAGGAACATGAAATATATTATTTGTTTTTATTTTTTAAAAAAGCAGTGGAGGGCTTCCCTGGTGGTGCAGTGGTTGAGAGTCCGCCTGCCGATGCAGGGGACACGGGTTCGTGCCCCAATCCGGGAAGATCCCACATGCCGTGGAGCGGCTGGGCCCATGAGCCATGGCCACTGAGCCTGTGCGTCTGGAGCCTGTGCTCCCCAACTGGAGAGGCCACAACAGCGAGGGGCCCGCGTACCACAAAAAAAAAAAAAAAAAAAAAAAAAAAAAGCAGTGGAAAAACAAATTAAAAATTAACTAAAATGAGTTGTCTATAGAGAGAGGGAGAGATCAGTGGGGAGGAGACAGGGGTGAGTTTAGAGTTTTCCTTTTGAAGCCCTGTATTTTTTTCATAGTTAAAAAATTAAATGAAAAAGAAAATTCAAAATGTTCCTAAAAATAAAAAACAGGGCTTCCCTGGTGGCACAGTGGTTGAGAATCTGCCTGCTAATGCATGGGACACGGGTTCGAGCCCTGGTCTGGGAGGATCCCACATGCCGCAGAGCAACTAGGCCCATGAACCACAACTACTGAGCCTGCGCATCTGGAGCCTGTGCTCCGCAACAAGAGAGGCCATGATAGTGAGAGGCCCGCGCACCGCGATGAAGAGTGGCCCCCGCTTGCCACAGCTAGAGAAAGCCCTCCCACAGAAACGAAGACCCAACACAACAAAAATAAATAAAATAAATTAATAAACTCCTACCCCAACATCTTCTTAAAAAAAAAAAAAATGAACCTAATCTATACTTTATGTCCAAGGTTGCCAAACTACAATGTACAGGTCAAATCAGGCCCACCACCTATTTCTACAAGTTTTACTGGAACATAGACATGCTATTTATTTACATATTATCTTTGGCTGCTTTCAAGCCACAACAGCAGAGGTAAATAGTTGTGACAGAGACAGTATGGATCACAAAGCCCAAAATATTTACTGCCTGCTTCTTTACAGAAAAAGTGTGCCAACTCCTAAACCAAGTTAGCAGCACAACCACACAGAATTATTTCAAGTGACTTGAAATATAGAACTTTGTACATCCTGTGGACAAAAACAAACAAACAAAAATCCCTTAGAAACAGCAGGTGTGTTGATGATAGTAATGCATGATTTGTTATTTTAAAATATTATATGCATGTGTGAATATATTATATATGAATATGTAACTATATATTTGTGTATACATATATGAAATAAGTAAATAACTACATTAATTTCAGTAGGAACCAATATTTTCAGATAAGAGAAAAACATACAAAGATAAAAATATAAAATATACTTAAGAAGAATGACTAGGTGGACAAATACATGTTAAAGAATCTAGGTCATGGTACATAAATTTTCAAGGTAAAATTCCTTCAACTTTTCTATAAGCTTAAAATTTTTCATAATGTTAGGAAAAATTTAAACTCTATTTCATTTTAATTGGGAATATCAGTACAAACTCTCGATTTGTTTTTTGTCTTCTGAAAATCCACACACTTCCTAGTTCCAATCATTGAAAAAGTCTGGAAGCAATGACACTTCAGTGGCAATACATGTCACTGGTGTCTATCTTGTGGTTTCTAAATATCATTTTTTCTTAAAGAGATTTGTTTTCAAGAATGCAGCAAAAAATGTATGAGATGAGTCTGAGATATCTTATGCCTGAAAGCAAAGAAGCAATCAGAGACTACTAGGGTTACTAGGGTCACATCAAAGAGTCCAACAGCTAACTTGAATGGGTCCCACAGGCCACAAATGGAACAATTAGAGTATCAAGAGTAATGAGTACAGGACTTCCCTGGTGGCGCAGTGGTTGAGAATCTGCCTGCCAATGCAGGGGACACGGGCTTGAGCCTTGGTCCAGGAAGATCCCACATGCTGCGACTAAGCCCGTGTGCCACAACTACTGAGCCTGGGCTCTAGAGCCTGCACGCCTACAGCCTGTGCTCCACAACAAGAGAACCTACTGCAATAAGAAGCCCTCGCACCGCAACGAAGAGTAGCCCCCACTCGCCACAACGGGAGAAAGCCTGCGCGCAGCAACGAAGACCAACATGGCCATAAATAAATAAATAAATAAATGAATTTTTGAAAATAATGAGTACAATAACGGAAACATGTATATACAAAAATCTATTCATAATAAAACAAAACAAAAAAATCACTCCATTGGCTACCTTTGGAGACTGCTGTGACACTAATGTATTATTCTGAAAATTGAACAATAAAAGAACAGAAAGAACCTAACTTTATTAAAATATATATATGTGTGTGCATGTGTACACACATAGAAAAAGACCTCAAGGGCTTCCCTGGTGGCGCAAGTGGTTGAGAGTCCGCCTGCCGATGCAGGGGACACGGGTTCGTGCCCCAGTCTGGGAGGATCCCATATGCCGCGGAGCGGCTGCGCCCGTGAGCCATGGCCGCTGAGCCTGCGCGTCCGGAGCCTGTGCGCCGCAACGGGAGAGGCCACAACAGTGAGAAGCCCGCATACCACAAAAAAAAAAAAGAAAAAAAAAAAGAAAAAGACCTCAAAAGCCATACTTCAAAGTATTAACAGTGATAATCTCTGGATGGTAGGGTTTTGGGTGATTTTTCTTTTTTGCTTCCTTATGTTAAAAAAATTTTTCCACAGCGACTATGTATTGTTTCTGTACTAAAAACATATTTCAAGGTTATAAAACAGTATGCAGTATATGAGATTTTTGTAAACAAAAAATATATATAATTCCCAAAATGTAATCTCTGGATAGTGGGATTAAGGTCATTTTAATTTTCTTCTTTTAGTTTCTCTAATATTTTTTAAAGCTTTACTATAAGGAATATTAACTACCTCTATGAAAAGAAAAACGAACAATAACACTTTGTTTTTCAACATAGTGAGAATCAGAAGAGCAAGATTTTTCCAGTATTTCTCTAGGACTGTTCAGGGCAAGTGTTCTGACCCACTGGCATGAATATCTGGTTTGCTTGGGTAATATATACCTAAAAAGAAAATGAGTGCTTTCATAGCTTGTTGCCACTAACCATTAGGATCACTAAACAATCTCTAAGTGACCTCCTGTGACTTTATAAGATCTTGGAACCCAAACATGGGACACAAAGAAAGTGACTTAAAACAAAAGCTATTAACTGTTTTCCAAGAGCCCCTTAATAAAGTAGTCTCCTCTGCCCTCTACTGGTGACAAAAATAAAATCTACTTGAAAATAAATAAGGCATTCTCTGAGAGGAGCAGTTCTCAAAACTGTGGTATAGGGTCTCAGGTTTTGAAGCCCTTCCCAAGATTCTCTCAGAAAGTCTACAAGGTCAAAACTATTTTCATATTAATACTAAGACATTACTTGCCTTTTACGCTCTCGTTCTCTCTAGAGTGTACCAAGTCTGAAAAGTTCACTGATATGAGTTCAGATTCCATATTATAATTAACCTTTTAAGAAATTACCTCTTGTTGAGTTTTAAAGAGGAATACACACAATTATCTGAAAAGATGATGGAAATCGCCTCCCTTTCCAACTACATACCTATGTGAGTATAGATTTTCTTCATCTATTTCAATCAAAACAACCTCTCATGACAGACTGAACACAGAAGCAAATACAAAAATCCAGCTCTCTTCTAATAAGACAGACATTAAGGAGATTAGCAAAAATGTAAAACAATGCCACTCAAATGTAAAACAATGTCACTCTTCCTGCTAAGTTATTTTATTTTGCAAAATACATTTTTCATTTAAAATGTCATTATGTTAACATGTAACAGGTTACTGTTCTATTTAAATAAAGTTAAAAGGTTTCTCTTGAAGTCTTAATTTCTAATACAGTAAATATTGATACACATAACCTACATAAAAGCTCTTTTAAGTCCTCAACACTTTTTAAGAGTGTTAGAGTGCTCAAACCAAAAAGTTTGAGATCTGAGGCCTTAAAACAATGTTTTCCAAATTACAGTCATATAGCACTTCCACGATTTTTGCCATTTATCTGAATACCAGCTATAGTATTAGCTTTACTTGTTTATTTCTTCAAATTAAATCATTTTTTAAACTTAAATTAGTAATAGTTAATATACTGTCCTAAGGGCTTTGTGTATTTAATTCAATCCTCACACCAACTCTGTGAGGTATGGAGTATTATATTATTATTCTTGTTTCCAGATGATGAGACTAAGGTTAAGCTATTTGCCCCAGAGCATACTCAACTCTGGCAAGCTGGCTCCAGAACCCAAGCTCTTGATCACTACTCAATGCTTTTCAGCCTCAAAATATTTCTCTACATACTGCCTAAAACCATCCGTATCACACTTTGGGAAATGCTGCCCTCATAAACAGTATTATTTATTCTTCCCAATCACCAATGTAAATGTCTATGCTTTGTGACATTTAAAAGCAGACTTCTTAATCTGTGCAGTAGTTTTTATGAAGTTCAAAGTTCAACGCAATATGGCGTGCAAAAATAAGGGTGATACAGCTTCATTGTTTACAAATCACCAAAATTTCCAGCCCCCCACCACCACGTAATTCAAATTTAATGACAGAGTTCAACAAATATATATTTAGTGTGGAAAGTTATTTTTTAGGAAAACTACTGCTGAGATGACCTCAAGCAAAACTTCACCAGAACTGAAAAACCCCTTTCAAATTCTGCTTAACACACTTCCTAATAATGGAGGTGAAGATGTTATTCTTATTTGCCCCATAATTGAGAACAGAAATGAAAGGCAGGGGAAGAGAAAACACTTAATGCTGTAGAACTTTTGATGGCTCAAAAGGGAAAGACTTGGTTTCTTCCCACCTGGACTGAAGTCTTCTTTCTCTTGTAGCCTTCCCCAGCCCCATCCCTGGATAACTCCTTCTCTATCCAATTGCTACCTGTACCATCCATTCACCAATAGTATTATCCTGCCATGTTGAATATCTTTGGTCTATATGCGGAGTACCATCTCCCCAAACAAACAAGATGCTTGAGAGCACAAGTTGTTAAATAATATTTCTATCTCCAAAAGCACTGAGGATAGAATACTATATACAATTGACTCTCAGTAAATATTACCTCAAAGGTAGTCAAAGGCAGATGAAAAGACGTTTAATCTAGCTGGATATAATTTTAGCAAATACTTTAATCTTGTCTCAACATCCTCTGTCCACTGGGAACATATGAAACTTATTATGCACAGGTATTCTTTAATTCCCTTAGCAGCTGATATGATAAAATAGCAGAAATATTCACACAATATATAATAGCCTGTCTGTGCAAAATAATATCGTTTTACCAAGGTACTTAAATTATTCTTTTTCAAATAGGAATGCTTGAATTCTCCTAAGCTAAATGAGTACATGTATGGAACTCCACCACATACTCTTTGAGAGTTAAAGAGGGTCTTCCAAAAATGAAGTGTATATGCTTTGTGACAGATGATTACTTCCAGACTTTTTAAGTTATTTATTCCTGTTCTCAGTCATGTTCTAAACAGTTTCAGTTGCTGGACAAGTAACCTCTCCATTAGCAAGTTAAAATTGTATTTTGCACAATTTTAATTGTATTTTAATTCTTCATTGGGGCAAGGTAGTATAGTTACCATATTGCAGTTGAAGGTGTCTGAATTCAAATCCTAACTCTACCACTTAGACTGGCATTGTGCAATTTCTAATGTACCTGAGCCTTGGTTCCTTCATCTGTAAAATGGAATAGAAGTAATACCTATCTCATGGGATTGTTGTGAGGAAAAAAAGATACATACATAAACAGCACACTATAGGGACTGATACTTAGCAGGCACTCAATTACTATTATTAATAATTTTTTTTTTTTTTTTTGCCTGCACCTCGCGGATTGTGCGATCTTAGTTCCCCCACCAGGGATTGAACCCGGGCCCTCTGCAGTGAGAGCACTGAGTCCTAACCACTGGACTGCCAGGAAATTCCCCATTAATAACTTCTTTTCACTTGCCACAAGTATATAATGTTTCAGGAGTTTTCACAGTTGGGGGGCGGGGGGGGGAATCTCAAAATCTGAAACATCACCTTCATGTACCTTATCTTGCTCACGCTACAAACCCCTTCCTCCAAATTATACGCTCTAATTTATAAGTAGGGCCCTATTTCTTGCGTGTCTTTCTCAAAGCTCCAGATAACATCAGAGGCTCCATACTGAATAATCTGCCTTGGTCTGAGAAGGGGGTTCGGCAGACCTTGGTTCCAGGTTCGTGTTCTGCCTCTAATTTGACCATGTGATCTTGGTCAGGTTAATCTCTTCGGTGAGCCTTGGGCGTCCTCAGCTGTAAAAGGACAGTGCCAGGCTACACCATTCCCAAGGTCCCTTCTAGTTCTAAATTGGGAAGATCTTATCAACTGACCAGGAAAGATTAAAAGTGACTGTAAATCCCTAAATCCTCTCCCCAAAACGCAGCTCAAACGTCACTGCTTCCTTTTTCTGAACTCCTTGGCACTTTATACAAATCTCCCGTGTCCACATCTGACCCTGCGCCCTCAAGAGGCTGGGCCCTCTCTGAGGCTGTGTCTGCAGTCCCCTTACAGGGCTGCAGCAGGGACGGCTGAAATCACGCACCCGAGGTGCTTCACACAGCGCCTGGCCCAAGATAAGCGCTCGAGATATTGTACTTGGTTAGTATCAGTATTCAACGGATCCCAGCCCTCCCTGAACCTCGGTTTCCTCAAGGGTAAAAGGAGGCTGAACAGACCCTGCCCAAAGCCCCCAGGTGCGGGGCTGGGTGGCTTCAGGGCCAGAGGGGTCCCGGGGAGGGCCTGAGGGGCGCACGCCGCGGGAAGAAGGGCAGCCCTGGAAGACCGCTGGCCCTGAGAGTCCCGGGTGCAGCCAGGCGCCGAGATCCGTCCTCTCACCTCCCGGGCTCAGCAGCAGCTTCAACGCCTCCAAAATTCGCTCCAGACCACACGTTTCCAGAACCCCGCTGCTCGCGGTCTGCCGGAGGGCCGCCATGACTGGAGTAGGACGCGCCACATGCGACCTGCGCAGGCGCCTCGGCGGACCGGCGCCGCCGCCACGTTGAGCGTGGCCGAAGCCCTAGGGGCGGGGCCCGCGGCGTGGGGCGGGGTCGACTTGGTTGGGACTGCGACCTTCACGAAGAAATCTTTTCTCAGGCCGCCTGTACTCCCCGGGGGCGGGGGAAGTAAACATAGCTAACACAACTTACCTACATGCACGATTTCAGAAACTCAACATGTTTAACCTCTGTGTAAAGAAAAAGGATGAGAGAAGTAGTTTAATTATGACATAATATGAATTTCAGTATGAAAATATTTGAGTACCGGAACACTGAAGGTCATAGGGAAGCAATCAGTTGCTGCACCTTCTTATAATGAAGTTTGGGTATGTAAAACAATATTCAACCGTTGAGTTTCTTCATTAGTGATATTTAAAAATACGTACTAAACACATCCATTGTGAATAACAAATAACAAATATTGTTATTGATGATATGATTTCTTAAATCGACGCAGTTCCCAATAAAAGCTCGATCTTTGCCCTATTTACAGGCATTCCTGGAAAATTCAATGTCTATTAAAATCGTACCCCATCAAAATTGAGTTAATACATAAAACAGAATGCGTTGGAGATTTATATCATCAAAACAGGTTTTCACCTACATGAATCCTGGTGGGACATTCAAAAGTCATGTTGTTTGAAAGGCATGCTGCAAATCCAGGACAATGCTTCTGAGAGCAAGACTTTAGCACTCCTGCCTCTCCCTTCACTCAGTCAATAATTTCTCCTATCATTGTCACAACCAGCTCCAATACCCACTTTGTGAAACTGCTCCCAAGAGGCTGTCCTGCATCTCCTCGAGATCCCCTGAGCTAACCTGAGTTCATGACTGATGACTGCTCTTCAGCAGTTAGCTGCTGGAAGTCTTGGGAAATGGGATGCGCTCCATATGCAAGACCATGCCACTGGGGGAGGAAATTGTTCATTAAGCTCTTCTCAGTGAGTCAGGCCCCCTCCAGGTCACTCCCATTTCTCTGGGCTCCAGCCCCAGTCCATCAGCCATTTCCTACTCTCTAGAATGAGAAGATAACAGAACCATTTTCACTAGGCTATCTTGAAGAGTTAAAGTGATACTGCTCTCAAGTATTTAGCAATGTCTGCAACAGAGGAGATGCTTAATAAATTTTACCTGGATCTTCCTCCCCATCTCTTCCTCAAATAAAACCTGCCAAAATATCTATAAATTGGAGGAACATTTTTGAAGGGGAAATAAATGACCTACAAAATTTCCTACCACTCTTTTCATTATATCCCACCCTACGTTTTGTCAATAGACAGTTTTCCTTCAATAACATGTGGACACAAGTTCATTTTGGGGGAAAAAAATTTTAAGGTCATTTCAAGGTGTTAACCATTTAGCAAAATGGGTGTAGGGCATTGTGTGGGAAAGGCCCACCCCTAATATTTGTGGGGATTAGTGAAAAATACAAATGGAGGCCCTCATACCATATGTCTAAATACTTCAAAATATAAATCAAACCAGTAGACAATATTTTATTAAAATATTTTCTATCCTCCTACCTTGAAAAATACACCAGGTTTGAATTGAGAATTCTCAGACTTCACCTCAGAGCTCCATACTGGACAAGGTTATATGGGAAGAGCCAGCCGCCCACCTCCGGCCTGACCCCTTTTTATTCTCACTAGCGTCTCCGTCCTGCACACACACATGCAGACACCCCAGCCTGGATGTGCACATCCGAGCTCTGTTCACACACCTCCAAGAAACTACCACTTGTCCTCCCTAGGGCTAGGAGCGCACACACAGGGATCATGGTGCACCTTCCAGAGGGCAGACCAAGTGAAGAGGCCCACAGAGCCCTGGAAGCAGACTCAGGGGTGGCTGGGCAGGAAATTCGAGGGTCCCAGAACCTGGAGGGTGGTGTGGGAGGAGGGTGAGGTTTTGGAGTGAACAAGCCTGGCCATGGGGAGGGGCATGGTGGAGGAGGCCAGGTAGAGCATGGACCCAGGGCTGGGGCCTTCCTAGCCCAAGCCTAAGGGCAGTACTGATGTGGGATTTCCGCAAGTTTAAGAGGGTTCCCAGAGCTGAGACTCCTTTATACCAAAGCATTATGGCACCAGATTTATCTTTCAGGCTCCATAGCCTCAGATACCACAAAGTGATATGCATAATCTTAAAAGCAATGTCATGAAGATCCTATAAAAATTTTTACAGCAAGAAAATATATCCCACATGGAACATTGGGTGCATTTTAATCCATGTAATGGGATGTTAGAGGAGTGTCTAGGGCCTATAAGGCTGTAATTAGGTCCTGCGTCTAAAAAAGAGGAAGCAGTCTCAGGCTTCTCCAGGCCTAAAAAATTATTCAGATGGGCTTTTAAGTACCCTATGTCCCAAGAGTCCAGTATTTACACTCACAAAATTTTAGTCTGTAGGAACTGAATGCTGGTAGCCCCTTCCTCAGTTTGCTCTGGGCAGCTTTGTTAAAACACACAAGTACAGCTGGGAGACGCCCTGGTAATATGCTATTAAACATCCATCACAACCAATACCCTCAAGAGCTACATGGAGAGGGCGCTGCTTCTCTGCAATGAACCATATGGGGTTGTTCAAGATGCACAAAGAAGTCTATATTGGTGTAAAACATGTTTAGTTGATTTGAAGTTAGCCAAGGAACCCAACCTTGTCAGGAACTTTAGGGTCAGCAGCCGAACAAGCGATTTAAGCAGGCTGGGGGCTGTCTGCCTCAACCCAGACCTAACAAGCCTCATGCACCCAATAGTTATCAATGGCTGTTTTTATAGAAACAGAATTCCCATCAAAGACTCCAGCAATTGAAGGTTCTTATAGGTTCTTATCTTCTAAAGTCACACGTGATTACTGGAGTGGTTGCATTCCATTTTCCATAATTGACCCCCACTTTCTTTATGATATTGCATATACACATAATGGAATATTATTCAGCCATTTAAAAAAGAAGTTCTGGTGGTGCAGAGGTTGGGAATCTGCCTGCCAATGAAGGGAACACAGGTTCGAGCCCTGGTCTGGGAGGATCCCACATGCCACGGAGCAACTAAGCCCATGCGCCACAGCTGCTGAGTCTGCACTCTGGAGCGAAGCCACCGCAATGAGAAGCCTGCGCACTGCAACGAGGAGTAGCCCCTGCTCTCTGCAACTAGAGAAAGCCCACACGCAGCAATGGAGACCCAACTAAAAATAATGAAGTTCTGATACATGCTACAATATGGATGAACTTTGAAGACATTATGCAAGGTAAGCCAAATTTAAAAGGACAAATATTAAATGATTCCACTTATTTGTCTGGGATGATGAAAAAGTTCTGGAAATAGAGGTGATGGTTATACAACATTTTGAAGGTACTTAATACCACTGAATCGTACACTTAAAAGTGTTTAAAAAAAAAAAAAGTGTTTAAAATGGGGCTTCCCTGGTGGCGCGGTGGTTGAGAGTCCGCCTGCCGATGCAAGGGACACGGGTTCGTGCCCCAATCCGGGAAGGTCCTACATGCCGCGAAGCGGCTGGGTCCATGAGCCATGGCCTCTGAGCCTGCGCGTCCAGAGCCTGTGCTCTGCAACGGGAGAGGCCACACAGTAAGAGGCCCGCGTACCGCAAAACAAAACACAACAACAAAAAGTGTTTAAAATGGTAAAATGTTACATTTTACTACAATTTTTAAATCTACCAAAAATAGTCATACTCCTCCAGCAAAGGAAAGTTGCAAGCCCATACCGAGATTTCTCAACAGCAGCACTGTTGATATTTTGCACCTGATAACCCTCTGTGGAGGGAGGCTGTCCTGTGTGTTGTAGGATGTTTAGCAGCGTCCCTGACCTGGACTTAATGCTAGTAGCACCTCGCCAGTCATGACAACCAAAAGTATCTCCAGAAATTGCCAGCGTCCCCTGGGGGAGGGGGCCACAATCTTCCCCAGTGGAGAACCACTGCCCTGTACTAACGTTGCTAACCTACAATGTTATTTGAAGCCCTGCTTCTTTCTATCCCTCAGCACAACCCACAGTAGCCTCCTGACAAGGAGATTTCATTGGTTTCACTACATGCCACATGGATGGATATCCTTCAAATAAAGTGACCTTAGGTGTGCAGTTTCCCCGCTATTCTGCCCCAACAGAATGACACAAAGTTCAGGGGAAGTCATTTTAATATGAAGCTTCTTTCTCCATGTTTTGAATAAGCTCACCTAACCATTTGTCTGTCTGGCCTGGAATTGTGTAATCAAATAAAACAAGTTTGACAATGGTGTAACAAAATTCTTTAATAAAATTTATAAAAATGAATATTTAAGAATAATTTTTTCCACCTTGAATTGTTTTCCTTTTCCCAAAGAAAATACAAAATTATCAGCACCCACACACATATACACTCAAAACTACAGTGACATTCTCTACACAGAACTACATTAGAGTTTAAATTGCTGAAAAATCAAGACAGTTCTAAGAAATGGTTGCAGGGATGGGTTTTTCTTCCAAAAACAGCTGATAGATAGGGAAGCAATTTAGATAAAGTTCTGGTCTATGGTTGTCAAGTTTCTTAAAGGTTGCATTTCAACTAAAAAGGGATCCAAATTAAGGGTCTCCCTACCTTCACCTCCCTTTGCTAACACCCTTTCAAGGAGTGTTTTCTTCCTGCTCCTAAGAAAAAAAAAATTTGGATTTTTAAAACATTCTGAAGTTTTCATGCACAGTTGGAATTTGGGGCAAATGTGTCCAGACCAGCCAGCGTTTTCTATAGACATCAACAAAAGCAGGCACTGGGGATTCTATGCTTTGGGTACAAACCACGGTACAAGGATCCTGGCAGGAAGCACGTGTTGAGACTCCTCTACTCTTTCAGAATTTTCAGGGCTGGAGGTAGAGCCACCGCAACAGTCTTCAGCCTCAGTTGGCTCAATTTCCAGGCTCAGTGACAATCTCCCCTGCCATCTCCACGGCCACGTTTCACATTTCCCCTCTGCTGTGATGAGCCAGGTTTTGTCTTTGGCTGCAGCACTTCAGGCACTATTCTGAGTCCCGGAATATATCACTCTTTTGTTTTAGGGATAAATGAACATTAAAAGTTCAGTGGCACCTGAAAACTCACCACCTTTTCTGGTCCAGGCTCCCTGTTTAGAACCAAAGCGCCCCATAACGACATTCACATAACAAACATTCTTACTGAGAACAAGTAAACTGGATAGATGCCCATTTCAAGTTACGTACTCAGGAGATGGAAAAGGAAAACCGTTAAAAGGTCTTAGGAGTACACAATACCCACTCAGCATATGGCCAGACAAAGACATAAGCCTCTTTCCCTAAAACAGCCCAATAACTTCTGCATCAGAGAAATGTAATAGAATTCAGAGGGAGAAAGAATGGATATTAGAACATGGGACACCAGTGCAGTGACGGGAGGAACGAAAGCACACAAATTAATTTCTTTATATCTACAATAGGGAAATTGACTTCTCACCTTCCTTTTAAAAATGAGACAAAGCCCTTAAGGAAATCTGCCAGTTGCCAGAGAACCTTCTGAGGCTGAAGCTACTCATTTGAAATATTAAAATTTGGGGGTCTTTTGGACATCGTCATCATGTAAAGAGTGATGAAAGGGAAAAAAAGATTCATGGAATAAGTCAAAATCGTTCTAACACACAGATTAGATCTATAAAGTGGAAATCGTAACTATCCTATCACTGATCACAGGTCTCTTCTCCAGAAACGCATCTCAAGTGAAGGGAGCTGGAAAACCACCAGGAATATTATTCCCGCATTTCCCATCACATGAGTGTAGGGACCCATCTGTCTCCCCATCGGTCTTGAGTCCCTTAGTCGTCCTCGCCGCCTCCATACATGTCCGCCAGCTTCTTGAAGCGACTGCCCCATTCGTTCAGGTAGTCATAGTCCTGGTCTTGGTCTGACTCTGAGGAATTCAGGGAGCTCAGACTAGCAGCTTCGGAGCCGCTTCCTTCATAATCAAACACCAGCAGAGAGTCATAGGGTGGGGCGGTGGGGTCACTATCAGCTGCCTTCAGGTTCTAAAGAAGGAAGACAATAGGATCTTTCATTGAGAGGAATCGCACACCTGTCATCTTAGGCAAGGTGCCTTCTTTTGGTGCGTAAAGCCAAGTGTTACGGCACAACAATGAAACCATCCTGTAGGACGCCAGGAGCACTGAACACCAACAAGGTAAATGTAATACAAACTGGAACGGAAGATGGACATGATATATTGTTAATGAAAAGAGAAAGTATGCAGAATGTTTTCCCCCTAAACAAAACTGGTAAATTATATGTAGGCGGGGGCAATGAGCACCAACCAATCAGGATGGACAGAGACTAAAAACAATGAGGACCGTCATGCCAGGCTACACAGCCTGCATTTCAGCCCGAGAAGATCTGAAAGGATGAATGCCAAACTGCTAAATTAACTTTGGTGATTATGGTCAGGGGAACTGAGGGAGGACTTGCACATTTTTTCTTTATATACATTTTCATAATTTATATTTTTAAATAGCAAACATTTTAGTTTTGTAATTAAGAAATAGCTATAATCATATATGATGATACACAAATGAATGTGAATGGAGGAAAATACCTGAATCCAGATGTATCTAAAAGGGATGGTTTAAAGTGGCCCTTCCTGTTCTCAGTTTTCTCTAAGATCCAGTGCCTAGAATGGATCTGGCTTGATCACTTCCAACACTGCCGGGCTTTATATAGTCCTTGGTGACAACAACTCCCCAGGGAAGCTAAAGCAAAACCTGCCCCCCACCGTGAACACTTGCTGAAGGCCACTGGACCATCAGACAAGCCCTGAAAATCATTCTAGCAACTGAGCAAGTAATCAGGTAACATAGTTTAAGGAAATAGATCCTACTGGACTATTATTATCTTACTTGGTTCTTTGCTTAACCCCACCAGTTCTTCCTCATCTTACCCTAAGCTAATTAACTTAATGCCTATTTCCCATCCTCCCTTGCATATAGGGACAATCCTGTGACAGCACTGGCCAATAACATGTAGGATGAACTTCCTTCTTGCCTAACAGTTTGCTAGAAGAAAGTTTTTGCCCTCTGCTCTGCCTTTCCTACTTCTTTTTTTTTTTGTGGTACGCGGGCCTCTCACTGTTGTGGCCTCTCCTGTTGCGGAGCACAGGCTCCGGACGCGCAGGCTCAACGGCCATGGCTCACGGGCCTAGCTGCTCCACGGCATGTGGGATTTTCCCGGACCGGGGCATGAACCCGTGTCCCCTGCATTAGCAGGCGGACTCTCAACCACTGTGCCACCAGGGGAGCCTTGCCCTTCCCTACTTCTTGACAGGAAAACAGGCTCAAGGCCTGGAAGTGTGGCAGCCATCTTGTGATCATAAAGCAACAAGCATGAGAACAAGGATGTGCTGAGATCATGCAGCAGAAAGGTAGAAAAGGGTGATGCACCAGCCAAGACTGCCTACCCTAGTCTTCTATTTGCAGGAGGTAAACCTACTCATATCTATTTAAGCTTCTGGTATTTATAGTTGAATGCATTTCTGATATATACAATATGGAAACTATTTTTCTGGCCCTCAGGTAGCCTTGTGATACACATTTAACATTACATCCCAATGTAATGCAGGGAAAGAGAGACCCATTAGTGAAACGAAACTGAATCTACTTTGAATCTCTTTAGTTTCATTTCTTATTCTATTAAATCTTTTCAAGCAAGTCTTGGTTTTGCTGTATGAACTTTGCAAATTCCCTAAGACTAATTCAAAGTGTTATTAGTTCTGAAATTTAGATGAGGCCCAAATAAAAAAACAAATAGGGCTCAGGGATGAAAACATGGTAAAGGAAAGACTCTAAAGAATTTTTGACACAACAGCTCCTTTCCAAGTTTAGAGGTGAGTTTGTTGTGTCTTGGCTTTTGACTCTGCTTACTTACTTCATCAATAAAGTTTCCAATTTCATCAGGATTGGCAGGTCGGGGTCGATAGTGGGGCACACTCAGGAGGGTTGGTGCCACATCATTGCGAGTCACTTCGGGCCGAGCATCCAGGCCCCTGTGTAGCTGGCTCAGGTCATAGTCCTTTAGAGAAAAAAGTAAAAGCATAGCAAAGAGTAAAATAGAAACAGTCATAAACACAGGGTCATATTTGGTTTACAGATTATGGTACTGGCTAAGGCCTTAACAGCCAGCTGTATGATATCTACAAGCATGTGCCAATGTAATCTGAAAAGGCAGTTGGTTTTTTTTTTCTTTTCTGAAATGGTAGTTTTCAACCTAAGAGTCTCCAAATAGCACTGGAAGGAAATATAGCATAAAAGCCTTGTGAGGAACATTTGTGGGTACAGATGTAGACTGTTTTACCTTATTAACTTTTCATAGGGTATGATTATTAGATTATTATTCAGAAAATAGTCACTCCTTTCCCACCCTATCCTCTGTGAAAAGAATAGAAATCCATTAATGTAGGGCTATGCCATTTGACTTGCTTTGACCAATGGGACATTAATACATGTGACACAGGCAAAGGCTTTAACTGTACTTTGGTCTTACTTGCTGGGACAAAGAAGATAGGAATTACATGGAACATTCCTAGACACAACTCACAGCACACAGCCATCCAGCCAAACGCAGCCTATATCAGCCTAGCCCTGACCAACCCACACATTCTTCTGAGCCTAGATGCCATAGACTGTTTGTGTCCCCCCTAAATTCACATGTTGAAACAATGTGATGGTATTTGGAGGTAGGACGTTTGGCAGGTGATTAGGTTGTGACAGTGTATGGAGCCCTCAGGAATGGGATTAGTGCCCTTATAAAAGACACCCAGAGCTCCCTTGCCCATCCCACCACATGAGGACACAGTGAGACAAGGGCCATCTATGAACGAGGAAGAGGGCCCTCACTAGACACCGAATCTGCCAGCACCTTGACCTTGCATTTCCCAGCTTCCAGAACTGTGAGAAATAAATTTCTGTTGTTTATAAGCACCCAGTCTATGGTATTTTGTTACAGCAGCCCGAATAGAGCAAGACACTAGCTGAGACCAGCAACTGTCCCAGCTAACCCACAAATGCATGAGAAAAACATGCTTATTGATGTGTGCCACTGACATTCTGGGATTGTCTGTTATACAGCATTATTGTGGTAATAGCTCAATAGTACAGGGTAAGGCAAGTTAAGACCATCTCCAAAATCAAGAGAAATAAAGAAGGCCTGAAGAATTAACATCTACAAAAAGCAAAAAACCGTTTGGCATAGCTACAAACTCAAAGGAAACAAAATATTAAAACAGATCAGTCCTTGTGCTCCGCAACAAGAGAAGCCACCACAATGAGAAGCCCGTGCACCGCAACGAAGAATAGCCCCCACTCGCCACAACTAGAGAAAGCCTGCGCAAAAGCAATGAAGACCCAACACAGCCAAAAATAAATAAATAAAATAAATTTATAAAAACAACAACAAAAAACAGATCAGTTGCTCTATGTCAAAGATAATTTGAATAAAGTTCATGTCCTGGAAATAGCAGTGAGGAGAGTAGGCTCTGGAGTCAGACCACCTGGTTTTACTGCTTCCTAGCTCTGTGACTTTGGGCAAATGGCTTAACTGCTCTGTGCCTCTGTTCATTCATCTGAACAATAAATAAATGTTAGCAATGCTGTATTGATGATGATGATGGTGATGATGATGATGGTTAATGACAACATTTATTTTCTTGGGTAGATGAAAGGTCTTTAAAAAAATACGCAAAGTGACAGAGCTGTTTCAAATGTCTGTCTTCCCCTAATCATTGCTTCCTCCAAATAAAGAGAATGCCATTAAGCTTTCTCCCATGGTTTTAAACACCCACCTGGTCTTCTTCTCCACCTCCTTCTTCATCATAGTAATAAATGTTGTCCCGGGTGTCTTCTTCTGGGGGCAGTAAGGGCTCTTTGACTACCCTTCTCCTCCGAATAAGTAGCAGAATCAGCAGAATCAGGACTGGAGTGGGGAAGAGAGAGATAAGAGCCACAGGTCAAGAAGGCCGTAAGCAGCAGCTGGCACAGAGCACCGCTGCCATGCAGACCAGACAGACAGACAGATGGCTGAAAGACAACTCACATGTCTTCACGTCCCTGAGGTTAATATATGCAGCACTACACAGTGGACAATTACACAAGAACTCAATTGTGGTCTTTAACTGGACCTTAAACCAATCAGTCATTTCCCAAAATCTGGAGCAAAGTACTCCAGGCAGCAGAAATGGTCCAGGCAAAGACTCCAAGCAGGTTGGTATGGTTAAGGAAAGACAGGGTCAGCGTGGCTATAGCAGGATCATCAGGGGAGAAAGAAGGGGAGAGGGGGTCAGAGGGGCAGCAACGACATGCGGACCTCTGGAGGGACTTTGGCTTTGATTCAGAGTGAGTTGAAGCCATTGAAGGTTTGTGAGCAGGGCTGGGTCAGCCTAAATGTGACTAATACATGCATATTATTCTTATTCAGTCACGGGGGAGGGGAGTGGGGCACAGACTGTAAAGTCGCCTGGTACACAATGAAAAAACACCAAAAAATTTTAAAATTAAAAATAAACAACAGGACTTCCCTGCTGGTGCAATGGTTAGAATCCGCCTGCCAATGCAGGGGACACGGGTTCGAGCCCTGGTCTGGGAAGATCTCACATGCCGCGGAGCAACTAAGCCCACGTGCCACAACTACTGAGCCTGCGCTGTAGAGCCTGCAAGCCACAACTACTGAGCCCGCGTGCTGCAACTACTGAAGCCCGCATGCCTAGAGCCCGTGCTCCACAACAAGAGAAGCCACTACAATGAGAAGCCCGCACACCGCAACAAAGACCATGCACAACAACAAAGACCCAACACAGCCATAAATAAATAAATAAATAAATAAATTTTAAAAATAAATAAATAAACAACAGCAAAAAAAAAGCACTTGGTACATTCCTTATCTTCTCTTAGGATAAATCATGTAAGCGAGCTTTAAAATCTATTTTCAAGGTTTTCATCTGATCTTGGGGGCTATGTCTAGGCTATATACGATTAATATTTAATTTTTTAAAAAATTAAATAATTTATTGTGAATGGGAAAAAAATATGATTCAGTGTGTTTTCTAACTTATAGGTCCTTATACATAAGTACCTAGTGAAGCATCACTGCACTGAGACAGGAGGTGGCATACACTTGCAAGTACCCAACCTACCTGTTTCTGAAATCAGAAAGATTCCAAGATCTTATCCAGATAAACAATATAACCCCCTGGACCACGACTCAAGAACAGAAATACTGAGTGAGTTCTTGCTAGGTGGGCCAGGCCTGCCTTGACCCTGAGGACACAGCACTGAAAACAATGGAAGCTGCAAACAGCCCCCATCCCTGTGGAGCTTAGAGCTGAAGAGCCAGAGGAGGGCTATGTTTCCAAAAGGATGCTTCTTATCAGACATTACTTAAATGTTATGTAAGGGAAAGTAACCAAAACATGGCATATTGTTATCACTTCAGGAAGCACCACTCAACTTAGCTATCCTGAAACCCTCCAATCCCCGGTGTCAGAGACAAATCCTGCACAAAGTAAGCAACCTAATATTGGTTGACTACACAAAAACCTTCATATCCTCTTGTCTCTCTAGAACATTCTTTTTGTTTTTGTTTTTTTTTGCGGAACACGGGCCTCTCACTGTTGTGGCCTCTCCCGTTGCGGAGCACAGGCTCCGGCCGCGCAGGCTCAGCGGCCATGGCTCATGGGCCCAGCCGCTCTGCAGCATGTGGGATCTTCCTGGACTGGGGCACAAACCCGTGTCCCCTGCATCAACAGGCGGACTCTCAACCACTGCGGCACCAGGGAAGCCCTAGAACATTCTTTAGATGCTTAATTTCGATGTCTGCCCATAAGGAACAAGACATTGGAAATCTGCACACTGGCAATGCTTCTGCTGTAAATGTTGCACATTTGAACATTCCGAAATGTTGTTCTCGGCCCCTATGTCTAATGAAATACACCCATAGCAAAGTTAGATAAAGCTACTATAAAAAAAGTCAATATTTTAAGTATAACTGCATGGTGGCAATAAAGCCTCGTGAATCCTGGAGGAAGAAAGGTCCAGAAAGTTCACTGAATTTTAAACAACTCTCTCCTTCCTTTTCAATTTTGAGAGAATGCAGCAGAGGGCAGGAGCTAAGGGGATACACTGCAAACATTTCCCGAAGGCTAACAGGTAATCCCTTCTTCAATCTGTTGAAGCAGCAGGATCAGTAACACTGCTGAATCTAAACTGAAAGCCCCCAGGTGGTCCCATTGCTCCCCTCTAAGGACTTTCTTCTACCCCAGCAAGGTCGGCCTCTCTGCCCTACACAGTCCGTCAAGCCTTCCCCTCTCTGTGCCTTCGCTAGTGTGGGAACCACCACAAATGGCCCTCTGTCTATGAGGATTCCCCCAGTTGCTGTGGCCCAACTAGCCTGTCTTCCACCAAACCTTTCTCAAGACTCAATTAACAGCCTCCTCTTCTGACTGCAAGGACCTTCGTGACCTGTACCACGTGTCATAGTTCCTAATGATAAAAAAAAGCAACAACACTATCTTTGAGGTTTTCTGACTTGCCCATCACTAGCTTTTAGAAACCATAACAGCACCTGTGTCAACCCTAGGGCTCAGTCTACAGGTAGGCTCAGGCGATATCGGTTTTAAGGACTGTGCCAGAAACTGCCAAATTTTCCCCAGTAACCTTGTTCCCCTTCATCCTTTGAGTCACTGATACTCACCGTGCACCCCCACACTCCACCCCTACTCTCAACACCAAGTTTTTGGTTTTTTGGGGTTTTTTTTTTTGCAGTACGTGGGCCTCTCACCGTTGTGGACTCTCCCGTTGCGGAGCACAGGCTCCGGACGCGCAGGCTCAGCGGCCACGGCTCACGGGCCCAGCCGCTCCGCGGTGTGTGGGATCTTCCCGGACCGGGGCACGAACCCGTGTCCCCTGCATCGGCAGGCGGACTCTCAACCACTGCGCCACCAGGGAAGCCCGGCACCAAGTTTTAATTGGACACATGGTCACCCGGTTAGAGTGGAAGGTTCCAGGTGTGGCTGTGTTTGGGCTGGTGGGATGTGAGTGAAGGTGACATGCTCAGTTTCCAGATATGTGCCTTCCACTTCCTCTACACCCTCCTCCAGGGTGGGATGTGGAGAAGGTGGTGGTGACCAGGCCTCACTGCTCCGAAGCGTGGTCCGAAGACCTGCAACATCCGCATCACCTCAGAGCTGGTTAGAAATGCAGAGGCTGAGGCCCCACCCCAGACCTACTGGATCAGCATTCTCATATACGGGTGGTTTGTGTACACTCAAGATGGACAAACACTGCCCTCAGAGGTTGAAAGAACAAAATAGAAGGACTGGGCAGCCTTCCAGTCTTGGACCACTTACCCCTGAAATGCTCAGTAAGAGAAAAACCTCCCCCGTATCAGAAGGTAAAGGCTGAAACACTCTCCAGCTGCACTTACTTAGAAAAGCAAGAATGCCTCCAAGAATCCCCAGAATGGCGGGAACTTGCAATCCTGCTTCGGTGAGAGGCCCGGCCTTCCTACAGTTGATGACGACCCCTTCACAGTCACACACGTGCACATCTAAGGTGGTCACTTGGTCTTTGTTCTGGTTGTCTATGAGCTTGAGATTGATTTTGTAGTCACCCACCTCTAGGGTTTTCTTTGGCTTAAAAATCAGAGATTCATGTTCTGGAGGAAGCAACAAAAATGAGGGGATCAGGAGAGATAAAAAGTTCATTCTCGATTAAAATTATTAGGGAACTAGAGACATTCCAAAGCTGAATGAAGACAACAGCTGCTTGGGTTGTAGATTATTGGGCAGTATGTCACAGACTCAGACACCAGAAACGCAAAGGGGTCTTTGGTTCAATGTCACAAATGTAGAAGGGACAAGGAAACAAGCCTTAAAAGGGGTGACAAGTGGGGAATTCCCTGGGGTCCAGTGGTTAGGACTCCGAGCTTCCACTGCTGGGGGCCCAGGTTTGATCTCTGGTCAGGGAACTAAGATTCCACAAGACGTGTGGTGCAGCCAAAACAAAACAACAACAACAAAAACCAAACAATAACATAAAGGGGGTGACAAATGGATATTGAGAAGGGAAATTCAGAAGCGGGAGGAGTGAGGGAAGCACGGGGTCAGAGCAAAGTTTCCAAAATAAGACTCAAGTGCCCACCTTGGTCATTGTACTCAATGGTCCAGTTGACACTTGCCCCATGTGTTAGTTCTGCCGTGAAGGGAAAAGTGTTGGGGGGAAGATCAGGATCAATGATGTTGATGATGTGAGGCTGTGGATCCCTCTGGCAGAAGTCCATGACCCGAGGTTCTGGTACGGGGCCATTGTCATTCACGTCATCGAGGAATAGGAGCAGGGTTCCTGTTCCAGTAGCAGGTGGAGAACCTAAGAAAATACACAGGAAATGTCACAGCTCAGGACCACTGATGAATCCCTAGTGCCTCCCATCAGACTGAATCCAACTCTTCTCCTGGCTCTTCAGGGCTCCCTCACCAGGCCCCACCCTGCCCACAGAGTCACCCGTCCTGCAGGTTCCAGGCCATCCTTATTCCTGGCTGGGCAGACCTCTGACATGCCTATTCCCCACTTTGATAATAATTATTCAGGTTATTCCTCACACCAAGGACTCCCTCCATCTTCACACATAACTTTATTCATCCATTAAATTTTAACTTTTCTATGCCGGGCGGCGGGGGGAGGGAAGGAATGGGAGTTTGGGATTAGCAGAGGCAAACTATTATATAGAGGATGGATAAACAACAAGGTCCTACTGTATACCACAGGGAACTATATTCAGCATTCTGTGACAAACCATAATGGAAAAGAATATGAAAAAGAATATATATATATATATGTGTGTGTGTGTGTGTGTATAGCTGAGTCACTTTGCTGTACAGAAGAAATTAATACAACATTGTAAATCAACTATACTTCAATAAAATTTTTTAAAAAACACAACTTTTTTAAACCACTCTAAGAAGTCCTCCTCACCCCCTACTAGTTCTCCTTCTCTGAACTTCTAAGGCTTTAAGATCGTTATCAAAGGATTGAGCCTTTTACAATTGCCTCAAGTTGCTTTTCAAATTAGATTCAGAGATTTATACACACTTCTGCTTGTATTTCTTTTACATCCTGACATAGCACTTGATAATAGAAAAAGTAGACCCTCAAAGAATCATCATCATCATCAATATTAGCATATCGCAGGGAAAAAAACCCCAGAGGAATGTATCTCAAACCCATAAATATTTATACCTGGGCGGCTATAGTGATTATTTTTTCTTTTTACCTCTGAAAATTGTGCTTAAAAGAAATAGCATAAAACTTACCATTTTAACCATTTTTAAAGTGTACAGTTCAGTAGTGTTAGTATAATCACATTGTTGTGAAACAGCTCTCCATAATTTTATCTTACAAAACTGAAATTCTGTGCCCATTAAACAATTCCCTATTTCCCACTCCAGTTCCTGGTAACCACCATTCTACTTTGTTTCTATGACCACATTAGTACCTCATCTAAGTGGAAACCCACAGTATTAGTCACTTTGTGACTGGTTTATTTCACTAAGCACAATGTCCTCAAGGTTCATCCACTTTGTAACACATGACAACATCTTCTTTTTTAAGGCTGAATAATATTCCATTGTGTATGTGTATACCATATTTTGTTTATCCATTCACCCATGGATGGATCTTTTTACCTTATCATTTGAATTTTCTTGTTTTAACAATGAGCAAGTATCATTTAAAATTCTTTTTTTTTAAATTTATTTATTTTATTTATTTTTGGCTGCACTGGGTCTTCGTTGCTGTGCATAGGCTTTCTCTAGTTGCGGCGAGCAGGGGCTACTCTTCCTTGTGGTGTGCAGGCTTCTCATTGTGGTGGCTTCTCTTGTTGCGGAGCACGGGCTCTAGGCACACGGGCTTCAGTAGTTGTGGCTCACAGGCTCTAGAGCACAGGCTCAGTAGTTGTGACGCACGTGCTTAGTTGCTCAGCAGCATGTGGGATCTTCCCGGAGCAGGGCTTGAACCTGTGTCCCCCGCATTGGCAGGCAGATTCTTAACCACTGCCCCTAAAATTCTTTTTAATTAAAGAAAACTTTAGAAAATGTTTTTTAATAAGATAATAGATTTTCTGAAGAAACTTCATTCTCCTCTTAGACCTACATCAAAAGTACTGAGTCATGCACAAAGTAACACTTGAAGGAATATATTCAAAAGTACCATAATTTAGCCATTAGTATTAGGTCAGGGGTCAGCAAACTAAGGTCTTCCACCCAAATTAGGAACACAGCTATGCTCATCCCTTTTCAAACTGTGTATGACTGCTTCTAGGCTATGATGGCAATAGAGACTGTACTGTCTACAGAGGCTAAAATATTTACTCCCTGGCCCTTTACAGGAACCTTGCCAACTCTTGGTTACCTCCAGGCCTGGCTAGGGAACTCCCGTGCAGCCAGAGACAGATGGCCAACATAGCACTGTTGCCCAAGCAGTGAGTTAGCTTTCCCTTTATGCAAAACATTTCTGCAAATGGAGCCCCATCATGGCTCTCTGCTTTTAACCTGCTGCCTCCCAAATGACAGCTCCAGGAGTAGGTTTTAGATTCTAAATGACTAGGCCAGGGTTACCCTTCCACAGCATGCTCAGAATGTGATGAAGGCTACATCAATCATTAGCCACCCATCCAGCCCCATCACAGGCTTACTTGCCTTGCCCTTTGCTTTCCGGATTGCCAAATCTGGAATTACTACCTCGGGAAGTTGAGGAGGAAGAGGGGAACAGATTTAATCACAGGAACTAGCAGGTCTCTTTAACAGTAACTCCGCTTCTGAATATCTATCCATGGGAAACACTTGCCCACAGAGGCATGTACGATGTTTACCTATCACTCACAAAAATAATGGAGAACTGGAAATAATCCCGGTGTTTTTTAATGTGTGAATGGTTAAATTATGCTATATGCATAACATCATTTAATTGAAAAGAGGTAGATCTATAATGTGCCAAGATAGATCTCTGTGTCTTCAAGACATATGTTCAAGGAAAAAAAATTAAACATGCATAAGACAATGGTTTGTTTGTTGGTTTTTTGCGGTACGCGGGCCTCTCACTGTTGTGGCCTCTCCCGTTGCGGAGCACAGGCTCAGCGGCCGTGGCTCACGGGCCCAGCCGCTCTGCGGCATGTGGGATCTTCCCGGACTGGGGCACGAACTTGTGTCCCCTGCATCGGCAGGCGGACTCTCAACCACTGCGCCACCAGGGAAGCCCAGATAATGGTTTTTATAATAAAAACAAAAATAGGCTATAAACCAGATAGTGGCTTTATAATAAACCATATTTCTATATGTTTATAAATGTATTCGAATACACAGAAACAGTCTGGAAGGAGCCACACTTCACTAATAATGATGATGATGATAAAGATAATAACAGTCCTTACAGAGCACAGACTAGGTAGCAGGCACTCTTCCAAGCACTTTTACATAAATTAACTCATTTAACCTAGATGGGGTATTATCATTTTGTTGGATAAAGGAACTGAGGGACCTAAAAATTAGGTAATAAGTCCAAGTTCACACAGGTATTAAGCTTTGGTCCTAGGATCTAAACCCAGGCAGTCTGGCTCCCATGGGGTTCAGGTACAAAGGGAGTGGTAAAAAGGAACTTCTGCTTGGCCTAAACTCTGTGCATTTTGGACAATGCTTTGAGAACACTTTGTTGAAGAATGAAAGAAAACGAAAGAATTCATGCCTCCAAAAGGATAGGGGCAAGGCAGTGAGCTGGTCGGGAGGGTGAAACAGCAAAAACCAAATGGTAAGGGCATCCTCACCATTGTCAGTGGCTATAATGAGGGCCGTGTATGTGCTGTTCTTCACATGCTCGACATTCTCTCTGTCCAACTCAGCCCGAGTGAAAATGGCACCCGTGTCCGAATTAATCTCCAGCCAGTTGGCAGCGTCCCTCCAAATCCGATACCTGGAAAGACACAAGCTCTGATTTAGAACGGGAACAGCGAACGGTAGGTAGCTGAAGAAGGTTAAGATTCCTCTTTGTTGATAGATACTTCTAACTTCCTTATTTCAAAAAAATAATGACTCCTACAGAAATTTTGCCAGAAAGGTTTGATGACCATCCATGTACCCTTCACCTAGATTCATCCACTGTCGATATTTTGCTATATACAAAAGTTGATGCACACATATACAGAATTTCTTGTTTTGCTGAACCATTTGAGAGTAAGTCGCAGACATGATGTTCCTTTACTCATGAAAATGTCAGTGTGCTTTCTCCTAAGAACAGAGGCAGTCTCTTACATAACCACAATTTGATTTTCAATTTCAGGAAATACAACTTTGATATGGTACTACCACTTCATACATGGTACATATTCAAACTGTAGATTTCCCCCAAACTGTACCACCCTCCCCACGCCCCTGCCCCAATCCAATCCAGAATGCAATCCAGGATCAGGCATGGCATTTAGATGTCAGATTTCTTGAGTTTCTCTCAGACTGACCCCCCTAAAGCATACAGCAGTTCTCAAATGGTCACAGTATGGCACCCAACACCCCTGCCATGAGCATTTGGAGATTTGGGTTGACATGGTGACTTGGGAGTATGCTGCACTATTGGCATTTAATGGGAGGTGCCAGGGAGGGTAAAGCTCCTTCTGGTCTTACACAGCCACCCCCCAAAAAATTATTCAAAATGCCAAGAGAATCCTGTTCAGCCACACCTTATTAGGAATACCAGAAACAGAAGAAGCGTAAGCATGAGAAACAGAGATATACTGCCCAGTTATCTATCAAGGTCATTGAAAGGCTCAGAAAGGGAAATAAAGAAATCGAAGGGGCTTCCCTGGTGGCGCAGTGGTTGAGAGTCCGCCTGCTGATGCAGGGGACACGGGTTCGTGCCCCGGTCCGGGAAGATCCCACATGCCGCGGAGCGGCTGGGCCCGTGAGCCATGGCCGCTGAGCCTGCGCATCCGGAGCCTGTGCTCCGCGACGGGAGAGGCCACAACAGTGAGAGGCCTGCGTAACGTGTAAAAAAAAAAAAAAAAAAAAAAAAAGAAATCGAAGGAGTCAAGGGTCCTGGATACCTGTGGGCTTATCCTCACGTCCTTAGAAGTGCAAAGCAATGAACTACATATATCGAGTGGTCTTTATTCCAGGGGTAAGGGTCTCTGCAAACACTATTTAGACTTGGTCCTTGAACTTCCCCAAATAGATGCTTTGAACTACCTATTTCATTACTACAAGCTAAGATATCAACATAGGCTGGAAACCATACAACCCAAGGCTTTAATCACAAAGCAAAAAATCCTACAATATCACGATGCCACTAACACACCTAGCAAAAATAATAATTACTTAATGTCAAGTCTATGCGCAAGTTTCTCTACTTGCCTCAAGGGTGTCTTTTATAGTTGGATTGTTTGAGTCCATCTTTAAGCATAGTCTACACATTATAATTGGTTGATTCCTCTCTTAATCAACACCCTTAAGCTAAGCAGTCACCCCCACCCTTCTGTCATTATTTGCTAAAGAAACTGGGTCATTTGACATAGAGCTCCCATATTCTGCATTTGGCTGACTGCTTCCTCATGGCATTTAACTTGTTCATTCTCTGTACTGCATCAAAATCAAATCCTAAGGCTTGATTAGATTCTGTTTCAACCCTTCTTTTCCCCCCAGATATAATATTTAAGTGGCACTGTGTACATGCTGTTGAATCACTTCAAGTGGCACTTCATGTTGGGCTGTCCTTGCTCTTCCAGCAGATGTTAAAATCTATCAGAAGGTTTGGATGGTCCCAGCTTGGTTCCTCCGTTTAAAAATTCCTCATCATCCTTGACCTAATGATGCTAGCAGCCATTAATATCACTACCTGGATCCTTTATCCGTATGGCGCATATGCACAGTTTAAAGCTATTTATGAGCCCTTCCAATCAGGATAGAATTAGCACTTCCCAGAATAACTCAGAAATTAAAGCTGCACTTAAACTTCATGTTTGTTTTACGTTTAATAAGTCACAGGCACTGATACTAAAACACAAACATCTTCCCCTCCAAACAAGAATATGCTCAGTTTATTACCAAGTGGGACTCTCCACTGGATTTGCATAACCTTTTTTCTAAATAGTTCAGAGTATTCTAATAGTTTCCTCTAATGTAAATATTAACAGGTAGGAATCTCTCCCTGAGAAGAGGAAGTGACCGAGGCCTTTGTTGTCTCTGGAAATCAAGCTATTACTAAAAAGATGCAGATGTGCCATGCTTGGATTTGTGCTTAACAGTCTTCCCTTTGAGTTTCCACCACTGTCACACTGGAGCACCAAGTATGTCATCAGACCTAGCTCTCAAAAGAATAAGAACATCCTTTACCATACGTGGCCACAGTGGTGTTGCTGTTGGTTGGTTTGTATGTGTGTTTTCAGCATCTGTGGCTGTGATTTACATTACAGAAGTGCCTTGAAGTTTACAAAAAAAAAAAAAAAAGAAAAGAAACAGTAAGCTACTTATAACACAATACCATGTATGTAGATTAAAACCACATTCCTACTACACTAAGTGAATTCAAAGAGAGGAAGCACAGTGAACCGACAATGGCTGACCATGGATGGAATGGACAAGGTGTGGGGAATGGGGTTAAAAATGTAAATAAGCCAAACAAGAGAAGGATCTTCCACAGACCAATGATGATAAAAATGCCATGAACAAAATATTTTATACATACACGTACGCACGCAGCCAGTTGCTGCCAGTAAGTGGAAAACCCCTCACACTTACGTGATCTTCTGTTCCATAAATCTGTCTGGCTCCTGGGCGGTGTAGGACGTGATCTCCAGGCCCAAGCCGAAGTCCTCGGGCACTTGCACTTTCTTCTGAGGAGGCATGAAGATGGGGGCTTCATTCACATCTACCACATCCACGGTGACAGTGGCTGTGGAAGTGGAGAGAGTGACCTCAAAGGGGGCCACATTAGTCACTGCCACATGCAGGATATACTGCTGCTTGGCCTCAAAATCCAAGCCCTAAAGAGTAGAAAAAATACATTTTATGTTAGAAAAAAAAAAACCATTAAATCCTTAACTATTGTTTTTTGGTTAGCAATATATCAGTGGTTCTCACATCTGGCTGCATTAAGAAGAACTGACTTGAGAACTTTTAAAGAAAACACATGCCTGGACCCTAACCCCAGAGCCAGTGAATAGGAATCTCTGAGGTTGCAGTCTGGACGTCAATATTTTTTAAAAAGTTCCCAGTGACTAACATGCAACCAGATTCATGTTGAGAACCCCAGGAAAAGAATAAAGATGAGCTACATGAAATCTCAAGTGGCAAGCCTCTATTAACAAGTGTAGCATATTAAGTCACTTATTTACCTGAGACCAGTAAGAATGTTCACATCCTATGTTGACATGTGCCCGTGTGACAGCAAATGGACAAACGACCCTGCCTGTCCACCTCCCTAAGTAAGTTTAGTGGCAAGAACATGAAGTTCAGAATCAGTCAGCAGTGAGCTCAAATCCCGGCCTGGCCATTTCCTAGCTGTGTGATTTGGGCAATAGAACCTCTGGGTCTGTTTCCACACCTAAATATGTAGGAAAAGGAACTATCTCACAGAGGCACTGTAAGGGATCAACTGGAGCTTTTATGAAGGACCTTGTTTATGGTGGTAACTCAAATTACTACCTTTTTTCTTTTGGTGATAGAATAATAACAGAAAATGCAGACATCAAATGTTTAGTGGGAGGACTTCCCTGGTGGTGCAGTGGTTAAGAATCTGCCTGCCAATGCAGGGAACACGGGTTCGAGCCCTGGTCTGGGAAGACCTCACATGCCGCAGAGCAACTAAGCCCGTGCACCACAACTACTGAGCCTGCACTCTAGAGCCCACGTGCCACAACTACTGAAGCCCGTGCGCCTAGAGCCTGTGCTCTGCAACAAGAGAAGCCACCAATGAGAAGCCTGCGCACCGCAACGAAGAGAAGCCTCCACTCACCGCAACTAGAGAAAGGCCACGCGCAGCAATGAAGACCCATCTCAACCAAAAAAAAAAAATAAGTAAATTAAAAAAAAGAAATGTTTAATGGGAGTTAAGATGACATATTAAGTGATTCAGAAATGAAGTGTCTGGCCATTTGCTCAAGGGGAAGTCAAACCTCTGGTGCTAAGTTAGGGATCCGTTCGTTAACTCTGACTAACTTCAACAAGGAAATCACTCAACTTCTTACTGTTCAAGTTTCCTAGACATCTTTCACAGGCTTATTTGCCCTTCTTCTAAAATCATCTAGCAAAATAGCAGAGACCATAAACCATTTTTCTTCTCATTTGCAAAATGGATATGGGGGGGTGGGCAAATGTTTCAGAGAAAGAACGTATTAAAACAGATGGTACAGACTTCCCTGGTGGCGCAGTGGTTCAAATTCGCCTGCCGATGCCGGGGACACGGGTTCGAGCCCTGGCCTGGGAAGATCCCACATGCCACGGAGCAATACGCCCGTGCGCCACAACTACTGAAGCCCGCGCACCTGGAGCCCGCGCTCCTCAATAAGAGAAGCCACCGCAGCGAGAAGCCCGTGCACCGCAACGAAGAGTAGCCCCTGCCCGCCACAACTAGAGAAAGCCCGCGCGCGGCAATGAAGACCCAATGCAGCCAAAAATAAAAAAATAAGTAAATTTATAAAAAATAATAATAAAAATAAAACAGGGGCTTCCCTAGTGGCGCAGTGGTTGAGAGTCCGCCTCCCGATGCGGGGGACGCGGGTTCGTGCCTCAGTCCGGGAGGATCCCACATGCCGCGAAGCGGCTGGGCCCGTGAGCCATGGTCGCTGGGCCTGCGCATCTGGAGCCTGTGCTCCGCAACAGGAGAGGCCACAGAGGTGAGAGACCCACATACCGCAAAAAAAAAAAAAAAAAAAAAAGATGGTACTACTTCTTCAATTTTAGGGTGTGGTGTGGGAGCTTCCTGATTTCTCACATAAGCCTGAAGAGTCACTGAAAACCCCACCAGAATCTGGGAGAGCTGCCCTCCCCCACCCCACCAAAGCCACGCTAATCTACTTCAGAGAAGACACCAGGGGACAAGGGCCTCTGGCTGCGTTGTCAAATTCTGCATCTTGCCAGGAACGATACAAACCTTAGCCGTCTTCAAAATGCCTTCATTGGTTACTGGGTCTGTGATGACAACAAACTGCTTCTCGTTATCATTTAATACTGTGTAAACGGCCTCCCACGCTGGGGTATTGGGGACGTCGGCATCGGTCACTGTAAGTGTGGTGATGACCACGTCAGCCTCGTTCTCAGGCACCGACCCCACGTACTGCAGAGCAAAGAAAAGGATGTGTCACTTAGGACATGCTCAGACCCAGCAGTGGACCAGGGTTCAGGGGGCTAAGGGAGTCCTTTCTTGAGCCCAAGCTTTGATGAGTCTTCAAAGAAGTGCCCACCCTACCAGCATGGCCCTTATTTCCTGTTGGTGGAGCAGCCAGCACTCAGGGGCCCTGTGAGTACCTGAAAGAGCCAAGGCCCTGGCTGTCCGCGCCTCTCAGCATATTCTGGCCCAACTGCTGACACTGTAGTTTATCCCCCATTCCCGTCTTCCCCATCACTCTCAGTGGTACCAGTAATTTTCATAAATGTCTGGTCCTTACAGTCTTCTACTTAAAACCCTTTGATAACATCCCACTGCACTCAGGATAAATTCTGAAATTCTAAATTCAGTCCACAAGGTCCTGTAGGACCTGGTCTCATTTGGTTCACTACACTGACTGCTTTTCAGTTCTTGCTATTCATCAAGCTTCCTTTTGATGCGGGGCATTAATCTGTCTTTCTTAAGCCTCCTGTACTCACAGTGGCTAGGTTAGAGTGGCAGACACCGCTAATTGTCTACTGAATATCCACTCTCTTCTTCTTCACTAACTACGTGGTTGATGGCAGCAACGTGCCCAGAGAAAATACTGTATTTCCAGTCTTCCTTGCAGACAGCAGTTGCCAGTAAACGAAACTTGTGGGATGGGTCTTCACAGAAATAAGAAAACTTGACTTGACATCAAGGCCTTATGCCCCCTCGCCTTTGCCTTCTTCTTGAACGAAGCACAGATATGGCTGGAGCTCCAGCTGTCATCTTGGGCCACAAGGTGACAATGGGGATAGAATCCATGTACCAAGGACGGTGGGAAAGCAGATAAGGAGGCTTGGTTTCCACTGACTGAGTGGACTATCTACCTCTAGGCCGTTAGTGACACAAGGGAAAAAGTCAACTCTGTTTGTTTAAACCACAAGAGTCAAATCTCTGTTACTAACCATTAAGCTGATTTCTAAGTAACACAATATGGTTTAAGGTTCTTTCACACAGCTCTCAATACCTTCTCGACTGCATTTAATATACTTATACACAATAATCAGTATAAGTTGTCTAACATCACCCTAGCTAGACTATAAACTCCACAAGAATAGAAGTGTTGTCTGCCTTGTTTGTGATAATATCCCCAGTGTCTAAGACAGTGCCTGGTATAAACCCAGAGAATATTTGTTCAATGAATAACTAAAACCTGGTAAGATCTGCTACCAAGATGAGGACATGGAGTAAATAGGTGCTTTTTTTTTTCCTTATTTTTATTTTTTTAAACATCTTTATATGGAGGTTCCTTAAAAAAAAAAACAAAAAACTAAAAATAGGGTTTTTTTGCAACTTCAGAAACCTGTGTCAATAGGTCCCAGGCTGAGGAGGGCAGAGACAACTGACATCTCGACCTGCTTGCATTTTAGCTTCAAGTTTACTAGTCTGGGAAACGTTTCCAAAGGGTTCACCCATGAGATACTGGGAAACAACCAAGGACCTTTGGAGACTCTCTAAGGAGTTGCAGGGTTATTACCGTGGTTGGGTTGAAGATCGGAGGGTTATCGTTGGTGTCAGTGACTGTGATCACAGCTTTTGCGGTCGTGCTTAAGCCCTCACCTTGCAGGTCTGCAGCTTGAACTACCAGGGTATACGTGGGAAAACTCTGTAGAGATGAAACACACCTGAGTCGGGACTGACAGCCACATCAGGCACAGCCCAGCCCATCACGTAGAAACAGATTATTTTCTCATCTGCTTAAATGCCAACCTGCCTGCCTGCCTGGCCCCAAACCTCTGGACAAATATTTAGATACAAAGCTCAGAACCATCACCATACTAAGCAGCAACTGGCCTCGGCAGAGTTTTACGTCATCCAGACGATCGAGCTATTTGCCCTCAATACCCTCTGGATCCTCTTGACCCCTGACCTCCCGGTCCAGCCCGGTGGTGAGCACACTGATGACACCCGTTATATCGTTGATGGTGAACATTTTGTCATGCGGCAGCATAGGCTCTTGGCTGAGGATGGTGTAAGCAATGGCAGCGTTGTAGGTGTTCACATCATCGTCTGCATCTGTGGCTGAGACCTCCATCACAGAGGTCCCTGGAAGCAAAGGAGAAGATTTAGTCAAGCTACACTTTAATTTCCAAAATTCTGACCAAAGCGCTAGGGGAGGAAGAAAGCATTCCACCAAACGAGCAAGTGGTGTTCCCAGAACCCAGCTTTTCCAGAGGATATTCTGGGTGGGGAGGGTGGGTGAGGAGTCTGGGGAATAAATAACCTTAAGCTAAAACATTTTTGCTATGTCTCTTATACTGAGTGAATAGCGTATAAAATAGGAAAAATACCAGAAATTCCTGTAACTGGCTTCTTAGCCACAGCTCCACCTGAGAGAATGGTCATTTGAGATTGTTGCCTTCAAGGTAGAAGGAAATATTTACAACACTTGTGACAGAAAAAGTACTAGTTCCCAGAATACCTAAATAACTCTTCAAAAATCAATAGGCAGGGACTTCCCTGGTGGTGCAGTGGTTGGGAATCTGCCTGCCAGTGCAGGAGACACAGGTTCGATCCCTGCTCCAGGAAGATCCCACATGCTGCAGAACAACTAAGCCCGTGTGCCACAACTACTGAGCCTGCACTCTAGAGCCCGTGAGCCACAACTACTGAGCACACACACCGCAACTACTGAAGCCCACGCACCTAGAGCCTCTGCTCTGCAACAAGAGAAGCCACCGCAATGAGAAGTCTGCGCACCGCAATAAGAAGTCTGCGCACCACAACGAAGAGTAGCCCCTGCCCACCAAAACTAGAGAAAGCCCATGCGCAGCAACAAAGACCCAACATGGCCAAAAATAAATTAAAAAAAAAAAAAAAAAGAATCAATAGGCAGGCACGCGCAGCCCCACGAGTACGCGCCTCAGGATAGCCCGTACTATGGATCCACTGACAAAGCAGATCTTTAAAGGAGTTTTAGTAGCTGAACTTGTGGGCATTTTTGGAGCATATTTTTTGTTCAGAAAGATGTATACAAGTCAAGAGTTCAGGCAAACAATGAGCAAGAAATTCCCCTTCATCTTGGAAGATTATTGCAAGTCCACTGAACACTCTGGAATGTATGGAATCAGAGAGCAAGATCAAGAAAAGTGGCTGAACAGCAAAAATTAAGAATTTGAGGGGCTTCCCTGGTGGCGCAGTGGTTGAGGGTCTGCCTGCCGATGCAGGGGACACGGGTTCGTGCCCCGGTCCGGGAGGATCCCACATGCCGCGGAGCGGCTGGGCCCGTGAGCCATGGCCGCTGGGCCTGCGCGTCCGGAGCCTGTGCTCCGCAACGGGAGAGGCCACAACAGTGAGAGGCCCGCATACCATAAAAAAAGAATTTGACCATCAATCAAGGTTTGCCCTATTTCATAGTATCAGGCAAGATTAAAACTCCAAAGTTGACATGGATGGATTTTAGAATATTTAAGGTGAAATGTAAATTCTAATTAAAGCAGTTGTTCTTTGGACTAACCGTGAAGAAATTGATGGAACATTCATTATGTTATAAATGGTTCATTTACTACTCAGAATAAAGTGGTTCTCCTTTAAAAACAAAACAAAACAGGGCTTCCCTGGTGGCGCAGTGGTTGAGAGTCCGCCTGCCGATGCAGGGGACACAGGTTCGTGCCCTGGTCCGGGAAGATCCCATATGCCGCGGAGCGGCTAAGCCTGTGAGCCATGGCCGCTGAGCCTGCGTGTCCAGAGCCTGTGCTCTGCAACGGGAGAGGCCACAGCAGTGAGAGGTCCGCGTACCGCAAAAAAAAAAAACAAAAAACACAACTCCCCTATAATTCTGTATAAACCTTTCAAAATAGATAAAATACTAAAACATCTATTTTTGTTAATAAATTTATTTCTTTTATTTATTTATTTTTGGCTTTGTTGAGTCTTCCTTGTGGTGCACGGGCGTCTCATGGTGGCTTTTCTTGTTGCAGAGCACAGCCTCCAGGCGTGCGGGCTCAGTAATTGCGGCCTGCGGGTTCAGTAATTGTGGCACGCGGGCTCTAGAGCTCAGGCTCAGCAGCTGTGGACCACTGGCTTAGTTGCTCGTGGCATGTGGGATCTTCCCGAACCAGGGCTTGAACCCGTGTCCCCTGCACTGGCAGGCGAATTCCCAACCACTGCTCCACCAGGGAAGCCCTAAAACATCTATTTTTAATATTTATTACATTTTTTCTTTTCCATTATAGTTTATTACAAGATGTTGAGTAAAGTACCCTGTGCTATACAGCAGGACCTTGTTGTTTATCTCATTTATCCCCCTCTCCTCTCCCCTTTGGTAACCATAGGTTTGTTTTCTGTCTGTGGGTCTGTTTCTGTTTTTCAAATAAGTTCATTAATATTTATTACATTTTAACTCAAACATTTAAAATCACATTATCTAAAAATATATTAACTAGAAATATTGATTTTACCCATTTTCACTTTACCTGAAACAATATTCAAACTCTACATCAATGTCTCTGGTACTACTGGAGCCCTTTTGGAATAAAATTTGTCATTTAAAAAAAAAAAGAAAAATCAATAGGCAAAAGACAAACAGCCCAAGAGAAAAAGAGGGCAAAAGACTTGAATAGACAAGTTGTAAAGAAACCTAGCTGGTCAGCAAACATATGATAAGATGCTTATTTAGTCCATTAATAATCAGAGAAATTCCATTTTAAGTTACGTTGAGATATAACTAGACACTCAACAGACTGGCCAAAAAGAAGTCCAACAATTCCATGATATATATTGCTGGTGGGAGTATAAATTGGTTCAGCCACCTTGGAAAACAGTTTGTCACCAAGTAGGCAAAACTGTAAGTACACACGTGGTAAAAGATAAATGAAAGCAAGGGAATGATTATCACAAAAGTCAGGGTGGTGGCTGTCTTTATGGAGGAGGGGAAAAATGTGATCAGGAAGGATTGTACAGGGTCTGTAAACTACTAACAAGGATCTGTTACTTAATCAGGGGAGGTTGTTCTTAAACTGCTCCTTTTTTAAACTGGGCTTAAACATTTTATACGTATTTCTATAGGTAGGATGTTTTACACGCACACAGTGTCTTCCAAAGAAGTTCTGTGCATATGAAGGGTCTGACCCCAAATGCCAGCCCCAACACTTGGGGGTGCAAAGAATCTAAGTGTCTTGATGGGTGTTGATCTCCTTGTTGCTGGATGTACCTGGAAGAGCGCCCTCCATGACAGACCCCTTGAAGACCTCCTGGGTGAACTCAGGCTTGTTGTCATTCTGATCGGTCACGGTGATCACAATCTCCATCGGCTCCTCGATTGCTTCCCCGTTTGAAGACACAGCATGAGAGAAGAGCTGCAAGAGCCAGGTGAGGGTTACTCGGGAAGACAAGGCGGGAGAAGTGGTCCAACCAGAGCAGAGTGGGCTCCACCCGGCCCCCACTCCCTCCCACTCAAGTATGCACGCACCTGCCCCCCAAGCACAGAACTTCCCCCCCACACACGTGCTGCTGCTTCAGTGAGGTCATGACACTGGTTAAGACCATGACCTGTGAGACCATGGGCTGCAGAACACATCCACCAGCTCAGAGCCCCATTTCCCACATAAGGGCTGGGGTCCAGGCCTAGGAGATAAAGGTGGAAGCCTAAAACACTCTGACTGGTTCCAAGCAGGGTCGAATTTGCTCTGGCTGCTCGAGTCTAGCGTTCCCCCTGCAGACTTCCCTGCATTTAGCATCAACGCATTACCTCCCAGCTTCCCTAAGCTCACACTGCTCTCAAGGTCCAGAAGTAGTTTTTGTTCCCCAACATCATCACCAGCCTCTGCCTATGTGTCAGGGACTTTGAGTCCCAAGAACAGGTTGACATCTTGGGTCTAAGATCATGTCTGATGCCTCAGGACTCTCCCCACTTTATTCCTAACAAGGAAAACATGAACAGCCCCCAATTTTTGCAGGTTCTCCTGTCATTTCTCCTTATCAACAGGTCTAAAGGTATCAAGTTAAGCTCTTCAAATGTCCAGAACATCTGATCTATGATCAGTGTGAGTTGACCAAAAAAATTTTGAAAGGATGTAACCCCATCATTAACAGGCTTCTAAGAGACACTCACAATGTACTTGGCAATAGCTTCTCTATCCAGAGGCTCCGTCACCTTTAGCCATCCTGTTTCTCTTTCAATGATAAACACATGAAGAGGGGGTTTGTCGGCTCCTTGGCCAGTGATGCTGTAGAAAACTTTGGTTTCTTTTTCCCTGTTAGATTTGATCTGAAGACAAAACAGAAAGAAAGGAATTAGCAAGGAAGGATTCTGACATTGGTTCTTTTCCCTTTCTCTCCTTGGTCCTTCTCTGCCAAATTCCTCCCAGAGAAATAGAGAACTTCCTTCTGTACCTGAACCAGAGCCTTAGGAAATGGGCCTTTCTCATTTTCTGGGCAGCTGATAGGAGGAATAACCCAGTCTCTCTTCTGTCTCCTGAGACCATGGTGGGAGCTGGGAAATGTGAGCACTTCTGTCTGGGTTCCAGAGGGAGAGTGCTAAAAGGAAAGAAGATGAGGAACAAAATGAGATAATTCAGGAAAGATAATATGGGCTGAACAACCTAGGCAGTCAGCATCTCCAGCCTTCTGAGGGCAGGGCATGGTTTTCGTTTAACAACAAAATAAAACAGCCAAAACAAAACCCAACAGACCCCTTTACCATATCAGAAAGACGGTTTCCTCTTTTGATCCTTCTTAGTGTCCAGAGTTCAGTAATCATTATGCACACACAATGATAGGTTTGAGGGTTTGACATTATTTAAGAGTTATTTCAAGCCTATATCTCACACCTGTCATTTTTAAAAATATTTATTTTATTTATGTATTTATTTTATTTATTTGGTTGCACCGGGTCTTAGTCACTGCAGGTGGGCTCCTTAGTTGCGGCTCACAGGCTCCTTAGTTGTGGCTTCTCAGCTCCTTAGCTGAGGCTCACCAGCTCCTTAGTTGTGGCATGTGAATTCTTAGTTGCAGCATGCATGTGGGATCTAGTTCCCTGACCAGGGATCGAACACAGGCCCCCTGCATTGGGAGCACGGAGTCTTATCCACTGAGCCACCAGGGAAGTCCCATGCCTGTCATTTTTAATAGGACATTATGCTCCAATGATTTACTATCAGAGCTTATTCAACAATTAGATATTCAGGTGTTTTTAATATTCTTTTCTTTTATATTCTTCCTAGTAATATAGGTCTCCAAAGTAGAGTTAGCCTAAGTGAGTAAGCTTTGGGAACTTACTACTTTGTGATCAATACTAATCCCTTAGTCCCACTGTGTTAGTATATCTATATGGTTTCCATTTGTTCTAACAGAAGTTGTTTGGATGGGAACCAAAAGTGCCCTTTGAGACTTGTATTGAACAGTTTTCATGTGCGATAACTTTATGCACACACAGGGAAACAAAGAGAGCTGAAGATGGAAGGAAAGATCTTCCAAATTGTTTAAGTGTTCTAAAGTGATTGGTAGTAACACAGTAAAGGTTCCAGGACAATCCCATCTTCCATCCTCCACAGAGTCACCCATCCCTGTCTGTCAGGTGAGAGTCAAGCCCTGCTTCCTGGCTTTTAAAATGTGATTCAAAATGCACAAGACAGACATGAAATATGACCGGGTATCATCACAAAATCCTTCCCAATCCTGCATTCCTGTGTACTAGTCACTCACACACCCCTTAACACACACCCTCTGCATTAACCTCCTAGAGAAGCAGTCCTGCCTGGCCAAGGGCAGGCTCTGGAGCCAGGCTGCCTGGCTTTGTAACCTCACTGTGACACTTCACCTTCCTGGGCTGATTATTTAACTTCTCTGTCCCACACTTTCCTCACGTCTAAAATGAGGCTTATATTAGTATCTGCCTCATAGGGTCCTTGGAAGGATAAAACGTGATACCAGTATTGCAGTAAAGCACTTAGAATAGTGCCTGAAACATAGTAAGTGCTCAATAAATGCGAATGATGAAGACGATGGTTGGACTGGCTGGAAAACACTGAGTTATGGTTTTAATGAAGTGGAATTTGGGATTTGACTTGAGCACAGGAATAAATACTAAACTAATTCTCAACACGGTATCCTAAGCCTAAAAATGACCATCTTGCACAGCCACGGTAAAAAAAAAAAAACCAGGCCTTGATGAATGAATGCAAATTCATTTGCCATATTGAAGAGGAAGGCAAAGAGCACACCTTGCTGACATCAGGACTATGGAATATTTCCAGAGAATGATAATAAATAATGATGAACATTGTGCTGGCAAAACATAACATTAACATCTTCATGTGTGAAATTATTGTTTTTTAAAATAAAGATATTTATTTATTTATTTATCTATCTATTTATTTATTTGGCAGTGCCGTATGGCTTGTGGGATCTCAGTTCCCTGACCAGGGATTGAACCCAGGACCATGGCAGTGAAAGCCCAGAATCTTAGCCACTAGGCCACCAGGGAATTCCCTTCATGTGTGAAATTAAAGGGAATCGTGCCTAAACATACTGAACATGGGATCCATCCCTCCGAAAACAAGGATACCAGACCAAGAAAACCCATCCAACCAAAGAGACAAAACTGGAAATTTAGATCTATTTATATTTTTTCCCCAGCTTTCTTGAGGTATAACTGACAAAATAAAAATTGTTTGTATTTAAGGTGTACGATGTGATGTTTTGATATATATAGGATCTATTCTTACATGAATTAAAAGAGAGGTAAGATTATCACCCCTTCCAGTGTAGGGCCACCTGGCACCACAAGGGTCCCTTGAACTAGGGGCAAACCAAAGTCAACCTCAAACCAGCTGTGGTAGAGTTGCTACCTACCACTCAATATCCATTCTTTCTTATTTAAAAACAAAAATCTCTTTCTCTCCCTCTCTCTGTCTCTCTCCCCATATATATATAAATTTTGTGTCCAACAATGTACCTAAGTAAAACTACATTTCCTATACTACACTTGTAGCTAGGTGTGACCATGAAGCCAAGTTCCAACTAATGAGATGTAAGCAGAAACATTGCTTCAAAATTCCACAAAGCCTTCTTTAAAAGGTGGACAACTAAGTGATACATTTTTGGGCTTCCTCCCTTCCAACTTCCTACCATCCAGAGGAAAGGTATGATAAATGGAGATCCAGCAGCCATCTTGGATCATGAGGTATCGTTGAGGATGGAAGCCTTATGCTGAGGATGATAGAACAGGAAGGAAAGAAAGAACCTAGCCTCCTGATGACTACAAGAGTCTCCATACTGGCCACAACTTACCACTGAATTGCCTTAACTTAAAAGAGAAATACTCTATTTTACATAAACCACTGTAATTTGTGCTTTTCTATAATACGTATTTGAACATAATCATGAAGGCAGATGGCAAAGGTGAAGAGGAAAATTTGAAAAACCAACTTTGTTTACATCTGTGGATCATAAGAGGTTTCCATACACAGCTGCCCAGCAAGAACTTACCAGGCTGGACTTACATGAATGATGGAATTAATTGGAGACTTAAGTCAGGAAGCTATGTTAATTTAGTTCCCCGCTTTTCTGGTCTGGCCAATTACACCAGGGAGAAAAATCAGATCTTTCAGGACTATTAAATTTCTAGAATCTCAACAGACTTCAGGGCGAAAGGCAAGAGCCAGCCTGAAAGACCTTGGCAGTTACAGTACTTCCACGCTCCCAACGCGATAGTGGGATACAACTAGAATGGCCCTCCAGAGAGATGTTTCAGTAGGCAGCGCCATGGGAGCAGTTTAGAAACTGGCAAAGGCATTTGGCTTTGGTTAACAATTTCCCGAGACATTCTTGCCAAGAACCTGGGCAGACATGTATCCTTTCATTTGTGGCCAATGAATGCACCCATCTGTCCACTCAGTATTTACTGGGCTCCTGGTATGTGCCAGGCCCAGAGGTCAGGCACTGCAGATACAATGGGGAAGGATCTTGTGGAGATTATAGTCCAATCAGGCAAAAGCTTCCTGCTGATTCTTCCCCTTCTTTGCCAAGCCCTCTCCACTAGAGACATGAAGAGCAAAACGACCAGAGAACTGAACTCGTGTTCATTGTTCCTCTGGGATGGGAATGAGAAGAACAGTTAACAATTACTGAGTACTTATCATATGCCTACCATAGTTCCAGCAACTCACATGTAATAATTCATGTAGTCATTATTATCCCCATTTTACATATAAGGAAATTCAAGCACAGACAGATTAAATAACTCCCCCAAGTCTACTCGGGTAGTAAATAGAAGGGCTGGTACCCAATCCCAGACAGAATCTATGCCCTTACCCCCTATTCTACACTACCTGCTGAAATAAGGTAGTGTATCTTGCCATCCACCCAACAACAAAAAAAAATCCACAGCAAGAACTCGTTCAGTTAGACCAATGGTTCTCAACTAGGGGCTATTTAGCACCCCTTCTGCCCACCCCCAGGGGGCACTGGCAGTGTCTGGAGACAATTTTGGTTGTCACAACTGGCAGAGTGCTGCAAGCATCTAGCGGTTAAGACCAGGGATGCTGGTAAACATCATATAGTGTACAGGACACACCCACAGCAAGAAATTATCCAGCCCCAAATGTGAATAGTGCCAAGGCAGAGAAACCTGGATTAAGCAGCATACTAAAATAATAGTGAACTTCTAAGAAACACTCCGACGTACACGATGATGGTGGTGGTGCACTACTGCCTTCACGGTCACTTTGGTGGAGAGCTTCCTGCGGGTGGAGTCCCAGGCATGGACAAGAAAACTCATCTCTGGATGATGAAGGTGTAAAGGCCGTTTGACTGTAACCACGCCATCTGTGCCCACTTTGAATCGGGTGTCATCAGAAACATAGACTGTCTTTGGTAGACCGGTGCATCCTTCAAAACTCACTGCAGGGCATAAATCACAGTGATTAGGAAACTGAGGAGATTAAAGAGCATTCCTTCTCTAGAAATCAAACTTCATTCATCCACCAAAAGCCTGACTCACACAAAACAGGCACAAGTAAAACATACCATAGTCTGGTGACAGAATAGCAAAGATATCAAAGTAGTGGATGCCATCATTATGTTCTTCACAATTATAGGGCGACTTAATTGTGGTCTGATTCTTTTCTCATCTACTTGGAGACTGAAAACAGTAAGCTGTCTAGAAAGTAACTTCTTTTCAATAACAAAAAAGGGCCTCTCCTTCAGATGGCTCTTGATGATATGAAAAATAACTGAGATAGAATATCTATTGAGTCCAAAAGTTTGAGACCTAGGTACAGTGAGATGCTGTGGATTAACTACATTTAAATAAACAGTTTACATTTCAGTAAACAGCGGCAGATAATAAGATGGAGGCATCACAGCTACATGGTTAAGAGTAAGGACTTAGGCAAATTTTTTAACTTCTCTGAGCCTCAGTTTCTTCATCTTCAAAATGAGGGTAATTATGGTGCTTACCCTCCAGCCTCCAAACATGGTCTTATTTTCCCTGGCAAGGGTGGGGCTCAAGTCCCAGCTCTGCTTATTAGCTCTGTGACCTTGGACAAGTCATTGAATCTCTCCATGCCTCAGTCTACCCATCTGTAGAATGAAGTCATCGATAGCAACTACCTACTAGGCTTGTTTTAAGATACATAGAACATGGGAGTTCCCTGGCAATCCAGTGGTTAGGACTCCACACGTGTGACATGATCAAAAAAAAGAAAAAAAAAAGATACATAGAACAGTGCCTAGCACATAATAGACACTATTAAATAAAAATTTTAAAACAAACGTAGCTTTGGTTAATCATTTATTCAATTTTCCACAAAAGACATAGATAATTGTGATATTCATTAAGTACTGATTATATGCTTATTTTCCGAGGCATTGAGAGGTAATGCCTGCTTGCAATCTGAGGCCCAGTGGAGAAACTCATCACTGTCAGTTAGGGGAGACAGTGAAGATTTCATAGGAAAGTCTACCTGAACATACAACACAGCAAGACAAATGCAAAAGACAGAAGAGAACTACTTAGGTGGGGGAACTTAGGATCAGTGGCTTAGAGACAAAACTATTTAAAGTTTTATAGTTTTTAAAGTATTAAAACTTTAAAAGTATTAATACCCAATGCTGGAGAAGCTGTGGTGAAAAGTGTCTGCACTAAACATCAGAGTCCCAAAAGACTCATTCGTTCAACAGGCTTCCATCAAACTATTTGTCAGAAACTGTGCTGGGCTCTAAGAACAAAAAAAATTCTGTGAACAAATAGACAAGGCACCTGCTCCCCTTGAGCTTACACTGTTGTGGAAGAGATGGACATGTAACAAAACCAAATCTCAGGTAGTGACAAATGCTAGATATAAAGGAATTAAAGAAGGTGATACAAGAGTGACAGGGGAAGAGGAAGGTGTGGGGAGGGTGTAACTTATACTGGATGGTGAGGGCTGGCCTCTGTGAAGTTGGAGGCGTCTTAGTTGAGACCTGAAGGAGCCAGCCTTGCAGAAACCTGGCTCAAGGGCCTTTCAGGCAGAAGGAACAGTCGATAAAACAGTTCTTTCTGGGAAACTCTCAAGTTGGCCAGTTCTCCTCCCTTTCAAATAATCGCCGCCTCATTCCTCCAGTGGGCGTTCGATTTTGTCCAAGAGATCTTTTATAAAAATTCCTACTTTTGTGCCAATTTTGCACGGCTAGACACCTCTACATGCGTAAGGATCAGGTCTCTGTCAGAAAGCCCTAAGGCCAGTTATGATGTCTAGACTGCAGTTTTCATTTCTTCCACTAGGGGCCACCCTTGCAAACTTTTCTGAAACCAACAGCCCCACCCTTGCCAGATAAAGTAAGACCATGTCTGGGGGCAGGAGGATATGTACCATGATTATACCCAATTTGAAGATGAAGAAACTGAGCCTTGTGGGATCTTAGTTCCCCGACCGGAGATTGAACCCGGGCCCTCAGCAGTGAGAACGCGGAGTCTTAACCACTGGACCACCAGGGAATTCCCTGCCATGTTCTTACTGGGTGGCCTTAAGCAAAATGCTTAACCTCTCTGGGCCTCAGTTTTCTCTACTGGATCCTGAAGGATTCCACCACTGAGCGAGCACACCTCTTCCGGGTTTTGTGAGGATTAACCAAGACAGTGAATGTGATCACATTTCGAAAGTGAAAGAACAAAGCAAGTGGAAGGGGATGAGGGTGATTTCTGTGCATTTGAGTAGACAAGCTAGAGGACAAGCATTTGCTAAATGAACAGATGAACCAAAAAATGACAAAAGAAGAAGAAACACAAAATCCTTAAAGGATGGGCAGACACTACCCTTTAAGTCTAAAATAGGAATTTCTTTTCAAACTACCAAAACAAAATGTTTTTCTAATAACCTTCCCCCAACCCCACCCCAGCAGAAGTAATGGAGGCACCGGACTGTGTTGGGGGCTTGTCATATTAGCAGGTAACAAGAGTTGCCCTCATTTTTCACACTGAATTCCTTTTCCCAGCCAGCCCAAATCTGGGCAGTTGGGACAAGCATGATTGGACTTGCCAAGGGTGGTGGCCTGAAAAAATGAAAATGGTTTTGCAAATAACTTAATGCAAGGCTCTTAACCTGCTCTGGGGCATCTCGTCCGAATGGTGGTTAAGCTCCGCCCTTTGAGAAGTGACAGAAGTAGTGTGCCCATGACAGGCAGGCTCAACCTGAATTTCTAGGTGCTCATTATCTTTCTGTGCAACCTGAGCCTCTGGGCTGACAAACTAGAAATTATAGGAAAGACCAAGGGGATCTCCAGCTCCGGGAAGGCTCTGGGAAGCTTGCTTTCAACCCTGGCAAGGGCTAGGCAGCATCTCAGGGTACGGTGAACACTAATGTTAGCATGTAGGAGGAAACAAGAATAGCGAACTGTAGAAACCAGAGGATCAGTACATGGGAATTAGGTATATTTGAACATTTCCACATTAAAAAGTTAAACAAAAATAAAGCTAGCAAAGGATGAAGTATTCTTTAAGTCAGCTTGTCCTTTCCTAAACTTGTTATTTGGTCACTTGGTTTAGAAACCTAATCCCAGTGACGAGAGCCAAGAACCCAATGGCCATCTCTAAACGGGAAGATCTTTTCAACACCATATCATCATTATCAGCATCAAAAACTACACATTCAACTAACAGCTTCAACTACCTTTTATTCACTATTTTCTTAATATTTAAACAAGTGACAACACTATGGGTCAGGCTCTCTTCTAAGCACTTTACAAATATTAACTCGTGTCATCCCAGAACACTTCGAGGTTGCTACCAGCAGCATCCCCTTTTTAGAGATGGAGAGACTGAGGCAGCTAGTTAAGTGGCAGAATGAGGATTGGGACCCAGGCAGTCTGAGAGTTCACGTGCCTAACCATTCTTCTCGTGCCTGTCTCTACAAGCCAGACCCTTGTCCTATGCTCTTTTTTTTTTTGCGGTACGCGGGCCTCTCTCTGTTGTGGCCTCTCCCATTGTGGAGCACAGGCTCCGGATGCACAGGCTCAGTGGCCATGGCTCACGGGCCTAGCCGCTCCGCGGCATGTGGGATCTTCCCGGACCGGGGCACGGACCTGTGTCCCCTGCGTCGGCAGGCGGACTCTCAACCACTGCGTCACCAGGGAAGCCTGCCCTATGCTCTTTAAATCCAGTTTTCAGATTGAATCCCCCGCCCGCAGTCACCCTTTGGTATAGGCATCACCATCCCTATTTTCTTTGCCCTGAATTAAAGGCTGGTGGGAGGAGGGGCCGGGCTGTCAGATCCCAACGTGAGTGTTCTTCACCACTGTTCCCATATGCAAAATGGGGATGGAATACTTATTATGGAGAAACAAAAATGAAAAAAGACATTCTAGAACAGGAGGAATTCTACACAGCAGGAGGTTAGCAGTAATTTGAGTGGAGGTGGAGGTAAGATTGAAAAAAGTACGATTGGAGGCAGTTTTTTTAAAACGTGCTTTCCTTAGATGTTTCTGTATTATACGGTGCGTTACAATTACAGTAAATTACTTTTTAAAACAACAAAAGTAAGAGTGACTTAAAAAGTATCTTTAACGCACTGTGACTCTTCTTTGTTGTTATTCATCCTACAAGTGCCCCCATTTTCTTGCCAATTCTGGCAGAAGTAGTAGCTTTAATCTACTACTTCTTCACTCTGCAAGAGATGACTGAAGTTCAAAGAAAAAGTAACCCCAAGTCCACGAAAAGCTTTTTGGTCCTGGGGCAGGCTCTGAGCGCTCAGCAACATTCTTTGCTTGGAATTGCCATTGTGCCACGAACAGTCCTGCTTGAAGGATCCCGTTTCTTCTCCCACCCCCACCCAGCTGGAATGTGAGTGGGTAGGAACAAGACAGTCTCCTAAGCCTCCATATATTTCAGGGAGATAGAAGGACGGGGCCTGCTATCAAAGCCAGCTAACCATAGTTGAGTTATCTGGTAACGAGTGGGATAACCCAGTCTCTTAGAAGCAACTACTTGAAAGTAGTGTTTTCCCCACACCACACACAAAGGGGTACCTTACGGGTTGTCTCCCACTCCTCAGAAGGCATTTCCCATAGCTAACACCAAAGAACACTGCATTTACCTTTGTTTCAAGGACCGCTGGACCTCAGCGTTGGAAGAGAAAATTACCTACACAACCCCGAGGGCAAGATCAGAGAGCCTTCTGAGGCTCCTGGAGGTCCCGGGGCCACACTGCCATTGTGTACCCCCAAATCAAGGGCTTTGGTTTCTAACTTAAATACTCAAGATAAAGGACAAGAAGTCTAAGTTGATGGATGAAAGGCACCCTGAGGAGACAGACGTGTGTCACCTAGCTGGGCAGGAGTCCCTTCTCACCAGTAAGCAGCAGTGTTTGTAACTCCAGCCACAAAGCCACAATTCTCCATGGGTACCACGTCCTAGAAAATTTCTTTCTAGGTTCCATTTTCTTTGATGGCACTGGGCGATTCTAGGATGTCTTCCTTTGGTGGTGTCCACAAATTTACTAACCATTCCAAGTTTAATGGGCACCCACGCTCAGCAGAAAAATAATTTTATGTTTAAAAAATGGGAGGGGGCTTCCCTGGTGGCGCAGTGGTTGAGAGTCCGCCTGCCAATGCAGGGGACACGGGTTCGTGCCCTGGTCCGGGAAGATCCCACATGCCACGGAGCGGCTGGGCCCGGGAGCCATGGCCACTGAGCCTGCGCCTCCAGAGCCTGTGCTCCGCAACGGAAGAGGCCACAACAGTGAGAGGCCCGCGTACCGCAAAAAAAAAAAAAAAAAAAAAAAAAAAAAAAAAAAAGGAAGGGAAAGGATGATGAGGCCTCCAGTTTGTCCACACTCGGGGGATGTTGAAGAGATTCAAGTTGCACTAGGAAAGCTATCTTCTCAGTCCCGATAAGTCTCCAGTTATGTGTGTCCGTTTGCTACTGAGAACTATGGACAGTAACACAGCCTAATAGCCTGACTACACATAGTGGCGGCCCTGGGTGGTAGACTCCAGCAGCCCTAGCTTCTAAACGAGGAAGCAGTCTCAGAAGCCTCAGTGAAGAGACTTGGCCAAGCCACACAGCTATGAAGTGGCAGAGCCTGTGGTCTGATGCCCCATCAGGACTTAACCACCAGGCAGCCTGTCTCTTGGTTTGATGAACCATTTGCGAGACTAGTTGCTAGCTGAATGGCCACAGGGAAGTTAATTCACACGACAGAATGGGACAGGTGGAGAGTAAGCACAATAAAAATAGCTGAGTTTCCCTGACCCCATCTTCCCCTGACACACACTCACTCCCTCCCTCTCTCTCTTTGAATGAATGTGGCACCTTGGAAATCCAGTTCCAGGGCCTCAGAAAAACGTAAGGACAGTCAGGCAGCCAAGCAAAGGAGGAAGTTTTAAACTTTAGATTCAAGAATGTTCCCCCTTAGGCCACCACGTTACATAAGCTGAAATAAATCAGAGCTCCCCTGATCAGCCAACTTAACTTCCAGACAGTTTTCTGGGGAAGTTGAGCAGCTCAGAATATCACATTGTGCAAGCACAACTTGCAGGTGTGTTCACAGAGCCCGTGCATTGTGCTCCCAGGGCGTCCTCGGCTGGGGCACCCGCACCCCGTCAAATTGCCCTTGTAGACCGGCAGCTCCCATGGGATCCCAGGGATGAGAAGTTTATTTTCATGAAGCTTATTTTGTTCTTTCTCCCAGCCTCCCAGCATGTCCTTGCCCAGAACAAATTATAAGTGGACTCCATCTTCATTTAACTCACACCCTAAAAACAGATGTCAACAACGGGCGCTGCCTGGGTGGGACGCAAGGACCAAAGTCTCCTCCACTTCTGTTTCCATCAAAACAGACTGGGGTGGGGCTTCCCTGGTGGCGCAGTGGTTAAGAATCTGCCTGCCAATGCAGGGGACACGGGTTTGAGCCCTGTTCCAGGAAGATCCCACATGCCACAGAGCAACTAAGCCCATGCACCACAACTACTGAGCCTGTGCTCTAGAGCCCATGTGCCACAACTACTGAGCCCACACGCCGCATCTACTGAAGCCCCCGTGCTCTAGAGCCCATGCTCCACAACAAGAGAAGCCACCACAATGAGAAGCCCACACACCGCAACGAAGAGTAGCCCCCGCGCACCACAACTAGAGAAAGCCTGCGCAGAGCAACAAAGACCCAACGCAGCCAAAAATAATAAATAAATAAAAATAACTAAATTAAAAAACACTGGGGTGGAGAGGGGAGCATCAGTACGCAGAGAAAACAGTGAGGTTGCAGATGAAGGACAAATTAGCCCAGGCCCCTGCAAGGGGGAGCCCACAGGATGAAGGGGTGATCCATCACCCTGGATTCTTCCCCCTTTGTCTTAAGGTTACTCATGCCGCCTGGGTCACTCCGGCAGCGCATGTTTGCTCCCAGATCGTGTTTCTGCTTGGGCTAGCACTGTTTTAGTTCTCAGACAGCAAACAGCATGGATGTTGATCGTAATCAGCCCCATGAAAAATGTCATAAATGGCACTTCCACAGTTGGTTAAAAGCCAGTGCAAATACTTTTATGGTTTTACATCTGTGTGAACGGGGTCAAACTGAGTTAAGGTCACATCCCAGCTTTGCTTCTTAGGTGCCACTGTAGGCAAGTTACTTTGACTTCCCTTGAGCATCATTTTCCCCATTCTGTAAAAGGAGACATCCTCATTTCCTTCAAGGGACTGATTCAAGGATTCTTTCTTCAGCAAATATTTACAGAGCCCTTACTCATTGCCAAGCATCATTCTAAGGCCTGGGAAATACAGCAGTGAACAAAGCACAGTTCTGCCCTCGTGGGGCTTACATTCCAATGGGGAAGAGATAATTAAAAAATAAATTATTAAGTGTCAGGGGCTTCCCTGGTGGTCCAGTGGTTAAGACTCCACACTTCCAGGGCAAGGGGTGCGGGTTCGATCCCTGGTTGGGGAAGTAAGGTCCCACATGCCGTGTGGCACGGCCAAAAAATAATAATAATAATAATAATAATAAAGTGTCAGTAATGAAAAGTGTTAACAGAGAAAAATAAGCAGGTAAGGAGGTTCCAAGGCTCTGTGCAGCAGCAGGGCTGGAGGGGGCAATTTAATAAAGGGCATTTAGGGAAGGCCTCAAAAAGAGGCATTTGAAGAAGATGGTTCCAGCTTCTGGCTGCGTGCCAGAGCAAGGGACTGAGCCACGTGGCAGCGTGGGGCAGCAAGGAGCAGAGTGTCGTGGCCTGCTCGGCACTGCACACCCTCTTGTGCTGGGCCCCGTTCTGGTGCTGAAGACCCAGGCGTGAACACAACAGGTAGTGATCCCTGCCCTCCTGGGGCTCACATTCTAGTGGAATGAGAGTAACACTAGCATGGGGGTCCCACTCAGGCCTAGGAGTGGCGCTGGCTCCTGTGCTTCCAGTCTAGAAAGGCCAGTGGGTCTCCCCAGTCCCCTTCCCCTCCTTGAGATCAAGGCCAGAAAAGAGTTCAGGTTTAAATCCTTTGCCTCTCCAGGCCTCTCCTGGACGGTTCAGAAATGAGCCCATTGATAAAACCTCACTCTGTTTAATCTCAATATTCCTGCCTCGGTGGGGCTCTGGTGGCTCAGCTGGAGAAGGGGCGGCTTCTCTGCTCAAGTCCGAGACCGAAGGCTTGGCTTCAGTTTTCCAGGGTGGAGGCTAACTGCCAAGGAGCCTCATCTCCATTCACTTAAAAAAGGGAGGCAGGGGCTTCCCTGGTGGCGCAGTGGTTGAGAGTCTGCCTGCCAATGCAGGGGACGCGGGTTCGTGCCCCGGTCCGGGAAGATCCCAGATGCCGTGGAGCGGCTGGGCCCGTGAGCCATGGCTGCTGAGCCTGCGCGTCCGGAGCCTGTGCTCCGCAATGGGAGAGGCCACAGCAGTGAGAGGCCCGAGTACCGTAAAAAAAAAAAAAAAAAAAAGTGGGGGGGAGGCAGGGGAAGCAAGTGAATACCACCACCTGCCTGCTGCAGAGGTGGACAGGGACCTCTTCGCCCTCACAGGGAGCGAAACTGGTTTGGTTTCATCAAAAAGAACAAGCCCTCTGGCTTACACACTAAATTGGAGGAGTTTTATTATCCCTGCGCTGCCTGTTAAATACACAAACACCCTACTCACCTGAATAAAGGTGATAATTGATCATTCCCACCGGATGCAACCCAGCAAACATTCCTCTGGCCAGGTTGGGCAACTCCAGGAACTGTTTGCTTATTGATGAGAAAGAAAAGCCTCCCTTCCACACCACAGATACTGCCCACTTTTCCTTTCTGGTGGGTTCCCCAAGGCCAGGGAGGGCCCTTCTCCCTCCCCCTCCTGCTGGCCCCTCACGGGAAGGGTCGGCCGACAGACCTGGGATGGGGGACTGGGTCCTAGGCCCCAGTGCCCCGGAAAGGGCTCTCCAGGTTTCGGTCGCCCACTTGTGAAATAAAGCACTTTGACCAAAATACCTCTAACCTCATCTCCATCCAGGGTCTAGTGTAATATGTCCTGCACAGAGACTCTCCTGGGGAGCTTTTTAAAAATAACCAGGCCTGGGCCATGCCCCAGGCTAACTGTTCTCCAAGGCTGGCAAAGCCCCAGCATGGGTATGTTTTAAACCTTCCCCCAGGCGCTTGGAGCACCCAGTGGGTGGAGAATGATCCTACAAAGGCTTCCCTAGGAGAGGCAAGAGGCAAAATAACTTATCATAACAACCAATGAGGGAAGTATCACTCTCTCTGGTTTATCAGTAAAGTCTCAGAGATATTAAGTGACTCTCCCAAGGTCACACGGCAATGAGCGGCAGAGCTGGGATTCAAACGCAGATCTGGCTGGTCCAAAGACCCACAGTCGGAAGCCCTGCATTGTCCTGATTCTCCTCGGCCTGGTCTGGTCTTCTGGGTTTCAAGGCCTCTTTCTTTCCCCACCTCTGTCTCTCTTACAGTAGGACGCAAGCACATTCAGTGATTTCCCTTCCATTTACTGTGGGCTGTTGGATGCTAACGTGATAGGAAAAAACACACTCATCATATTCCTTAGTCACTTCTTATCAGGGTGCTTTTGTTACCCACATCTTTTTTTCCCCCAAATCTTAGTCTTTTGTTTTGAATTTCAAAAGCAGTACCTTGCATATATTAGAGGGAAAAAAGTGACAAAACACAGATGACATAGCAGCATTATTCATTACAGCCAAAGAGTGGAAACAAACCAAATGTCCAACTGAAGAACAAACAAAATGTGGTATATCCATACAACAGAATATTACTCTGCAATAAAAAGAAAGTAATTACTATTACAAGCTGCACCATGGATGAACATTGAAAACATTATGCTAAGAGAAAGAAACCAGTCACAAAAGACCATGAACCGTATGGTTCAATTTATATGAAATACCCAGAATAGACAAATCTATGACTGAAAAATAGATTCGTGGTTGCCTAGGGCTGGGGGGTGGGTAGGGGGAGAGCCAGGGGGTGGCAGGTAAGGGCAAGGGATCTCTTTCTGGGATGATTAAAATGTTCTAAAATTGTTTGTGGTAGCGCAACTGTGAATATATCGAAAAGCCATTGAACCCTACACTTATTTTATTTATTCATTTATTCATTTATTTATTTATTAATGAGGATGCAGCCTGGCAACAAATGGCACCAAGGACCATTCTTTTTTTTTTCCGTTTTTCTTTTTTTTGGCATCTCATTTTATTTATTTATTTATTTTTATACAACAGGTTCTTATTAGTTATCTATTTCATACATATTAGTGTATATATGCCAATCCCAATCTCCCAATTCATCACACCACCACCACCCCACACCACCTTCCCCCCTTGGTGTCCATACATTTGTTCCCTACATCTGTGTCTCTCTCTCTTTTTTTTTTAAATTTATTTATTTATTTTTGGCTGTGTTGGGTCTTCATTTCTGTGTGAGGGCTTTCTCTAGTTGTGGCAAGCAGGGGCCACTCTTCATCGCGGTGTGCAGGCCTCTCACTGTCGTGGCCTCTCTTGTTGCGGAGCACAGGCTCCAGACGCGCAGGCTCAGTAGCTGTGGCTCACGGGCCTAGTTGCTCCGCAGCATGTGGGATCTTCCCAGACCAGGGCTCGAACCCATGTCCCCTGCATTAGCAGGCAGATTTTCAACCACTGCACCACCAGGGAAGCCCCTGTGTCTCTATTTCTGCCTTGCAAACTGGTTCATCTGTACCATTTTTCTAGATTCCACATATATGAGTTAATATATGGTATTTGTTTTTCTCTTTCTGACTTACTTCACTCTGTATGACGGTCTCTAGGTCCATCCACGTCTCTACAAATGACCCAATTTCATTCCTTTTTTATATAGCTGAGTAATATTCCATTGTATACATGTACCACATCTTCTTTATCCATTCATCTGTCAATAGGCAATTAGGTTGTTTCCATGACCTAGCTATTGTAAATAGTGCTGCAGTTAACACTGGGGTGAACGTGTCTTTTTGAATTATGGTTTCCTCTGGGTATATGCCCAGTAGTGGGATTGCTGGGTCATATGGTAGTTCTATTTTTAGTTTTTTAAGGAACCTCCATACTGTTCTCCATAGTGGCTGTATCAATTTACATTCCCACCAACAGTGCAAGAGGGTTCCCTTTTCTCCACACCCTCTCCAGCATTTGTTGCTTGTAGATTTTCTGATGATGCCCATTCTAACCAGTGTGAGGTGATACCTCATTGCAGTTTTGATTTCCATTTCTCTAATAATTAGTGATGTTGAGCAGCTTTTCATGTGCCTCTTAGCCATCTGTATGTCTTCTTTGGAGAAATGTCTATTCAGGTCTTCTGCCCATTTTTTGATTGTTTTTTTTTTTTTCTTTTTTTTTTGTGGTACGCAGGCCTCTCACCGCTGTGGCCTCTCCTGTTGCGGAGCACAGGCTCCTGACGTGCAGGCCCAGCGGCCATGGCTCACGGGCCCAGCCGCTCTGCGGCATGTGGGATCTTCCCAGACCGGGGCACGAACCTGTGTCCCCTGCATCGGCAGGCGGACTCTCAACCACTGCGCCACCAGGGAAGCCCTGGGTTGTTTTTTTAATACTGAGCTGCATGAGCTGTTTATATATTTTGGAGATTAATCCTTTGTCTGTTGATTCGTTTGCAAATGTTTTCTGCCATTCTGAGGGTTGTCTTTTTGTCTTGTTTATAGTTTCCTTTGCTGTGCAAAAGCTTTTAAGTTTCTTTAGGTCCCATTTGTTTATTTTTGTTTTATTTCCATCACTCTAGGAGGTGGGTCAAAAAAGATCTTGCTGCGATTTATGTCAAAGAGTGTTCTTCCTATGTTTTCCTCTAGGAGTTTTATAGTGTCCAGTCTTACATTTAGGTCTTGAATCCATTTTGAGTTTATTTTTGTGTATGGAGTTAGGGAGTGTCCTAATTTAATTCTTTTCCATGTAGCTGTCCAGTTTTCCCAGCACCACTTATTGAAGAGACTGTCTTTTCTCCACTGTATATCCTTGCCTCCTTTGTCATAGATTAGTTGACCATAGGTGCATGGGTTTATCTCTGGGCTTTCTATCCTGTTCCATTGATCTATATTTCTGTTTTTGTGCCAGTACCATATTGTCTTGATTACTATAGCTTTGTAGTATAGTCTAAAGTCAGGGAGTCTGATTCCTCCAGGAATCAGATTCCTCTGATTCCCTCAAGATTGCTTTGGCCGAATCCTACACTTTAAATGGGTATAAGGTATGATGTATGAATTATATCTCAAAACTATTACCAAAAATTTAAAAAGAGAGAAATAAAAAAAGAAGAAGAAGAGCCAAAAGCACAAAGCACTCGTGGTCCCAATCACGCAGAGAAGCCACCATCAATGCTTCAGATCCTGGTCCACCCCTTTCCTGATTCGCTTACTTCCCCTAATCCGCACCTCATGATATCCTCTGCTTTTCTAAAATTAGGGTATGAACACTACCCTATTTTTAAAGATCTTCTTTCCCAATTTTCTTCTGTCTCCCCATTTTCCCATCAAAAAAAATTCCAACTATATAGTTATTAGGATAGATAAAATATGGTATAGCTACTCAGCAATAAAAGGGAACAGAAGGGACTTCCCTGGTGGCGCAGTGGTTAAGAATCCGCCTGCCAATGCAGGGGACACGGGTTTGAGCCCTGTTCCGGGAAGATCCCACATGCTGCAGAGCAACTGAGCCTGTGTGCCACAACTACTAAGCCTGCGCTCTAGAGCCCGCAAGCCACAACTACTGAAGCCTGTGCGCCTAGAGCCCGTGCTCCAGAACAGGAGAAGCCACCGCAATGAGAAGCCCGCGCACTGCAATGAAGAGTAGCCCCAGCTCTCCGCAACTAGAGAAAGCCCGTGCACAGCAACAAAGATCCAGCACAGCCAAAAATAAATAAATAAATTTTTAAAAGGGAACAAAATACAATAGCATAGATAAACCTTAAAGGCATTATGTTAAGTTAAAGAAAATGACAAAAGTCTGCAAAAGACTATCAGCCCTGGAGATAGGATTCAGTTAGTCTGGGGCAGGGCCCAGGCCTGGGTATTTTTAAAAAGCACACAAAAGACATATTCCATTTATATGAAAATTCTAGAAAACTAGAGACAGTAAGCAGATCAGTGGTTGCCTGGAGCTGGGGTGGGTGTGGGCTTGATTGCCAACAGGCACAAGGGAACTTGGGAGGTGATAAAAGTATTCTAAAACTGGGTTGTGGCAATGGCCCCACAGCTGTGTACATTTATAAAAATCATCTGCCTGTATGCTTGCAATGGGTAAATTGTATGGTATGTAAATTACATCTCAATGAATCTGTAAAAAATAAAGTAGTTGCTAGGATTTCCTTTGAGGAGGACTCCATGAGTCTAAGACCCAGGGTTCAAAAAAGACTCAATCCATTCACCTAATAACGCAAGGTCAGAGTTATGAAAAAGTGGAGAGGGAAAAGACAGGCCATAAATAATTCTTTTTTCCTTTCTTACAACTTTATTGGAGTATAATTGCTTCACAATGGTGTATTAGTTTCTGCTTTATAACAAAGTGAATCAGTTATACATCTGTTCCCATATCCCTTCCCTCTTGCGTCTCCCTCCCTCCCACCCCTCCAGCTGATCTCCCTGTGCTATGCGGCTGCTTCCCACTAGCTATCTACCTTACTGTTTGGTAGTGTATATATGTCCATGCCTCTCTCTTGCTTTGTCACAGCTTAACCAATAATTCTTAATTAACAATAATTAGAAGAGTAAATATGCAATCTAATGATAGTCATTACGAGCGGCATTATGCTGAGCACCTCACAAACACTGACTCCTAAATTGCTATGAAGCCGGTGGGGTTTTTTTAATCCCCTTGATCCTGATGAGCCCCTGAGGCCCAGAAAGGCTTGAGTCACTTGCTCAAGGTCAGAGAGCCAGTCTCTGAAGTTAGATTCACACACCCAGGACCAGCCAAGGCTGGTTGATCCACTAGGCTAAAACTGTTCTGCCTTGCTGACCTAAATGGGAAGGAAATCTAAAAAAGAGGGGATGTACATATACGTGTAACTGATTCATTGTGCTGTACAGCAGAAACTAACAGAACATCGTAAAGCAACTATACTCTAATAAAAATTAATTTTAAAATAGATAAATGATTAAAATAAATAAATAAAAATAAATAAAACTGTTCTGGCTTGAGGGAGGAGAGAGGCTCCAGGGGAAGTTGAGAGCAAGGTGAGATGGGTGCAAACCCACGCTGGGCACAAAGGTAGGTTGCTGAAACCAGAGAGTGACTCTCTGTACAAGAATATAACCTAGATAGAAGCATGCATCAATCTGGGCGCAGTATTTCCTGAGTGCTAGATGACACGGAAACGCGCTGACATCGGCTGTGGAAACACGGGAAGCCGGCGTGGAGCTTGGAATTTTGAATCATTCATTAACTCATGAACAAGGTCTGGAAACCTCTTCTCCAACACAAAGAACGAATATGAGGCTTGCACCATTTCCAACTGTGGGCTGTGCTGGAAAAGCTTGGGCCCTCTGCCTCTGACATTTGGAACACAACCCCTCAAATGGCCCCAAAGAACAGCTGGACGCCAAGGCTGCACAAGTTAGGCATTTCCCACAGAGTCTCCCAGTCACATGCATTTGCAGATGACTCCAAAACAAGTGCTCTCTTGTCCGAGAGCACTTACAAGAGGAGGCTTTCTCTCTTTCGATGGAGGCTAGCATCATTTTGCATCATCAAGAACAAATAAGCATTGATGGGAAAAGCAGTTGCTTCCAAGAGTGTTTGCTAAATCTGCTCAACTGGCTCTAAAGGTAAACGCTCAACGCCCCACGCCCACCACCGTGGGCAGGCTCCTGGGAAAGAAATCCCACAACCAACTCGGCATCCCTCCCGGGAAAAAGCAGAAGCTTCTCAGACTGGCCTACTCACTCCAAGAATTCCAAGTAGGCAAGAAAACAAAAGAAGAAAAGAAAATTACATGAAAACCACCAGCCCACGGGTCCCAGGTGCAAGGAGGTGCTGCACAGAGCCAGAGTCACGGGGTAACTCTCGTAAGACACTGGGGTACACTTGCTGCCACAAGGACCTGTGGCACCTGTCCCAGCAGCGGTTCTCAAACTTTATTTTTCTGGTTGCAATTCTTACAAGACTCTGGTTTCCCTACCCGGCTTCATCCCATTTTCCAATCAAAAATTGGAAACTTGAACACATGCAAAATGCACAAGGTTATTCACTAAGGCATTGTTTGTAGTAGCAAAACATGGGAGGGAGACAACCCAAGCATCCATCAAGAGAGGATTAATTAAATAAACTATAGAATTCCCTTACAATGAAATACTATGTGGCTGTAAAACAAATGAGAAGGCTCTTGATGCACTGCTGTGAATGAACTTTAAGACATTAAAGTGATAAAAGAAGGTGCAAAGTAGTGCAGGGGGATAAGAACACATGTTCACCTTTGCTTGTATTTGCATAAAGAAACTTTGGAAGAAACCAATAACTGAGATTACAGCTCTGGGGAAGGTGCTGCTGTTGGACCAAAAGAGGATGGGGGAGAGTAGAACTTTTCATTGTATGATTTTTTATATTGGTTGATTTTCCAGCCATGAACATATTATCCATTCAAAAAGTTAAAAAAACAAACAAAAAAACCTCAGAGGGACCAATTGCTCACTGTTTACTCTGTAGGAAAACATAAATTTCTGCAAGTGCTCAGAGGACTTGTCCCCAAGGGACTGCGACCCCCCTGAGAATCCTAGCAACCCAAATGCATAGGGAGGGGGCCACGTGAGTGGTGGGAAAGAGCGGGGATGACCCACATGTGACTGGAGAAGGAAGAGGTGCTGGGGGGGAACTCTGGTCAGCTGGTCTAGGAAGAAGAACCAAGTCAGGTGACAGATTCTCTCTGGGGTTTGTCAGGAAGACGAGGGCTCAGGCAAGTCCCTTTCATTCATTCTGGGTTAGTTTTCTCACCCGTGACGCGGAGGTTGAACGGTAGGATGTGGGGCTCAAAGGCCTTCTTGAACAGCGTGGCTAGTAGAACCAGTATGACTTTTGTTTGGAGGGCATCCTGACCATGTGTATAGATTTCACCTGCTTACATTCCCTTATTCAGCAAAGCCCACCTCCAGGACCTCAGCCCACAGATGGACTCACACCTGTGTACGAGGACAGATGTACAAGGAGCCTCACTACAGTGGCAAAAGAGAGAAAGAGCATCAACAGAGGCCTGGTGAAATAAACAATGGGCATCCACTCAATAGAAAACAGTGCAGAAATTTAAAAGAACGAGGTAGCCATCAAAAAGAATCGAGTAGGGCTTCCCTGGTGGCGCAGTGGTTGAGAGTCCGCCTGCCGATGCAGGGGACACGGGTTCGCGCCCCGGTCCGGGAGGATCCCACATGCCGCGGAGCGGCTGGGCCCATGAGCCATGGCCTCTGAGCCTGCGCGTCCGGAGCCTGTGCTCCGCAACGAGAGGGGCCACAACAGTGAGAGGCCTGCGTACCACAAAAAAAAAAAAAAAAAAAAAAAAAAAAAAGAATCGAGTAAATCTACATGTAACAATATGTGAGGAACTTGTCTCTAAAAAGAAAGGCAAAAAGCAAAATGGGATGGAGAATGTGCTTAGAACATCTTCCAAAGGATGCAAGAAACTGGTACCACTGGTTGTCTCAGGAGGTGAGCTGCTGGTGGAGGGAGTAAACGGTGGGAGGCGCGCTTGCTTTTATGTCCCTTTGTACCACTGGAATGGCTTCATGTTTGTTTTCCCACCTTCACATAAACAGACATTTTTATTTTCTTTGAACTGAAGGAGGGATGGTGTTTGGTCGACTGACTTCAACAGGTAAGCCCTGCACTAGGGCTCCCCAAACCCCTAATGCCGACTTCAGTTGCATTATCAGAAATAAGACACCCAGGATATGGGAGGCTATCTGGTCCTGTTCTGTTCAATTCTATTTGTGGTTTGCTAAGTACACTCTCAACGTTACAATCTAATGGTCTAAATGACGAATGCTGTTTGTTTTTGTTTTTCCCCCAAGAGTCATGCTTTAAGAGGGACACTGACCCATGGAACTGGTCCAGAGGCAAAGGGGCAAGGAGGGTAAGTTGCAGAGTGAGGGACAGACTGGGAGAAGAGACAGACTGGTCCTCAAGATGTACAGGGCTGAGTCGTTCTAGAAGGGTCGGTGACAAAGGCACCAGAGGGCAAGATAAGGGCCAGTGGAGAGTAGAATTAGTGAAGCCACCTGAGAGGAGAAGGAAATGTCTTTGCTGACCCCAAACACAGAAGGGGGGTGTCAGCCTCCCCAGTGTTCCCTCTCACATACACATGGCTTCATCGGGTGTCGCCCCTGTACAGCCCTGAGGTTCAGTGTATCAGATTGGAGTCTAGATAGATCTGGATTTTAATTTCATCGATGCCTCTAGCCGTGTGACTTCAGGAAAATTAAACCTTGAGTCTCAGCTTCCTCTTTCTAAAGAATGGTCCCTGCACACCGCAGGATCTTTGGGCAAGGTTAAGTGTTCTTATCAATTGCTCAGCCAGAGCCTCCTTTGTGGTTGTTCATATTATAGATTTTCGGAATTACAAACTTCTGCAGCCATCTCTGAGGTCACCCGGCCGGAGAGACAGAGCCACCAAGGTGGTGCAGAGCCTGGGGCACACTCAGTAAACCAAAATCCTATAAGTGCCCCCCTCTGGCCCCATTCACACCCCTGATGATCTGACACTCCTGCTTTTGGATGTGGTGGCCCCTTGCCTGTGGACAGGCTCTAAACCTGGGGAGGTCAATCTGCTCCCATCCTCCCAACCAACCTTTTGGGCCCAGAGGAGCAGCATCTGCCCCTTTGCAGGCAACTGGAAACCTCTCTGTGGCCATGAAAGGAAGTTTCCCACATTACTGTTCTGCTCTGCCTGACCCCCTCCCTAAGGACTTAGCAGTGAGCACCTCTGACTTGAGCCAAGGTTCCAGGTATGGGAATGGGCGGCAGAGAAGGCAGGAGTCCCTGGAATTGAGTAAAGATGTGGAGACCTACGGGATGCTCCGTGGTCTTTGATAGTTTCTCAGAGGCCTGAGATCCCCAAAGAGGAGCCCTGGACTAGACGTGCTTAGGGCTTAACATCGTGGGTGCTGTGAGGCAGGAGGAGGGAATGAAGGGGCTCAACCGGGGCCACAATGCCTGGTTGCTTCCAATGCCTCCCAACCCCAATCCTCTGAGCACCAGCTGACAAATCACTCCAAACCTCTTGCTAGCACAGTTCAGTGCTGTGAATAATAAAAACAAAGCACATGTGACAGGTGGGGGGCAGAAGGGTCAAAAGGGGGCATGAGAGAAGAACATGGACACGACAGAGCACCCGCCCCGTTTTTTCCCCATAGACCCACTTCATCTCTTGATACCTGGACTATTGCAGTAGCCTCCTAATGTCTTCCCAATTCTGGCCCAGATTCCCATAGCTGCTTCTCTGCACAGAAGTCCCAGTGAACCTGTTAAAATCTCAGGTAGATCATGACACGCCTCTGCTCTGCTCACAGCCCTCCAGAGATGACACTCTCTCCTTTCCTTCACTCAAAGGTCATCCCACTGCCTCCACACCCCCTCCTTATCCTTCTTCCCTGCTTCACTTACTTGGTATATCCTCCCAAGAGAACATAAGTTCCATGAGGGCAGGGGCTTGCCTGCCCCCGCAATGTCGTGTTCATCCCTGTATATCTACCCCATCTATAGCACTGCCGAGCACTTAATAGGTTCTCAATAAATGTTTAATGAACAAATAAATGGTACCTTTGTCTCCCTCAAACATCCAGCCAGATCCCAAGGAGGCCCCAGATGGCTCCAAAGCCAATCAGAGAGCAGGCCCTTCAGATGAACCCTGAAGACGTGGACCAGCAGAGGTGAACATACTTTCCAGAGGCCATGGTAGCAGCCCAGGAATGGCCAGGAACTGAGAGCTTTGAATCAAGTCAGTTTAGATGCTGACTAAGGGACCTGTGGTCAGCCCCCAACAGAAGAGAGGAAAGGATGCTCATGAGCCAGAAATACCCACATAACTTCATGAGGCCTTGCAAGCAGGCTAGGATGACACATCATCCTAATGATTTCATGCTCATGGTTCCCAGCAAGTGATCAAGCATGAGAAGCATCATGGAGAATCTCGGTCAATCCTCACAACCCTGGGAGGCAGGTACTGTGGCCCCATTTTACAGGTGAATAAACCTAAAACAAGGTTTAGGCAGGTGAAGTGACTTGCCCAAGGTAACACAGCCAAGCAAACAGGCAGAGCTGGAAATTGAACTCAGGCCAGCTTAACCCTAAAGCCTGTCACCTAAACCTCCACCTTGCCCTGCCCCTCTGATCTGTTCTGTCAGTGTGTCTCCTCCCTGGTTGTCTCTGCCTTTTCTCGCTGGGCAATAAGTCACCAGAAGGGAGTGTCGGGTTGCAGATGGGAGCAGTTTGTTCCCGAGACAGCCACTGGGCATCTCATTGAGGCCCGCAGTGCAGGTGGAAGGCTAAAGTGCTGACAGGCAGGCAGTGTGCCGACAGCTGAAAAGGCCCATTTAGACGAGGTCTTTGGGGAATTCCAACGGCACAGGAACTGGCTCTAAGAGCTGCAAATAAAGCTGGCTCAACACCCTGGCTGGTAACAGGGCTCGCTGGCCCTGGCAAAACCTGAGGAGCCACCTGGCCATCCCCAAAGGCCTTAATTTGCTTAAATAAGAGCACCCTTAAATTAGGGTGTTAATTCCCAGAGAACTTCCCGCCTTCTAACATAAAGGAGTTAGGGCTAGGCGTGCCAGGCAAGGGAAAAAAACCCTCCCTCCCTCAGTCAATTCCACAGGAGAACCGTGCAGTAACTAAACCCCTTACAACAGGGCAAACACATGCCACTGATGCCAGCTTGAATACCTTCCTCTCTCATTCTTAATGTGCCATTTCTGCTGACTGGGCAGGAGATTGGACCAGTCAGGCTACAGCTTGGTCTTTTAAACACCCTTTTAAGCCCTTAGCTTAGGCTCATCTGGAAAGCCTGCCTGCCTGCCTTTTGATTACACAATACATCAAACTTATCTGGGTGTCCATTTTCTTCGGCAGGTAGGTGGCTATGGCTTCCTGGAATCCCTTCTGTTTATGAGAAGCTGCAGACCAAGCTTCTTCAGATAGCAGGGGCTGTGCAGACTCACCCAGCAGCTTGAGGGTGTTGACTAACAGCTCAGAGCAGGAGCCCTCCTCCCGCAAAGAGCTTCTGTTTCAACAATGATCTTATTTTCTCCCCCTCGGCATTTTTTCAAACTGAGATATAATTCCCACAAAATTCACCAATTCAAAGTGTTCAATTTCAGTGGTTTTTAGTTATTCCTTATGTTGTGCAACCATCACTATTTAATTCTAGAACATTTCCATCATCCCCAAAAGAAGACGTGCCCATCAGCAGTCAGCTCCCATGCCTCTCCTTTTCCCCTGGCCCCTGGTAACCACTCATCTATTTTCTGTCCCTATGGATTTGCCTCTTCTGGACATTTCATATGGATAGAATCATACAATATGTGGTCTTTTGTGTCTGGCTTCTTTCACTTAGCATGATGCTTTTAAGTTCATCCATGTTATCGGGTGTATTAGCATTTCATTCCCTTTTGTGACTGACTAGTATTCCATTGTGTGGATATACCACATCTTGTTTACCCAGTTACTGGTAGATGAACATTTGGATTGTTTTCACTTTTTGGCTACTACGAATAATGCAATGAACATATGTGTACAAGTTTTGGTGTGGACATATGTTTTCAAGGCTCTTGAGTATATACCTAGAAGTGGAATTGCTAGACTTTATGGTAACTATGTTCAACTTTTTGATTAACTGTCAGACGGTTTTCCACCGTGGCTGCACGATTTTACATTCCCACCAGCAGTGTATGAGGGTCCTAATTCTTCCATATCCTTGCCAACACCTGTCATTTTCTGTTTTTTAATTATAGCCATCCTACTGAGTGTGGAGTGTTATCTTACTGTGACTTTGCTAATGACCTGTCTTTTTTAATTTATCTTTTACTGAAGTATAGTTGAATAAAATGACTTTTTGGGGGGGGCAGTGCCACGCAGCTTGTGGGATCTTAAGTTTCCTGACCAGGGATCCAATCCGTGCCCTCGGAAGTGAAAGCGCAGAGTCCTAACCAATGGACTGCCAGGGAATTCCTGCTAATGACCTTTTAAGGAAACCTGTCACCTCCCCTAGAATATTACCACCTAACAGATCCTTCTTTGAAGGCGACCCCAGCTAAAGCTTGGTGGTGATGTAGTAGTAGGAATAATACTAATAACAACAATAGCTACGACTATTACTACTGACACTTTCTAGAGCACATACTATGTGGCCAGGCTCATTTTACTAGACACCGAATCGTCACAATGACTGTATGAACTGAGTACCATTATTTTCTCCATTTGACAGGTGGGAAAATTGAGGCATGGGGGTTGAGCAACTTGCTCAAGGTCACATAGCTTGCAAGTTACTGGTTTGAACCTGGAATCTGAGCATGAGCACTCTGGCCCCAGAGCTCTGGAGCACTGTGCTTTCACAGGTTGTTTTCTGGCACAAAGTTTGTTGAGAAAGCCTGGAGGTAGCACAGGAAGCACAATATCAGCATACCTGAACACCACCCTAAATAAGCCCAGGGTAATTCTGCAGCTTCCGCTATACTATATACACCAACATCACATCTATGACAGGCCGGGCTATCAACATAGGATGTGGGGGACTTCCCTGGTGGCGCAGTGGTTAAGAATCCACCTGCCAATGCAGGGGACACAGGTTCGAGCCCTGGTCTGGGAAGATCCCACATGCCACGGAGCAACTAACTAAGCCTGTGCGCCACAACTACTGAGCCTGCGCTCTAGAGCCCGCAAGCCACAACTACTGAGCCCTCGTGCCACAACTACTGAAACCTGTGTGCCTAGAGCCCGTGCTCCGCAACAAGAGAATCCATCACAATGAGAAACCCACGTACTGCAATGAAGAGTAGCCCCTGCTCGCTGCAACTAAAGAAAGCCCGCGCAGCAACGAAGACCCAATGCAGCCATAAATAAATAAATAAATAAAAATAAAGTTCCCTTAAAAAAAAAAAACAAAAACACAGGATGTGGGACCGAATAATGGTAACAAGTGGCAACTCAGAAGGCAGACACACCTGGACTGAGGTTTCAGCTCGACTACCCAGACCTCCAGCTGAAGTGAAGTCATCTACCCTCCCCCAGTTCCTCATCCATAAGATGGGTATAACGGCAACCTCTAAATCAGAGGACTGTAGTGAGGATTAAGTGAGAAAGTACATGAAAGAGACCAGGGGGCTAGCTGACATACATGCCTGGCGGACTCAGATTTTACACACAGGTTGTTTTGCTAAAAACCATGCATAACCCAAAAAGTGCCAAGTTTTCCCTTAAAAGTAGATGTGAAGGATTCCTATACTTTAAAAGTTGCATATAAAATGAGAATTTACTGTGCAGGGAATTCCCTGGTGGTCCAGTGGTTAGGACTCCATACTTCCACTGCCAGGGGTCCAGGTTCGATCCCTGCTCGGGGAACTGGGATCCCACAACCTGTGTGGCGCAGCCAAAAAAAAGATTATAAAATGAAACTTTACTATGCAAAACATTATAGTGCAGTTTCAAGTTTGAATGACTCAAATTCACAGAACATGAGTGCCATGTACAAGGGCTAGCACCGAACTCTTCGTGTTTATCAGGCATAAAGTAAGCACTGAGTCTCCTGTTCATGTTCAGGAAATGGAGATCGTAATTATGCAAAAGAGCAGAAGTTTATGAACTGCACTTGTCACCTGCTACTGTATGAAAAGAAATGTAGGGACTTCCCTGGTGGCACAGTGGTTAAGAATCTGCCTGTCAGGCTTCCCTGGTGGCGCAGTGGTTGAGAGTCTGCCTGCCGATGCAGGGGACACAGGTTCGTGCCCCGGTCTGGGAGGATCCCACATGCCGCGGAGCGGCTGGGCCCGTGAGCCATGGCCGCTGAACCTGCGCGTCCGGAGCCTGTGCTCCGCAATGGGAGAGGCCATAGCAGTGAGAAGCCCACGCACCGCAAAATAAAGAAAAAAAAGAAAAAAAAAAAGAATCTGCCTGCCAATCCAGGGGACACGGGTTCGAGCCCTGGTCCGGGAAGAGCCCACATGCCGCGGAGCAACTAAGCCCGTGTGCCACAACTACTGAGCCCACGTGCCGCAACTACTGAAGCCCACGCGCCTGGAGCCCGTGCTCCGCAACAAGAGAAGCCACCACGACGAGAAGCCTGCGCACCACAACAAAGAGCAGCCCCCGCTCGCTGCAACTAGAGAAAGCCCACGCATAGCAACGAAGACCCAACGCAGCAAAAAAAAAACTTCAAACGTAAAAAAAAAAGTAAAATAGCTCTATCACGGGACTTTTTATGACTTTCACTGCTAAATTCCCCCACTTTTGGGGTCTGTGGAAGACAGATGAAAAGTAGAAAGGGGGATGTAAAACTAGAGCTAAAGTGTCAGGAGTGAGAGCTCTGGAAAATGCTCATACCTGAGCTTATACCATCTTGACACTGAAGTCTAGTTTCAGGGTCTATTAAATCATAACTCTTTGTTCCTTTTGAAAGCAACCTGCTGACACCATCAGCTCTGTTTACCCCTACAAGCTTCAGACCTGGAAATGCCAGCTATGCTTTATTACAGGGGAGGGAAATATAAAAAGTCTTTTTAAATTACAAACTTGAATTCCATGTGTGGCCTGTGTGTACGTGGATATAGCTTACATGAAACTCGTGTGCTTATCAACACAAAAACAGAACCTTCCAACCCACACCTCCTGGCATCCAGCAGATGCTTCAAGTTCTACCCCAAAGCTGGGGAACAAAAGGAGGCCAGCAGGCTCTGGCTGGAAAACAAGAAGCCACCTTTCTTCTCACAATTCCCTGCTGTGTACACAGGGGCGGCTGTGATCACTGGAGCCAATGCTTTCAATGGCTTGCGTGTAAGATTCTATAATAAATAAGAGACATTCTTGAGATACTTGGGGATATTCGAATCTGGAGTAGATGCTTAGATGATATTGTAAGTTTTCTTTGTTGTGATAATGCTTCAAAAGGAGAACGCCCTTACTCTCAGGAGATGCAGGCTAAAGTATTTAGTGGTGAAACGCCTGTAACACACTTTCAAGTGGCTCACAGCGTTGACTATAAAATGAGGGTATTCAGGTGTTCGCTGTACTATTTCTCAAGTTTTATGTATACTTAACGTTTTTAACAAGTAAAGGTTCTGGGGAGGTGGGCGAAGATTTTATAATAAGAATGAACCAAACTAACTGACCATGTACTTATTGAAAATGTATTCATAACTGATTGATATTCAGCTAGTTTGCAGTGACACAGACGTGACAATGGTTCAAATGTTGAAAGAGGCCCCTGTCAGTTGGTGAGGAGCCTCTGCCCTGAGCCTCCTGGGGGCTCCCCCCATCCCCACCCTCCAGCTGCTGCTCAGGACCCTGGGACCTGCTTGAGCACCAAACTGCAGGTGTTCCCTTCGATCACAAAGGGTCCATGCTGCCTGGGTCATCACTAAACATTTCAAAACATCAGTTCTGCATCTTCTTAACTACTGGCCATTCATACAGACCATTCTTTCTCCTTATTAAGGTTCCAAAATCTCTCCTCCTGGCCAACCCTGTCAACATAACTTGCTTCCCAGGAATGAGGACAGGAGAGCCCTGGGGCATAGAGGTTAAGTGAGGAGGCAGACCTGAGTTTAAATCCCAGCTCTGTGCCACCTCTCAGCTGTATAACCCTGTGGCCAGTCGCTTTACTTTTCCAAGACTTGGTTTACCTCACTGCAAAACAGAGATAACAGTCAGTTCTTCTCTAATGCTGGTTTTGAAAATGCCGTTTTTTTTGCAGCATGAATGATTTATTAGAGAACAATTTGAGCATAACTCAAATTTCAAGTTTGCTCATGTGCGTGATTTTGTCTGCGAGAAGCACTAGGTGAACGCAGAAAAGCGTGCTCAGCTCAGGCGGAGGAACGCACAAAACACACCTATCTTCCTACTCCCTCAGTTCCTGGAGGGGTATGTGCCACACCCATTCCATCTGGGGTTACAGCTTTCCATTTCCTTACAAATTATCCTCCTTCCACAGTGACTCACAAGATGCAACCCTTCAGACTTAACACCCATAAGCAAACTTTTTCTTTTTTTCTAAAGTGTATCACAATGGGGACTTCCCTGGCGGTCCAGTGGTTAAGGGTCCAAGCGTCCACTGCAGGGGGCATGGGTTGGATCCCAGGTCCGGGAACTAAGGTCCCTCATGCCGCATGGTACGGCCAAAATAAATACATAAATAATAAAGTATCACAATGAAGTTTCTGAGTGCTGTGTCCCTAGCCACTTCCCCACAAGCTCTGGTTTTTATTGGGTGATTTTGCATAGCGTGGCGATTTTTAAGAAGGCCTCTGTCACTTTACAGGGGAACTAAGTGTGGTTCCTACCTCCCAGAGCGTGGTGAAGTCTACACAAGGCTTATGCAGGGAGAGGTTAGCCCAGCTCTGGGCACACTGTCAGCACTCAGTCAATGCTGGTCCCTCACTCTGAATGCAGACAGAGCCTGGTGCATAAAAGATGCTCAGTAAACACTGAACTTTCCTTGAGAGGTCTGTGGCTTACTAATCTTAGTGGACTAATTAAAGAGACTTATCCTTCTCTATATTAGTGGACTAATTAAAGAGACACATCCTCCTCTCTTAAGAGGTTGGGAGGGGCAGCCATTGTCAAACTGTAAATTTGAGATGGGGCTTTAGAGAGCTGATGGAGCCCTGTCTTTCACGTCTTGCAAGAGGAGGATAAGAGCTGTGAAAGACAGTGACCTGTGCGCAAGGAGTCCAGGACTACTGGCCACCACGGGGCAATACAGGGCCAGAGTAGAGTATTAAGTGGTTAAGAGCCCAGGTGAGAGGTCAGATGACCTGAGTTCAATCCAAGCTTCACCCCTTATCAACTACGCCATCTCAGGCACACAATGTCACCTCCTGCCTCTCCCTCTCACCCGTAGAACAGAGATGTTGATGGTCCCTATTTCCTAAGGGGGTGGGATGATTCAGCAGGTTAATCCATGTAAAGCCCTTAGCACCGTGTCAGACCCAGCAGGAAAGTTCAATGAACGTTAGCTGCTATTTCAGAGCTAGGAAAAAATGAGATGCTGGGGCAGGGAGCCGTATGTACGAACAAGCAGCAAGGGGAGGTCTGATTCAGGTGGAACTAAAAGGCAGGATACTGTGGACAGGGACTCATTTCTATCAACCATCCACCCCAAATCCCTTCCGACACAGAGCCCACACTCAGCTAAGCCATGTTCACTGAACAAACTTAATGCTCTGGTCTCCTGCTCATCATTTCCAAAAGAAACAGACAGAGCCTCCTCCGGCTGAGGGCAAAGTTTCCCTGATTAAGCAGAAGGATGCGTCAGCCGAATGGACTGGTTCGCATCACTTCATCTGGGTGGAAGCTGATGCACAGGCATTTATTTCTCTGCCCTTCAGAAGAGACCGTCTGGACCAGAGACAAGATCTGGCCTCCTCCTGCCCCTCCAGTGTCATCCCCCACCTGTCCCTCGCCACGCTGGCCTCTCCGTCCTCCAGCACACTGCACCCTCCAGACTCAGGCGCTTGGCCCTTGCTGTTTCCTTTCCTTAGGATTCTCTTCCTGCAGTTGTTTCCACAGCGTCATCCTTCCCACCACTACACACCACACACACTTCCGTGTGACCACTTGTCTGAACCATTCTTAGCTAAAGCGGCCCCTTCCCACCCAGTTACTTCCCACACCATTTCCCTGCTCTATTTCCTTCATAGATGTGCCACGCTCTGAAATCCTATTTATTTACACGTTAATGTCTATTTAGACACTAGAACTGAAGTTCCCTGAAGGCAGAGGCCTGGTGTGTTCCCCTCTCTGCAGTAACCGTGTCCTGGGACCAGTACCTGGCACACGCAGGCCATGAATACACATGGACTGACGGAAGGCAGGTGTGGAGCTATTCATCCATAAACAGTAGAGGGCAGGGTACTGTGCATAGGACGTGGAGGGGAAGAGGGGATAGAAAAGAAGAGGTCAAGCCCTGACCTCTGAGGTCTTTCTAGCCCCATGGGAGGATGTGGTCAGAGCGGGCCTAGCCCAGAGTGGTGTCCATGGGAAGCAGGCCTGAGTCAGGAAGGTGACATTTTTAGGGTGGGAGGCAGTTCCCCAGGGCACACACCTGGTAGTGGTGGGCACGGCTCTCAGGCCAGAAGGTAGGCAGCTTGACCATTTAGGCCAGAGAAAGGGCTTGACCACATGGCCCCCAAGAGCCTTTCCAGCTTTGAAACTATGATTCTCGGGCAGAGGTGAAAAAAACAGAATAGTGACCAAGACAGGACATGGAACTGATTACGAGGAAAGGTCTCTAAGATGGACTATTACCTGAAAAAAGCCAGGTGCAGGGCTTCCCTGGTGGCGCAGTGGTTGAAAGTCCGCCTGCCGATGCAGGGGACACGGGTTTGTGCCCCGGTCCGGGAAGATCCCACATGCCGCGGAGCGGCTGGGCCCGTGAGCCATGGCCGCTGAGCCTGCGCGTCCAGAGCCTGTGCTCCGCAACGGGAGAGGCCACAACAGTGAGAGGCCCGCGTACCGCAAAAAAAAAAAAAAAAAAGAATCTGCCTGCCAATGCAAGGGACACAGGTTCGAGCCCTGGACTGGGAAGATCCCACATGCTGCGGAGAAACTAAACCCATATGCCACAACTACTGAGCCTGAGCTCCAGAACCCGCAAGCCACAACTACTGAGCCCACGTGCCACAACTACTGAAGCCTGCGCACCTAGAGCCTGTGGTCCACAACAAGAGAAGCCACGACAATGAGAAGCCCATGCACCGCAACGAAGAGTAGCCCCCACTCACCACAACTATAGGAAGCCCGCACACAGCAACGAAGACCCAACACAGCCAAAAATAAAGAAAGAAAAGAAAAGAAAGAAAGAAAGAAAGAAAGAAAAGAAAGAAATTTATGTTAAAAAAAAAGAGGTGTTGCCAGAATTTCAGGAGGGCACGAGCTCTCTGGAGCAGCCAAGTTCCTGGCTAAAGCACTGATTTATGTTTAACACATGTAAACCCAATCATGCAACTAATCTTATTTCACTCTTTGTTTTGACTGGTAGGAAGCTCAGAGTCAAATTTGTGGTCTGCTTTCAGCAGGGATAGAGAATTTGTGGCAAGCATTTGGCTATTCAACTTTCCTCCTGTCCTCATCTTTTATCCTTATTTGTCCTTTATCCATTTCCCTATCCCTATCTGAGATAGGCATATTATATATCTAGGTACCTACCCCACACCTTTAAAATTCTTCACTGGAATGAGGTGGAAATGAACAAAGTGAAGAAAGAGACCAACAGGGACAAGAGGTTCTTAAAGAAGTCTTGAAAGGGACTTCCCTGGAGGTCCAGTGGTTAGGACTCTGCGCTTTCACTGCCGAGGGCTGGGGTTCAATTCCTGGTCAGGGAACTAAGATCCCACAAGCTGTGGCACAGCCAAAAAAATAATAATAATTCCCTCATCCAAAAATGGAGTCTAGAACTTACTACTCCCACAGAGTGATGGGGAGAATTATATATTATTAATGCAAATGTTCAGGGCAATGCCCAGCATATTGTAAGAGCTATATCAATGTTAATAATAGCTATTATATTTTACAAATATCAATAGTAAAAAACTGCTACTATTTCTGAGTGCCCAGCGAATGCCTGACACTCTATATTGTTCATCTTGTTTAATCTCCCCAGTAACTTTGTGAAGTAGGTACTACTAATCCCATTTTGCAGAGCCTCAGTCTGCTCATCCACAAAATGGGAATAATTATAATAGCGTTGGTATGAAAACTAAATGAACTCATATATGTAATACCAAGTGCGTATCAATAACTGAAGGGTTCTTGATAATGCCCTTCAATTATGTGACACAGAGGAAGATTAGCTGAGAAAAAGGCATAAAATATAAGGAGAAACCAGAGGAACTTTCCCATGAGAGTAAAATAAATCTTTAAAAAGTGTTAAATATCTGAAAGTCATGATATGTCCCGAAATACTTATAAAAAAAGGAAAGAAAAGGAGATGAATCGCCTGTTTTAGGGAAAGCCTGTTTAATAGCAAGCAAAGACAACTCAATAGCCCTCAGGTTCATGATTAATTGCCCTCTCTAAAATTTCAGGAGTGCATTTAGTGTCAAATATCTGAAATGCGTTACTTAGTCACTGAATCTGTTATCAAACTCCACATGATTAATCATAAACCACACCCACCCACCCACCCCCCAAGAAAAAGAAAAGCAACCTTACTCCCTGTCCACAGCAAGGAAAGTCCCTAAAATTCCTTTTTGGCCCGACCTAAACCTGAAACTGCAGCTGCCATATTTCCGTGTTGGATCTGTTTTCTGCTCCACTTGAGTTTCATGCTGGCTTCGCCAGGACAGCAGCAGGGCTTGGTGAGGCATTTTAATATTGGGCTAGGCGACTCATAAATTAGGGAACTGTGTTTGCAGACTCGTTAAGTGACACCTCGGTCCAAAACCAAGTTAACTTGTCAAGTCATCCACCTGCTTGAACTATCCAGGCTGCCCTGCTTGCTCTGGCAGCCTGGATCGCTGAGATCATGGATACGGAAGATGCTCAGTGACTATCTGAATGGAAGAATGAATAATGGGTGGATGGTTGGATGGATAAATGATAGGGAGGGAGGGAGGGAGGGAGGAAGACCGAGCCCCTTGGCCATCCAAGCTCTCCTCTCCAAATACACAGGAATTCTTCCTCCACCAGTTTTTGCTGTTTGTCAGACATCTTGCATATTTTGCTCATATTTGCTTCTCCAAGAACACACGGGGAGTTTGCAGCCCTCAAGGTTAATTTCCCTTCACTCCTGCCTCAAGGACCTGGAACGGGTTCCGACTTCAGACTGATTCTTCTGCACAGAGACAAGGCAGAAAAATCCTCTTTCGAGGATTTCCTCCTCTTTGGGGGAAACCTGAATGGCTCAAAATATGATGAAAGCTGTTGACTCTAGGCCAAAAAATGCTCACACACACCCTCATCTTGTCTATAGCTTTGGGTGGGTGCTTTGGGTGGGTTTATAGACCCCCCTCACCACCACCAAGAATCATTTGGCGAGTGTGTTTCAGGGGAAAAATCCCCCACGTCCCCCTTAGACTTCTTCATCTCTGGAGGGAAGGACCCGCAAAGTCTGTTCTTTTAAGTCTTGTGGGTGAGCCTCACTCTAGCCCAGGTCTGAAGTGCAATCCTGTGACCCCCAGTTCAAGCACAGTAGGGTTTATTTAAAAATTCAGAGTCCTGGATACCACCCAGATTTATAAATTGGAATCTCTGAGGGGGTGAGACCCAGCAGTCTGCATTTTTAATTAGTTCCGCAGGTGGTTTTGAAGCTCGTTAGAAGACTGAGAACAGTTTCCCAGAAAGACAGTTGACACTCTAGGGCTGAAAGCCTGTAAACAATTGCTAATTAACTCATCAGCATTTCAAATGGCAGAGCCAGGGTGACCACATTCCAAGGAGTGGGGAAGGGGAGAGGGTGACACACCCCTGAATGTTTACACCCCCCTCCTAGGTCCCACAACCCTCTTCCAGTTCCCTCTCCCCTCCTCCGTGTTTTCCTCACCCCTCAGCCATTTCCTCAACTGCCCAGGCACCCTAGGTAATGCCTATCATTCCCTCTCTAAACCCCAGCCTCTCAGCTGTGCAATGGAAATGGGCCTGGGAGTCAAAAGGTTGTGGCCACAGCAGGATTACAGGTGCAAGCCCACCCCCAAGACTCCTCTCCCGCCCACCCAGCTTACTCGGCCTTTTTCCCCAGGGGGGTACCAACCACCTTCTAACATTCTATTCTGTTTGTTGTCCCCCCATGTCCCCCCTTCTAGAATGGACATTCTGCACAGAGGGTGGGGATTTTCACCTGTAGTCTCAGCTTCCCAAGGTCCAGTCTGAATGCCCGGCACAGGGCAGGCTCAAGAGGCAGGAAAGTTAAGTTTTGGGCTCAAGTGGCTGGCTGATGCTAAGCACTCAAAAAAGCAGCAGCTATCACCCTAATTTCCCTTCAACGTAAAAAGCAGGAATTGAACACTTTAAATTAAGCTGCTTTTTACAATTGATTTATCTTTAGGAAGCAAATAGCCATGGTGGGAGGGGGAGGATGAAACTTTTAAAGCTCCCATTATGGTTTAAAAGGATGACCAGAGGGAGAGCCATCTAAGCTCAGCTGAAAGTGGGGTTTTGGGGGTTTTTTTCAGAAGAGGAAGAGCAAAATCCGATGGAAAAAATAAGAGATCTAGGAATCTGGCTTCCTCGTCCACATTATGATGCACTACACCCCAAAGTCCCCAACAGATCGATAGGTCACCCCCATCCCCAGGGACGCTGCAGCCTCATTCTCCACAGCAAAGAGTCCCTTGAACAACTACTCATTGAGTGTCAACTACCTTCTAGGTGCCATGCTGAGGACACTTCACAGGGCATCCAGCCTGGTGGGTGGGAAGAAAGGAGAACTGAGGGAATCCCAACCTGAGAAGGTATTGGGAGGAGGGGGAATGTCCTGACCCAGGTCTCAGGAGCGGAAGATCAGGGAAGGCTTCTTGGAGGAAGCATCCACTGAGCTGGGCTTGAGAGAGGAGTTAGCCAGGCAGGGAGCAAAAGAAAGTGTCCTGGTGGAGGTGGGAGAGAGCCTAGCTACTCTAAGGAGGGACCGACAGCACCATTAGAAATGTGAATCCGTGAGCAAGGCCACGCTGGCCCAAGTCGATGAAAAAGAAGCCCGGGAGAGGCCCCAAGCCTCTGTGCTCAGCTACAGAGCTGGAGCAGTCAGAGGGCAGGGTCCAAGCTATTAACCACCAGCCTAATCCTCCCCATGGAAGGAGCCCCCTCAAACTACCCACTGAGTATTCCACTGCCCGGAATGGGGGTGGGAGGGGGTGTGTGGTGAAGAGACAGAACTGGCAGGACGTGGGGGGTGGATCTGGACTGAAGGGAAGAGACAAGGCCCTCCGCACTGACCACCTGCCCCTACCCTTGCCCTCCTCCCATCACCCCTGCCCCGGATCCCTGGAACTCTTGCACACAGGCCTCCTGGCTCTCCCACTCTGCCTCAGGCCTCTGCCTGCTGCTCCCTGGGTCTGGAACACCCTTACCCACATACATCCTTATCCTTCACTTCGCTTGGATCTTTGCTCAAATGTCCCCTTCAGTGAGGCCCTCTCAGGCCACCCCACCGCTTCCCAGCAACTCCTCACTCAGAGTCGTTCTAAATATTTGTCGCCACCCAACACCCTAAATGTTTCATGTATTTACGTTTCTTGCCTGTTCCCATCAACACACTAGAATACAAACTCCACATGGAAAGAGATCCGTATGTGTCTGGTTCCCTGCTGCATCCTCAGTCCTGGAACGGTGCTTGGTACATAATAGCTATCACTATTTATTCAATGAGTGAATGAACAAACGAACAAATGAATGGCAAAGAACAGGTGGTGCCATTTGCTGAGATGGGAAGCAAGGCTGGGGACGGAGTAGTGGATTTTGGATAAGCATTTGGGGTGACTGAGGGACAGCCAGGTGGGGAGGCCCCAAGTCTGAAGCACCAGGCCGGACCATGCTGGCCCGAGGGCCGCATGGATGGGGCAGCTCATTTCTGGTTCTCCACGGCCACTCCAGATGGCCCTAGCAGGGCCTGGGACTGACTCCGTCCAGTGGCCCCAGGGCAGACAGAGGGAGAAGGACCTGCTGCTCCTGTTCCCCGGGTTCTCCAAGCTTGCCTGGGTCTCTGCCCGCAGGGCCCCAGCAGCCAGCCAGCAGGAGACACATTATACAGTCCTTCTATGGCCCTGGTAGGCCCTGTCAGCCTCAGAAGGCCAGGCCAGAATAGCCATGGTGCTGGTGGCGGGAGGGGGTTTCCTCGTAGCCCCCCACTCTCCTGGTAGCCTCCAGGGCGGGAAGCTCAGTTTCACCTCAGCTACCTGCGTCACCGTTCAAACATCCCCTCTGTCATATTTCTGGCCCCCAGAATCTGCACGGGAGGTCCCTCCCCACCCACCTCGGCTTCTGGCATATCATCCCCGCCCAACACCCCAGACCCGGCTCCCCTCCGCCAGCTGCTCCAGCCCACACAGGTCTTCCCCCACCTGGGTTCTGAATGTGCCCATTGTCTGATAACTTGGCATCCCAGCGTTTTGATGCTCCTCCCCTCATTTCCAAACCCCTCACCCCTCGCCTGTCTCCAAGCCCCTCGGGACAGGAGAAACCTCGTGACTTGACACAGAGGACACAGTAGGCACTCAAACACTGTACTGAGGGAACTTGGTCGGCTTCTGTGCTAGTAGAAACACCTTTCTGAGGTTAGAGGGAATGAGGGGGGGAAAACTCCATGGACTAACGTGCAAAATTTTCCAGGGCATATTGTAAAAGAGAGGCGGGAGATGGTTACGTATTACACTGCCATTTGTGGAAAACTCCAGTTTTTCAAAAACCCACAAATATGGGCACACATGTTCTGTAAACACTTAGAAAAATGTCTGGGAGGATGCATGCCAAATCGCTAATGTCGGCCACCTGAGAAGGGGAGGGTGTTTGAATTTTCACTTACAGATCATTATTCAGATTTTCCTTGAATGATTTGTTTAAGCTTTGTAACAGAGAATTTCAAACATATCTCAAAGTAGAGAAAATAGTATGATGAGCCCCACGTACCAACAACATGACGCACAGTGGTCATATTACATTTACACCCCCATCCCAGACCCCTTATCTTTCCATCTGTAAATAATATGTCCCTGTGTATCTCCATCGGATCAAGACTCCTCCCTCCTTTAAAAAAAAAAAAAAACCAATCCATTACTCCCATCATGACATTTCTTAAAAACAAAATACTCTCCCTCACATCCAGCTTGGTAGGGAGGTCAAGCAAGCTCTGGCATTCCTGCAAGTTAACTGGGTTACCCTCCGCCCGGTGCCCCTGCCCCGGCCCCAAAGTGAAAAGGAAGAAACTTTCCGTGGCAGTTTAGAAAAGAAAAAAATGACTAATTAAAAAGAACCTACGAAGCTCTGAAATGGTTGCTTGCAAACGTTAGTCTCTGGACACAGTTCACCGTTCAGATTTTAAACGGAGCCCAAAGTGTCCAGGAACACCCCTTTAGTCTGTGTTTCCAAAGGAGCAGGCAGGATCTCCAAGCTTTTTACCCAAAGGGCTAAAACTGGTAAAGGACTTTGGGGGGCTGCGTGGGGGATCCAGAGGTTCCTTTCTAGGCCAAAGTGAAGACTCTGGAATGCAGATATTCTCAGAAAGGGAGCTGCTGAGCTCAGGGAGGGGTAAAAGCAGGCCAGGCTGGGAGGCATGGCTTTTCCATCCCACTGTCACTGTCACCAGCCATGACCCTGGATCAGCCAATAACTTCCAGAGGCTTTGGTTTTATTATTTGAAGATGGAACTGTCAGAGCACCTACCTCACAGTTTGGTGCAGGGATTAAATAATGAGATCCTACCTGAATACCTTGAGTACTCAATAAATGGGTGTGATCAAATTATGGTTCCTGTTTAATCACAATAGTAGTATTATTCTAATTCTGACACCTATCAGCTGTGTGACTCTGGGCCAGTCACTTAACCTCGCTGAACTGGCCAATTCATGTATAAACTAAGAAACTAGATGACTCTTAAAGCCTCTTCTAATTCTGCCCCCAAAGAATGGATTTCTTTTTCAAAGAATGGATTTTTATGAATGAATCCAACACTAGCTGTTCTTTCTCATCTAAGAAAACAAATAAAAAATGATGAAGCATGGCTTTTTTTAAAACATATTCTTTCGCTGTGAGTTTAATGCTAAGCAATTCCACCTCTCCCTCTAGGGGGAGGACCTATGAGGGTTTGCAGAGACCTTGGAATTCCCTGCGTGAAACAGGGCTGCAGCAGGGAGTGAGGTGGAGCAGGCAAGATGCTCCCGGTGTGACCACAGGTGCTTTTGCTGTCAGCATCAGGAAAGGGCTGTCAGTCTTCAGAAATGCACTCCCCGTGCTTCAAACCAACCTCAGAAGTCTTACCCCAGTCCCTCCTGCTGCAATTTCTGCCCCTCGTTTCCTTTTACTCCATTCTCCATGGGACCACGTGGAGGAGACCCTCTGCAAGTATTTAAAAGCAGACTAACTGGTTCTCAGCTTTCTCAGAGGCCAACTCCCAGCCCAGGGAGGCTTACGGATGCTGGCGCATGGGGAAAGAACAGAATTACTGAACTATTGATGGGCACAGCAGGAGGCTGGGCAAGGACCCCTGAAAGAGTAAACACATCAGTTTTGGTGAGAGAAGGTGTCTGTGATTTGATACGAATGCTGACCCTATTTCATGCATCATCAGGAAACCCTGAAAACCAAGCGCACCTCTCCAATGCCCAGGACTGGCTGTGGGAGGAATCTGTCTTCTGTGACCGGTAACAATCCCAGAGGCCAGAGATCTCCATGTCACAGGCCCTCCTGCTTACACCATCTAAAACACTCTTGACATTGCTTGTAACAGTGAAAAAATAGAAACATCCAGTATCCATCAATAGGGGACTGACTATACAGAACACTATACAGCAATTATAAATGAGCAAAAACTCCAAGATATATCAAGCCAAGAAAATAAGTGCAGAACAGTGTGTTAAAAAGGGGGTGGGAGGGCTTCCCAGGTGGCGCAGTGGTTGAGAGTCCGCCTGCCGATGCAGGGGACACGGGTTCGTGCCCCGGTCCGGGAAGATCCCACATGCCGTGGAGCGGCTGGGCCCGTGAGCCATGGCCGCTGAGCCTGCGCATCCGGAGCCTGTGCTCCGCAACGGGAGAGGCCACAACAGTGAGAGGCCCACATACCGCAAAAAAAAAAAAAAAAAAAAGGGGGTGGGGGTGGGGTAGGGAGCAATAAGAATCTACACATACCTAACTCAAAAATATGGGAGGGCTCCCCTGGTGGCGCAGTGGTTGAGAATCTGCCTGCTAATGCAGGGGACACAGGTTCGAGCCCTGGTCTGGGAAGATCCCACATGCTGCGGAGCAACTAGGCCCGTGAGCAACAACTACTGAGCCTGCGTGTCTGGAGCCTGTGCTCCGCAACAAGAGAGGCCGCGATAGTGAGAGGCCCGCGCACCGCGATGAAGAGTGGCCCCCTCTTGCCACAACTAGAGAAAGCCCTCACACAGAAACGAAGACCCAACACAGCCAAAAATAAATAAAGAAACAAATGTGGGGTTTTAAAAAAAAAAAGGGAAAAAAATATAAAATAACAATGGGTTATGAAAGGGATCTGAGAGCAGTTGGAATTCAAAGAAAAGCACCAGCCAGGTACAGGTACACTGGTGGTGGCATAAGCGTTGGGGTCAGCAGAACAGGGTTCAAATCCCTGCCTGCCATTTCCTAGCTTTGTGGCCTTGGGCAAGTCACTAACTCTCTCCGAGTCTCAGTCTCCTCCTCTGTAAACTGAAGGTAATACTAGAATCAAGTTCATAGGACAGTTGAGCCCCATAGGTGTGACTATCAATCAGTGCAGTCACTTGGTGATGGTCTGCCTACCTGGACAGCAGCACGTGACCTGTGGACACACAATTTGCATTTGAAGCAAAGTGACGAGAGGGGATGTAGCCCTTCTAATCCTTAGTTCTCTCTGGCTCCTTCCATTCTTAAGCATTTACACATTTTTTTTTAACCCCCTTGACACAAGACTAAAGCAGAAACGTCTAATAATAAAAACTCAATACTTAAAGAGTGTTTGCTATGTGCCAGGCACTGAAAGCACTTTATGTCCATTAACTCATTGAATTTTCATCACAACCCTGTGAAATAGGAACTACAATTTTATCTCCTCTTTACAAGTGAGGGGACTGAGGCACAGAAAGGTTAAGTAACTCAAGGCAAGAGTTGAGTCAGGATTTGAAGCCAGGCGAACCTGTTTCTCATAATACCCTCCCCAATTCATCTACCCTCCCCAATTCATCTTCACTCTCGGAGGCTTAGGGAGGCTGATTCCTTCATTTCACAGGTTAAAAGAGAAATAAATGCTGAAGATTAAAGCTACAACCTTGACATCAAATCTCTGTTGAAACTAGGAGTAAAACCTCACACCTGGTAAGTGATGTACAGTTTCCTAGGCTGAACAGCCTTCCCAGGTATTTAATTCCCAAAGTCTTAAGTACTCCCTCGGCTCAGGCAAGAGGATTAGCAGGGGGAAAAAAACAAAAAAGATAGAAAGAAAGAGAAATCATAACTAAAAATTCCAAAGTCCAAAGAAAAATCAGCACAATTTACATGGAAGTTTCAAAATCAAAGACTCTGACGAGCTCTGAAACACCCATCTGCAAGGCATAGATGAGCATTTCTTTATAAATGCAGACTTGAAAAGGCAAAAGGTACAGGAAGTACACCCACAAATTCTCATTTCTCCAGAGAGTTTAGTCATGATTACTAGCCCAGGAGGTGGGGTGGGAATGAAACCAACCACATGACCCTAACCAAGCAGCTGTTAAACCCAGTCATTCCTGCAAGACCACGGGCTTCTTGTTAAGAGTGCAAAGATCTAGGGCCAGTATCTCCCGGGATCTGAGTAAGAGCAGGCACCTAAAGTACCTGTGACCATGAGAGGGTGATGTCACAGAGTTGATTCAACCTCTGATACTGATAACTTCACCAGGATGGCAGTGATTCAGGGCCCCGCCCCACCTGTCAATAGGGCCCAGGCTATTGTCCCAAGCTGACTCAAGTGATGACGTTCTCTATGGAAAAGCCACAACTTTTCCACAAACAAGTTGGTCAAATCATTCCCCTTCAAAGACTCCCACACAACTGTGATGAAGAATTTGTGGGGGAAGAAGTTTGCCGTCTGAAAATCCTCATACTGAAACCAGGCTTCATTCTAACTAGCAGGTCCTGGGACACTGGTATCATGTAACCCTTTGGCCCCGCCGCCCCAAAAACATTCTGCCAGAGAAGTCTCATCCCTCTGCCATGAGGAAGTTAAGAAAACTAGACATAAAGCCATACTCCTCTTGGGCAACAGGCCAAGGGGAGGGGTAGCTTGGAAAGAACACTGGATTCTGGTTTGAATCCAATACCCTTTAAAGGAGATGTGGTAACAATTAGCTCTCAGGCTTATTCTAGAAAAATGCCTGCCCAGAGTATTGTCTTTAAATGGCACCAAGGGACTTCCCTGGTGGTCCAGTGGTTAAGAATCCATCCGCCAATGCAGGGGACACGGGTTCAATCCCTGGTGTGGTAAGATCCCACGTGCGGCGGAGCAACTAAGCCCGTGCGCCACAACTACTGAGCCCACGTGCCACAACTACTGAGCCCGTACACCAGAACTACTGAAGCCAGCACCCTCTAGGGCTCACGCACCACAACTACTGAGCCCGCATGCTGCAACTACTGAAGCCCACGCGCCTGGAGCCCGTGCTCTGCAACAAGAGAAGCCACAGCAATGAGAAGCCTGCGCACAGCAATGAAGAGTAGCCCCTGCTCGCCGCAACTAGAGAAAGCCTGCGCGCAGCTATGAAGACCCAGCGCAGCCATAAATTAATTTTTTTAAATGGCACCAATATGGACTTAAAGAATGTGGGAAGTCCAGCTCTCTCAAGAAACAGCCCAATCCTAATTACCAATCAAGCATCTCACTTCTTCAGGTCTTTACACAAACGTCATTCTTCTCATTGACAACCTCTCTCCAATCCCTCCAGCCCCCAAATCCCTCCACCCCAACACACATAATTCTTATCACCCTTCCTGCAGTATTTTCTTTCCCTTCCATAGATCACCATCCAATTGTCTCCTCCTGTCTCCTCCAATTAGAAGGGAAGGAAGTCCAAGAGGACAGGGATTTTGTCTTTTGTTCCGTTACATCCCCAACACCTAGCGCAGAGCTAGGCAGGTGCCCAGCAAATTTATTCCTTGAACAAACAAATGTCTCCGTTGTCCCAAGGGACTTCTCTCCCCGAGACATTCAGAGCAGGAACTATCCATCGCCTTCACCTGGCTGCTCACAGACCATCTGGTTAGTTGGCTTTTCTTGCGGTAAAGAGCACAGACTTTGGGGTCCAACAGCCACTGAACATGCGGCCAGGCTCTCCCACTTCCTGTCCTAGTGAACTGCACTCTCTCACGCAGCTACTCAGGGTCTGTCAATTCTCAGTGGTTTTGTGAGGTGTAAGGGAGAGAGACAGCATCTGGGAAGAGTTCTGGACACATAGTACGTACTAGTACTATCTGTACAATGTTGCTTAGGATAAGAAGAGACGATGAAACATTTTTTTTAGTATGTCTCACATATTGCATGGGACATACTGATACTAAAAAATCAGTCATTGTTTACCTGAAATTCAAATGTAACTGGGCATCCTGTATTTTTTTTTTTTCCATTTGCAGATAGTGGCCACTTTAATTTGAGCAATGATTGATACAAACCATATGAAGGCAAATAAAGCATCCTGTATTTTTGATGTTCAATCTGGCAACTCTGCCCATTAGGCATTATATTGCTGAAGGCGAAGTGATGCATCTTACATAAAGATTTATAAGATACTACCCTATAATACTCTCTCAGTGAATATTTATTGATCAGATGAATTTCGGAGCTGTGAGATTTTTGTCTTGGCCATGAGATGATTAGCCGTAGATTACTGTCGCCGAGTTTTTTGCGTCTCTTTACAAGCTCCCTTCAGGTTCCTGCGCATTGCCAAAAACTGGAAGAATGGAAACTGGGTCTTGAACAATTAATGGGCCTGAAGGATGCTGCCGATACCCAGGAGAAAGGTGTTGGGTGTATCTGGAAGCCTTGCTCAAGGAAGGTGTCACCAGACAATAGGAAACCAAACAGATGGCCCTGGCGGCTCAGATCTCTGTTTAGATTTTGATCTGGTGCTTCCTTACACCAAGAAGTGTGGGGCAGAAATGGCTCATCTGACCTTTACACTCTAGACTGCAAGCTGTTTTGTGACAAGACAATGAGGTAAGGTTACACCAGCAGTGTGCAGGGCTCAGAGAAACTGGGGAGTGCCAAGTGGAGACACATGCCCTGAGAACATCCCCTTCTCCTTGTGTCCTTTCTGTGGCTGCTACTGAGAAAGTTCCCTCTTTTCTTTAAAACAGAAAGCACAACAACACCTGAAACTAGTATGTTATATGTCAATTAGATCTCATTTTATTTTTTGGAAAAAGGCACAGTGGAATAACTTCTAAAAGCAAAAGATATGTACGGACCTATATATACACTCTGAAACCTCATTCCTTCATTCAACAAATAGTTACTGACACCTACTATGGGCCAGGAACAGTTCCAGGTGCAATACAGCCCGTGAACTCAACAAGACAAAAGCCCCTGGCCTCCTGGAGTTTTTTTGTTGTTTGCTTTATGTTTTTAATATTTACTTATTTATTTGGCTGTGTTGGGTCTTAGTTGCGACACGTGGGATATTAGTTGCAGCATGAGGGATCTAGTTGCCTGACCAGGGATCGAACCTGGGCCCCCTGCAATGGGAGCATGGAGTCTTAACCACTGGACCACCAGGGGAGTCCCCCTCTTGGAGCTTTTGTTCTAGTGGGAGGAGAAAGACAATAGACAGGTGAAATACATGTTAGATGGTGAGAAGAGCTACAGAGGAAAACAAAGCAAAGAAGGGGGAAAGGGTTATTGCCTCAAATAGGGTGTTCAAGAAAGACCTCATTGAGAGGGTGACACTTGAGCAGAGACGTGAAGACATAAAGGAGTGAGCCATGCAGGTAGCAGGGGGAAACTATTATTGACACAGGTAATAGCCAGTGCAAAGGTCCTGCGGTAGAAATGTGCCTGATGTGTTCTAAGTACAGTCAGGACAAGAGGTAAGGGGTGGAGGTGGGCGGGGAAGCAGATCATGGAAGGCTTGTAAGTCATAGAAAACACTGGCTTTCGTTCTGTGTGAAATGGGAAACCACTGGCAGATTTTGAGTAGGAGTGATGCTTTCTAACTTAAATTTTAAAAACCATCACTGACTGCTGAGTGGAGAAAAGACTGTTGGCAGAGGGGCAGAGGAAGCAAGAAGACCAGAAAGGAGGCTGTTGCAACATCGAGGTGAAGACACTCAAAAACGTCTTTTGGGAAAACTCTCCTGGGAGTCTGAGTGCCAAACCACACAAACAGGTGTTCTTCTTAGCCTTCAACTTGCCCAGGTATCATAAATCTGAAAGGGGATTGTTACAAGCTCTTCTAATTACAAAGCCCATTAATTATTATCTAGACCTTGGCCAGTTAACCACGGGGTCCTGTGCTGGCCACCATTTATTATTTTCCTCACGGGAACAGGTTCAACTCTTCAGGCCGCCCCCAGAAGTTCCCAGCAGTAACATCTGAGCTCACAGGGATCTGGGCACGCTCCCTCTATTCCCAGTGTGGACAGATCCACAGCCAGACCTCTGCCTGGTGCCCATACCTTAAGCTGGTCCCACTTGGAACATGAGTTTGTTTAGGACAGGTTCCCTCCCAACCCACCTTGAATGCCAGTATTATTGCATTTTCAGAGACTCAGAAAGTCGAAAAGAAGAAAGTAAAAGAAGTGCAGTTCACCTAGCATTTTTAGGAAGTGAAAGTCAAACGGGACAGAGGCTGAAAATAGCTCAGAGGAGAAAGACAAAAGAGGTCCTTCAGAGGTAAAAAAAAAAAAAAAAGCCTGAATTCTAGCAACACAATTAAAAGTAGCAAGATGCAAAAGGTGTAAAGACCTCTTTTCCAAAGGGCAGGAGGAACTCGCCTTAGAAAGGTGAATTAGTTTCACTGGAGATGCAGTTTGGCAAAGAGGCAGTCGAGGGCGTGGGAAAGGGCACGGGTTTTAGAAGACAGAAGTCCAGCTCTGCCACTACCTGGCTGGGCGACCTCAGACAAGTTGTCCAACTTCTGAGTCTGTAGGAGATAATGACAGTTCCCGTCTTGGGCCACCAAGCTGTCAGGTCTGTGAGGACCCACTTTTGCAGGCCCCACTCCTGACACTGGTTAGAAACAAATACTTGTATTTTTATTTGTTGGCCGCCTCCAAATAAATACTCTCAGCATAGCCCTTCCATTACGTTCTCCTCCAGTGTGTGGGGAACCTGTAAAACCTCTGCATCTACTGACACAAGACTAAGGAAAAAAGACCACTGTCCTATACAAATTCCTACTGAAACTGGTGCCTGCTATTCTCTCAAGCTCCAGACCTGAAATTCCCAAATACCCTCATGATGATGCCACTTCTGGGTCCTTCAAACTTAACACTTTCCTAACCAAGAATAAATTTTCCTTCCCCAACTTGCTCCGACTTTCTCCTCTATTCCCAGCAAAGGATGTCCTCTCATTCACCAAGATCCAGGGGGTAAAACTGAGCAGTCCTCGCATCCTCTGAATATTTTCCCACCCCAGGGACATTCTCCAGCATATTGGAATTAGTCATTGAGGGAGGGGGGGTCTCAGAGAATTTCTGGAATCTCCCTGAGGGCCCCCAGCACTGGCTGCTTCTCTGGGCACCCCCTCATCTCCACCCCGTCTGCTCTAATTTGCGCCCGCAGAGCTCTCCTTCACGGGCACGGCAGGTCGACCGGCCTTATCCCTCCCTGATCAAGGGTGCCCTTGGACCCTTGGCCTCAGGATGGGCAACCAGATGTCCACACCCTGGCTGGCACTGGGTATTTATTCATCAAACATTCCTGATCTCGCCACTGGAGTCGTCCAGGACGATGAATCAGGTGGCAGCAGGCTCCTGGGGAGCTTTTAAAAATGCCATGTCAGAACCCCACCTTCAGAGACTGCAGCTCAGTGAATTTTCAGGAGGTTTTTGAAGTGCTCCAGGTGATTTGATGCTTAGCCATGTGGGTAAACCATGGTCTCAGAGGCCGGGGCGGAGCGTTTTTTGGCAATGGGGAAAAGACAGGCACCCTTAAGCCATGTGTATTATGAAATGTTTAAAAACCAAGCCAAAGCTGCCAGGTTCAAGGTCACCCTGATTTCCTGCACCCCCCTACCCGGACCCAGTTGTACCATACCCACTCCTCCCACCCCAATTCTGAACAATATTCATGGGCAAGTCCACAGACAACCCCACTCCAGCCCTTCCCAAGCACAGTGCACAGTGGCAAGCAAGAAAACACCGCAGCATTTCCTTTCCTAGCAAAGGGCACTTTGGTCTAGTCACTGTTTGCTGTTTGCAGAGCAGTGTTTGCTTTAACACAGAAACAGGGAGAGTGAGGAAACTGGTTTGGCTGGTTTGCCGGGTGGGAGAGAGCACAGGGAAACGTTTGAACCAAAGGTAAAACAAGGGAGAGTCTCAAACAGAAGGCACCAAATACTCCAGGGGTTTTAATATGTAATATTCATTGGGCACTTAATACACACTGTGACATGGGTACTATTATGCCCATTTTACAGAGGGGGAATCTAAGGCTTAGAAAGTCCTTGGCCAATGTCCCTCAGCTGGCAACGGGCATTACCTGGATTTCAATCTAGGCAGTCTGACTCAAGAACCTTCTAAATGTTCTTGGGCCTTGGAAGGTGGGGGAGTGGAGGACTGAGGTAGATACAGGAAGGAAAGGGAAGAGGAAAAATGCAGAAAGAGGGGGCTTAAAATGCTCCCAACAGTAACAAGCAAAAGCTGAAGCATATAAAAGGAAAACTTACAACAGTAAGAGAGGAGAGGGAGGGGAGAGGGAGGGGAGAGGGAGGGGAGAGGGAGGGGAGAGGGAGGGGAGAGGGAGGGGAGAGGGAGGGGAGAGGGAGGGACACCACAATTTTTTTTAAATGGACCAAAGACAAAAACACTTTAAAATATCTAACTGCCCTTCCATTTCCAGAATCGGGTTTGAGGTCTCCCCTCTCTGCCCTCCGTGGCTTTCAGAGGGAAGCACTAAGTACACTGTATCCCTGGGACACACTTATCACTATAGTCTGGCTTCAAGAGCCACTGGCTGGGCATGCAGCCTTCACAAGCATCTTAGAAAGTTCTAACAGACGCAGCTCTCCCTGCCAATTACAATCAGCGTTGAGCGCTGGCCCAAGGCCAGTTTGAGAGGAAGAAAATAAGCCAAGGTATGAGGTAGTAAATATTCATTCATTCATTCATTTGTTGAAAATAATATGAGTGCCTTCTCTGTCCGTAAGAAATATGAGCCACCATTTAATGACTCTTTCCTGTTTCCTTAACATCCTTCTCACTCACTTTATGTTCAGCCCACATCGGCTTTATTCATTACTGTAATCCCAGGGTCCAGCCCAGTGCTGACACTCAATAGGCACTCAACTCAACTCTTGTGTGTTGACAAGAGAATCCAAACGAATAAACAAATATGCATATTTAATCCTCACAACAAACCTATAAGTATTATTGCCCACCCCACCCCCCCAATTTTACAGATGGGAAACAGGCTCATAGAAGCAAAGTGATTTACCCAAGGTCACACAGCTAGTAGCTGAAATTCAAACCTGGTGTTTCATACTCATGGAACTATCCTGACCAGCCCTAGTCCATTCCCTTCCTTGAGAGCCTACAGCCCTGAAAGAAGATGGGGGTTGAGACAGAGTGGAAACCCAGAAAGTCTGGATTGTGATGGGTGTCTCTTAGGGATTTTTGGGTTTGGGCAGCTTCTGGGAGATGTGAGAGCTGATTGCTTCAGCATCTGGCTTATCTGGGGCTACGCTTGGAAGGCTTAGAAGGAGCATTTCGGAGGAAAAGCCTCACCCAATAAAAGCCCCAGAAAGCAAACAGGGATTTCCATAAACACCTGGCAGAGGGGATAGGCAGGTCTAGAGGCCCCATACAGAAGCAGTAGGTGCCAGCCTTCCTTAGATGGCCTTGCAGGGCTCAGGAGTTTTCTGCCACTCCTTGTGAGACACAAAGTCAAGGGCACGAGAATGACTCATTAGTCTCCTTCCCCAGGGAGATTTGCACCAACCCTTGACACAGATGTAACAGGGGAGTGATGTTTAGGAGTTGGAGGGGTGAGGGAGTGGGGATCCTATGACGTAAGGTGACCCCAAAGCAGGCTTCTGTATTTGTTTTTTAAAGCCTAGTTTAGGGACTTCTTTGGTGGCACAGTCGTTTAGAATCCACCTGCCCATGCAGGGGACACAGGTTCGATCCCTGGTCGGGGAGGATCCCACATGCCAAGGAGCAACTAAGCCCGTGTGCCGCAACTACTAAGCCCGTGTGCCGCAACTACTGAGCCCATGTGCCACAACTACTGAGCCCACGTGCCGCAACTACTGAAGCCCGCGCGCCTAGAGCCCGTGCTCCGCAACAGGAGAAGCCACAACAATGAGAAGCCCGCACACTGCTATGAAGAGTAGCCCCAACTCGCCGCAACTAGAGAAAGCCCGTGTGCAGAAACGAAGACCCAGCGCAGCCAAGGAAAAAAAGAAAAAAACTTAACAAGCAAAAAAATACTTTAAAGAGAAGCCCCCGCACTGCAAGGAAGAGCAGCCCCCAGGGCAGCCCCCGCTCACCGCAACTAGAGAAAGCCTGCATGCAGCAACGAAGACCCAACACAGCCATTAAATACATAAATAGATAGATAGATAGATAAATAAATAAATAAATAAAGCCTAGTTTAATTAGGGGGCCTGCATACTGTTTCCATCACCTTTCAGCACGTCTTTTAGAAGGAGGAGGAAATGGGTGTATTTAATCCTTACAGCTGGACGCCTGTGAGCAAGGTCAATCCATCAAGCAATCAGAGCTCAAACCCAAAATATAAGCCCTGTTTGCCCAAGGTCAGGTGGAGGAGGAAGCAAAGCAAGGAAACCATCGGTTTGAAAAAAAAAAAAGCCTGCCTGCTTTTTTTCCCACCCCTCAATCAACTGAAAGCTGAGTGCACAAGTATTATCCTGAGATTGGAAACTGTCTAACAGCCTGGGTTTTTCAAACCAGTTTGTGCTTAAACAAACAAACAAACAAAAAAAGAAAATAATCAGAAACTCTAAAGAACCAGTTGTGGTTTTGGTGTCGTTTGTTTGTACATTCTCCATTCTAAAACGTAGAGAGAAATCAAAGGAATAAATACAAAGCTGAGTGAGACTGTGAGGTTAGCCATCTCACAGGGCACAGGAACGACCCCAGAAAACCACCCCAAGATCCCCTAAGTTTAATCAAAACCCTATTTGTGACACTCTTCAGCCACCTGTGGACATAACGCAATAAGCTCCTTGTTCTCAGACTCCCAAGCAGCAAATTCCCCACAGGGCCAATGTTTAAACCTGGTGCTAATGTTGCATGCCTCCATCTTCCTGGACTGTCCCAAGAGAATGAGGTCACCTCCCTAAATCCTGGCTGCCTTTTTAAATCACAAAGCCAGTTCCCTGAGATCGCATATGTGATTTTACCAGAAGGGCACTTTCATCTGATTCCACATTGGAGTGGTAGGAGACGCCATAGTCCAAAAAGGCCAAAAAAATTAAATGTCAGGAAATCTGTTGATTGAGGCTGGGTATGTGGACATAAAGGGGACTGAAACCAGCCACACAAGCGGCTTCCAGAGGATACTTCTCCCACCAACACTACCAGCTATAGGCCCCTTCCACTTCGCACCAGGTCTGGCCCACCTCCATCACCACCAGCCCCCCTCAGGGTCCTGCCCTATCAACACCTCTGCTCTCCAGGGTACATAGAGAAGATGATGCCTATTTCACGATGGACACAAATTCCCCAAATACCCTCTTTCTTTTTTTTTTTGAGATTATTGAGAAGCGTAAAGAATGGGAGAAAGACCGGCTGTGGCTCCCTGAGCAGATCAAGAAATTGCCTTATGCTCCAGTCTCCTCATCTCAAAATAGAAATAACAATGGAACCCACCGTCACAAGGTTCAATGAGGTAAAAGATGTGAAGCACTTGTCCCAGAGTCTAGTTCAAAAGCGAATAGGAGGGGCTATTAATAATAATATTTATGTTATTATTAACACGTAATAATATTATTACTGGTCAGATACAAAAGCTTGGTGGTGGTGGTGGTGGGAATAAAAACTAGACTAACCCACCCTTGGTGCTACCAGATGTCTTGGTGAAGGAAAACAAAGTGACCAACACTTGTGTTGTAACACCTCATACACAGATGCACACACCATTTCTAACCCTTGCCCCGAATTCAAGGTTCAGTCAACTTTGCCTCCTCCCAAAAGCCAGACTTCACTGCCCACTGATACCCATCAGAACACCCCAGGGCACCCACACTCTGCCACCTAAGTGCCCATGTCCCACAATGCTCTCTAAGCAGGTCCTGGGACATTTCTTAGCAACCTGCTGGAGTGTGAAATACCAGGGGTAGGGATGAAGTATCCCTATATCTCCTCAATCACTCCTGGGGGCCCAGCAGAACATCAAGCAGAGACTGGCCGAGTAATGGTGGACCCACTGCAAAACCAGGCAGACAACACTTCCTTTCTGACCCAATAGAAAGCTCCACACACAACACAGACATGACTCAGAAAAGCAAATATGTGGGCTTCCCTGGTGGTGCAGTGGTTGAGAGTCCGCCTGCCGATGCAGGGGATATGGGTTCGTGCCCCGGTCTGGGAAGATCCCACATGCTGTGGAGCGGCCAGGCCCGTGAGCCATGGCTGCTGAGCCTGCGCGTCCGGAGCCTGTGCTCCACTACGGGAGAGGCCACAACAGTGAGAGGCCCGCGTACAGCAAAAAAAAAAAAAAAAAAAAAAGAAAAGCAAATATGTTTAATCAATCAAGCTTCAGTTTCTCTGTTTAAAAAAAAAGTCTCCTACTGTTGGAACAACTTTCAAAGTTCAAAAAAAAATTCAGACAACAGCATGATTGCTGTAGATTTTTCACATGGCCAAAGACTGGAAGAATAAACAGTGAATTGCCTTAGGGGAATTGTGGGTGATTCCTCATTTCAAAAAGTGTTTCTTTTATTGTTATGATACTTGCCCTATCAACGAAATCAAGAGGGAGGAGAAAGGTCCTTTGGTAGGAAATAAGCACCTGGGAATCGGTGAAACCAGAAGAGAAACCAACATTCCCTTGCTCTCACTCCTGGGCAACAGTGAAGTGAAACAAAGCAAACTCTAGAATCCTGATTATCACAGTGATAAGACCCAGAGGCACACTGTGTCCGTTTTCATTCCCTGAGTCAGAGCTACCAGGTTTTTGAAAAACACACACACACACACACAAACACACACCATTATTCCTTGGGGGAATGGTACCTGTATCAAAATGTTTTCATCTCTATGAGCAAAAGCCACAGTCTGGTGACTAAGAGAGGGCTCCTCAGTCATCCCAGAGATATTGCAGAACGGGGCCTAGGAGTCAGAGCCTAGCTCATATTCTTGCTCTGCTGAACCTGGGGCAAGTGGGCTCCACCCTCCTGAGCATTTCCTCATCTGTACTATGGGAATTACCACCCACCCCCACCCTCTTCCCACACATCAGGTTTTTGCAGCCTGAAATGATAGACTGTCTCAAAGTGGTCAGGATGGGCTTCCCTGGTGGTGCAGTGGCTAAGAATCCACCTGCCAATGCAGGGGACAGTGGTTCGAGCCCTGTCCCGGGAAGATCCCACAGGCCGCGGAGCAACTAAGCCGGTGCACCACAGCTACTGAGCCTGCGCTCTAGAGCCCACGTGCCACAACTACTGAGCCCACGTGCCACAACTACTAAAGCCCGCGCGCCTAGAGCCCGTGCTCTGCAACAAGAGAAGCCACCACAATGAGAAGCCCGCGCACCACAACAAAGAGTAGCCCCCGCTCGCCGCAACTAGAGAAGAGCCCTTGCGTAGCAGTGAAGACCCAATGCAGCCAAAAATTTTAAAAAGTAAAAAAATCAGTAGCCCTGGAAAAATTATGTGTGTGTGTATATATATATATATATATATATATATAGAGAGAGAGAGAGAGAGAGAGAGAGAGAGAGAGAGAGAGAGAGAAAGTGATCAGGACAATATGAGACACACTGAAGGCCTCTAATAAGTGCCCCCCATAACTAAGTCAACCATACAAGATAGCCCCCTCAACCCCAACTGCTCTATCATGGCAAAAGTTTAGATCCCTGCATCTGTGTAAATTACAAAGGGGTGTCACCTGAGCCAGGGAAGAAGGGGCCCGCCCAGTGCAGCCCAGGGGCATGGGAGCGCAATTTCTCGGACCTTCCCACTCCCACCCCACCCCGCTCAGGGACAACTGCGGCGCGCCCTCACCTCTGCCCAGGACTCGGCCTCTCTCTAAGTGCAGCCGGGGCACGGTGAACGTGTAGCTCTCGGCGCCAAAGCCGGGATTGCAGAGCTCCGGCTCCTGGCAGAGCCACGATGAGACCTAGGGTAGGAGAAAGATATGGAACCCGGGTGACTTGAGAGGGTCCCCTCCCGCCCACACCGAAACCAACAGTGCCTCCCCTCCCTCGCTCCCGGCGCCAGGACTGTGGAAATGACCCACCCTCATGCCCATCCCCATCCCCCCCGGCAGGCAGCCACGCCAAACTCTTTCATTCGGAAACCTGTGGCCGCCAAGCCCTCAGGACTTCCCAGGAGAGGCGGCTACTGGGTCACCTTCTCCAGACCTAGCACCCCTTTCCTTCCAGTCTCCTTTTTAATTTCATTGGAGGCAACTTTACGCTTCCAAATTCCACTTTCCCTACACCGGGAGAGCTCCCACTCTTAAGCCCAGTTCCTCAGACCGAGGGGCGTTCCAACCCCTTTTGACCCTACTTTCTTGTGCCGGGGACGTCCCCATACCTATTTACCGCCCTTTCTTTACAGGGCAGGTGCCTTCTTTATTGGTTCCCCTTTCCTTACCTCAGAGGTTGTTCCCACTACTCCCGGCTCCCCCCGGACTTGCACCAGGGCTCCCCTATCCCATACCCCAACGCCCACCCTACTCCATGCCCTCCGCTGCCCGCCCTTAGCCCACCCGGGTCCCCGGAGGCTGCAGTGAGGCGCGCCCCCCCACCTCAGGCATTTGCGGGAGGCAGTGGGCAAAGCCGCGCTCGCCCTTCACCCTCACCCGCTCCCACTCCCTTCTCCGTGGAATCCAGAGCGCGGCGCAGTTTCCAGGCCACTCAGGCCCTTTGTACCCAAACTTTCTTGGAAGAAGAGGGACTGGGGATGACAGGAGAGAGGAAGGGACGACGAAAGAGAGGAAGGGGCTGGGGGCCGGGGTGCGGGGTGCGGTTGGTGGGTCCGGAGGGCGTCTCCTGCAAAGTCAGGGGACCCAACGTACCTGCAGCAGCAGCAGGAGCGCAGAGAGGCTGCGGCACGGAGGGCCCATGGCGGGCCGGGCGGGGGTCGAGTAGGGTCCGGCAGAGCTGGGCCAGGCTCGAGTCTGGCAGAACTTCCGCGAATTCACAGGTGCTTTGGGGTTCCGGACGCCACTGAGCTGGGCAGTGCCGCGGGAGCCAGGTGAGCCTCGACGGCCCCGCCTCCGGCACCACTGATTGGCTGAGGATGCACCTGCCCGGCCGCAGCCAATGAGCGGCGCGGCAAGGCCTCGGGCTTCCTCCGCTGGCTTGGGCGGACGCTCCGCCCCCGATCCCGCCCCCCAGCCTCATGCCGACCCGGTGACCGGATTGTAGAGTCAGAGCAGGGGGTAGGGCTCCATGATTCCTATTACCATCAGGTTTGAATACCAGCCTTGCGGTGGCTCACTAACACCTGGGGCCAGAAAGGATTTTACTCTTTAATTACTTCTTTTTAACTTCAGGTCTCCATCGGTTCGTGAGTCTGCAAATCAATTCACTGGGCGGGACACCGCCCCCCGCCCCCGCCCTTCAAAGCTTGTTTCTCCACCTTCCAGATGGGAATAATAATCACCGAGCCTCCCTGTGTTGTTGTGAAGTTGTCATACAATTAATAAGACCAATGTTTGCTGCACCACAAAAGCTCGATACAGAGGTGAGGGATAATAATAGTTAACAATAGGTGCCAGGCATTAAAAGATACTGTGCCAGGCTCTGTGCTAAGCATGACATTAACCATCTCATTTAATCTCATCTCAAAACAACACAAGAGGGCTTCCCTGGTGGTGCAGTGGTTGAGGGTCCGCCTGCCGATGCAGGGGACACGGGTTCGTGCCCCGGTCCGGGAAGATCCCACATGCCACGGAGCGGCTGGGCCCGTGAGCCATGGCCGCTGAGCCTGCGCGTCTGGAGCCTGTGCTCCGCAACGGTAGAGGCCACAACAGTGAGAGGCCCGCGTACCGAAAAAACAAAACAAAAACACAAGAGCTGTGTTATTATTCCCATTTGATAGACAGACAACTGAGGCATAAAGAATTTGAAGCCAGTAGGAAGTGATAGAGGACTGGAACCCACCTCCCTCTGATTCCAGAGCTCCTATTCTATTAACTTCACCTCATGTGACCCCACAAAATCGCCAGCTGGAGCTGCGGTTTTCAATCTGTCCTTTAATGTTGACTGGAAGAGATCACCCAAACCTTTCATTTGCAAATAACTCTTTCAATGTCCCATGCAATGGACACCATCTTTCCCTTTACCCTTGAATCATGATCAGAACTACAGCACGTGTAAAAAGAAATGGTAATTATGTGATATGATGGGGGTGTTAGCTACGAGTTAGGTATGTGTTAGCTAAGTGTTAGTTACTATGGTAGTAATCATTTTGCAAGATGTGTATCAAATCAACATTTTGTACACCTTAAACTTACACAATGTTATATGTCAATTATATCACAATAAAGCTGGAAAAATACAATAACAAGAAACAAACAAACAAACAAAAGCACTACAGTGTGTGGAGTCAGCCACTCACTAGCTGTGTGACTTTGGGCAAGTCAGTATTTTCATCTGTATAAATGGGTCCTTAGGAACTAATATAAGAAAATCACTAAGCAGAGTGCTTGTTGCCTGGTAGCAACTGCTCAGTAAGTGTTGGGTGTGGAGATTGTTCTTTGGAACGGACCACCCCCTTTCCCCCTTGCTCATGGGGAAGACCACGTTTACAATATTTCACCCAGAGCTAAAAGTGAATCTGAGCCCATTGAGGCTACTTTCTCAACTCCAGAGGAGACGCACTGTCTTGAACCAAGACACTGTTTCAGCTCAGCCCAGCCACCACCCCCCAACCTGTCCCCTCCATTTTAATGGGTTTCTGAGCACACGCCCAGGCCATTTGGATTTCTGCATCTTGGCTCTCTCTCTGCCTCAACCCACCAGGAGACTTTGAGGGAAAAGGCTCCAGTAGTTCCTTTCCCACTGAGGCTCCTGCAGGACAGTGCATTAAGCAAGAAAATGGAAATACAGAAAGAGGTGTTTCCCCCATGGAGCGGCTTGTCCGTTTATTTTTTTTCCCCTCAGTTATGTAAAAATTCATGTTTTATACCATCACTCGGCCCAGGGAGACTTTAGGGCTTTGCTTTCCTCCTCCCAGCAAGCCCTGGCCTTGTAACTCCACAGCGGCTCTCATCGACTCCTCCATTACGCTCTGATAATTCAATAAAAAGCATCTTAGAAAACAGTTAGGGGCATGAGCTCGCTTCAGACTTCTCGGCAAGCCCTTCTCCAAGCTCCAGGGAGCGGGCCAGGAAGGGCTGCCTGCCCTCAGCGGTCCAGGGTGAGCCAGGGTGAACAGAGGATGCACAGGGGTTTCCTGCAGAGACAGGGCATTGTGTGGCCCTCAGTGAACTGCCTCAATTACCTCTTCCATCAAAAAAGGATACCTCGTTGTGAGGATCAAATGAGCAGGTGAAGGTGAGCCTCTGCTGCCTGATCTCAGGCTGATGGAGGGTTAAAATTCCTGCTCTGCCACTATCTGGGTAGCGTGTCCAGTCTCAGTTTCCTCACCCATAAAATGAGGATGTTGGCAGCACTTAATTCACAAAGTTCGTATAAGCGCTTCCGTGAAGTTAGCTATTAGCACTCTAGGCTCAATACATTCGCCTTCCAGTTCCAAGCAAAACTGTGAGCCCCCATGGAGCCTCCCCACCCCCAGGCTCTCCTTTTCCCAGCCCTGCAGTTAAAGTCTCTTAGGCTATCTCTGGCCTCTGCTTGGAAAAACTCTTTCATGGGGGCTGTTTAGTCTTTGAGACCTTCCCAAGGTCATTTGCATTTTAAAGAGAGCTCTGGAGGGCCTCCCTGGTGGCGCAGTGGTTGAGAGTCCGCCTGCCGATGCAGGGGATACGGGTTCGTGCCCCGGTCTGGGAGGATCCCATATGCCGCGGAGCGGCTGGGCCCGTGAGCCATGGCCGCTGGGCCTGCGCATCCGGAGCCTGTGCTCCGCAACGGGGGAGGCCACAACAGTGAGAGGCCCGCATACCGCAAAAAAAAATAAAAAAATAAAAAAAATAAAAAAAAATAAAGAGAGCTCTGGGGCATAATTCTTTCAAAGGAAGGAAATCTTTGGAACCAGTAAACTCTGCCCAGGGTTCTTAACCTGGTGTCTACGGATGGGCTTCATGGCGTGAGTGGTCGTGAAACCCCTGAGATTGTTAGCAAACCTGTTGGTGCAGGTGGTAAGGTCCATTGCTTTCACTAGCTTCTCAACTCGGGGAAAGAAAAATCAAAATCTTGGAAGTTGAGTTCTCTCTGAGGGCCAGTCCAGTGTTAATGGTAGAATTTCAGGCATTAACCAGGGAAAGAAATGTTGAACGGAGGCCTTGCAGGTACCATTCTAGGTGGATGACAGACCCTACTACCGCTGGTGCTAACCGGGCTTCCGTCATTGGCATGACCAACACCAGATTTCCTTATTGCCTGCAGGGTGTGTCTCTGATGACTTTCATTTCCTGGGTGTCCTGGCAACTGGTCAGCTTGGAGGCTAAAGATTAACTCCCCAGGCAGTCCTGCTCCTTTCATCTTCTGGCAAAGGGGTGGTAATAAAGGCACTCAGACTGGGAGGGGCACCCCTCCCCCAGCCTCAGCCAAGAGGAGCCCAACCCCCTAGCCGGCTGGGGAGGAATCTCAGGGAAAGTGGAATTGCTGGGGATTGCAGCCAGATCAGACTCCCCATTGTGTGGGGAGAGGAGGCTCCATACTAGTTGCTCCTGGGGGCTCCTGACACCTCTCCTGGGCCGGGCTGCCTGCCAGCACGCCGAGGAGGGAACTGGATATCCCACTTCAGCCTCCTGTTAAAATGTGGTAACTGATAGGGGTACCGCCCTTTGCAGCTCAGCCACTCACGTCTGCAAGAAACATTTTTATTTCAAACACAAGGAAAAATAGTATAATGCACACCATGAATAGTTATAATGAAACATCATGTATCTATCATCTAGTGCCAACAATTATTTTTTGCAATTTGTATAATTTTGTAACATGTGAATGTTGTACCAAATCATATTTGGTATGATTGTTTCATATTGTTTCATATTTTCATCCCTTGTTTCACATTTTCATCCCTGAGTTTAAAACAAAAAAAAAACCTAAGACTATTTTTTTAAAAGTAGTTTTAGGGGGCTTCCCTGGTGGCGCAGTGGTTGAGAGTCCGCCTGCCGATGCAGGGGATGCAGGTTCGTGCCCTGGTCTGGGAAGATCCCACATGCCGCGGAGCGGCTGGGCCCCGTGAGCCATGGCCGCTGAGCCTGTGCGTCCAGAGCCTGTGCTCCGCAACAGGAGAGGCCACAACAGTGAGAGGCCCGCGTACCACACACACAAAAAAATAATAATAAAAATAAAAAAAATAAAAGTAGTTTTAGGTTCACAGCAAATTTGAGTAGGAGGTACAGAGATTTCCTAAATACCCTCTCCCCAACACATACATAGCCACCCCCATCAACATCCCCCGCTAGAGCAGTACATTTGTTACAACTGATGAACCTACACTGACACATCATAATCACCCAAAGTCCATAGTTGACATTATGGTTCACTCTGGGTGTCGTATGTTCTGTGGGTCTGGACAAATGCATAATGATGTGAATCTGCCATTGTAGTACCATACAGAGTCATTTCACTGCCCTAAAATCCACTGTGCCCTGCCTGCCTATTCATCCCTCCCTCCCCGCAAACTCCTGTCAACCACTGATCTTTTTACTGTCTCCAAAGTTTTGCCTTTTCCAGAATGTCATGTAGTTGGAATCACATTACATGACATTTTGGAAAAGGCAAAACTTTTGGTATGCCTTTTGCAGGTATGTAGACTTTCAGATTGGCTTCTTTTACTTAGTGATATGCATTGAAGGTTGTTCCATGTCTTTTCATGACTTGATAGCTCATTTCTTCTTAGCGTTGAATAATATTCCATTGTCAGGACGTACCACAATTTATTTATCCATTCACCTACTGAAGGACATCTTGGTTGCTTCCAAGTTTTGCCAATTATGAATAAAGCTGCTATAAACATCCATGTGCAGTTTTTTGTGTGGATGTAAGTTTTCAACTCCTTTGGGTAAATACCAAGGAGCATGGTTGCTGATTGTATGGTAAGTATATGTTGAGTTTTGTAAGAAATTGCCAAACTGGCTTCCAAAGTGGCTGCATCATTTTGCATTCCCACTAGCAATGAATGAGAGTTCCTGTTGCTCCACATCCTCGCTAGCATTTGGTGGCTCCATTCTGGGCATTCCAATACATATGTACCCTTGCATTTTTATTTTTGCAGACCATTTTAAAGCAAATCCCAGATAACGTAATTTCCCCTGTAAATATGTCAGTCTGCATCTCTGAGAACATGACCATCATCCAATTAAGTAATAATGCCTAATAAAATTCACAGTTCCTGGGCTCCCCTGGTGGCGCAGTGGTTGAGGGTCTGCCTGCCGATGCAGGGGACACGGGTTCGTGCCCCGGTCCGGGAAGATCCCACATGCCGTGGAGCGGCTGGGACCATGAGCCATGGCCGCTGAGCCTGCGCGTCTGGAGCCTGTGCTCCGCAGCGGGACAGGCCACAACAGTGAGAGGCCTGCGTACCGCAAAAAAATAATAATAATAAAAATAAAAATAAATTAAAAAATTCACAATTCCTCAATATTATTTAACGGCTAAAAAATGTCTTTTTAAACAATTTGTTTGTATCTGGATTCAAGCATGAGTCACATTTTGCACTGGGCTATATGTCCCTTGAGTCTCTTTATATTTGTAAAAGTCTCCCCATCTTTTTTTGTCCGGCTTTTTTTTTTTTTTTTTTAACTTTTTGGCTGTGCTGCGCAGCATGCAGAATCTTAGTTCCCCAAGCAGGGATGAACTCTGCGCCTCCTGCGGTGGAAATGCAGTGTCTTCCACTGGACCGCCAAGGAAGACCCTTGTCCAGCTTTTTTGAAGTATAATTGACTGCACAAGTTTAAGTATACAGTTTGATGTTTTGGCCTATGCAAATACTGTGAAGCCATCAGCACAATCAAGAAAATGAACAGATCCCTTTTGTTTGTTTCTGTTTTGATATAATTCCAGATTTACAGAGTTTGTTTGTTTTTAAGTGGCATTTATTTTTTAAGATACCTGGTCATTTGTCCTGTTGGATATCTTGCATTTTGTATATTGATCAAATGCAACCTCATGGTGTCACTTACCATGCTGCTCTCTCCCATATGTCACGTAAACTAGATCTAGAGGTTTGATTTGATTCAAATTCAATTTTTTTAGGCAAAAAATTTCATAACTGGTACTGAGTACTTCCTATAGCATCATATCAGGAAGCAAGAAATTGTCTGGCTGACTCACTTTTAGGATACTAAGATTCAGTTGGTGTCAGCTGATCTTTCCAGTATCAAGTTCTCCATCAGCCTTTCACCTTGTGGTTTTAGAATCATGGATGATGGCTGTCCAGATCCATTATCTCATCAGGGAAACATTTATTAAGCGTCCCTATGTGCCAGGTACTCTGCTCAACAATGGGGACACAGAAATAAACAAAATATGATTCCTGCCCTTAAGAAGCTCATATGGTAGTGAGGGATGCAGACAGGTAAACATTCATCCACTTATTTATTAAATATTTACTGAATGCTAACTAGGACCAGGCATCATGCTAAATACCAGTAATTACAATACAGTGTGTGATAAAAGTGATAGCTACCATTTATTGGAGCTCACGATACTCTAAGCAGTATCAGTCTTCGTACAGCCCTTTGGGTGCTCTCATTACATCCATTTTACAGATCTAGAAGCAGAGGCTCGAGAGGTAAAGAGATTTGCCCAAGGTGACATATTAAGTGACAGAGCTGGAATTTGATGGGTTCAAAGCCTCTTCATCTCCATGCTATACTGCTGAGATCAGGGCAGTCTTTTATTTCCAGGTGCCATTTGAAATGAGAGGCAAACCTTGCTTAATTTAGCAAGAAATGGTCTGTCGAGTTGAACTGAAATTCCAGACCCCGGGGTAGCCAAGAGAAGATGGCGAGAGCATAGCCTGAACTACTGGTTTTTCAGCCAGGCTGGAGCTTCCAGTACATGATGGGTAGTTTGGGGTTAACGATAAGAGCTGGAACCCAGAGGGCTGGGTCCTGGGTCGAATCACTTGGTCCTCCAACTTGCCCACAGAGCAAAAGGTATTCTCCCCATTTTGCAGAGGAGGCGACTGATGCTCAGAAAGATGAACAGCCAGGTCATGGCAGGGGCAAGCTTGAGGCTGGTGCTCTGGCTCCAAGACCAGTATGGCAAAATGGTTCCCAGCACAGATGTTAGTGCCTTGCTGCCTGGGTCTGAATCCTGCTCTTCTACCTGCTAGTTCTAAGCCTTTGAATGAGTCACTTTAAAGCATCTTTGGACCTCAATTTCCTCATCTGTATAAATGGGGATAATAATAGCACCTACCTTGTTGGGTGGCTGTGGAAATTACACGAAATAACTTAAGTAAATGTGGCAGACTAGAAGTCCTAAATAAACATTAACTATTATTATTTCCACATTCCACGATGCTCAGGCGCTGGGGTTTTTACTGAGAGGAATACCTGAGTCCCTGAGTGCGTGGGCAGCAGGATTCCTCCAACCTAACTCTCACTCTCTCCTAGACTCACTGAAAGAGAGGGAGCCCGCTGCCATGGGGCTCCATGGCTGGCTGGGTGCCCTCTCTTGGCACAGATACCTTTGTACCTGGTGTCTCAAGATAAGGCGCTACAGAATAGCTACAGAATACAGAACCTCAAGATAAGGTTCCACAGACCTGTGCTTCCTGCCTCCCAACTTCGAGCAGAGAAGGCCTCATCCCTCCTCTCAGAACCAAGGACCTGTCCACATGGTGGGATGGAGAGAGAAAGCTCTTTCCAGTCTTGCGTCCAGGTTGGACAAGACCAACCGTTTCCAGGGTCAGCAGCCAATGAAATCACTCTGTGCCAAATTCAGCCCGGCCCCAAGTCAAAGAAATTTAGTGACAAACAACTTATTTATTTATGTACCAAATTCCAGGGGGTAGCTAGAACACAGTGTAGGGAACTGACCTTGTCACTTGAATCTCTTTCCTTCCCTAAGTCTCAGTTTCTTGTCTGTAAAATGACTCAGCTGGCCTGTAAGGATCCTTTATTTTTCTTCTGCCTCTAAAAACTATGACTTTGAACGTCTTGAGATTGAGTCAGTGAGCACTGTGTGAGTGTGTGTGTGTACACGTGTGTGCTCACCTACTTGTGGGTTCATGAAAGTGGTGCATCTTGGTCTTTCTAGGCCCAGCAGTTCTCAGCGAGAGTCCAAGTTTTGCAGGAAGGGAACATAAAGCTGACCAGTCTCGAGCCAGACTGTGGCAGTCGGAGAGAGAGAACTTCCTGCAGGGGTGGAGACCAGCAGAGCAATAAAACCTGGGCAAAGAGCAAGGTTTCCACTGCAGGCCTAGGAGAAAACTCCGGAGTCCAGACTCAGGATGGGGCTGCCCATAATTTTCTAGAGAGACTCTCCAACTTTTCAGGCAGCAGTCATTCATCCACTCATTCATCCATCCATTCATTCATTTGATAAACAATCACTGGGTACCCAGCTGTGCCTAGTGTTTTGCTGGTGAGGGAGGTGCCTCCCTGCCCTGAGAGGGCTTTCAGTCTAGTGCAATAAACAGACAAGGGAACCAGGTATTTATAATCCAGGGCAATAAGCAAGGATGATACTAATATTTAACAATAGGTAAAGCATGGGTACCAGGCCAAACAAAATGAACACCAGCCATTAACGCCAGGGTAGGGTTCCCCAGGCCTCCTGCTGTGCCAGGCTTTATCCTTTTGGTTGTTGGGTGGTGAGGAGGTGTTGGCGTGTGGGAGGGGCTGGGGGTTTGGGGGGCACTTGAGGGACTCAGGGAAGCAGCTGATTACCAACTGATATGGAAAAACTTCAGTACCGTATTTTAGCCAATAGAATTGCTATATCAGTGACCCTGGCTGGAGGACAGCCCTGGTGATAATGATTCAAGATTAACAAGGTCCATGATGGGAAGGCACAAGGGACTCAGGGAAGGCTTTGCGGGGAAGTGACATCTAAGTTGAGTTAGCCAGAGTGTTCCTGGCAGAACCTAGGCAAAAGTATTTTCCCAGTGGGAGGAGGGCTCAGTATTTTCAGGCGGTTCAGTCTAGCTGGAGGAGAAAGAGGCGGGGAGATTAGACCCAACAGGCAGGTAAGGAGAGTGTGTGCTGTAGGGTTGGGGGAGGGGGCTGTGTTAATCATGGTCAGTGGCTTGGACTGTGTCTCCAGAGCAATCAGGAGCCACTGCAGGGTTTTAATTAAGATCAGGGGAGTCGGGGCTTCCCTCGTAGCACAGTGGTTAAGAACCCGCCTGCCAGTGCAGGGGACACGGGTTCGAGCCCTGGTCCGGGAAGATCCCACATGCCGCGGAGCCACTGGGCCCATGTGCCACAACTACTGAGCCCACATGCCACAACTACTGAAGCCCCTGAGCCTAGAGTCCGTGCTCCACAGCAGGAGAGGTCACCGCAATGAGAAGCCCGTGCACCACAACGAAGAGTAGCCCCCGCTCGCTGCAACTAGAGAAAGCCCACGCACAGCGGCGAAGACCCAACACAGCCCTAAATAAATAAATAAATAAATAAATAAATAAATAAATAAAAAGATCAGGGGAGTCACCTGATCCAGTCTGCAAATCCCCCAAGTGACACCAAGGAATCCATTTTTCCAAAGACAAGAACCAAGGCTCAGGGAGGTTAAAACACCTATCAGATGTCATGCCGCAGGCTGGACATGGCATAAATGCAACTGCTCACTTCTGGATCCCCTTCCCTATTGAATACCATGTGCATCAGAGGCTGCCCCTTTGTGTATGGAGCTTTAGAGTTCATAAAGCGCTTTTTACAGAGCACTTTCCCACCCATGCTCATTTGACTTCCCACCACAGCACCGTATTACAATGATACCGTTCCCATTTCACAGGTGAAGGGACTGAAATACAGGGAGGTTTCAAAATGTAATAAATAGTGAAATTTTGACTCAAACCTAAACCTTGAGACTCTTGTCCAGTGATCTTTCCCCTCTACCATGCTGTGTCTTGGCATTCGTATTGATCACTTTGGGTTATAAATGCCGGAAACATAAGTGCCTAAGCAGAAAAAAGGAATCTGGGAGCTCACATACTAAAAAGTCCATGATGGATGGACTTCAGGCATGGATAGCTCCAGGCAGTCAAATTACATCATCACAGATCTGTCTTGCTCTGTCTTTGCTTTCATCTATGTTGATTTTCTTCTTGGATTCTCTTATCAAGGCAGAGACAGGCTGCCAACCTACCACTTTAGCAATCCCACCCACGAAGTACCAGACTTTTCCAACAGGTATAGCAAAAGCCTCAGGTTTCACCTTTATGCCTTGACTTGGCTCATGTGCAGACATGAACCAATCCTGTGGCCAGAGAGATGGCTAGGTGGTTCTGATTGGCCAAGACTAGGTCATGTGTCCAGCCCTGGAGTGATGCAAGAGGAGTCAGCCTTCTGGGACCACAGGGACTAAGAGTAGGGGAGGTGTGGTTCCCTAAAGAAAAATGATGGTGCTGTCACCTAGAGAAGAGCAAAGAGATGCTGGGCACATAAAAACTAACATTCAGGGCTTCCCTGGTGGCGCAGTGGTTGAGAATCTGCCTACCAATGCAGGGGACACGGGTTCGAGCCCTGGTCTGGGAAGATCCCACATGCTGCGGAGCAACTGGGCCCGTGAGCCACAACTACTGAGCCTGCACGTCTGGAGCCTGTGCTCCACAACAAGAGAGGCCATGATAGTGAGAGGCCCGCACACCACGATGAAGAGTGGCCCCCGCTCGCTGCAACTAGAGAAAGCCCTCGCATAGAAACGAAGACCCAACACAGCCAAAAAAAAAAAAAAAACTAACATTCAAGCTACATCATGATCCTTCAGCATCAGGAGGAGGCTACTCACCTAGGGGAGCGTGGTCTTCTCTGACCAAGGAGCTCAAAATGGTGGCAGGCATGGTCTGTCTGGAGCCTGCTCCTTGGGGCAGGAACCCTGCTCCTCTGCAGAGTTCCACCTTTCAAGAGCCAGCCAGCGAGCTCTAGTGCAGCTTGGAGCCCCCAAAGCCACTTCCTTTCTTCTGAATGCCAAGTTTTGGTCTGTGCTTCCTGGGGCTGGGGTTGGAGGCTGGGTTCCCTGCAGATGTTCCTCTTAGTAGACAGAACTTAGTCATGGTATGACCTAAAATTTTTAAAAAGGATAAAAATAAAATTTAAAAAGCCGAGAGCCCAAAATATCCTGGCTATGGATAGATACTGGGGCCAAGTTTGCAATAAATTCTCCCCACTTGTGAGCCTCTCTTTCCCCCATCCCATCCCTGGTGAGACTTGTTGCTGTGCTGTGGTTTACACTGCAAAACCACCCCAAAGGCAGAATTGGGTAGTGCTTAAGAGCACAGACTCTGGAGGCAGGCTGTTTGTCTGGGCTCAAATCTCAGCTCTGCCACTTACCAGCTATATGCAAGTTACTGACCCTGTGCCTCAGTTTCCCCACCTATTAAGTGGGTTTGATGATGTTAATAATAGAACCTCCCATGTAGAGTTATCTAGGAATCAAGTGAGCTAGTACATGTTCAGACCAGTGTCTGGCACAGAATAAGCAATATATATAAGGGGTGGCTATTATGTACCATATCAGCTGCTTTTTATTCCTCTGAGGAGACAGGCCCCTGGAGGACAGGGCCTGGTCCCTCTTGTTTGTCACTATATTCCTGGTGCTTAGCATGGGGCCTGGAACAGAGCAGGCCAAGGTAAATATCTACTGAATGAATTAATAAATAAATGATTGAATGGCTAGTACCATGAGAGCCAGCACTACTGGACTCTAGGCTGGCTGTGTGACCTTAGGCAGTTGGCTTCCCCTCTCTGAGCCTCAGTCTCAGCCTCTGTAAAATAAATCAGATCAGTCAATGTTACTCAGACTTTTCCAATCAGGCCCCCATTTACATCGTGCTGGGACACACACACACTGAAACTGAATTTTCACAAGACAACACTTACTTTCCTATGTGCAGTATACTCTGATATATTCTGATTTCTTGTGTTCTACTCTATTTCACTCTTTTTCATTTTTTAAAAATGCAATCCTGACCCGGTGAATAGATGTGAAGCCTCACTAACTTCTGGAGACCTGCAGTTAAAAAACTGAACTAGATAAAAGGCAAGGTCCTTTCTGACCCAGACACTGATGATGTTATAAATCTTGCCTAAGAAGCATCATTTGATTTTGTGAGATGGTTAAGAGCTTGGGCCCTGGAGGGAGAGGGCTGGGTTCAAGTCCTATGGATACTGGCCTGTGCTGATCTTGGTAAGTTATGTAACCTCTAGGTGCCTAGGTTTCCTCCTTAATGCAATGGAGGTAACAATGATTCTTTCCTCTTAGGAGCGGTGTGAGGAATGAACTGATAAATGAACTTATACCTGCAAAGCACTAAATACTTCTAAATGCTCCATGCAGAACTTTTAAAAAACATTATTGCTATTTGAAAGAACATATATAACACTTTGTGGGTAGCCTGGCAGGGAGTCAGAGCTCAATAGATGTTTGTGAATTTTTTGGAGATTATCAGACCATTCCTCTACCTCTCTGGGGAAAGAAACTGAGTTTCCAGGAGGGAAAGGTACTTGCCCAAGGTCACCAGCAAGTCAGAGACAGAGCTTCAGGCATCAGGCCTCAGATTTTAAAGAGGTTCTCCAAATTGCTGATTCAGGGAATGCAAGGGAAACCCCCTTTCCTCACGTCACGGCCCAGAATTCACAGATCTCAAGCCCTCTTTTTCTTTGTTTGAACCTTTTTCCCCCATTTTTAAACACTGAGGTATGCTTTACATATAGTAAAATTCACCCCTTTTGGTGTGCAGTTCCGTGAATTTTTATAGACACAAACAGTTATCGACCCCTATACTCAAGATATAGGACAGTTTCTATCATGCCAAAAAATTCCCCTGCGCCCTTTGAGGACAAAATCTCCACCCAAGTACCTGGCAACCACTGAGATCTTTTCTGTCCCTATAGTTTTGCCTTTTCCAGAAATACTTTTGAGATTCATCTACTGAATGTGTTGTTTTGTATATACATTTTTGCTTAGCAGTATTCCATTGTATGGATACCACAAATTGTTTATCCATTTACCAGCCAATGGGCATTTGGGCTGTTTCCAGTTTCGGGTTATTATAAATAAAACTGCTAGGAACATTCATGTGTCTTTATGTGGACATATGTTTTCATTTTTCTTGGGTAAATACCTATGAAAAGAATTGCTGAATCATATGGTTAGCATATGTTTAACTTTCTAAGAAATTGCCAAACTGTTTTTCCAAAGTGGCTATGCCATGCTGTCACACCATCAGCAGTGTATGAGAGTTCTAGTTGCTCCACACCTGCTCCAGCAGGCGGTGTGGGCAATCTTAAATTTTAGCCATTGTGACAGTTGTGTAGTGATATCTTACTGTGGTTTTCATTTGTATTTACTTAATGACTGATGTTGAGCACCATGTATCTTCCCTCTTTCTTTAAAAAAATTATACAAGTAGTAAATAGCCACAGTAGAAAAAATTAATGCAGAGATAAGCAAAAAGAAGAAAAATTAAAATAAAGATCACCTGTTACCCTAGAGTTCATCATAGCTGACATTTTGAGCTATATCCAACCTTTGTCTCTTCAGACAAACATATAACTGAATTTTATTTATTTATCTGAGAACGTAATACATGCACCTGGTACAAAGTTTGAAAGGAATGAAAGGATAAGTATTGAGAAATAAGCCTCCCATTCATTCGGTTGCTGAAGTTAAAAAGTCTAACTTAACGTAGGATAGCAGAGAACATGCATTAACCGCATTCCTTTGATGTGTTGGTGAGAGTGTAAACATGTACGAGCCCAGTAACACTGAACACTCAAAAACCCCAGGCCACAGAGAGTCCATTCTTCAGCCCTTAACCAGAGAAAACAGCAGAAACATGCGCAGCAGGATACCCGTACAAGAATGTTCATAGATGCATCCTTCATAATAGTAAAAATCTGGAAAAAATCCAGATGTCCATTGACAGGATAACGGATTTTTAAAATGAAATATATTCATACAACGGACGAATACATAGCAATGAAAAAAATGAATGGACTGCAGCTATGCACAACAGCATGAATGAATCTTCATAATATGATGCTGAATGGAAAAACTAGTTCCAAAAGGTTCCATACAGCATGATACTCTTTTTATAAAGATTAGAAACAACTACAAGTATACAATATATTATTTGAACCCTAAGTATATATGTATCAACTATACAAAAGGAGCAAGGGAAGGAAAAGCACAAACATCAGAAGACTGGTTATCTTTTGGGGATGTAGGGGCTTGGGATAGAAAAGGATCCCATGGGTACTCTTGTTCTATCCCTTGGGTTGGGTGTAGAGTTTAAAAAAACTAATCAGTGAATCAAACTGAAAACTCGGTAGGTACAGACAAATGATACAAGTGTATCATTAATCAAAGGATTATGATTCATCTAATTCTGAGCACATGAGGTGCATTAAAAATTAAAAAGCAAGTCTTCCTCTCTGGTCCCCCAGGCACTCTGTTCCCCTCCCTAAAGGCAACTACTGTTACCACTTTCTGTGTTTCCTTCAGGAAGAAACTATTTTACCTATTCTATTGAGTAACCTGTGTTTTTACTCAACAGCAGTTCATGGACAACCTACCACATCAATAGATTCCCAATAGCATTTTCATGGCTGTATAATTTTCCACTATTTAGATGCCCATATTTTATTTTATTTTAATGTTTTAATTTTTTTAATTTATTTATTTTATTTATTTATTTTTGGCTGTGTTGGGTCTTCGTTGCTGCGCATGGGCTTTTTCTAGTTGCAGTGAGTGGGGGCTACTCTTCGCTGGGATGAGCAGGCTTCCCATTGCAGTGGCTTCCCTTCTTGCGGAGCATGGGCTCTAGGTGCATGGGCTTCAGTAGTTGTGGCACATGGGCTTAGTTGCATGTGGAATCTTCCCGGGCCAGGGCTCAAACCCGTGTGCCCTGCATTGGCAGGCGGATCCTTAAACACTGTGCCACCAGTGGAGCCCTGGATGCTTATATTTTATTAAACTAATTCCCTTTTTGATGGACCTGGGTTTTTTTCCCCCAGTGTTTTTTCTCATAGACAATGTTATGAGGAACTCCTTTATATACACGCCTTTGATGAACTGTATGGAGAGGTCTTTTTTTTTTTTTTTTTTTTTTTTTTTTGTGGTACGCGGGCCTCTCACTGTTGTGGCCTCTCCCGTTGTGGAGCACAGGCTCCAGACGCGCAGGCTCAGCGGCCACGGCTCACGGGCCCAGCCGCTCCGCGGCATGTGGGATCTTCCCGGACCGGGGCACGAACCCGTGTCCCCTGCATCGGCAAGCGGACTCTCAACCACTGCGCCACCAGGGAAGCCCATGGAGAGGTCTTTAGGATAAATTTCTCCATAGAGTTACTGAGTCAAAGATTATGTGCATATTTCAGGGTTTTGAGCCATATATTGTGCCCACCAGCAAGGAGAGAGGGAACTGTCTTTGAGAAGTCTGGCAGCTGGCCTGGTGCTGTGAGGTCTTTTGTTACTAAAGCTACCCCAGAGGTTATTCAGCAGCAAAGCACTGTTAACCATTCCCAGGACCTCTCTGTGGGACAGCAGGAAATGGGGTGGCTCCTCAGGCAGAGGAGAACAACAAGTCTTTATCAAAATGCTGTTCACCAAGAACGCGTTATTAGCACAGATCTTGGTCTTGCATTTGGGCAACTCCCTGCAGACTGGCGTGGAACTATGTCTCCTGAGGGAAGATGAGCAGGAGTTCAGGGTGTGCCGGGCTTCTTAGCATCGGACACCACTTCTGCTCACTAAATTATACAATTAATAGTGTGCAGTGGTGAAGAGTTGGCACTAGAGCCAGATGGCCTGGTTAAAACCCTTGTTACTCTGCTGCCTAGCTGTGTGACTTAGTTTGCCCTTCCATAAAATGGGGCTAATGCGGGACTTCCCTGGTGGTGCAGTGGTTAAGAATCCACCTGCCAATGCAAGGGACACGTGTTCAATCCCTGGTCTGGGAAGATCCCACATGCCACGGAGCAACTAAGCCCACGCGCCACAACTACTAAGCCTGCATTCTAGAGCCTGCGTGCCACAACTACTGAGCCCACGTGCCACAACTACTGAAGCCCACGCACTTAGAGCCCGTGCTCCACAACAAGAGAAGCCACCACAATGAGAAGCCCGTGCACCGCAACAAAGAGTAGCCCCCGCTCGCCGCAACTAGAGAAAAAGCCCGCGCGCAGCAACGAAGACCCAACACAGCCAAAAATAAATAAATATATATATATTAAAAAAAATTTTTTTTAAATGGGGCTAATGCTACTTAGCTCATGTTTTTTTGGCACATAAATGAGTTAGCATACATGAAGTGTTCAAAACACACTTAGCGTGCTGAAAGTGCTCTATAATTATGAACTGGGCTAGATTCACAGCCACTGCCCTCAAGGCATCCTCAGACTGGTGGGGGAGATGGAAGCATTTACAATTCAGGGCGATGAGTACATTAAGGCAGGTGCTAAGGAAACTCATAGGAGGGATGCCAAATCTGGAAGGCTTCCTGGAAGAAGTGGCATCAGGGCAGAAACCAAGTCACTTGTAGGCTAAAGGAGAGGCAAAGCGGCCAGCCATGAACACCCTTTACTGGAAAGGTGAAGATGGGATTCAGAGAAGGTTTTCAGTCTTGGATTTCAATTCATCAACTTCTCAGCACCAGCCTGGGTCCCAGGTACTATGCTCAGTGCCAGGGGTGAGTGTGGGCTGGAGGTAATTAGGCAGAGGCCCTCAGTAAGCTTACGATCTAACTGGGGAGAGGAACATGAAGTCTAGCCTAAGGGCTAGACTCTGATGAAATCTACTAGAGGAAGGAACACAATGTCAAGGGAGCAACTAATTCTGAGACTCCAGGATTGTGAAAGGCTTTGCAGAGGAAATGCTTGTAAGAACTGATCAGACTTGGGGAGGGATGGGGAAGAAGTAAGGCACCCCCCATTGGGGGAAGAAGCACAAGCCAAGGTGAGGCAACAGGAGAGCCTGTGTCCTAAAAAAGATACAGCGTGGATTGTGGGGCCTGGATCAAGGGAGAGGTGAGGGGTGGGCAGGACTAGGCTGTACATGTCAGCTGAGGCCAGGGCCTGGAAGGCTTCACATGACATGCTACTTGGACTTCACCTAGGAGGTCATGGGAACGGAACAGAAGTGTTTAAGCAGAGAAGTGACACGATGAGATCTGAAGGGTTACTCTGGCACAGACGGGGGAGGAGTCTTAGAAGGCAGCAGAGCTCAAGGGCCACTGTAACTGTCTAAGCGACAGATCTGGTGGGCACGGAGGGCGGGCACGGAGGGCGGGCACGGAGGGCAGGCACGGGTGGAACGTTTGTAAGCAGCCCTCTGAAACACTTGAAATCCAAACCCTGAAGTTATTCCCTGGGGGCTCATGAGTCGAGATGTCTAATATCCCTGGAAAAATAAAACTGCTTCTGACGCCAGCCAGCAGGAGCAAAAGCAACCCGATATGCTTGTTGATTAAGATGAGGGAAACTTTTCCCCCTTTATTAAGGGTCAACCGAATTATCAGGGAAAATAGAGTGACATATTAAAGTGAAATGACTTGATTTTATTGTTTTTTTTCCTTCATGGAAACAGTACATGAGATCATCATTTAAAATATTTCTCAAGGATGGTAAAGTGTAGTCCACCAAAACCAACCTTGACTTCATTTCCATAGAGACATAGAGAAGGAGGGAGAGGAGGGCCAGAAGGGTGGGGAGATCTCAGGAGGAGGAAGAGACGGAATGTGGCCAAGCGGGAGCGGCGCGGCAGGGCCAGGGGTGGAGGGAGGAGGACGATGGCACAGAAGGGAGGCTGATGCGCTAGGCCTGGAGGTGGAGTGTGTATGAACCTCGGAACCGGAGGCCCAGCCAAGTTTCCCACCTTTCTTAGCCCTGATTTCCTTACTTGTCAAATGGGGGTCATAACGTCCTTGTCATATGGCACAATGAATGTTACTAGATCTGTACATTAAAAGGAGCCCACTGCCCTGGCCACCCGACTGGAGGGGGATAAAAGAAAGTTCTCTGCAGACTACCTGGCTTTTAAGAGTTTTCTTAGGAAAGTTTCGTGTGTGTGTTTTGTTTTGTTTTTGTTTTTGTTGTTTTTGCTGCACTGCGTGGCTTGCGGGATCTTAGTTCCCCGACCAGGGATTGAACCTGGGCCCACGGCAGTGAAAGCGCCGAGTCCTAACCACTGGACCGCCAGGGAACTCCCTAGAAAGGTCTTAAGATGAGGGGCTGCTGATGATGATAGCTTTACATACTATCATTTCCTTTTGGAGTTCTCATTGGCCCCATGTTATTCACAGCAGCGGTTAGGCTGCTCTCGTTTAAAACCTCTCTCATGGGGTCATCCAGGATGGGGTGCCCTCAGAGCTTCAGGACCGGTTGGTCCAGTGGCACCCCACTTCCTCCATCCCCAGCCTTCTCACTGCTGGGCCTTCCAGGGGTAGACAGCGTGACTTGTTCCTCTTAACTCCCCGCCGCCCACAACTGCCTGGCAGCTCATGAAATGACACACGCAGGGGCCCTGGAGCTCTCTCCTTCATGCCCTGTGCTCAGGCCTCGCCCCTCAGCTTTTACTTCTATCCAGTAAACCACCCCAAAGGAGGAAATGAGGAATGGGAAGTAAGGGACGTGGGTTCCCTTCGTGATATGGTGCCACCACTTCTCCTCTTCCTTCCTCTCTAGCTGACAGCAACTTCCCTCTCCCATCTCTAGTAGGAAGGAGAACAGACACTGTGAAGCTGGCACCAATGTCCCTCCCTTCCAGGGTCACCTGGCCTGTGTGCAGCCTGGAACCCTCTCCAGAACCCCACACCTGTAGAACCCTACTACACCCAAACATCTCCACTTACATGTCCAATAGGCGCCTCAAAGTGCTCAAAAATACAGCAAGTTCAGAACCAAACGCATCATTGCCCTTCTCCAACCTGCTCCTGTCTTCATTTCAGAAAATGGCACCATTATCAACCCAGTCAACCCATTATCAACCTAATCTAGTGCTTAGATGAAGACACCTTGCAACCCTGCCCACCACTCTGTAAATAGTACCTCCATTAACTCTGCTCAGTTAATCTTTTGAGTTTGCCTCTGTTTCTTGCCAGCATCCTGGCTGATACATCTGGTCTCCCCTTTTACTCCTTCTCCCTCTCTAATCCATTCTCCACACAGCAGCCCGAGGGCTCTGCCTCCCGCCCTCATTCCTTCTTTTCATTTTTCAAGTCTAACTTTTGAGATGGATAAGGCATTCACCTAGTTCAAAAATTACAGGACACAGAAAAGGTATAAAGTACAAGTTACCCTCTCATTCCTGTTAGTCATCCACCTAATTAATTCCCAGGCCTCTCCCCGCGGTTAACTACCTACTGTTAGGAGTTTCTTTTGTATTCTTCTAGAGCCATGCGGTCCAACACGGTGGCTACAAGCCACACGTGGCTATTAGATTTAAATCTAATCATTAAGTTAAGTTAAAAATTCTGTTCCTTGGTCACTCCAGCCGTATTTCAAGTGCCATGTGTGGCCAGTGGCTACCATGTTGGTCAGCAGAAATACAGAACATTTCCATCATCAGAGAAAATTCTATTGGACAAGGCTGTTCCAGAGTTTCTCTCTGCATATTTAAGTAAAAAATTCATACAGTCTCATTTTCCTCCTCTTCTTTTACACAAAAAGTAGCCCATGTTCCACATTGTTCTCCAACTTGTTTTTTCACTTGACAAGATACCTTAAGGATCTTTCCACATCCGTGCATAAAGAGCTTTCTTGCTGGTTTTCAGCTGTGGAATATTCCATGCTGTGAATGTGGCAGAGTTTATTTAAGTAGCCACCAAATGATGGACTAAGGGTTGTTACCAACCTTTTGCTCTTACAGTCAACACAACAACGGTGAATGGTCTTGTCCATCTGGAATTTTGCATGTATGCAAGTGTCTATAAAGAACACACCCGTGAATTATCATTCTAGAGCACCGATTTGGTCATGCCTCTCCCCTGCTGAGCACACACTGCTCCTCCTGATCTCCTTCTCCAGCCCACGGCAAACTCCTACGCAGCCCTCAGGTCTCAGCTTGGATGTCACCTCTTCTGGGAAGCCCTCCCCGACTCTGCATCAGGTCAGACTAGGATCACTTGCCCTGTAATTGCCTGGTTCTTCCTGGTCTCCTCCCTCAGTCTGGAGCTTTATAAGGGAGGCTTGGGGCTCTCTTGTTTTTCCATGTATCCCCAGGGCCTGGCACTCAGTAGGGGCTCAATAAATATTTGCTGAATGATGAGGTGGGCACCAAGTTCCAGCAGCGGTTCTTTCCAGCACTTCGTGGGCTCCCAAACCAAGGAGCTGGCAAGGAGAACCCCCAGCAAGCAGCTGATTCAGATGGGGAAACTGAGGCACAGAGGTGGCAGCCTTTGGATCAGCCCCCCTGACTCCAACCTCTCCTTTTCTTAGCCCACCTTACAGTTAATAACAACAATAATAACAGTAGTAATATTACCTGTACGGTTAATGTTTGTTGAGTATTTCTGTGTGTTAAGTGCTGCTCTAAGTGTGTTACATGCATTAACTTAATTGATTGTTGCAGCAACTCTGTGAGGCATGTACTCCCATTATGCCCATCTTATGGGTAGAGGAACTGAGAGCTTGTGTCACAAATGGCAGAGAATGACTTGAACCCAGGCAGTGGGGCTTCAGAGCCCACACTCTTATGCCCTCTGCTGAGCTATCGACCATTCTTGGCAGCTTCTCCCTTTTCCAAAGCTCACTGTGGCTCCTCACTAACTCAAGCCCAGAGCTTCTTCTCTTGTCATCTCAATCCCCCCACCCTGCCACCCTGGGTCCCATACCTCCCAGCTTGACTTAGTTTATTTTCTACTTCATTGGTTTCCCCCTGGAACAAGATCCTGAGACTGGAGCCAGACTGGGCTCTTCTGTCCACTTGCTATAGCTACTTTCTGGGCCTCAGTTTTCTCATCTGTACAACAGGTCAATGGCAAGGGAAAGCATGGTACTCTCCTTTCTTTTAGCCCCTTATCCAACTCCCATACATCTTTTAAGGACAACTCAAAGGGCTTCCTCCTTCAGGAAGTCTTCCCAGATTTCCCCAGTCCCTAAAGTTCCCTCCCACTCTTCCCTGAAGGCAACTTTTAAGACTCAGATCAGCACTTAATTCGTCTTTTATTTTCTGGATTGTAAATTGTCCCCCACCCCCTCCCCACCAAAGAAAGTGATACTCTTTGAAAGAACATATAAGATAAAAAGTAGAGCTTGTCTTTGAAGTACCACCTTCATTGTTATTGGCATACCTGAGTTCCACCTTCACTAACCTTTACTTAATATTGTTTCTTTAAATGGACTCACTACTTAAAACATAAAGAAATTTATTTTAAGTGAAAAACTAACAGTATTGTAAATGAAAAACCAGTATCACTTGCCGTAACTAAAGTAAAAATAAATACAATGATGACAGAACAGTGTCATTAATTTCTAGGCTCTCCTTCTCTGGTTAAGAGAGAGAACCATAAGGGTTAAAGTCATTAAAGATCTGCTAAGCACAAGAAAAGGGGGACTCTTCCCTTGACACAAGCAGGATTGAAAGAAAAGTGAAAATGGAACAACTCTGCGTGACTCAGGATCACGTAAGACTTTAATACCTTGCTCACACATCACCTCACACCATTCCACATCCCACCACAGGCCCGAAGCCCACACTCTAGGAAGCAATGGCTTGATCAGAACAGACAGAACCAGCTTCATCTCCCATCTCTGCCCCTCTCTAGCCTCCGTTTGCTCCTCTGTAAGATGGAATGAGCACAACCACTCCAGGACTGATGCAGGGTTAAATGAGATGTCACAAGTGGCGTTCCTGGATTCTCTCAGCTCTGCTGCTAACCATCTGGGCATGACCACGGGTGACTTACCCTGCCTCGCTGGGCCTGAGTTTCCTCATTTCCAAAAGGTAAATTATAGGGGAATTCCCTGGTGGTCCAGTGGTTAAGACTCCACGCTTCCACTGTAGGGGGCACAGATTCGATCCCTGGTCGGGGAGCTCAGATCCCACAGGCCACATGGCACAGCCCCTCCCCCCCAAAAAAGAGGGAATTTATAAAACCTGCCTTGAGGGTCGTAAAGCATGTTTATTAAACAAACATTTATTGAATGCCTACTATGTTCCAGGCACTATTCCATGGGTTAGGGATGTAGCAGTGAAGGAAAGAAACAAAAATCCCTGCCCTTGTGGAGCTTATATTTAAATGGGGGGCAGGGGACAAATAGATAAAATATACAGTATAGTATGGTGAGAAGTAATAAATGCTATGGAAAAATAAGGCATGGTGGGTGGGGGCAGGGTTGCAATTCTGAAGTGGGACAGAATCTCTTGACAAGTGGACATTTGGGTGATGCCTGAAGGAGGTGAGGAGCCATGAGGTCCCCGAGGGAACAGCAGGCCAGCCAGGGGGCACAGCGAATGCAAAGGCCTCGAGGTGGGAAGCAGCCTGCACGATTCCCAGAAGAGCAGGAGGCTGACGTGGCCAGAACCACGGTGGGACTGAGGTAAGAGCAGTGGGAGGCGAGGTCCCAGGGGCAACGGGGTCAGATCCTGCAGAGCCCTGTGGGACATTTTAAAACTTTGGTTTTGATTTGGAGTGAAACGTTAGCGTATTGTCTTACACATGGTAGGTGCATAATTCACAGAAGCTCTAAAGGTAGTAATTCCCATACTTAGCACTGTCTGCCCAGAAGGCCTCAGTTGTCAGGTTCCAGGGTGACAAGAGACCTGCCCTTCCCTGCTCTATTGGCTGGCCCTGGTTTACTGGAAGGCAGTGTGGACCGGAATGGATGGAACCCAGCCCAAGCATTCCTGACCCACCCATCCCCTCTCAGATTGCTCTCCAGGCCCTGTCACACCCCTGCCGCTTGCTGGGCAGTGGGCACAGGAATGCTGAGGCAGCTGAGGGCTGGGCTCCACCCCTAACTTGGAGAAGGCCTAATAACAAGCCACAACAACAGTAACGATGGCAGCTTCCACTTATTGCATCCTAACTGCCAGTCAGGCAAAGCACTGAGTACTTTTCACATGTCACCTCCCAGCGGCCTCTTTTCACCCCTTTTGAGAGAGGTGTGGTCTTGAGAGAAGGGAGGCTGTGGGTCACACCCACCTCTGTGACCTCTAGGGGCTGCACTCTTCACCAGGACTCTGTGCCCGCAGACTTGGGGCTCCTTTCTGACAGGCTCCCCGCTCAGTCCGGGGACCCCCAGGAGAGAAGAATCTTGCAACTCCTGCCTGCCAGCTCTGCAGCTGCCCGCAGGCCTGGACAGGTCCAGGCCGCCCCCTCAGTGGCTGAGAAGGGAGCAGAGGAGAGATCAGGTTTCTCCAGCTCCTGGATGGAGGCGAGAGTGCGGAACCAGGCCTTTCCCCAGGGCTTCGTGAACTCAGCCTCCAGGCCGGCTGTGGAGGTGGCAGCCCAGGACTGGGCACCTGGGCCTCACCCCGTACCTGTCCGACCTCATCTCCCACTGCACTCTTGCTCGCTCCCTCTGCTCCAGCAGCCTCCCTTGCTGAACTCGGCTGAAATCCCCCGCAGCACTCCAGCCTCAGGGCCTTTGCACTTGTAATTTTTACTAGACATACCTGCATACTCGCTCCCCAGTACCCTCCAGTCTTTGCTCAAATGCTCCCTTCTCAGTGAGAAATGGAATAGTTCCTGCCATATCAATAAACAAAGGATGTCACAGTCATCAACGATTGCAGCCCTCCAACATGACCTGGTGAGCCCTGAGGAAACTCAGGAAGTGAAAACACAAGATACTGGCCCCAGATGGTTGAGGTGCATATCAAAGGAATGATTTCAGTGAGCCCAGACTCTTGCATCTTCCCATACATAGAAAAGCGCTAAATTCCTTAACTTGAGATATATAGTTTTCTTTAATTAACTATAATCTTTTGATGCTCCCGACTACCTGCCCTTTGTTGCAAAACTCTAAATATCCTGGCTCCTCCCCTCGCCTCCTCGAGCAGTTTCTCAGAGCTATCTGAAACGCTGTCTCCCGGGCTGCAGTCCTCATTTTGCCCCAAATAAAACTTAACTTGCTGGTGGGCTTCCCTGGTGGCGCAGTGGTTAAGAATCCGCCTGCCAATGCAGCGGACACGGGTTCGAGCCCTGGTCCGGGAAGATCCCACATGCCATGGAGCAACTAAGCCCGTGTGTCACAACTACTCAGCCTGCGCTCTAGAGCTCCCGTGCCACAACTACTGAGCCCGCGTGCCACAACTACTGAAGCCCGCACGCCTAGAGCCTGTGCTCCACAACAAGAGAAGCTGTTGCAACGAGAAGCCTGTGCACCGCAACGAATAGCCCCCGCTCGCCACTAGAGAAAGCCCATGCGCAGCAAGGAAGACCCAACGCAGCCAAAAATAAATAAATAAGACATAAAGAAATTTATTTAAAAAAACCTTAACTCGCAACTCTCACGTTGCACATAACTTTAAAGTCAACATCAGCAAGGCCTCTCCCGACTACTAGAACTGAACCCTCACCCCAACCCCTTACTTCCTATGCCCCATCCCAGCTTCATCTTCCTCTATAGCCTCACCTTTCACTGTACCATCCATACTACTGAGTCATCTTGTTTATTGTCTGTCTCCCACTGAATGTCAGCAGGATCTCCCTTAGACTGGGCAGGAAGGGCCTTCGCCCTGTGCATTAGAAGGCTCTGCTCTGGCCCTCCTGCCCCTCCTATGGAGCTAAGGAGCTGTGACTGCTAGAACCTGTGCCCCCCACCCTGCCCTCTAGACCATTCCCTGCATAAATTGTCCCAGGCCCTCCCCAGGTCTGTCCTGAGGGCAGCCAGCACAGCCTAGGTGTGTACTCCTAGGCCCAAGGGGTGGTCAGTGGAAAGCTATTTGTGTAGGTCGGTGGACAGAGCCTGGACGGGTGGGCTGGGGAGTACATACACACACACACATGTGCACAAGGACCCTCATAGTGTAGGATGGAGCCTGGGGTAGGTAGAGTAGTAGGCTGACCACTGCTCCTGGGCTGGGGTCTAACTCTGCCCGTGCAGCCGCATTCTGCCTGGTACTCTAGGTGTCTGGGAATCCAGATTAAAACCTGGCCTTCCAGATTGCCATGAAGACATGCTTATCTATGTAGGAAGATAGGATATCTTTTATTTAACAGTTTTTGACCTAGACTCACATGGTAGGTGGGCCCTACACACATTTTTTTCCCCAGAGCCCCCAATACATTAGGGCTGGGATTTTTAAGTTTTCTGCATTTCTGTATCCCCTGCAACCTAGAACAGTGCCTGGCATAGAACGCATACTCAATAAACAGTTGTTAAATTAAGGAATAAAGAAGTCCTGGGGTGATGCCCCACATGCCCCAGATGCAGTTGGAAATGCTGTGGCTTTTGTGTGTCAGGACCTTAGAGTCTCAGGGTCAGGTGGGGCCAGCTCTGCCGTGGAGGCAGCTAGGCCATACCTGAAGAGCCTCCTCCACTGCCTGCCTGCCCCATGTTCCCAATGTAGCTGGAGTTTTTTTTATTCCTCCTGGTAAAAAGAGCGCATACTAGGGAATTAAGGAGACCTGGACCCCAAAACTGTCTCCGTCACTTGTGTGAAGGGCACGGCCACATGTGTGGCCGCATGTGTGAAGGGCACGGCCAGTCACCACCCGATAAACAGTGATCGCTGCCACTATCACCATCACCATCACCATCACCATCACAGTGTCCAAGGCAGTTCCTGCCACATGGCAGCCAGTGTGGCTGTTCCACCCTCAGCTTCCCTTGCCCTCAGCGGCCAGGCTGGGAGGCGCTGGCCGTGCTGTGGTTCGAGTGGATGGTGCCCTCTGCTGGGTGCAGAGGGGAAGGGCCTTCGGGGAAGCCACAGCCACCCTAACCACTGACGTCCCTTTCTGCAGTCGGAACGCTAAGGGTAGGAAGGGCTGTTTCCGCCCAAGCTGTGAGTGTGGAGATAAAGGAGCAGGACCCGACGCTGTCAGCCTGTCAGCCACCACCACAGCAGTGATAAGAACAACACAGGAGCAGCGTTCCTGTGCCAAGCACCCTTCTAAGCACTTCACAGATACTGACGCATTTACTCCTCCACCTTCCAGGTGAAGAAAGTGAGGTACAGAAAGGTTAAGTGATTAGCCTAAGTCATCATGCCTGGAGGTGCTGGGATTTGAACCTGTGCCCAGAACCACGCCTCCTCCTGGGTGGATTATTTTCGTGGGAGGTGGGAGGTAGGCTCTGCCTTTAGCCAGAAGGAGTGGAGCTCCCAGTGAGTCTGGAACTGGACACAAAGGGTGTGGGCTGCCCAAGGGGCTTCCCAGGGTGACTGACTGCCCCCACCCTTTCAATGGCAGGACCATTGCCCAGCTGACCTCAGGCCCCCCGCCTTACTGGCCATCCCTCAGCATTTCCCTACCTGGGTCTTCTTGCTGCAGCCCTGTGTGGGCCTGTGGTTAAGGAAAGTCCATGTCTAGCATAGGAAGCCAGGAATTTGAGGCCTCGGCTACTTGCCAACCTTCTGGGGATGAAAGCCATCCCCTCAGGCCCCTTCAGGGACTGGCAAAGCCCACCTGGTGAGATGGCTCCTATCTTCAGCCTTTTGGGGAGGAAAAAAGAGATTGTCAGGTCAGCCACCAGGGAAAAGGCATGGTGAGAAGTGAGGCCCGGGCTCTGCCCATCTCTGCCCCGCTGGAGAGATCCTGGGGAGTCCCTGCTTTTGGAACCTCTATCTTTTCCAGGGGTAGATTGGGGGCGATTTTCAAAATGCTCTGCATTTGGGTTCTTAAGGAGAAGCACTGGGAGGATGAGGCCAAAGGCAGGTCTCTGGGCACCCTGACCCCTTCTTCCCACAGATTTACTTCAATTATTTTCTTTGTTGGGTTCTGCAACTTTGGCTTTAAGTCTGGGGTAAAATCATTTAATAGAATGAGCCTGAGGGGTCCTTTCAGCACCAACCCGTCTGAACCCTCCACTTAGAATTAGGCGACCTCGATCACAACCAGGACCACAGACCCCCTCACCCCTCCCCAGTTGTTGGAGGGCTGGCTTTTTTCTTTTTCGGCTATACTGCGTTGGCACGCAGGATCTTAGTTCCCCGACCGGGGAGCGAACCCGCACCCCCTGTAGTGGAAGCACGGAGTCTTAACCACTGGACCGCCAGGGAAGTCCAAGAAGGCTGGCTTTGAAGCATCTGAAGAGATGGATGCTCCAGGGAATTTATTTTATCATTATTAAGGGCGAAAAACTAGAAGCACTAATGTCCATGGATGGTAGTAAGATTAAACACATGCCAGCACATCCAAACTAGATGCGATGGAGACAATAAGGCAATCCTTTTACGTCCTGTTATGAAAAGATATAATGCAAAATGTGTATGTAATGCATAGGGAGGAAAAGATTGGAAGGATGCACGTTCAACTGTTAGACCTCAAAATGTGAAAGATTCACATTCAGCGTAGGCAAAGCAAACATGCAGGTGGTCCCCATTGGTATGGCGGGCCACACTGGTCGCTTACAGTTAGCATTCACTCTGAGTGGTTAGCACTGGAGACCTACCAGCTGCAAATAGTTTGACTTATTATTATAGGCCCTAAAGACCAGAGTCCATTTTGCAGATGAGACGCAGGCCCCGAGTGAGAGTGACATAACATGCATCCGCAGGTCGCAAGTGAGAGAGTGACATAACATCCATCCCCGTCACACAGCCCAGGCTCGTTCCTTCCAAATCACTCAGAGGCTGGTGGCGGGTTCCATCACCAAGGGAATCCAGATCCACCCGCAGAGACGAGGCTTGGCTAGGAAAGGCTGCTTTTTCTCCTCCACTCCCTCCAAAAATCTCAGGGGAGGAAAGCCAGCCTGGACAGTGGCTCCTTGGTTTTATTATTAGTCTCAGCTGAAGATAGGGTTTCAGGCTTTATTCAGGCTTCTCAGAGAGGCGTTTAAGATAAGGGGCAGCAGGTGTCTGCTGGTTGAGACACCTAATCCTCCCCACACAGCCTTAGCAGTAGTGGCAGCAGGGCCCTGGTAGAGGGGAAGCTGAGGCTGCGGGAGCCAGAGGCTGCAGCTTGAGGGAGAGGCAGGAGGTGCTGTGACCATGGGCTCAGGTGCTATGGTCGGGTGAGGAGCTTTCTTAGCAGACTCAGTTCCCTTTAAACTTCCCCATCCAGGGTCTGAGGCTTCAGGACACCCACGGCCTCACGCTTCAGAGCCTTGGTCTTAAACTCACAGGTGCATCAGAATCATCTGGAAGGCTTGTTAGAAAAGATTGCAGGGTCCTGCTTGCAGAGTTTCTGATTCGGCAGGCGATGCTGACACTGCTGGTCCAGGAACCGCACGTGGAGTACCATTGCTTTAAAGAGTCACTCCTGCAGGAAGGACACATTGATTTCAACTTCAGCGACATTTTCAGCTTCACTTTGGATTCTTTTCTTCTGGTTCATTGCAAAGACAAATTTAAAACTTCGCTTTAACAAGACACACATGGAATCCCTGCTGCCTCTTCATCCTTATTCCTGCATCTGTGCCCTGGTGTTGTCAGGAATGTTCCAATTTCATTGACATCCTGGGTGAGTTCTCTAATTTTCTGTCTGGCTTGATTTTGATGATGATCAGGCGTCGTTTAAAAAAAATACAATGAGGCCATTCTTTAAAGAAGGAAGATCCCCTCAGAGGGTGATTACGAGGATTTGTTTAAAGGAAGTAATTGAAGTTAAGGGCTGTTTGGCTCTAAAAAGTACTGAATAAATGGTAGCTGTTACCAATGAACACAAACAGTGCTTACCATGTGCCAGATGTTAATTCACTTAATCTCCATAAAAACTCCCCATTTTATACATGAAAAATCTGAGGCAGGTAGAGGTTAAGGGACTTGCTGGGAAGGAGCGGAGCCGGCTCCTCCCCACTCCCTGCCTTTCGACACAGAGCCCACAGCACAGAAGAGGAAATCTTCACGTACTGCACCACGTACGTGTGCGGTCACTGGTCCAGAAAAGACATCGCCTGCAGCCCTGGTGCCGCTAAGCCCAGGGGTAAGCAAGTTAACGGTTCTCACAGAGATAGCAGTTCTGAATCTGTAGGGAGGAGAGCAGAAGGTTTGCCCCTACCTGGGCCTGTCAACAGATCCCGAGCTTCCTCTACCATCAGGAGGAAGCTAGGCGGAAGCCCGCAGGGCTAAAAGCATTTTCTCCCCCTTGCACAACTCTGAAAGTTCTAGAAAACCACTGAATTGTACACTTTAAATGGGTAAATGATATGGTGTGTGAATTATACGTCAATAAACTGCTATTAAAAAAAAAGTTCACTCTCCTGGCACCTCTGGGAAAAGTTCCTTTAATAAAAAAGTTCTAGTACATTTACAGCATTGTCATCACCCTTCCTCTACAGCACTCGATAGGGAAAGTAAAAAATAAAGGACCACCTAAACACGCTCGGTATAAAAACGCAGTAATCCATTCAAACAGGAGGCCTCGGGACCCAGAGATCAGAGAGAAATGCAATGCGTGAGGGCACGTGAGCCAGGTAGCTCTGGCCTGGGCTTCTGGAGGACCCCAGGGGCGGCTGAGGACCTGGTTCTAACTTTTTGAAAATAGCATTAAAAAAAAAAAAATCCAGATTGCAATAAGAGGCCTCTTTCTAAGGAGGAGGGTCCATTCCAGAGAGAACGTCAACATGGGGCAGTCAGAGTCGGTCCAGGCCCGGTACACAGGGCTGAGCATCTTACGGCAGAGGAGAGACTCCTGGAAATTAGGCAACCCTGGCCGAGGCTAAGAGGTTTTCACTGTTGAAATCAAACTGCCCGGGTCCCTCCATGCTGAAAGGCTTAGAAACCTGCCCCTTTAACGTCACGCCTCTTCCCTCCAAGCTGCTAAGGCTACTTCTCAACAAGCTTCGAAGTCCCTGGCCGAGGTGGGGACGGAGACCCCTTGGAGATGCAGCTGCGGGCCTGGTGTTTAGGCCCCCGGCGCTGCAGGCGGGGAGGCCTAGTCGTCCTGGCCCCCGCCATACATGTCTGCCAGCTTCTTGAAGCGGCTGCCCCATTCGTTCAGATAGTCGTAGTCTTGGTCCTGGTCGGAAGCTGAGGAGGTGAGCGAGCTCAGGGAGGCGGCATCGGAGCCGCTGCCCTCATAGTCGAACACCAACAGGGAGTCATAGGGCGGGGCCGTGGGGTCCGTGTTGGCCGCCTTCAGGTTCTGGGGGACAGAGAGCAGGGGGTTAGGAGCTGCGGGATCAGACACCTGGCAGCTGTGGGAGCCCCGGCAAGTTAACTGAGCCTGCATTTCTTCATCTGCGAAGCCAGCTCTCCCCTCCTTTAAGGTTTTGAAGGTTGAAACTGAAATAATGCACATAAATCCTCAGCACAGGGCCCAGCCTAGAGCGAGTGCTCAGTGTGACAGGCCAGCAGTTCAGGGTGGGGGCTCTGAAATCAGACTGCACACACGATGTGTAAACTTAACCTCTCCATGCCATCTCTAAAATGGGAAGACTTCTTGTAGTTTTAGAGGAATAAATGAATATACGTAAATATAAAAACACTTACTAGTACCCAGCATATAGTGGAACACTATTTCCTCATTTGTGAAATGAGGAAGACAACAGGATTCCTACTCTGCAGAGTTGATGCAGGCAGGCATTAATTGAGACAGTATCTGCAAACTGTCCAACACAGATATTCCGGAAACTGTCTTCATCTAACTGAAGGGAAAATCTCCTGGTTATTTGGCTCCAAGGCAAAGTTGCCCTGAGCAACTTTCCCCAGCCACTTCTGTTTTTGCACAGGATTCTCAAATATGCTCAGGCTAAAGAAGAGAGTCTGACCACCAGCCTATTTCTAGAAAGCAAGAAAGGTAAGAAGGGTTCAACCCAAAGTGAGGTATCCTGACCACCCATTCAGCTCTGTGCCCACTGCTGCTTCCCTGAACTCCCCAAATCCATCCATGCTCCCCTCCTTCCTTCTTTCCTCCCTCCCCTGCCCTCCCATCTCTCCCTCTTCCTTCCCTCCCTCGTATTAAAAACCACCTTTTACTGCCTGCTATCAAGGTACCAGGCTGTGCTAGGGTGATATCACTCATCTTCTATGTACCTAGGTTGTGGTTCTCACAACCCTGGCTATATATCTGATTTCTTTGGGGAACTAAAAAAATATCAGAGCCTAAAAAAAATGAATGTCTGGGTCCCAGGCATTGATATTTTTCAAAATTCCTCAGATAAATCAAATATGTGACCAGAATTGAGAATATCAGAGACACTTAGCTATTAGCAACAGTAGCTATCATTACCTAATACATGTTAGGTACCAGGTCAGCGGTTCCCAAACTTAAATTATCTGGGAATCTTTAAAAGAATTCTGAAGCTCCAGCCACATCCAGATCAATGGAATCACAGTCTCGGGGGGGTGAGTCAGAGGCATCCGTTTTTGATGTTCCCTAGGAGATTCCCTGTGCTAGCACTGTTCCAAGTGATCATGCATCCAATCCCTAAAGCACCCTACGACAGAGGACACCAACTTTGCTCCAGATTGGAATCACCTGAGATCTTTAAAAATTCAAATCCAGGGAGTCTGGCTCCAGAGTTTTCTCCTGACAACCACTATATTTGCTGAATAAAGAAGTAATTCCTAACCTATTCTTAACCACTCTGAAACTTAGGGTTTTATGGAGGAGGAACAGAAGCCCAGAAGTTACTCAAATATGCCAGAGGTCACACAGCAGGTTGGAGGTAGAGTCAGGATTTGAACCCAGAGCCAAGACTCCAAGCCCGTCTGTGCTCATGCTGCTGCTGCTTGAATAAAGGGCTGCCCTAGGATGGCCCCCCATGCCTCACCTCGATAATGAAGTTGCCGATTTCATCTGGGTTGGCTGGCCGTGGACGGTATGTGGGTGTGGGGATGAAGGTTGGTGCCACATCGTTGCGGAGAACCAACTCAGGCCGGGCCTCCAGGCCCCGGTGGAGTTGGGTGATGTCATAGTCCTTCATGAAAGGGGAAGGTCATGGGAAGGAGAAGGACCCTTCCACTCCCCCCGTTTACATTTCACCCTAGTTCCGTACCATTTGGATGTTCTGGTTCATGGGTAGGTCTTAGAAGACAGATAATGTCAGAGATCTCTGAAAGCCCTAGTTTCCAAACCCCCTCCTCCCCAGTTAAGCACAGGTTCAAGGTCAAGGTGGCTGGGGCCAAAGAGACTAGAGCCATGGACCAGACACCCTCTCAGAAGACGGATGCTTCAGACCAGGGTCTGGTTGACGCAGCTGACATGGTTAATTGGTTGACCCAACCATCCCGGCCAGTGGCTATGGGGGCCATCCACCTCCCGACCCCCAGAACCCCCAGTGCCCCACCTGGTCCTCCTCGCCACCCCCCTCTTCGCCGTAGTAGAAGACGTTGTCACGGGTGTCGTCTTCTGGGAGCAGAAGGGGCTCCTTGATCTTCCGTTTCTTTCTCACCAAAAACAGGAGCACCAGCAGGAGGACTGCAAGAGATGGGGAGTGTGAATATTCAGCCCCCAACAACCACACGGCTGGCCAGGACCCACAAACCCCCAGAGCCCCATCTAATTCTAGACCCCTCTACTCAGTAGCCAGAGCTTAACACACTTCAGTGGCCCCCTTGCACCTAGGAAAATCCCTGACTCCTCATCAAGGCTACAGGACTGGCCCCTGCCTGTCTCCAACCCTCCCTGCCACCCAAGTCTAGTCACATTGGCCTCCTCGGGGTTCCTCAAATATACCCAGCAGTCTCCCACTTCAGAACCTTCAACCAGGCTCGTGCCTCACCTGGAACACTCTCTATGCATATGCATGGCTCTCACCCTTGAGCTCTCAGCTTAGAATCACCTCCTCCTACTGGCATTCTGACTTCATTCCCCCACCTGTAATTCTGTATCATTTTACTGTCAGTCTTCCCATATTGGTGGTACTGGTCCTTAAGGAAATCCTCCTTTGTGGGGATGGGAATCTCCCAGCAGATGTTACTTTTCAACATGACTCTTTTTCAGTCACTAGGTGTCCTCTAATAACCATAGACTTTAAGTTAAAAGCAAGACAGTGCAACTTTGATATAATGCAGTAATGTGAACTTAGGTGCAAATGCTATTTTGGAATTTTAAGAGAGGGACTAGGTTTTAGTAATATGGTTTGAAAGGCTGACAGTCTATTTGGACACAGTGGGGACTGGCCAGCTAGTGCCTAGTTGCTCGCCTTACCCCCAGTTAATCCCATATGAGGAGGGTACTGCCTGGCCCTCTCTATGGCTGTTTAGTGTAAGAGGATACAGCCACTGTTTAGCTTTATCCCTTTTTTTTGCCTGCCGGTGGAACCACTGTCTCCCTCTGGCCAGACAAAACTGACCTAGCCTTCTTTGGGAGTCCATGGGTTCTCAGGATGCACACCCTCTGTGGGCTAGACTGTGACCCCTCCCTCACCTTTTCCTCCCCCCTGGGTCTGAGGAAAGGCAGGAGGCAACCTGGACTTCTCACCTGCACCCAAAGCTTATATATCCAGCTGCCTACTGATACCTCCATTTGGACTCTTCCCACGGTCCTTCCCAAACTGGTTAATGGAAGCTCCATGTTTCTACTTGTTCAGGCCTTGGAATCATAGATGGCTCTTTTCCTCATACCACATATGAATCTGAATCGATTCCACCTTGAAACATGACCACCTCTCACTCTGCCACCCTGGGTCTGAGTCACAACTACCATCTCACCCCTAGATTATGGCAGTAGCTCCATATGGCAATCTGTCCCCACCCTTGGGGCCCTCTACAGCCTGTTCAGTAGGAATCCTAGAAAATTCAAGTCAAATCACATTGTTCCTCTGCTTCAAACCCGATGACTTCCCATTTCAACCAGAGTGCTTACAATAACCTACAAGGCCCAACACGCTGCTCCGCCACACCCATCACGTCTCTGACCTCATCTCATCTCTTACTCTTCTCCCTCTTGCTTTTTCCATCCCAGTCATTGCTGTTTCCACACACAAAGCACAGAGCTGCCTCGAGGCCTTTGCACTTGATGTTCCCTAGATATCTGCATGATTTGCTTGCTCACCTCTTTCAGGTCTTTACTCAAATATCCCCTTCTCTGTAAGGCTACTTCTTGCCCACCCTACTTAAAATGGCAGACCTCCTCCCCCGACTTTCTTTTAATCCATAGCAACACCTATTTCTCTGCCAGATTATTTGTTGTCTGCTCTCTGCACTGGAAAGTAAGCTCCATGAAGGCAGGGGCTGGTCTGTTTTGTTAAGTGTTGCACCCTCAGCACCTAACAGAGTGCTTGCTACACAGTATGATGACTAATTAAAGCTTGCCCTTGTATTCGTATGTGATTGAATGCACGTTTTCTGTGTAAGGACAATTCAGAGAGTGAAAAAAGCAAATGTGATAGGTTCTACCTTTAGAGCAAAGAAATTAGTTTTTAACTAAACATTTCTGCTCACTAGACCAATGGCTCTCAAGCTCTAACATGCACCAGAATCCCCTGAAGGGCTTGTTAAAACACAGATGACCGGGTCTTACCCCTAAGCTTCTGAATCAGTAGGTCAGGAGTGGGCCAGAGAATTAGCCTTTCTAACAAATTCCTGGTGATGCTAACGCTGTTGGTTGGAGACCATGACTTCAGAACCACTGCTCTAGCCACTAGATGATCTGACAGCAGGGTCGAGTCTGCTCCCCAGTGTATCCCCAAAGCCTGGCACCTTCCAGAACCTCCATAAACATCTATGGATTGAATGACACTCCCGGAATTAAGAGTATAAGGAACAGTTGCGCATTGTTGGTGGCCCCTTAGTCTGTGAAGTTCAGGGTAGAATCAGGTCTTCTATCCTGTCCTCGGAAGGGGAAGGGTGCCGGCACTCACACAGCAGAGCCAGGACAGCACCCAGGATGGGGAGGAGGAAACTCCCCTTCCAGCGTTCAGGGCAGGTCTCCACGTGGCCGTGGCAGTCACACACGGTGGCCCTGATCACCGTCAGCTGGTCCTTGTCGCCGTGGTCGGACAGAGAAAGGTGCACGTCGTATGTGTCTTGCTTCAGGAACTTCTTCAGGGACAAGGCCACTGTGTCTCCTGGAGTGGACAGATAATTATTCATCTCAGGAAACCACAAATGGTGGGAACCGAGCACACCATGACGGAGGTTTGAGGAGGCAGCCTCTGCATCTGGGCAACAGGAAGCAATATCCCCAAAGCACACTAAACCAAGTGTTAAAAACTGATATTTGGCCAAAGCCAAATTTACCACTGTGGAAAGGATTATTTGGATAGAAGAATAAATTCATCACTTTATTTAAAATAATCACAGCATTTTTTAAATACGATGCTTTTAAAAAGTCATGGCACGTAGAGCCAATAATTTCTCAGTACCATTAGCTGCTAGATTATTCCTTGCCACAAAACAAACAAACATTGTGCTTCCTAAGAGATAGCTAACCCCATCTGTTAATATTTACATTCACTGGCCACCTGTTTTCCTATTTGAAAGTTCACTGCCATTTATTACTGCAGCATTTTGCTCTTGCAGTAGTAAATATAGTGTTTATACCTCAACTGTATGATAGAATTTCGGTATCTGAAACCCGGATATTCTGAGTGAGCATCAATTACTAATAAATCCAAATGCATATGACTTGGTGATGTAACTGATGTTGTTAAGCAGATCAGAGCGGGTGCTAACCTGTGTTATCCCAGCACTAGGGACAGCACACAAGTTCAGAGGTGCCGGCAGCGAGGCTGCGACAGGCACTGTGCTAACAGCCTTCAAAGGCCCGGGGCGGGCAGCAGGCAGCCACAGAGCAGAAGCCAAGCCTCGGTGCAATGGGTACCACTCTGGGGAGGGTGTGCAGCACTCCTGGAGTGGGGAGGGGGGCTGTGTTTGTGGGTGAGAAATATAGGGTCAGAGGCCTCTCTGAAGAAAGGCCTTCAGTTTAGACCCACGTTTCTCAAAGAGGGCGCTATTAGCTTGGGTGGAACTATTCTCCATCATGAGGAACCTTCCCAAGCATTCAAGTCCTCACCACTAAATGTTGGTAGTGTCCCCCTGTCACTGGGACATTCAGAAACAACCCCACGTTTCTAGCCCACCCACCCTCAGGCTTGCTGGCCTATTTCAGCAGTGACTAGGAGCCATTTTCAGTTCACAGGCTCTGCACGCTTGCTGGGACCCTCTGTTAAAAGGCCAGAAGGGAGAATTCACCCTGTTGCCATTCAGCAGCAGCAGGCAGGGAGAGTTCTGTAGGCTGAATGTTTGGTCTACCAAGTGGAGAGGCCAACATGGGGTATTTCACCCAAACATCCCTCCTGCTATCCTGTTCCCACGCTGGAGGGCTGAGTTCTCAGCTGATGATGGTGCTGGTGGCAGCGTCAGTGACTAAACTGACACTTACTATGTGCCAAGCCCAACTCTGACATAGACCCCAACTTTAAGAGGCAGGTTCTGTTATCCTCATTTTACAAATGCAGACATTGAAGCTTAGGGAGGTCAAGTAAGCAGCCCAAGGTCACAGAGGTGTAGAGTTTGGATTAACTCCTCTGCCAAAAAAACACACAGTCAGATAGAACAACTAAGTCAAAACCAAGAACCGGGTATCAATGCTAGTACCAGGTGTCGGTACCACTGAGCTTTGGGCATAATGCTCACACTTGACAGAGCCAGATCTGTGACTGTTTGGCAAACAGTGGTGGTGAAGATGGCCACTGGCGTCTACCGAGCACTGATATACCAGACAAGATGCCTTTCAGGCACTCATTTAATCTTCACAGTGATTGTATGGAGGTAGGTATTATTATGGCAGCCTTCTACAAGTAGGGAAACTGCAGAACAGTGAGGTTCAGTAACTTGCCCACAATCACAAACCTGGTCAGTGGAAGGGCTGGATCTTGAACCAAGGCATTCCGGCTCCAGAGTCTACGCTTTGTAAACGATACAGTCAGGGAGGAGAAAAACTGGCTTCTAGGCCACAAGGTGGTGACAGGAGACCAACTTGGGTTCCCTCAAGGAAAGGTGCTGGATATACATCCCCAAATCACAGGAATCATAAAAATGAGACAATATGTGTGTCTGAAGCAGGTCTCCCCAGTCCTTTCTGGGCGGGGCTCAGCAGCAGTAATAGGTACCAGGCATTTCGTTACTTCGGGGCAGAACCTGAATGTTCTGGCTCCCCATTCCCCTCCTGGGGGACTCTAGCCCCAAGAGGAAGAGGAAGATGCTTTAAACCAGAGTGAGCAGGGTTTCTCCAGGGGCCTTAGTGGCACTTGGGCCTGGATGTATCTTTCTCACACACCTAGGTCCTTGCCCACTTGATGCCAGCAAGTCCCTTCTCCAGTCCTGTGACAAATGAAAAACCACTGAAGGCTGAGGAGCTCCAGGGGGATGGGAAAGAGGAAGGACAGGGAGGTGGCTGGGAGCAGGGATGTGAGGGGGTGAGGGACCCCAGCTTCAATTTCTGCTCCACTGCTTATCCACACTGTGCCCTTGGACACACTATTTAACGTCTCTGAGCCTCATTCTCATCTGTAAATAGGGATAGAAATACTGACCACAGAGGATGGTAGAAATATTAAATATGGAAAAGTACAAAAAGCATCTTGCATATCACCAGGGTTTGATAAATGGTAAGCTGCAAAGCATCCTGGTATGGCAGACTGCCTGCATTCCAATCCTGGGGCCATCATTTTCTAACCATAATGCCCTTGGCAAGATATTTAAGCTTCTGTAAGCCTTGGTTTCCCCATCTGTAAAATGGGTGCACGTGCATGTATGTGTGAGATAACAGTACCTTCTTTACAGGGTTGTTGTGAGGATTAAGTAGCCGAATCTATGTAAAGCGTCTGAAGCGCACATAGCACACAGCAAGCATGCTCAGGCATGTTAGCTGTTATCACCGTGCTGGAGTTCTGACTCCCTCATTATGTGAGAGTGAGAAAGGCACATTCCATCTCTCTGGACCTGTTTTTCCAACTGTACAGGCAGGTGGTTGAGCTAGAATGGTCTTTAAGGGCTCCTGTGGAATTCCAAAGGCTTACACTAAGTTAATAAGCAGCATTTAACTGACATTCTTGAGGAGACTGGTAATTCGGTGACCCACAAGACACTGGGGCAGGAAGGTGTGCCGGGTCTTGGTAGGGGGCAGACACCCATCTGCCACCACCACTCAGTTACCTTTCTCATTGACCTCTGCCGTCCAGTAGATGTCCGAGTCGTATGTGAGCCGGGCCCGGAAAGGGGAGGTGTGAGGGGACAGGTCCTTGTCTGTGATGTTCAGCACCTGAGGCAAAGGGCTTTGGTTGCAGATGGTGATCTGACGGGGTTCAGGGACTGGGCCATGGTCGTTGACATCCATCAGTGTTAGCAGGAGGGTCCCCGTGCCAGTGGTGGGAGGGCTCCCTGTTCATAATCACACACATGATCTCTTTTCAGCATGTGCCCTTGGTTGGGTTGATGAATCAATATTAAGCTCCCCCAGGACCTACCCAATCAGCCTCAGGAGGGTCCTATTTACTGTCCAACTGTAACCTTTCAAGAGCCTCTGTACACTAGCTTCATTATAGATCAAACCAGTGATGACAAATGCATGGCAAACATACAATCATTCTCATTTTGTGTCCATGGCAGACATTACTAACTGATCACAGCACAGTTGCAGCCATTTCATCCAGACAGCCACTACCAATCTATTACAAAGAGAAACCTATTGGCCACCTCAGGGCTGATGCAGTGTTTGCTGATCAGCTTCAGGGAAGTTTTGCTTCCCAGCCCTGCAGTAACCTCTCGCCTGCCTCCAGGCCTTGGTTCAGTATGTGTCAAATAGAGATGGTAATTACATTATCACCCCCAATCCTGTCATGGTGTGACATCACTAATCAATCATGCCACTTTCCAGGCAGCCCCTTTCAATCATTCACAAGGGGAAAACAACAGGCCAATTCAGGGCTCAGTGAACCCCAAACTTAGGCTGAAAGGAGTCTTCAGGATACCTCCTAACTCCTGGGTCTTAGGGAAATTGAAACCAGCCAACCCTAGGACCACCCTCTAAAAGACCCCTCTGAGAGACCCCTCTGACCTCCCAGCTAGGATTGCTGACACCGCTTCCCCACACCACACTCTGTCTGTGGAGGGGACATGCTGTGTCCTCGGCTCCAAAGGCGCTCATGTGGAGGGGCTGGGAGGAAGCTCTCACCATCGTCTGTGGCCAAGACCATGACTTCGTAGATGTTGGTCCTCACAAACTGCTCATCCTCACGGTCCAAGACCCCTGCAGCAGTGACCTGCCCACTGTCTGGGTCCATTGCTAGCCACCCTGCCGGGTCTCTCAGGATGTGGTAGCTGGAGCAGAAAAGTTGAGAAGAATCACACTCAGAATACTCAGAGTTCTGGAGTCATCATTCAAAGCCTCCTCATGCCAACTGGCAGAGGGTTTCATAGGACTCAGGGCTCCTAAGCAGGATTACGTGGAAAATGCATCTCACCCCCAAATGGGAGCCTGAGCAGAAGGTGGGGTCCCAGCAGGGACACATGAGAGGGAGCAGGAATACCTGTCCCCTGGACTTCAGCCATGTGGAGGGTAGGAAGGGAAGGCCCTGTACAGGGGTGACGTTCAAAATATTTAATAGTCTTTATGGCAATTAGAACAAATTCTAGCTATAATAAACAACCCATCCAACAGTACCCATGCATTTAGCTGAATTTAAGCCCAGCTCCTATGTACCTGATCTTCTGACTCCCCTTGTCCGGGTCCTGCGCGGTGTAGGTGCAGACAGGCTCGCCGACGGAGATGCCCTCCTGGACCTCGATGACTTCGGAGGGTGGGACGAACATGGGCGGCTCATTCACATCCTCCACGTGGACCACTATGGTGGCCGTGGAGGTTGGGAGCTTCACCACAAAGGGAGCCTCGTTGATCACTTCAACGTACAGGGTGTGCTGGTTTTTGGCCTCGAAATCCAAGCCCTGGGACAGAAGAGGAAGGAGGACCTGAGCCGCCATTTTGTGAGGAGGCCCCATGCAGTGCTGTGATGCCAGAAGGAAAGGGCCCACTATGAGGGGCTGGAGGCTCCCACCAGCAACAATACTGCCCCCTCCCTACCCCATAGAGCCTCCTACATTTCCTGAGTGGACATCCAGTGAGGCCTCTCAGACCACCACCCCAAAGGCAACTAGACTAGTAAGCCCTAAGCCTAGAACTGGTTCCCTATGGGGTGATGACACCCCCTAGGGGGTGTTGTAGAAACTTGGAGGAGGCATTTCTAGGTGTCCTAATGACTGGGGATGCCACTGGCATTTACAGGCTGGGGCAGGGACACAAAGAACTGTCCCATATCCCATGTGACTTGCCAATATCACCATGGACATTCATGTATTTATGGGTGTGATGTTCTGTTTATATTTATAGTCTAGAATGTGTTTTACATATAAACCGAGTTTTTGGTGTGGTTTTAATTTATACTGAATTTTCCAGGAATGCAACTTCTGAGGGGACCTTGTAATTTGATTTGTTCAGGCCTTTCCCAAAGTTGTTTATTTGTTGTTCTGGAAAAACATCAATACCACTCGTGATATGAGTTACTAGAGTGACATATAGTATCTACTACATCTGGATGATGAGCAAGAAACTGACCACTTCATTATGTTTTCTAGTGTACTTGTGCCCAAAGTTTTACATATGGAAATATTATCAGTAACTTTTCCTGTAAAATTCTCCTTTATTTTGCAGTTAGGGCATTCCAGTTTTCTAGAAATTATGTAAGTTAGAGAAGTTATATTATAAATGAAGTTCATTTCACACTGTGAAAGGGGTGTTACAAAGTTTTGGTTGCAAGGAGGGGACAGCCTTTAAAGTATTATATAAAGCCCCACTTCTCAAACTGGGCCATTCTTCATAATAAACCAGGAGGTAAAAGAAATCAAAGAAAGATTGGACCCATCTTCTTGAAGCATCAATTTTATTAAAAGACTTTTTGAGAGGCAAGGGTATGCCTAACTACTAAGTAATTTAAAACATTTTACTATCCAAACACCTAGATATGAATTATGGATTGAATGCAAAATTAGCAAGAATTCCAATAAAACAGAGACCCTCTGTGTAAGACTGATTGGGAGCAGCCACTGGACACTGGGATCTGGGAGGGGGGGGCCCCACTGATCTGCCTCAATTAGATCAGCAACTCTGTTTTATGAATCTGTTTTATGAACTGGGTCCCTGGGTAAGGTTTAGTTTGAACAAAGGAATTCCCTAACCCAAGAGGAATGGGAGAGTGTTGCAAGACACTGGCCTGGTACACTCCCTGGTGAGTGGTCCAACGTATGTCTCCCAAGGCAGGTGGTACCCCCTAGTCCTGGAGGCTGCAGACCTGACTGTCCCAGGTGTGGCCCTTGTACAAAGCCCAAACTGACTCACCTTCTTGGTTGTCAGGATACCCTGGTTGCTCTCAGGGTGGGTGGTGATGGTAAAATGGTCCCCGTTGTCACCTTCCACGATGCGGTAGGTAGCCTGCCATGCCGGTGAGTTGGGGGCATCCAGATCGGTCACTGTCAGCCTCTGCAGCTCGTGGCCCACTGCGTTCTCAGGCACACGGGCCTCGTACTGTCAGCGTGGGAAGCACAGCACAGTCAGAGCGGAGAGACTGACCACCTTGAGAGGCTGTTCCACTCTTCACTGGCTGTGAATCCTCCATCCAACTCCAGGGGCGCCCCATGCCGCTCACCCTTTCCGGGACCGCCCAACCCACTTATTGGGGTTTCAAGGCATGCATGGATGCAGAACATCCCAAGAGTCAGTCTCACAGCTGCTGGGACAGACCACAGCAATCTTGGGCCTGCTTTCCCTACACCCAGGGGGCTGACGCTCCAGGAATCTCACTGATCTGGGTGCCCAAGGCCTCGCCATTGAGTAGTCACCTATATCTAGCTGAGGTCAGAAAGGCATAAGGAAGGTGGCGAGAAGGGCTAGGTGTCTGATTGCTCTGGGGCACTGACCAGGAACTGTTTTTGGAAATTCTGGAACAGATGGCAAAGATGGGGAAATCAGCTGTTGAGAACAAATTTTTAATCAGGCCTAAACAATGTTTAGCAGTCAGAGGTACCTACAGATGGAAGGGGGTGGGTGTCACCTTGACTGGCACTGAGTCCTCTGTCACGTGAGGTGTACAAGCATCCACTGGGGGAATGTGGGCAGGTATAGGTGTGAGGCAAATTAGGACTTTCCATATCAACAAAGATTTTCATATTGAGCACTTGTGTACCTGGGATTGTGTTAAGAACTGGACATAGATTATTTCATTTAAAACTGAGAAAAATGCAGCAGGAGACAATGGAGCATCATCTCCATTTCACAGATTAGGAAATAGGGCACAGAGAGGTTAGGTAGTTCACCTCAGGTCACACAGCTCACAAGTGCTGGGACTGGGACTTGAAGCAATGTAGGCTGGTTCCGGAGTTCCGTCAGAAAGGAGAAACTTAGTCCTTCATCATCTGACAAAGGAAGAAGGAAGGAAGGGGCATTACCTTCTGGGGCTCAAACACAGGAGCGTTGTCATTGGCATCGAGGATTTCCACTACGGCCATAGCCGTGGTGCTGGAGCCGTCCCCGTTCATGTCCGTAGCCTGGATGGTCAGTGTGTACTCAGGGACTCTCTGGGGGGAAAAGGAGAGTGGAAGTGGAAGGCCACTGCGCGCTGGGCCCAGCCTTGGGTGTACGGAGAGGGAAGCGGAATGTTCCTCCCTCTCGGTGTTCTCTTGATTCCTGACCCACTGCTTGCCCACTGCAGGAAAGACGAGAAGCAAAGGGGGGAGGGGGAGGGGAACTGTGGATCCAAACGGTTCTCCTGGGCCTGTCGTGGGATGAAGCCTGGGCATTGCCTCCTGACCCTGGGCGGATGCAGAATGGGAGCTTTGAGTGTGGATTTGGGAAAAGGTATTAATTAGGGAACAGGAGGCAACTCCAATATCCATGGAGCTAATTCTGCTTTGTGGCACACATGGGACAAATCTGGGCAATGTGCGTGCTAAGTGAGCCATTCCGAGAGGACATGAGAAAACCTGCAGAAAGTATTAAAGGTCTGCGTTTTACAGCTGCCTCCTCAGCCTTAACGAGATGGTTTGGCAACGTGCCACTGGCCCCAGGGAGCTGCAGGACATCAACGTGGGACATAGCAGCAGCCATTCCCAGCTGACTTGGGTCCCCACTGCTCTGCCCTGGGCTTTGGGGGCAGAGGCTTCCGCTCTGAGCGTCAGACCCCAGCCTGGGCTAGCCTGGGCAGGCAGCACCTTCCTGAAGGGCCACTTACCTCCCGGTCCAGGCCACTGGAGACGACGCTGATGGTGCCTGTGCTCCGGTGGACCGTGAACATGAGGTCCTTTGGCTCTTGACTATGGATGGAATAAGCAACTACCCCATTGTAGGTATTGATGGCATCGTCCTCATCCGTGGCTGTCACCTGCATCACAGAAGTGCCTGGAGGGGAGAAGGGCTGATGAGTGAGCAACCTTCCCTTCCAGCTCCTATTCCAGCCTTGCCCACTTCTGGAACTCCGAGAGGCTCCACCCTACTCGCTGGCATGGTCCCATGTTCCACTCTTGGAAGAGATTGCTAATTAGTGCCCATTTCCCATTCTCCCCTTCCTTCTTAGAAACATAATCCTCATAATCATTCTAGGCTGAGCACAAGCCCACCGGGAACCAAGACTATTTAGCTTCTTGCAGCTAGCTGTGGCCACGAGACTGAAATCTGACGAATGGGATATACAACTTTGGGAGAAGCGTTTTTCTGAGTTAAGGGGCTTATTCTTCCCACCCCTTCCCTCCTTCCGGATGTAATGGCCAGAGCTCCAGCAGCAACCATGAGGTAATCTTGGGAATAAAGCCAAAACAGCAGAGCAACGAGGTGGAAGGAGCCTAGTTCCCCCAACACGTTAAAGCACCATTCCAGCCTGGCTTGACCACCTCTAGGCTTCCTGAATACAAAGGGGGAAAAGGTCCCATATTGTTGAAGGTACTGTCTTTCTTCTGGAAATGTCTGTTATGGGCAGCCTAACCAACTCACATTTCCCTGTAATTCTCCACAACTCAGAGACAGAGGGAGAGGAGGAGCCCTCCTCACCAGCACCTGTCTTTGAGGTCATTAATGTCACCTATTTCTCTAGTCTTTTGTCAGCCCCTCTCACCCTCTTCCCCAGCCTGACAATTCATTTTCTGCTCTCTGTAAACCACATTCTAACACCTCTCAGCCTTTGCCACCCTCCTTGCAGCTGCCATTTCCCCAAAGAACCTCATGTCGGGTGCTTCGTATCACACAGCAGTAGGCATGTGTTATTTCTAAACTTCACAGTTCTTTATGGTTGATATTAGCCCCATTTTCAGGTGTGACGATTGAGGCTCAGAGGTCAAGACCTTGCCCAGGGTCACAGCAGATGAGAGACAAAATCCAGATTCAAATATAGGTCTCTGCAGCTCCAAAGCTGCAGCTGGCTGATCATCCGAAGCTTCTGGGAAATTTTCAAATACACAGATTCTGGGGCTCTACTCCAGGGTCATTCTTATTCAGGGATCTCGGGATGGAGTGGGGGAATCTGGATTTTTAAGAAGATCCCAGGTGATCTGAGGCACAGCCCAGGAAATCAGGTATGAAGGGTTCTTCCAGCCTTTAAGAGTCTGGGCTGATTCCAGAAGTGGACCCAAGGCCAGGTCTGGGCCCAGCAGACCTCTACAGCTGTGCCCTCCCCAGTCCTCTTACCGGGTAGTACCCCTTCCAAGACGCTCCCTCTGAAGACGTCCTGGGTGAACTTGGGCTTGTTGTCATTCTGGTCTGTTACAATGATGGAGATGTTCATGGGCTCTTCCACGGAGGCACCGTTCTCCGACACAGCGTGGCCAAAGAGCTGTAGGTACACAGGCCTGGGGTCAGCCTGGCACTACCCTCCCTGGGGCCATGCTTCCTGTTGGATGCTAAAGGTTACTTGCCTCATACTCGGCAATTTTCTCCCGGTCCAGTGGTTTATTCAACAGCAACCAGCCCGTTTCCTTCTCTATGGTGAAGACACCCTCAGGGGGGCTATCTGCCCCAGGCCCCGTGATGCTGTAGAAAATCTTGGTGCCTCTGTCTTTATTAGATTTGAGCTGGAAGCAAAAGAAAATGGCAGCTGACAAAGTGACAAATATCTCATGATTGTAGCAAAGAACCCTCTGTGGGGAGGGGTGGAGAGGCACTGCCTGATTAGAAACTGCTCCCATCAGAGAGTTTCCCTCTGCAGGCCCCAGGGCTCAGCAGCAAGAAACCTCATATTCAGGCCTTTGAATGAGAGTCCCTGAAGACACCAATGACTCCCAGGGAGAAGGCACAGTCATACCTGATGCAGCTTCTGGGGGAAGGGACCCTTGCCATTCTCAGGGACAGATATTGGCGGGACCACCCAATCTCTCTTGCGTCTTCGCAAGATACGTTTGGATGGGGAGATCTTCAATGCTTTCCTTTCCTGCAAGGAGAGAAGACCCCTTAACCCAGGTGTGCAGACAACTGGAACATACCCAACATCCTCTCACCTACAGGGGCTCAGGGCAAGGACAGAGGCCCAGATGGGTTTATTGTAAAAGAAAACTTGGAAATAATCTAAGTGTTCACTTATAGAGAAGGCCTAATTAAATACACTATAATACATCCATCTAGTGGAAATTGTATACAGCTTGAAAAATGAGGAATGTCTCTCTGTGCTGGCATGGAAAGATCTTTGATATATATCCATACTTAAGTGAAAAAGAACAAGGTATGGAACAGCTTAATGTAGTTTAGTATTTTATTTAACAAACACTTACATAAGGCTTAATATGTGCCAGGCACTGTTCCATCTTTTGTGTAAAAGGGTGGGAAAATAAGGCATATATTCACATCTGCTTATATACAGACAAAGTCTGGGGGATACTAGAAGCTTATAAGGGTGGTTATCTGTGAGAAGGGGATAGGCAGTGTACTGATGTATTTTTCAGTGCAAAAAGAAGGTGCAGACATGTGAATAGTATGTTAGTTTTGCATAAAAGAGGACCGAAAAGTTTATTTTATACCTATATATAATATATATAAATATATTTAATATAAATATAGAACAAATACATAAATTAGAAGGAAAGAAACTGGTAACAGGGTTATCTGTGTCTTCTCTTGGAGGGGTAGAGAAGGCATTAGACAGATGGGGAGAAAAAAGGGGAGGTTATTCATTCTATAACCTTTTAATATTTAAAATTTTGAACCATGTGGATATATTAGCTGTTCAAAAAATTAAATTAGACAAAACAAAGAAATGTGGCCAAGAGCCTCAGGTCCATCTTCCCAAAGGTTCATGAGATTGGCAGTCCTGTGTTGGGATCACCTTCACTTGTGGTTTACCGGCATGATATGGGAAAGAAGGAAAGGGAGGTGGGACAGGGAATTCAAGGGAGGAAGGGCACTGGGCCATTACTCACAAAGCAGGTCTGGGCCCCCCTGGCTTGACTCTGGCGCCCCCTACTGGGCAGCTGCAAGCACTACCCTGCTTATATCGGTACCCACGCGCACAGCTATGGGCAACTGAGGTCTAACCCTGTGTCCTCTGCAGGGGTAACATGGCTCACAACAGCCAAGGCAACCTCGGCCTCCTGGCCAGCAGCAAGCTGGGCATGCACGGAGAATGTCTTTCTTCTCTCCTGAAGGTGGACATGGTGTTTTACCTGGATTGTTTTGTTGTTCAGAACAGTGAAGTCACCATCAGTCAGCAGGGCCGACTCTTGCCCAGGGCAGTCCATGAAAACTACTGTGGGGAAGGGAGGAAAAGAGTATTAGGAAGGAGGGGCTTCTGGAAGATACCCCGTGGGAGCCAAGACCTGACAACAGCCCCCTGACTGGATCAAGGACTATTCCAAGCCACTGGAGAAGAAGGCTTGGCTTACTTCCTCTGACCACCAATGTGATCAAATATGAGTTTCAGATGGGCTTCTGAGTTTGGTCTCAAGAGGGCGGACCACTTCGTGGTTTGTGGGCCGAAGAACCAAAATCATAGGTATTCAGCGACATTAGCCCCATGGAGTCTCACGAGACACAGAGTTGACCCAAGGTCACAGCTGGAGGCAGAAGATTTTAAGCATTTCCGAAGGCTGTGAGTCTACATATGCGCTGTATGCATCCTGCTACACCATCACCCACACAGATCATTCTGGATAACCTCGGGTTGTTTCAGTCTGTCATGCTCCTTCTGAATCCTCCCTGCTTGGCTGCCCTTTAAACAAGCACTCTGAGTTAATAACTACCATTCGCTAATCTGGAGACTGTGCCCATTTCATCTTTACAACTATGCTGCCAAGGTAGGCATGAGCTCCTTTACAAAGATGAGAAAACTGAGGTTCAGAAGCCAGGTCAGCCTGACTCCAAGGCATATGCTAGAGAGTATTCACAACCAATGTTCTTACCCACCCTTCCTTGTGGCCAAAGCATGGAATCAGGGAAACTGCCAGGGGCTACAACTGGGTCCATTGGCAACATGCCCTGATCCAGGCGTTCCCACAACACTGGCCCAGACACCAGGGCTCATCAGTCTACTAGACTGCCACACAACAAGGACCAGAGGGACAGTGCTGTGCCATGGAAAGGTCAGCGTGAGCTCTCCCAACTGTCCTTTTTTGAAAAATTGTCCTTTAGTTTCAGATGATGATGACAATTGTTTTAAATAATCCTTCCCTAAAATAAGAAAGGATAACAGATGAGGGTTTTTAAACTACAAAAGTAATGTGACAGAAGCAAGAAGAACTACAATCCTGCAGCCTGTGGAACAAAAACCATATTCACAGAAAGACAGACAAGATGAAAAGGCAGAGGGGCTATGTACCAGATGAAGGAACAAGATAAAACCCCAGAAAAACAACTAAATGAAGTGGAGATAGGCAACCTTCCAGAAAAAGAACTCAGAATAATGATAGTGAAGATGATCCAGGACCTCGGAAAAAGAATGGAGGCAAAGATCGAGGAGATGCAAGAAATGTTTAACAAAGACCTAGAAGAATTAAAGAACAAACAAACAGAGATGAACAATACAATAACTGAGGGCTTCCCTGGTGGCGCAGTGGTTGAGAGTCCGCCTGCCGATGCAGGGGATACGGGTTCGTGCCCCGGTCTGGGAAGATACCACATGCCGCGGAGCGGCTGGGCCCGTGAGCCATGGCCGCTGAGCCTGCGCTCCGCGACGGGAGAGGCCACAACAGTGAGAGGCCCACGTACCGCAAAAAAAAAAAAAAAAAAAAAAATACAATAACTGAAATGAAAACTACACTAGAAGGAATCAATAGCAGAATAACTGAGGCAGAAGAACAGATAAGTGACCTGGAAGACAGAATGGTGGAATTCACTGCTGCGGAACAGAATAAAGAAAAAAGAATGAAAAGAAATGAAGACAGCCTAAGAGACCTCTGGGACAACATTAAATGCAACAACATTCACATTATAGGGGTCCCAGAAGGAGAAGAGAGAGAGAAAGGACCAGAGAAAATATTTGAAGAGACTATGGTCAAAAACTTCCCTAACATGGGAAAGGAAATAGTCACCCAAGTCCAGGAAGCGGAGAGAGTCCCATACAGGATAAACCCAAGGAGAAACACGCCGAGACACATAGTAATCAAATTGGCAAAAATTAAAGACAAAGAAAAATTATTGAAAGCAGCGAGGGAAAAACCACAAATAACATACAAGGGAACTCCCATAAGGTTAACAGCTGATTTCTCAGCAGAAACTCTACAAGCCAGAAGGGAGTGGCATGATATACTTAAAGTGATGAAAGGGAAGAACCTACAACCATTACTCTACCTGGCAAGGATCTCATATAGATTCGATGGAGAAATCAAAAGCTTTACAGACAAGCAAAAGCTAAGAGAATTCAGCACCACCAAACCAGCTAAAGGAACAACAAACGCTAAAGGAACTTCTCTAAGTGGGAAACACAAGAGAAGAAAAGGACCTACAAAAACAAACCCAAAACAATTAAGAAAATGGTCATAGGAACATACATATCGATAATTACCTTAAACGTGAATGGATTAAATGCTCCAGCCAAAAGACCAGGTTTGCTGAATGGATACAAAAACAAGACCCATCTATATGCTGTCTACAAGAGACCCACTTCAGACCTAGGGACACATACAGACTGAAAGTGAGGGAATGGAAAAAGATTTTCCATGCAAATGGAAATCAAAGAAAGCTGGAGTAGCAATACTCATATCAGATAAAATAGACTTTAAGATAAAGAATGTTACAAGAGACAAGGAAGGACACTACGTAATGATCAAGGGATCAGTCCAAGAAGAAGATGTAACAATTATAAATATATATGCACCCAACATAGGAGCACCTCAATACATAAGGCAACTGCTAACAGCTATAAAAGAGGAAATCGACAGTAACCTAATTAACACCTCGCTTACACCAATGGACAGATCATCCAAAATGAAAATAAATAAGGAAACAGAAGCTTTAAATGACACAATAGACCAGATAGATTTAATTGATATTTATAGGACATTCCATCCAAAAACAGCAGATTACACTTTCTTCTCAGGTGCACACGGAACATTCTCCAGGATAGATCACATCTTGGGTTACAAATCAAACCTCAGTAAATTTAAGAAAATTGAAATCATATCAAGCATCTTTTCTGACCACAACGCTATGAGATGAGAAATGAATTACGGGGAAAAAAACGGAAAAAACACAAACACATGGAGGCTAAACAATACATTACTAAATAACCAAGAGATCACTGAAGAAATCAAAGAGGAAGTCAAAAAAATACCTAGAGACAAATGACAATGAAAACACGACGATCCAAAACCTATGGGATGCAGCAAAAGCAGTTCTAAGAGAGAAGTTTATAGCTATCCAAGCCTACCTCAAGAAACAAGAAAAATCTCAAATAAACAATCTAACCTTACACCTAAAGGAACTAGAGAAAGAAGAACAAACAAAACCCAAAGTTAGCAGAAGGAAAGAAATCATAAAGATCAGAGCAGAAATAAATGAAATAGAAACAAAGAAAACAACAGCAAAGATCAATAAAACTAAAAGCTGGTTCTTTGAGAAGATAAACAAACAAACAAAAAGTAATGTGAACATGATGAAGTATTCAAACAGTAATGTGAACATGATGAAGTATTCAAACAGTATATAAGAGTATAACATTAAAAAGTAGAATTCCAAATAATATCCAGACTATACAATGAACTCCTAAAACTCAAGAACAACAAAAAACAAACAACCCAATTAAAAATAAATAAATAAAAAGGCAAAGGAGTTGAAAAGACATTTCTTCAAATAAGGTATACAAATGGCCAATAAGCATATGAAAAAATGCTTAATATCATTAGTCATTAGGGAAATACAAATCAAAATCACAATGAGATACCACTTCATACCTATTAGGGTGGCAAAAAAAAAAAAGTAAATAACGAGTGTTGGCAAGATGTAAAGACATAGGAACCCTCCTGCACTGGGAATGTGAAATGGTGCAGCCACTGTGAAAAACAGTTTGGTGGCTCCTCAGAAGGTAAACATAAAACTACCACATGATCCAGCAATTCTATTTTTAGGCGTATACCCAAAAGAACTGAAGTAGGATCTCAAACAGATAGTTGTACACATATTTTCATAGTATCACATTCACAATAGCCAAAAGATGGAAACAACACAAGTGTCCATCAAGAGATGAACAGATAAACACAATGTGGTCTATGCATACCATGGAATATTATTCAGTCTTTAAAAGGTATAAAGTTCTGACACATGCTGCAACATGGAAGAATCTTGAAAACATTATGCTAAGTAAAATAAGCTAGTCACAAAAGGGCAAATACTGCATGATTCCACTTATATGAGGTACCTAGAATACTCAAATTAATAGGCATAGAAAGTAGAATAGAAGTTACCAGGGGCTGGAGAGAGAGGGGAATGGGTAGTTATTGTTTAATGGGTACAGAGTTTCTGTTTGGGATGATGAAAAAGTTCTGGAGACAGACTATGGTGATGGTTGCACAACAATTTGAATGTACTTAACGTCACCAAATTGTTTAAAATGGTTAAAACAGTCAAATTTTATGTTATGCACATTTTACCTCAACTAAAAAAAAAGTAGAAGTTTGATGTGGGAGTGTAAAATGGGATAGTCATTTTGGAAAACTCTTGGGCAGTATTTGCTGAAGCTAAATATACATGTTCCCCAAGACCCAGCAATTTTACTTTGAGGTATAGACCCAACAAAGACACAAGACAAGTATAATAGTCACAGAAGCACTGTCTATAATAGCTAAAGACTGGAAATAACCCAAATGTCCATCAAGGTAGGATGAATAAAAATATGGTGGAATATTCATATAATTAAATGAGTCAACCACAAGGACATACAACAACATGAATGAATCTTACAAATATGGTTGAGTGACAGAAGCCAGATACAAGAGAGGACACGTGTATGATTCCATTAACATGAAGTTCAAAAGCAGGTAAAACTAACTTGGGTGAAAGAACTTAAGACACTGGCCACCTTTTGGGGAGAGGGTTAGTGCATGGAGGGGAGGAAGATGGAGGGCTTAAAAGCATACAGAGCTGTCTTCAGCTCCCCAGAGCCCCAGAGCTCACACACAGAGGCAGGTTCCTTCGTGGGAAGGCTGGAGTGTGCCCCTGAGAAAGAGAAGATTGCTTAGATACCAACCCTGCCTCCTTGACGACATCCCCACTGAGGAGTCATGGGCTGTGACAACATGCTCGGCCCGGTGGGAGGAGGGGAAAGAGGGATCTCGGCCTGAGTCAGTTCCAAAGGGTCCCAGGGGCAGGGAGATTCCCAGGGTGACCCTGCCCTTTACCTCCAGGACACAGCTTTGTACTCTCATCTTCTGAGGAACCTTGCTTTGCCTTTGGGCTAAAAAAGACCAGGAATGATATGTGGCAGAGTTTGAATCATCTTAATACAGGGCAAAAGTTAAATAACCTATGGGGCATTCACTCCATAGATTTTTTATCCAGCTATGCAAAATGTAAGCAGAATGTAGAACTGCATATATAGTATATGTAACTATGCACAGGAAAAAATTTTAAAAAGACTGGAAGGAAATGAAGCTTCCCTATGACTGGGGTTACCAGCTACTTATTATCTTTATTTTTCTGTAGGTCCAAGTTTTCTCTTAACATGAATTGTGTTCCCCCCCACTCAAATTCATGTGTTGAACTCCTAATAGCTCAGAATGTGATTATATTTGGAAAAAGGGCCTTTAAAGAGGTGATTAAATTAAAATGAGATTATTAGGGTGGGCCCTAATCGAGTATGACAAGTGTCCTTATAAGAGGAGGAGGAAATTTGGACACAATTACAGAGAGAAGACTATTTACAGACACATGGAGAAGACAGCCATCTACAAGCTAAGGAGAGAGGCCTCAACAGAAACCAGCCCTGCTGACACCTTGATCTTGGACTTCTAGCCTCCTGAGTTGTGAGAAAATAAATTTCTGTGTTTAAGCCCCCAGTCTGTGTGTCTTTGTTACAGCAGCCCTAGCAAACGAATACAGCAAGCATCAATATCAAGAGTCGAGAATCCCTCCCATCATGAATTACTATTATTAACAGCTAACATTTGTGTGTTTTTTCAAAATCTGTATGAATTTTTAAAATAAAGTTATCTATTTATGGCTGTATTGGGTCTTTGTTGCTGTGTGCGGATTTTCTCTAGTTGTGGAGAGCGGGGACTACTCTTTGTTGTGGTGCATGGGCTTCTCATTGCGGTGGCTTCTCTTGCTGCGGAGCATGGACTCTAGGCTCGCAGGCTTCAGTAGTTGCAGCGCACGGGCTTCAGTAGTTGCGGCATGCAGGCTCAGTAGTTGTGGCACGCAGGCTCAGTAGTTGTGGCGCACGGGCTTAGTTGCTCTGCAGCATGTGGGATCTTCCCGGACCGGGGCTCGAACCTGTGTTCCCTGCCTTGGCAGGCGGATTCTTAACCACTGCGCCACCAGGGAAGCCCTAACATTTGTATACTTTCTCATTTAATCTTCACCAAGCACCCTATAAAGTAGATTTTAATGCCCATTTTCTAAATTGGGAAAATGAGGAGTTAAATGCATTCACTGAAGTTACATAGCTAGGAAATGGAATGGCCAGAAGTGGTACCTAGACCCATCTAGATTGAGTCGTTTATATAATATGGTTATATTATCTTTCTGACACACCTGAGAGTTTGTTTTCTTATCTCCTCCCTAACCCCCATTACCTGTGGTCCTTCTCCATCTATTGAAATAGCAAAGATTGATTTTTAGATGCCCAGTGAGGCAGTGTGTTATTTGGAGAAAAGTACTAGACTCAGGGATAATAACAGTAACTCTCTTACAGGTAGTTGTGAGGATTAAATGAGAATAAATGTAAAGAACTGACAAATAGGATGCATTATGGCCAGGTCTGCTGCTAATACTATTAATAGTGATGGAGACCCCATTCTTGTGCAGGCACTGACTTTAACTTGATGGGTGATCCTGGGAAATGCACTTGAATTCTGTGGGCCCCAGAATCAACTGTTTGCTGAAGTTTTTGTTTTGTTTTGTTTTTTGGCCATGCCGCATGGTTTGCGGGATCTTAGTTTCCTGACCAGGGATTGAACCCACGCCCTTGGTAGTAAAAGTGCGGAGTCCTACCACTGGACCTCCAGGGAATTCCCATGTTTGCTGAAGCTTTGAGCCTAAGGCCTGTCTTCCCTTGGTTTGAAGGGAGAGAAGCATGCTATAAAAAGATGTATTCAAGAATAGTAGGGGCTTCCCTGGTGGTGCAGTGGAATCCACCTGCCAATGCAGGGGACACAGGTTTGAGCCCTGGTCTGGGAAGATCCCACATGCCGCGGAGCAACTAAGCCCGTGTGCCACAACCACTGAGTCTGTGCTCTAGAGCCCACGAGCCACAACTACTGAAGCCCACGTGCCACAGCTACTGAAGCCTGAGCACCTAGAGCCCACGCTCCGCAACAAGAGAAGCCACAGCAATGAGAAGCCCGCACACTGCGATGAAGAGTAGCCCCTGCTCGCCACAACTAAAGAAAGCCTGTACCCAGCAACGAAGACCCAATGCAGCCAAAAATAAATAGATTAGTTAAAAAAAATAATAATGGGACCAAAGACACTTTCTCCTTGATGTAAAAAGAAGAAAAGCTTAAAAGGGAATACCTAAACTCACTAGGTGATTCAGCATTGCTTAAAGCTGTGTTAAGGATACATGCAAAGGTCCCTCAAAACTCTGTTAGTTGGAACCATCAGCATGTTGATGCAGAACTTGAATTAACTTATTAGGAATTTAGGTTTTCTCATTTGAAAGATGAAAATTGACTTCACAGAGTCATCTTGAATATCAAATAAGATAAAACCACAAAACCACAAATTTGTAAACCCCAGAACTTTATACGGACTCATAACACATGAGGAAATGGAGGCTCAGAGGTGAGATGGCTTGCCCAACATCATAAAGCTAGTGAGTGGAATTAGAATTAGAACTCGGGGTGGTCATATTCTAAAGTCAGGTTCTTCAACACAGCATCCATCAAGAACTAGTAGAGTGTTTCCTAAGTGCCCAACATTCTTCTAAATACTAGGGATGCATCAGGGAACAGAATGTGTATCTTCAAGTACCTTTAAGTTCTTATAGGATACTGCCTCCTGTCCAAAATCACCTTTCCACAGCTATCTACCAAACTAATCAATAATGCATGGATTGTAACAGCAAAAGTCCAGACAACCTAAATGTCCATCAATGACAGATTAACTTTGTGTAATGATAAAATCTATACGAGAACACTATGCAGCCATAAAAAGCTATAAAAGATAAGGAAGTCCCTATGTATTGACATGGAAAGATCTCTAAGACATATTGTTAAGTAAAAAAAAAAAAGATATGGGGACTTCACTGGTGGTCCAGCAGTTAAGGCTCTGTGTTCCCAATGCAGGGTGCCTGGGTTTGATCCCTGGTCAAGGAACTAGATCCCACATGTCACAACGAAGATCTCTAATGCGGCAACGAAGATCTCCAACACGGCAAGGAAGATCCCGTGTGCTGCAACTAAAGACCCAGTGCAGCTTAATTAATTAATTTTAAAAAAAGATATGGAGCAATGTAGTCTATGCTAACATTTGTATTTTAAAATAAGTACTTCTGGAAGGTGACCCAAAATACTGGGTTTATGGGTGGAGAAGCTAGTAGCTAAGCAACAGGAAAGAGACTTTTTACTGTGTACCCTTCTGAATTTTGACCCATGTGAATGCATTAGCTATTCAAACACTGATAAAAAATAAAAATTAACTGTCACTTTTCCCATTCTTAAAACAGCCCTCTTCCTAAGGGAAGGTCTTCAGCTAGCAGAGGGGCTGGCCAGATAAGCCTGTCAGGTTTTTCACTTAATGAGTGCCTCTCAATGAACTCTCCAATCCTCTCCCACCAAGTTACCCAGCAGGGGGCTAATGCCTTAATCCCCCAAACTCTAAAAGCTGCCAGAAACCCAGAAACCCAGTCTTCCTGCTGTCTACAAAATCTGCCCACCAGGAATGTATGGTACACCTCACTACCCTGTTTGCTGGCACATTTCCATTGTTTTATGGGTCCAAACATTTGTAGCACAGTATCTGGGCTGTCCATCTATTCTTAGAGGGGACAGTGCCAACAATCAAGGAGAAGTCAGTGGTCAGGTACTTCAATTGTACGTGCCTCCCAAGCAGGCTGTACATTCCAGTTGCCCCATCAGCCCTCAGCCACGTTCAGCTGGATGCAGAATACAACCAAAGGGCATGAGTCAGGCAGGCAGGAACAAGCTTCAAAGACCCACTCTGCCCGAGACACCCAGCTAAGTGTTTTCTTATCCAAGTCCTCAAAAATAACCCACAAGGTAGATACTACTCCCCTATTCTGACAACTCAGGAAACAAGAGACTGCCCTGGGGTTGAAGTTCCTCAGGAAGCAGCTTCAGAGAGGAGAGCAAAGTACATGAAGCCCCACAACTCGGAAGCAGCAGGACCAGATTTCAAATCCTAAAGGCAGAGGCAGATGAGTGATGAAGAATACGGAATTTGGAGTCCAAAAGACTTGGGTTCACATCCATGTCGTGTGAATGTACAGAAGCTGTTTTCTCATCTGGAAAATGGGAATAATACCTACCTCGTAAGATTATTGGGAGGAATAAGTGGGATAATGTTCACACAGCACCGAGCACTGTGTCTGGCCCAGAGTAAGCCCTCAATAAGAGGGACCTTTAGCCTACTCACAATTAACCAGGGCTTCTGACTCCAAGTCCATGCCTCTCTCTACACCATAGAGAAACCATCTCTCAGAGTGGGCATGGGGTTAGTTACAGCCATGTGCTTTACCTAGAGGCTGAAGCACGGAAGGGAAAAGGGGATACACAGGACCAAAGAGCATAACGGGGAGCTGGCTCAGTCTGCATTTGGAGAGGACTGTTTCGTAGGGGCTGCTCCATGGTTTATTGGGAGAGGCAGAGGATGGAGACCTCACAGCCAATCTGACCTGCCCAGGGAAACTCGCTGAGGCACCTGTAGAAACATGAGCAGTTTTCTTTGTAAGCTGTGAGTCACACAGAGGCTGGTAAACGGTAAGCCCTGGGGCAGATCATTACAACTTCCTCCCAGATGCTTCTTGGCACTACTGGCTTGTATCACTGGTTTCAAAATGAAGTTGATCTGAAACCAGGTCTCATCATTACGCACCCCCCTTCTACCCTACCTTCTCACAGCTAGCGAAGGAAGCTGATTCCCGTTCCTGACTGCAGCCTAGCTCCACAAGGCCACAAATCTTGGCCAAGTCATGGAGGCATGAATGGGCTCGTGTCAAACTCTTTCTGGGACAAGTTGGTGAGCACTGACGAGCACACGGGGCAATAGTTCAGATCTTAAGGCTGAAAGACAGAGACGTAAACATAGCTCTTACTTCCACACCCACCTAGGACCTTAAAGTCATTTGACAGCTTTGTTTTTTTGGGTTTTTTTTTTTTTTTTTTTTTTTTGCGGTACGCGGGCCTCTCACTGTTGTGGCCTCTCCCATTGCGGAGCACAGGCTCCGGACGCACAGGCTCAGCGGCCATGGCCCACGGGCCCAGCCGCTCCACGGCATGTGGGATCTTCCTGGACCGGGGCACGAACCCATGTCCCCTGCATTGGCAGGTGGACTCTCAACCACTGCGCCACCAGGGAAGCCCGATTTGACAGCTTTAAACTCAGTTTCTTCCACAGAGATTCTGAACCATAAAGTCGATGAACCTGATGAAGATGTAGGTATCTGTACCACTATAAAGTGATAGGTTTCAGCACTGACTCTGAACATACAATTCGTACTATACTGTTGGGGAAGGGAGTTAGTAACCTGAGACAGCTTTTAGAGATTTTTTTTTTTTTAATCAGAGCTCTGTGTATCTGCACTAGATAGAAACATCCAAGGGAACCAGGAGTCCCTGGCCTGTGCTCAGAGCTCCTCTCTAAAGACCGTCCTGCCAAGCCTGGCCTCAGATCCTGAGCTGGCGCCACTATAAAACTTGGGCAGGAAGGGTTGAGTCCCTGGAGTACTAGAGCTGTTGAAAGAAGAAAGCTTTTTAAATAGACTTTTAAGAATTAATGGATATTAGGCTGGGAACTCATCCCAGGCCTGCTTTTAGGTTGGAGTTGCCTAGACACTTCCAAACTCTCAAGGAAACACCCATGAAGGTCAGAAGCTTGTCTTCTCAGCCATGACATACAGGTGCTATGTAGTCCCAATGTCCAACCTTACTGGATGTTCTGGCAAAATAAAACCACCCATCTCTCAGGGGTAAATGTCCTTCAGGTGATCAACACTTGATCACTTGATCACTTGACAGTTTTCCTATTGATCTCTGGGCATTTTAATGAGAAGGGAAGAGTAATATCAGTTTGAAAGTGTTGTGGCCAAAGGCATCTTGTTGGGGAATGAGGGAGACACTGTCAAAGGTGTTTCCATTCTAGCTTGGTCTAGAGACACACCTAGCTTATAAAGTAAACAAACTTGTCCTTGTAGCTATCACTACCTTCTGTTAAGGGACTGGGATAAGAAGGTGCAAGGGGAAAGTATGTGGCATTGCCTTGAAAGAAGATTCTGGCATTTTCCTGCGTAAAACTACCCATAGAAAAAAGTACACTTACTAAGAAATACAAATTAAAAGGACAAATGTTGTGAAATACTTAGGGAGTGGATGCTGCTATATATTGTTAGGGGGTGGGGGAAACGTAAATTGACACAAACTTTTGAGCAATTAAGCCTTAAACAAGTCCTTCCACCCAAGAATTGTGCCAGGAAGTCATCCAAGATGTGACAAAACCATACCCGCATGGATGTTCATGACTGTTGCTTAGTGTTTAAAAACAAAGTCTCAACAACTTAACTTTCAACAGAATACTTAATTACGTGTGCTACAGTCACTCAAATGTCTCATCTACAGCCTTAAATATTATTAAAAAGTATCAAGGAAAAACAGCGCTCTGCTCAGGGGAAAAAGGTCACAAAACAGCCATTTATTTATTTATTTATTTATATCAGAGTAAAATTGCTTTACAATGTTGTGTTAGTTTCTGCTGTACAATGAAGTGAATCGGCTATATGTATACCTATATCCCCTCCCTCTTGGACCTCCCTCCCCATCCTTCCCCCCATTTAGGTCATCACAGAGCACCGAGCTGAGCTCCCTGTGCTATACAGCAGGTTCCCACTAGCTATCTATTTTACACATGGTAGTGTACTTACGTCAAACCTAATCTCCCACTTTGTCCCACCCTCCCCTTCCCCCCGTGTCCACACGTCCATTCTCTACGTCTATGTCTCTATTCCTGCCCTACAAATAGGTTCATCTGTACCATTTTTCTAGATTCCACATATATGCGTTACTATACAATATTTACAAAGCAGCCACTTACAGTTTATAGCCTGAGTCTGACAATCATAAAATATTAATATCTTTATACTCGTTAAAAAAAGGGGTGGTGGTGGAGCTGTGGCACCAGGAAGGCAGACTAGCTCTCTCCAGAACCAATGACTTTCCAGGCCAAAGAAGCCCAAGGGGGACTTCCCTGGTGGCACAGTGGTTAAGAATCCGCCTGCCAGTGCAGGGGACATAGGTTTGATCCCTGATCTGGGAAGATCCCACATGCCGCAGAGCAACTAAGCCCGTGCGCCACAACTACTGAGCCTGAGCTCTAGAGCCCGCATGCCACAACTACTGAGCCCATGAGCCATAACTACTGAAGCCCGCGCGCCTAGAGCCCGTGCTCCGCAACAAGAGAAGCCACCGCAATGAGAAGCCCGCACACCACATGAAGAGTAGGCCCTACTTGCTGCAACTAGGGAAAGCCTGTGCGCAGCAACGAAGACTCAACACAGCCATAAATAAATAAATAAATAAATAAGTTTATTAAAAAAAAAAAAAAGAAGTCCAAGATTATGGAGGGTGAGCAGAATCTGATCTGAGGAGACTAATGGGCAGAGGCTGCAAGGCATGCGGGTGGGCGGAGCGGGGACATGGAGAGCCTGCGAGGCATGCTAGGACCCCAAGGGGCTATCCCGTGGCATGCCGGGAGATAAAGCACCCCGTGTCCTGCCACAGCCGTTTGTCGCCCTCAGAGGAGCCAGACTGATTCCCTAAAGCAGAAAGCAGTGCAAGTGGACCTGCCTCCCTGGGTGTTCGTGATGATCCGTCACCACAAGATCACTCCCTTGGGGGATGCTAAGAAGTCAAGCACAGGGCTGGAGCTGAAGCGCTTGGTGAAAGGCATTCTTAAGTGGCCACTGGCGCAAGGAGCAGCTTTACACAGATGACAGCTCCTGGACAAGAGCATGACCCTGGGAGAGTGTGGCTACGCCTGGCAGACACCTCCATCTATACACCATTCACCCTGGACCTGGATCTTCCTGCAGATGGTGCCGATGGGGCATTTGAGGCCCTCAGCCTGTAGCCCTTCTCTGATCCACTGAAGTAGAATATGAAGCTGGATTGTTAGGAAAGCCAGGCAGGGGGGCGAGCTGTGGGGCAATGAAGCAGTGGGACTCGGGCCCTCTCCTTCAGATCAGATATCTTCAAGGAAGACCTGATTAGGGAAATGGACCCGGAAGATCTACTAAGAATGTTCATTTGAAATGACTAAGGTCCTTTATGGGTGGTGGGCCTCCATTCTGCTTATCTTCCAGTTTTTCCATAGTAAACATGTATTTGATTTGCAATCAGAATGAGATGTTGTGATTTTTCCCCCCTCTGACTAGTATATGGCAACCCCATGTTGTTAAGGAGAAAGCAATTCTTTCTAGGGGAGTTTTGCCTCTCTGCAGAAAGCTCTTTGGAAAGATCTACACTACTCAGGTTCTTCCTCACGCTTGGGAGCTGGGTCCTCCCTTATAATCCCCAGAGAGAAACCCAAGCTGAGCTATACTTGACAGCACTCTGGGAGTTCCAAACATGGCTGACTCAAAGCTCAGTGTTAGGCGTGCTGTCAATGATTCCCACCCTCAAGAATGAGAGCAGAGATCCCAGCGATCAACCTGGGACCCCTGGGATACCAATTAAGGGTCTGGTGGGTAAAAGTGCTGCACATTGGTCCTGCAGCTTTGGGCAAGTCACTTCGTATTTAAGCTGTTAACAGTAAGCACTCAACAAATATAAGCCTTTGGTAATTTCCAGTATCTAAAATGGGAACACATACACATACACACACACCTAGGCTCTTGTTAGGGCCAAATAAGACATATCGTGCTTTTTAAAGCACAATTAAGTATTCAAAACCAGGGACGGTAATTTAAAAAGCAAAACAAAAGAAGAAGGTAAAGGTCCTTCAGAATCCTGAGATAAGCAGAAAATGAAGAAAAAAAAAAAAAACGATCAACTTCCATTGAGACAAGCATTGGAAGTTAAATTCAAAATGCCATGCTTTCAGGAATTCCCTGGCAGTCCAGTGGTTAGGACTTGGCACTTTCACTGCCAAGGCCCAGGTTCAATCGCTGGTCAGGGAACTAAGATCCCTGCAACTTGTGGGGGCAAAGGCAGGCTGGAATGCCATGCTTTCATTCACATTTCACTAGTTTGTTTCTTCTTTTAGATCCTCTCTAAAAGAGATATATTCACCTCTTCATAGTGACCTTCACGATATCACAGAGCAACAGTTCCCAAATACAACTGATAAAATCACCTGGAGAACTTTAAAAAAAACTCAGATTCCCTGCTTCCAGCCCACCCATCACTTCTACTGAGTCCATTTCTGAAGGTGTATTTAGGGAAGACAGCTTATTGGTTTTTTGTGGTATTTTAAAAAATAAATTTATTTATTTGTTTTATGCCGCGTTGGGTCTTTGTTGTTGCGTGCGGGTTTTCTCTAGTTGCGGTGAGTGGGGGCTACTCTTCATTGCGGTGTGCGGGCTTCTCATTGCAGTGGCTTCTCTTGTTGCAGACCATGGGCTCTAGGCACATGGGCTCAGTAGTTGTGGCTCGTGGGCTCTAGAGTGCAGGTTCAGTAGTTGTGGCGCGCAGGCTTAGTTGCTCTGCGGCATGTGGGATCTTCCCGGACCAGGGCTCGAAACTGTGTCCCCTGCACTGGCAGGCGGATTCTTAACCACTGCGCCACCAGGGAAGCCCAGTTTATTGGTTTTTTAAAGTTCCTGATTCTCACCTTTATTTCTCGTAAGCAGGTAAATTGGTATGGATTTTTGAGGGCACTTCAGAATATGTATTAAAATTTCAAATGTCCAGATTCTTCCTCTGACCAACATATATATCTGTCTTTTCAATATCTCCCCCTGGATGCTTTAAAGGCATAATCCATAATCTTAAAATCATGTCAAAAAGCAAATTCATGTTCTTCTTTACTCTTGCCCTAAATATGGTCATTTTCCAGTGTCTCTCCCAGGGAAGAGTACATCAATGCACTCAGCTACACAGATCCAAAATCTGGGCCTCAGAAGCAGCCCAAAGTCTGTGTCTAGAGTACTTGGACTCAAATTTTGGTTCCAGTGACAGACTTTGGGCAAGTATGTTTCCATACCTAGAAGGTGGGAATGACGCTAGTAATACCTACCTCAGTTAAATGAGCTAATATTTAGCACAGTGCCTAGTGTACTGTCATCTAGCATCTTCTTCCTTGACCATTTCTCCCTCAGACTCCCTTTCGCAGTCAATCACCAAGACTCATGCCTCTCCATCTCTACCTCCCCAACCTTAGTACTTACTATATCATTTTTAGCCTAAATGAGTACAAAATCCTCCATTTAAAAAAAAAGGATCTTTTAACAACGAAACAGATGATACATTTGAGGAAATAAGATCACTTCCTTGTTTGAAACTCATCAGTGAGGTGCCATTGTTCTCAGGATAAAACCCAAAATCTATAATGTGCCCAATCCCTGTCTCCATTGTCTAGCCACAATGGTCCTCTTCTTAAGTGCATCATAACCCCTTACCACGGGGCCTTTGCACATGCTGCTCCTTCTGTCTAGAACAATGTCTCCCTACATTCCCATTCCAATTCTACCCAGTTAACTCCCAACATCTTTCAGATCCTAATTCGAAAGTTACTTTCTCAGGGAAACTTTCCCTCAACCCTCCCAAAGTAGATCAGTTTCCCCTGTTAAAAACTCTCCTAGCTCTATGTGACTCTCTTCCATAGAATTCATTACAACTTGTAATGATATGTTTACTTGCTATTATCTAATTGCCTATCTCCCTTACTAGTCTCTGTAATGCCCAAAGGCAAAGACTGTGTTAGAATCTGCTTATCACTATACCCCAACACCTAGCACGGTGCCTGATACAAAGTAGGCATTCAATAATTGTTGAATGAACTATGAAAGTCCTTTGACCCAGCCATTTTTCTTCTAGGAATGCAGTCTAAAGATGTAAGTGTACAAACGAGTCTAGCTGTAACAACACTGCTATTATCACTACCACTAACACCTGACAGTTATTTATTTACTACATGCTTTTTCATACCCTAACTCATTTAATCCTCACTACAGCCTATGAGGTCCCCGTTATTACCCCTAGTTTACAGATGAGGAAACTGAAGCATAGAGGTTAAGCAAATTTACCCAACCCTTACAGCTAGTAAGTAGACAAACAGATTTAACTCAGGCACAGCGGCTCTGGAACTCCAGCTCAGACACTCTATACATTATAATACAGTTATATTTTATGCAAACTTCAGTTGTCAAAATTTGAAATGGTGCTGTAAATATTAAAGTCTCACTTTGTATGCAAAGTTTGAAGAAATGCAAATCTCCCAAATTAAGAAAAAGTGTAAAAAGTCACATAATTTCAATACAAGAGAGACTAGGGCTTCTCTGGTGGTGCAGTGGTTAAGAATCCACCTGCCAATGCAGAGGACATGGGTTCGAGTCCTGGTCCAGGAAGATCCTACATGCCACGGAGCACCTAAGCCTGTATACCACAACTACTGAAGCCCAAGTACCTAGAGCCCGTGCTTCACAACAAGAAGCCATGGCAATGAGAGGCCCACACACCACAACGAAGAGTAGCCCCTGTTCACCACAACTAGAGATAGCCTGCATGCAGCAACAAAGACCCAACGCAGCCAAAAATAAATAATAATAAATAAAATAAATATTTAAAAAATCTTAAAAAATATACAAGGGAGACCAGTGAATTGTAAGCATCCGTCTAATTCCCTTATTCCACACACATACACTTCACATATGTTCATAAGAGGACATAAGTCTTGAATCATAGAGTTATGAATTATTTGAGGTTTTCAAGGATAAATCTTTTACATCAGTGCAACCACCCTGTGCAAGACTGTTTATTGCAGCAATATTTGGGTTTAAGAAAAAACCCATAAGCCCCTCTTGGAAAATAAGATCAGAAATGAGTATTCTCTTTAAGAATGGAAATCAACTTTTCATCAAAATGCTTGCTAACTAGATTTTGAAAACTAAAGAGAAGCTTGAGAAAAAATGCATTTTCGCTTTGACTGAATGGCACACTCTCAAGCTTTCAACACCCAAGGAAAATAATGCAAGCGCTAATACACTTGATAGTTCACTTCTGAGTTATGCAATTTAAATTTAAAAAATTTTTGATTTCAAATACTTTTGAAACATTCAGATAACTAAACCTTAAAACAATGGTTAGTGTGAAAACTAATGATTTTTAAATGGTATAGTAACCTTATTAAGCTTACCTCAAAGCCTGTCTTGAAGGTATCGTTCAAACATAAAAATTTAATTTAATTGAATGGGGTTAGGAGGAACAATTCATTCAATCATCTTTCTACAGCAGTCTTTCCTAATAAGGTGATTTCTGACAGATTTCTAAAAATTCAAACACTTCACAGTTTTTATGTCAACTCCTCCCCACTTCCACATATGTAAAAGATAAAAATAGGGGGTTAGCTAATAAATCATGGTATATCTACCATGTAGAAGACTATGGAGCTGTTAAAAGCAAGATAGATGTGTACTTACCAGTCTGGAAAGATGCCTGTGATTCAGTAAGTTAAAAAAAGGAAGTTGTAGGATAACATTTGTTAAGTATGACATAGTCCAATCCTTGTTTTAATAATTCCTGTGTGCATACATAAGTTCTTTGTCAAGAAAAAGGTCTACAACAGTTGTAGAGAACACAGATATGGACACCAAGAGGGGAAAGTGGTGGTGGGGTGGTGGTGGTGGTGGTGGTGGGATGAATTGGGAGACTGGGATTGACATGTATACACTGATGTGGATAAAATAGATAACTAATAAGAACCTGCTGTATAAAAAAATAAATAACATTAAATTCAAAAATTAAAAAAAAAAAAAAGAAAAAGGTCTACAAGAATTCACATTAAACTATTAACTGTGCTTACCCTACCGGAGCAGAACTGAGGAAGAGAGAACTTTCACGTGTTTATTTCTGATTTGCTTCTGTTGAGACGCAATGGAGTTCAATAGTTGAAGCTCAGGCAGCTTAGATTTGAATCCAAGCTCTGCTATTTACTACTTACATGATCTTGGGCAAGTTACTTAACCTCTCTGGCCTCAGATTCCTCATCCATAAAATGGGGATAGTAATAGTACCTACTTCAAGGGATGTTATGGTGATTAAACAAGGTAATACACGTAAAATGCTAAGAGCTGTACCTGTCACATAGTACATGCTATTATTTTATTGAAAAACATTGTTTTTACAGTGGATATTCACGTATTAATGTGAAATCCCAACCAACGAGCCCAACTCTACACAAACTATATAGAATAGTATATACGAAAGAGGGTGTGATAGAAATAAAAAGCTCCCTAGGCAATCCTGATAGTCAGCCAAGCTTGCAAACTGCTGACTCAAAGGCAGGGGTAAACCAGTTGGAGTGTGGCTGAGTTCCAGTTGGGGAACACAGGAGAATTCTGGAAGCAGTAAAAGACCACAAAAGACAAGAAAATGGCAGGTCTTGAAGCCCTGGTGGGAAGCCCTGGCTGAAGCTGACTCCACAAGGAGAGGGAAGGGTGTGGGCCTGGCATCTTGTTCTGGCTTGTGTGCGGGGAGCCCTCAAGTACCTGTTTTTTCTCTCTGCCTGAAGCTACAAGATGGGGCTCGTTGTGAGAAGGCAGGCAGCCTTAAGCAAGACACCCAGGTTAGTAGCTGAGCCCTCCAGCCCTGCTCTCTGTCTGACCAACCAGCAGTCTACCTCCTCACGTCCAGGGCCACGGAGGCACTTCCCACACAGAGGAGTTACAACATCAAGGCCAAGGAGCTGGGACCAGAGTAACTTGCCTCAGGCCTAGAACCCCAATTTCCCTTGCCTGTGCCCAGATGTGCACCATCAGGCCTGTCCTCACTGCTGGCTTTGACAAGAATCTGAAGAACTTCCGAGTGGACCTGGACTTGGGGGTGGGAGAGAGTGGGGCTGCCAATTTGGGGGGAGGAATCTTCTTAGAAAAGCACACATGCACACAATTAATTCCCAGGGAGCAAAGACTTCTTAAAGTTAATGTGAGGCCCTGAAGTCGGACCCCCCCTGGGCAAGATCAACCTCCTTTTAGTCTCCAACACAGGTTTGAGGCTTGGTAAGAGAGATGTAATTTCAAACTAATCTTATGTGCTCTTGAACAAGCAAAAGTGGGGTAACAGATTGAGGAGGCAGAGGAAAGCCTGGGGTCGTGCCTCCCCAGCCGCATCTCGCCCCTGAGATACCTCAGAGTCCTGAGGGAGAACAGCTCTCCCCTCCGTCTTGGGTTCTGTGTAGCCCAGAGAGGCTCTCGTGAGGGGGAAGCAGGCACCAGCCCTCCCGCCTCCTGGCGGTGCGGCCCTGGCTCCGAGCCCTCTCCTCAGATGTCAGCGACAGAGCCAGAGCTACGAGCTCAAAGGTGGGGTAAATGGAGGAAGGAAAGTGTTCATTCAGCATTCCTTCCCAGGATACGGCATTTTGGTTCGCTGAGCAAGCAGCAGGACCCCCGTACCCCTAAGTCCACTGGGACCGTGGCAGCTGCAGCCTGGAGGGGATTTTGTCACCTTGAGGAATTTGCAGGCTACTGATGCTCTAGGTAAGCCACAACCACGTGGGTGCCCAGATTTGGTTGGGTGAGGAGGAGGCGGCAAGCTCCTCCACTCAGAGCAGGGCTGGGGGAGGTCCTCAGTGCTGGGAGGAGGGGGTGGGGTGAGGAGAGGAAGAAGATGAACAGCCAGAAGCAGATTCTCTGCTGAGAGCTGACAGTGAGAGCACTGTCAGCTATTGGGCCTGGGATCTGAACCCTCCCTGTTCCCCTACATGCTAAAAGGGAGGCTGGGGTCCTGGAAAGATGTGTCCTCTCCTCATCCCCTCCCCCATGACTCCAGATCTTGGTGATTAACAGAGGCCAGTGGAGCGAACAGCAATTCAAAAGGCTTGGGTCAGATGTTAACTATTTCCAATCTTCCTCAGCTTGGCTGAGGCCAGAGGACTCACAACTCTGACTCCCAAATGGTTAGTACCTCGCAAGTAGGAGTCCAACCTGGTTCAAGCCCTAACTCCACAATTTACTAGCTGGGTGACCTTGGATAAGTTACAAAGTTACAAGCCTACGTTTCCTATCCAGTGAAATGGGGCCAATTCCACTCCCCTCATGGGGCTTTTAGGAGGATTAAAGGGGCTTATTACATGAAGTACATAGTGCAGTTTCTGGAACTCAGTAAGCTCTCCAGTAAATGGTATTATTAAATGTGTTTGTTTGTTTCATTTTGTTTGAAAGCCCTTCCTTGCCACCCCTGCTGCCTGGTAATGCCAGGTAACTAAATGAAACCAGGGGGAATATTCAACTGCGGCTGACCACGTCATCCTTGGGTCTGGGAAAAGTCGGGAGTCGAGAAGGGGTGGTGGATGTGGGCCCAGGGTCCTGGATCCAGAGGAGACTTCAGAGACAGTGGCCTGCATGAGGGCACAACTGGAACGTCAGCCACATCTCCTGCCTTTCCCAAACACCACGCTGCCTCTGTTCTGGAGTGAGGGAAGTTCCAAGCTGGACCAGACCCTGCCTACTTCCCTTCTGTTGCTCCCTACCTTACACTCCATGGTCCAGCCAAACTAAACATATTTAAGTTCTTGGACCCCATATGCTGTTCCCTTGGCAGGAACACTCCCTGCCACCTCTCATGTCCCAACCCCTTCCCCAGCCTCTGGCTTGGATATCACCTCCGCCAGGTGCCCTCCACCTCCAAGAACATGTCAGCAGCCCTTCCTACGTGACTCTATATTTTTCCTCCCACTTGATTACATGCATATATTACTTATTTTGTCCATCTCCCTCCACTAGCAGGTGAATGGCCCACAAGCCTGGGTTTTGTGTATGTTTTGCTCACTAATGTATCCCCGGCACCTAGAACAGTACCTGACACTTGGTAGGTGCTCAATAGATATCTGCTGAGTGAAGGATTCACCAGTAAAATTGCCTGGTGACTGATTTGCTTCCTCCTGTGGTCAGGGAACTCACTGAGGTTGAGGAGCTGTGGGCCTTGCCTGCCTCTCAACTTCAAGCGCCCAGTAGGTACTCAGACGTTTGTTGGCTGAATGACCAGTCAGCTTGGCCTTGAGTCTCAGACACCTCACTGCCTCTATAATGACGGAGGAGCTGCATTCGACCACCTTGGCCATATGAGGAGGCTGCTGCCTAGCCACACACCAGCCAGGATAAAAAATCTCCACCCATGAAGAATTTCTCACCTTAGAAATTCAGGGCCCTTTCCAGATTCCCTTTCTACTTTGGGGAAAGTAACAAGCATTAGCTTAAGGACAAATAAAGGGAAGGACTTCTCCCCCCAAACAAAGGACGTGACCAAGTACCTAATAAAAAATTGCTGTCTCTTAGCACAGGGCCAGGTGGGAAGCAAGAAGCCAGAAGGGTCGGGTCTGGTAAGGAGACTGTTGGGAGAGGGAGATGTTAGAGTCCAGAAGAGACTCAGCTACTTCAAGACACAGAAAAACTGACTTCTCAGTACTCGGCCACAGTACTGAGATCCCCAGGTAATCCTCAGTTAACCCAGCAATTATGCTCCCAGGGATGTCCCTAACTGATCCGCCTATGCAGTTTCCCTGGCACAATGGTGTTCACGGCAGCACTAGCTGTAATAGCCAAAAAAATGGAAACTCCTCAAACGCCCACCAACAGCCGAAGTGTGGATGGTCACATGATGGAAACTACAGAAGAACGACAATCGACCACAACTACATCCAGAACCGTGCAAGAATCTCACAACGTGCACTGAAAGAAGCCAGATCCAAGAGGATGTTCTGTATGATTCTTTCACATAAAGTTCAAATATGGGCAAATCAATCCATGGTATTTGAAGTCCAGATAGTGGTTTTCTTGGGGGAGGGTAAAGATGGGGAGGGAAGTGGCATTTGAGGTGCTGATAATGCTGTTTCTTGATATGTGTGCTAGGTACATGGGTGTTTAAGTGTGTGATGTTCATCGAGCTGTATGTACACTTATCATCTGGACACTTTCTTCCACATGTTATTCTTCAATAACAGTGGTTCTTTGCATGGAGATCATTCAGCCTCAGGACCGAAGCCTCCACTGATGTGGGGAGACAGGCCCTCTGTCCCTCCTCCTCCTCCGTCATCCTCCAAATGCTTTGCAGAGCTATCACTTCCTAGAGACTCACTGCTCATGGTAAGCCATGCTTTCCTCACACAGAAGGGAGGTAAGGGCACCCTGCACGGGTAACCTAGGAACAGAGTGCCATGTGAGGAGATGAGAAGAGAGACTAGAGATTTGAGACCTGCTCCCCAGACACCAGCTAACAGTGATGTACGTCGGGCTTTGGCAACCAACCCTACTCGGCTGCTGAGCCAGGAAGGCAGCTGGGTGGGCTGGAAGCCCCAGTTCCTAAATATTCATTCCACAGAGGCAGATTATTGGGCACCATGGACTCCCCCTGGCCTTACTGCTGACTGCCCCAGTGACCTCACACCAAGTTTCTTACCCTCATTTTACAGTTGAGTGGGAGTTACCATCACCTGCGTGGCAAGGCTCTTATAAGCATAAAAAGTAACTAATATTAGACAGCTCCACCAGGGCAAGGTCTTAGTTTTGTTCATTGTTTTAGCCGCCATTCTAGAATAGTGCCTGATACATGCAGATGCTAAATATATGTTTACTGAAAAAATAAAATGTAGAAAGAGGGCATAGCTCGGAATGGGAGCTCCAAAACAAAGGGCAATTTTTACATGAGTTGAAATAAGCAAAACCATCTTGAAGTTAACTCCTGCTCAGTCAGATTTATTACTGAACTTTGAAGTTTTCTACCAAAGCTAATGAGGGTTAGCTTTAATCTTACCCAAATGCTGACTAAGGGTGAGCTGAACCTGCGGAGGGGGCCATAATGACGTACTGGATTTCTTTTACTGTAATTAAGCTGCTTCTCTCAACTGTTCTCCATGAAGGATGTACAGACCACTTTAGGTCACTCACTTTACTCACTGCACTAATACCACGAAAGCTCCTTCCTCCCACCTCTCCTTTGTCTTTGCTTCTAGACCACACTTGAAGGCAGACCCCAGACTGGGGAGTTGGGGTGGGGGGAACATCCCTACTCTACCTCCTTCCAGATTAACCTCTCACTCTTGGTCTAGGCAAGCCTGGCTTCATCTGACCCAAGCCCCCATCACTAGGACACTTAAGAGACTGTATTCAAGCTGGTTTCCTCTGCAGGAATGTTTCTGGAAAACCCTAGGATGAAAAGGAATAAATGACTAAGCGTTCTTGGGGTAGGGAGCTGCTACTGGTGGGATTTGGTGCTCCAACATTCCACTTCTTCATTTCATCCACCTCCTACTTTCCGGTGGTAAAAAAAATGCCAGGGAACTTGGGAGTCAGAAACTTCCATTCAAGTCACATCTGGTCACTGCAGAGATGACTTTGGGGAAGCCACAACCACTGAGGTTTCATCTGTAAAATGGGCAGAACTTCACAAGATGGTCATGATTCACACAAATACCTACTGGGACCTATTAAGCACCAGGTCCTGGGCATAATCCTAGAGGTAAAAGTCATGTCTGTGACCCTCAAGGAAGCTCACGAGTTTAGCCTAGGGAATTGAATCCATTAAGCTGTTCCTGTGTTTCTCCACCTCTAAAACCTGCAGCAGGGCTGGGCTATAGGGTTTCTGAAGTCCCAACTCTGGGATTAAGAGCTCAAGTTGTTTAAATGTACATCACCAGCTTCAAGAGAATGTCAGGAGGATAAAGCAAGCTCAGAGCTGTGCAAATGCTTTGAAGAGGAAAGTGCACATACAAACAAGGTATTAATTATATCAGATAATTTCTTTGAGCTCAACTTCATAGACACCTGTGAAATTCATAACCCAGGGGCGAACAACAAGGGCAACTGTTCCTTAGCTATAGGGAAACTGTTGTCTGCTTGGCCAAACTTGAGAGTTTGTATGTACCCTCAGGACAACCCTTTCAACATGGCTGGATCCAGGCTGGGGCTCCTGTGTATGGAGGATAGGGAGCTGGGGTGGAGGTAGAGACGAGGTCAGCTGCTGAGGACTAAGAGGAGAAATACCACTATTTTTTGCCAGGGAGTCCCAATTTATTGGGACAAATTGGGCCCAGAAACTTGCTTTTATTTAAAAAGAAGGCAGCATCCCATTTCACAGCAAGACTGCTCTAAGAACTCGGCACGTTGCAGGGAGCTGCACTCAAGGTTAACCAAGCACATTAACCCACATTTTGTTTTATAACCTAGGTGTGCTCCTGGCATGAACCCACCATTTTCACAACCATAAACCAGACATCCGAGAAAGCAGAATTTTCTCAAAAAGTTTAAAATGCCTGACGTCACCGAGAAGCACTTGCCAACCGGACCGTGAAATCGAAAACCTGATCACTACTTCCCCCCCAAGAACCTCAAGCTTAGTGAAGTGACAGTTAATCTGATATTTCTTGCTTCAGTAAGAAAGATAAGGCACAGACAACACTCAGAGCCACAGCCTGCTCTCCCAGACTGTAGTCGGAAAACTTGACAATGAGGGGGAGGGTGTACAGATTTGGCAGAAGTCTGGTTAGCAATAAAGCTTCCTCAGGGAGCCGGAATCGGATTTGGGGCCCTGCCCAAGTTAACATTTTTACAGGTTGGCTGAGTTGCAGTTTGTTAGCCAGTCAGTAATAAACTCATGTGCAAGAATTTAAAGTTTATGAGGCATGGCCTCTTAATGCTTCTCCTCAGCTCCCCTACAGCCAAGAGTTTAAGGAGCTTGGCCTAGCCTGGGTGTTAATTGTTTTGTCAATATGCAGAGTTGTGTGGGGGGAAAAGAAGAAATAAAGGCTTCTACAGAACTCAAGGCCCCCACTCCTCTTTTGGAGAAACAAAGGAGAGCCATTCTGTGCCCTAGGCAGCTCTCCCGCACATTCAAGCTGTGGGAATTTGTACCTGGGGTGAGGGGTATGCTGATGGGGGCATTAGAAAAATGCTAGGTGGCATAGGTTTTTTAATTGCTTTGAAATTTTTAAACTTTAGATCCCCTACCCATAAAAATGCATACAAGTTCTTAAACAATTTCACAGGTTAAGGATCCTCTGGAAGCCCACCCAAGGATCCTGGGACACACCTCTGTTTAAGAACTTGGGTTTGATCCGGTGGAGGAACCCACACTGCCCTGGATGGAAGGAAAGAGGCCCCCATCAGCCGTCAGCTGCCTGGATCTCATAACACACTGGCTCTGAGCACCAAAGTAAATCCCACCCCCTCAAGTTTTTAAACCGTAGAAGAAACTGTGAGATCAAAAATGTGCTTTGATCCCCCACCCACTGCCCCTACAACTCAAGACCTTCTTGCTCCTGGACCCCCACTCCTTCAAGGGCCCTAACATTTCAGTCCCAATACACTGGGGGTCGGGGGGTGTCCCCAGTGAGTGATGGCCCCAGTCCAGGTGTGCCAGGCCCAGTTTTCAGGCAGGCTGCAGGGGCGCGGGCCCTCCGGGAAGGGCAGGGTTAAGAGTGCATTCCAGCTGCCGGGCAAGAAGGGGGGCGGGGGAAGGGAGCGCGAAGAAGAGAAACAGACCTGGTCTGTCAGTCGGAGACACAAAGCACGGTACACAAAGGGGGCCCGAGAGGGGCGAAGGGGGCTGCCCGGGGCACGGCTCATCCCCACACCTGCGCGGGGGTTGCGGGAGGAATGTGGAAGGCGCATTCCTCCGCTGGGGCCAGCAGGGGAGAGCTTCCCACGTCCGGGCTGGGTGAGCGGCTCAGCCGCCCCGCACCCCGAAGAAGGGGGTCCAGGTCCGCCGCCGCAGAGGGGCAAGGAGGGGCTGGACGTCAGAGGGCTCTACGCTCTCCGGCCTTTCTCTCCATACGCCCACCCCCATTCCAGCCCCGAAGATGCTTTCTGCGCCTCCCCCGCACCTGAGGAGGCGCCAGGAGCCCCCCGCCGCAGCCCGGACACCCCCAGCGCAGCCCCCGCCTCGAAGTTCCGCCAGGCGGGCCCCCGTGCGGAGGGGTCTTACCATTCCCCCGCGCCCGGCCCCGCTCCAGCTCCGCGCCTCGCGCCTCCAAGGTCACTTCAGCTTCCCCGAAGCTTGCCCGGCACGGCTCGGAGGCCGCGCGCGGCAGCCAGTAAACCTGCGCCTAAGGGAAGAGGGGGAAAGAGGGAGGCTGGGTCACAGGCGTGCCCGGCCCTGCATACCCATCCCGGGGAGTCCTCACAGGCTTTCCCGGACAACCTTGGCCCCAGGCAGCCCAGTCCGGCTCTCTCCCCGACGCCACCGCCGCGTGCGGACCCCGCCCGCCCTCTGAGGAACGTCCCGGCAGGGGTCAGGGCAAGGCAATGGAGTACCTGGAGTAGGAGGAAGAAGCGGAGGAGGAGGGACGCGAGAGGCCCACTAGGGAGCCCCATGGCTGGAGAGAGAGGGGTGAAAAGCTGCCGCGACAGCGGGCTAGTGCTCCGCTAAGCTCAGCGCGTCCCTTTGAGAACCGCGGCTCGCGGGAGCCAGCGGGGTGGGGGGGGCGCCAGGTGAGCGCAGGTAGGTGCTGATTGGTCCAGCGCCGCAAGGTCCCGCCTCCTCGCAGGTGGGGCCGGGGCTGGCTCTGTGGAGGCACCCCGAAGCCCCCACACCTCACTGTCCTCTCCCGCGCCCCTCCTGCGTTCTCTCGGGTTTTCTGGAGTTGCTCCCGGCAGAGACCCAGGCCCTGTCTCGCAGATTCTGGGTTCGAGTGGGGAAAAAAAAAAGGCAACCCACTCTCCGCCGCACACGAAGAAAATTGTTCTGTGCCTTGTGGAAAATAAAGTGGAGATGCATCTGAACCCGACTGGAAACAAAGGCGCCCCATTCATGCTCCCCCGAGGCTCTCTGTTATCCAAGGCTTTGATGGAGGCCGGGTGTGTCTGCCCCACACCCGGCTACAGCGGGGGGCGGGCGGGTACCTCCTGCCTCTTTCCCCACCTCCCACATCAGCCTGCCCCCAGGACTCCGAGTGTTTAAAACTGGCAGTGAGGTCCCGAGGGACGGTGTTACAGAATCTGCTACAACTTGCGGAAAACTCATTACTTCCCTGGCACAGCCGAACATAAGGAGGCTGGGAGAGAAGATCCCAGAGTTCGAAGCCGTGGTGACGCCAAAAGGTGCGAGGTAGAGGGGTGGTTATTAGCCCCATCACCTCCAGCAACCTTCCCACCCCCCACGTAGGATATAAATAATTAACAATGTCTCAAGTTTTGTAAAATGCAAATAAAGGCATTTTAAAAATCGCGACTGTTTTTATTGGTCTAAAAAACCTACTATAATCCAAGTAAAAACTGCTGGCTGCGAGAAGCAGCCTTCCAGTGGTCTCCCTACGAAGCAGCTCTTCTGTATCCTTACTGGGGGACATGCGACGGAGCTGGAATTCGTTCCTCTACTTCAGACCCAAAGTGCTTTACCCGTGGCGGCATGCAAGTGGGCCCCGGGCCCTGAAACGGTCCTGAAACTCAGTCGCTCCACACTGCACGCCCTCTCCCCACCGAGCTGAGTTTTCCCAGCCAGTCACAACCTCCTGTTCCCTGAGGCCTCCCCACCTTCCCTAGCTGTCTTGAGAATCTCAGGCTGACTCCTCAACACTTGCCTTCCTCCTACCCATCTCAGATTTAGGGGTTTGAGGAGGAGACTAGAGTCTCCAATTATAGAGTTTTTGGCTCTCAAGGGCTAGCCTGGAAGCCTGCCTGTCCTTCCCACCACCAGGCCTGCGGCTAAGAGGACAGTTTGCGTTGCGATCGTGGGAGTCCTCTCTCTAGCCGACCATGGGCTCTGGGGCCGCACCACCTGCGTTCAACCCGGATTCCATCACTTATTAGCGCTGTGACCTCAGGCTAGCAAAATAACGCCTCTGAGCCTCAGTTCCACACGCATCTAGTGGGGCTATTACGATATCTGCCCTCTATAAAGTACTAGGATTGAATGAATTGATACATATAGAAGAGGATTAAATTAGCACGTTTAAAACGCTAAACTCAGCACTTGGCACAGAGCAAGTGCCCAAATGTTGCCTGGTATTGCTTTAGGATCCAGCTCCTTTGTCCTCGGCCTCACGAGCCGTTTCTTTCCTCTATAGCACCCTCACGTTCCCCAAACTAAGAGAATGAGAAACGCTGTAATCCTTCAATTTCACGGCTGATGGTAAAGCAAGCAATTGGCATCTGTTATCAGGGGAGCGCTCCGTTATCCCGCCTGTGGTCCCGGCAGCTGGGGGTTGGGGATGCACGACGCGCAGGAGAAGTCCGAGGCTGCTGGCTGAGCTCCAACTCCCCCGCCTCGCTCTCCCGCAGGGGGCGCTTTCCGTGCCCGAGGGGAGGTTAGATACCCGCGCAGAGGCTTTTCGAGGCTGCGCAGGCCCCAGGCAGTACCTGGTGGCCCCGCCTATCCTCGCCCCGCAGGTTCCTTTGCGCCCGCCGGGAACCAGATGCAGCCATTAGGTGGACAGTTAAACATCATCGTGCGTCGGGATACAGGTCCTAATTAAGTAAACACCTGGCTGGAGGGCAGTTTGCGCACGCTCATTTCCGCCTCCTTCCAGGGCACTCAGCATTCCGGGCGGGGGCGGGGAGGGGCGAGGAGAAATTGAGAGTCAGCTCTTCTGCCTGCACTTTGGACCACACTGCTGTCTTCTCTGCAGCTCCCTTAGTCGGTCGGCCGTTCATTCATCCATTTAAGAGATATTTGCTGATAGCCTGTTGTGTGCCAAGCACTGGAGATACAACAGTGAACGAAACAAAAACATCCCTGCATCCTTGGACCTTCCATCACAGAGTGTGAGGGTTCAAGGAAACTAAATAAGTAACTATATAGCATGTTAGATAATATGTACTATGCAGAAGAACAGAATGGGAAGTGCACGGAACAGAAGGCAGAGCCGGCTGGAAATTGTAAATAACATAATCTAGAAGGTGTTTAGGTCAGGGTCTAGTGGGAGACAGAATCCAGCTCGGATGGTTCTAGTCTTAGTGAAGGGACTAGAGGAATGGGCAGGGTTCAGGAACCAACAGGGGTGTAGAAGGTCCGGAGATCAGCAGCAAGCAGAAAAGCAGTTACAACTTGGAGGACTGGAGGGCAAAGGGAGGAAATGGTATCATTGGGAGTGGGGGATTGGAGGGGGGGGGGAGCTGGAGAGCTGAAGCAGAGGACCACCCTTCCCAAATGCAGCTGTGGTCCAGGAGGGACAGGCCACTGCCCAGAGCAGAGCAGGGAGGATGTGCGGGGGGGAATAACTCAACATCTCTCTCCGTTCACCCTTCATCTTCTGGCATTGCCTGCCATGGACCAAACCCACCCAGAAGCCTGAGGGCAAGAAAGCCCAGGTGGTGGTGTCTGTAGGGGTCATCTTCCCAGGCACAGGGCAGAGAAGAGAAAGGCAGAAAATGGAGGAAGGGCTGATGAGCAACGGGGAAAGCCCAGAGGCCTCCTTGAGAAATGAATAAAGCCTGAAGGAAGTGAGGGAGAAAATTACGTTAAGCATATCTGAAGAAAGAGTATTCCAAGCAGAGAAAATAAGGCAAAGGCCCTGAGACAGTAGATTACTTGGGACAGGAGAGAAAAAAAAAAAGGCAATGTGGCTGGAGCGGAGTGAGCAAGTAGGACATGAGTCAGATTTGGGAGGGTGAGAAACAAATCTTGTACAGCCTCATAGGCTACTGTAAAAACTTTGCCTTTTACCCTGAGCAGGAGGGGAGGAAGACACTGGAGGCTGTGAGTAGAGGAGTGGTGTTGAGAAGACTACAGGAGATGAGGGCAGAAACAGTGAGGCCAGTTGGGATTCCGAGGGCAGAAACAGTGAGGTCAGTTGGGATTCCACTGCAATAAGCCAGGCAAAAACGGAAATGGCTTGGTTCAGGGTGGTCATTGTGGAAGGGGTAAGAAATGATCAGATTAAAACAAACAAAATAAAAAGTGTTGGTGAGGATGTGCAGACATTGAAACACTTGTGCACTGTCAGTGGGAATGTCCACTGGTGCAGCCACTATGGAAAACAGTAAAACAGCTACTAAAAAAAATTAAAAATAGGATTGCCATATGACCCAGCAATTCCATTTCTAGGCATATACCCAAAAGAATTGAGTGTAGGGACTCGTAACAGATATTTGTATAATACATCTATGTTCATAGCAGCATTATTCACAACAGTCAAGAGGTGGAAGCAACCCAAGTGTCCACTGACAAATGAATGGATGAACAAAATGCTTAATAGGTACAGAGTTTCAGTTTTGCAAGATGGAAAGAGTTCTGGGGATGGGTGATGGTGATGGTTGCACAAAAATGTGAATGTACTTTATGCCACTGAACTGTATGTTATGTGGACTTTACCACAATTTTTTAAAGTTACTTTAAAAAAGTGATCAGACTCTGGGTGTATTTTGAAGGTATTGCCAACGAGATTGGCTAAAGGATTGGATGGGGGTGTGAGACAGAGCAGGTCAAGGATGACTCCAGGGTTTGGGGCCTGAGCAACCAGCAGGAGGGCAATACCATTTCCTGACATGGGTAACGCACATGTAGTGGACACTGTCAGGGCACTGCTCAGAACCCCTGGGATCTCTTTGTTGGTTTCTGAACTCCCCCTTGTTTGGCTTCTGTGTGCTGATTCTCCCAGCAGCCTGTACATGTGAAGGGCCAGAGGCTTGCCCTTCAGCTACTGGGGTCCCTTTGCCCTTGCAAGGAAGTGCCCAGGAGTTCACTTTCCCAGCCCTTAGCCAATGACCAAGTGGTGCTGGAATGTGGAAGCTGAGCGCCGGTCCGCCTCCCCCCAAACTCCCAGGGGTAACTTACATCCAGCATCCCCTGCTGGATCAGGCTGAAGCTACCCTCCAGGGACTTGGTCTGAAATCACACCCTTGCTTGGCTTCTTGCCCTCTTTATCTTGCTTCTCCACTCCCTCACCAGTTCCTCCTGGGAGCCCTTCCAAATGTAATAAGTCACTCAGGTACATGAATCCTTGTCTCAGGGTGAGCTTCTTGGAATCTCATTGCAGGTAGAGCAAGTTTGGGATTAGGGGAAGATCAGGACTTCAAGGTGGGGCATGTTCAGAGATGCCCAGTAGTGGCATGTTGAGGAGGCTGTGGTTGGAGACACGGGTCCAGGGGAGGCGTTCTGCCTGGGATATACCTTTGTCACAATGGAAAAGCATCTATTTGTGGAGAAAGACGTGCCCAGGGAGAACCCTGAGCCTCTGGGGGCCTTCCCATCTCCGCCAGAGCATGGCCTTTTTCAACACAGATGTTCATCCCGTCCCAGATGCCTTCCACCCAGACAGGGCTGGGACTCTTTCACTCATTTTGCTCTTTCAGAAAGAAGTGCACATTCCCTGTGCTTCTTGTCTACATTTCACATTTAAACACGTGCTACTTACTGTCTTGTGGGATCTCTGGCATTGTTACTTTCATCTGAGGGTCCTTCTGCCTCACTCTCCAGTACCTCTTTTCCCCTCCTTGAAAGCTCCTGGGGTCAGGGATCAGGATGAGCCGAGTATCACCTCTGCAGATTTCCCCACAGCACCCTGCCAGCCGAAGGCCTGTGGCATTTAAGTTAGGGTCGGCAGACCTATGTCTGAATCTTGCCTCTGAAAACGACTGCCTGGGTGATCTGGGGTGAGCTCTTTAATCTCTCAAAGTCCTCTGGAATGAGTAATTCCTATTTGGTGAGTGATGGTGAGAATTATCCCAAACTGAACTGACCTTCCTCTGCAATTCTGCTCCTCCCACAATCTTTCCATCTCAGCCTGAGGCAATTGCGTCCTTCCAGCGGCTCAGCCTGCGCCGTCTTTCACTCTCTGACTCATCTGCTACCACTTGTTCACTCTGCTTTTTCAGCGCTGGCCTCCCTGTGGTTCTCCGAACACACCAAGTGTGGGCCTTTGCACAGTGCTTCCCTCTGCCTGGATCGCCCTTGCCCAGATGTCCACCCGCCTTTCTCCCTCACTGCTTCAGGTCTCTGCTCAAATGTGGTCCCTCTGAGAGGCCTTCCCTGACCTCCCTACATAGAGAGCCCTCTCTCATCACCCTCTTTCCCCTGCTTTATTTTTTTTCATGGCACTCATAGCACTTAATAGCACTAATCTATTAGTACACATATATATTTTTTTTTCGGGGGGGGGGAAGGCAACATACAGTAATGATTAAGAGCAAGGACTCTGGAGTCACACTGTCTGGCTTTGAATCATTAATGCAGCTCTTCCAAGCTGTGAGACCTTGGCCAAGTGACTTTCAACTCCCTTGTGCCTCAGTATCCTCATCTGTAAAATGGGATAAGCATAACAATACCTTCCTCATAGGTTATGGGTTAATATTTGTAAATCACTTTGGAACATAGCAAACCTAAGTATTCATTAAATTGTATTTATTGTCGCTCTCCCCTCACTGAGTGTATCCTCCCTGAGAGGCAGGGATTTTTGTCTGCTTTGTTCATTGCTGTACCCCCAGTACACAGAACAGCTTGGCATAAAGTAGATACTGAAATATGTATTGACTGAGTGAAATCAAGAAGATAATAACTGTTAAGCATCTGGCAGAGTGCTAGAAGCAGAGTAGACACAAAATCAATGTGGGTTCCCTGACCCACCTCACAGAGCTGATGTGAAATCCAGTGAGCTAATAGGCAGGAAAGTGTTTTGCCAAGTGTCACACAAATAATACAAGTCATAATATAATGAACTACTAAGCACACTCTGGATTCAGACTCTAAGTACTTTCATGCATGATCTCACTCTCATCCTCTCAACTCTACATGCTAGTTCCCTTTTCACAGACGAGGAAACTGAGATTAAATCCCTTGCCCAAGGCCACACTGCTAGGACAGAGGCAAAGCCACAGTGCAACCCAGTTCTGTCTCACTCCGAAACTCATTGCCTGAATCAGTTTCCAACGTACTATTCAACAATGTTTGCCGGAAGAATGAATTTGGGGAGCAGGTCTTTGGTATATTAGGAAGAATTGCACAATATCTGATCTTTTAAGAACCTCTTAAAATAAACATATTTGCCTCTGGTCCAAGGTTAAATTCTGGGTCCTCCAAGAAATATTTAGAAAGAGCTTTTCTGCCCATTTTTGGTAGCAAAATTCCCAGAGCTCCACGCCCACACAGCACACTTACAGGGTTGTGTCCCAAAGACAAGCGGGTGTTTTCCAATCTTTTCTAGGAAGTACCCTTAAAACCGGGTGCGGCCCTATTCCTGCTCCTCCCCTCCCCTGCCCAGTGCCCCTACAAATGCTTCCACAGTCTTACTTCTTTATGTCTGTTCCTGAGCTTTCTGGGACCCTCCTTTCTGCCCAGTGATGTCTCTGGCCAGCTTTCCCATCTATCACTTCTTAATCCTTAAAGGTGCTGAGGCAGCTGATCCCCAAAGAGAAACCTGATCCACATGCCTTCCCTTTCCTTGAACCTCGGGCAGGGCTCCGCTGCACCGGTGAATTTTTGCCAAGACCTGAGCTGTCAGTTTCCAGAGATAAGAGGCTAAGCACTTATGTATGTGTGTACACTGAAGGCACAGAATCGATTAATCAATAAGCACTCACAAAGCCCTGAATCCCTGTGGTTGGCTAAGGTCTAGAGACTTTGAGAACTGTAGGGCTCAAAAAGACCTTAAAGAAAATAATAACAACAAAATAATAATAATCTGTCCTCAGAGACATTCTTCATCCTTCCCCTGAAAGGCAGGGGTGATCTCTGCAGATGAGGTTTCCCAGGCTCACTTGAGAGATGACTTCCTGCTGGGTTCAGCCAATAGGAGGCACTAGTGGGAGACTGGAGGGTGGGACAAAGGGAAAAGCCGGGGTATGCCTCCTCCTTCAGCTGTTTTGATAATGGCTGTGTTTAATCTACAGCTACAGCTCCTGCTGTCAGTCCAGGTTCTGCCAGACTCTGGGCTCTGGAAACACCACCATTTCCCTCTCTTTCTCCTGCTAAGGGGTGGATGACTTTTTGCTGCCTAATCTCTAGGTTGTATCACTGTCCCCTGTTTGGCTTCTTAGCCTCTCCATCACCTCTGCATTAAGTTCCCTCTGCTTTAAATACTCATACCCAGTGGTTTGTCTTCCTGATTGGACCTTGACTGACAGAACAGTTAAAACTTACCCAGTACTTACTGTGGGACAGACACTGTTCTAAGCGCATTATGTAAATTAACTTATTTAATTCTACCATCTGAGGAATGATTATATTTTACAGATGAGAAAACTGAAGCACAGAGAGTCTGATCTACCCTAGTGAGATACCAAATCTGGATACGTCTCAAAAATTAACTGCCAGGAGGCTAATTAAAAATAGAGGAGGTGATGGATGCCATCCTGGCCCTACTGAGTCGGACTCACCAGTCCATGAGGCCCAGGAATCTAGAGATTTAATAAGCTCCCTAGGTGATTCTGATTCAACTAACCAGGCACCCCTCCATGAACTGGTAGTCATGAAACCCTGACCTCATTTTGGCGATGAGGACAGTAAGATCCAGATCAGTTGTATAGCAAGCTCTGTGGCAGACAAAAACACCACCAAGGACAGTGCTTTCTGCTACTTCCACTGCCTTCTCCTTCAAGGTCACATGGCTGGTTCTGATGTTTGGACTTGCCCTCCCCAGGAGCCATCTGAAGGTACTTCTTATTAGAAATGTTTTGGAAAATTCAGTATATAAACAGATGTGTAGGACTTCCCTGCTGGCGCAGTGGTTAAGAATCCACCTGCCAATTCAGGGGACACAGGTTCGAGCCCTGGTCCAGGAAGATCCCACATGCTGCAGAGCAACTAAGCCTGTGTGCCACAACTACTGAGCCTGCGCTCTAGAGCCCGCGAGCCACAACTACTGAACCCGTGTACACAACTTCTGAAGCCCACGCACCTAGAGTCCATGCTCCACAACAAGAGAAGCCACCACAATGAGAAACCTGTGCACCCAATGAAGAGTAGCCCCCGCTCGCTGCAACTAGAGAAAGCCCGCATGCAGCAACGAAGACCCAACGCAGCCAAAAATAAATAAATAAGAGGGTTAACCTAAATTATAAAACAAAACAAACAAAAAACCCCACAGATGTGTATGCAGAATTGCTGAGTGGTGATCAGTATTTGGGAAAAGGAAAAGGGAGGCAATTTAATCCACCTAATCTCTTATTTTCAGTCCTTTCTGAATAACTTCGGAGAGATAGTTAACCCTCCCCTGATTCTACCTTCCCCATTCTGACCAAGACTGTGGTCAGGCCAACAATCTATATTTTTCAACAGAGGCCCAAGGTGATCTGCCAATTTGGAAAATACAATCAAAATCCAAAATGTTCAGAGTCTGAATGGACTTCTGTCGTTGCCTTTCCCCCCATGTCACTGCTGTATTCCCAGCACCAACAAACAGTACCTGGTACACAGTAGGTGCTTAATAAATATTCACTGAGTGAAATAACAGTAATAATTATTCTTGCATTGTGAAAATATTTTCTGTACAGTTATTCACTGATCCTCACGATGGACAGAATAGATATCAGAGTCCTCATTTTACAGAAAATGAAACTGAGTTCAGAGAGATTAGGTGACTTGCCAGGTCACACAGCTAAAGAGAAGTGTCAGAAGCTCTCTCCGTGAAATTCTTCCCTCCCAGATGATGGTGGTAAGAAGGAACACAGGTGGAAGAATGCAAATATGAATGCAGAATAAATTACCAAAATAGAGGTCAAATTAACTCGATAAGGATAAGAAATTATCACTGGAGGAAGAGATTAGAGATTCAAAGATTCCAGGAGATACACAAGTCCCTCTATCTCTGGACTCTTAACTTTACCGTCATTAAATTCAAGCAATCCTTGCTTGCCTGCTATATTGGTAATAGTAATTCCCCTCTCATCCCTTATGGTTTTTTTTTTTGTGTGTGTGGTACGCGGGCCTCTCACTGTTGTGGCCTCTCCCGTTGTGGAGCACAGGCTCCAGACGTGCAGGCTCAGCGGCCATGGCTCACGGGCCCAGCCGCTCCGTGGCATGTGGGATCTTCCCGGACCGGGGCACGAACCCGTGTCCCCTGCATCGGCAGGCGGACTCTCAACCACTGCGCCACCAGGGAAGCCCATCCCTTATGGTTAAATGCTAAGTGCTTTGTATATCTTATTCCATTTAACCCTATTATCTCTCTCCTGAACTACTGCAGTAGCTTTCCTTCGTCACCCTCCAATCTGTTTTCCCCACTTCTGTCAGACTGATCATTTACAATTGCCAAGTCTGATCACTTTGGATCTCTGATTAAAATCCCTAAATGCCTCCCCATCATGCTCTCTCAAGGTCCTGCTTGGTCTAGGCCCCACCTATCTCTCCATTCATTACATTCAAGAAATATTTATTGAGTGCCTACTATGTGTCAGATGCTATTCTGAGCACTGAGAATGCAATGGTGAATCAAATAGACAAGATCCTTGATATCATGGACTTTGTAATAAAAACGTAGAGAAGTAAACAAGATAATTACAGACTATTGAAAGTGCTAAGAAGGAAAAAAAATAAAGCAATAAGATAGTTACCGGGGAAGCCCATTTTTTAAAAAAAAATTAATTTATTTTTGGCTGCGTTGGGTCTTCGTTGTTGCACGCGGGCTTTCTCTAGTTGTGGTGAGCGGGGGCTACTCTTCGTTGTGGTGTGTGGGCTTCTCATTGCAGTGGCTTCTCTTGTTGTGAAGCACGGGCTCTAGGTGTGCGGGCTTCAGTAGTTGTGGCATGTGGGATCTAGAGGGCAGGCTCCGTAGTTGTGGCACTCGGGCTTAGTTGCTCCACGGCATGTGGGATCTTCCCGGACAGGGGCTCTAACCTGTGTTCTCTGCATTGGCAGGCGGATTCTTTCTTTTTTTTTTTTTAACAGCTTTATTGGAGTATAATTGCTTTACAATGGTGTGTTAGTTTCTGCCTTATAATAAAGTGAATCAGCTATACATATACATATATCCCCATATCTCCTCCCTCTTGCGTCTCCCTCCCACACTCCCTATCCCATCCCTCTAGGTGGTCACAAAGCACAGAGCTGATCTCCCTGTGCTATGTGGCTGCTTCCCACTAGCTATCTATTTTACATTTGGTAGTATATATAAGTCCATGCCACTCTCTCTCTTCGTCCCAGCTTACCCTTCCTCCTCCCCGTGTCATCAAATCCATTCTCTATGTCTGTATCTTTATTCCTGTCCTGCCCCTAGGTTCTTCAGAACCTTTTTTTTTTTTTAAGATTCCATATATATATGTTAGCATACGGTATTTGTTTTTCTCTTTCTGACTTCACTCTGTAGGACAGACTCTACGTCCATCCACCTCACTACAAATAACTCAATTTCGTTTCTTTTTATGGCTGAGTAATATTCCATTGTATATATGTGCCACATCTTCTTTATCCATTCATCTGTCGATGGACACTTAGGTTGCTTCCATGTCCTGGCTATTGTAAATAGAGCTGCAGTGAACATTTTGGTACATGACTCTTTTTGAATTATGGTTTTCTCAGGGTATATGCCCAGTAGTGGGACTGCTGGGTCGTATGGTAGTTCTATTTTTCATTTTTTAAGGAACCTCCATATTGTTCTCCATATTGTTCATCTTTGTTTTTGCCTGGTCCTTATACCATGAGTATTCTATACTTAAAATTTTTCATAAAATCAACTCACTTTTAATTTAAACAAATTTACTTTAAACATTTACTTTAAAAAGCAATATTACTACAGTACATAAAATGGGAAACCAATACCACTTGCCATGACTAGAAGGTAAGTGATTTAAAAATCAGTACAATGAAAATAAGACACAACATCATTAAATTCTAGCTGGTTATTACTGCCTGCTGGGGGCTGAGCCTGGGACCAGCTCTGTTTAAGAAGGGAAATCATGAAGTGTTAGATATCAAAGACATATCAACATCAAAGGGAGACTTTCTCCTCGAAGGACTAAAAGAGAATTGAAAGGAAAATAATTGTTTCTCTATGTGATTTAAAAACACCTACTACCAGACATAAACTCTGGGGAACATGTCTTAGAACATTTTTTTTTTTAAGATATAACTTGCACTTAGTTGAGTGCACAAATCTTAAATGTAGATCTTGATGAACTTTTACATATGTATATACCAGTGTAATCACCACCCAGCTCAAGATATAGAATTTTCCAGCAAGGCCAGCACCAGGCTTTAAACATAACAGATAAAGACTGTGTCCTCATGGAATTTATAGTTAGCTCCTCCTGATACATATACCAAATGCCTAGTATGGTGCTAGGACATGGTAGGTGGTCTCTTTCTTTCTCTTTTTTTTTTTTTTGCCTATCTATCTATATATATTTTCTATTAGTTTTCTGTAAAGAGTGTGTCTTATTTGTGAGTTAAAAACCAGTCTTGAGGGGGAGGAGTCAAGATGGCTGTGTGGGAAGACGTGGAGTTAGCGTATCCCCACAAGTAGGGTGCCTGCCGGCTGCTGGTGGGGAACTCTAACCCCCAAGGAGACAGGAGGAACCCCACAGTGAACCACTAAGATGTAGGGGGAGTAAGGGGGAAGGAGAAGTTGAGGCCAGACAAGATTGGTGCCCCTGAGGCCACGGAGATCAGGAGAGGCAGTGGGGAGAGGAGTGTAGGGTGACTGCTCCGCCCACTTGGACACGGGGAGCCTGCTGGGCTCCCAGGTGAGGTCCCCCGCCCTCTGAGACCAGGGGTGGGGGACACGCTTGGGCCCCTTCTGTTCCTTGAGCCTAAGCCCCACCCCCCCACAGCCCCCAGGGTTTTCCAGCCTTGTGGGTCCTGAGCATTGGTCCCGCCCACCGCCCAAACCTCACCCTTGCTTAGGCTCTGCTTTCCACAGCCAAGGCCTTTCCCACCGCCCTCCTTTTTATTTTTCTTTCCTTTTCCCTCCTCCTCTTTTTTACTATTGTGGTATTGATGTACCTTCTGGTTGTTGATTCATCTATACTTTTATTTTTACATTCTTTCTAACATATCTGTTAGTTTCCTAGCCTAATTTTATTTTTTACTTTGTTATTTTTCTCTCTCTCTTTTTTTTTTTTTTTTTTGCCACCCCACGTGGCTTGCAGGATCTTGATTTGCCAGCATGGGGTCGGGTGGAAGCTCCTGCAGTGGAAGCTCTGAGTCCAAACCACTGGACTAACAGAGAACCTCAGACCCCAGGGAATATTCATCAGTGTGAGGTCTCACAGAGCTCCTCATCTCAGCACCAAGACCCAGTTCTACCCAATAGCCTACAAACTCCAGTGGTGGAAGCCTCAGGCTAAACAACCAGTAGAACAGGAACACAACCTCACTCATTAAAAAAAAAAAAAAAAAAAAAAAAGAGACGGCAATAAAATATGTCACAGATGAAGGAGCAAGGTAAAAATCTACAAGACCAAATAAATGAAGAGGAAATAGGCAATCTACCTGAAAAAGAATTCAGAGTAATGATAGTAAAGATGATCCAGAATCTTGGAAATAGATTGGATTTATTCCATTTAAATAGAATGGAAGCACGGATTGAGAAAATCCAAGAAATATTTAACAAAGATCTAGAAGAACTAAAGAACAAACAAACAGAGATGAACAACACAATAACGGAAATGAAAAATACACTAGACGGAATGAGTAACAGAGGCAGAAGAACAGATAAGTGAGCTGGAAGACAAAATGGTGAAAATAACTGCCAAGGAGCAGAATAAAGAAAAAAGAAGGAAAAGAATTGAAGACAATCTCAGAGACCTCTGGGACAACACTAAACACATCAACATTCAAATTATAGGGGTTCCAGAAGAAGAAGAGAAAAAGAAAGGGTCTGAGAAAATATTTGAAGAGATTATAGTTGAAAACTTCCCTAACATGGGAAAGTAAATAGTCACCCAAGTCCAGGAAGCCCAGAGAGTCCCATACAGGATAAACCCTAGGAAAAACACACCAAGACACGTATTAATCAAACTAACAAAAATTAAATGCAAAGAAAAAATATTAAAAGCAGCCAGGGAAAAACAAAAAATAACATACAAAGGAATCCCCATAAGGTTATCAGCTGATTTTTCAGTGGAAATTCTGCAGGCCAGAAGGGAGTGGCAGGATATACTTAAAGTGATGAAAGAGAAAAATCTACAACCAAGATTACTCTATCCAGCAAGGATCTCATTCAGATTCGATGGAGAAGCCAAAAGCTTTTCAGACAAACAAAAGCACCACCAAACTATCTTTACAACAAATGCTAAAGAAACTTCTCTAAGTGGGAAACACAAGAGAAGAAAAAGACCCACAAAAACAAACCCAAAACAATTAAGAAAATGGTAATAGGAACATACATATCAATAATAACCTTGAATGTAAAGGGATTAAGTGTCCCAACCAAAAGACACAGACTGGCTGAATGGATACAAAAACAAGACTCATATATATGCTGTCTCCAAGAGACCCACTTCAGACCTAGGGACACATACAGACTAAAAGTGAGGGGATGGAAAAAGATATTCCATGCAAATGGAAATCAAAAGAAAGCTGGAGTAGCAATACTTGTATCAGATAAAATAGACTTTAAAATAAAGACTGTTACAAGAGATAAGGAGGGACAACTACATAATGATCAAAGGATCAATTCAAGAAGAAGATGTAACAGTTATAAATGTTTATGCACCCAACATAGGAGCAACTCAATACATAAGGCAAATGCTAACAGTCATGAAAGGAGAAATCGACAGTAACACAATAATAGTAAGGGACTTTAACACCACATTTACACCAATGGACAGATCATCCAAATAGAAAATAAATAAGGAAACACAAGCTTTAAATGACACAATAGGCCAGATACATCTAACTGATATTTATAGAACATTCCACCCAAAAGTGGCAGAATACACTTTCTTCTCAAGTACACACGGAACATTCTCCAGGATATATCACATTTGGGGTCACAAATCAAGCCTCGGAAAATTTAAGAAAATTGAAATTGTATCAAGCATCTTTTCTGACCACAACACTATGAGATTGTAAATCAATTACAGGAAAAAACTGTAAAAAACACAAATACATGGAGGCTAAACAGTGTGCTACTAAATAACCAAGAGATCACTGAAGAAGTCAAAGAAGAAATTTTAAAAATACATAGAAACAAATGACAACGAAAACATGACGATCCAAAACCTATGGGACGCGGCAAAAGCAGTTCTAAGAGGGGAGTTTATAGCAATTCAGTCTCACCCCAAGAAACAAGAAAGGGGCTTCCCTGGTGGTGCAGTGGTTAAGAATCCTCCTGCCAATGCAGGGGACACAGGTACGATCCCTGGTCCAGGAAGAACCCACATGCCACGGAGCCACTAAGCCCATGTGCCACAACTACTGAACCTGCGCTCTAGAGCCCACGAGCCACAACTGCTGAAGTCCATGCACCTAGAGCCCATGCTCTGCAACAAGAGAAGCCACCACAATGAGAAGACAACGCACTGCAACGAAGAGTAGCCCCTGCTTGCTGCAACTAGAGAAAGTCTGCATGCAGCAATGAAGACCCAACACAGCCAAAAAAATAATAAAATAAGTTTTTTTAAAAAAGGAAACAAGAAAAATCTCAAATAAACAATCTAACCCTACACTAAAAACAACTGAGAAAGAAGAACAAAGAAAACCCAAAGTCAGTAGAAGGAAAGAAATCATAAAGATCAGAGCAGAAGTAAATGAAATAGAAATGAAGAAAATAGCAAAGATCAATAAAACTAAAAGCTGGTTCTTTGAGAAGATAAACAAAATTGATAAACCCTTAGCCAGACTCATCAAGAAAAAAAGGGAGAGGACACAAATCAATAAAATTAGAAATGAAAAAGGAGAAATCACAACTGACACTGCAGAAATACAAAGGTTTATAAGAGACTACTACAAACAACTATATGCCAATAAAATGGACAACCATGTAGAAATGGACAAATTCTTGGAAAGGTACAATTTTTCAAGACTGAATCAGGAAGAATTAGAAAATATAAACAGGCCTATCACAAGTAATGAAATTGAAACCATAATTAAAAATCTTCCAACAAACAAAAGTCCAGGACCAGATGGCTTCACAGGTGAATTCTACCAAACATTTAGAGAAGAGCTAACACCGATCCTTCTCAAACTCTTCCAAAAAATTGCAGAGGGAGAAACACTCCCAAATTCATTCTACAAAGCCACCATCACCCTGATACCAAAACCAGAAAAAGATATCACAAAAAAAGAAAATTATAGACCAATATCACTGATGAACATGGATGCAAAAATCCTGAACAAAATACAAGCAAACAGAATCCAACAGCACATTAAAAGGATCATACACCATGATCAAGTGGGATTTATCCCACGGATGCAAGGATTCTTCAATATATGCAAATCAATCAATGTGATACACCACATTAACAAATTAAGGAATAAAAACCATATGATCATCTCAATAGATGCAGAAAAAGCTTTTGACAAAATTCAACACCCATTTATGATAAAAACTCTGCACAAAATGGGCATAGAGGGAAACTACCTCAACATAAAGGCCATATATGACAAACCCACAGCAAGCGGGTGGGTTTGTCATTGGTGAAAAACTGAAAGCATTGCCACTAGGATCAGGAACAAGACAAAGATGTCCACTCTCACCACTCTTACTCAACATAGTTTTGGAAGTCCTAGCCACAGAAATCAGGGAAGAAAAAGAAATAAAAGGAATACAAATTGGAAAAGAAGAAGTAAAACTGTCACTACTTGCCGACTACATGATACTATACATAGAAAATCCTAAAGATGCCACCAGAAAACTACTAGAACTAATCAATGAATTTGGTAAGGTTGCAGGATACAAAATTAATGCACAGAAATCTCTGGCATTCCTATACACCAACGATGAAAAATCAGAAAGAGAAATTAAGGAAACACTCCCATTTACCACTGCAACAAAAAGAATAAAATACCTAGGAATAAACCTGCCTAAGGAGGCTAAAGACTTGTACTCTGAAAACTATAAAACACTGATGAAAGAAATCAAAGATGACATAAACAGATGGAGAAATATACTATGTTCTTGGATTGGAAGAATCAATATTGTGAAAATGACTCTACTACCCAAAGCAATCTACAGATTCAATGCAAACCCTACCAAACTAGCAATGGCATTCTTCACAGAATTAGAACAAAAAATCTTACAATTCGTATAGAAACACAAAAGACCCCGAATAGTAAAAGCAATCTTGAGAAAGAAAAACAGAGTTGGAGGAATCAGGCTCCCTGACTTCAAACTATACTACAAAGCTACAGTAATCAAGACAGTATGGTACTGGCACAAAAACAGAAATATAGATCAATGGGACAGGATAGAATGCCCAGAGATAAACCCATGCACATATGTGCACCTAATTTATGACAAAGGAGGCAAGAACATACAATGGAGAAAAGACAGCCTCTTCATTAAATGGTGCTGGGAAAACTGGACAGCTACACGTAAAAGAATGAAATTAGAACATTACCTAACACCATACACAAAAATAAACTCCAAATGGATTAAAAACTTAAATGTAAGACCAGACACTATAAAACTTTCAGAGGAAAACATAGGAAAAACACTCTTTCACATAAGCCACAGAAAGATCTTTTTTGACCCCTCTCCTAGAGTAACATAAATAAAAACAGAAATAAACAAATGGGACTTAATTAAACTTAAAAGCTCTTGCACAGCAAAGAAAACCATAAACAAGACAAAAAGACGACCATCAGAATGGGAGAAAATATTTGCAAATGAAACAACAGACAAAGGATTAATCGCCAAAATATACAAACAGCTCATGGAGCTCAATATCCAAAAAACAAACAATCCAGTTAAAAAATGGGCGGAAGACCTAAATAGACATTTCACCAAGGAAGACATACAGATGGCCAAGAGACACATGAAAAGATGCTCAACATCACTAATTATTAGAGAAATGCAAATCAAAACTACAATGAGGTATCACCTTATGCTGGTCAGAATGGCCATTATCAAAAAAGCTAGAAACAATAATGCTGGAAGGGGTGTGGTGAAAAGGGAGCCCTCCTACACTGTTGGTGGGAGTGTAAACTGATACAACCACTATGGAAAACAGTATGGAGGTTCCTTAAAAAAGTAAAACTAGAACTACCATATGACCCAGCAATCCCACTACTGGACATATACCCTGAGAAAACCATAATTCAAAAAGAGACACGTACCACAATGTTCATTGCAGGACTACTTACAATAGCCAGGACATGGAACCAACCTAAATGTCCATCGACAGATGAACGGATAAAGAAGATGTGATATATATATATATATACACTGGAATATTACTCAGCCATAAAAAGAAATTGAGTTATTTGTAGTGAGGTGGATGGACCTAGAGTCTGTCATACAGAGTGAAGTAAATCAAAACGAGAAAAACAAATACCGTATGTTAACACATATATGTGGAATCTAAACAACAACAAAAATGGTACTGATGAACCTAGTTGCATGGTGCAGGACAGGAATAAAGAGGTAGACAGAGAGAATGGACTTGATGACATGGGGTGGGAGAATGAAGCTGGGGCGAAGTGAGAGTAGCGTCGACATACATACACTACCGAATGTAAAATAGTTGGCTGGTGGGAAGCAGCCGCATAGCACAGGGAGGTTGGCTCGGTGCTTTGCGATGACCTAGAGGGATGGGATAGGGAGGATGCGGGGGTGCTCAAGAGGGAGGGGATATGGGGACATATGTATGAATATGGATGATTTGCTTTGTTGTGCAACAGAAACTAACATGGTATTGTGAAGCAATTATACTCCAATAAAGATCTATTAAAAAAGGAAAAAAAACAGTCTTATCTGAACTTACTATTTTCCAGAATGTCTAATCCAGAACCTATCAATCAAAACCAGAAAGAACAACTTCAGGATCTCCCTTTGGATATAAAACCCAGGCCTGAGAAGATGGAAGTGTCCAAACAGAAGAATCCAGGAACCATTCTGTCAGAGATGCAAACAATTCTCTTGATTCCCAATTTCCACCTGGACCCCACTAACCTGCATTCTGTAGGCCCTGCAACAGCCTTTAGTTTCACACCCTTATACACAGTAGCTGAGAACACCAAAGCCGATTTATATGCCCTCCTCAACAGCAAGACAAAACATCACCAACAAGTCTTTAAAAATTTAAAGAGCCTGATAAAAAGTCCTCCATTCGGCATCTGCCATGAAGGAAATCGCCTCTGGCCTGTGCCTCTGTTGGGCTCCCCCCTTTCCCAGACACCTCCTGTACAAACACCCCTCCCGATGGTTTCCCTTAAGCTGCTTGCAGGAGGATGCTACGGCACCTTGCTGGGGGAGCTGGAGGAAGGGGAACCCCTTAAATTCCGATGAGCGAAACTAAGGAGTTGTTCTTCGAGCACGTTAAGGATCAAAGCCTGAGATCTGAAGCTTTGGCAAGAATACAGCCACCTGTGGGCCTGGGTGGGCCCGAGCAGGGAGGCCCTGGATAGCAGTGCCAGGTGCTATGCACACTGGGCTGAGCCTGCCTGTGACAAGGCAGATGTCAGGACTGGCCCGGGAAGATGAGGTCCCCAAGCGGATGCTGCAGAAAAGGAAGGATTTGGAACCATTGTAATTAATACAGGAATTCGGGTTGGGGCTGGGGAGGCAGTAAAGAATAAGGAAGAAAAAAACACTTATATTCTCACCAAACCAAATTAACCAAAGTTGGCATTTTAACTTCTTTGCTTCTAGTCTTTTTCCTATGCATAACTTAAAAAAAATTATACAACTAGTGTCTTTTTGTATAATAAGAAAAAAGAACATTGTGATTAAAGCAAAAATCCTTCTTGGACTTCCCTGGTGGTGCAGTGGTTAAGAATTCACCTGCCAATGCAGGAGACACGGGTTCAAGCCCTGGACCAGGAAGATGCCACATGCCATGGAGCAACTAAGCCCGTGCACCACAACTACTGAGGCTGCATTCTAGAGCCCACAAGCCACAACTTAGCCCATGAGCCATAACTACTGAGCCCACGTGCATAGAGCCCATGCTCCGCAACAAGAGAAGCCACCGCAATGAGAAGCCTGTGCACCGCAACGAAGAGTAGCCCCCACTCGCCGCAACTACAGCAAGCCCGCATGCACAGCAATGAAGACCCAACGCAGCCAAAAAAATAAATTTATTAAAAAAAGCAAAACTCCGGGCTTCCCTGGTGGCGCAGTGGTTGAGAGTCCGCCTGCCGATGCAGGGGACATGGGTTCGTGCCCCGGTCCGGGAAGATCCCACATGCCGCAGAGCGGCTGGGCCCATGAGCCATGGCTGCTGAGCCTGAGCGTCTGGAGCCTGTGCTCTGCAACGGGAGAGGCCACAACAGTGAGGGGCCCGCGTACCGCAAAAAAAAAAAAAAAAAGCAAAACTCCTTCTTGATTTCTACTTAGATGGCCATTCCCATCTTTGCCTTCAAAGAGGCAAATGCTCTGAGGTGTATTTATGTCCTCCTCCCTGTATTTTAAAAATACCTTTAGGTAAATGTTATAGTCCTATGACTTGCTTTTTCCAATACAATCATATATTTCTGAGAATTGTCCAAGTTGGTATACAGGAGATTTACTCCTTTATCGCCCCCAACATATATATATATATATATATATATATATATATATATATATATATAGTAAATTAATTAATTAATTGTTTTTTGGCTGTGTTGGGTCTTTGTTGCTGCATGCGGGCTTTCTTTAGCTGCGGCGAGTGGGGGCTACTCTTCGTTGCTGCGCCCGGGCTTCTCACTGCGGTGGCTTCTCTTGTTGCAGAGCGCGGGCTCTAGGCGAGCAAGCTCTAGAGCGCAGGTTCAGTAGTTGTGGTGCACGGGCTTAGTTGCTCCGCGGCATGTGGGATATTCCCGGACCCGGGCTCGAACCTGTGTCCCCTGCATTGGCAGGTGGATTCTTAACCTCTGCACCACCAGGGAAGTCCCTCCAACACATATATAAACCAAACTTTGTTGGTGAGCATATCAATAGCCAATACCAACAGTCAACACTTAATAGTATTCCTCTCTACCAGAAACTATTCCAAGTCCTCTCGGTGTATTAACCCCTTGAATTTTTTTTTTTTTTTTTTTTTTTTGTGGTATGCAGGCCTCTCACTGTTGTGGCCTCTCCCGTTGCGGAGCACAGGCTCCGGACGCACAGGCTCAGTGGCCATGGCTCACGGGCCAAGCCGCTCCACGGCATGTGGGATCCTCCCGAACCGGGGCACGAACTCGTGTCCCCTGCATCGGCAGGTGGACTCTCAACCACTGTGCCACCAGGGAAGCCCAACCCCTTGAATTTTTACAAGGACCTAGGAGGACATAGGGATAAGTCAGATAAATTTCTCATCAACACACAGCTGGTAAGTGGCAGGGTGGGATTTGGGGCCCAAGTCAGAGGCCCACTACACCATCAGGCTCTTACCCACTACATCATCCAGCCTGCACTTGGGTTGCTTCCTAGTTTTTTGATCATGCAAACAAGGCCTCAGTATTGTATCAGTTAGCCATTGCTGGGTAGCCAAGCATTCCTAAAACGTTGTGGCTTAAAGCAACAACAGTTTGTTATTTCTCATGATTCCGTGGGTTGACAAGATGGTTCTTCTGTTCTTACCTGGACTCACTTAGTGGCTGTAGTCAGCTGGCAGCTTGGTGGGATGGCCTACGATGGCCTCACTCACATGTCTGGAGCCTCAGTTGTGATGTCTGGCCCTCTTTTTCCAGCTGGACTTTGTCATATGATGGTGGAAATGTTCCAAGAAAGTAAGTGCAGAAGGTCTCCTGAGGCCTCCCTCAAAACTTGGCAATAGTCACTTGTGTTGCATTCTATTGGTTAAAGTGAGTCAAGAGACCAGTTCAAATTCAAAGGGTGGGAAAAGAGACCCCACATTTTTAAAGGAGGGACTGCAGAGAATTTGTGGCCATTTTTAATCCACTGAAGTAACCATCCTTATATGTATTCCTGGTGCATAGGGAGTGTGTGTGTCTCTAGATTGTGTACCAAGAAGTGGAATTGCTGGAACTGGATTTTTCAATTTCAGTTTTTTAACTACTCACAGAGTTTTTTAAATTGGTATATAATTCACATACCATAAAATTCACCATTTAAAAAATTATTTATTTATTTATATTTTTGGCTGAGTTGGATCTTGGTTGCTGTGCGCAGGCTTTCTCTAGTTGCGGCGAGCGGGGGCTACTCTTCATTGCAGTGCATGGGCTTTTCATTGCGGTGGTTTCCCTTGTTGCAGAGCACAGGCTCTAGGTGTGCGGGCTTCAGTAGTAGTGTCTGGCTTCTTAAACTTCGCATAATGTTTTCAAAGGTCATTCACATTGTAGCATGTATCAGGACGTCATTCCTTTTTTTGGCTGAATAATATACCATTTTGTTTAGCCATTCATCAGTTGATGGACATCTGTGTTGTTTCTGCTTTTGGACTACTATGAATAATGCTGCTATGAACATCCATGCACAAGTTTTTGTACAAACACATTTTCAGTTCTCTTAGATATATACCTCAGAATGGAACTGCTGGGTCATATGGTAATTCTATGTTTAATTTTTTGATGAACTGCCAAAATGTTTTCCACAATGGCTGGACTATTTTACATTTCTGCCAGCAATGAGTGAAGTTTCCAATTTCTCCATATCTTTGCCAACACTTGTTATTTTCCATTTAAAAAAAAATAGCCATCCTAGTGGGCGTGAAGTAGTATCTCATGATTTTGATCTGCATTTCCCTAATGTCTAGTGATGTTGAGCACCTTTTCATGGGCTTGCTGTCCATTTGTATGTCTTCTTCGGAGAAAAGTCTGTTTGAGTCCTTTGTCCGTTTTTTTTTTTTTTTTAAGTAATACTTGCTCATTGGTTTATTTATTTATTTATATAAATTTATTTATTTATTTGTTTTTTGGGGTTTTTTTGGCTATGTTGGGTCTTCGTTGCTGTGTGTGGGCTTTCTCCGGTTGTGGTGAGTAGGGGCTACTCTTCGTTGTGGTGCATGGACCTCTCATTGTAGTGGCTTCTCTTGTTGCAGAGCATGGGCTCTAGGCACGCGGGCTTCAGTAGTTGTGGCACGTGGGGTCAGTAGTTGTGGCTTGTGGGCTCTAGAGCTCAGGCTCAGTAGTTGTGGTGCATGGGCTTACTTGCTCTGCGGCATGTGGGATCTTCCTGGACCAGGGCTCAAACCCATGTCCCCTACATTGGCAGGTGGATTCTTAACCACTGTGCCACCAGGGAAGCCCCTTTGTCCAGTTTTAAAATGGGTATTTGTCTTTTTATTGGTGAGTTGTAAGAATTCTTTATATAATCTAGACCCTAATCAGATATATGATGTTCAAATATTTTCTCCCATTCCATGGGATGTCTTTTTGTTTTCACAATAGTGTCCTTTAAAGCACAAAAGTTTTTATTTTGATGAAGTCCAATTTATCTATTTTTTTCTTTGGTTGCCCATGCCTTTGGTGTCATATCTAAGAAATTGTTGCCTAATCCAAGGTCATGAAGATTTACACCTATGTTTTCTTCTAAGAGTTTTACAGTTTTAGCTCTTACATTTAGGTATTCAATCCATTTTGATTTCGTTTCTGTAGATGGTGTGAGATAAGAGTTCAGCTTCATTCTTTTAGATATTCTGTTGTCCCAGTACCATTTGTGGAAAAGACTATTCTTTCCCCATTGAGTGGTCTTGGGACCTTTGTTGAAAATCAGTTGCTACCATTATAATATCAAATAGTAAGAATGATAGCATCCTTGCCTTGCTCCTGGTTTGGGAATAGTTCTATTGTTTCACTATTAAGTTTTGTTTCAAGACTTCCCTGGTGGCACAGAGGTTAAGAATCTGCCTGCCAATGCAGGGGACACAGGTTTGAGCCCTGGTCCAAGAAGATCCCACACGCCGAGGAGCAACTAAGACTGTGTGCCACAACTACTGAGCCTGCTCACCTAGAGCCCGTGCTCTGGAATAAGAGAAGCCACCGCAATGAGAAGCCCGTGCACCGCAACGAAGAGTAGCCCCTGCTCGCCGCAACTAAAGAAAGCCCAGGCGCAGAAACAAAGACCCAACACAGCCAAAAATAAATAATAAATAAATTTTTTAAAAAAAGTTTTGTTTCATATGGGGAGATATATCAAGAACAGGAATTTCCCTTTAGTTCTGGTTTACTACCGTTTAATCATAAATAAGTATGAGTTTTAGGGCTTCCCTGGTGGTGCAGTGGTTGAGAGTCCGCCTGCCAATGCAGGGGACACGGGTTCGTGCCCCGGTCTGGGAGGATCCCACATGCCGCGGAGCTGCTAGGCCTGTGAGCCACGGCCACTGGGCCTACGCGTCCGGAGCCTGTGCTCCGCAATGGGAGAGGCCACAACAGTGAGAGGCCCGCGTAAAAAAAAAAAAAAGTATGAGTTTTATCATCTACTTTTTCATGCCAGTATTGAGATGATCACATTTTTCTCCTTTAACCACACAGTGTGGTATATTACATAAATAGATTTTTTTGCTGTTGAAATGCCCCTGCATTCCTGGGATAATCAATTGCAGTTATTTTCTGCTTTGAGTTCCTTTTCTAGTTCCCTGTCTTAGAATATGCTTTGGAGCGGCAATGGCATTTCCTGTCTGGGGTCCTCATCAAAAGCTCCAGTTTCTTAGCTGAATGTTCTCCTAGGAGCTTCCGGAAGCTTGGATTTGCTCATTAGTGACTCGGGGTTGGGGGGTGGCAAAGAGGCTCAAGGGCAAAGCCAGTGCTTTAGGCTGTGTGAGTATTTGCTACAGAGGAGCCAGGTGGGGGCAAGTAGCAGTCTCCCAAAGTCACCTACTCTTGTCCTTAAGCAACAGAATTCAAATTTTCTATCCTTATCTGTAAAGTTTATTCTGTCTCATAAACAATTTTTCCTGTGAAAAGTATGACTTTAACCATTCTGGGACTTCCCTGGTGGCGCAGTGGTTAAGAACCCACCTGCCAATGCAGGGGACACGGGTTCAAGCCCTGGCCTGGGAAGATCCCACATGCCGTGGAGCAGCTAAGCCTGTGCACCACAACTACTGAGCCTGTACTGTACAGCCTGCGAGCCACAACTATTGAGCCCGTGTGCCACAACTACTGAAGCCCGCGCACCCTAGGGCCCACATGCCGCAACTACTGAGCCCGCGTGCTGCAACTACTGAAGCCCACGCGCCTAGAGCCCGTGCTCCACAAGAGAAGCCACTGCACTGAGAAGCCCGTGCACCTCAACGAAGAGTAGCCCCCACTTGCCACAACTAAAGAAAGCCCGCGCACAGCAACAAAGGCCTCACACAGCCAAAATAAATAAATAAAATAAAAAAGGTAATTAAAAAAAATCATTCTGTGTTTTGAGCGCTTTCTATATGCTAGGCCCTGTGCTCAGTGCTCTTTACACATTATTAACAATAATTCCAGCTACCATTTACTGATCCTTTACTTAGTTCTAGGCACCATACTAATTGTTCTACAAAAGTATTGCATTTAATCCTCTTAACCTCCCTATGGGGTAGATATTATCATCTCTTATTTACAGATGAGGAGACTGAGGCTGAGAGAGGCTAACTTGCCAATGGTCATAAGACAGAGCGGAGGTTCAAAATCAGTTTGTCCCATTGCAGAGCCTGTGCCCTTAACCACCGCTGTACATGCTATGGGTAATTAATTAGCTTTGTCAGCCCAAACTCCCATGATCAGTATTAAGTACTGACAGTTCCCTGTGACCAGCGCGTGACGGAGCATTGCCAAGTGTGATTGGCTGGAGTCATTTGTGGTCTGATTGGTCTCAGTGTCAGGCCGTGACACTTGCTCACATGAGGTGGTCTGCAGTAACAGCTCCCTTAGGGAAATCAGTGTGGGCATTTTCAAAAAAGCTTTTAAAAAATAACAGCTTTGAGATGTAATTCCCCAACTTAAAGTGCACAATTCAGGAAATTCCCTGGTGGTCCAGTGGTTGGGACTCTGCACTTTCACTGCCAGGGCCCAGGTTCGATCCCTGGTCTGGGAACTAGATCCCACAAGCCATGAGGCACAGCCAATAAAATAAAATAAAAGGTTTAAAAATAAACTAATGAAGTACACAATTCAATATTTTTTGTATAGTCTCAGACTTGAATAATCACCATAATCAATTTTAGAACATTTTCATCACCCCCAAAAAGAAGCTCTGAACACATCAGTAGTTATTCCTCATTTTCTCCCAAACTCCCCACTTCCAGGCAACCATCAATCTGCCTCTGTCTCTACAGATTTGCCTATCCTGGATATTTCATATAAATGGAATTATATAATATGTGGCCTTTAGTAACTGGTTTATTTCATTTTGAATAATGTTTTCAAGGTATATCCATGTTATAGCATATGCCAGTACTTCATTTCTTTTTATTTGCAAGTAATACTCCATTGTATGGATACACCACATTTTGTTTATCCTTTCCTCAGTTGACGGATACTTTTTGGCTATTGTGACTAATACTGCTATGGATATATAGAGAGACGTTTTTAGGTGCACATGTTTTCAATTCTCATGCTTCATTTTTTATGTGGCATTATTTATTTTAAGGCAATCTTTGCCCATATCCAATTCAACCTTTTACAACTGAAAATGCTCAAGAACCACCCATTTTAATGAACAGCTGAAAAATGTGCTGGCAGTGGGTTCACTTACCAACTACAAGTATGTGAATGAGGTGGAAATGGTTTCCCAAGCAGGGATCACCTGTCCTGCGTTCAGGGGCTGTTAACTGCACCGTGGATTAAGTCAGACCCTGGCACACCAGAGGCCCAGTTACCTTTGAGGTAGAACCCCCTCTGGCCCTTGTAGCTCATCCTAGCGATTCCAGAGTTAGGCTTCGTTCTGCTCCTGCTGCAATCCTCCCCATCTCACTAACGGAAATTCCGTGCAGGTGCTCAGGCCATAAACTTTGAGGTGATCCCTCTCCCCTCTTTTCTTTCTCTCACATATCAATCCAGCAAATCCTGTTGGTTCTACCTTCAAATTATGTCTAGAATCTGACCCCCTTTCACCCTGGATTATGGCAATGGTCTCCACTGGCTCCCTGCTTCTGCCTGTCCCCAATCTGTTCTCTCCACGGCAGCCAGATGACATCACTGCTCCTCTGCTCAAAACCCTCCTATGGTGTCCATCCTCCTCAGTCCCTGCAAATGATTACAAGGCTCCATGAGCTCTGACCCCCATTACCTCTCAGATTTCTTCTCCTACTTCCACCTCATTCATTCCTTTAGCAGCCAGGACTTGAAACTGTTCCTCAAGCTTGCCAAGTATACTCCTGTCACAGGACCTTTGGCCATGCCGCTCCCGCTGCCTGTCACAGATCACATTTCTCCCTCAGATAGCCACAGGGCTCCCTCCCTCATGTCCTTCAAATCTTAGCTCAACTTCCACTGAGGCCTTCCCTGATTCCCTATTGAAAGCTGCACCCCCATCACACACTACTTTCCAACTCCCTCACCCTGCTTTATTTTTTACCTTTGCACTTCCCACTTTCTAATATAATATATCTTTTTATTTATTTTGATTTTTAAATTTTATTTATTTATTTCATCACACTGTGTCTTAGTTGTGGCAGGCGGGCCCCTTAGTTGCGGCACATAGGTTCCTTAGCTGTGGCATGCAAACTCTTAGTTGCAGCATGCGGGATCTAGTTCCATGGCCAGGGATCGAACCTGGGCCCCCTGAATTGGGAGCACAGAGTCTTAACCACTGCGCCATCAGGCATGTCCCCTATATACATTTTTAAAAATGTTTACTGTTCTTCCTTCCTCCTACACTGCCATCCCCACCCCTGCCATGTCAGCACAAGGAGGGCAGAGATTTTTGAGTGTTTTGTTCCAGAGTATGGAACAGTGCCTGGCATGTAGCAGATGCTCAATAGATATTTAACCAAGCTGCATGGTTGGCTCAGCCCATCCCAAGTTGCTCCCTTTCCTCCACTTCTCTCTCCTGATGCAAATAGGACTTGGGCACACTCTGGTTCTTTGCTCCCTGCCCCAAAATCTCAGGCCAACTAATCTCTGACATGGAAGTAGCGTCTGAAAGTTCCTTTCAAGCTGCACTTTGGGTTAACATTGACATTCGAAAAGCCTCACATTTGTGTTTATCATCTGCCTCTCCTGTGGGCATGCCAGGTACACAAGAGTGACTAAGACTATCATATCCAGAGCCTCTTTCTGAGGAAAAGGCCCTGGAGTTCTTTCTGCATAAATTTCTGTGGACTAGAACTTGGGCTCATTCATTCATTCACAGGCAGATCCACGTTTCAGGGGGCTGAACAAGGTACAACTGGGGAGGTCTCCTTAAGGAAAAAAAAAAACCTCACAAAACTTCAAGTAAAATAATTAGATACCTAAATTAGTATTTATTTAGAATAAGAAAATAAATCACTACAAACCACAAATTTAAAAAAAGTGATAAATACCACAAACATTCAGAAAATATTATTTTTATTAATTGATGGTGTCGACACCTTTCTCTGATACCTTTTTTCATGCATTTTTTGGCTGCAAACTCTTCAGTCATCTCTTCATATGACAATGATTTTATAATGCTCCCTGTTGAGTTTCCTTCTCATTTTTGATGAGTGAAGTTTTATTCTTTTACATATATTAAAAGTTTTAAATGTATTTTATAATTAAAAAACGAGTAAAATTTTAGAGCTTCCCTTGTGGCGCAGTGGTTAAGAATCTGCCTGCCAATGCAGGGGACAGGGGTTCAAGCCCTGGTCCGGGAAGATCCCACATGCCGTGGAGCAACTAAGCCTGTGCACCACAGCTACTGAGCCTGTGCTCTAGAGCTTATAAGCCACAACTACTGAGCCCGCGTGCCACAACTACTGAAGCCCACACTCCTAGAGCCTGTGCTCCACAAGACAAGCCACCGCAATGAGAAGCCTGCACGCTGCAACGAAAGAGTAGCCCCTGCTCACCGCAACTAGAGAAGGCCCACACACAGCAACGAAGACCCAACACAGCCAAAAATTAATTAATTAATTAATTAATTTTTAAAAATGAGTAAAATTTTAGATTGTCAAACTTGGGAAAATGCCTACCAGATTTCTTTCATATGTAAGATGAATAATTTCAGGGCACTTTGCATTTTCTTGTGCAGTGACTAATCTTTTTCTTTTTTTTTCAATCAATTTTAATCAAGTTAATAGTAATCAGTAACGGTGCAATTACACAAAAAGCCCTATATTTTACATGTTTAAATTGTTTTTCATTGTCTTTACTTGTAAGGTATCGAAGGTGGGACCTACTCCTGAATCTTCTTTCTAGTGGTGGAATAAGGTATATATTGTTGTGGAGTGCCACTCATGTTGAATTTATGGTTTGTCCAAATGAATGTACAAGCAATAGGTGGTTTTGTTGTTGGAGGATCATCAGTCATACAGTGAAGTCAATGATACCATTCAGGGGGCACCATGCTTCCATCCACATCCCAGAATATGGTTTTGCCATTCATTTCAGTAATATATATAAACCACTGGTGGTAGCAAAAAAACTGCTTGCTGTCTTCATAGTATTTATTTCCATTTTTGTCTTCCCCCACTAATGTACCAACCCTCACATCATTTGTCCTGAAGAAAATCTGTAGATAGCCATGGAGGCTGCCCTGGCCACTGACCTGCTGCAGTCCACGCTTAGTGACTTAATCTTTGAATTGATTATACTCATCATTAACCAGTTGAACACTGATGTCCTCATACGCATGTTATAAATTTTAGGTTATTTTCATCAATGTCTGTCTATTATGTCAAACAGCAAGAGATTTAAACACAGAAACTCCGATAAATTTTATTTCACCAGATCCTCATAAAAAAGAGAAATGTATGGTGTATTTGTATGTATATGCTGTGTATCTGTTCATTATTATTGTGTAACAAACTGCCCCAAAATCCAGTTCTTAAAACAACAAATTGGGCTTCCCTGGTGGCGCAGTGGTTGAGAGTCCGCCTGCCGATGCAGGGGACACAGGTTCGTGCCCCAGTCCGGGAAGATCCCACATGCCGCGGAGCGGCTGGGCCCGTGAGCCATGGCTGCTGAGCCTGCACGTCTGGAGCCTGTGCTTCGCAACAGGAGAGACCACAACAATGAGAGGCCCACATACCGCAAAAACAAAACAAAACAAAAAAAACCAACAAATATTTTATTCACTTATGTTTCTGTGGGTCAGCAATATAGACCAGGATCAGGTGGATGGTTCTTCTGCTAGGGGTCAGTCATGTAGCGATAGTCGTCTTGTGGCTGGACTGAGGCTGGATGGACTGAGATGGCCTCACTCTTATGTCTGGTGGTTGGTGTTGGCTCTTGGTTGGGTTCCTCTCTCCATGGGGTCTCTTATCCTCAGGAAAGCTGGTTTGGGCTTCTTTATACAGCAATGGGAGAGCTTCTTTATACAGTAAAGGCTGAGAGCAGAAGCTGCAAGGCCTCTTGAGGTCTAGGCTTGAAACTCCCACATCATTTCTGCCACATTCTATTAGTCAGAGCAAGTCACAAGGCCAGCCCCAGACAAGAGATGGGGACAGACTCCACATCTTGAGGGAAAGAGCAACCATGTCACACTGCAAAAGGCATTTGTGTGGTGACACGAAGAATTACTGTGAACATCTTTCCAAATGATCTACTACACATTGCGTTATTGAGTATATTCTTGACAGGAAAGCACTTCTGTTTTGACTACACAGTGATGAGAACTAAAATTGTCTGCTTACCATTTTATACGTCTGATGAATGGAAGAATTTCCCACAGACTAGCTTCTGCTTCTCTACATTTGAAATCTTGTTTTCTCTACCACCACATACTTCTAGTGCCAGATGCCAAAGGATTTGCTCATATCGCAATAGGACCTCTGGCCTTGCAACCTTACATTACAACATTGGGCAGCTGTAGTATTTCTGGAAACCACTACTGTACCAGGAAGGCTAACACTAACTTAACTATACATGGAAGTTACTACAAACCACATAAACGTATCTCACTAAACGCAACTCAACTTCCTCTTAGTGACTATATCCCCCAGATGCCCAGGTCTATGCCAATGCCACCCAACAGGAGCAACAGTACAACAGAGGCGAAGTCAGAGTGGAAAGAAACAGAAAACTTAACCAATTACAGTTAAAATATCTTACTTTTGTAAATTTTCAAAAAAAACATATGACCATGTGAACAGGTCACTAGGGCCCTTTCCTGGGTCTTAGGAGGGGCTTGCATTAGTGGGCTTGAATTTAAGCTTCATTAGTTTCTTGGTAAATACCTGTGGTAGGCAAGATAATCACCCCTCCAAAGATGTTTACATCCTAATCCCTGGAACCTGTGACTATGTTACTTTTCAAGGCAAAAGGGACTTTGCAGATGTGATTAAATTAAGGATATTAAGAAGGTAAGATTATCCTAGATTATCTGGGTCAGCCCAATGTAATCACAAGGGTCTTTATTCATGAAAGAGGGAGGGCCTGAGATGGAGAAGGAGATGTGATGATGGAAGCCATCAGAATGATGCCCTGTGAGGAAGACTCAATCAATCATTGCTGGCTTTGAGGATGGAAGGCAGTCATCATGCAAAGAATGTGGGCAGCCTCTAGAAGCTGGACAAAGTAAGGAGATGAGTTCTCCCTGATAGCTTCTCTGGCAAGAATGCAGCCCTGCCAACACCTTGATTTTAGCCAGGTGAGACATGTTTTTTTTTGGACTTCTGATCTCCTGAACTCTAAAATAATAAATTTGTTCTAAGTCACCAAGTTTGTAGTAACTTGTTACAGAAGCAACAGAAAACTAATACAATACACTTCTGCTTTCATTCATTTAGCAAAACTATATCGAATACATTCTATTTGATGGGTAATAGGCACCGGAGATCATGGAGTGAATAACCAGATGAAGTCCCCGTCCTCATGGAGTTTATATTTTAATAGGAGAAAACAGATAAAAAACAAACAAAGAAAAATGTAATATGTCAGGTGGTGTTGACTGCTGTGGAGGAGTCCAAAACAGGGTAAGAGAGCTAGAAATTGATGGAGCTTGGGGTTTGGGTGGGGATGGAGTAGTGGGCTCTAGATGACCAGGGAAGGCTTCTTCAATAAAGTGACATCTGAGCAGACACGTGAAGTGAGTTATGTGAGTCTCTGGGGAAGACTATTTACACAGAGGGGAGAGTAAGTGCAAAGGGCTTGAGATAGGAAGCCAATTCGTTTATTTAAGGGACAGAAAAGAGGCTACAGTGGCTGAAACAGGGTGAACAAGGGGGAGAGAGAAGAGGGCCAAATCATGTGGGGTCTTGAGGCCACAGTAAAGATTTTAACTTTTACTCTGAGTGAAATGTGAAGTCCCTGGAGTCCTTTGAGCAGAGGAGTGATGGGATTTGACTTAAACTCTAAAAGGATCGCTCACTGCTGGCTGGAGAACACAGTGGAGGGGAGCCAGGATGGAAGCAGAGAGACCAAGGTGGAGGCCCCTGCAGTAATCCAGGCAAGAGATGATGCAGTTTGGCGCAGTGTGGTAGCAACGGAGGTGGTAAGTATAGGCGTCTGGATACATTTTGAAGGTAATGATATATAATTTGCTGAAAGATTAGATAAGAAAAAGGGAGGAGTCAAGGAACTCCAAGTTTTTTGGCGTGAGCAATTGGAAGAACGGAGGTGACATTTACAGAGATGAAGGCTGTGAAGGGGAAGGTATAGTGGCAAGAGCAGTGTTTCAGTATCTATTGCAGCAAAAAAAAAAAAAAAAAAAGCGCAAACTTAGTAGTTTAACAACAATTTATGATTTCTCTTGACGACATGGGTTGGCAATCTGGCAGTTCTGCTGATCTTGCCTGGGATCAGTCAAGTGGTTGAGTTATCTGATAGCCCGTTTGGGGCTGGAAGGTCCAAGACGGCCTCCTCTACATGGCTGGAGCCAGGACCAGCTGCTGGCTGGGGTGCCTCACTCGGCTCTCCACACGGGCTCTCATTTTTAGTGAGGCCAGCCTGGACTTCTTTGCCATGGTGGCCTCCATGTTCCAGAATGGGAGAGTAAAAGCTGCAAAGCCTCTTACGGCTTAGGTTCTGGAATTCATACTCCATCACTGTCTACTGATCAAAGCCAAGGTACTAGGCCAGCCCAGGTTCAGGGGTGGGGAGTGTGTGTGAAGAAATTAATGCTCACACTGCAAACAGGCCCGGACACAAGGGAGGTGTGATTCACTGGGACTATTATTATAACAACTACTACAGTGAGGAATTAGTTTGTAGGCACATTAAGCCTGAGATACCTCTTAGACATCTGGGTGGAGATGTCGAGTAGGCAGTTGGATAAATGAGTCTGGAATAGAGGAGATAGGTTCAGGCTAGGGATAGTATAAATTTGGGAATAATCCTATAGTAATCGGATCCATGAAACTGCAGGAGATAAACAAGAGGGGGAGTGTAGATAGAGAAAATGTTTTAAGAACTAAGTCCTGATGCATTTCAACCTTAAGAGATGAGAGACCAACAAAGATGGACAGATGAGAGACCAACAAAGTCGACTAAGGAGATAAGAGAAAATGGAGGAGAGAGTGCCATTCTGGAATTAAGGAAATAAAGTTTTGTAAGGAGCAAGGAGTAACTTAATGGAGTCAAATTCTGCAGCTGACAGACTGAACAAGATTAGGACTGATAAATGACCACTCCATTTCCTACAGTGGAAATCACTGGTGAGCTTTATAAGAGACATTCTGGCGAACTGCTGGGGCAAAAGCTTAATTGCAGTTGGTAAAAGAAAAGATGGGACACATGGAGACACATGTTCAGACAAGCTTTTCAGGAGTTCTGCTGGGAAAGGGAGCAGAGAAATGAGATAAAAGCAAGAGGGAGATGTAGGGTCAAGATAGGAATTTTTTCCCAACATTTTATTAATGAAAAATTTCAAACACACCAAAAAGTTGAAAGAATTTTATACATTGAACACACAGACCCACCACCTGGATTCTTCTGCTAACACTTTCCTATACTTGCTTTATCACATATATGTCCATCTATCTATCTATCCAGCCCCAAGATAGGTTTTAATTGTTTTTTAACACTGACACATTACAGCAAGACTGAAGGTTTCTGGGAAAATTCAGTGGGTGGAGCAGACTGATGATGCAGGAGCAAGTTAGGGGAAGGATTATGAACACAACGGCCTGAGTGGGAAAGAAGGGCTGGGATCTAGCGTTAAGTAAGCGGTTGGCCTTCAAAAAGGAGCACAGACAGAACAGTTATTGTTACAGGAATGAAGGCAGGGCACAGGGGCATAGATGCTGGAAAGGAGGTGCGTGAGGGTGTGGGAGCTTGTGGAAGTTCTCTTCTAATGAAGTCATCAACTGAAAGTGAACACAGGGGGCAGAGGAAGTGTTGTGGATTAGAAGAGAAAGGAAGGGGCTTCCCTGGTGGCACAGTGGTTAAGAATCCGCCTACCAATGCAGGAGACACGGGTTTGAGCCCTGGTCCGGTAAGATCCCACATGCCACGGAGCAACTAAGCCCACATGCCACAACTGCTGAACCTGCACTCTAGAGCCCACGAGCCACAACTACTGAGCCTGCGTGCCACAACTACTGAAGCCCGCGCATGTAGAGCCCGTGCTCCGCAACAAGAGAAGCCACCGCAATGAGAAGCCCACGCACCGCAACGAAGAGTAGCCCCCGCTCACCGCAACTAGAGAAAGCCCGCATGCAGCAACAAAGACCCAATGCAGCCAAGACAAATAAAATAAATAAATTTATATATAAAAAAAAGAACACGAGAAAGGAAAAAGGTGTGAAATAACCTTCTAGGAGAGTGGGAGGGTGAATGGTCTAAGAAATACAGGAAGATTGCCAAGCGACCCCGGGGGGGTTCCATCTGAAGTTAATGGTCAGGCATTTGAAACAAGACAAGTTTTTGAGTTTTCCTCAGCCCTATTCAGCTGCGTGGGTGCAGGGTCAAAGAGTTGGATTTAACAATTTTTTTTTCCAAGTGAATACAGCAGAGGGGCAAAGAAGTTGAGGATGTACATAAAAGAATGACAGTAATGCTGGACCATGGAATTTAAGCCACACAAAGAGGGAAGTGAGGAAATAAGGGTAAGAGACAATGGAAAGGTGGTGGGATAAATGGATGGCAGGTTCCAAAAGGGTCAAAGAATTGCTGGAGTTGGAATAGTAGAAGAGCGGGCTGGAACTGGAGGTGGCAATTAGTAAGCAGGATGCTTGAAACAGATTATGGAGGGGCTGAAACTATTGGAATGATAAGGTCAAGGCTATGGCCCATGGGAGTGAGTGGCTGAGGTGAGGTAGAGGAAAAGTTTATTGGGGGAAAAAATCAGGGAACTGAGCCGTTTTTAAAAACAGCTTTACTGAGATATACTTCGCATAGCATATAATTCATCCATTGAAAGTGTACAGTTAAATGGTTTTTAGCATATTTACAGAGTTGTGCCAATCCATCACTAAAATCAATTTTCAAACTTTTTTTTTTTTTTTTGCGGTACGCGGGCCTCTCAGTGTTGTGGCCTCTCCCGTTGCGGAGCACAGGCTCCGGACGCGCAGGCTCAGCGGCCATGGCTCACGGGCCCAGCCGCTCCGCGGCATGTGGGATCTTCCTGGACCGGGGCACGAACCCGTGTCCCCTGCATCGGCAGGCGGACTCCCAACCACTGCACCACCAGGGAAGCCCGCAAACATTTTTATTACTCCCCAAAGAAAGCCAGACCCCTTTACCATCAATTCCTATCTCCCCACATTCCCCAGCCCCAGGCAGCCACTACTTTACTTACAGTATCTATGGATTTGTCTCTGGACATTTTATATCACTGGATTTTATAATATGCAGTCCTCTGTGACTGGCTTTTTTCACTTAGCATGATGTTTTCAAGGGGCATCTTCATTGTTAATACTGGAATGATTAAACAATTATGACTTTTGGTGTTGGACAGAAGGACAGTGATCCAGAAGTTAAAAACCTTCATGGCAAGAGGAGTGACCCAGTGTCTGTAGATGTCTGCCATAAGGAGGATGGCACAGTCTGATGAAATCAGAGTCAGCTCAGAAAAAGAGAGGTTTACGCCGGGGAGTCCAATGAGAGAAGATGACAAGGCTGGCTATAAGGAACCAGAACGAGAAAGTCAAGAACCAAAGTTGTGCCTCCAGGGCTACCAGGCTCTCTCATGTCTGCCTCTCCTCTGGCCACCCTTCCCTCTCCCTCACCTCACCCGCCATGGCCTCCGAAGCTCCGACACTCCACAGCCTTTCCTTTCGCACATGTTACGTTGTCACCTAATTGACTTTATCTCCAGGTCCTAAATTTCCAGGACAGGGAGTATGACTGGCTTGACCCAGCTGGTGTCCCCCTGGATCTGTTGTCCATTCCCGGTTCAGTCAGTCATGGCCTGAGTGGTCATGGTGGGGTCAGGAGACAACACGGCAGCTCAGGCAGTGGGTTGCGATCCTCTCAGAACTGATGTGACTGAGGAGAAGGGGAGCAGCCTCACTGGCTCCCGGAGGAGCACAAACACCAGAGAAGAAGGCAGGGCAGCTGCGCTCAGACGTCCCCGGTGATGCTGCGGTGGAGCTCAGTGCTCCATGCTGCCTGCCGGATACCCTAGCCTGGGGAGCAGTTTCTGGCTCTTCCACACCTCCCCGTCCATCCCGGCAATAAACCCTCACTGCTCCCACACACTCACCTGGGCATGCAGGATTCTGCCTTGATGCCTGAGACCTGACTAATACACTCTCCTCTCACAAACCAGTGCTGGGGGATTTGCTGAGGCCCTTTCCTCTCATTTCACAGAAACTTCAGGAGAGAGAAGTTGAAGTCAGTCCAACCACAACCCTGCCAAAGCCCCTGAGCTGATTCTCATGGAGAAGACAGTGAGAGAGAGAGGAAAATAAGAAAAGAGGAAAGGACTCTCCAAATTTGGGGGGAGGGGGAGGGGTGGAGGGTTATTTTTAGACGGTATTATGATTAAAAAATAAATATACGACTCCAGCCAGTTCCAGCTTTCCACGTGGGAGAAGGGAATTGCCCAACTCCAGTCCACCCTAGCCATCATGTCCCCAACTAAGGGGGGAACAACTGAGAAGCACTTGAAGTTCACAGTCCAGATGTACTGGCTCATGGAAAGATTAAGACCTAATCATGGGACTAGGGACAGAATGCTTCTCCAAACCCCACACCCTACCACCTCATAGCCTATTTACAGGAGTTCCTTCTACACAATACATCATGTCCATATATATATATATATATATATAATATATATATATATTAATAAAGTCTCAAACTAAAAGGCAAAAACATAGTTTGAGGGACTTCCCTGGTGGCACAGTGGTTAGGAATCCATCTGCCAACGCAGGGGACATGGTTTCAACCCCTGGTCTGGGAAGATCCCACGTGCCGTGGGGCAACTAAGCCCGTGTGCCACAACTACTGAGCCCACATGCCACAACTACTGAAGCCTGCGCACCTAGAGCCCGTGCTCTGCAACAAGAAGCTACCACAATGAGAAGCTCCAAGCACCGCAATGAAGAGTAGCTCCAGCTCACCGCAACTAGAGAAAGCCCGTGCGCAGCAACGAAGACACAACGCAGCCAAAAATAAAAATTAATTAATTAAAAAAAAAGTAAATGGATGGAGAAAGATATACCATACTAACACTAATCAAAAGAAAGCAGGGGTAACTATATTGATTTTGGACTTCAGAGCGAGGAAATTTATCAGAGATAAAGAGGGGCATTGCATAATGATAAAGGGATCAATTCTCCAAGGAGATATAACAATCCTTACCATATAGATCCTAACAACAGAGCATCAAAATATGTGAGGCAAAAACTGATAGAAATGTAAAGAGAAATAGGTGAATCTACTATTATAGCTGGAGACTTCAACATTCCTCTATCAGAAATAGGTCCAGCAGGCAGAAAATCAGTAAGGACATAGTTAAACTCAGCAACACCAACAATCACCATCAATATGATAAATATCTATAGACTACTTCATCCAACAACAGCAAAATATATATTTTTCTCAAGCTCATATGAGGGCTTCCCTGGTGGTGCAGTGGTTGAGAGTCTGCCTGCCGATGCAGGGGACAGGGGCTCGTGCCCTGGTCCGGGAAGATCCCACATGCTGCGGAGCGGCTGGGCCCGTGAGCCATTGCCGCTGAGCCTGTGCGTCCGGAGCCTGTGCTCCCCAGCGGGAGAGGCCACAACAGTGAGAGGCCCGCATACCGCAAAAAAAAATAAAAAAATAAAAAAAAATAAAAAAATAAAAATTAGGGCAGAAATCAATGAAATTGAAAACTGGAAATCAATAGAGAAAATCAACAAAACTAAAAGCTGGTTCTTTGAAAAGATCAATAAAATCAATAAACTTTTAGCTAGACTAAGGAAAAAAGAGAGAATACAAGTTTCTTATATTAGAAATGAAAGAGGGGACATCACTACAGATCCCTGGGACATTAAAAATAATCAAGGAATACTATGAACGAACTCTATGTCCACAAATATGATAACCTAGATGAAATGGACCAATTCCCTGAAAGATACAATCTGTCAAAACTCACACAAGAAGAAGTGGGCAATCTGAATAGGACTATATCAATTAAAGAAATTGAGTAAATGATTAATAACCTTTCAAAACAGAAAGCATCAGACCCAGATGTATTCACTAGTGAATTCTACCAGACATTTAAGGAAAAAATTATACCAATTCACTATAATCTCTTTCAGAAGATAGAAGCAGAGAGACTACTTCCTAACTCATTCTATGGGCCAGCATTAATCTAATACCAAAACCAAAGACATTACAAGAAAAGTACAGAACAACATCTCTTAGGAACACAGACGCAAAAATCCTCAACAAAACATTAGCAAATTGAATCCAATAATGTATAAAAATTATACATCATGACCAATTGAGATTTATCCCAGGTATACAAGGCTGGTTCAACATTTGAAAAGTAATTAATGTAATCTATCACATCCACAGGTTAAAGAAGAAAAATCATATGATAATATCAGTAGATGCAGAAAAAGCATTTGACAAAATTCAACACCCATTCATGAGAAAAATTCTCTGTAAACTAGGAATAGTGGGGAACTTTTTCAACTGAATAAATAATAACCACAAATCATCTGAAGTTAACATCATGCTTCATGGTAAGAAACTTTAGGTTTTCCCACTAAGATCAGGAACAAGATAAATGTCCCCTCTTACCACTGCTTTTCAACATCATACTTGAAGTCCTAAATAATGCAATAAGACCAAAAAAAGGAAATAAAATGGATACAGATTGGGAAGGAAGAAATAAAACTGTCTTTGTTTACAGCTGACATTATCATCTATGTAGAAAATCAAGAATCAAGGAAAAAAATTCTGGAAATAATATGTGATTATAGCAAGGTTGCAGGGTACAAGGTTATTATTTTTTTTTAAGTCAATCACTTTCCTATATATCAGCAATGAACAAGGGGAATTTGAAATTAAAAACACAATACCATTTACATTAGCACCCCCCCCAAAGTGAAATACTTTGGTATGAATCTAACAAAATACGTACAAGGTCTAAAAGAGGAAAGCTACAAAATTCTGATGAAAGAAATCAAAGAGGAAGTAAATAAATGGAGAGAAATTCCATGTTCATGAATAGGAAGACTCAATATTGTCAAGGTGTCAGTTCTTCCCAACTTGATCTATTGATTCAATGCAACCCTAATCAAAGTCCCAGCAAGTTATTTTGTGAATACTAACAAACTGACTTTAAAGTTTATATGTAGAGGTGAAAGACCCAGAATGGCCAACACAATATTGAAGAAGAACAAAGTTGGAGGACTGACACTACCCAACTTGAAGACTTAACATTAACCTACAGTAATCAAGACAGTGTGGTATTAGCAAAAGCATAGACAAATAGATCAACAGAATAGAATAGACAGCCCAGAAGTACACCCACATAAATAGTCAACCAACCTTTGACAAAAGAGCAAAAGCAATACAATGGAGAAAGCAATAGTCTTTTCAACAAATGATGCTAGAACAACTGAACATCCACATTAAAAAAAAAAAGAATATAGACACAGACCTTACACTCGGCACAAAATTTAACTCAAAATGGATCACAGACCTTAAGGTAAAATGCAAAACTATAATCTAGTAGAAGACAACATATGAGAAAATCTAGATGACCTTGGTTTGGGCAATGACTTTTTAGATACAATACCAAAAGCATGATCCATGAAAGAAAGAACTGATTAGCTGGACTTTATAAAAATTAAAAACTTCTGCTCTGTGAAAGACGCCTTCAAGAAAATGAAAAGACAAGTCACAGACTATATTGCAAAAGACTTATCTGACAAAGGACTGTTATCCAAAATATACAAAGAACTCTTAAAATTCAACAACAGGAGAACAAATAACCCAATTAAGAAATGTGCAAAAGATCTGAGAAGATATACAGACAGAAAATAAGCATATGAAAAGATGTTCCACATCATATGTCATGAGGGAAATGCAAGTTAAAACAACAATGAAATACCACTACACACCTATTAGAATGGCCAAAATCCAGAATGCTGATAACACCAAATGCTGACAGGATGTGGAGCAACAGAAATTCTCATTCATGGCAGGTGGAACCCTAAGGGCAGGGGAGTCTGGGAACTGTAGAAGTCAGCTTTCCTACATCACCAACTAGAAGAGGGTGAAATGACCCAGGCTGAGAGAGCCAATCCATAGTATTCACTTCACCCTCCATAGAGGTGGTACCAAATTACACTCCCAGCAACATAGGATCTTAGCAACTCTTTGAGCTTTGTCAATTCAATAAATGAAAAACATTACCTTATCGTTTCAATTAGCATTTCTCTTATTTTTGGAGAGGTCGAGCATCCTCTCTTACAGACCATTACAGTGTGCATCTCTGTGAATAGAATTCAGTGGGAGTGCTGCCCCCTGCAGCTGTGCAACATGGTGGGCCTGTAATATAGTTACATACAATTTGAATTTCCTTCTGTGAATTCTTTAGATCCTTTGCCCACATGCTGGATTTTTTTTTCATGATATATTTAACTGGAAACATACATGGGACCTGAACATATGGCATCTTCAGTGCCAGTTTTCCAAAACTACACCTTACCTAGTGTGATGGTTAATTTTGCATCAACATGACTGGGCTAAGGGATGCCCAGATAGCTGGTAAAACATTACTTCTAGGTGTTTCTGAAAGAGATTAGCATTTGAATCAGTAGACTGAGTAAAAAAGATTGCCTTCACCAATGCTGGTGGACATTATCAAATCCATTGAGGGCCTAAATAGAACAAGAAAGCAGAGGAAGAGTGAATTTGCTTTCTGCTTGAGATGGGACATCCATCTTCTGCTGACCCTGAACACCTGAATTCCTGGTTCTCGGCCTTTGGATTTGGACTAAGAATTATACCATTGCCCCTCCCCACTCCTCCCCTTCTCAGGCCCTTGGGTTTGGACTGGAACTACATCTCTGGCTTTCCTGAGCCTCCAGCTTGCAGACAGCAGATCGTGGGACTTCTTGGCCTCCATAATCATGTGAGCCAATCTCTCATCGTAAGTCTCATTCTATACACCTATACCTATCCTATTGGTTCTGTTTCTCTAGAGAACCCTGACTAATACACCTAGTGACCTAACAACTTTTTTCCCTTTGTGTCATCTCCCTCCCCGGAGATGGTCCCAGTGAAGGGTAGGGAGAAACAACCTCAACTTGAAATGTCACAAGCATTTCAAGTTCTAGAGCTCTAGAACTTTAAAATTAAATTGTATTCAAAGTGCTTCTCCCACACAGGTTTACACGAAATTCTACTTTGCCTCCTGCCTGCTGCAGATTTAATTATGAATCATGCTGGATGGACGCATGAGGACGTGGTGTGCCTAGTGAGCTGGGCAGCCGTTCCCTCCTGCTGGGCTTGCGTTCTTGTGGTTTATAACGACTTCTTAGGTGAATAATAAACTCACATTCATGCCAGGCCTTTTGGTCTTTGCTGATGACCTATAGAGGCCGGAAGCCTGAGATTTCAAATTCATCAGCAGGCCTTTTAAGCCTGGTCAATCAGTCAGGCCACAGAGAGCCACAGAAAGTACAAGCTGCTGATGCAGAAGGACCCAAGCACTCAGAGGACTACACCATTTGCCTAGAAGTGTGAGGTTGAAATTTTTTTCTCTTTAAAATGTCCACTTGCTACGGGGCTTCAGGTGCTCAGTGGCAAGGCCAGCTAACAAGGAGTGCACTTATGGACTTTCCTCTAAGCCCTCAACTGATGCACCAAATTCCATCATTAGGTATTCATTCCTTTGGCTTAAACCTTCCCACAGAAACCTGGCACTCCCTCCTGACTTGCTGATTATTTTTCACTTGGTGAGGCTCAAAGTGTCCTAGGCATTTTTAATCCCTTCCTCTCTTTGTACCCTCGTCCCCTCCCCCATCCAATTAATCACAAAGGCACCTTGATTATTCCTTCAGAGTGTCTCTGGGGAAGGCCTGCTGGAGTTGGAATAGTACTGGTTGTGTGACCTTGAGCAAGTGATTCAAACTCTGACCTTCAGTTTCTCCATCTATAAAGTGGAGCTAACAACATCCTACTTCACAGGGTTTTTAGTAAGGATGAAAAATAATTCATGATTTTATTAAAACACACACAACACCACTTCCCTAGAGGCCTCTTAGGCTGACTAGTGTCAAGCCTAGTGATTTATAATATTCTTTGCATATATTATAAGATGTACAAATAACGTATGGTTTTATAAAAATGAGATCATATTCCATATATATATGTTTTTTGTTTTTTTTTTTTGCGGTACCCGGGCCTCTCACTGTTGTGGCCTCTCCCGTTGCGGAGCACAGGCTCCGGACGCGCAGGCTCAGCGGCCATGGCTCACGGGCCCAGCCGTTCCGCGGCATGTGGGATCTTCCCGGACCAGGGCACAAACCCGCGTCCCCTGCATCGGCAGGCGGACTCCCAACCACTGTGCCACCAGGGAAGCCCCATATTCCATATTTTGAAAAGAGAAATGTGGCCCAAGTTGTTCTTTTCTGTTCCCTCCTCCACGACCCTAATTCAGGTCATTATTCATTTCTGCAAGAGCTTCTTAACTGTCCTTTCTATAAGCAGCCCCCCTCCCCTGCCCCACCTGAAGTTTCCCTCTCTCCAAAACACCCTCCTCCCCGCTGCTGCTGCTCAGATTAATTTTTCTAAAACACTCTATAGATTATAACTTCCTCATGCTCAAAAACCTTCAATGGGTCCCACTGTCTTTGAGTACCAAGTCCAAACTCTTTAGCCTGGCAATGACGGTTTGGGACTGACCCAAACCTAGTCCAGTTCAACAAGCATTTCCCCAGTGCCTACCATGTGCCAGTCTCAGGCTTGGCACAGGGATGGGGATTTGGCCATGACTAAGACTTAGTCTCCTCCACCACCTAGTGGGGAGGCAGACAATGAACAGATATTTTCTGTAATGCATGGTAACGGTAGGATAAAGGTAATCCCAAGGAGCTACGAGAACTTGGGAAAGCATCTACCTTTCTGGTCATGTCCTCAACTCCTCTCATCCAAATCATCCCTATTCTGTGTCCTGCACGTATCATGGCTACTCTTTACCCCCAGGTGGGTAGGGCCTGGTGACTCAGATAACAACATTGAAAAAGCACCTGCTGTCCATTATTGCTTTTGTTTATTCACCATTGCCAAGACTGCACACTCTTCAAGGGCATCAACAGCAGAATAGATAAATCCAAGACTGCACACTCTTCAAGGGCATCAACAGCAGAATAGATAAATCCAAGACTGCACACTCTTCAAGGGCATCAACAGCAGAATAGATAAATCAATTGATACATGCACATCGAAAACTGCACAGTAATGGGAATGAATGGGCTGCAATGACATGGAACAACATGGGTGAATCTCATGGACATAATGTTGAGTGAAAGAATCCAGACACGGAAGAGTACATAGCATTGTGATTCCAGTCACGTATATTTGAGTACAGACAAAACTAATTTATGGTGTTAGAAGTCAGGACACAAAAGTTTCATGAAAAAATGCTTACTCTTATTACGTATGATGGGTTCTATTGCTTCTTTTCTGTTCTTTTTTTCTTTTCTTTTTTTTTTTTTTTGCGGTACGCAGGCCTCTCGCTGTTGTGGCCTCTCCCGTTGTGGAGCACAGGCTCCGGACACGCAGGCTCAGCGGCCATGGCCCACGGGCCTAGCCGCTCCGCGGCATGTGGGATCTTCCCGGACTGGGGCACGAACCCGTGTCCCCTGCATTGGCAGGCGGACTCTCAACCACTGTGCCACCAGGGAAGCCCCTGTTCTTTTTTTTTTTTAAGTGCTGGTTCTCACTCACTGAATTGACCCAGTGAAGGATCAAAACCTACAATCTGGGGCTTCCCTGGTGGCGCAGTGGTCAAGAGTCTGCCTGCTGATGCAGGCAACACGGGTTCGTGCCCTGGTCCGGGAAGATCCCACATGCCGCGGAGCGGCTGGGCCCGTGGGCCATGGCCGCTGAGCCTGCGTGTCCGGAGCCTGTGCTCCGCAACGGGAGAGGCCACAACAGCGAGAGACCCGCGTACCGCAAAAAAAAAACCACCTACAATCTGAAAAGTACACTGCTTTAGCATCTCCATTAGAAAAAGCAAACTAGGCAGCCCACCTACAACCCTCGCTTTTTCCTCGAGCTACTGCCTCATGCCATGCTTTCCCTCCACAAGAGAGCTTCTGCCCACACTTCTGTCCCTCCTCTCTCCTTCTTTCTTCAACCCCCACCAGCTAATCTTGACTTATCCACTACAGTGAATCCACTCTGGTCACCAACCTCCATGTGGCTAGTCCAGAGGTCACTTCTCTGCCAGCTCTGACTCTGCTCTTCAGTGGCATTAACCACCTCTCTTGGCGTCTGTGATAGTTAATGCTATGTGTCAACTTGGCTGGGCCACAGTGCTTAGGCATATGGCCAAACACTGTTCTTGATGTTTCTGTGATGGTGTTTTTGGATGAGATTTACATTTAAATTGGTGGACTTTGCGTAAAGCAGATTGTCCTCCATAATAAGGGTGGGCCTCATCCAATCAGTTGAAGGCCTGAAGAGAACAAATGGCTGACCTCCCCTGAGCAAGAGGGAATTCTGCCAGCAGACTGCCTTTGGACTTCATCCGCAACACTGGTTCTTCCTGGTTTGTCAGCAGGCTGCCTTTGGATTCGAACTGCAACTCTTTCCTGAGTCTTCACCTAACTGGTCTCCCCCATCAGATTTTGGATTCACCAATCCTCTGCAATTGTGCGAGCCAATTCCTTCAGATGAATCTCTTTCTCTATATATTCACATCCTATTGGTTCTGTTTCTCTGGAGAATGCTGACTAACACAGCATCTAACTCTGTACCTTTTGGTTTGCTCCTGATTCTTATCTACTTAATAAATATAAATAAGGTTTAAGAAAAGAAGCAATATTTATAAATTGAATTATTATTATTATTCTGTCTCTTTAAGCAACCCATTTCCCCAGAGTACCACTCTCCGACTGAGCTCAGTGGGGAAGTACCTCCATCATCAGGTTTCTGAATGCCCATCTTCTGCCCCCAGTGGGTTCACAAGGTAGCTTTCTGGACTCCACTTCCTGCTTCCCACATCTTGACCTGCTAATTGGTGGAATGCCTGCCACTTACTAGTTATGAGACTCTGAGAAAATTATTTACCACCCTGCTTCAGTCTTCTCATCTGTAGAATGGGGACAATAGAAGTACCTACCTCATAAAGTTGTTGTGTGGGTTAAATTATAATACTTAGCACACAGTAAACATTAAATAGATGTTTGCTAAATCAGAATTCTTTCCTCTAGAACACTGGAGTCATCTCAACAGCCTCCCACTTTGTCTCCTCTTTAAAGGGCTGTATTAGTTAGCTATTACTGTATAATAAACCATCCTGAAACTCAGTGGCTTGAAACAATTGCTCATGAGTCTGTGGGCCAGCTGGGTGGTTCTGCTGCTGTGAGCAGCCTTGGCTAATCTCACTTGGGCTCACTGATGTATCTATAGTCAGTTAGCAAGCAGGTCAGCGGGTGGCTGGCAGGTCTAGGTTGGTCTCACTCACATCTGGCAGTTGGCTGGCAGTTGGCTGGCTTTTGGCTGGGCAGCAGGGGTGACTGGGCCATGATGTTCCAGCAGTCTAGCCTGGGCTTGTTTTCATGGACGAGGCAGTGTGCCAAGAGAAAGAAGCATACAAGGCTTCTCGGGGCCTAGGTGCGGTCCACCATCACTTCTGCTGCATTCTACCGGCCAAAGCAAGGCTGGTCCAGATTCAAGGCCTGGGGAAATAGACTCCACGTTTTATTTTTTTGAATTTATTTATTTTATTTATTTTTGGGGGCTGCGTTGGGTCTTCATTGCTGTGTGTGGGCTTTCTCTCGTTGCGGGCTTTCTCTAGTTGCAGCAAGCAGGGGCTACTCTTCATTGTGGTGCGCGGGCTTCGCATTCTGGTGGCTTCTCTTGTGGAGCACGGGCTCTAGGCATGCGGGCTTCAGTAATTGTGGCACGTGGGCTCAGTAGTTGTGGCTCGCAGACTCTAGAGCGCAGTGTCAGTAGTTGTGGTGCACGGGCTTAGTTGCTCCACGGCATGTGGGATCTTCCCCGACCAGGGCTCGAACCCGTGTCCCCTGCACTGGCAGGCGATTCTTAACCACTGTGCCACCAGGGAAGTCCCAGACTCCACCTTTTAGATGGAGGAGGTGCAAAGTCATATTACAAAGGGTAAGGATACAGGGAGGGATGAGCATGGTCAGCTTTGATATAAAACTACCACTAGAGTATTGATGTCTGGTGTGGAGAGTTCAGAATATACTTGTCAGTTGAGGAAGTAGGAGTATCATCTGCCAGTTTTGAGGCCAGGTCAAAGTGGATTCAAAGGCCAGCTCCACCAACTATCTATGAGGCCTTTGGATGATTTATTCTACCTCCCCGAGCTTCAGTTTCCTCATAGGGTTGTTGTGAAGACTGAACAAGGTAATGTAGGGAAGGGGCTAAGCACACACAGCTAGAGCTCAGTCATTCTTAGAGCTCAAGGCACATCCTGGGCTCTGCTGAATCCTGCCTCTGCTTCCCAAGGCTGAGAAGGAGATGGAAACCAGGCCAAGCGGGAGCATGATTTCAGATGAGGAACCATGAAATGGCAATTACAGAGTAAAACCTTAATTATAGTTCTTTGGGAAAAGAAGTGAGGAATGCAATCTGGTGGGCAGAGGGGAGGGGGCTGAGGAGGAGGATGTGGGGGGAGAGGAGAGACAGAGAGAGGTCCAAGAGGGAGAAGCTGAGCTATCAGATTGATGTTTTGTTGTTGCTCTGATTACAAAATTACTGCGTGTTGACACAGTTTAAAAAATACACAGATTGAGGGCATTATGCTAAGTGAAGTAAGTCAGACGTAGAAAGACAAATAACATGTGTTCTCACTTATATGTGAAATCTAAAAACAAAACAAAAAACCCAAACTCATAGATACAGAGAACAGACTGATGATTGCCAGAGGTGGGGGGTAGGCGAAATGGGTGAAGGGGGTCAAAAGGAACAAACTTCCAGTGATACAATAAATAAGTCATGGGATATAATATACAGCATGGTGACTATAGTTAATAATCCTGTACTGCATATTTGAACATTGCTAAGAGTAGATCTTAAAACATCTCATCACAGGAAAAAAATGTGTAACTATGTGTGGTGATGAATATGAACTACACTTATTGTGGTGACCATTTAACAATATATACAAATAGCAAATCATTATGTTGTATACCTGAAAGTAATATAATGTTAATGTCAATAAAAACAAAACCAAGCAAAATACATAGACTTTTCCACTCATAATCCCACCAACCAGATATTATGGCTGATATTTACATGAGCCTCAGTGTGTGCCCACACTCTCACAAACGCTTCATACTCCCATGACTCATGTGATAACCCCATGAGCAGGAACTGCTAGCCCCACTGCATAGGGGAGGGGTGGAAACAGGAGCACAGAGAATTTAAGTAAATCACCCAGGCTGTCACATCTGGTAAACAGCAGAGTCTGGATTCAAATCCAAGCTACCTAGTGCCTAAAGTCTTGCATGTCACCAGCAGGGCACAGCACCACCTGGGCACAGCTGACACTTGGTGTATTTCCTTCCATTTTCTTTCACTTCCTGGAAACTGTACCACTATTTTATTACTTTTTTAAAGGCTATTTGAAAAATTAGTACTATTTTATTTTTAGTACGAATCCCAGAAGAGTGAAAGTTTATGTGGCTCTCTTCCCCTTCCCATCTTTTTTTGTAATTTGTAATTTTGATATGTAGTCAGCCCTCCATATCCATGGGTTCCCCATCCAAGGATTCAACCAACTACGGATTGAGAATATTTGAAAAAAAAAGTCCAGAAAGTTCCAAAAGCAAAACTTGAATTTGCCACGACGTGCCCAGCAACTATTTACATGGCATTTACACCATATTAGGCATTATAAGTAATCTAGAAATGACTTAAAAGTATATAGGAGGATGTGAGTACATTATATGCAAATAGTGAGCCATCTTATACAAGGGACTGGAGCATCTGTGGATTTTGGTATCTGCGGGGGGTACTGGAACCAATCCACTGTGGATACCAAGGGACAAGTGTAACTTCAAACTTATAGAAAGGTTGAAAGACTAGTACAAGACGCTCTCAGAAACTCCTTACCTATATCAACCAGTTGTTTACCATTTGCTTTCTCATTTTCTCTCTTTATATAATTATTTATATGTGTGTATGCATTTTTCTGAACAATCTGACATTAAATTGGAGACATTATGGTCTTTAACCCCTAAATGCTTCAGTGTGTATTTCCCAAAAACAAAGGCATGCCCATCCATAACCACAGTACAAAGAGCAAACTCAGGATATTTAACATTGTAACAATACTATTATCTGTAGTCCATATTTAAATTTATCAATCAGCTGTGTGTGTGTCTATGTGTGTGTGTGTGTGTGTACACATAATTTTTTTCCCAGTCTAGGATCTAAACCAGAATCCTGCACGGCATGTAGCTGTCCTATCACTTTAGCCTCCTTTCAACTGGAATAGTGTCTCAGTCTTTGTCGTTCTTTCTTTTTTTAAATGAAGTATATTTGATTTATAATATTGTGTTAGTTTCAGGTGTACAACACAGTGATTCAATATTTTTGCAGATTACACTCCATTATAGGTTATTTCAAGATAATGGGTTTAATTCCCTGTGCTACACAGTATATATCCTTTTGCTTTTTCTTTGTCTTTCTTGACCTTGACATTTTTTATGATCTAGGCCAATTATTTTATAAAATGTCCCTCGATTTAGTTTCCTTTTATTCTTTTTTCTGTGCAAATGTATACATCAAAATTTTTTAAATTAGGATCATATAGTACTGCTATGTTTTTAAACTTTTTATTGAAGTATAACACAAATACAGAAAAGTGAGCAGATCCTAAGTGACAATGAACACACGTGCTACCAACACCCAGAATAAGGGACAAAACATGACCTGCCCCCAAAGAATCTTTTTGACCTCCATCAGTCCCTAACCCCCAACCCAAGGGTAATCATTATCTTGACTTTTAAAACAGAGATTAGTTTTGCCTAATTTTGTGCTTTATATAAATATATTCAATTTTGACTCTGCCACTTTCTCTCCTAAAAGAGAGAAGTTATTATTATTATTTTTTTTGCGGTACGCGGGCCTCTCACTGTTGTGGCCTCTCCTGTTGCGGAGCACAGGCTCCAGACACGCAGGCTCAGTGGCCATGGCTCACGGGCCCCAGGGAAGCCCAAAGACGGGAGTTATTTAACTTATTTAAATCCACAAACGAGGCTGCTGTGAGGACATAAAGGTACCTGGGAAACCCCTGCAGAGCACCAAACACATGTAAGTTCACTATTGCTGTTATTGTTAATGTTATCAATCTTTGCCCTGAATTAAAGTATGAGGAAATTATAAAATCTCATGCTGGCGTCATTATTGAAGTCAAGAGCATGAGCTCTTAAATAGAGGGATCTTTGGCAAAAGAAAAGCGAGTCAGGGTGAAACAGCAAACAACGGAAAATAAGGGTTTGTGGAAGGGTATAAATAGGAAGCAAAATGTTTCCAGGTTGGACCAGCCTTATTCCCAAATTTACCTGATTATAGGACTCATCTGGAGAGTTTCTTAAAATACAGATTCTTATCAATGGGTCCGAAGTGGGGCCTTGGAATCTGTATTTTTAAAAGATGCTCCTGGTAATTCTTATGATCAGGCAAGATTTGGAAACAGTAGATTCTGAGGAAAGTGGAAGAGCACGGACTCGCTCCCTGGAATGGCTGGGAGGAGTCAGGTAACTCAATGTGGAAACAGTCATCATCATTCACTAGGCATCTACTAGGTGTCAAGTACCAAGCTCAGCATGTTCCTACAGTATTCATTTAATTGTCACAACAATCCTAAGAGACAGAGATTACTGTCCCAATTCTACAGATGGCCTCACAGTTAAATGACTTGCCTGAGATAATGTACAGGAAGATATCCAGGTGTCTCCAATTTCAAAAGTCTTAGGAACTACCCTAAACTGACAGGTCAGAATACTCAGCTCCATCCATTATGACAGGTCATCTATTATGCATGTGAGTAACACCATACTCATCACTTTACAGTTTTCAGAGCACTTTTAAAAAACAGTGTTATTGGGGTATAATTTATGTACCATAAAATTCATCCATTTTAAGCCCGCAATTCAATGTTTTTTAATATATTCACAGAGTTGTGAAACCATCACCATGTTCAATTTTAGGACATTTCCATCACCCCACAAAGAAACCTTGTGTCCATTTACAGTCACTCTCCATATCCTCCACAGCCCCTGGCAACCACTCATCTCTTTCTGACTCTATGGATTTGCCTATTCCGGACATTTTGCATAAATGGAATCATACAATATGTGGCCTTTTGTGTCTGGTTTCTCTCACTTAATGTAATGTTTTCATCCATTTTGTAGCATGTATCAATACTTCTTTACTTTTTATGGCCAAATAGTATTCCATTGTATAGATGTGCCACATTTTATTTGTCCATCCATCAGCTGATGGACATTTGGGTTGTTTCTGCTCTTTGGCTATTTTGAATAATGTTGCTATGAACATTTGTGTACAAGATGGACACGTTTGCATGGACATGTTTTCGTTTCTCTGGGGTATGTACATAGGAATGGTATTGCTGGGTCATATGGTAACTCTACATTTAGTCATTTGAGGAACTGGGAGGGTCCCTCAATGGCTGTGCCATTTTACCTTCCCACCAGCAGTGTATGAGGGCTCCTTTCAGAACACTTTTACAAATACTAACAACCCCAGAGATAGGCATCATTACTCGTATCTTCCCGACAAAGACACTGAGGGGCAGAGAGGGGACGTGACTTCTCTGCTATGAGGACTGGGCTCCAACTCTGGAACTGCCCTCCTTCCTTCAGGAAACCTGACTTTCAGGCCAAAACAGTAGGTCTTTGAGAGGTGATGAGGTGATGGGCAGAGAGAAAGAATCTGTGGGTACAAAGCCTTGCTATGGAGATGGAACCTTCAGTTTTAGGAATGGAGACATCAAAGCCACTTATGTTTTTGTTTTATTAGGCAACAGCCAGAGCCAGGTTCTCACTAATTAATGGTGATCAAAGGAGGCTGCCAAGGAGTAAAAGAAAGCTAGGCCCTCACTTCCCCCTCAGCTTGCATGAGCCTGGGCCCTCCTGCAGGACTAAGTTTCTCAATCTAGAAAATGGGGCTAGATAAGAGCTCTCATCCCTTTATGCTCATAGGCCAGGACCTGGCAACCTGAGTCCTGTTCCAGTCAAGGCAGCATATCCAAGCTGCCTCCACCAAACAATAATTAATAATACCAACACACAGTTCAGGGGTCGACAAAGATTTTCTATAAAAGACCAGACAGTAAATACTTTAGGCTTGAAGGCCAAATGGTCTGTTATACTCCTCAGCTCTGCCACTGTAATGCAAAAGCACCATAGACAATACATAAATGAATGAAAGCAGCTGTCCAGTGAAACTTTCTTTGTGGACAGTGAGATTTGACTTCTGTGTAATTTTCACGTTATAAAATATTATTCTTCTTTTGATTTTTTCCCTACCATTTTTTCCCTACCATGAGAACATAAAAACCATTCTTAACTCCTGGACTATATAGAAACAGGTGTTGGGACTTCCCTGGTGGCTCCGTGGTTAAGAATCCACTTGCCAATGTAGGGGACACAGATTCAAGCCCTGGTCTGGGAAAATCCCACATGCCGCGGAGCAACTAAGCCCGTGAGCCACAACTACTGAGCCCGTGCACCACAACTACTGAAGCCCATGTGCCTAGAGTTCATGCTCCACAACAAGAGGAGCCACCACAATGAGAAGCCCGCGCACTGCAACAGAGAGTAGCCCCCGCTCGACGCAACTAGAGAAAGCCTGTGCTCAGCAACGAAGACTGAATGCAACCAAAAAAAAAAAACCCAAACATACAAAACAGGTGTTGCCTCAAAATGTTAAACGTAATTACTATCTAACCCAGCAATTCTGCTAAGTATATACTCAAATAAATGAAAACATAAATCCACACGTGTACATCAAAGTTTATAGCTATTCATAACAGCTAAAAAGTAGAAGAAAAACACAAATGTCCATCAATTGATGAATGGATAAACAAAATGTGGTATAACCATACAATGAAATATTGTTCAGCCATAAAAAGGAACCAAAGTTTGATATATGCTACAATACGGATGAGCCTTGAAAACATGCTAAGTGAAGGAAGCCAGACAAAGATGGCATATGTATGATTTCATGGACATGAAATGTCTCTGGAAACAGAAAGCAGAGGAGTTGTTGCCTGGGGCTGAGGGGACTGGGGCGGGGGAGGGTGATAACTAAAGGGTCCTTTGGGGCATGACGAAAAACTGATCATGGTGATGCTTGCACAACTCTGTGAATATACTAAAATCTGCTGAAGTGTACATTTTCAATGGGTGAATTGTGTGGTATTTGAATTAAATCTCAATAAAGCTGTTAAAAAGGAACCACAGAACTAATGCCGTAGTTTGTTGACCCCTGACATAGCACACAGTTGCTTAGCCTCTCACAAAGCACCTTTCCTCACTTTATCACAACCAGCCAGTCATTTGCCCCTTCAAAGGCTGAGAAAGCCAAGGCTCAGAAATGGGACTGACTAGGACACAGGTAACCAATGGTGAGATGTGAGCAGAACCCAGGTCTTTGGACTCCCTGTCCAGTGCTCACTGCAGCACAGACTTTCCCAGAGTTACATTCAGAGACTGGGTAAGTCACTCCTCAAAGCCCCAGGGGAGAGGAGATGACAGGAGGGGACCTCTCCCTAGACCTGTCCCTCCCTGCTGCACCTCTGGCGCCAGCTTCCTCCTCTCTGCACCCCCCTTACCCCCCCCCCACCCTTCCCTGTCCTTTTCTCTCCTTTCCTTCTCAGAACCACTGGGCAAGGCTGTTCTTCCTTACATCTCACTCAGGGTGCTGGGAGGGCTGGGCGTGGGGAGGAGGACAGGGAGGCTTCTCCAGAAATTCAATCCATGTGACATATTTCGAAAAGGGCTCCAAAAGGGTGAGGAACCAGTCCAAGGTCACACAGCAGATATCAGACCTTTGACTTCCTCGATATTTTTGAGAATGAAAAGAGAAAGGGTTTGGGGCTTGGGTAGGGTTTGAGGTGAGCCAAGCCCCATCCCGTTCCTGATTTTTCTCTACACAACACCTCCCCCACAAAACTCTCTCCTCTTTCATACTTTCAAAGGCACTGACCACTACAAGAGAGCTTTTAAAAATATTGTAGAAAAAAAATTAATTGTAGAAAAATCAGGAAATACAGATAAAGGGAATAAGGATCATCTTGGTCTCACTCCTCAGATGTAAACATGGAGGTGACCATGGGGACTATTTCGGGTGACTCTCGAGCCAGCACCTGGCTTCAAATCCTGGCTTCATCACTCACCATCTGCGTGACCTCTGGCAGCTCATTTCACCTCTCTGACCTCAGTTTCTTCACCTGTAATATAGGAATAATAACAGCACCTACTCAAAGAGTTGTGTGACAATTAAATGAGGCTATAAAAAGCACTAAAAACAGTGTATGGCCCATAGCAAGCACTCAATACATCATTGTATTTTCCCAGTGATTTCCTTCATACGTATTTTTTTCCTAGAAAAATGAGATAATTTCGTATCCATCATTTTATAATGGATCCCTCCCCTCACCTCACCTTAACTGAATTATTAACATCTTTCCCTAGCATTAGAAATCCTTCTATAGAACATCTGTTTTATTTATTTATTTTTTTTGGCCTCGCTGTGCATGGCTTGTGGGATCTTAGTTTCCCTGCCAGGGATCAAACCCGGGTCCTTGGCAGAGAAAGCACAGAGTCCTAATGACTGGACTGCCAGGGAATTCCCTAGAACATCTTCCTTAAGATAGCATTTGCATATGTAGTATTCCATCTCCTGAAGTGGGATACTTAGGTGTGATTTTTGTTTCCCCACCACCAAACACGTTCCTCATCTTTGACCAATTACCGCTTCAGGACAAATTCCTAGGGAATTCGTTGAGTCAAAGGATGTGCAGGCATTTCAGGCTTTTGGCACATAATCATCAAACTGCCCCTAAGAAAAGTTATGAAGTTTCACTTCCGCCAGCTTGGAAAAGAAGGCCCCATGCTCTCCAATGCCTTGTCTCCTCTTATCATTTAGAAACATCATTTCCAACTTGACCCAAGAGAAGTGTTGTTTGCTGCCATATTTTGATTTGCAGTCCCAACTCTTCCTAATGGAACTCAGTTTAGGCATCTGCTCAACCCCATGACTCCTCTGGGTGGCCCTGCACTGGTCATCAACCTCTCTGAACCCAGAAATCTCAGTTATAATTCCCAAATAAATCCTTGGTTTCTTAAATGAGATAATATATGTAAAAATTCAACCCCAAGCCACATTCTCATTATTTGAAATAGGCTGTAGGGGCTTCAGAAACAAGGATGGCATTTCAGGAGAGCCCTGTAGGTAACTGTGGTAAACATGGGGAAACTGAGGCCTGGGAAGGGGAAGTCTTCCCAATAAGAAAAAGTCAGAAACATCTAATAGAAAAATGGGTGAAAACACAAATAGGCAACTTAGAGAGGAAACCTAAATGTGTGCTACTAGGCCAAGAGATGTTCAAACTCATTAGTTATCAGGGAAATGCAAGCCAAACAAAGAGGAGAAACCAAGTCACGGACTAGCAAACATTAGGAAGTTGGATAACACCAAGTGTTGGTAGGGTGTAGGGAAATGGGACTCTCATGCGGCACTGCTGAGTGTAGACTAAGACCCTGAAACCCAGTCATTCCACTCCTGGACAAATATCCCAGGGCCCTTCCCACAAGGCTGAGGATGTTCACGGCAGCTGTTGTCTGTGGTAGCTGGGAGTAGGAGATAAATTGAATGCCCCTCACTGGGAGTAAATATGCAAAATATGGTGAAGGCACATTATGGAACCATTACAATTATGCAACAATTCAAAACAGCTAAGCAGACTGTGAGTCAACAAAGACCTGTGAGCCAAATGTGACACATCACCTGTTTTTGTACAGCTTGGCTCAAGCTGAGAATGATTTTTACATTTTTAAATGGTGGGGGGAAAAAGAATATGTTGTGACACATGAAAGTTAGATAAACATTATTATCTCACAAGGCTCCTGTGGGTCAGGAACTTGGGAATGGCTTGACTAACTGGCTCTGGCTTGGGATCTCTCATGAGGTTGCAGTTAAGATGTTGCTGGGGCTGTAGTCGTCTGTAGGTTTAACTGGGGCGGGAGAATCATTCAAAATGGCTCACGTACATGGCTGGTAAGTTGGTAATAACTGTTGGCAGGAGGCCTCAGCTCCTCTTAGACCACTCCATAGGGCTGCTTGAGTGTCCTCATAGCATGGTAGCTGGCTTCCCCTAGAGTGGGTGATCAATGAGACAGAAAGAGGATACTGTGATGTCTTTCATCCCCTAGCCTTGGAATTTGCACACTGTTATCCTTGCAATATCCTATTTGTTGAGTAGGGTCACCTCTATGCAGTGCAAGAGGGGACTGCTCAAAGATATGAATACCAGGAGTTTCTTACTGGCTACCACAGTAAGAAACAGAAGTGATTTATAGTAGATCCTTTTTAATTAAAAAATTAAATTCACATTCACAGGAGACAACACAATACATTTGACAAAGCTACACAAATTCAGAGGTATTTTATTAAATGGAATGGGGGAGGAGGGTAATGGGAGTGGAGGATAGGGACAAAAAGAAATGAATGAATGTGTGAATTAATAAAACCAGAGAGAAGCCTTGTGCAAACCAATTAAGAGAGTGGGCTGGGAACTGAGATGATTAATTCAACTCTCTTTACTCAAGCCCCCATGGTAGCCAACCCCCCCGCCGCCAAGAAAAAAAAGGGACAGTAAGAAAAGTTTCCTTGTCCAAGATCACAAGAACTCAGCCTCCCTCATCAAGTACCGCTCTCTCTGCCTGACACACCTTATTCAATTCATGGTTGACCTCCAGGGTCTTCAGAGAGCTCCAGTTCCTGGTTAAATAGAGAAGATTTTTGCCTGTGGGAAGGGGTGTGGGAGTAGCAGAACAAGCCTGGGAAGAAAAGGCCTAGTTATTACCCAAATAGTGGTGCTGGTGGATTGCTCAACCTTCCTGCCAGGGTTCTCCTTCTCTGGAGACAAAGGGCTCTCAGAGCACAGAGCCCTGTGAACACCCCCAGGTCCAGCCTGTGAGTGGTGGGAGAATCGAAACTTTCATTTCTATAAAAATATATCCTGTGGTTCTAGGCCTTGTGACTTCTTTTATTTCTTTTAATCTTTGTAAGCTCACCATGCAAGAATTGTTATTTCAAGATGCCCAAAGAACTGAGTTAGATTGTTTCTAACTGTTTTACCTCTCTGTAAGGTCATTCATTCATTCATTCAGCAAATACTTATTGAGCACCTACTACGTGCCAGCATTAAGGATATAGCAGTGAACAAAGCAGGCAAAGCCCCTGTCCTCATGAGGGGTGGGAGTAGTGGGAACAGATGTTAGACAGTAAGCAAATAAAAAATACAACATGTAAACTAAAATGGGTTAAAGAGGCAAAAAGTCATTGTGTTATCAGGGAAGCCTTGTATTCGAATCAAGACCTGAAGGGTAAGAAGGAGCCAGCCCAGTGAAGAGCAGTTTTGGAGAAAAAACAGCAGGTGTAAAGGCCCTGAGGTAGGAATAAACTTGTGTTTGAGTTGATTAGGGGGGCAGGCAGGGCTCAGATCAGGGAGGTCCTTGTAGCTCTTTGTCAAAAGAACTTGGGCTTTATTCTGAGTGTGAGATGGAACTGACTCCACCATTATTAGCTACATGACCTTGGGCAAATTATTTCATTCCTCTGAGCTTAGTTTACCTACCTATAAAGTGGATAATATTGGGTTGGCCGAAAAGTTCCTTCGGTTTTTAAGTAAAAATAAAAGACACATTTTTCATTTTCACCAAGAACTTTATTGAATAACGTATTCACCATTTTGTTCCACTACCTTCTGCCATTTTTCAGGCAACTTCATAATTCCATCTTCCCAAAACGTTTTATCTTTTTGAACAAAGAACTCTTCCAGGTGTCTTTTACAGTCTTCCAGGGAATTGAAAATTTTTCCATTAAGAGAATTTTGTAAAGACCGAAATAAATGGAAATCTGAAGGTGCAATGTCTGGTGAATATGGCGGATGAATCAGAACTTCCCAGCCAAGCTGTAACAGTTTTTGCCTGGTCATCAAAGAAACATTCAGTCTTGCAGTATCGTGATGGAAGATTACGTGTTCTCTGTTGACTAATTCCGGACGCTTTTCATCAAGTGCTGTTTTCAGTTGGTCTAACTGGGAGCAGTACTTGTTGGAATTAATCGTTTGGTTTTCTGGAAGGAGCTCATAATAGAGGACTCCTTTCCAATCCCACCATATACACAACATCACCATTTTTGGATGAAGATCGGCCTTTGGTGTGGTTGTTGGTGGATCATTTCACTTGCCCGGCGATCTCTTCCATTCCACATTACCGTACAGTATCCACTTTTTTTTTTTTTTTTTTTTTTGCGGTATGCGGGCCTCTCACTGTTGTGGCCTCTCCCGTTGCCGAGCATAGGCTCCGGACGCGCAGGCTCAGCTGCCATGGCTCACGGGCCCAGCCGCCCCGCAGCATGTGGGATCTTCCTGAACCGGGGCACGAACCCGTATCCCCTGCATCGGCAGGCGGACTCTCAACCACTGCGCCACCAGAGAAGCCCCCAGTATTCACTTTTCATTGACCGTCAAAATTTGTTTTAAAAACGGAACATTTTTGTTACGTTTAAGTAGAGAATCCCATGTGGAAATACGGTCAAGAAGGTTTTCTTCGCTTAACTTAGGTGGAACCCAAACACCAAAGCGATTAACGTAACCAAGTTGGTGCAAATGATTTTCAACGCTTGATTTGGATACTTTGAGTATGTCGGCTATCTCCCGCATAGTATAACGTTGATTGTTCTCAATTAATGTCTCGATTTGATCGCTATCAACTTCAACTGGTCTACCCAACTGTGGAGCATGGTCCAGCAAGAAATCTCCAGCACGAAACTTCAAAAACCACTTCTGACACGTTCGATGAGTCACAGCACCTTCTCCATACACTGCACAAATCTTTTTTTGTGTTTCAGTTGCGTTTCTACCTTTCTTGAAATAATAAAGCATAATATGCCGAAAATGTTGTTTCTCTTCCATCTTCAATATTAAAATGGCTACACAAAAATTCATCATTTTTAAAAGTTTTTTAAAAATGCTGCCACAATATAATCTAGAAAAATTGTTTTGAATGAAGTTAAAGACAACTAAGCCCTACTAGAGTCATCTTACTGAAACCGAACGAACTTTTTGGCCAAACTTTTTTGTTTTTTTTTTTACTTTCCCATCACATTTTAAGATTCCCATGAGGAGGGAATCAATTACTGGTAACTGTAGGCAATAGGCAGAAAAGATGGCTTCAGTCGATCTGAGTTACTCCAGTTTTCTGCATCTTCTGCTACTCTGCGGCCCCTTCTACCCTTCCTCCTCCTACTGCTGTGGCACCCTATCTTCCCCAAAGCCCCTTCCTTTATAGCTCTACTTGAGGTCTCCCTCTGTACTGGATTCCCCTCCCACCAGCCCCATCTTCTCCACCCTCTCCCCGACCCCCTCCCCTCCCTTCAATTTGACCTACAAACACTTCCTATTTCTAGCCCCGCCCACTTTCTGGAACTTCTCCATCCGCTTCCCCTCTCTTCCCCACACCCCTCCAAATTACCCCAAGCTTTCTCTAGGACCTCTCACCAAGCTGTTTTGCCCTTTCTGCTACCTCCCAAGGAAACTATTCTTTAAACTGCCTTCCTCCACTCCCCACCCCCGGAATAGTCTTTCCAAACCGTTCTCCCTCCTCCCAAAGATTACTCTTTAAACGTTATCCCTCTACCACCCTCATTTTCCAAATCGTTCCCTATTTTCCCCCCTCAATTCTTAAGTACTTCGCTCCTCCAGGACCCGACTCCACCCCACTCTTCTCTCGTCTCTCACTCCGCCCACAAATGAAGCTGGATCACTCTCCAGACTGTCTCTTCCTTCCAACCACTCTCCCAATTACCGCTCCCAGCAGCCTCTCTCCCACGACTTAAAATGTCCCCTCGAAGGAACCTCACAGTTCTATCCCCGGCTAAGTCCCCTTTCTGATGTTCCCGCTACTTCCTGGGTTCCAGTTCTACCCCACTCTCGCAAGCATCCCGTGCTGGGTTCCCTCCCCACCCAGGGAAGAACCCCTTTCTGCACATACCTCGAGGTTCCGGCCCGCACCGCCCCTGTCTCCTGTCCTCCGCCCGCGCTCGGCCACTCCTTCCGCCCTTCTCCCGCTCTGCCCTGCTCGCTCCCTTCCTTCCCTCCACCTTCTGACTCCACATTGCTCCCTTCTCCAAATTCCTGGCCCTCCTACCAGGGGCCCCTCTGGGTCGCCCTCACCTCTGCACGGCCCTCCCCATTCTCCTCCCCCTTCCCGGCCTCCCCTCCCCCGCCCGCCGCTCCCCCGCCCCCCGCCTCTCGGCTCGCCATTCTTCTCCTCGAGCCCCGTGTCCCAGCTCCCTAGTTTTCCCGCTCCCTCGCACCCTCGCCCCCATTCCAGGCTCGGCCCTCGCTCCCTGCAGCCTGACCTGCAATGGCGGCCAACAAGCACGGGGCCACGCAGAAACGGGCGACAGCCGAACCTCCCGCCGCCGCCGTCGCCGCTCCCGCCATCACTTCCCGGGCAGAGCACCCTAGCACGCGCGCACGTGGGGCCAGGGCGGAGAGAGGCGAGCGCCGAGAGTGGCGAGCCGGAGAAGGGGCGTGGGGAGCGGGGATGGATTCGGGGGGAGGGGAGTTCGAGTGGCGGCCTGCTCTAGGTCCGTGACCGCCGATTCCCATGTGCTGAGGCCGCTGGGGGCTACTCCGGAGATCCCCGGAGATGGAAGGGGCGATGGAGCCCTCGTGCGCCTTGGACGCACTCTTAGCCCGGCCCCACCAAACGCGCCCGCTATGCGGGCAGGTTCCTCACCTTGAAGGGAGACGAGTAAGGGGCGACCGTAATGAGAAGCCCACGCACCACAAGTAAGAGTAGCCCCTGCTCACCGCAACTAGAGAAAGCCCACACACAGCAACAAAGACCCAACACAACCCCCCCCCCCCGCCAAAAAAAAAGAAGGCAGTAGGGAGGCCAGTGTGACTGGAGTGGAGTAGACAAAGGGCAGAGTGGTGGCAAGTGATTAAAGGGGTGAAGTGAGGATTAAAGTAGATAATGAATGTTAAGCTTTTTGAACCTAGCAGTTGCTTAGTAAATTAAAGCTTTTTTTTTTTTTTCTTTAAGAAACAACATTTTGGGCTTCCCTGGTGGCGCAGTGGATAAGAATAGCCTGCCAATGCAGGGGACACAGGTTCCATCCCTGGTCCGGGAAGATCACACATGCGCCACAGCTACTGAGCCTGCGCTCTAGAGCCCGTGAGCCACAACTACTGAAGCCCGTGCACCTAGAGCCCGTGCTCTGCAACAAGAGAAGCCACCGCAATGAGAAGCCCCCGCACCACAATGAAGAGTAGCCCGCTCACTGCAAATAGAGAAAGCCCTCAGGCAGCAACAAAGACCCAACACAGTCAATAAATAAATAACTAAATAAACATTAAAAAAAACCACTACATTTTGTTTTTTAAAAATTTGTGAAATAATCTCAGGTGTACACACAAAAAAGGGAAAACAACATAATGAACATCCATTTAACCATGACCTGCTCTAATAAATAAAACTCATCAGCTATGGTTGAAGCTTCCTATGTACCTGACCCTATATCCCCACCCTCTGCCCCAAACATCACTCACTGAATATAGTGCTGATCATTCCTGTACACAGCTTTATATATTTACTCCATGTGCATGTATCCATAAACAATCTCTAGTACTGTTTTTCAGGTTTTAAATATATATATGTATATATACACATATATATGGTAAAAGATTAATATCCAGAATATATAGAGAACTCCTAAAACTCAATAACAAAACAACAAACAACCTGATTCAAAATGAGCAAAAGATTTGAATAGACATTTTCCCAAAGAAGTCATATGAACGGCCAATAAGCACATGAAAAGATACTCAACATTACTGATCATTAGGGAAATATAAACTAAAACTACAAGATACAACCTCACATCCATTAGGATGGCTACTATCCAAAAGCCAGAAAACAGGGACTTCCCTGGTGGCACAGTGGTTAAGAATTCGCCTGCCAATGCAGGGAACACAGGTTCGATCCCTGGTTGGGAAGATCCCACAAGCCGCAGAGCAACTAAGCCCGTGCACCACAACTACTGAGCCTGAGCTCTAGAGCCCACGCTCCTAGAGCCTGTGCTCCGCAACAAGAGAAGCCACCGCAACGAGAAGCCCATGCACCGCGACAGAGCATCCAAGAACCAATGCAGCCAAAAAGAAAATTAAATTTATTAAAAAAAAAACAGAAAACTATAAGTGTTGACAAGGATGTGGAGAAACTGGAACCCTTGTGCACTGTTAGTAGGAATGTAAAATGGTTCAGTCGCTGTAGAAAGCAGTATGGAAGTTCTTCAAAAAATTAAAAATAGAATTACCATATGAGCCAGCAATTCTATATCCAAAAGAATTAAGAATTATCCAAGACCCTCTTCAGGGTCTTGAAGAGACATTTGTACACCCATGTTCATAGTAGCATTATTCACAATAGCTAAAACATGGGAGCAACCCAAGTGTCTGACTGATGAATAGATTACCGAAAAGTGGTATATAGTGGGTTGGCCAAAAAGTTCCTCTGGGTTCTTCTGTACGATGTTACAGAAAAGCCCGAAAGAAACTTTTTGACCAACCCAATACACTCCACAGAATATTATTTGGCCTTAAAAAGGAAGGAAATTCTGTAATATGCTATAACATGGATAAAACTTGAAGACATTATTCTAAGTGAAATAAGCAACTCACAAAAAGAAAAATACTGTATGATTCCACTTATATGAGGTATTTAGGGCTTCCCTGGTGGCACAGTGGTTGAGAATCTGCCTGCTAATGCAGGGGACACGGGTTCGAGCCCTGGTCTGGGAAGATCCCACATGCCGCAGAGCAACTAGGCCCGTGAGCCACAACTACTGGGCCTGTGCGTCTGGAGCGTGTGCAAGAGAGGCCGCAATAGTGAGAGGCCCGTGCACCGCGATGAGGAGTGACCCCCGCTTGCCACAACTAGAGAAAGCCCTCGCACAGAAACGAAGACCCAACACAGCCCAAAATAAATAAGTAAATATATGAGGTATTTATAGTAGTCAAAATCATAAAGACAGAAAGTATAATGGTGGTATAATTGACAAGGGCTGGAGAGAGGGGGAAATGGGGAGTTAATGTTTAAAGAGTATTGTTTATGATAGGAAACTGTCACATGTAGCCCAGTGATCAAACTTAGTGTCACTAATATAGTCCAGGCCTACGTGATGGGCCTCCTGATACGATGTAATGGGAAAAAGATAACATGGCCTATGCAGTATTTACACAAAAGTGAATTTCTTGAATCTAATCACAAAGAATAAATAGGCGACAGATTCAGATTGTAGAATCTTCTACAAGACAACTTCCCTGGACTCTTCAAAAATGTCATGAAAGGGCTTCCCTGGTGGCGCAGTGGTTGAGAGTCCACCTGCCGATGCAGGGGACACGGGTTCGTGCCCCGGTCTGGGAGGATCCCACATGCCGCGGAGCGGCTGGGCCCGTGAGCCATGGCCGTTGAGCTTGTGCGTCCGGAGCCTGTGCTCCGCAATGGGAGAGGTCACAACAGTGAGAGGCCCACATACCGCAAAAAAAAAAATGTCATGAAAGAAAAAATGAGGTGACCATTGATCAGGTCCTGGATCACAAACCAAACAAATTTACAGCTATACAGGACAAAACTGGAATAATTGGGGAAATTTAAATATGCAACTGCATATCATTTAATTGTATTTAGTTATATCCATGCTGAGCGTCTTAGGTATGATAATGGTATTGTGGCTGCGTGTGAGAATGTCCTTGATCTTAGGAGATGCAGCGTGAAGTATTTTACGTGTAAAGTGTCAGGATGTCTGCAAGTAGGTCTAAAACGGTTCAGCCAAAACAAAATAAAATGTGTGTGTAAATAACCTGGCAAATTGGATTGACAGTGAATCCAGATGAAAGATATATGAATGTTTGTTGATTGTACAGTTTTGAAAAAACGTTTCTGTTGGTTTGAAATTTTTTTGAAGAAAAAGTTGTGGGAAAAAAACCCACTTTGCCCACGGAGGTACTGAGCCCCTCCTGCATTATTTATGACAGGGTTGCCTGGGATTTGCAGGTCTCACCACAGCTGACGCTGATGCTGATCGGCCCTATTGCCAGGTGTTCCAGATCTCTTCCCCTCAGGTGCATCCCTTGTGGATGGAGTATATCGTTATTTAGATGCTGCGAAAATTCCAGCATCCTTTAAAGGCGGGAAGGGAAAGAAGAAAGAGGAGAGGAAGCCGGCAACAGGCTCACCTGGTGCAAGTTCTGTGGCCTCCCGGGCACCCCCTGCGGTGTGGCACCGCCCCCTCGTGGCCACCGGCATGCACGCGTTGTCCAGGCCGGGAGACGGGCAGGAGGACCCTGCAGCACTCGCTCCCACCAGGACGCGCTCGGGGAGAGTTCCCCGCCAGGGCAGCACCCCCACAATCCCAGTTTGTTCACCTTGGGACCAAACATTTTAAAGAACACCAACTACGAGGGGGCATGGAGCAAAGTCCTTTACAGATATTAACTCAATCCTAGCATAATTCCCAACAGGTGGGACAATGGTAGCCCCATTTAAAAGAAGTTTGCGCCAGGTCACTCAGAGAGCAAGAAGTATTGACCGTTTTTAGCTGTATAAAAGATACTTGTGTCTCCATTCCTGAAAGATTTTGCTATATACAGACTTCTAGGTTGACAGATATTTTAAGCACAATGAAGATTTCATTCCCCATTCGTATGGCTTCCACAGATGCTATTGGGAAGTCAGATGTTACTTCTTGAAGTTAATTGGTCTTTTTCTCTAATTGCTTTTAAGATTTTATTTACCTTTTATATTCTATTGTTTCACCGTGATGTATCTATTGTGGACTTATTTTTATTTATGCTCCTTGAGTTTCATTGGGCTTCTTGAATCTGTAGCTTGGTATGTCTTTCATATAGCCTGTTCTGTATTTTCCTTCTGGGAATCTGATTAAATTTATGTTGGGCTTCCTACCCAATGGCTTAAGGTGTTTTACTTTGCTTCTATACTTTCCATCTCATTGTCTCTGTGCAATAATAGTTTCTGGACAATTTCTTCTCACCGATATTCCAGTTCATTCTTTTATGTTTAATTTGCTGTCAAACACATAGCTGTTGTTTTTTTAAATTAGCTTTTTTAAAAAAACCAATCTATTTGGTTATTTTTTCTAAACTGCTAGGCCAATTTTTAAAGCTTGTTTTTGTAGATATTTTCAACCTTGTCTTTTATCTCTTTAAAAATACTAAGAATTGCTATTTTATACTCTTTCTCTGATAATTCCAGAAGTGTTTGTGTCTGTGTTTGTTGTCTATTAATTCTGCATGTTCTTTCACGATTTCTTATGTCCTTGTGTATCTGGTTATCTTTGAGAATGTGCTGGAAGTTACTAAAAAAGAAGTGTGTGTGTGAATACTTTGATGTCTAAGATGATAATACATTTCTCTAAGGATCATTTTCATTTGCTTTTGTCAGACACCCGGGCACACCACTAGGTCAATGTTATAGAGTTTGAAGGCTGAGGATCTCTACACCTCCAGGACTACCTGAATTTGGGAAACATGTCTATGCCAGGGCTTATCTCCAGTTTAACATTTTCTTTAGGGTGTCTTCATTTGGGGTCCCAGTTCAAATGTTGGGTGATTATTTAGACTCCCAGCTTTCAACACTTTTACATTTGTACCCCTTATACTGCAAGTCCACCAACTTTACTGCTGGCTTTCACGTGTCTCTTTCCACCAGCAAATGCCTTCAGGCAAAAGCAGCTTTGAGTGTTGGGATTATGACCTAGTCTCTTGCTTCTCCTAGAGTCTGATCCTTAATTCTTCACTCTCCTGTTAGCTCTTTTCAATGCTTTTCTTTTTTCAACGTTTCATCCACCTTAAGTTATTTTCCATGTAAGAGTTGGTCCTAATTACCATTACCATGAGTGTAACCCTTCACTCAAGGCTTCATTATTCTCCCTCCAGCCTAGCTGCACAGGACGCTTCCTGTACCGAGGAAGAGGGCAGACGGGAGGAGAGGGGAAGAGGAGATGGTGTTTCTGGTTTTATGACCGTGTTTCGGGGGAGTAGAAACTTACAGCCCCTCAGGAAAAACCACACTTTTTTTTCAGAAAGGGTAACTATTGTTACCTTAAGTTTCTCCACTTACCTAGACTACCTCATATGATTCAACGTCTCCCCAAATTGTCCAGCAGATCACGTGATAGGAGATGGCAGTATCCGGCCACTAGGCAGAGCCGGGGTAGGGGAGAGAGCGCAAGGTCCCGGTCTGGCGTGTTCTAGCCATGGGGCGTGGGTGGTTGGTGGCGGCCACAGGAGGAGCGTAGCCTGGCCCCGGGAGCAGGGTGCAGGGCAAATACCTCGCGCGCGCTCAAGCTCTTGCCTCCTCCGCACTTTCTCAAGAGGGAGCGAACGCCTAGCGGCACGCATTCGCCTCTGCGCATGTCGAAAATGACTATAGCACGCGCCAGGGCCACGTTCCTCTCCCACGAGAGCCCCAGTCAGTGGCGGAATACGTCAAATCAGAAGCCGAAGCGCACCACCGCCAAAGGCTTTCGGGAAATGTAGTCTGCAGCCGCGTAGCGCCTGGAGACCTGGGAGACTGCTCCCTTTGCAAGCGGGTGGCCCGCACTAGGTGGACTACACTCCCTACCCAGCACTCCTACAGTGTTAGGGGACGCAAGTGGGCTTCCTTTTTTTTTTTTTTTTTGGCCCAGAGGCATGCGGGATCCTAGTTCCCCCACCAGGGATGGAGCCCCTGTCCCCTGCAGCGGAAGCGTGGAGTCTTAACCACTGGACCCACAGGGAAGTCCAAGTGGGCTTCCTTTGACACCTCTTTAAAAGCCACATCCAGATCTTTCTATTATTAAGTCTAAACTTGGTGGTATAAGCCTAATCTGTCTGGTGTCACCATTTTAAACGGTTTTCTCGCCCTCGCCAGGCTATCAAATCCCCTTTAGGAGCTCATAACCTGAGAAAAAGCAATTTTGTGCTTACTTACGGTTATTAAAACTTAGTCTAGACCAGTTCAAAACTCCAAATTCATACCTGATTCTTAGATGCCCGCATGCCCAGCCCGCATGGGTCAGGTGAAGGCTAAGAAGGAAGGTGCTGGTCTGCTGTGTTAGTCCTGTTGGGCCCAGGGCCGGTGGTCTGCCCCAACAGTCGGCCTCCTCACAGGGAGATGCGCGCCGGCCTGTGGGCTGCGTGCAGCTTCACCCCAGCCCACTATATTCATTCAGAGAGGGGTAGCCTAGTTCTCTCCTCACCTCCAACCCCTCTCCAGGTGGGTCACCCTGGGACACAGAGCCATTGCTCCTGCCCACCCTCTGACTTCTTTCCTCCGGGGAGCTCAGGCATAGGGTAAACTTATCTCCCAGTTTGTGAGCACAGTCCCAGCTTCCCATCTGGTTAGCTCCCCCTTGAGAATGAGCTCAATGGTCCTGGTTTAGCTCATCAGTAATACATATGGTCACCCCACCCAGGATCCACTGAAATCCTGTCTCGTGACCTCTGACGGCAAAGAAATCGGAGAGAGTGGGCCTGTCCTTTTTTTCCAAGGCACAGCACAAAGGCGGATGGCTCAGAGGCCTTCACATTCTGCTGGTGGGGTTACTCCAGCAGAACACCCCTCCATTCAGAAATCTCCAGACAGTTGCAGGCACCTGTCTGTTAACATTCCTCTCCACCTCCTTACCACCGAATACACACTCTTCAGGCGCACGTGCAAGCCCTCCTAAGAACTCCGGGTAGTAGCCCTGAAGTGAGCTTGTGGTTTTGCTGGAGATAAAGACAGCAAGCTCCAGTGATGTCAGATGCCCCCAATATCTCCAGTCATTCTCTTGGTGCTTGATTCCCCAAGCCCTGTGGGGAGGGCCAGGGGCCTCACCCTACCACCACAAGGATCCTCTCCTCTGGATCTGACCCTGTTGCATGGTTATATGTCAGTGGGGGCCTAGGAATGAGAGGTTGTGAATTTCTCACTTCCTAGTGAATCCTGTGGGAGCATGTGCCCAGTTCTTGTGGTACCCTTTAGAATGTAGGGGAACATGACTTTTTTCATCTTTCAGGCTTTATCAGCAATTCTAAGCCAACAGAAAAGTCCATGCCAAAACTCTGTGACAACTCTTAACTTCTGAAAATGAGTATTAAAATTCAAGAACAATTGGTAATTGCTAGTTTCTTAAAGCACATGGTAAAACAAAAACCCCATTAATTACTACAACTAATACTTATCTGGTCATAGCACAAAAAAATGCCATCTTTATATCAGGCCCAAATTTCTTGGCTCCTTTATCCATTAAAATGTTTGTCCAAAAAAAAAGTGTTTTTCCAAAATTACAGGGCTTTCACTACAATTTGCTAGCAAAAATTGGTTCTTTCCTTCCACCAACTCCTGCCGATAATCACCTACGTTGCTTATCTACAGGAAGCCCTCTGTGCCCCTGCCCTCCCCTTCTTTTTAATTATTCCCTCAAATGGCATTTCTAGAGAGGGGGAACTACTTTGATTTTGACAGTACCAAGACTGACCCTTTCTTGGGCTTGGATCAGACTTCTCACTCTTGGGAGCATGAATGCCCATCATTCCTTCTCCTAAATCCTTCAGACATGCTGGATGTACAGGTCAGACAGGCTCATGGTACAGAGGGGAACCAAGGAGGTGGCTTTGTGTGAGAAGGGACCAGGTAAGAGCAGGGAGGCAGACTAACTGTAAAAGAGTTTAACATTCACAGAGACACATACAACAAATACGCACCAGCCTCTTTTAACAAATATTAATATTTTGACAGATTTGGTTTTTTTTTTTTTTTTTTTTCGGTATGCGGGCCTCTCACTGTTGTGGCCTCTACCGTTGCGGAGCACAGGCTCTGGACACACAGGCTCAGCGGCCATGGCTCACGGGCCCAGCCGCTCCGCGGCATGTGGGATCTTCCCAGACCGGGGCACGAACCCGTGTCCCCTGCATCGGCAGGCGGACTCTCAACCACTGCGCCACCAGGGAAGCCTCAGATTTCCTTTTTTATTAAAAAAAATTTGTCTTTTATCCCTTCCCAACCCTTTCCCCTCTAGCTACTGAGGAAACCACCACTCTGAAGCTGGTATTTTACACCTTGTGGTTTTTTCTGGGTTTTTTTGCGGTACGTGGGCCTCTCACTGCCGTGGCCTCTCCCGTTGCGGAGCACAGGCTCCGGACGCACAGGCTCAGCGGCCATGGCTCACGGGCCCAGCCGCTCCGCGACATGTGGGATCTTCCCAGACCGGGGCACAAACCTGCGTCCCCTGCATCGGCAAGTGGACTCTCAACCACTGTGCCACCAGGGAAGCCCTGAAGCTGGTATTTTAATACTTTCCTACTTTTACTTCATATGAGTTGATAAAAAAATAGGTGATATGGATTTTTAAAAGTTTTATCACACTGTATGTAATCCCTCTACAACTTTATTTTCAATTGTTTTCAATGTTAGCCTTGTTAGTACATGTACACTCAGTTCAACCATTCATTAAACATTTGAGTATCTCCTGTACTGGATACAGGGGACTGAACAAGATTCGGAAGTTGTTGTTCTCAATCATCAAGCTCCTCAGTTGTTATTTTTATACTTTTCTGTAAATATGTTATGCTTCAGTAAAATTTACACCTCCCAAAATCTCTACTCTCACAGAGCTTACCTTCTTGAGAAGGACACATAATAAACAAGTAAATGTCAGGTGGTGGTAGGTATTATGGAGAAAATGAAGCTGGGAAGGGAGGTGGAGCATGCCATGCAGGGGGATTGCTTTTTTTTTTTTTTTGGCCATGCCACAGGGCTTGTGGGATCTTAGTTCCCTGACCAGGGATTGAACCTGCACCCTTGGCAGTGAAAACCCTGACTCCTAACCACTGAACCACCAGGGAATTCCCGGGGATTGCTATTTCAATAGGACAGTCAAAGAAGGGTTCACTGAACAAAGATCTGCAGGAGGTGAGGAACCAAACCAGGTGACATCTAGAAGAAGAGGATTCCAGGAAGAGTCAATAGCAAATGCAAAGCCTCTGAAGTGGAAGCTTGCCGTGGGTGTTTAAGTTACTGCAGAGAGTTTGGTGGAGCCGTAGTACAGTGATCAAGAAAGAAGATGAGTGGTGAGTCAGACAGATAATACAGGAGGGTGGCAGGTGGTGGCAATACTGCATAAGGCTTTTACTTTAGTCTTTATTCATGAAGTGGAGAGCTATTTGAGGGCTTTGAGAAGATGAGTGACACAATCTTAGACTTTTACAGTGTCACTCTGGCTGCTGAACTTTGAACATAGAGAGGCACGGGTGGAAGCAGGGAAACCAACTAGGAGGCTATTTATTGCAAATATCTGGGCCGTAGATGATGATGGTGACTTGGGCTAGGATGGTAGAGGCAACAAGAAATGGCCATCCACATATATCCTGCAAGTTGGCAGACAGAACTTACTGAACCTTGGACGTGGGGTGTGAAAGAAAGGTATCAAGAATGGTTCCCCAGTTTGGGGCTTGAGCAACTGGAAGGATGGGGTTGCCTTTTCCCAGATGGGAGGGCTGAGGTAGGAACATGCTTATGATGAGGGTGGGAAGGGGAGATCATGAGTTAGTTCATCTTTTGACATATTAAATTTGAGATGTCTGTTAGAAATCCAAGTGGAGGTGTCAAGTAGGCAGTTGGTTATGAGTATGGAATCTCGGGCTGGAGATAAAATTTTCAAGCAGGTATTTAAAGTCTTGCGAGTAGATGAGAGCCCCAATGAGGGTGACTGTAGAAAAAGAAAAGAGATCCAAAGATGGAGCCCTAGAAGAATTCCTATGTCTAGAGCAAGGGAAGATATAGAACTTGGGAGAAGTAGCTGTCAATAAAGTATAAGGAAATCTAGGTGTGATAACCTGGAAGCCAAGGGTGAGGAAGTGATCAGCTGTACCAAATAATGCTGACAGGTCAAGTAAAAGGACTGAAAAAATACGACTGGATTTAGCCACATGGAGTCCATCAGTGACCTCTGACAAAAGCAGAAACAGGGCTTCCCTGGTGGCGCAGTGGTTGAGAGTCCGCCTGCCAATGCAGGGGACACGGGTTCGTGCCCCGGTCTGGGAAGATCCCACATGCCGCGGAGCGGTTGGGCCCGTGAGCCATGGCTGTTGAGCCTGCGCGTCCGGAGCCTGTGCTCCGCAATGGGAGAGGCCACAACAGTGAGAGGCCCGCATACAGCAAAAAAAAAAAAAAAAAAAAAAGCAGAAACAAAGACCTAATTGGAGGGGGTGCAAGAGAGACTGGAAGGAGAGGAATTGGAGACAATGAGTATTAGACACCTCTATTGAGGAATATTCCTATTAAGTAGGAAATGAAGTGGCAGGTGGAGGGGGATGCAGTATGTGTGTGTGTGTGTATAATATTTAAATATATTTACAAATATAGATTTAAAGATGAGAAAAATCACGTTGTTATGCTGATAGGAAAAATTCAGTAGACAAGAAAAAAAAAGATGCAGGAAAGAGGACAACTGTAGGAATGATGTTCTAGTTTATGAACAGGATCTAATACACCAGAGAGAAGCTGGTCTTAGATAAGAGAACAAAGTGTCAACCACAGTAGCAGGAAAGAAAGGAAGAGCACAGGGACAAGATGCACGTAGGTGAGTAGCTACCTTCTGATTGCTTTTATTTTCCTGTTACCTAGGAAACAAGGTCACCAGCTGAGTGAGGACTGGGGCTAAGTGCTGGAGGTTGAGAAGACAGAAGCTATACAACAGTACCTTAGGAGACTGGGACAACGACTGGACTAGGGAAACAAATGCCTGAGGTTAGCAGTCAGGGATTTAAAGTGGGACTAGTCACTGTGGCTCTGTTTCCTGCAGCCACATTTAGCTGCATGGGTACAGGAGCAGAATAGGAGAGTTAGAATGTTTTTTGTTTCCAGATGCTCTGGTTCCTTTACTGAAGTACTGTATTATATTAAGAATATGCCACGGTTTATTAACCCATTCACTTACTGCCAGACATTTGTGTTGTGTCCATATGTTTACTATTTCAAACACTGCTGCAATAATCATCCTTGTACATGTCTTTGTGCTCACATGGGAGTACTTCTACTCTACCACATAGATCTAGAAGTGGAATCAGTGGGTCATCAAGTATGCTTAACTTCAATTTTACCAAATTACTCCCCCAAATGATTATACTAATTAACCCTCTCACTAGCAGTGTATAAAAATTCTCATTTCCCCCCTGCCAGACTTCTAAATTTTTTGCCAGCCTAATGGATATGAAATAGTATCTCACTGTTTTCTTTTGCAGTATTCTGATTTCAAGTTGAGCATCTTTTCATTTTGAAAAGCCAGTCTTCTTTCTCTATCAACACATCTCCACTATACTGCTAACGAGACTACATTAAGTACCTATTGTGTGCCTGGCATTGTGATAATCAAGGGAACAAAAAAAAAGTTAGCCAAATAGATGTGGACTCTGCCTTCCTGGCACTCACAATCTATTGTGGGGTGGGGAGAAAACCAAATAATCAAAAATACAAATTGTGGTAAGGTGAAGGACATTAACAATAATCCATGAAAATTTAAAAGGAGACCAATTTAGCCAGGCAGTCATTAAAACCTTCCCTGATGTGACATTTGCATTTTTAACAGATAGGAATTAACTAGTTCCGTAGGTATAAAAGCCCACTGCAGCTGTAAAGAACCAAGCACCACCAGCGTCAATATGCCTAATAACTGCAGAATTGTTTTATCATCCATGCTGGCACAGAGAAGTGCTAGATGCTCTGGCAGACACAGTGCCTGCCCTGGGGCCCTTCCCCACACACGCCCGGGCACCAGGAGCGGGAGACTGGTTTTCTCTTGTTTCCCTTTTGCAATGTTGAAGCTGCACTATTATAACTAGTCTATTCTTGCATGAATCTCACACCTGGTTATACTTACCTATACATGCTGACCCAGTAATCCCATTTTGGATATTTATCTCACTCTGGATATTTTAAGAAAAAATTCTATAGAAAAAAAAAGCGGTGGGCTTCCCTGGTGGCGCAGTGGTTGAGAGTCCGCCTGCCGATGCAGGGGACACGTGTTCGTGCCCCGGTCTGGGAAGATCCCACATGCCGCGGAGCAGCTGGGCCCGTGAGCCATGGCCGCTGAGCCTGCGCCTCCGGAGCCTGTGCTCCGCAACGGTAGAGGCCACAACAGTGAGAGGTCCGCGTACCGCAAAAAAAAAAAAAAAAAAAGAGGGTGCTTAAAAAGGTGAAAGTATTCAATGTCATTATTATAAAACCAATGCCCCAAACTATCCAAATATTATTGCAACAGCAGGGAGTTTGTTAATGGGATCATGAGACTGTGTAGCAACATGAAAAATATTTATAAGAAAGTTTTTTATTTAAGTATGAGACAAGATTTTATCTACAGTCTAGGCAAATGCAAATAACTGATATATTAAAGTGTGAGGGTGTGGGTGAATCTGGGGGATTTAATTTACTGAAACAGTCAAGAAAATCACTCCAAGGCCCTTCATCATTTTGCTTCCACTTGGTCTCCCGTCTAACCTATCACCATATCCCTTCATCCATTCACCCCCAAACGACACTGTGTTACATGCATCTCTTTGAACATAACACGGCTCTGGAGACATGAAATTTAGAGGTTAAGAGCTCTGCCTTTGCAGCCAGGCAGTTCTGGGTTCCAAGTCTGAATCTGCCATGGGCAGTACTTTACCTCTCTGGGTTTTTCTCCCCACTATAAAACAAAGATATAATACATGCATTAAGTTTCTTTAATGCAAGCAACATAAATATAACAAAGGGGGACTCATTCGACTGATAGTGGGGAGCCCACTGAATCCCAGAAAAGCTTCAGAAACTGAGCCCCGTCCAAGGACCTCAGGAATGAGAAATGAGAACACCATCATGGCGGCTGCATCCTCTCCTGCTACAACAGACCCCCCGGCTCTGGTAAGGAATCAGGCTCCAGGCAACTTTAGGCCTTCACCTTACCAGCCTAGGAACCTCAAATTAAAGTATCCTTGCTAAGTCTATTTTGAAAAAATTCTGTCAAAGGACTCTGATTGGCTCAGTTGTTCCTGGAACTATCATTGAGCCCCAGGATGTCCTGACTTGTGTTCCTGTGGTCAGTACAGCAGGGATTGTTACAAGAGGAAGAGGTGGGGAAAAGCTGGGTAAAGACAAGACACCACAAGACCTATTAGGGGACCTATAAGGATTAAATGAAATGATGGCTATAAAATACTTAACACAATGTCTTTCAAGTAGTAAGCAATCAATAAATGCTATTAACTCACCTGGCTGTGATGAGTTTAGCAGTTAATCCCTCTTCCTTGATGCACCACTCTTTAATCTTAGCCAAGTTCTGAAAATGGAAAAAGACAAACTGACTCCCATTCAACTAAGAAGGCTATTTATTGAAATAATACAACGATGTTACAAGGATGTATTTCATATGGCCTAGAAGCTGGGTGTTCATTAAGTGCGTGGTGCGTGGTTGCTGGGACTAGAGAATCCTCTGCTCAATCAGCCATACATACATCCTGGGCGCCCTCCCTGCCAATGATGATATGCTGAGATTCAGAGACTGGTTGGATCTAGGCCAGGCTGCACACACAAACCAGTGGTCTCCTTTGGGTCTTCTGGAACTAAGTCTTTATAAACTTCCACAACAGCTGCGTAGCACTCAACTGGTTACAATTCATGCCATTCTTGCAAACAGTCCACTATGGGGATCCCCAATCAACAGAAAAAGGAGCTCCTGATAGGCATCCTAGCCAATCAGTAGTGGAGGTTCCGAGTAGAACTGCCCATTGTCAAACTAGGTATCAGACAACACAGGTACGGTCTTGGCATTGTGGTGTATGCTAAGCGTGGAACATCATCAACAAGGTATTTTTGAATGGTTAAAGTCTTGGAAGGGCAGATCTGCTATAGAGCATCCCATCTTGCTCCACATATGACAAACTCACTGGGCTGGACTTCCCACATTTCAGGCCCGAGGCGCATTTTTCCTGCAGAGAATTACGAAGGATGTTTGGGAGCTGCCTCATGTTGTCCAGGATGAGACAAAAATGACGGATCCTGCCACCTGACATGCAAAGCCAGTAGGAAAGGTTCACCATCAACACCACCCCATATCACTCCTCCCCAGGATTCATCATTAGGGCAGGAAATTTTGCTTATCTTGGGGGGAACAGAGGCTCTTTCATGAAAGGGGTCAATTTCTACAGTTGCTTCCAAATTTATCTGCACTACCGGTGTCAATGAACAGACATTCTGGAAATTCCTTTAGAACAGGCCATGGGAGGCTTTAGGGGATATTAAGGATTAGAGTGGGCTATTGAAGCTTTACTGATGGAAAAGCACCACAGAGCCATAAAAGTTAATTTTTTAATGGTGAAAATTTCCTTGGCACACAAAATGACCCATTACATGCTGATTCCCTAAACTGATTTAAAGGCAAATTTTATGGCAATGGATAATTTGATTTATACTTCTCTACAGTAAAATTAATTTGAGGAACTTTTTTTTTTTTTTTTTTTGCGGTACACGGGCCTCTCACTGTTGTGGCCTCTCCCGTTGCGGAGCACAGGCTCCGGACGCGCAGGCCCAGCGGCCATGGCTCACGGGCCCAGCCGCTCTGTGGCATGTGGGATCTTCTTGGACCGGGGCACGAACCCGTGTCCCTGCATCGGCAGGCGGACTCTCAACCACTGCGCCACGAGGGAAGCCCAATTTGGGGAAATTTTTTTCTCTGAGTTCTGTGTTGTTTTCCCATTGATCAAATCAATACAGGAAGCTTGGGGCAGTGCTTTTTCATGGGAAGATCACGAAAAGCACAGTAGGAAGACTTAATAATTCTATGAAACTGACATACCTTAGCTGAAGTATGATACTTGGGAAAAGGAAAAAAGTCATTAGTAGTTCAACTATTTACAATTTCTGTTAACATTTTGGTTTATAAGCTTCCAACAAGCTGCTTTAAATAAGTGTGTGACAAATTTGCATATGTCTTGCTGCCTCTTATGCTTTTATGAATTCCCAAAGTATTCAACTCCTGAGTGCTCATTAAATTATTTGTGCATCTGATTTATTTTAAAACTTATTTTAAAGCCCTGAATTCCAAAATATCTTCAGTGGCAAGACCATGGGGCTAAAGATCCAGGAGACCTGCATTTTCCACCCAGCTTTGCTGCTATAAACTGTATCATGCTGTGCAACCACTTCACATCTTTGGCTTTCAGTTTCTTCATCTGTACAGTGAAGTAGTTGGACCAGCTGATCTAATTCTTTGAATGGTGAATTCCTGGAGGTGAAACTGGTTTCCATGGTAAATTTAACATAAGAGCTGCAGTTGAATGCAGCTGTCAAGCAATTTAAAAATGAGTTTTGGTCACTACCATGTGAGTTTTATTTATTTTTTAAAAAGGCTGTAAACAGTGAGAGTTACAAGTTAAATTGTTGAAAGTTGGTGATCTCCTGCAAACATATATTCAAAAAGATTTACAAAGTCCAGTATATAGGCATACCATTTCTAACAGGTTATATAAGATGTTTGTAGTTGTTTTTATACATGTCTGTAATCAGATCTGAGAATGCGGCTTTTGTTTAGTTTTTTCCTGTGTTTTTTTTTTTTTTCTCTTTTTTGGCTGCGCCACAAGGCATGCAGGATCTTCGCCGACCAGGGATCGAACCTGTGCCCCCTGCAGTTGGAAGCATGGAGTCTTATAACCACTGGACCACCAGGGAAGTCCCAGAGAATGTGGCTTTTATTAAAAAAACACTGTCTACTAGCACAGAGCTTTCTCCACAATGTGCACACATACACACATACAATTCACTACATTCTCAAGCTTTCTCTCCAGTAAGAATCCTCTGATACTGAATAAGAACAATATTTTAGCTAAAGCTTTTGGCACATTCCCTCATGTCAAGGTTCCTAGAGTTTATTTCGTGTATGAATTCTCTGATGTTTAGTAAGAGCTGAGCTTCGACTGAAGTTTTTCCCACATTCCTTACAAGCGTAGGGTTTTTCTCCAGTATGGATTCTCTGATGATCATGCAGATTAGTTTTCTTTCGGAAAGCTCGCCCACATTCGTTACATTCATAGGGTTTTTCTCCAGTATGAGTTCTCTCATGCTGAATGAGGGATGAACTCTGACTGAAGGCTTTACCACAGTCGATACATTCATAGGGTTTCTCTCCAGTGTGGGTTCTCTCATGTTGAGTCAGTGATGAGCGTCGACTGAAGGCTTCTCCACATTCATTACATTCATAGGGTTTTTCTCCAGTATGAATTCTGTGATGCTCTATGAAACTCGTACTCCTTTTGAAAGCTTTCCCACATACATTACATTGATAGGGTTTCTCGCCAGGATGAGAAATAGATTGTTGACTAAAGGCCTGCTCACAACCATAGGGGTTTTCTCCAGTGTGGATCCTTTGATGGTCAGAGAAGTCTGTAATGTGACTGAAGTCTTCCCCACAGTCATTGCAATGATAGGATTTCACTTCAGTGAGAGTGTTTTCATCTTGAATAAGAGATGAGCTCTTGAAATCTATGCTGTAGTTATTGCTTTGGTAAGGTTTGCCTCTCTTATGAATCCTCATGTGTTTATAAAGGGATGGGCTCTGACCAAAAGCCCTCCCACATATGCTACATTCAAAAGGTTTCTCTCCTGTGTGAGTCCTCTCATGCTGGACAAGGGAAGAACATCGACTAAAGGCTTTCCCACATTCCTTACATTGGAAGGGTTTCTCTCCACTATGTGTGACCTCATGCTGAGTGAGGGATGTGCCATGCCTAAACGACCTACCACACAAATTACATCGATATGGTTTCTCTCCAGTGTGAATTCTCTGGTGTTGAACAAGGGAGGAGCTGCGCTGGAAGGCTTTCCCACAGAGACTACACTGATAGGGTTTCTCTCCAGTATGAGCATTCTCATGCTGACCAAGGGATGAGCTATGCCTGAAGGCCTTCCCACACACATTACATTCAAAGGGTTTCTCCCCAGTGTGAATTCTCTGATGCTCAGTAAGTTGTGTCTTCCAGAGGAAGGTTTTCCCACAGTCAGTACATTCATGGTGTTTCTTTCCAGGATAAATTCCCTGATCTGTACCGTTGGGGAAAGTTCCATCTCCTTTATGAGTTTTCTCATGTTTAGTCAGTGATGACCTATGAATAAAGGCTTTTCTACATTTATTACATTTATAAGGTTTCTTTTTTGCAAGGATATTATTCTGACTGAGTAAGTCTGAATTATGTCCCAAATTGCTCCCAAGTGTATCACATTCATTAGACCTTGGAGGAATGTTCAGTTGTGTAACCAGGTCTGTGTTCAATCTAGAATTTTCAACAAATTTATTTTGCTCACAAGCTTCCTCTGGTGTGATTATTTTCTTCTGGGTGGATGCATCTGGCCCCAAATGTCTCTTCCAGTTTTCCTTGTGCCTCTCTAACTGGCCATTAACATCCCAAGTGTCTTCTAACGTGGCACATGAGGGATCATCTGTGCTAAGGGATACTTCAGATATGTTCTGCTGCAGATTTGAAGATTTGGCTTCAGGCCTGGTCCTCCAGTCTGAAAGAAATCCAAAGTGCAAAAGTCCCCTATTCCCTCCTGTTAAAACAAACTGCTACAAGAATGAGGAAGTGAAAGAGATGTAAGTTATACATTACTCTGTTTTGAAATTAGTCCTGTAGCTACAGAAGACCCAAAATGGAGAAAGGAAGAGTGGAGAGAGGTGACAATGCAGACTGCAGATCCAGAGAGAAGAATAAGTCCAGAATGAGGAAGCCCATGTAGGAGGGCTTGTTAGGGAGTAGGGAACAGGTGAGCAAGAGAGAGTTAGGCACAGATACAAATGGAATAGGATCATGGTCCGTCTTGCAGAGTCTTATCTGCTATCCATGCCTCCCGTCCATTTTACAAACTGCCACGGAATCTATCTTCCTAATATATTCATTTCATAATTTCTTTAAAGTCACCTCTGTGGCTTCAGATCTTCAAACCCTGCAGAGAAAATCTGCAGCCAGTGATCTAACTGAAATGATTCTTTGACATAACTCGAGATCAAGGGCTATACTTCCCAAAGAGAAAAAAAAGTAATATTTCAGGAGGCAAATCATCCTTGCCCTTACACACGGAGCTGTGGTTTTAGTCTCTTTGAGTTCTGATTCTACATTAATCACCTCTCTTAACCAAAAACAATTTATTTTAATCTGCTTAAAAAACTGATCTCTAAACGTTTGTTTAACCTCAGAATACTAATAGCAGAAAATTAATGAATGTCCAGGTTCTAAGAATGGTAACCTTTTAAAAACTAAGGGGAGGGAGGTTTCTGGAATGATGGAGATGTTCCATATCAACAGAAGTTTGGGTTGGATGGGAGAATGCACTTGTCAAAATCAAATGGATGGTACATATAAAAGAGGTATATATTTCACTGTATATAATATTTTCTAAAAAAAAAAAAAAGAACTATGAACAAATATTGAACTCTAGTCAATGATATACATGCTGAAGCATGTAGGGGTGAAATGTACTCATGTCTGCAACTCACTAGGAAATGCATCAAAGGTAAGACAGATTAATAGACAGACGAAGAGATATGTGGTAAAGCAAATATAACAACATGTTAACAACTACAGCACCATGGTGGTAGGTATATGGTGTTCACTGTATAATTTTTTCAACTTCTCAAATGTTTGAAAATTTGCATAATAAAATATTAGGAGGGGAACCCCCCCCCCAGTAACTAAGGAGCCCTAAACTCCCAAATCCCTTACCCTGGAACAAGACTCAGTTCTAAATTTCTGAGGACAGAGAATGCTTTGTATTCCTTTTAGAATCCTTCTCAGTGGGACATTCAAGAAATGTTTGTTGAAATGAATGAATGAGAAAGTTCTCTCCCAGCAAGATTCCATAACAATCAATCAAGTAATTTTCTGACTGCCTTCTATATGCTCTGCAATACAAATAGAAAATATTTAGAAATATAATAAATAGACTCTCCAGGAGCTTAAAAATCTAAGAATAAAAACAAGACTCAATCTTTTGACGACTTATGAAGAAACCCATCAGATGGCACATATTAAATCTGAATTTGTGTGGTAGAGATGATATAAATGATATTTGTGATCAGGGAAGAAACAAATAAATATATTAGCATATATTAAGTTTTATGGATTAGACAGACCTTGAACTTAAAGAATAGATGGCTTTGGATAGGCACAAAGTATTATCTAATGAGGGAAACTATATGCTACTTACAGAGAACATCAAGAAAAAGTTCAACCTAGGTGGAGCTTTTTTTAGCAGGAATATAAAGATAATACTGGAAGCGATGATGGGGACCTTTAAATCAAGGGAGTTTCTGCTTCCTATAATGAGGTACAGGGAGTAATAGAAAGTTCTTTCAGAGGTGGCTGGTTTAGGAAGATAAAGCATTAAAATCCAATATGGTCCATGAAGTGATGAATAGATAAACAAAATGTGATATATCCATACAATAAAATATTACTCAGCAATACAAAGGAATGAAGTTCTGATACATGCTACAGCATGAATGAACCTTGAAACATTACGCTAAGTGAAAGAAGCCAGTCACAAAGGGCTACATATTATGATTCCGTATATAGAAGATATCCAGAATAGGCAAATCCATAGAGATAAAAAGTAGATTAATGGTTGCCAGGAGCTGGGGGGTATGGGGAATGGAAAGTGACTGCTAATGGGTATAACATTTCTTATTGGGGTGTTGAACATGTGCTGCTTAGATAGCGGTGATGGCTGCACAACTCTGTACATATCCAAAACAACCACTGAAATGTACACTTTAAAAGGGTGAGTTTTATGGTATGTGAATTATATCTCAATAAAATTATGATTTAAAAAATCCAGTATGGATTACAAAAAGATAAGATTGAGTGAGCAATTTCAACTGGGAATTATAATAATCTAAGTCTGGGGTTTGGTTTAGGATGTCACCAGTCCAAGTTAAAAGGGAGGAAAACCTAAGATACTTCTCAAAGGAGGAAAATAACTTGGGTTGAAAGAAAAAGACTACACTGACTACGGTGTCTGGCCTGAGGGACTGGAATCCTGGTAATTTCTAATGGGCAAGGGGAGAAATGGATAATGGGCAATGTAGCAAAATGTGCTGACTGGAGATGCAAGATGATTAATTTAGATTTTACACCTCTATTAAGAATGTTGTGAAAAAAAAAGAAAAAAGAATGTTGTGGGACTTACAAGTGGAGGGGTCCTGTGAGAAGAAAATAAAAGTGACCAGGGTACAAGTAAGGATGATTCTGAGTCTACAGCACACAATAAAGAGCTGCAACTACCAGAAGGCAGGCACCCTTTTATAGGGAGGTAATATAGAAAGAAAGGAGAGGAAGCCAGAAGGCAGGCTCCTTAAGGTAGATTCACTAAGAGGGAAAAGCAAGAAAAGCCAAAGACCCAAAGCCAAGAAGCATTGAATGAGTGGGGAAACCAGGAGAGGATGATACTCCAGGAACTGTGGAGGGAGGAAATGAATCAAATGGACAGGAGTGCAGGACAGAAGGAGGATGGTGTTGCTCGCCAGACAGGTGGTACAGGAGTGCAGTCAGGGAAAGAAGTCTGGAGGGAGGGAGGATCAAGGTTATGGGTATTTCCTGCAAGTCTGGGACATCCGACAGTGAAAGCAGCAAGAAAAAACAAGGAGGAGACATGGAAGTTCAATTAATGTCTGAATGAGTAAGAAAACAGATCTCTGAATAATGAAGGGGGACTGAGGACACCAGAGGAGAAAATAATCCAGAAGTAGGGATACAGGATAGGGAGAGATGGTATTCTGAGTGTAGGACAAATGGCTACTTTCAGAAAGGAAAAAGAGGTACCTTTTCTTCCAAGACCTACCAGCAGCAAGACACCCTAATGGAGAAGGGAGACATATAGAGGTGTCATCCAGGAGACAGCCCAACCTCTTCTACAGGTCTAGGCACTCTCAAGGCAGCAATCTGAAGGTGCTGCCCTCTCCCTCAGCTGTGCCATTGTCCTACATGCTTGATTCTCCCTCATTTACCTGGACAGAAAGGTCTTTGGATTTCTCCCTCTGCTATCCATGGCTCTTCTCCTTGCTCCAATTTGAAGATCACCTCTGGCTTGGAAACTTGATATCCTGCTCATGGGTAAATACACAAGATTTGGTTGTTTGTGCAAGTAGACAAAGAACCCTCTATAAGTCAATACTAGGCCTTGATCCTCAGGAACTCTGAAGGGAAAAAATGGTGCAACTTGAGGAGTCATGCAATCAAATGGCCTATTTCCAGTTCTGCAAAAGAAAGACCTTTTACCTAAAGAGTAGGCTCAGAAACCCATAAAGCTGGGTCCCAGCAAGATGAACAAGCTCTAACCCTGTACACTCTGCTCACAGTCACCCAAACTATGAGTCCCACAACCTTAGCAACTGAGAAGGGAAAGACCCACCAATACATAGACAATGAGATGTGGTCCTTACCAAGAGAAACCAAGTGGCTATAGTTCTCCAGCATCACATCCCTGTACAAGCGCCTCTGAGCGGGATCCATGTGGTGCCATTCTTCCTGGGTGAAGTTCACAGCCACATCTTTAAATGTCACCAATTCCTGTAGGAACATATTCCTGCTCAAGTAGGGATCAACCCCACAAATGTTCCCATGGCAAAACTGGGAACCTACTGTAGGGTATATCGCAAATGGTGATCACACGTGTGATATCCTGAGGGGGCAATGTTGGGTTAAATATACTAGTTGTTACACAATTTTATAGAGAATCTAATACGGCAGGCAGGAAAGTCATGAGGGGCAACGTGTCCCGCAATCCTGTAAGCCTACTTAGTTTTCTTCTTGTTCCCTTCAAAGCCAAGCCTTTCCTATACAATCACCAATTCCTCACTGCCCATGTGCTTCCTTTGGTACAAAACCCCAAAACAGCAGGGAATAAAAAGTGACAGCCCTCCTTCACCCCCATCACCAATCCCACAAACTCCCTACAAATAACCATTGTTAACAATTTGGTGTATACACTTAACAGTCCCTTTCCATGTTTCACACACACACACACACACACACCCCACACACAGTCTTGTTTTGTGAAATATCATATAAATTGTTCTACATCCTGCTTTCCACATTTAGCTATGTATCTTGGAAGTCTTTCCTTAGTGCTATGTATAATTTCACCTTATTTCTTTGAATTGCTTCATAGCACCCCAGAGTACAGCTGTACTATATGACACCCATTGCCTAAAACCCATAGCACCCCACTGTATTAGGAACAAGATTCAAACTCCCCCCTCACTCACTGGGCTCTGGCCATGCTGACCTTGCCCTGAATATATCAAGCCTGTTCCCACTCTGGGCCTTGGGATCACAACATGGTTGACAACCAGTCAACCTAAACCATGTTTAGGTCTCAGGTCTAGCATGGCGGCCTCAGAAAAGGTGTCTCAGCACCTCCCTCTAATTTACTATGCATCATATTACCATGCTTAATTTTTCTCCTGAAACAGGTATCGCTCACTGTCCGAATTCCTGCCACCTGAACTCAGGAACCAAATAGATTCAGATGAAAAAGGACACTTGTACTTCTAATCGTTATCTGAGATTTGTTAGCTTTTCTGTCTCCCCAGTTGCAAGTCCCGTGAGAATAAGGACTTTACCTATCTTATTCACAGCTATATGACCCCCAGTGCCTAGACCGCTGCCCAGCACATAGCGGATGCTTAGAAAAACTTGGTGAGTGAATAAATGGACCAGTTCTTATTATTAGATATTTGGATTAGTTCCAGTATTTTGCTATTACAATTACTGCAATACATACTCTTTGTGCAAATATATTAGAATTCCTGTAGGCTAGCTAGCTAGAATTGGAATTTCTAGGTCAAAGATTTTTTCATGCTTTACTCCACTCCAATCACTTCTTCCTCACCACCCACTGAAACTGGCTGAGGACCCTCATGCCTCTGAATAGTCAGTTCTGATGCTCACAGGTTGATTTCTGTCTTGCCTCACTAGGCCTTGTTAAGCCATGGGACACCTGTCACTATGCCCAACTTGAAATGTCTCCTTTGGTCCTGGTTAGATTTCTACCTCAAGAAGTACATAATAAAGTATGTAAAGACAATCAGCATGAAAAGACACTGAAAGCAGAGCCATGAGTTCGCTGGAGCAGTGAGGGAAAGTTACATGAAGGTTTCTACCTTATTCCATGCCCTCCTCCCATGTGCTTAGTTATAGCTGAGTTGGACTTCTGTTTCCTGGAAGATATAATTCTCTCCCCACCCTCCCATCCATCTTTCCCTTGCTAATTCCACACTTCGGGTGTAGGTTAGCAGATCTTCAGTGAGGTTTTCTGATCCCCCAATGGAGGGTCAATCCCCATATCATGTGCTTTAAGTCACTTTGCGCATCCACAATTGAAATAGACCTAATAATCTACTTACTGCTTGTTTTCCTAGTTAGATGGTGAGCATCATGAGAGCAGGGACTCTACTTTTCCTTTTTTTTAAACTCTAGAATACCAATGTCTAGCAAGTACCTGACCCAACACTAAATAATGTTTCCTGAGTTGAGCCTTAAGGAGATGGCCGAGATCTGAATTTTAGAGAAAAGGAGAGTGGCCCCATCTCCTACTGAGTGAGGTGCATGACTGCATCCATACACAACAGTGGCTCCTCTGTATCACATTTCTGCTCAACACTGTGGCTGTGTCCCCACAAGAACAGAGAAGGGTTGAAACGTGGCAGATTTTTCTGACAGAGGTCAGGGATCTGACTGTGCCAGGTAAGATGATACTAGATGCTAAAAAAAAAAGACACTAGATATTTACTAGGTGCCTGGCTTTACCATATGCACCAAGGCAGAATAAAAATGCAAAAGAAAAACACTGCAGTCCTTGAATAGGTTTCAGTTTATTTTAAAATGTGTTATTAGAGCACGATATGAGACAATACATAGTAAAGTGGGTGCTACCAGCGTTCTGGGCAGGGAAAACTGGGTACAGGAGAGAAGCTTCAAGGTGGGCTATGTACTGGGCCTTAAGACATAAGTACCATTAGGATGGGAGAAAAAAAGAGTGGGAATCCAGTCCAGGGACTGAGAAGTTAGAGAAGGGAGGCTGGATTTGGGATGCAGATGGCTAGCAGAGAAAAGGTTTGGACTAAGGCAGACATTTTAAGTTAGGCTGTGAGAAATAACACCTTTCCACTCCTACTCTGTCCTCTAAACTTACAGCCCCTTTGGTTTAGCAACACAGAGTTGGCAGCCAACCTGGATTCCTTTGCTTCACTGGTTCCCCGTATTTAACACATGGCCTCCTGACTTTATTCTGCTTCCCCAAATAGGTTGAACTAATGTTAAAGAATGTGCTGACCAGTAAACAAATGTCTAGTCAAGGCAACTCATTTCTCGCCCTGGCAGGACAACTAACTTCTGTTGTACTACTCACGGTCCCACCAACTCTTTCCTGTGTACTATCAGAGTCACTTCTCTAAAACAAATTTGATCATGCATACAAACCTTTAATTTCTTCCCACTTTTCCCTATTCTTACTGCCCTCACCCTAGTCCATATCACCATCACCTCTTACCTGGACCACTGCTACTATCTCCTACCTTGTCTCTCCTTTTCCACTCATGCCCCACCCCTCCCAAGTCTGTTTTCCATATAACTACTAGACTCATCTTGTTAAAACCTTTCAGAGCAAGTTATTCCTCTGCTTAAAAGCCTCCAATGGCATCCCAAGTAAAAGCCAAGGTCTCTATGGTAGCTACACAGCCCTTCACAATCTGGACCCCCACTATCTCCGACTTCATCTTGAACCTCATCCCCAACCTACTGCTCTCTTACCTTTACTCACCCTGCCCTCCTTACAACTCCTGGAACGTACCACACATGCTTCTGCCTTGAGGTCTTCACTCTGCCTGTTCCTTGACTTGGAAGCCTCTTCCTGCAGATATGCATGTGGCTCCCCACTCACTTCCTTCCGCTTTTTGTTCAAATGTCACCTCACCAGAGCCAACGTCCCTGACCACGCTATATAAAACAGCGCCCCCCCCAACCTTGCACTGTCACTCTGTTCTTTTCCTTTTTCATAGTCCTTACACCTGACGTGTCATATTTTATTTGTTTACAGTCTGCATCCCACAGCAGAATGTAAATTCCAGGAGAGAAGGAATATTACCTATTTTCTTTATGGCTGAATCTCCACTGGCTACAAGAGGCCGGGCACATAGTGGATGCTCCATAAATATTTAATAAATTTTCCTTGAGATTAAAAACTAGACTCCTTAGTGTGAGCTTCTGCACTCTTCCAACCTAGTCCTTACCTTACTTCTGCAGCCTCAGCTCTGGCTTCTCTTCCCCTTGTACACCATGATTCAGTGTGCAGAACACTTACACCTCCTTGAAAAAAAAAGATCTCTTTCCCTTCTGCAAGTGCTGCTTCAAAATGTTCGGCCTTCCGTCCTCTGCCTGTTAACATTCTCCCACCAAGACTCAGTCAAGTTCTCTCCTCAGGGGCTCCATTTCTACCTCCAGGTCTAGGCTAACCACCCCCACCAGCTCCCCTCCCTAGGCCTCTCTTCAGCACAGCTCGTAAGACACTACCTTATGGCAACTGTTACCTATTGTTCACTGTGCTTTTAGAGGGTCAAGACCTTGTCTCAGGCGCCTTCGAATCTCCACTGGCCAGAACCATTTTGGTACATAACGGACAGTCAGTGGTCTGCAAGATTAAATAGGTAAAAAATCTACTCTGAGATTCTTGGTGTGAGTTAGCCACTCTGAATCAAATCAACTTTAGGGCATCCAATGCAGGCCACACCTCAGACTGTATTAAAATGATCCAGTGATGTCTTTTACTACATTTTTTTTTTTTTTTTTGCGGTACGCAGGCCTCTCACCGCTGTGGCCTCTCCCGTTGCGGAGCACAGGCTCCGGACCCGCAGGCTCAGCAGCCATGGCTCACGGGCCCAGCTGCTCCACGGCACGTGGGATCCTCCCGGGCCGGGGCATGAACCCGTGTTCCCTGCATCGGCAGGCGGACTCTCAACCACTGTGCCACCAGGGAAGCCCCCAGTGATGTCTTTTAAACACTGCTTACCCTTCTTCCAGATTTAACTGGACCTCATAATCAACACCTTTTAAAAATTAACAAGAAGTATTAAATGTTCCCCTTCCTCATGCTGACATAAAGAGGACCTTGGCCAAATGTGATGGAGCCCAAAGCAAAGAACTGGAAACAGCATATACTAAGTTAAGAAGTTAAGTGTGTAATATCCTTGGGCAAATCACAGACCTCCTGGAGATGCAATTTTCTCATCTATAACATGGATTCCCTGAACTGAAGAAATAAGAGTTTTAAGAGCAGAAGGGTGAAAGAGTACATCCAGAAAGGACACGTCCAACTATAAAAAGACATGCTCCTCCAACTCTAGCATATACCATCCCTGCAGGAGAAATCCCCTAAAACTGTAACTCAGGAAACTTTGTAGTTTTGCAACTTTGCAAAGCTCAAAACCAGAGCCTGGGGCTTCCCTGGTGGCGCAGTGGATGAGAGTCCGCCTGCTGATGCAGGGGACACGGGTTCGTGCCCTGGTCCGGGAAGATCCCACATGCCGCAGAGCGGCTGGGCCCGTGAGCCATGGCCGCTGAGCCTGCGCATCTGGAGCCTGTACTCCGCAACGGGAGAGGCCACAACAGTGAGAGGCCCGCATAGCGCAAAAACAAAAACAAAAACAAAACCAGAGCCTGGCAGCTAATGAGTAAAAATAATCTAGTTATTTAAATCACATATTTTAAAATATTGTATTTATACTACATACAACATTTTTATTTATATTTAATATAACTATTATATTTTTTATGTTATATACAATTATAGTAATATAAAAACTACCCCCCTCTAAGACCGAGTTACTTTAACCAATTAGAATACATTAAATTTACTGGGATACAGTGTGGCATTTTCACTCAAGTACTCGGTGCTCTATGATACTGGACAATAACAGTTTGGTAAGGTGAGAGTTAAGAGCATCCCTAACAAGTGCATACAGAGAGAAGTAACATGATTACTGTTAGCCTTCACACACATACACAGATGCCCTACTGACGCTAATGGCATCATCATCTACAGTATCCCAGCTGGAAACCTGGACCTTACCCTTGACTCTTCATTTTTCCTTTATGACGTAGAATTACCAACAGCCTCAAAAATGTCTCCTACATTCAGTCCCTTCCCTTCATCTTTCAAACCCAGCTCAAATCCTCCCTTGCCAACCATGCCATTGGGCCAGGCAATGGCCTAATGGTCTAGATCTATGCTGTCTAATATGGTAGCCACTTGCCACATGTGAATACTGAGCACTAGTAATGTGGCTAGTCCAAATTAGGACGTGCAGTTAAGTGTAAAACACTGGATTTCAAAGACTTAGTACCAAAAAAAATATAAAACATCTCATTAATAATTTTAAAATATTTATTCATGTAGAAATGATAAGACTTTGGCTATATGAGGTTAAATAGTTTGCATTACTAAAATTAACTTCCCCTGTTTCTTTCTACATTGTGGGCTACTAGAAAATTTAAAATTATCCATGTAGCTTATGTTTGTTTTGGACACTATTCTAGGTTGTTCTAGATCTCCACCTCAGGCTATTCTCTCTAGGTGACAGAATCATCTCTCTCTTAAGTTCTGCCTGCTGCCACACACCCCATGCTTCCGACAAGTGGACTCTTTGCCCTGATTACATCATTCTCTTCCATGTTTCCTTGCCTTTGTACATCCTATTCTGACCATCATGTACTTTCTTCCCTCAGCTCTACAGGGTAAATTCCAAGTCATCCTTCTAGAACCAGTTCAATGGTCCCTTCCCTTCTGAAGCTTTTCCAGATCCCTGCCACCTTTAGTAATTTGGTCCATATCTCAATTTCAGAACTATAGCTATATTTTCATGTTTTTCTCTCTCAAAAATTTCTCAAACTTCTTTTCATTTCAGTATTTCCAAAACTAAGCATGTTGGAATTTTCCACAATCACAGGGGCAATTTGGAAAAACTGGCCATGCATGAAGGGCCCTACCAGGCAACATTTAAAAGCTCCTTACATGATTCATTATAAAAAAGCAACAACTAACAGTTATTGAGCATTCACCGCAGGCCACGCACCCCCTCACTAAATTTTCTCACTGAAGCCTTACTGCCACTCCACAGGAAGCAGGTACCTTCTCCTGACTGGTTCTGAAGTGTGACCCTGGTTAAGAATACCACCCGGCACAGAGCAGGCATTCTAAAAATGTCTGCTGAGTGAATGAATAGAGTCTGGGTAACTCTTACCAAAGGAAAATGAGGAGTCATTTTGAGGATTAAAAAAAAATTACAGATTAGTGAATTCTATTCTTGGATTATAAATAGTAGGGGCAAATGGCAAAACAATGGCATTAACAGCCAAATCTAAAAGCTGGCTCCTCTTAAACACTGGATGAACAAAAAAACCTCTGACAAATATACTACAAGAAGAAATAAAAAAATAAATCAATTTAAAAATAAGGGGAGGGACTTCCCTGGTGGCACAGTGGTTACGAATCTGCCTGCCAATGCAGGGGACACGGGTTTGATCCCTGGTTTGGGAAGATCCCACATGCTGCAGAGCAACTTAAGCCCATGCGCCACAACTACTGAAGCCCGTGCACCTAGAGCCTGCGCTCCGCAACAAGAGAAGCCACCACAATGAGAAGACCGCGCAACGCAACGAAGAGTAACCCCCGCTCGCCACAACTAGAGAAAGCCTGCACACAGCAACAAAGGCCCAACACAGCCAAAAATAAATAAATAAATAAATAAATATTTTTTTAAAAAAATAATAAAATAAAAATAAGGGGATAAACCAGTAAAATACCCAGCAGTGTATTAAGAAATGTGAAAGATCTTAGTGAAGTGGATAATTTTTAAATCCTAAATCACCAATGTTGACACAAAAAAGGAGAGAAAATAATTGAGGAAGAAACAGAGAAAACTGTTCCCAAGTCATCCTCTTTATAAAAATCCTGGATCTAAATGTTTTATAGGTAAATTCTTTCAAAAGACAGAAAAGGATGAAAAGCAATCTGAATGTTTCTACAAATTAAGGATGAGCATGCCACCAAAACCTGCCAAAGATCTCTCTCGTAAAAAAAAATTTTTTTTAATTATCTATTATAACCAATGGGATTTTATCCCAGTATTATTTGTAATAGCAGAAACTTTAGAAGCAACCTAAATGTCCTCTGAGAAACGGTTAAATAAATTTTAGTATATCATACAAAGCAGTATAATACAGCCATAAAAGTGATTTAAAAAAACAAAAGAAAAATCCTCATAAAAATTAGATGAAATTTAAAATGTTGGAATTGAGGGGACTTCCCTGGTGGTCCAGAGGTTAAGAATTTGCCTTCCAATGCAGGGGACCCAGGTTCGATCCCTGGTTGGGGAACTAAGATCCCACATGCCATGGGGCAAATAAGCCCGCGTGCCACAACTACTGAGCCCACATGCCACAACTACTGAAGCCCGCGCTCTAGAGCCCACGAGCCACAACTGCTGAGCCCGCATGCCACAACTTCTGAAGCCCATGTGCCTGGAGCCCATGCTCTACAACAGGAGAAGCCACTGCAAGGAGAAGGCTACCCACTGCAACAAAGGGTGGCCCCCGCTCGCTGCAACTAGAGAAGGCCCACGCGCAGCAACAAAGACCCAACACGGCCAAAATAACTAAATAAATTTATTAAAAAAAAAACAAAACTCTTCAGTGAAAGTCACACTGTTTCATGAAATTGCTTTATTAGAAAATTAGCATCACTGCAACTAGAAAAATTACATTTTTGCTATGTGAGGAGAAGAAAATGCAGAAAGTATAAAATCACTGCCTGGGGTTAAGTGGTTATTAACGTTTGCTCATGTGACACCCACTTACTGTGTGCGTACTTTGGAGCAAAGGATGAAAGGAGTCAGGTGGCCCTTCTCTAGAAAAGCAGAAAGCCCAATATGAGATGGATGGGTAAGCACACCACTCCATATGACATGAGACACTACTATGACATGTGTACATAGGTGCTACAGGAATGCATAAGAGAGGCACTTGACCTTACCCAGGGGAAGGAGGGTCTGAGCTGAAGCTTAAAGACCAGCACCAGTCAGCTCAGGAACAGGTTAAGAAAGGGGACCTCTGTATGGAGGGAGCTTGAATATCCCTGGCTACAAACATCCTGACCTGGTTCAGCAAGTGGCTTGGTTTCCCTGGAGCATCTCGTCTGAGTTTGTGACCTGAGCCAGCTTTTGCTGGGTCTGTTCAATCCTGATGACCGAACCACAGAGCTCTCTTGGGATCTGAAGTCAGTAGAGACCAGGGCCTGGTCCCTCTGCATTTCCTCCCCTTCAAGATAGAACACCAAGAAACCTGGTCTCCATAAGCAGCTTTTTCTTAAAAAACTTTCCCCATTTCTTACTTTTCTGGTGGCTTCAACTTTAAGAATGGTAAAAAAAAAAAAAAAAAAAAAAAAAGAATGGTAAACACCTTTTCAAAATCCTAGCTAAAAACATAGTACACATATAATGAAAAAAAGAATGCATAGTGTTTACACAGCTGTAGTTACTAACAATCCATAGATCCCAAGGATTTTGGGGGGTATTCCGCCCGGCCCATCTCTGCTCCCATTCCCCTTCCACTGTGGGACCACTTTAGTTATTTGTTAGCTAAGCCCTGGGAGAAGGTCTCAACCACACGAGTCCCAACTTTTAAACTCTTGCTCCTGCACATCATTCACAGCCATCTTTAAAACTAAACTGTACAGTTCCCTGCTCAAAAACATTGGCTCAAGCTACAATAGCCTCCTTGCAGCTCCTTGAACACACCAGACACACATCCCACTGTTCCCTCTACCCAGAACACTCTCCCCCAGACCTGAATGTTGTTAACTCCCACACTTCCTTCAAGTCTGCTCAGATGGTATCATCTCAATAAGGATAAGGCTTACCCTAACCACCCTATTTAAATTGCACTCCTTGGACTTCCCTCGTGGCCCAGTGGTTAAGAATTTGCCTGCCAATGCAGGGGACATGGGTTCGATCCCTGGTCCAGGAAGATCCCACATGCCGCGGAGCAACAAAGCCCGTGCGCCACAATTACTGAGCCCGTGTGCTGCAACAACTGAAGCCCACGCACCCTAGAGCCCACACGCCGCAACTATGAAAGCCTGCGTGCCTAGGGCCCATGCTCCGCAACAAGAGAAGCCACTGCAATGAGAAGCCTGTGCACCGCAACAGAGTAACCCCCACTCGCCACAACTACAGAAAGCCTGCACGCAGCCACAAAGACCCAACGCAGCCGATATAAATGAATGAATAAATAAATAAATAAATAGCACTCCTACCACAAGCCCCAGTTCCCTACTCAATCCCCCTTATCCTTCTCTTTTATCCTTTTTTTAAATAAATTTATTTTATTTTATTTATTTTTGGCTGTGTTGGGTCTCCGTTGCTGTGCGCGGGCTTTCTCTAGTTGCGGCGAGTGGGGGCCACTCTTCGTTACGGCGCGCGGGCTTCTCATTGCGGTGGCTTCTCTTGTTGTGGAGCACGGGCTCTGGGTATGTGGGCTTCAGTAGTTGTGGCTCGCGGGCTCTAGAGCGCAGGCTCAGTAGTTGTGGCTCACGGGCTTAGTTGCTCCGTGGCATGTGGGATCTTCCTGGACCAGGGCTCGAACCCGTGTACCCTGCATTGGCAGGCAGATTCTTAACCACTGTGCCACCAGGGAAGCCCCTACCTTTTATCTTTTTTCTAGGGTACTGATGCCTTCTAGGATATCATACAATTTCCTTACTTAATTTTTTGCCTCCTCCTTCTAAGATGTAAGCTCCATGAGAGCAAAGACCATTATAAATTTTGTCCACTAATGTATACCAACCACTTAGAGAAGTGTCTTAACACATCATAGGGGTTCAATGACTATCTGCTGAATGAATGTATGAATGAATGGATTACCAAGGCCAAAGAGAAAAAAGTCCAAACGCCCTTGTATTCTCGTCTATGCAGTGCCTGCAGCCCACACCCACTGTCACACAGGACAATGGTTTCGGATATAGGCCCCTCATCTTCTTGCCTCCCAACCCCTGACCCACAGTCTATCAGCTCTACCCCTACCCCCTTCATTTTCACCTGCTTAGACCCTGCCCCTATTCAAAGGTGAAATCTCCACTGACTCTTCCCACAGGCAGAATCTCCTCTCCCTTCTGCACTCACAGCAGTCCCTGGATCTCTGCAGCAACACTTGACACCACCTTTCTGGTGCTATACTTCTGCATGAGGCTGTCCTCCCCCACTAAATTAACTTCCTGGATAAGTAGTCACATGACTCAACTGCTCATCTTTTGCATTCCTCTGAGGGCCAGGCTCAGAGAAGGGGAACCACTGACAAAGGGAAATTTCTCCCTGAAAAGCCCCATTTGTAGGGCCAGTGTTCTGTTCTGTCCTGTCCTCCATCCCCAGTCATCATCTGCAGCCTGAGTTAGGTAACCCAAGTGAACACTGTCAGGCCATTTCCATGAGAATATAACTGAGTGCTTTAGGGAACACAGCTTTAAAAGTGAAGTTTAAAGAGGTCCCTAGGGCTTCCCTGGTGGCGCAGTGGTTGAGAGTCCGCCTGCCAGTGCAGGGGATACAGGTTCGTGCCCCGGTCCGGGAAGATCCTACATGCCGCGGAGCGGCTGGGCCCGTGAGCCATGGCCGCTGAGCCTGCCCGTCCGGAGCCTGTGCTCCGCAACGGGAGAGGCCACAACAGTGAGAGGCCCGCGTACCGCAAAAAAAAAAAAGAGGTCCCTAAAGTTCACTGCTCAGAACACATTCATTTTCACCATCAAAAGGCAACTCCACCCCCACCATGCAGAAATGATCAACACCCCCATGAGGTGTTAAGTGAGTTAAGTCATCTGAATTCTCAAAACCTACTGAGGAAACACTTTATACAGAAAGGTGCTGATGACAGTGATTTGCTCTGGCTCTCCTCAAACAAAATAACTGTTTTGTTCTAGTACTGTTACTTGTCTTACTCCTTAAAGCTCACCTCTGTAAAACAAAAACATATAACAAGAAGTAAAAAAATATAAAGGCATTATATGCTGTGTTTAATTTACTGTGGACTGCTTTTAAAGAACATTGGTATTTTTACCTGATTTGTCTCACACCCTAGCAACTAGAATCTGTGATTTTTCCTTAATTGTAAAGAGAGTGTGGATTAAAATACCATCTGAACTTTGTTATATTTTCACTGATAAGAGTCTGTAAATCAATGGGTAAGCTCAGAGTTGTGATGCTTCTAGAAAATGCCTCCTGTCTCACAAGAATAAATGGGTTCACAAATCAGCGTTATGTTAATTAAGCTGAAGGCCGGACATCTGGGGATGTGCATTATTATACCTCTGTTAAAGCAGAAAAAAACATGTAAAGCTACGGGACACGTCCTCCCTTGTTGTTTTCCTCCTTGCCCGGGAAGAGCCCATCTCCAGCCTCTTCCTAGGCAAGTCCAGACAAGGCTTCTTTGGTCCCTTAAGGTCTCTCTATGACCCCTGTGTCAGAAGCTAGGGCTCCTCTCTCCTTCACTCACAGTCACTTTCCCCTCTACAGTTTTCTATTCTGTCACCCGACCCTCTAGATTCCTAATGGACAGAGTTCAAGGAATTGACTTGGCCCTCAGGATTCTCAACACTGACACTTCCTAATACATCCACTCTTAACTCCTCCCACAAGACCACCCCGCCCTGGTCCCCCTCCTCCCCACAGTGCAGCCCTCCTTTGGGGAGGCCCTTTCCCCCCAGCTCTGGACACCTTGGTTTTGCAAGGCTAGGAGGCTCCGAGGGGGCAAGCAAGCCAGAAAGGAAGGTCGCTCAAGCGGAGAACAATGACTACTCCAAATACGCCCCGGGGTAGGAACGGGCTGCTCACCTGGGGCCTGGCTGTCGGAGGCCTTGGGGCCATTCCTGCGTCGCCGGGCCCGGCTCCTAGACAGGGTCTGGGGAGACAGGAGAGGGCCCACTCAGCCAGCTGTAACTGCCAACCGCACCGTGCCCCGCCAGGCCCGGCCCGCCTCCGCCCCGCAGCCACTTCTCCAGGGGAGAGCGGTGGGGAGGTGCGCGGGCCCTCCCTGGGCCTGCCTACCCCAAACTAAAGGCTCGCCGCCTCCTGGACACCCTCCTCCGGCCACGCCCAGTCCCACCCGCAGGATGGTGGGCGCGGCCGAACGCAGACGCGCAAAGCCCGTGGGAGGTGCCGCCCCAACCCGCGCACTCGGAATCACCGCCTCCTGGGGACTACGGATTTCGAGACCTCAGGCCCACCCAGGGCTCGGGCCGTATCCTCCAGCCCCCGGTGCAGGTTCAGTCCTCTGCAACTCTGAAGTCCGAGGGGCGGCCTTCGCCGCACCTGGGCCAGACAATGGCCGCAGCGGCGGGGTAGAGCCGGAAGTGCGCCTGCGCATGCGGAGCTTTTCTCCCGTAACCGCCGGGCCGCGGCGGGCGCGCGACTACACTTCCCAGCGGCCACCGCGCATGGGTCCCACGGAGGCTGCCTGGTAGGACGCTTCGCTTTCCGAGGCGCACCGGTGGGGACCGCTATCCGGGCCCAACGGGTCGGAGGGTGGGGCTTGAGTACTCCTGCGTCCGCTTATTCCAGTAACAGTCACTGAGCGCCTTCTCTGTGCCAGGGCCGTGTTGCTAGGGGCGGGATACTGCGGTAGATCGGGCAGGAAAGATCCTGCTTTCTGGGAGCGAGTATGCACTCCTGTAGACGAGGCCGACAAAAAAAAAAAAACCGTAAACATATCAACAAGATAATTTCACGTACTGACTTCAGCTGTAGGAATAAGACAGTGAAGGGAGTGGGGCAACGTTGCCTCTTCTATGCCGTCTTCACCCGTGGGTCACTACCAAAGGTTTGGACACTGACTCCCCAGACCACATATATAGAATATTACGGCTAAGATACTTGATGAAATAGTTGATACTACAGAAAGAAAAAAACAAAAAACCTCAGATGAATCCGTAGCCTCCCGAACAGTATTCAAAAGCAAACTGTGCCACTGCCATGTTATTTCATTACTTGGTATCCCATTGCTCAGGATTTTGTACTTGGGGAAATAAATAAATGATGGAAAATTTCAACACAAAGAACTAGGTTTATATAATTATGGGGTTTTTTTGTGTTTTTTTTTTTTTTTGCGTTACGCGGGCCTCTCACTGTCGTGGCCTCTCCCGTTGCGGGGCACAGGCTCCGGACGTGCAGGCTCAGCGGCCATGGCTCACGGGCCCAGCTGCTCCGCAGCATGTGGGATCTTCCCGGACCTGGTCACGAACCCGTGTCCCCTGCATCGGCAAGCGGACTCTCAACCACTGCGCCACCAGGGAAGCCCTATAATTATGTTTTATATATCACAAATATTCTAAAAACTTCCTAGACTTACACTTGATTTTTTAACATTAGAGTATCACATATTCACATGGTAGAAAATGATTGCAAGTAAATGTTCTTTTTGTTACATGCTTTATCAAGAGGATGGACATTAAAAAAAAATAATGCTTTCCACCACTGCCGCCTGAATATAATGCTGTGGAACAAACAGAAGGCATCATTCAGAAATATGAATGAGTGGACTAAGGAGGCCTCTCTGAAGCAGGAACTCAGTAGACTGAGACCTAATGAGGCAACTGCTGGAACATGAGGGAGAAAAGAATTCCAGGCTGAAGGAACTGAGGGTGCCAAAGCCCCACGGTGGAAACAAACTTGATGTGTTTTAGAAACTGATGCCTAATGTAGCTGTAGCAGAGTGAGGGGGAGGGAGAGTAAGTGACATAGAGGTAGGACAGGTAGGCTGGGGTTTGATGGAGCAAAGGTTTTTAGAGGCTGTGATAAGGAGTGTGGATTTTACTTTGAATGTGATGGGAACCACTGGGTTAGCAGGAGCAATGGGTCATTTACTACTATGAGGGGATAAGAGAAAATTTCCCTGTTGTCCCAGAATTGGTAACCAGGACTCAGAGCTGAGATTAAATTCTTCTGCATTCAAAAGAGAGACAAAATGGTGTTTTTCACAGAACTAGAAAAAATAATTCTAAAATTTGTATGTAAATACAAAAGACCCCAAATAGCCAAAACAATCTTGAGAAAGAAGAGCAGAGCTGGAGGTATCACACTCCCCCTGATTTCAAGCTACAGTCATCAAAACAGTATTGGCACAAAAACAGACACATACATCAATGGAACAGAATAGAGAGCCCAGAAATGAGCCCTCACTTATATGGGCAATTAATCTATGACAAAGGAAACAAGAATATAAAATGGGGAAAAGACAGCCTGTTTGATAAATAGTGTTGGGAAAACTGGACAGCTACATGCAAAAGAGTCAAACCAGATAATCTCTCACACCATGCACAAAAATAAATTCAAAATGGATTAAAGGCTTAAATGTAAAACCTGAAATCGTAAAACTTCTAGAAGAAAACATAGGCAGTACTCTCTTTGACATAGGTCCTAGTAACATATTTTTTGGATATGTCTCCCCAGGCAAGGGAAAGTAAAGCAAAAATAAATAAATGGGGCTACATCAAACTAAAAAGCTTTTGCCTAGCGAAGGAAATATCAATAAAATAAAAAGACTACCTACTGAATGGGAGAAGATACTTGTAAATGATATATCCAATAAGAGGTTAATATCCAAAATATACAGAGAACTCGTACAATTTAACATCAAAAAACCAAACAACTAAATTTTTAAAATGGGCAGAGGATCTGAATAGACATTTTTCCAAAGAAGCCATATAGGTGGCCAACAGACACATGAAAATGCTGTCTGTTGAAATGAAAATGAGTGATGCTCAACATCACTAATCATCAAGGAAATGAACATCAAAACCACAATGAGCTATCACCTCACAGCTGTGATAATGGCTATTATAAAAAAGACAAATGACAACTGTTAGTGAGGACACTGAGAAAAGGGAACCCTCATGCACTGTTGGTGGGAATGTAAAGTGCTACAGCCACTATGAAAAACAGTTGGAGATTTTTCAAAAAATTAAAAATAGAACTACCATGATCCAGCAATTTCACTCCTGGATATTTATCCAAGGAAAACAAAAAACACTAATTAGAAAAGATATTTGTACCCCTATGTTCATTGCAGCATTATCTACAATAGCCAAGATATGGAAGCAACCTAAGTGCCCATCAACAGATGAATGGATAAAAATGTGGTATATATACAATAGAATATTAGCCATAAAAAAGAATGAAATCTTACCATTTTTGACAACATCGATGGACCTAGAGGGTACTATACTAAGTGAAATAAGTCAGAGAAAGACAAATACTGTATATCACTTGTATGTGGAATCTGAAAAACAAAACAAATGAACAAACATAAAACAGAAACAGAGTTATAAAGGTACAGAGAACAAACAGGCGGTTACCAGAGGAGAAGGGGAGGGGGGAAGAATAGGTAAGGAAGATTAAGAGGTACAAACTTCCAGTCCCAAAATAAATGAGCCACAGGTATAAAATGTACAGTGTGGGGAATATAGTCAATAACAAAGTAATATCTTTGGGGTGATGTAACTAGATTTATGTGGTGATCATTTGAAATGTATAGAAAAAATCACTATGTTGTGTAAGAGGAACTAACATAATGTTGTAGGTCAATTATACTTCAAAACCGAATAAACAAACATACAAACAAACTCAGAAAAAGAGATCATATTTGTAGTTACCAGAGGCAGGGGGTAGGGGGAGAGGAAATGGGATGAAGACAGTCAAAAAGATACAAACTTCCAGTTATAAGTAAGTACTAGGGATGTAATGTACAACAATGAGCCGTATAATGAACACAGCTGTATGTTGTATATGAAAGTTGTTAAGAGAGTAAATCCTGAGTTCTCATCATAAAATCTTTTTCTATTTCTTTCATTTTGCATCTATATGAGATGATGGATGTTCACTAAACTTATTGTGATGATCATTTCATGATGTAAGTCCAAATATGCTGTATACCTTAAACTTATACTGTGCTGTATGTCAATTATTTCTCAATACAACTGGAAGAAAAAGACAAAAAAATTGGGGCTAGACACCCTCAGGTCTTACAGAAGCAGGCCGTGTTCTAAATTTGCCCTGCTTCTATTAACCATTGCCTCAACACCACCCCTCTTTCCCAGGCTGTATGAGGAGACTAGGATGGGAAAGAAAAGGAAGAATTCTTCAGAATAGCAAGCCCTCCGCCTAGTGGAGAATGAGAGGCTCTACCCTCACCCCAAGATGAGTGTGAGAAAGAAAACACTGAGAGCACCCAGAAGAAGGGGAGGGTTTATAAACTACCCCAAGGCCTCCCCAAAGCAAGGGAAAAGGGAGTTAGAGAACAGGCTGAGTGTAAGGAGAGTAGCCTGAATTTTCATTATTTGTGTAGTAAGTGGATGCAGTGGAAAACGACTGGGCTTTAGCCCCCAGGGGAGGTGGGGGATGGGTGCAGCTCACGGCAGAGGCTGTGTAATTACATGGGTATGAGAAGAAGCTGAGGAGGTTAGAAGAGGTTGAAGCAGAGCCAGATCTCCCAAGTCTGGTATTGGTGGGTTTCCTCTAAAGAACTCACAAATGCACCCCCATTTCTGCCAGTGTGACTTCATAACTTTAATGCTGGATGAAATATTTTAAAAATCTTTTTAAATGGATTGGTGAGTTAGAAAATTGGTGAGAAATACACAGAGCCAAAAATGAAGCAAAACTGATAACTTAGAGTGGTGGACAGCTCACTGAAAACTAGTTTTCACCTGGAAATCATTTGCCAAATGAGGCAAACTTGAGCTTTATTTTTCATGGTCCTGTAAGCAAATCCTGTAACTCAAATCCCACCCAAAGTAGGATATCTAATAGGACACACACACACACACACACACACATCACCACACCCCCCTCTGTTTGGGGAGCAGAAGATGCGAGACTCAGCAGGACTTTGTCTTTAGCAGGGCAGAGGCTAAGTGCTTTCCATGTTACCTGCTCTGTCTTTTAATGCCCACTTGGACTTGACCTTCACTCGGCCCGCCGTGGGTCCAGGTTTCTGGCTGGGGCCTCTCCCATAACACAAGAATATCCAAGTTCCAGTCACTTTAAAACGTTCGTTAAAATGTTCCACCCTCTGGGTTCCACGAAAACTCCTCGTGAGGGGAGATGGGACCCGGCGAAAGTAGCTCGCCCAAATCCGACCCTGTTAAGGCAGAGAACCAGCGATTCCCGGGGCAACAGGGAACTCGGGTCGCCTGTCTTCCGGGCACACTCTAGCCAGGAGAACAAGACGGGGGCGCTGAGTGGGGGTTGCGTAGCTTCAGCCCTCCACTGAGAGATCTTTGGCTAAGCTTCGAGTGGGACTCTGGGGAAGCGAGTCTCAGCGCTCGGGTCCTCCTCTTCAAATATGACCAAGCACCTGCTTCAATTTGGAGCTTCCAGGGCGTCCTTCGGCAGCGCGCTGGGCTCGAGCGCCACCTGCCTGCCACTACGACCCTCTACTGCTGTAAAGTTATCGGCATAACAATAACTCAGATCCTGGCAGTTTCCACCTGGCTAGGTGCTTTACATACACTATATCAACTGAATTTAACAACCTATTAAGTATTCTCATCCCAATTTTACATGTGAGGAAACAGGTTCAGAGAATTTAAGAAACTTGCCAAGGTCACTCAGCTACCAAGTGTCAGATCCTGGATTCAAGTGGCCTCTTGTGTCAGGCATGCTCTTGACCCTGTGCACATATCCTCCTATGTTACAATTGAGTTCCTGGTGATCCTGTCCCAAGGGCCCTCCAATGGGCTCTTCTGCCTGCCTCTGACACTGTAGGCTCATCAGAGTTTTTCCCCAGAGCTCTCATGCCCCTCTGTGGACCACCCACCCACTAGTCTTCAGGCCAGAGCCTGGCTGGCACTGAGACTCACCTGATGATCACTGTGCATGCAGGCCACCACACCGGCACTTTAAACTGTACCACCAAGTTGTTTCCTTATTTCTAATAGATTCAGGGGCTGTTTTCATTAATTAATATGCTAGGGACTCCCCTGGTGGTCCAGTGGGTAAGACTCTGCACTCCCAATGCAGGGGGCCCAGGTTCGATCCCTGGTGGGGGAACTAGATCCTGCATGCATGCCGCAACTAAGAGTCCGCATGCTGCAACTAAGAAGCCCATATGCCACAATTAAGGCCTGGCGAAGCCTGAATAAATAAATGAATACATTTAAAAAATATGTTACCCCATTTAACATGCTGTAATGGACATCTTTTTTCCCCCTCTGCCCAACATCCCTTCCCTCATATCTCAGTAACAGCACCCCCTTTCTTTGGGAGAAGTTCTTCTCCCTCCTCTATGAAGGGATGGGAGATGGGGGATTGGAGAAGGGGATGGGAAAGGGGAATGAGAGAGAAAACAAGAAAGAGAATTTTGTCTGTGTGATTCCTACATTAGCTGGACTTGGGTGTGCAGCTCTATCCCCGCTGTTCCATAGTTTGATCACATGCACCAATAATGTCCTTTTTGTCCTATGCCAGTTTAAAATGGCTTCTCTGACTCTTGTAACTAGAGTCCTAGATGATACATTACGCTAACCACCTCCAAACTCGAAACATTCAAAACAGAATAAAGCTGCTCACTAGTACAGTTTTTATTAAAATTCTTATTTTGAGTTAATTATAGACTCACAAAAATGTACAAAAAGTAGTACAGAGAGGTTCCATGTACCCATTATCCAGCTTCCCCCATAATGGCATTTTATGTAACTATAACAAATTACCAAAACCAGGGAAGTGATATTGGCACAATACAATTAACTAGTCTACAAACCTTACTTAGATTTTACCTATTTTGCATGTATTTTTTAATGTCCTAGTGTATAATTCTATGGCACTTTATCATATGTATAGAATCATATAACCATCACCACATTCAAGACACAAAGCTACCATCACCACAAAAGAACCCCCTGTGCTGTCATAGTGATACCTGCCTCGCTCCCTTCTCTAATCCATGACAACCACTGGTCTGTTCTCCATCTCTATACTTTTGTAATTTCTAGAATGTTATATAAATGGAATAATACAGTATGTGACCTTTTGAGATTGGCCTATTTTTCCACTCAGAATAATGCCCTTGAAGTCCATCTAAGTCGTTGTGTGTATCAACAGTTGATTCCTTTTTATTGCTGAGTACTATTATATTGTATGGATGTACCAGTTAGTCTCTGGTTCAATCTAATGAAAGTTCTTTACTCAGACAGATGGGGTAGGGAAGGTAGAAAAGGGAAAAACTGGACACTCAGTCCCCCAGACACACACAGTTAGTTGTGAGCATCTGGGGCCTTGTCACAGACACCCCATGGTGACATCTGATAAGGTTTGATCTTGGTCAGTTTCTTGACCATTACTGACCCTGCCAGCCAACCCTCAAGTCAAGCTTGAAGCCTCCACAAGCCCCCAAAACTGTTTTAAATTCAACAAAAGTTCACTGAGCACCTGCAGCCCAAATTTTCTGCACCCCTGCTGCTCCAGATTGCCTCACAAAACCTCCCTGGTGGTCTCCTGCCACCCCGAGCCAAGCTGAAGGGACCCACAGACTCTTGGTTCATCCCTGCTGTGGTGACTCAGGCCAGAATCAAGTGATGTTACCTGAGGGACAATGTAGTCCCTGCAAGTAACAAGGGCCAGGGGTCAGGAGACCTCACTTTGGCTCCTGGCTCAGCCATCTGGCTCTCCCAGACAGGTTCTCCTCAGGCCAGTCACTTGCCTCCTTGTTTATTAAGTCTCCTCATTTGTCAGTTAATGGGATGGGCCCTAGGAGTACCCTAGCATCCCATCTTTGCCCTGACCCTGTGGCCTAGTCTGTTTGATCCCAGGCTCCCCTCATGGGTTTGGAATCATGAAAAATGTCTACTCAAGGAAGGCTCTCCCCAGATACCTCTGTACCCCCTGAGACCAGGATGTTCAATGACCTTGGGATATGGTTGGTTGTGTGGGGAGGTTTATCCCATTGGGCCTTCCAAGATGCAAATGGCATCTGAGGGCTCTTGCAGCCAAACAAGGGGCTTTGCTTAGAGATCAGAAAGTAGAAAAAATGAGCCAAGAACAGGATAGAGAAGGAGGGCAGAGAAAGAATGAGGGACTAGAAAGGAAACAAGATTACTCTCACATGATGTTTACTGAATTAACTATGTTTGGATTTGAGAGTTTTTTCCCCATCATGATAAATGTCTAGAGGCTATTTCTTAATGTCTTTGAGTTTTTAAAATAAACTTGCAAGTTAACTAACTCTCAAATATTCTCGTGGAGGTAGTTTTTGTTCATGGCTAATGTCCTCCAACATTGCAACCAGATACATGAACCCAAGGGACCTGTCAGGGGCCCAGTTACAGAGACATCTGGCTGCCAAGCAGTCTCCCACTCCAAGAAGTCCTTACCTATTCGTGTGCCCAGTTAACTGGGCTGAGTTCATGAAATGAAGGCTTTGCTTTATTATAGAGAGTGATGGGCTTTGAGATCAGCTGGGCCAGCTTCTTCATTTTATAGAAGCAATAGAAGCCCAGAGAAGGAAAAGACCCTAATTGGAGAAGGAAGAAAATGGTACAGGAAGGAAAAGATGCATGTGACCAGCTAAAGGAGATTCTTGTTACATTGTAGCATTATGTATATGCATACACACATGTGTGTTTAAAACATTTTAAATTAAAAAATGGTAATAAAAAAATTAGAGCACATTGCCAGATTGGTCTTTGGTCATTTGCATACTTTTCTTCCTTTTTTCCTCCAGTTTCTCTTCAGCTCTATTTACAGGACTGCTGTTGTATGGTCTCCAACAAATGTCTTTCCCTCTCTGGGTTTCTATTTCATCTTTAAAATGAAGGATCTGGTTTGGCTGATCCAAAGCCCCATTTTATTTTTCTTCCACAACTGCTATGCCTGGCGCAACCGGCAAAAGTGTGACCTGGGTGGAGGTGAGAAAACATGAAAGTCATCTGGGTCCTTTGTCCTTGCCTGGAGCTGATGGCCACAGACCCGCGAGCATTCGCAACACCCTCCTTGGGCGTTCTCCGTACCTCCCTGCCAGAGTCTAGCGATAACGCAGCAGCTGGCTCCGCGGTTACCATGGCTACCCGCCAGCTGGCTTAGCCTCTGTTTCCCCCTAGCGGACATTCAGGACACCTACAGCTCTGTCATTTTTCCCTTGGGCGGCGTGCTCCGCAGGCAGCTCTGTCCAAGGAGGCGGCTTTCGTACAGGTCCCTCTCTGCTAGGCCCCATCCTGAGCCTTGGCTTCAGCGGGCCCGCTCCCCGTCCCGCCGGTCCAACCACTCCGGCTTCTCTGCCCTGGGGCCATGTTTGTCTGGCTTTGCTGCCCAGGCCCAATAACCCTAACCACCCACCCCTCCCAGCCAGAGTTCTGGGAACTTAAGAAGGGCTCTTACCCAGGGCACTTCCAGAATCCCTCTAGAAAGTGCAAAAGTTCGATGTGATATGAACTAAAACACTCTTCCCTTGGTCAGACCCCACTCCCCGACCCTGCCAACAGCCCTTAATTCAGACCTCAGCTTCTGGAGCCGCTTTTCCAGATGGACTTTGTCCATCCTTAGGATGGGATGCCATAGACAGGACAGCCTGGCCAGGATCCAGGGAGGCATCAGTGTAGTAGGGGCACCACCAGAGCTGGGGATGGCAGCTTCAGTTGGGAGATGGGCAGGCATATAAATGACCCAACATGGGGCTGGGGTGGGCCGTGACAAGGATGGCGGCACAGGGTGTGCTGGGAGCATGTGTGGGGAAGCGGGGACTCACCCCAGCCTGAGCCAGAAAGAAAAACTTCTTGGGGGATGCGATGTCTGAGTTGAAGCTCCAAGGATGAATAGGCACTATGGGCTGCAGTAGAGATTTCAGTGATAGTAATAGCGGACTGGGAGGTCTTCAGTGTATGCCTTCCTTAGGGTGTTATTTCTCATCAGGGTCCATGGATCCTGTGTCTCTTCCTTGTCCTCTTCCTCTTCTCACCCTGTCCCCTCTCCCTGGGCAATCTCCTCCAGCCCCATGATTATAACCAGCACCGCTTTGCTACATGTGGTCCATTCTACCTTGTCACACGCAGTCCCTTCCACCTGGACTTCCCTCGACTTACATGCCTAGCTGGGGAACCCATCTTTCAAGACCCACATTGATATTCACTCCTTTTTGGTGCCTTTTCAGAACCAATCTTTCAATCATGCTTTCATTCTACAAACTTCTATTGAGCATCAAGTATTAGGTCCAGAATGTGTCCCTACCCTGTAACTTTCTGTTCACTTGTCTGTCACCCCAACTGACCAGGATCTCCTGGGGGCAGGAGTAGGCAAGACTGTGTCTTTTTAATCCTCAGGTTTTAAGATTCGCTCCCTGAATGAATGGATGGACGGGTGAAATGAATTTAAGTACAGCTTCTCCTTGTAAAACAACCAGAAACACCCCAGTTAACAGAGCTGGCACTCTCTGACTCCCAGTTCTGTCTCCTGACATTGTCCCAAAAGAATCTGGCCATATGTTATTAAATTAAAGTGAATTAAAATTTTCTTGAAATAACCACAGACTCCCCTGCTCCCCTAAGCCTGCAATGACCAGATTACATCTCCTCCAGGCACAGAAGTTTGGCATTTCATTGCAAAGTCATTTTCTTCTCATTTCCTTATGTTGCTAAAATATTCTATTTCTCTTCACTTCCCCTTTGTGTTCCCATTACTCACGTTTAGTTAAATTTATCTGCTGCCACTTAATCATCTGAGATAGGCTTACTGGTGTGGACATTCTTAGGGCACTGCCTTCCAGACCATCTGTCTCCTCCAGGGCCACTCTGAAAACAGGACCCAGATCCCTGCCCCAGGGCTTCTGGGCTGACTCTCAGACCCTAGGTTTGTGCCCAAGACAACTCTGACTCGGGTCCTCCCTCCCTCCTACACCTACTGCCTTCCTTTCCCCAGCTTTCTCATCTTCTGTTTCCTGGGGCATGTTTTTCATTCTGCCTCCAATCCTGGCACCTCCTGAAACCCCTTTGGTCACCCTGAACAAGGGGCCTCACAGTTCATCTCTCATTGGGCTCCCTGAGTAGGTCCTTAACAGGACAGCATAACCAGCAGGGCAGCCAATGTGGGGGTTGTTTGGTGCCTGCTTGGGACACTGCCACATCCACCATGTTTCTGTGGCTGTCCGGGACACCTTTCTTCTCACCTGCTCACCTACCCTCATAATGTAGGGGTGGGGAGTATTCTTTTCCCTGGAGACAGTTGGCAAAGACCAGGAAGGCAATTTTGGCTTGGAGTGGAATCCCAGTTTCTCTTCTCAATAACTGTGTCACTTATGGACCTGGGATTGCCCTTGGGACTTAGGGCTTAGAACTGCTTAGGACAGGGGCAGTCAAGGCCCAGTGGCCACAGAGCCCTTTCCTCAGCCCTGGGAGGCAAGATCAGGAGCCTGGGATGGCTGCCATTTACTGGGCATTTGCAGTGTGCTGGGCTCTGTGGGCATATCTGGAGAGTTGGTGCTGTGAATCTCCTCTTCCCAGGAGGATAGTGAAGGATGCTTGTTCCTCACCTCAAGCCTGGGGAAAGGAGCTTCTGTGAGACCACGCAGAAAGCTCAAGACATGTCCTTTGGAGCTTCAGGGACACAGTGAACTGGGGCGACTCATGCCAGAGAAATCCTGACGGCAGGAGACAGGCTGGCCAGATGGCTTAGCAGTGCAGCTAGGAGAGCAGCCACGTCGGGATCTGCCTGCATGCCCAGAGATCAGGGGGGCAAAGCAGGAGCGAACATTTCCAGAGGATGAGGTGGCTGCTGACATGAGAGAGCCAGCATGGGGTTGTCTTATAGCCTGATCAAGAAAGCCTCCAGGAGGAACAAAAAGACATCAGCCAAGGGGTTAAGAAGGGGTCAGAAAGAGATTTAGCTTAGATTTCATCCAGGGGCTAGGGAAAAGGTAGCTCCATAAGTACATTTAAAGGACAAAGGGAGACAAAGAGAAATTGTTTTATAGTTAGTTCTATTTTATGAGTCATGTTTGTAAGGCTGTGCATAAATTACCTTACTTTTTTCTTTAATGAAATGTACTTCATTCTTGTGGCAATTCAAAACATATTCATCTTTCTAGAACAAGATCATATCTCCAGTCTACACTCATCTACATTTTCTATGATCTCTGGTTGCATCTAGGTTAAAAAGATCTATTATCTTTATTATTTCTGAAATAGTCATGCCCTCGAACTCTTATCTCAATTTTCACAGCAACCCTGGAAGGGAAGGGCTCCTGTTAGCCCAGTTCTACTTCTGAGGATCAGAAATTCAGAACAGGGCTCAAGGGTACACAGGAGTAAGTGGCAGAGTCAAAGTTTAATTGGAAAAGTCAGGCCTGGTAGGGGTGCCAATAGGGGAGGAGGGGCTTCCCCAGCCCTCCCCCAAATCTCCATCCCCACCGCCATTATTAAGTATGAGCAGCTGCTGTTTAGATGCCCTCCGAGGAGGTTCTGGGGCGGGGGGGCCTCCTGACAAACACCTATAGGACAGTGGCCCTGGCTGCCCAGGACCTTGGTAAGAGTGCACGAGCCACTCTGTCCCCTGGAGACCCCCACGAAGGAGCCAGAAAGGGGTCTCCTTGGTTAAAAGTGGCTCTCAAGCTACTGGGTCAAGTGTCATGACTAGAATTAGTGAATCCAGAGTCATGCTTGTGTGAGTTCAGGTTTTGGGGGGAGCAGGAGCCAAGGGTTCATCTGCAGAGAAGGGGGTGCCCAGAGCTAGAAAATGGGTGAGCAGCCCCAGGTCCAGCACCATGGAGATGCTGCCTGTGACTGGACAGTTCCCAGGAGGCCTGGAGGGCTCTCACATTTGGCTCCAGCTCAGGATTTCCCTGGATCCCTGCAGGGACACAACTCCCCCTTGTAACCTTGGCTGTTGATGGTTCTATTCTCACATCAATACATCCCCAACTAAGAAACTAAAAAACTGGATTTCACGAAAAACTTACAATTCCCTGCATGCACTGACCCACACCAGATTCCTCCGTTCTTTTTTTTTTTTTTTTTTTTTGCTGTACGCGGGCCTCTCACTGCTGTGGCCTCTCCCGTTGCGGAGCACAGGCTCCGGACACACAGGCTCCGCGGCCATGGCTCGCGGGTCCAGCCGCTCCGCGGCATGTGGGATCTTCCGGGATCGGGGCACGAACCCGTGTCCCCTGCATCGGCAGGCGGACTCTCAACCACTGCGCCACCAGGGAAGCCCCGATTCCTCCTTTCTTAATGCCACTTACTTATCACTACTATGTCTCCAAGAATGCTACATACTCCCAAGAAGACCACCAGCCCTGCCTTGGTCTCCTAGCCTCCTTCCTGCCATATTGTTTCTTTGGAATAGATGGAGAAAAATGGGAAGACTGGCCTGAAATCAAGCCCCTTGATTTCACGTGGCTGTTGCTTGCAGTAGGAACAGAATGAAGTCCCATGGGTTTTTCTCAGCCCAACCACATCTGCCCGGCAGGTCAGAGATGTCTGCCAGGGGCTCAGATGCAGCTGATGTCAGACTGGTTCTGAAGGAGGGGTCTTGCATTTCACCCTTTACTGGGACTTCATGGGCGATTTAACGTGACTCTGGTAGAGGCCACATCGGGGGTCCAGTGGGTGTTACTTTGAATCAGAAGCTCCTCTTTCATTTTTTCCACGGAGGGGGTTTCAGCAGGTGTTGAAGAGCCTGAGGCAGTAGAGGGTGAGACGCACTAAGCAGCATGTGTCTGGCATCTAATTTGATTTGACTTGTTTTCCTGGCCATGCGAACACACAGCCAGGAATAAAAAGCACAGGCTGCGGGGGTGACAGCTCCCTGCCTTGTGTCCTTAGCTCCCTCCAGCCCAAGGGCTCACTCTACAGCCACAGGGCCATGTGAAGGGAGCATGGCCAAGGACTCCTGCCAGGCATACACAGCATGGGAGATTGGTTTTGATTATGTTTGAAAAGCCCCAGAAAAATCTCTTCCCCAAACTTTCTACAATCAGGCAAGGAGGTGATTTATTAAGCATGGGTCAGACTGGGCCAGCTCTCCTGGTTGGCTAAAATTGGCCTAAAAAATAAATTGTGGTTGTCAGATCCTAAATTAAATGGTTCAAATACTACTGTAGCTGATTAAAGAACTTTATTCAATTTCCTCTTGACCACATGCTCTTCTGTGAGGGCAAGAGAGATACTGTTTCTGGAAGAATTGCAATGTTCGGAGACTGTTGATCTAATCTAATGGATGATGTTTATTAAATATGGTTCCTTCTCCCTTGTTTGACAAAAGGTGAGACTAAAGAGGGAAGAGGAAATGACTTACTGTTTGTTTTACTATGAATGACCCTCCCTCTGCCAGGCCTCTGGGTAGGAGACTCCACAGTGAACCAAGCCGGGTGGCTGAAGAATTTTTAAGGACCCTTAAGAGACCTCTAGGCAACAATAACAAAGGTCAACAAATGAAACTCAAGCATTAGTAAACAGATAAAAATAATTAATGAATCTGGGACTCTAGCAGACAGTCTAATAGTGGTGCCCGCATCACCCAGGGCACTGGTGGGAGAGACAGCCTTGTGCCGGCCCCCTTAGTGCCTTCCCTTCTTGGCCCCGCTGACTGGACCCAGAGGGGACCATGGCCCAAAGCAACCAATCCAGAGACATATGACGTGCCGTGGCACAAAATAGGTGAGTGAGTTTGGGAACATGAATGAAGAAGTCCAGCAATGAGGCAGTTAGCAGCTGGTGCAGGCACAGAATGGAGGAAAGGGAGAGGTCAGGAGATGTTCAGATCAATAGTGTGTTCAGATACATGAAAGCAGAAACTAGCGGGAAACAGAAGCTAGGAGACAGGGAAAGGAAACTCAGAGTGAAGGAGATACAAAGGAGCTGTTGGTCAGGAGAGAGAAGAGAGCAAAGCAAGCTCAGAGAGAGACTGTGTGACCCTGGGAGAGACATGGAAAAGAAACCAGTGGCCCCCAGAGTGGCCCTTACTCTCACCTGCCCTCTGTGCCAGGCTCTGGCCCAGTTTGCGCTCATCTTGAAAACCCCTTCATAAGCTGGTCTAAGCAGGACTCAAAAGAGTCCAAGAATCAACAAGAATAAACAGAAGTATTCAGCGCTGAACAAAAGGGTAGTTCACCATATGAAACATAAGCAATTTTTAGAGGTGATTCATCTAATCAAAGGGATGTGATGAGGCCAAACCAGTGGGGAAGGGAATGGCCTTTCGGCCACAGCAAGGAAAGTGGCAGGCACTGGGAAAGAACTGGGTTCGCCTCCTCTGGGGCCACCTGGTCTCCCTCTGACCTTACTCTGGGCTTCTGTCTCTGGAGGAAAGGAGGCCATGCAGACAACAGTCATGGCCTGGCCCTTCTACCCCAGGGCAACAGACAGGGGGCTCACTGAAGGGAAGTTCACTTCTGAATTCTAGGTGCCGCCAAGATCTAGTGAAGCAGAGAGACCACAGACGCCTGGGCACCCAGGATCCCGCTGGGGCCCATCAGTATGTGCAGAGCGCACTCATCCCCGACTCCCTCAGGCCCCTGTGTGGGTTGACCTCTCGGAGTCTGGGATATGGGTTAGATGGTCCCTCCTGGTAATCAAACCTCTCTCATTGCATTTTACAGGGCTGACTTTTGCTGCCATCCCAGCTCAGAGGGCCAGAATCTGGGTTAGTTATCTCCACCTAAATATTAGTGGGGGCTTCCCTTCCACTCCTCCAGATCATCCAACCCTCTGCTGAGACTCACAGGGACAGTTGTCACATGGGACCAGCTGCAGGGAAGTGAGCAAATGCCCAGGGCAAAAAACAGGTGTTATCCTCACTTAATGGTTAGCAGGCAAGTCTTCCCTGAACACCTCGTATGGCCCTGGGCACTGGCGATGAACCAGGGAGGCCAGGAAGGAGCCCACCACCTCCTGTCCACGTGGACAGCACCTTCAGCACTGGCCTCAGGGACTTGCCCTCTGCCTGGAATGCTCCTCTCACTGATAATCACGAGGCTTCCCTTTCTTTAGGTCTCAGCTCAAGTGTCACCTTCTCAAAGAGGTCCACCTGACACCTGATTTAAATAGCCCTCCCTCTCCCCCTTTCCCTGCTATTTTTCCCCATGCACTACTAGCTTACCTACCATAGAATATTGTCTCATGTTTACTGTTTGCCTCTCTCTCCCCACTGGAATGTAAGCTTAATGTTTTGTGTGTTTTAGTATCTATTCCCCTGCACCCATAATAGGGCCTGGCTCACAACAGGCATCCAATAAATACTTACTTGTAGAACAAATTAATTTACTGAATGAATTGTTTTAATTTATACTTTGTTTTTTAGCCAGAGTGTATATTTACCATATGTTGAGAAACAGTCTGGTGCAGTGAGTAAGGCCCTAAGACTCTGGTGCCAGGCTGCAGGGTCAGATACTGGCCCTGCCACTTACTGTATAACCTTGAGCAAGTCACTTAGTCTCCTGTGCTTCAGGTTACTCTTCGTGGAATGGGAATACTTCCTAGTAGCTCTGTTGAGAGATCTAAAGGAGCTGATGCATATAAGGGCTTGCAACAGATCCTGCCTATGTAAACATCAGCTTAATGTTTTATTGGGCGTTTGTGTTTCATCTCAAATGCCGCTGTTCCTGTCCTTTGCCCATTTTTATGGGGGTACTTTTCTAGTTGATGGGTAGGTTGTTCAAGCCAGCGCCCTCCTGGGCGTGTGCTGCGCATTCGGGGCTCTCACCGCCTCCAGGGGGCGCCCGGGGCCTGCGGGCGCAGGGGCAGAGAACTCCAGATCGAGCTAAGACCTGGGTGCACATGGGTTCGTCCCCCTCGTGCCAGATCCTCTTCCCGCTCCCCCACCCAAGGATAGTGAGCTGAAGCGGGCACCGGCGCGGGCGGCTCTACGCGTCGTCTGGGGAGCGCAGCCTCCAGGATCGGTCCCGCTTCGACCTACCTCTGTGTGTGATACCTCGAGCTTCCAAACCGACGCTGGAGGGTTTCACCGCCTACCGCGCCCACAGCGCCCCTGTGGAAGCAAGCAGGAATGCCGGCCCGAGGGTCTCGGAGGACGCCCGCTGCGGGCTGCCTGCATCTCAAGCAAAAGGAAGCCCTGGTTATTTTACTCTGAAGAATTTGTACATTAACACGTCTTCATGGGTATCTCGGTGTGACCCGAGGAACTAGGGACAGAAGCAGTGGTGGGGTGGGGCGGGGTGGGGGGAGTGGGAGGGAATCCGGGGCCAGGTTTCCAGCCACGCTGTCTAGTAGTGTCACCAGGCAGCAGCTCCCTGCCCAGGCAGGGGCCTTAGATGGCAGCACCTGGGAGTGAGAGATGGCGGTGATGAGCTTCAGGGTCCGGAGAAGGAGGTAGTGGGATGGCCACAGTGTCCCAGCTGGAAATGAGGGGACACAAAATCCTCGGGGCTGCTGACCAGAGACCTCCTGCGGGGCGGGGGGCAGAAGATGAGAGAAACACAGAGTGCTGGGTGTGGCCAAGACTGTACAGGGTCCAGTCTGGACATGGCAGCCTGGATATGGCAGAAAGTGAGGGGCATCAAGGAAGCTTGTGACCTGGACGGTGGGATGGGTCGTTCACACCTCATTAAAGCTACCCAAGATGAAGGCAGGTCTTTGAAGTGGGAAAGGGTGATCAGGGCCCAGAGCAAGGGCTGGAAAATAGGGGGGCAGCATGAAAGAGCGTCAAAGGCTGGGGGCTTTGTTCAAGGGCACAGGAGCCATGGTCTCCAGGAGTATGGGGGGGCGGCTGGAGAATGAGCGGCAACCCCCAGCGGCTGTGGGGAAGCTGTGGTGGGAGGGGGCAGGTTAACAAAGCCGATGTTAGAAGAGGCGAGCATGTTTCTATGGGGATGGTGCCTGTGGTGGGAGGATTGCAGAGGGGAGCAGGTGAGGAGATATGAGACTTCACTGGATGGGAGGGCAAGATGGGGCAGCCAAGGGTGTGAGGGTGGGAGGCTGGGCAAGCCCCAAAGCATCACAGGGCCTCTGGATAGAGCCAGGACAGCAGGGGCCTCGCTCATGCTCCAGACCTCAGCTGCTGCTTCGTAGGACCCATCTCCTATTAAGAAACCCTGCACCACAACAGGTTCTTAAAGGGAGGGAGCCCTGGGCTCTCAGCGCACACCCAGGAGCCTCACACGTGAGAAAGCTCCGGAAGCATTTAGTGCTTTAAAAGGCCCACTGCTCGGCATGTTGGCCCCATTAGAGGGAACGTTTTATCACAATGGAGGCACAAGTAGGTTGCCTGATGGTAATTGCTTTTCTAACCCATAGAGAAAATGCATCACAAACCCACCACAATTAAGTAAAGTGGTCACATTCCTCTTTTTTTGATTTAGAGCTATTTAGAAATATTAGCAGCTGACTTTGCTTCCAGGTTTTTTTTTCCCTCAGCTGAACCTTTTTTTTTCTTTTGAATCCCATTAAATAATCTAAGTGCTCTAGGAGGGAAGAATGAAAAGATGTTTGCGTTTCCAGCTCTGCAGCCAACCATTGCTCAAATAATACCCTCAATGCGTAACCTGGGAGCTTAATATCCTCAAATATTTATAATTATGCAGAAATAGCCCTAAAAAATGTTCAGCTCACTCACAGCTGGATAATTATCGGCATCCAACGTTCACAAACTCAGGGCTGCTTCTCAGAGTTCGGTGGCGTCCCTCTGCCACCCAAGGCATTCTGGGTACGTGGAATCAGTGGGCAGATCCCTAAAGGGGCAAGGAGATGGCCTGTAGAGCTCTGGCTTTCCCTAGCACCTTGCAGCCCCCTCCCCTGCTAGGCTTGACTTCCCTTTTCCTCTCCCAGAGCATGAAATGTCTAGACGTGGAACGCAAATGGTACCCAGCCCCACTGGTCATGAGGAAGAGCCAGTGTTTTGTACAAACACACACAAAAGGAGGACTCAGTCATTCCCAAGAAATCCTTTAGTCAACTCATGGATGAAGTCCCACATCCAGGAGTGTCCCATGGAGTCTCAGATGCTGCCTGAAAAAGGGTGCCATGATCAGATAAGCATGGGAAGCTCTGCACACTCTATGGCCCTTTGGAGAGGCACAATGCACACCCTCTATTAATACATGTCCCTTTTCCTATCGTCTCCCCTGCTGCTCTCTCTGCTCCATGCACATTTCCAGAAGAACATCAAGAAAACTATTTTCCCTGCATAATTACCCACCTCCTCCCCACCCACCTACACACATCTTTCCTGCTTTGAAGTGGCAGCTGCTCTGATTTCCTTAAGTGGACTGCACTCTGCATTTACCAGTCAGGTGGAGTTAAATTGAGGGAGCGCCAGACAGGCTCGGGGGGAGGGACCTCGGCACCAGCCTTCCCCTCACCAGACCTGCTGCCCCTTGGCTTCTCTGTCTGCAATGAGGGCCCTTTCTCACCTCCCCTGGGCTGGGGGTGCAAGGCTGTCGCTCCCTGAATGGGTCACCAACCAGCTGCCTGGTTTCCTTCCCTTGAACAAGGCACCCCCAGTCTTGACCTTGCAACCTGATTGGAAATTTCTCTTTAGTGAGATCAGCTAGCGTGCTCTCAGATGGAGGTTACAGAAAACCCAACCCAAACTACAATAGAGTGCGTTGGCTCATGTAACCTCAGAGTCCAGAGGTGGCCGAGGTTCCAGCCGAGCAGGGCACTGGCTCCACCACTCTGGAATTCTCTCAGGCCTGTCTGCCTCTGGCTCTGGACCTCATCCCCAGCCTGGCCACACTCAAGGACACAAATGGGTCAAAGCTGCTCCGAACCCATGTCCCCCATGTCCGTGCTCTGACCATCCAGAAGAGTCAGTAGGTCTTTCTCCATATGATCAAGAAAACATGTCGCAGGGGCCCTTCAAAAGTTCCCCTGGTCTGGTTGATCCAGCTTGGGTCTGAGGTCCATCTGTTAGCCAATCACTGTGGCCAGGTGGACGGGTGTGCTGACTGGCTTCACTCAATCAAGGCCCACCCCTGCAGCTGGGGGAGGCTGGGAAGTCCACAGGCTGCTGGGGGAAGGATGCGCATCCAAATAAAATGTGGAATAGGGCACCAAGGGAAGGGAGAATGGATGTCAGAGGCCCACAGCAGCAAACATCCTTTTCTCTGGGTAACTTGTAATCGAGTCCCCTCACCTTCTCTCTCTGAGAAGCAAAGATGAACCTCTTTCTCCGTGCACCTCAATAAAGAGCTTTCCAAGTAGGGACCTTGCCTGTCTTGTGTCCCAGGCGTCTAGAACACTGTCTGGCCAACCAGGTGCTCCACCAGTATTAGTGGGAGGAAGGGATCAAAGGGAGGGAGAAACAAGGAAGCCAACTCCCCCCTTGCTTGGTGCATTGGCTCTGGGGCTCTGGGTGAGTGGATGGACTGAGTCAGCCTTGGGATCAATGGAACTGGCTGGCTGGGGGTCCAGGGCCCAGAGTGACACACACCCCCTTCTCCACAGGCCTCGCTTCCGAGATGGCCAGGAGGTGGGAGAGCTTTCACCGACCAAACTGTGTGCACCTGGCATGTAAATATTCCACTACCCAGCCTGCAGGGGCAATTCAGTGAAATTCTGGAAGCATTTGTGGAACATCTACTTAGGCCAGGTCCAGGAATGGGCAGTGCAGAGCCCAGAGCACGTGGACAAGGCACAGCTAGTCTATGCCCTGTGGGTGTACAGCCTGGTGGATACAGGTCACGACAAAGCCAGCACAAAATTAGTGGGAACTCCATCACCAGAGGTGGGAGGGGCCCCCTCACTGAGTCCTCTGTATCACCTCAGGCCTCTCTCTCAACAGCCAGGATGAGCCCCTAGGTGTCCTCATATAGTTGCTGGGTGTGCTGGACACTTTCCTTTTATAAACACATGATTTGTGACAAATCAATCCAAACCTGCATGTTTTCACCTTAGATGCTAAGGCTTAAAGGAAAGAGCACCTCCCCAACTTTCCTTATGAGGAAGTTGGTACCTTGGACAGAATGTTCAGCTTCCTTGAGAACTCTTATTAGTAAGATGAATAAATTTATTTCTTCAGTAAAATAATGTGTTGCTCCAAATTTTTGAAAACTGCCTTAATCTCTATGCCTAATTCCAGAGTGGATGTGTGTTCAATGTCAAGGGTCAGTATAGACCCCAGGTCAAGTGTTGGGGCAGCAAGAAGGGATCCTGTGGCCTCGCAAAGCCAGCTCCCATTTGCCAAGAAACAAAAAGAGGAATAAAATAAGAGCCACGTGGAACCCTGTAAAATATGAGATGCAGTAGGGACTTCATTAATAACCTTCTCATGTAGTGTGGAGCGTGTCCAACATTTTTGTTGAAACTACCCGGCAGCCCTTCCCTGGGCTGACTCATCCAGTGAGACCCCCTAGAGCCCTTGGGTCTGGGAGTAGCTGGGTCACCTGAAAAGGGGCACTCTTGGGGCTGGGATCCATGGTGTTCGGTGGAAGTCCCTGTTAGTCACCCCTGGAGGGCACTGCTTCTCCCTCCCAAGCTATTCTGATTCAATCATCAGACTGAAATGTATTCATTCACCTTGCAAATGTGTGCTGGGCACGTACCATGTTTCAAGTTCTGTTCTATGTGCTGGGTCTGAAATGCTGGGCTGCCTAATTCTCAGGACAGTCACGCTGAAAAGGGTCTCCGTGTTCTCCCACCTTTTCTCAGCCCTAATGAGGAGGCGCGGCTGGGAAGAAGTACCAAGGAAATTTCCAATCCAGGCTTCTCCCTGGGCAGACTGTGTTGCTAGAACACACGTGGGCTTTTCTCACTGACGTGTCAAGCAGGCAAGTGCATACCTGATGCCATCCACGTTCAAGGCTGCCTTACCAGACACTGGGAGAGCATCCCTGAATAAATCTCATAGGCTTTAGTGGGAAGAATCCCCAGTGACTCTCAAGTTCATCTCCCTTGTTTGATGGGTGAACAAACTGAGGCCCGGGGAGGCTGGAGGTTTGCCGAGGAAGCCATTAAAGCAGGATGGGGACAGAGTGGTAAACTGAAAACCGAGTCCTGGACTCCTGATCCCCAGGGCAACATTCCTATCAGATGGATTAATTAGGGAAAAGCCCAATAGTATCTGCTGAGAGCGACGGAACTTGGGTGAACTGCCTGCACAGGGATAACTATCTTCTGGGCATTATGTCATTTACAAGGGTGACCAACTCTCCTGGTTTGTCCACTACTGAGGGATTTCCCTGAAAGTGGGACTTTCGGTGTAAAAATGGAAAAGGCCCAAATGGGACAATTTAGTCACCCTACATTTAACCCTCTCAAAACCTTATGAAGGGGCTTCCCTGGTGGCACAGTGGTTAAGAACCTGCCTGCCAATGCAGGGGACACAGGTTTGAGCCCTGGTCCAGGAAGAGCCCACATGCTGCAGAGCAACTAAGCCTGTGTGCCACAACTACTGAGCCTGTGCTCTAGAGACCGTGAGCCACAACTACTGAGCCCACGTGCCACAACTACTGAAGCCCGCGTGCCTAGAGCCTGTGCTCTGCAACAAGAGAAGCCACTGCAATGAGAAACCTGCGTACCGCATGAAGAGTAGCCTCCGCTCGATGCAACTAGAGAAAGCCCGCGTGCAGGAACAAAGACCCAACGCAGCCAAAAATAAATAAATAAATTTATAAAAAACAAAACAAAACAAAAAAACCTTATGAAGGAACCACTATCGCTGCTTCCATTTTAAGGATAAGAAAACCAAGGGTTAGAGATGTTTCCTGAGTTGTTGGAGGTCTCACAGCCAATGAATGAAAGCAGCAGCATTGGGACCCAGGAAATTCAACTTCAGAGCCCGCCAGCTTAATCACCAAGTTAAAACGGGGACCTTTCCTAAAAGATGAGGAATCTTGCAAAATTTGGTTTGTGAACATATGTTTTTGGAAGACTTTTTTCTGGAAAAAGAGTCTAAGGCACTCATCAGATTTTTAAAGGGGCTTAGGATCCCATAGAGGCTGAAGAGAAGGTCCGGGGGTGGCATAACAAAGGCTCACATGCCGAGCTAACTTCCCTTTTGCTCTGGAGATCCAAAGGGGCTCACCTGTAAGATCAGGCTTCGTGTGCAACCACAGGGAAACATAGACAGTGGGGGCTGTGCAATTCTGGACCGGTCCGGAGGAGTTGTGAAATCGCCTTCCCGGGAAGTGTTTGCAAAGGGGAGTGTCCCCCGTTCAGCTGCCATGACTCAAGCTTGACCTCCACATGGCTCTGGGAGGCTCTGGGGATGTGAGCCCTTGAGGGTCTAATTTGCGGAGGCCGGAAGCAGCTCCAAACTTTACCAGGTCAGCAAGGCCGCTTGCCTCTCTGTGTCCTCCCTGCTTTGGTCAGCTCAGCAACTAGCAGGGGGCTTTGGGATTCCACTGGGAAGGGCTTGTCTAGAATACACCATAGAAGTTAATATTGATGGGGCGGGTGTTTACAATTTGAAGTACTGTGCTAAATGCTTTATGTGAAAGAAAGAAATTCATTTCTCATCACAGGCTTATGAGGTAGATACTATTATCATCCTCATTTTATAGGATAAACTGAGGCTCAAAGCTGCTAATGGACTTGCTGAGGTCACCCAGCTGGTAAGAACTGGCCCTGGGCTGTGAACCCAGGCAGTCTGATGCCAACCACCCCTCTACCAAACACTTGGCTCTTTGCTTCTCCTGCCATCACAGCCTCTGTGGCCTGGTCGACTACTCCTGCTCCCCCCTTGTTGGGTGCCTAGGGGCACTCTGAGTGTCCCCCCACAACCTGGTACTTAGCCTGTTTGTGGAGCCCCTTGGGAGATACCATGGACATCAGCACGGTGACAGAGGTCAGCATACCTACATCAAGGATGGAAAGTGAGAGGAGAGAGAGAGAGAATGAGGCTTCCTCACCCCCACCTGTGTGCCAGTCCCGAGGATGAACCTAGAGAAGACAGGACGAAGGGGCCCACAGCTACTCAGCCTTGCACGGAAGCAGCGGGGCCTCACCTGCAGGAAGAGAAGGAAAGCTCTGGCTCTGGAGAGGAATGGCTCTCAGCCCACCTAGGCGACCCCTGGTCCTTCCTCCCCACTGTGGCTGGGGAGTCGCTTTCCCACACGGCATCCAAATAAACATCCCATAAGCTATGGCTCTTCTTCAGTCCCAAATGTTCGCCTGAGCTCCAGACCTGCACATCCAGGGCTTCCACGCAGAGTTCTGTAGTATGTTTGCTGCACAAGGGTGTGTGGCCGAGGGGACTCATGGGGCTGAGGTCCAGCTGTGCTCAGCTCACCCAACCATGTGCCCTGGTAGGAGGCTACATTTGCCTGAAGTTTGAAAGGATGCCCTTCTCTCATTTGCACAAAGGCACCATATGGGCTGGTGGAGGCCTTGCATTTATCTATCTGCCTCCTGACAGTTCCACTTAGTACCTGACAGGCAGCTCAAACGTTGCAGGACCAAGACTGATCCCGTGATTTCTGCACCCTTCAACCTGCTCCATCCTAGACTTCCCCTTTTCAATGATTGGCACCTCCGTTCACCCAGTTACTCACACAAAACACTGGACTCTTCTCCTTTCGTTGCCTCTCACATCCAAAGCAGCAGCAAGTCCTTCAGCTCCACCTTCAAGCTGGCCAGCTCCCCTGTCCTCCATAGCTCCCATCCAGGAAAAAGACCATCGTCTTTTGCCTGGACTGGTGCCGTAGACATCTATCATTTCACTGTCCTGCTTCAAACCCCCTGGGGGATTCCCCACATTCTTAGAAAGCTAACATCCAAATTTCTCACAGTGGCTTACAGATGCCTACAGAGTGTGAGCTCCGCACTCACTCCCAAATCCCCAACAGAAGGGAGCTGGCCTGGGGTCTTCATAAAGGGATCCTGCCCAAGAGAGCTTCCTTCCAGGTGAGAGACAGTGACAGAAAGAGGCTGGTGTAGGTCACAAGCAGCCACTTGAGGAGGTGAACCCCATGCCAGAGAACTGTATTTGGAGGTTCCCAGTGGGGAGGGCATGAAGAGGAGCCAGGATGTCAGATCCCAGCTCCAGAGTCAAGAAAGTCCTTCTTAGGTCTCCTGCTTCTCCCTCCATCTCGCTCCCCAGCCCTAGTCCCTCCCCAAAGAGATGCACAACGCAGCAGCTAGGAAATGGAGGGTGAGCTGGAGCAAGAAAGAAAAGACAGGCACACCACAACCTCCTGTCCCCATTGCAGGCTTCTGTGGTGAGGTAGGAAGGGGTTTAAATAGGATAGATATGTGATTATGTGAGGGTGGCTGGAAAAGATCTGGAGTGTGCTTGAGAGTTTTTCCAACAGATGGAGGTGAGACTAGGGAGAAGAGGGGTTTACAGAGGCCAAATCCAGCTCATTTTATAAACTGCATACAGGACAGTTGGAGATAGAAAGTACAAGCCATGTCCAGGGAACAATTCATTCCATGCAGCTCTTATATGGCATATGCTGGGGACAGTTGTGGGAATGGTGATGAGTAGCAGGCAGGGACAGATCACACTGATCTAACAGGTCAGGTCAAGTAATCTGAAACTTACCCTGAGGACAGTAGGGAGCCATAGATGGTCGTAGGCAGGCAGTGCCATGCTCTGATTCATATGTTCTGAAGGTTATTCTGAGTGTGGAGAAGGTCTGGAGGGGTCAGAACAGATGTCTATAGCCTGAACAAGGTCAAAGGAGGTGGAACTGGCAAGGAGGGGGTGGACTGGTGAGAAATTAAGGAAATGAAACTGGCAGCACATACTATCTTGGTCCAAGGGTCCCTTGCTACACCAATGAGTCACTGAGGCCTTGGGGGAGGAACTGAGCACCTACTGTATGCAGGCCCCAGACTGGGTCTTCCCATATGTTCTCCCACCCAGTCCTCAAATGCCCCTTGAGGTGGGGATCATCATCCTCACGTGGCCAGTGAGGGGACTGGCTCAGAGAAGCCCAGTGACTTGTTGGAGGCCATACATCTGGGTAGAGAAGCAGCCAGGACTGGCCTCACTGCCAGCCCTGAGGCGGGGATCCTTCCTTTCCTGCCACTCACAGGGGGAGGGCAGTCTCAGGTGACCAACTGTCTCGCTGTCTATTCACAGAGGGACAGAGCAGGGCCAGGGCAGGTCTGAGCCACAGGGGACTGCAAAGTGCCAGGCAGGGTTCTAAATGTTTCCCACTTAACTCATTTAACTTTCTCAGTGGTCCTTGGTGTAAGTTACTGTTATTATCTACATTTTACAGATGAGTAAACCGAGGAACAGAGAGATTCTGTAACTTGCCCAATGATCACACAATACCTGGTAACTGGCCCAAGATCACACAATACCTGGTAACTGGCCAGGCTGGGGCTTGAACGCGGGTGGTTTGACTCAAGTACACAACAGCGTCCCCACAGCCACCCATTCCTCCAAAGCCGTCCCAGAGTCCTCCGCTGCCTGTATGCTCTCCCCAGCTTTCCTACTTCACAAGATGCTCCTACTCCCCTAGCAACTGCCTTGACTTGCTCAAGTGCCTCAGGCAGGGGCCTATGGATGGACCTTCCCTGTCTACTTGGCCTGAAGGGAGTCAAGCCAGACCTCTGGGGTGGAGAATGAGCACCCCTGCAGGCACGACCCACAGGAGGTCAGATGAGGGCTGAGACCTGGGCCCACTGGCGCCCCTCCCACCACAGCCTCACCATGTGCACAGACCACAGACCACAGAGACACCGAGCCCTTTCTTCCACCCAGCTTAAAATAAGTCAAGCCTTGCTCCACAGTGAGAAATGCCAGGCCAGGCCACCCTCCTAAAATGGACTCGTGCATAGAGAGCTCTGTGGCTGCAACTCAGTGACCCACTATGATCACCTTAACTCCTGCCTCTCCATGGGGGACTGCTGGACAGTTCCCATTCCAGATAGGATCGCTCTTCTCATCTTGGCCTGGTCACTCTGGGCTCCTCTCCCTCCAGAGGGAGTAGTAACTACAAAAAAGGGGGGACGGGCAGTGGTTGCCTGGGCTCCAAAAGGCATGGGGACAGGGGTCTTGGGCCCAAGGGCAGGCCAGAACTGGGCCTCAGCCTCTCCTGCTTTTGCTACTAAGCTGTCCATTGGCATCTCTAAGGAGACTGTGCATCCCAGCCCACCAGGAGGCTAAGCCAGCTTGTTACCCCATTTTAAGGTGAGGTAGTAAGGCCTGGAGAGGTAGGACCTACCCAAGGACGGCCAGGGAGCCAATAGGAAAGCAAGAGTTCAAGCTCCAGCCAGTTCCTATAGGTACGGGCGCCCTATACACCCCATAACCATGCCGGAGAGAGGCCATGTCTTGTTCTGACGCCCTAAGACACCCAGCCACGCCACCAAGGCAGTGAACACGAAGCATGCCATTTCTCCCTGGCAGTTTTTCCTAACCACAACACCACGATTTTCCCTGTCATTTATTTTTCCACTCATACACATGAAGAGAACATAAATAAAATATAATAAAAGAGCTCCTCAATTAGGGATGGTCCACAATGGCAAAGAAGTTTAACTATAAATAGAAGACATCTGACCTCTCCAAGATGCCTCTGGGATGGTCTGATTAGGCAGAGGCCTGCACCCTCTAATTAAGCAGCCCCTCCATCCTACCTCGGGCCCTAGGAGGCAGCTGGGTGGGGGGGCACCTATGGGGCATGTTGCACAGACACACTTTGGGGGCGGGGGTTTTGGCAACCATCTATTGTGCGCAGCAGTTCCTCTGCTAGGGCGGGAGGCTGAGGGTAGATCTGGGGGCAGATTGTGGACAGGGGTCACTTTGGCTTGGACAAGATGCCTGGCCACTCTCTCAGGACACATTCTTAGACATGGATGATGGATGTTCAAGGGGATTCAGAAGCAGCTGGTTTAGCACCCTTGACAGCTGACCTTCCTTGGGTATTTAGCAGGCCCAGCACTCCCCGCACACGATCTCATTTAATCCTCACAAGAACTCTGTGCCGTAGTATTATGATTGCCTTATTTTATAGATGAGGCACAGAGAGGTTAAGCAACTTGCCCAGGGTCACACAGCAAGTAAGAGGTAGAGACAGCGTTTGAACCCAGGAAGCTGTCTCCAGTGCCTGTGGGTCTAACCACAACATGACACTGCTTCCCCGAGAGGGCTGGGGAAGAGACCTACGTCAGTTTGGAGAGGGGTCTCTGATAGTAGGCCATCTGGCTTTGGCCTCAGACCCATCTGGTTTGATAGGACCAGATAAGAAAAGAGATGAGTAATATACTGGCTATGGTAGAAGATGGCAGGGAGCCAGGAGGGAGAGAGGAAGGGAGGGACGGCTGATGTGAGGGAGGATGTTCATAACCCTCAGAGTTACCTGGCAGGAGTTACAAGTTGCATCCATTAGAATGCAACACACCTAGAGGAGCTGAGAAACAGGATCCTCAGAAACAGATCCTCAGAAACAGGATCCCACATGGAGGGAAGGCTGTGCCATGTCCTAACAGCAGTGCATGCAGCAGGTACCCATCAAAAGGGGTAGTTAGAGAGGTTCACATACTAGAAGCTGGCCCAGGGTCACAGGGGCCCAGGGTCAGCAGGTACTGGGTGCTATGGGGCCTCTGGGTTGAAGACATCAGGGTCACAGATAACCTAGGCTGCATATCCTCAAGTTCATGGGCCTCTAGGGTACCTAAGTTTAAAGGTCCCCAGGCCTTTGAAGGCACCCAGGGCCACAGATCCTGGCTCCTGGCCGATGTCTCCCTCTATCTCCCACCTCCCTGGCCAGAGAATCATCCCAGTGGTTACAAATGGGTTTGTGGTCACAGTGAGGGCAGCGAGGCTCTGCCAGGGGGGGACGGTCCAGCTCAGCATCAAGATGCCTAGCATAAACAGGGGCCCCAAGGGACTTCCCTGGTGGTCCAGTGGTTTAAGACTCAACACTCCCAATGCAGGGGATGGGGTTCGATCCCTGATCGGGGAACTAGATCCCACATGCTGCAACTAAAGATCTCGCATGCGCCAAAGAAAATCCCACGTGCCGTAACTAAGACCTGGCACAGCCAAATAAATAAATAAAAGTATTAAAAAAGAAAAAACGGGCCACAGAGGCTGGTGTGAGGTGCTCTTGGGTGGGTGGCCCAAAGGATCAGATAGTCTGAGGATCCATCCCTGGGAGGACAGCACCAGAACAAAGGAGGAGAAAGGCTGTGCCATGTGGCCTTGGGAGAACCCAGGGCCCACTGGGGGAGGGTGTTTGAGGGGGTCAGGAAGGAGTTACCATCAGGAAAGACCTGAGCTAAGGCAACATGGAATGGTTCGACGCCCACAGGCTGCCCTGGGCTGAGGGCAGAGCCAGTCCTCTGCTCAGGGCCCCACAGCCCTGGCTACACTCCATCCTAGCAGGCACATTGAACACAGAAAGGACAGCCACCTGGGAAGGTAGCCAGTATCCTCACCAGAGTCCTGAGATTTGGAGAAAAGGAAATGCTCAACCTTCTTTAGGCCTGGAGGGACAATCGCCAAGACTGTTGTGGCAGGTCTGCTTGGTTACCCTCTGAAGACCCCCGTCAGGAGCCTGGCCACAGTGCTCAGCATGGCCATCCTGGAGCCCTGGACTAGTCCAGACCACTTGGACCCTAGGCATGGCGTGGAAAGCAAGACAAGGGGCCATGAAAGACAGCTTCAGCCTGGCCTCGACACCCTGGGACCAGCCTCTCCAGGGAGCTCAGTGATAAGAAGGCTGGCTTCTTTCTCCTGCGTAATGTGCTGGCACTAATAAAGCCACTGCTGTGCAGATTTACAGAACCTCTGATTTCACAGACACTGAGGGCCTTGCAAGTATTAATTAAGGCTCAAAACCCCTGGAGCCTGGGACAGATTCTTATTAACCTCATTCAGCAGAGGCTACAACTGCTTCCATCCTACAGCCCCATGGATGTGGCAATAGCTCCAGCCCTGGAAGCTGGGCTGGCAGGGCTCCCTCCCCATGTCACAGGGTGGCAGGGCAGAGGAGGCTCTGGGCTCCTGATGACTTTGTGACACTCATGTCAGAGCCAGGTTTAGATGAGACAGACCCCAGCTTCTACTAGAGTAGCCAATACAGAAAGGATTTCTCTCCTTTTGGCTTTTTAAAAAACAACATTCCCTGGCAGTCCAGTGGTTAGGACTCTGCACTTTCACTGCCGGGGCCCCGGTTCAATGGCTGGTTGGGGAACTAAGATCTCACAAGCCACGTGTTGCACCCCAAAACAACAAAAAAACACACAACAGCTTTGAGATATGTCACATACCATATACTTCACTCATTGAACGAGTTCAATTCAATGTTCTCTAGTATATTCGCAGAGTTGTGCATCCATGACCACAATCAATTTTAGAACATTTTCATGACCACATTTTACTACCACAAAAGGAAACCCGCACCCATTGACCATGGCCCCCACTTTCCCAGCATCCTCCCCAGCCCTAGGCAACCACTAATCTACTTTGTGTCTCTATAGATTTGCCTATTCTGGCTTGTTTTTATTTATTTTTATTGTGGTAAAATATGCATAACAAAATTTATCATTTTAACCATTTTTAAGCATCCAGTTCAGTGGCATTAAGTACATTCACATTGTAGTGCAACCATCACCACTATCCATCTCCGGAACCTTTTCATCTTTCCAAACTGAAACTCTACACCCATTAGACAATAACTCCCCATCCTCCTTCCTCCCAGCCCCACTGTAACCACTATTCTACTTTCTGTCTCTATGAATTTCTACTCTAGGTACCTCGTATAAGTGGAACCATATACAATAATTGTCTTTTTGTGTCTTGCTTATTTCACTTAGTGTGATGTTTTCAAGTTTCATTCTGGCTTGTTTATTTATGAAATATTTAAGCTAAAAGTAGAGAAAACAATAAGCAACACAGCCCCTTTATTTAACTCATACATCTCTGATTTGTTAAATGTGTTTGTTAGCTAGCCTCTTGCCATATTTGCTTTTTTCGTCTTTTTTTTTATTCCCTTGATTTTTCTTTTATTCTTTTCGCCTCTTTTTGCTATTGTCTTCCCCAGAGCTAATCCAGTTGTGAAGTTAGTATGCATCTTTCTTGTTCATGTTTTTATTTTATTATTATTTTTTTTTTCTTTTTGCGGTATGCGGGCCTCTCACTGTTGTGGCCTCTCCCGTTGCGGAGCACAGGCTCCGGATGCGCAGGCCCAGCGGCCATGGCTCACGGGCCCAGCCGCTCCGCGGCACATGGGATCCTCCCAGACCAGGGCACGAACCCGCATCCCCTGCATCGGCAGGCGGACTCTCAACCACTGCGCCACCAGGGAGGCCCATGTTTTTATATTTTTATGACATAAGTTTATAACCGTAACAATGCATGGTACTATTTTATGTACTATTTTGAAAATGGTGTCAGATATTGTTCATCTTGTCATCTTATCCTCCACTCCACATTGTATCTTTGAGATAGAGCTGTGGTCCGGGCTGCTCTGGTTGGCTCATCTCTCTTGCTGTACAATGTTCCTGTGGATTATGTACCTCACATTGGCTTTATTCAAGGGGTTCCCACATCTGGATTCTCACAAGAGAAGCCAGGGATGCTCCCACCTGAGCTAGGCAGACACAGACACATTCCCAAGCAGAGGACGAGCCACCCAGCAAGAAAGTTGAACAAAGAAGTGGGTCCACAGCCTCCACAATCCAAACCAGCGCAGGCTCTGTGCTCAGAGCCATAAGGGGCATGGCCTGCCGTCCTGTGCAGGGTCAGCACCACAGAGAGGGAACAAGGGTATCATTCTTTGTTCTGTTACCTTAGTCTCTCTTTCTGGGTTGCAGACTTCCTTGAGAGGCTGACAAAGCTAGGATTTTCTCTCCCCATGAAAATGCACCCACAGAGAACCTTCAAGCTCACCTGCAGGCCCCCAGGGTTGGGTTCCAGCCACATCTTCCTGCTGGCTTCTCTACACAACTTGGGGAGCCACCTGACTTGAAGGTATTAGGGAGGATTGACAGGACATTGTGCTGCACCTGGTGGAGGCACTCAATAAATGCTTGCTGAGTGAGCGATCAAGTGAGTGGACGGATGAGAAAACACGCACAGCCCCTGGCCCAGGGCCTATTAGGTGCTCAGAAACAGAGGCTGTGATTAACGTGTGTGCATGTGTGTGTGTACGTGTTTTAAGTTAGGTTTAATGAAGTATCATTTACATACAGTAAAATCCACCTTTTGTAGTATACAGTTCTATGAGTTCTGATAAATGCATAGTCATGTGATCACCACCACAACCAATGTGTAAAATATTTCTATCACCCCAAAAGGTTCCCTTGTGCCACTGTGTAGTCAACAGCCCCGTCCCACCCCACCCCCAGGCCCTGGCAACCACTAATCTGTTTTCTGTCCCTATAATTTCGCCTTTTCCAAAATGTAAATGGAATCAACAGTATGGAGCCTTTGAGAGTCTGGCTTCTTTCAATTAGCATAACACATTTGAGATTGATCTCTACTGTCACTCATATCAGTAGCTGATTTCTTTTCATTGCTGAGTAGCATCCCCCTGTATAGCTGTATCACAGTTTGTTTATCCATTTGCCAGCTGAAGGACATTTGGATTATCTGTCATTTGGGGCAACTATGAATAAGCCCACTATAAATGGTTGCATAAAGGTTTTTGTGTGAACCTAACTTAATTTCCCTTGGCTAAATATCTAGGAATTGGGATTTCTGGGTCATATGGTAAGTAGATGCTTAACTTTATAAGAAGATGCCAAAGTGTTTTCCAAACTGGCTGTGCTATGTTTCTACCCTCCAACTACGCCTGAGAGTTCCAATTGCTTCACATCCTGACCAGCACTTGGTATTGTCAGTTTTTTTCTTTTGACCATTCTAAGAGGTGTGTGGTGGTATCTTCTTGTGACTTTAATCTGCTTTTCCCTCATGACTAATGATGCTGAACTGACATGTTTTATTGCCAGTCAATCCTGTGGCATGTGGTATGTGGGGCTAACCAGGCCTCCAGGTGCAGACACTGCTCCCCTGGAGTGCAGGGAGCACCCAGGCCACCATGAGGCCTGTGTGGGGATAGGAGACAGGCCCGGGGCTATGCCAAGAACCCCATTTTGCTCAAAATGAGTGGATACCTGCTGCCGCACCATGTGATGGGCTCCTCACCTGTGATGGGCTAGCTAGCGGGAGTGGTAACTTGGGTCAGGCTGTGACAGTTGGTGCTGAGAATACCTCCAGCTACCCACAGTGGCCCCACAGATGCACTTGTGGTACCAGGAGTGAGAGTAAAGGATGGGGCAGAGCTGCCCATGGCAAAGGCTCATCCAAAGGCCCCACAGTTGCTTCCCGCGAGCTCCACTCCAAACCCATCAGGAAAGAGGTGCTGCCTTATTTCATGTGTAGAGCTCCACAAATGGGGGTATCTGCTTCTGCACCCAAAATGGGCTCTCCAGTGGCTCCCAATCAGATCCTGTCACCCTGCTCCGGCACCCAGCTTCTGCTGCCTAGAGGTCCAAGGGAGGCTGCAGGTGGTAGGGCCTTAGCCTTTGCCTCACCGTCCAGAGACACCCTGACCCAGGCCTCCAGCCCCTCCCCCATTTTCCTGTCTCTTCCATTGACCACAGCCCCAAATGGTACCCCTAGTGAAGCACCTGCCTGGCCCCACCAGCCCAGCTCTCTGACCAGGGCTCCCATTGTTCACCTATCCTACCCATGTTGGCACAGATTCCAGAGATGATCACCCCCTCAGGCTTCCTTTCCTGAGAGTCCTGGCGGCCTCCAGCCTCCACTCCGGGCCCTGCCCAACTGTCCATCTACTGGCCTGGGTCTTGCTCGCCTCCTACCTTCCTCCTCTGGCTGCCTCCCGCACTGGCTGCCCACACTGCCTGAGACTGGCACTGGGACAGGAGCAGATAAAGGCAGGAGGTCTGCAAGGGCTGATGCAGCAGGGAAGGCTTCCTGCAAGAGGTGGAGGACTGAGCTGGGCCAGGGAGCAGGGGAGGTTTGGAAGAGGGAGGAAGGGATGGTCAAGGAGCAGGAGTAGAGGTACTGCTCGGGGTGATAAGGGCATGTGGGGAGAGGGTGGGAAAAGGGTCTGCCCACATCTGAAGGACCCAATGTCTGACTCTGGAGGAGCTTGGTGACCATCAGGAAGGCCAAGGTCTGTGGCTTACCCAGCCTGTTCATTTCTTCCCACCATCCCCCCATCCAGACCTGCTGGAGTCCCAGGTCACCCTCCCTCCCATGCTAATTGGTGGAAGGCCTGTGGGCTGAGGACCAACCTGTCTGGCCACTTGTTCCTCCCCTTCCATCACTCATTCAGCAGGCAGCCAGGGGCATCTCTTCTCCCCTGAGCAGGCAAGGCCTGAAGGACACAGAGAAAAGCCCAGAGGAAGATTTGTGGGGGTGACTTGTGCCTTGGGGCAGGGCCATGTCACTCTGGACTGTGTACCCTACATCTGCAGCTCCCAGGTGGCACCAGGGGGCCTGGGGGAGTGTTTGCTGCACAAATACAGCACAAAGATCATAGCCTCCCTCCCCAGGGGCATGTCCTGCCCAGTTTTTCCACATTCCTCCTCACTCACCCAAGGCAGGATGGCAGCCACCCTACGTGGGCTTCCTGGCAGTGCTGTGGAGATTTACAGGATGCCCTCTCCTCCAAAGTTCCCGAGTCATCAGTAGGAATTCATGCCCTGGGTCCAGGGACGCCTAGTCTGTACCATCTGGCCTAGGGCCAAACACCTTATCACCAGGCCTCCTTCCCGGGGTTTCTCAGGCTGGCACCACCATGCTCTGGCCTTTACCATCGAACCAGTGGAGTGCCACCCTGGACTGATAATAACAACACCACTGGGTTCCTGCCCTGTGTGCCAGGCACCGCCAGGCTCAGCACAAGCTTTAGCTCCTGGCCTTGAGTCTCTCCTGCCCCCACCCTGCCCTGGGGCTCCTCACCTTTGTTCTCTGCACCTGGACCACTTTCCCCACTCCTGCTGCTGCTACCACTGCAATAGTCTAGTGGACAGCAAGGCCACATTCACCCAGTAGGCCTGACTGGGCAGGCTCTCTTCTCTCAGTGGTTTAATGGGCAAGGGCAGGAAGGCCCTACTGGTGGTGCCACAGGGCAGGAAACAGGCCAGTTCTGAGTCAGTGACCGCTGGGGTACTGCAGCCCACAGTGCCAAACACAGAGGCCCCCCGGGAGCCCTCGGAGCTCAAGTGGACAAGCTTGGCCATATCTGGCCAGGGCCTCGACTCCTCTTCCACCCTCTCTGAGCCTCTGTTTCTGTTTTTTTCTTTCTTTTTTTTTGGCCACGCCACAAGGCATGTGGGATCTTAGTCCCCTGACCAGGGATCGAACCCCACCCCCTACAGTGGAAGCACTGAGTCTTAACCACTGGACCTCCAGGGAAGTCCTAGGCCTCTGTTTCATCTAACATCAAACGAAGGGTTGAGTGGACACCTCTAAGCACCCTCCCAGCTCTGATAAACTAAGATTCACTCACTGTCAACCCTCAGCATCAACCAGTCCACAAGTTGCAGCCTGAGCAGGAGAAGGAGGATGACGGATCTTTGATCCGTCTTCTCAAACCCAGTTCAGAGGGTCTGTGCCCAGTGCCTCCACCTTCACAGGGTCCAGATTGAGGCCAAGGGAACACAGACACAAATACCAACTTGCAGCCCCTGTGATCAGGGTCCAGATTGGCTCAGAGAGGTGAAGTGCCTGTCTCCCATGGTCGCCCAGTGGAGGTGGTGCAGGGGATTGGAACTCAGGACTCCCGGTTTCTTCTGCACCACACGAACGCTCTTTCCTCTACACTAGACAAATGCAGCAGCCCCTGCCTACAGCCCCTCTCATCTCTCCTCCCTGCACCCCCCGCCCACGCACACTATTTTGCAGGCGAACCCTGGTTACAATGAATGCCATTCTGAGGTCACCTGTGGATAGAGCTTTCAGCAGGTCAGTCAAATGACAGAAACCTGCCTGGACAGTGCTGTACTCACTGTGAGTAACTAGAAAAAGGTCACCTGACGTCAAGGCTCAGTGATTGCAGCTGAGACCCAACTCCTTGGCAGGCATCAAGCTAAGACCTTTGACCTCCCCACCAGGCTCTGGCTTCTCCTTCCTTCCCCTCCCGCCCCGGAGGATGGGGTCTCCATGGGAAACTGAGGGTTTTCCTTCCCAGAAGTTCAAAGTTATGGTCCTTCACTGCCTTAGAAATTCCGCAAGAAGGAATTGCAGGGCCCTTGTTTCACAGGTGACTGAGCCTCCAGGAGTCAGTCCATGCTGAGAGCCGTCAGATGTGAATCACTAACATCCCGCTGAACCAGGTGGACACCTGTGGTCCCCACCTTCACCTCAGTGAAGGATGGCTGCTCAGGCAGGAGGTGATGGATGGGTGGGTAGGGAGATGTGTGCCTTGGTTCACTCCTGACCAAATAGCCATCCCTCTATCCCTCCAACCATCCCTCCATTTATTTTTTCATGCATGCAGTGTTTGGTGGGAGCCGGGAGAGAGCAATGTCACTGAAGCCATGAGAAGAAAGAGCTGGTGGCCATGGGGTGATGCTGACTCCTCTCTCCCTCACCCCCACACGTGTCTCTCCCTTGACCTCTCACCACCACCACCCACTCAGATCCCCCCTGGCCTCTTCCTAGTGACCTTCCTGCCCTTGGTCTGTCCACACTCAAATCCATTTTCCGCATTGGCTGCCAGGGTTCCTTCTTAAAACACAATACCACCCACATCCCTTGGCAGGGACTGGAGGGTTTCACAACCTGACCCCAACCTGCTTGACTCATCTCTGGTTCCAAAGAGGCAGTAATTAATATTGATGAATGAATGAATGAACAGCCCATTACAAACTCTGGCAGGGCTGCCTCACACCATACAAACATTAGGATTCAGAAAGGCTAGGCCCCAGCAGTGACCAGAGGGACATGGACATCAGCCTTGCCCTCTAGTCCTGGATGCTGCTCCACAGCTCCCTTCTGCAGGGAATGGACCTAGATCAGCAGTCTTGACCTGGATGGTCCCCAGGGCTCTAGAGAGGGAAGTCTGGCCAAGGGGCTACTTCCCAGGAATAGGGCTCTGAGCCAGGGACCAGGCCTCTCCCACAACTGATAGGCGCCCCGATACCAGCTGAAATCATTTACTTATACAAAAATTAGTTTCTGTGAAAATTGGGCTGTAACTATTGGACTGTGGCTCTTTGGGTCCAGAGGAATTTTCTCAAGTGCTGAGCTAGAGGTGCTTTAGTTCATTATCCTCAGGGCCTGCTCAATTCCTCCAGCCCCTGGGGCAGTATCATTGACCAACAAGCCTCCTAAGATGATGCCAAGTCTGACTCCATCTTCTGGAAGGATTTCCAGGAGACCGCTCCCTCCCTGTCCTGGGCCCAAGAAGTGCCTGTCTTAGGGCTTCAGCTGTAGTCACCAGCTAGGCAAATCCACTGGAGACTCAATTCTGAAGGTTCACTCTATACTTCATAGCCAGTCAAGAAAGGGTATGTGGAAACTTCATACATTATTGATGGGAATGTGAAATGGAACAACCACTTGGAAAATAGTTTGGTAATTTTTTAAAAAGTTAAACATATACCTATCATATGACCCAGCCATTCCATTCCCAACTACTTACCCAAACACTGGCATGCAGATATTCAAGGCAGCTCTAAACTAGAAACAACCCAACTGTCCATCAGCAGGTGAAGAAATAAACAAATTGTGGTATAATCTGTACAGTGGACTACTACTTAGCAATGAAAAGGAATTAATTATTAATATACACAACATGGATGAATCGCAAAACAAATATGCTGAGTGATAAGGACAACAAACTAAAATAGTACATACTGGATGATTTCATTTATATAAAATTCAGAAAAATACAATCTAATCTGTAGTGACAGAGAGCAGCAGAAGGGTGGTTGCCTGGAAACAGCGGGGATGGGACAGAGGGATGACAAAGGGACACAAGGAAACTTGGAGGAGATGGATGTGTTCATTATCTTGATTGTGGTGATTGTTTCACAGGTGTATATATATATATACCTTACATACATGTATACGTTAAAGCTCACCGGATTGTACACTTTAAGTATGTTCAGTTTATATACATCAATTATACCTTAATAAAGCTATTTTTTGTTTGTTTATTTGTTTTTGCGGTACACGGGCCTCTCACCGTTGTGGCCTCTCCTGTTGTGGAGCACAGGCTCCGGATGCACAGGCTCAGTGGCCATGGCTCACGGACCTAGCCGCTCCACGGCATGTGGGATCTTCCTGGACCGGGACACGAACCCGTGTCCCCTCCATCGGCAGGCGGACTCTCAACCACTGCGCCACCAGGGAAGCCCCAGTAAAGCTATTTTTTAAAAAAGAAGAAACAGGCGGAGTCTCCTTGGACCCTCACTGCAGCCTTCAGGACAGAGTCACCACTCGGCTTGGTCTGCAAGGCCGGTTACCCTCTCCAGCCTCTTCCCTTGTTTCTCTCTTGCACGGTAACCAATGGGTTGTGGCTCCCTGAATGTGCCATGCTCCCATGGCTTTGTGCACGCTGTCCCCTCCAGCAGCTGGGCCATATTCTGCCTCATCCACACAGAGAACTCCTACTCCTTTGTCAAGCCCTGCTCAGTTATGCCCTCTCTGGGGAAGCGGGTCGCAATGAACAGCTCCTTCCTCTGCGTCCCACAGTCCATGTACACAATTTGTCATTAGCATGTCTGTACCGGCAGACTGTGGGCTCCTTGAGGCTAGGGAGAGTGTCGTGTCCATCCTTGTCTTGCCAGTGCAATGCACACAGACAACCATGAGGCTTTACTCAGAAGATTCCACCTGCCCAAGAAGGTGAGGTGGGTCAGCAAGGGGTGGAGTGTAAAAGGTTCAGAACTAAGGAGCTAAGAAGTAGGACAGCGGGGCACAGCCTCCAAGGAGAGGGAAGAGGGAAGACTGCACACTGCTCAGGGTTCAGCCAGTGCCTCAGGCAGGTGGGGTTGGGTGGGGTGTGCCCTTCCCCCCATTACAGGGGCGCACAAGGAGCCTTGGCAGAGGAGAAGGACTGGCTCTGCCTCCCCTCCAGACAGGTCTCGGCCTCAGGGTTCATCGGGAGGTTGCAAAATCTGTCTGTGACTCTGTACTCCCCAGGTCTAGTGGAAAACACAAGAAACTCCATCTGCAGTTAGTGGCTTGGAGGAGCAGAATGGGTGGCAGGCTCCACAGTGATTCCTGGACACAGTGAGAGAGAAACAACACAGAGGGAACCACAGGAGTTCCCAATGCTGTGGGTGACTTCCCAGACAGTCCTGACCACCTCCTCCATGGTGCAAGGGTCCTAAGCGAGACTCTGGCTGGACACTGTTCAGGGGCGACCCCTTTTCCACACAGCCCTGCAGCCCTGGCCTTCCCGTTTTGCACCAGCCTAAGATAAGCCAGCTAGTCTTTGTGTTGGGAGCCGGGCCATGCAGGCAGATGAGAGCTCCCACTCATCCTGATCCACCAGGGAACAGTGCAGAGGCTGAGTACAGAAAGCCTGGGGGAAATCAGTCTTCAGGGTTCAGATCTAGGAGACTAAATACCCAGAAATGATGCCCCACAAGCTTCTAGGCTGGTAACTAGAGACACGTGTGCCTGGGGCCAAAATTCCTGCACCTGAGCAGCATATTCAGGAATAAGGACAGTAAAGAGACAGAGACACTGCCCAGGGTAACAAACCTGGGCTGGAGGCAGAAATGCTACTGTCCAGCTCTGGTCAATCTAACTCCTGATACCACAGGCAGACGAGCATAAATGCCACACTTCTCTCAGTGTCCCCTAGTGTCCCTGCTGGGAACTGCTCCCATTGTTTAGCCTTCAGCAGAACCAGCTGTGAGCTGGTTGTTCTTGGGTCCCATCCTAGCTGGTTTAGTAACTGGTTTCCCACCAAAGGGCTCATTAAAGGTCAGCCTGGGGCTTCCCTGGTGGCGCAGTGGTTGAGAGTCCACCTGCCGATGCAGGGGACATGGGTTCGTGCCCCGGTCCGGGAAGATCCCACATGCCGCGGAGCGGCTGGGCCCGTGAGCCATGGCCGCTGAGCCTGCGCGTGCGGAGCCTGTGCTCCGCAATGGGAGAGGCCACAACAGTGAGAGGCCCGCGTACCGCAAAAAAAAGTAAAAAGGTCAGCCTGTCCTCGAAGGTATCCTGTGGCACCTCCCTTGGAGATGGGCCTTCTAATGTTGCATTGCTTGAAAGTTTCTCAAGCTGGCATCACCAAGTGAGGTCCTAGAAACTCATTCTTCAGTCCACACACTTTGGCTTAGGAAAGTTGCTAAGACCTTCAGCACCTCAGCATCTTCCATTGCAAAGGTTCTGCAATTCACTCCCTTTCTTTAATTTCACAAGTATTTTTAGGGTACCTGCCAAACGTGAGGCCCTATACTAGATGCCTCGGGGAAGACAGATGAATACCTTAACCCATGGAGGTTGCAGTCTGCCTTGAGACACTCAATGACCCCACAAAGCCTACAGAGCCTGGTCCAGCAAGCATCCCTGGGGACGTGGAGAGTAGGAGGGGTAGGGGGCCACTCAGCCCTTTCACAAGGGGCTTATGGTCCAGTGGGGGAACCAAGAGGCCAACACAATTCCAAGTGCTCTGTGAACTGATCAAAGAATGTTCCAGAACAAGTGTATCAGGAAGGAAAGTGGGAATGGCACTTGTTTTATGTCATTCTCATTCATAGCTCACTCTCCGGCAGAACTGAGTGAGCTGGGAGTGTTTCTTCTGGGAGTGTCAAGGGTCAGGGCCAGCTTTGTGGGGAGCTGCTGCTTGAACAGTCTCTGAGTAACAAACAGAGGTTTGCCAATAGGTGAAGGGTGAAAGAGCAGCCCAGGCCAAGGAAACAACATGAGCAAATCTCCGAAAAACATCTTATGATGTGAGATAAGAAGTGCCTTGAAAGAATTATAAACTTTGCTCTGGGAGTTCAAAGAATTCTAGAGAAATTCCCAGATTAAAAAAAAAAAAAGATGCAGTGATGTTCGCTTCTTGATACAAGAATGGATGACTGAGTCAGGCGCTGGCCTAATTCTCCTCTCTCTGCCTCTGTAGGGAATTTCTTGGAGACAGATCATGCTAAAAGCCCTAAGTAATGCTCTCCTCTGAAGACACACCAATTCCCCATTGTATAATTAGGATATAGCCCAACCTTCCGAGAATGTTGCCTTCTCTAAAGGGTATAAACTGCAGCAGCCCAGGGACTAGGGCTCCTTAATCAACACATTTTATCCACATTTGAATCTCATTTTCCATTTTGTAAGGGACTGTGTCTTTTTTTTAGCTGGATGAGCTTGTTTAGAAAGCTATTTTATGCATGTATACAGATAAAATGGCAAAAAGTGCTGCATTTGATAAGAAAGTGACTTCATTCTATAAAGTATTCTGTAATGAGTTAGGATCACATGACTTTTCATTCTTCCAGACCTGGGCTGCTCTACAGCCAATGCAATGATCTCCAACCTGCTCCCCACCCCACCTAACTCAAATCTAGAAGGGTCTCTCTGGGCTGAGACTCTGCAAGGCATACTGTCAGAGTGAACGTCTCCAGCCTGCCCAACCTGCCCAGCCAGACCTCACCCTCCCGGGAAATGGCATAAGGGCCATGGGGACAGAAATGACTGAGGTTAAGCTCAGGAAAGGATGGGAGCTTCCCCAATAAACACCAAATGGGGCTGAGGAAACAGGTTACTGCAGTGTCATCTGACCCTGAGTTTCGGGGATTCTCTTTGGGAAGAAAATATTATCCACAGAAAGCAGTATCTATGACTTTGGAAACGCATTAAAACCCTCTGGTGTCAGGGAGAGCTGTGGTGACTTGCGCTGACACTGGTGGTACAGTGGGGCGGGCGGCGGGGTGGAGAACTGTAATGGAGGCGGGTGGAGGGGTCAAAATTGACTCTGGGGAGAGCCTGTATGGTCCCCAAGGGACTCCCTTGTTCCAGCTCCCCAGGGTAGAGAGGGGCACTCCTGACCTGCTGGCTCCAGAAAACTGGTTCCTCTGGGAATGAGCACACATCAGTGGCTTTCCAGACCCAGGGGGGTTTTTTTTTTCCCAGAGGCGTGGTTCATAAGCCAAGTCACCCCAAACTGTGTACAGCCAAACACCCTTGCAGGCCTGAGGGGTAATCACTTCTGGGGAAGCTGCTGAGGCCATGGGTCCAGACTTCCCCAGGGGCCCTTTATGCTCCTCAGCACTGAAGCTGGTGGTCAGGGGTCTCCCCTGTCACTGGCACCCAGCCCAGCTTGGTTGTGCTACAGACCTCCATGTGTGGGGGTCAAACTTCAGCTGGTACCTGTACCTCAGGGGTTGAAGGAGGACTTTGGGACTCAGACTCAATGACTGGGCTCCTGCTTGGTCCTAAAAATCCAGCCTCAGCAGGAAGTAAAAGGAAAGGGAACAGCTATTTCTTGTGCCAAGAACAAGCACTACGTGCAGAGCACTGTGCCTTTATCTTCATCTTCTCATTTAATCCTCCCAACCACCCTATGAAGTAGGTAAGATTGACGCCCAGAGAGGGGAAGTGACTTATTCAAAATCACACAGCATGAATATATTGTACAGCACAGGGAAATATAACCATTATTTTGTAATAATTTACATGGAGTATAATCTATAAAAATACTGAATCACTATGGCGTACACCTGTAACTAATACAATATGGTAAATCAACTATACTTCAATTTTTTTTTTTTTTTTTTTGCGGTATGTGGGCCTCTCACTTCTGTGGCCTCTCCCGTTGAGAAGCACAGGCTCCGGACACGCAGGCTCAGCGGCCATGGCTCACAGGTCCAGCCGCTCTGCAGCATGCGGGATCCTCCCGGACTGGGGCACGAACCCGCGTCCCCTGCATCGGCAGGCAGACCCCCAACCACTGCGCCACCAGGGAAGCCCCTATACTTCAATTTTAAAAAATCACACAGAATAAGAAGATCCTCCAACTTCTGTTTTAGGGAATACAGTTGCTGAAAACAACTCAAAATACTAGATGAAACATGAAAAATCCTTTTTGAAAGTGTTGAAGAACTGGCAAGAGAGAAAGGAATAAGGTCAAAATCAAAGGAGAGGCAAGAACAGAGAAAAGTAAGGAGCACCAAAGTCATTTTGGCTCTGTGGGTGTTTTCAAATACAGGGATATGTGAATCTCAGTTTAAATGGCCTTGAGGGGCAATGTAGACAAATGTCAAAACTCAGGGCTTGGGGCTTCCCTGGTGGCGCAGTGGGTGAGAGTCCGCCTGCCGATGCAGGGGACACGGGTTCGTTCTCCGGTCTGGGAAGATCCCACATGCCGCGGAGCGGCTGGGTCCGTGCGCCATGGCCGCTGAGCCTGCGCATCCGGAGCCTGTGCTCCGCAACGGGAGAGGCCACAGCAGTGAGAAGCCCGCGTACCGCCAAAAAAAAAAAAAAAAAAAAACAAAAAAAAACTCAGGGCTTGAGACTTCCCTGGTGGCGCAGTGGTTAAGATTCTGTGCTCCTAATGCAGGGGGTCGCATTCGATCCCTGGTCAGGGAACTAGATCCCACACACATGCCACAACTAAGAGTTCACACGCCACAACTAAGGAGCCCACCTGCAGCAACTAAGACCCGGCACAACCAAATAAATAAATAAATACTAAAAAACAAAAACAAAAAACAAAACTTAGGGCCTGTCACAAGTGGGGAATCTACCAGGAGACCCTCTTAGATTAAGCTGGCACCCTAGAAGGCCTCACCTCCAGGGGAATGCAAAAGAAGTGGGGAGGGTATGTCCCTGTGAAGTCATAACTACAAGCTAGCCTTCATACAGACTACCTGGCCAAACTCATATCACCGAGTGGTTCAAAAAGCCTCAAGTCATGAATTTAGTTCAAAGCATTCCTGGATTGCTATTTCCCTGAGGCATCTGGCAGAAGGTAAATCCTCCCTGGGGGAAAGCATCTTCATCCCAGGCTTCAGAAAATACCCCCAATAAAATTTCAAGTAAATTTTGAGCAGTACACAAGGCAAAAATAACCAAGCACACAAGGAAACAATGAACAAGAACCAGCAGAGACAACAGACAGCAGACACAGATGTAAAACAACTTCAGATAGTGGAATTATTGAGTATAATAAACCAATCACGCTTACCAATCATGCTTACTATGCTTAATGAAACCAATCATGCTTACTGTGCTTAATGAAATAAAAGACAAGCTTGAAAATATATGCAGGAATTAGAAAACTATAAAGAGTGACCTAACCAATTTGAGAAAGAAGCAAAGGGAACTTCCAGGAATGAAAAATAATGTACCTGAAATTTTAAAATGCAGTGGAAAAATATAGATATATGTATGTATAACTGAATCACTTTGCTGTACACCTGAAACTAATACAACATTGTTAATCAACTATACTTCAATAAAAAAATAATAAAATGCAGTGGAAGATTAGACTTAACTAAAGAGACAACTTGTGAACTGGCAGGTGGATTAGAAATAAGCAACAGAAAACAGCACAGAGAGACCAAAAGATAGAAAATACGGAATAAAGCTTAAGAGACATGGAAAAGAGTGGCCTATCATTAGTAGGAGTTCTGGGAGGAGAGGAGAAAGAAAATGGAGAGAGGCAATGCTTGAAGAGATACCGGCTGAGAATTTACCAGAACTGATAAGAGACACCATTCACAGATGTTAATTATCCCAAGGAATTCCAAGCAGGATTGAAAAAAGAAGAGGAAAAGAAAAAAACACACCCTTAAACACATACAGTAAATTGCAGAACATACACAAAAGAAAGAGAGAGAGAACCAAAGAAAAATTCAGTGTGCTTAGATTACAGCTGATTTATCAATGGCAACAATAGAAGCTGGGAGTGGAAGGGACCTGACAAGCCAGAATTCTTTATCCAGTGAAAATATCTTCCATGCATGAGCACAAAACAAACACATTTTCGGACAAGCAAAACCTGACAGAACGTATAACAAAGGAACTCTCATTAAAGGATACTGTAAAGGATGTATGTTAGTCTGAAAAAGGCTACAAATGAACTTATCTACAAAACAGAAATAGTTACAGATGTAGAAAATAAATTTATGGGTACTAGGGGATAAGAGGGGGAGGGATAAATTGGAAGATTGGGATTGACATATACACACTACTATATATAAAACAGATAACTAATAAGGACCTACTGTATAGCACAGGGAACTCTACTCAGTACTCTGTAATGGCCTATATGGGAAAAGAATGTAAAAAGAGAGGATATATGTATATGTATAACTGATTCACTTTGCTGTACACCTGAAACTAACACAACATTGTAAACCAACTATACCCCAATAAAAGTTTAAAAAAAAAAAAAGGATGTATGTTAGGCAGAAAAAAAATGATCCCAGATGGAAAATCGGAGATGCTAGAAGGTATGAAGAGCCCAAAAAAGTGGTAAATATGTGGGTAAAGCTGAACAAACATTGGCTGTATAATATAACAGGAATTATAAGGTCCTGTGAGGTCACAATAAAACCAGATAGAATTAAAGTACATCACAATAATGTAACAGTCAGGGGGCGGTAGACAGAGTTAAGATGTTTTAAGATTTTACATTTTGCAAAGAGGAAGGTAAAATGAGGGACTAACTTTAGATATTGATAAGTATGCATGTGGTAATTCTAAGAAATCTAAAAGGAAAAAGAAGAAACACAGTGTATAACTTTCAATTAATAGAGGGGAAAAAAGACAATAATAAAAAATAATCAATCCAAAAGAGACATAAACACAGAAATGATGAGAAAAATAGAAAGCACAGAATAGGATAGTGGATTCAAGATCACAGAGTGTGTGTGTGTGTGTGTGTGTGTGTGTGTGTGTGTGTGTGTGTGTGTGTGAGATATGGAGCTGGGCCTCATTTCTGGCTCCACGCAGCTTTGGAAAGTCATCCTCCATACCCAGAGTACCCCCACTGTCTCCTGACACAGCCCCCAGCATTACTCGTCTACTACATGTGTCTGAGCACTACCAGGCTTCACATCCTGCCCCTTCCAATGACCGCCCCTGCCATCAATGTTGGGCTCCCTAAGGCAAGAGACTCAGCACATGGCATTAACAATGATCACCTGCTGAGTGCTTACTGTATGGCTGTATGTAGGCACATACTGTACACACCACAGCCATATCCTCATTTACTCCTCACAGCTGCTCTACAAACTGCTTTTGACATCATCCCAGTTTTACTGATGAGAAAACTGAGGCTTTCAGAAATGAGCTAACTTGCCCAAGGTTACCCAACTATGACGCCAAGGTTACCCAACCTAGGTCTGTTTATCTAATCCAGAGGTCATGCGCTTAAAACACTAAGCTGGCTTTCAAGGATTTTGTGTGTGTCTGTGTGTGGTAAAATACATATGACGTAAAATGTACCATCTGACCATTTTTTTGAGGGTGGTTTTCTTTCTTTCTTATTTATTTATTTTTAACACCTTTATTGGAATATAATTGCTTTACAATGGTGTGTTAGTTTCTGCTGTACAACAAAGTGAATCAGCTATATGTATACATATATCCCCATATCCCCTCCCTCTTGCATCTCCCTCCCACCTTCCCTATCCCAACCCTCTAGGTGGTCACAAAGCACCGAGCTGATCTCCCTGTGCTATGCAGCTGCTTCCCACTAGCTATGTATTTTTACATTTGGTAGTGTATATATGTCAATGCTACTCTCTCACTTCATCCCAGCTTACCTTTCCCCCTCACTGTGTCCTCGAGTCCATTCTCTACGTCTGTGCCTTTATTCCTGTCCTGCCCCTAGGTTCATCAGAACGATTTTTTTTTTTTTAGATTCCATATATATGTGTTAGCACACAGTATTTGTTTTTCTCTTTCTGACTTACTTCACTCTGTAGAACAGACTCTAGGTCCACCACCTCACTACAAATAACTCAATTTCATTTCTTTTTATGGCTGAGTAATATTCCATTGTATATATGTGCCACATCTTCTTTATCCATTCATCTGTCAATGGACACTTAGGTTGCTTCCACGTCCTGGCTATTGTAAATAGTGCTGCAATGAACATTGGGGTACATGTCTCTTCTTGAACTATGGTTTTTTCAGGGTATATGCCCAGTAGTGGGATTGCTGGGTCATATGGTAATTTTATTTTTAGTTTTTTAAGGAACTTCCATACTGTTCTCCATAGTGGCTGTATCAATTTACATTCCCACCAACAGAGCAAGAGGGTTCCCTTTTCTCCACACCCTCTCCAGCATTTATGGTTTGTAGATTTTTTGATGATGGCCATTCTGACTGGTGTGAGGTGATACCTCACTGTGGTTTTGATTTTCACTTCTCTAATGATTAGTGATGTTGAGCATCCTTTCACGTGTTTGTTGGCAACCTGTATATCTTCTCTGGGGAAACGTATCTGACCATTTTTATGTGTTCAATACCGTGGTATTAAGTACAGTCACATTGTTGTGCAACCATCACCACCATCCATCTCTAAAACACTTCATCTTACAAAGCTGAAACTCTGTACTGTTAAAAAACAACTCCCCTTCCCCCTCCCCCCAAGTCCCTGGCAACCACCATTCTATCTTCTGTCTCTTGGCTTTCAAGGATATGTACCGACTGGTCCTAAGCTCCCGTCTCAGCCTACACTCAGGCAACTCAGTCCTATCCTCTGTGCATGCCCTGCATGATCCTAACTCCTTGCCTTCACTCACGCAGATCCCTCCTCCTGCAATTTCCTTCTTCAAGCCCTAATCTTCTGGAATTCTCATCCTAAATGTCTCCTCTCCAGCAAACAGCTCCTGCCTTTAGTGACTGTCAGGGACATGCATCATACTCAAGTGTGTAAACTTAGTACTGCTGGGCGGCAGGTTTACTAAGAGCTAGGACCATGTCTTGTTCGTCCTTTAGCCCCCAAAGTACCCTCTGCAGTGCCTGGTGTGCAAGTTTTCTGAATTCTTTAAAACCAGTTCAAGCAGACAGGTAGAAGCTGCACACGAGCAAAATCATTCCCAAGCAGCAGAGCTTGAGTTCTCCTGGAGCTTGGCACGCAGAGCATTCCTGCCCTCCCTGTGTGTAAAAACAATGGAGACATTTCTGTTGGCAGGGATTCTCCTGGTGGTGTAAGGGCTGGTTCTGAGCTCAGGACCTCTCTTCCATGGCTCCTCATTTCTTTCACCTTCAGAGATGAACTCCAGCTCTTATTAACCCCAAGCCTCCAGCCCTGAGAGCAGTCTGCATCTCTGTGTCACCATAGCCTGTTTCCTTTCCAGAGTTCATAGGAAAACTATAAACTACAGCTGGCAAACCTCCCACCTTCCTTCTAAGACACAGACCCAGGCAAATCAAATCAAAGCAATCCACATCAATTTGGTGCTACATGGATGAGGCCAGGTGATGAGGAGATACAATGGAATGAGGAAGGATCAGACCTGTCCATGCCCAGGAGGAGCTTACAATTTATGTGGGGAGCTAAGACACATTGGAAAGCTAAGCAGAGGAAAATGAGATGAGGCCTAATTACCAGTTTCAGGCCATAGGGGAAGAGGTTCTACAAGACTGAGCCTCAGAGACAGGCATAGCACACGTGAGGGTAGCCAGGCCTGAGGGTGCCAGGGCAGCAACAGGCCCGTCCAGCTGAGAGAATCTGGGACCCAAGCTGATTCTCGGGACCGAGTGCAGGCGTACTCCTGCGTGCAAAGCTGAGGGACAGGAAGAAGGGTGTAGACCAGGTAAAGGGTGTGGGTGTCCCTGAGGTGACCAGACTAGCTAGGTGGACAAAGTGCTGATGAAAAGGTTGGGGAAAAGAGGCTGAGGTTGGAAATGGGCCAGGCTGAGAAACTTGGGTCTTGATGGGGACTGTGAAGCATCGTGGAGGGCCTGATGTGTGCGGCACTGAAGAAGGTACACCAGCCAGCCCTCACCTTCTTTCTCCCACAGACTCAGTGCTGTGAGCTGACCCCTGAACCCTGCAGGAGAGCTCCCTTTCCAGACCCCAAAAAAGTAGAAGAAAAAAATAAAGTCTAGATCCACTTGGAAAAGGGTAAACCAGCCTCTCCCAAACCTTTCTTTGACTTGCACCCAAGACCTTAAATACACCCTTTTAAACCCTTCACTCGTTGCAGTTGCTTTTCTTTGAAACCATAAAAGAATGTGTGGCCGCAGTTTGTCTTGTTGGCAGGAAAATTCCACGTGCAACTTGCAGCATTTACAGGGTGGGAACTGCTGGCCTGGGAGTAGGAAGTCTGATTTTCTGGGCCCAGGAGTTAAGGCACATTGTGATGAGCCAGTTGGGTAACTTTGGTCAGGTCACTGAATCTTATGAAACTTCAGTTTGCTCACTTCTGATATGAAGATAACAATACCTGCTCCCACTCAGGAAGGCTGCCTACCTTCCAAGCACATGGATTTCTGCAAGTGCCAACAAGGATGTCAGGCCAGATGAGATTCCAGTTGATTTTTAGAACTCTAAGAGTCCAGTTATCTCTCCCAGTGGGGAGTTCCAGACCCTCTGGCTGTCACTATAAGAGATAAATATCTGGGAAGGCAAATTGTCACAAGCATTTACTGTCCATCAAGAGTGGAATGGCTTCAAAGGGATGCTGTTCTGGTCTTCACCTCCATGATCACTGCCAGATGGGGGTGCTCCAGGGCACCAGAGCAGGGGGAAGGGGGATGGTGTCTCTGTCCCCACCAAGTGCTTGAATGTGAGCAGGAGATCAGAGGCTGAATAGCTTAGGAAACATCAGAGACAGGATGGTAGCTTCATGAAGAGGTGGAAATGGAGGTGTGGTAGAGAGAGGACAGAATACTAACCCAGGGCACCAGGAATCTAGGAAGAAAATGGCTGAATCTAGACCCTTACCTCACACCATATACAAAAATTTAAATGGATCATTGACTTAAATGTAAGAACTAACACTATAAGAGGACTAGAAAAAAATACAGGAGAAATCGTTTGTGGACTTGGATTTGGCAAAGATTTCCTGAATAGTACACAAAAAGCACAAGCACTAAAAGATAAAAATCAATATATTGATCTAAAAATCTTCATCAAGATTTAAAACTTTTGTGCTTCAAAATACACTGCTACAAACATGAAAAGATAAGCTGCAGACTATGAGAAAGTATTTGCAAACTATACATCCATCAAAAGGCATATTTTTTGGTGGAGATATATATACATATATAATTTTTTTTAAATAAGCAAGTATAAACTTTAGTCTCCTTCTTGATGTTTCAACATAGTTGTTACCTGGTTCCATTTTACCACAGAAACTGTCAATAAATTCCCAGGAGGAATATAATATATTTGAATTATAAACCTTTTGGTGGATATATAGTTTGTAAATATTTATATATAATATATAATCTAAAATATTTTATAATAATTATATATTATTTTAATGTATACTATATAACATATAAGTTATACTATAGTATAATTATTTTATACATTATATTACTATAAACAACCCAGCTTTTAAAATGGGCAAAGAATTTGAAGAGACACTTCACCAAAGAAAATATATGGATGGCAAGTAAACACATGAAAACATGGTCAACATCATTAGTTATTAGCGAAATCAAATTAAGACCACAGTAAGATACCATGACACATCCACTAGAATGGCTAAAACTTAAAAGGATGACCATACTAAGTGTTGATAAGGATATGGAGAAACTATAACTCTCATAAACTGCTGATGGGAATGATTTAACCATTTTGGAAAGAAGTTTGGCAGGTTTTTTTTTTTTAAGTTAAACATATGAGCCAGCCATTCCATGCCCAAGAATCATAAAAGCATATGTTTACACAAATACTTGTATGTGAACATTCTTAGAAGCTATATTTCTAGTAGCCCCAAGCTAGAAACAACTCAAATGTCCATCAACAGATTAATGGATAAACAAACTGTGGCATATTCATATGATGGAGTGCTACTCAGCAACAAAAAGGAACAAACTATTCATATATGCAGCAACATAGATAAACCCCAAAATAATAATGTTGAGTAAAAGGAGGTAGACAAAAAAGTGAACACACGTTTTGATTCCACATATATCCAATTCTAGAAAAAGTAAACTGATCTAATAGTGACTGACAGCAGATCAGTGGTTGGTTAAGCAAGGCAGGAAGGCCAGGAAGGAGGGGTTTCAAAGGGGCACAAGGAAATGAGTGATGAATATGTTCATTCTTGACTGTGGTGATGGCTTCACAGGCATAGACATATGTCAAACTCATCAAACTGTATACTTTATACATGTGCAGCTTACTGTACATCAATTATACTTCAATAAAGCTGTTCAAAAGAAGGAGGAGGGGGAATGTGGCAGCCCTTGGCCCCGTGGTGGAGACCAGTCACTCCTCTGCTCTCCTGGTGGGGTGCAGATGTGAGTGTGGGGTTTATCTACGGAATCATGTCTCCTCTGCCATCCAGGTATTCTTTACCTACACAGCTGTGTCTCCCCGAGTTGTTCCAGGTTTCTCAAAGGCGGGGCAGTGCCTTCTGTGTCCAGCCTCTCCTGTTGAGGAAGAGGAAGATGACGGTGATGGCGCAGGCTCCATGGGGAGCGGCAGAAGGGCTGGTCTGTCACTGGGACCAGTGGTGATCACGTGAGGATCCTGGAGTCCACCCAACCAAGCAGAGAATGTGGACCGCTGTCATTCCTGCCTTGTTTGTGGGATGTGTAGCAACTCACTCGGGGAATACTCCTAACACTGCTGCAGAACTGGATAAGGCAGAGGTGAGATGCTGAGCCACGTCTGGCTCCTGAAGGAACTGAACCACTGGGGCTTACCTTCAGGTCAGGGCTGTCAAACAAAATGGTTATTGCATAACCTACAATGAGCTGTGAAATAATTGTGGAGCCAGGAAGCCAATGCTATATGCAAAGTGCTCCTCCAGCAATTGGCTGAACCCAGATTCTAATCTTTACCACACTGACCTGATTGAAATCTCTATGGTCTGCTGGACAGATTGTTGTTCTGGCTGAGGCACCTCTGGCTGAGGCATCAACTGAGGTTGATGACCTTGCTAAGCCAAATTCTTAGCTCTCTCCCTTCTAGAAGCCAGGCCAGCAGTTTTTCATGTCAGCAGGCCTTGACTTTCTAGGGCCAAACACTCAACTCTACACGAAGGAGTTAATTTCTATTGCATTCAAGCACCAAAAGGGCCTGCAGTGGCAATGGTTCCCATACATTTGTGTAAACCGAAGTATGAACTAGGCTGAGAATGTAATTTTCCACCTTGTGGTCAGTCCTGCCAACAGCTATGATCCTCCCTCACCTCTTGTGGATTTTCCTTGATAGCATTAGCCTCACTAAAGGAAAGCTTGATTCAAAAAGCCAACCACAAAATGGACACATGTGTTGGGGTTATTTCTTACATGACCAAAGGAAAAACTGTGTCGTCTACTCACAATACTTCTGACACCAAATGTGTGGGGTTTACCCTCACATTAAGCAATTCTGACACTAACTACTTGGAATTAGTACAGATCCCAAAGGTAAAGGGCTCAGTCCCACAAGATTGCCCCCCTTCAGACACCAGTCACAAGTAGTGGGTCCCCAGGTTACCCACACTTCTGATTTGGTTACAAATTAGGGATTCCCATGATCCCCTCTTCAGGTTCCATAATTTGCTACATGGCTCATGAACTCAGGGAAACACTACACTTACTACTACTGGTTTATTATAAAGGCTACAACTCAGGAACGGCCAAATAGAAGAGATCCAAAAAAACAAAGTATGTGGAAGGTGCATGGAGCTTCCATGCCCTCTCTGGGTACCTCACCCTCCCAGCTCCTCAATGTGTTCACCAACCTGGAAGCTCTCTGAATCCTTTCATTTAGGGTTTTTATGGAGGCTCCTTACACAGGCATGACTGATTAAATCACTGGTCATTGGTGGTTCACTCAATGCCCAACCCCTCTTTCCTCCCCAGAGGTTGGAGGGAGGGGTGGGTCTAAAAGTTCCAATCCTCAAAAAAAAATCAAAAAAATAAAAGTTCTAATCCTCTAATCCCATGGTTAGTTCCTCTGGCAACAAGGGCCCACCCTCCAAGAGTCATCTCATTAGCATTAACTCAGGTTTGGTTGCAGAGGCTTATAAGAATAACCAAAAATGTTCCTCTCACCCTTATCACTCAGGAAGCTACAAGGGTTTTAGAAGCTCTGTGCCTGGAACCAGGGACAAAGACCAAATATATAGTTCTTGTATTTGATGACAAAGGAACTCATCACTTGATGGGACAGTGTCCTGCATGTTCCTTTAAATCACACACACTTTCACGGGCATCCACAGAAACTGCCAGCAGGTGGATTTTCAGGCGAGCCTGAGAAGTAGGCTGTCCTCTCCTCTAGGTTCTTCCGTGGTTCTATTTCCTCAGGAAGTTCACCTTGACTTTGAGAAGAGCCAGGCTGCAACGGGGGCTACTGGGGGGAGGGTGTATGCATTGAAAATAGTCTCAGCTTCCTCTCTAGGCCCCATAGACCTCGCTCTGCTCTCCAGCTCAGGCCAGCATCTATGTTCTTCCCTCGACCCAGTGTCTCTGTAGACTCAGAACATGGGAGCAGCCCCCATCCTCCGGACACTACTGACTGAGCTCAGTTCCCCAAATGGTGGGAAAGGTCTGCTTTCTAGATCTCTCATCCAGGAGACACCAGGCAACAACTCACCACCTTGTCAGGTAGCCCAGCAAATCCTCCTGGTGAATTTTAATTGAAAGCATGTGTCCAGAATGGCCACCCCAGTGAGCAAGGCAAAAATGAGTGACCTCTCTCCTGACCAAGCACCTGCACAAGGCTCATACTGGCACAGCACCTGTTTCCCCAAAGCACTTGTATTTCAACAGAACACGCTCTTCCCAGGAGAGTTCTTGTCCCCACTGGCGTATGTTCATGAGGGCGTGAACAAGCAGGGCACTCAAGTCAACTACAGAGTCAGATGGAGAAAAGGATGCAGGGTTCTAAGACACAGGTGCCCCAGGCGCATCTGGTGTTTAACATGCACCACACACAGATGTGCATCTTAGCAGCAGAGGGTGGAGGGACATCAGGGCCCTGACCCTGAGACCACCCACCTCCTTATTTGGAACTCAGGCCCCTGTACAAATATTTATTGGGCACCTACTATGTGTTGGCACTGAGGAGTCACAGGCTAACAAGATGGATGAGGCTCCTGCCCACATGATTTCCACAGCCTCAGCCCTGCAATGTTAGCTCTGAGAGGTCATGAAGCAAGAAAAGGACTGGCCGGATTAGGCACCCAACACAGCCCAGGTGGAACCCCAGAACTCCATCCCTGAGTGAAGGGAGAGAGAACTCAGGACAGGACAGTGCAGGGCCAGACACAGGGCAGAAGCAGCCAACACCTCAGTCAAAAGTAAACAGGTGTGTTTGTGTGTGTGTGTGTGTGTGTGTGTGTGTATCCTGGTCAAGTTCAGTGAGCAGCCAAGGTTTGGCTGAGCACCAAGAGTATCTGAAGACAGTCACAGGTCACACCAGGGCCTCTCCTGAAGGCTTCAGGCACTGCTCTTGGTCTTAGCAGGGCACCTCCTACACCAGCCTGGGGTCAGAGGTCCAGCAGGTGGGCCGGGAGCCAAAGCTGGGCTTGTGGGGAAACAGCAAGGAGTGTGCAAGTGAGCAGAGAGGTTCAGGAGGTAGACCTAAGGGGTGGAAGGAGAGGAACAGCCGAAGTCAGCATAGAGGTGACAGTAAAGGCTGGGAGGGTGCCGTGTGTCACAGCCTAAGGGACAGACTCAAGTCAGGGCCGTAGACCGAAGGCTGCATCTCCCACACGTTCCCAGCTGAGATGCACCAGAGCCAGAGACCCTCAGTTGCTGCAGCTGGTCTCCAGTCTCTGCTTTTCACCGCCACTTCCCTCCAAGCCACCTTTCTCAGGCTTTGGACTTCTCAGCTGTGTCACCTGTGTCCAGTCTATACTCGCTCTGTGGACTCACATCAGAGTTGAACTTCCTTGGCCTGACTCCTGAGTAGCCCCATGTCCAGCTGCCCTCTCCATCCTCTGGCTATTTTGTCTCCTACCTGATCCAACCCTGGCCTCATCCCACACCCACCTGCCAAAGTATCAAGTTGACGGGTCATAGCAGGGCTTTCCCTGACCCCACTTGATGGAGGATAGTCTGGAGGGAACACGGAGGTTTGGCAAAGTGCAGGGATTTGGGGTAAGAAACCAGGGGCTTCTCAGGAGCTGGATGGGGACAGGCATGGGTTGGAGGCAGGTTCAGTTCAAGATTCAAGAGACAGGGTTGAGGGAGCTGTCATGACTGAGGTTGGAAGCCTCCAAGGAGCTGAGCTGAGGGGCTAAGAGCTGCACAGCTGGTCTTGAGGCCGGGAATCTGAGAGACTGAGGGGACTCAGCAAGTGGCCGGGGACAACTATCAAACTGGGCATCTTTCTCAGCTGGGCTCACTGTGTTCTTGTCCCACAGCATCTCGGAGACACTGCTGGGCAAAGCATGCCAGATAGATGGGACAGGACAGAGAAGGAAGAACCACAGCGACCAAGACAGCTCCGCCCTGCAGTACTTTGCTTGGTGCTCTGAAGAAAGTACTAGCTTGCTCACCTTGCAGCTCAAGCTAGATTCTCCCCAGGACATGGCACTCCATGGGTATGGCACTTCAGAAAATTTTCTTAGCTCCTGCAGGCCACACAGATACAGTTAGTAAATCTTGCCCTGAGGAATTTCAGATTAACTGCTCCCACCTGTTCATCATGCAAAATCTGCAGTGGAGTTGGGATGAGGCAGGAAACACATATTACAATTCAAGATCCCAGGATCTCAAACAAGGATCAAAGAGTTAACTCGGTTTTGGAAACATATAATCAACTCCCAAGAAGAATGTGGCTCCAAGCCTCCTAATAAATGAGAATGACGCTGAGATGCCAACTTCCACCTACGAGTGCCATCTCCAACCATCTGCAGCTGCGTGGCACATATTGACCAGGGTGAAGACAGTGAGAAGCCCAGCGCTGAGCCGGGTTCTGCCACAATTTGCCGTGGGATCCTGGTCATATCACTTCTCTCCTGGCTTCAGGTTCCTGCTCTGGAAAACACTCCCTGCTCTGTGTTGGGCTGCATGGGGGAACCTTGCCCACCGAGTACCGCTCACTCTAACTAGCCTGATTTCCCGGTAAAGGCTGTCTGGGCCGTTCATCTCCCCCCATCAGAGAAACTGAACTTCTCTAAACCTCTATGGCTCGTGGACGGCCCCACCAGCACAGAGCACTTGAGGGGCCTGCCTCTGAAAGCAGCCGCTTCTCTCCATGTGACCCTGAGGGACCAAGGACAGCTGAAAGGAGAACAGAGAAAGAAGCAGCACACCAGAGACGTGTGTGCCCTCAGAGAGCACTCGACTTCCTTCTGCAGACCACAGGGCTCAGTACCAGTAGGCTCACTGATCTTGAGAGGGACAGAGTGTTTGAGCTGGACGGCTTCTGTGGCTTCTCCACTCGGTGGCCTTGGCCAAGTGACTGTCCTGCTCTATGCCTCAGTCTCCCCACCTGCCAAGGGGCTCAGTTGTGAGGATTAAGTAAGGATACGTGTTAGACAAGTGTCATAAAACAAACACCCCACAAATGTAACTTTTCTCCTCACTCTCCTTCTAACCACCTATCACCTCATCTCCAGGCAGGGAAGCAGCTGCTCTGTTGCTCTCAGTTTACCAGATGACAAATTCAGAGGCTGACCCCCCAGGCTCTGGGTCAAACAGTTAATGAATGGCTGGGTAGTTACATTACAAATAAACATTACAAATAAACAGAAATTTGGGTGTTTCCTGTTGCATCGTTATAATCTATTATTTTTTCCTAGCAAACTCTATCACCAGCTGAATTTTGGAAATTTAGTATTCTGGAAAATTTTAGTGGATAGGAATAGTAAAAAACTATGTTAGTCCAAACAACTTTTTTAAGAAAAGGAGAATAAACAAAACTGAAACTAAATTTATTTTTAGAAATGCCTTTTTGAAGGCAAATACTTATTTTTAAACAGCAAGAATATTAACACACACGAAAGATATTTCTCCTACGATGTCTTTAGCTGCCCAACCTCGAGAAATCCCAGAACTCTCTTCAAATTTTACATTCTGATCCAAATCCAATTTCAGTACTTTCTACTCATATTGAATGGAATATGAAATTAACTTTTCTATTCTAAATAACATTTGTTGAGAAAATAAAATCTTACAATTTTAAAAACAAATTTGTTCAGAAATATTTTTAAACTAGCTTTTATGCTATTTCTGACCATGCCTTATTATTGTTTGGGTTGGAGTGTAGTTCTGTTAGTCAAAATTGCCTTACTTCCACTGATGATTATCACATTGACTTTATATTTCACTAGATTAGATGAGGAGCCACACATTGGATGAGCCAAACAGAGCTGTAGCTGACTTTGTCCCTAGAAAGAGTTTCCATACTTTTCCATCATATAGGGTTTTTTTAAAATTTACTTATTTATTTATTTTTGGCTGCGTTGGGTCTTTGTTGCTACTCATGGGCTTTCTCTAGTTGTGGCGAGCGGGGGCTACTCTTCGTTGCGGTGCGCGGGCTTCTCATTGCGGTGGCTTCTCTTGTTGCAGATCACGGGCTCTAGGTGTGCAGGCTTCAGTAGTTGCGGCACGTGGGCTCAGTAGTTGTGGCTCGTGGGCTCTAGAGTGCAGGCTCAGTAGTTGTGGTGCACAGGCTTAGTTGCTCCATGGCATGTGGGATCTTCCTGGACCAGGGATCGAACCTGTGTCCCCTGCCTTGGCAGGCGGATTCTTAACAACTGTCCCACCAAGGAAGTCCCCCGTCATATAGTTTTAGACATTATTTTGGTACCTGGGCCTAAGCGACATGTCTGCAAATGTAGTGAAAAAACATACTGCCACACTGAGAAACAGAGAACCAAAAAAAGAATCAGGTCAAGTGGCTGAAGCCACTGAGGAACAAAAAGAGGAATGCAAACTCCAAAGAGACACAAACTTGACAACTAGGGGACCTTTTCATAGAAACCATGATGCCTATGCTAATAAAACTCAAGGGGCTTCCCTGGTGGCGCAGTGGTTGAAAGTCCGCCTGCTAATGCAGGGGACACAGGTTCGTGCCCTGGTCCAGGAGGATCCCGCATGCCACGGAGCGGCTGGGCCCGTGAGCCATGGCCGCTGAGCCTGCGCGTCCGGAGCCTGTGCTCCGCAACGGGAGAGACCACAGCAGTGAGAGGCCAGCGTACGGCAAAAAAAAAAAAAAAAAAACAAACTCAACATACTCACACTGGGTCCTCCGCTAATCCAGAACAGGGCAGGCGACGGGATCTTGGGCACCTGGGTTTGAGGGGTGTGGCAGGCAGGCTGGCTTCATGGGTGAGTGACCAGTATAATTGAAACGGGGCCCTGCACTCCAGATTTAATGCTCTGAGGTCATCATCTCAAAATCCTTAATAATTTTGTCTTTGAGTTTGTGTTTTGTAATTGAAGTCTGATGGGACAACAGAGCATGTGCCAAGAGCTGAGTGCCTTGATTCACTCGAGGTCACGCCTCCCTGGGACAGGTCCCCACCACCTGCCCACCGCTCCCACCCAGTGGCCATGCCTACACTGGTAGGGGTCTGAGCACAGGCGCGGGAGGGGTCACGGTTGGGTGTGTGCGCCATGTCATGGGGCAAGGCCCCAGGCACTATGAGTGGCTGCGCTTGAGCTGTGAGTAACCCCTGTGCCTGACGAAGCACAACATTAAATAACAAATTAAAAACAGTGTTACAGGTTGAGAGAGAAACTGTGGAAAAAAGAAAAAAGCTTTTTCCTGCTTTTTGGACACTTCCCACATATTATGTAGCTGGCCCTGGCAGCAGGCACTCATAGAGGAGAAACTTCCAATCCTGCAAAAGTTGGAAACAGCCTCACTGTGGAGCAGGGTTTAAGCGAGAGGACTGCCAAGACTGAGACAGGTGGCACTTTCATCTTTACCTTTGGTTTAAAATGTTGGGGGGGCTTCCCTGGTGGTGCAGTGGTTAAGAGTCCGCCTGCCGATGCAGGGGACACGGGTTCGTGCCCCAGTCCGGGAAGATACCACATGCCGCGGAGCGGCTGGGCCCGTGAGCCATGGCTGCTGAGCCTGCGCATCCAGAGCCTGTGCTCCGTAACGGGAGAGACCACAATAGTGAGAGGCCCGCGAACGGAAAAAAAGAAAAAAAAATGTTGGGGACTCTGACTGCATGCTGGCGGGAGTGTACATTGTACAATCTTTGGGAAGCCACTTGGCATTCACTAGTAAAGTCCAAGATGCACACACACCCTAGAGAAACTCGGCATGTGCGCAAAGGAGACAAGTATGAGAGCGTTACCACAACATTGTGGGAAATATCAGAAAACTAGGAACAATCTTAATGTTCATCAGCAGAACAGGTACGGTAGTATATCCGTGCAGTGGAATGCCTTAGAGTAATGAAGGCAAATGAATTAAGAGCTACATGTGTCAACATGGAAGGCTCTGAAACGTAACATGGAGCAGCCCTGTGGGCACACAACCTTCATGAGCCATGCTCTGAGTCCCCCAGGTTGGTTGAGTCCTGGGCAGGAAGGGGATGGTCCCCTATGGTGAATGTGAGAATCACATACAAGACTTGGCTGCATCAAATCCACCAAGGGTCCATTGCCCGAATTTCCACTACTAGAAATTTAATCTTCTGGGTCACGGTTGATGTGCTGTGTTGGAGATCAAAGAGATCTAATAGTTTCTGGTTCTACAGTAAGTCCTCTGCTGGGCAGCCACTGGCCACAGCCAAAACCCTTCTCACTAAAAATCTCATGGGAAGACACTGAGGCAGGAAGGCTGAGCAGCAGGGCCAAGGACAAAACCGGGGGCACACCAGTAGTTAAGGATTGGTAGAGGACGGGAGGTCAGAGGAAACAGCTGGGAAGCATCAGGAGACAAGAAAAGCCAATGAAATCATGAGTTTAAGGAGGCGTTACAGAAACTGACCACATATCACAGAGGTAAGTCAGTTCAGGTGAAAAGATGTCATTAATAATTTGACAATTTAAAAGCCACCGGTGGCCTTAGCAAGGGCAGTATTGGTAGAATGATGGGGGTAGAATCCAGACTTGGTGGGGAATAAAAGAAGCCAAGGAAATGGAGGCACAAAATGTGGGCTACTTTCTTTTTTTTTTTTTTGCGGTACGCGGGCCTCTCACTGCTGTGGCCTCTCCCATTGCGGAGTACAGGCTCCGGACGTGCAGGCTCAGCGGCCATGGCTCACGGGCCCAGCCAGTCCGCGGCACGTGGGATCTTCCCGGACTGGGGCACAAACCCGCGTCCCCTGCATCGGCAGGCGGACTCTCAACCACTGCGCCACCAGGGAAGCCCATGGGCTACTTTCAAGATGCTTGTTCAAAGGACAGGGTAGGAGGTGCCAGGGAAGAGAAAGTAAAGTTAAGGTTTTATAGAATGGGAAAGAATTATGCTTGTAGGGCAAAGGAAAGAACAGGGAAGGATTAGAGAATCAGAGAAAGAGGGTAATTTACGGAACTGGGTCCTGGAAGAGGCAAGAGAGGGCGGGAGGGAAAGCCTAGGAGGAAGGTTGTTCTTGGAAATGTCATGTGGATCCTGTTAGAAGCAAGGAAGCAAGGAGCTGAGAACCTGATATACTCCACTCTCCCAGGGCAACAGACTTTGCGGTCTCTGGAGACAGAGACAGCAGTGGGGTGGACAATTTGAGGAGAGTTGGACAAGCAGGAAACAGCCACCATGGGGAATGAAATTAATGTCTGGCCAGGTATGAATAAAAGGACTGGCAAAGAGCCGGCTGAGTTGGAAACAGGCTAATCTCTGCAGTGGTGCTAATTTTCTTTTGTCCCAGTAGAGCTTGACAGCTCTGAAGCCCCACAGAGAAGATGGAAGGCTGGATGATTCCAGGCAGGGGTAAGGCAGAGAGGGTGCAGCTGGACATGGGGCTTAAGGCCACTGAGAGTGCTGGTTAGGTCACAGCGGCTCTGGGAACAGCTGGGGTTGGCAGACAAAAGAGACTTCTCCAGTTTTCTTTTTCATAAGAGACAACAGTCTGTTGTTGTAACTTAAAAGACATTAAATAGAAAAGCCACTTGAATGACTGGAGTTGATGTTTTCAACACTGAAGTAGCAATCTGCACCCCACCTTGCTTCTGGGTCACTCACCAGGGTCAAGTGACTTCTATGGGCACACGACCTTGCCAGCCTATGACTCTGGGCCTCAGGTCCACTCCACGAACTCAGAGGTAACAACCAGATGAGATTCTTGCCTTCACTTCCCACCCGCGTGCCAGTGAATGGTACCGAAGGTGCTTCAAAAGAGAAGTTTACAAGTTTCTAAAATGTGGTATTTTGGTCAACCTGATGAACCATTATTGAAAGAATGACTGGGTTGAAAACTACTATGTCTCGTCATTGCTTTTTGCACAGGGACCTGCTGCTGACACTGCAGCAGTTTTAAAACCCCCTTAAACATCTTTAAGCAATTTTATCAGCTTTTCAGAATTTAGAGAAGCGGTCTTTTTGTGCTTTACAATTTAAAAAAAAATTATTTATTTTTGGCTGCGTTGGGTCTTCGTTGCTGCGCGCGGGCTTTTCTCCAGGTGTGGCAAACGGGGGCAACTTTTTGTCGTGGTGCGCGGGCTTCTCATTACGGTGGCTTCTCTTGTTGCGGAGCATGGGCTCTGGGCATGCGGGCTTCAGTAGTTATGGCACACGGGCTCAGTAGTTGTGGCTCTCAAGCTTTAGAGTGCAGGCTCAGTAGTTGTGGGGCATGGGTTTTGTTGCTCCGCAGCATATGGGATCTCCCCGGATCAGGGCTCAAACCCGTGTCCCCTGCACTGGCAGGCGGATTCTTAACAACTGCACCACCAGGGAAGCCCCCGCATTACAATTTTTAACTCATTTTCAGGTAATTATTCCTGCTCTGCACTGCTTATACTCATAAAAAATCAGAATTACCTAAATATCCAACAATAGGACTTGTTTATAGTTCTCTTTTTTCTTATTAGAAAAGCAATGCATGTTCATGTCAGAAAAGGTAAAAATGTAGGCAGGTAAAAGAACTGAAGGATGTGTGGACTCCCTCTCAAAGACACCACTGCTAGTTAACACCCAGGAACAAGTCTTCCAGCTCCTCCTCTAAGCCTGTATATTGTGGGTTTATACCATATTTACCTTTTGCAACCACTTATAATTGCCTTAAGGAATCCAGCTCTCTAGGCTCAAGTCCCCAATCCACCCACCCTCCAACACACACACACACACCCACCTGCCTGCCTTGTGTCCTAGGGAAGGAGTTTTGGAAGTAAGAGTTGAAGGTGCCATGACACTAACTTAAAGAGGAGGAGAAAGACATCATGGGCTCTTCTTGGAAGGTGAAATGGCCACGTCTGCTTCAGGGACTGCAATGCCCTCACTGAATAATCATGTTAACAACCACCCCCGGACATCTGTGAATAATCTGGAATTACAATAACCTTATAATTTGTGCTTTTGGAGAGTTCCACAAAGCCATGGTGGGTCCCTCAGCCAGGGACACTCAACTCATAGCTGAGTGGAGACAGTGAAACTTGAACTTGAGCTATAACAGACTAGGAACAAAGTTCAAAAGATTAAATGAACTACAAATGCCAACAACCATCCAGAATGCTTGTTATCCTGAAATAACATAGCAAGTGTGCCCTTTTCCTCATGGAGCATCCCAGGGTCCCCAACTTGGCCAGCTTAGGAATGAAAGTATGTGCTCCAGACCCCCAGAGGGGCTGCCTTCCCCTGCCACAGTCAAGTTCTGTGATCCCCGTTCTTTCAGCCTTCAGTACAGGAAGATAGACTTGTGGAGTTTCTTTCATGCCCCCAGGACACAGCAGTGGGCCGCATTCCCCATGCAGTCTCCAAGAAATTGATGGGTGAACTGGCCTCAGTGGGCCATGTGGTATATGGAGGGATCAGAGGCCCAGACAGACCAAGATTTTCATCTTGGTCCTGCCCCATTCCAGGCCTTGAGAAAGTTACCTAATTTCTCTGATTCTCCAACTACTTGCCTATAAAATAGGGACCCTGGTAGGATTATGAGGACTAAACTGAGGCTGTGTAGGAAAAAAACCTGGCAATTCACCTGGCATATAGGTGGTGCCCAGTGAGTATTAAATCCTTTACCTCCCAGCCCAGTGGTCCCATCATGCTTTTCCAGACTTGCCACAGCCTGAGCAAGAGCATCCCAGAGATGGGAGTGAGCAACATTCATTCATTCAAGAAACATTTACACAAAGTGCCTGTGTGCCTAGCCCCCTAGAATATCAACTTCACTTAAAGATTTTTTAAAATATTATTTTAATATTAAGACAAATATCAGGGAGAAGAACGCAAATTTGCATTAACTTTAAAGAAAAATATGAGTTACTTGGCCCATGCCCCAGGCTTCCTAGGAATCCCATATAGGGCAGCTTGAAGGTGCTAAGTTGCCCAAGAACTTGACCTCAGGTCCAAGTCACACAGATCTTCACATTTTCCTGCAGTGAGTCATGAACCAGAAGTGATGTGGTCCCTCCCTAGAAAATCAGGGTGGAAAAGAACTGGTCCAGAGAAAACCAGCCAATTACACAGTAAGCCCTCACTGTGTTCACAGTTCCCAGAGCCTTGCTTACACAGCCTGTCTTTCTGAGAGTCATCCTTGGGCCAACTCTTCCAAGATTATCTCAACTTCAGTTCTTCAGTATCTTCGGAAAAGATACTCCCATTTCTAGGAAAATATCATGAAATTTGCTGTATGTCAAATCTGGGATGTTCAGCCAGGTCAAAGTTGTTTTCCTCACTTACTTCCCAGTCTAGCCTCCTGCACTTCTAGGGGTCGCACTCCAAGGTCAGATTCTGGGATGTAAACTGGAGGTGACTCCATCCATTTACCTTTGCTCCCTGTGCCTTGCTGGACTCAGATCTGTGGGCTCCTCTTAGCACAGGTCGACCTGGGCTGGAAACCAGATCTATCTCCCACGTTCACCTTCTCATCATAAAAAGGTAGCTCCTTCACTGAATCAATCACCATGTCAGATGTCAGCTAATTTCATATTTAATATAAACAGAAAAATAATAGCCATAACCATCTCTGAATGGTGAGAATATAAGTGGTTTCTAATTTCATCACTTTGCTTACCTGTATTTTCTCATTTTCAACAATGAGATGTATTTTTTTATATACAGAGAATGAGAAGAAAATGTAGAGACTAACATTCCTCTCACTTCGTTGTTTCCTGGTAGACTTACATTCTGAATTCAAGCTCAAAATTCAAAGCAGAAAGTCACAGAATGTTTTTCCATAGGACAGGAGACTAGAAATCCAGTAACTCCTCCTTGCTCTCCACCAAGCTGAACCAAATTCCAGTTTATACTTGGGTTTACCAGATCAAAGAAAATTGTTTTTGAGGCAGGATTATTTATCAAATGTACTTTACATATGGTTATGAATCAAAATTACAACAAAATCAGAAAAACTACTGGTGAGGTAATGCAAAGCCATAGGCTGGGGAGATCACATTATTCTCCAAAACAACTTAGTAACCTAAGGAGGTGACACTGGATGTGGAACTGTATTAGTCATTCGTTCAACAAATATTTGTATATTCACTGTGTTCCAGGCACCATTCTAGGCACTGGGGATACAGCAGTAAACAAAACTAGCAAAAATCCCTGCCCTCAGGAAGCCTGTATTCCAGTCAGGGAGACAGAAGCAACAAAAACCTTAGCATAGTATTAATACTGTTTCTGCTGTTTTGACTGTTTTTCTGCCATTTTTCTCAGTGAAGGAGAACTTTCTCCCAAGTCCCTTCTACAGCCAGTGGCTAGGTTGACTATTTCTTGACACAACCCATTCAGGAGTGGGACAGACTGGATCCTAGTACTTTTAGAGTCAAGGTAACTAGAGAATTAGAGAGCTACCCAGCCATGATCTTCCTGCAGTGATTGTCCTAAGGACTTAGCTGATACAAAATGGTTCAAATATTACCAGAGGAAGAAGATGAAGTACCCCAACCATGAATGGAGTAGAGAACTGAGCCGGAACACTGGGAGACCAGGAGCTGCCACAGTGGGCCACTGGGATAAGCAGAAACAAGAATAAGACTGACTTAGGGAGAAAATTTTAGCTCCATGTAAGAGAAAACACTTCAACAGACAGAGCTGCCCCACAGTGGAATGGGCTGAAGGAAAGGCAGTTCTCAGGCTCTGCTGGCGAATGACAAGCTCAGCTCTGCCACTTACTGACTGTGTGACCTTGAGCTAGTCCTGTAACCTCTATGGGTCTCAGTTTCCTTGTCTGTAAAATAGGAATTATAATGGTACTTAGTTCATGGAATTGTGGTGAAGATTTAATAAGAGGAAGCATGTAAAGTGCCAGGGTACTACCTGACACAAAGTAACTTAGACATTGAAAGGCAGGACCATATGGTCCAGGCCCAATACATGACCTCTGGCTGATTTGGGCACATCAAGATCTCGGTCCTCCCTGGAGGTGCACCAGGGTACTGGGCAAAGGCAGGGATCAGGCCCAGTAATGGTGTTCAGTGTTCAGGGAATGCCCTAAGGCAGAAGCACCACACCCCCATACACACATCGAGCCAGGCTGATTTGGGAGTGATCTGAGGTTCAAAATAGGAAGTCCCCAGAGAGGCTGTACTCAACATCACAAAGCTCCCAAGGGCCCATTAATGACCACAGCAGCAGTGCCAGCCTCAGTCCCACTCTGGGTCATCCAGGGCTGATGGACTCAGATGGCAGCCTGTGACGCAGGACTCTAGAGGCACAGCCAGGCAGGGCTGGAGAGCTCCAAGCCACAGCTCAGTGGGACAAAGGGCAGCCTGAAGGCAGCCCAAGATGGAATCCCAACTTACTCATAAACCCTCCTGTGGTTCCAGGTGGGGGGCATATTCAGACAGGTTTCCTCTTGCACCCCAGTGAGGATACCCCAGAGGCAACTGCACAGCCACAGGTGACCTGCTTTATAGCCTAGCCCCACCTCCTGGCCCTGGCTTTTGGTAATGGCCCAAGGGTAGGAGAGGGCAAATAGCCAGTCCACTTGTGTGTGCCCAGCAGGCCCTCTGGCAACTGACATCTCCATTCCAACGGCCTTGGGGTCAGCGGTCAGCCTTTAATTGTTGAGCCAGTGTCTAGCCCACAAGTTCCTGCCATCACACCCTCCCACCAGCCAGCTTTCCAGGCATGTCTAAACCTGTCTGAATTCTCAGCAGGTAAAGAGCTCAGGCGAACATCCCCCCGTTCCCCTCATGCCCACTACTTAAGTATCAAAATCCCAAACAATAATATCTTGCATATGTGTGGTGCTTAGCATTTTTCAATGCACTTTTCATATCCTGTATATAGCTCACAAAATCTCCAGGAGAGTTGAGACTCAGACTTGGAAGCACAGAGTCAGGAACAATGCCCCAAACCCTAACTCAGCAACGGTCTAAGGAGACATCATCATGACTACAGAGTCTAGCATACTGTCCCTGCTACCTACACCACAGACACCCTTATGCTCGATGGTGCCCGTAAAACTGCAGTCACTGGAAACAGATTGCACCCATCAAGTCACTAAAAGGGTTGTAAAGCAGACTCTGCTCCTTTGCTGTCACTGGCTTCCAATTCAAAACTGGTAAGGGGTGGCATGGGGATGGGGGGCTTGTCTGACTGGAGAAGGCTGAGCCTGAGGCCGATGCCCAGGCCTTAGCTGCAAAGGAAAATGGCTCCACTTCATGACGCGTGGAATTCCTCAAGCACAGGAAGGAGGCTCAGCTGCCAGGCAACCAAAATGAGTGAAAAATGTCCAACTCTGCAACTCATTCAATCATCACACCAACACATGAAGTTGTCAGAATGACTCTTATTATCCCCATTTTAGACAGCAGGAGTCGACCAGGGCAGCTTCTCTACCAACACATTGAAAAAAAACAGGGAGAAAAGCAAAGTCCTGTTTTCAGGTTTAAAAAGATCAACTGCAGGGGCTTCCCTGGTGGCGCAGTGGTTGAGAATCTGCCTGCTAATGCAGGGGACGCGGGTTCGAGCTCTAGTCTGGGAGGATCCCACATGCCGCGGAGCAACTGGGCCCGTGAGCCACAACTACTGAGCCTGCGCTTCTGGAGCCTGTGCTCCGCAACAAGAGAGGCCGCGACAGTGAGAGGCCCGCGCACCACGATGAAGAGTGGCCCCCACTTGCCACAACTAGAGAAAGCCCTCGCACAGAAACAAAGACGCAACACAGCAAAAATTAATTAATTAATTAATAAACTCCTACCCCCAACATCTAAAAAAAGATCAACTGCAGAAGCGTGGGATAAGAGGCTTCAGGTCATGTAAAGAAGGTCTTAGAATCTCAGCTGACCTTGAGATTCATATGAACCCAGCTAAAGAGGTTGCTGACACAGCCGCTGCAGACTTGTGAGTGGGACAGTGTCTTGGCCTCTGGGCCTGCCAGACTTACCTGGGGTTGACCACTCTAGTCTGGTCACATATTTGCAGAGATGGGAAGCCAAGGTAGGGAGGTTCTGTAACATCTGGTGCGTGGACTCTGCTGCTTCAGAGGGCAGAAATGGGGCCACACAGGAGCCACAGTGACTGCATGCCAGGTCAACACCTGTAGAACAGGGCAAAAACAAGACAGACTTCCTTGTGAGGTGGTGAGGTCCCCATTGCCAGGGGTATACAAACAGAGGCTGGAAAGCCATCTATCAGGAATTTTAGTTGAACTGGATGATGAATACAGTCCCTTCCAACTCTAAGATACTATAAGCCAACAATGTGTGCTAAACATTGGGCACAATCTACAATCACCCTCCAAGAGCCTCCTAGGGACCCACTGAACTAAACAATGACAAAAGAAGAAAACCAAAAATATGCACTCTTACTAGACATCAATTATATGCAAAAATAAAAGGAAAGGTCATTTTATATGTTACATGAGCCAAAACTGAAAAGTAATGTCCAGTACTGGAGAGGTTGTGATAAAGCTGGAACATTCGTACTGGCAATTGGGTAAAATGGGTACCACCACTTTTTGAAATCAATGTGGCAGACGGTATCAAAAAACCAACAGCGGGACTTCCCTGGCGGTCCAGTGGTTATGACTTCGCCTTCCAATGCAGGGGGTGCAGGTTCGATCCCTGGTCAGGGAGCTAAGACCCCACATGCCCCAGGGCCAAGAAACCAAAACATAAAGCAGAAACAATATTGTAACAAATTCAATAAAGACTTTAAAAATGGTCCACATCCCCCCCAAAAAAAATCTTAAAGAAACCAAAAGCATATTTAATCCTTTACCCCAGTAACTGTTCACTCGGGAATCTACCTTAAAGAATAATTTGTAAAGGGTAATTGGTATATATTTGGAGATATTCATTACATCATTATTAATGATAAACAAAAAGTCTCAAATAGGAGAGCGGTTAAGTATAGTATGGTGTTTGATGGAATATTAGGCAATCATTAAAGATGGTGTTTATAAAGAATCTCTGTTCGTCGAGGGCAAGTCCTGCATCTTATTTACTACTGTAGTCCTAGCACTGTCTGGAACATAGAAAAGCCTCATTAGCTATTTGTTGAATGAATCAGAGAATGAACAATTGAGAAAAGAATTCAATCTTAGCAAGGGAAAATGCTTATTACATGTTGAAAAAAACAAGCAGAACTCAAAATTATACCTAATCTATGATTTCCAGAATATGAAATATTAAATACATGTGTCCTACATGTGGACTGCATGGAAAAATAAAAATAGATGTTAGGATCATGTACTAGAGATGGTAATGTTATTCTTATTCATTCACCATGTTTTTCTGAGTACCTGTTATGTACCAGGTGCTGTGCCATGTGCTGTGAGTAGAGCAGTAAACAAAATAGACACAGTCTCTACCCTAAAGGAGAGTTCATTCTAGTGGGTTAATGGAGGAGTGAGAGTGGGGAAGAGACAGACAATAAACGGATAAGTAAAAGAATGTATAATATGTCAGGTGGTAGTAAGTGCTATCGGAGAAAAAAAGCAGGAAGGGGGGATAGAGAGTGCCAGGAGAGGAAAGGCTGCCATTTTATATGGGATGTCCGTGAGGATATCTAGGGAAGATCTTTCAAGCAGAGGGAACAGCAAGTGCAAAGGCCCTGAGGCCAAAGTGTACTTGATGCAATCAAGGAATAACATGGAGGTCAATGAGCTGAAGCAGAAGGAGCCTAGGAGATGAGGCAGAGAAGCTACAGGAGTCAGAGTGTATATGGCCCTGTAAGCCATCATAAAGGCTGAAAGGCTTGCACTCAAAGAGACAAAGAAGCCACTGGAGGCATTTTTACAGAGGTGTGACATGATCTGACTTATGTTTAAGAGGAATCACTCCTTTTATAAAAATATTTTATGAAAGTTTAAGATGAAAGGAAGAATTTTAAACAATGGACAGATTATCATAACATTCATGAGTTGATTCATGAAATATTTTCTGAGCACCCCCTGCTTTAAGGGGCTGGAATAGCAGGTCTGTTTCAAGATTACAAAGACATATCAACATATCAACAATACAAAAGTTTTGGGGGTTTTTTTTGACCACGCTGCGCGGGATCTTAGTTCCCAGAACAGGGATTGAACCCAGTGAAAGCACCGAGTCCTAACCACTGGACCCCCAGGGAATTACCCCCATACAAAAGTATTTTTAAATAATACTGCTTTAAAAAAAAAAAAAAAGAGAGAGAGATTGTCCAGAGCAATTAACTGATTTTGTCCTTTTTTCTTTAGAAATTACGGAGGTAATTTTGCTCAACTAACATTTAGATGCACATTTCATATTCTATACCAAGTCTCTTAATTATAAACTGAGCTGCTGTTTAGGAAACCCTAAAGTTGGCTGCTTATTTGACTCATCTTAAATATCTCATACACAACACTTCTGCAGCATCACTCACAATCCAACATTACTGATAGGAGACCCTTGTGGCAAGTCTGTATGTGCCGGCAAGATTATCTGAAAGACTAATAATATTCTTGTAATCCTTTTCAAGGATGCAGAAAGGAAAACGGCTACATTTCAAATGCATGGCATTTCAAAGGCATGAATTAAGCTCTAAACTCTACATTTGAAAAAAAAAGTCAACACAAGTTCTCTAATTTATGTTCTAAACTGAGAAAACAAATAGTTGCTAAGAAACGAAATTTGCAAAATTGTTAAACAGGTTTTCTAGTTGATATGCACGTACTTAAAACTACAAACTATACCAAAATATAAATGCAGGAATCACTACCATTGAACTTGGTTGCTAAAACTTCATCATGAAATCTGGAATTGTTTTTTTGGTTTGGTTAATTTTATTCCTAGACATTCTGCCTTTTAGGTGTCTATAAAACTGATCATGTGTAGATGATGTTGAGACGATACTTCTGTGAAAATATATGAGAAAGCTTCTTGCTTCTCTTCCTCCTTACCCATCATGCCCTGGGTAAGAGGGCTCCTTCTTAGCTCCCAACATCTTGATTCCTGTGACACTCATGTCAGAATGCTCTGCACCCTATCCCTCCTCCTGGCCGTCACCTGTTAACTTCTCACTCAGTGTACAGTTTGGCAAAGGGCTACCAGACTTCCTCTCTCCTTCAAAGCAGTCATCCTCCTGGAAGACTTGCCAATGACCCATCCAACAAATTTGCCTTTCAAACCCATGATCTCCTCTGTCCAATCCAGCCACTCTGCCCCTGCCCATAGCTCCTCTACCTCTGACCAACATGCCTGCCCTCCCTGCTCTTCTCTCCCACCCATCACATCTATTCTCTCACTCCACTGAGAACCCCACCCCTCCAATCTTTCCACTCCATTCTGGCTTCCCCTCCTTCCTCTTGGTGGACTACATCTTCCACCTCTCTTGTCAGCATCTTCAACTTCCTTAAAGAATTGTCTCCCTTGTCCAGCAAAGCCCAGCCTTGGATCAGCCTCACCAGTAGCCTTCTCCAGGCCTATCTCAGGGCTGATGGGATGCTGAAGAGAGCCCATACCTCATAGATTAGTGCCCCCACAAACCCATGGCCTCCAGCCTCAGCAGTCCCTCACCACTGCCCTGCAGTCTCTGTGGGTTGCTATTAGCTTTCCCTCCTCTTTTCCATAGCAGCCATCTTGAACATTTTCCTCTTTCTCCAAGCTTCCCACCCCATCCCATTTCCTCACACTGAGTAGATATCCTTGCCTCCCATCACAAGTAATGGCTATCAGGTGTGAATTCCCTCCATTTCCTGAGCCCACCTCCCAACTACCTACCTACCAAACTGCTGACCTACCTGCATCTCCAACTCCTTCCTTTCCTTTCTCCCGCCTGAGGCTCACTCTGAACCCCACCACCTCCCATCCTCTTGGTGACCTCACTTCATCCTTCAACCCTTCTGTTCCCTGTATCCTCAACCGTCCATATACTGGCTTTTCCCCATGAGCATTTTTAAATGTCCTAATCTCTCCCAACTTAAAACTGTCTCCTAACTCTACATCCTTTCTGGTTTTCTCTCCTCCCCTTCAAAACCACTAACAAGAGTTATCTACATCCACTTCCCACACACTCAGACTTCTGCCCCTGCTGCTCCATTGAAACTACTCTCTCCAAGATTGCCAGTGACCTCTGTGTTGCTAAATCTGGGGTTCAGTTGTTCAGACTTTGGCTTACTAGACTACAGCACGTTACTTTACTTCCTCCATTTGGCTTCTGTGGCACACCATTCTTTGGTTTTCTTCCTGTCTCTCTGTTCTCACATTTACTTCTGGGCTCCTCTTCCTCTACTTGTCCCTTAAATGTTGGCATTTCCCAAGGAATTTTGGTCTTCTCTTTCACCCTCTCTACTGAAGGATTTCATTCACTTCCATGGCTTCAGTTATGATGTATATGTTAAGAACTTGATAACTTAACGTTCTTTCTCCAGATCAGATCTCTCAAGGATGACAGGCTCTCAGGCTCTGTCTTTTTGATTTGAATTAGGTTCAGGGTAATAGTCTCCCTGATTGCTTCTTCTTTGGCCATGAATTAATTACTCCCATATATTAAGGCATTCTCCCAAGATAAGCTCCAAATCACCTAATGGACATCTCACCTGATGTCCCACTCACCTCAAACTCACCTCCTCCTCTTTCTGCCTAAACTTACTCCTTTACTATTCCATACCTCAGAGGAAAGCACCACCATGCATTCACCTAGTTACCCAAGGCAGACACCTGGGCATCACCCTTGACTCCCCACTTTCTGCCACACCCTCAGCTCATCACTCACAAAGTCCTCTTGATATTTCTTTTTTTTCTTTTGGCCACACTGCGTGTCTTGTGGGATCTTAGTTCTCCGACCAGGGATTGAACCCAGGCCCATGGCAGTGAAAGCATCGAATCCTAACCACTGCACTGCCAGGGAATACCCTGAATATTTACCTCCTTAATACATCTCAGATCTACCCCTTTTTTCCATCTTCATTGATGCCGTGCCTGATCACTGCAGCAGCTTGCAACCTACATCTAAGCCTCATCTTCTCCTGGTCATTTTCCACACAGGCCCTAGACCTTTTCAAAATGCACATCTTCTTAAAAACCTTCATTATCATTAGAATAAAGTTATATTTCTCAGCCTGATATACTGAGAGGAGCAAGCCCTGATTAATCACTCCAGCCCCATGTCTGAGATTCAGCATTCTGGTTAATCCCCTTGTTAATGAATTAGAAGACCTATGGAACTTCACTGAGACCTTTTGCCTCTCTGACAAGGTAGCAGGCTAGCTCAGTGTTCCCCTGGAATCCTTTGCAACTCTAGTTTATAAGCATCTAGAATTCCTTTCTCTCACAATTCTCTGCTCTAAAACCACTCCTTAAAAAAGACAAAACAAATATATTGAGCATATGCCTGACCAAAATCATACAACTAATAAGAGAATGGGGATTTGAACCCAGATTGCCCAGGACATTACCCCCTGCCTATCTGTTCACAATCAAACCAACTACTGATAATCCAAGATGAAGAATGTGGAAACAGACAAACGTTCATTAAGTGCTTAATATTTATGAAGTGCTTTACATAAGGCGTCTCATTTCTCCATTACAACACTGTCAAATAAGCAAACTGTAGATCTGAGAAGGTAGTGTGTACAAGGTCCCACAGCTAGTAAATGGGCTTGAATTCCCCCACCTCTACCTTATTATCTGCTCCCTACCACCAATAAATAGCATTTTACAACTGAAGAAACAGGTCCAGCCCAGGGTCATACATCTAATCAGAGGCAAAGTCAGAATTAGAATCCAGGTTTCCTGAATCTGCTTGGCTGGGCCGATGCAATTTTAGTCCCTGCTTTCTGGGAGAATCGTGGAACCCTGACTTTTACCCTACTTATAACAATTTCCTGAAAACTAGCACTACTCCTGAAGGGCTAAACTGACCTCTAGAGTTTCAACTGTTGCTCCAGGCGGTCTTCTTTGGTAGCCCTCTGCTGATACTCTGCCGATGCTGTGCTGGTGTCCACCCTGTGGTGTAGTCCTCCCCTTCCCACTTTTCCAACAACCTCTGCTCTCACTGCATCCACAAAATTAGGCACTCTGTGTCAGCACAAACCCCATTTCCTCCTACCTCCTACAGTTTCCTCATCTTCAGTAATGAGCTCCCCCACTATCTGTCCGCCCAGCTCCAAAGGCCTTTCCTCATGGCTTAGCCAGGATCAAAGCCCCTCTGCCTGTTAGTTAGAAGTCCTGTTAGTTCTTTCCTAAGTGCAATCCACTTGACTCCTTCCCTCATTTTAGCCTTCCCTCCCTGGATGTCATCAGCGCAAGGATGGCAGGGTTGCTTTCTCAGGCTGTCTTTTTGGTTTGAATCAGGTTCAGGGTAACAGCCTCCCTGGTTACTTCTTTGGCCACGAATTAACTATTCCCATTTATTAAGGCATTCTCCCAAGAATGCTTTAGCTAAGATATATCCAAAATGTCTGGATGTGGTGACATATGAAGCATGTGTGGGATTAATTGGACCATCTGGCCAACACCAGGGCCCTGAGTGGAAAAAGAATCAGAAAAGATGCTACCTAGCAAGGTGGGATATCACCACCAGGGCCCTATGATGCTGAGCAGAGGGCTGAAAGAAGGGCAGGGATCTCAGACTGCCTTTATTCCATAACTGACAGGAGCAAAAGATCTTTCCCAGAAAGGGAGTGGGAGGTAGGGTGTTCAGGCACAGAAAGAAGAAGGGCCAACAGCTAGAAATAGGGGAACATGAAGAACTGATGACATTTAGGGGAGAACTGACAGGACTTCCAAGGAATGACAGACATGAATCTATCACTCCCTTGCGTCACAAGACTGGAAAGGCCCTCAAAGCACTCAGGCAAAATTTCAATCCATTGTTTGAATAACATAAACATTTCTTCAAGGCGGTGGTATCCCTCTAGTTGAACACTTTCAGCAATGGGAAATGCCTAACCATAGGAGATCAAGATCATGCGAAATTCAATGACAATACATTCATTTTCAATTCAACAAATATCTATTGAGTACCTACCATGCACCAGACACTACAGGCACTGGACTGTAAGTGTGAATAATATAGACACGGTCCCTTTTCTGTGGATCTTATAATCTAATATGGAAGACAGATACTCAAATACACAAGTAGAATGGGGGAAGTAGAGGGTGCTGCTCAAACACAAGGTGAGGTACCTCATATGGAGCCGGGCATCTGGGAAGGCTTCACTGAGGAGGCAGCGTCTAGGCTGGGGCTTGAAGAGTGTGAGGCATTAGCTGAGTGCAGGGTGGAGGCACCCACGGGAGAGAACAAGTGCTTAAGGCTTCCCAGCTTCCAAAGAAGTTCAGAGTGTTGCAAGAAGGTGGAGTCCAGATCTTGAAGGGCCTTTAGATTGACACTGAGGAATGTGGGTTTAATTCCGGAGGCAATGGGAAGACTGGTGAAGGGTTTTAAGCAGAAGCGCCCTCTGGCTACGCTGTGGGAGACGCTGCGGTACGGGGGATGGCGTGAAGGAGGCCAGAATCCGGGATGAGAAGGCCTTGATGGCCCAAGGAAAATGACCAAAAACAAAGCGCTCCTCTATGACAAGATAGAGGCAAAAACAAAGAGATAAAGTTCAGAATGCGCCCCTTCCACTCTCAAGCCGAAGGTCTCCATCCTCTCTCACCTTTGCTGGGCAGCTCGCCCTCGGTTTGCCCTAACACCGCGGAGTGTGGGCGGGGAGACGACTCCATGCCCTTCTTTCCAGATAAGAAAACTGAGGCCCAGAGTCCCCGGGTGGGGACCGAGGTGAAAAGAGAATGGAAACGGCCTCCCAAAGGAGGCTGCCCGAAGTCACGCACAATCCTTCGAGGGTCCGGCGGCCTGCCCCATTACTCCGTCAGCCGTCCCCAACCAGCCGCCTTTGCTATAGAAACAGTCCTCCCGCCCTCCTCAGCGCCTCGGTTTTGTCAATGCACCCTGGGAAATGCAGTCTATCTCTCATTATCTGCCGGAGATATGAGCCCACTCCGCGTCCTTAAAGGACTACAAGTTCCAGAAGGCTGTACGAAAACACCGGCGGGCTCTCGGGGATTTGGTCTAGCAAGAGAGACAGAAGAACCCGCGGGCGGGGCCGAAGGGAGGGGAGATGGCGCCCCCCAATGGGCGACCCCCTGGGCGGGGCTCGGATCTCTATTGGCTACGGCGGCGCGGAGGAGGCGGGGTCAGCGGAATGAGGCGCGGAGCTGTTCGCCGCTCCAGGTGCTGAGTCTGAGGGAGGCTCCGGAGCGAAGAGGAGCGGTCTCAGCCTTCTCTGCCGCCGCCGCCGCCGCCGCCCCGCGTCGAGAGCCCTCCACCTGGAAGCCGAAGCCGTGAGGAGCCCGGAGGAGCTGGATGCGCTGCCGGGCGCCGACCGCCCTTCCGCATCTCTGAGGTCGGTGCTGCTGGATTCGCTTTTGTTTTATTGAGGAAGGAATGAATTGAGGTGTGAGAGGGCCTGGGGAGTTGATGGGACCTCACCGCCCTCAAGACCATCTGTCCCGGAGAGCTGCTGACTGACCCCTCGTGGGCCTCCCTGTGACCCCGCGCCTGAGGTCGGAGTAGCTTTGGTTAGTTTTTGTCTTATGGTGGAGGAGGCTCTTAAGCGTGAGGGGCGAGGGCTGGGGACCTACCCCACCATCTCTCTTGAGAGGGCGTTGAGAGCTTGGAGCCTCCCTCCGTCTGTGCCTGAAGTCGAGGCTGCCTGGATTATTGAGGATGGCAGGGAGTGTTCCGGGATGAAAGAATCGGAGGCAGGAGGACCCTTCCCCACACCTCGGCTGCTTGAGCTTACAAAGAGGGTCTGGATGTGATGGATGAAACCGCGGTATTCCTCCTCCTCCGCTCAGACCCTCCTGAGGAAGGGCTGTTTGGGGATGTCAGGAAGACCCTTCCTCGTACCCACCCCTCTCCCGAAGCCTAGGGTTTTGTGAAAAGGGGGGACGGGATGAAGATGGAGCCAGACGACTCTTCCCCCTCCCAGCTGGACCCGCCTAGGTTATGGGGGGGTAGGGGGGAATGGGATGTGAGGGGCAAAGGCCGGGAGACCCCTCCCCACCCTGTTAGGAGTCGCCGGTACAGGAGAGCCCTGACGGGTTCTCCGGGTCCTCTGCGATCTGGGCCCCATACCTAAGGTCGGAGTGGCCGGGGTGTGGGGTGTGCGATGGGGAAAAGTAAAAGGGATTGAAGAACCCCTCCCGACCTCTCCGCTCCCGGGCCTTATCGACTTGGCCCTCTAACTGGATCCAGGCCAGGGACCCTAAGTCGAGACGACCCTCCCCGCCCCGCCCCACCCCGGAGACCCTGGCTGCTGAACCGCAGAGGGGAGCCAGACCTGGATGGGCACATGCTGGGCGGGACAGGCCTAGTCCCCCTCTCAAGCGCCCTGGAGCTCCAAGCAGACGCCCCCCGCGCCCATAGACCCTCGGGCTGTTCTGCTCGGCGCGGGGTGCGCCTCAGACCCCGCTGCCGAGACCTGTGTCCTGGCTATGCGGCGGCCGCTCCGGGTGCAGGGCTTTCGCGCTTTGCCCCGGCATCCGCGAGAGGACAAAGCCGCGGTCGCCGCACTGGCGGGCCTGCGCCACTGGCTGGGCGGGGGGCGCGGCCGGGGGAGTGGGGGGTGGGGGAGGCTTCGGGCGCGGCGCGGGGAGCTTCTGCGGAAACGTGCCAGAAACCAGGCGGCAGACAAAGCGCGCTCGCTCCTCGCGGGCCCGCGCGAGCCGGGATGGAAAATCCCAAGGGAGGAGGCGGCTGCACCGGGCAGGGCACTATGCCCCACACCCTTCTTCCCTGCACACCACCACCCTCGCCGGTCCAGCACCCTGGATGCCATGTGTGCGATGGTAGCCAGGGTCCCTTCTGTGCGGCGTTCCAAGACCTGTGACCACGAGAACGTGGACAAGAAAGGGGCTCCGCCTCTCGAGGAGGGGCCCAGTGTTCAGGAGGCATGAGTGGGCCAGGGGCCGTAGGGGCATCCTGACTGGACCCCCCAACCCTGCTCCATCAGCCGTGTTAGGTCAAATTTGGTTCCAGGATTCGAGTGTGTTTGTATGTGTCACAATGTGTTTACATGGGTGAGGGTGCGGGTCAGAGTGTGAGTGTGAATGTGTATGCCCGGGTGAGGTGCCAATGGGTGCTCCAGTGTTCATGTGTGTGTCCCTTGTGCATCTGGCCGGATGTGTGTGAAAAGGATCAATTACTGCTGGCCTTGGATGGGGGCGGGGGTGGGGGCAGGGTAGTCACCCCTTCAACCCTCAAGCTGCAGTAATGACCCAGGGTCCCAGTGGATGCCCTCAGGGCAGAGGTAGCTTCAGATCATGTGCATGTGGTGTGGCACAGAAAGTGGAACCTCACAAGTATGTGGAGCTCTCTTCAGCCCTTCTGGTGATTTGGGTCTGACCCTAATATCCTCACCAGGGTTCTGCCCTTCCCATCCCTCAGAAACCTTATCCTGCTGTAAGGGGCTGCCCTAAGGACCAAAATTCTGCCCCCCACCATCATGGGCTGACATGTGGGTCTTGGGGAGCTCAACAGCAGAGTCCTTTATGAGGTGGGTGCAAGATTGTGTGGCAAGACAACTTTTGTCACTTTGGCCTCTATCTGGGAGGACCATGGGGCTGGAGTTGCTGGTCAGTGACGGTGGCCTCTCAATACCAGGTACACTCACGGAGAGGGCATGAACGTGACACAGATATATCACTATGGGTAGATATCCCAGGAGGATGAGGACAGCCCTCCCAGACCTGCCCACTCCCACCAAGTGACCTCAGTTTCATAGCACTTTGACAGCAAAGGTGCTGTCACCAGAGACTCCTTTCCTGCATGATGAGGGGCTAGACAGTGGCCAATGGAACCACAGGAAGAACAGTTACCAGAGCCACCATCCAGCCCAGCCCTGCCCAGTCCAGTCTCCACAAGTATCCACAGTGACCTCTGCTGGGCAGAAGTGAAACCAATTTGAAATTTGGCAACTAACACTCCCCCACGGTGTGAAAGCTCAAGGTGGGTGTGGGCATTGTTAGGTAAAAACCATTTGGGGGCTACTTGTCTGCTTTTGGAGTCCTGAGTCGATGTTCTTGTCTGCAGTTCCTTCAAGCAATGGAACTGCCACTGTCCTCGCCTATATGGAAATATTTAAAGAGGGCCTAAAGACGTTTGTTCAAGTTTTCATCCAGTTGGGGGTGGGCATCAAATTTGTTTAAGAGAAAAAAGCATGAAAAACATTCATCAAGCTCAGGGAGATTTAAGCATATTTCCTGTCTTTTCCTCTGCTTCTTCAATTCCTTTCTCCTTTTTCTTCCTATTCTACTTTTATCCTCCCCTCTTCCTCATTATTAGTCAAAAACATACTTTTCAAACATATGCTTTCTTTTTCTCATCAACAATATGGCCCATGGGCTTCCTTGGTGGCGCAGTGATTGAAAGTCCGCCTGCTGATGCAAGGGACACGGTTTCTTGCCCCGGTCCGGGAAGATCCCACATGCTGCGGAGCGGCTGGGCCCGTGAGCCATGGCTGTTGAGCCTGTGCGTCTGGAGCCTGTGCTCCGCAACGGGAGAGGCCACAACAGTGAGAGGCCCGCGTACCGCAAAAAAAAAAAAAAACGGCCCAGAAAATGCAGATATCAGGAGTCTATTTCTAAATGCAAAGAACTGGGAAACACTGGCTCCTCCAGGCCTAATGATGGGAGCAGGGGAGATGGATGAGATGTGCTCAGTCTTAAATGCCCACCTGATGACATGTGTCTCCTCTCCTGGTGTTGCTCTGAAGTGATTTCATGCAGCCACAAACTCTTTAGAGCTCCTTAAAGGAAAAGAGATATTTAAATACCTGGTATTGTTCTTACTTTGGCATCCATGTGATTTTCATTGAACTACGTGACTCAGTATCATAAAGTAAAAATAGGACTTAATCTCCTCCTTGCCTGTTTGGAAGGTGACTGCATATGCATGTTGTGTTCTGCACCGGAGAGCGAAAAGCTAAATTATCTCATAAATTGAACTACCTGCTTATCCTAATTAGAGAATGTCACTTAACATCACATACAGGCAATAACATTGTTTTTTTAAATTCATACATGAATCTCTGTCTTCTAAAGCCTTTCTTCATACTCATACATTATTACTTTCACTCGAGGTTAATCAAGAATGTTTAATCCTTGTACTGAAGCCAAACAAATTAAATATCAGCAGATACAGGAAGCTGTGGGTAGTATTTCTGTTCTTCTTGGGCTCAAAAAAGAAAAAAATCCTTGGAGTTCATAGGACAGAAGGAAAGGCCCTGAAGATTCGGTAACTCCTATGGATGGAGTTTCTGAGGAGAGGCTCCTCAGAATTTTCCAGGAGGGCTGGTTGTGTTGAAGAATCTCCGCATGCATTCAACTGGTACACATGCTGGGAATGAGACTGTGGCTTTTGGGATTCCTAAATCCCCACACTAAGGCAGCCCTTCTGGGAAAATCCCCCAAGTGCTTCCTGCTCCCTCAGGCCGCCCAGCAGTCCCTAGGGTGTGGAGCTGTCCAAGGTTCTGGAGCACTGGCCCCAGCCCCGCCTAGTGGAAAGGGAGAATTTTAGGGCATGGAGTAGAAGCAAGTTCTGAGGACCACGGCCTCTGTGAGGATTTCCCCAAAGCTCGTCACAGAATGGAACAGGAGAAAACATAGCTGTAGACGATCTACTGCATCACTTTGAATGAACCCATCAGCGATCCCTATTTAAAGAATTACAAGCTAATAACAAGAGGAAACATTTCTGAGTCAGGCTCTTCACATGTAAGGATGTATTTAATCCTCACAGTCCTATGATGTGGGTGGTGGTGTTACTCCCACTTTCAAGATGAGGAAATGAAGCTTTGAGAGGAAAAGGGTTTGTCCATGTTTATACAGGTAAGAAGGAGCAGCGTTTATGCTCCAGCCTGGATATCTTAGACTCCAGAGACTCCTCCTGACCACTGTTTTTTTCCCTACTGCTATTGTAGAAGAAAAATTGAAGTATTGTACTGTCTTCTGTGAGATTCTAACCAAATTTTAGAGTAATGGGATTGGGGACCAACTAAGATTCAGACATAAATCACAAGGGGTCCTTTCAAATTGAGCAAGGGTATTGCCACATACTTTACATCTTATCCTGACAAAGGGCTTGTTACCTGAACTTGATTACCAAAGAAGGGGAAAGGAGAGTGTATGACCCTCATGGCCAGTGTTCCAGGGTTTTTCCAGGGTGGAACAGTTTCACAGGAAGCCAAGCTTGCAAGAATAGAGAGTGAGGGAAAAAAATGAGGATGTTGTTATTATTCAACAGAGTATATATAGAGCTAAAGAAACGGGCTTATCTTTATCTGCTAGCATCCTGTCCCAATGCTGAGGACACTTGGATATTGTTAAGAGGCTCCTTCCACCTATTCCCTCTCTCAGGTTTTTCACAGCAAAGCTTCTAACACCAAAATAAAAGTTTTCACTGTTGTGAGCCTCAACTAATCTCAGGGAAACATCACATTTCCACCCTCATGCCATCACAACCAATGTTCCACCTTCATATGTGGCTACGGGAGTCCTGAAGGTGGGCAGGTTTGGGGCTTGATGGGCATTAAGCCACATATTCTCCAGTCCTCCCAGGGTGGCAGTGTCAACTGCCCCAATCTTGCCACACACACACAGGGGGCCTGTGCCTGAGAACTCCCCATGCAGTTGCTGTCGGTTTGGGTGTCTAAAGAGAGTAGAGAGAAATAGAATTGTGCTTTTTCTCCTCTCCCTAGACCTCAGTGTGCTTAACAACCAGGCAGGGGGCCTGGCCTTTTAAGAAACTGCTTCACATCATGCTGGGTCTCCAATCCATTTTGAGCAATTCCTTTCCCTTCTAGGCTAGGATTTTGCAAGGCTCTTGATGTATGGAGCAAAGACTGCTATTGCTTTTCCCGAGGGCATTTGGAGGCCAAGGACCAGCTCCCCATCTGGGTCCGCTCTGACTCATATGACTGCAGACAGATTTGATTGTTTTCTCATTTAGAGTCATTAATTAACTCTCCTCAGCATAAGAACAGCATGTAACAAGAGGGAGGCCCTTTGCGGGGGTCTCTAGGCAGTCATGCCTATAGCTGAGCACCATCTCCTTTGCTAACAGGATCAGGAAATGGTTTCTAATCCTGGCTATTACCCTTCAGAAAGCTTAGATTGTCAGCACTTTAGGCTAATATGAGAAAGGAAATGAAAAAGTAATTAATTGCTAAGGCTGCTATAGTTATTCTGCAAAAACTGAGAGGCCCGAGGATCCCTCAAAGAACTGGATTTTCGTTCATTCAACAAACATTTCTTGTTCCTGCAGTGTGCCAGGCACAGAACTGGGCACAGGGAACACTACTCCAACTTGGGATAAGCACTGTCATACAAAAATTTTGACTGGAAAGAGGAAACAGCTGCAGAAACCCTGAAAACGGTTTTCACAATAAAACACATTAGGTTAAATAAACAAATAAGAGAAACTTAATAATCATAAGGCATCATCTCTTTTTTAACATGAGGAAAGAGGCTGAGGGAAGTTGAGGGCTGCCTGGTTAGCTGAGGAGTAGAACCCAGGTTTTATAACTCCTAAGGTATGTTCTTTCCACTGTCCTAAACCGCTGCTATGTTTATTAAATTATCCAAAGGGCACATTTCCATTAACATAGCCTTTTATGATCCAATCCTAATGCAAAACCTAAAGTTGAAATAGAAACAGATAAAATAGGAAAAGAAGAATGCCTATTTATATCTGTGTTTCCAATATAATACCCATATGTGGCTATTGAGCACTTGAGATATGACTAGTCTGAATTGAGATGTGCTGTAAGTATAAAATATACACCAGATTTTGAAAAATTAGTATAAAAATATAAAATAGCTCATTAATAATGTTTTGGATAAAATAAAATAACATTTTGGATACATTAGGTTAAATAAACAATATTATTAAAATTAATTTCACTTGTTTATCTTTACTTAGCTGCTGTTGTTATCAGAGGGGGCTCATAGAATCTTACAAGACGGGCAAGAGGAAGGAGAACAATTTTCAGATAAATCAAACAAAAGATTTACTACTAGTTAAAACATGATTGAAAACACTTGTAAGTATAAGCTCATGAATTACCTTGATGTGGGCCAAATTTTCTTTCAAATAAGGATACTGAGGAAAGATTTCAAGCCATTTATAAAAGCATATGATGAATAAACAAATTAGCTAACCGAATTATGCACAGGTCTTGACCTCTGCTATTGAGTTGAGGATGAGGATGATTAGAGGGTACTTACAACAGATGACCCAAGAGCTCTAAGTCTCTTGGACTCCATGATTCCTCAGGGAAGTGAGAGCCTTGTGCTATAGGGGAAAGATGCTGGATAGGAGTTGGACATACACAAGGTCAAAGCCACTCTGCCACCCATTGGCCTTGATCAAGTTATGGAGTCTTGATCACTCAAAAAATGGTAGCTATGACTAAATGGGATCTCAGGTGTTCTTTAATAGAAAAGTTTCTGTTCAGAATCTCCATGGTCTTCTCTACAATTCTACTGCCTCACCCCCCATCTTTGCTTGTTCCCTGAGGAGGCTTAAAGGACAGTTTCATTTGATTGTGTCTACACCAAAACGTAGGGTCTCAGTAACTTTGGGCACACCTCAGCATCTTTCATGTTCTCCTCTGTCCCATCAACACACGTGAGGTTCTTTCTCTGGGACAATGAGGCAAGCAGCAAAACAGGCATCATTCTGTCATGTTTATCCTGAAGTTCTGCATTCTGATCTTGGTGTTTAGAGCACTTTACATGCAGTTTTACTTTAAAAATAAAGGAATATAAATAAAGAAACCATAGCCCCAGGAGAACGTGGCCATGGTCCCTTTACTGCACAGCTCTGAGGGAGCACATCATTGCTATTCTTGACCATCTTTTTTCCAAAAGTTTGCCTTCTAGATCAAAGAAATACATGTTAAGCTCAGTGAAGACTTATGTTAACAGAGCATGTTGGAACCAAACTCCTTTCTAGAGACTAGTCCCACAGGAAGTGCAGAAATCCCTGGAAGTGCTTTAGAAGGAGAGAAACATGGTCAGATATCCTGGGTCAGTGTGGTGGGTGGGTTGAAGTGGGAAGAGCCTGGAGGTGGGATGGCCCCTGGTTCTGCTGAGAGGCCCCTGACTTCTAGGGACTTAAGTACCAGGGCTAGGTTATTTGGGGATAGATTCTGGTCTTGAAATGCATTTTCCCCATCCATTCGCTCTTTTTTTTTAAAATAAATTTATTTATTTATGGCTGCATTGGGTCTTTGTTGCTACACACGGGCTTTCTCTAATTGCATTGAGTGGGGGCTACTCTTTGTTGCGGTGCACGGGCTTCTTATTGCTGTGGCTTCTCTCGTTGCGGAGAGCAGGCTCTAGAGTGCAGGCTTAGTAGTTGTGGCGCATGGGCTTAGCTGCTCCGCGGCATGTGGGATCTTCCTGGACCAGGGCTCAAACCTGTGTCCCCTGCATTGGCAGGCAGATTCTTAACCACTGAGCCACTAGGGAAGTCCCCCATCCATTCACTCTTTTGTTCACTCAACAGATACTGAATGGTACATAGCTAGGGTGGCAGTGTTTTGAGAAACCTTGCTCCAGAAGACCCCAGGGTCTGGCTGGGTAGAGGAGCAATGCCCACGTGAAGGGTAAACCAAGGAAGACGGGCTGATGTAACAACAGGAGGCCTGTTAAGGTGGGTTGGCTATGACGGTGGGAAAGCTGTGGATCCCAACCAGATAGACCTGACTCAATCTCAGCTTCATCACCAAATGTGTGGCCTTGGGCAGTGCTTTAACCTTTCTGAGTTTCATTTTCCTCATCTGGGACAATAAAATCTACTTTTCCTGGGTTGTTATGGCCTTACATGGCAACATATAAAGAAAATTCTTAGGATAATACTAGCTCTTCTTTACTGAGTGCTTACAGAGCATCAGGCATTGTGCTCAGCCCTTTATATGCATAAAAGAGCTACTGTTATCATCCCTATTTTATAGCTGAGGAAAGCAATGCCCAGGAACTTCAAGTAACTTGCCCAAGGTCACACAAGCAGTAAGAGGCGGGCAAGCTGACTGCAGAGCCTGCTCTTAACCACTGTGATTACTGCCTCATTGTTCAAGATCAGCAGGAACCCAATAACTTCTTTTGAAGGAGGGCGAGGTGATTTGTGGGTCAGCTTGTACAGAGGTCTTCTGCTTGGTCTTCAAGGGTGGGTACAGGGCTTTCCTAGTGGTGCAGTGGTTAAGAATCCGCCTGCCAACGCAGGGGACATGGGTTCGATCCCTGGTCCAGGAAGATCCCACATGCCGCGGAGCAACTAAGCCCATGTGCCACAACTACTGAGCCTGCGCTCTAGAGCCCACGAGCCACAACTACTGAGCCTGCGCTCTAGAGCCTGTGCTCTGCAACAAGAAGCCACCGCAAGGAGAAACCTGCGCACCGCAATGAAGAGTAGCCCCCACTCGCTGCAACTAGAGAAAGCCCACGCACAGCAACGAAGACCCAACACAGCCAAAAATAAAAACAAACAAATTTATAAAGAAAAAAAAAGGTGGATACAATATGAAGAGGCTCTGAAGGGTCAGTAGGGTGGGCAGGGAAGGCAGGGAAAAGTTGTGACCAAATGAACAAGGCTGGGTATGCCAGTGGTGTATTCTGGGGACCCTGAAATGGAGAAGAGAGTTTCAGTAGGAAATAGATGTTTGGTAAAAAGGGTTTAGAAAACCTGTGGCTAACAATTGTTGGCCAAAAAAAAGTTCATAGGCAAAGAAAGGAATGTAAAATCTGAAACTACCAATTTGAGGTATCTCACTGAATCGGGGCATTTTGTTGCCGTGTGGAACGCACTCATCCAGCATACCCAAAGCCAGAGCTTGTGGAGGGCGTGGCCAGACAGCACAGCCATCCAGCATTCCTACCAGTGCTCTTTGCTCTTTAGAGGACATGTGTGGACTTTTCTCTCATTTGGTCTTCACAAAAGCTTTAGGCAGGAAAAGGCTGGGAGGTCTGCTACGAGGATGGCTGCCTGTGTCAAGCGGCAGGCAGCACGAGCTGCCAAGAGGCACAGATGCCAAGCACAGCCGCAGTGCCCAAATCCAGGCAAAAAGCTTAGGAGGGCTTTTTCTGTGAGGGAGGAGGCAGAGGCTTGCCCCTGGACTGAGACCTTTTCTCTGTGCTCCAGGAGGCAGGCAGTGTTATCCTTTGGTCTGTGATTCTCCAGCAATGCCCCTGAGTGGCTGCCTCCCGAGTGGCTGCTGTGAGGGCCTGAGTCAGGGTCACTGCAAATCCCACAGCCCATTCCGGATGCAGCACCTCTCAATTAGTGACCCCCGCCCCTCGTGCAGAGAGCTTGTTTCACAAAAGGGGATTTTTCTGGACTTGCCATCTTGAGTTTGTTCTGCTTATTTCTCTGCAGACTGCAGGGACTAGAAACAAAACCCCAGTCTCCTTAGTCTGATTAGAAGGAAAATCTATCTTTTCTCAGGGCTGCAGTCACCACTGACCACCAGATTTCTCTCCATGGCTACACTTCTAATAACAAAGGAAAGTAAAGGCAAGAAGGGAGAGGGACACAGATGCGGCACTTCTTCCAAGAGGCACCTGCAGTTCTGTGAAGGATGTGAGGCAGTGAGAAGGTAATATTCACAGCTCTGCAAGAGTCCCTTGATGAGTGAAGGGGGAGTTTTGATGTGCAAGATGATAGAAGATAAAAGAGACCATGGTGCTGCACTGCGTTTTCTTTGGAAAGTCATGCGAGGGTTCCAGATGCCCTCCACATTTCTGGAAGGATAAACTTGCCACGTGTTGGCAAGGCCACACAGATTTTGACAAGTTGTCCGGGGATAAGTCCCTAGTGATTATAAACATAACACTAATGAGAAATGACAAACACTTGTCTTGGTAATGGAATGTTAAGGGCTCATCTGGTCATTGACCCCAGTAATGATTAATGTGTGTCCACACACACTGAACGTGACAGAGTGGAATGGTGACTTCTGAAGAATAAAATCAAATTGAGAAATCACAATAATAATAAAGGCATGGATGTTTGGAATGGTTGGGCACCGGCAAGTAGAGCTGTGGTTACTTCAGAGCAGCTTTCCAGCCAGGTCTCTTTTACCAGATCATTCTGACCCCAAGGCTCTGACAAGCCAATTCTTAGACAGTTCCAGCACAGCACGTGGCACCTACTCTGTGTTAAGCTCTACAGCAACCATTGGAGAGACAGAAGTGAATGAGACACAGTCCCTGTTCTTAGGGGGTTAGCCAAGTCTAAAACAGAACATGGAGCACAGAGTAGGAAATGTGAAAATGAACATGGCCACTTCATGTTGTTTCCTTATAGGTGCTGCCTCACCTGTAGCCCCAGCAGGTGAGCCAAACTGGGATCTTAGAAATATTGCCAACCTTATCTCATGTCAAATCTGAGCAGCTGTGATTCCAGCTACTGATGCTGGGGTAGCAGAGTAAGGGCAATGGAAGCAGAGGCTGGTGTATTTCAGAAACTTGTTGCATACATTCGTCGAAAATGTTTTTCCTTTACGTGTTTCGTTTGAAAGACCCACTCCTGAGACCCTTTGCCTGCAATTAGAGCACACTGCCACAAGGGGCACCATGAAGCAGTGTGGCCCAAGCAGCTATGCTCCTCACAGGCATAGTATGCTAAGCAAAGTATAGTTTTTCAGTTATTAACCTTCAGAAGAACATAATTTTTAATTAATCAATCATAGAAGGATTGCACATTTAATAGGGCCAAGCCATGGTAACCTATGTATAGTGAGTGGACAGTTGTGAATTCATCAACATTCATCTAACAAAATTCATGTGTGCCTACTGTATACAAAGAACAGTACAAAGTCCCTGCCCTTAGGTACTCACTCCTGTCAGGAGGACACACACAGACAGATAATTCCAGTGCAGCAAGATAAACTGTATGATGGAGGAATGAACAGAGAGCACTGGAAACACAGAAGAGGAACGACTAACTCTAACAGGGAATTACACACACACACACACACACACACACACACACACACACACTTGCATGTGTTAGGTCTGGACATTAACATCTGAGTCAGAGGGTTTACACCAACTCATATAGAAGAAGAAAGTCAAAATGAGTCAAAATGTTTTGAAACACTCTAAGGAATTGAAATCAGCCTGTTGAGTGACCTTGGATATATCATCTACATCTCTGGACCTCAGTTTCCTCATCTGGTGCTCCAAGGGCTTGACAGTAGCCATCATGACCATGTGGGTCTGGAACAGGAGGGAGATTAGAGTGATGACCTTGACTCCAGTGGCTAGGCGTGGCTTTGTCCCAGCCCCAAGGCCTCCTTGACACCTGCTTGTATGGACCCTGATGATGCTACCTCTTGATTCTGGTTTAAATGTTCCAAGGCTTCCCAGAGGATCAGCTGAGGTGCCGGTCCCAAAGGAACTTGGTGTTTGTGAGGTGTCAGCCTTTGGTGTCTGGTGGATATGGTCTGGCTCTCCTGAATAGCTATTTGGCCCACCACCCTCCCCAGAAGCCAGGCTGGCCCTGTCAAAGCTCTGACCACTGCATGCACTGCCCCTTCTCACCAGCTTCTCACTGCTCCTTCTGACCTGCAGCCACTCTTAGGAAAGCCTTGGCCCTGTCAGGCAGAGGATCACTGGCGGCAGCATAGCCCCACCTCTGCCTCTCAGGCCCTACAAAAATGAAGGCTTGTGATAATCATTTCCCAATATAAACATGTAACAAATCATCACATTGTTCACCTTAAACCTAAACATGTTCTATGTGATTATTACCTCTATAAAGCTGGAAAAAGCAAAAAAAGACAACAATGAAGCTCCACCTGGCCTGTCTCCCTCTGGAGACCTTCCTAGGCCTTGGCAGGCTGTCCTCCCCAAGCAGCCCCACCCTGCCTTTCCCAGGCCCCAGCCCTCCCCCCTCTGTGGCTGTGGCATTGCCCTCCCCAGAACTGGCACCTCTGTGTTAGGGGATACAAAGGAGCAACTATCTTGCATAACTGAAAAAAATGCCAGAGGTGCTTAAATTTAAATAAGTCATTTAAAGCTGTTAATTGCCCCACAGAGAGAGTTTTAATATAAAATACATGGGAGCAATACCTGGTTAAGACAGCAGACAAACGGAGGCCCTGAGAAAACCCTCACTGAAATTCCATTTACAGGTCTTAAAAAGCATATACAGGGACTTCCCTGGTGGCGCAGTGGTTAAGAATCCGCCTGCCAAGGCAGCAGACATGGGTTCGAGCCCTGGCCCGGGAAGATCCCACATGCTGCAGAGCAACTAAGTCTGTGCGCCACAACTACTGAGCCTGCGCTCTAGAGCCCACGAGCCACAACTACTGAGCCCATGTGCCACAACTACTGAGCCCGTATGCCTAGAGCCCATGCTCTGCAACGAGAAGCCACTGCAATGAGAAGCCCATGCACTGCAACAAAGAGTAGCCCCCGCTCGCCGCAACTAGAGAAGGCCCGCGTGCAGCAATGAAGACCCAACACAGCCATAAATAAATAAATAAATAAATAAATAAATAAGCAAGCAAGCAAGGAAGCAAGCATATACACACACATGCACGCGCGCACACACATATTTTTTTGGCCATGCTGCTCAGCGTGTGGGATCTTAGTTCCCCAACCAGGGATTGAACCTGTGCCCCCTGCAGTGGAAGTGCAGAGTCCTAACCACTGGGCCGCCAGGGAGTTCCAAAAAAGGCATATTTAAAAATAATTTATGTGCCCACCATATTGCAAATCAACTATACTTCAATTAAAAAAAAAGAATATAAAAAAAATTTATGTGCCCAGGAATTTTTACGCCTGAGACTGACAGGCCCTGAACCACCTGTCTAGGCCAGAACCAGGACCCTGCCAGCTCAGGCCCACCATCCCCCACCCACCCTCACTCTGGTCCCTCAGCCCTGGGACGCTCTCTCTGCAGAGAGCTTATCCCTCCAGCTGGGCCGGGTCTGCTCAGGCCAGTTTCCTCAATCAAAGGCCAACAGGCACTTCCTGGGGCTTCCATGGGCAGTGGTAATAACAATTCCTGCCTTCCCCCATCACCATCGCCACACACACACCCCCCCTCTGGCTAGAGCCTACATGGTCCCTCCATCTCACAGGAAGCATGGGGCACCTCCTTTCCCTGAGTGAGCAAACAAAGAAATCAACAGAGGGCCTTTAAAGCCATTCTGCAGAGGATGTCACCTCCTGGAGATGAGAAGGGCCAGGCTGAGATAAGCAGAGCTGCTTACAAACCAAACACAGAGACAATTAAGACCTTTACTGGAGGCAATAAAATGCAGACCAGTGGAGTGAGAAACAAGATGTCTCCCTTCCTAATCACTGCAGAAGGTAAAAGAAATCACCAGCTATGGCTCAAAAGTCAGAAAAGAAAGGAAATGCAGAAAACACAAAACAAGATGACAAGAGGCCACCCGAAATGATTAGGACAATAAATGTAAGCATTTACCATCCCCTTGTTAGAAGACAAAGGTTCCCAGATTAAATTAATACAAGAGACTCACCTAAAATAAAATGATTCCAGGGTAGGCAAAGCTATACTAGGTAAATGCAAACAAAAGAAAAAGCGTGAGTGGCTCTGTCAGACAAAGCACAATTTAAGGCAATAAGCAGCGTCAAGCAGGATAAAAGGGTAATTTTATATTCATAGGAGCAATTGTGAAAGCATAAGTGTTCTGAACATTTGTACACTCAGTATTTTAGCATCAAAATACTTGAGGCAAAACCCGTTACCATTAAAAATACAAGATGAAGACAGCTATGGGCATAAATTTACGTACTACTCTCAGTACCTGATGTTAAGTAGCCAAAATATATATAACAGAAAGCAGTAATATAATGAAGACGATTGAATTAAAAGGTGGGTGCTGAACTTTGTACCAGTCTGAATGATGTTTGCCATGTTTTAAAAGACCAATCCTAGATCGATGCTTGTAGTATAAATGTTAAATTGTGTGCAAATTTATAAATACAGTATAATTGCAATTTTAAAAACTCTAAACCACTGAAAACCCACTGAAAGCCACTGAAAGAAAATATACCAAAATGTCAACATTTGGTGTGTTTAGAAAGGGTGGAAATTAAGTATTTAAAATTTTGCTTTCCACTTTTTCTTCCAAATGTTCTTTAATGATCATATAATAATCTATGAACATGTAAAAACAACTGGGAAAAAAAAAAGGGTAAGACTCATCCCACAGCATAGGATTTATAATTTCCAAGATTTGGGTAAAATTTAACAAACAAAAGCAGCAAAGAGGAATCCCAGCAGGCTCCACACAGCCTGCCTGGGCCTCTTGGCTTCAACAGGCCCTCCTGGTCACTCCCTCCTTGAAACCCTCTGCTTCTTTGCCCTGGGGCACTGTGTTTCCCCAACTCAGCTCCCATCTCTTCTACTGTGCCTTTCAACCCTTCCACCGTCTACTGGCAGCTCAAGCGTGGTTGCCCCAAGACAGATCCCAGTCTTTCCCTAGGTGCCCGCACCCCTGCTGACCTCACCTGCTCTTGTAGAGGGATGTAGCTCCCCTCTATATGCCAAGGACTCCCAAATTCATCTCTAGCTCCAAACTCATCGCAAAGTTTCAAGGGTGTACACCAGCCTGCAGACTGGATGTCACCCCATACATGGGGGGCAGGCATGGTGGACATGCCTTCAGAGGAAACTGTCACTGAAGCCCCTCTGAACACATGATGATGGGGCGCAGGGATTGAATGTGAAGCAGTGATGCCCCAAGGGGTGGTCATGAGAGCATTTCGTCATCCACAGTCAGATGTAGAAGAAGGTTCCCGTGAAAGAATCAGAATAAATCATCACCTTGAGCAAGGCCCTCTCTAGGCCATTTGAAAACAAAACCTATGGCTCTGACTCATGGGACTATGAATTATGGTTGTAGCAGTAATCAAGAAAAAGAATAAAGTCAAATTTAAAAAACCAGGCCCAGGCTTCCCTGGCCCTTGGAGTGCTCACCCTGGGTCCCTCAAATTCTCTTCTGCCCACCACACACATCTAGCCACCAGTTCAATGCACAGACCCTGGTCTAGCACTGAGATTTGCTGGTCAGTGGTTTCTGGTCTGGACTCCTGACTTTTCCAGGCAGAGTAGAAAATCTGTAAATACCCTAGTCTTTAATCTACCAGCAAAAAGAGTGAGGATGAGATCAGGTTGTTAGCCTACTGATGTGGTATGTTAATTTAACGGTACAGTTTCTTTTGAAAATGACCAAAATAACTTAAGTACTAATTCTAAACATACATGCTTATCAATTTCAGCTCTAAGTATATACTCTCACTGGAAAGTAAATTACCTTAAGAGAGACTTTCTAAAATTATTCCATATAATTTCTCTTGCATTCCTAGGTCTGGATTGCTATCCAGTTACCATTTTATTTTGAAAGGCAAAGATGCATGAGATCCCTTTTTAGAAAAAGGGTTACATGAAATACTATGCAGCTACCTGGTTTTGGAGAAGAGATACTGAGAAGTCACCTCTAGTGGATCATTTAACTTTTCTAATTCACAAACTCTTCTTAATCATGAAAAGAATCATCTCTACTGTAAAACACTGTTATAAAGGGACTCACGTTTCCTTACGTAAAGTGCCTAGCACAGTGTCTGTCTTGAAGCAGGAGCTCAGTAAATAGCAGTTATTCTTCTCATATCGGTGGTTTTTAGCCTGCCCGCCCCAGCCCATGAACATGATGGATGGGAGTCCCATCCCACAGTTCCCATAAGTGCAGCTCTACCTCCACATCCTTTCTCTTCCTACTCTAGAAACATCAGAAGGCACATGACTGAAATGGAAGTGATGATAGGAAAAGCCCCCAGAATCTCTGCTTGTTTTTTTTCGATAAATTAGTTCCAAACTTTATTAGTTTATCATCAATAACAAATAATTGGGGATGCATCAATGTCTCAAAGATAAGTCCCTATTACTTGAGAACCTAGTTTCTCAGAACCAGGCATATCATAACTTTCCTGGGGATCAGAAGCCCTAACATCCCCCCTCATCATGTGACACCTGGGGGTCTGTCTCCTTGCCCCAGCCAGACTCTCAAGCCACTGGATATCTAGGGCCACATTTTCTTACTCCCCTAGACCTTGTCCTCTCCCCTATGCCATGGTTCCTTGCCTTTAACTGACAGTTAATACATGTTTCATGAATAAATGCATCTGAAATCTGGCCCCACTTTTGCACATCCCAGCACTGGGACTGCCAAATGTGTGTTATGAGCCAAAATCAGGTCAGGTGACCTGGCTTTCAGCAATAGTGTGCACAGAAGACAAGTGATTAAATAATGCATGTCTATCCACTTGACACGACATGCTGCAGCCATTGGAAATGATGCTCTCGACGACTCAGAGGCCACAGAGACGCATCTAACATTAATTGAATAAACAGACCATAAAGAGAATGTCCAGGTCCAGCCATCACACACATGGGCCCAGATTGAAGGAGAAAACCTAACAGAATTTGTTGCTATGAGAGGGGCATGATTTCACATGAAGTATTTCCAAATTCTCTTCTATGGTGTTTGGTTTTCACAATGATCAGTGGCGGGGGTGAGGGGAAAAGGCCTCCAAGATTGGAAATTAGCCCAGGGCTTCCATAGGCATGTGGCCAAACTCAGTGTGTGAACTCAAAATGAAAGCTGAGGAGCTGGACCGGGGAAAGGATGGGTAAGCCACAGTCCATTCAGGAATGAAATGTAGACTTGACCCAAAATAGCCGTCACGCTCAGCCTCAAGAGTCTGAATTAACCCTCCTCTTAGCTTATTGACATCTATGAAATTGATTCTTGCCACAGAATCACAGCCCGTGGCCCTGGCACTGCAGTCAGTAAATGACGGGACTGGGGAGGCAGCAGACAGTATCTGCCCCAAATATTCACCGAGGGGCACCGTAATGGGCTTTGCTGAGGCTTACGTGTTCTCTCTGGAAAATGTTCCTGTGCGTTCCCGGGAAGAAAAAGAAAGGGAGAGAGGAGAAAGGGACAGGCGAGAGGCGGGTGTTATGTTGGTGGGGGAGCTGGCAGGGAGGGTGGGAGGGCAACTTCTGCTGCTGTTGAGTCAAAGCTGACCTTGCGTGTTGCCTCCTCTTACACTCACACTGGAAGCCTGGCCCCACTTTAAGTGCCTTTCCTCGCTTCAGACCCAGAATTTACTCCCTTAAGATGGGACCCACTGCTTGCTCCAGGAAGAGTTTCCTCCCTTGGTCCTCAAGTTCTTTTTTTTTTTTTTGCGGTACGCGGGCCTCTCACTGTTGTGGCCTCTCCCGTTGCGGAGCACAGGCTCCGGACGCGCAGGCCCAGCGGCCATGGCTCACGGGCCCAGCCGCTCCGCGGCATGTGGGATCTTCCCGGACCAGGGCACGAACCCAGGTCTCCTGCATCAGCAGGTGGACTCCCAACCACTGTGCCACCAGGGAAGCCCTCAAGTTCTTTATTTGGAAAAGAACAGAGAAGGGCATAGCCCAAGGGGCTGGTAGAGACTCATTGCTCACAAGGATAACTAGGACAGGCCTGTGTCAGCCTTGGGCTACACAGCCCCACTCATCCCCAACTGAGCTGCAATTAATCACACTACACTGCAGGCCAGGAAGGAAGGGCCCGTCACATGTGCCCCAAGCTCCTTTCTCATAACCCAAGCTCTTGCTGAGAGCAGAAGCAACCATTCTCCTGGAATCTATGTTGTAGCCTTGAGGCCCAGTATCCCCCAACCCACTCAGAGCCTTCCCAGGAAATCCAGCCCAGCACCAAGGTTGCCAGGGCAGAGTTCCCTGGCCCCTGAAAACAGAGGCTTGCTGAGTTTTTCAGAACCACCGTGCTCCAGCACAGAGCACTAACCTGCCCACATGCAGCTCTGATTGGTACCTGGCTCTGGCAGCCCCTATTACACTGACCCTCACAGCAAAAGCACAGGGTCTGGCAGGCAGATTGATCGGACTGAGCCTCAATATCCAGCAGGAAAGCAGACAGGCCTTTGCTTTATCACATTGGAACCCAGATCACCAGTAACGCAGCCCTCGGCTTCCTTACAACCTACCCTCAGGGTACCTGGTGCACCAGGACCAACTCCAGATCCATAACCCTGCAGTACCTAGACCCTCACCCATGTCTTCCTTGTCTGTGGCATCTAATGTGCAGCCATCAGAGAGGGATCACCTCCCATGGGGCAGCCAGTTTGGTCACATCACTGAGATTCCCCAGGCTGGGGAAGGCTGACCTGCTCTGGCCACAGTCATCACTGACCACTGGGATTTTTGACATAACTGTAGTTCCCAGGATCAAGAACCTGACTGATCATGGCCTCCTCTGGGCTATCTGTACACAGCACTGTGGCCACCTGTATCCTTGCCTGACCCTCTCCAGCCCCTACTCCAGGCTCAGGTGCAAACGGAGGGCTCTAGGTTGTGGGTACCTCAGAGAGGTCTTGCAAACTACCCAAGTGCATCCTTTCTTCTCCTTCCACAATCAGAACACAAAAGGAGTTCGAGGTCCCAAGTCTCAGCATCACTTCCTGGGAAGGCCCTTTTCTCCCTGTGACTAGTTCTGCTATCAACCTCCTGCCCTTTTTAGTCCAGACTCAAGGCAGTATGAGGACGAAGGGTAAATCCATCCCAGCCCTTGAAAGCCCAAGGCAAGGATGCCTCTCTGGAGCAAGTTGCCCAGGCCCACCTGTTGTTGCACCTGCTCCCCCCAAATCTGCAGGGTGCAGTGACAGTGGGCTAAGGGGCACATTCAGTTTGCAAACCAGAGGCAGAGTGGCTGAGGCAGCCCAGGTGGCTGTCCTGCTCAGAGTGTTGCCTCTGATGCCCCTGTCAGGGATCTGTCCTGAGCCTTTCTGATCACAGGCAGTTTATTGCCCTCGGCTTCCTAATATCTTTTTCCATGGCCAAATCTTCTCGGGCAATGCTCACAGAAGCAAAGGGCCTTTGAGCTAGAAAATCACAGGCCGTTAGCCACTGTAAATGGAGCCAAGTGAGTCTGTCTCCACAGTGATGTTTATTTTCCAGCTCCCAGGATGAGACACAGGCTGCTTGGATGCTCCAAAGCAAACAAAGTAAAAGGATGTGGACACAAGTTCACAGGAAGTCTAGGGCACCCGGCAGAGGGACTTCAAGAAGGTGCTTCCCTTTGGGGCAGAGCCATTAGCTGATATTGAGAAGTCTTCTTTCCTTCACATTTATGGGGCTTTAGCTCAGAGAACAAGGGACTGGGTCCTCGGATGAACCCATCTTGTAACTGCCTCTGCTTTCTAAGCCTCTCCTCTCCCTTCTGCCTGCCCACTCCCTCCCTCCCTCCTTTCTCTGATTTAATGTCTCAGCTCCCACATCTAGAGGTGCCTGCAGAGGCCTCACCCACTGAAGCCTGAGCTCACAGTGCATCAGCTTGGGCCCCATCATTTTCAATTCCCTGTCCTGTTCCTATGACCCAAATGCAACAGCTGCACAGATTCTGACCCAGCATCATCCTGTTGGTTTCTGCCCACAGCCCTAGATACACCTTTAGTCCAGCACAGTAGCCACTAGCTATTTAAATTAACTTAAATTAAACATTCAGTTTCTCAGCCACACTAGCTACTTTTCGAGTTCCCTGTAGCCACGTGTGGCTAGTGGCTACCGTAGTGGATAGCCCAGATACAGAACATTTCCATCATCACAGCATGTTCTACCAGACAGTGCTGCCCAGGGCCTCAAGATATTTTAGGGGCCTGAATCTTTCACTGAATGCTTTCACAACTTTTCCCAGCTCTTCCCTGCCATCTGCAAGTTTGATGACCACAGAGAAGTAGGAAGACCATCTGTATTGGAATCAGACAGACCCGAGTTTAAACCTCTGAAACTTGGGAGCTGAATTACCCTCAGTATCTATGAAATGGGAATAATCATATCAACCTAAGCGGATTGATGAGAGGATTAAATGAACACACTTAAAGCACCTGGCAGAGAAAAGCAGTCCATATATGTAGTTACTGTTGTTATTAATAAAGTGTCCAACGGCACAGGGCTGAGGCCTGAGTCCGTCTGGTGGATTTAAATGCACGCACACAGCCAGGACTGGGAAGTGAGCGGGGTGACAGGAACAGTCACGACGAGTGGAGATCTGTCTCTAGGGGATATTTCTATGTTAGGTGCTATTTGTTCACCGTATTGATTTTAAATCAATTGTTAAGAGCTTTTCATTGTTTCACAGTTTTCTGAAACCTGTCTCTCCCTCGGATATTCAGTAGCTATCACTGGAAACTCCCATCAGTCTTACTTCTGTAAGAGCCAAACAGTCATAGTGAGTTGCTGGGGGTCAGCTCAAGGTGGCCGTGGGGGACCTGGAGGAACTTCCTGGTCTCATCATGAACTGCTTATCAGTGTGACCTTGGCCAGCCAGCCCACCACTCTTTCCTCTTCTTCCAGTGCCCCGTCCCCATCGTAAATGGGCTTGTCAGAGACCAAATGAGGTTATTGAATCAACATTCATTTCCTTGTGGGTGTACCTGTAATCCAGGTACCCCTGGAAGCTGGTTCTGCATGAAACCTTAGTAGATGCTCAGCAAACATGTTGACTGGATGGCTGATCATAGAAAGATCCTGTTTAGAACCACGCTATGCACTTTGCAAAAATGGGGCAGATTAATAGTGTAATAGATAAGATAGTCTCAAATAGAGTCTCTATTTTATTTTTACCTTTGTTCTACTCTCTGAAGTTTATTTTCCTTGAGAAAAATCTGGTCCATGATCAGATGGACCGGTCCCCACTCCTTTTTTGGTCAAACCACTCCCTCAGTGCTCCCCCGGGCACCCCTGAATGCCAGGCTCTGTGTCGAGGGTATGTCATCAACCTCAAGGAAACACGTGTGATTGGCTTCTTTGCAGCGTAAGACAAGAGAGCAGGGCTGCAGACCCAGGTGCTGTTCCTTCTGGGTTGTATACATTGCCCTCTCTCAGCAGGGCTGCTTGTTCTCCAAATCCCCACCATTCAGCACTAGCTGCGGTTGGGCCTAGCCTAGAGGTTCACCCAACCTCATCTTCTCACAACTCCAACAGTACAAAGAGCTAACGATTTGCTGCTTCCCAGGGGGCTTCCATCTTCCTGCCTCTGTCCTCCTAGCCTCCTGGTTTTTGTTATTCTTTCTTCCCAGCCTAGATCTGCTCCAGTGGCCAGCAGGGCCCTAAGGCCTCTGGCTCCCTAAGGGCCACTCCTTGTCCTCATGGCATCCAGCTGAGTTTGCCTCCTGCTTCTGCCACCTGCCCCAGGATCCAAAGACTCTCTTGGAGAGATGAGGAAGCTGGGTCCCTTCCCTCCCCACTGGGGGAAGCCCAGCCACTGACACTTCTCATGGAGCCTTATGAACCTTCTGGCTGGAGGAGACCCTCTTGCCATGCAGGGCTCCTGCCCACGCTACCTGCCCAAGCAACCTACTTCTTTCCAATAGGGGACATTCTCCCTCATCAGTTCCAGCCTTGACTGCATGGGGCACCTCCAGGGACATCCATGAGGTTAACTTTATATTTCATGTGCTAAGAATTGACCACCAAGGGTCTGAAGCCAGAGGTTCTGATTCTGGCCCTTCTAAGCACATTGTCGGATGATTGAGGGGGGCGTGCCATAATGGACATCATTCCATTGGTTGAGGCCCAGACTTCCACACCATCTTGTGAGATTTCTGTACCTTTTATTGGGGACTATTTCTTTAAGGATTTCTTCTGGTTTACAGTAGCGTCACCAGGGCCACAGCTTTGAAGGAGAACCACACAGCACGTATTGAGCATTCTGGTGACCAGCACCGTGCTAAAACATTCTGTAAGGATTTTCTCATTTCTTCCTCTCAACCATCTTATAGATGAGAGAACTGGGGTTCAGAAGTGAAGTTACTTTACCCGTCATGGTGGACTCAGGTCCAACCTAACTTCCATGAAGTCACATACCACCAATGCTCTACACAAAGTGCCCAGGAATCACAAGGGTCTCCAGAGATGCTTACTCCCCTGCAGCCCCCATGACACCATGTGGAGGGGTGAGTGAAGGGGGCAGAACAGGGTTGATGCCCTGGGGGAAGGCTCAGCATTCAAAGGCCCGAGATAGCATCGTAGGACAATTGTATTCTGTCATGTACACACAGGGTCTCTCTAGTGGTGTAAGGACATGGCAGTACTCCTGGCCAAAGAGAAGAATCAGAAGAGACAGTCATCCCAATGGCCAGGACAGGGATGGCTGTGATCACTCCCTGGCTCTGGGCAGCAACCTGCCATACTTCTGTACGTGCTGGCCCAGCATCCCCCCACTCCCGCAAACCCACACCCAAAACCCTGAAGGGCGCAGCTGGGGCTCTGCAGGTGTTTCCTATGATGAAGCAAAGGGAAGGGCTAGTGAGGAAGGCAACACCTGAAGAAGATGGAACCAGATCCTCTGGCTTTGTGCAGGGAGGGCCTGCCTGAGCAGGAGACCTCCCCAGCCCGAGTCCCTGGTCACCTTGACCTCTTACCCTCACGCTTTTGGCCACGTCTACCCCAGTGTGGGCTGCCCAGCCCCTACCGAGGCCTCCAGATGGTCCCTCCTCCCAGTGCCGCTCTGCTGAATGGCAGCCCCCACTCAGGCACTGCTGGGCTCCACAGCCACCCACATCAGCCTCCATGACTTGCTTCACCTGTGTCAGCCTGTTCCTCCATGCTCAGAGCTCCCCACAATGCCTGGAATAGCACCAAGCTTAGGAAATACTTGTTAGTAGGTAAACAATGGGGTGGGCCAAGGCCCCTAGTCCAGGCTTGAAGTAGAGGTCAGCATGCAGGGATAAGACCCCTAGGTACAAAGGCCCAACCCAGTTTGCTGTTAGCTCCCTGTGGTATGTCAGGAAAAGTCTTGAGCCTCGCTGAGCACGGTCACAGAACAGGGGTGAACACGATGATATTTGAGCTCCCTTCTGTGTCATAAAGGAGGCCAGAAAAGCTCAGTCAAAATCCTGCCTCTGACAAAAAACTTGAACTAACCATGTCACCTCTCTGAGCCTCAGTTTGCTCAACTGCAAAATGGGACGATACCAGTTCCGGCCTCAGAGGTTGGGAGGATCAATGAGCTCATAACCTTGAAAATGACCACAAAGCCCCCCAGGACTGTATGAATGTGAACGATCGTAAGGAAAGTCGTGTAAGCCAGGGCGGGTCTGTGTATATGTACAATGGTTAAAGAAACTATTCCTTGTCAAGGAAAATCTGACACTTTAAGCTAAAAAGGGGGTACTTCCCTGGCAGACCAATGGTTAAGACTCTGCGCTTCAAATGCAGAGGACACGGGCTTGATCCCTGGTCAGGGAACTAAGATCCCACATGCCAAGCAGCACGGCCAAAAAAAAAAAAAAGAAAGAATAAGCTGAAAAGGAGCCTCGGTGTGGCTCAGCCCAGGTGCTCCCAGCTCCGCCTCCCTCTCTATGGCAGATTCGCCCACAGGATGCAGAGATTCACCCTCTGTTCCCTGGAGGTTAAACTGAGGAGAAGCAATCTGCATTCATCTCAGATCTGTGCCTCAGGAGGACGTTCCCTCCCCTTTCTCCCCAGCTCATCATCGTTGTCCAACTACAACAGAAACCCTCAGCAGGAGGCAGAATTCCTTCCCACCCCTTCTCCCCTCACCGGGTCCCTCAGGCCGCTTTTGTGACAACAGCGAAATTCTTGTTTTCCTCCTCGAGTACTTTCCTTTCCTCTGCCTCCCACACTCTTCCAGCCCCTTTCCAGGGGGCTCATCCCTCTGTCTTGCTCAGGTCACAGCTTAAACGAGGGCTGCACCCGGCATCTGTGGCTTCCCCAGTTCCGGACGAGGAAAGAGGTTGGTTCTGATTTTGTGTGGGCCTGGGCAGAATCAAGACAAATCTCTTCTCTCGCCCAGAATAAATTATACCTCCTACTGAGAATTTCTGATGTAGTCGGACGATGCTGAGGAATTTATTATCTTACAGTTTTGGAAGTCAGAAGCCTGAAGTCAGTTTCACTGAGCTCAAATCAGTGTCAGCAGTCTGGCGTTCCTTCTGGAAGCTCTAGGGGAGAATCCATTTCCTTGTTTTTTCTAACTTCTAGAGGCTGCCTGTATTCCTTGGCTTTTGGCGCCTGCCTCCCTCTTTAAAGCACGTTGCTTCTGCTTCCATGGGCAAATCCCCTTCTACCTTTGGCATTCTTGCTTCCTCTTATAAGGACCGTTGTAATTATTACACTGGGCCCACCTGGATAATGCAGGATACTCTCCCCAGCTGAAAATCCTTAACTTAATCAATCTGCAGAGTTCCTTTTACCACATAAGGTAACATATTCACAGGTTTCAGGGATTAGGGCATGGACACCTTTCAGGGGCCACCATTCAGCCCATGCAGGCAGGTCACTTAACCCCTGAGCCTTGGTTTCATCAGCCAAGTGGGGAACAAATGCCCACCCCCAGACTCCCGTGGGTCAACTCAGTGGTGGCCTGGCATGTCTGTGGCCCAGGAATGGAGGCTGAGCTCTCAGTGTCAGGCCTTATTCCCTGGCCAAGCCAGAAAGGATGGTTCCTGGGAGACGGAAGGGGAGAGTGAGGGGTTTGTGTTTGGTCGTTCCCTCTGACAGAGCTTCGCCGGGGAAGCTGGGAGAGCCCGTCTGCACTAACATTGCCAAGTCGGTCACAAGTTTACTGGCTCAGTGCTGGACCCAGAGGGCATAACTGCCCAGCAGAGGGGATCCGATAGCCGGGAGGGTCGTCTAGGGCTCCTCCTTCTCTCTCACACCGCCTCCAGGTAGGCAGCAAGTCCTGTCAATCTCCTCTAAACATCGCTCAGGCTCCTTCTCTTCACCCCACTGCCACAGCCAGCAGGAGCCCCGTCCGCGCTCCCCTAGCTCCTTGCCTCCTCCTGGCCCCACTGCCTCAGGCCTCCCCATCCCACACCACACACGTGCATCTCCCTGAAGCATCATCCCAGAGCACAAATCTGACCACGCCCCTCCCTTTTGTGGTCCCCCCACATCCTTGGGTGGAAGCCCAAGCTCTTTACCCTGAGTTACATGGTCTCTTCCCACCTCCCCACAAACTCTGGAATGTCAGAGCCACAGCAAGCAAGTGGCAGATGTGTGAGGGCAGACTTGGGAATGGAGGCGAAGCAGATGAGGGATGGAGGATGGGGGATTCTGTGTAGATGGTGTTGTGGGGCCAGCCTGACCCCAAAGGCCCCACATACAGGTACAGTAGGCTTTGCTACACTGGCAGGTGCAGGCTGTGAGCTACATCAGCTGCTATTTAACCTAGGTGAGCCAGTGGGTGGGCACCAGGTAAGGCCCAGCCACGGAGCTGCTGGCCTGGACCTAACTCAAGTGCGAAATGGCTTCTGAGTGCTGCTTATTATTCTGAAGTCTGGAAGAACAAGTAGGAAGTCTTTTCTTTGCAAATGAATTTGGCCAAACTCCAGGGATGAGGAATGCCCATTGGGGCCTGGCCGGGCTGAAGGCCATGGCTTACTGGGGGAGTGATTTGGTCTCTTTCTGCATCAGCTAAAGACATGTAAACTGAATCCAGGGCCCCCACGTACCTGAGCCACAACCATGAAGCTTAATTAATGCTTGCCAAGTACTCCGAGGCCCCGGCTGAGAGGCCTCCCGTGGACGCAGAATACCCTTATTAATCACTGCTGCGGCGCCAAGTGGGCTGGCCTGTGGGGCAGTTGCCTCCATGCAGAGAACAATGGACTCAGCGGAGCAGTTAAATTGTGATTTTGAAGAGCTGTCCTGATCAGCTGGCCCAAAAGCAGCTCAGCTGGGGCAGGCAGGCCTGTGTGGGAGCCACTTAACTCACCTAGCCGTTGTCTCTGTGCATTAAGTAGAGGTGGTAGAACCTCCCAGCTGGCTGGGCAGGGATAAAAGGGATAAGGGTGAAGCACCACTTATCATCCTGGGTAACCAGGCTGTACAGCTTTGCAAGGGTTAGACAGGCTCCATATCAGGCTGGGTATCTTTGGGCAAGTCCGTCAACCTCTCTGAGCCTCAGTTTCCTCATCCGTAAAGAGTGATAATAATAAAATCTTCTCCCTTATAGGACTGTGAGATTCAAATGACACAGTACATGAAAAGGCCTTGGCCTACAGCAATGATATCAATAAAATAAGAATAATAATAGCAATAGCTGGTAAGGACGCTACCATGTGCCAGGCACCCATCTAAACACATCCCATAATTAGCTTCTCTGAGTCCCAATTTACAGATGAGGAAGCCTGGCACAAAGAAGTCAAGTGACCTCCAGTTTCCCATAGTCAGTGAGAGGTGGAGCCGGGATTTGGGCCCAGGCAGTCTGGCTCCAAAATCTGTTCTCTCCCCAACTCTCTGATGCTGCCTTTATCATTATTGTCATTATACTTACTTTAGGAATAAGGCTGTGTACTTCATCCATCCCACGGGGTAAATGCAGGAACCAGTGCTTGGAAACTGGACCCTGAGGCATCTGCGATGTGGAGCATGAGGGAAGGGTCCCTGGTCGTCTCTGACCCTCTATCTTCCATAGGAAGGGAAGAAACTTGTTGTTATTGAGATGGAGGTGAAGTACGTGGATTTTCTCAACTCATCAAAATTCTGGAGGTGCAAGGAAATGTGTAGATAACAGTTTTTAAGGAGAAAAGTCAATAGATGCTGAAAGAGACTGAAAATGCAAACCTGCCCCGCCTCCTTCCTCAGGCTATCCACTGAGGGGGACATTGTCCCCACAGGGGATAGACAAGGGGCTGCCTGTGGGTGATAGAGTAGGAGGTCCCTGGTCCCCCAGGCATCGACTGTCCCTCTTGCATTGGTTGATCCCAGAAATGAAGGCTTCTGAGGCCTGACTTGAAGTCCTGAGGCCGGTTCATGTGCTCAGCCCATGTCCCAGAACTTCAGCTGGCCCAGCAGGGGGACCCTGGCTCAGGGCTGTCAACCCCGAGCCTCTCCCTGTCTCACTGGTGGCCATAGCAGGTCTGTGAAGCTTCCTCCCAGAGTCACCTGGCCCCTCCCAAGCCAGCCTCAGGGGTGTGGCCTAGTACCCCTTGCCCCTCCAGGAGTAAATGCCCAGCCAGGTACTTGCTGGGCCCTAGCCTCCCCCCACTTCTTCGCTCCTCTCCCCCTTCCTGAGGCCCACTCCTACAGATAGACCAACCAGTGCCTCCTCTGTGCTTACCCCCTCTCCATCCTGCCCTTGAGCCCCCTCCTCAGCATCCTGTCCTCATGCCATCCCCGTGTCTTCCCAAAGAGATGCACCCAGGAGGCCTGTTCTAGATCTGCCTACAGATGGTTCCTGCTCCAGACCCCTCATCTCCAAGAAAAACCAGCAACTCCAGTTTCACACCCATTTTTGGATGAGCTCCAGGCCAAGGTTCAGGCCCGTGTGGCATTTACAAGGGGACAGAGCCAGGTACCTGTTGACTTTAGGAACAAATAAAAGATAGATTTTCCTAAGCCACCACCCTCTTGAAATGGGCTTTTCTGTTCTAATACGGGTTCCAAACTGGTTTGCAAGGTGACGTGTGACATATGGGATGCTAGGACAGACTACAAAATGTGTGGGATCCTCCTTAGCTGGCTTGAGGGGGATACGATGCCGACATGGATTTATTCTTTGCCTTTTCCACTTGCCTTTTGGGGAACATGTCCCTGCAGAAAGTGAGTCTCTCACCCGAGGAAAGATCTCAGCTTTAAAAAATTTAGTGCACTTCTTTTTATATCAGATGGTTATATTTAAAGTATTCAAAGGCCTAGATTTACATCATCTTGGTTAAATTACTCATCACATATCTCTCAACTACAACCTTTTTTTCATTTTCTGAAGGCTCAGTTTACATTAAGAGTTTTACTTTCAGTTTTTTTCCAGCCAAGTATGTGCTCATTTATATCATGAGTGTTTTAATTGTGTCCACCTGCCTAGATTAACAATCCGTGAACACCTTCACTGCCCCTGCTGCTGGTCCACACAGTCTGCTGGGAGCCGTGGATGCCTGGGTGGCCGTCCTTCTCCCACGAGAAAGTGAAACCCAAGGGCCTTGAAATGCCTCTTGGCTAATAGGCAGCATGTGACAGAGAGGAAGGAGGGAGATCAGACCACCTGATAGGGCAGGTTCATGAGAGCAACACAATTTCATTTAAAAATTATTATTAACGTCTTCCATTTATTGAGCACTTGATGTGTATCAGCCATGTGTTTACTGTATGTATCTTCAAAATAATCTTGTGATGCAGGAATCAGGCCCACTCCCTGGCTGAAGAAACTATAGTTCAGAGAAGTTGTCACTTGGCAAATGTCCCAGCTGGTAACCAGCAGCCAGGTCTGTCTGACAACACAGCCCTAACACTGTATGTATGTGTTTCTCATTAATACCTCATCTCGTTCCAAACAGACTCTGAGGCAGCTCAGAGGGAGCTGTGTGATACAGCAAAGCAATACAAATAACAGTAGTGAGGAAGGTGTGTTAAGGGAACTCAGAAGGCACCAAGGGTGTCTTGCAACACGGACTGAGCTCCAAGCTACCTAGCAGCCAAAGCAAAGAAAGCCTGAGCTCTTCCCCAATTGTTGGTGTAGGTAGCATAAACACAAATCAAACACAGACCAAGGTCCCGAAGAAGCACAATTTTTCCTAAGTTCTAGTCCAAAAACAAATATCTCCCAAGTAACCCTTAGGAAGGCTTGAGTGTAACAGTAGAACAACTGAGACATCTCAGCAGCCCCGGCACAGCATGGCCAGGCAGGATAGCTCTGGATTGAGAGTTTGAGGGGGTTGGGGGGTGCTGGGTGAGCCCTGCCTCTCTCTGAGCTCAGCCATGGCAGCTGTCTTAGCTTGGTTTCCCCGAGTTGTGTGCAGACTTGACGGTGAGTGCAAGGAAGTGACGAAGGCAGGATTGGGAAGAGGGAGAAACTGAGCCAGACTATGGTTGCACCTGAGGCCTTAGCAGTTCTGAAGGGAACTCAGGAGCTGAGATGGCCCCTCAGAGTTGTCCCAAATGGAGGCCAAGGGGCCTGGCCTTGCTGCTTCCTCCCCAGGCCAACCTCTGGGAAAGGGCTTAACCTTGAGTGAGGCAGTTCACCCCTGCCGAGGGCAATTCCAGGAAGGGATGCAGCTGCAAGATAGTCCCAGCATCTAGAGGATAGATGTGCCAGCCCTGAAGACAAGGTCTAGGCAGACACCACAGCAGCCACTACAAAGAGCCCTTGGGTATGGCATTTGTTTGGGTTTTTTCTTCTTCTTTTTGTCCGTGCTGTGCAGCATGTGGGATCTTACCCCAACCAGGGATCGAACCCCATGCCCCCTGCAGTGGGAACGTGGAGTCTTAACTACTGGACCGCCAGGAAGTCCGGGTACAGCATTTGTGACTGAGTGCCCCAGAAATCTGTAGGGAGCTCTCCAGCCATGAGCTCTTAGGGGGACTGACACATCCTCTAAGGACACAGGCCTCCTGCCTGGACTTTGATAAAGCAGGCCCTTGGACAAGCCAAGATGCCCCTGGAATACAGCATTGCCTGTGCTCTGACACACCAAGTGCTGAAGCCCTAAGGGCTGCTCTGGTTAGCGTGGGGAGTAATAACTTTAGCCTGGAAACTGCTAAACACCCACTGAAGGCACACCTACCTACACACACACACAACTTCAGAAATAAAAGATCCACCAAGCGCCGGGCTTTAGCAGTATTACTGCTTCCTGGTGAACTTGCCAAGGTAAACTGTTTGCTAGGCATACGAGGAGGAGGCAGACTGAGGGGACGAGTTGGGTGACGCCTATAAGAGGAAACTGCCAGGGTTAGGGGAAGGCGACAGTGGCCTTAGACTTGCCGTTTGTTGGTGATGTGCTGCAGGAGGAATTGGGACCAAGCCCTGCTGGGGCGGCTGCAATGGCTTGGGGAGGGAACAGTGGGGAAGGAGTGTAGGCCTGGGACAGCTCAGGGTCTGAGGCCCCAGGGAGGGGGGAGATGGGAAGGGGCTCGCAGGGGACAAGGGAGAGATGCGGGAGTGGAGGAGTGAGACACAGCAAGAGGAAAGGGTCCAGCTCTGAGCCATGCCCCGTGACAGTTTTCATTCACAGCGAGGAGTCCTCTCTGACCGGGGCCCAGCAGGCAGCATCTGGCACCTGCCTGGTCACCAGACACAGAGGTGACAGCAACCTGTAACTTTCCTTATTGGAGGCCTGCGCTCAGAGCCTCACGGAAGGCAGAATCCACAGCTCCATTCAGATTCCATTGGGCTCTTTCTGCCTGGCCTCACCTAGCTGCCCTTCAGCGCAGATGTTGTTGGTTTGTAGCCGATTCAATGAACTCTTTAAATAGCCACCCTAATGGATAACCAATCATTTCCGAACTTTAATACTAAATCAGGCTGTTGGACACATCTGGGGGCAAAGCTGCTGTATCCGAGCCAAAAACAGCCCTTTCTCTTTTACTTTGCAAAGCAGAGCATGTCACATTAAATACCTAATGGTCTCAGACAGGTCTCTTGTGACCTGAAAAAAAAGCTGAAGAGGTGGACTCTCTCCAAGAGCCCACAAATTACGTATGTCATTTGTAGATCTTTTAAAATTAGGCACTTCATTTGAAGAGCATAAAGGATAGTAAAATAGAACCTCATGTTAACGTTTAAAATAAGTGTTTTCTGTAAGTATTTTTAAAGTCAAGATTAAAATAACATAAACACAGTAGCCCTGGTTTCACTTTTATCTAAATTAAAAAGATCCTGCCAGGGAGGAAATTTAAGATGTGGGATAAAGTTTCCACAGACAGATCTCCTGGAAACTCCCAAGGAGCCCACTTTGAACCTTCTATCCAGGAAAACAGACCATCTGCAGAGCTGGCTGAAACCACAGCATGAACCTCGGCATTGCTGGTTGGGCTAAATGCCTCTCAGTTACCCACAGGTTAACCCAGCCAGGAGTCCAGTCTCTCAAGCAACGCTCCCCATGGCCCTGACCCCTGTAGACTCTTGTCTCCGGGTCCCCCTGACTCCACATTCTCCCTGTCACCCCTCTGTCCACTCTTTAGGCTTCTCCATGGAATCTGTTTCCTTAAGCTCGAATGCCCGTCATTCCTGGAGCTTGTCCTGGCCCTCTTTGGGCCTCACCCTATACTCTCCCTGTGGGATCTCGTCCGCTCTTTGGCTTCAGTTACCGGCCACCCGTGTGCTGGCCTCATACACTTTTCTACCTCTGGCTTGACCTTCTCTCTAACTGCGCACTTTTATGTCCTACAGCACCTCAGTCCACCTGGATGTCCCTCAGGCACCTCAGTTTCTACCTGCTCAACTCTGACTCACCACCGACACCCACATTGCATACCATCCCTCCCATCTCATACTGAGCCCTCACATCTCAAACTGAGCCCTCACATCCACCCAAGTGCCCAGGCCTCCTCCCAGGCCCACCTGTCCCTTGCCCTCCATGTCACACCAGCCCACCAGCTCTCCAGATTCATCATCTGTGCTTCCCCGCCACCATGTCCCTAGGTGACCAAGGCAACCGGGCCCTGCTGCCTCTGAGCCCTTCCCCTCCCGCAGCGCAGCCCGTGTGACCTTTGTAGGACACAAATGAGACACGTCACTCTCTCCACCCGATGTCTGCGGGATCTGGCTGCTGCCAGCCTCATCTCCTGCCACGCCCCTGTTAGCTGGAGCCGAGAGCCGGCACTTTCCCCTACAGATTCTTACCCATGCCACTTCTTCTGTTCCTACTTGGACACAAATCAAGAAACAAAAGCCAGCTCCCGTTTGTGGGAGCCTCCCACGTCTTAGCGGGACTGCCACCAGGAAACCTGACTGCATCTCCCGGACCCCATGAGTCAGGCTGCTGGTGTGGGAGACCAGGCTGAGCCTACTCCACAGGCAGAGCTGCACAAAACTGAGCAGAGAGGGAGCCTTGATTTGATAAAGAGGGGACACAGCTGTTCCTTATCTTCCCAAAGATGCCCTTAAAGATTTTCTCCAAGTTTTTAACAAAGAGGAAAGCCAGGATTTTCCTGTCCAGGCTGTGTTTTCAAAATACTCTCTCATTCCCCCATCACTTGCTCAGCTTCACAAAAGCAGTTAAATTACTTAGTGCCCTTTAAAATGTCCTCGTGACGGGAATCTCGCAGATACTTGTTTATCTTGCAGCTGCAAGGCCTTCACAGGTCACGCAAGTCCATGCGGCAGAGCCCTAGCAGAGTCTGGGAATGTCCTGGGGCCAGAGGCGGGGAAGGAGGCTGGAGCAGGGGATCTGTCTCTGGGCTGGGCCGTAGTCCGGCAGCGCCCTCTGAGAGCACTGAGACCAGAGATCCTCCCCATTTTACAGGCGAGGGAACTGAGGTTCAGGGGGTGAGGGTACTTGCTCCAGACTTCACACTTGGTGTGGAGCAGCTGGTCAGGGATTCTGAACCAGGACCCAAGTCTGCACAGCCCATGCTCCACCCATTCAAAGTCACTTGCTTCGTGTCCTTGAACTTAAAAACAGAAATTTAACACACATAGGGGAGAGTAGAGAGGGGATTATTATGAGCTGTTTCCAAAGGAGGATTAAATCTTTTTTGGATTTTAATACACTGCCACGTTTTCATGACTAGCCTGGATTTCTCTGAGTCCACTTATCTTTTTACAGTTTGACCTTTAAACATGAAAAACCTCAATGATTTTCCACTGTTTTGAATAAACTGAAATGGATGTATTTTTCTGAATGATTAGGGAATGAAAAACAGAGCCGGTCAGCATTAAAGTCCTTCAGGAGTGATTTTCCCTGGAGGACGCCGTTCACAAAACTACCCCTCATGATGGGGCTCTCGTACCTATTTGTTTGCCTTCCAGCTGCAAGGACTTTACTGCTCATGGTCTACCCAGAAGGAGAGGGGAGCTTCGTCCTGGATTCAGAGGCAGGAGCAGGGCTGGTTCCCCCGCTGCCACACCTCAGAGTGGCCAAAGCTGTGGAGGGTGAGGCAGGAACATAGGGCTCCACAGTGAACTGATGGGGCAGTGCCAGCATCAGCACTACCCTCAAGGGCATCACCGGGCTCCAGGCCAGTAGGTCCACCTGTTGTCAGAGAGCAGGCTTTCCACACAGGACACTGCCAGGACCCTGCAGGGAAGCAGAGGGTGACGTGGAAAAAGCATTCGCAGTGTGGCTGGGACAAATCACTTCAGCTTTCTAAGTCTGTTTTCTTTTCCATAAAATGGTAAAGATATGGGCTTCCCTGGTGGCGCAGTGGTTGAGAGTCCGCCTGCCGATGCAGGGGACACGGGTTCGTGCCCCGGTCTGGGAAGATCCCACATGCTACGGAGCGGCTAGGCCCATGAGCTGTGGCTGCTGGGCGTGCGCGTCCGGAGCCTGTGCTCTGCAACGGGAGAGGCCACAACAGTGAGAGGCCCGCGTACCGCAAAAAAAAAAAAAAAAAAAAAAAAAAAAAAAGGTAAAGTTAATAGTTACTTGCAGGATTGTTAGGAGGTAAACGTATTTAAGTTGGTGAATACATAGTAAGTGCTCAGTAAATCGGGTTCCATTCCCTGCTCAAGAGCCTAAACTTTTAAAAACACTACTTCCTAACATGTACCATACACTGCCCTACCTTCTTAAGCAATGGAGAGGGAATATTATTCCACAATGTCTTCATAACTCAGGGATCCTCTTTACAAAAATGTGGGAATCATAGAATATCAGTCTTCAGTGGGAACCGAGAGCCTGTCCAGGCCAAGCCCTCCCTGCAGTGATCTCACACATTTGAGATTTGCACAGCCATTTACCTTGTGCTTTTTTTTCTCTTGATTTTGATTTCTTTAAAAATTGAAACCAGGTTACAATGTTGATCAGAACTGTGTTAAATAAAAGCAAGTCGGCTCTGAGTGAGGGCTTCAGGGTCTCTCCTTACAAAGCAAAGCCCAATAGTATTGGAGGGGCGGTGGCAGCCATTTCTACTGCTTTCTGTTTACTTCTGGATTCACAGCTATGTTTTGGGAGGTAGACATAGCTGGAAATCTGTTGAATGTCCTGATCTTGACCTTTTATATATGTTTGGTGTTAGGCGGTTTGGTCACTTGTAGGACTTGGGGGCTGTCATCCTGACCATGAGCTTCCTCCCTGCCCACTCCCAAGGGCTGTGTCTGGCAGCCAGGAATGGCAGTGTATCTTGGCACTGGGCATTAGGCCAGTGGGGACTCATGGTTCCTAACAGGTTGCTGGTTGGGGGGACCTTGACAGTCAGTAAAATTTTCTTCCATGTCCTCAACATCCACTCATTCCTCATAATCTGCACTTCATGCCCTCCCTTCCCTATTCCTCTTCCAGGAAGGTGCCTCAGTCTCATCCGACACTGCCTCTGCTGCCCTAGACTCCACGCAGTGTACTTTCCCAGCGTCCTCCTGCCTCCTCTCCTCCATCCTGTCACCTTGCTGCTTCTAGATGCCCACTCTCCCCACAGCACTATCTTTGGCTTGTTTCTCTGCTCAGCAAATGCCCCTTGGCTGCTCATAAACTTCCTGATGAAACTGACCCTCACCAGCCTCCCGCCTCTGGCTCCCCTGGTCCAGGCCCACATGTGCAGCTGCTAGCCGCCTTCTCAAACTCAACACATTACAAAACACACTTCCCCCATGCCCTCATTTCTGCTCAAGGCACACTGGCCTCCCAGCCACCCTGTCTCCAAACATGATGATCAGACTCCTGAATTCCTTTGTCTATCATTTCCACTTCTACCCACCAACTCCCACCCTCAGCACTTCTTGATGGCCATCCCACTGCCCTGGGGTGTCCAGGGTATCACAGCTACTTCCCCTGGGTGCCACCAGAACAAAGCAGGGAGGGAGCTCCATTTTACAGAATCAAAAACCGAGATAAAGTTTGGGGCTTGCTTTAGTGACCCAACTGGTTTTATAAGGATGCTCTGCATGTTGGCTGCACCTTCCTCCACTGCTGTGCTCAGGCCTCATCTTCTTTGATCTTTACCTATCATCACTTCCACCTGCCCTGCCTTGATTCTTGTGGGCAGCCCAGCTGGCCATCAGCTCAGCCTCAGTCCATCCCCCGTCCCTTCCCCTCTAACCCCTCACTCCCCACCCTTCCATCCATGACTGCAGGGGAGGCAGGAGTGACTAAGCAGGGAGTCAGGACAGGGGCTCCTCCGGGCCCCACAAGCCCAGGCCGCCATCTTGAACTGTAGTGGTCCCTTTGGCAGAGGATGGTGGAAGGTGTCAGGGAACTGCCCTTGCCCTCAGACCCCAGCTCTAGGCCCCTATCTGGCCAGGGAGTGTGACCCCCGTAACTGGAGCTCCTCACTCCAACCCCACAGCGGTGCCCCAGTAACAAGTACCCAAGGACTTTGCCGGTTCTGATCGCTGCATTGAGGTGGTCCTGGCAGGACAGGCCTGGGGGAGCAGGGGGACTGGGTTGACCCAGGGGCGGCACACAGGCCAGCGCTGCCTGGACGCTGCCCCCCCCAACCATGCCCACGGGGGCACTCAGACCTTAAACCAGTTCAGCCACATGGTCTCCTCCTGCTGGCTTCTCGTTCTGGTCTCTCTCTTCACACCTTAATGCTGACAGCAGCCCTCACCCTCCTGCAGTGGCAGCCAACGATGGCCAGCGGGCTCCCTACCTGGGCAGAACTCACCAGCATCTGCTGCAGAGTCTGAGCGATTCCTGACGTGATATTTCAGATGCCGTGGTCCTGCCATTAAGAGTCTGCTCTGCCTAAATTCTCTCCATCCACTATAGGCTCAGGGCCCACCAATGCTGCTGGTATCCCTGTTACTGTTTATTTTACCTAAAGTACTTTTTGGGCCCTTCATCTGACTTATAAGTCCTTTTCCATGTCTGGGAAACTTTGGAATTAACAAACAAAAAAATTAGGATCTATTCCAGCGTTTCCATTCATGGTGATGGAGAAACAGATAAAATGATTCTCAGTCAAACCCTGCAGCAAAGTGAGGATTTGTAGTTGGGAATGCTCGTGCGTGCACAGCTGTTTTGAGTCTTTAGTGATCAGTGTCAGGCTGATTTAAATCCTTCAGCCCACCCACTGTTTACTCTTTTTTTTTTTTTTGCGGTACGTGGGCCTCTCACTGTTGTGGCCTCTCTCGTTGCGGGGCACAGGCTCTGGATGCGCAGGCTCAGCGGCCATGGCTCACGGGCCCAGCCGCTCCGCGGCATGTGGGATCTTCCCGGACCGGGGCACGAACCCGCGTCCCCTGCACCGGCAGGCGGACTTCCAACCACTGCGCCACCAGGGAAGCCCCCACTGTTTATTCTTAACCCCTTTGCTTAGGGATGCCAGATTTAGCATATAAAAATATAAGACAGTCCTGCCCCTGAGGCCGGGGTGGCAGTGGTGAGACCCGCTGCGGAGGGGAATTCATGCGTCATCTGTGCCTGAACCTCAGAGCATCATCTGGGGCGACAACAGCAACAATGTTCAGGTGGGTGGGGCCGTCCGAGTGTATGGACAGCAAGGACCGCCCCTCAGCCCTCCCCTTCTCCCTCCCCCCAGGGGCATCTGCCACCCCCCGCCCCAGAGCCCCGTGCTTCCTAACACCCATGGAGCAGGCACAGTGTCTAATACTAACACCGGCCCTCGTGGGGCATTTGTGTGCCCGGCTCTGGGCTGCGGACCTTCTGGGGACAGCACTTAATTCGCAGCCCTCGGGGGACAGGCGGGACAATCAGAGATCCCCACTTCTCACTCGGGGTCAGACAGGCTGTGAGCCTTGCCCGAGTAGGCGATAAGCTCAGCGTCCTCCCCTGAGGGTGTAAAACTTGCGTGGAGGGAGTGAGGGCTTGGGGGACGGAGCTCCTTCAGCCTCCAGGGCAGGATAATCAGCCCAGGAATCAGCCGCAGGAGCGCCTGCTCCAAGCCAGGCACTGCGACGGGACTTCGAGTTGCCTTTAACCTCAGGACACCCTGATCTGGTGTTACTGAGCTATTATTCCAACCGTCACTTCAGAGATGTGGAAAACTGAGGCTCAGAGAGGGAACCTGATTAACGCAGAGCCCCCGTGCCGTCGTGCCCAGACCAGCGCTCCTGCTGCTTCCCAGCTCCTCATTTCAGACACAACTGCCCTCAACACAGACCCAATGTGGGAGGACATGAGGGACCCACACAGCCTGCCTCCACCACACGTGATGTCTTGTGTGCAATGCATCCCCCCTCCTGGGGACTTGATGTCCAGGCCACAGCGCTCTGCCCTCACTGCACTGTCCCCGCCTGGCCCCCCAGCCTCCCCGGCCTCAGCAGCCTCCATGAGACCCTGCCCCCCTGAGCCCAGGGCTCCATCTCTCAAGAAAGGCATTCTCTGCAGGGCCAAAATGAGCCCTCTAGGGACATTTCAAAGAAAAGCGTGAAATACAAAGGCTCTGTAGAGAAGCACAGGAATCTGCACTAAGTGAGGATAAAAGGCAGCTGCAAACCAGCTGGTAAAATGCAGTGCCTGCTCGAATCCCACCCTAAAGCCTGCTGGGAGGACGGCTAGAGACAGGTCAGCATTGTCACTGAGGGTCCCTCCCCCACCTACCCACTAGCAGGGCCCTATGAGACCCGACAGAGCCCGCAGAGCCCCGCAGTGAGTGCGCCATCAGAAGGGCCAAGACAGAGCCTTCTAAAAAGAAGTCCAGGACTTCCCCGGTGGCGCGGTGGTTAAGAATCCACCCGCCAGTGCAGGGGACAGGGGTTCTAGCACTGATCCGGGAAGATCCCACATGATGTGGAGCAACTAAGCCCGTGCGCCACAACTACGGAGCCTGCACTCTAGAGCCCGCGAGCCACAACTACTGAGCCTGCGCTCTAGAGCCCGTGCTCCGCAACAAGAGAAGCCACCGCAATGAGAAGCCCGTGCACCGCAACAAAGAGTAGCCCCCACTTGCCGCAATTAGAGAAAGCCCATGCGCAGCAATGAAGACCCAACACAGCCAAAAATAAATAAATAAATAAAATTTAAATAAATAAATAAATAAAAAGAAGTCCAACATCACAACTGTACCCACTCATCCAACACATCATAACTGCCCACCTGCCCCTGGGCAGGTCCATCCAGGAGTTCTCCACAGTGAAAACCGGCAGATTTGATCATTGCCGGTTGAGAGTTATGAAAAGGCTCCCACTAAGTTGCTTCCACTAATAGTGCTTGGCATTTTATGGTGCTTCTCCTATCTTTAGTTCGTGAGCTATTAGCAAACAACTCCAACTGAATGGCTACTAGGAGCCAGCAGACACCCTGGGGTGCTGGGACTGTGTCCTTGCCCTCCTGGGGTTCTCAACCCAGGGGAGACAGAGCCATGGTTGAGTTATGTGCAAAATGTACCAGGCCCTGGTACAGAGAAATAGGACACGGCCTCTTCCCAAGGACGGGCCAGACACGCCAAATGCCTGGGTCCTGGTCATGGCCTTGGCTGGCTCAACAAATCACAAATTGTGATTTATTCATCAATAAACTGATCGCAACAAAGCCAACCCAGGTTCACCCACCCAGATCTCAGTGAACGTGTCTGCCACTGCTGCCTACGCTTTGGCTCTCCCCAAAAAATTTCGATATCCATCTTTTCTTTTCTAAATATTTAAAAAATCTCTCCTCCATTTTCCTAGGAGTTTCCTCTGCCTCTCTTGCTGTTATAAATTCACAAATAATTAAATACTCATGAATTGACACGCTTTGTCCTAAATGTAACTGAAACTACAAAACTAATTGTTTTCCCTTTTCACCTTGGATTCCAGGAAGCTCGAGGCTAAATTTAGACCTTGATCACAGAAGAAAGGTTAGTCGTTGTAGTTAGAAATTTTGTATTCTCTTTTCTGACTGGGTTTTAATTTCTCATTTCTATTTTAATAACCTCACTGTCATATCTTTTGCTATAAGCCCCCAAAATCCTTTTTTGATAAGAGGAGAAGAATAAATGAAGTCAATTTTTAAAAAGGCATACTCTCCAGGAATTCTCTCAAGAGGTTATTGATCATTGGAATTATCCTTTTCTGAGGAAGATGGCTTTAATTTATCCCCATAAGCAGGGTGCTCTGCCCTTCCGGGATGCTGTCTCAGACGTGAAGTTTACAAATCGATGGAGACAGTTCTCACTGCCTACGTTCTATTTTCCCTAAACGCCTTTAGCAACCTGTGTGTGAATCAACGCATCCCACCAAGATACATTTATGATTAAGCAATAATTATAACGTGCCTGGACCTGCACCTCAAATGTTCACCTCAAGTCAAGATGTGTGTCCCCTTTAATCTTTTCCTGATCAAGCTTCTGCCTCATGTCTGGCCCCCACACCCCATTCTCCCTGGGAAGCAATCAGAAGACCACATTAATGAACAAACAGGCTGGAACACCCATCTGATTTTAGAAGATTCCCTCAGGCAAACATTAAATCCTGTCTCCACCTCCCTGCCCCCCATGCCCTGTTGTGCTGCTGTGAGCGACTTTCATTCCTAACAGCTGATTCTGTTCAGCAAATGTTTGTAAATGTCGGCGGTGTGTCTCCTCCACGCTACAGTGAGCTTCCGCCCCCTGCAACTGTGTTTTCTGAGGCTTTTGTGTCTCCTAATGGTGCCTGGAACATTTTGAACATGATAAGGAACTCAAATAAAATGAACAATAAGCGTCCCCAACCAGCTAGAGCTTTCAACAAGGCCCTTAATGAAAACAGTGAACCGCACTGACATCTGATAAAGGCAAACATCTGGAGATGCCAGTGGCAGATGCCCGATTCTGCTGAGGCTGATGAATGGGCACCGAGTTATCTGGGGCTCAGCAGCGTCACTCAGCTGGGCCTGCTGCTACTTCGACGACAGGCTGCCCCCTTCCCAGGACACAATCCCGCCTGGAGAGAGTTGGGAATGATTGCTTGTCCATTCACCAGCCTAAGCCATGCCAGCTGACCACCACCATGGGTCTGTTGCCTGTCCCCACGGAAGAGAAGGACCAGGTTAAATTTATTTTCTCTTTCACTTTTCCATTTCACAGGAATATCATATTTTCTAGACGAAGGTGTTAATTATACCATAGGCACCATCAAATGGCACTAAGTGATAACTAAATGTTCAGGAGGTTGACATGTACATTGTTTCAAGTAGCTCTGTGATTCATTATCTAATTTAGATAAACGGCAAATAGTGGTATCATAATAGCCCCCTTTTATTCTGGTTTACGCCTCATTGTCTCTGGGTGTAGAATAAGAAATGAATCATCAGACAGGCCCCATGGGAAAAATGGCAGGCTGGCTAAGAGCATAGGCTCCAGCATTAGACCCATGGGGCTCGAAAACCCAGCCCTGCTGCTGACCAAGGGCAAAAGCTGTGACCACTGAGGGCTTCTCGGACGGGATCAGGGTTGAGTACAGAGTGGGGTAAACCCCTTGACACTGTGTCCAGCATAAAGAATGGGCTCCACCTGTGTTAGCTGTTGTTAAGTCTTGGGTCGAGGGCAGAGGGATGTCTCTGGATTTCCACTCTCAGGGGTGAGGGGCACGTGCCCACATGAGCCTCCAAACTGTACCCAGTGAGAAGGGGGCGTGAACCGAGGGTTTTGCTGTGAAAGGGCAGTCCCTGAGGTGTGCCATCCTGCAGCTGAGCTGGCATCTCTCCAGGGCCCAGGTCATGTTTACTTACATTTCTGAAAGAGGAAGAGGGCTTTCAGCCTACATGTTTTACTCCAAGTCACCATTTTCTTCTGAGTGTAGCTTGGCTCTTCGTGATGGGAGAGGAACATCAGGCCTCCCAGACAGAATGATTCTGTGCATCTCCTTTCATGAAGGCCGGCCAGGCAGCCAGCAGAGTCTTGGAAACCATGAAGTCCTGGCCAGTAGGACAGAAGCTACAGGGCAGCCATGAGTCCCAAGGATGTGACCCCAAACCTTTATCAAAACACCTGCCTTGGGGGAAGAAACCCAACTGTCCCCACTCACAGTGCCTCAGAAATAGGTCTCCACCAAAAGCTACAGATTCCATAAATAAGTTAAAAATCAAATTATCAGAAGAGGAAAATCCCATTTTCCAAGAGTTACCAAATGGCTGGGTAAGAGCCAGGGTCTACCCCAGCCTGGCCCACAGGGCCTGGCAAGTCCGGACACATGTGACTAGGGTTACAGAGGCTGCCCCACTTCTGGTGTCGTCAAGAACAAGGTCTCCCACAGAGTGTGCCAAGTCACTGGAGTGGCCCCGCCAAGTACCAGTGCCTTTTCGTTTCCAATTTGGGCAGAAAGCTTTCTTTTCTATGTTCTATTCTTAGAAACAGTGTTTCAGGCTGTCGTGATAGCCCCTGATTCTGCACTGGGCTGGGCCACAAACAGTCTCTGGGGGCTGGAGCCTCAGTGACAGGTGGGCCAGGGACACAGGTGACTCCCCTCCTGCTCCCTGAGTGACCCTGACTCATCCTGCAGTCCTGCTACTAAAGGTTTCCCTCCAGACCCTCCTCGTCTACCAGCACTGCACACCCACCCTTGCGTTTGCTAAGCTGTGGTCACGGGGATTCCGGGAGAAAACACAGAAACCAGGCCAGGGGTGTGAGGCTGCCCCTCATCCCAGCCACGCCACAGCCTCACCGGGAGGACTGGTGCTCCCTGCAGTATAAAGCTCAAGGGCTTTCTGACAGCTCCTCGAGGGCCTTGGGCCTTTAGTCACAGGCATTCTGTAAAAAGAGGAATCTTCTCTCCTCCGTTTTAGGAGGATCCAGTGGTGTATCCCTCAGGGTGCTGGCCAAGCCTCAGTGTTGAAGTGAGCCAGGGTAAATTATCCTGCAGGCGATCAAACATCAGCAAATCCATCCTAATTCACTTCATTTAAAACTTTTGTTTTCCATAAAGGATTAAGCCAGGAAAGAATTTAATCACACCAAATCCACTTCCAAAATGGTTACAGATCCCACGATCAAGAGTAATGATTAGGGGTTTCCCTGGTGGTGCAGTGGTTAAGAATCTGCCTGCCAATGCAGGGGACACGGGTTCGATCCCTGGTCCGGGAAGATTCCACATGCCACGGAGCAACTAAGCCCGTGCGCCACAACTACTGAGCCTGCGCTCTAGAGCATGCGAGCCACAACTACTGAAACCCGCATGCCTAGAGCCTGTGCTCTGCAACAAGAGAAGCCACCGCAGTGAGAAGCCTGCGCACAGCAACAAAGAGTAGCCCCTGCTCAATGCAACTAGAGAAAGCCCATGCGCAGCAACAAAGACCCAATGCAGTCAAAAATAAATAAATAAATAAATAAATTTTAAGAAAGGGGGGGCTTCCCTGGTGGCGCATGGTTGAGAGTCCGCCTGCCGATGCAGGGGACGCAGGTTCGTGCCCCAGTCTGGGAAGATCCCACATGCCACGGAGCGGCTGGGCCCCTGAGCCATGGCGCTGAGCCTGCGCGTCCGGAGCCTGTGCTCCGCAACAGGAGAGGCCACAACAGTGAGAGGCCCGTGTACCGCAAAAAAAAAAAAAAAAAAAGAAAGAATAATGATTAGGAAAAAAGACTAAAAAAAAAAAAAATGCCCGGATGTTGAGAACTCGTGTTTGGTACTTAATTGATGAAAGTAGCCTTCCTGACACCAAGAAGTAGCCTTCCTTCAGGTTAGGGGCAGGAAGACAGAGGAAGAGGTGAGGTCAGGACCCTTTTCTTTACACCGAGGTCAGTTCTGACCTGCAGCAAATCTGCACTGGTGTCTGCTGTGAGCCGGGTGCTGTTCTGGGGGAGCAGCAGGGAACAAGACAGACACAGTCACTGCCTTTGTGGGCTTTACTTCCTAGCGGAGGAGGAAAGACAATACAGAAATGCATAATGTGTGAAGTGGTGATATTCAGGAAAGAAAAATGGAGCTGGGTAAGGGGACAGAGAGTGATGGAAAGGGTGTTATTTTATATGGGATGGTACAGGCTATGCCAAGGGGGTGCCCTGAATAAAGCAGACGAGGGAGCCATGTGGATAGCAGAGTGTTCTGTAGGTGCAAAGACCCTGCTTGAGGCAGCACCCTGATGCAGCCGCTACAAATCTCTCCAGCCTCAAAGAGGCAAGCCTGGGGCTTCCCCGGTGGCGCAGTGGTTAAGAATCCACCTGCCAATGCAGGGGACACGGGTTCGAGCCCTGGTCCAGGAAGATCCCACATGCCGCGGAGCAACTAAGCCCATGTGCCACAACTACTGAGCCTGTGCTCTAGAGCCCTTGAGCCACGACTACCATGCCCACACGCCACAACTACTGAAGCCTGTGCGCTTGGAGCCCGTGCTCCATAACAACAGAAGCCACCGCAATGAGAAGCCCGCGCACCGCAATGAACAGTAGCCCCTGCTCGCTGCAACTAGAGAAAGCCCACACACAGCAACGAGGACCCAATGCAACCAAAAAATTTAAAAATAATAATAATAATAAGAGCAAAGCTAAATAAATGTCTTTAAAAAAAGAGGCAAGACTAGCTCCTCATCAATCCAGGAACAAAGCCGCCTCACCAGCAAGTCAACAGAGTGGGCCTCATTCCCAATGAGCCATTCTTGTCCTTCTCAGCATCTTCCTGGAAGCCTCCTAACTCAGCAGACACTGGCTTCCCAGGGTAATGATGTGCCAACTTGGGGGTGTGTTCTGGACTGAGATACCAGCAGGAAAGGCTCTGACCAGCCATTGCCTTAAACTCTCAGTCACGGTACCCACCAGGCTGTACAACCAATCAGACCATTAGAAGAACGCCCCACGCCTTCCACCACCAGCATAAACGTATCTTCTGACCTCATGTGGACCCTGCTCTGTGGGGCGCTGGTGCCAAGACTAAAAGCCCAACTGAGTCATGATTCTGGCCTAAAGCTTACCCTCAGGTGATGACAAATGTACCTGCCAGGATCAATCCCAGGCTCACAGCCCTTAGCACATGGATGCAGTCCCCTTCCCGGGGCTGGTATATCTCACATCACCCCCATTTTATGGGGGAGACAAACTGACGGTGCTGTATCGCTCAAGGCTCAGTCAGGGAGGCAGAACCATGCACACATGATGGCATAAGGAAATTATTATAGGAGTCAGACCTTACCAATTGTGAGAGGAGCTGGAGAAGCAACAGTCCAAAAGAGGGACTTGATGGACCAGAGGTAGGTCACTAGCTGGCCCTGGTGTGGGTGAGGGTATGTTGGAGCTTTGCAGAGAGGTCTGGAAGGCGGGCCCGTGCGGTGGAGGGAGGCTGGGGTAGGAGTCTGCGGAACGCTGTTGGCTGTTAGTGGCCACGACCTCCATGAGTTTGCAGAGAAGGGTCTGGGATCTCTGTTGGTCAGCTGGGCTGGCAGTCGAGAAAGAACCGGGGACAAAAATTTCAATCCAATCTGAAAGTAACAGATCCAATCACAGTCCCCAATAATCTGATTATTATTTGGCCTATGTGACTCCCAAACCACCAGTTAGAAGAGAAATTCTCTCCCACTCAGAGCTGGTCAGAAGTTTTCCAGGTCCATGAGCTCAGTGGCTGAGAGTTTTATGATCCTCAGGCACAGAAGGGGAAGGAAGGGCCAGCTGCACCTACTGGTTGATCTCCCAGCTTCGGTTTTGAACAGGGCAGTGTTCCAGGTGTCTAGGCACTTTTGTCAGGACTTGAAAGATGTGACCATGGCAGGATAAGGCTGCCGGTGTGCACGTGGCCAGTCTGAAAGTTGCCCCCATCTATGTCTGGGACACATGACTGTGTGTACCTATAATGTATGGTACTGAAAAAATTTGTCTCTTCCACTTAATTTTTTCTTAAAGCTGTCAGAAAGTACTGGTTGGTTCTTCTTGTCTGAGTCTAATCCAACCATCACTGTTGTCTAACTCACTGGACCAGCTTCTATATCTTGATAAATGTTGACAGAGCCTACATTGAATTAGCAGCTGATTATATCTGATTTACCCTGTAACAGGGTTAGGTCCATTTCCTGGGATGTAGCAGAAGGGCCCGATGGTCACCAAGATGATCCATAATTGCCTCTTAAAATTGCAGCCCAAATGGGTCACGCCAACAGGTCCCTCAACTAAGGGGGACACACAAGCAGAGCTGGGCAAGACTGGACAAGAAGCACCATGGCTGCCAGTACCTCCATAAAGCCCTTGACCCAGGATGCATATCACCCCTGATGCTTCTGTTTGAGGGTGGCCCCTTCCAGAGGCCACTTGCCAAAGGCAAGAAATGAAACCAGGAGGCTGTATGACAGGATAGATTGAGAAGAGCTCTGGTTTCAGAATCACGTGGACCTGGGTTCAAATCCCAGCTCCTCCACTGTGATCTTCAGCAGCACGCTTTACTTCTCTGGACCTCAGTTTCCTCATCTGTAAAATGGTAATGACAATAGTAGCCACCCTGATATGGTGTAGAATGGGGAGGTGTGATGATGTCGGGAACTCAGTGTAAGCCCCATGGACCCGAGGGCTTCGGGGTATCATGGGTGTCACTGATGTGACTGTGTTTGTCCAGGCACTCCTCTCTGGACGTGGGCACTACAGAAATGATGTCGATACCTGGCAGCTGGCCAAGTCCTCTAATCAGTGAAGATAGGGAACCTGGCGGTCTGAGCAAGAAGCAGCTGACCGGGCTCTGAGTCACCCAGGAGAAATGGGAACCACCACCCTCCCCCCATATTGCAGTCAGCTACGCCTGGGGGAGCCTGGGCCTGGAGGGTCCTAGTATGTGGGTGTCCCCAAGATGGAATGGATGGCACTTAGCTCTTCTGGACCCCGTGGGACTAGAAGGGGTCCCCTCCACTCCCGCTCCCCTCCATCCCACATAGCAGCCGTGCTGGGGGGAAGGAAGGAGGGGGCCACCACTGTTGTCCTGTTTACATCCAAAGCCTGTGAAGACCAGGGACCAGTCCTCAAAAATGAAGCGAGGTGGTAACAGATGTGCAGTGGAACATCAGGCCACGGGGCAGTGGCAGCTGGATGGTAGCCCTTCCCGCCTCACCCGCCGCCACTGCCCACCACACCTCTACCCTGAACCCAGAGCAGGAGCCCACCTAGTAGGAGAGGCCAGAAGTCCCCACCTGGGCAAGGCCAGGCCTCACCCTTCAGCCCAGCCAGGCCTGATTTTGAATCCTGAAGTAACCTCCCCCCACCCACACACAGAGGGACAGTTTTCTTCCTTCAGTGTTTGAATGAGAGGCCAAGAGCCCGAGGAAGCTCAGAGAGAAGCTCCTCGGCCCAAGGAGGCCTGGGGGATCTGTTCTTTTTTCTGAGCCAACAGCTACAGGCTCCGTGTTTAAAAATGTTTGAATCAACAGAGGAACTGTTTATCAATATTTAAAAAAAGAAATGTAATTAGAGGTTGGCAAACCCCCAGGGCTCCAGGCCATAGATGTCAAAGGCTTCCTTGACCTGTAGCCAGGCGGAGGGGTTGGGGGGAGACAGGGTGGAAAGCGATGGCAGACACCAGACACGGGCTGCTCCGCCATAAACCGCACTGGGCAGGGCTCCCTGCTGAGGCTCGTGAAAGCCTCCGTGGCCAATGGAATGGCATTTTACATGCCTCCACGTTTTCCTTTCCTAGGTGGTTTTTCTTTCTAAACTTGGGAATACAGACATTCTATTTTAAGAACATTAATTACTGTCCAATTTTAATGTAACTAATGCGAACAAAAAAACCAACTTTGAACCAAGGAAAGGAAACAATTTATGGGGTGATTTTGTGTTCACATCCCTCAAGATTGCCTGAGAACATTTGTCTAATGCATTTATTTCTGGTCAAGAGAAGTGAATACCTGACTTTTTGGTGGTTTCTGGAGAACGAGGTGAGGTCTGGCCACATCTGCCTCAGAGATGCCAGCTTGGTCCACCTCAGGCCAGGATGCCTCCTTGGGGCTCAAAGAGGTAGTGTCAGGAACGTAAAAATAGAGAGGGATTCGGCAGCCACCTTGACACACGGTTTTCTCATCCCAGGGACTGCCACGTAGGGCCCTCCTGTTCCAGCTATTCTAAGTGAAACAGAAAAAAAGTAAGACTATCTGAGACCTAAATAAAAACAGTGCTATATCTTAGCTACTTTTTTTTTCTGCTTTCTTCCGCCTTCTCCCAAGTGCTCTTTCTGGCTCCGCTTTCCTCACCAAGCCAAAAATGGGATATGTCTCAAGGTTCTGTCCTTGACCCCTTTTTTCCTCCGCCTGCCTTCCTTGAGAACGGACGTCCACAGCTGTGGCTTCGGCTTGGGGTCCACGTGGCCACAGCCGTGCACGTTCCAGGCACTGCCCGCCTCTTGGACAGCCCCCCTCCCAGTATGAGGCCCCAACATCCTGGAACCAGATTTGGCATCTCCCTCTGGCGGGTCACATTTGGGGTATGTTGTCCCTCCTGGTCGTCAGTCCCCATGGCTCTGTCTGTATGCAGGTGGCCAGGTCCCTGCCCCTAGCCCCTCCAGAGCTCACCTCTGAGGCAGGGCTGGGAGCACCGGGTGCTGCCTGCAGGAGGCCCTCATACTGACCACTGGGGAGATCGGGAAGGCTTCCCTGAGGAAGACTTTTCAGCTGAGACCTGAAGCTGAGGAGCAGCCAGCCAGCCAAGGCAGGGGGGTTCCAGCATGAGGGGACAGCGTGAGGATAGACCCTGCCTGAGAGGGACCAGGACCATGGAGGAAACAGAAGGGCTCTGGAGGTACAAGCAGAGGAGGAGAAGACTGGCAAAGAGTGAGACGTGACAGGGTGGTGGGTTCAGGGCATGGATTTTATTCTGGGGGCCATGAAAGAGTTTTAAGCTTGGAAGGCACTCAGGTTTGCACGCAGAAAAATCACTTTGGCTTCTGTGCGAGAACAGATGGTGGGGGCCAGGCTGAAGGACCAGGTGAGAGACAATGAGCTTGGCCAGTGTGTCCTCACAGCAACTGCCCGGCCCCACAGCAATAGCTCTACCCGGTTCCTGAGGGTTCATACCTTCCAAGCCTCACTAGCATTCTGTCCAGAGCAACAGCCCTCGGACCAATCCACACTCTGGTGCTAAGGACAAATAGTGGCAGCATCCACCTCAACGCCCTCTGGGACAGGAGGGTGGACGCAGAGAGGGGGGAGGGTGGTGGCTACAAGCCTTCCCAGACCCCTGGGGTGTTCCTCCCTGGTCTGTGGGTGCCTCCTGAGCATTAGGCGGCCCTGGAGGGTCAAAACGCTGTCCAGGAGGGGCCCATCAATAAGCCTTCCCCACAGAGTCTGGGCTCTGCCACTCTCTAGCCGTGTGACTCAGACAAGTCCCTTACCCTCCCCGAGCCTTAGTTTCCCTCTCCGAGTATGGGAGCAATAACATCCAAACCTTCCCAGGCTGTTCAGAGAATTAAACAAGAGGTTCTGCATGCAACATCCTTAGCTCAGCACAGTTTCTGGCACGCAGCGGGTGCCCCCAAAAAGGTTGATGATGATGACGATGGTAGTGATCTCAGCCAGCTGCAAGCACTGCCACCAACACACATGAGTTCACACAGGTCTTTTACCATTTCAGGCTACATGTTTGCCTATTTCCCTTTCTATAAGGCAGCCTAATGGATGCACTGATTCAAACAATTAGAAGCAGTTTTCTCACAGCTCCTGCTGTGCCAACTGGTATGTACAGAGGGAACTGAACCTTTTGGTGACTGACTTTCTGGTCTGGCTAGAAACCATTTTATTAATTCAACCAAGGTTCCTTGAGTGCCTCTCAGGGACTGGGCTCCATGCTCTGCACTCGGGGGGCTCTGGGCTGCCAGCACAAAGCCCGGTGGGTGTGCAGTTGAAGGGAGGGGCATGACAGCTACAGAGCTGAGCCTTAGAGGCTGGGTGCCAGGTAGATGGACTGGGGAGGGTGTTCCAGACACAGGGGACAGCATGTGCAAAGGCACGGAGGCGTGAAAGAGCAAGGCATGTTCCAGGAAAGAGGAAAGCTAGAGGTTGAGGCCATCAGAATGAATCACTGGGAGGAAGAAAAAGGCAGATGTGAGGCTGAGGAGGGGGGGCCCCATCACCAAGGGCCCCCAAGCCAGGCAAGGTAGGGGGATTTGTTCTGTGCACAGAGAGAGATCTGAGATGCTGGACAAGGGCAGGATGAACTCAGACTGCTTGTGGTGGCGATCACGGGCTTGGACACGGAGCATGATGGTAGGGGCCACAGCCAGGCTTACTGGCTGTGCCACCATGCGGGCAAGAAATGAGGAGGCCTGAGGGGAAATGACAGCCAGAGAAGGGGGCAGCAGGGACTGGAAATGGACCGCAGAGCTCGGAGGGACTGGCTCTGGACAGGACACGTCGAGGGTGAGGAAGAGGCCAAGGACAGAGCCTGCCCACCCGACTGAAGGGGCCGGGGCTGCCAGGGCTGGGAGCCGGAGCAGAGAGGGCAGGGTGGTCCCTGGGGACAGGACTGTGACTCCTGCATTCCCTCCACTGCTTTCAATCTCCTCTCTGTCTTTCTCTCTTCTTTAAGTGCCACCAACAGGAAACCAAATACTTTTTTGTTTTGAATTGTGTTTATTTTTTTATACAGCTGGTTCTTATTAGTTACCTATTTTATATGTATTAGTGTATATACGTCAATCTCAATCTCCCAATTCATCCCACCAGGAAACCAAATACTTTTTCATTGTTTAATATATTTCCTTGTTTTTACTCTAAACAAAATGAGCAAGTGGAATGTTTTCTATTTCCTCCTCAAACAGAAAAGCAAAATTACCTATACATGAGCATTCATGTGCATGAATCTCTCAATTTTTATTTTCTCTGGGTGTATTAAGAAACAAAAAAGGGCATTTCAGGCACCAGAATGAGGTTTGGCAACATCATTTGGTGCCCAGCTGGCCCTGGGTGCCCCCCACCCCACCGCAAGAGAGACTCAGGCTGGCGGCCACGACTGAGCTCATCACTCAAGGGCTTGAGGGAGACCCTGCCATGACAGCTCTTTACCTGTAGGATCTGCAAATCTTCCCTCAAAGCCAGAGGGCACGTTCTTAAACCCCGGGAGATGACATTTTGATAAAGTTTTTTTTTGAAAAAAACGATTTCACTTTGCAAGACAAACAGCTAATAAAATAGAATCTTTTTTGGTAACCACCCATACACCAATCAATCTGTCACTCGGAAAACTTTCCTGAGAGGTGTGAAATGAGGCCACTCTGGTGTTCTATGGGAACAGAATGCCCCCCAGGAAGCCTTCTTCTCACCCGGATGACACCTGCCACCCCAAAACAGGGAAACAATTTGATTCAGAGTACAGGAAATACACAGCTAATTAGTTGCTCAATCAATACTGACTTTTGGAAGACGAGCATGAGGCAACTGTTCCAGTGTTTACAGGCAGCTGCCCACACATCCACATCATGAGTGTATCTCACCTCTTGTTTCCTTTCAATTCCATCCCTATTGGGAACAAAACACAAAAGCGTTTCCCACCCTGGGGGCCTGCAGAGTGAGCTGCACCATGTGGCCCGTTCTGTGCTGCAGCCATTCAAGTAAGAACTCAAAGGGTCAACAACAAAAATCAAACGGACAGGTTTCAGTCATAAAGCACGTCTTCTCTGTGCCCATTTGAGGCTACCGTCAGAATCAAGACCCTCCCTTCACTCACTTCATCTTCCCATCTCTGCTTGGCTGCTTCGTGTTTTTTCCACCTTTATTTTCCCTTAGCCCTAATTCTCTCACTGCTTAAAAAAAAAAAGTCGTATTATATTTTACATAGAACACAGTTTAAGTCATCTTGAATTGTTTTTAGAACAAGATGGAATAAATCTCAGTTAATCAGAATCTCCCTCAAAACAGCTCTAACTGCAGAATTCTCCTGAGTTAACCTTGGAAGGGAAGCAGGCGCCACAGTGTTAGACACTAAGCAGCAGTGTCTGAACACAGTAGGCCGTCAAGGTATGTCAATTAATTTGTTTTTAGATGATGGAATCTGCAAAGCCTCAGGAGCAAGTAAGGTGAACTGAGCAGTAACTACGTTGAAAGAAATAAATGACCAAAATACTACTAACGGGAACAGATCAGAACAACAACAACAAAAAATGGCTGTAATGCCATGACTATAAAAGAATGGAAAAACATCTGGATGTAGTAGTTTGCCTAACTAAAACAGCAGAACAAAGGAATCAGTGATGTTGAAGATAAAATAAAACATCCAACCAGAAAATGGAGACACAGAAAACAAACAAAGGTGCAAATAACTGATTTGGAAAATGGGAAATGGGGTCGCAGCCCAAAAATAGGAGAGAGAGAGAGAGATGGATGGGATGAGGCATACAATGAGGAAAACATCTGGAAAAAAATAATACAAGAAAAGTTTCCAGAGATGAAAAAACAGCTCAGCCTAGAACTAAAGTATACACACTGTGCCTTTCAAGTTTGACTCTCAAGGAAAGAAAAAACATTTGCTAGTTCAATTTTTGAATGATAAATTATCTGGCAAGCCAAAATGAAGGGAGATAGGTTCTTTTGAAATTAGAATGACAAGAGAGCTGACATCATGAGAATAAAGATACACCTCAGGAAAAGACATGCAATTCTAACCACACGTGTATTCTAACCACACATCAGTTATGCTCCTAAACAAGACCTGCTCTGTACAAGTAGAAAGAAACAAACTCCTCTCACCGGCCATTCCTAGTAGTTATTCTAGGATACTTCTGCATCCCCCACTAAGGTCCCAACCAAACGCACAGACTAGCCAGCTCAGCTTGCCTGTCCAGCCATGCCTCTTCCCTTACCTTGGTGCTGGGGTTCTAGGGGTAACTCCTTCACCAGAGTTCAGTCAAGACCTTTCCCCAAGGCCAGCAGTTGCTCCCCACCCTCACCTCAAGGGGCTTCTGCCAACCCAACTTAGTCTCATGTCTGCATGACATCTGACCCTGACACTCAGCTGAAGGGCTGTGCGACTTTGTGTATGTTACCAAACCTCTCTGGGCTTGAACCTTGTCGAAGGTAACCTGACTCCAGCATCATCATGTGGATAAACAAACCAACCTTCTAGGTGCTAGGCCCTTTGCAAACGTTATTTCTGGACCTATAAAGTCAGTGTTATTATCCTCACTTCAAGAAAGTAGAAACAGAGGCTTGGTGAGATGCCCTGCTTGAGGCCACTACTTACTGGTCTAGGGAGCAGGTCCGTCCAACTCCACAGCTGGTTCTGCTCTCCAGGCTGTGTCTCAGGACAGGTAGAGGTATCCAGGAACCTGGACCAAGCTCCGTGCGTCTGGGCATGTGGTCTCACTTGGAGCTGCACGTCCATCAGGGGTCATCCCAGGTGACGGTCTGTGGTCTGTGGGCCTGTGGGCTTGAGGCTAAGGGTGGATAAGCAGGCAGGCGCGTGTTTAGGACCACTGCTGGCTCGGCGGACACTGCCTTGCTGTGCTGGGTAAATGGCCCACTTTCCATGCCCACCCCCCAGGCCCGCCCTAACCCCCTCCCACTGCCTATTTAAGCAACAGGCCCCAGCTCCACTGGCCCCAGACACCACCAGCTTCCAGAGCTAGGAGAGCAGTGCTGCAGGCCTCGCTCACTCGGGATGAAAGGTCCTTCTGTTTCACCATTTCCTACTGGTGCGTTTTAAATGATGATGCTGAGCTGGGTTATGGTGGGAGCTGATTCTGCTCGCCTGGGAGTGTATTGAGATGTATAACTGGCAGAGGGAGGCTCTGATTGAATTTTTCCCATTTCTAATCCCTGACTTGATGTGGTCTTATTTTCAAAGAGGGAGAAGGGCTGTAGTTTGTTTAAGGACAGAGGAGAGCGTATTTCAGAACAAGGTCTGGCTCAGAATATCAATGATCTGACATGTTTTTCTTTTCTTTTGAGAAGAGGAAAAGTCCTGTAATCTCAAGGTTGCAGAGATTCCATTTCCCCTCAGGAACCTCTCCCTAAATAGTTAGTTCCTGTCATTTAATTTTATTTTGAAAAAACACACAGGGGATTTTTCAGAAGAGTTTGGGAGGGGAGAGAGGCTATGCAGCTTATGGGGGATACTTTGGGGAATATCTGAGGACAAAGACACCCTCCTTGGCAAATCTCTCATTGAGAGATGAGGTGTGAACTCCTCACAGCTCTGGGAGAGCCGCAAAGGTCGGGATGGCTCCTTTGTGTCCACTTTCAGATGTCTGCCAGCCTGTGGTCTAGGGGCAGGGAGAAGGCGGCTTACTGAGCGCGAGGAGGCAGGCGTCCCAGGCACAGGGGACAGGACACCCTCTAATGTCTTGGCAGGTTGGACTCCCCAGGTCATGGGTGGGGAGGGATGCCTGCCAAGTGCTTAACTCAGAGAAAATAAGCCAGGGTGTCCCCATAAAAACAAGGGCCCCCTCGTGTAGAGCACGTAGAGCGAGGACCCAGGGGCTCAGGCTTCCTTCTTCCCGCTCTGATCTGGTAACATCCAGTACACGTGCTCACTTGGTCCTGGCCATAGCCATCCCAGATCCTGTAGGGAACCCCAGTGTATTGGGGGAGGGGGCATCTGAGGCTCAGAAGTTAAATGACTTGCCCAAGACCTTTCAGCTGACTAGAACCCTTGTCTCACTGGAGCTTTTCTACTGGATTTCTAATCAGGAGGGCAGCAACTGTTTCCCAAGTGAGAAGACACTCCTTCCAGCTCCTCTGCAACATCGTTGGCTTGAGGGCAGAGGGCTTGGGACTCAAATTTCAGATCCTTCTGAAACAGTTCGGGTGATTTGCAAAATAAGTGTATATACAGGACAGGGGCTGGTCCAGAGGGGCCCTGGAGAGTAATGGTTGCCTTGCCTGAGATGTGAGGGTGGTAAGAGGGCTCTGGGCCGGGCAGCAGAACTGCCTTGAAAAGGTGTAAAGCCAACGAGCTCTGTGCAGGGTTGCGCGGGGTGCAGGCTGAACTTCCTGGGCCGAAATCCAAGAGGCCGAGCCAAAAGCCAGGGATTCGGCTGCAAATTCGGGGGCGTGACTTGGGACTGGAAGGAAGGACTAAAGAGCCAGGACTTTGCCTGAGGCCAGGGGGCGCGGCCAGAGAGCTGCCTGGGGCCAGGTTTCAGGAGGCGGGGCCGAGAGAGTCGAGGCCAGGTAGTGCCCGAGGCCCAGGGCCCGTGACCAGAAAATCGGGGCGGATCCAACACCTGAGGCCGCGGCGGGGTTAGAAGGGTGGGGCGGGGCCAGAGAGTGAGCCGGGCCTAAGAACCCCTACTAGGGAGTGAGTGTCTGGGCCCGCCGATCCTTCTACTGGGTCAACAAGGAATGCGAGGAGCCGGTGGCTTCGTGTCCAAAGGTCTCCGCTCACACGAGCGCCCTCCCACACGCCCCCCTCCGAAGACCCCATTGGGTTCACGAAGCGTCCCCGCTGAGCCTTTCCTCTGCCGGTCTGTCTACTCCTTATCTGCGGTCAAGCGGCTTCCTCCCCGTGCCCCACCCCCGTCCAGTAGCCACTGTCCCTCTTTCCGGGTCTGGGTTCAGCTCTCCCCCACCCTCAGGTGTCTTTGTGAGGCTGAGATTACACAAAGCTCCTGGGGAGAACTCTGATTGTTCTAGCTTCGCCTATCAGATCAAACCCCTACCCCGCGGCCGGGCCGAATTCGCCTCTCCCCGCCACTCACCTGCACATTGCAGGCCTGGCCAGGGTCCAGCCGTCCACGTGGAAGCCTCGTGCCTCCCACCCACGGAGTCCTCCACCCCTGTCAACCCTCCTATCCCCCGGGCCTGTCTAGGTCTGTCCCACAAACCTCAGCTCCCACCCCCTCTGGCTGAACTTCGTGGGGACAGCGGGGCCCACACCCTCTCCTTGGCGATGTGGAGGGTGTGGCGGTGCCTCCGGCGCAGGTGCGGCCCCTCGGTCTGTGTACCTGGCTCACTTGTACTGCGCTGCTCGGTGACTGTGGAGGTCCGGACACCTCTGTGAACCGCTCACCTACTTTCAGGTCCTTGAGTTCACGCAGGGAGTGCTCCCTCTTCAGCCAGAAGGACAAGAAGGTCTCCGCGGCCCCTCCTCAGGTGAGAGGAGCTTCTGGAAGGGGAAGGGGGACGGGAGGTGGCGCTTCAGGCCTCCCCTCATAGGCTACTTATTAATGTTTTATATAAAGAGGTGCTGTGTGAGATTGTTTGAGAAAAGGTTCTGCTGCTTGGATAAAAAGTTTGAAAACACAGCTCTGGGATAAGCAATCCGGGGCAAGCAGTTTGGTCCCATTCTGAACCGACCCTGATGTGGTTCAATGCCTGCAGAGTGGGTATGTCTGACACACCCAAATCTATGGAGAAAATTCGAACTCCTTCAATAAGGAGGAAAAGGATTGAGGCAGCACCTCACAATAATGAAGGAATACAATTTAAATATCCTAGAAATTGTACTCAGATATCATTACCCATTAAACTATTAAAAAAATTTTTAATGCTAAAACCCAGTGCATTTCACGGAAAGGATGCTGGGAAACAGGCACTCTCAAACAACCTTGGAGAAAAGCAGTTTGGCAATATGTATCAGAAGCTTTAAAGTTTACCTCGTAATTCTAGTCTCGAATCCATCCCAGAGAAATAATTCAAACTACTACAATACAAGTGGAAACCAGAAACACATTTTCTGACCCCCTGACAGCTGGGAACTTCAGTCCAGGAGCCAGGACAGCAAGACCATTAAAAGAACCTGCTTCCTCCCAAATATTGGCAAATTAGATGTTTTCACGATTTCTGGGGAGGTCACCAAGCTGGGAGTAGGGAGATTTGGGGGTCCAAGGTGATGGTGACTAGATGGAAAAACAAAAGAGGAGCTGGATGAGACCAGAGCAGTCCACAGGGAGGGAGGAAAATTATTAGGGTCTTCACTAAGGGCTCAGTGGGGGTGGGTGACAAATGTAAGCTTCAGAGACTGGAAAGACAGGGTGAGGATCTTGTGGGAACTGAGGGGGAAGAACAAGCAAGACAAGGGGGATAGTGTGGGGAATTTGTCCTGAAGGCAGCGGGGCCTGGTGCTGGACAGCACTCATTTGCATTATTTTGCAGATCATGTGTATTAAACTTTGGTGAGAAATGCAGAGAGGAAAGGGAAATTGGGGTCTGGTGACCAGGCTACACTTCTCAGGGACTGTCATTTACTTTTCTGAGTCTCAGTTTTCCCATCTGTAAATGGAGCCAACAATATCTGCTTGGGGTGACTGTACGGTGTAGCTGCACCATCAGTGTCAAGAGCACAGTCTATGAGATACGTTCTGTGCAACAACGGCTCAGGTGTCCCAAGAAGTGGATCCGTTAGTTGTGCTTTTCTGAGGCTCATTTCTAGTCTCCCTCATGTCTCTGCCATGGACTGGCTCGTAGTCCCTCCTCACAGGGAGCGTGTGTGGAAGGGAGGGAGGAAATGAGTTTGAGGTCCTGAGCGGGCCACAAGTGGCCCCAGATGAGCTGGATTGCTGAAGCCACCCTGGCTGGACTCCAGGTCTGCAGGGGGCAGGGCTGTCGCTTGTCAATCAGTCATCAGGGGTTCCTATTATCTGCCTACTCTGTGCCCAACACACAGGTGATGGGATAAAATACTGAGTGCCTGCAAGGGGAAAAAAGAACTTGAGTTCCCCAGGACTGGAAGTCAAAGTGGGTGGATGAGCTCCAAAGCTGCTGGTGTCACCATGTGGGCAGGGTCCCTGGTCCTGCAGACACCCTATAGGGCCACACACATAAGGCCCTCCCTCCCTTTGTTTTGAGGTATGGAATTTGCCAACATTGCTCAAGCCTTCTCTCTCTCAGTTCTGTGTCTAGTGTGGTAGATCTGAAAGTATGGGAGGCTGGTTACCTTTCTGGTGTGCAGGCTGCAAACATGCAATAAATGCATGGAAACTACCAATGTCAAGAAACTACCGGCTCAGTTGAGCCGGGCCAAAGGTCTCTAGTTATCCCTGGGGCCACAGAGGAGGGGACTGGCTGGGGTTGGGTGAAGAGACCATCACTGTGACTTCCAAACCCTGAGCGCCTCTGCTGAGGCCTCATCCCTTCACACAGATGATGGCTGCAGGAAACCGCCTCAGCAAAGGCATGGAGGGCTAGAAGGGCTTCGGGGGAAATTGCGCAGGTCAGGGTCCCCGGGACTTCAGAAGTAGGCGGGGACCCAGAGCAATCAGGCTGCTGGGCCTCGCCACCCCCTTTCCTGTCCTTCCCTGCCAGGTGCATCTTCCTGGGGTCAGCAAGGGCTACTGAATTTAGCAGGGGAGCAATGTGGCCCAATGTGTAGTTTAGAAAGATACCACCAGCTGCCATGTGGATCAGAGGAGGGAGGCCAGCTGCAGGGGGACCAGGTGATGGCTGTCACAGCGTCTAGGTGGGAGAGGGTGAGGCCTGAACTGGGCATAGCCGTGGGAATGGATGCAAGGGGTTAGGGAGGCAGAACCGTGGGCTGGTGAGAGGAGCGGGGTATAGAGGAGGTCCAGGGGCCTAGGACCACTCAGGAGACAGAGCTGGTGTTGGGGAAGTAGAGGGAGACAACATGATCAACTTTTAGGGGAAGATAGAGAGCTGTCAATTAAATTCATGGGGTCAGAGGTCAGGAGAGACACCTGGGCTGGCTATCACCTGGGAACAGGTGACCCATGAGAGATCAACCAAGAGAAGAGAGAGGAGGCAGGGGAAGGTCCAGCTCCTAAGGGGTGGGCCAGGGAGGAGGGGACAACAAAGGGCTCAGAGAAAGAGCAGTCCCAAGGGCAGGAAGGGAACAAGAAAGATGGTGGCCCAGGACCAGGGGGAAGAGAGCTGAGGGAGAGATGAGGATCAAGCCGCTTAGGCCTCCTGTTGGACCTGTTTCTTAAAGCAAATCTGGTTGAAACTGCATAGACTGTTTTCGCATTGGTGCTGACCTCTGTTCTGGCAATGTTCTTTCCAAGTCTCTACCAGAGAGCCCGGTGAGATACCCTGTCCACCTTCTGTCTAGCAGTGGGGGTGGTGCAGGTAGTGTCAAGCTGGGTGGCTGCCCAGACCCGCAGCCAGCCAGAGGGTCACAGCCAGGGGGTCACTCAGTCCTTCCAGAGTGCAGCCAGCACACGCCAGGCTCTCACTACTCTGAGGTCTGCGTGGCATGGGAGGGATGCTAACTGGACATTCTAAGCACTTAAGTTAAACAGAACCAACTAGGGGTAAACTGGAAGTGCATGCATTGGAGCCTCTTCTCAAGCCCATTTTCCACAGCTGCTCCTCCCCCGGTGTCTTCTCCCGGCCTGTAATCTGGGATCTGGCGGTCACTGTGGCCATCAAGGGCACAGGCTGGCAGGCAGGACTCCTGAGTGACACTGCCTTCCTCGTGCCTACTCTCAGCTCTCTCTGCCACCCCATCTTACCTCCCTTCCTTGCTCACTGCTTGCTTCACCCACCACCCACCACTTTCCTGTCTCCATACCCTCTAGGAGGACCCCCACACACTCTAATATACACCCCTAGAAAGCAAGGCTCTGCCCCCAGAAATTCTTGGGCCCTTGCTGTGAAACACCCCGAGCAGCATCTGACTCATAGGGAATGGATGCCGAGCTCCCCCAGCCTCCCAGCTTGACAGCTGCTGCCCTGCCCCTGCCTCTGCCTCTGCCCCTCACCAGCCCTGGCAGGCACCAGTCAGCCAGCACGACCTGGCAGCGTCTGATCACGCCTGGCCTCTGGGCTCTGACACCCCAGGCTGTTGGCTTCATCTCGAAGCTCCCTCCTCCCATTCCCTGCAGGCCCTGCTTGGCCCCTGGGACCAACCGCATATACCTGCTGTGAAGTACTCTGGCCCAGCAGTGACACACATCACTTTCACTCACAGCTTGTGGGTCAGAGCTACTCACACGATACCACCCAACTGCAAGGGGACCAGGAGGTACAATCTTGCCTCATGCCTAGAAAGTAGGCCCGCACTGCTCTAGGGGCCAGAGGAAGTGAGGTAAGAGGCCTGTCCTAGGCTTGCAGGCAGATGTGGGCAAAAAGGGAAGAAAAGTCTAACCCGGATCTTCACAAAGGCAAAGCATGCTTATCTTTTTAAGTTAGTCACTCCTGAATGGAGACACGTCACTGTCTACACTAGCATGTCTACACCAGCAATCTGGGGACATGTGGTCTCCATCCAAGAGTTCTTGTCTCCCTTTTCAGAAGTGTAGGATTCAACAGCTAAGAGCAGGTATAGACAGGGCACCACTACCAGAGAGGCAGGGGTGAACTGGAGCCCAGAGCCTCAGAAGACCCTTGGAAGCAGGTCTGGTGACAGCAATTAGAGGGAACTTGGGGGGCTATAGATCCCCATGATGTCTTCCCCACTGGTCTTTGCTATGGACAAATGACTAATTCACATTCTTATGCAAATGTAGCTCTAAGTCCCACTCCCCAGGGTAGCAGACAGCAGCCCCCAATCCCCTCCCAGTTATACCTTCTGGAGCAGGCCCAGGACAGCCCTGCAGTCAGGTCGGAGGCCTCCCCAAGCAAGCAGTCCATGGTTCTGCCTGAGCTGGGCCATCCTCTCTCAGGAGGTCTTCTGGCTGGTTCTCTCAGAGCCAAGGGCTCCTGTGGTACTGTGTGCAGAGGCAGGACCTGAGGATAGCAGTGGCCTGGTGTCCAAGATCTCTGAAAGGGCCCAGGACAAGGACCTCAGCCCTCAGTGGTGAGTGAGATCCAGTCTCGGTTCAGAAATGCAGCCCTGTATGTATGACTGATTCACTTTGTTATAAAGCAGAAACTAAAAAAAAAAAAAAAAAAAGAAATGCAGCCCTTGGGCCCAGCTGCCCAGAGCTACCGGGAAGGTTGGTGAGATGCTGATGCCTCATTTTATTTACTCATTCGCACTGATTTGCTTTTTAATCTTTGCATAAATTCTCCTCTAGGACTCAGTTTGTTAAATGTTCTTTGCATAGAAAACTTCAGGCTGAATGTGAAATGATTCCTTTCAGAAGAATTTTAGCAAGTCTATTCCGTTTTAGGGAGGTTTGTTGTCTTCATCTGTGTTCTCTGGTGCCTTGAAATGCCTACACACTGCTCTGCCAGCCAATCCATTCCAGGAGGAAAGGCTGTACTTGAAACACAGCTGAACACTGAGTCTGCATAAATCCTGCCATTTGTGTGGACTTGTATTTAAAGTTCTACTCCCACAGAAAGTATGTTGTCATTTCTTCTTAAGTGAAGTATGTTCCAAGCCTTGTTCGGCTTAGGGACCATTAACATCAGCTCTCATGTCAGGGAAGCAGGGACTTTGCTGGGACAAAAGCCTCAACAGCGGAGCCTGAGAGAAGCGAGATTCCTCCTAGTGTCCGTCCCTGAGGAAGGACTCTCCTGAGTGGCGCTGGCCAGCAGGGAATTTGTTGGGGGCTGGCACTCAGCTGGTCACACAGCAGACAAAACAGAGCTCACCTGAGGCAGGTGACGTGACCTGCTAGGGAGTTCCAGGATGCCCGGCTTCTCGCCACTTGCAAGGCGAGGCTCAGACACAAACCTCAGCACCTGGGCAGGCTCAGAGCTCTTGAAGTAGGAGGCCCAGGCCCGCCTAGATGCTCAGCTGTTGGCACGTGACTTCTCCAGTAGTCAACAACTGCCTGCTCCAGTCCTGCCCTGGAGCCGCCCTGTCAATGCCAAGTGGAGCAGACCCTGTGAACAGGGCGATCTCAGACCTGATATTCATCATGAAGGAAGCCCTCACCCCCCAGCACCTCCCCACCCTGGGTTCAGCTGCCGTGAGGGCAGGACTGGCAGGCGCCCTATGGGCTTCAGCCCTCAGCAGACTCTAGGCAGACAGATCTGGCTGCAGGCAGGTTCCTGAACCTAATACAAGGGTACATGGGAATGAGAGAAGATGCCGCTCAGGATGGCTCAGGTGTGGATTTAGGTAGCAGCCACCATCCAGCGTTCTCCTTAACAGTCCCCATTTCAGTCACCAACAGATGATTCTGGAATGGCAGACCATAGAGGGTAGGGTGGCCAGATCTTCGAACCCAGCCCCACCCCATTATGGAGCCCATACTCCTAGGCAACTGGCCCACATCCCTGCTACACAAGGTCCTGAACCCAGAGGTCTTGCAACTCTGAACACTAGGTTGGTTGGGGCACCCCAGCACACATAACTTCAACTTGGCTTAAGATTTGCTTTCCGGTCACGCAGGAATTGGCTTTATCTGGGCTTTCTGAGTTCTGACATGGAAATGCCGAAGCTGACTGATTGAAGGAGTGCCACAGAGCTGCTTGCAGCCTGTTCCTATTCCCAGAAATCACATGACACATTAATAGCTCCCATGGAAAATTACGTTTTGAAAATTTTATGGCCCCACTGCCTGCATCTGGCTTCTGCAGAGGCCTGTGACTTGGGCTTGCACAAGCAGCCCACAATAGACAGTCCTGTCTGGAAATGGAGGCCCGGCATCCCCTGCACCATCCTTGCCCCTCATTTGGGATAGCAGGGCACGCTTTTTGTCGAGCCACCAAGCACACGAGGAGGAAACTGCAAAGGCTCCAGCTGTATCTTGAGGGCCTCTGCAACAGAGAAATTAAGAGTAGTAGTGGTGGTAATAAAATAATATTACAGTCGTCCTTCAGGATCCACAGGGGATTGGCTCCAGGACCTCCCACAGATACCAAAACCCAGAGATGCTCAAGTCCTTTAGAGTCAGCCCTCCGCATCTGCGGGATCCGCATCCATGGATACGGCGGAGTGAGGAACCGTGGATTCAGAGGGCTGACTGTATTAGAGGTGTGTCAGGCACCATGCTAAGTGCTGCTCATCCATCATCTCTAACTACCCTGAGATATTGTTACTATGTGTGCTTAACAGATGAGGAAACTATAGCTCAGAGAGGCAGTTAAGCACCTTGTCCAATATCAGAAGCAGGACCTGAACCTGCACTTCTGACACCAGAGTTTGTGCTTATAATGTCTGCACTGCTGTCTCCTAAGGGATGCTCATGGGGCACAAACCACAGGCACCAGGTCTCACCAGGCCTTCGAGGACTCAGGAGGGAGACCCCCTTTGCCCAGTAGGCAAGCCAGGGGGTACCAAAGGACGTCTGCACAGGAAGGGAACTGATAAGAATTAAGTTTTGGAAAAATCAAGTAGCAGGTATATATTAGTCAGGATCCTTTTGGGGGCAAGTGACAGAAACCCAGCTCAAAGTGTCTAGAGCGAAGGAAAAGGTATTTTGCCAACTCGTTAGTTAGAAACTCTGGGGCTTGCGTTGGCCTCAGGCACGGGGAAACTGGAGCTCAAAGATGTCACCAGGACTTGGCCTCTTTCCTTCCAGCCCTAAGGTCTGTTTTCCTCTGAATTGGATTCACTCTCCAGGAAGGCTCCAGAAGCTTTAGGCTCTTAGTAATTCCATCTCAGAGAAAATGCAGCCTCTTTCCTGAGGGGTCCAGGAAGAGCTAGGGTCGTGTGACCATTCAGTGGGGTCAAGAGGCTGCTGGGGTGCCAACTGGCCTGGTGTGGTTCACGGCCCTCCCCTTGCATTGTGTGGGGCAGCAAAGTAGGTCTGCCACATCCATAGCGCTGGAGCAGGCTAGGATTCGGGCCTGTGTTGGTGCTTGAGACTCCACTGGGAGCTCCCAGGCTGGTGGGGGGCCTGATGTGCAAACCGGCAGGTACCCGATTAGAGGGACAGTTGGGGATATGCAAGGGAGGGAGAGATGGGAGGGGTAGGGAGGCTGGGGAGGGCTTCAAGGAAGGGGAGGCAGGTGCTTTGGACATGGAAGGGTGAATAGACATTTACCTGGTACAGCTGTGTTGGTGGGAGTCGTTGCTACAGCACATGTGTTCACACCAGACCCTGGACCCCGGTTCTGCTTCTGGGATGTGGTTTTCAGGGATTAGCCTGGATTTGTCTCACCTGCGTCGCCCGGGAAAGCATCCTCTTCCGATGTTCTTTCTGTCCTCCCAGCTACGAGCTGACTCCAAGTTTCAGCAGCTCAGAGCTCATGTTGCCATGCCAACCCCTCCCCAGCAGGCATCCAGGCAGAAATGGGCCGGCACTGATCTCAGTGCTGCCGGCGATGAGAGCACATTCTGGTCATTGGATTGGAACAATCCTCTCCGCCTTTCCTGCGGAAACCTGGGGCTTGGCCCAGCTCCTGCTAGACATGAGCCTTTGGAAACAAGGACGATGAGAGGAGGTCCCTCTGCTCCAGGACTCCCAGCCCTGTTGCCGGGATGAGAGGGCTCAGCAGGCATGAGGACCAGATGCAAGTGGTGTGAGGGAGGGCCAGGGCCCATCCTAGCCCAACATGGGGCAACACCTGACCCAGATTCCCAGAAGTTCCCAAAGTAAGGCTTAGAGATCCCAAAAGATGGTGTGGGCTTCCTCAGAGGGGACAGGGCTTGCCTTCGCCAGTAGAACTGGTCTGGCTTACTCACTTTCATGCTGCAGGAGAAATTTAAATTCAAAGTCAGCACCCCTAGGACCCTTTGGGCCTCTGTGCAGCTCATCTTGGGAACCAGCACACATGCCAGGTCCACTTCAAAGGAAAGGGAGATGGAAGTGGGATGGCGTCTCAGCGCCAGTGTTATTTGGCATCCAGTAGCAGAGATCCTGTCCATTGCAGCTCGCCCACGAGGGCTGTTGGGGACCCATCTCTCTACCCTGCCATCTTCACTCAAACAGGACCAGGCCTGGCCAGGCCCTGTTCCTGAGGATGCCCTCCCCAGCCCCGGAGCTCTGGGGACAGTGATTTTGATCAGTCCGAGTCCCCACTTATGCTGTGGTGGCCGCAGGTCACAGGTTGGCAAGCAGGGGTCTCCGTGTTGACGGGTCACCACAGGTCATCAGTAACCTGCAGAAGCAACTGCGGTGTGAGCTGCTTGCTCTCAATGGCCCAGGCCTTGCCTGTCTGGGAGTGGCTGGGCCTGTGACCTCCTGGGTGCTGTCCAGGACCTGACCAGCCGCCTCGTCCTCTCCCATCTGCAAACTGTGGAGCTCTCTGCTCCTCCGTCCATCCTGGCTCCACAGGCCGGTCTCCTTGTCGCAATCAGACCCAGTCCAGTCCTCGCTGCAGGGGGAGGAACAAGTTAGTGAAGGCCGGCGGCTCCGACCTAAAGTGTGGCGGCATCTCTGAGGAACTGAGGGCTCTGAAGGTCAGTCCGGGGCCTAGAAATACAGCAGGCAGGCTCGGGCTGCCCCAGAACAGAACACAGAACCAGCTGGTCCTGTCTGCAAACTCCACTGAGTTTACAGGTCGGGGAGAACAAACTGGGCACACAGGGGCCAGCCTCAGGGGAGGGGTGGTCAGGGAGGCCCTGCAAGGAGCGGAGGAGGTAGGGAAGGAAACAGGGCCAGCCACGTTAGCAGCCTGGCCCCCTTTAATCCTCATGATAGTCCTGGGAGGCAGGTATTGTTACTCCCATGATGAGACAGAGGCTCCGTGAGCCTGACTCCAGTGCCAGGATTTCATTCAGGTCAGCCTGACCTTTGAGCCCATGCTGAGCATTGAGCAATGCAGCCGGGGGTGAGGGAGTGAGGCTGTGGTCTCTGCTTCTAGAACAGAGCGTTTGAGTCCTGGGAGCCCTCTCTTGGGCACTGTGTAGACCCCCACTCCTGAGCCCAGGACCTGAAGGTGTCTGGGACTCCAGGCCTCCAGGCCAGTTCTGGAAACGATGGTATTGGGGCAGAGGTCATCCCAAGCAACCCTAGAAGCCACACACCAGGATTCACAATAGGGCTAAGCCTGAGGGTGATGGTCGGCTTTAAAATAGGAACCTGAAAGAGCAATCCTTCCTGCAGGGTTGACTGGCAACAGCTCAGCGCACAGGGCCTTTGAGGGACCTGTCAGCCCCACCAGAAATGCCCATGGTGGACTTTGCTTGGCAAAGGTGCCAAGCCCAGGACACGGAAGCAGAGAACTGCGGCGGGGAGGAGAGGGAGGTGTTCCTCCCTGGGAGACAGAACCCGGGCATGGCCAGGCGAGAGAAAGGGCCGGAACTGGGGGCGCAGGCTGGGCGCCTGTGCACCACATCCTGCCCTGCCAGCCCTCCGAGGACTCTCGGGTTTTCTGAGAAGCTGCCAGCCTCCAGTGTTTAACTTTGCTCTTGTCTTTTGTGGAGAAAGTGTAGATCAGACTAATTAATGTGTTGTTTGTTTACCCTCCTTTCAATTCACTGAGACAAAATAATTAACCACAGAGCTTTAGAAACCAGCTCCATTGGTGGCAATCCCTTCTGTGTCAACTGTGTCAACAGCTTCTGTGCGTGGATGCAGGGACTGCACGCGGCAGCAGGGCAGGTGGGCAGCACCTCAGGCTCCTTACGTCCAGGACACCGTGGAAGGAGAGGCAGGTGGACCTAGGAGAGTCGTGAAGGGCCAGGATGGCAGGCAGGAAGGACCGAGGTGCTCGGATCTACCACATCTTGGAGAGCTGCTGTGGTGGCCACCGCTGCCCATAGGCCCTCTGGGCTGCCAGCCCCCTCAAATCCATCGATGCCTGAGTGGGGACAAAAAACATTCCTATGACCAGACCAGGGGAGGCAGAAAAGTCACACCTACCACTGCAGGCAGGGCTGGGGAGGGAACTTGCTGAAAAGGGTTTCTGGGGCCACAGCAGAAGTGAGGAGGACCCAGGGCAGCTGAAGAGGGACACTCACCACCAACCAATAGCCCTGTCCCAGCAGATCCCAACCCTGATCAGCCAGTGCTGGGGAAGAGCCACACAGAACCGAAGGTTTAAGAATTTATCTCAGGAAGTCTTTTATGAAGCGAGGCTGCATTTACCTCTGACCCATAACGGAGCTATGGTCACCCCACGGAACACAGGCCAGTTCTGCTTGGAGGGCAGCAAGGCGTGAATAGAACAGACCCTCTCCTCTCCTCCCAAATCCTTTCTCCAGAGCTGTCATCACAGCCAGGGCTCGGCCACGCCTGACTCCTACCACAGTGTGACAGTGCTCCTTGTGGGGAAGACAGCCCCACCCGCTCCACCTTCCCAGCCTCTCAGCCTGGACACAGCAGGGCCCATCCCTTCCTCAGGCCCGCCCTGAGCTCAGCCAGGCAGTCCTGATGGAGTTCCGTTTGTGGGATCCAGATGTTAAACCACTCCAGTTCCTGCCAGGATGACAGCACAGCATGGAGAGGGTTTGGGGGTCACAGGGAGCCCTGGGTGGGTCAAAGAAGACCCTTCCTGCCCCCCCATCCCACCCCTCCAGGAGGCGGCATATCAGCTGGGCCCTGAAGAGTTAAGGAGGAGCTGATAGGAGACAAGGAAGGAAAGGAGTCTCAGGCAGAGAGCCCAGCAGGGGCAGGGGCCTGGAGGTCAGACAGCAGTGGGCATCAGAGGTGGCGGAGGAGCCCAGGTGGAGGCTGGGTGGGGAAAGAGGCCAGTGAGGGCAGGAGCACAGAGGACCCTAGACAGAGATTGGGAGACTGGACTTCGTCACCCGAGACAATGAGACCACCAAAGGGAGAAAGAGTCTAATCAGATTGTTTCGGAAGCTCCTCCGGACCGCGGTGCAGACTGTGGGTCTGGGGCCTGTGGCCTGAGACTGAGCACAGGGGAACGGTGCCGGGTGGGGCAGGGGAAGATGGTGTTGGCTGGGCTGGGCTGATGACGACCTCAGACTACAGAGAAGAGGAAAGGGGAGGGAGACGTGGGAGGGGGTCTATTCTGTGACACTGGGGAGACATCCAGGGCTCCCCAGGTGTCTGGCCTGGACCCCAACCCCGAGCACCTTGGTACCAACCGCGGGTGCTCCTGGCAGCTGGGGCAGCTCCAGACACCCCACCCCACAGGGACAGGACCTGCAGGCTCTTCCTGGGGGCCCAGATGGTTCAGGCGGCTGCGTCCTCTCTTGCAGCTCTCGCCGCAGCCAGCCTGAAGCCAGCCGGCTCCTGTAGGTGTACACTCGGTGTGCCGTGGGAGAGGGGAAGGCAAACCCATCAGGCTACGTGGGAGTGCGAGGGGGCTGTCACCCCAACTCCAGGTTAAACTCAAATGAAACTGCTGGGATTTAAAGAAAGAACAAGTGAGTATGTCAGATGGCTGGTGTGGCCTCCTTGGGTAGCCACCAGCCCTTCCAAGCCTGAGCTGCGAGCCCTAAGCCACAGAGGTGACACAGCTCTGCCGTGAGGTTAGAGGAGATCATGGTACAGAGGGTCAGCACACTTGCAGCAAGTCCTCCAATTTCAGCCACTGTCATTATGAAATTGGTCTTGGGGCCCCAGCCCACCAGCCCGGCCTGAGTTCACAGGGCCCTTGAAAGAGCCGATCACAGAACCAAGGCCATCAGGATTAGGACACCCCTGACCCAGGGTCTGGCCCTCAGAGGCCAGGATTTGGGGTGGGTATGGGGGAGGTGATGAAGGCCACTGGCTGAGTCTGAGGCTCCAGGACAGCATGTGGCAGGGAGGATACTGGGGCCGGCTCTCTGGCCTCACCACCAGTGAGCCTCATTGCTCACACCTGAGTTAGGGGCTCCTGGTCAGATGGCTTGGTCTGAGTAGACACACCTGCTTCGAAACGTAAACTTCCAGTGTTTGCTTCAAAGTGATTTCCTCTGAAGAAAGTAAAATCTTTGTGAAACACATTCTCCAGAACCAGACACAGCCACCGGCTTAAGTTCAACTTCCGACATTAAGCTCTGTTCCAGGTTGAGCACCACACCCCGACATCAGATGGTGGCCGCAGGAGTGCGACTGGGTGACTGAAACTCCCCCTCCTTACACCGTGAGGCAGATCGACCAACGTTCACTCACCCATTTCCTGAGATCCCGCTGCTGGTGCAGCCCGGGGAACCCCGGCGCTCTCAGTGCAGCTCCTTCTTCCAGGAAGCCCCCAGTTCTGCAAGGAGGTAGCCTCACCCCATGAGCGTTTATGATCTAGAATTGCAGAGATCAGGCCATGCCCAAGGGGGACGGGAGCCCCCAGAGAAGGTACCTAAGCCACCTGGCAAGGGGGACAAAAGGGCCTGTCTGAGGTGATTTCTAAGCTGAGTCTTAGCAGAAGGGTGAGCTAGACGAGGGGCAGAGAAAATAGCAAGGCGTGGACAGGAAACGACATCCGGAGACTGGGAGGTGAACACAAAGAGGGCTGGGGCTACAGACATGGGTGGGCCTGGCTGGGGAGAGGCAATGCCCAATAAGTGCTGAGCAAGGCCTCAGTGGGGCTGAGGCGTCTGTGATGTGATCAGATTAGACAGAGTCTCTCCAGCCATCGTGTGGAGGATGGCCTGATGGGGAAGAGGCCGGGAAAGTGGGTGACATGTGATGCAGTCCTGAACCAGCACAGGGGCTCCACGGGGGCTTGGGTGGGCAGGAGGGACTGATGGGATGTGGGGACTGAGGGAAGGCAGAGTCCAGATGGCACCCAGGTCCAGGCTGAGGTGACCAGGAAGGCAGGAGGAAGAGAGGGTGTGGGGCCAGGACAGATGGCCCTGTGGACGCAGACCCCCAAGGTGCCATGGCAGAAGCAGGGCTGGGCCCGTGAGACATCAACAGGAAATGAGTCCCCCAGCTGATCTGGTCGTAAAAACTCTGCGTTATGTTTATACCAGCTGCACCACAGAATGATCACCCTTGGTCCCTGGAGGCTGGGTAAATAGTCCAGACCCTTGTCTTTATTGTTTCTACATTCAGTACAATGAATGCACCTGCGGCCTCTCCCGGGTGGGGCCCTGGGCCTGCTCTGAGACCCATGGCAGCTCCTGCATGGGCTGGGGTGGGGACCCGGGGTGGACTCATTCTGGCAGCCGTGAGCCTCAGCTGGGCCCTGGGGCTGTGTGGCGGGGGTGCTTAGGGGAGAAGCTTGGGCCAGACCCTCAAAGCTCCAGGGAGCTTCTTCAAAGGTCACAGGGACCTTCAGGGTCCCCTGTAACTGGGTAACTCTGATCATTCTAGAACTTGGGAAGGCCCACACAGTGCCTGGGTCCTCGTCAGGCGGATATTTCTGCTGGGGTCAGCAGGAGTGGGACGGCAGAGACGGTCTGATGCTGCAGGCTGGGGCACAGTGAGAGCCTGGTTGTGGAGGGACTCTCCCCTCCGGGGCCCCGCCAGCCACACTGCCCTCTGCCCCAGGACCCTCTGGCCCCTTTTCGGCACTCAGTGACAGGCGGCTGTGTCTGCGGCTCCTCTCAGGCTCACCCATCTCCTGTTCTAAACACACCCCTGGCTCCTGACGGGCTTCAGGCTGTCCAGGCCAGTGTCAGGCCCAGGCATCCTCTAGGACCCGCCATGTCCTGCATGCCCACAAACTGTGCTCCTCAAATCCTGGGCCAGTTTCCAAGCAACTAGCTTACAAGGTCAAAGTGGTCAGCTAGGGAATTCTCTAGCGGTCCAGTGGTTAGGACTCTGAGCTTCCAATGCCGGGGGCCCAGGTTCGATCCCTGGTCAGGGAACTAAGATCCCGCAAGCCACACAGCACAGCCCAAAAAAAAAAAGGTCAGCTAGAGGCAGTCAGGTCACCAGGCAGTTTCCTCGAAGAGAGCCAAACACATGGGCAAATGCAGCGTGCCAGGCCCGCTCCTGGTCCCAAACGCCCCATGTGAGCCTGCCAGCTCCGGCCTGGTCCTCAGAACAGTCCTGCTCATGTCAGAGGAGGCAGGAACGGGGTGAACAGGGCAACAGCCCCAACATCTGACCTGCCCCTCTAAAGATGAATAAAAGCCCCCTCACTTTCTGTCTTCCAGGTTCTCCAGCAGGCTTTGGTGGCCCAGCATGGCCCACTGAGGGGAACCATGACTGGCTGGCCGACATGTGCCGCTGACCATCCACAGTCGTGTCTCACCAGCAGGTGACCCTCCTCTGGCTGCCCCCCACTCGCCCGCCCTGCCCAGGAAAGTGCCTGCACTGCCAGGGACATCATGTAGTAGGGCTGGCCACGGCGCCCAGTGAGCTGCAATGGTTTTGTACACGACCCCCTTTCCCAACAGCTGTCTGTCCGCCCTGCACGCCGTGTCCTGGGCCCTTATCTTCCCATGCTACTGGCTGGCGGACCGGCTCCTGGCCTCCTTCATACCCACCACCTACGAGAAGCGCCAGCGGGCGGATGACCCGTGCTACCTCCAGCTGCTCTGCACCGTGCTCTTCACGCCCGTCTACCTGGCCCTCCTCGTCGCTTCACTGCCCTTTGCGCTCCTTGGGTTCCTCCTCTGGTCCACCCTGCAGTCGGCCCGCCGGCCCTACGTCTACTCCCGGCTGGAGGACAAGGGCCCAGCCGGCGGGGCAGCCCTGCTCAGTGAATGGAAGGGTACGGGTCCTGGCAAAAGCTTCTGCTTTGCCACTGCCAACCTCTGCCTCCTCCCGGACTCACTGGCTAGGCTCAACAACGTTTTCAACACCCAAGCCCGGGCCAAAGAAATCGGCCAGAGAATCCGCAACGGGGCCAGTAGGCCCCAGATCAAAATCTACATCGACTCACCCACCAACACCTCCATCAGCGCGGCCAGCTTCAGCAGCCTGGTGTCACCGCAGGGCAGTGATGGCGTGGCCCGGGCCGTCCCTGGGAGCATTAAGAGAACGGCCTCTGTGGAGTACGGTGGGCGTCACCCTAGCGAAGAGGCCGCCAACGGCCTGGCCTCCGGGGACCCAGCCGACGGCGGCAGCCTTGAGGACGCCTGCATCGTGCGCATTGGTGGCGACGAGGGGGGCCGGCCCCCCGAAGCCGTCGACCCCCCCGCTGGTGGCCAGGCCAAGAACGGGGCTGGTGGGGGCCCACGGGGCCAGACACCCAACCAGAGTCATCGGGATGGGGACTCGGGGAGCCTGGGCAGCCCCTCGGCCTCCAGGGAGTCCCTGGTGAAGGCACGGGCCGGGGCTGACGGCGGCGGTGGGGAGCCAGGCACCAATAGCAAGCTCCCGTACAAGGCCTCGGTGGCGAAGAAGGCAGCCGTGCGCAGGAGGCGCCACCCGGACGAGGCCTTTGACCACGAGGTCTCAGCCTTCTTTCCTGCCAACCTGGACTTCCTGTGCCTGCAGGAGGTGTTTGACAAGCGGGCGGCCACCAAGTTGAAAGACCAGCTGCACGGCTACTTCGAGTACATCCTCTATGACGTCGGGGTCTATGGCTGCCACGGCTGCTGCAGCTTCAAGTGTCTCAACAGCGGCCTCTTCTTTGCCAGCCGCTACCCCATCATGGACGTGGCCTATCACTGTTACCCCAACGGGCGGTCCTCCGACAGCCTGGCCTCGAAGGGAGCTCTGTATCTCAAGGTAGGAGGCCTCAGCCAGCAGGGCCCAGAGCCACGGCGGGAGGCAGGCTGCAGCCGGGGTCCTCGCTCTCTTGGAGGGCAGGGGGCAGACAAGGCCTTTCATGGAGCGGAACCGGGGGGCCCCCAGCTCAAGAACAAGGGAAATAAGAATGCAGGGACAGGAGCCAAGGCTCCAGGCTGGGTGATCTCAGGCAAGTTCCTCAGATCTCTGAGCCACCATTTCCCCATCTGTAAAGCCAGGGCAACGTAGAGCCTACTCACAAGGTGGAGAGCGGCACGGGAGCAGCGAGGCCTGGGAGGTTCCCACGGTACTGGTGGTGAAGGTGGTAGGCGGTGGAGGCAGGGAGCCCCTTCTCTGAATCATTGCAGACAAATGGCTGTAGGCTTGCAGGCAGGCCTCTCAGGCCCTGGCCGTTAGCACACCCGCTGCCTCAGGCCACCAGCCTCACTGGCCAGCACGCCCTCTCCCTCCTGGCTGTCACGCCCTCTCCCTCCTGGCTGTCACGCAGCTGCCACACCAGGCCCTCTGCCCGCCAGCCCGAGGCTTCACTTCCACAGTCACTAATTAAAGTGAATCATAATTATTTCTGCTAATTTGGATGCAATTGGGGGAGTTTTTAGACCATGGTAATTTGGTCATTACGCATTTATCTTCTGAGCCTGACACGCTCAGTGTGTTGACTCTCTGCTCCCCATCCAAAAGCTGCTCTTGGTGCTTCCAGAGTTTTCCGAAGCACCGTTTGGCCAGCTGCTACAGAACAGGGCTTTCCGCCCCCAGAGGCAGCAGCTGTTTCGGGTGCAGGTCTTCTCTGTATTCCCCTCAAGACTTCTCAGTTCTCCTAGAAGGGGTTCCGTGAACGGAGGGGGCTGGTGCGGCTACTGTGGAGGGCCAGCGTGGTGAGGCGCTCGTGCCCAGGCCTCAGCTCTGACCGTGCTCGGCCTGTCCAGGGAAGTGCCACCGGTCAGTCAGGCTCCTGCCAGGAGTGAGGGCCTGGCGGATGGTCCACACGGAGCCTGCCGGAGCCAGGGCCACACCCCAACGCCCAGAACTCCCCTCCCATCGCTCAGGCCTCTTGTGTGGCTCAGCCGGTGCAGATCTGTGGTCCCTGGCTCTCCTGAGATGCTGAAATTGAAGGCACTCCTCTTACAGGAGACCAACCTCCCCATTTTGGCATACGGTTTGTCAGTGTTCTGTCGCAGCAGCCAGAGTGACCTTCTGGGGAAGGAGGGGACATGTCAGTTTGTGGGTGGGAGGGAACGCACCCTCTCCCTCCCACCTGCCCTACTACAGACCGCTCAAAGGCCAGGGCCCCTTCAAGCCTTCCCCCAGCCCACACGCCCCCTCCTCCTCTCTTTCCTCAGCCTGGCACCCCAACTATCACGCCCACCAGGGTCACAAGTCTCCTTGGGACAGCCCCTCCGACGCGGGCTTCCCTCCCACCCCCTACCTCTCCGGCCGTTCCTTCCAGGCTCCTTGTCGCCTGCCCATCCTTTAAATGCTGAAGAGCCCTCTACCTCCTGGATCTAAAACTAGTCCTCAGATATGTTTAATTTGGTCCACACCATTAAAAAATTTGTGTTGGCCAACATTTAAAAAACAAGCAATTTCACATGAAACTCAGTTTGCAACTTCTCTCCCCACCTTGGCAGATATGGCAGCACCAGGCCTGATGCATTCTGTCCAGCTCTCAGCCTGAGCTGGGCGTTGGCAGCCCCCAGAGCAGGTGACCCCACTTGGCCAGCCCTCTTCATTTCCAAGCTGTTACCATGGCCAGCTGGCCCCAGGCACCTGCCCGGGGAAGTGGCTCCACAGCCTCCATTTCCGCACTTGCTGAGGGCTCTCTTCCCGAGCCCAGTCAATCCACCCGGGCTCCCACTTTCACTTTCCAGATACCTCTGGGTCCACCCCATATCTCCAGCTGCAAGATCACTGCCCAGGCCACCATTCCTCTGCCTCCACCCGGATGTTCTGGGCTGTCCTCCCCCTTCTAACCCGTCCTCCACATGTCCCAAGTCCGACTCCTTTCACCCTCTCCCTGCTGCCTCAGGGAGAAGTCAGCCTTCCCCTGGGCCCCTCCAACCTCCCTGGGCTCTGCCCCAGCCACACCCTAAGGGGCCTCCCTGTGCCAATCCCCCTTGTCTTGGCTGCCCCACCTCAGTGGAGCTCTCCTCAGCGGCGTCCAGCACAAGCCAGCCTTCCCTCGGGGGTTCCTCAGCCCTGGCCCCAGATGTCTTGCTGCCCGCCTCTCCCGTCAGACAGAACTCGAGAGCAGAGCCATTGTGCCCGGCACAGCAGACCCAGCTCGTCTCTGTTGGTGCGAGTGTGCCTTTCTCTACGTGGAAGAGTGAAATAAGAGAGGTTTCAGGAGCCAGGCCAGCCCCAGAAGGGCCCAGGGGCTGGAAATGTGCTAGCCTGGCTGCTGCCTTCACCCGGGGCTCCCCGTCCAGCCCTGCCTACCCATTTACTCTGCAGAGCTTCTCATCCTCTAGGAAAGTGTGCTTTCCTGCTACTGAGACGCCCGGAGAAAGGAGGGAGGGAATGGACTGGCTTCTGCCTCAGGGGTGAGAGAGCCTGATTCTGGGCCCTGCTCTATTGACAGTCTTTGTCCACCAGGACTAAAGGCACAACCTCTCAGAGTGATTGTTTTTTGCAAGAGAAACACAAGCCTCTGAGGCTCCCGAGGACTCAAGCCGGGAATCAGTTAAGTCCCAGCACATAATAAAGTGGATCTTGGTGAGCTCACAGGACTGATGGAAGGAAGAGGGCGGGGGGCTGACATACCTCATTCTGCGTGTCTTCCCTCCGGGCGGGTCCTCCTCAGCAGCAGGGCCGAGTGGTGCATCCCTGCACTTGTCTCCGTCCCCACCCAGGATTCAGCACAGGCAGGTGACATGAAGTGCTGAGCGAGTGAGGGGCTTATACACTAAAAGCCTCAAATGGGCAGCTGCTGAAAAGCGTGGCTCAGTCACCAGGAGCTCGGAAAGCAGTGCAGAGCAGGGGGAGGAACTGGGCATGGGGCAAGAACATCAGATTTGAGCATCAGATTTGAACCGGCCTCAGCCACCGGAGCCTCATGACCCCGGCCACTGATGGTGTAATTTTAGTATAATCCTCATAGTTGTTGTAAGGCTCTAGTAAAGCAGCATCCATGAAGCGCTAGGCATGGTGCTCACAGCGTGAATATTATTATAGAGGAGGGAACAGACTCCTGGCCTGAGGATGCAGACAGCACCATCGTGTGGCCTCTGGGGGCACTGTGGTTTTAAAGCTGTGTTGTGTTTTTGCAACAGGGGGAACCAATGGTATGTAATTTCCAAGGGATTCCAGGGGTGGGCCAAGGTCTGGGCCTGGAATATGGGCAAGAAGTGAATGGTGAACATATCAGCTTATAAACAGCCCCAAATCCAGGCCCATTATCAAGTAACCAGACATTCATCTGCCTGGGCAGTGGAAAAGGAAAGATGTGCATCTATCCAGGCTGGGAAAGGGGATGAAGAGCTGTAGAAAGTTAAGGGTGTTTGATGACAAGAAAGACCTCATGGAGAATAATACCAACCTGACTTCAGCAGCAGAAAGAAGGATGGAAGCCTCCCAAGGCTCTCAGAGCAGAGGGCCTGTGATGAGTCCAGGGCACTGTTAGCTGGAGGACGGGCAGAGCGCGGGGCACCCGCGCTACTGCTGCATGCACCTCAGCCAAGAACTGGCCTCCACAGTCACCCTCCCTGGAGACTTCCCGAGGTCCAGGGTCTCATCATCATACGAAACCCAGTCTGGAACAGATTAGTGAAATATGGGGAAGACAGCTGAGGCTCAGGTGGGAGGAAAGCCCAGAGAGGAAGAGGATGTGGATTCAACCAGAGGCCTCTGGGAAGGGCACCCAAGAATAGTCTGGGGAGAACGCCAGGAGGGACTCTCCTGTCATAGCCTCCAGCAGAGGGCCTGAGAACCCGCAGGCTGGGTGGCCAACCCTCCCCTCCCCGGCCACAGCCCAACAAGGGCTCAGGCTTGAACCAGGCTCATCACTGGGGGCTGAGTTGTCTGTGCTGTACAGCTGAGATGCTCGTTTTCATTACGCCAACCCGTGGAAACAGTCTGCCAGGGTGACCTGCAATTGGGCAGGGAGTCAGGGAGGAGCCCTCGGCCCCACTCCACCTGCCAGGGACGCTGTCTCCAGTGAAGGAGGTGAGCAAGAGGCGAAGACCGAGGTTGGGGAGAGTAGAGCGTGAAGAAGCCCCTGTGGAGGAAGGAGGACTGGGCTCAGGATGGAGGCCATGGGGTGCCGGGGGCCAGCCATGACATAGGTGCCATGGAGACACTGGCCACAGCTGTCATCCCGGATCTGGGGACTAACAGGGGACCACAATCAAAAAGCAGTTAAAATGACTGCTCATGAAGCCAGAGAGGCAAAGACTGGGAAGACAGAGCCGAAGGCAAGGTCCAAGGCCTCTCACAGTGGAGGAGGGTGGTGGGCTCTGTGGCTGCACCACGTCCCAGAGGGGAGCCTGATTCAGACTTCACAGGAATGGGCTCCAAGCCATGATCAGGTCCAGGGTGTGACCAAGGGGAGGAGGAAAGAGCCACCAGGCAGGAGTCGACAAAGAACCAAGGGGCTGGCACTTGAGGGTCATCCATGTGGACCTTCTGGTCACCAGGAGACAGCAGGGGTGTAGGGAGCAATTTCTGCATCTCTCTCCTGTGAAACTGTACCTGAATTGTCAGTGGCACTCACCATGCCACAGGCTGGTACTTCTCCATGCATCTGCCTCCCACACTGGAGCAGAAGCTCCTAGAAGCAGGACATGTGCTGTTCTTCCTGGGGCCGCAGTCTAGCCAGGAGTCGACAGAGCTGGGCTTCTGAGTTTGACCTGGCTGGGGGCAGGAGTCGCCAGTGTCCCCTTGTGCTCAGAGCAGTGATAACTCCTAGGCCTCCTCACCAACACCTCGCTTCCTCCCCTACAGGTGCAGGTAGGAAATACACCTCACGACCAAAGAATTGTCGGGTACATCTCCTGCACACACCTGCACGCCCTGCCAGGTAGGGTCCAGGGCCCCGAGCTTCAGCGGGTGGGGAATGTCCCCTCAGAGGGTTGGGATTGGCCCGGCTGGGGCCTGGCAGCAGCTTCATCATCTCTCTGTGGTTCTGCCGCACAGAGGACAGTGACATCAGGTGTGAGCAGCTGAACATGCTTCAGGACTGGCTGGCTGATTTCCGAAAATCTACCTCCTCGTCCAGCGCAGCCAACCCCGAGGAGCTGGTGGCGTTTGACGTCATCTGCGGAGATTTTAACTTCGACAACTGCTCCTCTGGTGAGGCGTGCTCACCATCAGGGTCGGCCACTCAGGGAGGCGTGGGTTCCAGTCACAGCTGGAAAGACTGGGGTTAGGCAGCTCAAGTAACTTCCTGCTCCTCCAGAGCATGGGGGTGGGACATTTAGCAAGACTATGATTTCTCTGCCCCCGAGAAATCCTAGAATAAGAAGCCTTGCTCTCCCTAAATAGCTCAGAGGCCACCTTGCTGGAGACAAAGAGATGCCCCACAGATGAACCTCTGGCAGGGAAGGCTGGGAGCCTCTGCAACCCAGACTAATGGGGTTAGCTAATGATACTCACCAAGTCTGTATTCAGCTCTTACTTTGCACCAGGCACAATTCTTTTTTTTTTTTTTTTTTTCGGTATGCGGGCCTCTCACTGTTGTAGCCTCTCCCATTGCGGAGCGCAGGCTCCGGACGCGCAGGCTCAGCGGCCATGGCTCACGGGCCCAGCCGCTCCGCGGCATGTGGGATCTTCCCGGACTGGGGCACGAACCCGTGTCCCCTGCATCGGCAGGCGGACTCTCAACCACTGCGCCACCACGGAAGCCCTCTTTTTTTTTTTTTTAAACATTTATTTATTTAGCTGTGCCGGGTCTTAGTTGCGGCACGTGGGATCTTCGTTGCCGCATGCAGCATCTTTTTTTTAGCTGTGGCATGTGGGCGCTTTTAGTTGTGGCATGCAGGATCTAGTTCCCTGATCCGGGATTGAACCTGGGCCCCCTGCATTGGGAGCGTGGAGTCTTAACCACTGGACCACCAGGAAAGTCCCACCAGGCACAATTCTGACGGCTGTTAGAGGGGGCATTCTCAAGGACGCAGAAACCCAGTGACAGATGAACCACAGATCCATCTGTCTGGGGACACAGACCCCACCCAGAGGCAGTTACCTGAGGGACAGGGACCTGGTGACTCTGGTCAGACCGGAACCAGGGGCAGGTGGCCCTCCAGGACAGGCCAGACATCCGGAGCTCCTCAGCACTCCCTCCCTCCCTGCACAGATGACAAGCTGGAGCAGCAGCACTCCCTGTTTACACGTTACAAGGACCCCTGCCGCCTGGGGCCTGGGGAGGAGAAGCCGTGGGCAATCGGTGAGCTGGGGCTGGGCACGGGCTCTGGGGTGGGAGGGGAGGGGGACTGGGGCAGGGGAGGGGCACTGCCGAGCCCTGATACCCCATGGGCTTCCCGGAGAGACCTGCCCCCAAGACCCCACTGCTGGGGGGAGGGGGGGCACTCAGCTGCCCAGCCCACAGAAGCCCTGGCCTACCCTTCCTGCCCCAGGGAGGCAGCCCTCCTTGAGGCTGGCTGGGCCCTGCCTGCAGTGACCCCTCTCACCTCCTTGTCCCCAGGTACCCTATTGGACAAGGACGGTCTCTACGACGAGGAAGTGTGCACCCCTGACAATCTGCAAAAGTAAGCACCCAGCACCCATGCTGCCGCGGTCAGGCAGGGTAGGCAGATCCAAGCAGCTCTCAGGTCTGGGATGAGCACCAACCCAGAAACAGGTGTGGAGAGATGGGCTCTGTGGGCAGACAAGAGCGCACAGCCCCACGGGACGACGCCTGTGAGAGCCTCAGGGATGCAAGCTGGGGGTGGGCGGAGGCTGTGTTGGACCTCACGCTCCAGGGGTATCCTTACCAAGAAGAAGCCTCCGAGTAGGCCTGGGGCCTCGAGGTGGTGTTTCCTACACCAGCACCCAGAGTCTGGGTCCACTCTACCAGAGCTTGGCCTGCCCTGAGCCCCAGCCTGCCTTGGGCACAGGAAAAAGGACCAGAATCTCCCAGGGCGAGGCCAAGCGCTGCAGAGACCCCTGCCGAGGAGCCTTGGGGATGGCATCTGCTGCAGGAGCCCGGCAGCTGGTAGCCACCCATTAGGCAAATAAAAACACGAACAGAGATAAGACAAGGCAGTCCTTTTCAAAGTAGAGACAGTTCCATCCCAGCCAAACTGCATTCTTGAACCCGAGACTTCCAAAAAGGACACAGTTGAGAGGCCAGCAGCAGAGCCAATTTATAATTCACAGCCTGAGACTGCACAGAGCCACGGCAATGGCTCCTTGCAGCTAATTTGAGCCAATTAATTATAGACTAAATTTGAAACATCATCCTATGCCGAGAAAATTATCTTTTTATGAGATGATGATTTAAAAATGACTATCAGTAACTCTTAGATCATTGATGCTGGAATTAATTATCAAAGGCAAAGGACAGTAATGGATTACATTTCTGAGATATAACGATGTTCTGCATGTCATTAGTGTTATTTATCTCAAGGCTGATAAAGACCCTGCAGAAATCCATGTTTGCTGGCTGTGCCTGTCCAGGTGCCCTGTCCATTTGTCCAGGCGTTAGCCGGGCAGGCAGGCCTGTGTAGTGTCTCTCAGTGGCTGCACCTCTCACTCCCAACATTGGCCTGCATCTGCCCTCTGAGATGGGGTGTTCCTTGAAGGCTCCTTCCCACTGATTTTCAGGCTCTGGAGGAAACCTGGCAGGAAGCAGATGGCAGTCAAGGAGTCAGAAGACCCGGACTCAGGGCGTAACATTCCACCTGAGCACCCTGCCCTCCCTGTAGATCCTTGACCAACACATACGCATCCCTATCAGTTTCCTTCCACTGAGAAATGGGGCGACAGCCGCATCCTACCTTGTTCCTTTCTTGACACACCTGGTCCCCAAAGTGTTCTGGGGCCACAGTCATCATTCTTGTGTTAGAGGGGACAGTGGAGGCTCAGAGGTTTGACGGCACAGTCACTCAGGGACAGACCAACACAGCAGTCCAGTCCTGGGATGGGGTCTGGTTGCCTCCTGGCTGCCCTGGCCCCCTGCTGACCTGAAACAAGAGTCATGGGAGGCCTGGGGACTTCCAGAAGAGGAGGGTCCCCGAGGCTCACTGCAAAGATCAAGTTCCCCAAAACAGGACACTCTTAGCTCAAGGCAGAAACCATCCTGGAGAGGGGCTGGGCAGTTCTGTCCCCAACTTGGTCACAGGCTCTGGGTGGTGCCAACGTTCTAGTTCAGAAAGGGAAAGCGAGTGCTGCCAGCCCACGGTGGACACGGGACACTCCCAGGCAGATTCTGGAGTGGCCCAGGTCGGTCAGGAACTCAGGGTCGGGCGCGGTCTCTGTCCATCCCAGTCCCTTTTGGGGGCTCCCAGGGAAGACAGAGCTTAAATGCAGGGGTTTGGTCTGACTTGCGGGCAGAACGTGGCTCCACACTCAGGACCTGGACCGCAGCGGGGGCGGGGCTCACCTTGCCTTCCTGTGCCTTCTGTGTGAGCAGGGTCCTGGAGAGCGAGGAAGGTCGTCGCGAGTACCTCGCCTTCCCCACCAGCAAGAGCCCCGGGGGAGGCCAGAAGGGACGCAAAGAGCTGCTGAAGGGCAACGGCAGGCGCATTGACTACATGCTGCACGGGGAGGAGGGGCTGTGCCCAGACTGGAAGGCCGTGAGTCTGGGCTGGGCTGGGCTGGGCAGGGCAGGGCAGGGCAGCCAGGCCGTGTCTGTAGATAGGGGACCCTAGCCCTGCACCCCTTGGCAGCACTGAGCTCTCCTCTGGAAATGGGACATGCCCATCCAGGAGGCCTTTGGGGCCCACGGATCCCCCCACCCCTCTGCCTTCAGGAAGGTCTGGGCCAGGCCTCTCCTTTACAAGATGTCCTTTGGGTTTAACTGGGATGTTTCTCCTCCCCCCGCCCAGGAGGTAGAAGAATTCAGTTTCATCACCCAGCTGTCGGGCCTGACAGACCATCTTCCGGTGGCCATGCGACTGATGGTGTCTGCGGGGGAGGAGGAGGCATAAATGGGCCAAGTCATCACGAGCAGCAGGGCCTCCGCCAGCCCTCTGAGCCGCAGTCCCTCCCTGGCCATGTCCCCTCCAGCGAGCACCACCCGTGCTGGGGGAGGAGGGCAGGGGCCTGGGAGAGCTGCAGCCAGTCCTGGGTGAGCTGGAACCAGCGCTGCCCAGCACCTCTGGGCACTCGCCATGGACAGGAGTCAGGCCGGCCTTGGAGTCCTGGCTGCCCAACCAGTGCCATTCTTTCAAATCGTTATTTTCTACAAATCTACAGCACAACCTAGTTTGTAACCCGTGGGTTAGTATGAGAACCGGGTTTCTGTACTCTTTGTATCTCTTCTCAAGCTTCGTCCAGGGTTCATTATTTTTGTCTGCTGCCATGTTGTCTCGCATGCCTACACCCTCGCATGCACGCTGCCTGCATGCCACGTGCCACGCTGTAGCCACAGACCCCTCACTCGGGCCTCACCCAAGGCCAAACTCCAAACACAATCAGAACCAGCCAAAGAAGCATTCCTGGACACACGGCCGCCGGCTCGCCACCTCCAGCCTGGACAGCTCATGAGCAGGGACCGTGAGGGCTGTGTCCAGTTACCAGCGAGCCCGGGCTCTTCCCCAGGGTCTTGCATTCAAGGGCGATTACATTTTAAAAAGAAAATGAAAAAAGTTAAGAACAAAACCAACCCTTCACTTTAAAGGGTCTGCAAGCCACGAGGGAGAACGCTGCTCTTCCTGAGACAGGCACAGCAGAGCCTGGAGCCTCCCTTGGAGACTCCATTCTGGGCAATGGAGCCATAGACAGGAATCCAAGGAAAGAGCATCACTTTTTTACAGGAAAAAGGGCAACTCACGGCATATGGGGGGAGGGGGACTTCTGGTTTTGAAAATGGTAGATTTGTAGCTTCTCTTCTGTCAAAACCAACACATCCTCTTTCTGCCTGATCCTGTCTCCCCTCCAGACACCCTTCTGGTTTGGGACCAATCTTTTCCTGGGGACTGTCCCCACCATCCACGTGCTGGCTGAGCTCAGGAACCGTCCACCTGCCTCTGGGTGGGGCTGCGGCTCTGTCCTCCCAGGCCAATACTCAACAGCGACCCGATCCGGGGGCCCTGGACAAAGGGGCTGGAAGCCAAGGCACAGAGCAGCCTGTCCCCTCACCAGCGTGCAGGCTGGGGGTGGCAAGGCCAATGGCCACTGCTCGCCCCAGGCAGGGAGTGGTACTGGCTGGCATCCACTCTACCACCATGTGACCAGGGCCAGCCCCGGGCACATGCACACAGCATGGCAGAGCCTGCAGGTGAAGCCCACAGCTCCTCATCCCACGGCAGCACTGCCTCTGCCCACCTGCCTTTTTAAACTCACCTGGGGACGCCCCCGAGTCACGCTGGGAGGGTTTTGTCTGCTTCCAGGTGCAAGGCCCCTTCGACTCTGGGAGCTGTTACTGACATCTCCCAATGGTCTCCCCTCCTCACAGCGCCCCAACCAATGTGCCCGCCTGACTTGAGGCCAGTTCTGCCCAACAAGGCTGGGGACACACCAGGACCATGCTGCCAGGAGCCTCCTGGTGCCAATAAGCTGACGCTGTGCCTTGTCACCCACTGAGCTGCAAGAGGGACCCAGAGGGGGCCAAGGCCAGAGGCGCTGGAGTCAGACACTCCTGAGAGCCACACTCACAGTGGCACTGGTTGGTCTGAATGCCCCTGGCTGGGGCAGCAGCTGAGCTGAGGGTCTCACTGCTTGGAGCACTTCCCTGGCCAGGCCCCCAGTCCCACCCCCCAAGTCAAGCCAGGAGGGGCTGCTCACCGTCTAGGGTGTAGTCCTCCTTGGGCTCTCTGCTGTACCCCTCCTCCAAGGCTGTGGCTCTCGGGGCCCTGGCTAGGCTTCACTGGGTCAGAGGTCTCCAATCCCAGGAGCAGTCAGGAATCTGCTCACAGGTGGAGCTCAATGGGGCAGATGTGATGCCTAGATGTCTGGGCCTGAGCCGAGGCCCCTAGGCTGCAGGTCATGTTTGCCCAGGACAGCAGCGGAAGCAGGGCCAGCGCTCCTGAAGCAGAGCGACTCCAGCACAGCTTTCATCCTTCAGAGGGGCCGCCTGCCTCCCAGGGCAGCTGCGGGGGGAGCCAAGGCACAGGGGGCCATGCTTCTCTCCCTACTCACAGGCCGGCCTTAGGCAAGTCATACCTCCCTGTGCCTCAGTCATTTCCTGTCCTAACAAGGTCGCCTCTGCCCAGCCTGCCTAGTGTCCAGAGCAGAGCTGGCCTGGCTCCCCCCTCCCCTTGCACCGCCCTCTGGCAGGGCCTCAGCACTGAGGCCGCCATCGCCCAGCCACGAGTTTCATCAAGCCTGTGCACCCCCGGGGCTATGTACAAGCCAGACTTTTCCATTTCGATTTTTAAAAAAGAAAGAAAAGAAATATCTCAGATGTTTCTGTGGCATCTAGGCCTGGGAAGGACGGACCAGGGGTCACCCAAATCCCCAAGGCCCCGCACCTGCCCCGGGCCCAGCCTCCTCCAGAGAAGGCAGGAGGCAGGGGTCAACTTCGGAAGAAAACGGTCATTTCATTTGTCCAGACCACCTTGGGTTTTAAGTATGGATATTAATCTTGATGCTTTTTAACTATTGTATTAACTTGCTGAGATTTAGAAATACTGTTTTAAAAAAGAAAAAAAGACTTTTTTAATTTCTGTATTTTTTTCTGTATTGTATCCTCATGGGACATTAGGGGTTTTATATGGTAAGCACACCTGAGGTTTTGGTAAGAACATTATCAAATATATATCCAGAAGATTCTTCCCTAGGAGAAAAACAATCTTTACACCTGATAAAATATTTTGAAAAGAGAGGTGTTTTTTTTTTTTTTCCTTTACTGGTGCTGAAAGGATGGATAATGAGGAAAAAATAAAACTGTGAGGCTCAAGGCTGGTGTTCTCCACTCATTTAAGTGAAAAGCTGGGCTGAGCCCTGCTCTGACTCCAACGGGCTAGGCGGCCAGGCGGGGCTGTGGGGAGACCACTGTGGGGGGCCTGCCTTTCCTGCCTCTCCCCACAGGATGGGCACAGCCTGAGTCTGCCCTGAACCACCAGGAAACCAGGCCCCTTGGGTCCCCTTACTCCCTCTGGAACTGGGAGTAAACAACAGAAGGGCACCTTGAGTGTGGGAAGAAAAAAGGCTGGGGCCTCCTTGGGGCTCTCTGACCTTCCCTGGCAAGGCAATGTCGGGGTGACTGCACTCATACCCATCCGCCCCAGAATTCTAGGGGACGAGGTCCTTCTGCTAGAAGGGGGGCACGCGAGAAAGGGCCGTACCTCTTGGCTCCCTTCTGATGGCTGGTTTCCTGGGTCTGCCTCTGAGGAACTGCTTTGGGACAGCCTCCTATCCTCTGAAAAGCAGCCTGGTGTCCAGGTGCTGGTCTTGGTCACCTGCTGGTGCTGCACATGGAGGCCAGACCCTTACAAATGTGGATTGGTGCCACTACTTAGCAAGTGAAAGGGTCTGAACTCGGTCCTTGGCCTGGCCCTGCCAGGGTCTTCAAGGCCTGGGGCCCAGCCATAAGTCAGCGACTCTGCCCCCAGAAGCCCCTCCTAGCTGAAGCAGGCAGGTGGGACTCAAACGTTCCCAGTGCAGGCCAGGCTAGGCCAGCTCCCACGAGAGCAGCATGCCCGCCCCAGCACTGCAGAGCCAAGAGCAGCCCAAGCTGCCCAGCTCAGTCAACTCTGGCTCCACTCCCTGATTGGGCAGGAGGGACGCTGTAGCCTTGGAGCTTTCTGAGCACTTCATAACCACTGCACGGTGGGCTCCTTGGCCCCTCCTCAGCTCCAAAGCCATCCCCGCTCCCCACGACATCTGGAGCAAGGAGCCGCAGTGCAAAAACACAAAAAGGGAAGAGGTCTCCTCCAAGCCCAGAGGCCGAGCCGGGCCCTGAAAGGAGAGGCGCCTTCACCTTCCTTCACAGAAAGCCACACCATTCAGAGCCTGGCGCCCTCCGCCACTTTATTTCTCAACAAGTGAGGGTCAGCACCCACGGTCCAGGGCATCTGAGAGCGTGAAATCCACGGTGACATCTCCAGTGTGGGGGTGGAACTCCACGGTGTAGGTGACAGTCTGGGGGTCACCTGGTGGCACTCTGGGGTCTAGTGTGGTGTTGAAGAAGTACACGGCCTGCTTGCAGTGGGGGTTCCAGCAACAGTACCCCTGCAGGGGAAGCAGCAAGAGGGCGGTGAGGGCTTCTGACACCCCAGCGCCCTCCTGGCCAGCCTCCAGGCCAGGCAGCTCGTGGTGGGAAGCTGCTGTTCAGGGCCGGGTGACCTGGGGCCACTGAAGAGTTATCATCTGGCTGAACGTGCCAGGAACACCCGGAGCGCCGGCAGGTGGCACAGCAGCACCTGCTCTCAGGGCCGGCCCACTATGGGACCCGCGCACACAGCACTACCTTGTCCTCCGCAGGCTTCAGGAGGCCGGTGCTGACCGTGCTGTCCGGGGTCAGGTGGTATTCCATCCACAGGACGGCCCCGTGGCTCCTCCCGGGCCTGGGGGTGAGGGTGGGATTGGGGGTGGGAACGTTGGGCCAAAAACAAACAGCCGCATGAGAGACTGGCTAAGCATGGTCATGGCTCCCCTCTGCTTTTCAGAAACCTCTCGTCTCTTCCACTTCCATCCTGCCCAGTTAGGAGGCTCCTAACGCTCCACCTGACTAAAGGCAACTCAGTAAAATGTTGAGCAAGAAGAGCCACAACCCAAAGCTCCCACTAACTCCCCACAGCCTGGCCAAATACTCAGAGTAACCCTGGGGCAGGGCCAGCTTGCTGCCAGACCAGCCTCCTCGGCCTGAGGTCAGAGAAAGGTTTGGCTCAGAAGGCTCAGAGAGGAGTCCAGGCGTCAACGACTAGAAGCTCTCTCCCACATACTCTGGGTGGCGGGCACAGATGGGCAACTGCCCTGCCTCGCCCTTGTCACAGGAGCCCAGAGGGGTTCTGGGCTCACGGCCTCCAGCCAGTTAGAAGAAAGTTCTTCCTCCAGGAAGCAGCAGCCCCTCCCCATGAAGGGAGCGAGAGCTGGAGCTGGATGGGCCTGACCATGCATCACAACGACAGCCCCTGCCAATTCCTAACCTGCTTTAATTCCCAGGTGAGTTCAGGAATAGGAGCTAATGGGTAACCATAGCAACCAAGTTCACATTTCTCTGCAGCTGTGTGTAACATGCTGCTTAGCTCAAAGGAAGCCTTAGATGTGGGAGGATCTGAGAGGGCCCACTGTGGCTCGCTCTCCCCACCCAGAAGCTGTGGGGACCCACTATTCACTCAGGGCCACTTCAGGAAGGGCAAGGCTGAGACAAGGACAGCCATCCCACCCACATGAAAGTGGCCAATGTAAGTGCTTAGCCACTCGGGCAATAACTATGAGAAAACAACCCTGCCACTTCCCCCACTCCCCCCACCTCGGAGCCCACACTCACCTCCTCAGCTCGATGGCACCCTCAGCACAGACAGGCTGCGGGGGGACTGGCTGCCGAAAATCAAAGGTCAGGATCTGCTGGGGCTCGGAGCGGCTGCGGCATGGATACTCCCACAGCGGGTGGGGCTCGGCCTCCTTGCTCTCCCTGAAGTCGAGGGCGTGCTGAGAAGGGAAGAGGAGGCAGGGGTGTGCAGAGACAAAGCCGGGTGGCCAGGGAACAAGGCCATGTCCTCGTCTCCAGAGTTTATCTATGCCAGTGGCCCCTAACCTCCATGGCCCTGGTCCCTCAGGGTAATTGCCACGGTCACGTGGGGCAGTGGGTCCTCACAAAAGACCACAGGTGCCTAGCCCGACCAGCTGGCTTCTGTTCCTGCCACCACTCACAAGCCATTTCCTCGGTGAGTCACTCTAAGCTTCATTATCTCCCTTTTAAAACTGGATGACTGGGAATTCCATGGTGGCGCAGTGGTTAAGAATCCGCCTGCCGATGCAGGGTTCGATTCCTGGTCCGGGAAGATCCCACCTGCCGCGGAGCAACTAAGCCCGTGCACCACAACTACTGAGCCTGCGCTCCAGAGCCGCCAAGCCACAACTACTGAGCCCGGGAGCCACAACTACTGAAGCCCACGCGCCTAGAGCCTGTGCTCCGCAATAAGAGAAGCCACCGCAATGAGAAGCCCGTGCACCGCAACGAAGAGTAGGCCCTGCTCGCTGCAACTAGAGAAGGCCCGTGTGCAGCAACGAAGACCCAACACAGCCATAAATAAATAAATTTATATTAAAAAAATTTTAATATTGTACACAATTTTTAAAGGTTACTTTCCATTTATAGTTATTACACGTGTGAATTTTCTTAATACATAAAAATGGGATGGTGCTCCCTGCCCTGCCCTTCTAACGGGGCTCATGACTCTTCACATCCACCCTAGCTGAGCCAAATATCGCTGGCACTTTCATGGCTGCTCTGGGTTCTGGGAGATGCAGACCCTGGTGGCTGACTCGATCCCCTACTGACGTACAAATAACCCTGCAGGACCCTCCTTCCACATCCCACCTCCCTCCATGCTCTAGCACTTTCCCCTGGAATAGAGTCCCCAAAATGAAAATAGCTGGCTCAGAAGGTTGCCAAAATTGCCTTCTAGGGAGACCGTCCGAAAAGAGAACAAGCTGCTGACATTGGCAGGAATGGTTCCAGTGGCCTGGTGGTGGACAGGCCCCAACCCAAAATTCTGATTCAGGGGTTCCAGCCCAGGGCCTAGAATGGCCTAATACCAGCCAGACTTGGAGACCCAATGGCTCTCAGGTTCATGCTCATGGTGAGCCAAGTAGAACAGATACACCTGCCCTCGCTGCCCCCAACAGAGGAGCTCTCTGCACGCTGCCCGCACTGCCCAACCCAGGTCCCTCCATGGAAGCCACACATCCCCATCAGAAGCCTATGGCCATGTGGAGTGGGTGGGTGGGACACTGCGGGTGGGAGCTGTGGCCCTGCCTACCTTAATCATATCATCCATGATGTGCACATTGAAGCCTTCACAGTCACCACAGGGGCTCCGGATCCTCCACAGGTCCTGTAAGGAAGGCACAGCCTTCACTGACACCCACCCAGCCAGGGCACACCAACATCCGCACTCACCCAATGGGGGTGGGTGGGCAGGCACGCCAAGGGTTCTGTGGGACAGCACAGAGATGTCCACGCCCACCCAGGCACACGGAAGTGTGGTGACAAGAGCAGGAAGGGTAAGTGAGGTCAGGCTGGGGGGCTGCCCCAGGTCCAAACCTGAGGCACATCTTGCTGCTCCCGCAGGCCTGGAAGAAACGTCCACAGTTGAAGGGACCCAGAAGACACCAAAGACCCAGGATGGTTCCTCAAACCTGTAAAGCCCCCCATGATCCCAAGCCCTCTCCTATGAGGGACAATTGGCCAGAGCTACCAGGATAGTGTCTCTAACTCCCTCCTTGTCCATCCTGAACACCGGTTCATTGGGAAGAGCTCTATCAACCAGTTCTCGAGGCTCTACGCCTATAAAGAGAGTGTGAGGACAGGATCCCAGGAGGGGACCAGAGGTGCACTCAGGCCAGTCAACGTTGCATCCTGTCTCTTGGACGTATGCCTAGGAACAGTATCATTCTCCACATTCCCTCTTTGGCCATGAAAACCAGAATTTACATGGAATCTGATCAAGTGAATCAATAACACAAAAGAAATGCCCAGAAAATTAAGTGATGGAACCACTAAGCTACCAATGGATAAAGTCGTTCTTATCAAAGAAATCTCAAATGACGTTCACGCTACATTTCAGGTTAAAAGCATTTCAAAATCCTTTTAATAAAAAATGCCTTTGCCAAAATGACTTTGTGACTGTGGTTCTGCTTTGATGAGAAAATTAAAATGAAGCTTTTCACTTTTTCTCGCATAAAGAAGCTGACTCGCCATCTCAAAATGCTTTTAACAACGGGAGCCTCAGCTCTCTCTTTTTTTTTTGCCAGAACAGTCACTTTATTAACAGAAAGCGGGGGGCAGGCCCCTTGGCCCAGCGCGGCATGGGCTGCGTGAGGTATGGTAACAGAACTGGAGCCTCAGCTCTTACTGAGAGCAGAGCAAGCTGCACAGCTTATCTTCTGAAACTCTTCATTCATATTTTAGAATTAGTCTGATAAGCCATAATTGTAAAAGGACAACACACAGCCATTTCCATTTCATGTGCCAAATTACTTCATTTTTACAAAGGCAAGCCTCTTCTATTCAGCCCTGCAGTGTGATGACACAGAAAAACAGAGGCCCAAACTATTAAGACCCTAGTTGCTCCATCTGCATCCAAAGTCTTTACAAGAAAACAAGGTCCCCCCATCCCCCGCCCGAAAACTTCTGGGTGGCCTACCCTGAACTCCACGACCATCATGTGCAGCGAGGCAGCCTGGGGCATCACCACAGCGCCAGGCGCCAGGTGCCTGTCCACAGCGGTCCGTACATACCAGAAGTACAAGTTGTGCCACGGAAGCAGGCTGGTGGTGAAGAACGGCTCACCCAGGAGGAGAGAAACCTGGCGATCAGAGCAAGAAGCAGGACCAGGGCGTCAGAAGGATTCGGCTGAGGAGTAAAGGACAGGTTACAAGTTTCACAGGCACATTCACTCATTCACTCACCCACTCGGTCAGTCAGTCAGTCAACAAGCATGTCAAGGTCTGCACCTGCCCTTGAGGATACAAAGATGAGAAACAGACGTGAGCCCTGCCCTCAGGAGTGCAGAGTGGAAGGGGTAGCAGACAAGGCTGGGGGCCGTCCTGCAGTAAGCTCGGACAGAAGCAAGGAAGGGGCTCGTGGAGAGACTCTAGAGGTAAGAGCGTAGGGAAGGGCTTCCAGGATGGCATCCTGTAAACCCTACTCAAAGCCTTATCATGACAGTTTATTATCAGCGCTAGTCTGTCTCCTTCACCAGGCTCGGAGACCACAGAAGTAGGGACAGAGAAGTGGCGGCACAGTATTCCCAGCACAGCACCTGGCCCAGAGCAGATGGTCAGTGAAGGTTTGCTGATTAGATGAATAAATGCATGAACAGGAGACAGAAAAGCAAAGGAGGAGGGATGGGCAGAAGCAAAAGCAGGGATGTGAAAGAGAGCAAGGCCCTTTGGGGAGCTTGTCAGACGAGCAGGTGGGCTAGGACGGTAAAGGGCAAGGCCACAGAGGTGGAGAGAGGCCAGGTCACCAAAGGCAGCTGATGACAGGTAAAGGGGACTGGACTCTGCCCTGGAGGCAAGAGGGGATCACGAGAAGCTTTAATCAGGGTTTAATATGAGAAGGAATGTGCTTTAGAAAGATCCCTCAGAAGTTCCCTGGTGGCCTAGTGGTTAGGATTCTGGGCTTTCACTGCTGTGGCCCACGTTCAATCCCTGACTGGGGAACTGAGAGATCCCACAAGTCGCACAGTGTGGCGAAAAAAAGAAAAAAGAAAGATCCCCAAAGTATGTAGGAAGTAGTGAGGCTACCTGCAGGTGGAGCTGGGGACAGGACATGACTTGGGCGAGCACTGCTACAGTCCAGGCAAGGAGTGGGGAGTCTGTGTCAAAGGGAGGAGAACCAGACAGCAGACGCTGAGCAGCCAGACCACCCAGGGCTGGGCCCAAGCAGACAGGCATCAAGGACAGGGCCAGTCCAAGATGACGCATGGGTTCCTGGTTGAGATGACAGAGATGCAGAAGGAAACAATGAAAACAGAAAGGGGCTGGCCCTGTGTATTCCCTGCTCCCCCCAACACTGAGGCAAGAATGCCCGCTCTCACCACTTCTACTCAACAGTGACTGGGATTCTAGCCAGTGCACCATATCAATGGCTTTCAGAAGTTAAATTTTCTTTCTTTCTCTTTTTTTTGGGGGCCGTGCCGTGCGGCTTGTGGGATCTTAGTTGCCCAACCAGGGACTGAACTCATGCTCCCTGCAGTGGAAGCATGGAGTCCTAACCATTGGACCGCCAGAGAATTCCCTAAATATCTTTTTAATCCTCATCTATAAGGGAAAGAAAGAGCAACTTGTACACGAATGATCAGAGCAGCATCCTTCATGGTAGCCAAAAAGGAGAAACCACCCAAATGTCCATCAACTCTCCATCAATATGAATAAATAAATGTCCATCAGTACGGACAAATAAAATGTGGTATAGCCATACAGTGGAGTAGTATTCAGCAGCAAAAAGAAATGAAGCATTGACTTATGCTGTAACATGAATGAACTTTGAAAGAAGCCACCTACGAAGGACTATACGTTGCATGATTCCATTTATATGAAATGTCCAGAATTGGCACATCCATACAGAAGGAAAACAGGCTAGTGGCTGCCTAGGGCTGGGAGGTTGGGGATAAACAGGGAGTGACTGCTAATGGGCAAGGAGTTTCTTTCTGGGTGATGAAAATGTTCTAAAATTGATTGTGGTGATGGTTGCATAATCTTATGAATATACTAAATCACTGAACTGTACACTTTAAATTTCTTTGCTGCATGAACCATATCTAAGAAAGCTGTTCTTAAAAAAAAGGCATGGGAGGAAAACAGGCAAAAGGCTTAAATAGATATTTCACTAAACAAGATATAGAATAGCTAATAAGCACATGAAAAGGTGTTCAACATTATTAGTCATTAGGCAAACACAAATCAAAACTACGAGACATCACGACACACCCACTAAAATGGCTATGCTAAAAAAAGAAAGAGAGACAATATGAAGTGTTGGTAAAGATATGGAGAAACTGGAACCCTCATACATTACTGGTTGGGATGTAAAATGGTATACCCGCTTTGGATAACAGTTTAATAGTTTATTTAAAAGTTAAACAGTGAATTCCCTGGCGGTCCAGTGGTTAGGACTCAGCACTTTCACTGCTGAGGGCCCAGGTTCAATCCCTGGTCAGGGAACTAATATCCCACAAGCCATATGGTGCAGCCAAAAAAAAAAAAAAAGTTAAACAAAAATATCACACAACCCAGCAATTCCAAGCCTAGGTATCTAAGGGAACTGAAAACACAAACCCTCACAAAGACTTAACATACCCATGCTCACAGTAACATTATTCATAATAGTCAAAAACTGGAAACAATCCAAATGTCCACCAACAAGTGAATGGGTAAACCAAATATCACACAGCCATACCCTGGAATACTACTCAGCATTGAAAAGGAACAAAATACTGACACATTCTACAACACGGATGAACCTTTCAGCCATGAACAGTGAAATAAGCCAGACACAAAAGACCACATATTGTATTATTCCACTCACATGAAATGCCAAGAAAAGGCAAATTTACAGAGACAGAAACCACATCAGTGGCTGCCTGGGGCTAGGGGCTGGGTGATGGAAGTTCTAAAACTAGACAGTGTGACAGTTATATAATTCTGTATATTTACTAAAAAATCTTCAAATTGTACACTTGAAATGGGTTAACTTTATGGTATGTCAATTATATCTCAATAAAGGGGTTAAAAAAAGGGTGGCAAGAAAGATGACAGGTTCCAGCTTGAAGGGCCTGTGGGATATGTGAGATTTGAAGACCCGGCTTGGACACCCACGATTCCCACATGGGAAGGGATGTGATGGTCCCGAGAGGAGATGCAATGGAAGAGAGGACAGGCAAGGAGAGAGCACCAAGGACACCTGCAGGGAAGGATCAAGTGAAGGAAGAGAGACCGATGAAGGACTGAGAAGGAGCAGCCAGAAAGAGAAGAGGAAACCCTGGAAAGGCAGCCTCTTAAGGGCCTAAAGAGAAGTATGTTGAGGAGGGAGAGGCCCCTGTTGTGAGGGTGCAGGAAGCCAGGGAGATGAAGCGGCAGGGAGACCGTGTCTAGCCGCTAAGGTTACTGAGGGCGGGGAGCAGTTTCGGAGGCACACAGGGGACTGAGGAACAGATGGGAGGCGGAAGCGTGCACAGCAGTGCTGTGAAGGGAAAAGGGAGGGGACACGATGTGCCGAAGTCGCTCCCAGCAGAGCCCGTCTGCCGTTGCTGAAGGAGCAGCCATTAGCCACTTGAGAGCTGTGCAAGTATTTGCTCAGCAGGCATCTCTGCAAACCTCACCACACCCTCAACAGCGGTGAGTCCTTAGCTGGTGAGTGACTGGGGGGGACACGGTGAGGTCCGGAGAAGGGGGCAGTCGGGCTGTCTCAGAGCCGTGCTGTCCAGAGCAAACGCAGGGCACTCACTACTTACCTTTTTACCCTCCAAGTCTGCAGGTGTTAATAATTCAGGCCGTTTCTCTATTATATTAATTTTATCTTCCAAGTGGTTAGCCTTAAAGATCTTAGAGAGAAAAACAAAACTATTGTTTTTGTCCAGAAAAAGAACATCTCAGTTGCTTTATTTGTGTGCAGTTCTCTGGCCAAACAGTTCTGGAGCACCACTTCCAGCTGCTTTGCAGAACTTCTCCCATCCAAAGGCCTCCTACAGACCTCAGATGAGATCAGGAGCAAAATGTCGTAAGAGCAAAAGAAATTTCTCTTGCAGGCACATTGGCAAGACTTAGCTGTAGGCTTGTAGTTCTGGTGGAGGTAGGTTATCCCTCAGAGAGGGAATCACTGGCCAGGAGGAGAAACACTGTCACAGAACCAACCAGTCAGGTCAGTCTGTGAGCAGTGACTCCGTGGGCGCTGGTGCCCCAGAAACAAATCTCAAATTCAGTTCTATCACCACGAAGATTTTAGTTTTTTTCGTTTTATGTGAAGTGAGGAGAGAAGCCTACACTTCTTCAGCCACAAGAAACAAAGTAGAGTCTAAACGCTCACTGCTATTCAATGACAGCCCTAGAAGACCTCCAGGCCAGCTCTCGACTCAGGAGTCACAAGAACTTCACTGGCAGCTGCTACTCCTCCCAGTTCCCTTGGTACCAGCACTGCTTCAAAGCAATCAATCCCAGACTCAGGAAGGCAGGCCCCACAGGTCCCCTCATTATTTCAGTAACAACAATTATCACTTACTTTTTTCATCAGTCTATGAGAAGCTGCTGAATTCTCTATCGTAAATACCTGAAGAGGATACCATGCTATTAGTTGTAGGAGATGCACTTAACAGAGAAAGAAAACAAAGATTAAAATGCAACTCCAAGGCAGAGGACAACATCTAACTAACTCTACCTGTGCTCATTATCCCCCTGGGACAGTACCACATTCTGTGCTGAGCCTAGCGAGGCGGCAGACTCAGACTCCGGAGCTGTGGCGACGGGGCAACAGCTATAGCCTGACTCCTGCCCGCACACGAGGCAACAACCTCTCAGCCACCAACGCAAGCACGCCTGCCACATATGTGGCAGCTGCACTGGAAAGAGCTTTAGTCACAAAACTGTGTACCCAGACCACGTGACACCCGAACTCAGGAGTGGCTGTCAGGAGCCTGGTAGAAGGCACACGTCCAGTACCTGCTCTGCCCCAAGGTGATGGGCCAGCATGGAGAGCAGACTGCCATCGCTGACGCACAGGCAGACGCTGTCCGGCTTAAGCACCTGCAGAAAAGAACAACCTCAGCACAGATTTTCTTACCATGTCAAGAAATTCCTGTTGACAAACTGACAGGAACATCTCCCATCTGACCCAACTCACTCTGTGATTATTCAATCTTGATCTCCTCCTCACTCCATCCCCTACACGGCCCGGCTGGATCTTCCTATGCCCTAACATCAGTCATACCTGCCTTCCAGGCCCAGGTGGTAACCAGCACCCCCCTCCAACACACCCACCTCCCTCACCTCTCCCCACCATCAGGAAAGACTGTCCTCAAGCCGTCCTAGAAGGCCCAGCTGAAGGGCTGCCCTGTTTATCAGAGGCAACCTCCCAATCCACGACCACAGGTCTCTTCCCTACCTGGTCACAGCACAGAAAGCTGTGGGCACATCAAATGACTCCCCAAAGCAGGAATGCCTTTATGGGTCAACAGATCCCTCTGAGAGAAACTTAGGATGGTTGGGACCCTCCCTCCCCCAAAAAATGCATGCATGTGCACACATGCACACATATTTTTCTGCATATGACGCCAAGGGGTCCAGAGACCCCCATCTAAACCTTGTGTGTGGTCCCCAGGCTGAGAGACCCCTTCTACAGGTAGCAGGGAGCAAAGGTCTTTCAGGAGAGTTACATGACAAAATTTACATTCTAGAAAATTTTAGAAAGGAAGCAGGAGATGAGAGGAATAATGGGGTGACTGAATCCACAAGGATCACGCAAAGGAATTGCTGGTGACCATAAAGGCAAAGTGTCCAGAGGGAAGGCAGGGGCCAGGAAGAGGCTCCCATAGAAGAACAGAGAACAAGCCCTCAGGTAGTCCAGAAACAAGCTCCCTGGCCTCTGCCCGAATACCCGCCCAGAAGGAGCCAGCTGAAGCCACTCATGGACAGAGAAGGGAGCACAGAAAATAAAACCAGCTAATCATAAGTGAGCAATGAGCTCGGTCAGGTCCATGGGACAAACCTCTCCTGGCCTACAACCACCTAAGGGGCTGGACACTTACCGTCCTCAGGGCCTGGACGTATTGATCAGTTCTGTTCTGATCATTGATCTCTCCAAACCGAGGCCGGTTCCAGAGCAGGTGAGCCTGGCAGTCACACACAGGGCGTGCTGGGTGGGCTCTCCCATCCTTTTCGGGGCTGGGCCAGGAAATGAACAGACACAGGGTGATGACCTGCTAGGCACCAGCGAGCATGAAGGCACGGCACAGGGACCTGCCCCAGGGAAATCGAGATGGAGAGGGGACACACGCATGGTCCTCTAGGGGGCAAGAGTCTAGGCACTGGCTGTAGAGTGGGCGTTAGAGGTTGGAGGGCCCTCCAATTCAAGGCTTCTCATATATATCTGCTCCAAATGGGGGTCCTGCCACTGGGGCAGCCTCTTCTGAGTACACACAAACAGGCACTGAAATACCCAGTCACAAACTTTCACTCTTATTCTGTTCAGATACAAATGTGCCCACTCAAACCTCTACAGGGTCCGTACAGGGAATTTATATAAAGGCACAGTGTCACAAGCCTAATGCCCCACCCAGTGAGGCTCGGGGCACACCTGGTCCTCTGGAGGCTGTACCACACACAGTAGTCGTCGTGGTGGGCTACCAGGCAGAGGGCTGAGCCCTGGACAACGGGCTCCTCTTCTGGCAGGAAGTACACACACTGCATCCAGTGGTCCCGCCACTGAAACAGGAAGAGAATCAGCTATCACCAAGCTGCAACAAGAGCAATGCATCTAATCTGGGGGCCAAAACCCAATTCAAAAATCAATTTGCAGGGCTTTCCTGGTGGCGCAGTGGTTGAGAGTCTGCCTGCCAATGCAGGGGACACGGGTTCATGCCCCGGTCCGGGAAGATCCCACATGCTGTGGAGCAGCTGGGCCCATGAGCCATGGCTGCTGGGCCTGCACGTCTGGAGCCTGTGCTCTGCAATGGGAGAGGCCACAACAGTGAGAGGCCCGCGTACCGCAAAAAAAAAAAAAAAAAAAAAAAAAATCAATTTGCAGGGAAACCACTGTGTGGACTATAGATAGCTACTATGGCCAAAGAGATAAAGAAGAAAATCCTCAAGTCAGAGAGGCTAAAGGTTCAAAATCTTGCTGGAACACTGCTGGCTTCAGAAAGACAGAATGTGGCCTAGGGCAGTGGTCTTCAAGGTGGGCTCAGGGGAGGGGACTCCAGCCTCTGCCACGCGTGCGCGCGCACGCGCGCGCGTGTGTGTCTTCTCATATCTAGAAAAACACTAAATTCATTAACAGTGACAGTCGTGACTAGCAGTAACCTTCTCGTGACTAGCAGGAACCTTCTGCCAAAATGTGTACTTGATTGCAAGTATCTCCCCTCCACTAAAATCATACCTATACTGACCTCCTGCCCCCACCCACACCTCTTCAGAGTAGCTCCTCAGAGCTGAGAGGCTGTCTCCCAGGCTACAGTCCTCATCTGGCTTCAAATAAAGTTAAGTCACAACTCTCACACTGTGGGTTTTTTTTTTTTTTTTTCAGTCAACACATTCTATCCTACCTGATCTTGAACTTAACTTAGAGACAGGTGAATGACATTCCCATATATCTAAGATGTCTATTTGAATGTAAAAGCTAGAAAATTTAAATCTAACCAGATACATTCTGGAAAAAATAAACACTAACAAGGAGGGAAAAAAAGATCCTCTAAAACCTGTTATTCATTCTTTACTATGCCTCCCTGACCCCTCCCGGGCTCCCACAGTGCTTCCTGTCACCATGTCCCTCCCACACACCAGCCTCCCACACCAGCTAAAGAGCTATGATAGCCAGAATCCACTGTCTGAGGCTGATCAAAAGCAGTTTAGTGAAGTCATGAGGGAGATTCATTAGCAGCTCTTCAAATTCCAAACAGTCCAAAAGTCACCACTGGTAGAGGAAGGACACAAGCCCCACAGTCAGGACACCTGGGGACAAGCACCCACCAAGGCTGCCTACACCTGAGGCCCTGCTCCCTTCATTGGGCCCGGCTCTGAGTGGTTACCCAGCATGTCTTATATGAGGATTCAAGGAGAAAATACACTTAGAAGCACTTTGAAGATATACAAATGAGAAGTATTAACATTTTAATGAAATTCTTATGCTAATTTTGCAATCACCACATTCCTAGAGAGGAAGAAAGCAGCCCAGTGCCAACCTCAATTCTGTGGGAGAATTCTGACCCCCCCCCACACACACACCCACACACACACCCCACGCCCCACACCCCACACACGCTCTCAGCCTACGGAGGACTGAGGCTATGCAGAGTGGAGCCGGGGCAGCTCAAGGGCGCAGGAGGACTGACTGAAATTGCACAGCAGTCATGACCCTTTGGCCTAAGCAGTAACTCAGGGAGCAGGATGAGATGCTAAGGTCTTCCCTGAAGTCACCATTTATACACCCAGAACCAGCAGCTGAGCAATCAAAGCAAAGCCAGTGCCCAGCAAGTGGGAACAGGAAGCCAGAACACACAGAGGACAGTGCCCAAGGCCTCCCAGGTGGAGGGAACGTTTGATTCCTTGGTCCTGAAGCACCTTTCCCACTTTCTTCCCTTGTGTTTGTGTACAGAGGGGTAGATAATACATGCACATGAGAGAAAACTCAAAAGATATAAAAGGGTCATGGAGTGAAAAATAAGTTTCCTTTCCACCCCTAACCTCCAGCTCCCTTCCCAGAAGCAACCATTTTTACCAATTTCTGTGAATTCTTCCCAAGACACCCTTGCATACATGTACCACACATAAAGGCTGATAAACACATATATTCTTATTTTTAATAACGCCAACGCTGGCACAGCACACACTGTTCTGCGCCTCTCATTGTTTCACTTGATCTGTCCTTGAGACTGTTCCACATCAGTGCAGAGACAGCCACCTCACCCTCTGCATGGGTGCAGGAAAATGGACTTGGCCAGTCCCTGCTGGTGGCCTCTAGGTTGTTCCAGTCTTTTCTATTTAATCAGGGCTGCAGTGAGTATCCTGGCACACATGTCATTCTACACATATGCAGCTCCATCCAGAGCCTAAATGCCTAGAAGGGGCGTCACTTCCCCTCCTGACAGACTGTGGGCCTTGCTGCACTCCACAACACTCCGGTGATCACCCTCCTGCACTGCCCCACGGCTCCACCAACAGTGTGCAGACTCTGAACTTTATTCACTAATACATGAAAAACAGTATTTCACTGCAGTTTAAATCTGCATGGTTCTTGGACTTCCCTAATGGCGCAGTGGTTAAGAATCCACCTGCCGGGCTTCCCTGGTGGCACAGTGGTTGAGAGTCTGCCTGCCGATGCAGGGGAAGCGGGTTCGTGCCCCAGTCCGGGAGGATCCCACGTGCCATGGGGCGGCTGGGCCCGTGAGCCATGGCCGCTGAGCCTGCACGTCCGGAGCCTGTGCTCTGCAACAGGAGAGGCCCCAGCGGTGAGAAGCCCGCATACCGGGAAAAAAAAAAAAGTGTCCACTTACCAATGCAGGGGACACGGGTTCAAGCCCTGGTCCGGGAAGATCCCATGTGCCACAGAGCAACTAAGCCCATGTGCCACAGCTACTGAGCCCACGCTCTAGAGCCTGCGAGCCACAACTACTGAAGCCCACGCGCCTAGAGCCCATGCTCTGCAACAAGAGAAGCCATTGCAGTGAGAAGCCAGCGCACTGCAATAAAGAGTAGCCCCCGCTCGCCTCAACTAGAGAAAGCCCGTGCGCAGCAATGAAGACCCAACGCAGCTGAAAAATAAATAAATAAATAAAATTAATTAAGAAAAGAAAAAATATATATATATATATATTTTTTTTTTTCCGGTACGCAGGCCTCTCACTGCTGTGGCCTCTCTCGCTGCGGAGCACAGGCTCCGGATGCGCAGGCTCAGTGGCCATGGCTCACGGGCCCAGCCACTCCGCGGCATGTGGGATCCTCCCGGACCAGGGCACGAACCCGTGTCCCCTGCATCAGCAGGCGGACTCTCAACCACTGCGCCACCAGGGAAGCCCAAGAAAAATATTTTTAAAGAAAAAGGAATATAATATGTATTTCCTTTCCTGTAGTTCACATCCTCCCCACTTTCCATTGAGCTGAAGAAGGCAGATTTTGAGGCCACAGAAAATGCGGCTGTAGACAGGCTGTAGTTCTCTATCACAAGCTAATCTTTTTTTTTTTTTTTTTTTTTTTTTTGCGATACGCGGGCCTCTCACTGTTGTGGCCTCTCCCGTTGCAGAGCACAGGCTCCAGACGCGCAGGCTCAGCGGCCATGGCTCACGGGCCCAGCCGCTCTGCAGCATGTGGGATCTTCCCGGACCGGGGCACGAACCCGCGTCCCCTGCATTGGCAGGCGGACTCTCAACCACTGCGCCACCAGGGAAGCCCTATCACAAGCTAATCTGAGGACCCCTGGATTACTCGGTGGGCAGGTCTAAGAGTGGCTGTACCAGGACGAGAGGAGAGCCAGCACACCAAAGCTGCCTTATGGCTCGCTGTGACCACTGGTGCTGACCATGAACTTAGCCTGAAAGGGCTATCTTATCTCTTACTACAGCTAGCCTTGCTTTTTTTTCTTTTAAACTCTTCTTTGACATTGATTCTGACATAGTCCCTTCTATCTCTAAATTCTTAGGAATCTAAGATTCAACATGCTCCTTTCCCAGGACCAAAAGTAGACAAGTTTCCTGATTTCCACGAAAACGTGCTCAGCTCCTGCCTCTTACCTGGAGCTCCTCTGGATCTGAGTGTGCCCAGAAGGGGGCCATGGTGCACTTGATCTTCCCCTCAGGGTCCATTTCAATATCCCACCAGGAGAGAACCACCTGAGCTTGGCCAGATGCCAGAGGTTCAAACTGCCTGCTATGGGAGGCTGTTGAGCTACTGACTTGCTTGCTGAAGTCCACACTGTGGAAGAATATTCAGGAATTGAAGCATATTTTAAGCTCACACACTCCATCTTTAAGCATTTATGGTGACCTCACCAGCAATGAAACTTGTTTGCAATGGACTCCTGATGTCAAAATGAACTCAAAAAGAACTGCCAAAGACCGCAATTCACCAAGTGTCTCCAAACGCCATGACCCTGGGTGGCTCCTTGATACCTGAACATAGGCAGCACGTTGCTGAGGACAGTGAAGTCAGTGGGAGACACCTGGTTCAGCTGAATGTCGTAGACAGAGGGCGCGCCAGGACACCTCTCCAGTTCCAAGGGGGGGACGATGACTTGCTCTCCAAGGCTGGTCTGAACACGGATGGGAAACAGCTTGTTCCATGACCACATCCTCCTGGACTCCACCAGCTGCGCGTAGACGGTTGCTCTGTGAGGCACTGCCTCACAATTTTCCTAAGTTTATATTTAAAAAGTAAAACAAAAGAACAAAAAAATAACCAGTTACGTTGACCCACAGTAATTCCCATTGAGCAAAAGAGATTTATTCCCTAATATTAGGCAGGTTTAGTAACATCTAATGCCTTATCACTATTAGGACAGTGAACTGTTTTCAGCCAATGCCCTTGGGAACAGAAGAAACCAGACTTCAGAAAGAATACACATTATGCCTAAGACGACTTATGTCAGGTAAGTTCCTAGCTACCTGACACTCTTGAATATTTCAAAAATAAACCTTGCCCCGGGAGCTTCCACCTGAGCAGGTGGTGGGATTCCGGGGTGCTGCTATGGAGGGGTGTAGCGAGCCACAGCTGCATGCTAAGGCCAAGGTCACCAACCAGCTCACAGATTTTCAGTGGAAGCTGGGTATGGCTGTGAGCTCAGACAGCTGCAGATCACTTAAGTATCCTTATGTTGCAATGATGCTCAAAGTAGCAGGTCATTCAGGCCAAGTAAAGAACAAGTCCTTCGAAATGACAATTCCACAGTTTCAGAATTTCTACAGACAGTTCAAGGAAATTGCTGCAATTATTGAAACTGTGTGAAAACTGATTACTTGGTTGATGAATTGCTACCATCATTCTAAAATCATGGACTTTACTTTCTGCAACAAAACTGCCTAAGGATCAAATGATATTTATTGAATGAAAATTACACTTTTGGTTTTCCATTTTTTTAAATAATAAAAAAGAAAATCAGACAAACAGGAATTACAAAGTGGTGATCACTGCACACTTTGTGAATGTACTAAGAGCCACTGAATTGGAAACTTTAAAGGGTGAAGAACTCTGTGGTATGTGAATTATATCTTAATGAAAAATAAATCTGACAGGGGCTTCCCTGGTGGCGCAGTGGTTGAGAGTCCACCTGCCGATGCAGGGGACACGTGTTCGTGCCCCGGTCTGGGAAGATCCCACATGCCGCGGAGCGGCTGGGCCCGTGAGCCATGGCCGCTGAGCCTGCGCGTCCGGAGCCTGTGCTCCGCAACGGGAGAGGCCACAACAGTGAGAGGCCCGCGTACCGCAAAAAAAAAAAAAAAAAAAAAAAAGAATAAATAAATAAATCAGACAAACAGTTGAATGATAATAATAATAATAATAATAATAATAAAAATAAATAAATAAACCTTAACTGTCATCATGCTGATTAACTCCCACACCAACTGTGAAGAAAGAGTCTAAGTCTTCCCGCTAAGCAGTAATCCTGGCACTGAGCTCCGAGCTTCCCTTCAGTGTAGCTCTCACCCAGACACCAGAACCTTCTTACTGCACAGCCCAATGGACAAGTGTCCATCCTCAACCGACCTGACCTCCTGGCCTCACCTGGCACTACCGACCACTCTCTTCACTTGGTTTTGGCTGCAGTCCCTCATCCGATTTCCCTCCTGCTTCATTCATCCAACACCCTCTACACGCCAGGCACTAGGGGCCTAGCCACGAAGAGGACACTCACAGCTGCTACCGCACAGAAAGCACAAGCACAGGATTTCTCTACCTCAGCACTAGTGACCTTTTGGATCAGGTGATCCTTTACTGTGGGGGCTGCTCTGTGCATTGGAGGATGTTTGGTAACATCCCTGGCCTCTACTCACAAGAGGACAGTAGCACCACCTCTCAGCTGTGACATCAAAACTGTCCCCAGACACAGCTCTGGATGAGAAGCACTGCTCTCCCCCTCTGTCTCCTTCACAAAGCTGTGCTTCCCCTGCCCAGCCCTCACAGAGGGAATTCCCCAGAGACCTGGTCTGGACCATCTTTTTCTCCCACCGTGTACTCTCCTGTTTGACCTCAACCACTCCACCTTCATTTACCAAATACATGTACCCAAATGCCTCCTGGTCCTCTCTACTTGGCTGACCCTCAGCTCAAAGTCTGTCTAAACCAAACAAGTCACCTTCACCTCTCCCCCACCTTCCCAGGCCTGGTCCTCCTCCCAGTCAACAGGGAGCACCACCATCCAAGCCAGTCACCTACACCTCAAACCCTGGCATCATCCTCAATGTCTCCATATCTAAGTAACAGGAGTCCTTGACCACCTTCCTCCTCCCCGAGTCTACCTCTCTGGGCTCCATTTCTATGGCCTTGACTAAGGCCTACCTCGGCCCAGCACCTGGACAACTCCAGCCACCTTCTAACTAGTCTTCCTGCCTCTAGTGTTGCACCCCAGCTGCTCTCCACATGCCTGCCTGCATAAATCTGACACTGATCCTCTGCTTAAAACCCTTCTGAGCCACCACATTGCCTTCGGGAGCACAGGGGCCCTTCTTGGTCAGGCCCTGCCCAGCCCTTCAGCCTTCTCTCTTACCCTGCCTCCCACATACGCATAACCTGACTCATCTTCACATCTTTGTGCAGGCTGACCTCCTCTGCCGCGGCTCCCCCCAGCTGCCAGGCCAAACCCTACTCACTCTCAAGACTGACTCAGCTCATGCTTCATCTTCCCCAACCTCCCCGCCTTCTCTCACCAGAGTGGGCAGGACCTCACCCCATCGACCACCATCAGCGTGGACCTCAAACTGTACTGTGACCACCTGCCCACCTACCTGCCTCCCCAGGAGCTCACCCTCGTATTCTCGGTACTCAGAAAAGGCCCTGCAAAATGAAGGCACCAATAAATGTGTCTTCTGAGATCAATTCCTAGGTCACTGCAATACCACATGGACTATCTGTCAGACACTCCAGCACCCCAGTTCCATGACCTCCAATGTGGCAGGAAAAGGGACAGGGTAATGGAGACTGTGTGCCGCCATAGCTCCTTCAAGCTGAGACTCAGGCTAGGCAGATGGGGACAGTGATTAGAGTGGACAGTGCACACCTGGTTGCTACGGGCCAGCTGGGAGAGGAAGCAGAGGACGGCTGCCAGTGTACCTTTTAATTACTAGATGAATTAGAGAAAGACAAATTGGACAACATAAACCTAATTCTAAATATCCTTGTTCTCTATTTCAGGGATTCATCTAATTGATGGTTTTAATGTGGAGAAATAGAAATAATTTCTACCAAAGTTACTAGGAAGAATTTTGCATTTTGGAGACAACGAGACATTTCACGCAGGATGGGGAGCTGGAGGACGATCACCATCACATGCTGACCACATGAGTAATGTGGACACTGGCCCCAAATGCCTTGGAAGGAGCCCCCTTCCTCACTCCAGGGGTACTAAGTACCCCTCAAAAGAATCCCGGGCTAAGACAGTTACAGGCTCATGTGAACAGTGCCCACATGGCAGGTGCAGCAGAAGCAGCAAACACTCACACCTCCCCAGCCGGCCTTTGCCTTTGAGTCTCCACCTCCCAGTTTATGTTCATAAAAAAGCAAGACCAACATCTCTGAGCTAACATTTTCAGCATATCTCTCCCTTCTCAAAACAACTGTCGGGGCTTCCCTGGCGGCGCAGTGGTTAAGAACCTGCCTGCTAATGCAGGGGACACAGGTCCAAGCCCTGGCCTGGGAAGATCCCACATGCTGCCGAGTAGCTAAGCCCGTGTGCCACAGCTACTGAGCCTGAGCTCAAGAGCCTGCAAGCCCCAACTACTGAGCCTGTGTGCCCCAACTACTGAAGCCTGCGTGCCTAGAGCCCATGCTCCACAACAAGAGAAGCCACCGCAATGAGAAGCCTGCACACCACAACAAAGAGTAGCTCCCGCTCGCCACAACTAGAGGATGCCTGGGCACTGCAACAAAGACCCAACAGAGCCAAAAATAAAAACAAACAAATTTATTAAAAAAAAAAAAAAACCTGCCAAAGATTATCACCACCCAAACTCCTTCATCTGGAACAGCCTGGCATTCAAGGTCTTCTATCCTCTACCCCATTCTTCACATTAGCTTACAAGCACCTTAGGCTGGTGTTCCCACTGACCTACCAAACAGGTCCTCCACCTGGGACATCTCTCCTTTTCCTCAGTGCCTTTCCAAATTCCACCCTTTCCACACATGCCCTCATCTCCTTCCTGAGCCTTGACCTTTTCCACCAGCCCTAAACCAAATGTCAGTGTTGCTTCTGCCTACCTCTCCATTTGGCCCATCAAGTCCTTACCACTGCTGACTAGTGTGGATGGAGAAGCAAGAATAACGGCTTATACTTCTCCCTGGATGCTAGAACACCTTACACACAGGTGACATTCAAAGAATGTTTGCTGAATTGAATTTGAAGATAGTTTCTAGTCTTTTGACTCTAAGACTACTAAGACTTGGCATTCAAGAGGCACAGAAGTCATAACTGAGGACAATCAGAATCTCGTAGGAATCAAAGGGTGCCCTAAGGTGTACAGAGAGGTACTGAGGGCTCAGGCTATGTAGAGCGTGGTGTGTGAATGAGAGCTGTGTGAGTCAACTGAGATCACAGCAATTTGCCTGAAGGAGGCCCTCAGTCCCCTACCTGCACGAGATGCCTGTGTGCATGTTCATAGGAGGGCAGTGCTCCCTCCCCAATCAGTTCTGTGTCAAACAGCTCCGTGATCAGGATGTTGGCACGGCATGGCATGTCACCATCTGAGAAACAAAAGGAAAGAGTCAGAAGCAAGCAACAGATTGGAACAAATATTAATAGCAAATATGTAAAAGATAAAAGGTTAATAGGTCACTAAAATTGAAAGCACAAACATATGCTGAAGTATTCAGAAGTGTCATCATGTCTGCAACTGACTTTTCAATGGTTTAGCAAAATAAAATAAAATAAAATCCACATTGACATAACACATACACATCAAAATGCTAACGAGTGACTAAGTCCTGGTTAAGAGAACATGGGTGTTCACCGTACTACTCTATCAATTTTTCTGTATGTTTAATATTGCAAGGGACTTGTAAAACTGATAAGAAAACTACAAACACCCAAGAAGAAAACCAGGCAAAAATACAAATAGACAATTCAAAACAGAAAGCAAATCAATCAAATATATGAAAAAATTTTCATTCTTATTAGCAATTAGAGAGATACAAACAATTAAACTATTAACTATTAAATTAGCAAAAATTATTTGAAAAGCAAAAACTGAAGGCTGGTACTTCAGATATTTCTAGGCTGCAGAGACGGGGAGAAAACTAAAGCAAGAGAGAGGCTGATTCCACTGATACCCAATGATACAACTGAGATCCAGGATTCAGAAACCCCAGTTCCTTACACTAAATCCCCCTTAATCAAGTTAGTTTCTTGCTACCAAACAATCCCCCAAATAACAGTTTTTTAAGGACAGTAGGATTATGGAAGGTCTTTCTGTTAACTCTATTTTTTAAACCTCTATAATATAATGTAAAGTAATGTTACTTCTACAATTACAATTTTTAATGAGCGAGATAAAACTGACTTTGGAAGGGGTATTCATCATGGAGAATTAACTGTAAACACTCCTAATGGCTCATGAATTACAATTTGACAAAGCCCACTCATCTTCCCTACACAGAAGACAAGTATCACAGATGAAGCGAGAAAAGAGCAGCATTAAGAGGTTCAAAGAAGGACCCAGTAGAGGGAGCTTGAACCTTGAGTCATAGAGAGCTGGGCCTGGGTCCCACTTTCTAGCCTTGAACCCTCAGTCCTGACCATAAGTCACCTCATCTGTAAAAGAGTGGTAGGTTACAAGATCTGCTTCACCTGGTGGTGTTTCAAATAACAAAGGTAAAACCTATCCAGTTCCTATGAAGTACACGTGTTCTCAATGGCAGCACAACGTGAAAGGAAGCTGAGAAGAAACTTCTGTCTCCTGGCACAGAGACCACCCTCCTGGGTCACTGCCCATCCTCTCTGATACCGTGCCAAACTCCAACTGAAATACACTGTCCCATACTAAGCCAACCACCCCACTTGCACACACCTGCTTCTCTGTCCAACATTTCTTCTCAATTGAACGGCACCACCAGTCACACAGTCCTGAAACCTGGGCATCACTGACCAGCTCCAGGAGAACAGGAACCCTGACTGGCCTGTTCACCATTGTACCCCAGTGCCTAGAACAATGCTGAGCACCCAGTAACAGTCAGCAAATGTTAGCTAAATTCTTGATTCCTCCCTTTTTGTCACCCTACATCTCATCAATCACCAAGCCCTACCAATTCTACCTTCTGAATAATTTTTAAGCCAATTATGTAACTTAAAATGATTTATTGCCCAAATCTGCTTCAAAAATAAAGCTTTATGATCTAATGAATTTCAACAAATACTTTTTGGGAGCCTGTGAGTACTAATTATAAGGGTACAGAGGGTGCAGGGGGAGCCAGAGGAGGGGCAGTTACCCCAGGTGCCTCAGAAGTCTTCACCAAATGACTGGATGAATGAATAAATGCCACCCCAAGTCGGCTGCTACACGTCTCAGCATGCAATCCATCTCTGGGGAATAGGCAACAAACTCAGATGCCATTTTTTAAAAGGGCTCAGAACAGAAGCTTGGAAATATGCATTTGGGAGCAAAAAGGAAGCTGCAAAGGAGAACCAAGACTCGGAGATGTCACTGAGGCCTGGGAAGGGAGAGTTTTCAGAAGGACTGAATGGCAGAAGTACCAAAGCTGCGGTGTTTGTAAAGCAGGGAAAAGACCATCAGCCCGGGCAGTGAGGAAGCCACTTGTCAAGTTGAAGAAGTAGAAACAAAGTTCCATTTACAAGGGGTTAAGGACTAAGCAAAGCTGACAATCTACTCACTAAACAAATGACTGAATTCTTTCATGTGCCAGGCCCTGTGCCAAGTTATGGAATGGAATTAATATTAATAAGACTACATAGTCCATGAGCTCAGGATGCTTCAGCTGTGTGGGGATACAGACATTAAATACATAATTACATAATTACTTCATTATTGCAGTCATAAGCACTACATAGAAAAATATTAAGAAACATATGAGGGGCCTGGCGTGAACAACACACAGCCTGGAGGAGGCACAGGGCAGAGCACAGAGTGAGTGACACGGCAAAGGCTGCTCGGCAGGTGAGTCTCCGCGCTCTCAGGATCTCGGGCCAAAATGGAGTAACTGGGATCAGACTTAGCCACCACCATAATCAACTAGAAAACCTGGCAAAATATATGAAACAAGTGGTTTTAGACGTCGAACAATGGGAAACAAAGTGACCCCTACTACTGCCCTGGCCTCCAGCCAGCAGGCACTTTCCAGACCATGGTACTCGGTACACAGAGTGAGAAGCCAAGCAAAGTGTCTTGCTGAATAAGGAGACAGCAAAGAGTTCAAGGGAGTGGAGGAGGCTACACTTCAGGGAGAGAGCCCGACAGGAAGTTACACAGAAAAAGGGCTTCAGAAATCTGCAGAGGGTTCCCCTCATGTCTCTTGCTGACTATATTCACACACACACAGGCTAAGCCTCTAGAAGGCCGGGCAAAGGATGACCACGTAGCTATAAGCTGAACAACTGCCAGAGCTCACAGGACTAAGAAACATTCTAGTTCTGATTAGCCAGCGCCCAGGCACTCAGCAGAGACCCCAGAAAGGTCACGCTGTACTAGTATGGCTAAAGCTGGCTTAGAACAAGGGTTCTCAATAGGGGGAGCTTTGCCCCCACCCCCCTACACACACCTGGCACATTTGGCAATGTCTGGAGACATTTTTTGTTGACACAAATGGTGTGGGGGAGGGAGGTGCTATGGGCTTCTACCGGTTAGAGGCCAGTGGTAAACATCCCACAATGCACAGGACAACTCTCCCAGCAAAGAATTATCAGGCCCAAAATGTCAAAAGTGCTGCAGTTGAGAAACCCTGTCTTAAAGCTATTCTAACCCTGCTCCAACAAAGCTTAAAAACAAGCCTTGAAAGGATCAAACTGATCTGCAAGAAACCCAACTGCATGCCAGACAAAGCTTTTAAGGGAAGAAAACAAAACTCAGCACTTAGCAATGCCAATCTCCCAATATACACAACATTCAAATAAAAATTACTAGACACACAAAGAAGGAAAACAGGACCCAAAACCAGGATAAATATTAGTCAATAGAACAAACCGAGAGAAGACAGAGGGGCAGTGGAAAAGAAGGATGTTATAACAGCTAATATAAATATGTTAACTATTTAAAGGAACACATGAACATATAGAACGGGAGTTGTAAAAAAGAATCAAAGGGAGCTTTCAGAGATGAAAAATACATATCAGACATGAAAAGTTCACTAGATATGCTTGACAGCAGATCAGACACCACAAAAGAAAAGATCAGTGAACCTAAACACCTATCTAAGAAACTACCCATGTCCATCAATAGGTGAAGGGATGAACGGATTATGGGATGTACACACATGGAGTGCTGCTCAGTAACAGAAGGAAATGAATACTTTTTACATAAAACACTGTGGACAAAACTCAAAAGCACTGTGCTACAGAAAAGAAAGCTGGCACAAAAGAGTACACATTGTACAATTTCACTTACTCAAAATTCTAGAAAAGGCCAATCTAATCTATACTGAAGAAAGCAGATCAGTGGGTGCCTAGGGCCAGGGATATGGGGGGGAATGACTGCAAAGAGTCATGAGGAATCTCTTTGAGCATGATGGAGACATTCTAGTATCTTGATGGTGGAAGTGGTTACAAGTGTGTTGACATTTGTTAAAACTTGAACTATACGCTTCAAATGGGTGCATCCACTTTACATGAATTATACCTCAAAAATGTTGATTAAAAATGGGATGATCTGTGTACTCTTCTATATGTATGTTATGCTTTAAAAATAAATAAAGGGTATAGTAATCCCTTCTTTTGTAAATGTTTCCAATTCTCCACAAAAAATGTTTTTCAAATGGGAGAAAAATGTTGACTTTAGGTAGATGCTTCTTTTTTTTCTTTTAAATACATTTATTTATTTATTTATGGCTGCATTGGGTCTTCGTTGCTGCACACAGGCTTTCTCTAGTTGCGGGCTTTCTCTAGTTGTGGCAAGCGGGGGCTACTCTTCGTTGCGGTGCACGGCTTCTCATTGCAGTGGCTTCTCTTGTGGAGCACGGGCTCTAGGTGCACAGGCTTCAGTAGTTGTGGCACACAGGCTCAGTAATTGTGGCTCACAGGCTCAGTAGTTGTGGTTCGTGGGGTCTAGAGCGCAGGCTCAGTAGTTGTGGCGCACGGGTTTAGTGGCTCCGTGGCATGTGGGATCTTCCAGGACCAGGGCTTAAACCTGTGTCCGCTGCATTGGTGGGCGGATTCTTAACCACTGTGCCACCAGGGAAGTCCCCCTAGAAGCTTCTTGTCCACTGTGCTCTTCTGGTATCAGTGACATGTGAAATGTTAGAAGTCTGATTCAAATTCCTAAACTATAAAAAATATTCTGAAAACCTGGACAGACCGAGCTACACAGGCAAATCTCTCACACTGCATACTGAGACAGGATATCGGAACTAAGCAAACCTCTTTCCACTATCAACTTAGTTTTACTTGTCTGATAAAACTCAAAATTCAGATAAATTGAACCACATAAGAATTCCAACTTGCTTAAGCAAAAGGTTTCATTTGTTTGCATCACCACTCTTATACTTGATTGGCTCTGGTTTACTCATTCCTGATTTGTTTTAACTAGTAGAGAAATAAACTAACAGAAAAGCAAAGTGCTTACCTTCAGATCAACACATGGAGAGGCCCTAGTCCTGTGATTACCTGGGTACATCTATTCCACAAACTGGAATAAACCTTTTCCTCTCTCCTACAAGAGCAAGTAAAGCTTCTGACACAGGATGTGTTGATCTTACCTGGCCCTATGGTCACCTCAGTGGAATGCTTGTTGATAATCTTAATCTTATCACTGAAGCCATTTTTCTCCACAATCTTCACAGCAGCATCAGCCATAGGTTTGAAAACCTAAAAATTAGAGACAAAATCCAAGTAAAAATGAGCAATAAATTAAATACCATCCTAAAACCCAAGATATGCCTTGATTCTGGTCCTATGACTTGTAGTAAAAGAGGCATACACTACAGAATTTCTTCCTGAATACACAAAATGTACCTCTGTTACCATCTGATACAGGCAAAATACTTCATTGGGCTGATTTGGGTTCATTTAATAAATAAACAAGACTTCATCCATGTAGCTTAAATACTTCTCCAAACGTGTGTCTTGGAAATGAATACAAAAGGATGAGATTCCGCTGGGCTTAACTTGCAGCTGGGCCTTCCCATTACATGCCAGGCACAGGAGGGATGCAGGGGGCTCCCAAGGAGGCTGCGCTACCTAGTAAGGATGGCAGGTGCCAGTGCTATGCTAGAGGGAACCAGGAAGGGGACTTGCCTCACAAAACCATGATCTGTGACCTGGGACAGGAAGTGTGTGTGCTCTCTAGAGGAAAGTGAGACTGTAACTGTAGTAGATGTTAAGTGTGAGCAGGTTACCCTCCTGCTCAAAACTGTCTCAAATCCCTACTGCTAGCAGAACACAGCCTATATTTTCTTACGGTATTTGAGGCCCTCCAAAATGTCTATCACCTTACTTTACCCAGCCTTACTCCCCTCCCACACCCTCCACCCGATACACACATACACACACACACACACACACAACCAATGCTACAGCCACACGGATGTCCTCATTGTGCAGGAGGCAAGCCTGAGCCTTCCCTGTCCTACCCCCACCTGCCAAAGCAAACCCAACTTTCCAGGGCAGCACAAATCCCCCCACCTACAGAAGTCTTCCCTGAACCCTTCAAATGTCCCTAAACATAAACATAAGTTTCTCCAACTCTTACTTTCCAGCCTGCCCAATTTAGATTGCACAGCTCCAACCACGTCACTGCATAAAACATACAGATGCACATGCGGTCACACACAGACAGAGGAAATTTGTGAAAATGATAAAGTGCCTGGTCACGATGACAAGATTTCCATTTTTTTCTAGGACCTTTTCTGCATCACCCATATTTTCTGCCATGATCATGTATTTCTTTTATTACAGTCAAAAGGGAAATGCTATATTCTTCTATAAAGAATGCATATGTGCTCAGTTAGGAAAAAAAATCTTCACAATCTGTTTCAAATTATTTCTAGGCTCTGGCTTGATGGTTTTGATGTATTCACAGTTTGAGGGCCTCAAGCCCTCAGTTCTCACCTATCAGTTTACCTCCACCCCAAAAGTATCACAAGCTCACACCATCCTCTCAGCCCTCCTGCCTCTTATTATTCATCTCCTCCACTGACCCTTCAGGCTCTGTTATTCACAGCCTCCTCCTCAGCCACCAAGAACTCAAGAACTCACCCCAAACACTATCTGGAATGAACCCTGAAGCTGACTTCCCAACATCATTCTGTGTCCTCCCCCAGACCTCAAATCAGTTTGGGGAACTGACCTTCTTTCAAGTGGTGCACCTGTCTGGTCTAAGGTCAATGAGGTAAGTTAAATGGCATTCAACCTTATTCTGGCCAATGATACCTAAAGAGAGGTCTGCTAGAGATGCCTGGGAAAGTTCTTTTTGCCCTTAAAAAGAAGAAAGAGAGGAAGCCAGGACCATGCTTCATTTTCAAGGCATTTGCCACAGAAATCACTGTAACCAGTGCACCGTCCCCAAATATTCCTTCCTTTTCAAATGTACTAAAAGAGAAGCCTACAGTCAATGTCTGTGATTTCTTATATTCCATCCATTCCTCAACCTTACTCTCCTGAAAATAACACCTAAAGGGGGGTCACCAATAACCTCCTAGCTGCCAACCCACAGCTTTCTCAGTCCTCATCTTGCTCAATTTCTACACCTGTGCTAATACAGTAGCCATATGTAGCTATTTAAATGTAAATTAAAACTGAATAAAATTCAAAAATTCAGTTCCTCAGGCCTACTAGTCACATTTCAAGTGCTCAGCAGCCACATGTGGCTAGGGACCAGCATACTGGCCAGTAGAGCCATAGAAGATTTTCAACATCAGAAAGTTCTGTTGGACAGTGCTGCTCTATAACATCCACACCTACTGACCAATCCCTCTTTCTCACGATTTCTATGCAGTCTGCCCCTACCCTCTAGGGTCTCTTCGTGTCTGTCTGGACTTGACTTTATGGCCACTCTTCTTCCCTCAGCCCCCTGAACACAGGCGTGTTCCAAGGTCTGCTCTTTTCAGTGTACTCTCTCTCCGTGGACAACCTCCTACACTGCCAGCTTCACCTCTTACATCTTTAGCAAGTGAGTCCCAAATCCACTATATACGCAACTCTCTCAAGGTTCAGCCTTCCGTCTATAAGGACCAGCAGGTTCTCTCACTCTTTCTTCTGGACCTGTCTTTCCTGTTGCCATGAAGCTGAGGCAGAACTGAAACCACAGGGCAATCCACAGACAAGAAGAACAGAGGATCAAACAGGTAGTCACTAAAACAAAAACTGGGAGGCCACCATAAGATGTCAAGAGTCAAACGGAAGAGGTCTGAGAGTCACAGGCGAGAGCAGCAAGAGAATTAGAAATCCAGGTAAGTGATGTAAAAATATGGAAAAACCTAAGAGTACAGTCCTACCAATTCTATCGAAAAATATGTTCTCACCCTATATTTTTAATTAGCAGTCCACATATATACTGGCTCCTGCCACAAGACCTCTCTCATACTCAACACGTCCAAAATGAAATGCACCGTCTTTCCTGCAAAGTAAGTTATCTTCCTCTGAGTTCCTCTTCCAGTCAATGGCATCCCTGCCTCCACCCCAGACACCCACACTAGAAAACTAACCCTCACATACACACGCACCCTCCCATCAAAGCTACCAATGTGGAGTCAGCACCATATTAGGAACTAAAAAGACCAAGCTCCAGGTCTAGCTCTCCTACTTATTAACTGTGGGGCTTGTATCTTTAACCTCTATGGGTCTTAGTTTCTTCATTTACAAAGATAATAAGATCTAGTTGAGTTTTTCGTTTTCTGCCGTGCTGTGGAGCAGAGCTCGTTCCTCTCCCGCTCAGCCGTGTGGGCTGAATCGACCAAAGCAATGGTTATGGAGAAGCCTAGTCCCCTGCTGGTCGGGCGGGAATTTGTGAGACAGTATTACACACTGCTGAACCAGGCCCCAGACATGCTACACAGAGTTTATGGAAAGAACTCTTCTTATGTCCATGGGGGATTGGATTCAAATGGAAAGCCAGCAGATGCAGTCTATGGACAGAAAGAAATCCATAGGAAAGTGATGTCACAACATTTCACCAACTGCCACACTAAGATCTGTCATGTCGATGCTCATGCCACTCTGCATGACCGTGTGGTGGCCCGGGTGATGGGCTTGCTCTCTAGTAACAACCAGGCTTTGAGAAGAGTCATGCAGACCTTTGTCCTTGCTCCTAAGAGCTCTGTTGAAAATAAGTTCTATGTTCACAATGTTATCTTCAGATACCAAGATGAGGTCTTTGGTGGCTTTGTCCCTGAGCCTCAGGAAGAATCTGAAGTAGAGGAACCTGAAGAAAGACAGCAGACACCTGAGGTGGTACCTGACGATTCTGGAACTTCCTATGATCAAACTGTCAGCAGTGACTTAGAAGAACATTTAGAAGAACCTGTTGCTGAACCAGAGCCTGATCCTGAACCAGAACCGGAGCAAGAACCTGTGTCTGAAGTCCAAGAGGAAAAGTCTGAGTCAGTATTGGAAGAAACTGTTCCTGAGGATGCTCAGAAGAGTTCTTCTCCAGCACCTGCAGACAGCCCAGACAGTGCAGAAGGACTTGAGAACCTTTTCTTGGGCATCTGTGACCAGCAAGAACCTTCCACCCAGTGGAGCTGTTCCAGTTACTGGGATACCACCTCATGCTGTTGAAGTACCAGCTTTACAGCCTCGTCCGGAGTCTAAGCCTGAATCTCAAATTCCACTGCAGAGGCTTCAGAGGGATCAAAGGGTTCGAGAACAGCGAATAAATGTTCCTCTCCAGAGGGGACCTAGACCAGCCTGTGAGGCTGCTCAGCAAGGTGATGCTGAACCCCAAAGAATCGTGAGACACCCTGACAGTCACCAGCTCTTTATCAGCAACCTGCCTCATGAGGTGGACAAATCAGAGCTTAAAGATTTTTTTCAAAATTATGGGAATGTGGTGGAGCTGCGTATTAACAGCGGTGGGAAATTACCCAATTTTGGGTTCATTGTGTTTGATGATTCTGAGCCTGTTCAGAAGGTCCTTAGCAACAGGCCCATCATGTTCAGAGGTGAGGTCCGCCTGAATGTAGAAGAAAAGAAGACTCAAGCCACCCGGGAAGGGGATCGCCGAGATAACCGCCTGCGGGGACCTGGAGGCCCTCGAAGTGGGCTCGGTGGTGGGATGACAGGCACCCCCCGAAGAGGCATGGTGCAGAAACCAGGATTTGGAGTGGGAAAGGGCATTGCTCCAAGGCAGTGAATTGCTCTTCACCAATCTTCAGGCAGCAGTACAAACCCTAGCTCCCACGGAATGGTGAATTTCTTCAGCCAACTTTTGGTATCTTGGAATCTGATTCTAGTCTATGAGACACTGCTTATGTTTGTACAATTTTACTTTTTGTATTAATGGTGTGTGCTCCTTCCCCCTCTCTCACCGACCCCGGCACCTTTTAGTCCTTCACTTCCAATTTTGTGGAATGATATTTTAGGAAAAATGGATTTTTAAAGAAGAAAAAAAAAAGACTGCATTTCCTTGTTTTACTTGCATATACAGACTGGTTTTCTTTTTAACAGTTTCCCCAAAGGAATGTGTCTTGCTTATTACTGACATTTGGTATGTTTCATTCACTGGAATATTTCTTACTTATTTTCTACATGTTTCAAAAGCCTGTGAGAATTACAGGATTTGATAAACACTTTTAAGGCAGGAAGAACCCAAACTGTCTCTTCTTTGAGTCATGACTACCCTCTGGTGTGGAAAAATTGCTGTTGGAAAAATTGACAATTTAGATTCTCTCTGGTATGGTTAAAAACTGAATTAAAGGTGTTAGTGGAGTTTTTCTTTGGATACGTGGTCACAAAACAGTTCCAAAACCTACTGTTTTTACCACTGAAATTTAAATTGTGAAATAGGTTTTAAATGTCTAGAATGCAACTGATAAGCTTTTCTTGAACTGTAAGGTTTTTTTTGAAGTAGTTTTTTCATGTTTAATTTGTATTTGTAAAAAAAAAAAAAAATTTTTTTTTAAAAAAATCTGAATAACACAAAACCAGAGCAAAACTGTTGTGCCTTCTATTTATCTTTGATTACAGTCTTGGCAATTGTTTAAAGAAAAATAATAATTTAAAAAAAACCCTAGATTTGTTCTATCAGGTTCAGAGTATGTTGGGAGCTACAGAATCCCTCCTTGCATGCTGTATGTCTTGTGTTCATTTGTTATGGCTTACTTGGAAATTGAGTCTCAAACTGGAATGCCTTTGAGGTCAGATGCTTCTGTAGAGGTTCTTTGACCTGAATAGTTCAGCATTTGTATTAAGTTTTATTTCAGTGTCTCTTCAGAATCCTAATCATAGCCCATAAGAAAGAATGTAACTTTAATATTTGACTTTGCTGGTGTGCTTGAGTGTGCACTAGTTTTTTTTTCTTTAAATCACAGCCATATGGTAAATTTTCTATTCTGTTATGGTTCCCTTTTATTGGTGGGCATGCAGTGGGCGTTTCTTGGAAATGGCCAATTTTTATTAAAATGTTTCTGGAAGAAAATTTAAAAAAAAGAAAAATCTAGTTGAGCCTACACTGATTTCTTTTTATCAGCTCAAAGACTCCCACAAAGGCAAAGAAATGGCTCTTAATCAATTTAATGAAATCCTGAGGCAAGTGTACAGAATCGCATGCACCCGTGCACACACCCCTCTCAGGACTTTTATGGAGACCTGAAGCCCATTATTCTTACCTCAGGTTAAGAACACCTAACTCAAGATATTAGAGTTAAAAGTCTTTATTGAGACACTCAGGTCTTCCGGAGTCTAGCTATAATCCACCTTTCTGGGTTTTTCTACCATGACAACCCTCTGCCACAACTCTGGATGACGCTTCCCCAAACACACCACGGTACTCCCTCAGCCTAAAATGCCTACCTTTCTAGACCATAAGCATGAGGGCCACCCTGTAAGCAAAGGGTGGCAGGGGAGCTGGAAGGAGTCTGGGTAGAACACCCAGAATGCTGACCTCTACACTTCATGTGAGATAGCAAAAAACTTCTTCTATCTGTTTAAGCCACTATTATTTTGGGGCTTTGTTATCTGCAACTTAATCACCATATGAACCAAATTTTGTAGGGCAAAGTGCTTAAACACATGCCCCCTTTCCCAAAAGCTTGGAAGAAAATACACCAAAATTTTAACAATGGTTAACTTTGAGTTAACACACCATTTTTATTTTATATTTACCAAATCTCGTATAAGGATATGTATTATTTACATTATCAGAAAAATAATATATGTTTAATGTTTTATTAAAGGAAAGAAATGACAAACTGCAGAACTATTGGTAAATGTAGTAAGATGGCTGGCTCTGTGGGGACCTTTAAGGTAGTAATCTCAACTTTGGTGCACATTCAAAAATCTCAATGCCCAGGCCACATCCCAGAATAATAATTAAAATTGGTAGCTGGGGGGAGGACATGACAACGACTGACTAGACATTAGCTTTTTTAAAGCTCCTCAGTGATTCTGACACACAGCCAAGGCTGAGAACCACTGTTTTCGGGGAAGAAAATGAGCTCCTGGAGGAAGGAACTGTGTCTGATTCATCTCTGTGTTCTCTGAACCTGACCCTGTGCTTGGCATGGAGTGAACAATCCATGAATGTCTGTCTGTGAACAAACAGATGGGCAGAGTGCAAGGGACACAACAGACTTCCCACATAGGACACAGGACACACATGTGAAGAGTGTGCCTCACCTCAATGGCATAGCAGAAGTCAGCACCAGCCGCGACAGCCATCATTGACAAGAGTCCAGTGCCAGTGCCAATGTCAAGAACCAAGGCCTTCTGTCCTTTGTCCTTCACCCTGCTCACAGCAGCCCGGATACCTTGGTAATATTTCATATTCTAAAAAAAGGGAGAAACAGCTGTTATTTCATACCAGTTATTATAAATAAGTGCTTTGTGAAGTTCTGAAGTCACGGTTGGCAGCAGCAGTGTAAGTCATGACCCTATAACCTCTGTGACTTACACTGGCTGAGTTGGGCAGGCCTCCTGAGGCTCCAGGGGCACTAGGTCAACCTCTTAAATTAAGCGATTGTCTCTCCCCTTCACATCCACTCTTCTATACTCTGCTTAGACATGCTGGGGCTAGGGCTCTGCAAACTACATTCTCCTCTTTCCAGCTGTTAGGACTGGACAACAGGGGAACTAGAGGGTGACTGGAAGGTAGGAGAAAGGAGAAAGCTTGTTCCTTCCCACATAAGGGCTCTCCTTGGGCCCTTCAGAGCTAGCAGCAGCACTCAAGCAGAGATTCCTCTCAGAGGTCTGAGCACTAGCCTCACAGGACCTCTCCTCCACACATCTAGGTTCTGGAAATGCCAGTCTTCTCCCTTTGTGTCCCCAGCCCTAGGAAAGGGGACTGCTTCCTGCAATTACTATCACTAGGCTACCCTGGTGCCTCCCAGCCCTCCCACACCTGTGTAACCAATTCCCTCTATTAAATTCCCTCTGTTGAAATATGTATCATTGCTTTTGGTCTCCTCACTGGACTCTAACTCATACAGCTTCCTGGGCTAAAAAATATATTCCTCTCACAAAATCATTTCTTCCTTTTTAGTTCTGCTCCTTAGTAGCTTAAGCAGACACATTTTTTCCTCTATAAGAGTTTGGTTGATTAAGTACCCTGACCCTTCTGTTGAAAATAACTAAAAATGATGGGGGAAATATATGTAAATCTGTTTAAATGCACTGATGACCTTGCCAAGTCAGTAAGCAATATTAAGAGGCCAAACATGGACTTCCCTGGTGGTCCAGTGGTTAAGAATCCGTCTTCCAATGCAGGGGACATGGGTTCAATCCCTGGTCAGGGAAATAAGATCCCACATGCTGAGGGGCAATTAAGCCCATGCGCTGCAACTACTGAGCACACGGGCCACAACTAGAGAGAAGCCCACGTGCCACAATGAAGATCCCGCGTGCCGCAACTAAGACCTGTCACAGCCATACATACATACATACATACATACATACATAAATATTAAAAAAAAAAAAAGAGGCCAAACACCTAGAAGTGGATTCACCTGAGTTGAGCCTTAAGATGACTCCCCTACCAGCTGACACCTTGATCACAGCCTATAAGAGACCCAGAGGCAGGGAACTCAAGCTAAGCTGAGTCCAGATTTCTGACCCACAAAAACTGTGAGATATGGACTTCCCTGGTGGCACAGTGGTTAAGAATCTGCCTGCCAATGCAGGTTCGAGTCCTGGTCTGGGAAGATTCCATGTGCCGTGAAGCAACTAAGCCTGTGTGCCACAACTACTGAGCCTGTGCTCTAGAGCCCAAGAGCCACAACTATTGAGCCCTCATGCCACAACTACTGAAGGCTGCACGCCTAGAGCCCGTGCTCAACAAGACAAGCCACCACAATAAGAAGCCCATGCACTGCAGTGAACAGTAGCCCCTGCTCGCCACAACTAGAGAAAGTCCACACGCAGCAACGAAGACACAAAGCAGCCAAAAATAAAATTAATTAACTTTTAAAAAAGTGAGATAACTCTTTTTTTTTTTTTTTTTTTTGCGGTACGTGGGCCTTTCACTGTTGTGGCCTCTCCGTTGTGGAGCACAGACTCCGCACGCGCAGGCTCAGCGGCCATGGCTCACGGGCCCAGCCGCTCCGCGGCACGTGGAATCTTCCTGAACCGGGGCACGAACCCATGTCCCCTGCATCGGCAGGCGGACTCTCAACCACTGCGCCACCAGGGAAGCCCGAGATAACTCTTTTTTTTTTTTTTTTTTTTTTTTTTTTTTTTTTCTGCAGGGTTTTTATCATAAATGGGTGTTGAATTTTGTCGAAAGCTTTCTCTGCATCTATTGAGATGATCATATGGTTTTTCTCCTTCAATTTGTTAATATGGTGTATCACGTTGATTGATTTGCGTATATTGAAGAATCCTTGCATTCCTGGAATAAACCCCACTTGATCATGGTGTATGATCCTTTTAATGTGCTGTTGGATTCTGTTTGCTAGTATTTTGTTGAGGATTTTTGCATCTATGTTCATCAGTGATATTGGCCTGTAGTTTTCTTTCTTTGTGACATCCTTGCCTGGTTTTGGTATCAAGGTGATGGTGGCCTCGTAGAATGAGTTTGGGAGTGTTCCTCCCTCTGCTATATTTTGGAAGAGTTTGAGAAGGATAGGTGTTAGCTCTTCTCTAAATGCTTGATAGAATTCGCCTGTGAAGCCATCTGGTCCTGGGCTTTTGTTTGTTGGAAGATCTTTAATCACAGTTTCAATTTCAGTGCTTGTGATTGGTCTGTTCATATTTTCTATTTCTTCCTGATTCAGTCTTGGCAGGTTGTGCATTTCTAAGAATTTGTCCATTTCTTCCAGGTTGTCCATTTTATTGGCATAGAGTTGCTTATAGTAATCTCTCATGATCTTTTGTATTTCTGTAGTGTCAGTTGTTACTTCTCCTTTTTCATTTCTAATTCTATTGATTTGAGTCTTCTCCCTTTTTTTCTTGATGAGTCTGGCTAATGGTTTATCAATTTTGTTTATCTTCTCAAAGAACCAGCTTTTAGTTTTATTGATCTTTGCTATCGTTTCCTTCATTTCTTTTTCATTTATTTCTGATCTGATTTTTATGATTTCTTTCCTTCTGCTAACTTTGGGATGTTTTTGTTCTTCTTTCTCTAATTGCTTTAGGTGCAAGGTTAGGTTGTTTATTCGAGATGTTTCCTGTTTCTTAAGGTGGGATTGTATTGCTATAAACTTCCCTCTTAGAACTGCTTTTGCTGCATCCCATAGGTTTTGGGTCGTCGTGTCTCCATTGTCATTTGTTTCTAGGTATTTTTTAATTTCCTCTTTGATTTCTTCAGTGATCACTTCGTTATTAAGTAGTGTATTGTTTAGCCTCCATGTGTTTGTATTTTTTACAGCTCTTTTCCTGTAATTGATATCTAGTCTCATAGCATTGTGGTCGGAAAAGATACTTGATACAATTTCAATTTTCTTAAATTTACCAAGGCTTGATTTGTGACCCAAGATATGATCTATCCTGGAGAATGTTCCATGAGCACTTGAGAAAAATGTGTATTCTGTTGTTTTTGGATGGAATGTCCTATAAATGTCAATTAAGTCCATCTTGTTTAATGTATCATTTAAAGCTTGTGTTTCCTTATTTATTTTCATTTTGGATGATCTGTCCATTGGTGAAAGTGGGGTGTTAAAGTCCCCTACTATGATTGTGTTACTGTCGATTTCTCCTTTTATGGCTGTTAGTATTTGCCTTATGTATTGAGGTGCTCCTATGTTTGGTGCATAAATATTTACAATTGTTATATCTTCTTCTTGGATCGATCCCTTGATCATTATGTAGTGTCCTTCTTTGTCTCTTCTAGTAGTCCTTATTTTAAAGTCTATTTTGTCTGATATGAGAATTGCTACTCCAGCTTTCTTTTGGTTTCCATTTGCATGGAATATCTTTTTCCATCCCCTTACTTTCAGTCTGTATGTGTCTCTAGGTCTGAAGTGGGTCTCTTGTAGACAGCATATAGATGGGTCTTGTTTTTGTATCCATTCAGCCACTCTGTGTCTTTTGGTGGGAGCATTTAGTCCATTTACATTTAAGGTAATTATCGATATGTATGTTCCTATTCCCATTTTCTTAATTGTTTTGGGTTCATTATTGTAGGTATATTCCTTCTGTTGTGTTTCTTGCCTAGAGAAGTTCCTTTAGCATTTGTTGTAAAGCTGGTTTGGTGGTGCTGAACTCTCTCAGCTTTTGCTTGTCTGTAAACGTTTTAATTTCTCCATCAAATCTGAATGAGATCCTTGCTGGGTAGAGTAATCTTGGTTGCAGGTTTTTCTCCTTCATCACTTTAAGTATGTCCTGCCACTCCCTCCTGGCTTGTAGAGTTTCTGCTGAGAGATCAGCTGTTATCCTGATGGGGATTCCCTTGTGTGTTATTTGTTGTTTTTGCCTTGCTGCTTTTAATATGATTTCTTTGTGTTTAATTTTTGACAGTTTGATTAATATGTGTCTTGGCGTATTTCTCCTTGGATTTATTCTGTATGGGACTCTCTGTGCCTCCTGGACTTGATTAACTATTTCCTTTCCCATATTAGGGAAGTTTTCAACTATAATCTCTTCAAATATTTTCTCAGTCCCTTTCTTTTTCTCTTCTTCTTCTGGAACCCCTATAATTCGAATGTTGGTGCGTTTAATGTTGTCCCAGAGGTCTCTGAGACTGTCCTCTGTTCTTTTCATTCTTTTTTCTTTATTTTGCTCTGCAGCAGTTATTTCCACTATTTTATCTTCCACCTCACTTATCCGTTCTTCTGCCTCAGTTATTCTGCTATTGAGCCCATCTAGAGTATTTTTTATTTCATGTATTGTGTTTTTAATCGATGCTTGATTCATCTTTAGTTCTTCTAGGTCCTTGTTAACTGTTTCTTGCATTTTGTCTATTCTATTTCCAAGATTTTGGATCTGGGAAATAGAATCTTGGATCATCTTTACCATCATTATTCTGAATTCTTTTTCAGGTAGAGTGCCTATTACCTCTTCATTTGTTAGGTCTGGTGGGTTTTTATCTTGCTCCTTCTCCTGCTGTGTGTTTTTCTGTCTTCTCATTTTGCTTATGTTACTGTGTTTGGGGTCTCCTTTTTGCAGGCTGCAGGTTCGTAGTTCCTGTTGTTTTTGGTGTCTGTCCCCAGTGGCTAAGGTTGGTTTAGTGGGTTGTGTAGGCTTCCTGGTGGAGGGGACTAGTGCCTGTGTTCTGGTGGATGAGGCTGGATCTTGTCTTTCTGGTGGGCAGGTCCACGTCTGGTGGTGTGTTTTGGGGTGTCTGTGGACTTTTTATGATTTTAGGCCACCTCTCTGCTAATGGGTGGCGTTGTGTTCCTGTCTTGCTAGTTGTTTGGCTTAGGGTGTCCAGCACTGTAGCCTGCTGGTCGTTGAGTGAAGCTGGGTGCTGGTGTTGAGATGGAGATCTCTGGAAGATTTTCGCCGTTTGATATTATGTGGAGCTGGGAGGTCTCTTGTGGACCAGTGTCCTGAAGTTGGCTCTCCCACCTCAGAGGCACAGCACTGACTCCGGGCTCCTCAATTTGGGATGATGTGTTGTCTATTCATGTATTCCACAGATGCAGGGTACATCAAGTTGATTGTGGAGCTTTAATCCGCTGCTTCTGAGGCTGCTGGGAGAGGTTTCCCTTTCTCTTCTTTGTTCTCACAGCTCCTGGGTCTCAGCTTTGGATTTGGCCCCGCCTCTGCGTGTAGGTCGCCGGAGGGCGTCTGTTCTTCGCTCAGATAGGACAGGGTTAAAGGAGCAGCCTCTTCGGGGACTCTGGCTCACTCAGGCCGGGCGGGAGGGAGGGGCACGGAGTGCGGGGCGAGCGGCAGAGGTCGGCGTGACGTTGCACCAGCCCGAGGCGCGCCGTGCGTTCTCCCAGGGAAGCCGCCCCTGGATCCCGGGACCCCGGCAGTGGCGGGCTGCACAGGCTCCCGGAAGGGCGGTGTGGGCAGTGACCTGCGCTCGCACACAGGCTTCTTGGCGGCGGCAGCAGCAGCCCCAGCGTCCCACGCCTGTCACTGGGCTCCGCGCTTTCAGTCGCGACTCGCGCCCGTCCGTGGAGCCCCTTTAAGCAGCGCTCTTAATCCCCTCTCCTCGCGCACCAGGAAACCAAGAGGGAAGAAAAAGTCTCTTGCCTCTTCGGCAGCTCCAGAGTTTTCCCGGACTCCCTCCCGGCTAGCTGTGGCACATTAGCCCCCTTCAGGCTGAGTTCTCGCCGCCAGCCCCAGTCCTCTCCCTGCGCTCTGACCGAAGCCCGAGCCTCAGCTTTCAGCGCTGCGCGCCCCGGCGGGCAAGCAGACAAGCCTCTCGGGCTAGTGAGAGCCGCTCGGCACCGATCCTCTGTGTGCGTATCTCTCCGCTTTGCCCTACCCAGGTATGTGGGGAGTTTCTTGCCTTTTGGGAGGTCTGGGGTCTTCTGCCAGCGTTCAGTAGGTGTTCTGTAGGAGTTGTTCCACGTGTAGCTGTATTTCTGTTGTATCCGTGGGGAGGAAGGTGATCTCCGCGTCTTACTCTTCCGCCATCTTACCCCCCGAGATAACTCTTTAAGCCATTAAATTTGGGGATAATTTGTTATGCAGTAGAAAATGAATACAGGGCTATATTTTGATACAGGACTGGTATCAAAAAGGGAAATATTCTCTGACCACAGTACAATCAAGTTAGAAATCTCAATAACAAAAATGTAACTAAAGAAAAAAGTTTTTTTTTTTTTGCGGTACTCGGGCCTCTCACTGTTGTGGCCTCTCCCGTTGCGGAGCACAGGCTCCGGACGCGCAGGCTCAGCGGCCATGGCTCATGGGCCCAGCAGCTCCGTGGCATGTGGGATCCTCCCAGACTGGGGCATGAACCCGTGTCCCCTGCATTGGCAGGCGGACCCTCAACCACTGCGCCACCAGGGAAGCCCCAGAAAAAAAGATTTTTGAACATTAAGAAATTTTAAACTCACAGGTGAAAGACTAAAGCAAAAGGGAATTAGAAAATATCTAGGGGGCTTCCCTGGTGGCGCAGTGGTTGGGAGTCCACCTGCTGATGCAGGGGACACAGGTTTGTGCCCCAGTCCGGGAGGATCCCACATGCCGCGGAGCGGCTGGGTCCGTGGGCCATGGCTGCTAGGCCTGCGCGTCCGGAGCCTGTGCTCTGCAACGGGAGAGGCCACAACAGAGAGGCCCGCGTACCGCAAAAAAAAAAAAACAAACCTATATATCAAAACTCATGGGATGGCTAGAGCAATATTTGGAGAGAAATGCATTAAAAAAAGACAAAAGATGAGACAGGCACTGCAAAATAAACTCCAAATGAGTAGATGAATAAAAATAATAAAGAATAATCAATGAATTAGGAAACAAATATAAAACAGAAATCAATGAAGATAAAATTTAGTTATTTCAAAAGACTAAAAACTTGAAGAACCTCTGGTAAGACCAGTCCAAAAAAGAAAAGGAAAAAAATGGTAAAGGAAGAAAAAGAAGTACAAGTAGCCAAAAACTGGGAACGAAGGGCAGGTGATGAGGTGGTGATATCAGTATATATGCTGCAGAGATTAAAGAGTCCACCGGGGGGTACTTCCCTGGTGGTGCAGTGGTTAAGAATCTGCCTGCCAATGCAGGGACACAGGTTTCATCCCTGGTTCAGGAAGATCCCACATGCCGTGGAGCAACTAAGCCCACGTGCCACAACTACTGAAGCCTTAGTGCCCTAGAGCCTGAGTGCCACAACTACTGAAGCCCACACTCCTAGAGCCCATGCTCCGCAATAAGAGAAGCCACTGCAATGAGAAGCCCGCGCACCGCAATGAAGAGTAGCCCCGACTCGCCGCAACTGGAGAAAGCCCACGTGCAGCAACAAAGACCCAATGCAACCGAATAAGTAAATAAATAAACAAAAGAGATTAAAGGATATTAAAAACAATCTTTAGCAAATAAATTCCCCAAAAATCAGATGAAGTGAACATTATATTAGAGATTCTATCCAACACATTAGAGCAAGAAAAAATGAAATAAGATCTAGATAGAAAGGAAGAAAATTATTAATCACATATAAGATGAGTGTGAAGAAAACCCAAAACACCTACAAATAATTATTAGAATTAAGAGAACTGAGAAAGATTACAGGATCCCAAATCAGTAAATAAAAAACAACTGAAATTCAGTATTATCAGCAATAGCTTTTAAACCCTTGGCAAAAGGAAGGATTTCTTAAATATGGGATAAAAAGCACCAGTCAATAAAGAAAATATAAGATAAATTTGACATTAAATTTAAGAACTTGTACTGTGGGAAAAAACGCCACAAACTAAGAGACCAGCAATACATATAACTGACAAATGGTTAGTACCCAGAATATATAAAGAATTCCTACAAATTACTAGCTGATAAAAGAGGAAACACGAATAGCCAACAAAAAATGAAAAAAGCTCACATTCAGCGGTGATCAGGGGAATGCAAATTAAAACTATAGTGAGAGACTAGTTCAATCCTACCAGATTGTCAGAGATGTAAAAATTGGTTAATACACAGGTCGTGAGAATGTAAATTGGCACGATTAGTTTGGAAAAGAATCTGACATTACCCATAGAGCTAAACACACCTGATGGCTGATGGCCAGCAATTCCATTCCCAGGTATACACACCTTAGAGGAAAGTACGCATATGCACCAGAGTACAGTTACTGGAATGTTCCAGGAAGCACTACTTACAATAGAAGGAAGCTGGAAACAACCCCAAAGCCTATCAGCAGAATGGGTAAGTAGTGATGTATTTACACAATGGAATCTGTACAGCGGTGAAAATGAATGAACTTACAGCTACCTGCAAAATGGATGAATCTCAAAAACAACGCTGAGCAAAAAGACAAGTCACAAAGAATAAACACATTATGACTCCATTGTGTAAAGTTCAAAAACAGGCAAAACTAAGAATTTATATTTTAAGGACATGTAGTAGGTGGTAAAACTATAAAGAAAAGCAAGAGAGTGATACAAAATTCAAGACAGTGGAAACTTCTGGAAGGAGGAAAACAAATGCAATCAAGGAACACATAAGGAATTCCAAGTAATGGTAATGTTCCATTTCCTAAGCTAAGTAGTGAGTCTATGAGCATTTGTTTTATTATTCTTCTTTTTTTTTTTTTTTTTTTTTTTTTTTTCTTTTTGCGGTATGCGGGCCTCTCACTGTTGTGGCCTCTCCCGTTGCGGAGCACAGGCTCCGGACGCGCAGGCCCAGCGGCCATGGCTCACGGGCCCAGCCGCTCCGCGGCATATGGGATCCTCCCAGACCGGGGCACGAACCCGCATCCCCTGCATCGGCAGGCGGACTCTCAACCACTGCGCCACCAGGGAGGCCCCTATTATTCTTCTTTAAACTATACATATACATTTTATACTGTTTTGTGTGTCTATGTTATAACAAAAAGGTTTTTAAAGAATACGAATAGTACTAGACTTTAAAATGTCAAAGCCTTTAAAATAGTACTAGACTTAAAAAGAAAATGGAGTGATAATGTCAAAATTCTTAAGTGATTTCCAAACTAGAATCCAGCCTTAAGTGTGAGGATAGAATACAGAAGTTTTTGGATAAGCCAAGTCTCAAAAATCTTACTTCCCACGAACGCTCTCACAGGAAAGTGAGAAAGGATGAGCTTCACCCAAGAGGGAGGGAACCAAAGAGGAATACATGGTATCCAGGAAATGGAGGACCCAATAAAAAAAGAGGAATGAAGGAAGTCTACAGACAATAAACAAGAATCCCAGGACGACAGATACACAGCAGGTCTAGAAGGCACCCAGTCCAGACTGGAGCAGGGCAAAATGATCCCAGAGACAATCTCCAAGAAGATGAAACTGACAGAATAGCTGACTGTTTTGACCTTTCCTTCAGAAAGGAAATTTATACTACTGGGAGAAAGTTTGGGCATAAAAGGATGAGTACATAGAAAACAAAGCAAGGGAATTCCCTGGCAGCCCAGTGGTTAGGACGCCACGCTTTTACTGCCGAGGGCGCGGGTTCGATCCCTAGTCGGGGAACTTAAGATCCTGCAAGCAGCAAGGCGTGGCCAAAAAAGAAAGAAAACAAAGCAAAAATAAGATATTAATAAAGAGTTATTCAAGAAAGAAAAAGCAATCAAAGTACATCACATAGCTCAACTGTGAACAGTGTTTACACATGCCTAATAAAGTCAACATACGATTTTAACATGCACATTTATGTGTTTACCCCATTACAATCCATCAAAAGGAGGTATTATCGTTATCCCTATTTTACAGATGAGAAAACAGAGGCACAAAGAATTTAAGTGACTTGTCTACTGAAACACTGAATATTAATTTAGCAAAAATTATAACTACATTGGGACAAATGGAGAACGAGTGGGAAGGAGGAGCTGAAAGAATACTAAACTCTCAGCTCTCACAGTGGGAAGTCAATAGATAAGTTATTTAGATCTGGAAGTAAACAGAAAACAGCTCAAAGAAAAGAAATGAGGTTGCCTCTGAAGGTAACCATTAAAAGGTACTGTCTGGGGGATGATACACCAGGAGACTGCTTTTTTTTTTTAAAATAAATTTATTTGTTTATTTATTTATCTTTGGCTGTGTCGGGTCTTCGTTGCTGAGCGCAGGCTTTCTCTAGTTGCAGTGAGCGGGGGCTACTCTTCGTTGCGGTGCCCGGGCTTATCATTGCGGTTGCTTCTCTTGTTGTGGAGCACGGGCTCTAGACGCACAGGCTTCAGTAATTGTGGCTCGTGGGCTCTAGAGTGCAGGCTCAGTAGTTGTAGCTCATGGGCTTAGCTGCTCCGCGGTATGTGAGATCTTCCCGGACCAGGGCTCAAACCTGTGTCCCCTGCATTGGCAGGCGGGTTCTTAACCACTGTGCCACCAGGGAAGTCCCCCCCCTTTTTTTTTAAACGGGGTGTTTTTGTATGTGTGTGTGTATTCTGTCTACCCAATTTTATTTTATTTATTTATTTATTTATTAGAAATTATTTTTTATTTATTTATTTTTTGGCTGTGTTGGGTCTGTTGCTGCACGCAGGCTTTCTCTAATTGCAGCAAGCGGGGGCTACTCTTCGTTGCAGAGCGCGGGCTTCTCATTGTGGCGGCTTCTCTTGCTGCGGAGCACAGGCTCTAGGCGCACAGGCTCCAGCAGTTGTTGCTCATGGGCTCAGTAGTTGTGGCTTGCGGGTTCTAGAGCACAGGCTCAGTAGTTGTGGCGCACAGGCTTAGTTGCTCCGCGGCATGTGGGATCTTCCCCAGACCAGGGCACAAACCTGTGTCCCCTGCATTGGCAGGCGGATTCTTAACCACTGCACCACCAGGGAAGCCCTGAGACTGCTATTTTCACAATAAGCCTCACAGAAATATTTGACTCCTAAAGTAACTGCATTTATGCTTTGGATAAAATCAGTATGTCATTTTATGTTATGTACTTTTTACCACGATGAAAGAAAAAAAAAAGTTAAAAAAAAACAGGATGGCAACTGTTAGAACTGTTGAACTAGGAAAATCAACATCAAATACACCATATCCCCAAAAAGCAGGAGGGCACAGTTTTGTGTAGCTGTGCCTGTGGGGTAACAAGAAAGAGAGTGGGACCAGGAGCTGGCCTGGGAGTTTCAGTGAGCTGATCACCTGAGAACCCTAATTAGTAGCATCCTCAAAGGTAAACCAGGGCCCGCATATGTTCCAAATTAATAACGCTCATTAAATTAGCTATCACTTTTTAATTATCTAACTTTGAATCTAGAAAAATGGTGCAGATGAACCGGTTTGCAGGGCAGAAACAGAGACACAGATGTAGAGAACAAACGTATGGACACCAAGAGGGGCAAGTGGCAGGGGGTGGGGGGGTGGGGATGAATTGGGAGACTGGGATTGACATGTATACACTAATATGTATAAAATAGATAACTAATAAGAACCTGCTGTATATAAAATAAATAAAATTAATTATCCAACTTTAAAGCTACTATTGGAGCCCTCTTAAAAGGCAATTGGTAGTATCTAACAAGAGTCCTGGGCTTCTCTGGTGGCGCAGTGGTTGAGAGTCCGCCTGCTGATGCAGGGGACGTGGGTTCGTGCCCCGGTCCCGGAAGATCCCACATGCCACAGAGAGGCTAGGCCCGTGAGCCATGGCCGCTGAGCCTGCGCGTCCGGAGCCTGTGCTCCGCAATGGGAGAGGCCACAACAGTGAGAGCCCCACGTACCGCAAAAAAAAAAAAAAAGAGTCCTACCTGATGTTCAAAACCCTAGACTACACCAAAAAAGATATTCGAATAGCAAATAAGCACATGAAACGACATTTGACATCATTAGCCATTAGAAAAAAATGGAAATTAAAACTACAAAGATAGGGACTTCCCTGGTGGCACAGTGGTTAAGAGTCTGCCTGCCAATGCAGGGGACACGGGTTCGAGCCCTGGTCTAGGAAGATTCCACATGCCGTGGAGCAGCTAAGCCCGTGTGCCACAACTACTGAGCCTGCACTCTAGAGCCCATGTGCCACAACTACTGAGCCTGAGTGCTGCAACTACTGAAGCCTGTGTGCCTAGAGCCCGTGCACCGCAACGAAGAGTAGCCCCCACTCGCCGCAACTAGAGAAAGCCCACGTACAGCAACGAAGATCCAAGGCAGCCAAAAATAAATTAATTAATTAATTTTAAAAAATGTATAAGAGTAGAATTGCTGGGTCTATATGTTAAGTGTACATTATTTAACTTTGTAGTTTTTTTAAATTTATTTATTTATTTTTGGCTGCCTTGGGTCTTCGTCACTGCGTGCAGGCTTTCTCTAGTTGCGGCGAGCGGGGGCTACTCTTCGTTGTGGTGTACGGGCTTCTCACTGTGGTGGCTTCTCTTGTCATGGAGTACAGGCTCTAGGCACGCAGGCTTCAGTAGTTGTGGCACTTGGGCTCAGCAGTTGTGGCACGTGGGCTCTAGAGCGCAGGCTCAGTAGTTGTGGCACACAGGCTTACCTGCTCCACGGCATGTGGGATCTTCCCGAACCAGGGCTCGAACTCGTGTCCCCTGCATTGGCAGGCAGACTCTTAACCACTGAGCCACCAGGGAAGTCCCTCTTATACATTTTCTGAAAGAAATAAAAACATGTCCATACAAAGACTTATATGTGAACGTTCAAAACAAAACTATTCAAAAATAGACAAAAACTGGAAACAATCCAAATGTCTGTTAATTGGTAAATGGATAAAACATGGTATATCCATATAATGGAGTATTACTCAGTAATAAAAAGGAATGGATATTGGGACTCCCCTGGAGGTCCAGTGGTTAATACTCCGTGCTCCCAGTGCAGGGGGCGTGGGTTCAATCTTTGGTCGGGGAATTAAGATCCCACATGCTACATAGCATGGCCAAAAAAAAGAAAAAGAAAAAAAAAGTAATGGATATTGACACATTCAACATGAATGACCCTCAAATGATGAATGAAGGGAGAAAGACACATAAGACTATATATCGTATGATTCCATTTAGATGAAATTTCTAGAAAAGGCAAAACTATAGAGACAGAAAACCTATCAGTGGTTGCCTGGCGGGTGGGGGCAACCAGGGAGTTGGGTACCAGGATTGATTACAAACAAACAAGAAATAATTTTATGGGATAATGGAAGTGTTTTAAAACAACAACAGGACTTCCCTGGTGGCAGAGTGGTTAGGAATCTGCCTGTTAATGCAGGCGACATGGGTTCTAGCCCTGGTCCAGGAAGATCCCACATGCCACGGAGCAACTAACCTGTGCGCCACAACTACTGAGCCTGTGCTATAGAGCCTGTGAGCCACAACTACCGAGCCTGCATGTCACAACTACTGAGCCCGCATGCCTAGAGCCCATGCTCCACAACAAGAGAAACCACCGCAGTAAGAAGCCCTCGCACCACAATAAAGAGTAGCCCCCACTCACTGCAACTAGAGAAAGCTCACGCGCAGTAACGAAGACCCAACACAGCCAATAAATAAATAAATAAATAAATAAATAAAACCTTACTAAAAAAAATAAAATAAAACAACAAAATGTGAGGCACCATGCAAAAGCATAAAGAAATGTGTTTTTCTTGACTCTGCCACTAACCAGCAACTTCTGACTCCATTTCCTCATGTGCAGAACTGGGGAGGGGAGAACAGAAGTTAGAGGTAAATAATGAAGAGTCAGGAATGTTCCACCAAGGAAGCTGAATTTTACCTCAAAAGCAGGGAGAGGGGCTTCCCTGGTGGCACAGTGGTTGGGAGTCCGCCTGCCGATGCAGGGGACGCGGGTTCGTGCCCCGGTCTGGGAAGATCCCACGTGCCGCGGAGCGGCTGGGCCTGTGAGCCATGGCCGCTGAGCCTGCGTGTCCGGAGCCTGTGCTCCGCAACCGGAGAGGCCACAACAGTGAGAGGCCCAAGTACCGCAAAAAACAAAAAAACAAAACAAAAAAAAGCAGGGAGAGGTCACTGAAGGGTTTTAACCAGAGGAGTAACATGGTCAGATGGGCATTTCAGAAAGACCCCTTGGGCTGCTGTATAGAGGAAGGAGAAGAGGGACCAACGCCAGTAAATGACGGCTGAGCAGGCAATGGGGTTGAAAGAACCATAGAATTTGATGACCAACTAACTACAGGCTCAGATAAGGAAAAGGGCGCCATCTGGCTTGGCTGACCAGATGGATGACAATGCCATTTGTCCAAATCCCCTGGAAGCTGGGTCAGAAAGGACCCTCACTGGAGATGACACTAAAATCAGAGAGGCTCACAGGCCCACGAGTCCAAGAAGAAGACCATTAAACTAGAAAGGATTAGTCAAAAGCCGGGAACAATATTTGTTCCACATTCTGTAATTCCCCAACAGCTCAGCAAAGGCACTCAGGTATTTGACAAAAATTAGAGAGGCACCTAGCCCCTCCCGTGGAGCCTACATACTAATGGTGCTGAAGGAGGTCCTTCTGTCATAGTGTTGCCAAGAAGTAGGCAAGCTGAGCAGTTAACCAGGGCTGGGTGAAGGAGACACCACCACCAACACAGCCTCATGACCAGCCCTGCCACGTTCCCTGATCTTTCTGCAGTGCACTGCTCAGTTTTTAAGTGTGGCCCTGCATCCTTCTACTTCAAGCCTCCCAATTTCTGAACCATCTGGATGAGGCTGACTAGTCAAGCACTCTGGTAGACCAGGAAATCCTGAGTTGCTAGCCATCATAAGACCAGAACTGTAACATTTACTCAAACCGACAAAGAAAACTCAGATGAAACAAAGGACAAAAGCTGAAATGTAATTCTGCAGTGAAAGCCAAATATGCTTTACAAAATACAGTCTGCAGTGACCTCTAGAGATTTTATTTTAAAATTACAAACTGACTATACAAGGTGAAACTGTGTAATTAAAGTATTTTTATCTAGAGATCATGGAAATCAGCTAGTATGGCCCACTCATTGTAAATTCTAATAAATGAGGTCTGCAGAGGTCCCATGTTTTCTCCAAGGTCACGCTCAAGTCAAAAACAGAGCAGGAAGTAGGACCCAGCTTCCTGATTTCCCAACCACTACACCGTACTGCCTCTCTGCATCATTCTAACATCATGTCTCTGGGGGAAGTTTTTAACCTTCTTGTAATGGAAGGTTTCAAACACCACATCAAGATAACAGTTTCCTTCTATACTTACCCTGTCTTTGTCATGCAGCATATCAGCATAGGATGACCTAAAAAAATAAAAAGACAGGTCAGAAACTTCTGCTAATAATGATAAACATCAACATATGAGAATATTCACATATATAAATATATTCTTTTATCAGATGGAACAAATATCCAGGCCCATTTTAAACTATTTTAATAGAGCTATAAGCTGTCATTCTCCCGTACTGCAGAAAAAAATCTCAGAGACAGATGTTTATTTTCAGTAAAGAATCTCGGACTAAAAATGCTGATAGTTAGCCCTGCCACGGTAATTCTATAGTCCTAGCATACTGATCATGTTGTACATCATACGATCTTTTCCTCAGGAACAGCTCAGACGTGTCCAATACTTTACATAATCTTGCATACATCTGTACATTGGGATGATCACAGATTTAACACTGGGGAGAGGAATTGGGGAAAGGGAAAGTATATGCCTGCTGTATATGTGAAGGGTATCATGCCTGGCACTTTCCCTTAGTTGTCATCAGGGACAACTAAGAAGCGTTCACCAAACTACAGGGAGGAGAGCTGCTTATCCATATTTTCTATCGTAGTAATTCACAAACTTGAAAAATCTCTGGCAGGGTCAGGATAAGCCCCCAGAACTCAATAGGCTCAGCCCAAAGATGCTTTCTGAGAATTCCAGGTGAGAGTTGAGGCACTCTCATTAAACAGAGGACCTCCAGCTTCGGGTCGACATCAGAATTAATGAAGAGCTTATTTTACATGCAGATTCCCACAATACACACAAAGAGCTTCTGATCTAGAAGATGGAGCTGGAGTCTGGAAATCTGCACTTGAACTGGTGCTCCAGGCAACTGTGACACAGGTATTTCATACTCTAAATTTTGAGGAACACTGCACCAAAAGCAAAGGCTTCTTATTTTTTTTAATGGCATACCAAGGTTTTTAACATTTGAACCCACCTGCGAGTGTTTAGTTGAAATCTGGTCCTTTCTACTTTTCTCCACCTTTTAAGGGGCATTTTCACTGCCCCATCTTCCCTGCCTCACACCCACTCACTCCCCTGACATCACTCTCCCTAAGCACCACCAGCTCACTCACATCACTAACATCCAGGATTTCTCTGACCCTGCTGGACACTCCCTCTTCCTGAAACGTTCTCTTCCTTTCTACTCTCTGGCCATACCCTCCTGGTTGTCTTGCCTCATCAGCTATTCCAGGATTCCTTCTCCAGCCCTCTACCTTTCACATTCTACACAATCTCTGAAAGCCTGCAATCTCTTCCAGTTTCAACTCTAACAACTGCAAACTGTCTCCAGACCCATATTTATCTGCCCAGTGGCATTTCCATCTGGATGTCCAAAGCCAGATACCTAATCTTCATCACCCCAACGACACCCATTCCTCCTGCGTTCTTCTCAAGAACAACAGTTCCATCCACCTAGTCACTCTAACCAGAAGTCTTGGTGCTTACTTAATTTTCTCTCTCTCCTTCCATCACTGCATCCAATGAGTTACCAAACTCAAGCTCTCTCAAAGCTTTTTCCTCCTCTCTCCACCTCCACTGTTTCAGCCTTGGGGTTGCAATATCCACCCAAATGCCCATATGGTTTTCACACTCTCCAACCCACTTTCCACACTGCTCTCAGGTTAATGTTCCAAAATGCAACCTAATCTTTTTTCTTCCCCATTTAATACCTCAATCACTCAGAAAATAACGTCCAAAATATTTAGAAAGAAAGTAATGTGTTTGAGCCCTGACTCTGTACCAGACATTGTATTTCATTCACTCATCAAATAACCGTAAGAAAAGGGTATTATATGCTGAGATACACATATTGTTATACTGAGGTATATACTGTTATACTGTATATGAGGCATATATTACCACACTGATCCTCAGAGAAGTTTAGTAGCTTGGCCAATGTCAAGCTACTTGACGTTAAGAAGTCAAGTAGCTTAAGAAGTGGCTAAACTAGAACTTATACAATCCGGTTCCTCTTCCTGCATTTTGCTACCACCAATTACAACATGACCCCTGCCTGCCTTTTCAGCATCCTCTCTCACCATAGCCCTAACTTTGCACCACACTCCAGCCACACTGACCTACTAGCCATTCCTCAAACTAGCTCACGTGGAAGTTTGCACACAATCCCTGCTGCTCAGAAAGCAATCTCCCTCCCTTTAGATTCAGGAAATCATTCACATATCGCCCTCCCAGCCCAGTTGGTTCTTGCTGCTTCCACGTACTTTTGTGCCCATTTCCAGTGACTTTTATCTCATGGTGTCATAATTTTTTATATGTCTGTCTATTCCACAAAACTGCATGTTCTTTGAGGATGAGAACCTTATCTTTGTCATTTTGGTATTCACAGCCTTAGCACGGTGTCATATGCACTTAATGATTGCTAAACAACAGTAACTCATTTACATACTTTTAAACATCCCTCCAAAGGAAAAAAAACCCTCATTTTTTCCCACTTTTTCCATTAAAGAGAATTTAACTATATGATAAATGTGCCACCATTTCAGTGACGCAAGTAAATAATTAAATTTCATAAACTCGTCTACTACTACTACTCCTACTACTGAACCTTGGGTCCTCTTTGGTCCACAGGACAGATCCTCGCGGACTCGGGTACAGCTGCCACAAACTGTCTGACTCTCCACACAGGCATAACTTTGACTAACTCCCACACAAACCTACTTAGCCGAGCACACCTGCTGGTGACCAACACCTGCCCTGATCAGAAGCACTGGGTGACAGCCTATTCCCCACTCAGACTGGATTCCAAGCCATCTGCTTTGAGATCAAGGGCCCCACCCAGCTGCAGCCAACTGTGGAAAAACCCTTGTTACCTTGCGATCTCCTGGTGGTAATCATAATGCTCATCCTCCTCCAGCCACTCCACAGATCCCGTGGTTGGGTTGGCCCGCCCACAGAAGACTTTCATGGTGCCAATTAGCTCCTCAGTTTTAGCATAGAAAAGCAGCCTTGCCAGCTGCTTGTAGACAGGTCTGATCGTCAGAAATCTCTTCAAATTGTAATGACCAAAAATGTAGAGGAAAAAAAAAAAAAGAAATCAAGAAATAGACAAAAATGTCAGAGCCACTGAAAATATTTGTTAATCAGCATTTTAATCTTTCCAGCAGAGTTACTTGGTTTTATATTCAGCACATAACATCAAATACTATTAAGACAAAAACTCAGAAAGCTATCTGGAAACTTCAGCAGTCCTCAATGATTCCAATAGGGTCAAATGAGCCTTACAGGTGCACCTGAGTACAGCCTCAGGTGAAGGCAGGTAAGAAGAGAAATAATGCAAAGGAAAGGGCTAGAAGGAAAGGAGAACACAAAGAGATTGTGGTGGTGGTAAACGAGTGTCACCAATACTGCCTCAGAAAGGTAAACATTTAGTTTAAGGAAAAATACAAAGAAAAAGCAATTCAAACCAACAAAGAAACCTCACCCGAACAAATCAGAGCTATATGCAAACATGGCTAATCCCAGGAATATAACATTGAGCCAAAAAAGAAGCAAATCACAGAATACAAATGATTCCATTCATATGAAATTTATAACTATTCAATATAGAACAATATATTCTTCAGGGATCACACTAAAAAGCATGGCAGGGAATGAGGATAGTGGTTACCTCTAAGAGGGAGGGGAAAAGGATGGAATCAACGAGGGCCACACAAGGGACTTCAAAAGTAACAGTATTGTTATTTTTCTAAAACTGGGTGGTGGGGGCTTCCCTGGTGGCGCAGTGGTTAAGAATCCGCCTGCCAATGCAGGGGACACGGGTTCAAGCCCTGGTCCGGGAAGATCCCACATGCCGCGGAGCAACGAAGCCTGTGCGCCACAACTGCCGAAGCCCGTTAGCTACAACTACTGAGCCCGCGAGCTGCAACTACTGAAGCCCACGCGCCTAGAGCCGGTGCTCTGCAGCAAGAGAAGCCACCGCAATGAGAAGCCCGCGCACTGCAACGAAGAGTAGCCCCCGCTCGCCGCAACTAGAGAAAGCCCACACGCAGCAACGAAGATCCAACACAGCCAAGGTAAATAAATTTTTTTTAAAAAATTTAAAATTAAAAAAACCGGGTGGTGGGAATACAGGTGTCCATGATATTGTCATTCTTTATGCCTCACTATTTTTTATGATTACTTATCCACTCCATATTCAATTTTAAAAACAATTTTTAAAAACCTTTCTCCGGGCTTCCCTGGTGGCGCAGTGGTTGAGAATCTGCCTGCTAATGCAGGGGACACGGGTTCAAGCCCTGGTCTGGGAAGATCCCACATGCCACGGAGCAACTGGGCCCGTGAGCCACAACTACTGAGCCTGCGCGTCTGGAGCCTGTGCTCCGCAACAAGAGAGGCCGTGATGGTCAGAGGCCCGCGCACTGCGATGAAGAGTGGCCCCCACTTGCCACAACTGGAGAAAGCCCTTGCACAGAGGCGAAGATCCAATACAGCAAAAATAAATAAATTAAAAAAAAAAAAAAAAAAACCTTTCTCCGTCTGAAAAGAAAACAAAGCCTTCAAATAAATGTCACCAGATGCATATCTTATATGGCCTGTTTCTCCAAAGAGATCTATTTCTGAGAGATAAACACCAAAGCTCAAAGTCTGAAAATACTTCTCAGCAGATATGGCCTCTCACAGTGTCCTCCCTCTTATCATTCAGAAAACAGCAAGTGTTCCACACTCCCCTTCATTTCTTGATAAACACTGATCCATCATCAGGAAACCTTAGAAAGAATGCCTACTCCACAGGACCCTAAACATTCCTAAGGCATTTTACTGGCAAGAGTTACTTTCTTTTGAAGTTATCTAAACTAAGTAAACACTGAATTCTTACACTAGAGGATGGAGAACAACCTTTTCTGAAAAGACTCAGGCAGTCACTGGACTGGTTCAAAGTAGTCAACTTGTCCTTCAGTAAAACTCTACCTCTAACTCTACTTCAGCATATCTATTCTCTAATTTAGTCGCTCTCAAGCTTTCTGACAACCCCAGTAAGGAATATGCTTTACCTTGAGACACAACATACACACGCACATGTAAAGTTTCACAAAACAATACTTAGTCTTCCTGTAGGCAAGACCCTCTGATATAGTCCACTGTATTTAATTTTTATTTTTTATGCTGGTCACGATCCACTAAATTGATTTAATAACTCACCAAAGGGTTGCAACCTACAGTTTGAAAAGCGCTGCTACAATCAGCTCTGCACACCTCTAATACTTATTATTAAAAGACAGAGTATCTAGCACTACCATAATATGTAATATGCTTTAGATAACCGTGTCCAACAAATGCTGTAGTAGACAAAAGTTTAAAAGATGGGTAGGATTTAGGTGGGTGAGGAGAGGGAGAAAGCACTTCACCAGATTAGAAAGGCTTAGACAATCATGCACAGTGAACTAATCCGTTTAGCGGAAGTTTCACTGAACAAGGAGTCAAACATGTTGGTGGGGTCCATATTGTGAAGAGTCCTGAAACCCTTATCCTGTGGTCCATGTGGAATCAACCATAAAGTCACTTAAAGGTTAAGAGTATAGTAAAGAACTGTAATTTATGGAATTCCCTTTTCATCTATGATGTTGCAGAGGCTGTAACTAGGACCAGTGTCTTTTCAGATCTGTAGAGAAGTCACTGGTTTCATATAAGTCTAAATAAATGCTTGAGGACAGGAACCATGTCCTGTAACCTCTCTGGGTGAACACTAAACATCTTCTATGGATGAATCTCTTCGTATTATTAGGACTTGTCCTCTCCAAGAAGGAGCCCATACTCCAGATTGAGGATACTCTAACCTCCTCCTCATTCTCCAAGAGCTGTGAACTCACACGGTTAATGGAAATCACCATGCCAAGCCCTAATTACTTTACTAGTCAGATTTCAGGGCAGACGTCTGGTTCATTTATTCAAAATTTACTAGGCACCTTCTGTATGCCAGGCACTGTATTAGGACTAGAGGACTATCATAAACAATACAGAGGAGGTCCTTGTCCTCCAAGAATTTACAGACCCTAATGGGGGAAAGAGAGTAAATATATACAATTAAAGACTACCTGAGGGCAAGAAACCTGAGGGCAAGAAAGGAAATATACAGGGCGCTATGAAAGAGAATAACAAAGTTATGGAAAGCCTCTCTGAGGAAAAGGGCATCTAAGTTGAGGCCTACAGAAAAACCCAGGTTAAAAGCTGTGAAAGTGCAATGCTCGTATTTCAGGAATCCTTACCCCAACTTTTCCAAGAAAAGGTCCTAAGATGTAAAGAACTAGGTGCAGAGTGACAAAAGCATGAGTGACTGAAGCACTTTGAGCAGAAGAAATGATGGGCGACTAGGGGTGGGCTTCTGCAATGTCGGCTGCGGAAAAGTGTTTGGACTTTGTTCTAAATGCACTGGGAGCCACTCAAGGGTTTTAAGCAAAAGAGTATCTACGTTGGATGTACGCTTTTACAGGGCCGCTCTGGCCAGTGTGTGGTAGACAGACTGGTTTCCAACTACTGAGATTTCCAACTACTGAGAATACTGTGACTGGGAAAGACCAGTGAGCCAGGGAACCGTGGCCCAGTCGGGGCGCGATGGCAGGAGCTCCGTTAAGATTGCGGCGCGGGTCTCTATCGCTGAAGGGAGAGGCACCAAGTACTATGATAAAGGTCCCGGCGGAGGTGCTCAGTCACAGGCCCAGCTAGAAGCAATGACCCGACTGGATGGCAGAGCCAGGGACCGCCTAGAACCCCGCACTACCGCCGGCCCGGGAGCTCTGAGCCGCCCCATACGGACTCTAGAAAGTTCCTCCAGCGTCCCGAAGAGATGAGTACCCCAGTGTCCCAGTACGACCATGCAACATTCCTCCGCCGAAGCCTTGGGCTGAGCACAGGATGCTGGCTGCACCCCACCCTTCAACCGCGACCCCACCTTCCCAACCAGCCCGGCGCCTCACCGGCCAGGAGAACAGCTCCACTCACTTCCGCCGCCACCGCCATCTTGCCGCGGCAGGCGTGCAAAGGCGGGACTTCCTTGGGCGCGCTGAGCGTGCCGGGGGCGGGGCCCGGAAGCAGAACTGGAAAGCTCTTCCGTCGCACCCCGCGCATTCCCATAGTGCTCCACGACAGCTGCTATGGAGGTCGGTATGACAGCGGTCCTCCGCGTGAAGCGGAAACGCAGTGCGGAACCCGCTGAGGCACTTGTCCTTGCTTGTAAACGCCTCTGCTCCAGCGCAGTTGAGTCGGGAGACCAAAAGACGCCTCCGGAGGATCTGGAGAGAGCAGCAGAAAATAATGTCTTCCAGTTGGTGGCCACCGTGCGCTCCCAGGTATAGGGCCGGGAGGGAGCCATTGTGAAAGGGATCTTAGGGCGCAGCTGGGGCGCATCATTTTCCCTAACCATTTCACGAAGCCCTGCTTATGCCGCCCCACACCCTCGCCTTTTCCCCCCCTCCCCGCTCCCCGCAGGAGGAGCCAGTACAGCCGCTCGTGCGAGCCGCCCTGCGCCCGTCCCAGGGCAGCCAGCAGCGTATCCGCCGTCATCTCCGTGCGTCGGCTCGGGAGATCCGGCAGAACGGCCGCTACAAGGTAGTCTCTAGCCGCCGATCCTCGGGAATTCCTTCGGGCGGCTTGCGGTCCGAGGACGCGCCCGGAAGCCCAGAAGCCGCCGAGGACGCAGGCTTCCAGCTGTTGGACCTGGTCCACGAGGAAGGAGACCCAGAGGCCGCCGCGATCTCCTGCAAAGTGAGTACACGCCGGGAGTCGAGCTCTGGGGTTCTCGGGACAGAGAGTACGCAGTTAGCACACAGTTAAGGAGGGTACACATGGCTTCACTTTAGAGATGGATGATCCATCCAGCTTGATGGACATGTTTTACAGGTTAGATTATCCATTCAACAAGTATTTACTCAGCGCCCACTATGTGCCAGGCATGGTTCTTAGGTTCTGTGGATACAGCAGTGAGGACCTAACATTCAGGTAGAGGAGAGAAACATCAAACAAATTCAATGTCAGATGGTGAAATGGGCTGGGGGCGGGGGGAGCGTGCTCCCATTTCAATGTCATTTTCGCTGAGAAAATGACTTTTGAGTAAAGACTTGAATGGCAAGGCACTGCGGATATCTTGGGCAGAGGGATTCCACACTGAGGAGCTCTAAGTGCAAAGACCCTCAAGCCGAATTTGTCTGGTGTTTGCAAGGTCATTGTGCATGGAGCCCAGGGGGATGGGGGAAGATAGTAAGGAATTTGGGGAGAGGATACCTGCTAAACCCTTTCAACTAGGTAGTTGCAAGGATACATTGCCTTTCACCCAGAGATGGGGAATCACTGGAGGATTCTGACCAACGTAAAGATAAAGCAGATGGGAAAACTCATCAAAGGGAGGTTAAAGGACCAGGCCTGGGTAGCATACCAAGTTTGAGGCAGATTTTGGATTAGAATGCAAGTCTTCTCACATTTAATTCAGTGTTACTTTTTTTTTTTTTTTTAGTTTATCTTTGGCTCTGTTGGGTCTGCATTGCTGTGCGTGGGCTTTCTCTAGTTGAGGCGAGTGGGGTCTACTCTTCGTTGCGGTGTGCGGGCTTCTCATTGTGGTGGCTTCTCTTGTTGCAGAGCACGGGCTCTAGGCGGGCAGGCTTCAGTAGTTGTGGCTCGCGGGGTGTAGAGCTCAGGCTCAGTAGTTGTGGCGCACAGGCTTAGTTGTTCCGCGGCATGTGGGATCTTCCTGGACCAGGGATTGAACCCCTCTCCCCTGCATTGGCAGGTGGATTCTCAACCACTGTGCCACCAGGGAAGCCCCCAGTGTTACTTTCTACTAATTACATTTTCTAAGTTAGTTTTGTACCTCACTTCCAAAAAGCAAAGTCAACTACATGCAATAAGACCAAAGAAATAGAAAATTCTCAATCTAAGGTATGCCCCCTCTTGATAAACATTTTTCAAATCTCCTTTTAAGTTTTTGAAGTTCAAAAAATGAAATTTTGGGCTTCCCTGGTGGCGCAGTGGTTAAGAATCCACCTGCCAGTGCTCAATGCTGGGGACACAAGTTCAAACCCTGGTCCGGGAAGATCCCAAATGCTGCAGAGCAACTAAGCTTGTGCACCACAACTACTGAGCCCGTGTGCTGCAACTACTGAAGCCTGCACACCTAGAGCCTGTGCTCTGCAACAAGAGAAGCCACCGCAATGAGAAGCCTGCGCACCGCAACGAAGAGTAGCCCCCACTCGCCGCAACTAGAGAAAGCCCACACACAGCAATGAAGACCCAACACAGCCAAAAATAAAAAATAAATTTATTTTTTAATGAAATTTTTATTCAAAATATATCAAGCAAAAGATATTTAATCACATTCCTATTATACCTGGATAACAATTTGGGCATAATGTCCATAACCACCTCTTTTACCAAAACTAATTCCACACTGCATCATGAGTTACACAGTTTTAAAAGCAAACCAATGTTCAGTGGAATCAAGTCAATTAAATAGCTCATTAAATCATATAAGAAAAACTAGTAGACAAGTTAGGAAGGATATGAACACAGATTTTCCCAAGAATGCAATACAAAATGTAAACACATCAAAAATGTTTGTGCAGAATGATTATTAAAGAACATAAATTTAAACTGAAAGCAAACTTCAGGTTTTATGCCTACTAGACTATCAGGAAAAGGGTTGCCAGTAGCTCTGCTGGCAAGGCTGTGATTAAAATTGTACGACTGTTGTGCTTAAAATTGATGCAAGCCTTTGGGAAAACAGCAGGGCTTTACAGTAATATCAGGCATCCTAAAAATAGATTGGAGCCTAGTATTTTAAAACTATTTTTATTGTTTGGATTCTAAAGCTGTCCAAAAATCTAAAGAGATTTTTTTGTTGTTGGCTGCGTTGGGTCATCGTTGCTGCACGCAGGCTTTCTCTAGTTGCGGTGAGCAGGGGCTACTCTTCCTTGTGGTGCACGGGCTTCTCATTGCGGTGGCGTCTCTTGTTGTGGAGCACGGGCTCTAGGTAGTTGTGGCTCGCCGGCTCTAGAGCGCAGGCGCAGTAGTTGTGGCGCACAGGCTTAGTTGCTCTCCGCAGCATATGGGATCTTCCCAGACCAGGGCTCGGACCCATGTCCCCTGCATTGACAGGCGGATTCTTAACCATTGTACCAGGGAAGTCTCTAAAGAGATTTTAAAATTAGAGCATTTCTCTGCCACATTACAGTGGGTTTCTTCTTAAATTGAAATGATCTCAGTTTTGGGTTGTTGTTTTTTTTTTAAGTTTTTATTTTATTTATTTATTTATCTATTTACTTATTTGGTTGCATGGGGTCTTAGTTGCGGCAGGTGGGCTCCTTAGTTGCGGCACACATGTGAGATCTAGTTCCCCAACCAGGGATCGAACCCAGGCCCCCTGCATTGGGAGCGTGGAGTCTTAACTACTGAGCCACCAGGGAAGTCCCGACATGATCTAAGTTTTTTTTTTTTTTTTTTTTTTTTGCGGTACGCGGGCCTCTCACTGTTGTGGCCTCTCCCGTTGCGGAGCACAGGCTCCGGACGCGCAGGCTCAGCGGCCGTGGCTCACGGGCCCAGCCGCTCCGCGGCATGTGGGATCCTCCCAGACCGGGGCACGAACCCGTGTCCCCTGCAGCGGCAGGCGGACTCTCAACCACTGCACCACCAGGGAAGCCCTGCGCCACCAGGGAAGCCCGATCTAAGTTTTAAACAAAGTATATTTGACAACAAATCTGAAAAATTAAAGGGGAAAAGTTCAGTTCATTTTATTTAGTAATTTCACCCCCAGGATTTATCCCAGGGAGATAATTCAGCAGAAGCAAATAGCTATGGTATTAACAAAAGCAACTATTGGTGTACTAAGTAATTACATGTCAAGTACTGTGTTAGGTACTTTCCCCCCCCACTTTAACTCATTTTATCCTCACAAAAACCATGTAAGGTAGGTACTTTTATTTCCATTTTTCAAATGCAAGAATTGACACATTCATTGCAATGTTGTGTATGGAGGCTAAAAATTATGTCTAAGAAATTGACATGTGCAACTGCTTGGACCATTAAATTGATAACCATGAAGACTGGAAAGATGGGAAAATACTTATTTATGTTTAATAATAGAAAATGCTGTATGTAGCATAATTGAAAATATAGGTAAACATACACAGACTAGACTTTAAAACAATTTTTTAATGAAAATAATATATGTTCATGACAGGAAATTTGAAAAAATAGTAGCAAAATTGAAAGTAAAAGGGCAGGGGCGAAGCACCCATTTTACCCCCATCCCAAAGATAACTGGAGTAAAATTGGTTTATTTCCTTTTGAGTGTAAAACTGGTTTATTTCCTTTTGAGTGTAAAATTCTATGTCTGGCGTTTTTCTGTATTGCTAGTTTTTTTTTTTTTTAATTTTATTTTTGGCTGCATTGGGTCTTCGTTGCTGCACGCGGGCTTTCTCTAGTTGTGGTGAGTGGGGGCTACTTTGGTTGCGGTGCGCGGACTTCTCATTACAGTGGCTTCTCTTGTTGCAGAGCACAGGCTCTAGGCATGCGGGTTTCAGTAGTTGTGGCACACGGGCTCTAGAGCACAGACTCAGTAGTTGTGGCGCATGGGCTTAGTTGCACCGCGGCATGTGGGATCTTCCTGGACCAGGGCTCGAACCCGTGTCCCCTGCATTGGCAGGTGAATTCTTAACCACTGTGCTACCAGGGAAGCCCCTGTTGTTTTGTTTTTTTAATTTATTTATTTATTTATTTTTGGTTGTGTTGGGTCTTCGTTGCTGTGCGTGGGCTTCCCATTGCAGTGGCTTCTCTTGTTGCGAAGCACAGGCTGTAGGTGCGCGGGCTTCAGTAGTTGTGGATTGCGGGCTTTAGAGTTGCAGGCTCAGTAGTTGTGGCGCACGGGCTTAGTTGCTCCGCGGCATGTGGGATCTTCCCGGACCAGGGCTTGAACCCATGTCCCCTGCGTTGGCAGGCAGATTCTTAACCACTGCGCCACCAGGGAAGTCCCTGTATTGCTAGTTTTTGTAAATATTTTAATGGCTGCATAATTTGTTGCACTGAAAGCTGGGGGCTTGTGTGTTGGAACCAGAAGTTTTCTTGTGAGCAGCTTTGAGGTTGGTCAAGAGTCTGCACAAAAACTGACATCTCTAGTTCCTTTTGACTTTGGAGCAAGAAAGAATTAATTCCCTGTAGCCTGTAAATGATGAGAACATTGGTCTCCCTTTATCTGCCCTGGCCATGGGACATCCCCTGCTTCCCCCTGTATGGTGTCTGGTTTGAGATGCAGGGCTTCCAGTGATGAACTTGTCGAGAGTGACTGGCAGCGTGTCCCTCTGGTTTCCAAAGTGACCTGTGCTGCCCTAGACAACACAGCCTCTTGCCACTGGAGCATATCTTACCTGGGCAAGTTCTATTCTGGGGCAATCCATCTCAAACTATCAGAAAAAGGATTATAGGGGAGGCCACTCCTCGTTTGTGATTAAAAGCAGGATGTCAGGGTGAGCAAGCCAAGTGGTGGGTGATGACTGGTGGTAGTCACCAGGGTCCAGGAATTGCCCTTAGGCCCCTATAGGAGGCCACACAAAATGCAGACCCATTTGGGGGTCAACCATAGGGGTGCTGCTGTCGGCCTGTGGATCTCCAAGGGGAGAACATCATACCAAAGGAGCTCAGAGAAGACCTGTAGAAGCAGAGCCTGGGGGCAAGACTAGCCAGCTCTGCTGGCTCTTCCCTTCCTCAGGCCAGTCTTCCCGTGTGCTCTCTTATGTCAGCCAAGCACAAAAGAGCAGGAAGCTATCTTGTAAGCTTCTATCTTAAAAAAAGTACTAAACTGAGAAGAGACTAGTAGGCCATGCGGATAAGAATTTTGAATTCAACATAGAGAACTGCAGGGAGGCTTCCTTCACCGAGGTCTTAGGTTCCTCCTCTTGGGACATCCATGTTTTAAGTTATGCATGTATCATCTGCTGTTCTCTTTACAGACATCTGACCCAGATGTGATCCTCTGCAATTCTGTAGAGTTGATCCGTGAGCGGTTGACTGTATCTGAAGATGGACCAAGAGTTGGGTACCAGGAGGAACAGAAGGACAACTATGTGTATGACATTTACTATTTGGACATGGCCACTCCAGGATGGATTGAGAACATCCTCTCTGTGCAGCCCTACAGCCAAGAGTGGGAGTTGGTAAGGGGGCCCATGAGGCAGGGGCATGAGGTAGCCTCAGTTCATTTTCCAGTCACAGGCTTTGCCTCCCTAGGTTCTACTCCTGATCGCCATTGTTCTTAGTTCTTCTTATCCTTGCTTAAAAGGAAAAATTTATGCTAAATGCCTTTTAGAAACCTGGGTTTAGTGCAGGAATATTTGGGAAAGACAGTCTACATGGATAATTTTTGCTCTTAATGAGTCTCTTACGAGGTTTGCAACCTAGTCTTGTTTATGCAGTTGGCCCTATGTAATTTGCAGGTTCCGTGGGCTCTGCATCCCCAAATTCAACCAACCACAGATCAAAAATATTCCGGTGGGGGTAATTCCAGAAAGTTACAAAAGGCAAAATTTGATTTTGCTGCACACTGGCAACTATTTACATAGTATTTGCGATGTATTAGGTATTACAAGTAATCTAGAGATGATTTAAAGTATATGAGAGGAGTAAAGCAACTATACTCCAATAAAAATTAATTAAAAAAATAAATAAGTAAAAATTTAAAAGAATAAAGTATATGAGAGAATGTGCATGGGCTATATGGAAATACTTAGCCATTTTGTGTAAGGGACCTATGGAAACAAAAGCTTTTTTTTTTTTTAATTGTATCTTAAAGGGTGAAAAACCTTGGATTAAGAAAGCTAACATCCTGACGTTATTAAATTCTAAAATTATTAATGAGAAAAGTTAAGGCCTACCTCTCATCCTCTTATTATGAGAGAAGCACCCTATCCCACACCTGCACTATAACTAGTCTCACAGTCAGGTACCCACCTTGGACTACTGCATAGCCCCCCTCCTTTCTGCATTTCACACTTGGGTTTTGGCTCTAACCTTTGGCATCACCTGTAATCCATCTAATCCCTCTCCTACCTGGCTGGCCTTCAGCAGTTTGAAGATCACTGCCATCACCTGCTCAGAGCTGTCTCTCCTCCGCACCCTGCTGCGTTCCCTTCTGGTGGAGTTCAGATCATCCAACCAGGAAATGTGGTTCCTGGAGCTGGACTCTTGAGTAGGGCTACTGTCTCCCTCTCAGAGCCTAAGGTTACTACAGCCTCTAGCAAACTAACACCTGTGTTTTCTCTTTTTCACACATCACCCTTAAATGACACCTCTCCAAGTTGGTCTGCTGATAGCTTCCTGCAGAGCATAACTTTAGAGGTTTTGACTTATACTCATGTTTCTATTGAGATGTGCAGGTGAATGATGACCAACAACCAGAGGACATTTATGAAGATGAAGATGATGAGAACAGTGAGAATAATTGGCGCAACGAGTACCCAGAGGAGGAGAACAGTGACGGAGATGAAGATTCCAGAGGTAGGTGGTCGCAGCCCTGGTTGGGGAGGGACTGATGGGATCTGGGACTGAGGTGTGAGCAAGGTTGACAGGTGTATCCTAGCTGGTTTTCCTTTTCTGCCCTTTGAGCTCCACCAGCTTGACCACAAGCTTGTGGAGCTGTAGGACATGCAAGGACCAGTGTTCCCAGGGGGGCTGCTGGAGGTATAATGTCAGTTAGGCCTGGATTCAAATCCTTAGTTCTTTCATTGCCTAGCGATGGGCCCTTTCCCTCCTACTCTGAATAGATTGCTGGAGAGGTTTGCCAGTAGGAGTGGGCCCAGGGTTTTCACAAACCAAAGAATTGTTGCATTTACCTTTGCAACAACACAGACGTGGTACCTGGGGGAAGAGGAAGGAAGGATGCTCTGGCACCACAGTTCTTTGACTTTCTTGGTGTTTGATGATGGAGGAACAGTTAATCAAGCTATGGGATATTCTATTGGGGAAGTGGCAAGGAACAAAATTATATTTGCAATATGACTACAACTATAACAAGGGGAAATGAGGGGAAATGAGGGGAAAATGACAAAGCACTCCAATGATAAAGGACTTGGTTTACATGGTAAGAATTTTATTGCTTTTTAAAAAATTGTTCTATATTCTAAATTTTTTTTATTGAGCAAGTATTTTATAATAGGAAACAAAACAGACTTTTTTGAGAAGGGAAGGGGCTTTTGTGGTCATGTAGAAAACCATACAATTAGAGCCCATTCCTGTTATCTCATTCTAGTCTCTGATGATTACAACAGCCTCAGTGAAGAAGGAGACAACAGAGGACCACAGATGTGGAGCAAATACCCTTTGGATGTGCAGAAGGAGTTTGGCTATGACAGCCCCCATGACCTGGATTCAGACTGATGATCCTGTGATATCCATGAGGTTCTACCACAAGCCCCTGAGGGTTCTGTGACTGCAGTGTCAGCCACACTAGTTAACATCCTCTCGGGTTTCCTAGCTTAACACGTGGAAGGAAAAAGCATATCCAACAGCACCATTCCACCATGGTGAAAACTTGCACTAAGGGAGTCCGTCTTTTCTACTATCTGTAGGGCCCCCCTTTGTCTCAGTCAAAACTGACCTTAGGGCCTCCCTGGTGGCGCAGTGGTTGAGAGTCCGCCTGCCGATGCAGGGGATACGGGTTCGTGCCCCGGTCTGGGAGGATCCCATATGCCGCGGAGCGGCTGGGCCCGTGAGCCATGGCCGCTGGGCCTGCGCATCCGGAGCCTGTGCTCCGCAACGGGAGAGGCCACAACAGTGAGAGGCCCGCATACCGCAAAAAGAAAAAAAAAAAAAAAAAAAAAAAACTGACCTTAGAGTCTGGGGGCAGGGGAGATGCTGCGAAAGTGAAGCTTCCTGGCCCAGACATTTTACCTGCATTCCCATTCTCATCCTATGCCAAAGCCAATTAAGGGGAAGAGAGTCTCCCGTTTTGTCAGCACTAAGACTGGGCTTTCCCAGGCCACCTGCCTCCAGTAAAAGGCTGTTTCTTTTGATAGAGGGACTTTACAAGGGTTGCAGTGGGTCCCTTAGGAAAGAAAGTAGAATCTGCCTGAGCCATGAGGGGTTTTAGTTAAAAGCTATCTCTACCTCCCTGCTTCCTGACTCTGATAATGGTTGTAAAGATTGCTAGTTTCCTCTGGCAGTGGTGCCAAGGAACAGGGTATGTATGAATCTCTTTAATAAAAACTAACTTTGAAAAGGGGAGCAAGTAATTCCTTTAAAACCTTTTTAAATCTGACTATCTTATGTGCTTTCCCACCATACTCCCTGATCCCTTTACCCCCCACCAAAAAGGGGGAGGGGTTGGTGAGAAGTTTCAGACACTAAGAACTTAAGGCAAGTGAGGAAAAGCAAAGTACATCCTAAACTTGGCTTTCCATTGAGAAATGTTTAACTAGACACAGCACTCACCAAAAACAAACTACAGTCAACAGGACCAATTTTTTTTTACCAAAACTGGTATCTCTTGTAAGCACACTCTCTTTCCCTATTCCTTTCCAAACCACAAATGCCTTAACTCTGACTGAGTTGGCAATTCTGCAGTGACGAATAGGTTCTATATCTGCACTGTGCAGTAGTAGCCATTAGCCACATATGGCTGTTGAGCACTTGAAATGTGATTAGTGCAACTGAGGAATTGAATTTTTAAATTTTATTTAACTTAACTAGCTACATGTAGCTAGTAGCTACCATACTGGACTGCACAGGTCTAGGGAAACAATATACAGGAACTTTGATTCAAGGTGTGCCCTCTTGACCTGTGGCACAGACTTATTATCATATGGGAAGATAAATTACACGAGGAAATGTCTTCTTCCTGCCAATTCTAAGATTCCATAAGCATCTCTACTTTTCTATCCTACCTGCACCCATTTCACTTTATATTTTTTGTACATCTTTATCTTCTTGTCTACAAGTTGTTAAACCTCCCAAAGTGAGTAATTTCCATGTGTGTGTATACTCGGGCCCTACTGTTGCAGTTATAAAACCAACAAACAGACTTGGTTTCCTAACCTGACTATCCACTAAGGTGCAATTCAGTGCTGCAATAACAGGCAGCAACTTACAGATCTTAATACTAGTCATCTCAGTCTCCTGTAAGCATAGAAACAAAGGATTGAAAACCACTCTGCCATTATAATGTGCTCACTGCTGTTTCTGTACTCATTTACAGTTTGCCAACATTAAAGGGCTGACAGCTTCACAAACTGTACCCACTGCAAAAGGGATTAGCACACCAGGAGAAGGATTGAAGGAGATAAACAACAAAGGCCTTGCAGAAATTAATTCCACTAGGAAGCTTGAGTGCTGTAAGGAGTCTCTGGCATCCCTCCCTTAGAAGGCTTCCTGGGAGAAGTCTGTATCCAGCACAGAGGGGAAGAATGCGGTCACCATCCAGTAATGAGAGGAGGGTGACAGGGCTCACTAAGCAAGTACTAGGGCACCTGGAGTGTGAGGGCCTTGCTTCCCCCTGGAGCCACTGGGAGGCAACAAGTTCCCAAGATCAGCTGGTCATTTACTTCAGTAGAGAAGACTAAAGCCTGGGTCAGGGATCCTTCAAAGACAAGTACAGTCTGCTTGAAGAATTAGCTCCAGAGGATCCCTGGGATAGGTGCCAGATTGGGTCAGACAGGAGTCATGTTTACACAGTCTGGGCAAGTCAGCCTTTGCACAAGGCTCCCTGTTGTCAGGCAAATCCCCAACCCATGACAGTAGGAATGTACTCCCATGTTCTCACAGATGCATACAAGCCCTGAACCAAAGGCAGCTGTGAGCTGCCCTAAATTGCCTTTATTGAGCAAGTGTGACCAAGGTTAGTCCCTTGTCTGCAACTGGGGCCGGTTTGGTGGAGAAGAATGGTCAGAAAGGTAGACTGCCTCATGGTTCCCGTCTTTATCATTGACCAATTTCAAAACCTAAGGACAAGAAGCCCATGGGGCATACCAAGCCAGCAGGTTCTTCTGGGTCCAGGATGACAGTGTCTGAAAGCATCACAGGACAGTTGTCCAATCCAGTGCAGCCATGTGGCCCACGAAGGAACATCCATTAGGGCAAACCTACCCCTTTGGCCAGACCTGGGTGCTAAAGCACAGCCCGAGCACCAGAATTAGTTGCTTCCGATCATGAATCTGCTGATGGAGGTTGAAGCAGCTTTATTTCGAGTCTTCACTGATCTCCACAGAGAGAAAATAGAAGTCTCCAAAGTACCAAGCTTTTCCTGAGACTGCAGCCCCACCAGACCTCAGGCAAGGGGAGGCAGGCAGGAGGAGATGAGTGCATTATCCTGATGATCCACACCAAAGTGGCTCAGTGTAAAAAAAGCCTGGTGTCAGGGACAGAAGAGGAGGAGGATGCAGCCTGGTATGAGGTTTTCAGAAAAATGACCACTTCTAGCACCAAGATGGGCTTGCATGGGTCTGCACAGCAGCCCCTCATACCGGCCCTTACAGAGAGGAACAAGCTACTTGTCACTTTGGGTCCAGGAGATGTTCTCTAAACCATTGACAGCTGAAAGAATTCAAGTGATTTACCTGAATCCTAGGACAGTTTCTGCCCTCTTAGAGTTCATACCAGAAACCCAGGGATATGCTTTTTGTCAACTAGAACAAAGACCTAAGGTCTCAAGTAAAATAAAGGATTATCTTTCAAAGTAGCAGTATTACCAGACCTCTGACTCATGAATTTATTCACCTGTCCTTGTGGAACTTGAGCAAGGTTCTTGTAACATGTGACCTATCTGTATACTGAAGTGTAACTGGTACGTGAGTAAAAAAACCTCTAAAGTTCACCTCTGCAGGTAAGACTCAACAGAAGACTGTGCTAAAACCGAGCAAAACAATCTGTGGTCAGTCTGACCCACCACCACATAGACACCTCTAAAGTCAGAGGGACTTGCTTTGGGATACTTTGAATTTTTAAACACAATCAGCCTACTGCATCCTGTAGATTAATGGACACCAATGCTTTGCTAGAACTGGTGTCCTGGATTAAATAATATCAATAAATAATAGAATACAACTCTCACCAGGGAAGGATTTTGAGCCAGAGGAAGAAATGGTAGCATTTCAGGCCTCTAATGTCAGATGCTTGGACCTGGTCAGAGGAAAACTTCCCATAGAGCAGCCCCTTTGTAGAAACTCCTGGTTCAAACCTCAAATAAATTCAGAAACCACCAGCCACAGCTATTAACCTAGCACTCCCTCTTCCCCCAATGCAGCTCACCAAGTAAGTGTTTGCAAGGGCTGCACCTACTCACCAGGAACAAAACTAAGCAACCATTCCCCTATTCCCCGAGCCCTCCGCCACCACCACCCTCTGAAGTCCCTACCTTCGGGCTGACCCCAGACCCTGAGACCCATAGCTTACCGATGAGAGTGACCACCTGAGCAGGCCATCAGCCCTGAGCCCCCTTATGTAATGTGGGCCAACAGCCCTCCTTGAGTATAAGAGAGTTGGGTCCACACAGTCTTGTCATCTGGACTTCGGTGGCTGTGGCCACAGGTAGCGGCCTTCCAGGCCTCAGGGGATATCACCTCTGGCCTCTACTCAGTTTTCCTCTCAACCTGTCTCTCTTCAGCTACATCTAGCTCAGTCAGGACGCAAAAGCAAAGCTTCTGGGTGACTTTGGTGATAGCACCTAAATGAAAATAGAGAATAGAATTTAGCAAACTGACATTTAGCCACAGCCCCAGTCTGAACACCACAAGGCTGATTAAAAGCATGTGGTTCCCTCCCCACCTGTCCCCTGGGTACCCTGTACCAGGCTCACCCCCAGCAAGCCTCACTGTCCTCCATCCCATGCCCCACCAGAGTCTGATGCATGACTCCTTGTCTTGCTATATGGACTGAACTTTCAGGAGGGAGTGTTTTAACCCCAAAATACAAGTCTAAAGTTGGAATTAAAGTGATCATGTCAAGACCAAAAGGGGCGGCCAGGCTTCCAGCATATCACTAGTATGCGGAAGCTGTTAGCCACCACACCCACCTGTGCATGCGTCTTTGTATACACACACACACAAGGCCAGTGTGTGATAGGCAAAGAGAAGCTCACCAAGGACATTCCGAATAAAGAGTGGTCTCCGGGACTCTGGCAGATAAACACCCAGGAAGTAGATGGGGACCCCAGAGAGGGCAATCCCGATGCCAATGAGGGAATTGATGGTGTCACTGAAGAGGGGCACAACCACCAGAAACAAGGAGCATACGCAGAACACGATGGGAAAAAACAGGCTCAGCTGAAATGAAGGGAGGTGAAATATTAGATAAAGCAGGATGGGGGAACAGGAGAATAGGGTATGGGGAAGAAGTCACCTTGGGGAGATGGCCCACCCCTCCTAGTCTGCCACTAGGGGACAGGAGAATGGGGTATGGGGAAGAAGTCACCTTGGGGAGATGGCCCACCCCTCCTAGCCTAGAGCCACTGACCTTGAGAGGCCGGGGCCGCTCGGGCTCCTTCCAGCGAAGGTAGAGCTGTCCAGCAACAGACAGACCCACAAAGAACCAGTAGCTGAAGCTGAAGTAGTTGATGAGCAGGAAGACATCCTCCACAGTGAGGTAGATGAGTGTCATGGTGCACTGGAGGGGGAGAGGTTGGGGAGAAGTGGGCACTGTCACCACCAAGCCACCCAGGAGACTCACCGTCAAGCAGTCAGCACCAGATCTGCTGACTGCTGACTTAGCTTCACCAGATTACCTCCAGGTCTTTTCAGTGATCCCTTGGCATCAGATAGGTCCATTCTTCGCAATGGCCTTCTCTCCTTCTTTTGGGGGCCCTTCCTGCACTCAATGCCTCCCTTCTTTTTGTAAGCATTTCAGTAACAAGCCAGACTCGGTTCCCCTTCTGATGGCAGACAGTGAGGCCCTCCTCACTGCAATGCAGCAACCTCAACATGAATCACACTGTGCCCTCTGGAGACTGTTATACGTGGGTCCCAACTACCTGGCATACAAGTGGAGGAAATGTCTCCAGAACTATCTCACTGTCCTGGAGCCTTAGAAATGCAGATTAGCAAAATGGAACCATCCCCCTGGGAAGAAGTATGACAGGATTTGTCCTCTGGAACAAAAGAGTTCTAGAAGACAGGAGTCAGGGACTAGAGTCCTGGGACAAGGTTAGATTTGCTTTAACAGCCAAAGCAGTCTTGAGGGAAAAAAACGAAGCTGGAGGAATCAGACTCCCTGACTTCAGACTATACTACAAAGCTATAGTAATCAAGACAATATGGTACTGGCACAAAAACAGAAATATAGATCAATGGAACAGGATAGAAAGCCCAGAGATAAACCCACGCACCTATGGTCAACTAATCTATGACAAAGGAGGCACGGATATACAATGGAGAAAAGACAGTCTCTTCAATAAGTGGTACTGGGAAAACTGGACAGCTACATGTAAAAGAATGAAATTAGAACACTCCCTAACACCATACACAAAAATAAGCTCAAAACGAATTAGAGACCTAAATGAAAGACCAGACACTATAAAACTCTTAGAGGAAAACACAGGAAAAACACTCTGACATAAATCACAGCAAGATCTTTTTTGATCCACCTCCTAGAGTAATGGAAATAAAAACAAAAATAAACAAATGGGACCTAATGAAACTTAAAACCTTTTGCAAAGCAAAGGAAACTACAAACAAGACAAAAAGACAACCCTCAGAATGGGAGAAAATATTTGCAAATGAATCAATGGACAAAGGATTAATCTCCAAAATATATAAACAGCTCATGCAGCTCAATATTAAAAAAACAAACAACCCAATCCAAAAATGGGCAGAAGACCTAAATAGACATTTCTCCAAAGACATACAGATGGCCAAGAAGCACATGAAAAGATGCTCAACATCACTAATTATTAGAGAAATGCAAATCAAAACTACAATGAGGTATCACCTCACACCAGTTAGAATGGGCATCATCAGAAAATCTACAAGCAACAAATGCTGGAGAGGGTGTGGAGAAAAGGGAACCCTCTTGCACTGTTGGTGGGAATGTCAATTGATACAACCACTATGAAGAAGAGTATGGAGGTTCCTTAAAAAACTAAAAATAGAATTACCATATGACCCAGGAATCCCACTACTGGGCATATAGCCAGAGAAAACCATAATTCAAAAAGACACATGCACCCCAATGTTCACTGCAGCACTATTTATGGAAGCAACCTAAATGTCCATCGACAGATGAATGGATAAAGAAGATGTGGTACATATATACAATGGAATATTACTCAGCCATAAAAAGGAATGAAATTGGATCATTTGTAGAGACGTGGACGGATCTAGAGACTGTCATACAGAGTGAAGTAAGTCAGAAAGAGAAAAACAAATATCATATATTAACACATATATGTGGAACCTAGAAAAATGGTACAGATGAACTGGTTTTCAGGGCAGAAACAGAGACACAGATGTAGAGAACAAACGTATGGACACCAAGGGGGCGAAAGTGGCAGGGGGTGTGGGGGGGTGAATTGGGAGATTGGGATTGACATGTATACACTGATGTGGATAAAATGATGACTAATAAGAATCTGTTGTATAAAAAAATAAATAAAATTTAAAAATAAATAAATAAAATAGATCTGCTTTAACTTCAAGAATATGGAGTTCCCCCTACCTGTCTTTTCACCCAAATTATCAACAAAGGATTTAAAATAAGAAGAGCCCATTCTAGAGAGAGAAAAGAGACCCTATAGTAAGAAGCGAAAAGTGGGGTGGAAGGTGATTAATTTACAAGACACGATGTGAGATTGCCCTAAATTTATAAATTCAGTGCTATCCCAATCAATATATTGAGAGGATATTTTGTTATTTTGATAAAATGATACAAAAGTTCATCAAGACAAATAAACAGGTGAGAATTGCGATGAAAATTCCAGGGGGGAGAGGGGAACCGAAGAAGTACCCTCAGCCCCTCTTTAGTTCTCAAATATTCAGTATAAAGCTAAATAAGGAAGCTTGGTGCTGATGCAAGGATGAGGAAGGATGAGTTGAGATGACTGTACATTTAAGGGGCAAATCATGGTACTTGGCACATAAGAAGCACTCTAAAAATTAGCTATTTTTAGATAATAAAAATTTGAAAAATGTGGAAAGGTGGATTATTCAATAAATGATATTTGTACAGCTGGCTAGCCATTTGAGAAAAAAATTAAGTGAATGCCTACCTCACTCCATTCACCAAAATATAAATTCCAGATGAATCCAAAACTTTAAGTAATGAAACCATAAAGGAAAGAACTAAATGACAAGAAAATGAATTATTTTTCAAATCTTGGAGTAAGGCCTTCCTCAGGGTCCCTGTTAGCCTTTACACCTAATAATACCTTAGTGCAAATTAGAAAATGACAGTCCTTCTTCAGGACTCCTTCCATCTGTCAGAATACTTAATAATTTACTGATTTTGTTGAAATAAAACACTTTAATGCCATCTACTATATATAAATCTATGATGCCTATGATATGAACAGAGGCCCCTAGGGTAGCTAGTGTACAACTGGCCTGGCTTTTCTAAATATGATTTAAAAAAAAAAAAAAAGGAGCTAGGAGGAGGAGGAAAAAAGGAAGCCACTGACAGAAAAGATAAATCTTACCAATTCACGTTTATATTCTTTTGTAGTATTTGCCTTCCCTAATATAACTATGCTTTACTTTTATTTTTTTTATTTTTTTATTTTTTTGCGGTATGCGGGCCTCTCACTGTTGTGGCCTCTCCCGTTGCGGAGCACAGGCTCCAGACGCGCAAGCCCAGCGGCCATGGCCCACGGGCCCAGCCACTCGGCGGCACGTGGAATCCTCCCGGTCCGGGGCACGAACCCGCGCCCCCTGCATCGGCAGGCGGACTCCCAACCACTGCGCCACCAGGGAAGCCCTACTTTTATATTTTTAAAAAATTGTAAGAAAAAGGAAGAAATGCTGAGAGGCTCAGGAGGTATCCCAAGAAGCTAGTACACCTCCCCCCAAACAGTCTTCTCATAAAGTTGGCAGGAGTACCACACAGATACGTCCAATCCCCACACTCCCCAGCACAGCTTACATTGAACAATAAAGCAGGGATGGGTGTAAAACGCTCAACGTGGATCATGGATAGAAGGTCCGGGAGGTGGCCCTCACGGGAGCCCACAAAAAACAACCTGGAAGGACAAAAAAAGTGTGTCAGGAGGATCTCTATACTCAGTCATGCAGCCACACTCCTCACTCAGACAAACCAGGCTCAGCTCCAGAAGAAAGCAGGGGGCAGTCTCTCAGGAACCTCCCATGTTCTCTTTGCATGACCAACCCAACCTACCCCCCTTTTACCCACAGATGTCTCCACCATTACCCATGAATGCCCTACCCCACTGTTACCCGCTGACACCCCCAGCCCCTCAGCTATGCAACCCACCATCACCCAATGGATACCTCACCCTGCCATCATCCATTGGCACCCCAATCCACTCCACCAGGGTACCCCACTCTGCCACCCCACACATTTCCTACATAACATAATGGCTTTTTAAAGAAGGGCAGCCAGACTTCTGATGGTCTGCCCTCCATATACCTTCCCTGAGCTCCTGGTATATGAAACGTCAGGGAGAGCCTGGGGCTCAAAGAGACAACCCAAGCTTTCTCTCTGCACCTAATGAGCCCTACTGACTGGGAAACAGAGCAGCAGAGAAATGGAACGCCATCCAGCTAGTCAGCAGCATCACAGAGCACCCAGCACCAGGCTTGGGGGTGGGCTGAGGAACAAAAAGCTTCACAAGAGATGATCACATCTGGACTGGGAAGAAGAGTTGGGGTTTTCCAGAAGGTGAGTGTTGGGTGGAGACACAGCATGGGCAAAGGCAAAGAGGCTTAGAGGCATAAAAGAGTATAGCCTCTTTGAAGGTGGGTGCTAGAATGCCTGTAGTCCCAGGATAAGGTGTGTGAGGAGAGTGCTGGGAAAAACCTGCTTATGAGGCCATGCTGTGGAGTCTGAACAAACACCAAGAACCAGCTGTGGCTCTGAAGTAACAGCCTGACCGGATTTGACACAGAGACTCTGGTAACATCACTGAGGCCAACTAAAGCAGGGAGAGGCTAAGGTATGGGGGGATGGCCAGACATCTGTGACAAGGGCCCATAATAGAAGAGGTCTGAATGAGGATGGACACCCTGGCAGAGGACAAATCTGCTGGTCTTCTGTGTGTGCCCACACATTTGAGCTGGGAGATGAGGGTGGACTCCAAGGGAAAAAATCAAGAGGCTAAGAGGCTGGGAATTCCCTGGCAGTCCAGTGGTCAGGACTCTGCGCTTTCACTGCTGAGGGCCCAGGTCCGATCCCTGGTTGGGGAGCTAAGATCCCACGAGCTGTGTGGTGCATCACCCCCCACAAAAACAAAAAGAGGCCAAAAGGCCAAGTAAGGAGGAATGACAGACCACAACCTCACAGCTGGAGACAAAGCACACATGGGGCACATGTGAAGTTTGAGATACTTATGGGCCATCCAGGTGGAGCCACAGGAGTTGATGGTATCATCTGGAAGGATGTCATAGGGTACGATGTTGAAGTTGGCTCACAAGGCTAATATCCGTACTAAAGTAGAGGAGAAATATGCAGAGGGAATGCTGGAGAGGATGTGAAGGTGAGGCAAAGGTGTCTAGTACAAAGCCGAAGACAGCTGCATGGGTAATAAAGAGAAAGTGAAGAAGGTAACACAGGCAGGAACGGTTGTGCATTATCTTGACATTACTGCAGTTCACTTCATGTGCAGGTCCAGATTCTTACTCTGAGTCCCCTACCCTCACCCTCACCCTCATCCTGTCAATGCCACAAGATAGCTGAGTGAGATTAGAATATACCTACTACCTAAATATTTTGGGACAACTGGCAGAGTCAGTTGGGATGTCCTGGGCCTCAATAAGGGTGAGGCTATGGGAAACATCATCTTTGAGTGGGCAACTTATGAACAGCCACATGGGGTGCAACGTTGGCCACACCAGGCTGAGGTGAGGGAAGATGACACCATACTTTTTTTTTTTTTTTTTTTGGCTGCGCCACACGGCTTGCGGGATCTCAGTTCCCTAATCAGGGATTTAACCTGGGCCACGGCAGTGAAAGCCCAGAATCCTAACCACTAGGCCACCAGGGAACCCCTGACACCATATTCTTTTACAAGGCCTTGATCTCTTTATTACTCTGGTTGCCCTACAGAGGCCCCAAGTACATGGACTGGGGTGTCAAAATTAGTAAGAAGAATGAATAGGACAAAACTATCTCTTTCATTAATTCATTCTCCTATCTGTTCATGTGGCAGATATTTATTGAATGCCTATTACACTCCTGGCCCTGGAGACAGCAACATTTATAGGGTGAGTGGAAGAGAAATCAAGAAAGAAGACTTCCTCTTAGATATCAGAGGGTCACAGAAGCCATGGGAATAGTTTCAGAGGAAGAAGGGTGGTAAATATCACTTGCTTCAAGGGTCCAGTAGGATAAGAACTAAAAGCAGGCTAAGAAGGAAGTCACTGGCACCCTCGACAAGAACATTTTTAAGGTAGTAGAAGCCTACCTATGGGTAGAAAGATGAATGACAGTCAAGATGCAAACCATTTCCTTTAGAAGTATGTCCAATAAGGAAGAGGGGAGATGAGAAACTGTTTTGTGATTTCTCTAAGTGAAGATGAGAGAAGCTTGTGCACAGCTGCCTCCAAATGAACATCCACCAAGGAGAAGGGCCAAGTGATGAAGTGAAGTGCTGAAGTGGGGACGTGCCGGAACCCTGAGACCAGGTAGCAGAATCAGCCTGAAAAGGCAGAACTGGTCCTCTCTATGAAACAACTGGAAGGACAGTGCTCTTACAGGTAAGTCTCTGTGCAGAGAAAAGAGCTGAAGCCTACCTGTCGGTCGCAGTGTTTTCTGTGATGTGAGGGGCAGACTCATCCTGTACCAGTACCCAGTATACAGCAAGTGCTCAATAATCATTTATTACACGAATGAATCCTGGGCCTGCAGCATAATCTGCAGGAGCCTAGAGTCTGGTCCCCAACAGGATCCCTCCTCCAAGCTACTGTCTTCTTCCCCTCTACCTCTTACCAATCTGTCCTCATCTCACATGGAAACGTAAGCGACCAGCACACAAGTGTTGTACAAAGGCAAGGACACACATGCACACATGCATACACAACAGAGTACTAACCACTATACGATCATGGCCACACATGCATACATACACATACACACCCTGCATGTCCGAGAGAGGGCTAAGGGAAAGAAGGGCTCCGATGGATTCACCTAGAGCCTCAGAGAATTAAATACTGGTCTGTTATCGGTGAAGCAGAAACACAGTACCTTGATGAAGCAAAGATAGATGCGTTGAGGCCCCCAAAGCAGGACAGGGCAACAGCAATGGGAATGGTCCAGCTAAACATGCCAAATGTCTGGTCAGCAAATGTCTGGGGACAGAGCACAGAAGGGGCACTCAGCACAGGACACGTTTCCACAGCCTCCTGCACCTCTCAGGACAAATGTCGTCACTGCTGAGCAGCCTGCCCTCTGGCTCAGACCCACCACCTGGCCCGGCAGAGCTGGAGTGGCAGCAGAAACAAAGATCCAGCCGTTCAGTACTATGAGATGACAAGCAGATGGGGGTCCCCACAGACTCACCACGGCCACGGCATCACTGCCAAGGACATCTGAAATGCTCAGCACTGTGTAATAGGCCACATTGGTCAGGATGTAGATGAGTGTCACAATCGGCATAGAAATCCCAATGGCCAGGGGCAAATTTCTGTCAGGACAACAGAAATAGGACTACCTGGAACCAACCTCTCCTTGGGGGTCAAAGTCACCCAGGAATTCCCTGGCCTCTGGATCTTTGAGACTGACTCCTCTTCCCCACGTAGCCTAAGGGAAGTATGCACCCCCCACCCCCACCCCCCGGGCTCTTTCTCCTGAGAGAGAGAGGGAGAGGGGGGGAGACAGAGAGAGAGAGAGAGAGAGAGAGACCCTTCCCCGTGAAGACGGCTCATGATCAATATTTGATCCTCGCCCCAGTGGGACCACTGGGTCCCACTGAAGGAGGAGCACTGTCCTCTAGGGACTGGAGGCCAGGCTGGGAACCTGGCTGCCCAGAATAAGCTTCTGGCTCCCCAGGCTTCAGTGTCAGCACCAGAGTGCAAGGTCTTAACATCTCAGCCCCAGCTGGGTTAGCTGCTGCCCACCGAAGGACCTCTCCTCCAGGAAGGACCCTGGGGATCCTCCAGTGTGAATATGAGGCCAAGGAGGCAGGGGTTTCCCACCTTCACTCACTCCCATCCTCACCCCTAATCCCTCACAGCTGGAGAAGGGGGAACAGGAAGAAGAAGGGATGAGAGACAGAGGGAGGAGGGGAGGGAAGAGGGCAAGCGTGCCCACTATCAGCAGGAGTTCCAGCCAAGTTGGGGAGAGTGAGATCCCACCTTTACCTTTCTGGGTTTTTGATTTCTTCTGTTACAAAATTAAGGGTGTCCCAACCTGAGTAAGAGAAGAGGGCAGAGTAGAGGGCGAGAGAGAGGTCTCCCAAGTCCCAGGAGGAACCCTGAAAGGCATCCTGAAAGTGCTCAGAGTGTCCTGTGGGGGCAAAGGCGGCGGGGCGGGGGGCGTGCAGAGAGGAGAAAGAGGAAGAAGGAGAAGGACAGGAGAGATGGCAGGTGTAAGGAGAAGAGGAAGGAGGGGGGGGCAGCAAGAAAGAGGAAGGGGAGAGGCAAGAAAAGGAGAGAGGAGGAGAGTCAAGGAAAGAAGGGAAAAGCAAGAGGGCAGGGAGAAGAAAACAAAAAACAAAAACAGTTTAATACCAAAAGAACCACCACCAACAGCTCCTCGCACCCCACCCACTCCCTCTGAAGAGTTCATTTTCCTTTAGTAGAACTAGACAATCTCAGAAAAACAAAGGCATTCCTGGCTGCCTTCTGACGTGATAACACCTTTTCCAAAGCCCTAGTGAATTTCCATTTCCTGCAGGAGACCACACGGTAGGCCACAGTTCTTCTTATTTTTAGAAAGAACCCTGTTTCACATAGAGGAGTCATTTTTCATTAACGATTAGATCTTCCTGTGGAACTACCTCTCACGGCCCAGACAGTTCCACAACTTGGTCAGATGGGTTTCTCAGTCTCATGGAGAGAACTCTGTTGCTCTACTCGCAGTGGCTATGGTTGTGTGCGGCAGGACATCACAGGCTTCGAAGGAACTGGGATCTTATTTCTCACTGGGTCTGGGGTAGGCCTGGGCCACCTCCACCTTTGGAGAGGCAGCCTAGACATCTGTCATCCTCCTTGGAGGCCTCCAGACACTGCAGACTTGCAAGCCAAGGGAACAGCACCCAGCTGTCCAGGAGACAGACCTTCTAGACACATTGGAGGTTTTTAATAAGACCCAGACTTCTAAGGAAACCTGCTGTCACCCACTGCAGAAAGCCTAGGCCCATCCCCCAATGTGGCAAAAAGGGCTGGGTGTGCAACAAAGAGGAGGGAAAGTAGAGACTCCTGAACCCCAGGGGTGCCACTCATCATACACAGTAGTTGTTCCCTAGGGCACAGATCCTGGAGGGAGAATTACTCAACTACCCAATTTGACCCCAAGATGTTTCAGAGACTCTAGGAACATCCAGATGGCTGGCTGTATTAACTTGGCACACAGGCACAAAGGTACTGGACCAGCTGCCTAAGATTCACCCAGGGTACTTCTTAAAAACACACCTTTTTCTTTTTTTGTTTTGTCTTGTTTTTTGGCTGCGCCACGCGGCTTGTGGAATATTAGTTCCCTGACCAGGGATTGAACCTGGGCCCTCGGCAGTGAAAGCCAGAATCCTAACCACTAGGCCACCAGGGAATTCCCCAAAACACATCTTTTTGAACACCAAGCCAACCAGAGTTTGATCCAATAGGTCTGAGATTGGAGTCTCAGCTCCTCAGAGGATTGTAAACACAGCCAAGTTTAGAGACAGATGACCCAGAGAACTGTGTTGTCTAATGATTGAGACATCCTTGGCCAAGGGCACCTCAGGACTTCTCTAAGGGGTCAGGGAATATTGGGAGGCCTGTTTCCCTCCCTGTCAGCCTACTCTGATCTGGGAATGAAAAGCTCTCTAAAGCCAACAGGCAGGAAAGTCAGTGCCAACTTCACAATATTTTAATATTTTGCTGAGAGCTGACTTTGGGAGGAAATGCTAAATAAGAGCAAGTTCAGATGAAAAGTAAAGGCTTCAAAATAACCACTCATCTCCAGACCCCATCTCCCTGCCACCCACACACTTCCCACCCCTCTCAAGGAGGGCCAAGCCCTCCTCCCCACTGATTGGCACCCCACTGATTGGCGGTCACAGACCAAAAGCAGGAGCCAGAGCAGGGCTCACTCTATCTCCACTGATTACTTTTATGACCCAATTACAACCCAAGTTTCAAAAGCTCCTAGGCCTTCGGCTGGCTTCTTGCAATGCTCCCCACCACCACAGAGGGAAAGTAGCCCTGAGGGAGGGGCTAACTCATGTCCACTAGACCAAACCAGCCTCGCCCAAGAAGCCCGAGAACAGATTTCCTGTTCTCACTGACACAGTCTAGCGCGTATACAGAAAGAGCTGAGCAGTAAAGCTAACGGAGTCCCCACATCCTCCTCAGGGAATCCAGGGGAACTCCCGGAGTCACCCACCCTCCTTCCGACCTGGGGCCCTTCTTACCCTGGCACAGTTTAACAAGGCCCATGACAATGATGGCAATGAGTGCCAGGACCTTGGCGTAAGTGAATGTGTCCTGCACACGTGTGCCCCACTTGACGTAGGCACAGTTCACAAACGTCAGCAGACCTAGGAAGAAAACCATAAAGTCAGTGGCAGGCTTGAGCTGAGGGCACCGATGCCCAACCTCTCTTTACAAAGCGCATCATTTCTATCCTGTCTGCCTAAGGCAAAGGGGCCGATGGACCGGTCAGAACCAGGAGAACAGGCAAATGGGGGACATCCCCCATCTGCCCCAGCTGAGAGGAAAACATCCCATCACTGTTGACAAGTAATGATACAAAGGCATGCACTACCACATATTCATGCATTCTGACAGCCCGAAACATTTTTGGAAATTCCCCCCAGGCTCAGGAATGGTGAACTTCACCCATTCTTCCCCACTCAGATTCCCAAAGTTTCAAACCACCTGGGGCACAAGACCTCTCCATGGCCACATTAGAGAATGGGGACAAGAGAGGCCCAACAACAAGTAAGGTCAATTTAAATGCAGGTGGCAGGTCACCTAGCAGTTAGGGAGACAATGTTTTGCATGTAATTATTTTTTAAAAAGGCTGTCATGTGCCTGGCAATTTCACATACATTCTCTCAATTAATTCTCACAACCACGAAACAGACATTCCTATTCTCATTTTACAGATGAGAAAACAGGTTGACAGAGGCTAACTACCATTCCCAAGCTTACACAGACCCCCCTGACTCCCCCACCCCCATTCCTATCCAAACCTCCCAGTTCTCAGATAGGCCCATGGAAAAGTGGGCTCTCGTCAGCACTGCTGGCTTTACGTTCCAGTTCCAGCTCCTCACGTACCTCAGTGATACCTGGGTCCTGTGTTAGAGGTCCCACCACCTTACCCCTGCTAAATAGGGACTGCTCTGATCCTTGGAGAGGACATGAGAACAGGCTCCACAGTGACACCTCTAAGTACTGCCCCTAGCCTCCAAAAATAGAACTTTTACGAGAACCTCAAATGTTATTACAAAATTTGGGGGCTCATCCTCCAGTCCACGTCTACCTACTTCTACCCATGTTGCACTCTCTCCTTCAGCCAGACTCTCTCCTTACTGATGCCGGATATACACATAAGAGAAATGTCCTCCCCTCCTCCTCCTGCCATAGGCAATAGCAACTCCCACTTTCAAGGTCTAGCTCAGTCCCCACTTCCTCTGTAAAACCTTTTGCTAAAATATATCAGCCAGCTCCTCCCTGAGCTCTCTCTCCCTGAACCCTACAACATTCTCACTTCACACACAGCTTAGTACCTTGTGCTGTGGTCATATGGACATATGTCTCAAGAAGGTTCCTCTCTCTCCCTCAGGCATCTGGGTGGTACTTCCCCAAGGAGATCACAAATTCTTAGGGGGAAACAAAAGCATACTGTTTTCTTAAGCTTACTGCCAAGCAAAGATGGGAACTGATCAACCCTGGTTGGAATCAAGATGGTGATGACTTTTGCTTAACTGCCAATCCCCTGGAGCAAGGCAGTTTTCAGAAAGTTGGACATTCCTCCACTCAAATGGAGAGGAGGGCCTAGGGCCAGCCTGTGGATATAAACATGAGTGGCTGAACAGCCTCCATGGCACTTTAAGAGCTTCCATTTAGTACTTTGGCAAATGACATGGGTGCTTACTAGTCAGTCATATAGGGTGCGTGGGGGCAGGGGGGTGGGGGAGAAACGAGGCGGTGGGGAGTAAATAATGGCCAAGGGGGAAGGGAGAAGACCAAAGGAATGCACACTGCTGGCAGGTCTTCCCGGGGACCTGCCCTGCTAATCAGAGTTCACTGTGTGAAGCTAAGCCTAGATCAGCTAACATGAGGATTACCTAATAAATAGCCACCAGTAATCCACAGGCCTCTGTGCAATACAGTAAGCATATTTTGAAGTACCTGCCAGGCCCCTTCTTGGGAATTGCTCCCCCTTCCCTATCACGGCTGATAGAGTCCAACAACGGACCCAAGCTGAGCCTATTTGATTATCTCTCCCAAGAATATGGAGTCAGGATACCAAGAGACTGAACCTATCTAACAGCAGCGGAGTCAGGAGCCACAGCAAGTCAAAATCACATATGAGCCCCTGTAATAGAGGAAGAAAAGCCACAAGAAAGCAGAGGAAGGAAGCAGGACTACAAAAATGAGCAGAAGTGAGAGCAGCTTGTAAGAAGCTGTGCAGCTTGTGAGAAAAAGATTGATGAAGGAGAAAAACAAATGCTGTATGCTAACACATATATATGGAACCTAAAAAAAAAAAAAGGTTCTGAAGAACCTAGGGGCAGGACAGGAATAAAGACAAAGACGTAGAGAATGGACTTGAAGACCCGGGGAGGGGGAAGGGTAAGCTGGGACGAAGTGAGAGAGTGGCATGGACATATATACACTCCCAAATGTAAAATAGCTAGCTAGTGGGAAGCAGCCGCATAGCACGGAAACTAACACACCATTGTACAGCAATTATACTCCAATAAAGATGTTAAAAAAAAAAAGGTTGACGAGGAAAGACACAGAAATATACAGAAGACAGAGGCAGAGGCAAGACAGACAAGAGACAAAGACAAGGAGGCAGAGACAAAGAGATGGAGACAAGAAGAGCGACAGAAACAGAAAGATGGACATACACACGGAGAAAGAGGCTGTCTCACAATGTCCTGGCTGTGCTTGCTGTGCTTCTGGTTTGTAGCACTGAAATGTGGCTGCAAAATGGGGAGAGAAGCTGACACACTCCTCAGCCCACTGACAGGCACTCCCTCCTCTGGGTTCTGCTCCTTTTCCTTCCCTCCATCCTGCTACAAACTGCCCCCATGGCTTGGGCTTCTCTGCACACAGTGGGAATTCAATGAGTGAAGGCAGCACCTCAATGGAAGCCCCTGCAGAGCCCCTTCTCAAAGACCGGATGGAAGGATACACAAAAGCCTGGTCACAGCAGCTGCTTCAGGGAGGAAGACTAAAGCTCTGAGAGGGAGGAGACTTTTCCACTGTATACCATTTTATATACTTTGACTTACTTACCATGCACATACACTTCTTTCTCAATAAAAGTACTTAATTAAAAACACTATGTAGGACTTCCCTGGTGGTGCAGTGGTTAAGAATCTGCCTGCTAACGCAGGAGACACGGGTTCAAGCCCTGGTCCGGGAAGATCCCACATGCCGCGAGCAACTAAGCCCGTGAGCCACAACTACTGAGCCTGCACTCTAGAGCCCATGAGCCACAACTACCAAAGCCCACGTGCCTAGAGCCCATGCTCCACAACAGACAAGCCACCGCGATAAGAAGCCCGCGCACCACAACGAAGAGTAGCCCCCGCTGGCCGCAACTAGAGAAAAGCCCACGCGCAGCAACAAAGACCCAACGCAGCCAAAAATAAATAAATAAAAAAAATAAATTTATCAAACAACAACAACACTATGTAGCCAGGGAGCAGGACCAGGAGTGGAGTAAGCTGAGGAAGGAGCCCAGGGTGCAAAAGTTAAGTAGGCACTCACTGTCGGGGGACAACCTGGCAAACCTGAGAGTGAGTGCGTCCTTAAATGCTGGCCCCAGGAGCCCTGCTTGCTTCACTGGACGCTCAGCCCTGCCAGAGAACAGAGAGCTCCGAGAACAGTCTACCAAGCAGAAGCCAGCTCCCTCGAATGTTTTCCTGATTCTAATTAAGAAACAAAATTTCACCATCTGATCCCCCACCTCCCCACCCCACCCCCCACCCGCCTCCCAGAACTCCCATTCCCATCTAGCAGCAAGGACTACACCAGAGCTCAAATACAAGACAGCCAGGCTGAGTCTGGAGGCCAGGCGCTCAGACTCAACTACCACAATGAAAACATCCACGCCTTCCCTCTTCCTCTGATCTCATTTCCTTGCTGCAAGCCTGCACCAATGAGTGTGGGACCCATGTGAGGGTCTTCCAGGCTCTCTAGGGGCCTGTTGCTGAGAAATACTCAAATAGCAGATCCAGATCCAATCCCTAAGCAGAAACAAATCCCCAAAGTCTCTCTGTGGCAAAGATGGCTACATATCTTCTAATATCTGTTCTTCCATCTTTCCTTAGTAATAGAAATTTTAGCTAGAGTCCGGCTGCCCAAAATAATGATGACATTTCCCAGCCTCTTTTGCAGGCAGGTATGGCCAAGTAACTAAGTTCTTAACCCAGGGATATAAGCAAAGTGTCGCATAAGTAAGACCTTATAGGAGTATCTTTGAAGGGTGAGAGCTGCCTTTCTTTGTCCTTCCTGTCAGCTACAACGCAGACATGACTAGAGCTTGAGTAGCCATCCTGGACCACCAGCCAGAAGTCACATGCTGAGGATGGCAGAGCAGTAAAACAGAAGGAAGGAACCTGAAGAATTATGAAGTCATCCTACTAGCCCCACGCTGCCTACTTTTAACATGGGAGAGAAATAAATTTCAACATGCTTGAGCCATGCTCCTTTTGGTTTTCAGTTGTTTGAAACCCAGACTAATCCTGAGTAATACATGTGCCCACAGACAAAACTGCACCTCTCATACTCTCCTTCTGATGAGGAGATGGCCTGGTGTCTGAAGCTGTAGTTCCAGTTATGCTGACTGTCGCAGCTCCCTTCTCCTACAAGCACTGGGAGGAAAAGGAACCTTCCAATTCCTCCCACAAGCAGGCCTTCAAGGACAGAGGAGTGCAATCCTTAACAACAATGACAAAGTGGGAAAAGAAAAAGAAGGGGAAAAAAACATTTACAAGTCTCTTAGGAGAGAAATGTTCTACAACAGTCTAGGAGAGGTAAACCCTTCCAAATGGAGATCCTGGAATCAGAAGCTACCTCTTGGCATGTGTATGAATACATAATGTACATGTCTTTTTTAAAAGCCTCATTTTTAATTACACAAGTATACATATTTAGGCTTATGATCAAAACATTCAAACTATATATAGGATTAGAATCCAGGGTTTTTGAGCAACTGTGGTCAAGACCAGTCCTCCTCAGGCCTGCCACTGTCAGAACATAAAAGCTGTCTATCCATAGCAACAACTGATCAAAATAGGGGAGAGTATCCTTCCTACTCAGAGCCCTGCCCAGGCATGAGTCCAAGACAGCAAGAGGCAATAGGAAGCCATTCAGGCATCACACAGTGTTTCCTCACTGCAGTCTCACCCTTGACAGTATCCCTTTCCTTCTTCCTTCCCCTCCTCCTCCCCTCCCTGTCAGCCTTACCAAACAAACCCTCAGGGACAATGGAGTCTCAGCTGTGAGCAGACCTCTGCTGATGCCACTGTGTCAGTGCTGAACTGACTTCCATGTCAGTTCATGGCAAATACTCTCCAATGATGTATTTGAGGTTACACAACAGACAGGATCCCACAACGATAAATGCACCAAGACCTAAGCCAGAAACACACACTTCTGCAGACAAATCAAGAACTCCTACAATGCTGGGCACCTGGGCTACTGAGAATACTTCTGGTCACCTGGTCAGAGAAAGGACCTATGGACCTCAAGAAGTGCCATTTTCCCCTACAGTCCCATAAGTGAATAAGAGCCCCTAAGCATATGGAGTTCAGCAGGCAGCCTGAGGCCCCACCCACCACAGAAGAGTCCAAGATCCCAGAATACATAACAGCAGAATGACAGTTTCTCAATCTCAGCACAATTGACATTTTGGGCCAGATAAGTCTGTCATGCGGGGCTGTCTTGTGCATTATAGTTGCTCAGCAGCACTCCTGACCTGTACCCACTGGATGCCAGCAACACCCCTTCCTAGCAGATGCGACAACCAAAAATGTCTCCAAACCTTGCCAAATGTCTCCTGGGGGTGGAAACTCATCTCCAGTTGAGAACCACTGTTCTGACATAATGAGTACCTAAGACAATCTGAAATCCAAAAAAAAAAAAAAAAAAAAGCTGCTTGGATGTATCTCCCTGCCATGTATAACCTGGGACTGGAGTGAAGGGCTGCTGGAAGCCAGGATCTGAAATAGCAATGCCTTCAGGGCCCGAGAAGGTAATATAAATGAGCAAAGGCAAGAATGCCTGGACATAAAACAAGAGGGAGTGGGGGACTGCAGTGAATGGGAGAATATATGCTCCATTTAAAGGAGTAACCACTACTCAAATGCAGCTGATTGTGTGAGGCTGGAATATGGGGCCAAGTGTGCCAGAACTTTTGATTTTTCAAGAGAAAGGGCAAGTCCTGATTTTTAAATGTTGGCAAGTAATTCAAAATTATTTAGAACACTGTGCAGTATATATCTGTGGGCCAAGGGTGGCCCGTGGGCCAACAGCTTGCAGCTCTGCCCTAGAGTTAGTTATATGGAGACTGCCTATAGGCCCTTTCTTCTAGGATGGAACTTTAATTGTCTAGCTTAGCATGGATATAACTTCTTTAAGCAGTCTCCCAACTAACCTGGACCCCTCTCATGTCTCAGTTTCAAGACTAACGTAATTCTCCTACCCAAGCCTCACCGAGCATTCAGTGCAGATCTTTGTTTTTTCCCCTAATTATGACATAGTTGGTTTCTTCCAATTTAGGTCTCTTGAGACTAGGCTGCTCTCAGTGCCACCTCTGTCCAAGGAGGCTCCCTCCAGCACACCCCAGCTTAGCTGGATGATACATCAGCCTGATTCTACACCCTAATTTCCAAGAAGAGGAGTAAACTGAGCCCTAAAACCTAGTCTGTTAGGATGGGACAAGGTTTTAATGACTTGGCACCACCTCTGACAAGTTTCCCGCCCTCAGGCCTGCTTTATGGAAATGCCTTGGTTTCTGGAATAGGTGTTTTTGGTAATGCATATACTGAGTAGTCTGCGTAAAAGTACATTTGAATGAAAGAAGTTATATGATACCATAACTTTGAATTTCTAAGAGGTGAGGTCTCTCCTCCAATCAAAAGATCAGTTCCTAGTGTGGGGATGGGCTTCCTAAGAAAAAAACAATGGGAAAAATCATAAAAGAAAAAAGATTTAACAAACAAAAATCTTCTTTATGTGAAAAATTATGTACAGAGGTGCCCTTTGATTTGGTTATTCTTGGAATTCATACTAAGGCCATCAAGGGACCAATGCACAGGCACTCACAGGTGCTCAGAAAAGAGTACAAATTCACGAAACCTTCTAGAAAGCAACTGGGTAAAACAAGAAGAAAATTAAAACAGTTTAATTCTTTAGACACAGGGATTTCTCTTTTATAATTTTATCCTAATAAAATATGAAGAAACTCTGAAAATGATTTCTACACAGCAGCATTATTTTTAATAATGATATTATAGGGCATTTACTGTATGCCAGGCAGAGAGAAGTATTGTACTTTATTTGTATTGATTCACTTATTCCTCACAACAATCTTTTCAGATAGGTACTATCAATGAAATGAAAAAAAAATGTTGCCTGCCATATCAGTAAACAAAGAATGTTGCAGCCATCAAGCCATCACAAAACAGCTGCTCCACTGAGAGCCCTAAGGGAACTCAGGATAGAAACAGATGCCTGCCATCTAGCAGTCAGCCACCCACTAACTGCAGCCACCCCCGACAGTGCACCCTGAAGAGACTTAGGTTGAGAAACCACAGGATACTGGCCCCAGATAGCTGAGCTACATATCAAAGGAATGATTTCAATGAGCCCTGACTTTTGCACTTTTCCATACATAGAAAAGCGCTAAATTCCTTAACGAGATATCTGGTTTTCTTTAACTAACAGTAATCTTTTGGGACTTCCCTGGCGGTCCAGTGGGTAAGACTCCAAGCTTCCACTGCAGGGGGCATGGGTTCGTTTTCTTTTCGGCAGGGAAAAAACAAAAACAAACAAAAAACAGTAATCTTTTTATGTTCTGATTACCTGGTCTTTGTTGCAAAAACTCCTATATATCCCGGCCCCTCCCTTACCTCTTTGCAGCAGTGTCTGAGAGCTATCTGAGATGCTGTGCCCCAGTCTTAAGTCCTCAGTTTTGTCTGCTGAATAAAACATAATTCTCAACTTTTAGGTTGTGCATGTTTTTTTCAGTTCACAGTACAATCAATATTCCCATTTTACAAAATGAGAAAATTAAGGCACCAGTAAACTATCTCCTCCAAGGTCAATAGCTACTCAATGGTAAAGCTGGAATCAAACCCAGTCTGGCATGGGAGCCTATGATCTTCCCCCTCCCCCCACCCACTGGCCATGCCGAGAGGCATATGGGATCCTAGTTCCCCAACCAGGGATTGAACCCACACCCCCTGAAGTGGAAGCTCAGAGTCTTAACCACTGGACCGCCAGGGAAGTCCTTTTTTTTGGAATCCTAACCACTAGGCCACCAGGGAACTCCCAAGGGAGGCTATGATCTTAACCACTATATTACAGTGACTGGAAACTACTTGTGTGTCCCAAACCATGTTTTCTAAGAACATTTGGTGAAAGGGATTAAATATTAAATTTTTTAAAATGCAGTATACAAACCACAAAGAGTATGATCTCAAGGGTACTTTTTTTAAATGATGGATAAGCAGAAAAAAAATAGCGGAAGGTATTTCACACAAATGGTAACAACTGTTCTCTGGGAGGTAAAATCATGGGTGATTTTTTTTTTTTTTTTTAAATCATGGGTGATTTTAACTGTCTTTTTTCTTTTTTGCATTTTTCTAATTCTCTGTAGGGTCTATGCATCACCTTTTAATAAAAAATAAGATATATATATTACTTTAAAAAAATGTTTCTTTTGGGACTTCCCTGGTGGACCAGTGGTTAAGAATCCGCCTGCCAATGCAGGAGACACAGCTTCGAGCTCTGGTCCAGGAAGATCCCACATGCCGCAGAGCAACTAAGCCCATGCGCCACAACTACTGAGCCTGCGCTCTAGAGCCCACAAGCCACAACTACTGAAGCCCGCGCACCTGGAGCCCATGCTCCGCAACAAGAGAAGCCACCACAATGAAAAGCCCACATGCCACAATGAAGACCCAAAGCAGCCAAAAATAAATAAAATAAATAAATTTATTAAAAAAATGTTTCTTTTGAAGAACATTTCACAAAAAGGGGGGAAATCCATGATATACTAAGTTTAAAAAGCAGAATATCAAGTTATATGCAAAATATGATTCCAATTCTATAACAGAAAGAAATGAAGACGTAACTGAACTATTAAAAGTACCCATACGTCGGGCTTCCCTGGTGGCACAAGGGTTAAGAACACGCCTGCCAATGCAGGGGACACAGGTTCGAGCCCTGGTCCAGGAAGATCCCACACACCACGAGCAACTAAGCCCGTGCGCCACAACTACTGAGCCTGTGCTCTAGAGCCTGCGAGCCACAACTACCGAAGCCCGTGTGCCTACAACCCGGGATCACAACAAAGAGAAGCCACTGCAATAAGAAGACTGCGCACCACAATGAAGAGTAGCCTCCCCACCCCCGTCTCCGCAACTAGGCAAAAGCCCAAAGAAAAGCCCACGCATAACAACGAAGACCCAACGCAGCCAAAAATAAATAAATAAATTTATTTTTTTAAAAAAAGTACTCCTGGGCTTCCCTGGTGGCGCAGTGGTTAAGAATCCGCCTGCCAATGCGGGGGACACAGGTTCGAGCCCTGGCCCGGGCAGATCCCACATGCCGCGGAGCAACTAAGCCCGTGCGCCACCAATACCGAAGCCTGCGCGCCGTGCTCCGCAATAAGAGAAGCCACTGCAATGAGAAGCCCATGCACCGCAACGAAGACCCAACGCAGCGAAAAATAAAAATAAATAAAATAAATTTATTTTTAAAAAAAAGTACTCCTGTCTGGGGACTTCCCTGACAGTCCAGCGGTTAAGACTCTGCGCTCCCAATGCAGGGGGCACAGGTTAGGCGCTGCATGATGCGGCCAAAATAAATAAATAAATATTAAAAAAAAATAAAAGTACTCATGTCTTGGTGGTAGATTATAGGTGATTTTTTTTTTTTTTTTTTTTTTTCTTTTTGCGGTATGCGGGCCTCTCACTGTTGTGGGCTCTCCCGTTGCGGAGCACAGGCTCCGGACGCGCAGGCCCAGCGGCCATGGCTCACGGGCCCAGCCGCTCCGCGGCATATGGGATCCTCCCAGACCGGGGCACGAACCCGTATCCCCTGCATCGGCAGGCGGACTCTCAACCACTGCGCCACCAGGGAGGCCCAGATTATAGGTGATTTAAGGCTAATTTTAATTTTCTCCTGAACAAACATGTTTTATAATCAGAAAATTATTCCCTTTTTTTAGAGAGCTCAGTCAGGCTAGAGTCCCCCTGGTGAAACCCTATCAGATATACAGCTGGGTTCCCACTTTCTCTCCTCCCAGGGGTATCTGTGGAAGAGTTCCCTTTTAACATCTGTCTTTAATAAATTCCTTAAAGTCAGGAGTCACAGCATACTGTACAATCCTTTACGGCTAAGTCCAAGGTACTGTCAGTCTATTTTTAACACTGTGGATAAACTACACATACTGCCAAAGCTTTTGCAAGCAAAGATATGGAAAGAACAGAGTATAACTAAGTGCCTCTGGCAGCACAGTGCTAAGGAATACAGGGAATTCTGGGCCACTTCTCAGCTAAAACACTAGCTTTACTAGACTAAGTTCACAATAATCTTCTCTCCCTTCCAGTGTTTTCACACAGAATTCCTCCTTACAACCTCATAAGAAAAAAAGGAAAATAAAGAGAGATCCACTGGGATCTCAGGTTCTGACCTCAGAAACCCAAATACAGGGTAGAAGCCACCTTCCTCACTGGCTGCAGGCAGAGCTTGTTTACAAAGTCAGCATAAAGAAATCTGAAACACCAGTGGGAAACAGCCATTTTGGTGTGGTGCCTGCTGCTTAGATCAGCCTGTGAAGAGTGGCAGTGGCAGGAAGGAGTGGTCCTCCTGTGAGCCTGCAGGACACAAAGCCTTGGGACCCCCACAGTCTAGAGAAGCCCATTTCCTCATTGATGGCTTTAAACTGGTCTAAGGTTAAAAGCTGGGAAGCAAAATAACTTTTTTTTTTTTTTTTTGGAGCAGCAGAATAAACGCTTCAGCACTGAGGGTTTTTCCTGGGTTAAGTTACAACTAGCGATGTTGACACCAATCAAAACAAGACAAATATAAGACATGCACCAACCTGTCACATAGACTGGGGAACAGAACTCAGGGACACCCAAGAAGGAAAGTGAGGCACAAAAAGCCACAAACAGATTCAGACTCTCCCCATCCCCATCCTTTACCCTTACTTATCTCAGGAACAAATGACTTTGGTGAAATTGCTTCTTCAAAAAGGTAAGGTGCCTCTTCCCCACAGAAAAAGAAAAGCAAATTATGCTGTTCAAATATAAATTACCATTAGCATTATAAAAATAACCCACAGCCCCATGCATACTCCCCCGCTAAGCCCTCAGACTTACACATGCAGGCTGCAGCGAGGAGACGGCAGGCCAGGTACGGGGGCTCACAGGTGGGAAAGGAGGGCTGGATGATGTAGTTGGCAAAGGTGATAGCGATAATGGCCTGACTGGTGGGCTCAACAATTAGCAGGGAGGCCCAGAGGCGGATAAAGGCAATGAAGCCCCCAAAGGCCTCTAGAATATAAGCGTAGCTGGCCCCAGACTTGGTGATGGTGGTCCCCAGTTCTGCATAGCAAAGGGCACCCACAACGGAGAAAAGCCCACCAATGGCCCATATGATCAGCGACAACCCATAGGAGGCAGTGTAGACCAGCACGCCCTTGGGTGAGACAAAGATTCCTGAGCCGATCATGTTGCCCACCACCAGGCTGACCCCATTCAGCAGAGAGATCTCCTTCTTTAGCTGCATAGTTTCTGTGGACCGCTGAGGTAGCATGCTGACATCTTCTTCCTCCCTGGGCCGGCTGGCCTCAGGAATGAGATGGTATGTGCGTGTGGGGCTCTCCAGCTCCCTGGCTTCCATGGCAAATAGTTCCTTCACACCTGTGTTTACTATGGCCTGGCAAAGAATATAAGTATGTCAGTCTAGCGTAGTGGCTGATAAGGCTCTAGTTCAGACCTGCAAGGCAGGCAGATTTCCCTGCCTACCTCTTGTGTAGGGACAGCATGACTCATACACAGACCTAAATAAATGAGCCTGTCTGAGTTCCCACCACAGGATACAGAGAAATGGAGGCAGGCTGACCTCCACTGCTCCCAGGAAAGACACCAACAGGGCTCAGACATGACACGAGGGTGACTTCTAACAAGAGGCTTGATGCCCAGGGTAGGCTGGCATTATGTTTATCTATAGCATGGATTCTCCCTGAGGTGTAGGTTTTGCTCTGTTCTTACCAACTTAAAACCTACAAACTTGCCAGAGTCCCAGCACTAGGTTCACAGCACTAGCCAGCCTGATGGGCCTCTCAGTTTCCATACTGACTCACCTCCACCCAAACATAAACAGGGACTTCTGCAGTGTCCAGCCACATGTGGAGAGGTCTGTAGCTACTCTCAGGCCAGCAAAAAACATGAACAGGTGGTGGGAAGGGCTAGGAAGATGCTAAGACAAGGGCATATCACTATTGCAGAGACTAGACCAAGGAGAGAACATCCATGAAAATACACAGCCTTGTGTCGCTATGTCCATTAACACCCACCTCACTCCCCACGTTGCTGCTTGCTCATTCAACACCTTTCTTCTTCCAAAGTGCCTAAAAGAGAGAGATAACATAATAAGACCAGATGAAGAAAGAACATTCAGAGGGCACCCTAATGTGGGACTCATCTGCTACTGGCTTATTTGCTTTCCTCCTCAGCCTGCCTCTCACTACCACCTGGGGCTGCAAAGAGATTCCCCCAAAACAGGACCCAGTAATCTTGACACCAAAACAAAGCTATAAGTCTCCTCTTATCCACAGATCTGGCATTGGAAGGCATCCTGTAGGGAGATGGTGTGCACACGTACACACATGCACACACATGCACACTACTTCTTTTGGATCAGCATTGGGCCAGTCCAGAAACCTCAAGGAAGTTGGATCCCACACCAACCTATCTATGAAGGACCCAGAATCTGTCGGAGGAAGACAAGCACCTTCCTGACCCTGCACTCAGCAGGACCTTCTCTCTTCCTCAATTTCTGTGTCCTAGGAATTGGGAATTCAGATTCCCAACTCCTACTTCATCTTCTGGAGAAAGGAATCTGGTAAGCCACTTGATTCCCTCCCAGGAGTCAGTCCTTTAAGGTCACAGAGACAACTTCCAGGAATAAGAATGGGATCAGTACGTCATCTTCCCAGAACCTTCTCATCTAGTCAACAACAACGGATGTGCTGGAATCTTGCCTCATGGAGCTCAGAGCAAGTGAACCACAGCCACTTAAGACTGAGTAGTTCTCAGGGAAAACTCCATAAGAATGGGATCAGTATGTCATCTTCCCAGAACCTTCTCATCTAGTCAACAACAACGGATGTGCTGGAATCTTGCCTCATGGAGCTCAGAGCAAGTGAACCACAGCCACTCAAGACTGAGTAGTTCTCAGGGAAAATTCCAATCTCCACAGGCCCCACTCAAAACTCCTGCCTTGGGCTTCCCTGGTGGTGCAGTGGATGAAAGGCCGCCTGCCGATGCAGGGGACACGGGTTCGTGCCCCGGTCCGGGAAGATCCCACATGCCGCGGAGCGGCTGGGCCCGTGAGCCATGGCCGCTGAGCCTGCACGTCCGGAGCCTGTGCTCCGCAACGGGAGAGGCCACAACAGTGAGAGGCCCGCGTACCGCAAAAAAAAAAAAAACCTCCTGCCTTACCTGTCCCAGTACCCCGCCAGAGTCTAGACCTGAGCCCAAGTGAAAAAGCTCCTCTGGGGCCATTAATAAGCCTTCCCCCACTCCCAGAGGAGTTGAGCCAGCCTACTTCTGCTTATTATGAGGCCTGGCTTTAAGGCAGCACCACTTTTCCTTTCACTCCTGGCACCAAGCCATGAAGGTGACTCTGTGCAGGCACGTGGGAAAATATGTTTTCATGTGTCTGTCAGGTGAGCTCAGATATGCATGAAAACAAAACTAGGGAACACCTGAAGAGCCTGTCTCACATAAGAGTCAGGTGCAGGGACTTCCCTAGTGGCACACTGGTTAAGAATCCACCTGCCAATGCAGGGGACACGGGTTCGAGCCCTGGTCCGGGAAGATCCCACATGCCGCGGAGCAACTAAGCCCGTGCACCACAACTACTGAGCCTGTGCTCTACAGCCCACAAGTCACAACTACTGAGCCCATGTACCACAACTACTGAAGCGCACGCGCCTAGAGCCCATGCTCCGCAACAAGAGAAGCCACCACAATGAGAAGCCCACGCAACGCAACAAAGAGTAGCCCCCGCTCGCTGCAACTAGAGAAAGCCCGCGCTCAGCAACAAAGACCCAACGCAGCCAAAAATAAATTAAAAAAAAAAAAAAAAGGGCTTCCCTGGTGGCGCAGTGGTTGAGTCCGCCTGCCGATGCAGGGGACGCGGGTTCGTGCCCTGGTCCGGGAGGATCCCACATGCCACGGAGCGGCTGGGCCCGTGAGCCATGGCCGCTAGGCCTGCGCGTCCGGAGCCTGTGCTCCGCAATGGGAGAGGCCACAACAGTGAGAGGCCCGCGTACCGCAAAAAAAAAAAAAAAAAAGAGTCAGGTGCAGCCTCTTCATCAGTGAGTGCTTCCATGTGTATGCTCTATGCACGTTAATAAACTTGATTGTTTTTCTCTTGTTAATCTGCTTTTTCCAGTCTAATTTACAACACCCCAGCCAAGGAACCTAAAATGGGTAGAGGGAAAGGGTGCCCCCCCCCGCCCCGCACCTTACATTCCTTTAAAAAACAAAAAAATCAGTGCACAGAGACTTAGGTTGCCCTTTTCCCCTCAACCCAACATGGAGGCAAGCAGAGAAACCCGGCCCCAGTGGTCACTCCAGCCTCCCCCTATTCATCAGACCCTAGCTGGTGGGGAGGGGGAGGAGGTTACCAGGTATTCTATTTGGACTTCTGATACCAGACTGTGCATTTTCTATCAAACAATTCTGCCAACACCTAGCAGATCTGGTGTCTGCTACAATTTAATAAATTCTAACACCACCTACCTGGAAATAGCAACAGATTCCTCAGGTTAAGGGCTCAATCTTACAAAACAGCCCTCCTCACCCAACTTAAGATGCCAAATCGCAAGTCCAGGTTGTTCCTGTGCTTCTGACCAACTGGCTATGAATCGGAGGTTCCCACTATCCCCTCCTCGGGTTCAATTAATTTGCTAGAGCTGCCCACAGAACTCAGGAAAACAGCTTACTTGCTAGATTACCAGTTCATTATAAGGATATAACTCAGGAACAGCCAGATGGAAGAGATGCAGAGGGCAAGGTATGGAGAAGAGGCACGGGAAGCTCTCCAAAACCTGTCCTTTTGGGTTCTTTATGGAGGCTTCATTACAAAGGCATAACTGATCAAATCACTGACCACTGGTGACTGATTCAATCTCCAGACCCTCTCCCCTCCCAGGAGGTCAGACCTGGACTAAAACTTCCAAACCCTCTAATCACAGGGTTGGTTCCCCCGACGAGCAACCCCCATCCTTAGAGGATCTAGATGCTTTCAAAAAAATCACCTCATTAACATAAACTCAGGTGTGTTGAAAGGGGCTGGTTATATAAATAACAAAAGACATCCGTTTAACCTTTACTGATCTGGAGCTATTTCAGGAACTGGGAACAAAACAAATGTTATAACAAAAGATGCCTCTATAGCTCTTATTAGGAAATTACAAGAGCTGTGGGACAGGAACAGTGGACAAAGACCAAATAAATAATCACAATATCAGAGGGAGGGAAAAAGAGAGGTAAACTCACTTCACTGGAAGATGTAAAAATAGTATGAAATGTAATTGCCTTGACTTCTAACTTTCACTTAAGATGTAGAAATCTGGGAAAAGCATCACTCCCACTCCAATGACAAGAAAAAGGCAGATAATCTACAGAATTGTAACTTTTCTTGAAATCATTAGAGCTGAGGTTACAGGCCAACCAACCAGACTGAGATTTAAGGAAAAACAGATAACCTCCCAGAGAGATGCAAGTTCTGGCTTACCTGTGGCGGAGGGAGAACAATGGAACCACCATACAGGCAGGAAAGAAGAATTCAATTCGGGAACAATTTTTAATGAATTACTAAAGGTCAAATATGGGTTAGCAAGAGCCATAGACACTTAGAGGGTTTTCTCCAGTGAGACCTCAGTGGGTGCTCACAAGAAATACTAGGCCAGAGAAAGCCTCTCAGAAGTGCTGGCCTGGAGAAGGAAAGCAGTCACTGCTCTGGGAAAAATACGAAGGTCCACCTGCTCCCTTCTCTAAAAATCTTAAACCGCTGGGGAACGGGGAAACTCTGTCATTCCCAAGGCAGCTGGGACAGGGTGAAAGAAAAAATAAAACAATCCTCTCTGCCTGGGGGAGGAACAGGAAATTCTGGTCCAGACCATTAGACTTGGCAGGCTCACCCAGAAAGATCCAACCCCCCAGACCCAGGGAAACAGGGCCTGCCTAAGGCTGAGGCTGAACCAAGACAACAGAGAACCCCTCTACTCTCCACCACCAGGTTAGCAAGCACCCAGCAACAAGGCTGTGGTACACTGTGTGCTGAGGCACAGGTGTACAAAGAAGACCTAATGCTGAGGGTGGAGCATAAACACAGAAAAATCCACCCTCAGGGCAATGAAACACCAGAGGAATTTGGAGCCACTGGTGCACCTAAGGTAATCATAGCAACAGCAAAACCCAAACCCAGGGCCTCCCTGGTGGCGCAGTGGTTGAGAGTCCGCCTGCCGATGCAGGGGATACGGGTTCGTGCCCCGGTCTGGGAGGATCCCATATGCCGCGGAGCGGCTGGGCCCGTGAGCCATGGCCGCTGGGCCTGCGCATCCGGAGCCTGTGCTCCGCAACGGGAGAGGCCACAACAGTGAGAGGCCCGCATACCGCAAAAAAAAAAAAAAAAACCCCAAACCCAACTCACCTCCTAGCTGACTCAAACTCCCACATTAACAGGCTAGCAAAAGAAGACGTTGTACCCATTTCCCAGAATAAAGACTACGTACCTCAATCTCTACTTTTCCACATATTACATCTGACAATCAGTAACAAATCACAAGCAACATAAAAAAAGCAATAAAAACAACCCACTATCAAGAGGCAAATTAATCAACAGGACAAGACTTAGAGATGATCCAGATATTGAAGTATCAGACAGGGAATTTAAAATAACTATGACTGGGACTTCCCTGGTGGTGCAATGGTTAAGAATCCGCCTGCCAATGCAGGGGACAAGGGTTCGAGCCCTGGTTGTGGAAGATCCCACATGCCGCGGAGCAACTAAGCCCGTGTGCCACAACTACTGAACCTACGCTCTATAGCCCACAAGCCACAACTACTGAGCCCGTGTGCCACAACTACTAAAGCCTGTGTGCCTAGAGCCCGTGCTCCGCAACAAGAGAACCCACTGCAATGAGAAGCCCACGCACCACAATGAAGAGTAGCCCCTGCTCGCCACAGCTAGAGAAAGCCCGCACGCAGCAACAAAGACCCAATGCAGCCAAATATAAATAAATTTATTTAAAAAAAAAGAATATACATATATACATTTATATGTGAATCATTTTGCTGTACAGCAGAAATTAATACAACATTGTAAACCAACTGTACTTCAATAAAATAAATTTTAAAATAAATAAATTAAATAACTATGATTAATACATTAAAGGCTCTAATGGAAAATTTGGTCAGCATGCAGGAACACGTGGAATTTCAGCAGAGAAATGAAAACCATACGAGTCAAAATGTGAAAAAATTCAGAACAGAGCATCTAAGAGTTGTAGGACAATATCAAATGGTCTGAGGTAAATATTAAAAAATATACTTTTTTGATTCTATTGATTGCCTTAGAAAATAACTAACTGCCTAAAGCAAAAAGAGTAGCAATGCAGTGTTAATTTATTGCATAGGTAAAAGTAAAGTGTATGACAATAGCACAAAGATAAGAAAGAAGAACTGGGAGTTATACTACTGTAAGGTTCTTATATAATATTATATGTGAAAATTGATGTAATATTATTTAAAGGTAGACTGTGATTAATTAAAGATATACATTGTGAAACTAGGGCAAACACTAGAAAGTTAAAAAAGGTATAAATAATAAGCCAACAGTGGAGATAAAACAGATCATAAAAAATACTCAATCCAAAAGTAGGTAGAAGAAAGAAGAAAAAAGAAGCAAAGAACATATGAAATAAGTAGAAAACAGAAAACAACTAGCAAGGTGGCAGATTTTAATCCAACCATATCAATAATAACATGAAATGTAAATGATCTAAACACACCAATTATAAGACAGACATTGTTGGGTTAGATAAAAATGCAAAACCCAATATGCAGTCTACAGGAAACCCACTTGAACTATAAAGACACAAGTTACAGGTAAAAAGATGGTGAAAAAACATGTAAACACTAATCAAAACCAAGGGGGAGTAACTATATTAACATCTGACGAGACTTCAGAATAAGAAGTATTGCTAGGGATAATAGAGAACATTATATAATGATAATGAGGTCAATTCAGCAAGAAGAAAATCCTAAATGTGTATTTCCTCCAACAGCATAGCTTCAAAATACATGAAGCAAAAAGTGATAGATCAGAAAGGAAAAATAGACATCCACAATTATAGTTGGAGACTTCAATACACCTCTCTCAGTCATCAATAGAACAAGTAAACATAAAATCAGCAAAGATCTAGAACACCTGAAAATGGAATGTTCCAACATAGTTCTTGTCTAAAATTATGTGAATTCTGAGGGGAAAAACAAACAAAAAAGGCGCCTGCAATAGGGCTTACCTCCATGCAGGAGATGGGGGCAGATCAGGGGTGGGAGACAGCCTTCCAACAGGGAAAAACTGCTTTGGCTCCTCAAGTTTCACAACAGAATACCAACCTTACTATCTACTGAGTTGGTTGCTATCAGAGCACAGTTAGAAACCCTTCCTCAGGTGCTGCCCGAGGTATTTAGGATCAACTCCACCCTTCTTATCAGGGCCTTATCACTAGACCCCCTACTGCATATGGTCCCTCCCATGGTCCAGCCACACTGAATTACTTACAGTTTCCAGAACCTGGAGTAGTCCAGGGTTTCCAGAGCCCATCAGAAAAACACATCTTTGCTCATACTGAGTCCTTTGCCTCTAACACCCTTCTTCTCCCACCATTTTCCTCAACATCCTGGCTGACTTCTTTCTCCACACATATCCTTGTGTCCCTGCATGTGTGTGTCTCAGTCTCCCTCTCTCGAAAACACAGTCTCTTGGGAATTCCCTGGCGGTCCCTTGGTTAGGATCTGTGCTTCCACTGCAGGGGGCCCAGGTTCGATCCGTGGTTGGGGAACTAAGATCCCGCAAGCCCCTCGGCACGGCAAAAAAACCCAAAACAAAACAGCCTCTAAACTCATTGTTGAAGACAGTGTTCATTAAACAATTCCACACACCCTATAAGTAAGTTCCTGCCTTGAGAAACTAGTGTTAAACCTCACTTGTAAGGACATAACACAGCTTTCTAACAGGTTTTCATCATATTTTCCAAGCTCCTGTGCAGCAGATAATAAAGGAATTCACCAGACCACTAAAATTTCCTCATGAAAATTTAACCATGAAACTATCATATGCAATTTTCAGGGAGAAAAATTGTCTCTTTCAAAGTTCAATTACAAAGAATATTTTACAAGCCGTATTCTAAAACTTTTATAATTGATGACTATGAAAAAAAAAAAAAACGCTGTTGAGAAAGACACCAAAATCTTAAATGTCGTGAAAACACAGAAGACTTTTTTCTTTTTTATACTTTGAGTTTTACAAAATTTCTACAATGAAAATGTATTACTTTTTTTATGCTTAAACTTAAATTATGTGACTCTTTACATTTGTCTTTTCACCTAGGACACCAGGAAACTCAGTATCAAATTCAGCTCCCAATCACAGTGAATAGATACCCTCACTTTTCAACAGTACCTGATATCTAGTCTTTTCCATGGCTTTGGTTTCCTATTTTTACTTCCTCGTTGCAAGTATCTTTAAATATAAACCACCACAATTACTCTTTAGAAAGAGATATAATAAATATATAATTTATTTATCTAATAATTATAGTGTTACATAACTGTTAATTATGTGAGCCATTCTCTTTACTAGTATTGTACTCAAATAACTAACTAAAACGCTTTACAACTCGCAAAGATCCAAGAAAACTTACGAAGAACAGAGCAATAATATTCACCTGTGAGGAAATAAGCAAACATCACACTTTCATAAGCCACCTCATCATAAATGGTCAGGTACGAAGAAGAAAATGAAGTCTCCACAGCCAGGCCTAATTCCACGTGTCTCCAATTAATCTCTGCAACAAAGAGTGAGAGGCAACTTATCAAAAAATGAACCTAGTAAGCAGCAGGACGATATTTCCTTTTGTAAAATCTAATTTTTACATGCCCGGCAGGGGTAGCACTCAATTACTTAGAAGTTCCATCACACCCACAGTGGGGTGTAATGAGAACCAGCCTGGTCCTTTCAAATCATGCATGTCTAGACAACTGCTGTTCCCTCTGTCCCAGGTCCCATGGGCACCGCTTGCATCGCTTTTGTAGTAAAGTATCCACACATCCTGGAGACTAAAGCAGGAAGGACAAAGGACAGAATTCAGGAAATTTCCTGTACCAAGAAATGCCAGAGAGATCAGTCACATAACTGGTATTTATTTTTGGTTTGTAATAAAAATATGTCCACAGTCAGGGAAGGAGGCAGACAGGAGAATATCAGGCTTGTGGTTTCCCACAAATTTGTCAGGAAAGGAAAATCAAATATAAGAACTTTTTTTTTTTTTTTTTTTTTTTTTTGCGGTACGCGGGCCTCTCACTGCTGTGGCCTCTCCCGTTGCGGAGCACAGGCTCCGGACGCGCAGGCTCAGGCTCAGCGGCCATGGCTCACGGGCCCAGCCACTGCGCGGCATGTGGGATCTTCCCGGACCGGGGCACGAACCCTTGTCCCCTGCATCGGCAGGGGGACACTCAACCACTGAGCCACCAGGGAAGCCCAAATATAAGAACTTTTAATGACAAGCTGAGACCAAAGTTGGGAAGCAAAAGCCATTAGCACACAGTGGGACCTCAGCAATGTAGGCAGCCTGGGCCGTTTCCTCAGGGGCTTCCCTACAAGAACAGAGAGTTGAAAATGATCTCAGGAAGCTCTCACAGGCTTTCAAAAGTCTGCTCCTCCCAGATCTTCAAAATCAGGGAACAGCTCTCAGAGATAAGCACCAGACGGCTGAGCATTCTGCTAGCCCGGTAGTGCTTTTTCTTCCCCATCAAGGGCAGAGACTGAATTCTTTTTACCAAGCACACAGTCCAGTGCACACAAGAGGTACTCAAAAACAAATGTTAAATTAAATATTGATTCCTGCTTATCACTGGCTATAACACAAGTGGTACCAAGACTGTTCGCTCAGTGCTTTGTGAAGAATTCTCTTAATGTTCCACAAATATCGCCTTCCATTTACGACATGAGATGATCAAACAAGATGACAGGATGTGAAGACACTAAGAAGAGCCATAGTAGCAGGAGCACATACCGTCCTCCCTCCAACGGGCCAGTCTCCCCGCGGCCCCAGGAAGCTCTGCTCAGATGCTCACATCCTCAAGCTCGTCCCCCGGGCCTTTACTCATTTTCAGAGTCTCTCCCACGCAGCACAGGTTCTTTCTCAGCACCAGACTCACACTGGAGTATCTCACACGGTCTCTTTCACGTTCACAGGGTCGCACTCAGGGCCACTCTGACGGCGGTCTCTCTCACACTCAGTCTCTCACACTCTCCCTCTCTCAGTCCCTCTCACACTCACGGAGTCACCTCCACACTAGGGTCTCTCTCTCACACACACCGAGTCTCCGTCACACTAACAGCGTCACCCTCACACTCTGCGTCTCGCACACTCAGGGTCACCCTCAGACTGAGTCACACACACAGACACACACACACACGCAGCGTCCTCCTCACACGCTCAGTCTTACACTCCTGGAGTCCCCCTCACGCTCAAGGTCCCGCTCACACGCACGGCGTCCCCCTCGGGCACGCGCTCACTCGCAGCGTCTCTCACGTGCCCGCGGCCCGCCTGCCCGGTGCTGGGTTCCGGGAACCGCATCCCGCATGCAGTGGTGGCTCAGAGAGTTCGGCCCCAGCAGAATGCGGCCCCGGCCCGGCTCCCGCGGCCCTGCTCCCTCGGCCCGGCTCCCCCGGCCCCGCTCCCACGGCCCGGCTCCCTCGGTGCGCCCGCCCGCGGCCCGTTACCTCGTGGTGGCCCGGCGCCTCCGGGATGCTCGGTCGCCCTACCACCGCCCCCGCCGCGACCGCTCAGGCCCCGCCCCCGCCACGTCATCCGCCGCCGGATCGCGACAGCGCGCGCCGCGTCGGGACAGGGCGCCTGGCTCCGCGCGGGGCTCGCGGGCGGCGGCGCTTCCGGGCCCCAGGGGACCGCTTCGGCCTCTGGAATTCCGCCGGCCGCGCTCAGGCGTCCGCAGGTGAGGTCCCAGTCCCCGGCGAGCCGCGACCCGGGCCCAGCCCCACTAGCCGACTGATTGGCTGCTCCCCGACCCTGGAGTCTCTCGAGGCCTCCGAGGGACTCAATACTGGGACGCTCCCGCGGGAACCTCCAAGTGCCCCCACACCCGGTTCCTTTGTGGCCCTTGGCCTGGGCCGCACTCCCGGGGGACCCCATACAGCTCACACGAGGAGCTCTAAACAGCCTCCATACCCCGTTCACAGCCAACCCTCCGCCTGGAGACCCTAGGGAGACAGACCCAGGATTCGTCCTCCGAGTCACAGCTCCGACCACCGTGCATCCTTTAAGGTCCCAACAGACACATGGACACCGCTGAGCTTCCAGAGCCAACCCCAGGCTTCCCTGGGGCCCAGGCTTGAGGACAGTTTTCAGTCCTCATCCTGCCTGACCCCTCCTGGAGCTGCACCCTCCTGTCCTCTTCCTCTCCCTGTGGTTGCTCCTCCTCCATCTCCTTCTAGGGCTCCTTTTCCTCTGGTAGCTCTGGGGCTCTGTCTAGGGCCTCCTGATCTCATGGAAAGCTGAGCCCTACCCCTTAGCTTCCTGTCCACACCTCAAGCCATGATTCTCTCCTGGGCCATGGAGTCATTTCCCCCCAGACACGTGTTCACAACTACACATCCTCTGGTTCCAGACTGCCTACACACAAGACCCTGCTCCCCACCACGTAGTGACCCAGCAGGAAATGGGCAGCATCCTGAACCCTTCCTCCTCCTGCCCCCCACCCAGGCCCTGCATCTCATGGTTTTCTTCTCCCCAGCCATAATAGCCTCCCAATCCCTATCCTGCTCTCTCTAACCCATCCCCACAGGGTAACAGCTGCTCCTAAAATACAAATTGGAATGACTTCGTATCTCTTCTGCCTAAAAACCCTTCCATACTCCTACCTATAGACCTGAGGTGATGATCCTTGAAGAGCGTTCACTGGTGCTGCCCTCCTTGTGCTATCTGCTTGGAGTACTTTCCCTAAGTGTGAATGAGAGTACAGGCATAACATGTCTTATTGCTCTGCGCCTTATTGTGATTCGCAGATGTTGCATCTTTTATAAATAGAAGGTTTGTGGCAATGCTGTTTTGTCAGATGATGGTTATAGCATTTTTTTGCACTAAAGTTTTGTTTTGTTTAATTTTGGCTGTGTTCGGTCTTCGTTGCTGTGCACAGGCTTTCTCTAGTTGCGGTGAGCGGGGGATACTTTTCGTTGTGCTGTGCGGGCTTATTGCGGTGGCTGCTTTTGTTGCGGAGCATGGGCTCTAGGCACGCGGGCTTCAGCAGTTGTGGCACGTGGGCTCTAGAGCACAGGCTCAGTAGTTGTGGCACACGGGCTTAGTTGCTCCGTGGCATGTGGGATATTCTCGGACCAGGGCTCGAACCTGTGTCTCCTGCATTGGCAGGCAGATTCTTAACCACCGTGCCACCAGGGAAGTCCACTAAAGTATTTTTTAATGAAGGAATGTACATTGTTTTTTTAGACAATGCTATTGCACACTTAATAGGCTATAGTGCAAACAGCTTTTAGATGTACCAGAAAACAAACAAAAAAATTCATGTGACTCACTTTACTGCAACCTTCACTTTATTGTGGTGGTCTAGAACCGAACTCACAGTATCTCTGAGGTATGTCTGCATGCATATATTTAGAGTCATTAGAATCTGACCCTTTGCCCCCTGGATCAGTTCCTCCTGCCTCCCTGGCCTGGCAGAGGAAGGGCTCTGGACACTTGTGTCACTCAGTAACAGCCAGTCCACTTGTCCTTGTATCAGCAGCATACATGACCTACAAGCTCTCAGAACCTCTGGCTTCACTGTCTCACAGCCAGTTACAGCATCCTGCCAGCTGAAAGCCACCATGAACCAAGCACTGAATCAAACGTTCTCCAAAACCATCAGTGTATCCTCAGGGCCACCCTACAGTGTACATTTATTCATCCCCATTTTTCTTTCTTTTTTTCTTTTTTTTGGCTGTGTTGGGGCTCTGTTGCTGTGTGTGGGCTTTCTCTAGTTGCAGCGAGCAGGGGCTACGCTTCGTTGCGGTGTGCGGGCTTCTCATTGCAGTGGCTTCTCTTGTTGTGGAGCATGGGCTCTAGGCACGCAGGCTTCAGTAGTTGTGGCACACGGGCTCAGTAGTTGTGGCTCGTGGGCTCTAGAGCGCAGGCTCAAAAGTTGTGGCACACGGGCTTAGTTGCTCCACAGCATGTGGGATCTTCCCAGACCAGGGATCGAACCTGTGTCCCCTGCATTGGCAGGCGGATTCTCAACCACTGCACTACCAGGGAAGTCCCCATCCCCATTTTTAAGATGAGCAAACTGAAGCTTAGGGAGGTCAGGAGACTCCCCAAGCTACTTGGCTAGAGGTGGCAGAGCTCAGATTTGAACCCGTCTGCTGGCCCTGAAGCCTGCTCTGACTCCATACCCTGTCTCTACAGCTGTGAAACTGAGGGTAGAAGTGGGGTTGAAACAGATCAGGGGTGAGAGGGTGGCAGCAAGGCCATGAGTGGGTATGTGTCAGGGCACTAAGAGGCTGGGCAGGACCTGGGGGTAAGGGTTTACTCCCTTTCATGTTGTCATCCTTTTTACCAAGGCCATTGATGCAGCTGGACCTATGTATTCCTAGGCGTCCTAACCCTCTGGGCCACCCATTTTTCCAGGTCTGGCCAATAACTGGTGTAGTGAGAAGATTCAGAGCGCCCTCTAGCGGCCCAGGGTGTATTGACACCTAAAACCCAGGCTGGCCAGGCTCCTGTGGAGGAGGCAGGAACTGGGGCTTCCACCACTCCCACTGGCCCCCAGCTCTGGGATCTGCACCACAGACTTCTGGCCTAGTCTCCATCCTTACGCACGTTTTCCTGTCTCAGACTCTGGTCCTCTGTCCTTATCCATCTCCATTTGGTCCCCAGTCTCTCAGTCCCTATCTCTGCCCATCTTGGTCTCTCTCCCTCCCTCCTCAGTCTCACTCTGTTCCCAAAGAGGGACAGATGGTGGATAGATGAACTGATGAAACAAAGTAGAAGGGTAGCATCCTAAAAAAATTCAAAGGATGCTGAGACCTGCAAGCTGAGGGAGGACAGAAGGCTGGGAAGGAGAGTCCAGACAGGGCGACCGTCAGGACTGTCCTTGGCTCCCAGCTGTGGGGTGGCATTTGGGGCCTGTTGACCACATAGGAGCGGCAGGATGGGGTGGTGGGCAGGAGCTTCATTCCAATAGGAATGTTTCAGGTCCTGGTTCTCAGTCCTAGGAGGGGAACTAGATCCCAGGAGAGGGGGAAGGAGGATAAAACCCAAAGAGGTGCACAGGAGCCATGCTTTGGTGCTGAGAACCCATCAAGGGCCCAGGAAGGTCAAGGTCCAGCCTCTGATTACTTGCCTTGCTAGCCCCCTCACCCTTCCACTGCCTCCTTCCTCTCATGTTCAGAGCAGAGGCTAGGCCAGGGCACTTTACAGCATCCAGAATACTTTTATTGCCAGAATCGAGGTACAGCCTGCTTAGAGCCCCATGTGGGGCCCACCACTCAGGAACAAAGGGAGAGACAGATGCTGGGTATGAATGCAATAGAGAAAATTCCGCTTCTCAGAAACCTTGTAGGAGCGAAGCACAGTCCAGCCTGACTGTGGCTTTGGGGCTCCACCCCAGAGGCTAGACCCAAGTCTTGGCCTTTAGGCATTGCCCACTTGGAGACCACCAAGGCAGATCCACATCCTCCATCCCTGCTATCACAGGGAGATCCATGCAGCACCTCTGGAGCAGGAAGAAAACCCCTAGGGGGCCCCTAAGGCACCTGGCTCTCTCAGGGGCCCACTCAAGTTTCTGGGCGAGTCCCTGCTGACTAAACACCACTGAGCTGCCTGGTGGGGATGGGTGCTGGGCAGAGTGGGCAAGAGTCCTACCTCCTCTCAGTCCTGTGCCAGCCCACGTGAATGCTAGAGAGATCCTGGGCAGGGTGGCAATGTGGTGGAGGGTCAGCAAGAGGGCAGCTCAGGGTGGCTCTGATTGGCCTTGGCTGCTTCCTTGAGTCCTCTTTCTTCATGAGTACCTAGAGGGCATGGCACCAGGCTCTGCTCTCATTCTTGAACCACAGCCCCAGGGCAAAGGGAGGCTGCATCAGTACTGTGGGTAACGGCCCAGCCAAGGAGATCAGGGCTCCTGGGACACAGCCCCGAGAGCTGGGGCTCCATCTGCTGCCCAGCCCTGAGCTAGGCTGTTCTTAGAAGTAAGGGAGGTAGGAGTGAATGCCCCAGGGCCTGGGAACCATGGAGAACCTAACCACCCACCCCTGCCTGCAGGGGGAACCGGGCTACCCCCAGAAAGCCACAGTCAGGCTGTGTGAGCAGCTAGGCCACAGCGAAGACAGCAGCTCCAGCCACCCATGGCCAGTAGCAGGCCGACTTGTGGCCAATGTGTGAGAAGGTACACCCTAGGGACCAGGAGCCCAACCTAGGGACCACAGTTCAGTCACATCCCTCACAAGAAAGCTGAGGAGCCAGGCCCTGGTGGGCGAGTGTGAAAAGGCCACAGGGGTAGGAGGAACACAAGGCCCCAGCACTGGGGATTGGGGCCAGGTGCCAGCCAATCCACCTGCGGAGCCAGTCCTGAGGTCACAATTCCACCATCAGCAGCATTCTTTCCAAGGGTCCCTCAAGTAAGTTCAGGCTATGTCTTCCTTCCTCATTCCCAGAGACGAAGGATAAAAAACCCAGCATTTCCCCCACTTCACAACCCAAGATCCAGGGCCTTAGATGGTCAGTCACAAACTGCTCAACTCATGGGCCATGGTTGCCCTAGAGGCCAGGAGAAGCAGTGGTGGCCAGGCCATCCCAGAGCCCTGCCCAACATAGGAATCAGGGCCCGAGGAGCACACGTTTCAGATAGGCCAGGGTAGTGGCGTTGGCCAGCATCGCGATGTGCTCGGTGCCCGGCAGTGCCTGCAATGACACTTCTTGCTCCTGGCGGCCGCGCCAGGCCTGGCACTGCAGGGCGCTCTGCAAGTTCACAGTGCCGTCACCATCACCAAAGCAGATTTTCGGGTCGCGGTCCGGGAAGCTTTCATAGTAGAAGGAGTCTGGCGTAGGGACACCAGTGCCGTAGAGGCAGTGCAGTCGCACGCCAGGTGGCACCATGGCCTCAACCAGCCCCTCCGTGTCCTGCCGCATGAGCCAGCCATCTTCGAAGCCGATGTCCTGGAAGAAGCGGCGATAGTCCTGCAGCGTGTAGTTGGCTGTGGGTGTGTGCACGAAGACCTTTTTGGGTGACCAGGTATAGTTGTAGGGCAGCAGCCAGCTGGTGGAGACGGCAGACCGCTGCTGCTCCCGGATCTTCAGGGGCCCAATGACTGGGATCCGGTTGTTGTCTCCTGCGGATAGAGGGCTCCAGTCAGTCTGTGCTCGGGAATGCAAGCCAGCTGGGCAGCATGCTCACCGCCAGGGCCCCTGCCAGCCCCCAGCCCGGGCCTGGCCAGCACTCTGGCATCTCTATGCTGTTAACGCGGTGACAACTCCCCTATTTCCCTGTATTTTTGCTCTATCTAGGAAGCACATGACCAAGATTTGTTTCTTTCCTTTTGCATTTTGTCACCAGGGATTTAGGCAGCACAAACCCATAGGGTGATTTATCGTAAAAACAATACCTTCCCCAGAGCACTTATCACCCGGCCTGTGGGTACTGACCTTGTCACAGGTGAATCAGCAGGCGGGCAGCCCAAAGACACAGTCACAGTCCTCTTAATCTTTTATTACATTGAGCTATGTAAACATTTTTTCCCTTCCTAGGCTCAGACCTACATCCAGCCAGCCCTGGTCTCATCCCACCCACCTGCCTGGCACTAACCTGGGCAGCCAGGACTGCAGGAGACAGGGCAGGAGGGGAGGCTGCAGACAAAGTGAGAATCTTTCTCACATAGGAATGCCAACAGCACGAACGCACCCACCAGCCAGTGAGATCGCCAGAGGATGAGCTGGAACTTGGGAACAGGGGCCTCTGCCCTGCTCAGGACCCACGGCCACCCATCACCACACCACTGACTGCAGGCCTTCAGCTCTGCTGGGGCCTGGTTCTAGGAGCCCTCAGGAAAGGGAACCCCTAGCTAAGGGTCCACGACGACCACCCGTCCTGTCCCACCCCCACTCCCAGACTGCCAGAGCCTGACAGCAGTCTCCCAGAATCTGAGGCAAAGCTCTAACTAAGGCAGGGGTCCCCAACCCCCGGGCCGCGGACCATTACCAGTCTGCGGCCTGTTAGGGACTGGGCTGCACAGCAGGAGGTGAGCAGTGGGCTAGAGAGTGACGATTTACCTACCGCTCCCCATCACTCGCATTACCGCCTGAACCATCACCCCTCCCAAGCCCCCCGCCCCCTCCGTGGAAAAATTGTCTTCCACGAAACCATTCCCTGGTGCCAAAAAGGTTGGGCACCACCGCTCTAAGGGGACTCATGGGGAAGCTCTGAAAGGGCCAGTACCTGAACTCCACCATGGTAACCTGTATCAAACTCAGAAGGGCCCACATCTCTCCTTTCAGGTCTAGGCTGGACAGAGTAGGTAGCTGTGACGAGTCCTCACTATAATTGGATTCACTGTCCAGCTAATCCAGGGTCACTACTGGGAGAGGACTGATCACAACGATCAGGTGACCAATAAGCAGGTCAGGCAGTGGAAGTCACTTGAGGAAGAAAGCTCATCAGATGCTTGTACAGCCCTGGCTCACAGCTCCTAAAGTGAGCGGTCACGGTCACGGGGCTCACATCCAGTCCTAGCAGAGGGAGGAAAGCCCTGGGGCTACAGCTGGTATGTTCTAACAGTCGTGAAAAGGCAGGTGGATTGGGGAAGAACAGGGAAGGAGGTGGTTTTCCCAACTGCCAAGCAAGCAGGCCCAGACAAATCTGCACCTGCTTCCTCTCTGTGTGGCCCACAGAGGCTCCCCGCTGCCACAGAGGGAGGTGTAACTCATTAACAGGAAACTGTAGCCCAACCTTCCTTCTCTGGGGCGAAGGTGGGGATGAAGAAGTGAGGATGGAGGTAAGAGAGAGGGAGAAGGCTCCTCCAGAGAAGTTTGGATCAAACCAAGTTAGGCCAGCCAGGCCCAACGCGGGGTGGTGTGTGTGGGGGGTGTGTGTGTACACGTACGTACACGTGTGCCCTATGACCAACGGTTATGCCACTCCATGTACATGTAAGAAACCTACACAGATAACAAGAGTCATCAGCTGGAGAGGTGAATTTAGAAGTAGTGTTATATTCTGTTTTAGAAAGAGATGTTTGGAAAAGAACACAACTCTGGAGAAGGAAGGGTCCTGACCCAAGAGAGGAGACATGAGGGTGGCCCAGGAGGCCACTGTAGAGGGAAAGAAAGTGTGTCATCTCTGATACCAGCACCCCCCATGCTGGGCCAGGCAGGGTCTTACCTGAGGCCAGGACGCGCAGGGTCTTGGCCACGCCCCCCCAGGGCGGACCCAGTGCCACAAAGGCATGGATATACTTGTCCTTCCAGGCCTGTGGCTGCTGCTGCAGAAAGTAGAGCGTGTACATGTTGCCCATACTGTGGGCAGCCAGCACCACGGGGCCCCCATACAGCTGGTGCATCTCCTCGATCATCTCACGGAGGGCCAGGAAGTAGGGCCCGTTTTCATCTGCAGGCCAGAGCCAGGCGGGGGTCAGGCAGGAAGGGTCCTTGGGCCTGAACCACTGACTGTGTCTCAGGCCAGACCCAGGACTAGGTGGGTGGGGAGCGTGTGAAAATCCAAGTGGGGAGGGTCTGGTTTCCCCTCAATTTCCATGAAGGGAGAAGAAGCTCCTTTTCCCCTCCTCAGCCTCATTATCTCTCCCCAGGCCTCAGAGGCCCAGAAATCCTGGGCTGAGGGTGGGGGAAGGACAGGACCTGTGATGGCTGGGCTGGATGCCAGAGACACGGGAGTAGGGAAAGGCCCAGGGCCTTTGGTGGCTGTGATCTCCTCCTCTCCAACCCCCTCCCCCATGACCTCAGGGAGGAAATGAGAGCAACCACTTACTTGGAGCTCGGCGCCAGTCATAGGGGGCCCCCCGGACGTCCTCACCTCGTGTGTAGCCCCAGCCCACAAGGCTCTCCACCATGGTATGGAAATAGGAACCTATAGACATAAATCCATAGGATTAGAGAGAGTACAGTCATTGTCAGCTGCCCACACCACGCCTGCCAAGGAGACTGTGACACCTACAGCCGGGAGATCCCCGAAGGAGTGCTATAGGGCTCTGTGGCCACACTGGGCAGAGACGGTTCACAGGCTACCCCCACTCAAACCAGCAGGGCTCCTCCCACTCTCGGAGTCCATCAGAACCTCCATCCCCATTCCCTGGGGGCCATGAGGAAGGGCTACACACCCACACTGCTTTTGCTGGGGTCCAGGAACTCCAGTGAGAAGGTCTTCCCAAAGCCAGGGACACGCACATCCACACCATCAGGAGACTGGGTGGTGCGGGACGTTCGGTTGTAGACCAGCCTGCCAGGAGGGGATATTGAGCCAGTGACCCAGAGGTGACACCTAAGTTGGTGTGTCCCAATACTGTCTTGTGTCCTGAGCCATATTCCCTTCCCATCCTCAGGTCTGGTCAGATGTATAGGGGAGACCAAAAAGTAACAAAGCAAATTTGTAAAGCACAGATCAGAGTAACCACATCCAAATGAGGACCCCACCAAGGCTCACTCCAGAGACTGACTCCAGGACCCCTGTGAGGCAATATTCCCTTCTCCTCAATGTCACCCATACTGTCTAATGCAGGTCTTAGATATGGTTGGGAGAGGGATCTGGCTGCCAGGCCTGGCTCTGCCATGAACATCACACTTGACCCCAAAAGGCAGGCAGCCTAACTTGGCAGGCTCCCATTGCTCCATCTCCATGGATCCAGCTCCTGCCACCTACCATAACACAACACAGGGCAAAGGAGATGATGAATGCAACACACAACAGAACCGGACAGAGAAACCCCGAGCACCTGTGGCTGCTGTGTGAGTGGGTGGGCAAGGCCTGGAGACATGATGGGGACAGGGTGGTGGAAGACAGGAGGAAAGCCTTGTGCCAGGCCAGGAACCCTGCTCCGGCCTCCCCTGATACTAAGGAGGCAAATGTGCCTGAGAAAACACAGGCTAGACCTGCAGTCCCCAGTGGTCCTGAGTCCCACCCACCCTTAAAGATCAGCCACAGAAAGCTGACAAGATACCCAACACTGGCCCAAATAAAAGTCCTGGGGACCCACTCTCTCCAGGGCAATCTGTAGATCATCCCAATGGCCACTGAGCAAAGTTCTAGAAAGCCAAAGCACTCTGTGCTGGATGCAAGTCTAAACAGGTCAGAGCCCAACAGAAGTAGATAAGCCCCTCTCAGTATCAGCCTGTACCTCCAACTGGCAGTACCTGAGACCATGCTTCTGCAACAAAAATAGAAATGCGGATCAACATCCCAGAAATAACCCTGATCGCACAAGGGGGAGGAAAGAGTCAACAAAGCAGGTGTCATAAACAACAGGGAAAGGCAGGGTGCCCAGAGAACCAGCTAGAACCAGCTAGTGTGTCTCCAGGGGAAAAAACAATCTTAATTTGAAAGACTCCATTCAGCTCAAATATTTATTGAAAGCCAATCGTGTTTCTGGTCCTACAGCCTTAAAGATAAGAGAGACACAGTCCCTGCCTTCAGGGAGCTCAGGGTGGGCGGGAACCTTAGTTCAGAGGCATACAACTCTGGGTTCAAACTCTAGTTTGTCACTTATTAGCTGAGTGACCCTAAGCAATTTTGTAACCTCTTTGAGCTTCCAGATTTCCTCATCTGTAAAACAGGTCTAAAAACAGCACTTGTTTCACCAGATTGCTGTAAGACTCAATGAAAGAAAGTATGTAAAATGTATAGTGTTTGCATTCAATAAGCAGTAATTCTCATTACATGATTATCTTATTATGGAAGAAATATCCTAGGAAACAATGTTTGGCAGGCAGGGAATGCAGGTTAGAGGAGCAGCCTTGTGGCCAGGGGGAAGGGGAGGTTAAGAGCTCTGGAGATGGACTTCCCTGGTGGCAAAGTGGTTAAGAATCTGCCTGCCAATGCAGGGGACACGGGTTCCTGGGCCGGGAAGACCCCACGTGCCGTGGAGCAACTAAGACCGTGCGCCACAACTACTGAGCCTGTGCTCTAGAGCCCGTGAGCCACAACTACTGCGCAGCAACAAAGACCCAACACGTGCAGCAACAAAGACCCAACGCAGCCAAAAATTAAATAAATAAATAAATTTATAAAAAACAAACAAACAAAAAGAGCTCTGGGGAGTGGCAGGGAGACTTCACAAAGGAATCAGGCTTGGGTTTTAAACAGTGAGTGGGAGGGAGTTTATCAGGCAAAGGGTGTAAAGGGTGATTCCAGGCTGAAAGAACAGCCAAGTGGAAAGGAATCCCTAAGTAGGTGGAGGGGGCAGGTGTGGCCAAGTCAGAGGCAAGGGAAAGGGTGGGGGCCAAGGTGAGGCTGTGAATAGGGGCTGGAGCATAGAAACCACAAATAGGGCCTGAGGCACTGGAGAGGGTAGGGACAGGAGCAGCAGGAAAGGGAAGAAAGTTCTGTCTGGGAGAGTGCCAAGGTGGCGTGGACCAGACAGAGGAAATGGGAAGGGAGAGAGGTCAATGACGCTGAGCCTGAGATCTCTTGAGGCGCAGGTGAGATAGAAATGGGCTCTGGAGGCGTCAGCGAGCAGCGCCCCACCTGTGCCCCAGCCCCCACCTGATATTGTCAATCCAGCAGTCAATGATGACAGGCAGCAGCAGTTCCAGGTTCAGCCAGAGTGTGAAGTAGCTGTCTGTCCTCTTGGAGCAGAGGTAGTGCACGACTGTCGGCTTGTCCAGCTTTGCCTCCAGCTGGTTGCCCAAATCACCGGGCACTGAAGGGGGACACAGAGCATGAATGAGACCCTGGGCCTGGCAGGCTGCAAACCCAAAGGCCTACCCACGGCTATCCCAGGCTGCAGAGTAGGTGATACCTGTGGGGCTCCTAGGCACAAAAGCCTTTCTGTGTTCCCCATTTCTTTGATTACAGGAAATAGGCTTCATTCAGCCTCCTTGACCTTCCCTGAGTTCCAACTGGCAGATTCATGCAGTTGCTAATTAGGGAAGGGAGGGGATGCAAGACAAAGGAAAAACAGTCAAAGAGAAACCATAGTGCAGCCTCGGGGCAAGGTCCTGGTTCCCCATCAAGCAATATACACAACAATATCTTTGAGCTGTTTTGCAGAAACTGAAACCCCCACCAGATGGGAGAAGCCAGTGGTTAATGGGTTAACGATGGTATGCTGCCCACAAGCAAGCAGACCCCAGACGTGCTGGAACCAGAAGGTTGATGATGCTGACTCCCACTCACCTCACCACCAACCAATCAGAAGAATGTCCATGAGCTGATCACACCCTCTTGAACCATTACTATCAAACTTCTCACTACCCTCTCCAAGTTGGGACACACAGTTTTGAGGGCATTAGCCCGCTGTGGCCCCCTTTGCCTGGCAAAGCAATAAAGCTGTTCCTCTCTACTTCACCCAAAACTCTGTCTCCAAGATTGAATTCAGTGTCGGGGTACAGACGGTGGTTTCAGCTTCATAGGCAGGGTCCTGTATACTCTGAAAGAAGGGCTGGGAAACAGGACAGAGCACTGGGCCACTTAACCAGAAAAAAATAAATCCAGAGGCGGCAGAACAGACACAGTTGAGAAGCAGGCACCTGCCAGCCTCCTGAGGTCCTCGGGGCTTGCTAAAGGCCAGAGCCCAGATGCTAAACCCTGCTAAAGGTTCCAGAGTGCACCTCACCTGGAGGGCCCTAGCATCTTGGCACACCTGTGTTGGAAATGGCTCTCTTGAAGCAACATACCATTCCAGCTACAGCCCAATGGGGGTGGGTGTGACCAGGCTCCAAGGATGACTTCACTCTACTTATTCAGTCTATACAGAGCCCTGGGGCACTTGTGAGACTCAAACCCCTCCCCCCCTCCCCCCTTGCTTCACTGCCTAACATTCAAGGCCCTTCACAGTCCATTTACTCCCAGTGACTTTTCAGGCCTCACCTGCTCCCACATGCCATTCTCTTGACACTTTCCAAACCCCATTTAGGATCCAGTGTTTGGCTCTCGAGGGCATTCACTGGCCTCCAGCTGTGAACACAGCCCTGCAGAGGACACGCCCTCCTTGTGCACCATCCCACTGTGTCCTCAGGGCAGCCATGGGAGGGAGGTGTGGCACCTGCATTCACCTCCCTTCATGATGTGGTGCAGAAGTGAGGAGTCCCCAGCATGACAGCCTCTCGATGAGATGCTTGTGGACTAGACAGGGCAGTGAAGAAACCTTGGTCACTGTTTCCACCAGAGAGAAAATAGCTGAAAGAGGAAGTCACCTGATCTGCTTTGCCTGGATACCCTTTGCCTGGCCAGGCTGTGTGGCCTCTAAAAATACCAATGGTCACTTCCTGGGTCCCTCTGTGCCTAGAACTAGATAAGAGCCATCCACATGTCTTTCACCTCAAGTAACACTGGGAAGAATATCCTTATTATGCCTACTTTACAGATAAGGAGACTGAGGCTGGGAGAGGTGGAAATAGCTTGCTATAGTCCCTTCCCCCACCCAGGGCCTTCAGTATCCCTTCTCTAGCCTCTGCTTCCTCTATCACCAATTTGAGTCCCACCCACAGAGACTGGTCACCCTTGGATGCTGATCCTCTGATGGCCAAGGTTAGGTCCCTGCTCTGTGCCCAGGAACAGCTTGTCTGCTGCCCACCATGGGGGTTCCCAGGATTAATGCCAATAGCCTCATTCTCTGAGAAGCTGGGCAGGTTACGATTCCAGTTGCTCAGTGCCTCTAGGTACAACCTGAGGCTCCTCTGCTGTGACCTAGGATAACTAAGAACTGAATGAATTAATGAGTGCATTTAGCACCAATACAGGTGAAAAGGCCTAGGACCAGTCCGGTCAGAGACCACACACTTCCCAATGCCACACCCTTCATATTCAGTACTCCTTAGGTCCACACAAGGCTCCCTGCAGGCCCCCAAGACAAAGTCCAGATGACCCAACCAGTCACGAGCCCTGCACCATCTACCTTCCCCCACTCCATTCCAGAGAGCCTGGATTGCTTAGCTCCCTCCCTCTGATACGTAGTTCCCTCTGCCTGGAACTCTCTCCTGGACTCAGCTCCAGCTGCGTACTCCAGGAAACCTTTCCTGACTGGGTCAGTGGATTCTCTGTGCCTGCCCAGCACAGACCTCACCTCTGGGAATCATCCTGCAAGCTTAGGGAAGGCAAGGCCAAATCTGCCCAAACTCCATGGTGAACCTGGGCCCAGCATTCCCCGGGAGCATTTCCTGGCCCAGAGCTCCTGGTGGAGGACCCCTGGGATCACACTGCCTGCCAACCCTACCCTTCTGTGATCTGCATCATCCCCATTAAAATACTCCCAGCGGGCTTCCCTGGTGGCGCAGTGGTTGAGAGTCTGCCTGCCAGTGCAGGGGACACGGGTTTGAGCCCTGGTCTGGGAAGATCCCACGTGCCGCGGAGCGACTGGCCCCGTGAGCCACAAATGCTGAGCCTGCGCGTCTGGAGCCTGTGCTCCGCAACGAGAGGCCGCGATAGTGACAGGCCTGCGCACCGCGATGAGGAGTGGCCCCCACTTGCTGCAACTAGAGAAAGCCCTCACACAGAAACGAAGAGCCAACACAGCCATGAATAAATAAATAAATAAATAAATAATTTAAAAATAAAATAAAATAAAATACTCCCAGCAGAAAGAGCATGGGGGTCATGCTGCGGCAGACTCAGTATGTAATGTATACCTCGGCATGCCTCTGCTTTTAGGAGCCCTGGATGGTCACCAACACACTAGCTCTTCGTGGGAGTGATGGCCTGAATGAGGCACCCAAAGACCCCAAGACAGAGAAGTCTCATCCCTGCCACACCCACCACAAGGAAATACTACTGGCTCCTGTACAGTTGCCTGGGCCAGCAGCAAGGAGGAGGTAGACAGGGGAGGTTGCCTAGCCCCAACATAATGTAGTCCAAGTAGGTCTGGCAGGAGTAGGGTACAGTATGACATCTGTTCATAGCCATTGTCTCAACCCCTCCCTCTGTCTATAGCCATCCTCAGACTTCCTTGGGCCTCCTCCCTCAGGCCCAATGCCACATATTTGATAAGTTAGAGGAGAGCCCTGGTGGCAGGTTAGGAGAGCAATCCTTCCCCAGAGAGCTCCCTTTCAGTAATGCCCTCTGAAACGTGTCGGGCTGGAAGGGTGGAGGAAGACAACGTCCAAACCAAGCCCAAGTCAACCCTGAGGCCCCTGGGGGCCAACTCCGAAGCCACCCTACCTCCTACAGGCCCTCAGGAGTGGGGCCAAAGAGCCTCGGTCTTTCCAGCTGAAAAATGGGGATGAGGCGAGGCTTGGGAATTAGATGAACAGGCGTACCGATGCGCAAACGGGTGGTAACCCTCCCACTTACCCCCATATTCTATTGGGTAAGGTGACAAGAGTTTGACCACAACCGCGCCCAGCATAGCAGGAAGTGGATGGGCCGACCCAGGTGACCAAACAACCATACGCTCCCTCACACCGTGTTAGAGCAGATGCAGACAGCCCCGCCCGCACCCCATCCAACCGGACGCACGAGCGAACGGACCCACGACTGGACGCGCGCCTCACCCAGCACCACCGGTGGCGGACGTCCAGCCGGGAGTGCCAGATCTGTGAGCATAAGGAGTAACAGGAGGCCACGCGGGAGCAGGGCGGCGCGGTAAGGGCAGAGGCGGAGGCCCATGGCAGTGACCGCAGCTCCAAGTCCGAGGCGTGGATTCAGCTCTGCGGTCTCGCGCCTAGGCCCGGGCGGCGGCGACGCGCTTAACCCCGCCGCTCGCAGCCTTCACAGAGGCCGGACCAATCAGGATCCGCCTCCTGCAAACGGCCTACCAATAGGAACTCTCCTTCCCAGTAGGAGCTCGCCGACCAGCCCCTACTCATCCCTGGCCAACTCCCTTAACCGCGGTGCACGCCGAGCGCATCGATCTATCGAGGCTCAGCCTGGCTTTCGCGCACGCTCTCAGCTGATCAGACCCAGCTCGCGTCTGCTGGGTACCCAGCCCAGCCCTTGGTACCCTGAGTCCACGCAGCGCAGCCCTCATCCCCGATTCCTGGCGCCTCCTTGACGAGGGATCTAGAATGCACCGGGCCGAATGGGAATTCAGGGTCCAGTGCTCGCCGCTACTGAACTACCCGGGTCAAAGCAAGAGGAAGAAGGGGAGAAGTGAGTCCCAGGCTGTTCTCGAGCCTGAGGAGACTGACCAGGACCTTTGGGCAACTCCCAAGTCGGTTCTTTGCACCCTGCCCCGAGGGCATCTGGGTTCAAGCTACACTGGCCCAGGGGCCACCTGCTGTCTGCCTGGGAAAGGGCCAGGTCAGCGTGTTTCGCTTCCCAGTGAGAGTTCAGTCCGCCTGTTTCAGGGTCTGGAGAGCAGTATCACCCACCACCCCGCTCCCTCCCCCCCCGCCCCCCCCCCCGCTGACTAAACAGTTTGCTCGCCGGGTTAAGAGAGGGCTTGAGCCTCAATCCTGCGCCAGCCCATCTGGTTAGTTCCCCTGAAGACCGGAAGGGGTGTTGGGACCTCATGTCCCCCTACCACTCCCACCCCACGCAAACCGGGGATCCAGAGAGGACACAGACTCTCTGTGCATGGAATCGGGGGCGAATAGAGTGGGCAAAGATTTGACAACCAGTAATATTCTGGTACCATGTGTCACTCTGGAATAGGGTGACAAGCATGTTTGGAGACTGGAGGTCTTGATCCTTCACACACCCACTCCTGAGAGCCAGTCAATACCCTGGTCATCCCTGGCTGGTCCCAAGACCTCTATCCTGCCCCTTCCTCCCTCCCTCCCTCCTTCTCTTCCTTCCTTTCTTCCTTTTGGTCAGTGGCTGACCCTTTACAGCCTCTCTGCAGTGACCCTCAATGAATCTACTCACCATCTTGGCCTGCCCCTCCTATATTCTTTTAGTGAAACACATTCGTGGTTGGAATACCCTCCTCTCTTAAGGTCCAACTATCTCCCACCTCAGACCCTGGCCCAGTGACCCCCTTTCAAAACCCCTGCCTCCCTCACCTCCATCCCAGGCCCCAGCAGAGGGGCTGCTGAGGACCAATCTGGTGCAGGCCCAGTATGGGAGACCATAGAGACCCTTCTGCCAGGGCTAGGACAGGCAGGAGTCCAGAGCCAAGGGTTAAGTGGGGGTAGGGTATGGATCAGGACAGCCTGGGCTGCCTTGGACTCTGGCCACAGTCTGAACATCTTGTCAGCCCTGCAGCCTCAGATGCCCATGGGCTCCTCAAAGGGTGGCCCTGTTCTTGGGAGCGGTTCCCCATTGCCCCACTCCCATAGGCCCTGAAGATGATAGGACCATAGCCATTGGGGCAGGGGGTGCCAAGGTCTGGTCAGTAATAACCAGTGCTGGCGCTATGGAGAGGGGTCAGAGGGTGAGGTTCCCTCATTTTCACCATGACCCCATCATTCACATGATCCCCTGGGCTGCAGACCCCGGGTCATCCTGGACTCAAGATACCTCCTTGAGTCTCAGACCCACAACTAGGTGGTCACCAAGTTTTGCCAACTCTACCCTCCCAAAGCCACATTACCCTCATCTCCATACTAGCCTCCTTACTGATGTCCTAACTTATGCCCTTATTCATGTGGCATTAAACATTAAATCAGGCCCCATCACTGTCCACCTAACCCCATTTATGACCCTCTCATTGCATGCATCATATGCATCTCACTCACAGTAAGTGAGGACCCTGGCGAGTATTCTGGTTTCCCCCAACTTCTACTCTCCCTCTTCCTCAACTCTCTCATCTCCAGCCTCAATGGCTTCCTTGCTGCCTAGAACAGGACATCCTCATTGTCCCTCAGGACTTCTGCTCTTGTTGCACTGGGACCACTTTGCAGACCCCACTTTTGGGGATCCAACTGATTTAGGTCTCAACCCAGACATGATCACTGGCTTTGAAGCAGCTCCTGCCTAGCTCCCATTAGAATATAATTGCTGGAAGAGCAAGCCCCTCATTTGTCCTCCTCGGTTACCACCTGCATAATCCCTGGCACACAGCAGGTGCTTAATATATGTTGAATCAATGAGTGATGAACCCCCTTCTCTATAACCCTCCCTCTTTCCAAGATAGGGTCCTGGTGCCTGTCAGACCTAGAGAAGAAGATAAGGGACTGAGAGGTCCACAGGTTGGATGTGAATTCTGGGAAAGAGGGAGAGTGTTCCTGTGGAGCAGAACATTCTGAGCAAAGGCTAGAGGTGGGACTGAGTAGCCAGGCCAGTTGTGGTATCTTCCTCAGGTGAGAATCCAGCCAGCAGCCTCTGCCCTCCTCTGTAACTGGGCCCTCTGCAACCACCCCTCCCTCGCCCCAGCTCCAAGCTTCCCTACCTGAACCAGGTGGGTGGCTGGGCTTGGGGCAATCCAATCAACACCAGGGCTTCTAAGCTGGTGTGGTAGCCAGAGCTAAGTCTATTTGGAGGCAAATGATTCTCCCTAAAGCTCACAGCTCAGCAGCCTCCTATTCCTCTGCTGCCAGAGCCTCCCTAGAGTCATGAGAGGCCAATACTGACCCAATAATGACAGAACCCTGGGGCAAGGGGCCCAGAACAGGGCCTCTAACCTGGTCTAGGCATCAAGGAAGGCTGCCTGGAAGAAGAATTATTAGAGATGGGTCTTGATGGATAAGTAGGAGTGTGCCAGGAAAACAAAGGGATGATTAGGTAGGTGGGTGCTCCAGGCAGGGAGCTTAGCATGTGCAGCAGCAGTCTGTAGACCAGAAGAATAACAGCAGTGTAGAGCACAGTGGTGGGTGAAAGTGGAACAGAGCGGTTTGAGGGCCCTGAAGACCAAGCTTAAAATCCTGGCCTATGTCCAGAGAGCCAGGAGCCTCGAAGACTCTCAAGCGGGGGGTAAGTGGCCTGGGGGGCGGTGTCAAGGGCTTCCCCTTTCACCTGGGGCGTCCTCCGGTCGAGCCTTCCAGAGCCAGCTCCTCCTCCCTGCCCCGCAACACCTGGTTCCGTCTACAGAGTCAGTGCGCCCTCTGGTGGCTATTCGGCGGCAAAGGCGTGGAGATGCGAACCCCAGGGGAACCTAGTGCGCTTGCTACTCTGGAGGCCTGGGAGGTAAGGAAGGGTCGGAGCTGGCCCAGCTGGGAGCCGCTGACCGCTGAGGGTGGGGATGGGCCTGGGCCGGCGAGTGTGGATCGCCAAGCAAGCACCCAGTGTCGAATCCTCTTCGACAGCGGAATATTTCCCAGGAGGGAGTGAGGAGGGTGTTTTACACCATTCCTACACGCCCTGGAGGTCCACGAGAAGAGCCACACTCCCCTGGTGAGGAACCCCACCCTGTATCTGCCCAGACTTTCACGTACCTGCGGCTGGAGCACCGGCTGTCTTAGTGGCAGGCTTCCAAGGGCTGAAGTGCGGATGGGATTCCGCTAGCTTGCGGGCAGGCTCGCTGGACCAAGTTCCTTTTTCCCAGGTATCCAGAGTACGGTTTGGGAAAGGACTGTGGGTGTGCCGTTGGAGCCTCGCTGATTCCTCCCGCGTACCGTATCTCCGATTCACTCATTTGTGATTCGTGAACACTAGCTAGTAGGTGTGTGGGGCTGGGGGACATTTATCAGTGAAATACAGAAATCTCAAACTACACTGGGGACCCCTGCTAAGGAGGGATGTGCCTCGAGAGGGGAAAATTTGGAGGGAGGGCAGAGGTTAACTAGGGCAAGGTGTGTTGGGAGGGGAGGAAAGGGCACAGATGAGACTCTAGTGCAAAGGCCCTGTGGCCCCAGGGAAGGTTACTTTTCATGGATACGGGAAGAGAGCTTAGTCAACCATTCATTCATTCTTGAGCTACTACTATGTGCCTGGCAGGCCCAGTGATAGGCTCTGGGGTTGAGCCTTTCCTCCAGGATCTGATATTCTCGCGGGTGGGTGGATGGTGGGGTAGGGAGACAATAAATGATTTATCTTGTTAGTAGCTGGTTTAGTGCTGGCAGAAAGGAGACATGAGAGCCGGCTGGGGGACAGGAGTGCGGGTTGTTTAGTATTAATGGTGTGATCTGGGAGGACCCATCTGAAGATGAGTAAGGGAGCTCAGCAAAGCAGGGGGTCTAACGTTGTTTTAACGAATTTAGTTTTTCAAGAGTCCAAACATTGGGAATTGTCATGTAGGTGGAGGCGGTCGGACAGGTGCACGGGAGTTTTGGGGGAGCCGCCCTACGCTTGGGGTTACTACCCCGCAGGGACCTGTACACGCATGAATGCCTCTCCAGTGGGAATGCGCTCAGGACGGCACCTCGAGGGGGAGGCTTCCCCTGGAGCCCGGCTTTGAGACCCGCGCTGAAGGAAGAATATGGAAGGGCCCAGCGCGAAGGTCTAAAGGTTGAATGGATGGGGGCGCCAGGAAGGGTGAGATTTAGATCAGGTAGCGCCGGGATGGCCCGGGGCTCTGTCGTCTTGGAGCAGAGCCCAGTCTGGAGCCTGACAAGGGGCAACGCACGCCAGGGAAGTTTTAGGAGAGGCTGGGGTGCTGTTGGGGTGAAGTGCAATTAGGTGCGAGGGCGTGGCCGGGAGGAAGGCCCGATTTAGCCTGGCGCACGCGAGCTCCGGGCTGGGTGGGGGAGGGGCCTTACCTCGCAGTTGCGCCCCGCCCACCGAACAAATATTTGACATTCCAGGCTTATCTAGAGGAGGGTGGTACCCGAAGAGCGCATTTCCTCCTCCCCCCCGGGCCTGATTGGCTTAGCGCCTTCGGGGGTGGGGTCAAGCGGGTTGGCAGTAGGGTGGCGGTCTTACCAAGGACAGCGGAGCGTGGACATTCGCCTACACCGCAAGGGAATCGCTGGTCGCTCGAAACCGCTGGAAAACCAGTCTACTTTCCTCTCCCTTCCAGCCGCCGTGTCCCGGGCGCCCTCAGTCTGTTTATCCGCCAAATGGGGACGCGGTGCAGTTTGAATTAGTGGGCAAGGCCTCGGAGGCGCCTCCTCTACGCCGGGCTCTTTCGCTCTCAGTTGTCTGAAGGTCCGAACGTAGCGCCCAGCTTGTCCGAAAGCGTGAGGTGCGGCTCCCGCCCCAGTTCCGTCTCGGGCTTGGCAACCCTCTGTGTCTGCTCCTGCCGGGCTGGAGCCCCTTCTTCCCGCCGGATTCTTCTTCAGTTTCTCAGTCACATAAACGGGAGAATTCGGTAAAGTCCGGGGCGGCCTGGAAACTCGCCGTAAAGGAGCCTCACCAAGCCCGACAGGGCCAAAGTGTGCTGGGAGCCCTCCACGAAGGGCTGTCGGAAGAAGAGAAGAGATGCAGGATTTGCGGCTCCCTTACGCACACTGCACTTTTGCCTCTAGCCCCCACCGGCCAGCACGCTCACATCTCCAGGCAACATGCCTGTTGTCAAGGGGGAAGGGCGAAAACAGGCGGCAGGCCTCACGTGCGGTAGGGGTGAGGCTCCTTGCCGGGACCATCCGGCTCAGCGCCGGGGAGCCGCTCTCGGGAGCTGGGGCCGGGGGTGGGGGAGACGCTCTTCTTCCTTCCCCAGCACCGAGGCCTGCGCACCTCCGACCGCTCTTTGGCACCGCGGGCACTTCCTGGAGCTAGGCTGAGGCCCAGCCTTCGCACTTGTGTGCACAAACCCTGCCCACTGACCTCTGGTGAATACCCAAATGGGTTTAATGATCTCCTGTGCTTCCTGCCACCCTCCCCCCACCCCAGTCGACCTCTGGCGACCCCCTACAAGCCTTGGGGTGATACCTGGTAACTCTTACCGCCCCCTTTGACCTTGGGTGACTCCTTTTACCCCTCCAGGCTGCCTCCTGGTGATTTTCACAAGTCCAAAGGACCCTTACGGACTAAAAAAGGCCCCTGGTTTTGCACTTTTCTTGGCGGAGGCCCGGTGGGGGAGCGGAGAGGGAAGGGGGTCGCCCCAGAAGTCAGGCAGGGCCCGCTGGGGGAGCGCGAGCCCAGGCCGGCCTTGTGAGTGTGCGCGTACAGGACTAGAGTCTAGCGGCCCTCCCCCATGGTTCCCGGGGTCCGCCGTAGGTCACGTGGCCGGCGGGGCCGACAGGTAACTCGCCCAGAGAGGGCGGGGGCCGGTAGCCGCCCCGCCCCGCGGGGCGCCTTGGGCGGGTCTCAGCAGCGCCCACTGCGGCAGCCGGGCCGCAGGTGCCGCCCATAACACACGGTGTCCCGCCCGAGCCGATCCGCGTCTGCCGTCGGTCGGTGAGTGCGTGCGCTTCGTCGGTCCGCGTGTGTCTGTCTGGTCGAGCACCCCCTCCCTCTGCGGTCATGACTCCGCCGCCACCCCAGCCACCGCCCTCAGGCCCGAACCCCGCCGCAGACTCCGCTGCCGACCCCCGTCCCGGGCCTGGACCCCTGGTCGTACTGTTCGGGGCCACGGCGGGTGCGCTGGGGCAGGACCTGGGCTCCGACGAGACCGACTTAATCCTCCTAGTCTGGCAAGTGGTGGAGCCGCGGAGCCGCCAGGTAGGGTGGAAAGAGGGCGGTGGGATCTCCAGGGAGCTTCAGGATCCGAGGGGCGCAGCGGCTGATCGGTTTTCCCCGCCGCTCGCAGGTGGGGACATTGCATAAGTCGCTGGTGCGCGTCGAGGCGGCCGCACTGAGCCCGCAGTGCCGCGAGGCGAGCGGCCTGAGCGCCGACAGCCTGGCGCGGGCCGAGCCGCTGGACAAGGTGCTGCAGCAGGTGAGCGCTGGGGCCGGGGTGAATGGAGGCCCGGCCGGGCTGCAGGGACATTTCTCGGCGGGAGAGGCGGCAGGAGGCGAGGCCTGGCGCACCACAACCAACTGGCCGGGGCGGTAGGACGGGTTCCTGTTGTTTGAAACTTTCAGCGACTCCCGCGTGTGCGTGTGTCCGCGTGTGCCGGCCATTCCTAGGGGGGCGTCTTTTCAGACTTTTCAGTGGTCCACTCCTACTGAGGGGGTGGAGATGGAGGCTGCGAGACCCCTCCCAGAGTCCCCGGCCTGCGGGAGAGCTAGGCTGAGACGCCTCTGGGGATCTGCCCGGCCAGGTCTCTCAGAACAGCAGCCGGAAGCTGAAAGGGCCGAGGGGCCCAGACTTGGCCATAGGTCACGGTCCCTGCTGCCTGCGTCCTCGGCCCACCCACCCGCCAGGAAGACGCTGCAGCAGGGGCGTAGGGCGGTTTCTGCCCAGGAGGCAGGCGCCGCCAGGTGTAAGCTGCTCGTCCAGGCCTGTCTCGGCCGGCTGGCCAGGCGTGGGCGCTGTCCGGACCCCGCCTGGAGGCTACCTGCCTCCTGAGTGCAAAGGCCTGGGGTGCCTCCCGGCCCTGGCTGAAGTGGGAGTCGGTTCCCTTTGCTGTTTTTCTTATCTTCATTACTGGGCTCACCCTGTACCTGACTCTTGAGTGCAATGAGTGAAAGTGCTTTACTAGCACAAGTTCTTTCATCTTCCAACAACTCTGGTGGTTCCTGATGAGGAAACAGGCACAAAGATGTCGAACCTGAGTCTGTTCCAGCCCAAGCTAGCCCCTACTTGAGGAGTGTGCTGGGTTGCCTTGCTCTACCAGCCTCAGATTGTATAGCTGGGGTTAGGAGACGTTCTTGGGCCTGTGGTTTGTGCTTGTACCAGTTCTCCAGCAGGGATAGAGGATGGGGGAGGGGCAAGGCAGCTTTCCGCCCCCTCTATGAGCAAACAACTCAGTGCCAGCCGGTCGATAAGATCTGGGTCAAAGCTCATGCTGCCCCTGGCGTCCAGGTGTGGAGTTCTGTCAGTTCTGTCCTTGGAGTTTCTCTGCCCCTCAGTTGGTCAGACCTAGGGGCGGGGCTGCCATCGACCATGAGCAGGCCGGGCCTCAGGCAGGACTGGGCCTCCCCCACCTGAGGGTGGTGCCTGGTCTGGGACAGGTTTAACCTGCTTTGCCCCGCCCTTTCCCACCTGGCTTGTCCTACTCCACCAGGTGTTTGCTCTGGCCCCATTCCAGACTCCTGGAGTGTGTGTGATGGGGGCTTGGGTGATATGTGACTGCTCCCATTTGGCCTGGAGAAGGTGACAGTGGACTGGGGGAGAAGGAGGATACAGAGCCAGGCCCAACAGGCATGGCCACCTCCTCCCCAGGCAGGGTAGGGCTGAACATCTGGCTGAACCAGCTTTGCAAGCCTGTGCCCTCCCTCCCCCTGCCTGCCTAGCTGTGAGTCCCTCTGTGTCTCTCCGCTCCCTATTCCTAGTTCTCACAGCTGGTGAGCGGGGATGTGGCTTTGCTGGGCGGGGGCCCCTACATGCTCTGCACTGATGGGCAGCAGCTGCTGCGACAGGTCCTGCACCCTGAGGCCTCCAGGAAGGTATGCCACCACTGAGGGCACAACAGGGGGTAGGGTTCCTAGGACCCCTCTTGTCACGGGGGTGGGCAGGGCAGCTCAGTTTCCCCCATTCATCCCCATTCCCATGTGCCCCCAGAACCTGGTGCTCCCCGACACCTTCTTCTCCTTCTACGACCTCCGCAGAGAGTTCCACGTGCAGCACCCGAGCACCCGCCCTGCCAGGGACCTCACTGTGGCCACCATGGCACAGGGTATCTGTGACCTAGCAGGATTACGGTGGAGGGGCAGCTGTAGGCTGAATGTCTCTGAGTATGTGCATGCTGGTGGGTTGAATGAACACATACAAGTTTACACTACCTGCTGCGTCCCTGCCTGCATGTCTCTGTGCCTGTGCTGGGGCACATTTGGAATGTGGGCATATGTCTACATATGTCTGGGCTGGGGACATTTAAGGGGATCCATGAGCTGGGCCAAAACAAATGTGTTTGCCAGGATTCTGCATGTGTCTATGTAGGGGACTTGAACCTCGGTGGGACATGCTGGTTGCCCTTACATGCTGGGATTTCCTCATTGTTAGTTCTCTGCTCATAGACCTGGGGCTGGAGACAGATGCCACAGAGGACGATTTTGGCGTGTGGGAGGTGAAGACAATGGTAGCTGTCATCCTCCACCTGCTTGATGGACCCAGCGGTAAGGTTCCCCCACCACCTTTCACCTGTTCTCAGGGCTGGGTGACTGCCTGCCTATTACTTCCTCCAAGTTCCCCTCCCCATTTGTCACCTCTGAGAGACCACAAGGTGAAAGCCCCTTTGTTACCTCCTCATCCCCCTCAACTGTCCTCTTTTTGCAGCGCTTGGTGGGGAGACCCCCCTCCACCAGACCCTGCTGACCCCCATGCCATCTCCTCTCAGGTCAACTGTTTTCGAAGCCCGACGTGGTAAAGCAGAAATATGAGACAGGGCCTTGGTGAGTGAGGGGGCAGGGTTGGGGGTAACACCAGCTGGACAGCTCTGACTGAGCCCCGCCCCACAGCAGCAAGGCCGATGTGGTGGACAGCGAGACTGTGGTTCGGGCTCGTGGGCTGCCCTGGCAGTCATCAGACCAGGATGTGGCTAGATTCTTCAAAGGGCTCAATATTGCCAGGTGGGTACAGCAGCATGGGTGGACCCAGGAGGGCAGGCCTACCCAGGAGGCACTAACGCAGCACTGGCTCCACAGGGGTGGTGTAGCACTGTGCCTCAACGCCCAGGGCCGCAGAAATGGTGAGGCCCTCATCCGTTTTGTGGACAGCGAGCAGCGGGACCTAGCACTGCAGAGGCACAAGCACCACATGGGTGTCCGCTATATTGAGGTGGGGCTCTGGGCTTGGGAGCGGAGCAGGGCAGAGCTGAGGCCGGGCAAGCATGAAACTCATGGGCTGTTCCCACAGGTATATAAAGCAACAGGAGAGGAGTTTGTAAAGATCGCAGGGGGTGAGTGTGCTCCCAACAGCATCTAGATCCCCCTGGTTCTTGATCCATGTCCTGCTTCCCCGACGCCCCTTGCCTTTCTGCTCCCCTGTGTGCTAGGTGTGGGTGGGTATTTGGAAGGGCACAAATGAAGTCAGTAGGTGACTCCCACGCCCCCCACCAAGGCACTTCACTAGAGGTGGCTCGTTTCCTGTCACGGGAAGACCAAGTGATCCTGCGGCTGCGGGGACTGCCCTTCTCGGCTGGGCCAGCAGATGTGCTAGGCTTCCTGGGGCCAGAGTGCCCAGTGACTGGGGGTGCCGATGGGCTGCTCTTTGTGCGCCACCCTGACGGCCGGCCCACTGGTGATGCCTTTGCCCTCTTCGCCTGTGAGGAGCTGGCACAGGCTGCATTACGCAGGCATAAGGGCACGCTGGGTAAGCGATACATTGAACTCTTCCGGAGCACTGCAGCCGAGGTGCAGCAGGTGAGCCACCCAGGGCTCCCCCTACCCCCGTGTGCTTCTCCAGGGTGCCCCTTCCATGCCCTCCTTGGCCCTGCCCTGCTTGGCATAACCAGCCTGCTGCTTCCTTCCTTACTAGGTCCTGAACCGCTATGCCTCCAGCCCACTCCTTCCCACACTGACTGCTCCACTGCTGCCCATCCCCTTCCCACTGGCAGCTGGGACCGGAAGAGACTGTGTACGCCTTCGAGGCCTGCCCTACACAGCCACCATCGAAGACATCCTAAGCTTTCTGGGGGAGGCAGCGGCTGACATTCGGCCCCACGGTGTGCACATGGTACTCAACCAGCAGGTAAAGCTGCGTCCCGTGGGGGAGCACACTTAGTTACAGAGGGGTGTGTGATTGGGAGGAAGGCATTTTTGCACACGACAGACTGCTTACAAGATGGTGTGCACAGGGCCGGCCATCGGGTGATGCCTTCATCCAGATGACATCAGCAGAGCGGGCCCTAGCTGCTGCTCAGCGTTGCCATAAGAAAGCAATGAAGGAACGCTATGTGGAGGTGGTCCCCTGCTCCACAGAGGAGATGAGCCATGTCCTGATGGGGGGCACCTTGGGCCGCAGTGGCATGTCCCCTCCACCCTGCAAGCTGCCCTGTGAGTGTCCCAGGGGGCTGGGGAAGGAGGAGGCATGTGGGGGCCAGGATGTTATAACCCTCACTTTCTACGGTGGGGACTCCCTTCTGGCTGCCTCACCCAGGGCAGTGCTGGGCTCCCTGCAGATACGCTCTCTACTTCTGCCCCTAGGCCTCTCTCCGCCCACCTACGCCACCTTCCCGGCCACCCCAACACTCATTCCCACTGAGACAGCAGCTGTGTATCCCTCTTCAGCACTGCTCCCAGCTGCCAGGGTGCCCGCTGCCCCCACCCCGGTTGCCTACTACCCAGGGCCAGCCACTCAACTCTACATGAACTACACAGCTTACTACCCCAGGTACCCTGCTGCTAAGATTACTTCACAGTCTTGCCCCCTTGTCCTGGTTTGTGGGAGGATCTTGATCCCCTTCCTGGGCCAAATAACTCAAGGTCTGCTGGAATTTCGACTTTACTCTGAGACGACAAGGGAGTGACAGATGTGGGCTGCCTGATGCCATCTACAAACTAGAATAGAGATGACTCTGTAGAGACAGGGGTATTAGGGAGGAGGAAATGAACCAAACACAAGGCAGAGGCAAGGGAAGAGGCAGGTAGGTCTTGGTCTAGGCCACAGGTGGCACTGCACTACTAAATCCCTGCCTTTCCCACCCTAGCCCCCCAGTCTCCCCCACCACTGTGGGCTACCTCACCACGCCCCCTGCTGCCCTGGCCTCTGCTCCCACCTCAGTGTTGTCCCAGCCAGGAGCCCTGGTCCGTATGCAGGGTGTCCCATACACAGCTGGTATGAAGGACCTGCTCAGCATCTTCCAGGCCTACCAGGTGAGGTGTGGCTGGAGGGCTTGGGAACCTGGCTGAGCCTGGAGGTCCCTGCCTAAATATCTGTCACTTCTGCAGCTAGCCCCTGATGACTACACCAGTCTGATGCCTGTTGGTGACCCACCTCGCACTGTGCTGCAGGCCCCCAAAGAATGGGTGTGTTTGTAGGTGAGGGAGCCAGGAGGTAAGAGCTGGCTGATGTCCTCAGCTAACGGGACTCTCCTGCATCCAGAGAACCAGCGCCCTCAACCTGGTTGGTAGCTACTTTCTGGCTTGTCAAAATTCTCAGAAGGCCCCCAGAGGAGCTCAAGCCCCAGCTCCATCCCCCCTACTTATTACTCTGCTTGTTCATCCCAAAGATGATGGCTGGACCCTGAATGCAGAGCTGGGGGTGGAATGGCACTACCCTGATCCCAGTGGTCTGATCTGGGCCTCTTAAGTAGCAGAAAGCCTTTGTTCTGTTTTGGCTATGGTCCATGCCTACAGATTCCATAGGGCGGATGTCCATAGCAGGCTTGCTTTCTTTTTAAAAAATGTAAACCCTGGTGCCTTCAGCGTATGACTCCAGGGGGCTTCTGAGTAAAGATCCCAATGTTCTACCTTTCCCTGTCCCTTCTGGTGGGGGGCAGGGTGGCAGAGAGCGCTGGCCCCAGTCCCCAGGATACTGACCTCCGTGGTCACATTGCGCCAGGGGTGGTCCCCCCTAAGGATGCTAGCCCCCCTCTAGCTTGACACAGAATAACAGATGGCAAAAATCACAGGCTGTTTTGATGGACTGCACTGCAATATCCCCAGAGGACAATAGGGGGCAGGAGGCCCTCACACAAAAACTCAGGCTTGACTTATAAAGGGACTTCTGCCTACTTTTCACGCACACCTTGGGCAGGTCAGTTGTCCTGAACTCAGCAGACACCTTGGAATGTCCTTTGCACCCATTAGAGGGTGCTGAACTGAAGCTTCGGAAGGAATTTGGAACTCTACCCTCTCCTCCGTAAAATAAACAAAGGTTCCCAACCAAGTGGACTTTTTAAAAGCCAAAGTGCCCTTCACTTTGGCACCGAGTGAGGGGCTCCACAGCAGCCCCATGCAGAGGAACACTCAGGCAGATTTCAAGGAGACTGTTGACCTGTCACCGTTTATTATTTCAGCACTGTAAGTGAGGAGCCGGAACTGCTGGCTCTTCTTCCCTTTGTATTTGTGTGAGGAGCTCTGTACTCCTATAAAAGGTTCTAAAATACAAAATGTACAAGAAAACACAATCTCAAGTGCTGTAAACACAACTGAGAATCAGTTCCTTAATTGAACATCATCCATTTTATAAAATACAAGGTTTCAACTTGAACCCATCTGAGCCTTACAGGTGACCATCTGTTGTTCTGAGTATCAAAAACAGCGCTTTACAGCCAGACTCAGCAGAGCTCTGGTGACAGTGGCTAACCCTGGGCAGGGGTGGGTTGCACCCCGGGCAGCAGCACCACACTTGAACCCAAAGACATCTGTTCCTAGCTGTTTTCAGCCATGTTTCTCTGTGCATCTCCAGTAAGCAGAAGGCTGCTCATCCCATTCCTCAACCCAAGATATTGCATGGGTTGGAGGGGGAAGGGGTGGGTCCTAGCACATGCCCAGTTGCTCAGTGCTGTTACTAGAAATCAATTTGCATAGTCCAATGGATGTGTGCTGTAACACCACTATGTTGCACAAAAATTAAGGTATTTATCTACAAAACCAAAAAATAGTGTCTTTTACACCAAAGCTTTTACAAAGCTGATACAAAACTGCTTACATAGTATACAAAGCTCTATTTTAAAATTTAATTTTTATTTTAAATAGGAAAGAGCATTTCTAGTGCTACAGGCATCAAGGTATTTAAAAGGCATCAAAATTTGGTGCATAGCAACTCTGTATCATAGAGGCTTTTATTCTTGAGGGCAGCAGAGCAACCCCCAAAGGGTCCTGCAAGGGAAGCTCTTGCAAGAACCCCATGTGAGGCAGCTACACCAGGGGCAAGAGGGAGGAGGCAAGTCTGGCCAACTCTCTGGAACTTCATCTCAAGGCGGCCAGCTGCCACAACCCCTCCAAAGCTAACTCTGGGCTTCCAACCACAGGCCCTGAAGCAAATCTCACTATCCACACTGTGACACAGAACTCACTTTCAAAGAAAATGTGACAACAACAGGCTCCAAGAAGGACTAGAGTGATTTGCTGAAGTACAGGCATTTTTTTCTAACTAATTTTAGGGAGAAATCTAAAACATCATGGCTTAAAGGTAAAAAAAAAAAAAAAAAAAAAAAAGGACCATACTTCCTCATCCTCGGTCAATAGCTCCTAACTGGTTGACTAGAGGTGGTAGGCAATGAGCTGGCTCCCTCCACGCAGGCCTCACTTGGCCTCAGTAGACAGTCCTGGCATCTAGGACCCACAATCTCCTGGAATAATAGCATAAAGCCTTTGACCAGCCCAGCACACTGTCTCACGTGTAGGCACTCAGAAAATTTGCTTCCTGAACAAAAGTACATTTCATTTGAAAACATACTGCAAACTTCAGGGGTGTTGAAATAGGCCCAAGCCTTGGAATGGGAAACTAATCCCATTAAGGGGAGGGGTAAAGGCAGGGTTTGAAAAGAGCACCCAAGCCGGGCACCTCCTTTGGTAGACAGCAGGCTGGAGTTTCTTGCTGGCCCCGCCTTGGGCCCCAGCCTTACCAGCAGCACCACCAGGACATCTTTGGTGTGGAGGGTCAGGTTTAGGATGCTATCTCAGTCTTGGAATTGCCTCAAAGCCTTTTAGAAAAAGGCTGTTTTTTAGGCCATGCAGATGGGAGGGTAGGCCAGAATCATTTTAGGCTGTAAACAGAATGAGGGAAAAGCCTTCCATGCCAGTGTAAATCTTAAAAGCGTCCCATCTGGAATCCTGAATGTTCTCTGCTCCTGATCTTGAAGCATAGCTCATTTGTACTTAGCTTCTGACACAGCCTGGCCTCTAGAGATAAGCTAGAAGCAGCAAAGTTGCCTAAACAAATCATCACAAGATTGTGGCAACCAAATGCAGATGCTTCCACTTGGAAAAGGTCTGGGACCAGAGGACACAAAAGGGAAGAGTACTCCACAGTCTACCTGTTTGTAGGATGTCAGGAAATTAAAGCTACCAAGCTAAGAAACCCCACCTTTCAAAGTTCCCTTACATGTAGTTATCTTACCCAAGGCCCTGAGGGAAAAAAGCAATTTCAACATGGAGACAGCATGGAGAGATTGCAGGAAGATTACCTAGAAAGTTACAAAAATGCTATGCTCTGGAATGTCATTTTATATTCCAACACTTCAATGATTGGAATGGTGTCATTTTATCTAACAGTTTACTTTTATAAAGAGGTATGAGCTACATTTGGCTTTACTTCCTATGAATCTATGAAAGGCTTCAGGACACATGCTGAGTTTCCGAGGCATAGGTGTGGGCTTGGGGGAATTTTTTTTTTTTTAATGTTTGCCTCTGGAAGGTTTTATCAAAAGTTTCTACTTTAAAAATATCATCAAAGCTAAAGAGTCCTTCAAATGACAATAAAGCAGTACAAATCACCAATCCTAGCTAAGCAACCAGATCACCTGCAAAAGCAGCACCTCTGAAATGGAGAGGCTGCTGCATTCATACTCAAAGCACCCATCATATAAAAGTATCCTATTTAAATATAAAAAGCAAAGCTCATTTCCCCAAAGATCAGACAGCCTGTGCTGCTCCTGTTCTTTTACAAAATCTACCCAAGGCCTGAGTTGGAGGAATGCTGCTTTCCCCACATATGGTGATCCCAACTCCTGGCTCCGTCCTGAAGGTTGCAGAGTTGGAAGCCCAAGGTCCAAAGAGAGAAACATGCTGAGAAGTACATGATGGTGGACACAAGGCTGCAGTCAGCGCTGTTAGAGCCCGTCGGATCTTCCTAAATCCAGGGAATCAGGACCTGGGAGGGGAGCCTGCTTGCTCGCCCCTGTTCCTTGGGAAACAGAAATCTGGGACATGTCTCTCCCAATTACCTCGTTCACTGAAAAACAAGAAAGGGAAGAGTGATTAGTGACCTCTGTGTGACTGACCATATGATGCTCAATGCCAAGCACTATTTCAAAGACATTTTTTCCCTTTCCATCTCTTTCTATAAAGATAAAGGCAGTGCTTAAAGTCTGCTCTTGAACTGGATGGCAACATCACTCCTAAAGTACCTTTCAGTTCAATTTTGTTTGGGAAGGGGAATGGCTGAGGGAAAAGGTAAACGTTCTTACCCTCACTCTAAAGGCTCTTGCTCTAGCAGAAGATAGGATACTTTTGAAATGTGTTCACCTTAATCTAACTTTTCCTTAATTTCATCCTTTTAGGAGGGTTTTCCCTCTCTGATTCCTGCACTGCACCTGTATATAAAGTAAATGAAAATAAATGCTTTGATGACAGTAAACCACTGAGATTTGGGGGTTATTTTGTTACCCTATGCTAATGCAAACATCCTTTATCATGTGGGGGCATTTGTATTATTTCTGATCCTTTCAGAAAAGCCTCTTGATTTTGTTCGTTTCTATGATGTGCCAAGCACCTCAGGAAGCACAGTCTTCTGTGAGGTCCAGTACAAAGAGTTTTAATCTTAAGGAACCAACATAGACGGGAACACCCCAAATAAGAAACTTTAGTTCTCTGCTTTGAAATGAAACTTCTTTGCTTTATCAACTAAAGATTCTATTCTAATTCCACTCCTAGGCATATACTCAAAAGAACTGAAAACATACATCCACATAAAAACTTGTACTCAAATGTTCATACCAGCATTATTCATAATAGCTCCAAAGTGGAAATAACCCAAACGTCTACCATGAATGAATGAATAAACAAAATGTGGTCTATTCCACAAAATGAAATATTATTCAGTCTTATAAAAAGAATGAAGTTCTAATACATGCTACAACATGGGTGAACCTTGGAAACATTATGCTAAGTGAAAGAAGCCAAACACAAGACATCATATATTGTTTGATTCCATTTATATAAAATGGCCAGAACTGACAGAAAATAAATAGGTGGTTGCCAGGAGTAATGGGAAGGAAGGAATGGGGAGTGACTACTCAGGGGTATGGGGTTTCTTTCTGGAGTAATGAAAATGTTTAAAAATTAGATACTGATGATGATTGCACAACTCTATGAATATACTAAAAAACCAATGACTTGTGTATTTTCAAGGATGAATTTTATAGTAATGAACTATATCTCAATATAGCTGTTATAAACAAAAACAGACCAAGACAAAAAAAATCTCTATAATTAGTATTTGAAGTGATTATAGAGGAAAGGAGACACTAATGATTGTTTAAGAAATCTTCAAGGACTTCTCTGGTGGTGCAGTGGTTAAGAATCCACCTGCCAATGCAGGAGACACAGGTTCAAGCCCTGGTTCGGGAAGATCCCACATGCCGTGAAGCAACTAAGCCTGTGCGCCACAACTACTGAGCCTGCGCGTCTGGAGCTTGTGCTCCGCAACAAGAGAGGCCGCGACAGTGAGAGGCCCGCGCACCGCGATGAAGAGTGGTCCCCACTTGCCACAACTAGAGAAAGCCCTCGCACAGAAGCGAAGACCCAACACAGCAAAAATAAATAAATTAATTTTTAAAAAAATGGTGCTTTATCATCATCGAAAACCATGTGATATATTGTTTTCCTATGTCTTTATGAGGAAGTCAATGCTTACATTTTCTTGAGGATGAGGGTCTATAACAAGCACTATCCACCCACTTACCAAGTACACTTTGATGATAAGGATAAACACATCATTTTCTGAAGAAGTCAGCTGGTGACCTTTATAGCAAAAGCCTGATCGAAGGTGTATTATTTCTGTTCCCCCTTACCAAAGTTCTGCTGTTCTTTTGCCTAATGTGCGTAAACTCATTTAGTTAAACCAACCTGCAAGGTTCCTGACAGTTCAGGATTTTAAGACTAGGATAAAGCTAAGAAGATTTTCCACAAAGAAGCACTCAAGCCAACTATACTAAAATATACTTTAATATATAATAATCAGTCAGTAGATTTAAGTTCCAAAAGGGCAAGGAACTTGTCTATCTTGTTCTCCATTGACTCCTTAGTGCTTGGTAAATATTGAGTGCTGATTAAAATTATGTGCCAATTGAATCTTTAATGTAATATGGGACTTGGCAAAACAACAACAAAAATTATGCTCAAATAATAGCTACTGAATACGAATTTTAGGCCAGGGAGTCAGAACTGTAACAAAGCAGTCCCTTCACCATCCTTTAGCAGTAACTTGAGCACAGTGTGGTATCCAAGCCCACTGCTCTCCTTTGCCCCCTCACTTCACACTTAGGCTGGGGGCTCTGGGCTCTGGCTCCCACCTCTGGGTTCCTGAAATAGCCTTCTAATGTGACTGGCCAAACTTTGTCAACTTGAGCAAATTAAAATTATTACTGGTAAACAAATCTATAATGTAATTTATATGTAAATCATTAGCAATCTTGATAAATACAGTACTTTTTTTTTTTTTTTTTTTTTTTTGCGGTACGTGGGCCTCTCACTGTTGTGGCCTCTCCCGTTGCGGAGCACAGGCTCCGGACGTGCAGCCTCAGCGGCCATGGCTCACGGGCCCAGCCGCTCCGCAGCATGTGGGATCTTCCTGGACCGGGGCACGAACCCATGTCCCCTGCATCGGCAGGCGGACTCTCAACCATTGCGCCACCAGGGAAGCCCAGTACTAATTTCTTTAAAAAATTAGTGCTTGCAATTTTCACTTCCTTTTGAATGTATATATGCATGAATTTATTGATTTATTTAAGTCCTACTCCACAAAGCATGTGAGTTGGCTTTATTTTTTTTTCACCAGTTTAAGGTAGAAACATAAGAAGTTGTTTATTCCCCTACTGTACAATGTTATCACTTCCCCCCTATAAAGAGTAAAGTGAATTAAAAGCCTAGAACAAGGGTCAACAGCCCTCAACACCCGTGGTAACAGGTTATGTAGGTCACAGCATTTGGCCTACTTGTGGCAGCTACCGTCCTTGACTCCCATTACCCCAACACCTGGCTTGCCACAACAGAAGTAGTCAGAGCCAGCAGCAATATTTGCTGTAAGAAAAAACAACTTTTTTTTTTAAATCCAAGAAATGTTCAAATTAACAGTCCACTGTAATGCTATCTCTACACACAAGAATGAGGTGTTTGAGTAACAACCGGCCTCTTATTTAGAGCTATTTCCAATGCTTATGGATTCAGAGTTAGAGCTGGCAAGCATGGTAGGGTATGAAATCTCACCACCAGGTGGAGGGGCAGGGTAACCCAGGGCACTGCCTTTGGAATAGGCGGATGCACATTGTCAAACACACAAAAGTTCAAAGGGCCTTCATAACTAGCATCTGAGCACCTTGATCACTTTTGTAAAGTACTTTTTGGTATAATCAGTCTCCATTTATGTATACTATTTCATTTTAAAGCTGCAATGAACATTCATCAAAGTTTAGCAAATTCATCTTTTCTTCCTTTCCTTACACCCCAAGATTAAAGGTATAATTCATCCTCTGGGTGAACAATTTTATGGAGATATTACTTTTTATAAAATGAAGGCCATATATAAGTACAATCATTTTCTGAATTTCCCTTGAAATGAAGAAATAAGAGAAATTTGGAAGTAAAGGAATAGAAATTATTTTAAATGGATGAGAAACTAGTATTACTTTATGGTTTATTACTCTATAAGCATAGTTTTCCTAATATTTACTTTTAGGTTATTAGATAAGTTATAAGAATACCATCTAAATGAAATACATAAAATACTGAATTCAACTATTTATGGAATGAGCTGAAGAATTAATTTGCATTTATCAAAATCTGATTAATTTGCCTTTTCGAGCTGAAGACAGAAAAAAGTCCCTGAAAACTTAGAAGGTACCTATGGTAGACTGCTAAATGTCCTAATTCATCCTTCTCTAGTAATTGAGTTTAACTAGTCACAGGGCCACTCAGCTACAGACTACATTTCCTGGCTTCCCTTTTGTAGCAAGGTATGACCATGTAACTTGCTTTCTCTAATTAAGTGTGAGTAAAAGTGATGTGTGCATCTTCCTCATCACTTGCTCAGTAACCTCTTCCCCTCCTTTTCACACCCCTTGCTTTGGGCTAAGACTCAGTCAACGTGGTGACTCTGCTTTGACAATACCTAAAGAGGTAGACGAACAACTAAATGAAACAGGAATCCTGACCTCTGAATTACCATAAGGTGTGAGAGAAAATTCCAGTGTAGTTAAGCCACTGTATTTTGGGATCTATGTTATAACAACCTAGCTTACATTATTAACAAAAATAAGGGCTTCCCTGGTGGGGCAGTGGTTGAGAGTCCGCCTGCCAATACAGGGGACACGGGTTCGTGCCCTGGTCCAGGAAGATCCCACATGCCGCGGAGCGGCTGGGCCCGTGAGCCATGGCTGCTGTGCCTGTGCGTCCGGAGCCTGTGCTCCGCAACGGGAGAGACCACAACAGTGAGAGGCCTGCGTACCACAAAAAATAAATAAATAAATAAAACTCACCACCATAAAGGTAAGACAGAAAGAATATTTAAGCATTTTAAGCAAGAACCAAGATAACCAGCTTGAGCTCTATCATACCAAGTTTTTAACTAAGTTATTTTATTCCATTCCATTCTATTCTATTTTTTGGCCGCGTTGTGAGGTTTGCAGGATCTTAGTTCCCTGACCAGGGATTGAACCTGGGCCCCGGCAGTGAAAGCACGAAGTCCTAACCACTGGACCGCCAGGGAATTCCCTAAGTTATTTTAAGTTTTACACTGAACTCTAGATAGCTTCCAACCATAGGACAGATTGAAAATTACATGCACAATGATCAGAAGATACCCTTCACTTTTTTTTTCTTTTTTCTTTTTTTTTTTTTTGCGGTGTGCGGGCCTCTCACTGTTGTGGCCTCCCCCGTTGCGGAGCACAGGCTCCGGATGCGCAGGCCCAGCGGCCATGGCTCACGGGCCCAGCCGCTCCGCGGCATATGGGATCCTCCCAGACCGGTGCACGAACCCGTATCCCCTGCATCGGCAGGCGGACTCTCAACCACTGCGCCACCAGGGAGGCCCTACCCTTCACTTTTAACATTAGATTTAATACTACTAAAGGGAAATTATGACACTTTTTTCCACAACTGACTGAGGGGGAGATCAGTCCTGTTACTAAGGGTCCTTTCTTTCTAAGAAACCTCTTATATATGTGATACTATAGTAAGTGCCATACAGATCTTTCCTCTAGAAAAAGCTGTAACTCAAAACATTCTACAAACATTAAGTCTCCAGCTGAGTAAACAGTACACAGTTACTTGAAAGTACATTCAAGTATCAGCACGTATGTTTTTGTATTAGTAAAAACTGAAATGTGGGGGGAAAAACCCCCAAAACAAAAAACTTCTTTTCAACTTAGGTTAAGATGTGAGATTCTGGGGACTTCCATGGAGGCAGAGTGGTTAAGAATCTGCCTGCCAATGCAGGGGACATGGGTTCGAGCCCTGGTCCAGGAAGATCCCACATGCCGCGGAGCAACAAAGCCCGTGAGCCCCAACTACTGAGCCAGTGCTCTAGAACCCGCGAGCTACAACTACTGAAGCCTGCGCACCTAGAGCCCAGCTCCGCAACAGGAGAAGCCACCACAATGAGAAGCCCACACACTGCAACGAAAAGTAGCCCCCGCTCACTGCAACTAGAGAAAGCCTGCGCATGGCAACAAAGACCCAACACAGCCAAAAATAAATAAATTTTTTAAAAAATGTGGGATTCTGAATTTTAGGCCTATCAGAAGACTGTCCTTTTCCTTATTTTTTTTCATTTTGTACATTTTCTCTGAGTAATCTTGTCCATTTCTATATACTGTAGTGTTGACTCCCACATCTGTTGTCTCCAGGGCCCAAACCTGAGCTCCAGAGCTGTAAACCCACATGACTCATTCCACACCTATGCTATGAATCCCATGTGCTTGCCTCTTCAAGACCTTGCCCCATCAATTTCCTGCACTCTTCTCTTTAATCAATCTACCCACCAACCCTCTCCTCCTGGATTCTTTTCATCATTGCTTAAATATGGGTAAGTCTCAATCTCAAACAAGCGAGCAAGCAAACAAATAAAAACCCTAGACCCCACGTGGCCCTCTGTATCTATTTTTTTCTTTCATTGTTTAACATCTTAAAGGAGTTATCTACACCACCTGCTGTTTCTCTATTCTTTTTTTTTTAATTTATTTACTTTATTTACTTATTTTTGGCTGTGTTGGGTCTTCGTTGCTGCACGTGGGCTTTCTCTAGTTGGGGCAAGCAGGGGCTGCTCTTCTTTGCTGTGCACGGGCTTCTCATTGCAGTGGCTTCTCTTGTTGCGGAGCACAGGCTCTAGGCACGTGGGCTTCAGTAGTTATGGCTCGTGGACTCTCGAGTGCAGGCTCAGTAGTTGTGGTGCACGGGCTTAGTTGCTCCACGGCATGTGGGATCTTCCCGGACCAGGGCTCAAACCCGTGTCCCCTGCACTGGCAGGCGGATTCTTAACCACTTGCCACCAGGGAAGCCCTGTTTCTCTATTCTTACCTCCTGTTCATTCCTTAGTCATCCATTGATCCCTTCACTCCACAGAAACATTTCTTACCAAGATCACTAGTGACCAACTTGTTGCTTCATACACAGGAAGGGCAGTGGGGTAAACACTGGAAGAAATAAGCTTTAATTTTGGTTCAGCTGTGATGTGACTAGGGCAATTTAATCTTTTTTCAACTGATTTTCTCAACTATGATACAAGGAAATTCATTTAAATCCTTCTATAACTTTCCTGAGAGTTTTATAGATATGTAGAAATTTAGTTGCCAATGATGTGAGACCAGGGTAGGCTGGCCCAGCTTCTGGGAGAAGCCAGGGTTTTGCTGCCTTGTCTAATCAGGAAGCTTTAGTATCTTAAATATAACGATTTGGGTAGTGGACATGATTTCTAAGTCCCCTTCCAAATCCAAATTCATTAAAATGAAATTCAAATGGCATTTTGAGAACTACAATCTGTATGTTTATAATTTCTACCACAGACTTTCTCACGTGGCTTTGAGAGTCTTTGAAGAAAGAAGCTGTGTGAGGGAGAGGGAGTGGTATGGTTGCTTGCTGAGGCAGAGAGGCCTGAGGCCCAGCCCCCTCCTCACAAGCACTGACTCCTTCCAAATGGAGCCCCAGATGAACTACCAGCGTGCAAACATGGGCCTAAAGGACAGGCTCAAGGGTAAACGATCCAGGTTGCCTCTGGCAAATGGCTAACATTTCCTGCTTTATTTCCATTCCATACTGCCTCACATCAAAACTTAGAGCACTTGACCAGAAATGAGTAGGCTTACACACCTTAACAGCAACCAAATTTACTCCGCATCCAAGCCACAGAATTCATATAGACAGGACTCCCTCTGCTTTGGTTCAATAAATCCAATCAATACTTGACTTTTATTCAACCCCAGACTAAAATTATAAGTGTGAGAGCCTGAGTGTAGTTAAATTTAAAAAGCACTCTTACAGTCAAAGTTTAGCTCCAGAGATAATGAGTGGGCCCCTACCAAGAAGATGCCCATGTATACCCCCTCCTCTGCAGCACATGCAAATCTGGCCACTGCATGCAAATATTAGACTTGGGCACAAAAACAGTGACACATTTCAATCAACACTCACCCTCTAGATTCTCCAGAAAGGAGGTGGACATGAGAGCTCACTGTGGTTAGGCCATTTCTCTGCTGAACCTGATGGCTGGTGTTCCAAGTCAGACATAAACTGGTCTGTGTCAAAGAAGACAACATCACTACTGAATGGCACAAACCAGAGGGTAACAATCTATTACATGCCCACTTGTTTTTTTCTATAATTAAGAGGAATTTAGTTGTCCTTTATCTGTCAATCACTGCATAAAATGGCTCCCCGTATTTTATTAGATAATATAAATACTGGAGTCCAGAGAGTTTAGGTAACACTGATTTATTTTCTAAATTTAAAAGGGCAGCTATTTAAAAAAGTTACAATGATGGTTTTCAGTGATTTTAAAGGACAGATTTAGTTTTAAATAAACTAGTTTTGTTTTTTTGTTTTTTGTTTTTTGTGGTACGCGGGGCTCTCACTGTTGTGGCCTCTCCCATTGCGGAGCACAGGCTCCGGACGCGCAGGCTCAGCAGCCATGGCTCACGGGCCCAGCCGCTCCGCGGCATGTGGGATCTTCCCGGATCGGGGCACGAACTTGTGTCCCCTGCATCGGCAGGCGGACTCTCAACCGCTGTGCCACCAGGGAAGCCCAATAAGCTAGTTTTTATTAGATTAGATCTATCAGTGGTTCCCAAATACATGTCTGTGGCTACATCAGAGTTATCTGGGCACTTAATAAAAAAAAATAAACTCTTGGGCTCTACTTCAGAGCACAGAATCAAAATGTCTAAGGGTACGAGCCCAGAACACTATATGCATAGGTAAATTTGTGGGTCATGGAGGAATATTTTTTAAACTGAAGTTCACATCCATTAGCAGGCTATGAAATCAATTCAGCAAGCTGAAATCAGTATTTAAAAAGATAAATAGAACAAAATAGAAGATAAGCTACATTTTTAAAAATAAAGGTTAAGGATTGGCTTGTGAGCCTTTCACGTTAGTTGTGTATATGTTTTTTGTGTTTGTTATGTAATGGATCATGCTATAAAACTTACTTCTTATTGTTAGAAGCTGTCAAAAATGTTGAAAGTCACTGTACTCAAGAAGAGTCACTATTACCAGTTTTGTGATAATCGCTGACACACACAGATGCCCAGTTAAAGAGTCCAAAATACAATGAGGCAAAACCTCCTCCTTTGACCTATAAGGAATTATTTTTGGCCTTTGCTGTACGAATTCAAATAAAAGGACCTAACCTTTTATTAGATTCTAGAAGAATGCTTATTTTATCTTGGAAGAGAAGAAACTGTAGTCTCTGTGAATCAATTAATACCCTCCTCTTAGGCAGATAAAAGAGGGAAAACAGGGCTTCCCTGGTGGCGCAGTGGTTGAGAGTCCACCTGCCGATGCAGGGGACACGGGTTCGTGCCGTGCCCTGGTCCGGGAAGATCCCACATGCCGCGGAGCGGTTGGGCCTGTGAGCCACGGCCGCTGAGCCTGCGCATCTGGAGCCCGTGCTCCGCAACAGGAAAGGCCACAACAGTGAGAGGCCCGCGTACCGCAAAAAAAAAAAAAAAAAAAGAGGGAAAACAAAGGAGGAGCCAATCTGTTCAAAATGCAGTCTCACTAAAGGGGTCAAAACAAAACACAAAAACCAGAAATCCTTTGTGCGTAGGCAAAATTTTTCTGCCTTAAGCTTTTTTATTACTAAATTTGAGATCACTCACCTAGCTTTCAGGGGTGACTTAAGGATTACAGTGTGTATGAAGTATTTTAAAGACTCCAGATATATTGTCAAAAATCTCCCTTCTGAGGTTGCCCAATCTTCGCAACTGAGTCCTTCAAAACAGATTCTAAAGTGTAGAACATGTGAGTCCACGTAAATCAGCACATAAATTAGAAGAAAGAAGCCCAGGCCAACAGACGCTGGGGGCTTTTGTGAGTTGTGTGATACAGTGGTAGTTTCAGATTGTGCTTATGGAAACTTGCAGTCCTCGAGACATTTTTCTAGTTCCTTGAAACACTGGTGACAGCTCCAAAAAATACCTGATTTCTCTTCCTATCACAAAAACTTTCACCAGACATTTAAAGAATTAACACTAACCCTTAAACTCTTCCAAAAGATTACAGAGAAGGGAACACTTCCTCTCTCATTCTATGGCCAGCATTACCCTGATGTCAAGGCCAGACAAAGACACTACAAGAAAAGAAAACTACAGAACATCTCCTGTGAATATAGATGCAAAAATCCTTAACAAAAGTACTAGCAAACTGAGTTCAGCAGCATACTAAAACGGTTATACATCATGACCAAGTGAGATTTATTCCCAGAATGCAAGAATAAGAATAGTCCAACATACGAAAAATCAATGAATGTAATATAGTATACATTACTAGAATGAAGGGAAAAAAACCCACATGATCATCTCAATTAATTCAGAAGTATTTGACAAATTTCAATACTCTCTCAAGATAAAAACACCCAATAAACTAGGAATAGAAAGAAATTTTCTTAACATGTTAAAGACCATATATGAAAAACCCACAGATAACATCACACTCAATGGTTAAAGACTGAAAGCTTTCCCACTAAGAGCAAGAACATGACAAGGATGTTCACTTTTGCCACTTCTATTAAACACAGTACTGGACGTTCTAGCCAGAGAGATCAGGCTACAGAAATAAAAAGAAGAGGTAAAATGACCTCTGTTCACAAATGACATGATCCAATACATAGAAAGCTCTGAAGAATCAACATACAAAAAATGTTAGCACTAATAACTTACAGGATATAAAATCAACACACAAAATTTAGTTGTATTCTATACACTTTTAATGAAAAATCTAAAAAGGAAATTTATAAATCAAGTCCATTTACAATACCATTAAAAAGAATAAAATACTTAAAAATTAACCAAGGAGGTGTAAGATTTGTACACTGAAAGATACACATTGCTGAAGGAAACAGAAGATCTAAATAAATGGGAAAACATCCCATGTTCAAGACTTCATATTGTTAAGATGATAATACTACCCAAAGCAGTGTACAGATTCAATGTAATCCCTATCAAAATCCCAACAGTGTTTTTGCAGAAATAGAAAAACCCATCCTGAAATTCATATGCAATCTCCAAGGACCCTGAAAAGCCAAAACAGTCTTGAAAAAGAACAAAGATGGAAGACACACTTCCTGATTTCAAAACTCACTACAAAGCTACAGTAATCAAAACAGTGTGATATAGGCATAAGGACAGACATACAGACCAAAGGAATAAAATAGCCCAGAAAGTGCTCACTTCAGCAGCACATATACTAAAATTGGAATGGTACAGAGAAGATTAGCATGGCCCCTGTGCAAGTATGACATGCAAATTCATGAAGCATTTTGTATTTTTAAAGAATCTAAAAAGAGTGGATATACGTATATGTATAACTGATTCACTCTCCTGTACAGCAGAAACTAACACAACATTGTGAATCAATATACTCCAATAAAAATTTAAAAGAAAAATAGCCCAGAAACAAACCATGACAATATACAGTCAATTCATTTTCACTTTCAAGCAAGGGTTCTATTGGACATGCAAAAAAAGAATGGAAGCTGGACTCATCCTTCATACCATATACAAAGTTAACTCAAAATGGATCAAAGACCTAAACATAAGAGCTAAAATTATAAAACTCTTAGAAGAAGAAACATAGGGCAAGTCTTCATGACCTTCAATTGGGCAACAATTTCTTAAGTATGACACTAAAAGCACAGGCAACAAAAGAAAAAATAGACAAACTGGACTTCATCAAAATTAAAAACATCAAAGGATCCTATCAAGAGAGTGAAAATATAATCCACAGAATGGGAGAAAATATATGCAAATAACTTATTTGATAAGGATTTAATATTCAAAATATATAAAGAACTCCTACATCTCAACCAAAAACCCAAACTCAACCAAAAAAATGGGCAAAATATTTGACTAGACATTTCTCCAGAAAAAATATACAAATGACCAATAAGCTCATGAAAAGATACCCAACATCATTAGTAATTAGGGAAATGCAAAATAAAACCACAATGATACCACTTTATACCTATTTAGGATGGCTTTTTTTTTTTTTAATAAAAAATAAGTGTTGGCAAGGATATGGAGACACCGGAACCCTCATGCACTATAAATGTAAAATGGTGCAGCCACTGTGGGAAAAATATTAGTTTGGCAGTTCCTCAAAAAGTTGAAAAAAGAATTCCATTTGATCCAGCAATTCTACTCCTAGAATACCCAGTAGAACTGAAAATAGAGACTCAGATACCTATACTCCAATATTCAAAGCATCATTATTCACAACAGCCAAAAGGTGGAAACAAACCAAATGTCTTTCAACAGATGAATGGACAAACAAAATAAGGCATATACATACAATGGAATATTATTCGGCCATAAAAAGGAATGAAATTCTGATCTATGCTTACAACATGGCTGAACCTTGGAAACATTACACTAAGTGAAATAAGCAGACACAAAAGGACAAATGTTGTATTCCACTTATATGAGGTATCTTGAGTAGGGAAAGTTATGGAAATGGAAAGCAGAATAAAGGTTACCACAGGCTGGGTTGTGGGGAGAGAATGGGGAGTTATTGCTTAATGTGTATACAGTTGCTGTTTAGGGTGATGAAAAAGTTCTTGACATACACAGTGGTGATGGCTACACACTACTGTGATTGTACTTAATGTCACTGAACCACACACTTAAAATGGTTAAAATGGTAAATTTTATGTTATGTATATTCTACCAAATTTTAAAAATTTTAAAAACAAACTGCATGGGACTTCCCTGGTGGTCCAGTGGGTAAGGCTCCGCGCTCCCAATGCAGTGCACCTAGGATCAATCCCTGGTTGGGGAACTAGATCCTGCATGCATGCCGCAAGAGCCTGCATGCTGCAACTAAGAGTCCATATGCCACAACTAAAGAAGCCCACATGCTGCAACTAAGCATCCACATGTCGCAACTAAAGAAGTCCACATGCCACAACTAAAAGATCTCGTGTGCCGCAACTAACACCCGGCACAGCATAAATAAATAAATAAATAAATAAGTATTAAGAGAAAAAACTGTGGGTTTTCTCATAGAACATTGCATGAAATGACTAAACGAGGTTTTCACAGATCTAACCATTAACTCAAAGCAACACCTGGAGGACTTCTGTAAATCCCTCTTAAAATTTATAAATCTGGGATATGGAATCTGTTCCTTTTAAAAAAATTTTTATTTATTATTTATTTATTTAGGCTGTGCTGGGCCTTAGTTGTGTCATGCAGACACTTAGTTGCAGCATGCATACAGGATCTAGTTCCCCAATCAGGGATTGAACCCGAGCCCCCTGCATTGGGAGTGTGGAGTTTTACCCGCTGGACCACCAGGGAAGTCCCAGAATCTGTTCCTTTTATTAAAAAGTTTTGAAAAATTAAATATTTATAAATTATGAAATATGTCTGTGGGAAGATGACCAAAATTTCCCCACTCATCCAAGCTGCCTCCCCGTTTGACCAAGCTGCTTACTTTAGCCACCTTATCGATATATAGGCTTTTCTGGTTTATACAAACAAGACAATGATCTGGTGGGTATTAGAAAAGAAAGGCTTTGGAACTGTAGTGTCATCACTTACTGGATTGGTGACCTAAGGGAAGTTGTTTAACCCTTGTAAATCTGTTTATTTACTTGTGAATTTGTTTACTTATTTATTCAAAGTCTCCTGAAATGTAAGTGTAGGTACTCTGCAACATTTTATAGAAATACAATTATTATTACCTAAATTGATAAAGGCAGGACAATTAAATTATCACTTAATGACCTCATCTAGTCTTGTGGCTTTAACTACCTCCTGCATGCCAATAACTCTCAAATTGATATCTTCAGTCTATAACTCACTTCCAAACTCTAGACTTCAGCCAACTGACTACTTTATATCTCTACTTGAATGTTCAACAGATACCATAAACATAACACATCCAAAATTGAACACCAGATCTTTCTCCAAAACCTGCTCCATCCAGAGCCTTCCCCATCTTACCTGACAGCAACTCCATCTTTTCAATTGCTCAGGCAAAACCCCATTAGTGTCATCTTTAACTTCTTTCTCTCACATCTCACATGGAATCTGTCAGGAAATGCTACTGGCTCTACCTTTAAAATACATCAAAAATCAGTCCATCTCTTAGTCCAAATCATCATTTCTGGCCTGGATTACTATAATAGCATCTTAACTGGTCTCCCTGTTTCTGTCCTTGCCTCTCTACCCAGCAGCCAGAGTGACCCTGTTAAAACCTATATCAGGGGCTTCCCTGGTGGTGCAGTGGTTAAGAATCAGCCTGCCTCGCAGTGGTTAAGAATCCGCCTGCTGATGCAGGGGACATGGGTTCGAACCCTGGTCTGGGAAGATCCCACATGCTGCGAAGCAATTGAGCCCATGCGCCACAACTACTGAGCCTGCACTCTAGAGCCCTCGTTGCACAACTACTGAGCTCACGTGCCACAACTACTGAAGCCCGTGCACCTAGAGCCCATGCTCTGCAACAAGAGAAGCCACCACAATGAGAAGCCCATGCACCGCAACGAAGAGTAGCCCCTGCTCGATGCAACTAAAGAAAGCCTGCATGCAGCAACGAAAACCTATTGCAGCCCCAAAAACCCAAAAAACAAAAAAAACCCAACAGTAATTCTTTTTTTTTTTTTTTTGTGGTATGTGGGCCTCTCACTGTTGTGGCCTCTCCAGTTGCGGAGCACAGGCTCCGGATGCACAGGCCCAGCGGCCATGGCTCACGGGCCCAGCCGCTCCGCGGCATGTGGGATCCTCCCAGACCGGGGCACGAACCCGTTTTCCCTGCATCGGCAGGTGGACTCTCAACCACTGCGCCACCAGGGAAGCCCCCAACAGTAATTCTTAAAAAAAAAAAAAAAAAAAAAAGAATCCACCTGACAGTGCAGGAGACATGGGTTCAAGCCCTGGTACATGCCATGAAGCAACTAAGCCCATGTGCCACAACTACTGAAGCCCACACGCCTAGAGCCCATGCTCTACATACAAGAGACGCCACCACAATGAGAAGCCCATGCACCGCAATGAAGAGTAGCCACTCCTCGCCACAACTAGAGAAGGCCCGTGCTCAGCAATGAAGACCCAACACAGCCAAAAATAAATAAATTTAAAAAAAAAAAGAAATCTGTATCAGATCATGATGACTCATCTGTTCAAAACTCTACAACAAAGGCCTACAAGACCCTATGTAAGAGTTCTTAAAAGTGTGATCAAGGACATGTGGGGTTCCCTGAGAACTTTTAAGGGAGTCTTCGAGGTCAAAATTCTTATAATAATACTAAATTTTTTTGCTTTTTTCATAATCATTCTCTCCTGAGTTTACAGTGGAGTTTTCCACTCGGAAACATTAAATTGTATGTGATGACTTCATTGCTGTGATGGGTGATGGAAAGTGTCTGTGTATTCTTGTTTTCAAAAGTTCTGTTTTAACTGCTAATACAAATAAAAACGGATACATACAAACCACCTAAATAAAAGTTCCTGGGGATCCTCAAAAATTTTTAAGATTATAAAGGAGTCCTGAGAAAAAGACAGTCTCTTCAGCAAGTAAGTGGTGCTGGGAAAGTTGGACAACTGCATGTAAATCAATGAAGTTGATTTACACACCCTCACACCATGCACAAAAATAAACTCAAAAGGGCTTAAAGACTTAAACATGAGACATGACACCATAAAACTCCTAGAAGAGAGCATAGGAAAAACATTCTCTGACATAATACCAATGTTTTCTTAGGTCAGTCTCACAAGGCAATAGAAATAAAAACAAAAATAAACAAATGGGGGCTTCCCTGGTGGCGCAGTGGTTGAGAGTCCACCTGTCGATGCAGGGGACACGGGTTTGTGCCCCGGTCCGGGAAGATCCCACATGCCGCGGAGCGGCTGGGCCCGTGAGCCATGGCCGCTGAGCCTGCGCGTCCGGAGCCTGTGCTCTGCAACGGGAGAGGCCACAACAGTGAGAGGCCCGCGTACTGCAAAAAAACCCCAAAAAACCCCAAACGGGACTTAATCAAACTTACAAGCTTTTGCACAGCTGAGGAAACCATTAAAAAAAAAACCAACAACAGGGGCTTCCCTGGTGGCGCAGTGGTTGAGAGTCCTCCTGCTGATGCAGGGGACATGGGTTCGTGCCCCGGTGTGGGAGGATCCCATATGCCGCGGAGCGACTGGGCCCGTGAGCCATGGCCGCTGGGCCTGCGCGTCCGGAGCCTGTGCTCCGCAACGGGAGAGGCCGCAACAATGAGAGGCCCACGTACCGCAAAAAACAAAAAAAACAAAAAAAACAAAAAGACAACCTAAGGAATGGGAGAAAACATTTGCAAATGATATGACAGACAAGGGCTTAATCTCCAAAATATACTAACAGCTCATACAACTCAACAACAAAAAACCAAACAACCCAATCAAAAAATGGGCAGGGGTTTCCCTGGTGGCACAGTGGTTGAGAGTCCGCCTGCCAATGCAGGGGACATGGGTTTGTGCCCCGGTCCAGGAAGATCCCACATGCCGCGGAGTGGCTGGGCCCGTGAGCCATGGCCGCTGAGCCTGCGTGTCCGGAGCCTGTGCTCTGCAACGGGAGAGGCCAGCGTACCACAAAAAAAAAAAAAAAAAAAAAAAGGGCAGAAAACACATGGGCATGCTAACAGATGCTCAACATCGGTAATTATTGGAGAGATGCGAATCAAAACTACAATGAGGTACCACCTCACACTGGTCAGAATGGCCATCATTAAAAAGTCTACAAATAAATGCTGGAGAGGGTATGGAGAAAAGGGAACTACACTGTTGGTGGGAATGTAAGTTGGTACAGCCACTATGGAAAACAGAATGAAGATTCCTCAGAAAACTAAAAACAGAATTACCATATGATCCAGCAACCTCACTCCTGGGAATATACCCAGACAAAACTATAATTCAAAAAGATACGTGCACCCCTATGTTCATAGCAGCACTGTTCACAATAGCCAAAACATGGAAATAACCTAAATGTCCATCGACAGATGAATGGATAAAGAAGATGTGGTACATATATACAATGGAATACTACTCAGACATAAAAAAGAATGAAATAATGCCATTTGCAGCAACATGGATGCAACTAGAGAGTATCATACTAAGTGAAGTAAGTCAGATAGAGAAAGAGAAATATCATATGATATCACTTACATGTGGAATATAAAATATGGCACAAATGAACTTATCCACAAAACAGAAACTGACTCATAGACATAGAAAACAGACTTGTGGTTGCCAAGGGGGGCAGGGGGGAAGGAGAGGGATGGACTGGGAGTTTGAGTTTGGTAGATGCAAACTATTACGTTTAGAATGGATAAACAACAAGGTCCTAATGTATAGCACAAGGAACTATATTCAATATCCTGTGATAAACCATAATGGAAAAGCATATAAAAAAAGAATGTATATGTGTGTATAACTGAGTCACTGTGCTATACAGCAGAGATTCACACAACACTGTAAATCAACTATACTTCAATTAAAAAGAAAAAAAAAGGAGTCCTGAGACCAAAAAGTTTGAGAACTGTTGCCCTACACGTTTGGCTCCCCATTACCTCCTTGACCACATCTCCTACTACTTACCCTCTAGATCCTTCATATTCCAGCCACACTGGCCTCACTGCCATTCCTCAATAAGCCAGACATGCTCTTACCTTAGGGTCTTTCCTCTGCTTGTCCCTTTGGCCTAGAATACTCTTCCCCCAGGTATCTACATTGGTAATTTCCTCATCTTCAAGGTTTTTTCGTCTCATCTTCAAGTTTTTGATCAAATGTTACCTCATCAATGAGGTTTATTTACTGTATTTAAAATTATACGGACTTCCCTGGTGGCACAGCAGTTAAGAATCTGGCTGCCAATGCAGGGGACACAGGTTCGATCTCTGCTCCAGGAAGATCCCACACACCGCAGAGCAACTAAGCCCATGTGCCACAACTACTGAGCCCATGTGCCACAACTACTGAAGCTCACGAGCCTAGAGCCCGTGCTCTGCAACAAGAGAAGCCACCGCAATGAGAAGCCCACGCACCGCAATGAAGAGTATCCCCTTCTCGCCCCAACTAGAGAAAGCCCTCACACAGCAACGAAGACCCAACACAGCCAAAAAAATAAATAAATAAAAAATAAGTAAATAAAATATTTTTGTCCCTGTGAATGATTCATTTCCAAAGGAACTCAGAAACAGAGTATGAATTTTAAATTAGAATACATCTTTAGACACTGGCTTTGTATCTTACACTTGACAGACATCAGAAAGTTACTATGTTTGTTGTGTTTATAGAAGTGAGATTATATAAAGTAATCAACTATAGTTATTTCAGAAGCCACTAAACACGTGCAAGACGATCTAAATTTCAGACAGACCTGGAGTCAACTGCCAGTCCCAGTGTCTGTGGTCATATAACAGTGGCAAAGTGCTTAAGCTCTCTGAGCCACATCTCTGAAAACAAGGTTAATAATTCACTTTTTACAGATTGTTGGGGAGAACTGATGAGCTACTAGCAAAGTGCCTACCGCAGGGTTCAAGAAAAAGTTTCATTATCGAGGAACAGTAACCATAATCCATCATTATTATGTGTAGATTGTAAAACATTTATTTATCACAGATACACCCAGGTTTCAGAGATGTTAACATGTTTGGAATAAAAAGTGCCCAAAAGAATCAATGAAATACATAATACTATAAATAGTGTTGGGGCAACCAGCGAAGTATTTAAAAATTAAATTTAGATCCCACCCTCAATATCGTACAACTCAGTGTCTTATACTCCAATAAAGTCTAGGTTAAATAAAAAATTTAAATATTAACAGTAAGATCATTCAAGTCCTAGAGGAAAATATAAGTGGGAACTTTGTATAACATTGGGGTGAGATAAGCCTTTCTAAACAAGATTCCCAAAGCACAAATCAATAAGAAATGCTGTGGAGTAACTAAGCCCGTGCGCCACAACTACTGCGCCTGCGCTCTAGAGCCCGTGAGCCACAACTACTGAGCCCATGTGCCACAACTACTGAAGCCCGTGTGCCTACAGCCCGTGCTCCACAACAAGAGAAGCCACCACAATGAAGAGTAGCTCCCGCTCACCGCAACTAGGGAAAAGCCTTCGCGCAGCAATGAAGACCCAATGCAGCCAAAAATAAAAACAAACAAACAAACAGAAATCAAAAAGAAAAGATATATTAGGTTGGACCACCTAAATATTTTACATTTCTACAGATCAAAACACTATTTTAAAAACTGGTAAACAAACGAACTAGCAAAATATATATGCAATACATGTGAGACAGAAAATTAATTCATTAATTATTTTTAAATACACTTTTTGAAGTGAATTTATTTTGAAGACTTCTGATATGCTGTGATATGCTGGCTATTTACTGGTAACCTCTCTTGGATTTTTCCCAGTTTATGTATAAATTTTAGTGTCGAGTTGATTCAAGGAAAAAATTTTGTTCATATACAATATAACTAATTTGTGCCATGTGAGATAACACAGACACACCTGATATGAGAAATAAAAGGTCTTCTCAAATGCTTGCCCTTGCTTCACTGGGTCTAAAAATTAAATTTTCTTATTATATGTCCAAGAGTGGTTGTGTCTAAGGTCCTGAATCCCCATCATGATCTGTTCTGCGTAAGCCATGATCCAAAGCCTACATGGGTATTATTTGTGGGACATTTTGCCTCTGGAATTATCCATCATAAATATGTTTGAGGCTGGATGGTACATGTATGCCTCCCAGAAGAGTATTCATGAGCTACCCAGAGTCCTAGTTGAAAGAGAAAGGTCAGTATTATTTACCTCCCTTCACTACTGAGCCCCTAAGTGATTCAACACCTCATTTGGGACCCATTCTCATCACTGGCTATGCATGGCTTTCTTTTGTTTTATTTATTTAAATACAATAAACACCAGTAAACGAGTATCCAACAGGTGGGCTAGCACACTGACAATAATATTTACCATTCTGCTCCTCCATACCAGTCTCCTGATTTCCCATCCAAGTTAATCACCTGAATCTTGTATTTATCATTTCCCTGCAACTGAAAAGCAGGTTCATCTGCTTGTCACCTATATAGAACTGCAGTAGCAGAGGTCACGTCTAGAGTCCCTGTTTACAGTCAAATTAGCAATTGCCCTACATTCAGGATCAGCATGTTACTGCACAGAGCCTGCAAGTGGCAGTGTCAGTTTTCACCACAGCAGCAGGTCAGGCTATATTTAACATGTACCCTCTTCTCTGCTGAAGAGCTGCAGTTATGGTTCTGTTAGTTTGTGAACAAAGGAGGACAAGAGGGAATTGAGGGACTCTAATGGAAAGTTCTTACTGGATTCGGCTCAATCACAAATTAAATGGGCCTGTATTTAAAAGTCTAAGACAGTCTAGTTTAACAATACTATAATCTTAATTAAAATGCTTAAAACACAGCTGTGACAATTTCTATATTTTTGTACTGTTTTAATGTATATCACTTGGTCCAAATCTGGGGCATACACACCATAATGCACAGAAGTGTTTAGAAAAAATTATAGCTCCAGGCACACAAACTTTAACATCTGAGTAAAAACTCACTGATAATTTTACAGAGTAGCACATGCTTTCCAAGCAGGGGCAATGGTACACTTAGGTAGCAAAGAAAAATGAAAGTAGCATAAGAATTTTGAACAATACTCTAATTGGTTGAGTAAGTATATATTACAGCCTTCCAAGGAGACTGCTTGAAAGAGAACATCAATTGGTAGAGGTCAGTATTCTGCTGCTGCTACTACCCCCAGGAATAATCCCCCTGAGGAGGGAGCCACATTACTCTGAAAACGAGAAACGCTTCTGGGACTCTTCTGAGTTTGGAAGATTGACATGAGGGGTCAAAATCACCTCAATGAAACTGAACAAGGATTCAGTTTCTGAACAAACTAAACTGCAAAGTTTAGTCCTGGGTTCTAAAAACATATGTAAAAATCCATGATGGAGGGGTGGGGGGTGGGGATACAGAATGGATGTGAGTTAGTTATGACTAATTACTAGCACTTATGACTCACTAAATTAACAGCAAGATGGAGCTAAGAAAATCCCCTGACCTAACACCAAACTGATAAATAAAGTCTTCTGAACAAGGAAGGTGTCGGTCCCAATCCACTTTGAGCCGGCTAGAGTGTTCCCTTCTGGATACACCCTACGAAAAGGAACTAAACACCAGGGTTCAAGCAGAAGGGAACTACCATGTTAGTGAGGCTGAGGGAAGGATGAAATTGCTGGAGTGTTTTTAAGACTTGGGAAAGAGATCAAGATTTCACACATGTGAAGGATTATTACAGAACAATGATTAGATTTGTTCTGCATGATTCCAGAGGCATCAGGGTCCACATAAAACAAGGGCAGCTGGAACTTAAAAGGCCCTGAGATGTTCCAGAGAATCTGGAGATGAAGAGACCAACAGGAATATAAAATCACTAGGAATACCAGAGTATGAATTCCAGTGTGAAAGACGAGGATGGAGCAGACAGCCTTTAAAACTTCATCTATACTGAGGATCTAGAGTTTTAAGATTGCCCTGGCCCCTCTCACAAACCAAGGCTCTGCTGAGGAAACAGCGCTTTCTTTCATCTCTTCTGCTTGCTCTACATCCACAGTCTCAAACCACAGACTGATGAAAAACATGATTGCAGAGACTGAAAAAACTCTTAAGAGTACTGAATTAGGAACCAGGAGACTTGGGTTTTAGTCTTTACTCTGCTATTAAATCAGTGTTACCCTGGATGAATACCTTAAGCTCTGTAAAACTCAGATTCTTTATCTATAAAATGGGGGAGCTGTATTAGAGTATTTTTAGTTCTACAAGTCTAGAATTTCTGAGCTGAGGTGCACTAATATCTTCTCTATTAAATGTCACTGAATTTATAATAAAAAATTAAGGTGAAGTAACAGTCAAGTGATACCTGAATGATTCTTGACAGACCCCATCTTAATTAAAAATTTCGGGCTTCCCTGGTGGCACAGTGGTTGAGAGTCCGCCTGCTGATGCAGGGGACATGGGTTCGTGCCCCGGTCCGGGAAGACCCCACATGCCCTGGAGTGGCTGGGCCCGTGAGCCATGGCCGCTGAGCCTGCGCGTCCGGAGCCTGTGCTCCGCAACGGGCGAGGCCACAACAGTGAGAGGCCCGCATACCGCAAAAAAAAAAAAATTCAATAATAAAAAGGATATTTTATGTTTTAATCTTTAATTTGATAAAAAAAAGAAAGGGGTAAATAAATATAAAACAAATAGGATTAATGAAAGTTATTAGGATTAGATGATAAGTATATTTAACTAGTATAACACAAATTTAAAGAAATTACTTGTGTCCTCTAGTTGCGGAGTGGACATTACTTTGTACTTAATGCTTAGCACAATATAGAAAAGTTAAAAGAAAACCTGAGCTCAAGTTAACTGCAAAGTTCGCTTTAAGTACTTCTAATCCTTTTTGGCATGTTTTATGGCTTACTTTTAAAGCTTACCAGAAAGGGGCCATTCAAGTACTACAGAGTTCCAAGTACTAGGGAGTTCAAGGCCTATGAAATATGTTATTATTGTTTTTTTAATGAATTTATATTAAAACTCTGCAGAACTGTAGGATTTTCTAAGCCTCTAGTTTACCTTCAAAGGCAAATCCAAATAACATAATCAATGAGTCAGTTGGCAAACATCAAAAATTCATTTGATATTTGATAGCATCAAAATGTAAATTGCAAAAATTATACATCCATTAATCTGAGGTGCCCAGGAGTGTATTTTAGTTCTCCTACCCCCTCTTTAATTACTGCTAGCATCACTGAGCTTCTTTTTTTTTTTTTAAGCTTTTTTGTGGCTGCACCGCACAGCATGCAGGATCCTAGTTCCCCGACCAGGGACTGAATCCATGCCCCCTGCATTGGAAGCACAGAGTCTTAACCACTGGACCACCAGGGAAGTGCCACCACTGAGCTTCTATCAAGTCTCTTGATAGGTGGCAATAAGGAAATTCATTAGTCAGTCCTTGTCCTCTGTGGGGAACTTTGCTTAATTGTGAACGGAACAAAAATGAAATTGCTTTTATATTTGCCCGCACAGACCTCATTTTTCCAGATTCTCTGTTTCTGCAACATACCTTCACATATTCAAAAGATGAAATAAATAAAAATTCCATAAAACCTTTCTAAAAGTTCCAATTTGCTGTCCCCCCAAAAAATCACTCAATCTGTGGTAAATTAGAAAGAGCAGGTTCCAGCTTTGGTCTCTTTTTAGAAAAACAGTCTTCATTTGGAAAGAAAACGAGCTGGAATACCCAGCGCTAAGAGACCTGCTTAATAAATCTTGTGTTTTCAGTGGCATCACTGAAGTTGTAGGTTATCACACTCCAGGTCTCACCCCTTGTTTCAGGGATTAAAATTCTAAACACAAACCTTGAAAGCAATACAAGTGTGACAGATCAGATGCTGCTGTGAACATATATTCATGCAGTGAAATTCTGCACATGCATTCCTAGAGAATGTTCCACTGTTCTCTAGGAATTAAAAGAGCTTGGGGGATCCCCTTTAGTGCTGTGCTCTAACCACCAAGGCCTGCTGTTGCTGGGGGGCAGCTGTAGTACTGCAAGAAAAAGACTAGACTGAAAAGACCTGCCTCCAGTCTCAGCTCTGCTACTTACCAGTTACGTGACCTTCAGAAAGTCTGATTCTCTAAATATAGCTATCTAGAGAATTAGTAAGAGTTAAATTAGACAACAATGCTACGCAAATTGTAGGTTTTGCTTGTTTACAGCTATACCTTCTGTTTATACACAAATGACCTGGCATATCCCCATGTGGCTTTGAAAGCCGTCCTCTACTATGCCATCTGCCCTCCAGCCACAGAAAATCATGCTTTCCCAGACATAGCTCTATGTTTCTGCTTCTGTTGTCTGGTTTTCCCTTTGATTCTCATTTACTGATACTACACTTGTTCTTAGCCAAAAGGATAAGAAGTGATTGATCCTTATTTACTGAAAAATATACTCATCCTCCAAGACTGGCTTAAAAGTCATCTCAAGGAAGCCTCTCTGAATCCTTCTTATAGAATCTTTCACATCTCTTTGCTGATCTCCCAGTGTGCTTCTTTTATATCTTGGTTGTAAGTGACTAAGACCTACTGCATCATTGTATCGTCATATACTGACCTGACAGTAAAGCCCTGGTGCCAGGTCAGGGGTAGGGTGGGGGCTCCCACATTTTATCATTTTATATACCTTCCTTTTCCCTTATGTTTGGAATTTGGAATTTAAAACCAGCTTTGCAACTAAGTAGTAAATAGCCTCTCCAGATGTATAAAGGAGATGGCTGACCTAGAGTTACTTTTCTACAGATTAATACAGAGAGAGAATTAAACTTCTGTGTCCATGTTTTCAATTTTTCATATTGTATAACACTTACACACGTAGCTTTCACTGAATTCCTTTTTCGACAAAATTTCACTACCATATACATGACAAAGCCAAGAATAAACTCTAAAATTATTACCTGAAAATCCTACCTTGGGGGAATTTTCAATTATTAAAATAACTAATTTCCAGAGTTTGCTGTCCAATTTATGATTTCATAAAAACGGAGGTCTGCATACCAACTTGCTGCATTTACATAAATAGCTTCTTTTTATCATGGTGCCAACAGCTGTACCAGCGGCAGCAAACCAGTCTGGTCTTGTACCATCACCACTGTCTGACTCAGCACGGTGGTAGGGCCACAGAGAAGCAGGTTCTTTACTTTTGTGAGTCTCCTCAAGGACAGGAACTCTATCCTCATACCTTCCTAGTATTCCTAGCATTTAATTCTGTGCCCTGCAAAGAGATGGCATTCTGCAATGTTTAATGAATTAACACTTCTGAATTCCACTCTCTAGACACTGTGACCTCACTGTATGTTCTGAAAGGAAAAATGCTCGATAAAAGCTCACATCTTCAGTTCCATCACAAATAGGTGGTAGGTTATTACTCAAGGTCTCACCCTTCCCAACAGATATAAGTGGTAAAATAGACTTTAAAGCATGTATGTTCATGTCTATCTTCCGAGTCATATATCAACATATTTCTAGTAAAAACAACTTATTAAAAAGCCCAACCATATGCCAATAAACAATCCATGTAACTTTCTCATGACTCTTAAGGGAAGGAAGTTCCTGGATCTTCACTGCTTCAAAGCATAAAGATGAACTTACCATCATCTAAAGTGATGTCCTGAAGACCAATTGTAGAAAAGTTAGGTTCCTGCTCTTCAGGTTCAGGTTTAATGTTCACAGTTGCCTCATCAGGTGGAAATGAAGCTGGATCGCACAAACTGTGACATAATAAGGATGAAGGTGCAGAAAGACCTCCCTGGCCTGTACTTTGTGCTTGAGTTGAGTGCTGTCCAGAATGCATTCTGGTGGCTAGAGACTGTGATGAGGCAGTTCCTGAGCTAGGAGACTGGTAAGGCATAGGCTGCAGCTGAGGAGATGGTGGCCCAGAAAGTGGTGAACTGGCCAAGGGACGAGAGGTTGCTTGGGAAGCTGTTGTAGCAGTCCCTGAATGTGAAGGACCATACGTAATGGGTTGTAACTGAGGGGAAGGCTGACCTGTGACCTGATCGGCCACTGGAGAAGAAAGAGATCTTTGTCCTGTGTTTGAACAACAGTATCCCATTGACTGCAGATGAGGCAAGGTCTGCACAGAATGAGGTGTGTGGGCTAAGAGATGTCCTGTTGAGCCTGAATTTGAAGAATGAAAAGGTATGGATGATGGTGGCTGACAGCCAAGATTTATTAAATTAGGAAGAGTTGCATCCTGCTGAAACAAAACTGGATCAAATTCTTGACTAGAGGCAGCATTAACAGGAAGACAAGTTGGTCCATTGAATACATTAGTTTGCATAGGCTGATAGGAAGACCCCACAGGAGGTGTTGGTGTGACTTGAAAAGGCTGGTGCACAACTGAAGAAGGTATCATATGCTGTTCTTTACCAGCACTCTCATCCCTACACTGCAACTGTGGCAGATGGGTTGAGGTTACCATGGATGCATATGTTAGCTGGATGGGACAAACCAAGCTTCTCTGTGCAGACAGTACACTGTCATGTAGGTGTCCTGTATCTGAGGAAGGCCTCTGGGTCTGGACAGGATGAGGCAATGATGGAACTGAAGACAAATCAATCTCTTCTCTGTGTTCTTGCTTCATCAAAACTGAAAAGAAAGTGATTAATGCAAATGTTATTACATAATACATAAAATAATTATGAAAGGCCTTCATTCTAGGCTACACAGCTGTAGTGCACACACAAGCCAGGGGTTGAAAACTCAAATGCCTTCAGGGAAGGCAGATAATATAAAATATGTGAAACCAGTAAATAGAAGACAACACGGAGTGGTTCTTGCTTCAAAAGTATTCAAGTTAAAAAAAAGAAAAAACCAACACTGCATAGACCTCTATGAAGTGATATTGGAAAGATCTCTAAGACACGTTATTAAGTAAAAAAAAAAGTCAATTGCAGAACATGTGTATATGTCACATTTCACGTAAAATATTGTGTGTGTATATATACACACGCATATACACATGTACACACGTTTTTGCTTATATATGTGTGGACATCTCTGGAAAGATGCACAAGAAACTGATAACTGTTGTGTTTATTGCTGGGAAGGGAAACCAGGTGAATAGGGGATAGGAGCATGAGGAAGATTTACTTTTTACTGTCTAAGTTTTGGGGCCTTTTGAATGTTTTCCACCATGTATATATATTACTTATTTAAAAATAAATAATTTTTTAAAAACCCCACCATCATTATGAGGTAGGGATTATTAGTATCCTTGCCTTACAGATGAGTGAGTATACTGAAGAGGAGATTAAAGACACTAAGATCTCACAGCAGCTAAGTGGTATCATAAGGACTTGAACACAGGTTTTTCTGCCTCCAAAGTCCATGCTTTTATTCATTGCAGTATACTGTATTACCAACGGAAATTCTACTTCACCATTCCACCAAGCAAGCAGAGGTTACAAATACCAATCATCATCCTTTATGACATTAGAAAAGTAGCAGATCCATGATTTAGGATGAGTCTACTTGATGAAAGGACTGCTTAAAGTAGGAATCAATGCATTTTGCTTATTTTATTTAATATGCATATCAAAACAGAAAAGAACCGTCAGTTAATTTATTGTGTGTCAAAACAACTGATGTCATTGTTTCTCTTAGCAAGCACTTCAGTCTATTTTTCTAAAAATTATCTACTTTAGCCTCCTATTGAAGTGCTATAATACATTTAAAAATAATTTTCCTAAATTCACATCTCATTGTTCCTTCCAAGTTTGTACTAAAAATTAACATAATTAAAATTTTCATGATCTTCACAAAATATAAGAAACTCCATTTTAAGTCAAAGGAAAATAACGAGACCCAAAGCAAGGTCAAATCTCATCTGTCCATTTATCAAACGTTTGCTGAGTGCAAGTCTCTTCACATAAGCATGGTCTCAATCTGAGAAAATGAAGGTAAGAATTAAGATAGCCCTGATAGTATATTTTACTGTAGAAGAGGTAATTAATGGAGCACTTGTTTGGGGTGCATCTGAGTTCTGCACTTTGCTCTGGCTTCCTAGAAGAACAGGATGGGTTCATTATTCATCTGCTTTAGCCTCTAAATCTGGCAACTGGTGAGCCCACCTCTAACAATGAGACAACAACCCTAAGGACCGAGAGAAAGGTTTATCACCAATCTTGTTGCTTCTGCCACAATGCTCATGTTCTTGATCCAGACCTCCATCCAGTTTCTGATTATTGCTCAGGTATTTCAAGTATGGTTCACCGTGTCTATTGGCTCCTGACCTCTCTAATGTCTTTTTTTTTTTCTTTTCTTTTTTTCCCCCCCAAATGTCTTGATGCTCTTACTTTTCTTCTGACTTTGGCAGAACTAGAACTTTGTCCTTGGACTACTGGATTTTTTTGTTTTCTACTTCAGCTCCTACTCTGGTCTCAGGAAAGCTACAGTGAATCCTATATCCAGACTCCTATTTCTACATAAGGAAGGAGAATATCCAAGAAAGCCTACTCTCATCCCTTAATCCTGAATGGAACAGGTGGGGCCCTTGGTTACATAAGTGGTTGGTTATCATGCACTAAAAAGGAGACAGAGAGACTGAAAACTACAGCATAACATCCATATGTTTTGCATGATCCAATCCTTATTTCTATGTTCCTGACTGACATCTGGGTACCCAGATTGAGAATTCTGCTCTACTAAATCGACTGCATTTCCACTCTGCCAAATCAAGTATCACTCTTTTTGTCTATAAGAGATTCAGACTCCAACCTGACCAAACCATAAGAAGTCCTCACTGCTGGTCTATGGTAATTTATTCTTGTTTGGAGGGAAATACAGTTAAACAGATCTTATAATATCTACAATGAGATGAGTTTTAGAAACAGAATAACTCTACCTTTTGTATTATACATGCTAATTCTCAAACTTAGAATGTTGATGAACAGAGGCATCCAGAAAAAAAAAAAATCAACTGGTCTAGTGGTTTTCAAACCATGAGAAGCCTCACACTCTTCTTGAAGTGGTGGATGTAGAAGAAGAGGATGTAAAGAGAAAGAGCTCTGGATTTCCTTTTCCAGTGCAAAGAGAGCACCCAAGCTAGCTTTCATCCTTTTTCATAGACTGGCTTTTTGTATAAGATTTTATTTGAAGAATAAACAACCTAAGCAATTTGAAAACCACTGCTTTAGTATTATATCCTCATTTTATAGAGGTTAATCAGTAGGTACAGTCTGTGGCAGAGCTGAGATCTGATCTCCTGACTGTAAGGCAGGCTTTTTCTCCCAATCAAAACAACCACAATACAAAAGTCAGTCTGTCCAGTCAACTATTTGGAACACAGAATATACCCTTCCACAGGCAAAATATTATACACGAGAGTTTGGCTCTAATGCTGATCTGAAAAATCCCCATGATTCCAAAAAACCAGAGCTCAGATGGTACCCCCAAGTACAAATAACTTCTGCTGGGCTTCAGAGGGAGACACATTTCCTCTAGGGTGGGGGTAGAGTCTCCCCCATTGGAAGTTCTGAAGCTAGAAGCTGGGCAGAAGTTCAGACAGCACCACTAAGGAAGGGCTGTGTGCTCTATTACCATCTGTGGTAAGGGTAATTTGTGAATCATACACATATGCTGCTAACTGTCTTCATTCTACAAAGTAAATGGATAGTGGGACAAATAATACTAAACATAATCCCTAATTAAAAAAAATTTTTTTAAATCAGCCACTTGCAGCTAATGATTATTCCTCCATTGGATATTGATATTGGTCAGATCCCTATTGCTAGGGGGTTGCCAAAAAGGAAACAAATTAACAAATCCTTTAATAAAAAACATGCAACTTACAAATATCTAAAATTTTTATAAAATTTAAAAAGGAATTATTGCCCCAACATAAACAAATGACTAAAATCTCTAATATAAAGAATTCATAAAATTAAAAAGACAAACACAATAATTCTAAAATAACAAAGGGTCATACAGTAGAATACTAAAAAGCGATCAAAAGTCTGTTAAACTCTATCTGCTGTTAAGGAAAAATAAAAATGTTCAGGTTACAAAATTAGTATATATAATATAGCATGGTCCCATTTCTATTTTTAAAAGGATGTATCTATATATGGATCAAAAGGATCTAAAAGGAGAGAATGACATAGTAGAAGAGAATATGGGTGTTTAAAAAATTTTTTTTCAACTTGTCTTTTAAAAAAATTCAGTTATGTATTTGCCTTTGTAAAAACTTTATTCAAAATTTCATTTTAGAAAAAAAGTGAAAAAAGCCAAATGTTACAGACAAAAAGCAGTAATCAACCAGAATAAGGACTGTCCAAACACTCCTGTGTGTCCACTATTCCTTCGTTAGTGTGTGCCATTTGATTTGTATTCTGTCAACCATAAAGCCAGTTATGACAGGTCCAGTCCAATCCAATATCTCCCTGCACTCTGGAGCCCCATTGATTTCCATTTTTACATGTAATGCCCTCTAGGACTCTGCCTTTATATTGTCCTCTCAATTCAAGAGCTGATAATGTAAAGGCATTAATATTTGCTCCTTTCTGTTTGCCTATTACCACCACTATGATGGTAGTAATCAACACCTCTAACATGCTGACCCTATTGTCTTTTTTTTTTTTTTTTTTTTTTTTTTTTTTTTTTTGCAGTACATGGGCCTCTCACTGTCGTGGCCTCTCCCGTTGCGGAGCACAGGCTCCGGACGCTCAGGCTCAGCGGCCATGGCTCACGGGCCCAGCCGCTCCGCGGCATGTGGGATCTTCCCAGACCGGGGCATGAACCAGTGTCCCCTGCATCGGCAGGCGGACTCTCAACCACTGCGCCACCAGGGAAGCCCCCTATTGTCTTATTACCCCAATTCTAGAAGCTCTCTCCTTTCTTATTCAAGTTAAGATTCTATAGTTCCTCACCTCAAAAGAATTTGCTAACATTCTTGGACCCTATTGTCTTTAGTAACTCTCACCATGGAAGAGCTCTACTATCCATATTTTACCACCTGCCCTGAAGAATCTGAGTGCTGCTTAAGAAAGTTACACAGCAGAGCTAATTAGTATCCATAAATTAACAAATATCAACATCAAAGGTGCCCTTTGATCATGCCTAGAATCCTATTACATTTCTGTGGTAACTTACTTTTCCCTCTTTACAACAACTTTTTCAAACTTCTCCACACTGTTAAACTGCCAAATCACCGCCATTCCCCTCTCTCTGCTCACAATAGGAGACTTCATGTCATTCTTTACAGAAACAAAATTGAAGCTATCATATGGAAACTCCCTAAACTCTCCATTACTAAATCTGTAAACCTTCCTAATGTATATCCATCTTGTTCATCTCCTTTACCTTCCCTCTTGTTCCTTCTCCCATTTAAGGTCCATTCCAACTTGCATATTTTAAATCCTATCCTTTCCCACCTTTCCCAGAAACCTGATATTCTTTATCATCACTGATGCTCTCTCCTCTGTATACTCAAAATACTCTAGCTGTCTGAATCACCTTTTTAACCTTCTTGGGCCTCTCCCATATAAATCTCACCCTCCAGTTAGTAAGTTGAGAAAAGACTAAACTGGTCAATGACATCTTATAAAGTGACAGAAGAAACATGGGAAAAATTATTTTTGAATTACAAATCTGATCACGTCACCTCCCTATTAAAACTCACTTCTTAGAACTCTTTCAATACTCTATGATCCAACCAACCATAAGGCCTTTACATATGCTACTGCCTTTATGTGGAATGTTCTCCCACACTTTATCTAACAGTAATTAACAGTATAGACTGTACAGCCACACTGCCTGGATTAAAATCTCACCTCTGCCTTTATTAGCTGTGTGGTCTCAGTTCACTCACTTGCCAAATGGGAAGGGCAACACTATCTACCTTATAGGGTTATGGGAGGATAAATGAGTTATTATGTATAAACTGCTGAGAATAGCACCCAGCACACACTAAATGCTCTATATGTTTACTAAATAAATGAACAAACAGATGTAGTCTAGGATACGTTATGAGCCCAGACTCTGGAACCAGACTGCCTATGTATGATGTTTGGCTCTAGGACTTATGCTGTGAGACCCTGGGCACATTACTTAGCCACTCAGTCTCCTCATTTGTAAAATAAGAGAATAACCTATCCCATAGGTTTTTTTTTTTTTTTTTTTTTTTTGCGGTACGCGGGCCTCTCACTGTTGTGGCCTCTCCCGTTGTGGAGCACAGGCTCCAGACGCACAGGCTCAGCAGCCATGGCTCATGGGCCCAGCCGCTCCGCGGCATGTGGGATCTTCCTGGACCGGGGCATGAACCTGTATCCCCTGCATCGGCAGGCAGACTCTTAACCACCGCGCCGCCAGGGAAGCCCCCCCATAGGTTTATTAAGAGGATTAAATGAATACAGAAAGGTCTTAGAACAGTACTAAAACATAGTAAATGTTACAAAATTATAAACTATTTCTATTATTTTCCAGTTCTCAACTCCTCATAGAAGTCTTTTCACAACCAGTTAGCCTAGACAAGGGTCCCTCTGTTATTTCCACCGACAGCACTGTTTCCCTTTCCTTAACGTTCCTTATCTGTTTCTAATTACAAACTTGTAAGTAATTTATTTATTTAGAGGTTTATTAGCTTCTATTTGTTCCACTAGATTATAAGCTCCATGAGAGAAGCTAAGAGAGGTTTTACCCAACTAGTGTGCACCCTTAAATACTTATTGAATTAATGAGTAAATGAAATGGCTAATCAAAATCTTCTGTTTTCAAAGGTTTGTATTCTATTTGAAAATTATCTGAAATATTTTATTACCAAGTAATGTATTAACACGATCAAGTAATAATAATTTTCAGATTCTGGAATATAAGTGGCTTTCAGAGGCTCTAAAGCCAGGCTTTAAAGAATATGATGACAAATGAATGACATAACCAATACCCTCTCAAATTCATGTGTTTGTTCTTTTCATTTACTATAAACCATTTAAAAGTTTTTACAACAAGTTTTGAAGAATAAGGTTCACTAGGATTTTTTTATCATTATGTGTTCTGGTGACAAATGCAGCACCTAACACAGAGAAGACCTCTATAAATGTCTGTTCTCTAAGTATGTAAACATCAGCGTGAATTAGTGCATATAATATTCATGTGTCACAATCCAGATCTGGAAAAGTACAGCACTTGAACTGCTGCAGAAAGAGGTGTGAAAGCCTCCTTTGTTATGGTGTCTCTATAAAATCAGGAATTCTGCCATCAATGTTATATTCCCCCAAAGCCAATAATATATGCTACAGTTGCTGCTTGTCAAATGAAAATTTAATGAGAGATTTTCCGTTTTGATTGGGAATGGTTGAGATGAAGACACTATGAAACAGGCACACTGCCTTTCTGCAGTGCTAAGGACACTGGAAGGGCACAAGGAAAGTTCACACATATTCACAAACACCTACTATTCCAACAGTGCTGGTGATTTTTGGTAACTCCTGAAAAACAGACTTCAAATCTATTGATACAATCTTTTAATTTCCTTATAATAAGTGACTACAAAACAACAATTGCTATCAGATCTAATATTTAAAGTCAATACAAACTTTACAGATTAAGCATGCGTTGGGATTTTTATTGATTATAAGGACCCTACCTTTAAACACTCTAATACAGGATTCATTGAATAACTTTTTATTCATTATGAAAGAGAGCTCTATAGTAAACCATCACAACTCCTCGTACCTGGTGTGTAAGTAAAACGTTGAGACTGGCTTTTTTTCCTCTTGCCATTGCAAAGGTAAAAGTGCACCTGCACTGCAGCTGTAACTGCGGGGTTATGATACGGAGGAACTTCAAGGACAATGTGAGCCTAAGGAGCATGGAAAGCAAGATTGTGTTACACGCAGAACTAAAAATGAAATGCACCTGCTAAACTCAACACGTCTCATGAGTCTTAACTATTCAGGCTCATTATGTGAGTAAACTGGTATATAAGTCATCTGGAGATTTACTCTATGGATACTTCAGTCTTAGCAGAGAAAAGCTCTTTCAAGTAAACCATTAAAGGAGAAATTGCTTTTCACTCACCCACTTGGGTTTCTAGTTGTAACAGAAATCAAAAGTCTTACATACTATATAGCCAGAGATTTTGCTCTAATAAATACTACATATTACTATACATCTTAAGTGGAAGTCTGTTCTAATTTTTAATCAAGCTTAATAGTTCCCAAGTTGTGTTACAGTTTAGATTTCTTATCTTAATTTTTTTTTGGCGGGGGGGCCTCACTGTGCAGCTTGCAGGATCTCAGTTCCCCGACCAGGGATTGAGCCTGGTCCATGGCAGGGAAAGCACCGAATCCTAACCACTAGACCACCAGGGAACTCCCTTATCTTAAATTTTATATTCAAAATGTTCTAAACTGGCAATACACAAAATCTGCATCTATATTAAAAATAATTTTACATATGCAGGGTGAAAACTTTTAGCCCCAAATCAACTGCAATCCTTTTTTTTTAATCCTTCGGCCGCTCCGTACAGCATGTGGGGATCTCAGTTCCCCGACCAGTGACTGAACCCGCTCCCCCTGCATTGGCAGCATAGAGTCTTAACCACTGGACCACCAGGGAAGTCCTCAACTGCAATCCTTAATCTAACTTCTCTAGGTCTTTGGAGAGCACTGTAGGAAGTGGTACTGTCTATCCCAGAAAAAAATTCTGTCTCCATTCCAACCAGGATGAAGGGACCACAACTTTCAGTGCTGATTCCTGGAAGGCTTAATGTGAAGGAGTTGGAAATAGTGTATTAAATACACAAAACCCCGAGGGCTTGTCCTCCTCCTATTTTTTGCCCACTGTATAAGTTCTTCACTGAATTTGTTTGATCTCTTCACTGAATTCAGAGAAATAAATCAATAACTTCAGTAAGAACCTTGTAATAATCTTTCATTCCTAATTTCTCCTTTCCTATACACAAAAAAGGGGAAGAAAGACACCAACTGTTTATCTTTCTTAAACTTTAATTTTAATACCAGGAAAGTATCTATCTCACGTCCAAACTTCTAAAAATTCTAATTTACTTTTCCATTACTCAACAGATAAGACTCCTCACCTATACCATAAAGCAGCATTATCCAATTTTCTCATTAAGTTTCTTACATATTTCTAAAGAAGTAAACTTCTTACCCCTTGACATTTTTCTTTGATTATTTTCCCTTCTACTTCCCACTGAGGTCGTCCATCTATTGACAGAAACAACATACAGTTAAAAGGAATTCAAGTCAAAAAGCATACAAAATCTAATGTATTTAGTATCACAAATTTATTGGCAAAAGGAATCTTTACCTCGCTGACTTCCATTATGAAAATAAAATGTGTACCCATGGGGAAAAAATGTGGAGAAAGATCTTGGGCTGCCCAAGTTTGCAGGGCCCAGAGAGTTTATTCTACTAAGTGATGTTTGAAAATCTTCTGAAAACACCTCTCTACCAAGTGGTGGTCAACTTCTGCTTGTATGCCTTAAGTAATGGGAAACTCATTCTCTAACTAAGTAACCCATTTCATCTTTGGATAGTAACTGCTGCTAGAAAATTGCATCTATCTTCATGATAGACGACATCTGTCTCCTTCTAGTATCCAACCTCTGGTCTAAGCACTACGCCTTGTAGCCACCGCCCCAAAATCTTGAGCATTTCTGTGAGACAATACTTCAGATGTTTAAAAGCAGCTGTTTGCCTGTGTCTCCTTTTCTGCTGGCTAGCACCCCCAGTTCTGCATTTATCTCTTAAACAATATTTTACCCTTCCTGGTCACTCTTCTTTGAATTCTCCTCCAGTGTGACCATCTCCCTCCAAATGCACCAGGCTCAGGACTGAGTAGAAAAGGTGAGAAATGATCCAGAAATGATAGAGTGTGACTGAGGCTCTTGCCAAATTCTGTGGAGATGCTGTGTCTCTGTTAATAAAAGTCTTCTGGGGCAGCTACACCATGCTGACTCATACACTTAGTGTGTGGCCAGCAGTGTCCCTCTGTCTGACACATTTCCTACTGCCAAGCTCAAGCTCCCACACTGTGTACTTATGCAGCTGGCTTTTTTTTTTAACCCCCAACCCTTGTTAAGTTAATTTCCCCCTACTAGACTTCATTTTCTAGGATTGCTTGGCTTGTCAAGATCTTCTTAGATACTGATGGTCTTATGAACTATTTCCTAGGCTTTCCAGATTTGTGTCACCTAAAGATCTGGCCAGCTCATTTTCTGTCTCTTCGTCCCAAGTGAATTATTTACCTGGGGAAAGCCCCACCTGCTACTAGAGCTCTCACTCCAGCATTCTTTTTATGTCATGGGCATTTACCCAGTGACTAACCCATACAAGTATCTTCACAGCTAGCATGACTTCATCTGGTCTGTGAAAATATCAGAAGACTCAATGAAATGCTGTCTAGATTGTGACTATCACTTTCCAGTCCAATATAGCTAAGAGCTACCCTTGTGCACAAGAAATACTACAGACAAATGCTTAGAACTACAGCTCAGTTCAGCAATCATCTGCTGGGTCCCAACATGCCAAGCACTTTGGGTTGCTGAGATAATGGAGATAGGATACCCTGCCTTCAGTTTGTGGATGAAAGGCAAATATAAACAGCTCATTATAATGAAATGTGGTGGTTACAATAACTAATAAAGGTGCATTTTGGATGTACTAAGAGCACAGAGGTCAGGGTCCTTAACCTAGTCTTGGCTACTGTAAATACTGCTGCAATGAACACTGGGGTGTATATGTTTTTTCAAGTTAAGTGTTTCTGTTTTTTTCAGATAAATACTCAGAAGTGTACCACTAGATCATATGGTAGTTCTACTTTTAATTTTTTGAGGAACCTCCAAAATATTTTTTGTAGTGATTGCACCAGTTTACATTCCCACAAACAGTATGCAACGATTCCCTTTTCTCCACATCCTTGCCAACACTTGATTTTTTCTAGTCTTTTTAATAATAGCCATTCTAAGAGGTGGAAGGTAGTATCTCTCCATGGTTTTGACTTGCATTTCACTGATGATTAACAATGTAGAGCATCTTTTCATATCTGTTGGCCATCTGTGATCTTCTTTGGAAAAAAATGTCTGTTGGGATCTTCTGCCCATTTCTTAATTGGGATTGCTTGATTTTTTGCTATTGAGCTATATGAGCTCCTTATATGCTTTGGATAGTAGCCCCTTATCAGATATATGATTTGTAAATATTTTCTCTCATTCAGCAGGTTGCCTTTTCATTTTGTTGATGGTTTCCTTTGTTGTGCAGATGCTTTTTAGTTTGCTGTAGTCCCTCTTGTTTATTTTTGCTTTTGATGCTTTTGCTTTTGGTGTCAGACTCAAAAAATCATTGTCAAGACCTATGCCATGGCTTACCACCTATGTATTTTTCTAGTTTTACGGTTTCAGGTTTTTTTTTTAATAACAAATTTAATCAGTTATACATATACATATGTTTCCATATCCCCTCCCTTTTGCGTCTCCCTCCCACCCTCCCTATCCCACCCCTCCAGGCGGTCACAAAGCACCGAGCTGATCTCCCTGTGCTATGCGGCTGCTTCCCACTAGCTATCTACCTTACGTTTGGTAGTGTATATATGTCCATGCCACTCTTTCACTTTGTCACAGCTTACCCTTCCCCCTCCCCATATCCTCAAGTCCATTCTCTAGTAGGTCTGTGTCTTTATTCCTGTCTTAACCCTATGTTCTTCATGACATTTTTTTTTCTTAAATTCCATATATATGTGTTAGCATACAGTATTTGTCTTTCTCTTTCTGACTTACTTCACTCTGTATGACAGACTCTAGGTCTATCCACCTCATTACAAATAGCTCAATTTCATTTCTTTTTATGGCTGAGTAATATTCCATTGTATATATGTGCCACATCTTCTTTATCCATTCATCCGATGATGGACACTTAGGTTGTTTCCATCTCCGGGCTATTGTAAATAGGGCTGCTATGAACATTTTGGTACATGTCTCTTTTTGAATTATGGTTTTCTCAGGGTATATGCCCAGTAGTGGGATTGCTGGGTCCGGTTTCAGGTTTTATATTCAAGCCTTCAATTCATTTTGAGTTAATTTTTGTGTATGGTTTAAGAGAGTGGCCCACTTTCATTCTTTTGCATGTGGCTAATTTTCCCAATACCACTTATTGAAGAAACTTGTTCTTTCCCCATTGTGTATTCTTGGCTCCTTTGTTTTATATTAATTGACCATATACATGTAGGTTTATTTCTGGGCTCTCTATTCTGTTCCATTGATCTATATGTCTGTTTTGATGCCAATACCATACTAATTTAATTACTATAGCTTTGTAATATAGTTTGAAATCAGGGAGTGTGATGTCTCCAGCTTTGCTCTTCTTTCTCCAGATTACTCTGGCTATTTGGGTCTTTTACAGTTCTATTAGGATTGTTCTATTTCTGTGAAAAATGCCACTGGAACTTCGATAGGGATTGCACTGAATTTGTAGATTGCTTTGGGTAATATGGACATTTTCACAATATTAATTCTTCCAATCCATGAGCACAGAATCTCTTTCCATTTATTTGTGTCTTCTTCAATTTCTTTCATTAAAATCTTGTAGTTTCTCATACATAGGCCTTTCACCTTCTTGGTTAAATTTATTCCTAGGTATTTTATTCTTTTTGATGCAATTGTAAATGATATTTTCTTAATTTCTCTTCTTGATAGTACATTATTATATAGAAATACAACACATTTTTGTATATTTGTTTTATATCCTGCAACTTAACTGAATTTATTAGTTTTAACAGTTTTTTTGATAGAGCTTTACGGCTTCCTATATATAATACCACATCATCTGCAAATAGTGACAGTTTTACTTCTTCCTTTCCAATTGGAATACCTTTTCTTTCTTTTTCTTGCCTAACTTTTCTGGCTAGAACTTCCTATACTATGTTGAATAAAAGTGGCAAGAGTGGGCATCCTTCTCTTCCTGATCTTAAGAGGAAAAGCTTTCAGCTTTTCACCATTAAGGTATTAGCTATGGGCTGGTCACATATGGCCTCTATTATGTTAAGGTACATTCCTTCTACACCCTCTTTGTTGATAGTTTTTTAAAGTTTTTTTTTAATACATTTATTTTATTTATTTATTTTTAGCATGTGGGGTCTTCGTTGCTGCACGTGGGCCTTCTTTAGTTGAGGCGAGCAGGGGCTACTCTTCGTTGCGGTGCAGTCTTCTCACTGTGGTGGCTTCTCTTGTTGCGGAGCATGGGCTCTAGATGCGTGGGCTTCAGTAGTTGCAGCATGCAGGCTTAGTTGTTCTGCAGCATGTGGGATCTTCCCGGACCAGGGGTTGAACCCATGTCCCCTACATTGGCAGGCGGATTCTCAACCACTGCGACACCAAGGAAGCCCAACAGTTTTTTAATCATAAATGGATGCTGAATTTTGTCAAATGCTTTTTTTAATCACGATAATGTGGTGTATCACGTTGACTGATTTGCCAATGTTAAACCATCCGTCTATCTCTGGAATAAATCCCACTTGATGATGGTATATGATCCTGTTAAAGTACTGTTGAATTTGGTTTGCTAATATTTTGTTGAAGATTTTTGCGTCTATGTTCATCAGGTATATTGGCCTGTAATAGTTTTGACATCAAGGTAATGCTAGCCTCAAAAAATGAGTTTGGATAGTTCCCTCCTCTCCTGTTTTTTGGAAAAATTTAGAAGGCTTGGTATTAGTTCTTCTTTGAATGTTTGGTAGAATTCATCAGATCCTGGACTTTTGTTTGTTGGGAGGTTTTTTTTTTTTTTTTTGCGGTACGCGGGCCTCACTGTTGTGGCCTCTCCCGTTGTGGAGAACAGGCTCCGGACACGCAGGCTCAGCGGCCATGGCTCATGGGCCTAGCCACTCCGCGGCATGTGGGATCTTCCCAGACCGGGCCACGAACCCGTGTCCCCTGCATTGGCAGGCAGACTCTCAACCACTGTGCCACCAGGGAAGCCCTGTTGGGAGGTTTTGATTACTGATTCAATCGCCCTACTAGTATTTGGTCTGCTCAGATATTCTATTTCATCATGATTCAGTCTCTGGTAGGGTGTATGTTTCTAGGAATTTATCCATTTTTTTCTAGGCTGTCTAATTTTTTGGCATATGATTGTTCACAGTGGTCTCTTATGACCCTTTGTATTTCTGTGGTATCAGCTGTAATATTTCCTCTCTCATTTCTGATTTTACATGAGTCCTCTCTTTTTTTTCTTGGTGAGTCTAGCTAAAAGTCAACTTTGTTTCTCTTTTCAAAGAACCAACTCCTAGTTTCACTTATATTTTCTATTGTCTTTTTAGTCTCTATTTCACTTATTTCTGCTGTAATTTTTGTTATTTCCTTCCTTCTACTAACTTTGGGCTTCATTTGTACTTCTTCTAGTTCCTTGAGGTGTAAAGCTAGGTTGTTTGAGATTTTTCATGTTTTTATTTTTTTAAATTAATTTTAGTAAGTTAAAAAATATTTATTGATTGATTTATTTGGCTGCACCAGGTCTTAGTTGCAGCACATGGGATCTTTGTTGCAGCGTGCCTCAACGTGGGATCTTCAGTTGAGGCATGCAGGATCTTTTAGTTGTGGCATGCGGGCTCCAGTTCCCTGACCAGGGATCGAACCTGGGCCCCCTGCATTGGGAGTGTGGAGTCTTAACCACTGGACCACCAGCGAAGTCCCTAGCAAAATGTTTTTAAGGGTCATCCATGTTGTAGCATTAATCAGTACTTTATTCTTTTTTATGGCTAAATAATATCCCATTGTATGAATATATCACATTTTGATTATCCATTTATCAGTTGATAAGTATTTGAGTTGTTTACATTTTTTGGCTATTATGATTAATGCTGCTAAAAGCATTTGTGTCCAAATTTCTGTGTGACTTATATTTTCAATTCTCTTGAAGAAATATTGGGGGATTCTTTTACTTTTGAGATATCCTTAATGAGAACTTAATATTCATATGAAAATTTAATAAATGTTTGGTTTACAGTAAAATCTGTGTAAATGATGCCTATAGCTTTAAGAAAACTATTTTGTGATTAATGTCAGTGAAACATCTGAATAATTCACTTTAACCTTTTGCCCCTTAGTCTGAGTTCAATCAACTCAAATCTTATCTATCTATTTATTTATTTATTGAAGTATAGTTGATTTATAACATTATGTTAGTTTCTGGTGTACAGCAAAGTGATTCAGTTGTGTATATATACGTATTTATTTATTCTTTTTTGGATTCTTTTCCATTATAGTTTATTACAAGATATTGAATATAGTTCCCTGTGCTCTACATTAGGACCTTGTTGTTTATACAGTATATATAGTATATATAGTAGCTTGTATCTGCTTATCCCAAACTCCTAATTTATCCCTCCCCGCCTCCTATACCATTTGGTAACCATAAGTTTGTTTTCTATGTCTGAGTCAACTCAGATCTTATATTATTTACCTTGTCCTTTTTCAAGAAAGATGATTTTGGATTCTGGAAGAAAATTAGATCCAGTAACAACCATTTCATGACCTCCATTTACAGAACAACTGTTGATACTGTACTTCTCAATATGAGGAAGTTCTTGAGCAGACCGCTGGGCTGTTTTTTTGTTTTTTTAAGAGTTGAGAAGAAACAAAATATTAGTTTACACTCTTTCATATGTAAATGACAAAGTCTAGCTATAAAAGAAGCAACTCTGGGTTTTTAAAATGCAAGGCAATGGTAAACAATATCCACTAAAATAACTGTGCTATTTAGAAAACAAAATACATTTATTACAGTCAAGTGATTTTAAATAATTTTCTTAGACTACAACTATAGAGAAACTAATAAAGAGAAATTAATTAATGCCTACAACTTATACTGACTCCAACACATTCACCTCATCCACTTTTCTCTTTTTAGCTTGTCTTTAGTACATTTCTTCCCCACAACTTGTCTGTTACAATTGATAAATTTAATATAATTATAAAAAGCAAATTAAATCCGAAGATGCATAATTATATTGCATACAATTAAAAGAAGACAAGTTTCTAAAGGACAAACACCAAGTAGCCCTTTCATCAAGAAAATAACCAGATCATCAGTGAGGCATCAGAATTACATTTTGGACATCTTCCAAATAACTGAAGTATACATGAAGTACACATTTCAATACAGAATTTTAAAAAATGAACATAAATATTTCTTAGTGCACTATACTCTTCCTTCCCAGGGTATGTGAACATAATTTTTCTTAAAGCCTACAAGTTATTATGTAAACTATTAACTTTTCCTTGTTGCTGCCTTTTTCTAATATCTACTGATTTCAAGTTGCTGTATTTTCTGGAGATCCTACTTCTGGCTTTTCTTTCCTTTTTAAAAAATGCTTGAGTTTCAAGCTATACATTATACTTCTTTTGACTGCTTAGGTTCTCTAAGGGTTTATTCCTGCCAAATGCCTCAATAACTAGGTTTCTCTCTGGAATAAAACAAACAAAAAGGGTGGATTATACCTTCTTCTTCACATTTTGGAAACAGGTCTACTTTTAGTCCTACTACTTGGGTGGAAAATTGGTGGCTTTGAGGGTCAGCTGTGTTTTGTTTGGCCAGAACAACATTTTAAAGAAATTTAAACAACTTGACTGCCTTTATGAAGCATGCAGTCCCAGTTCACTATGCCTCTTCCAACTATTTATTTTTTTGAAGATGTATTTATTTTATTTACTTTTAGCTGTGTTGGGTCTTAGTTGTGGCATGCAGGATCTTTCGTTGCCATGCGAGGGCTTCTCTCTAGTTGTGGTGTGTGGGTTTTCTCTTCTCTAGTTGTGGCACGTGGGCTCCAGGGTGCGTGGGCTCTGTAGTTTGTGGCACGCGGGCTCTAGTTGAGGTGTGCAGGCTCAGTAGTTGTGGCATGCAGGTTTAGTTGCCCCGCTGCATGTGGAATCTTAGTTCCCTGACTAGGGATTGAACCCCCGTCCCCTGCACTGCAAGGCGGATTCTTTACCACTGGACCACCAGGGAATTCCCTCTCTTCCAACTATTTAATACCAAGACACAAAAGGTATATGAATTAGGATCCCAGCCCCAAAGAGAATGTTTCATAGGAGATGGGTCTGGGATTTAGGATGAACTACAACTTAGAAAGTACCAAGCACAAATCTAGATCTCAGAAAACACTATGTCCTTACTTATGTTCTAAATGGCTCACAAAGAAGGGGCATAAAAACAAGCACTGACTAGCCTATGGAGTAAGACTAATTCAAGTTTTAGATATTCATAGTGGAAACTAGCTATCACAAGTACATTCAAAGTAACAGCAAAAATGTGTTCACCAAGTGGCATAGCCATAATAAAATATTATGCATGTGCTAAAAGCATTTTTGAAGAATATTTAACTATATGAGAAAATGCCCACTGTAAGTGAAACTACCAAATATTGTGTGTGCGTGCACATGCACGCACACACATAGACCAAAAAAAAAAAAGGAAAAAAATCCAAAAAAAGGTTAATAGTGACTATCTCAGAGAAGTACTATTACAAAAAAGATTCTAATGCTACTCTTTGTACCATTTTGCATTTTCTATACTCTCAACAATAATCACACAATAATTTAATAAACTAAAAGAGAAAACAGAATAATTTTAGAGTAAATTCATCTCAAAAACTCAAACTACTCTATGAACTTAAATTATTTAAATTATGTTGCTAAAAATTAGAGAAATATATGCTTAAATGGGCATTTGTCTGGCAGGGTAACAAAGATTGTGGCAATGATAGCTGTTTCTAAGAAAGGGAACTAGCTGACTTGAAAATTTACTTTTCATTCTATGCTCTTTTACTCTTTTTGAATTTTGTACCATGTACCTGTATTATCTATTAAAAATTAATACAAAAATTACTTCTACAGTGATTCTATTACCATGGATTTGCTCAGTGATTCCCACAGTCGACTGGAAAATGATAAAGTATTACTCCAGTGAACAGCAAAAGGAGGCATAGGAAAGTAATACAGTAGGTATGATCCCAAATTAAGAATGCATGTGGTTAATAGAAATAAAATGATATAACATAATCAAAAGAGTACTAAGAAAACCTGTGTTCTAGCCACAGCTCTGTCACACCAACAAGCAAATAACCTGGGAGGAGCACTTAAGATACTTGTGCCTCAGTTTCCTCCTACACAAAATTAAGACAAGGAATTAGAACACTTCTGAGTCTGTGCTCTAAAAATCTAAATTGCAATCTCAATATTTCAGTCCTATCAGCTAACTGCCAGAGGTCCACAGTTCTCAAGGGCTTGAGTAGATATCAGGTTCTAGGCCTTTTCTCATTTCTTGGCTCTGAAAAAACAGGGAAAAAGCATTCACTTTCTCAACCTGGTGTTGTACATAAATTTATGGTAAAAAAAACCCAAAAACCAAAATCCTGTAAGTCCCTATTCAGCTGAAGTGTCAGCTTGCAGAGACAGGCATCTTCCAACATTTTAATGAAACAAAGATGACCAAGTATCAATGACACTTAATGTGAGAATCATAGCTTCATAATTTGGTCCTCAGGTGTCATCAAGCCCACCTTCCTCATTTACAAGTAAGAAAACTATGGTCAAGAGAATGTCTATAGCCACACAGGCTACCTAGGGTCAAATTATAATGAGAAGCCACTTTCTAACTCCAAGATCAGTACTCATCCACCTAAACATGTAGCTTATTTCCATATAAGAAAATCACACCAGCTATCCAGACCCTGGGTTTCAGTTTACTTTTTAAAAAATTTATTTTATTTATTTTCATTTTTGGCTGCGTTGTGTCTTTGTTGCTGCATGAAGACTTTCTCTAGTTGCAGCGAGCAGGGGCTACTCTTGGTTGCGGTGCATGGCCTTCTCACTGCGGTGGCTTCTCTTGTTGCGGAGCATGGGCTCTAGATGCGTGGCTTCAGTAGTTGTGGCACACGGGCTTAGTTGCTCCGTGGCATGTGGGATCTTCCCAGACGAGGGCTTCCCGGACCTGTGTCCCTTGCATTGGCAGGCGGATTCTTAACCACTGCGCCACCAGGGAAGCCCTCAGTTTACTTTTTTTTTTTGAAACATTTTTTTTAATATTTATTTTATTTATTATCATTCAGTTTTGGCTGCATTGGGTCTTTGTTGCTGCGTGCAGGCTTTCTCTCGTTGTGGCGAGCAGGGGCTACTCTTCATTGGGGTGCTCGGGCTTCTCATTGCGGTGACTTCTCGTTGTGGAGCATGGGCTCTAGGCATGCGGCTTCAGCAGTTGTGGCACACGGGCTCAGTAGTTGTGGCTCGCGGGCTATAGAGCGCAGGCACAGTTGTAGTGGCACGTGGGCTTAGTTGCTCTGCAGCATGTGGGATCTTCCTGGACCAGGGCTTGAACCCGTGTCCCCTGCATTGGCAGGCGGATTCTTAACCACTTTGCCACCAGGGAAGCCCCCTCAGCTTACTTTTGATCCAAACATTACATTATAAACAAAACAGAAAATAACCTATTATAAACAAAACTTTAAAATATCACAGTCTCACTTACAGCATTCAACAGGTATAGAAGCTGTCTGCAGAGAAAGGACTTTTCCATTGGGCTGTGGGATGTGTACACGAAACACAAGTCGTACTCTAGTATTCTTTCTGCCAATATCAGTTTCTCCTTTTCGAAGTTCTATATCTGAATTGCGGAGTTTCAAAATACCTGCACAGTCAATACTAGGAAAAAAAATATACAAATTTTATTTGCTTACTAGAAATTAGTGGTTCTAAACAACTCAGCGAAACAATTATTGTTAATTTGCCAGGAAGAACTATCACTATCTAAAATCAGGTCAAAAAAGAAAGATATGATTGCTATTTTCTGCTATTTAAATTTTAGGATTAAAAATGTTTTTGTATGACAAAAGTGTAATACTAAGTGTGGCATATTGTCTGTAAAGAGGGCTGACAATAATTCCTCCCATTCTTGTATTCACATGCCACTTCTCCAATTAAGAGGTGGAGTAACTATGTCCCCTCTCGTTGACAGTGAGCCTTATGACTTGCCTTGACAAACAGAATGTGGCCAAGTGATGCTGTGTAAGTTACAAGCCTAGCACTTAAGAAGCTCCGTAACTTCCACCTTTGTTCTCTTGGAGCCCTGAGCCACCATGAAAATGTCCAACTACCATGCTGGAGAGAAAAGCCCATATAATCCTCTACTTGAGCTACCCCAGCTGAGCTCCCAGCCGAATTCAGGGGCATGAGAGATCCCAGCCAACACCACATAAGTGGATCAGCTGAGTCCAACCAACCAGAAGAATCATGAAAAACAATAGTTACTACTTTAAGCCACTAAATTTGGGGAGCAGTTTGTGTTACAGAGCTAGATGAGTGAAATATAAAGTAAAAGACTCTAATTCTATAAATATAATAATATAATATAATAATATAAATATAATAGGCCAGAAAAGATTAACTTATAGGACTACAAATAAGTCATTAATAACATATTTAAACTTTTATATGATACATTTATTAATAAAAACAATCTTTCAGGCTTTCATTTCTTTCTTTCTTTTTTTTTGTTGGGGGGGGCACACTTCGAGGCTTGCAGGATCTTAGTTCCCCGACCAGGGACTGAACCTGCGCCCTTGGCAGTGAAAGCGCAGAGTCCTAACCACTGGAACACCAGGGAATTCCCAGGCTTACATTTCTAAGAAATGCACATATAAGATTAAAGTTTTGGCATTTAAGGTCTAAAATTTCATTATCTTCAAAATTTATTACTAAGTATAGCTGCTTAACACACAATCATGGTAGGAAACACCAGTACCTATAACATATCTTTGTTATTCACATATTAGAAGAATAAAGCAAGAGGCAACTAACAATCAAACATTCTAGTTAAAGTTTACTCTCTCTTATGGCATTCCTTATTATCCATCCTCTTACTTTATCTACCCACTCTAATGCTCTAATGTTCCAACTCTAATGCTCACTGCTCAGAGGTTAGAGAAGTCACTCTGAAGGATAATATATGTTACAAAGCTAGGTTATCAAGATAAGAACCAGTAAAGCTCAAGGAAGAATCTGAAAAATATAAATATTTTCATCTTAGGAAAGACAAAGGAAAAGAAATTTCTAAAAAAGTAAATATTTTTGGAAATAAACACTTTTCATTTATGGATAAATTATATTTAACTAATATTGAAAAACTGCACTTTCGCTCAAAGCAGTATTGATCAAATTGTATCAAAGTAGTGATTATTCATGTTAATATGCCAACATGAGTATTTAGTAGGAAATACCAGAGATTATCCATTCTACTGAGTTTTTTGTTTGTTTGTTTTTTTGGCTGCGTCTGCATGTGGGATCTTCATTGCAGTGTGCAGGATCTTTAGTTGCGGCATATGGGATCTTTAGTTGAGGCATGCGGGATCTTTAGTTGTGGCATGTGGGATCTAGTTCCCTGACCAGGGATCGAACCCAGGCCCCCTGCATTGGAAGCACAGAGTCTTAACCACTGGATCACCAGGGAAGTCCCCATTTTACTGAGTTTTGGTTTTTTTTAATACATTTATTTATTTTATTTATGTTTGGCTGCTTTGGGTCTTCGCTGCTGCGCGCAGGCTTTCTCTAGTTGTGGTAAACAGGGGCTACTTTGTTGCAGTACATGGGCTTCTCACTGCGGTGGCTTCTCTTGTTGCGGAGCACGGGCTCTACGCGCGTGGGCTTCAGTAGTTGTGGCATGCGGGCTGAGTAGTTGTGGCTCGCGGGCTCTAGAGCACAGGCTCAGTGGTAGTGGCACACGGGCTTAGTTGCTCCACAGCATGCGGGATCTTCCTGGATCAGGGATCGAACACGTGTCCCGTACATGGCAGGCGGATTCTTAACCACTGTGCCACCAGAGAAGTCTGCATTTTACTGAGTTTTAAGGGAAGGTATTTTAGCAGAGTTAAGTTTCTAGCAGAAGATTTGGAATAAGAGTATCAGAAATGACAATCTTAAAACTCTGGCTAAGAAATGCAAAAAAAAAAAAAAAAAAAAAGAAAAGAAAAGCTACCAAACCACCAAAAAAACTACATTTATAGGAATGAAAATAACTATTAAATTCTGTTTACAACACAATTATATTTTAGATCAGAGTGCAACACTGCCACATTCATATTCATCAAGTTTTAAAAACAGGGAGGAGTTATGAGTACGGTAAGGCAATGTACTAGCGTGCTATATTTAAAGCATCTTGTAGAGTGTCTCTATGGTTTATGGGTTGGTATACTGGTCTTAAATAAAGGGTCTTACACATCCAAGATAGATTAGGTTTGAAATGACCAAGCCTGTGTGATAGCAGGCAAAACAAGGGGACTATCTACCAATCTTTCCCCACCTTAAACAACAGAGCCTTTTTCTTTTTTTTTTGGCCATGCCACATGGCATGCAGGATCCTAGTTCCCTGACCGGGGATCGAACCCGTGCCCCTTGCAGTGGAAGCGTGGAGTCATACGCTTATAGCGTGGACCACCAGGGAAGTCCCCACTAGAGCCTTTTAATACATACCTACAACTCACTTGTGCATAAATTATTTTGAACAACGGTCTTATCATTCACAATTTTTTAATCTACCACTACCTGAAACTATATTACATTCAGTCACTACAGTTTATCCTAGTAATTAGTTCCTAGATAAAACAGGCTCATTCAGCATTAGCTGCCCCATTATCTAAGGTACTTAGAAAAGGTTTCTTAGATTTGGGTAACTTCCTAGTTGCTCCTTACTCAACCCTTTCTTGGACACACACAATGTTGTTGTCACAAACCTTGGTTCCTATAGAATTCCTGTTCCCCAATCTAACAGTTCAGAGTGGACAGATAGCCAGAGAAGCTTCAGGTGTGTGTATGGCAGAGTAGGATGGAGTAAGGGGGATAAGCTGCTTGCTACGAGTAATAATGGTATTTCTACAACTTTGTTCTTTCTGGTCTGATCCAGGCAGGCAGTATATGCCAGCTCTGGTTGGAGAAGGGAACATGAATCTTGAGAACCACCTCTGTTCCATGTGAAAAGGAGGAGGAAGATATGTTCAGATCCTACTGCTCTGATTTGTTCATGCTATTCTGTAGGTAAGGCTCTCCCAAGTTCTTGAGAGAATGTCTTAGAAACTCATGTACTCTGTTTTCTTTAATTTATTGATTTATACATTATTTTAAAAAAGGATATGAGGCATTTTACAACATAAATACAAATAAGGTCAAGAAGAAAGAAATAGGAAATATTTTTGAATAGAAGAAACAGAAGATAAATATATCCCAAATCTAGGGTTATATGAATTACTATAATTACTATAATTGAGCTTGATCATGAACTTTTGGGAAGCTGAGGCAAAAAGTAAAGATGATAGGGACTTCCCTTGTGGTCCAGTGGCTAAGACTCCACACTCCCAATGCTGGGGGCCTAGGTTTGATCCCTGGTCAGGGAACTAGATCCCACATGCCACAACCAAGAGTCCCACTGCCTCAACGAAGAGTTTGCATGCCGCACATGCCACAACGAAGATCCCGCGTGCCACAAATAAGACCCTGCACAGCCAAATAAATAAATAAATATTTTTTTAAAAAAGTAAAGATGGGGCTTCCCTGGTGGCACAGTGGTTGAGAGTCCGCCTGCCGATGCAGGGGACGCAGGTTCGTGCCCCAGTCCGGGAAGATCCCACATGCCGCGGAGCGGCTGGGCCCGTGAGCCATGGCTGCTGAGCCTGTGCGTCCGGAGCCTGTGCTTTGCAACGGGAGAGGCCACAACAGTGAGAGGCCCGTGTACAGCAAAAAAAAAAAAAAAAAAAAAAAAAAGTAAAGATGATAAAGCTTCTGTAGGTCTCTCCTTGTCTGGTAAAGCAAAATCTACCGTGTCAGCAAATACCAACTTTTTTCCTTTAACATGAAAAGACTGTGTGTATGTGTGTGTAATAATGACCAACTTAAAAGATAAAAGCTTTTTAACAGTCCATTAAGTTATAAGCTTCTGGTGATTTCTATTTACTTGATTCAAGTCCACTGCTTGAACTATCCAGAGGAATCAATGGAAACATGGTCTGCAAACTGTCACCTAAGAATCACTTTTATGAGTTCTTAGAAAAAGATAGTTCAAAGTTGAGTTTCAAATTCCCCTCTGCAGCTGAATAATAGTATATTCATATTGCTTTTGATGCTAGATGAAAAAATAAGATCCTAGGGAATTCCCTGGTGGTCCAGTGGTTAGGACTCTGTGCTTTCACTGCCGAGGGCCCAGGTCTGATCCCTGGTCAGGGAACTAAGATCCCACAAGCCACGTGGCGAGGCCAAAAAAAAGTAAGATCCTAGAGTAAAAGAGAGGAAGCCTTCTTGTATCCTCATTCAGAGGCTGGCTACCTCACCTTATTTGAAGATTGGTCAAATAGGATGCCTGGAGTCAATGTTTTTCTTTCTCTCTTTTTTTTTTTCAATGTTTTTCTTAAGTGTTTTGCTCAAGTACCTGAACAAAGGATTGGCTGAGAATTCAAAGTTCTTTTTTTAATTATTACAGAACACAGAAATTTAATAGTAGAGATTATCAGCTAGCTGTCTACCTCTGCCATGAAAAAACTCTATCGTAGCCCGTGTAATGACTTAGTGGAGTTGAGTTCTCGAGTACTGTTCCTTTGAACAAAGCAGGCAAAGATAAGGTTTTATTTAAATCAGTATTAACTTGTCTTTTCTGGTGATAAGTAGATAAGAGGCAATTCTTATTTTATACTAGTACAATTATGTCATAAGTTACTATGTCCTCAGGGGTATATTCAGTTTACCTAAAAAGTTATTTAAATATAAATTTAAAAGAGAAGAACTCGAGACTGAAATCTGATTTTAATAGGACTATTCTTGCAATAACCTGGGACAGATATCATTGCCATCTTAAGAAAGACCTATATTATAGTTTGAACCAATTTCTCTAACAAACTACACTGTAAGTTTCACATACCTGGTTGTGGCAGAACCTAGTTGCCTACTAAATATTCTTTTTTTCTGTTTTTCTTAGTAACAGACCCCCATCTTGTTAGCGGTGGCAATGCACTCAGGTAAAAAAAAAAACATACCCAGGTCTTCCTTATATACAAGGATGATCAATGAGATGTAGTAAAGGTGTTGGATACGTTTCTGGGAAAAGCTCTTTAAAGAGGCCTGACTCAGATGGAAGTTCTCTCTTACCCTTCCTCTTACCCATTCTTCCTATTCCTTCCAGGATTACAGTTATGATGGCTAGAGCTCCAGTAGCTATTGTGGATCATAAGGCAACCTTGAGGATGGAAACCACATGCTAATAATAGCAGAGAAGAAAAAACAGAAGCAGCTTGGGGCCCCAATGACTTATGGAACCACTGTGCTAGCCCTAAGATGCCTATGTGTATATTTCTTTTATGGAAAAAAAAAATTAAACCTCTAGCTGTTTAAGCCACTGCATTTCAGGTTTCTGTTACAGGTACTATATATATTCCTAACTAATCCACCTGAACAAAACTCTACTGCATTCTCATTCAGAAGTTGGCCACCTCATTTTATTTGGAAACGGGTGAAATGGGACACCTGGAAGTAGAGTTGAAGTTTTCCTCAAGGAAACTTAACAATCATAATTTTACTGCAATTGTTTACTTACTGTCTACCCTATTAGACTATGAGCTACTTGAAAAAAAGTCCATATACTTTTGTCTCTATCACCTAGCATGATGCTTGGCTGGTACTACATGGTCATAAACTTTTGCTGAATAGAATTTTCTTTATGGAAATGTGATACCAACCTTAGCAAATATACTATAATTATTTACATAATGTTATTCAGTTAATTTAGAACAATGACTTTTTTTTTTTTTTGCGGTACGCAGGCCTCTCACTGTTGTGGCCTCTCCCGTTGCGGAGCACAGGCTCCGGACGTGCAGGCTCAGCGGCCATGGCTCATGGGCCCAGCCGCTCCGCGGCATGTGGGATCTTCCCAGACTGGGGAACGAACCCGCATCCCCTGCATCGGCAGGCGGACTCTCAACCACTGCGCCACCAGGGAAGCCCCAAAGACTTATTTTTGTACTATAAAAATAAATATACTTTTCTTCTGAAAGTTATTTTAGGAAAAGAAATAACAGTCCATTTTGGGATATGTTTCAAGATACCTGGCTGACATATTGTTTTCAGGAAGAAGTGGAATTTCCAGAACCTTTGTGCTGGCAATTATTATCTCTTGGCTTGCAGTAGCAACTGTCTTCCCAGTGATCCGATGCACCTGGTAAAATGCATGAGGCCGTAAATATCGATCATCTGCTGTTCCAATAAACATCTGTAGATTTATCGGCTTTTCACTATAGCCCAGGAGCTAATTTGGAAGAGCAAACACAGAAAAATACAATTCATTATCCATGCATTTTACAATAAGCTTACAAGAGTAAGTCTATTATATTTGTATCATATACTATTGATACATAAAATGTTATTTCAAAAAAGATAATAATAAAAACAAGTAATAAGTGAACAGCCCTCTAAATCACAGAAATATTTTAAGAGTTATAAAATGCTGCAATATATTACAAAGGGATGAGGGAGGTTTTTTTTATTAAAATCTAGATCAACCTAAATTTTGAAAAGCCTTGGTAGAGTGCTGTGGAGAATACAAAAGAAATGTTGATTCTGTGCTCCAGGCAACATTAACCATCCAGACCAGACCTAAAGATCAGGGTATGTGGGAAGGTCCTCTAATGGGCTGTTAAAATCAGAGACACTTTTAGTAGAAAGGATCTGAAAAATCCTACTGCATGTTTCCAAGTTAAAATTTCAGCTGACTTAACAAGCTAGGCTACTTGACTTTCTTTGGTACCCTTCACTACTGCTGAGATTAAGATGGCTACACAGGATTAATAAGGGTGATGACCAGGAGGTGCTGGAGGTAAAAACAGCGACCACAAGAAAGGAGGCAGTTAAAAGAAACAGAGCCTAAAGCACTTAGGGAGACTCCTATGTCCAGTCTGATGGCTGAGTAGCACCCATTGGACCCACCTTGAAAGAATGGAGAGAACACCAAAGTAAGCAGATACTGGAAACAAACTGACACATGTAAGAAGAGAATAACAAAAGGTGTGTTTCCTGTTTTTAAGGCTTTTAACCTGAGGGAAAGCCACAGTCCATGCCTTACAGTGAGACTAAAACTACCAAAGAAATCTACAGTCTGAAGGGCTTGAAGAACCAAGGACAGTCTGTCACAACCTCTGGAAAGAAAGAGGCAAATCCCAGAAAAGAGACAGCCAGAGAGGAGGAGCTCCAAATTTTATATATATATATAGACTCCGCCCAATCCTTTGGCTGACCTGTAAACCATTCAAGAACAGGATAGATCCAAGCAGCCTAAGGCTAAAATAACTGAAATGAGATTATAAACTACCACCAACCACAGGGAGACAGATTTTACAGGTTGACTTCAACCAAGTTAAGTGCCTGCTTAAACAAAAAAACTCAACATTCTTTGGGAGTACATATGGGTGTGCATTTATATTAGTTTTGATGCTGAGTTGTACAAGTTCTTTATATATTCTGAATATTAATCCCTTGCAGTTATGTGATTTGCAAATATTATCTCCCATTCTGCAGGCTGTCTTTTCACTTTCTTGGTTGTGTCCTTTGATGCACAAAAGTTTTTAAATTTTGATGGAGTCTAATTTTTTTTGTTTCTTTTGTTGCCTGTGCTTTAGGTGTCATACTTAAGAAACCATTACCAAATCCATTGTTGAGAAGATTTTCCTCATGTTTTCTTCTAAGAATTTTATAGTTTTAGGTCTTTGATCCATTTTTAGTTAATTTTTGTATATAATGTAAGGTAAGGATCCAACTACATTATTTTGCATGGGGATATCTAATTTTCCCAACACCATTTGTTGAAAAGACTGTCATTTCTCCTACTTAATGGTTTTGGAACCCTATCAAAAATGAATTGATCATACATGTTAGGGCTTATTTCTGGGCTTTCTATTCTATTTCATTGGTCTGTCTTTATGCCAGTATCATACTGTTTAAAATACTGTAGCTTTGTAGTATGTTACAAGTCAGGGAAAGGGGGTCCTCCAACTTTACTCTTCTTTTTCAGGATTGTTTCAGCTATTTGAAGCCCCTTGCAATTCCATATGAAATTTTTTAAAAATAGAGTTATTTATTTATGGCTGCGTTAGGTCTTCGTTGCTGTGCGCGGGCTTTCTCTATTCGTGGCAAGCAGCGGCTACTCTTTGTTGTGATGCGCAGGCTTCTCATTGCAGTGGCTTCTCGTTGCAGAGCATGGGCTCTAGGCACGCAGGCTTCAGTAGTTGTGGCACATGGGCCCAGTAGTTGTGGCGCATGGGATTAGTTGCTCTGCAGCATGTGGGATCTTCCTGGACCAGGGCTCGAACCCTGCTCCCTGCATTGGTAGGCAGATTCTTAACCACTGCGCCACCAGGGAAGTCCCCATTATGAATTTGAGGATATGCTTTTCCTTTCTGCAAAAAGGGTTGTTGGAATTTGGGTAAGTATTGCATTAAATCTGTAGACTGCTTTGGGCAGTACTGATATCTTAACAATGTTAATTAAGCCTCCTCTCCATGAACACGGAATGTCTTTATTTATTTTTGTTTCATGTATATTCGGATTTTATTTTCACTTTATATATTTCCATTTATTTTTATTTCTTTCAGAAATATTTTACAGTTTTCGGCATACAAGTCCTTATACCTCCTTGGTTAAATTAATTCCTAAGTATTTAATACTTTTAGATGCTATTGTAAATGAAAACTGCTTTCTTAATGTCCTCTTAGGGTTGTTGATCACTGATACACAGAAACACAATCGGTAAGTATGTGTTGATCTCCTACCCTGAAACTTCGTAAACTCATTTATTAGCTCTAGCAGCTTTCTTGGGGATTATTTGGGGTTTTTAAAGTATGTGAGCATGTCATCTGTTAACAGAGATAACTTTACCTCTTCCTTTCTAATTTGGATGTCTTTTATTTCTTTTTATTGCCTAACAGCTCTGGCTAGAACTTCCAGCACAAATGTTGAATAGCAGTGGCGAAAGCAAGCATCCTTGTCTTGCTCCTGATCTTAGGGGAACAGCTTTCAGTCTTTTACCATTAAGTATGATGTTATTAGCTGTGGGCTTTTCATAAATGACCTTGATCATGTTAAGGACTTTCCCCCTTTTCTTAGTTTGCTGCTTTTTTTTTTTAAAATGATACGCTGGTACATTTTGTCAGATGCCTTTTGTGTCAATTGAGATGATCATGTGGTTTTTATGCCTTCATTCTATTAGTATGGCATATTACAACAACTGATTTTCATATGTTGAATCATCTGCATTTCTGAGGTAAATCCCACTTGGTCATGCTGTATAATCCTTTTAATGTGCTGCTGGATTTGGTTTGCTAGTTTTTTTTTGAGGATTTTTGTGCTTATATTCTTTACGGATATTAGTCTGTAGTTTTCTCTTCTTGTATCTTTGTCCTTATCATTATCCTTTTGATTACAAAAATTTTTTCCCATGTCTTTATTGAAATTCCTTCATCTCTTCACATATTTAGCCCACCTTTTCTACTAGATAATTTAGCATTTTCATCATTGTTATGTTAAAGTCTCTTTCTGATAACTCCAACCCAGACACAGAGTTAGATTTAGGCCACCTCTGGGCCAGCTTCTATTGATTGTTTTCTCTTAGCTGTGGGTCACACTTTCTTGTGTGTGTATGTATAGTTTAACATATACTAGACATTTTGTATAGAAGAACTCTAGGAACTGAAGTAGCAAGTATTTACCTTCAGAAAGAGGCATGCTATTTTTTTTTTTTTTTTTTTTTTTTGGTCAGGTCACAGTTCTTAAGCTGTATCGGCTTTACTGCAGTTTTAGTCAGATTCCTCTGCTTTGAGGTGGTGGCTTACGTGCACTTGGTGGAGATCTTACAAATTTCAGACAGATCTTGCTCAGCAATTCCCACTCCTACTTTTGGCCCCAAATGCCTCTGGGAGGAAGATCTGCTCTATGGCTGTTTTATTCCATTGAACCAGCAAGGGTGCAATATGATAACACAGACTGCCTAAAGTCAATTTTTTGGTAAGCACAGTGGAGTGCCCAGCTCTTCAAGACGGTAGTGATGGAGTTTCTGATGCCCAGTCCTAAGCACTGTCCCTACAAGTTGGGATTGTGAGTCACAGTGTCAGTGATGTTTTCACTAGAGCAAAACTGGGTAGGGTGGCTGCACACTGTTCTAGGCCACATAGCTTCCAAACCTGAGATTTTATGAGCTACCTAATAACCTTAAAAGAAATTCTCTTCTGTTTCTTCACTATGGTTTTGTAAAGTATCCTGACACATGATAGCAAATATAGAGTGCCTAGTACAGTGTCTGGCATGTACCTAACAAATGTTAGCTATTAGTGTGCATCCAGATTCTAAGTATGGAATCTAGTCAGTTTCAAATATGTAGAAGGAGTTTTATTTGATTATGTTGTCCTTCAGGTGACTGCTTTACTCCCTCCTGCTTGCTCATCCCTGGCTTTACGGTGGAGTTTGTAACCAAGTAACATCATAATTTATTGATTATCCTCCTCTACCCAGGAAAGGACATGAAGTCTTTTGCCTATTATCAGATAAAATAATTTACCCAGGATGATTTTCAGCCCTGTGCCTTTACAGAGAAGCAAATAAAGCCTGGACCACTGCAATAGCCTTATAACTGCTCTCCCTGTTCTTACTCTTGCTCCCTGATAGCCTATTCTCTGTCCAGGAGTCAGAACAAACTTGTAATATTAACCAGATAACTTTACACCCCTGCTCAGAACTCTCTAATGGCTTCCTTCCATACTCAGAACTAAATTCAAATGCCCTATGATGATTTACAAGTCCTGTGTGATCTGGGCCCTGGCTACCTTGTTGCCTTACCTTCTCCTACTCTCTCCCTTCCACAGTCTGCTCTGGCCATCTTGGCCTTATTGCATGAACCACTCAAGCTCATTCCTAACCTCAGGACCTTCATACTTAATATTTTGTCCCTCTGGAATATTCTTCCCTCTGATCTTCATATCACTTCACTCCTTCAGCTCTACACTCAAAGGTCAACTTCTCAGAGAAAACCACCCTATCTAAAACATCACATTTCTATCCCTTTATCCTGTTTTATTATTTTTCATAGTATTTATCCCTATCAAAAGTATTTTAGGGACTTCCCTGGTGGCGCAGTGGTTAAGAATCCGCCTGCCAATGTTAAGGGGACACGGGTTTGAGCCCTGGTCCGGGAAGATCCCACATGCCGCGGAGCAACTAAGCCCGTGTGCCACAACTACTCAGCCTGTGTTCTAGAGCCTGCGAGCCACAACTACTGAGCCTGCATGCCACAACTACTGAAGCCCGCACGCCTAGAGCCCGTGCTCCACAACAAGAGAAGCCACCGCAATGAGAAGCCCGCGCACCGCAACGAACAGTAGCCCCTGCTCTCCACAACTAGAGAAAGCCTGTAGGCAGCAATGAAGACCCAATGGAGCCAAAAATAAATAAATAAACTAATTAATTTTTAAAAATTATTTTATACATTTGTTTATATCTGTTTTCCTTATTACCACATAAGTTCCCAAAAGGCAGAAACTTTGTCTTGTTCACCACTCCACCCCTTCCTCTTTTTATTGAGGATCCATTATGGAAATATCTATATCAAATGTCACTGCTTCAGCCAGTATTATATAGGTGACACACAAAAAAAGAACAAGTGGCATGTATCAAATCTTAAGGAATTAGTGAAGACCTTAAAAGGCAGAAATTTATTAATAATAATAATATAGGATATAGGGAAGCACATGATAAAAAGCAATTTAAGCTCTGATAAGGAGAGAAAAGACGAAATCATGGAAACCAGCTAAGAGGCTGAAGCACTAAAATCACGTGTACTGAAAGTTTAAAGAAGGGTAGAAGTGAGAACATAAATAGAAAATAGAAATGAAGGAGGATTAATGCAATAAGTCTTTCTTATGAGATCCTAAAGAGATTTTTTGTAACTGGCTACGTATAGAATAATAAAGAGAAGGGAACAAAGAAATTAGAAGTTCTGAGCTTCAGTACCCAAGAGAATGATGGTATCACTAGCAAATAAAGAAATGAAGAAGTCACTGATTTAGAAAAGGTTTGGAGGAAGATAAGGTAATGTTTTCAATGTTAGTCATGTGGTATTCAAGCTAACAGTGAGACATCTAGATGGAAATGTGAGGCCATATGATACATACATTCTTTTAGCCCAGCCATAGTGTTATTGCACAATAACAAAATACAGTCTACTGTGCTTTAAAAGGATGACTGAAATCCTGTCTGTTTCTTGTTTTGACATGATGAGTAGAATGATGACATCATGATGACATGATGAGTATGCACTGTGAAAGTTTCAGTACTCATAGCACTTTAAACACTACTGAGTTTTAACTGCATCACTGTGATTTGTAGCTCCCTGAGCAGCAGCGTAAAATGATGAGAGTGCCAGTATACTCTCTATCTTAACTACTCTGCCATTGTTGCTGCAAAACAGGCTCAGTCAATTTATAAATGAATGAGTATGGCAACATGATGAGTGAAGTGCATATAGGTATTTAATGGAAAGGGGCCAGAAATTCAAACTCCTATCAATGCACGAGATAATCATTGTTCTTCAAGAGAGGAACTAGCCTATGTTGCACAGAACTTCAGAATGTCCCATCATATATATTCGTGTATACAGAAACGTTTACGAACTTGGAACCCAACCCCTTAGTATATATAAATACCACCCAAATCGCAGTTTTAACACATATGAATTTTTCATGAATGCAACTGCATGTAAACTGAGGTAAACTTTATTTATTTTGGCCACTCTGCGCAGCACGTGGAATCTTAGCTCCCCGACCAGGGATCGAACCCGCACCTCTGCATTGCAAGCACAGAGTCTTAACCACTGGACCGCCAGGGAATTCCCGAGGTAAACTTTAGCAAGAGTTGATCATTTCAGAAAATCATGTCATTGCTAATAATGCCACTCACTTGTGGAATTTAGGTTGCTGATCAACACACTTGCCTATGTGCACGTGTGATGTACTGATGCTGTCGGTACAAGTATCTAATTATTTCATTGTTTTCTCTACAGTCATTACCAAGCCTTTTCATTTTGAAATATAACTTTTTGTTATAATTTGTTTATAACCGTTTTCTAAATTTATTTCCCCTTAATAATAAAAGCATTATATTGGTATTTCTAAAATTACACGTGTAGGCTGATTATATTGTCCTTGAATTTCCATTTCAGGTAAATAAAGTATTATAAAATATTTGTTTAAAATTTTAAAAGAGTGGGGTTGGGTCTGGTAGGGTTGAGAACCACTAGCCTTAGAAGATTTGCAAGTCAAGAGGCACACTGGTATTTTATCTTGGACCAGTTTGGCTAAAAGCAAATCCTCCAGTCTCCAGTCTAGGGAACATAAACCTACTGCAAGCATTTTGGGAGTTAAGAGGAGTAAAAGCTCTCCCTATTCAGTACACAGACTTTCATTATGCCTCCCCTTTCATCCCCACCCCATTTTCTGTACAGATCCTCAAGCCCTGCCTTTAGTTATTCTAGAACCTAGAACTTCTATTTCACTCCCTCTAAAGAATAAATCTCCAGAATCCTCCCAAGGTAAGCCAGTGGTTATCACTTCGTTATACCACACAAGGGAGAAAAATCTGGGAAGTTTAACTGCTTCTTTTGTAGACCTTCAACAATATTTCTGTTTTTGGCCTCACCTCACATCCCACTTTTTTTTTTTGCAGTACGCGGGCCTCCCACTGTTGTGGCCTCTCCTGTTGCAGAGCACAGGCTCCGGACGCGCAGGCTCAGCGGCCATGGCTCACGGGCCTAGCCGCTCCGCGGCATGTGGGATCTTCCTGGACTGGGGCACGAACCCGTGTCCCCTGCATCGGCAGGCAGACTCTCAACCACTGCGCCACCAGGGAAGCCCACATCCCACTTTCAGAGACACCAGTGCCTCAACACCCTGAGCCTTTCCAAGGTTCTTTAGTATAAAATGATTTGTGCTTCTTAATTTTTGGTTCTTTCTCTCCAACCAACAAGCTTAAGTTGTAACTGTTTAATGTCTAATGAAGGTAAAAACATGTGTTTAACCTAGTATATTTAACTGGAAATTGCAGTTTTCTGTAAATATTTAAATATTTGTGTATTTAAGAAATCTATCAATATTTCAGTTTTGATTTCTTTTTACATATTTTGGTATAAACAAGTTAATAAATGTTAAAGCTTGAATTGAATGGAAAATATTCCATAAAAAATAAAATGCCAACATGATTACAGTAAAAAAAAAATAAAGCCTAAATAAATCAATAACTAAAGAAGAAATAGTAACAGTGTGGGCGTATGTATGCATATGCACACAAATATGGTTCAGTCACTTTTCCCTTTTGGTTTGTATGGAGGCAGATGGGGTAAGTGATAATGTAGAATAAGAGTCATCCAAATTTGGATACAGAGGTGAAAAAGTAAAGGTAGAAAGTGGTAATATACTTTAACTAAATTAGTTTATGTAATTCTAAAACTCCTGTGGAGTACACGCCATTTTTTCCAGTTTATAGATGAAGAATCTGAAGCTAAGAAAAATCAAGGAACTACTCTAAACTCATGGCTAATCATCCTTTCTGCTATACTTATTGTTGCCCTTTCATGTTTAATCTTACATTGAACAAATTATTCTATGGAACCAACTGTTCTTGTAGTGGAGGAAGAAGTACCAACAACTTTATCACTTGCCTACAAGTACTGTGAAGGGGGCAGTGTCATTCTTGTTATCTCCAGAGCCTAGTATAGTACCTATCACGTTATGGGCATTTAATCATTGCTGAATGAATGAATTTTGGAATGAGAGAGTACAATTTGTTGGAACAAAATAACACGAGGTTAGTCAACAGAATTATTTAAATAAGAATTATAGGGCTTCCCTGGTGGCGCAGTGGTTGAGAGTCCGCCTGCCGATGAGGGGGACACGGGTTCGTGCCCCGGTCTGGGAGGATCCCACATGCCGCGGAGCGGCTGGGCCCATGAGCCATGGCTGTTGAGCCTGCGCATCCGGAGCCTGTGCTCCGCAACGGGAGAGGCCACAACAGTGAGAGGCCCACATACCGCAAAAAAAAAAAAAAAAAAAAGAATTATAACCACTAAAGTAGCCGTTTAAAATGAAGTAGTAAAATCTAAAATAGAAAATACAAACTAAAAATTTTATTGCTATCTATTAAGTTACCCAAATATCACGTAACATACCAGTAAGTGCTATATTCCAAAGTATCCCAGTCATATTAGATGACTCATATTAATACCAGCTTGGCAAAGACATAAGCCACCTGTCCTTTATACTTTGATAGTAAAATGAGCCAGTGATGGGGGAAGGTAATCAGGCATATAAGATTTCAAAGGGAATATATTTCATAACACATATTTCAGCCAACATCTGCTCCAAGCATATATACTACAGCATAAGAAAAATAGGGGTTCTCCTTTGCAACTCAAGGACTTTAAAAGAACATCAAATAAATTAATTAGACTATCATTCCATCCCATCCTATTTGCTGCCAATGTTATAGGCAACAAATTATTGCTACTGTTAACACTATTCTCTAAAATCTTTCATCTAGTATCAGGATACTTCTCTTCAGGTCACCTTCTGCTTTGTAGAAGAAAGTAAGCTAAGTTGTTTGTTATGTTTCTGTACGTTTCCATAGCAAAGGTCTGTGCCTGCTTAATATAACTAAAGCTGGAGGGTTAAAGCCTGAAGGTATACGACAGACTAAAGCAGCTTCAATAAGAGGAGTTCTATTATCAGTCCTGCTACATTACTTGGAGGGAGCGGATCTGAATATATTAGAAACATGACAACACAATGTAGAGATAATAAAAATACAAAATTAAATTTCCAAAATATAAATTGCTTCAAACTGAAAATGTACATATAACAACATCAAACAAAAAATCATCACCTAGAAATGAATCTTGGTGTATAATGAAATACAAAGTCTAGTTATGGAAAAAAATACTACAATCTCCATTTTAAATTTCAGTAACTTTTGGGATAAGGCTCAAAATATTTATTCCTTCATAAAACTTATCACTGTATAATAAAGTATGTGTGTAATTTTATGCAATTTTATCTCATATGTAGATTCAAGTAACCACCGTAACAGTCATGATCCAGAACTCTTCCATTACCACAAAGGAACTCTCTTGTGCTACCCGTTTACATTCACAGTCTTCAACCAGTTCCTGTTCCCTGGCAACCGCTAATCTAGTGTCATCTCTGTAGCTCTGCCATTTTGAGAATGTTATATATATAAATGGAATCACGGTATGTAACCATTTGAGATTGCCTTTTTTTCCACTCAGCATAGTTCCATGGAGAACCTTCCAACCTGTGTGTATCAACAGTTTGTTCCTTTTTATTGCTGAATAGTAGCTAGTGCATTGTATGGATATACCAGTTTGTTTAACTCTTCTTCCGTTTGGCTTGTTTGACTAAGAAAAATGACACCACTATGAACCTTACAGGTTACTGTGTGAACAAGTTTTTATTTTTCTGTGATAAATGCCAAATGTGATTCCTGGGTCATGTGGTAAATGCAAGTTTAGTTTTTTAAGAACCTGACAAACTATCCTGCGGAGTGGTTATACCATTTTACATTCCTAACAGCAGTTTAGGTGGGATGAAGTTTCTTGGCATCCTTGCCAGCATTTAGTATTATCACTATTTTTTTTTTTTTTTTTTTTTTTTTTGCGGTACGCGGGCCTCTCACTGTTGTGGTCTCTCCCGTTGCGGAGCACAGGCTCCGGACGCGCAGGCTCAGCGGCCATGGCTCACGGGCCCAGCCGCTCCACAGCATGCGGGATCTTCCCGGACCGGGACACAAATCCGCGTCCCCTGCATCGGCAGGCGGACTCCCAACCACTGTGCCACCAGGGAAGCCCGATCACTATTTTTTTATTTAATTGTTCCATAAGGCATATAGTGATATCTCATTGTGGTTTTAATTTGCATTTTTCTAATGGCTAATAATGTGGAAAATCTTTTCACGTGCTTATTTGCCAACTTATCTCCTCCTTGGCAAAATGTCTGTTCATGTCTTGTGCCCATTTCTTAACTGAATTGCATTTTTTTAAATTTTATTTTATTTATTTATTTATTTTTGGCTGCACTGGGTCTTTGTTGCTGTGCACGGGCTTTCTCTAGTTGCAGAGAGGGCGCTACTCTTCGTTGCCGTGCATAGGCTTCTCATTGCAGTGGCTTCTCTTGTTGCTCTAGAGCACAGGCTCAGTAGTTGTGGCTCACGGGCCCAGTTGCTCTGCGGCATGTGGGATCTTCCCGGACCAGGGCTCAAACCCGCGTCCCCTGCACTGGCAGGCGGACTCCCAACCACTGTGCCACCAGGGAAGCCCCCTGAATTGCTTTTTTACTGTTGAGTTTTCAAAGTTCTTTATATATTCTAGATACAAGATCTTTGTCAGATATGTGGTTTGCAAATGTTTTCTCCCTGTCTATAGCCTGTCTTTGCCATCCTTTTTTTTGTTTGTTTGCCATGCTGTGCAGCATGTGGAATCTTAGTTCCTCGACCAGGGATTGAACCAGTACCCCCTGCACTGGGAGTGTTGAGTCCCAACCACTGGACCACCAGGGAAGTCCTCCATCCTCTTAATAGGATCTTTCACAGAGCTAAAGTTTTTAATTTTGATGAAGTCCAATTTATCAATTTTTTCTTCTAGTATCATGCCCGAGAACTTTTCTCATAGCTTGAGGTCCTGAAGATTTTCTCCTATGCTTTCTTCTAAAAGTTTTATGGTTTTACAATTCACATTTAATTTCACAATCCATTTTGAATTAATTTTTGTATAAGATGTGAGGTTTAGGTTAAGGTGGTTTTATTTGCTTAAAGATGTCCAACTGCTACAGCACCATTCGTTAAAAAGACAATGTAAAAGCTCTTAAAGAATATTCATCTTGGTCTATAAACAGTGTATTTTTTATATAAATACAGTTGCCATTACCTATACTAAATTAAAAATTGATGTAATTTCAAATGATTTTCACATTTTGAAAAATGAGAATAAAATGTTTCTGATAATTCCTAAAATACTAATACTTTTTGGACAAATGAAATCAAATTCTACTGTTGTGTATTTCTTGTAATTCATTAACATGCCATATTTCCTTTGGTCTCAGAGCCTTCTAAATCAGCACTGCTCAACAGAACTTTCTGCAATGATGAAAATATTCTATATCTGCATTGTAAAAAAAAACCCATGATCCATGTCATATCAATTGTTGTGTAAGTAAGGTGTGAAGTTTAGGTTAAGGTTTATTTTCTTGTCTATGGATATCCAATTGCTACAGCATCATTTGTTCAAAAGGCAATGTAACCATTACCCACACTGGCTACCAAGCCTTGAAGTGTTGTTAATGCAAGTGAAGAACTGAATTTTTAATTTTAGTTAATTTAAATTTAAATGTGGCTAGTGGCTGCTGGATTGGACAGTGTAGCTCTAAACCCTTTCCTCTGCTTAATACTTTCACTTTCTTAGTATTTAGCTTTTCCCTGGCTAATGTTTATTAATTAGCTAGGAACTTCACTCAAATAAGCAGTGCCTGATTCAACCCCTTCATCTGGGTTTTAGGTCCCTATTTGCTCTCAGAGAGATCTGAATTTCCCCCATTAAGGCTTTATCATACTTTTGTTATTACCTTGTTTGCAAACTTCACTGAACTAGAAATTTCATGAGAGTAGGAAACATGTCTGATTCCACTCCCCCTCTTGGATCCCCAGCTACAATAACAAACTACCCTGAGTGTATTACATATTTGCAGACCATATTAATGAATAAGATTATTTACTTTGTATAAAAGAAAAAGTTAATTTATTAGCTGGCTAGAAAGTAGGTGGTATTTTTCAACAGCTTCATAGTTTGAGTTTTTAAAATTTCAAGAAATACATACTTCAGAAAATTCTTGGCTCTCACCATATAATTATATTGAGAACATCTGAAATCCTCCTTTGGGGAGTATCAGAAAGATTTATAGAACTTGTGCTTAAGTGCTCTTTCTCTTTTCATTTTGATACAACACTGGCCAATGGAATGCAAACACAGCTCTTTAAAATGACAGCAATCAACCCAGCTGAATTCTAAGATGCCAATGTAGATATCTTATTCTGCTGCATTTTCTCCATCAGGGTTCACAGAACATTGATCAAGCTGCTAAAAGAAGCCTAAGTAATAATATCAAATAATATTTACTGAACATTTACTATGTTCTTTACATGCAATGTTTCATTGCATCCACACATCAGCTCTTAGATAGGTGATATTATTCTCATTCTACAAAAAAGGAATTGGAGGTAACGTTCCTTCCATAATTAACCTCTATCACATCATATTCTAATTTCCAATATAGCCCTTAATACATTCTAATATTATTTTGTTTATTTGCTCATTGTCTCTTCTCAGTATAATGCAAGAAAGACCCATAAGGGCAGGGACCTTTTCTGTCGTATTTATCTCTGGATCCCCAGCATCTACAATATTGCCTATAATGTACTGAGCAATCAAAAAATATTTATTGAATGAGTGAAAGGATAGGTGAATGAATAAACTAAGCAATGAATGATTCAATAAAAGGTCTAGAAAAGTTAAACTGCTTGGCCAAAGATACAGTACAGCTCAGGATTCAAACCCCAGCAGTATGACTGCAGAGCCCATACCAGTCATTTAGCTACTAGTATTAGCTCCTGAATGTACTTAAAGACCAACACTGTATAGGGAATGTGGACGAGAAGACAAGCTGACCACCAAAGATTTATGTATAGAACTGTATAGTATACCTTTCCTAGTCCTCTTGCAAATGAGTAGGGCCACTCATTTGCACGTGATTACTCCTGGACAGTGAGTAGTAATAATTGGTAGTAATTTCCAGGTTCATGTATCTTATGTGCCTTTCCTATACTTTCTTCCCTTTTCCCAGGGACCAGGGAGGCTGTGTGATGAACATGATTGTATCAAAAAATAGACAGACCTTGTATTCAAGAGTGACAATACAAAAGAAAATAAACTTTTCTGTCCCAAACCAACAAGAACTAGAGATTATTAGTCATAGTAGTTAGCCTACCACAATTAATCTAAAAGAGCTTAAACTAAAATAATGGTAAACAAGGTCCAAGATTTTTATTAGGAGCTCCAAACGTTGTAGAAACAGCACTTGTCTTTAAATCAAACACCAGGTTTTCTAAAAAGGCTTATTTAGAGAATTAAAGGAGATAGTGTGAAAGTACTTTATAAAATGAAAAGCACGTGAAATTATAAGATAACTATAAGAGGCAACATGGTACAATGAAAGTGGAACAGCAGAGTCAAAAGACCTGGGTTTAAGATCTCTACCAATTACATTAAGTGTAATCTTAAATCATCTATCTGTACAATATACTTGCCTTGCCCTTTTCAAAAAACTTTAGCAAATATTAAATATAAACTCTGAGAAAACATTCTGTAAACTACAAAGAACTACAAAAAAAATCAATTTTTGCAATTAGCAACAGAACAAATATGCAAAATGTCACTAAATTAGGCAATTTAAGAGCATGTTGGCGTCTAGCATTTTTTGGATAAATGTCAACATTAAACCAAATTCTTTTAAAATTATTTGTTCTAAATCCTAAACATTATTCTAAAAGATATGGAGACTCTATACTATGTTAGACCATCTAAAACAAAATTCAGAAAGTTAAGACCTGCAAAAGTCTCTTTGAATCCTAGGACTGAAAATGTGTATTTTCATTAGAGGACTCCAAAAAGCTATTGACTTTAATTAAACAGACAATTTTCCTAATTTGGATAAGAAAAATAATCTGATTAAGTACTCATTATACACTATGTTAACTTTATTAAAGATTAATTTCCTGACAAGTAAACAAGTTAGTTTCATTTTAAATTAAACTGCATCACTCTATTTACAATAGCCAGGACATGGCAAGCAACCTAAGTGTCCATCGACAGATGAATGGATAAAGAAGATGTGGCACATATATACAATGGAATATTACTCAGCCATAAAAAGAAATGAAACTGAGTTATTTGTAGTGAGGTGGATGGACCTACAGTCTGTCATACAGAGTGAAGTAAGTCAGAAAGAGAAAAACAAATACTGTATGCTAACACATATAAATGGAATCTAAAAAAAAAAAAAAAGGTTCTGAAGAACCTAGGGGCAGGACAGGTATAAAGACACACTTGAGGACGTGGAGAGGGGGAAGGGTAAGCTGGGACGAAGTGAGAGAGTGGCATGGATATATATATACACTACCAAATGTAAAACAGATAGCTAGTGGGAAGCAGCTGCATAGCACAGGGAGATCAGTTCGGAGCTTTGTGACCACCTAGATGGGTGGGATAGGGAGTGTGGGAGAGAGATGCAAGAGGGAGGGGATATGGGGATATATGTATATGTATAGCTGATTCACTTTGTTATACAGCAGAAACTAACACATCATTGTAAAGCAATTATACTCCAATAAAGATGTTAAAAAAATAAAAAATAAAAATAATTTAAACTGCATCTATTTCTCTATTGTGCTTGTATATTCTGAAGGTACTACAGAAATTTTTTACCCCCACCACACAAAAACATTGTGGAGTATGTAAAACCCAAAAAACCCCCTGGGAAGTTGGAAGAAGTTTCTTAACAGTGCTCTATAATTCTACAGTCCCTAACCATGAACAATAAAAAGAAATGAGATTACATATATTTTTCATCTATCAGCCCAATTTGATAATAAAAGGACATTCAGTTTCTACTTTGTACTCTCCATCTATAAATTCATTAGATTACAGAAAATACAAGGAAGAAGTAGACACTGGCTGTATGGTTCTTTTTTTAAATTTTTTTTTTTGCTTATTTATTTTTGGCTGCATTGGGTCCTCATTGCTGCACACGGTTTTTCTCTAGTTGTGGTGAGCAGGGGCTACTCTTTGTTGTGGTGCGCAGGCTTCTCATTGCAGTGGCTTCTCTTGTTGTGGAGCATGGGCTCTAGGCGCATGGGCTTCAGGAGTTGTGGCGCATGGGCTTAGTTGCTCCGCAGCATGTGGGATCACCCCGGACCAGGGATCGAACCCCTGTCCCCTGCACTGGCAGGCGGATTCTTAACCACTGCGCCACAAGGCAAGTCCCCCAGGGGATTTAAAGTAGTGACACCCGCACCTCATTTTTCTTTTTCCCCTTCTAAAAGCCACACATTAAAGACTAGGATATTTAAAAAACAACTGAATCTCTGGGGAAAATTAGAAAATAATCACCCATGCCCAGGGAAAGGCTCCAAAAAGACCAGAGAAGACCTTAAGTTCATACCTCAGGCTGATCCTTGGCAAAAAAAAAAAAAAAAAAACCCAGCTTACAACAATCAAAAAGACAAAAACAAAAAAGAGGGCGAGAATCTGATTTCTAGCTGTGAACAAAACTTTACAACTTAAGGAACTAGAAAAAGAACAAACTAAACCTAAAGCTAGCAGAAGAAAGTAATAAAGATCAGAGCAGAGGTAAATGAAACAGGAAACAGAAAAATAGAGAAAAATCAATGAAACCAAAAAGTTGGTTCTTTAAAAAGATCAAAATTGACAAACTTTTAGCTCAACAGACCAAGAAAAAAGGAGAAAATACCTGAATTACTAAAATTAGAAATGACACTACCAATTCTACAGGAATAAAAAGGATTAGGGCTTCCCTGGTGGCGCAGCAGTTAAGAATCTGCCTGCCAATGCAGGGGACACGGGTTCGAGCCCTGGTCCGGGAGGATCCCACATGCCGCAGAGCAATTAAGCCCGTGCGCCACAACTACTGAGCCTGCGGTCTATAGAGCCCACAAGCCCAACTACTGAAGCCCGTGCACCTAGAGCCCGTGCTCTGAAACAAGAGAAGCCACCGCAATGAGAAGCCCACGCACCACAACGAAGAGTAGCCCCCGCTCGCTGCAACTAGAGAAAGCCCACACACAACGAAGACCCAACGCAGCCAAAAAAATAAAATAAAATAATTAATTAATTATTTTTAAAAAAGGATTATAAGAGAGTACTATGAACAACTGTATACCAGCAAACTGGATAACCTACATGAAGTGGACAAATTCCTAGAAACGCAAATCCTTAAAACTAAACCACAAAGGAACAGACAATATGAATATTCCTTTAACTAGTAAGAAGATTGAACTGGTAATTAGAAATCTCCTGACAGGGGCTTCCGTGGTGGCACAGTGGTTAAGAATACGCCTGCCAATACAGGGGACATGGGTTTGAGCCCTGGTCCAGGAGGATCCCACATGCCGCGGAGCAACTAAGCCCATGTGCCACAACTACTGAGACCACGTGCCTAGAGCCTGTGCTCCGCAACAAGGGAAGCCACCACAATGAGAAGCCCATGCACCACAACAAAGAGTAGCCCCCCACTCACCGCAACTAAAGAAAGCCTGCGCGCAGAAACGAAGACCCAATACAGCCAAAAAAAAAAAAAAAAAACTCCTGACAAAGCAAAGCCCTGGACCCAGTGAATTCAACCAAACATTTAAAGAACTAATACTCATCTTCTTCAAACCTTCAAATAAATTGAAGAGGAGGGAACACTTCCTAACTCATTCCATGGAGTCGGCATTACCCTGATACTAAAGCCAGACGAAGACAATACAAGAAAACTACAGACCAATATCCCTTATGAGCACTGATGAAAAATCCTCAACAAAATTCTGGCAAACCAAATTCTGCAGCATATTAGAAGAATTATACACCATGATCGAGTGGGATTTATTCCCAGAATGCAAGAATGGTTCAACACCTGAATATCAATCAATGTACTAAACCACATTAACAGAATGAAGGGGAAAAAAAATCACATGATTATCTCAACTGGTTCAGAAAAAGCGTTCGGCAAAATTCAATACCCTTTCATGATAAAAACACTCAATAAAGTAGGAATAGAAGGAAAATATCTCAACATAATAAAAGCCATATATGAAAAACCCATTTGGGACTTCCCTGGTGGTCCAGTGGGTAAGACTCCATGCTCCCAATGCAGGGGGCTCAGGTTTGATCTCTGGTCGAGGAACTAGATCCCACATGCATGCCACAACTAAGAGTTCGCATGCAGCAACTAAGAAGTCCACATGCCACAACTAAAAACATGCGGCAATGAAGATCCCACATGCCACAACTAAGACCCAGTGAGGGAGGGAGGGAGGAAAGGGGGAAGGAAGGGAAGGAAGGGAGGGAGGGAGGGAGGGAGGAAGGAAGCCCCACAGCAAACAACATACTCAAAGGTGAAAGACTGAAAGTTTTTCCTCTAAGATCAGGAACAAGTAATGATGCTTGCTTTCACCACTTCTTTTCAACATAGTACTGGAAGTTCTAGCCAGAGCAATTAGGCAAGAAAAAGAAATAAAAGGTATCCAAATTGGAAAGGAAGAAGCAAAATTATCTCTGTTCTTAGATGATATAATCTTATATATAGAAAACCCTGGGCTTCCCTGGTGGCACAGTGATTAAAAATCTGCCTACCAATGTAAGGGACACAGGTTCGAGCCCTGGCCCAGGAAGATCCCACATACCATGGAGCAACTAAGCCCGTGCGCCACAACTACTGAGCCTGAGCTCTAGAGCCCACAAGCCACAACTACTGAGCCCACGTGCCACAACTACTGAAGTCTGTGCACCAGAGCCCATGCTCCACAACAAGAGAAAGCCACAACAATGAGAAGCCCGTGCACAACAAAGAGTAGCCCCCGCTCACCACAACTAGAGGAAGCCCGTGCACAGCAACGAAGACCCAACACAGCTAAAAATTAATTAATTAATTAAAAAAAAAAGAAAACACTAATGATTCTACCAAAACAAAAACAAAAACTGCTAGAGATAATAAATGAATTCAACAAAGTAGCAGGACACAAAGTCAACACATGAAAATCAGTTGCATTTCTATACACAGTGAACAACCTGAAAAGTAAATTATGAAAACAATTCCATTTACAATAGCATCAAGAAGAATAAAATACCTAGGAATTAACTCAATCAAAGAGGTGAAAGTTTTACACAATGAAAACTATACAACATTGCTGAAAAAAATTAAAGAAGACATGAATAAATGGAAAAACATCCCCATGTTCATGGATTGGAAGATTTATTATTGTTAACATGTCAATACTACCTAAAGCAATCTACAGATTCAATGCAGTCTGCATAAAAATCTCAAAGATATTTTTTGCAGAATAGAAAAATCCATCCTAAAAGTCATATGGAATCTCAAGGGACCCTGAATAGCCAAGACAATCTTCAAAAACAAAGAACAAAACTGAAGACCCACACTTTCAGATTTCAAAGCTTATTACAAAGCTACCGCAATCAAAACACTGTGGAACTAGCACAAAGACACACAGAGACCAATGGGACAGAATAGAGAGCCTAGAAATAAACCCTTGCACACATGGTCAAAGGTTTTTGTTTTGTTTTCTTTTCTTTTTGACTGTACCACACAGGGATCTTAGTTCCCTGATCAGGGATTGAACCTGGGCCCTGGCAGTGAAAGTGCTGAGTCCTAACCACTGGACTGCCAGGGATGATTTTTAACAACTATGTTAAGACTATTCAATGAGGAAAGGAGAGTCTTTTCAACAAATGATGCTGAGAAAACTGGACAACTACATGCAAAAGAATAAAGCTGGACCCTTACCTAACACCATATATAAAAATTAACTCAAATGGAGAAAAGACCTAAATGTATGATTTAAACTACAAAACTCTTAGGTAATCTTTTTTTTGCGGGGGGGGGGGGGGGGGGCACCGCCGTGAGGCTCGTGGGATCTTAGTTCCTTGACCAGGGATTGAACCCGGGCCCTCTGCAGTGAAAGTGCTGAGTAATCTTAATCAAAATCCCAGCAGGTTTTTTTTTTTTTTTAATTTTGGGGGTGTGCTGGGTAGAGATTGACAAGCTGACTCTAAAATTCATACAGAAATGCAAAGGGCCTAGAATAACCAATACAATCCTTAAAAAAGAGCCACACTATCAAATATCAAGATTTACTATAAAGAAATTATAATTAATGCAATGTAGTAATGGTACTAAGATAGAACAAATAGTCCAACGGCACAGAATGAAGAGTTAGGAAAGAGAGCCACAGATATATGGCTGGTCACCTGATTTATGACAAAGGCACCAATGTCGTAGAGTAGAAAAATAATGGGCTTTTCAATAATGGTACTGGATCAACTTCTATCCATAAGAAAAAAAAAGTATCTTAATCTTTACCTTTAATTCATATACAAAAATTAATTTGAGATAGATCACAGACCTATATGTAAAAGGTAAAGCAATAAAGCTTCCAGAATAAAACACAGGAAATTATCTTCATAATCTTGGAGTAAGCAAAGATTCTTGAAAAGGTATGAAAGCACTTTCCATGGAAAAGAAGACTGATAATTTGGACTTCATTAAAATTAAAAACTTCCATTTATCAAAAGAAACAATTAAGAAAGTGAAAAAGCAAGCAACAGACTAGGAAAAGAAATGTCATTTGCCATACATATAGCTGACAAAGGACTTATATCCAAATATTAAAAACTCCTACAAATCATTAAGAAAAAGAGACAATTTAAAAATTGGTCAAGAGATGTGAACAGACACTTCACAAAAAAGGACAGCCAAATGTCTGATAAACATATGAAAAGATGTTCAACAAGAAACAACAATTTAAAACCAGTGTGATACCTCCACATCCCTGTCAGAATGGTTAAAATTAAAAGACAAGAACCAAGTGCTGGTATTATTGGTGAGGATGTAGAGTAACTGGAACTTTCACATATGGCTGGTCAGGAGTAAAAACTGGTACAGCTCCTTTGAAAAACCAGCAATTCTACTCTGAGACATATAAACATATACCAAAAAAATGTGAATGCTTCGTCCATCAAAAGATATGTGTGAAAAAAGCATACAGCAGCTTTACTCATAATATTTCAAACCAAGTGGACACAAACCAAGTGTCAATGAACAGAATGACAGATAAAGAAATTGTAGCAAATAAATACGATGGAATATTATACAGCAATTTTTTTAAACTACAAAAAAACCCAAACTGGATGAATTTCATGCTCATGTGTTGAATAAATGAAGCCAGACAGAAAGCTGAACATTTTGTATGAGTCCATTTATTAGCAATTCATGAATTAAAAAACTAATCAATGATAATAAATGGTCAGAAGCACAATTACCTTTGGTTAGAAGATATAAACTGGGAAGGGCACAAGGGAGACTTCTGGGGTGCTTAAAAATTCTGTATCTTAACCTGTTTGTAGTTTTACCTGTGTGTGTGTGTGTGCATGTGTCTGTGTGTGTATGAAAAATTCATTGAGCTATACATGTTAAGATTTGTGTACTTTAATGATGCTTTCCCATACAGCAATGAAACATTTTTTAAAAGTCTGCACATACAGAACAAAATCAAGGCATTTTTCCCAGGCTTGAGAACCAAGCACACCACTCTTATGTGTAATGGTCAGACTGGTCTGGAATGGCAATTGGTGCCATCCTCTTTCTCTTTCTGAGTATTAAAAAATTCACAGAACATCCAGTCCCTACCATCAGGAAACTTGCACAAGCCTCTTAGATAGCCTCATCCACCAGAGGGCAGACAGCAGCAATCCTGCAGCCTGTGGAACAAAAACCACATTCACAGAAAGATAGACAAGATGAAAAGGCAGAGGGTTATGTCCCAGATGAAGGAACAAGATAAAACCCAAGAAAAACAACTAAATGAAGTGGAGATAGGCAACCTTCCAGAAAAAGAATTCAGAATAATGATAGTGAAGATGATCCAGGACCTCGAAAAAAGAATGGAGGCAAAGATTGAGGAGATGCAAGAAATGTTTAACTAAGACCTAGAAGAATTAAAGAACAAAAAACCAGAGATGAACAATACAATAACTGAAATGAAAACTACACGAGAAGGAATAAATAGCAGAATAACTGAGGCAGAAGAACAGATAAGTGACCTGGAAGATGGAATGGTGGAATTCACTGCCAAGGAACACAATGAAGAAAAAAGAATGAAAAGAAATGAAGACAGCCTAAGAGACCTCTGGGACAACATTAAACGCAACAACATTCGCATTATAGGGGTCCCAGAAGGAGAAGAGAAAGAGAAGGGACCAGAGAAAATATCTGAAGAGATTAGAGTCAAAAACTTCCCTACATGGGAAAGAAAAGAGCCACCCAAGTCCAGGAAGCACAGAGTCCCATACAGGATAAACCCAGTGAGAAACACGCCAAGACACGTAGTAATCAAATTGGCAAAAATTAAAGACAAAGAAAAATTATTAAAAACAGCAAGGGAAAAATGACAAATAACATATAAGGGAACTCCCATAAGGTTAACAGCTGATTTCTCAGCAGAAACTCTACAAACCAGAAGGGACTGGCATGATATACTTAAAGTGATGAAAGGGAAAAACCTACAACCAAGATTACTCTACCCAGCAAGGATCTCATTCAGATTCGATGGAGAAATCAAAAGCTTTACAGACAAGCAAAAGATAACAGAATTCAGCACCACCAAACCAGCTCTAAACAAATGCTGAAGGAACTTCTCTAAGTGGGAAACACAAGAGAAGAAAAGGACCTACAAAAACAAACCCAAAATAATTAAGAAAATGGTCATAGGAACATACATATCGATAATTACCTTAAACGTGAATGGATTAAATGCTCCAACCAAAAGACACAGGCTTGCTGAATGGATACAAAAACAAGACCCATCTATATGCTGTCTACAAGAGACCCACTTCAGACCTAGGGACACATTCAGACTGAAAGTGAGGGGATGGAAAAAGATATTCCATGCAAATGGAAATCAAAAGAAAGCCGGAGTAGCAATACTCATATCAGATAAAACAGACTTTAAAATAAAGAATGTTACAAGAGACAAGCAAGGACACTACATAATTATCAAGGGATCAATCCAAGAAGAAGATATAACAATTATAAATATATATGCACCCAACATAGGAGCACCTCAAGGCACTGCTACATAAGGCAACTGCTAACAGCTATAAAAGAGGAAATTGACAGTAACACAATAATAGTGGCAGACTTTAACAACTCACTTACACCAATGGACAGATCATCCAAAATGAAAATAAATAAAGAAAGAGAAGCTTTATATGACACAATAGACCAGATAGATTTCATTGATATTTATAGGACATTCCACCCAAAACAGCAGATTACACTTTCTTCTCAAGTGCGCACAGAACATTCTCCAGGATAGATCACATCTTGGGTCACAAATCAAGCGTCAGTAAATTTAAGAAACTTGAAATCATATCAAGCATCTTTTCTGACCACGACGCTATGAGATTAGAAATGAATGACAGGGAAAAAAACATAAAAAACACAAACACATGGAGGCTAAACAATACGTTACTAAATAACCAAGAGATCACTGAAGAAATCAAAGAGGAAATCAAAAAATACCTAGAGACAAATGACAATGAAAACACGATGATCCAAAACCTATGGGATGCAGCAAAAGCAGTTCTAAGAGGGAAGTTTATAGCTATACAAGCCTACCTCAAGAAACAAGAAAAATCTCAAATAAGCAATCTAAACTTACACCTAAAGGAACTAGAGAAAGAAGAACAAACAAAACCCAAAGTTAGCAGAAGGAAAGAAATCATAAAGATCAGAGTAGAAATAAATGAAATAGAAACAAAGAAAACAAGAGCAAAGATCAATAAAACTACAAGCTGGTTCTTTGGGTACATAAACAAAATCGATAAACCGTTAGCCAGACTCATCAAGAAAAAGAGGGAGAGGGCTCAAATCAATAAAATTAGAAATGAAAAAGGAGAAGTTTCAATGGACACCGCAGAAATACAAACCATCCTAAGAGACTACTACAAGCAACTCTATGCCAATAAAATGGACAACCTGGAAGAAATGGACAAATTCTTAGAAAGGTATAACCTTCTAAGACTGAACCAGGAAGAAATAGAAAATATGAACAAACCAATCACAAGTAATGAAATTGAAACTGTGATGAAAAATCTTCCAACAAACAGATGTCCAGGACCAGATGGCCTCACAGGTGAATTCTATCAAACATTTAGAGAAGAGCTAACACCCATCCTTCTCAAACTCTTCCAAAGAATTGCAGAGGAAGGAACACTCCCAAACTCATTCTATGAGGCCACCATCACCCTCATACCAAAACCAGACAAAGATACTACAAAAAAAGAAAATTAAAGACCAATATCACTGATGAATATAGATGCAAAAATCCTCAACAAAATACTAGCAAACAGAATCCAACAACACATTAAAAGGATCACAAACCATGATCAAGTGGGATTGATCCCAGGGATGCAAGGATTCTTCAATATACGTAAATCAATCAATGTGATACATCATATTAACAAACTGAAGAATAAAAACCATATGATCATCTCAATAGATGCAGAAAAAGCTTTTGACAAAATTTAACACCCATTTATAAAAATTCTCCAGAAAGCAGGCATAGAGGGAACCTACCTCAACCTAATAAAGGCCATATACAACAAACCCACAGCAAACATCATTCTCAATGGTGAAAGACTGAAAGCATTTCCTCAAAGATCAGGAACAAGACAAGGATGTCCACTCTCACCACTATTATTCAGCATAGTTTTGGAAGTCCTAGCCACAGCAATCAGAGAAGAAAAAGAAATAAAAGGAATACAGATTGGAAAAGAAGAAGTAAAACTGTCACTGTTTGCAGATGACATTATACTATACATAGAGAATCCTAAAGATGCCACCAGAAAACTACTAGAGCTAATCAATAAATTTGGTAAAGTTTCAGGATACAAAATTAATGCACAGAAATCTCTTGCATTCCTATACACTAATGATGAAAAATTTGAAAGAGAAATTAAGGAAACACTCCATTTACCATTGTAACAAAAAGAATAAAATACCTAGGAATAAACCTACCTAGGGAGACAAAAGACCTGTATGTAGAAAACTATAAGACACTGATGAAAGAAATTAAAGATGATACCAACAGATGGAGAGATATATACCATGTTCTTGGATTCGAAGAATCAATACTGTGAAAATGACTATACTACCCAAAGCAATCTACAGATTCAATGCAATCCCTATCAAATTACCAATGGCATTTTTTATGGAACTAGAACAAAAAATCTTAAAATTTGTATGGAGACACAAAAGACCCCGAATAGCCAAAGCAGTCTTGAGGGAAAAAAACGGAGCGGGAGGAATAAGACTCCCTGACTTCAGACTATACTACAAAGCTACAGTAATCAAGACAATAGGGTACTGGCACAAAAACAGAAACATAGATCAATGGAACAAGATAGAAAGTCTAGAGATAAACCCACGCACTTATGGTCAACTCATCTATGACAAAGGAGGCAAGGATATACAATGGAAAAAAGACAGTCTCTTCAATAAGTGGTGCTGGGAAAACTGGACAGCTACGTGTAAAAGAATGAAATTAGAACACTCCCTAACACCATAAACAAAAATAAACTCAAAATGGATTCGAGACCTAAATGTAAGACCGGACACTATAAAACTCTTAGAGGAAAACACAGGAAAAACACTCTTTGATATAAATCACAGCAAGATCTTTTTTGATCCACCTCCTAGAGTAATGGAAATAAAAACAAAAATAAGCAAATGGAACCTAATGAAACTTCAAAGCTTTTGCAGAGCAAAGGAAACTATAAACAAGACGAAAAGACAACCCTCAGAATGGGAGAAAATATTTGCAAACGAATCAATGGACAAAGGATTCATTTCCAAAATATATAAACAGCTCGTGAAGCTCAATATTCAAAAAACAAACAACCCAATCCAAAAATAGGCAGAAGACCTAAATAGACATTTCTCCAAAGAAGACATACAGATGGCCAAGAAGCACATGAAAAGCTGCTCAATATCACTGATTATTAGAGAAATGCAAATCAAAACTACAATGAGCTATCTCCTCACACCAGTTAGAATGGGCATCATCAGAAAATCTACAAACAACAAATGCTGGAGAGGGTGTGGAGAAAAGGGAACACTCTTGCATTGTTGGTGGGAATGTAAATTGATACAGCCACTATGGAGAACAGTATGGAGGTTCCTTAAAAAACTAAAAATAGAATTACCATATGACCCAGGAATCCCACTACTGGGCATATACCCAGAGAAAACCATAATTCAAAAAGATGCATGCACCCCAACGTTCATTGCAGCACTATTTACAACAGCCAGGACATGGAAGCAACCTAAATGCCCATCAACAGAGAAATGGATAAAGCAGATGTGTTACATATATACAATGGAATATTACTCAGCCATAAAAAGGAACGAAATTGGGTCATTTGTAGAGACGTGGATGGATCTAGAGACTGTCATACAGAGTGAAGTAAGTCAGAATGAGAAAAACAAATATTGTATATTAACGCATGTATGTGGAACCTAGAAAAATGGTACAGATGAACCAGTTTGTGGGGCAGAAATTGAGACACAGATGTAGAGAACAAACGTATGGACACCAAGGGGGGAAGTGGCGGGGTGGTGGTGGTGGTGGTGTGATGAATTGGGCGATTGGGATTGACATGTATACACTGATGTGTATAAAATTGATGACTAACAAGGACCTGCTATATAAAAAAATAAAATAAAATTTAAAAATTATAAAAAAAAAATTCTCAGAATAGTGTAGAAATCTTACAAATATTCTTCTTAGTTCCTGGAGAGGGGCCACCTCTGCTGGTGGAAAAAATGTGGTCTCAGAAGTGGGCATGCACAAATAGAGTGTTCCATACAAAGCATAGAGTTCTGCAAGTGTGGTAGAGTATGTACAATCAGGAATGTTTCATTTTCAATTTGGCATGACCTGCTCTCATCATATAATGCTTATTTTCCTCTTGATATTAGAAAAAGAAAAAGAACTTCTGGATAAAGACAATGAAATGAAGTAGTATCACAATCTTCTTCCCCTAATACCTAACAAAATAAACAAAATGTATATGTGTGGGGGGTAGGAAACAGCCAAAAATCTACCTGTAATAACCAAACAAAGAACACCTTTGAGCTATAAACTTCAAAAGGGCAAGGGGGTGGTGAGGACTGTGAAACAGAAGACTCTGATGCAGTGTGGCAGAGCTGCTAACCAATCCATACCTTCACTCACCAGGAATGGTAATAGGAAAAGTGAGCAAATAAAATTAAAGAGTAAATTAATGGAATAAAAGTAATAAAGTGCGAAAATAAAATAGCAGAGAATGCTAACTAATTTGTAGCAAAGTAGATCAAAGTTCTAAGTAGGCAACTCTGAGGCAAGTCAAGGAAAAACTCTCAAAGAAAAGATCCTACATTCTGCTCCAGGGCCTTTGGCAGAGGCAAAAAAGGTCAGGAGTGCTTACATCTTCCAGAACTCTGCGTTGTACAAGAGGAACAAGCAAAGCTCATGAAAATATGATACATACTAAAATACTGGGAGTGGGCCACATACATGATATTGTTCACTTTCTTGAGCCAAACCCAACAAGGCCTATCCTAAACTAATTCTCTACCTCTTTACCCCAACTGCCTCAGGTTATAGACCAAAGCTCTCAAACAAAATGGGAGGAAAACACAAGGCAATTAGGCAACCATAATATACATGGTTTGTTTTTGTTTTTATTTAAGGAAAAAAGTAAGAAATTATGCAAAAGACAGTTGAAAATACAACAAAAATGAAAACAAAACCTCCCCTCAACATACACACACAGGAAACAGAACCCAGAAATTGACTGCTGGTGAATGCTCCACACTAAAAGATTCAAGAATATAAGTTCAATAAATCATGAGACCAAATATAATGATAAAATATCAAATGAGTGGAAAGTGGAGCCAAGGAACCAATTTAAAATTCAAAACACAAAACACAATCGCAGGGGGCTTCCCTGGTGGCTCAGTGGTTAAGAATCCGCCTGCCAATGCAGGGGACACAGGTTCAAGCCCTGGTCTGGGAAGATCCCACATGCCGTGGAGCAACTAAGCCTGTGGGCCACAACTACTGAGCCTGTGCTCTAGAGCCCGCAAGCCACAACTACAGAAGCCCACATGCATAGAGCCCATGCTCCACAAGAAGAGAAGCCAATAAGAAGCCTGCGCACCGCAACGAAGAGCAGCCCCCACTTGCCGCAACTAGAGAAAGCCCACGGGCAGCAATGAAGACCCAATGCAGCCAAAAATAAATAAATAAATAGATTTACTGAAAAAAAAAAAAAAGACATTAAAGTATCCCAAGAAAAGAACATAGATATGGAGGACAGACAAAGAAGTCAACATCTGAATAGTAACTGGAGCCTCTGAAGTAAAGACAAAACATATGTAACAGGAAATATATAGATACATAAAGTAGAAAATTTTTCTTGCAGGAAGGAAGAATCTCAATTTGAAAGGGAGCATCATAGGTAGTGGGGAAGACTGAAAAAGAAACATCAACCTCCAGACATACTCTGGTTAAGTAAATAATTTCAAATATAATGAATGATATAATTTCTAAAGAAACAAGTTAGAAAAAAAAAAAAATAGGGCTTCCCTGGTGGCGCAGTGGTTGAGAATCTGCCTGCCAATGCGGGGGACACGGGTTCGGGCCCTGGTCTGGGAGGATCCCGCATGCCGTGGAGTGACTAAGCCCGTGAGCCACAACTACTGAGCCTGCGTGTCTGGAGCCTGTGCTCCGCAACAGGACAGGCCGCGACAGTGAGAGGCCCGCACACCTCGATGAGGAGTGGCCCCCGCTTGCCACAACTGGAGAAAGCCCTCGCACAGAAACCAAGACCCAACACAGCCAAAAATAAATAAGTAAATAAATTTATAGATCCTCAAATTAAAAAAAAAAATAATAATAAGTCACTCACAAGGAGAATATAAAACATTGATAATATTCAAAGCATTAGTCTCCCCTTAAGCAGGGAGCCCTGGCAGTGGAAGCACCGAGTCCTAACCACCAGGCTGCCAGGGAATTCCCCCGCCCCAGCCCCACTTTTTTTTGGCAGGGAATCAGTTTTTAATTAAAGGAATACTATGGAAACAAATCACTTGTACTCCCAAAAGATTTTGTTCATTTAACACTTGTAAATAACTTCTTTCAAAAGGCAAAGATACAAGAAATGGGGAATTCCCTGGCAGTCCAGTGGTTAGGACTCTGTGCTTTCACTGCCAGAGTCTGGGTTCAATCCCTGGTCCGGGAACTAAGACCTCACAAGCTGCTTGGTGCAGCCATTTATAAACAAAGGTGTGGGGCGGGGGGCTTCTCTGGTGGTCCAGGGGTAAAGAATCCACCTTACAATGCAGGAGACTCTGGTTCGATCCCTGGTCAGGGAACTAAGATTCCACATGTCATGGGGCAACTAAGCCCGTGTGCCACAACTACTGAGCTCGCACGCCTCAACTAGAGCCCGCATGTGGCAAACTACAGGGCCCACGAGCTCTGGAACCCACGCGCCACAACTACAGAGCTGAAGCGCCCTGCAGCCTGAGCGTCACAACTAGAGAAGAGAAAACCCGCATGCCACAGCTAGAGAAGCCATGAAGAGCCCACCTGCTGCAACAAATGATCCTGCATGCCTCAACGAAGATCCCGCATGCTACAACTAAGACACAACGCAGCCAAAAGTAAACAAATAAAATAAAATAAATAAATAATAAACATTTAAAAATAAATTTTAAAAATTTTTGAAAAAGAAAAGAAAAAAAGATACAAGAAATGAAGCAAAGAAACCTCCTAAATTAAGCTGTCATTAAGAGCAAACTGTAACTCTGATAATAAAGGGTAAAATTCCTATGTTGAGTTTTCCTGACCGTTTTTTTCTTTCAGTTTTATTGAGCTATAATTGACATACAGCACTGTAAATTTAAGGTATACAGCATAATTACTTGATTTACACATATTGCAAACTGATTACCATGATAAATTTAATTAACATCCATGACTTCATACAGTTATATGGGGGAGGGGGTTTTCTTGTGATGAGAACTACTCTCTTAGCAACTTTCAAATATACAACAGTGTTAGCTACATTCACCATGCTGTACATTACATCCCCACTACTTACTTATCTTTTTTTTGTTTTGTTTTGTTTTTTGCGGTACACGGGCCTCTCACTGTTGTGGACTCTCCCGCTGCGGAGCACAGGCTCCAGACGCCCAGGCTCAGTGGCCATGGCTCATGGGCCCAGCCGCTCTGCGGCATGTGGGATCTTCCCAGACCGGGGCGCAAACCCATGTCCCCTGCATTGGCAGGCAGACTCTCAACCACTGCGCCACCAGGGAAGCCCCCATATAGTTTTATTTCTGTTTCATTTTTTAAATGTTTCTTTCAAGTAAAATTAAAGTTAATATTCAATTCTTATAAGTCAAAACTTACATATTATATTTTATATACTTTAATATTATAAAATTATAATAATTTCACTTTAGTTTTATTTTCTTCTAATAAATTCAAATAAAAATTAATTTAATTACAAAGATGTTCAACATAATCCTATTCTTAAAAAAAATCCATGCATTTTTCTAGCCATCCATCTAGTCTTCCACTAAACATACACATAGAGAATTATCTGGAATGTTAATCAAAGTTAACAACTGCTTATTTCTGAGGGGTTTAGATTTTAGGTATTTTATTGCTTTATTCTTTCTACTTTTCTGTATTATTTGGACTTTAAACAAGCATGTATTGTACTTATAAACATAACACAATTTTTTTCTTTTTTAAATCAGAAAAACAACTATTTGACCATTATAATCTTTCCCCAGAGTTTCACCAGCTGGAGAGTCAGTCCAGGAAGAATATCTTTTAGCCTAGCAAAAAAAAAAAAACCTCAATGCGGAAGTGCTGCTATATCAACAAGGACACAAAATCTCAATGTAAGCTTTCTAGGTTTGAAAATTTTCTCTCTTCGGGCTCAGCAGTACCTGACTGAATAAACTGTATCATTAACAGATGTATGGTATCTGCAGAAACACCCCCAAAATCTCATACCTTCACAACAGGATGTCCCCCAGTAGATGCTTTCACTGCTCCTCGGCTACCTTCAGTTTCATAATGGGCTCGATGATGAGTTTTAGGTTGCACTTCTATTTTCAGTTCATATTGTCCAAAATGAGTTGGTAAAGGCCAGTCTAGTGGAGGTAATGAAGACGTGCTATAAACAAAACACACAAAGATGCATTTCACCACACTAGTATTGTCAAGCAATGATTCAAATTACTTGAACCAACATTTCTTCCCATGATCATTGAAGCAAAGTATTCAAAAAATAAAATAAAATAAATAAAACTTCACTTAATAAGTTATAACACTGGATATGGTGGGTGTTTAAGAAATAATTCTTTAACCTGAAGAATAAAATCAATTTTATCTACTTTTTAGTTTCATATATATATTTTTTAAAAGGATAAATTCTAACATTTCATAAAACTGTAACTTTCTCAAGTATGTGTATATAACTACAAAAACAATCAAAATAATTTAAACAGCTTAAAAGGGAGAGGTTCATTTAGATATATTAGCATTGAAAATATGGCATTAGAAAAGAAACAACTTCTATGTCCACAGGTCAAATATTAATGGACCAAAACCTAGAATGATCTGTATTAGAAAGTAATATCTTCTTAATGATTGGTGAAATGGGACTTTAAAGGTCTCTTCTACCTTTGAAATGCTATCATGCCTACAGTAAATTCCTAAATCATTTCATTACTTCCTTGAATGTCCTCAGCCTAGCTTTACCAGCTACTCTGAAGCTCAAAGGTATTAATTTTTATTAGTCTGAAGCAACAACTCAACTTCATCAACCCTCAGCGAGTTTCTGCACTTGTTCAAGCAAACCCCTAAAAAGATTAAGATAATCTTCAGATGCAAAGTGATGGGCTCAAAGGAATCTTCAATACCATAATTCCATATTATATTTTTCTAAAGATCTAGATCCAGAAATAAACATTCATACCAACAAAAAACCATTTTTTAAAAAAGTAAACAGACCCAACTCCGTGTGGGGATTTAATACATTGTAAGTTGTCTTTTCTAATCAATTATAGACTAGATTGATTCTATAAATGGCATTGTGGTAACTGATAAGCCACTTAGAAAATAAAGTCATTACAATAGTCTTTACTCCAGTCCTTAGCCGGACTCAAGATTCAAAAAAAAAAAAAAAAAAAAAAAAAAATATATATATATATATATATATTCTACATATGTTACATATGTTACATACATATATTATAAAAATTATACATAAAAATTTTGTTAGAAACTTATGAAAGTTAGATTTTTTTATTTGTAGTTACTTTAGAGTGGGGTATGCTTTCAAATATAACATAAAATCCAAAAGCTGTGAAGGAAAAGACAAACTTGAATATATAAATTTAAAAATTCCTCTACAACAACAAAAAAAATCACAAACTTATAAAGTCAAAAGACAAAAAAAAAATTATGGAAAAGAACACTTGCTACAAATATAAAAAGCAAATTTCACTTGTTCTTAAAAATATAAAAAGCCTATTCCCAAGTGGTTTTATTAGTAATTTAATTCATACTATAATCAATCTTTTACAAGAAGCTTTTGTGGATAAGAAAATTCCTTCTAGGGATTCTTAAATGTAATTAATTTGTTATTATCTACAACTCATTATACACTTTAAAAATTATAACTTTAGCCTATCTAAAGACACTTTTAAGACTAAAAGGAAAATAAATGTGGACTTTGTCTGGAAGAAACTAAAGAAAAAAAAAAAGGAGGAGGAAGAAAAACAGTCAAATAATTCTATATAGATAATGTAGTTACATGCCACCAATAACACATAAACATGAAAAATGACCATCATCTATTTCCATCAACTCACCGAAATATAGGGGTGTGACCAGGCTTTGGTTTGCTCCAGGTAAAGGGTGAAGGAACTGAAAGAAATTGGTCACCAGATGAATCTTTCTTTAAAGGATACTGAGATCCAAGGCCATCATCTATTGAAGTTTCCCGGGATGGTGAAAGATTCCCTTGGTCATCTGAACAGAGCTCTAATTTTCCTGGTAGTACGGTAGCTTGATCTTCAGAAGTCTTCCTTGTTTTCAGAGGAATATCAGTCTCTACACAGTACTGAAATGGAAAAAGTGCAGGGCCAAGGCCTGATCCACCCTGGACAGAAGCATTGAGCCAGGTATCTTCTGTTACACTTCCCCTGGGGGAGTGACCAGGAGAAGGAACAGGTGAGTGATGAGGCGAAAGGGACCCAGCATAACAAACCTCAGCACTAGAGTGCCGCCGTTTCCCACAAGGGGAAGTAGGCCTTGATGAGGGTCCTGAGGCTGGCCTGGGGCTCAGCCAATTCTCATCAGTGACACTAGATCTAGGAGAGTGGCAAGGAGACTGCCTAGGTGACAAGGAGTGTCCAAGTCCATACTGTTGATTCCAGGACTCTTCTCCATGGCAGCCTCCTGGGGAGCCACCAGGAGAAGTCAGAGGGGATCCGAGAGTAAATCGGGCAGCAGCTTCATTCAACTCCGAATCCACATCATCATAAATATGTGAAAGAGATTCACAAGAAGACGCATCTGAGAACCAGCTCCTAGAAGAGATACTGCTGGCAGGACTAGGACTAAGGGAAGACTCCCGGTAGGATGGCTCAAGAGGAAGATAGAGATGATCTCTAGAAGGCCTTTCCAAATATTCCCTTTCTGGGTCATTTATGTGTAGGTCATCTTCATGAGCATCAATTTCTTGATGACAGTTAGGAGAGATGGATGTAATTTGAATACTTGGGCACTCAAAGGGTTTGGGACCACCTAATGGGCTGTATTTAGATTCAGGAATTTCACAAGTTCCTTCATAGTTTTTGTGAACTTGGAGCTGAAACGATGGTGACAAAACAGAAGAGTGAGACGGTAATCCATGATGTGGTAAGCAAAGTGGTGAGTTTAAAGTAGATGGAGGTGGATCTACATTAAAGATGTAAATGGATGCACAATCATCTGGCTCAAGATCTATGGGGGTTGGGGGGAGCAAAAAAGAAAAAAATTAACAAAACAAGAAATTAGAAATCTTAGATGTATAATTACTAGATGAGAACGTAAATAATAATAATCTTGAGAGGAAGAAAGTGGGACATAAAATGTACATTAGCTCCACTGAAGAGTGGTGTGTGTGTGTGTTTTAATGTATCTGATTATTTCTGCAGATATATATAATTATCACATATTTAATTTTTTCTTTTTCTGTATTTCTGTATTTTCTAAAATAAGAATCTGAAAAAAATAAATGCTTTTATAAAAGAAATAACCATATCCATAATTCTAAAACATATTCGCAGAATTATGTAATGATATGATCATATAAATTCAGCCTCATCTGGGGTCTGCAGGTTAAAATGGAGTAAAGGATAAAGCAGTCTTTGAAAGGTTTTTAATTATAAGTATACACACTAGTTTATTAATGCAAAGTATTACAGACTGAAATTCAGGAGACCTAGACACTAGCCTACCTCTGCCATTAGTTGTGAGCTTAGTCACATATTTTGACCTCTCCAAGGCCTCAGTTTCCTTGCAATGAAATTCAGGAAATGTTTATGATGAACAGAAAGAGTTCTTCCCTTCACAGTCACACCATCAAGAATTCATATCTTTGGTCATGGCAAACCAGGTTACAAAAGACACATGACCCCACTGGATCCTTTACCTCAAATAGAAAATAACTCAACAGGGCTTTTAACTATTGATTAATTGTTAAAGTAATCCTCATAAAGGCAGAACTTTTAAAATGTACCCCTTGCTAGAGTATTTAACACTAAACAAGTCCTGCCAAATTAGCTACTGAGAGCACCTGTAGCAATAAGGGTGTTTTTTGCAACTTCACTTTTTGGAAGGAACGATTATTTTCCATTTTCACAGAGGCAGAAGTAGTACTAACCCCTCATACAAGGTACTGGCTGAACACGTTCACTTTTTCCAAAGAGATCATCACTGGGAAACCAAAGACAAAACTGTTCATAGATACAACAAAGAGAAGCACAAATCTGTAGCCTCTTCTCAAAAGTACTCAAGTAGATCATATTTAATTACATAAGTACCAGTGGAAAATAACAAACACATGTCTTTAGACTCTTGGTGTTGTCATTAGCCAGCATCCTATAATTTAACTGCCTCCATAAGTCCTAGATTTTGGAGCTTTTAAGATGTTCTGTGGTTAGTGAATATACTCAGTAAAGAGTTCTTACATATATTAAAACAACAAAACAAAACTCCCTAGGTTTGAACCCTGGCTCTGCCTTTCCACCACTGTGTGAACATGGACAAGTTACTTAACCTGCTTGAACCTCAGTTTTCTGAGGCACTTTTTTCTATAAAACTGGAAGGCTGTGAGTAGAGTATTACCTGAAATGCACAGGACCATTTTAAGGCAAGCAACCTAATACAATGACTAATATTTAGCAAGAACCCAATACATATCTTATTTTTTTTAATTCTGAAATATTTCCTAATAAATTGAAACACCTTTCTAAGTATACCACTCACTCCACTCTCTCACCCCACTTACTGAATCAAGAGAAGAAGGAAATCAGAACGCCAAAGAAGAAAACCCATCTGTGACTTAGATAAAAAGCAGAAGGGGGCTTCCCTGGTGGCGTAGTGGAATCCACCTGCCAGTGCAGGGGACATGGGTTCAAGCCCTGGTCCGGGAAGATCCCACATGCCACAGAGCAACTAAGCCTGTGCACCACAGCTACTGAGCCTGCGCTCTAGAGAGCCCACGAGCCACAACTACTGAGCCCGCATGCTGCAACTACTGAAGCCTGCCTGCCTGGAGCTGGTGCTCCACAAGAGAAACCACTGCAATGAGAAGCCCGCGTACTGCAACGAAGAGTAGCTCCCGCTCACTGCAACTAGAGAAAGCCCACATGCAGCAACGAAGACCCCAAGACAGCCAAAAATAAAAACAAATGAATAAATTTATTGAAAAAAATAAAAAAGCTGAAGGGAAAAGCTATTAAAAATAAACAACAAGGACTTCACTGGTGGCACAGTGGTTAAGAATCTGCCTGCCAATGCAGGGGACACAGATTCGAGCCCTGGTCCGGGAAAATCCCACATGCCGCGGAGCAACCAAGCCCGTGAGCCACAACTACCAAGCCTGCGTGCTGCAACTACTGAAGCCCGCACGCCTAGAGCCAGTGCTCCGCAACAAGAGAAGCCATCGCAATGAGAAGCCCATGCACCACAATGAAGAGTAGAAAGCCCGTGGGCAACAAGGAAGACCCAACACAGCCAAAAATACATAAATAAGTAAATTTATTTTAAAAATAAATAAATAAACAACAAAATGAAGAGGTTTGGGGGAAAATGGGGAGTGACTGCTAATGGGTATTGGGTTTCTTTCTGGGGTGATGAAAATGTTGTAACAGTGACTGTGGTAATGGTTGCACTATTCTGTGAATAAACTAAAAACCACTAAATTGTAAACTCTAAATGGGTGAATTGTACGGTATGTAAATTATATCTCAATAAAGCTGTAATAAATATATAATGAACATTAATACGTATATTTTTCACAATTAAAAGATAAAACATTTGTTTCTTATCTGACTATAAGAAAATCATCAGAGAAATTGTAAACAAGTGCTGTCACCTCACATTTAACATTTTCATGTATGTCCTGGTCTACATGGGTATATATTTTATACAGTTGTGACCAGAACAGTTTTGGGTTTTTTTAAAAAACCTTTTATTAAAGGATAAGGTACATACACAAAAGTACACATATCGTAAGTATATAGTTTGGGTAAACTGTCACAAACATACACACCCTGTAATAGCTCCCTTTAAAAAAAGAACACGGGAGGAGGGATAAATTAGGAGTTTAGGATTAGCAGATACAAACTACTATATAAAAAGTAGATAAACAACAAGGTCCTACTGTATGGCACAGGAAGTTATATTCAATATCCTGTAATAAACTATAATGGAAAAGAATCTGAAAAAAAATATATATATATATATACACACACACACACACACACACACACACACACACATACATAAATACCTGAATCCCTTTGCTGTACACCAGAAACTAATACAACACTGTAAATCAACTATACTTCAAAAAAAAAAAAATCTCAGAAGTCCCCCTTTGGCTCCCTTCCAAGGTATTACCTCTCCCACAAAAGTAACCACTATACTGACTTCTAACATCCTAGATTTGTTTTGCCTATTTAACATACAACTTGGTCTTTCAATTTTTTCATATTATATTGGGCTTTATAAAGTTTCTAAACAATTTTCAAGGCCATATAAAATGTCAAAAGTCAATGATCACAGTTATTTCCTACTTTTTACTCTTATAAATAATGTAGCATTGAACATCTCTATACCTATAGCTTTTTATCTTCTTTTGAAGTAGCCTTCAAGGACAAATTAAGGGCAGAGTTACTAGATGACAGGGCACACACATTTTTAGCACTCCTACTACATAGAGACATTTGTTTCAGAAGACTTGTTTTAATTTGCAACACTGGAGGGACATAAGACAGTTTCTTCAACCAAGATGTTATTTTAAAATTTAGTGTAATTTAGGACTAAAATGGTTCTGTATGAAATATGTTTGTAGGCTGCAAAGAACAGAAAACTGAACTCAAAGTAGCTGAGGGGGAGGGGCAGTATTTTTCATCCAACAATAACACCAGGTCCAAAGGTAGAACATCTCCAGTGTAGGTGTTATTTCTTCAGTTCAACAGTCATTAACCAGTTTCTTTCTGTATTCCCATTTTGCCATTTCGCAGGTGCTAACTTTGTCCTATTCACTTTTCAACCATATATGTGTATTTTGCCCTAAAACCAGAAGCAATGTGATAATTCATTTAATAAATATTTTTTGAGTAGCTACTATATAGCAGGCATGTTGTAGACACTGAAAACATGAGTAAGCTTTACATACGAGTGAAGTCCCCATCCTCTTAGAATTTAAATTCCAGTAAAATGTCAGGTGATGATATTTGCTATAAGGAAAAATAAAATAGAGTAAGGAGAATGGAGTAGGGAAGAGGAGAAGTTACTTTAGATAGGTCAGAAAAGGGCTCTTTCTCCAATGTTTGAGGAGATACCAAAAGGATATGGGGAATGAGCTATACAGAGATCTAGGGGAAGAATATTGTGGGCATAGGAAATAGTGAGTGCAAAAGGCCTGAGAACGGAGTATTTTTGGAGTTTATGAGAAAAAGCAAGAAGGCCAGTGGGAATAGAGTGAGGAGATAAAATGATAAGGGCTTGGTGGGGGGGAGCACTGGCTACTCAAGTAAGGCCTCACAAACCAGTAGAATGACTGGTTTTTATTACGAGATGAGAAACCACTGGAGGGGTGTAAGCAAAGGAGTGTCATGATCTGATATATATAATCTGATATACATTTAAGAAACTATTGTTATAAGCCAGGTGCAAAATAATGGAGCATAAGGACCCAGGAGGTGGTGGGTTGTACAAGTAGAGGAAACATTAAGAAGTGAGTTTTTTTTTAATTACAGTAGAGCTGTCAGAACTCGCTGATGAAATAATTGGGAGAAAGAGGGGACTCAAAGATGACACCAACGTTTTGGGCCTGAACTACTACAAGAACAGTACTTCTAATTACTGAAATGAAGGAGAAAATGAGAAAGAGTTGAGAGATATGAAATAAAAAACTTTATTTTGTACATATTAAAGGTGAGATTCCAATAAACTTTCCAAGTAGAGATATCAAGTAGATAGTTACATTAAAAAGTCTCAGCCTGGGGACTTTCCTAGCAGTCCAGTGGTTAAGACTCCACACTCCCAATGCAGGAGGCACGGGTTCGATCCCTGGCTGGGAGCTAAGATCCTGCATGCCACATGGCGTGGCCTAAAAAAAAAAAAAGTCTCAGCCTGGCCATGTAAATTTGGGAGTCTTATGAATGTATAGATAATATTTGAAGCCATAAGACCACAAGAGATGACTAGGGAGTGAGTTTAGATAGAGATAGATATAGAAGAAAGCAGGCCACAGGGAGATCAGCTCGGTGCTTTGCGATGACCTAGAGGGATGAGATAGGGAGGATGGGAGGGAGGCTCAAGAGCGGGGGATAGGGCTTCCCCGGTGGCGCAGTGGTTGAGAGTCTGCCTCCCGATGCAGGGGACGCGGGTTCGTGCCCCGGTCCAGGAAGATCCCACATGCCACGGAGCGGTTAGGCCCGTGAACCATGGTCGCTGAGCCTGCGCGTCCGGAGCCTGTGCTCCGCAACGGGAGAGGCCACAACAGTGAGAGGCCTGCGTACTGCAAAAAAAAAAAAAAAAAAAAAGAGGGAGGGGATATATGTATGCATATGGCTGATTCACTTTGGTGTACAACAGGAACTAATACAGTATTGTGAAGCAATTATACTCCAATAAAGATCTATTAAAAAAAAGAAGAAGAAAGCAGGCAACTGAGGCATAGAGGATTCCAAACTTCAGCGACAGGGAGACAAAAAAAGAATGGATAAGAAGAAGAGACAGTCAGTGAAATGGAAGAACCAAAAGTGTGGCATACCAGAATCCAAGTGAAGAAAGTGTTCATTCATTCAACAACTATTTATAATGTGATTAGTATTTTCTAGGAATTGTTCTAGATGCTAGGTATAAATAAGACATGCATGGTCCTTGCCCTCATGAAGTGTACAGTCTCAGAGGAGATCGACAAAAATTAAAAATTGTAAGTATAGGGCTTCCCTGGTGGTGCAGTGGTTGAGAGTCTGCCTGCCAATGCAGGGGACATGGGTTCAAGCCCTGGTCTGGGAGGATCCCACATGCGGAGCAGCTGGCCCCGTGAGCCACAATTACTGAGCCTGCGCGTCTGGAGCCTGTGCTCCACAACGAGAGAGGCCGCGATGGTGAGAGGCCCGCGCACCGTGATGAGGAGTGGCCCCCACTTGCCGCAACTAGAGAAAGCCCTCGCACAGAAACTTAGACCTAACACAGCCATAAATAAATAAATAAATTAAATAAAATAAAAACAGGATTCCTAAGCCTAATATTAAAAAAAAAAATTGTAAGTATTACTAAGTGGTGGGAAAGAGACTAAAGAAGGAAACTATTTTAAAAAGAGTACACGGATGGCCTTTCTGAGAAGGTAGCATAGGAACCAGCAAGCAAAGAAAAGGGGGCTTCCCTGGTGGCGCAGTGGTTGAGAGTCCGCCTGCCGATGCAGGGGACAAAGGTTCGTGCCCCGGTCCGGGAGGATCCCACATGCCACGGAGCGGCTGGGCCCATGAGCCATGGCCGCTGAGCCTGCGCATCCGGAGCCTGTGCTCCGCAACGGGAGAGGCCACAGCAGTGAGAGGCCCGCGTACTGCAAAAAAAAAAAAAAAAAAGAAAGAAAGAAAAGGGAGGTGGGGGTGGAGAGGCATGGGTATAAGAGCTCCAACGCAGGGGGACAGTATAAGCAAACACTGAGTCAGATAAGACCTTGGTTTCTTTGAGGAAGCGAAAGGCCAACTATGGCAACAGCTAACAACTGAAGGGGGAAAACTGAAAGAAGCAAAAACCTAGAAGGATCATTGTAAGGAGTTTAAATTTTATTCTAAAGGGGCTTCCCTGGTGGCGCAGTGGTTGAGAGTCCGCCTGCCGATGCAGGGAATACGGGTTCATGCCCCGGTCCAGGAAGATCTCACATGCCGCGGAGCGGCTGGGCCCGTGAGCCATGGCCGCTGAGCCTGCGCGTCCGGAGCCTGTGCTCCGCAGTGGGGGAGGCCACGGCAGTGAGAGGCCCGTGTACTACAGGGAAAAGAAAAGAAAAAAAAAAAATTTTTATTCTAAGGATAATATAAACCATCAAAGTTTTAAAAAGGAAATGCATGATCTCTATTATATTTGAGGATAATTTCATTCAGAAATATATAGTAAATCTGGGATTGACCAGAACAGGAGGGTTTCATTTTTTGGATCAAGAGTTTAAAATGGGGACTTCCTTGGTGATGCAGTGGTTAAGAATCCGCCTGCCAATGCAGGGGACATGGATTTGAGCCCTGGTCCGGGAAGATCCCACATGCCACGGAGCAACTAAGCCCGTGCGCCACAACTACTGAGCCTGTGCTCTAGAGCCTGTGAACCACAACTACTGAGGCCCACATGCTACAACTACTGAAGCCCGTGCACATAGAGCCCGTGCCCTGCAACAAGAGAAGCCACTGCAATGAGAAGCCCGTACACTGCAACAAAGAGTAACCCCTGCTCGCCACAACTAGAGAAAGCCCGTGCACAGCAACAAAGACCCAACACAGCCAAAAATAAATAAATAAAAAATAAAATAAAATAAATTTATATATATAAAAAAAGTTTAAAGTGGCAGATTAAAAAACTCACCCCTGCAGGTGCACAAAAATGGGACTATACTTAATTCCTCTAAACTATACACTTATAAATGGGTAAGATGGTAGATTTTATGCTATGTATAGTTTACTAAAATTAAAAAAACAAAAATATAAAAAACTGCTGGCACCTTGGTTCAAAGCAAGACAGCAGCACCCAACTATACAAACTGTCATTGAATTCTTCACCACCATACTTTTGAAGTTAAAAAAAAAATCCAATTTTACTTAGAAATGTACTTGATAGGAACTTCCCTGGTGGTGCAGTGGTTAAGACTCTGCCTGCCAACGCAGGGGACACGGGTTTGAGCCCTGGTCTGGGAAGATCCCACATGTTGCAGAGCAACTAAGCCAGTGCACCACAACTACTAAGCCTGAGCTCTAGAGCCTGCGAACCACAACTACTGAAGCCCGCGCCTAGGGCCTGTGCTCCACAACAGGAGAAGCCACCGCAATGAGAAGCCCATGCACTGCAACGAAGGATAGCCCCCACTCGCTGCAACTAGAGAAAAGCCCGCACGCAGCAATGAAGACCCAACGCAGCCCAAAATTAATTAATTAATTTTTTAAAAAAAGAAATGTACTTGATGGGCTTCCCTGGTGGCGCAGTGGTTGAGAGTCCGCCTGCCGATGCAGGGGACACAGGTTCGTGCCCCGGTCAGGGAAGATCCCACATGCTGCGGAGTGGCTAGGCCCGTGAGCCATGGCCGCTGAGCCTGCGTGTCCGGAGCCTGTGCTCCGCAACGGGAGAGGCCACAACAGTGAGAGGCCCACGTACCGCAAAAAAAAAAAGAAAAAGAAAAAGAAATGTACTTGATAAAGTAGCAAAAATTATCAATTTATTAAACTTCAACCCTTTGAGGGGGAAAAAAGGGTGGGGGAGAAGGGAAGAAAGTCACCCTTGGAAGATATAGTTTCATTAAAATGTAATTATTGTACCAATGCCATTTTTTGTTGAATAATGCTGAAATCCACATCCTTCCCCCAAGTAAACTGTAGATGAAGAAACATTCTATATCAGAATGATGTCTTAAAGCATTGCAGAGATTTGCATGCAAAATTTGGGGGAGTGCTATTTCATCTTTTTCCTAAATGTCACCAAAGTCCAAGCTCTGGAAATGATATGAGCGGCTACTACAATCTCACTATGATAAACAGTCCTACATCTAGATATCCAACTCTAGAATTCTCAAATTCATGGTGCTTCAGTTATTTGACCATCTCGAGACGTATTTGCCCCCTTCAGCCACCAGGGGGCCCCAGGCAAGCATGCAGTAATCTGGGCAACACAGGTTGCCTACAAATGTATTTGCTTAAACTGTAAAGCAAGGGTTGGTAAAATATAGCCCACAGGCCAAACCTGGCCTACCACCTGTTTCTGCACAGGCTACAACCTAAGAATGGTTTTTAAATGGTTAGAAAAAATAAAAATAGTACCGTTTAATGACACAAAATAATGTGAAATTCAAATTCTGGTGTCCACAAATGAAGTTTTATTGGAATACAGCCATGCTCATTCATTTATATACAACCTATGGTTACTTTCATGGAACAAAAGTAGAGCTGAGTAGCTGTGAGAGATAATGCTTCCCACTGTTACTTGGTGCAGTAACAAACTGCAGTGACACAGTTCTATGTGCATTCTGAGCGCAAAGCATATTGATGTATTGCAACATTTTTTAAAACTTACTGGTACATACCTATCACTAAAAAACAGGAAAGAGAAAAGTGGACTTCAAATTGAATGCCATGCTTTTAAGGCACAGGAGAGTGTGAGTTATCTTATCAAATTAGATGGCAAAGAATTATGTTTATTGTGCAATAACATTATGGCTGTGCTATAAGAATACCTTATATATCAGCATTACCAGTAAGCAATCATCACAATACTCCCAACTCACAGGAAAACAAGAGGAAAAAATGAGAAAAAACAGAATACCTTATCACAGCAGGATTTCTTAAGAAGAAAAAATTAAAATGAGGCTGCAAACAAAGAAAGTTTCTGAATGGCTCCTCTGTTAGGCAAGCAAAGAAAGCCACTTAACTAATGGTGATTTACTTAAATTGTGTCTGACTGCAGCAACTGAAGAAACTTCAGAGAAAATAAACTAGTAAAGACTATCAGCAAGGATGGTTGGTTGAAAAATTGAGGACACTGGTAGCAACATCAAGAGGCAATTACAAAACAAGGCAAAAGGTTTCAAGGTTTTCCTTGGCTCCTGCTGTGTAACCAAATGTTACTGATTTTACTTAATTATTATTTACTTGAAGACTCAATGCAGAGTTTAAACTGAAAAATTAGCCTTCTATGAATAGTTTGCATGGAACAACTTCAGGCAAGAATATTTTCAAAGTTGAGAAAATAGTTCAGTACAACCTAAGTGTACTCTGTTAGGATGTGTTATAACTGGTATTGGTAGAAATATGTACGAGAATACTATGAACAACTGCATACCACCAACTTAGACAATCTACAAGAAATGGGCAAATTCTTACAAACACACAAATTACCAACAATGACTCAGAAGAAACAGAAAATCTCAAGAGACCTACATCAAGAAATTGAGTGAGCAGCCAAAAAATCTCCCAACAAAAGAAGTCCAGGACAACATGGCTTCTACCAAACAGTTAGATAAGAATTAACAGCAATCCTTCTCAAACTCTTCCAAAAAACAGAAGAGTAGAGAACACTTCCTAACATTCTACAAGCCCAGTTTTACCCTGATACCAAAACAAGACAAAAATGCCACAAGAAAACTACAGGCCAATACCTCTTATAAATACAGATGCAAAAATTCTCAACAAAATACTAACCAAATCTAACACCACATTACAAGGACCAAATGGAATTTATCCCAGGAATGTAAGGGTGGGTCAACATACAAAAATCAATTACCACATTACCAGAATGAAAGAAAAAACCACACAATCATCTGAATTAACACAGAAAAGGTATCTGACAGACTTCAATACCCTATCATGATGAGAAAAAAAAAAAAAAACCTCAGCAAACTAGGAATAGAAGGGAAGTCCTTAAAATGATCAAGGGTGTTTATAAAAAACCCACAGCTAACATCATACTTAATGATGAAAAACAGAAGGCTTTCCCCCCCAAATCAGGAACAAGACAAAGACGCCTGCTTTCACCACTGCTATTCCACATTATACTGGAAAGTCCTAGCCAGCAATTAGGCAATAAAAAGAAATAGAAAGCATCCAATTCAGAAAGGAAGAGGTAAAACTATCTCTATTTGCTGATGACATGATTCTATATATAGAAAATCTCACAGAATCTACAAAATGCAACTAGAGCTAATAAACAAATTCAGGAAAGTTGCAGGGTAGAAGATTAACACATAAAATTCAGTTGTGCTTCTATATGCTGCAATGAACAATCGAAAAAGGAAACTAAGAAAATTCTATTTACAATAGCCTCCAAAAGAATATAATACTTAGGAATAAATTTAACCAAAAATACTTGCACACTAAAAACTAAAAATTTTTGCTGAAAGAAATTAAAGAAAACCTATATAAATGGTAAGAGACTTCCCTTGTTCATGAATTGGAAGACTTCAATATTGTTAACACTGCAATACTCCACAAAGCAATATACAGAGTCAATACAATCTCTACCAAAATTTCAATAGCTTTCTCTGCATAAATGGAAAGACCAATCCTCAAATTTATACGTAACTGAAAGGGACCTAGAACAGCCAAAATAATATTGAAAATGAAAAATGAAGCAGGAGGACTCATACTTCACAATTCAAAACTTACTATGAAACGACAGTAATCAGAACAGTGTGGTACTGGCACAAGGAAAGACATATAAACTAATGGAACAAACAGAACTGAGAGTCCAGAAATAAACCCAAAACATCTACGGAGAATTGATTTTTTTAATACAATTTGTAAAGGTTACACTCCATTTACAGTTATTACAAAATATTGGCTATATTCCTCATATTGTATAATACATTCTTATAGCTTATCTTACACCCAATACTTTGTACCTCCCACTCCTCCATCCCTATACTGCCCCCCCACCGCCCACTGGTAACCACTAGCCTGTTCTCTGTATCTGTGAGTTTGCTACTTTCTTGTTATATTCACTAGTTTGTTGTATTGGGTTGCCCTAAAAATTCATTCAGGTTGTTCCATAACATCTTACAGAAAACCCAAACAAACTTTTTGGCCAACCCAATATTTTTTAGATTCCACAAGTGACATCATATAGCTTTTGTCTTTCTCTGTCTGACGTATTTCACTTAGCATAATGCATGGCCAATTGATCTTTTTTCCTTTTTTTAAAACTGAAGTATAGTTGATTTAAATGTTGTGTTAGTTTCAGGTGTACAGCAAAATGATTCAGTTATACTTATATATATCTATTCTTTTTCAGACTTTTTTCAATTATAGGTTATTACAAGATATTGAATATAGTTCCCTGTGCTATATAGTAGGTTCTTGTTGTTTATCTATTTTTTTACATAATAGTGTCTATCTGTTAATCCCAAACTCCTAATTTATCCCTCCCCACCCTTTTCCCCTTTGGTAACCATACATTTGTTTTTTATGCCTGTGAGTCTATTTCTGTTTTGTAAATAAGTTGATTTGTATCATTTTTTTAGATCCCACATATAAGTGATATCATATGATACTTGTCTTTCTGTCTTACTACTTCACTTAATATGATAATCTCTAGGTCCATCCATGTTGCTGTAAATAGAATTATTTCATTCTTTTTTATAGCTGAGTACCATTCCATTGTACACGTGTGTGTGTATACATGTATGTGTATATATATATACACACATACATGTATACACACCACATCATCTTTTTTTTTTTTTTTTTTTTTTTTTTTGCAGTACACAGGCCTCTCACTGTTGTGGCCTCTCCCATTGCACAGCACAGGCTCAGCGGCCACGGCTCATGGGACCAGCTGCTCCACAACATGTGGGACCTTCCCAGACCGGGGCACGAACCCGTGTCCCCTGCATCGGCAGGCAGACTCTCAACCGCTGCGTCACCAGGGAAGCCCACACCACATCTTCTTTATCCACTCATCTGTCGATGGACATTTAGGTTGCTTCCATGTCTTGGCTACCGTAAATAGAGTTACTATGAACACTGCAGTGCATGTATCTTTTTGAATTAGAGTTTTCGTCTTTTCTGGATATATGCCCAGGAGTGAGATTGCTAGATCATATGGTAACTCTATTTTTAATTTTTTAAGGAACCTCCATACTGTTCTCCATAGTGGCTGCACCAATTTACATTCCCACCAACAGTGTAGGAGGGTTCCCTTTTTTGCACACCCTCCCCAGCATTTATTATTTGTAGACTTTTTCATGATGGCCATTCTAACCAGTGTGAGGTGATACCTCACTGTAGTTTTGATTTGCATTTCTCTAATAATTAGTGTGTTGAGCATCTGGCCAACTGATTTGTGACAAGGGTTCTAAGACAACTCAATGCAGAAAGAAAAGTCCCTTCAACAAATGGTGCTGGGACAACTGAATAAACACATACAAAAGAATGAAGTTGAACCCCACCTCACATCACACACAAAAATTAACTCAAAATGGATCAATGACCTAAATATAAGAGCTAGATCCATAAAACTTTTAGAAGAAAATATAGGTGTATACTTTCATGACCTCAGATTTGGCATGTATTCTTAGATTTGACACTAAAAGTATGAGGAACAAAAGAAAAACTAGATGAAATGGACTTCATAAAAATTAAAAACTTTTGTGCTTCAAAAGATACTATTGGGGGCTTCCCTGGTGGCGCAGTGGTTGAGAGTCCGCCTGCCGATGCAGGGAACACGGGTTCGTGCCCCGGTCCGGGAAGATCCCACATGCCGCGGAGCGGCTGGGCCCGTGAGCCATGGCCGCTGAGCCTGCGCGTCCGGAGCCTGTGCTCCGCAACGGCAGAGGCCACAACAGTGAGAGGCCCGCGTACTGCAAAAAAAAAAAAAAAAAAAAGATACTATTGGAGGAGGAGCCAAGATGGTGGAATAGAAGGACATGCTCTCACTCCCTCTCATGAGAACACCAGAATCACAACTAGCTGCTGAACAATCATCGACAGGAAGACACTGGAACTCACCAAAAAAGATACCCCACGTCCAAAGACAAAGGAGAAGCCACAATGAGACGGTAGGAGGGGTGCAATCACAGTAAAATCAAATCCCATAAGTGCTGGGTGGGTGACTCACAGACTGGAGAACACTTATACCACAGAGGTCCACCCACTGGAGTGAAGGTTCTGAGCCCCACGTCAGGCTTCCCAACCTGGGGGTCTGGCAATGGGAGGAGGAATTCCTAGAGAATCAGACTTTGAAGCCCAGTGGGATTTGATTGCAGGACTTCAACAGGATTGGGGGAAACAGAGACTCCACTCTTGGAGGGCACTCATAAAGTAGTGTGTGCATCAGGACTCAGGGGAAGGAGCAGTGACCCCAGGGGAGACTAAACCAGACCTACCTGCTAGTGTTGGATGGTCTCCTACAGAGGTGGGGAATGGCTGTGGCTCACCGTGGGGACGAGGACACTGGCAGCAGAAGTTCTGGGAAGTACTGCTTGGTGTGAGCCCTCCCAGAGTCTGTCATTAGCCCCACCAAAGAGCCCAGGTAGGCTCCAGTGTTGGGTTGCCTCAGGCCAAACAACCAACAGGGAGGGAACCCAGCCCCACTCGTCAGCAGTCAAGCAAATTAAAGTTTTACTGAGCTGTGCCCACCAGAGCAACAGTCAGCTCTACTCACCACCAGTCCCTCCCATTAAGAAACTTACACAAGCCTCTTAGATAGCCTCATCCACCAGAGGGCAGACAGCAGAAGCAAGAAGAACTACAATCCTGCAGCTTGTGGAACAAAAACCACATTCACAGAAAGACAGACAAGATGAAAAGGCAGAGGGCTATGTACCAGATGAAGGAACAAGACAAAACCCAAGAAAAACAACTAAATGAAGTGGAGATAGGCAACCTTCCAGAAAAAGAATTCAGAATAATGATAGTGAAGATGATCCAGGACCTCGAAAAAAGAATGGAGGCAAAGATCGAGGAGATGCAAGAAATGTTTAACAAAGACCTAGAAGAATTAAAGAACAGGGGCCTCCCTGGTGGCGCAGTGGTTGAGAGTCCGCCTGCCGATGCAGGGGATACGGGTTCGTGCCCCGGTCTGGGAGGATCCCATATGCCGCGGAGCGGCTGGGCCCGTGAGCCATGGCCGCTGGGCCTGCGCATCCGGGGCCTGTGCTCCGCAACGGGAGAGGCCACAACAGTGAGAGGCCCGCATACCGCAAAAAAAAAAAAAAAAAAAAAAAAAAAGAATTAAAGAACAAACAGAAATGAACAATACAATAACTGAAATGAAAACTACACTAGAAGGAATCAATAGCAGAATAACTGAGACAGAAGAACAGATAAGTGACCTGGAAGACAGAATGGTGGAATTCACTGCTGTGGAACAGAATAAAGAAAAAAGAATGAAAAGAAATGAAGACAGCCTAAGAGACCTCTGGGACAACATTAAATGCAACAACATTCGCATTATAGGGGTCCCAAAAGGAGAAGAGAGAGAGAAAGAACCAGAGAAAATATTTGAAGAGATTATAGTGGAAAACTTCCCTAACATGGGAAAGGAAATAGCCATCCAAGTCCAGGAAGCACAGAGAGTACCATACAGGATAAACACAAGGAGAAACACGCCAAGACACACAGTAATCAAATTGGCAAAAATTAAAGACAAAGAAAAATTATTGAAAGCAGCAAGAGAAAAATGACAAATAACATATAAGAGAACTCCCATAAGGTTAACAGCTGATTTCTCAGCAGAAACTCTACAAGCCAGAAGGGAGTGGCATGATATACTTAAAGTGATGAAAGAGAAAAACCTAAAACCAAGATTACTCTCCCCAGCAAGTATCTAGTTCAGATTCAATGGAGAAATCAAAAGCTTTACAGACAAGCAAAAGATAACAGAATTCAGCACCACCAAACCAGCTCTAAACAAATGCTGAAGGAACTTCTCTAAGTGGGAAACACAAGAGAAGAAAAGGACCTACAAAAACAAACCCAAAATAATTAAGAAAATGGTCATAGGAACATACATATCAATAATTACCTTAAACGTGAATGGATTAAATGCTCCAACCAAAAGACACAGGCTTGCTGAATGGATACAAAAACAAGACCCACCTATATGCTGTCTACAAGAGACCCACTTCAGATCTAGGGACACATTCAGACTGAAAGTGAAGGGATGGAAAAAGATATTCCATGCAAATGGAAATCAAAAGAAAGCTGGAGTAGCAATACTCATATCAGATAAAACAGACTTTAAAATAAAGAATGTTACAAAAGACAAGGAAGGACACTACATAATTATCAAGGGATCAATCCAAGAAGAAGATATAACAATTATAAATATATATGCACCCAACATAGGAACACCTCAATAAATAAGGCAACTGCTAAGAGCTATGAAAGAGGAAATCAAAAAAAAAAAAAAAAAAAAAAGGAAATCGACAGTAACACTTTAACACCTCACTTACACCAATGGACAGATCATCCAAAATGAAAATAAATAAGGAAACAGAAGCTTTAAATGACACAATAGACCAGATAGATTTCATTGATATTTATAGGACATTCCATCCAGAAACAGCAGATTACACTTTCTCCTCAGGTGCACACGGCACATGCTCCAGGATAGATCACACCTTGGGTCACATATCAAGCGTCAGTAAATTTAAGGAAACTGAAATCATATCAAGCATCTTTTCTGACCACGACGCTATGAGATTAGAAATGAATGACAGGGAAAAAAACATAAAAAACACAAACACATGGAGGCTAAACAATACGTTACTAAATAACCAAGAGATCACTGAAGAAATCAAAGAGGAAATCAAAAAGTACCTAGAGACAAATGACAATGAAAACACGATGATCCAAAACCTATGGGATGCAGCAAAAGCAGTTCTAAGAGGGAAGTTTATAGCTATACAAGCCTACCTCAAGAAACAAGAAAAATCTCAAATAAGCAATCTAAACTTACACCTAAAGGAACTAGAGAAAGAAGAACAAACAAAACCCAAAGTTAGCAGAAGGAAAGAAATCATAAAGATCAGAGTAGAAATAAATGAAATAGAAACAAAGAAAACAAGAGCAAAGATCAATAAAACTACAAGCTGGTTCTTTGGGTACATAAACAAAATCGATAAACCGTTAGCCAGACTCATCAAGAAAAAGAGGGAGAGGACTCAAATCAATAAAATTAGAAATGAAAAAGGAGAAGTTTCAATGGACGCCGCAGAAATACAAACCATCCTAAGAGACTACTACAAGCAACTCTATGCCAATAAAATGGACAACCTGGAAGAAATGGACAAATTCTTAGAAAGGTATAACCTTCTAAGACTGAACCAGGAAGAAATAGAAAATATGAACAAACCAATCACAAGTAATGAAATTGAAACTGTGATGAAAAATCTTCCAACAAACAGAAGTCCAGGACCAGATGGCCTCACAGGTGAATTCTATCAAACATTTAGAGAAGAGCTAACACCCATCCTTCTCAAACTCTTCCAAAGAATTGCAGAGGAAGGAACACTCCCAAACTCATTCTATGAGGCCACCATCACCCTAATACCAAAACCAGACAAAGATACTACAAAAAAAGAAAATTAAAGACCAATATCACTGATGAATATAGATGCAAAAATCCTCAACAAAATACCAGCAAACAGAATCCAACAACACATTAAAAGGATTATACACCATGATTAAGTGGGATTTATCCCAGGGATGCAAGAATTCTTCAATATACGTAAATCTATCAATGCGATATACCATATTAACAAACTGAAGAATAAAAACCATATGATCGGGCCTCCCTGGTGGCGCAGTGGTTGAGAGTCCGCCTGCCGATGCAGGGGATACGGGTTCGTGCCCCGGTCTGGGAGGATCCCATATGCCGCGGAGCGGCTGGGCCCGTGAGCCATGGCCGCTGGGCCTGCGCGTCCGGAGCCTGTGCTCCGCAGCGGGAGAGGCCACAACAGTGTGAGGCCCGCATACCGCAAAAAGAAAAAAAAAAAAAAAAAAAAAAAAAAAAACCATATGATCATCTCAATAGATGCAGGAAAAGCTTTTGACAAAATTCAACACCCATTTATGATAAAAACTCTCCAGGAAGTGGGCACAGAGGGAACTTACCTCAACATAATAAAGGCCATATATGACAAACCCACAGCAAACATCATTCTCAATGGTGACAAACTGAAAGCACTTCCTCTAAGATCAGGAACAAGACAAGGATGTCCACTCTCACCACTATTATTCAGCATAGTTTTGGAAGTCCTAGCCATGGCAATCAGAGAAGAAAAAGAAATAAAAGGAATACAGGGGCTTCCCTGGTGGTGCAGTGGTTGAGAGTCTGCCTGCCAATGCAGGGGACACGGGTTCGTGCCCCAGTCTGGGAAGATCCCACATGCCACGGAGCAGATAGGCCCACGAGCCATGGCTGCTGAGCCTTAGCATCTGGAGCCTGTGCTCCGCAACGTGATAGGCCATAACAGCGAAAGGCCCGCGTACCACAAAAAAAAAAAAAAAAAAAAAAGGAAAACAGATTGGAAAAGAAGAAGTAAAACTGTCACTGTTTGCAGATGACATTATACTATACATAGAGAATCCTAAAGATGCCACCAGAAAACTACTAGAGCTAATCAATGAATTTGGTAAAGTTGCAGGATACAAAATTAATGCACAGAAATCTCTTGCATTCCTATACACAAATGATGAAAAATTTGAAAGATAAATTAAGGAAACACTCCCATTTACCACTGCAACAAAAAGAATAAAATACCTAGAAATAAACCTACCTACGGAGACAAGACCTGTATGTAGAAAACTATAAGACACTGATGAAAGAAAATAAAGATGATACCAACAGATGGAGAGATATATACCATGTTCTTGGATTCGAAGAATCAATACTGTGAAAATGACTATACTACCCAAAGCAATCTACAGATTCAATGCAATCCCTATCAAATTACCAATGGCATTTTTTATGGAACTAGAACAAAAAATCTTAAAATTTGTATGGAGACACAAAAGACCCCGAATAGCCAAAGATGTCTTGAGGGGAAAAAAATGGAGTGGGAGGAATCAGACTCCCTGACTTCAGACTATACTACAAAGCTACAGTAATCAAGACAATATGGTACTGGCACAAAAAAAGAAACATAAGATCAATGGAACAAGATAGATAGCCCAGAGATAAACCCACGCACCTATGGTCAACTCATCTATGACAAAGGAGGCAAGGATATACAATGGAAAAAAGACAGTCTCTTCAATAAGTGGTGCTGGGAAAACTGGACAGCTACATGTAAAAGAATGAAATTACAATACTCCCTAACACCATACACAAAAATAAACTCAAATGGATTTGAGACCTAAACGTAAGACCGGACACTATAAAACTCTTAGAGGAAAACATAGGAAGAACACTCTCTGACATAAATCCCAGCAAGATCTTTTTTGATCCACCTCCTAGAGCAATAGAAACAAAAACAAAAATAAACAAATGGGACCTAATGAAACTTCAAAGCTTTTGCACAGCAAAGGAAACTATAAACAAGACGAAAAGACAACCCTCAGAATGGGAGAAAATATTTGCAAACGAATCAATGGACAACGGATTCATCTCCAAAATATATAAACAGCTCATGCAGCTTAGTATTAAAGAAACAAACAACCGAATCCAAAAACAGGCAGAAGACCTAAATAGACATTTCTCCAAAGAAGACATACAGATGGCCAGGAAGCACATGAAAAGCTGCTCAACATCACTAATTATTAGAGAAATGCAAATCAAAACTACAATGAGCTATCTCCTCACACCAGTTAGAATGGGCATCATCAGAAAATCTACAAACAACAAATGCTGGAGAGGGTGTGGAGAAAAGGGAACACTCTTGCACTGTTGGTGGGAATGTAAATCGATACAGCCACTATGGAGAACAATATGGAGGTTCCTTAAAAAACTAAAAATAGAATTACCATATGATCTAGCAATCCCACTACTGGCATATACCCAGAGAAAACCATAATTCAAAAAGACGCATGCACCCCAATGTTCATTGCAGCACTATTTACAATAGCCAGGTCATGGAAGCAACGTAAATGCCCATCAACAGACGAATGGATAAATAAGTTGTGGTACATATATTCGAAGGTATATTACTCAGCCATAAAAAAGGAATGAATTTGGGTCATTTGTTGAGATATGGATGGATCTAGAGACTGTCAGACAGAGTGAAGTAAGTCAGAATGAGAAAAACAAATATCATATATTAACGCATGTATGTGGAACCTAGAAAAATGGTACAGATGAAGCAGTTTGCAGGGCAGAAGTTGAGACACAGATGTAGAGAACAAACGTATGTACACCAAGGGGGGAAAGCTGTGGAGGGGTGCAGATGTTGGTGTGATGAATTGGGCGATTGGAATTGACATGTATACACTGATGTATATTAAATTGATGACTAATAAGAACCTGCTTTATAAAAAAATAAAAAAAATTAAATTTAAAAATTAAAAAAAAAAGATACTATCAATACAGACTTCCCTGGTGGCGCAGTGGGTAAGAATCCGCCTGCCAACAGGTTCGATCTCTGGTCCAGGAAGATCACACATGCCACGGAGCAACTAAGCCCGTGTGCCACTACTACTGAGCCTGCTCTATAGAGCCCAAGAGCCACAACTACTAAGCCTGCATGCCACAACTACTGAAGCCCGTGCACCTAGAGCCAATGCTCCACAACAAGAGTAGCCACTGTAATGAGAAGCCCACACACCACAATGAAGAGTAGCCCCTACTTGCCAGAACTAGAGAAAGTCCATGCACAGCAACAAAGACCCAACACAGCCGAAAATAAAAATAAATTAATTAATTTTTTTAAAATGGGCAAAGGACTTGAATAGACATTTCTCCAAAGAAGATATATAAATTGCCAACAAGCACATGAAAATACGTTCAACATCATTGGTCATTAAGAAAATGCAAATCAAAACCACAATGATAACACTTCAGACCCACTAGAATGGCTTCAATTTTAAAACAAAAATAAAAAGAAAAGGAAAGAAAAAACAAACAAAAAACCCGTAGAAAATAACAAGTGTTGTGTTGGTGAGGATGTAGAAAAACAGGAATCCTTATAATGGTTGTGGCCAAGTAAAATGGTGCAGATGCTAAGGAAAACAATTTGACATTGCCTTAAAAAGTTAAACATAAAATTACCACAGGACCCAGCAATTCTACCTCTAGGTATATACCCAAGAGAATGCAAATATATGCCTTCAGAGAAGCTTTGACACAAATATTTACAGCAACATTACTCATAATAGCCATAAGGTAGAAACAATAAAAATGACCATCAATGAATGAATAGGGCAGCAAATTATGGTGCATACATACAATGGAATACTGTTCAACCATAAAAAGAAGCAAAGTATTAACAGATGCTGCAACCTGGATGAACCTGGAAAACATTATGCTAAGGAAAAGAAGCCAGACAAAAAAGGTCACATACTGTATGATGTCTTTTATATGATATTTCTAGAACAGGCAAAAGCAGATTAGAGGTTACTGAGGATGGAGGGGGAGGAGGAAATGGGGAGTGATTACTTAATGGGTATCAGGTATTTTAAAGAGGTGATGAAAAAGTTTTGAAACTAGAGAGAGCTGACAGTTGCACAATACTGTAAATACACTAAACACCACTCTAACTGTATTCTTTAAAATGGTTGTGTTATGTAAATTTCACCTCAATATAAAACAAAAACAAACTGAAAGAACTTCCACACACAGAACTGAAAACACACATTTACCCATTCCCTACTGAAACTCCACTAAAGGATAGTAAAAGAATTTTTTTTTAAGAGTGTAAACTCACAAGAACAAAAAGAACAGCAGATGAAACCATGGCAACAGAACTTTTAGAAGCTGGAATGCAGGACACATGGTAACTGATTTAGCACCTGAAAAAGCTAAAACTTAAGCCAACAGTGAAAAGAAAACTTATTTCCAAAGAATTCCAAACACTCAGGAAATGCACTACCAGGTACTTTTGGAAGTAGAGGTGAAGGCAAAGCTGAAAACAAGATTTGGCACAAAGTTTGTTTATTTAGTGAGTCACTAACCACCTCCCCAATTTCCCACACCTCCTAACTCTGCACTGCTGGATGACTGTCCCTCTAGGCAGAAGACTAGAGATTTTCTGAATAGGTAAAACAGGTTAACTGAGAGCCAGGGTAACCATACTGAAAAGAGACTGATGAACTAAAAGTCTCTCTAAAACTTGTATATTGAAACCCCCAGCACTTTTCCCTCTCTTGTCACAGTTTAATAATGGACTTATACTCTGCAGACAATAGGCTGACATCACAGTTAACCTAGTACAACTCCTATGATGAGGCCTGCAGTTAGCAAGTGCCACGTGTGATCACAGAATTGCCATTAAGATTTTTGCACCCCGTTTTAAAAAATAAACAGATAGCCAAAGATCATTAAAGATCCGAGAAAAGCTTCAACGTTAAAGACAGAGGCAAAAAGAGAAGAAAAGAAAGGTGGAGGGAAAAGACTATGCAATAAGATGGAAACCTCAACAATAAAACCGAAACCTATCCTCAATAACCTCAGAGAAAAAAAGAAGATATTGCAACCCAGAAACAAGAACATGTGCTGACTTAAAAAGATAAGAAAGAGCCCGTAAAAATTAAAAGTAACAGTGTGCCACAACTACTGAAGCCCACGTGCCTAGAGCCCGTAATCAAGAGAAGCCACCACAATGAGAAGCCCACGCACTGCAATGAAGAGTAGCCCCCGCTCGCCGTGACTAGAGAAAGCCCACGTGCAGCAATGAAGACCCAACGCAGACAAAATTTAATAAATAAATAAATTTAAAAGAAAAGAAAGATCAAGTTGAAGAAACTCCTCCGAAGAGTTCAGCAAAGAGACAAAGGAAATTGGAGAGAATATGAGACTTTGTCCAGGAAGTCCCACAGTTGAAACTTTAAGTTCCAAAAGAAGAGAGAAGAAAATGAAGAGGAATAAAGGATCACTGAAAGTCCAGCACAATGGGTGAAAACAGATCCATACACATCGTCATGAAATTTCAGAATACAAAAGACAAAGAGAAAAACCTAAAAGACTGGGAAGAGAGAAACAGGTTACACATGAAGAAACGAGAATGAGAATGTCATCAGACTTCTCAAAAACAACTCTGGAAGCTGAAGAAAATGGAGAGCAATACCTTCAAAAATTTGAGGAAAAATTATATCTAATCTAGATTTCTAAAACCAGCCATACTTAAGTGTGAGGAGAGAATAAAGACATTTAAAAATATGTACGGTCTCAAATATTTACCTCCCATTACTTTCCATAAGCTACTGGAGTAAATACTCCACCAAAAGGAGTGTGAAGTAACCAAGCAAAAGGAGGACCTGTAACACGTATGCAAGACAGTGGAAGAAGGGGAAGAAGGAAGGTGAGGTAGAGGCAGGGTCAAGGAACTACTTTTTCCAGAATAAGCTTTACTGAACAATTTGATTCTTTAAACAAAGACATGTATAACTTTGACAATACTTGTAATAACTAAAAAAAAAAAAAAAAAAATAGTACTTTGTAAGAAAAATGAGAGTTAACAGCTATTGGCTAAATTCAAAATGATTCAGTAACTCGGAAAGAAAAATTAAAACATTACCAAAAAATGAGTAATAAAAAAGCAAAATTCTGTGTAGAATGAAATTATATTAGCACAGCTAGAGTAGAAGAAATAATGCAATAAAGAAGCAAGAGAGGGACTTCCCTGATGGTCCAGTGGTCAAGACTCCACACTCCCAATGCAGAGGGCCCGGGTTCGATCTCTGGTCAGGTAACTAGATCCCCGCATGCTGCAACTAAGAGACGCATGCTGCAACTAAAAAGATCCCACGTGCCGCAACGAAGATCCTGCAGGCCGCAAATAAGACCCAGCACAGCCAAATAAGTTAATAAATATTTTTTTAAAGAAAAAGCAGCAGCAAGAGAAAGTGAACTAATTTATACCCCAAATTCATTAAGCAGAGGAAATCCACTTCATTCAAGAACATATTAAGAAGCTAGTACACTGAATGCTAGAATGAATGTGGAATTTCAAACAGGTACTCAATTCCACTATATCCCACCAAAGCAGAAAGAAAATACTTCCTGAGAAGAGTTTTTAAAAGCAAGGGCCTCCACTGTCTTTAGCTTCCATCATTACTGAAAAATAATAATAAGGAACAGTTGACCAAAGGAATTCTCACCAGGGGAAGAAAAAACAGAAGAATCATTTACTTAGCACTACTATGCTTGATTATAGGGAAGAAGTCAACAGCATAGAAGTGGGGCTGCAATCATAGCTTAACATCCACACGGTGGAAAAAATAAATAAGGTCATCTTATTTATCTAAATTTAGTCATCTATAGAATATGTACTAGTCTGATTTTGTCTAAAAAAAAAAAAAAAAAAAAAAAGAGCCAAGGGACTTCCCCGGTGGCACAGTGGTTAAGAATCCGCCTGCCAATGCAGGGGACACATGTTCGAGCCCTGGTCTGGGAAGATCCCCATGCCGCGGAGCAACTAAGCCCATGTGCCACAACTACCGAGGCTGCGCTCTAGAGCCCACGAGCCACAACTACTGAAGCCCGTGCGCCTAGAGCCCGAGCTCTGCAACAAGAGAAGCCACTGCAATGAGAAGCCTGTGAACTGCAACGAAGAGTAGCCCCTGCTTGCTGCAACTAGTGAAAGCCGACGCGCAGCAATGAAGACCCAACGCAGCCATAAATAAATAAATATATTTAAAAAAAAAAAAAAAAAGCGAGGGGCTTCCCTGGTGGCGCAGTGGTTGAGAGTCCGCCTGCCGATGCAGGGGACACGGGTTCGTGCTCCGGACCGGGAATATCCCACATGCCGCAGAGCGGCTGGGCCCAAGCCATGGCCGCTGGGCCTGAGCGTCTGGAGCCTGTGCTCCGCAACGGTAGAGGCCAGAGCAGTGAGAGGCCCGCATACCGCAAAAAAAAAAAAAAAAAAGCGAGAACAATTTTCTCCTAAGATAGCCATTATAGTGTCCTACAAGGAGAAAACAATTAAGAGAAAAATTAAATCTACCTAGATTATAATAATAAGGCTTTGAGCCCATCCCATGTGACATTCTCATGAATAGGGCAAGAAATCATGGTAGCAATTAGGTAGATAAATTGTTTTGAAGACAGAGACATGGATATCAGCATTTAGAACTTATCCTTTTCAAGTTACTTTTGAATAAACAATATAAAGATATCAAATATATATTCATATTTCCCAATATTATACTATCTGTATTAATTATACATAACGGCAGGTACTACAGAAGACAAAATTCAAATGACCATGAGAAGCTGGGGAAAAATCCCTTAAAAGAAGAGAGAAAACAACAAAGTGTTCTTATGATGATTCCAACACAAATACAGAACACAGTAAGACCACACTAGACGAAAATTGGGTTGTGTATCATATTTAGGAGATAGCATGTACTAACTCAATAAGCCTGGGGGGCGGGAAATCAAAGGAGAAAAATACATTGGAGAACACTGTCTTTGGAGTCAAATATACCACTTACTAGCTGCCTTACCTTCATTAAGTTAATTAATCTGAGTTTCAATTACCTCATCTGTAAATTGAGGATAATATCTACACTGAAAGGTTGTTGTGAGGATTCTAGATAATCTATATCAACACCTATTATTATATCTGGAACAGACATCAAATAAATGTCAGACTTATTATATATAACATTTAACAGAACAGAAACAAATCTGGGTCTCAATAATCTGCATATTACTATTGACTATAATTTTTAAATCAATGTTTGAGTTCCACTACTTAAAAAACTAACAGCAGGGAATTCTCCGATGGTCCAGTGGTTAGGACTCCATGCTTTCACTGCCAAGGGTCCAGGTTCGATCCCTGGTCAGGGAACTAAGATCCCACAAGCCGTGCGACACAGTCAAAAAACAAACAAAAAGACTGACAGTGTATTATCAAATAATAATAAAAGCATAATATAAGAATTTTAAAAGTAGTCCTCTAATAAACCACACCAGTAAGTCCTTTACTACAGTGATATGAATCCTAATCCTTATGCCTTCAATGAGTGTACAAGAACCACGGTGTCTAGAAAGAAATGTCATGTATTATAATCACTCCCTTTCTCCCAAACCCAGTATTCTCTTTTACATCTTGTTTCTTCTCTTAATCCCTTATTACTCTTCACTTTTCCCCTGGGCTTCAGGCTACAAATAAGGATGACACCTTCCACCCGACTCCTCTCTGCTGTCGATCTCTTAACAGAAGACTCCCTCCCATCCCTATCTCTCAAATTTAAAGTTGGTTCCCTTAATGACACTGCTTCTCTAGTAGTCATTGTAATGTATGGCTGCCTACCCATCAACTCTGAAATTCATATTCTGGGCCCAAAAGATAGAGTCAACACTCTTTCAACTATTCCTACACACCTCTCCCAGCTTTTGGAACATCTCTTACCAGTTTTTGGAAGGCCCACACCATCCAGCTAAATCACCTTCCACCTGTTATTACCAGTATCTAATGGCCTTTAGGTCACTGGCATCTGACACAGGCTTCCTTGACACTCCATGTCTACTTGATCCTAGGTGTCTTCAACATCCTTGCCCTTCACCCCTCACCTTACTTTAGTATCCAACTCCCAGGAACCTAACTTGGACTTTGATATTGCCAGAGCCCATTTAACATCTGTAATCTTAAAACTCAGATTCCCATCTCTGAACACTAGCCCTAACTATTCATCACTCTCTTCTCTTATTCCATTATACCCACTGTGTTACCTCATCTAGATGCACAGTCTCTGAACCCCTCCCTTTTCTTTCAAACGATCTTTCACCTCCTGGCTTTACTTCCTTCCTTATCTAGTCTGTATCTCAAATTCCATCACTTCAACTGCCTTCACTCCCTCTCTTATTTTCCATATCCCAAACTTTTAATCTCTTCAGTCATCGTCTCCATAGTGACATCCCATTTAGCAAGGGATCCTGACCCTACTTGACAAAGAGCCAATATCTCCTATGCCACCCTCAAAAATACATGTATCTATACAAATTCTACATTTATCCTTTTCATTTCTTCCTTTTTCGTAAAAAAAAAGTGACTCATCTCAGATAGAAAGCTATTCTCTCCAGCTATGATCTAATTTCCAGCCCCAAATTCCATTAGCTATCTTCTTTTTCATAACTTCAACTTTCCCCTTCTCTCCTTCTCTCACTGGCTGCTTCCTTCAATCTCTCACTTCCTTTAAAAAGCTTCCTTGAGATTTGAGTTCTTCTTTAGGGTCTTCTCCGTCCTCCTTCCTCTAAAACACTGGTTTCTCAATAGGGGACAATTTTGCCCCACAGGGAACATTTGACAATGTCTAGAAGCATTTTCGATTGTTACAGCTAGAGGGATACAACTGACATATGGAGAGTAGGGGCCAGGGATGCTCATGCTGCTAAACATCTTACCCCCTTTTTTTTGGCCACACTGCGCAGCTTGAGGGATCTTAGTCCCCCAACCAGGGATCGAACCCATGCCCCCTGCAGTGGAAGGGCAAGTCCCAACCACTGGACAGCCAGGGAATTCCCTCAGCTCCCTTTAAAACAAAGAATTATCTAGTCCAAAATGTCTATAATAGGACTTCCCTGGTGGTGCAGTGGTTAGGACTCTGTGCTCCCAATGCAGGGGGCCAGGGTTCAATCCCTGGTCAGGGAACTAGATCCCACACGCATGCTACAGCTAGTTCACATGCCGAAACTGGGGAGCCCACGTGCCACAACTGAGGAGCCCACCTGCCACAACCAAATAAATAAATAAATAAATAAATAAATAAATAAAGTCAATAATGCCAAAGTTGAGAGAACTTGCTCTAAAAACTAAATTTTTAGAAACAGTAGTGTACTGTCACTGTCTCCACTTCTTCACTTTCCAGTGTTATCTGGCTTCGGATACACTGTACCTGTATCAATCTCCTTGAAAAAGCAGATATTAACCACTCCTCTTTCTTAAAATTCTCTGTTTGAAAGGCAATAATGAAGATCAAAGGAGAAAACAGAGAACAGAGAAAAACTAATGAAACCAAAACGATTCTATGAGAAGACCAAGTGAATTAAAAACTTATGTTCACACAAAAACCTGTATGTGACTCTTCACAGAAGATTTATTCATAATTGCCAAATATCAAGAGGAACCAAATTATCTTTCAACAGGTAAGTGGATAAACTGTGATAAATCCATACAGTGGAATACTTTATAGTGATAAAAAGGAACTAGATATTTAGTCATACAATGACACAGATGAATCTTAAATGCATTTTGCAAAGTGAAAGAAACCAGACATAAAGGTAAGAGGGAGTGGGTGAATTTTTAAAATAATGAAACTGTTCTATATGGTATTAGGGTAAGGAATAAATAACTCTATGCATTTGCTAAAGCCCAAAGAACTATACATCACAAAGAATGAAACTTTAACCTATGTAACTTTAAAAAAATCAACCAGGGGGACTTCCCTGGCGGTCCAGTGGTTAAGACTTCACCTTCCAATGCAGGGGGTGAGGGTTCAATCCCTGGTCGGGGAGCTAAGATCTCACATGCCTTGCAGCCAAAAAACTAAAATATAAAACAGAAGCAATATTGTAACAAAATTCAAAAAGACTTTAAAAATGGTCCACATCAAAAAAAATCTTTAAAAATAAAATAAATAAAAAATCAATGATGGGAGTTTGGGGGATTCTAGGATGGAATGCACACCATGTGAAAAGAATGTACTGTTACAAGCATATGATATAGTCTCAAACAGTATCCAGAATACCAGAATATATAAAGAACTCTTAAAACTCAACAACAAAAAGACAAACAACCCAATTTAAAAATGGAAATATTTTTAGGACTTGAATACACATTTCAGCAAAGAAGATGTAAAAATAGCCAGTAAGCATATGAAAAGATGTTCAACATTGTTAGTCGTTAGAGAAATGCAAATCAAAACCACAGTGAGAGACCACAACAGAAAAATAACAAGTATTAGCAAGGATGTGGAGAAACTGGAACTCTTGTACACTGCTGATAGGAATATAAAATGGTGCAGCTAGTCTGGAAAACAGTTTGGCAGATTCTAAAATTTATATGGAAAGGCAAAAGGTTTAGAATAGCCAAAACAATCTGGAAAAGAACAAAGTTGGAAAAATGACACTATCTGATTTCAAGAGTTACTATAAAAAAGGTACAGAAATGACAGTGCAGTATCTGTAAAGAACAGACACACAACTCAACATAGAACACAGTCAAAAAATAAACTCACGCATATATGGTCAACTGATTTTTGAAAAAGGTGCAAAGGTAATGCAGTGGAAAAGGATAGCTTTTTCAACAAATGGGGCTGGAAGAACTGGATATCCATATGTAAACACAATGAACTTGGGTCCATACCTCACACCATACACACAAAAAATTAACTCAAAATAGAACCCAGACCTAAATACAATACCCAAAACTATAAAACCTCCAAAAGAAAACCTTGGAGAAAATCTCTGTGAACTAAGGTTAAGCAGATTTCTCTATTTTTTTTTTTTGCAGTTTATTTTTTGAAAGGTTATATACTTCATTTATAGTTATTATAAAATGTTAGCTATACTCCCCATGTTGTACAATATATACTTGCAGCTATTTTTCTATTTAGTAGTTTGTACCTCTTAGTCCTCTACCTCTTTATTGCCCCTCTTCCTTTCCCTCTCCCCACTGGTAACCACTAGTTTGTTCTCTATGAGTCTGCTTCTTTTTTGTTCTACAGATTAGGCAAAGATTTCTCAGCTGTAACATCAAAAGCACAATCCACAAAAGAACAAATTGATAAATCAAACTTCATCAAAACTAAAAACCTCTGCAAAAGACACTGTTAATGAAAAGACAAGCCATAGATTAAGAGAAACTCTTTGCAAAGCATATATCTGATAAAGGACTTGTGTCTAAAAAAAGTAAACACTGCTCAAAACTCAACAATAAAAAAAATTTTTAAAGATGCAAAGACTTCAATAGATGCTTGACCAAAAATGATATACAGATGATAAAAAAAGATGCTTAATAGTGTTAGTCATTAGGGGAATATCAATCAAAACCATAATGAGATATCGCTACACACACATCAGAATGGCTAAAATAAGAAATGCTGATAATACCAAATGCTGCCTAAGATGCGGAGAAACTGGGTAACCTGTGCACTACAGGTGGGAATGTGAAAGTGTGGCAATTCCTTATAAAACTTAACTCACATATTGCAGGTTGGGGGGCAACTGCACTTTTAGTCATTTATACAAGAGAAATGAAAACTTATATCCACACAAAAATCTACACACAAATGTTCACAGTAACTTTATCCATAACAGCCAATAACTGGAAATAACCAAATGTCCTTCAATGGGTAAAAGGTTAAACAAATTGTAATACATCTGTATCAAGGAATACTACTCAGTAATTAAAAGGAACAAATTTAATATACATAACAACTTGGAAGGATCACCAAGGAATTATACTGAGTGGAAAAGCCAATCTCAAAAGGTTAAATAGTACAATATATGACTCAATTTATATAACATTTTCTTAAAATAAAATTATAGAGATAGAGAACAGATTAGTGGTTACCAGGAATCAGAGACTGGGGTGGGGAGGTGGGAGGGAAGTAGGGTGGCTATAAAGGGATTAATGAGATGGAACTTTGTGGTAATGAATAGTTCTGCATCTTGATTGTGGCAGTGGATACACGAACCTACACATGTGATAAAATTGCACAGAACTTATATGGGAAAAGAATCTAAAAAGAGTGGATATAGGTATATGTATAACTGGTTCACTTTGCTGTACAGCAGAAACTAACACAACATTGTGAATCAATGATACTCCAATAAAAATTAATTTAAAAAATTTTTTTAATTGTCCAGAACTACACATACACACAGAGAGTGCATGTAAAAATGGTGACCAAAAAAAAAAAATGGTGACAAGTGAATAAGTTTGGTGGATTGTAGCAATGTCATTTTCCTGGTCTTGATATTATACTATAATTATGCAAGAGTTTATCACTGGGAGAAACTGAGTAAAGCATACCCAGAAACTCCCTCTCTGTATTTTTTGCAACATTCTGTAAATCTACAATTATTTCAATATGAAAAGCTTTTTTCAATAGGCAAAAGACTTAAACAGACACTTCACAAAAAAGACATATAAAAAGATGTTCAACAGCATTAGTCATTAGGGAAGTGTAAAATAAAACCACAAGGAGATACTACTACACACCTATTAGAATGACTAAAATTAAAAAGACTGACCACACCAAAACATAGGTGAAAATGTGGAAATGTACATTTTCACTGCTAGTAAGGAATGTAAAATGATATATCCACTTTAGAAAACAGTTTATCAGTTTCTCAAAAAGTTAAACATACCTACCACATGATACAACCATAGGTCCAAGGATAAAGGAAATATATGCCCACACAAAGACTTATACATGATGTTCACAGCAGCTTTATTGGTAAGCCAAAACAATCCAAGCCCATCAAGAGGTGAATGGATAAACAAAGTGTGGGATATGCATACAATGGAAACTACTCTCCAATAAGAATGAATGACCTGGGACCTCCTTGGTGATCCAGTGGCTAAGACTCCACGCTCCCAATGCAGGGGACCCAGGGTTCGATCCCTGGTCAGGGAACTAGATCCCACATGTCTCAACTAAAGATTCTGCACGCTGCAACCAAAAAAAAAAAAAAAAAAAGGATCCTGCCTGCCACAACGAAGATCCCGTGTGCCCCAAGTAAGACCCAACGCAAACAAATAAATAAATAAATATTTCTTAAAAAATGAATGACCTATTGATAGGCTCATTAACATGGATGAATCTCAAAATAACAATGTCAAATGAAAGAAATTAGACAAAGAAACTATATACTTCATGATCCCATTTATATGTTTTCTATAGTGATTTCAGTGGGTGTCTGGGAAAAGGGGAAAAGTGTGTGGGTGGGAATGATGACAAAGGACACGTGGAAACTTTTGGGGTGATGGATATGTTCACTACCTTTAATGTGATGAAATTTCCATAGATATACATGTGTCAAAACTTGCCAAACTGTTCACTTTAAACAAATAGTTTATTATTGAAGGGGATCAGAATATGCTACTCCAAAATATGCAACTTTGGCATAAGGATTATTTGAGCTGAAGTCAATTGGAAAACAGCAAACAGGAAGAACTCTCTGCCCTCTCCCTTTCTGCCCAAAAGCTGGGCAAAAATTTCCCTTTATAAAGGTGTTCCCCTCTCCCGTACCAGGAAGAGAACTACTCCTGTCTGCATAACAAATCTTACAAAACAACCCTTATTTATCATACATTTCCTAGTCACCTACCCACAACTTACACCCCACCATAAGTTCAAACCCCCTTTTTACTTTGTCTAAGCTCTTCTCCAAACTTTATCACTCTTTGGTAAAACAGCATATAAGCCTCCCAGACTTTTCATAGTACCTGGTATATTTTATTAAAATGAATCATCTTTCCCCCTTCCCACCTCCAAATCTGTTTCTCCTATCACAGTTGACCAAAATTAGAAAAACAGAAATAATCCTAGTCTCCTCCCTCTCCTTAGTCAATTGATACCAGTCCTTTTGATTTCTTTCCCCTAAATCTATCTCAGCGTCATTCCCAACTTGCCATCTCCACTCCTCTGCCCATTATCATTTCTCAGAAACAACACTGCTCTTGCCTCCATTCCTGCCTTACTCAATCCGTTATCCACAGTGTAGCAGAGAGATCTAAGCCACAAATCTGACATTCCTGCCCAGCTTGGAATCCTTTGACAGCTCCCTGTCTTCATTCAATCTAAAATCCAAACTCCTCAATACAGCATAACAGGCTCTCCTTCTCCAGCCACATCTGGATACTATAGCCTGATCTTCAACCTTCCAAAATGAAAGGACCATGCTAACTTGTGTTTTTGGGAGTGGTCATCAATGGGCCTGAAATGTATTTCCTACCCTATCTACCTAAGGCAAATCATCCTACTGGATTCAGGTCAATTGTAACCTCTTCTGTGACCTTTCAAAGTTAAACTCTGTCATTTACGCTCTCAGTGGGCCTTCTCTGTACCTGTATTACTGCTGTATTTAATATTCATCCACTCCAATAAACTGAATCATATTCATACATAATAATACTGACACAGTAAGTTTTTCTTTTAATTAATTTGTTTATCTTTGGCTGCATTGGGTCTTTGTTGCTGCGTGCGGGCTTTCTCTAGTTGTGGTGAGCGGGGGCTACCCTTCATTGCGGTGTGCAGGCTTCTCACTGCAGTGGCTTCTCTTGTTGCAGAGCACAGGCTCTAGGCGCACAGGCGTTAGTAGTTGCAGCACGTGGGCTCAGTAGTTGTGGCACACGGGGTTAGTTGCTCCGCGGCATTTGGGATCTTCCCGACCAGGGACAGAACCATGTCCCTTGCACTGGCAGGCAGATTCTTAACCACTGTGCCACCAGGCAAGTCCCACTGCTACCATTTAAAAATGTCTAGAGCAGGCGGGAGTAAGAAGCATCCCTCAAGTGGCCATTCTGAGCCAAAAGCAGAAAATCTAGTCACAGGAACACACGTGTAACTTGTAAACCCTGGCTCAGACATGTTTGAGTCCATGTGCTTCACCATGAGTCTTGGTTTTACCAAATGAAAAACTATTTCTGTACTTAAACTCTTCCTGGGAGGAGAGAGGCAAGAGGAATAGTAGAAAGAGCCAAAGTCAGAAAACCTGGGTTCAAATCCCAACCCTTCTACTTTCTAGATGGTCAAATCTACCTTCATTTCTGCTTCCTCAGGTAAAATGGAAACAGTACCTTCCTCTTCAGGTTATCATGAGACTTAGAAATAATGTATATAAAAATAACTTGCACATAAATAGGTAGTCAATAATATTGGATTAAATATTTACCTCACAACGCACAAAAAAAGGAACAGTTACAAAAATGATCAAAATTATAGGCTGTGCAAAAACAACTCTAGGATTTTCAAGCAGAAATTAAGCAATTTACTAGAGAAGAACAAAGACTAGGAGCCAGATATCCTGGGTCTCTGTTTTGTAACTAACTAGTTAAATGACCCTGGGCAAGCCATCCTGAACCTCAATTTCCTCTCTTATAAAATGAAAAAATTAAATTAGCCTGAAATTATTCTGTGCTTTTTAAGTAGTGTCACTCAACTAGCAATAGATATGAATTTAGAACCCAGATCTAGTTCAGTACTACTCAAAATAATGTTTCTAAATTGCCTCACAAAAGAAAAAGACTATGAAATAATATGTGGATGGCAGAGGCAGTTCAGACAAATGGGTAGAAGGAAAGATTTCATGTTAGGACTGAAAAGAGATAAATAAAACCAAAGATGATGAACTTGATACTAATGTAAGAGTAAGGGATATAAAAAAGGTAAAACACAGGGGACTTCCCTGGTGGTGCAGTGGATAAGAATTCGCCTGGCAATGCAGGGGACATGGGTTCAATCACTGGTCCAGGAAGACCCCACATGCCGTGGAGCAACTAAGCCTGCGAGCCACAACTACTGAGCCTGAGTGCTGCAACTACTGAAGCCCACACGCCTAGAGCCCGTGCTCTGCAACAAGAGAAGCCACCACAATGAGAAGCCTGTGCACTGCAACAAAGAGTGGCCCCCGCTCGCCGCAACTAGAGAAAGCCTGCGTGCAGCAATGAAGACCCAACGCAGCCAAAAATTAATTAATTTTTAAAAAATAAATAAACATTAGACTGATAGATACAAGCAACATGATCAAACATTAAAATTTTTTTCAAACATTAAAAATTTTAAGCCCTTAAATCATTAAACAATAAGTGAATTTATCTGATCCCATATAGTTACTTAGAAAATATTTTAAAAACTAAAAAATACCTACTCAAAAGCACATCAAAAGATCAGTTTACTTCCTATTTATGTACACTACTAACACCCACTACTAATTCTACCCAGAGGGAGAAATGAGTTTTGTAAATCAGACATACCACAACTAGTTTTTATTTTTATTTGTTAAACCAGTTTTCTAAAAAATTACATGCAACAGCAAATTCCATTAACTTCACAATGCTGTTTTTTTTTAAGTGAGTATTTTTTCTATCCTAATCTAGAACATTAAAGAGCTTGAGTAGTTTTTTTTAATGTCATTTTTAAACTTTTTATTATGGAAATTTAAAAACATACACAAAAGTACAGAGAATACTATGTGTATTCCCATACACCCATCATCTAGCTTCAACAATTTCTGAATGCCATTTTTACTTAAGTCTTTTTTATTTTAAAGTAATACTGGGGCTTCCCTGGTGGTGCAGTGGTTGAGAGTCTGCCTGCCGATGCAGGGGACACGGGTTCGTGCCCCGGTCCAGGAAGATCCCACATGCCGCGGAGCGGCTGGTCCCGTGAGCCATGGCCACTGAGCCTGCGCGTCCGGAGCCTGTGCTCCGCAACGGGAGAGGCCACAGAAGTGAGAGGCCCGCCTACCGCAAAAAAAAATAAAAATAAAACAATAAAGTAATACTGAAAAATATTTACATTTAAATATAACTCACAGGACTTCCCTGGTGGCGCAGTTGTTAAGAATCCGCCTGACAATTCAGGGGACACGGGTTCGAGACCTGGTCCAGTAGGATCCCACATGCCGTGGAGCGACTGAGCCCGTGCGCCACAACTATTGAGGCTGCGCTCTAGAGCCTGTGAGCCACAACTACTGAGCCCATGTACCACAACTACTGAAGCCCGCGCACCTAGAGCCTGCGTTCCACAACAAGAGAAGCCACCGCAGTGAAAAGCCCGCACACCACAACAGAGTAGCCCCCGCTCTCTGCAACTAGAGAAAAGCCCGCACGCAGCAACGAAGACCCAACGCAGCCATCAATCAATCAATCAATCAATCAATCAATCTCACAAACTGTCCATTAAAGTGTTCTGGCCAATGATGGAAAAAAATGTTTTTAGAAATATTTTTACATGTGATATAAATCAACATTATTGAAAAAAGTTATAATTTCAAAGCTCACATAATCCTACCTATTTTCTAAAAGCTGATGAAAATTTAATACAAAATTAAGAAATATAAAAATTTTAAGACACTGAAAACGTATCTTAAAATATTAAAAATCTCACCTGCTTCTGAAACATAAGACATATGGAAACTGTACATTTTGTAGGAAAATGAAGACTTCAGGTTACTTCTCCAGTGTACCTGAGACTTTCAGGCTTTCATAAAGATGAATTTCCCTTACACACAGGAATACCAATATGTTAACTAGAGCTGTCCCAACGATTAAATGTCAGCTATCAATTCACAGACAATTCATACAACATTCTGCTTAAATATTACAGGTCTAATTGTTCCTCTCTTCTCAAGTTTACCGAATTCAGGCAAACAGGTGAGTCATGCAATATAATTATATAAACATTACCAGAAATGCTGAAATATATGCAGACTCATGCTATGTTTGAGCTAAAATTATGGCTGTTAAAAAAGCTTGCTACTGCTTGTGACTCTCCTAAGCCTCCCTGAACAAACTCACTCCTCTTAAATTCCACTGTTACTTGAACCTCATATGGCATGCCTGGGCAAATTTGATGACTTGGATTTTGTTTTAGAAGCCAGGCTTACTGCCAAGTCTGCTGTGTCTACTCCCCTGACCCACCAGGACAGCTTTAGACAACACCTCCCTTATTTATGTTACTGCTGTGAGCAGTCAAACTACTGCTTACTATCAAATGAGGCTCAACCTACTCAGGTTTCCTAACTCTCAGGAGTAATGCAACTGACTTCAATGTATTCTGGCTTTCTCAACCCCACCTCTTACTTAAAATAAAACATCACATATTGAATCACCAACTACTCAATACTAAGAAGGAAAGTAAAGGGCGTTAAACTTCACAATCAATAACACAACTAATTATCTTCTCTTAAAATATTCCATTTTATATATTTGTATTTTATTTATGACTTTTTCTGAAGAACGAACTCCACAATTTCTTACCAAAAATGTCCTCATGATCACACTGCATTGAAAAAATAAATACAGAGCAAGACTCAAAAGCAGAGTTTGGGATATACTTCAATAAAAATACAGTAATTTTACGTGAAGCTTACTGGTTGCCACAGAAAGGCAAGTCATAATAAGTTGATTCTACAATTTACCTTAATATCTCAAATGCCCTTAAATACTTAAGATTCAGGCCTTACTAGACCCCCACAATTTCTTAGCGATGTACATAATGCCAACTTTTAATTTTCATATCATCTAATAAAACCACAGTATTACCTCTGCTAATAGTTTAGAATATATGTCAAAATATCCCTTCTGTATTGGTAAATGGGAAAAGCTAAGAAAGCACAGGTATAGCAATGCTCTTACAGTGATAAAGTTTTAACAAAACAATATGACATTGAAATTTTTTCCTCAATTTTTCCCCATACTCACTAAAACACATTTATTCACTAATCTCCATCACAAAATTCTGCTAATACCCTTAGGAGCATCCTCTACCCCATCAGGAAAAGTGTCAAGGAAACAGAATATTATATTATTCTTCCAAGTGAAATGGTGAAATGTTTATCCAATCACTTAATATATATTCTCACTGCATTCGAGTCTAAAAAGAAAGCTGACCTATGGTATGAAAGTAAGGTTCAGCAGTAATCAAATCTTCCTTTACAGTATCTAATGCGCCATGCAAACACGCCATTAATTTCTACAGGAAACCATACAAGCAACTTCTCTTTTTTCATACTGATTTAAATATCCAATTATACTTAGTATGGTTAACAAATTAACCATCCTTCACACCATACTTAGTAACAACTTAATTCAAGAAAGTAAAAAACGTAATTAAAAGCAAGTGACTTTCAGTACTTATGTTTAGTAAGATATGAGAAAGAAGGTAACACTGAAAAGATAATAGAATTAAAAGGAAAAAATAAAAATATCTAAGACAAATATTCCAACTCATCTAAGAAAGGTTTAAGACAGGATCTCTCATCTGCCCCTACTCTCTCTAAATGTTTTAGTTTAGTATAGGAAAAAGGTCTAGGAAATAGGAGGAAATAAAAAATAATCTATCGTCAGTTTTTGTGTTTTTAAAAAAATGTTAACCACCATCACTTAATGAGCACCACTGGGCCAAGGACTGTGCTAAGAGCTTTAAATATATTAGCTCATTTAAAACAAGATAAAACAAAACCACTGAGTATAAATTATCAATAAAAACAAAAGAAATGAGAAAATGAAATTATCTACAAGACAGTAAATTATAAAGAACAGAATCAGATGTCCAAGCACTAAACAGAGTAGAACACTACAGATTAAAGACGAGGACAATGATCTAGAAAAAGTTCCTCAACTTCATTTTTTAAATTTTTATTTAAAAATTTTTTCCTCAACTTCATGTGAAAAAGGTACTAAACTGGTATCTGATAAAACTACACTTTCTTACAAAAATACATATTGTATCTAAGATATTTCTCCCCTTTCAAAAAGCAGCAGGAGATAAGACATAACACACCTATAGCACACCCTCCTCCCAGTGACTCTCATTCAGGACTAAAAAGTCAGTGTTTAGTAATGAACAAACCCTGAGAATGAAACTTTGAATTTGAAACATAAAGATTATTACAACATCAAACTAAATTAGAGATATACAATCAATACACTAAAATAGAGCACCAGAAACTGCCCTTTATAATGGCAAAATATAATGGCAAATAATATTAATGAAATACATTAAACACTTAGCGATTTTAAATTCTCTATTTCCTATTGAGGTAGCTCTTCATTTTGAAACTAGGTATTAAGTAAAAGAAATGTAAACATAGTATTTTGATTCATTTTTAACTGGAAAAAATCAAAGTTAACACTGTCCTATTTAAAAAAAACAAAAAGCTAAAGACTAGGATCTTAAATTTTCTTTAATGGAAAAATCTCAAAACACCTTGGTAAGCAATAAACTTAAAAAGTCAGTTACTGGCGATGTATGTTTATGTATAGCTGATTCACTTTGTTATACAGCAGAAACTAACACACCACTGTAAAGCAGTTATGCTCCAATAAAGATGTTTAAAAAAAGTCACAACAGGGCTTCCCTGGTGGCGCAGTGGTTGAGAGTCCGCCTTCCGATGCAGGGGACACAGGTTCGTGCACCGGTCTGGGAAGATCCCACATGCTGCGGAGCGGCTGGGCCTGTGAGCCATGGCCGCTGAGCCTGTGTGTCCGGAGCCTGTGCTCCGCAACGGGAGAGGCCACAACAGTGAGAGGCCCGCGTACCGCAAAAAAAAAAAAAAAAAAAAAAAGTCACAACATATTGAACTTATCAAGTGTCAAATCATCTAATTTGTACTTTAACAAGCTTGCTTAGGATATTCACTAAATTAAGCCCCTTGGCTTGTTCTCAGTCTCCATCCACTATCCCCCCCCACCTCCAAATATTTTTCAAAAAGCTTCTGTATGGAAATTTAGATGTGATACAAGTACTCTTAAGCCTTGAGAGAGAAGGAAAACCTGCAGCCCAAAATTACCAAGATCTGCTGTCTTACGGAATTGACCAATAAAAGTCAAAGAACTGAAACAAGTCTCATAAACTTCCCCTACCACCAAAAAACAACAACAAAAAAAACCGTAAGGACTTACTCAAAACTTAAGTGGTACTTTTTCATTAACTGAACAAATACTGGTTGCCTACTATGTTAAACGCACTGTGTTAGGCATCCATGAACAAGATACAGACATTATCAATGCCCTCATGGAATGTTCTGCTTCAGTGAGGAAGAGAATTCAGAAACAAGTAAACTCACTGATATGACCCAATACTGATCTGAATCCTAGTAAGCAATTTTACTTTCATGGCCCACTTTACTTCACCTTATCATCCTAAATGTAGGTCAGTTAATCCACTTAGTTCCTTCAAACTACACACTCATAATTTTGCATAGTAAAATGAAATCAGGGACTTCCCTGGTAGCGCAGTCGTTGAGAATCCGCCTGCCAATGAAGGGGACACGGGTTTGATCCCTGGTCCCAGAAGATCCCACAAGCGGCAGAGCAACTAAGCCAGTGCGCCACAACTACTGAGCCTGCGCTCTAGAGCCCACGAGCCACAACTACTGAGCCCGAGTGGCCACAACTACTGAAGCCCGTGCGCCTAGAGCCCGTGCTTCACAACAATAGAAGCTACCACAATGAGAAGCCTGCCGAAAATAAAATAAATAAATAAAATTTAAAAAAAAGAAATGGATTTAAAAAATGAAATTAATTTTGTGGACAAATAACTTTGAAACCTTAGTTTTGAATAACACATCCTTTTCAATAGAATTTAAAAATTAGCTGCTAGGTGTTCATAGCAACACTATTTACAATAGCCTAAAGGTAGAAATAGCTCATGTCCTGTCCATCTATGGATGAATAAACAAACTGGAGTATATATACAATTGAACGTGATTCAGTCACTAAAAAAGAATGACGGGGCTTCCCTGGTGGCACAGTGGTTGAAAGTCCGCCTGCCGATGCAGGGGACACAGGTTCGTGCCCCGGTCCGGGTCCGGGAAGATCCCACATGCCGCAGAGCGGCTGGGCCCGTGAGCCATGGCTGCTGAGCCTGCGCGTCTGGAGCCTGTGCTCCGCAACGGGAGAGGCCACAACGGTGAGAGGCCCGCGTACCGCAAAAAAAAAAAAAAATGACATACTGCGATGTTCTACAGCATGGATGAACCACAAAAACACTATGCTAAGTGAAAGAAGCCCGACACAAAAGGTCACATATGTATGATTCCATTTATATGAAATATCCAGAATAGGTAAATCCATAGAGACAGATCCCAGATTAGAGATTTGGCTGCCAGGGACCTGAAGGGGAAAAGGGAGAATGAGGAGCAACTGCTTACTGGGTTTGGGGTTTCCTTTTGGGGTGATGAAAATGTGTTGAAATTAGATGTGGTGATTGCACAACACTGGGAATGCACTAAATGCCACTGAATCATTCAATTAAAAATGGTTTATGTCATGTGTATTTCAACCTAATTTTTTTTAATTTACAAAAAATAGCTACTAGAGGAGATATGAGGATATATGTATATGTATAGCTGATTCACTTTGTTATACAGCAGAAACTAACACACTACTGTAAAGCAATTATACTCCAATAAAGATGTTAAAAAAAAATAGACTACTTTAAAGTAGACTTTTTGTCACAAACAAAACTGCTCAAGTTTAACTTTGGGAAAATCAGTTGTAAATCAAGTTTCAAACCTTAACTCCTCTAGACCCATTTAGTATCAAAAAAATTTTTAGGGGTTTTATGGCAAAAATAATTCCTTAAATAGCTGTTTTTATAGCATTTAAATGTTATTTAATATTTTGGATGTACATACAACTCCTACTTGATGATAATCCTTTATTACTCATATGTTTGGTTAACATCTTTATTGATCATATATTTGGTATTTAATGTACTCTAATCAAGTTTGTGCCCAATAAAGGTTTGCTGACATCATCAACTCTTTATCTTCTTTATAAATACTCATTCAAACAAGATTTTATTTTATTAAATACCCATAATTTAAGTACAATTCAATGCAACCCTCTCCACCAATGCCACTTTCCCCGTTTCTACCTCTATTATAAGCTGCACCACCATTCAGTCAGCCTAGTAGCACAGTTATTTGGGTTATGTGCCCCCCATTCCATTTCCCAAGCTCCTTGAGGGGTCTTAGTTCTTTCTGTATCCATCATAACACTACCTAACACTACCTTGAGCATAATAGGTGCTCAAATGATGTCAGTGGAACTGAAAAAAACGCAGCCAACAAATAACTACTGTAAATTATTTACTATGTTGAGAAAGACATCTAACATATAAAGACTAATAGGGCTGATAATACAGTACAAATACTTCCCAGAGAATCCTTATGCCATACGTTCAGATATGTTTTTCAGTGCAACCCTACAGAACAGTCTATTGAACATCAATATGAACATAAAGTAATTCACCTAACACCGGAAAAAATAAAAGGGGATTAGTCTTATCCATCTCCCTTTTGAAGTTCGCCTGCATAAGTAATAAGGAAACTGAACTTAATGAACCACAGTATTCCAAACCAGGTCACAGGAGAGTCCCCAACCATCCTGTTTCTATTTCCTGATTGGTCTGACCTCCAAGCATTATGGTGCCCAGGCTTTCACTCTCTCCTTTAAAACCCAACTCATGATCTCCTTTAAAACATCTTCCGAGGTGAGCTTTTTCTTAAAAACTGACTTCCAGAACTTTCTAGGGAAATTACAAACACGGCACCCCACTTCTTAAAATCTTCCGAAACACTCAGCTCAAAAAAAAAAGAAACCCAGTTTTCGGAAAAGTCCCGTTATAGTTACACTTCGAATTAAATGTGGGCCATTAACTTGCACAAGTGGAAGTTAACACTACAGTGTAACTCTCCTAGCAAAGTAGATTTAAACAGACATGTGCACTAATTTTTGAGAGCTCCTGCACTTCCAGAATGCGCATCTTTCAAATGAAGATTGTTTTTAAAACCTAGAATAGATGAAAAACCAAACCTGCTTACACTTCACAGGGACATTTCCTCCGCACCACGCTGGCAAAGCAGCGACAACCAGACGCCACCTGGGCAGCAGCCCCGACCCTCGGCCTCCAAACCCCGGGCGTCCACTGGCCACAGGCGTCCCGGAGTCCAGTTCCCCACTAGTTTGCTTCCAGCCTACCCCGCGGCCACTTCCACGTCGCTGCGACCCACACACCTCCTCAGCGGTTTAAATCCGCTCTTCACTCACCACACACACACTATGTTACCAGACACTCACCACACACACACACACACACACACACACACACACACGTTACCACTCACCCCCCCCACGATGTTACCAGACATCACCACACACACACACACACACACACACACACTATGTTACCAGACACTCACCCCCCCCCCAACACACACACACACACACACACGATGTTACCAGACCCGGGACAACCAAGGGACCAGGCAGGGAGGGGGCGAGCTCTTGCGAGCGAGAAGAGCTGACGCTCCTCGTTCCCGCCCCGCCCGGCACCCACCTGCAGGCCGCGAGACCGGGGGCGGCGGTGGCGGCGCCCCGTCCTCGCCAAAGACGAGTTTAAAGTCGAGCTCGTCGTGGGCGCCACAGTTTGCAGTAGTCATCGGCGTGGCCCAGGGTGCTGCGGCTCCTCCTCAGGCGGCGGCGGCGGCGGCGGCGGCGGCTCCTCAGCGCCGCTTCATGCCGGGCCGCGCCGGCCAGGAGGTTGCAGCTCCGCAGCAAACTTTCCGGGCGGAGACCGCGACGTCGAGCGTTCCGTTCCGAACTCTAAAACTGGACGCGCGCCGAACCGCACCAGGAGCCGCCACCACTGCCAGTCGTCGATGCCCAAGCTGCCACGGTCGCCTTAGACGATATTCCCCGCCCCCCTACAGCGGCCGCCACCGGCGCGCTCCCGCGCCGTGCCGCGAGCCCGGTCCCGCCCCCCACCGCGCGCCCATCTGACCCGGCCGCCCATAGGCCACTGGCGCCGCGGACGAGCCCGATGGCTCCGCCCCCTCACCGGCCTACCGCGTGACTCCCTCTCCAGGAGAAGGAAGTCACGTGAATATGGAGAGCCAGATAGCCCTACTACCTCTTGGGAGTCGTAGTTTGCATCAACTCTTTCTAAGCCAGGACCCGGTACCAGGGTGTGAGGTCGATAGCCCTCTAATTATATTGAGGCGCCCACCACCGGCCAGTCAGAGATCCCTTGCCTTATTAGGCAGACCCCACGTTGGGGAAGGGGCGCCAAGAGCCTTGGGGTTAAGGGTGCGGTGACACGCGGCTGTAGTGTTATTCCTGCCTGGCTGGGTTTGGGGAAGGTAAAAGCGCCCCGGAGGGTTACGTGGACATCACTCACTCCCTCATCCCTTTACCCCAGCCTTAATGGCGGAGTCTCGAGAAGGCTGGGACTGGGTCGGGCTTCCAACTAAGGTGGGGCGGAGCCGGAGGAAACCTGGGTTGCGCAACGAGGCCCAAGTCTGAGCTACCAGTCGCTGCGGACCCACCCTTGCGGGGCGGGGCCCGCGCTTTGCTGGCTGAGCCTTTTGTCTGCTCGCCGTCAGCCGGCCAGGCAGCTGCTCCTTCGAGGACAGCCGGCGCATTCGAGGCGTCGGCAAAGCCCCCGGGGCAGGGCCTGTCCCTGCTGTAAGTCAGGCCGACTGAACGGGAAAACCCCGTCGTGAACTCGCACCATTCAACGGGCTCTGTGACCTCTGAATCCCTATGCACATCGGTTAAAGCGGGAGGGATTGTGTTACCCAAACTGAGTGGCTGTTAGGAGGGAGGAAATGACACTGCGTCAGAACAGTTTCACTCTCTGCCCCTCCCCAGCGGGCCTGTCTTGCCTGGAGACTACCCAAGATGCCTCCTCCTGGGCCCTGGGGTAGAGGCTGGGCCCAGGGACGCTGAGCCTGGCTTGTTTACTTAGGGCTCCTCCAAGGCACAGGGTGGACGGAGAGCTGGAAGAGGTGGCGGTGACCAACTCCCCTAGCTCCAGGCTGCAAAGGGCATAGCATCCCTAGAAGTGTGTTGCCAGAGGAACCAAGTTGCTATGTCTCAGAAACTTGGGTGCAGGTGCAAGAGCCCAGGCACATCCCACGCTGTCCACAAAAGCCGCTGGAGAAGAGGGCAAGGTGGAGCACCCTCCAGAGATGTCTCAATATGTGGACTGACAACCTGAGCTACCAGGGAGCCCTAGGGAAAGCCCAACTAGGCCTAGGGTCAGGAGGACAGGGAACGCACAGAGCCGTTGACACGTTTATCTTGGATTGGTTCACCCCTGAGGTCAGAAAACTTTTCCTGCCCTGTGCTCTGTACCCATACCTGTGCTGGACCTGGGAAGGCAGAGATAAATTAATCTCCCTTCAGGCATCAGGGAGAGGAAGCAAGCAAGTCTATAATCACTGTGCAAAGAGATTAGGGCTGTGCCAAGAGCTCAGAGAAGGCTTATAATCTCCCAGACTGCAGGCGTCCACAAGGCTAAGAATTGGAGAGATGGGCAAGAAGTGAGAAAGATGGTTCCAGGCAGAGAACAGATTTCCAAAGACTTGGAGACCAGAGAGTACACGCAGTGAACAGAAGCCAAAGGTAAAGCCAGATGAAGGGGCAGGGTACTGCAAGCCACTGCAAGGTATCTGGACTTTATCGTGAGTGCAGGAGGGAGCCATAAAAGGGTTTCCAGCAGGAGACTTCCATGTTCAGAATTCTGAATCTCTGGATTGGAGTGGGGGAGGGGAAGGTTAGAGGCAGAAGGAGATAACAGTAGTCAAGGAGAGGGAGCAAATGGTATTGAGTGGGTGAAATAGCCTTCCAATAAGCAGTCCTGCCTTCAAAGGATCTCCAACCTTGAGGGCCTAAGTGTGGAATTTAGAGCCCAAACTCCACACTAACTTTACAGCTTTCGGCCCCAGGCAGATGGTTGGTCTGCCAATTAGTACTACATGTAACATGACCCTTAGTATAGTAAAAGGCCCCAGAAGCTTAGCCAGCTCACCTCTCCTCCTCATAAAACGATGCAGTTTCAGGATGTGTGCCCCTACCACCCCCCCACAATACCTCCCAGGTTATCATCTGGAGAAAATGGACCTTCATCTAACCCCTCTGCCCTCTACACATGACTTTACCTGAACCAGGGGCTCAGCCAGCCAGGCCAGGGGGGAAGGCAAGAGGGAGATCATGGGCCCGTCAGCCCCACCACTGGGAAGGGAACAGAGAAGCTATAGGTGGCTTGAAAAATTCACCCATTCATCAAATGCTTAGCGATGCAACTGCGTTCCCAGCTACCATGCACCTGGAGAACACTTAAAAGGGCTCATGTCTTGGGGAAGGTTTCTGCTCTGGAGGAAACTGAGAACCCTAACCTGGAGTGATGAGGGCTGAGGCAGGGGGTGGGCACCAACTGCAGGAAGAGTGTTACCACCTTTGTAAGAAAGGCAGCAATGGCTGGGAGCTCTGCAGGCTGTGACGAATCAATACACAGACATCAATATACAAACTCTCTCCACCCCTTTTCCTTAGCCAGGTCCAGGACCTCCCCCATAAGCTCCTCGTCAGGTCAGCTCCAAAGCTCTCTTAGGCGGCAGGAGGCCATCTGACCCACCTCCAGCCTTCTGAGAGCCCTGTGAAACCAGGAGGCCTAGGGACCCAGTGCAACAGATAGAACCCCAGACTTGGCCAGGCTGGTGGACAAGGACTGTGTGGGTCCCCTCTCCCTCCTGTGTGCATGCCAGCCAGGCTCGAGACTGAGGAAAACCATCCCTTTCATCAGCTGCCACAGGCCTGGCCCTGAATTCTCATCGCTGAAGGCTCTCCTGTGGCGTCTTGAGCCATGGAATGGTACAGCTTAGCTCAGTCCAGCCCCCCTTGTTCCACATTAGGGCAAATAGGAGCCTTGGAGGAAAGTCAGAGTTTAGAAAAGTTCCTCCTCTCCATGGCACACATCCCCTCAACACAAGCTCTTGTTTGATTTTTCCTCTGTGCCTGCTCCCTACCCCCATGCCCAGGCTGGCCAGAGGGGACACAAGGAGTGCCCTTGAGCAGCTCCCAATCTGGGCGAAGGCGATATGACCAGCCAACTACAATGGAAGAAAGTTAGTTGCTGAAGTCAGCACATGGTGCTGAGAAGACAGGGTCAGCACTTTGTCCTCAAGTGCTAGGCTGAGGAGTTTGGACTTGATCCAGGGGGCAACTGAGAGCCATGGAGGAGTTCTGAGCAGGAGTGACACCTGGAAGGACTGAGTATGCAGGACTGCAGGGGCAAGGGATTACCCACCCATCTTTGCACCAAGTCCAGTCTGCTTGCTGTGGCCTTGGGAAGACCTGCCACCCTCTCCAGCCTTGTCCCTCCCTCTTGTGCTCATATCAAAACCACGTGTCCCCAAAATATGATGAGCTAAGAGGAAGTCCTCAATCAGGGTGGCTGGAATGGATGGATAAGTATGGTGGTTACCAGACCAGAGAGGGGTTTGGGCATCTAAGTGGCCTGAGTTTAAGGTGGGCATGATGAGAACAGTGGGTGGAGCTTTCAGACCTGACTGGGCCCTCCCAGTTGGTCCCAGCTCTTAGGCACGTCTCTCTGAGACCAGGGCAGGCATCACTGAGGTGTGCTAAAGTGAGACCATTTGAGGGCCAACATATTCAACCAGGATTTTGCCAGACATCCTCAGTCAAGGAACACACACTGGCCCCTCCCCACCTGCTACCCCGTGACTAACCCTTTCCCCACTACTTTTCCTGGGCCTTCGAAGTCCCCACACTCTAAACTCTATTTTAGCAACTGACCTCTACCCCTGCCTTTCCTTCCCCATAGCCCAGAAATGAACCTGACCCCTCCAGAGAAGGGGCTTCCCCAGGGAAACCACACTGGTGGGAGAAGAGGTCTGAGGACAGAGCCCAACCCCACCAGGGAAGTGGATCTTAAGACTTGGTACCTGGCCCACACAGGGTCCTCCCACAAGTTCTGACTAGCTCAGGATGCCTGAGGGGTCCACTGGGGCCTCTCTGTCCTGTTCCAGTTGGGGTACGAGGAAAGGCAAAGGGGGCATTTTGACTGAAACAGTTTTTTGTAAGAAAAATCAGAAATAAATTGTGCCTAAAGTTTGATGGCTGAGACTGAACCAAGCCTCAGTCTCTCTCCTGGGTGGGGCTCCTTCTCTGGAAGCACTGGTCTGGGAAGTTAGTTAGGGCAGCCTCGGTATGGAGTGACCCCATTAGCTGCACAGTGCCGCTATCATAGGGCGAGACTATCCTCCAGCCAGCCTCAAACAGGAAGAGAACAGCTGATCCCACTCAGAGAAGGGCCCTTGGGCCCAGCAAGAACTAGAAGTGACTTGCCCAAGGTCAAAGAGTCATGGGCTCTGGGAGGCCACTGGTATTGGTATCCTTATCTGCAAACAGAAGAGCAAGTGTGGGTGTAGGGAGGGGCTGCTCCGGGACTGAGACAGGGGTCTTACCTGCCCAACCCCTGATTCAGGTCATCAGGGCTGGGGGTACTGACTGGCACAGGGGCCTGACCCTAAGTAGATGGGAGAAACAAGGCCTTGGCCCAGAGGGGAATCCCCCCCTCCTCACAGAGCTTTGAAAAGGGGAGGAAAAGCAGCATGTTTACAGCTGAGGAAGCAGAGGCGGTGCTGGGCAGGGACCTTTGGTCAGAACGCCCCTCCCAGTAAGTGGGCGGTGGGGGGGAGGCCCCATAAGATGTGGTAGCTGTTTGTTTGCTTCTCACTGCCAGAAGGAAATTAAAGAGAATCTGCCACTTCCTTCCAGCCCAAACGGGATGGTGGGGGCGGAAGGGGGGGTGGGCAGTGGCATGGGCGGGCAATCACAAGGGCCCCAAATTGCTTCCATCAGCAGTCTCCAGTGTCCTCTGCTCAGACCAGGCACCTCACAGGTCTGAGCTCTAGCTGGGGTCAGACCCAGCACCCCCCCTCACCTGAGCTGGTCCCTTACTAGGGCACCAGATACCCTAATCGTTCCCCCAGACTCCGTATCACCTCTCATCAGGAAAGCCAACTGATGGCCAGTACCTCAGGTTTACCATCAGGAGAAAGGGCTTCTTGGACCTTCCTGGCTCAACTCAAGTCCAGTGAGCATTAAAGGTGATAACCAACCCACCACCTCCATCTAGACTCGTAAGGATGGGTAGGAGAAATGTTTTAGAAAGCCCCAGCTCTGCACAGAGGGTAGAAGCAGAATAATTATGCCAGGACATCTGTCCATGTGTAAAGGTGCCAGGCTGAAGCAACCAGCCGTGGGTAAGGGTGCAGGGTGTCTTTATTGCACTGTACCAGTGTCAGGTTGGGGAGGTGCCACCTGAAAAGCTCCTGTTTTCAAAGAAAATACTGAGGTCACTGGGAGCTTGGCTCTGCTACTCAGACCCACCAAAGGAGATGGGCACTCTGGGGATACCTTGGCCAGTGCTCCAGGCTGCTGGCCCAGGCCAGAACCTCTTAATTCCTGCCAGCAGTGGCAGCAAATTGTCCAGTGGCATCTGGCTGATGCTCTGCACCCATAGCCATCCTAGGGCCAGGCCCAGGGAGGGGCTGACCTGGGTAGGGACGGTAGTCACCAGCCTTCCAGGGGGCTCTCTTTACCACTTGCCAAGGCTAAAAAGGGCTTCTTGCACAGCTCCCCAGGCATGACTGGCTCCTGAGCTCTGGGGTCCCCAGTGTCTTGGTCAGGGGCCTCCCGCTTCCGCTTGTGCAAGGAGGGGCCCTCCTCACCCAGCCGACCCTCAGGGAGGCCCTGGCTCCGCAGACAGACGATGGCTGCAGCCTGCTCCGCCAGTTTCTTGGACTTGTCCCTAGGCAGACGAGGCATGGGGCAATAAGGCAGGGAGACAGGCAGACTGGTTACAGGACTAGAGTCTGGGAGGCCTGACTCTACACGCCCTTGGCAGAGATTCTGACAAAACTAGGGAAGGGGTCATCACCCAGGGATGCCACTGCCCAGGTACACCATCCTCCTAACCCTCCCAGGCCAATGCGAGGATCAGGCCCTGTTGACAAGCCTCATGCCCACGGATAAGGAAACTCACCACAAGGTGGACTGGTACTTTTGTTCAGCAACAGTGACAACAGAACAGAAGAGGCGATCCAGGGGCCGTTGAACCTGGTACAGAGAGAGCAAAGGAAACAGGGATGGCTGCATGAGAGCAAGAGGGCCAAGCCCTGGAGGGAAGTACTTCCCACCTAAATCAAATGAAGCCTACCTGTATCACATGCTCCTCCCCAGCAGAAGTGCCTAGTGCATCTTCCAGGGAAGAAACGTAGATACACACACAGTCAGTGACATCCCAGTGTGTCAGGAGTTCTATCATGGACCCAAGCAAAGGTCCGTCAGAGCCCTTAGCTGCATGTGACTATGGAGCTTCCTCCTACTGACATCTGGGTGGGCCAGGTCCCCCAAAATGAGAAGGAGTTCACCAGAGGGCAAAGCGGTGAGAGGGGACAAGGACTGGGGCAAAGAAGGTACACCTAGCAGAGCAACCAGGTGATGTGGTGGACAGAGAGCTGAGTGGATGTGACCTGAAGCAGAAAGACACATGGGGGTCTCGTGCTCTGTGCTGAGGTGGTAGGGCTTGATCCCAAAGGCGCTGAGGAGCTGATGAGGACGTGAGCAAGGGGGAAAGAAGCAAATTCGTTTTGGAAAAGTCACTCTGGCAGAAGGGAACACAAGGCCCAGAAGATACAAGCTTGGAGGTCAGAAGGCCAGTCCAAAAGAGACCAGGCAACCTAAACAGGCCATGGGGACCAAAGAAAGTGAAGCAAGACTGTCTCAAAGTTTCCCCTGAGAGGCCCCAGACATGGGGTCCAATTCTGTGCCCCATTGGCTGAGGCCTGGTCCAAAAACATGTCAGTCTAACTTTTAGGTTTGAGCGTCCTTCCTAAGCCAATTGGCCCTCTCCAGAGAAGTCTCTCCTGCCTAAGCAATGCCACTGGAAGGGACTGGCTGAAGCAGCCTCTTACTTAGGCCTCTAGTTCAGTTTTATGAAAGTGGCCAGAACTAGACAACAGGTCCACTGTCAAAGAGAAGGAGCTAGAAGGCAAAGCCAGGCTCCAGCCAAGCAGTCTGGAGTGCAGGTACGAGCTGTGGGTGGACTGGGGGTGGCGGCACTAGCCATGGGAGGGCTGTGGGCTGGATGCAGAGCAGGCCACAGGCAGGAACTCACCGTTTCATACACAGGCTGTGCCAACTTCTCCCTCCGGCACCACTCCAGCAGGCACATCTTGGGGGTGATCTGGGGTGAGTATGCTCTCCTGGGGAAGGAGGGAAAGGTGTCAGGGCCCACCTACCATGAGCACCCCATTCCTCAGCAGGGGCCCTACTCAGTTCCTGGTAGGAGCTGCAAGAACTGAGACAGCAAACTGCTGCCTTAGGACCTCCTGCACCTATTCCCTTGAGCTCCCATTTCTGTCCCACCGGTGGCTTGGGGCCTGAATTCTACCTAAAGGGAAGATGAGCTTCAGTTGCTTGGGGAATTGGAATGGGAAGTGAACTCCAGCACTCTGAGCTCCAGCCTGGAAAACAGCCTTCAACAGCCAAGAAGGAAGGTACAATTTGCTTCTCAAGACAATATCCGGAGGAAGTGGGTGGGAGTGGGGATACAGGCGGCCATACAGTGGTCTCAGGATCCAGCTCAGGGCCCACCCTGATTATGTCCACCAAGTGTCAGGGTGATCCGCTGCTGCCTTGGGCACAGTGGACTCCAGTTTCAGAGCCAGGCGGTGACAGGGTGGGAAGTGCCATGTTCCAGCTTCCCACCAGGAGCTCTCCCTGGATATGAGACTGCCCAACAGCTGTGCCTACATCCCTCCTCCCAAGACTTTGCCAGACAAGACTGACTCCTGGTCTGGGCCTGGGGACCCCAGAAAGGTTCAGATTCCAGATCACAGAGACTAGGATGAGGGCCCCATTCAAAGCTGAGTCACAGTCTGAGGCAATAATTGGCCTGAGGCTATTTCTGCCTAGAGAGGGCACCACAGGGCTAGCAAGGGGCAGTGAGGGTAGGCTGCTTAGCCAGACGAGGGTTCAGGTCCTGCTGCTATTCTGGAGCTCCCTACAGGCAGCTAATTCCTGAGGGCCAAGGAGAAAACACAGACTTTGAGGAACAGAGGGGACAGGTCTCCCCAGCTTGAGTTGTGGGAAAGGGTGGGTCAGGAAAAAGGTATAGTTTAGTCACCCTTGGGACAGCATGCACAACCCTGACAGCACTGCCTGGGCTTTCAGCGACTGTCTTCTCCAAAGTGCCTTCTTTGGGTTGCTGAAAACTGAGAACAAGCATCCAAACCAAGGAGATCTGTGGTCCCTAAGCTTGGCATTAACCATGGACGGCAGCCAGCTTGCTGGCCCAGTCAGACCTAAGGACACTGGCCCTGGCCCAAGCTGAGGCCAAGCTGGAGACCTACCGGTCAAACTTGACAGCCATCTTAATGATACCAGAGGTATCTTCAGCTGGCTCCTCCACCTCCTCTGGGCTCCTGGCCAAGAGTTTGGCCCGCCGGGCGTCCAGCTCTCGTGTGGTCTCCTCATAGAAGGCACCAAGGCCAAAGGCCTCACTATGAAGGGACAAGCAGAGTAGGGGAAGCCCCTTAGTGGAGCCAGCATTCAGGAAACTACTGCAGGAGCCCAGGGCCCCACCACTGAGAAATGCCCCCCACATATACCCAAACACCACCAGGGCCTAGCCACCAGAAGGTGCTTTCTACACACCCCTGTGATCAGCCTGAACTGACAGATGGACAATGAATGCAGGTCCCTGAGCGTGAGCACTGGAGGGCAGGCTGGGCTGGGTGGAATAGATTCCAAAGGTCACCTGCAGCCTCTCTTCTGAGGAGGAACACACAGGCAGGTGTCCCTAGCCAGCAGTGAGTGAGTTCAGCTATACTGACCAAGCGCTGGGGGTATGCACAGCCTTGTCCTCATGCAGGCCCGTGGGAGGAAGACACGGAGGCCTGACCACTGACTGGTTCCCCACTTCCCGCCCTGACCACACACAGGCCAAGCCTAAACTGAGGTACCACCCAGATCTACAGAGTGATACTCGAGAGTTATCCTCTTGAGCTCACAACATACTTGGGTCAAGCTGGTTAAGCTACATGGGCTAGGGACAGAATGAATACCACAAGCCCAGGGTGAGGAGGAAGGTTCTGGCAAGGATCTTCCCTCTAGGAAGCATCTTAAGGGCTGGAGGACATTCATGAAGATGGCTGCCTGAGGGCAAGCCTAGTCCAGAAAGGCTTCTCTGGAGGAAGGAGAGTATACACAGCCAATGTGCGGGGCAGACAGCATTCAGGCAGGAGACCCCGTACAAGCACAGGCAGACAGGGAGCTGTGGGAACAGGCACTAGACCAGGTTGTGAGAGGCCCCAAATGTCAACCACCTGAGCTGTAGCTCTACCAGATCTAGAGGATCAAGGGGTGGCCTCTCAGACTGCAAAGTGATGGGGTGTGGGTGCTGGCTCAGGCCAGGGGCTCCATTCTACAATCCCAACTCTCCTAACCATTGGATCTTGGTGGCCTGGCATGTGACAGATCTGTTACCAGGAAAGCCCCTTCCTCCCCAGGGATTCCCAAGCCCAGCCCTCACCTTCCTCCATCCTACTAGTGCCCTAGTTCCCGAAATTCTGCTGCTGAGATCAGCCCAGGGATGGAAAGTTCTAAAGATTTGAAAGTACCCCCTTCTGTGAGGCAAAGCTGTACCACCTCCCCACTCTGGCACATCCACCTCCAGAAGCTGTGTCCTGGCTCCCCTGGTAGAGTCAGCTTAGGGCTCAGGGTCAAGTCTGGGTAATGTCTGCAAGGACAGATGAACAGCCCATTCATTGCCCCTCTCACCAAATTTCCTGGGAAGACTGGGCGGCATGGAGCAACCTCCCCTGGGGCGACTCCAGCTGTTCTCGTAGCATCTGGCACAAGCAGTACTTGGTGTTGGTGTAGTGGTTGTCATACTGCACAGCCTGAGAGAAAAACTTCCATGAGCCCCCCTGCTGCCCAGGCAGGCTCTGAGGCCTGAGCTCTGCTCTGATGGCAGGAAAAGGGGCTCCAAGGGGGCATCAGAGGGGCTTGCAGCTGAGGCAGTGGGACCCCATAAAAGAGCCCTCTCCATCTTGGCCATCTACTCCTCTAGTTAGTGGCACAATGCTTGAGGGTCACAGCTGAGGCCCACAGTCAGGAGCACACTCTGCTGGACAGCCTGACTAAGGTCCACATGTGCAGGGAGCTCCTCCTGCATCGGCTACCACAGAGGACCTGTTGCCGAGCATCTTCCAAGGCAGGGAGGGGGGAACAGCCAAGTTCTGGTGTGGCAGGACCAGTCCTGGGACAGGGGTGAGGTTCTTCTACTCCTTATAACCACGGTGAGTGCCTGCCCCTCCCACATCTTAAACAGCCTGTCTCCAATTTCTTCCAACATGGGAAAAGCCCAGCACCATTGACCAAGCATGTTTGCACGTGTTACTTGTCACTTCATTGAGCTAAACAAGTAGTTACCACTACTCAGACTGGGAAATGCAGGCTCAGGGAGGCCAGACAACTGCCCAGGGATACCCAGTGGAAGTCGGCCTGGCTGGGGCAGGCAGGAGAGCAGTGGGTAAAGGGTGCCCCAGCCCCCCAGAACCCTCTCCCCCTCTCGCCCCCTATCAAATCTTCTAATACCTCCAGCAAGGCCTATGTCTTCAGTGCCTTGGAGGTGCGACCACATGCTCAGGACAAGGCAGGGATACGTGGGTAAGCCATGGCCGGCAGCAAGGCCTTGATTCAGCTTGTTTGGGACAGAAGACACCTGGCTGGACCAGAAGCAGCCTTGCCTATGCTTGAAAGCTGCTCCCTTTCTCTGGCCCAACACACCCTCTTGAGGAGTTGCCAAGGGACAGGCTGAGAAGGAAGGATAACATCACCTTTCAGCCAGTGAGCAAGCTTGGCACTACTGAACGTGCCTTCCCTGCCACAGACCTGCCAGCCAGCCGACCTAGACTGAGCTAAGCCCCCCTTGCCACTGGTTGACCCAGGCCATTGGAGAGCCAACCTACCCAACAGGACACCCAGAACCAAGGGGATGAAGGCTGCAGCATCAAGCAGAAGAGGCTCTAGAACAGAGGCTGCCCAGCTCTGGGCACAGGCCTCAGGGCCTCATACCACACCCAGCTTGCACAGCCCTGGGGACACCCACATGTCATGGCAGCCACAACTGCCCATGGCAGCCTGAGGATCTGAGAAGCTCCTGACCCCCCAGGTGGGTAGGAGCTCCGGGACTGAAGAGGAGGGTGGAAGTCTGCTCAGGGTGAGGGCTGCATTCTCTGCTCAGGCCCAACTCACTGAGGAATTTGAGGACCACTCACTGTCTTTGCCGACAGACATGCACAGCTGGTCAGAGTCTCACAGGGTGCCAGGGCAGTGCCAAGGAAATAGTGCAGGTGTCAAAAAACTCCTTTACAGGAAAATGCCCGGGCACTACCATCAAACCCCGGGTGAGAAGAAAAAGCTATTACTGGAGTAGAGGGTCAAAGTTAGGCTATTTCCTAAGTCAGAGGCTAAAGCATTCTGGGAATTAGCAAGAGAAGACTTTTAGAAGTAACTATGACTGACGACCAGTTGACACGTCTTTACGGAGAGAATCTGTCCTCACAACAGCTACAATGGCTCCTCCTGCTGTGGCTCCTCTGGTGCCAACCCACTGGCATGAGTGACACAGACACCACTGTCATTGTGCACGCGTGTGTATGTGTAGGGGGGCAGGGAGTGACAGAGACTAAGAGAAAGATATCATGTGTTTGTGGCCTCAACAGCATCCTGGATCCAGAAGCCCTTGCTATGATCCTCACACCTTGAAAGCTTTAGAAGGGGGCGATGGTAGAGCCATGCCTCCCCAGCACCCTGCTCTTCACATTGCAGCCAGGGAGACCCAATGATACACTAAAGAGAAAAGGAGAGGGACTTCCCTGGTGGCGCAGTGGTTAAGAATCCGCCTGCCAATGCAGGGGACATGGGTTCGAGCCCTGGTCTGGGAAGATCCCACATGCCACGGAGCAACTAAGCCCGTGTGCCACAACTACTGAGCCTGTGCTCTAGAGCCTGCAAGCCACAACTACTGAGTCCATGAGCCACAACTACTGAAGCCCGCGCGCCTAGAGCCCATGCTCCGCAACAAGGGAAGCCACCACAATGAGAAGCCCACGTACCGCAACGAAGAGTAGCCCCCGCTCATCGCAACTAGAGAAAGCCTGCGCACAGCAATGAAGACCCAATGCAGCCAAAAATAAATAAATAAATAAATAAATTTTTTAAAAAAGAAAAGCAAAAGAGAGCTGCTGGGGGCTGGGGGCTCACCCAAAGCACTTTCTGCAGGAATGTGGCAGACAGTGAGACATGTTTGCTTTGAAAAAGTGCATAGACGTACGTATCTGATGTACTTCTGCATGACCTCCTCCAAGGGTCGTGGACCCTCCTTGAGGAAGATGGATGGGTTCCACATGGCCGCTCGGGCCACCATCACTGAAGAGGCTGCCGTGGCTTGTCGAAAGTCCTCTATATCCAAATATCCTTGGATGTGGTCGTGAGATCCTCCACTGAAAAGCAACAGTGGGGTGAGGGGTATCTCCATCCTTGTACAAGCAATTTCAGAAAAAGGCAACTCCTAAATCTGCCACTTATTCAGTGTGTGGCTTTGGCCAAGTCCTTCAGCTACGAGAGCTTCAGGACACTGGAGATTATAATACACACCCCACTGTGGGGTCAGGAGCACCAAGTGAGATAACAAAATAAAGCAGTCCAACCGTGCCTGGCACTTAAGAGGTACTCCGGAGCGTTTACCTTCCTTCCCCCTCATCCCGAACAGTGGCCAAAGCTGCCCCACATCCGAAGGGCGGGGTCTGTATGTGGATATAGGAATCACAGGAAAACCCCCAGGCTGGGGCACCTATATGCCCACTGACGGCTGGGTCAAAACCCCAGAGAGGGAACAGACGCAGTGGTGGTCATGAGGGGAAGGAAGGAGGCCCGGTTTGGTTGCAATTTCCCTTTCAGCCACCCTGCAGCCCCTCGGAAACTGTTCTTTGTCTGTTCCATTAGGAGCCAGGCAGCAGCCTCAGCACAGAGACAGCACTGTGTGTGAGGATGGGGGTGGGGGAACACCCCTCAGGTGGCAACAGCAGCAACAGGGTCCAGGGTCTTGAGTAGCCCTACCCTCTCTCCAAGCCACCCCTAACACCCCTTGGCCTGGGGACCACCCCACCCCTAGCTCCCCCATCCCTCCCTCCAGTCAGGCATGCCTTTCGTCAGGGCTTTAGGGCTTCAGAACTTCTCTGTTCCCAACCTGCCATCAGGCAGGTACAGGGTTGTGCTGGACTTCCAACTGGCCCCCACAGGCCAGCTCCCCAGTGGCGACAGGACACTGCTGTCTTACTGCTAAGCCTTTGGGCTGGTCATCGGTACCTCACACCTGCCAGTCTAGGTGCTGGTCCTGTCACTGTCCAGGATGCTCATCTGGGCTTTGGTCTGTGACCTGCCTCATGCTCCTGAGCCATGGCTCTCTGTGCTCTGGCTTGAGACGCCTCATCCTACACCCTACACACCTAACTCTGGGTGTGAGGTCACCTTCCCCTGGGCCTGTTTCAGCAGCCACTCTCTTGCTCTCCCTAAACACTCCCACCTCAACCCGTGCATCAGAATGTCCTGGGCCCCTGTCGACTGCATACCTACATCGGCCACTCACCAGAGACCAAGGGACACAATGGGCCCTTCTCAGCCTCACTGCCAAGTTCATTTTTGTCACACCCTTTTTTTCTTTTCTCTTACAGTCATTTTTTGATGCTATCGCATTCCATTTTCTATTTGTCAGTTCAAATCCCTTCTGAGTGAAGTGAGGCATAAAAAAATAAACGAGGAAGAAGGGAGGCTTACTTGGCTATGACAGGAATGGAGAGGGTTTCGGCGACGGCTTTGATGGTTTCACAGCTGACAGGGTGCTGAGGTCGCTCCTCCCGCTTCCTTGGAGATAAAGAGATGGGGCTGGGGACTGAGTGCCAAAGGTCACGTCACACTTAGCACCGGGTTATGTCAGCCAAATCCTACTGTCCTCCTTGCTGAACCTCAGGAAGGCCATGTAGCCAGCAGGGACAGGGCTCTGGGCTACAGGGGACGGCTCTCCCTGACCTCTGCTGTGCCGGGCAGCGGCAGCACAGGTCCAGGCTGAGAAGGCAAGTCCAGCTCTCAAAGGTCTGCAGGTGAGGCATGGCTGTAGGAAGCCGATGTGGGTGGTCACACCGCCACTCCCCAGCTTCCCCTCGCCTCTGCCAGAGATGAGGGACGGTGCCTTAAGAATGCTACCCCTACTGTCCAGGTCTTGCCCTCCCAGAGGGACTGGAAACAGCTGCCGCCACTCAGACTGGCCACTCCCACACAGCTGCGTGTGCTGAGGCCAAGTTGGGCAGCTGATCCTGGGGAGAGGCACCTGGCACAGGGTAGGCCCGGCAACCAGAGCAGGCCACAGACCATGGCTGTCACAAAGAGCTGCAGGGGAGGCAAGACCACAACCCAGGGCCCCTGCACCCAAGGTCAACTGCAAGAAGCTCTTGTGTATGAGTGAGTGAGTCTTAGGGATGCTAAGGTAAGCCCTAACTTGAGCTGTGCACAGGGACAAGCCAGAGAGGTGGTTGACCAGAAAGCCCTTGCCCAGGTCCTATCTGCATGTGTCCCTCTGCTATACTCCTCAACAAAAGTGTCAGGGGCCACAGGGCCTTAGAAAGCCCTATCAACCCAGCTTCCACCTCCACCTCCCTGCACCCCCAGCAGCCCAATTCTAGCCCATCCTTAACAGCTTTGATGGCTAGAAAGTCTCTCTTTAAACTCGCCCAAATCTGTCTTCCTAGTGTTTCCAACTACTGGGAAAAAGGAATAGCTTTATTTATTCAGAAAACACTCTATGCCAGGCACTATGCCAAGGCTGTATATTCACAATCTCATAAAAGCCTCGTGACAACCCTATCAAGCAGAAATTATCTTAATTTCCAAATGAGGACTGTGATGCTCAGAGAGGTTAAATGACTTGTCCAAGGATACACAGCCAACAAGCAGCAGACCTGGGGTGTGAACCCAGACCTGGGATTTGAAACCAGGCAGTCTGAGCCCAGAGCCTGCTGCCTCCAGGAGGGGCCTGTGTGTACACATGTGTGGCCTTTCACCACCCCCTGCTGGCTTCAACAAGCACAGCTCTGCTTTTCTGTTTTTATGTGTTGGAGTTCTGGGTTCCCTTCTGAAAATGCTGTAATAGATACAACCAGCAAAAAATGCACTGTTCCTACAAGACCCCTGAACTCAAAAGGAACACCACTCAAAAGAGAGGTCACCCTGGCCAAAGTTTGCTGACCTGGGATTCTGTACAAAAGTATATCCTGGACACGGGGAGCGAGTTCGACTGGGAAACCAAGGGTAGCCTTCAGCAATACCTCAGCTCTCAGTAGACAGCAGATTCAAGGACTGTTTAAAGTAGTCACTGTGACAGCTGGCAGTCCAACAAGGGCAGACAAAAGAGGCAGTGCCTTTGAAAGAACAGCAATCTGCCTGGGGTCATTCAAGGGAGGAGCTATTGCTGAATGTAGTGTAAAGAAAATGAGATTCAGAGTCAGAGTTCTAATTCCACCACTTCCTGGCTATGTGATATAATTTTGAGCAAATCACTCATTCTCTACCATTTACACATCTTGAGGGTAGGGGTGTTTCTCCTTCCCATTGGTCTCTCTGTATCTCTAAAGCTCAGTGTAGTGCCTACCACCAGTAGATGCTCAATGAATGAAACAAAGAAAAATGCAACCCCCATAAAGAGTTTGACTGCCCTCTGAACTTAGGGGATATCAATGAGCTAAGCAGAGCTAGGTTGTGTATGCAGAAGAGAAGCTGGTAGTCACCTGGGGTCTGGTGAAGAGTCATTAAGGTGGCTAGGGACCTCCTTGCAAGTCAGTCACTAGTAAGGCAACCACTCACCTGCCATGAACCGCGATGGCTGCAATGCCGGTCCTCTCTATCCGCTTAACAAGGCTCAGGGTATCTTCCAGCTGAGGGACAGGACCACACAGGGTGTTTACTGAAGCCACAGAGGGAGCAGCTGCCAGCTCCTAAAGCGGGCTCAGCTCTACCCCCTTCTCCAAACCTAACTCAGCCCCTCAAGAATCATTCACACCCCCAAATCAGCATCCCCAGAGAAAATGGACCTTCAGATGTAAGATCTTTACCGATGGCAGGATGCGAATCTTGCAGGTCACAGGTCTCTGTGTCCCTTTAACAAGAGTGCTGAGGATCTGCAGCGGGGAGAATACAAGAGCATCTGCCTTTTCTGGAACAAACACCACAACTGCTTGTACTAATGAATTCTGCAGCAGACCTGTGCGGCCCAGTGGCATGGACATGTTTATGTCCATGTACGTGTCCATGAATGCGTCTGTTGCACGCATATACATGGAAGCTCCATGAGGGAAGGAGTCCATCTTTTTCTCTGCTAGAGCCCCAGCACCAGCAGCCCCTTGCCTGATACATAGCAGTATACATATATTTGGTAAATGAATGAATGAGTGAGTGAATGAATGCATGAATGGATCTGCATGCATGCTTGTACAGAACACAGTGATCCTTTGCCAGGGCAAACATCAGAATCACCTGGAGAGCCTAAGAAATACAGAATCTTAGATTCCACCTCATCTTTCCTGAATGAGTCTCTAGGGACAGGGCTTAGGAATATGGGATTTCAAAAGACTCTGCCCAACACATTCCCTCCTCAAAATGATTCTGAGGCCTATCCCTGGTTAAGAACACATGGCTCACAGCTCCATTCCTGATTGAAGGCATGTTTCCTGAGTGCTGTTCCAGGATCTGCCAAGTGAGTAAGCAGGAAAGTTTAAGCAGGTCCTGGGCCGTGTCCTCAGGTACCCCCTCTCTTTAAGGGAGTCAGATATACAGGAATGAAACTGGCAAAGGAAAAGACAACATAGTCAACATATTTAAAAGTGTTTATTTTGCATAGTGATTGCAAAGAACTCCAAATAAAGATCAAGAAAGTCACACAGGAAAGTGTCAGGGAAGTAGCAAGCCCAGACAAAGAGTCAGACATCAAGAAAGGTGTAGATGACACTGCATGTCTGTGACCTTGCTATCTTTATCTTCTTCCCTCATCAAAAATTTTGGGCGAGGCAAGCTAGGGGGAAGGTGATGCCAAGAGCCCTCTTCCAAGAAACTGGATCCCTGTCCAGCAGAGCAGAGGGGGACATCCAGGCAGCAGCTGCCAGTCTGGTTCTAGACAGGTGGGGGCAGCAGAGAGCCAGATCACAAGAACCAGTGAAGGAGGCCTTTCTCTCAGGGACAGGCTAAGGCAGGCCCCTCCAGAAGACATTAGACCAAGAGCGTGGACTGATAGGACAGATCATGGGCAAGACAGGGCCTGCTGGCCCAGGCACAACTGCCAGAGACTGACAGGAAGGAACAGTCCCCAGGTGCTGCCCCAGGAGGCTGACTGGGCCTGAGGTCCTAGGGTGACTCTGGCAGGGCTTAAAGGGGCACCTACCCTTAAGGGAGGAAGAAGGACTGCCAGATCCATCAAGATACACAATAAAATTTCTCACTCCAGTCCTGTCCTTCAAGCTGACAATACAATCTCTGGAGGGTTCCTTTGCAAATGCTGACTCAGAATCCTCTGATGTCTGGTGATTTAAGCAACATCAGCTGGTTTGACCCAGTTCTCTGTTTTGCAGAACTTCCTCTTGGTGTATTTTATCCAAGCAACTCTAAGCACCTTCTTCAGTTCATTTTCTGTTCATTTCACGTGCATGCTCAGGACCAGGAAGAAAATTAGTAACGAAAAGTCCTAGCCCTTTGCAAGAATCACACTGAGAGGAAAGGGCATATAGAGTCTGTCTTTTGGTCAGACTCTAGCAGAACCTCTCCTGGACCCAACTCTCCCAGATCCAAGCCACACCCCATGTCTCTGTGGCGTGAAAAGTCTGTGGGGGAAAAGGACCTGAGACGGGCCCGTATCTGGGCACATCTACCCATGGGCAGGCACATTTCCCCAGATCCATTGGCTGACTCAGGAAAAGCAGACTTTGGCTCCCCTGGTTGTTGGGGAGGGGACAGGGAGGAGGACAGGAAAGCACAGGCCTGGGAATCAGTGAGAACTGAGCTCAAGTCCTGGCCCTGCTGATTGTTAGCCATGGCCCAACTGCAGTGCACACAAGGGGATGCCCTGAGCAGCACCGGGCCCAGGGAATCTGGGGCAGGGGTCAGAGAGAGGCTATTACTGATACAGTCTTAAACTGAGGTTCTTAATCCAGGGAGGGTACACCAGAGTCACCTGGGAAGCTTTTTCAAAAGACTGATACCCCTTCCCTGCCTCTGTCTACCCCAAGAATATGCAGAATTCTCAATAGATAGCATCCTTTTAAAAAAATTATTATTGTGGTAAAACATATATAACTTACAATTGTCTGTCTTAACCATTTCTAAGTGTATAATTTAGTGGCATTAGCTCAAGATGTCGTACAACCATCACCACTATCTATTTCCAGAAACTTTCATCGCCTCCAAACAAGCAGTCTTATTTTGAGAAAAATCTCTAAGGTGGTCCTGAGATGCTCCCACAGATGGAGCCATGGACCTAAAACACCAAGCCTGGAAGGACCTGCAAAGCTCTCCTCCAGCTCACCCAGTGTGCCAGCACAACTTGAGCCTGAATCTACTCCATCCCACTCTTCCTGCGTCTCATTTGGCTTTACTGTAGACGCCTGCAACCTCTCTTTCACGAGGCAAACCCTGTCCACTAGCCCGACCTGGCTCAACCGACCACCCTGCCAACCAGAGAATTAACGAAATGAGCTGAGCTTCTGAGGGAGGGTGTTAACTCTGCTGCCTCATGTGTGAAATGTGCCCAAAGAAGGGCAGTGGCGAGGACAGAGCCAACAGCGTGGGTGGGAGAAGCCAGGATGCCAGAGGATAACAGAAATGCCTGTATGTATGTGCCGTGAAGCAAACCACCCGCTACTGAGGCCCCTTCTCTAAGTGTGGAATCCACAGTAGTCCACATCCACTCCAGCCTGCATAGAGGTGTCTGACTGGAGGTCATTATCTGTTCCTGTCCACACACGGGAAAAATGAGGAGGCACCTAGCCCATAAACACGCGAATTTTCCTAGATCCCAGACACAGTGGGGCTGGAAGAATAACAGGGTTGAGCTGCTGACACAACAGTGGCAGCTCTTAATGGTGGTGCCTTATCCCAAGTTGCTCTAGCCTATGGGAGGCACTAGGAGGCTTAAAGTCCAGAGGTGGAAGTGGGGATGCAGAATGAAAAGGAAATCAAAGGAGCTAAGGGGAGCAGCAAGGAGAAAGCTGGTGAACTGCAAGAGGAAAGTAAAAGGTGCGTGTGGTATGGCAGAAAATGTCACTCCCACATGCACTGGCAGCTCACAACACTGGTGGCAAACATCAACCCGACCCTAAGGCCTCATAAACATGGCCACCAGAATCACCAAGGGAAGGAGATCAGAGGAGACTAACTTCAGCTTACCTTGTATGGCCCTGGCCTGGCATGCTCTCATGCTGATGGTGGACTCTATCAGTGTGCAGGGCACCCACTGATGCTCTCTCATCAAGCCCCCGGGGAGAGGCCAATCCCCTACATCCTGACACACACAGCCACTGAGCCTGCCCACCACCCACAGGTAGCCTGGCATATGCTCTCATGATCTTCTCAGAAGGGAGAGAGGCAATACAGAGGTGGCTCTAAATGAGTCCTCAGGACCCCTGGCTCTCTACTGACATGTCCCTAGCCCTGGGCTTTTAAGGAGCTCCAAGGCTACTGCAGGCTGGCTCAGGGGTTTCTGAACACGGCTATATGTCAAAATCCCTGGAAAGCCTTTGAAAAAATTTCCAGACTCCAGGTGGAGTGACTGATTCTCTAAATCTGGGGGAAGGGTAGGGGAGGTGTTCCAGGCAACTCTAGTTCATAGGTATGTTCAAGGACCTCTGCTTTCACTCATGCAGGACTTACCTTCTCAATCTTGTCAGGATCTGATAGCAGGGCAGCTCCCATTCCTCCCTAAGGAAAAGCACACAGAGGGGCTCTTACAGCTGGAGGAGGGTGGCTCCTCCCTGTGGTATGGCAACCCGGCAGTACCCCAGCACTTGCCTCCTAGGAACCAAGGTCCACTGGCAATCGCCTGTGCCCACAACATCAGGGATCAGTTTGATGAATTCTAAAAGCCAGCACCCTGATCCCCTTAACAAGACCCACAGATCTATCTAGAAGTGGGCTCTAAAAAAATCATTTTTCAGGACTGCCCATTTCCTACCCAGGGTCTCAGTGCCTTAATAAACTAAACCCCACCATCTGCCAAGCCCTTAAAAAAACAATGGCTCATTCTTCCTTTGAAATGAGATCAAATGCAACTTCTTCCTATCCTACCGTCACTTGCTTGGATACCACCTCCACCAGTAAAGCCACTCAGAGGCACACAACCTCCAAACCTTGTCCAGGCCCTGATCCCCTGCCAGCAACAATGGCCGGCCCAGTCTTGAGCACCCAGACCAATGTCAAACTCTAACAAAAGCCCTAGCTAATGGAATCAACAACCCCTGGAGTCACTGAAATCTCAGCATTAACACCAGGGGCTGTCTCTTAACGGTGTGATTACTGGTGATTTTATTGTTCTTTTTTGTACTTTTCTATATTATCCAAGTCCTGGACAATGGTATGAATTACTTTAATAAGTGGAGGAGGGGAGAATGTTAAAAATCTGAACCCATTAAGAGTGAGGTGAAGGGGAGAAAAACAAATCCAATAAATATATGCTGTCAAGTATATAGACTACGTACTAATGAATGCTCAAGGAATGTGCTCAGAGGGTTTAAATTCAGTTATACAGTTTAATTTCATGTTTAAGAACTACACATTAGAACCAGAGAGAACCAGCGCAGACTGAGCCTACATTTCAGAGGAGAACTGAAAGAACAGAGCTGCTAGCCCTGGACTACCTCCAGATACAAACCTTACAGGCCTTCAGGAAGCCCTGGCCATTCACCCTGACTCTGTCTGTCCTTCACCTAACACATGATCCGGCCCTTCCTTGCTGAATCACAGGATCTAAAATCCAGTCTCACTGCCCCTTCGACAACAATGGCTTTTCCAATTGGTATTTCCTTCCTTCCTCCCTTTCTATTTAACTTCTTAACTCGCTTTTTAGAATAGGCAATATATTAAAAATCTTAAAGGTTCAAAAGGATAAAGAGTAAGAACTCTCCCTCCTTAGAAGGAGGGAAAACTATTCAATTAATTTTTTTAATATGACTTCAGTTTTTGAACCATGAGAAGAGAGCAGATATTCAGCTGGCAGGTACTGGTACGGCACACTGGGAGGTATCTGCTCTGACTGGTCAGTGCCTGTGCTATGACTGTTGTTAATTATTTTGAATAGTACCCCTGCAAGGGGAATTTATTCCCTATGCAAAGCCAAATAAAAGCTTAGTTTCCTTCCCCAGGGGAAACCAGTGTCACCAGTTTCTTGTGTGTCTTTCCAAATATATTATATAAAAAGAAAAGTAAATATATATTTTCATTCCCCATCCCCCATATATAAATGGTGATACACCCTATACAGTTCTGCTCCTTGCTTTTTTCACTCCACGATCTCAGGGAGAGTATTCCAACAATTTCAACTCCAACTCTGCTCCGTACATAACTCAGGCACACAAGGGAGTAATGAGAAGGTAGCAAAACAGAGCCTGATGTTTTCAACTCCTCATAGACAGTTTCAAACCTCCACGATTCCTTGAAGCAGCTGTCCACAAGGCCCTCTGGTTTTCAAGCATCCAAAGGGCCTTTCCCTTAGGCAGTCTTCAGCCTCCTGGCCTAAATCAAAGGTCCGCAGGCCAAGTAACTCCTGAGAGCAGAGTGGCTAACTCTGGGCAGTGGGCTATGGGGACACCTGTTATGTCTACACTGCAGACCCTCGCACCCTGTGATAAGGTTCCCAGGGGCGGCCCTGCAGGAATCCCCCTGGTGCCTCACACTCAGCCAACCCCAAGCTGTCCTTGTTATCCGCTCCAAACATCCTCTTCCTCCAGCAGTCCTGATGACACTGAAGACCTACCGTCTTCCTGGCTGCCAGTCTTTCCTCCCTCTACCCCCACCACTCACCCTGCCTCCCACTCCCAGTCCAATCATTTGCCAGCCAAGTGCTATCAAATTCTGCTCCAATTTGGCTTCTCTTGTCTCCATCCCTGGTCTCTCCTGTGGACCCAAAACACTCATCTCCGACATCTGTATCCTGACCTCTGGCCCTTTTCCACTTGAATCCACTAGACACATGGCTTTCAGATTAGTATTTCTATTTATAGAATATATTTGGAAAGACACACAAGAAACTAGTAACATTGGTTTCCCCTGGGGGGAAGAAACTAAGTTTCTGATCACAAGCCTTCTCTGTTCGAAAAAGATCAGAGGTATCTAAGATCAAAGTTCAGCTAATCTGGGCCCAACCAAGATTTTCAATCCTGTGTTCCTCTGCTTCCTCTTCACTACCCACTTCCCAACCCTCGGGTCAAATCAAGGTTCCCTGCCTCTGCTTCACATTGGCCTCTGGGTCCCTGCTTGTGTCACTCTCTCTGCCTGCAGAGTCCCAAACCTCCTCATCAAGGACTACATTTCCCCACAGGATCCTGAGTTTAAGGGCTGCCCTTCTGCTGCTTTCTCTGAGCTTCCATAGCAGTCCTGTCTGGTCTCTTCTGATATGACATGGGGACACATGTATTGCATCCCCTATTTTTATTCATGAAAAAACAAAGCCCTGTTCACATTATTCTTTCTTTTAACATTTACATCATTTTTTTTATTACTTGGGCACGAGTGCTGTGTGTGTGTGTGTGTGTGTGTGTATTTATTTATGTATATATGTATATGTTTGGGTGCACATTTAAAATTTTTCCTGAACCATTTGAGGGTAATTACACATATCATAGCCCTTGGCCCCTAAATATTTCAGTGTGTATTTTCTAAGAATATGGATATTCTTACATAACCACAGAAGTGATCAACTTCATATATTTTCACTGATACAGTATGTTTAGCTAACCTACCATGGTCTATATTGCAATTTTGCCAGTTGATCTAATAATATCCTTTTGAGCATTTTTCCCGTTAGTACAGGATCTAGTCCAGACTCAGGTACTGTACTTAGTCGTCACCTCTTGTCAGTCTCCTTTAATCTGCACCCTATATTTGTGAAGAGTATAACGAAATCAGTTTACCTTGGTGGAATACTCTTTAGGACAGCCCATGTTGACGTCGATACCAGCCACATCATTTTCTCTGGAAAAACATGAAGGAGGAAAGGTAATAAATATTCAGCTTGAGGGTAGGACATAAAGTCAAAGGTATGCGTCTGTGCTCATGAAATTCTTAATGTTCCCTGGCCCTCTAAAACACACCAACCCTCAGAGACAGAAGCTGAAAAATCCTGTCTCTAAAATGTGCAACCGCCTCTCCTCCTGGGCAGAGCTAAAGAGGAAGAACATAACGTGCTCACACATGTAGGAAGGACTAGTTGTAGAGGATTTTGCTAGTTCTGAGTTGTGTCAGATAACTCGAATATTGAATGACAGCCACACTGCACTCCATCCCAGAGTTCCAGTTCTAACTGGGTAGTGAAAGCCATAATGCACAAAAGTGACATAAGCACAAGAGCCCTTTCCCAGAGCACTGGTTCTAGAGGAAGTGGAGGACTGTCTTTGCATGCTAGGCTGTACAGCTGGCTTCCTCCAAACAAGTCTCACATGTAGAAAGGACCCTTTCCTCATCATCTGCTACATACACAGTTACCAGTGTGTGACCAGCAGCAACTACTGCCCGAGTTCCTTCTCACCCTTGTTGTAATTAATAACAATAGCTAACAACTTACTAAACACTCACTACATGCCACGTACTGCAAAGACATTTACATGCATCATTTCATTTGCCTTTCCCTATAATGCCAGAGGGAGGTGGTACTATTGGTATCATTTTATACATGAGGAAACTAAGTTCTCAGTGAGGTTAAGTAACTTACCTAAGGTCACATAGTCAGCAGGTAGCAAAGCCAGAATTCCAACCCAGGTCTAAGTCTAAAGCCATTAAGGTCATTAACCACATTACTCTCCTGCCTTCATTAATTTAGGAAACAGTACGTCTTACCTACACTTCATGAGATTTAAAACCTCAGAGTTCACAGTCATGAGAGTCTCTGCAAAGGAAATCTCACAAATAAACACTAAAAAATAGGCTCCCACCCAGAGGTTCTCTGGGGTCCAGACACAGTGCGTTCACGTGAGTCCCAGGGCAGCCCTTCGACACAACAAATAGAGAAGGGAACCTGAGCCTTTTAACCTGGAAACAGAAAGTAGTGGACTAGGAAGCAGGAGGGTGGTCACCTCCAAAGTCCCCAGGAACAGTAAGACCTCACAGCCCACAAGAGAGGCAAAGACAGTACCAAACGTGGAAGAACTTACACAAGCCTGGCCACAGCAAGAGCTCGCTCTGCGTCTGAAGTCCCCTGGGAACACAAGAGGCTATATCAACCACTGCCCTGTTACAGGTCCATATGCATAGACAAACACACTCAGGCACGCCATGCACACACACAGACACACACACACATCAGCAAGTAAAGTCCAGCTGGCATTCTCTCAAACAGCTAGCCCATGGGACTAGCTCACTGTTGGAGGCCAAAAGTGGACCTGGAAGGCTGAGAAAATGTCATCAATGCTGGGAATACTTTCAAACATACAAAAAAGTTGGAAAAATTTTATAGTGAACATTCATATACCCACCACTTAGATTCTACAATTAACATTTTGCTATATTTGCTTTATCATAAGGCTACTCATTGTTATCAATTTTTTACAAACCTAAACATCATTCAGGAAGTATTTCTGAAAAAATACCGAGAAATGCCCAAAGCGAGAGAAGAGAACTAGAGAATCACTACAATCCTAACACAAATCTTAACTACTCTTCAAGAAACTTAATTTCTTTTTATGAGAAATATATACAGATTACACAAAACAAAGACCATGATCTGAACAACCAATGCTAGGGAATAAAAATATATAAGTCATGCCAAATAGTCCCTACAATGAAGGAAATTAAACTAAATTAAATTAAATTTGAGACTGGAGGCACGTAACAGACTGCTAATAGCTTAAACCATCTCCAACAGTGTAATCGCTCATGAGCAGATCTCTGAAAACCGTTTAAAGCAGGGTCTTCAGGAAGACTGAAGACCACTGTGCAATGGAGGCCAGGCGTGTAACACTGGCCCAGCACAAGGCACGAGATGGGACATTTGCTCTGTCCCGGGATATGGTACCATCTGGAAGACGACCCTGCTCTGCTCTCTTTCGCAGGTGCGGAAGACTACTCGGTCGTCGGGAGCAACAAAGTCGACTGTGCTGAGCGCCTCTGCAAGAAAAGACAAACATACAGGGCCACTCAGTGAAGAAGCAGGTTCAACCTCACCTAACCCCTAGAAGAAAACACAACAAAAATATCACCTTGAAGGGAAAAATGGGATGCCAAAAGTACACTATACTTGAAAGAAATCAGGGTATACGTGGGAGACTTCTGAGGTGCTGATGATGGTCTATTCCCTGACCTAAGGATGGTGAGTTACATGGTCCCTTGCTTTACAGTTATTTATTAAACCGTGTGCTTGTGTTTTAGGCACTTTCTCTGCATGGTGTTTACATTTTGCACTTTTTTTTTTGAGAAAAAGATTTTTTAATGAATTATTCATTGCTTTGGATTCCTTCTTTCTGCAATGTTTACTTTATTATGGAACCCTCAAAATAACACAAGATACAATATATTGTGAATATCTTTCTCATATATAATTGAGTTTTTTCCCACATTTCCTTCAGTCTATAAACCCAGAAATGACCTTTTTTAGAAGAAATTTTTCTGCTCAGCTAGAAGTGACCTCATGAATCTTTGGAATCATCTGTACTTTACATTTTTTAAAAAAAATTTTTATTGGAGTATAGTTGGTTTACAATGTTGCATTAGTTTCTGCTGTACAGCAAAGTAAATCAGTTATACATATACATATATCCACTCTTTCTTTAGATTCTTTTCCCATATAGGTCACTACAGAGTACTGAGTAGAGTTTCCTGTGCTATACAGTAGGTCCTTATTAGTTATCTATTTTATATATAGTAGTGTGTCTACGTCAATCCCAATCTCCCAATTTATCCCTTCCCCACCCCTTTCCCCCCTGGTAACCATAAGTCTGTTTTCTACATCTGTGACTCTATTTCTGTTTGGTAAATAAGTTCATTTGTATCATTTTTTTAGATTCCACATATAAGTGATATCACATGATATCATATAACTGATAACATATGATATTTGTCTTTCTCTGTCCGACTTACTTCACTTAGTATGACAATCTCTTGGCCCACCCATGTTGCTGCAAATGACATTTTGCAATGTTTTGTTTTGTTTTGTTTTTTTGCGGTACGCGGGCCTCTCACTGCTGTGGCCTCTCCCGTTGCAGAGCACAGGCTCTGGACGCACAGGCTCAGCAGCCATGGCTCATGGGCCCAGCCGCTCCGTGACATGTGGGATCTTCCCGGACCGGGGCACGAACCCACGTCCCCTGCATCGGCAGGCGGACTCTCAACCACTGCGCCACCAGGGAAGCCCTGCAATGTTTTTAACGTTGAAAAAAAAGATGTACAAAGATAAGAGGAACCTTATCTTTGCTTCAGATTTTGCCCAGATTTTCCCAGAAGATGTCACTCTGAAGTTCAGCAAAGTTGCTGTTCTTAATTACTTATCTATCATGTGCTAAGTACTGTGAGTGGAGATTTACGATATTACAGTCAATCCTCATTATTTGCAGTTGTGTATTTGCAAATTTGCCTGATTGTTAAATTTATTTGTAAACCCCAAATCAACACTATGGTGTTTTCGTGGTCATTCACAGACTGCAAAAAATTTCTGTCACCAATGCACACATTCCCAGCTGAGGTCAAACAAGGCAACAGTCTGCCTTCTTGTTTCGGCTCTCATCCTGCAAACAAGTGTCTTTATGGTGGTATATTTAATGCCACTTTTTTTTTTTTTTGCATTTTTGTGCTTTTTGTTGGTGAGCTCTATGTTTAAAATGGCCCCAGTCATACTGCTGAAGTGCTATCTAGTGTTCCTAAGCATAAGAAAGCTGTGGTGTGCCTTATGGAGAAAATACATGTGTTAGACAAGCTTTATTCAGGCATGAAATCATAGTACTGTTGGCTGTGAGTTCGATGTTAATGAATTAGCAGTATATGTTAAATAATGTGTCTTTAAACAGAAAGACACATAAAACAAGGTTATATATTGATCTGAAATACATAATGAAAGAGCGTGACCAGAGGCTTACAGGAATCTAACTCTGTATTTCCCCTAGGAGCAATGGTTCCCTATTCACTAATTTAGTGTTCTTAGCAACTTTATAGAACATAACTATTGCAAACAACAAGAATCTCTCAGGCTCTTCATAATGAAGTTCTACAATAGGTACTAACATTATTAGCTTTCAAAGATGACCACCACATGGAAGGGTCCAATGTGGCAGATGGGAGAATATGCCTATCTTAAAGGCTATTCTGAGAAATAAATGGGATCTTTAATGCACGTAAAGCACTTCCATAAAGGGAAGCTGTTATTATCATCCCAGCAGCAAACAGATTAGAAGGTTAAAAAGGTGGGGTAACGGCAGTGACATGTTGGGAGAGGTAATCGAAGTGATCACCAACAGTAGAGACTTCTCATGACTGGAAGTAAGCAGTCTGAGAGAAGAACGACAAAAACTGAGTGTGTTTATACTGTACTTTTAACAGTATAACAGTTAAACAGGGTTTAACATCAAAATACTGAAACCCCTGTTAAAGCACTGGCAAAATCAATTCTGACACAGTCATCTATAGGTATTGACATGGGAAAATGTCCTAATAGAAAAGTAAGTGGCAGGGACTTCCAGGGCAGTCCACTGGTTGGGACTCTGCACTTCCACTGCAGGGGGCATGGGTTCAATCCCTGGTCAGGGAACTAGGATCCCGTGTACCACGCAATGCGGCCAAAAAAAAGAAGAGAAAAGTAAGTGGCAAAATGTGTATCATGATCCCAAGTGTGTGTGTGTATAGGGGTGAGAGTATATATAAACATGTCATTTTTTTTTTTTTTTTTTTGCGGTACGCCGGCCTCTCACTGTTGTGGCCTCTCCCGTTGTGGAGCACAAGCTCCGGACGTGCAGGCTCAGCGGCCATGGCTCACGGGCCCAGCCGCTCCGCAGCATGTGGGATCTTCCCGGACCAGGGCATGAACCCGTGTCCCCTGCATCGGCAGGCGGACCCCCAACCACTGTGCCACCAGGGAAGCCCAACATGTCATATTTTTATACACACACTTTACGAAATGTGTAAAAAGTACATGTTAATTCTCCTTGTGATTACTCTTCAAGTGTGGGATTATGGGGGATTTTCATAGGTTATATACATCTATAACATTGAAGTTTTCATAACACAAAGAAAATATAAATCTAAAAAAATTAAAAAACAAAATCGACAAAAGTTCTAGTGAACTTATATTAAGATTTCACAAGTGTGTATACTTTTCAAAAACCTCAAACAATACTACAACTCTCGTCAAAGCAGAATCAGCCTCATCAATAAAGTATAAGCAAAACCACAACTCAGCACAACCACTTCCATTTGCAAAGGTCTTACATGTCCCTTACCTTATTTGATCTTCACTCCAACCCTGTAATTTAAGTAAAGCAGGGATTATGATTTTCCTTTTACAGCTAAAGGAACTGAGGCAGAGAGGTCAAGTGACTTGCCCAAGGTCACAGTTAGCAAGTGGCAGAGCCAGGATCAGTGCCGAAGCCATCCTGACCCCAAAGGTCCCTCCTGTACTATGAAACCTGGTGATTTATATGCCAGCAAGCCTGTGGGTAGAAGGCATTCTCAGCCTGTTTCACATCTGGCTATTTGTCATGGTCTCTGGAGAGCAGTGACTACCCTCAAGAGAGCATGTGGGGTCTTCCCTGGTGGCGCAGTGGTTAAGAATCCGCCTGCCAATGCAGGGGACATGGGTTCGCACCCTGGTCCGGGAAGATCCCACATGCCGCAGAGCAACTAAGCCCGTGTGCCACAACTACTGAGCCCTCGTGCTGCAACTACTGAAGCCGGTGCGCCTAGAGCCTGTGCTCTGCAACAAGAGAAGCCACCGCAATGAGAAGCCTGCACGCTGCAACGAAGAGTAGCCCCCACTCGCTGCAACTAGAGGAAGCCCACGCGCAGCAATGAAGACCCAATGCAGCCAAAAATTAATTAATTAATTAATTAAAAATTGGCTTATAATCAATGTATCTTTAAAAAAAAGAGAGCATGTGATCCACAAAATTACACAGGCAAGGAGCACCCTGGAGGTAACTGATACCCAGGCAAGGGCAGTGGTAGCACAGTTTGGGCATGACCAGGCATACACACAATCCTGGGACCACAGCTGAACTCACCATTGACAACTCTCTTGCACTGAAGCATCTTGAGGTCAATCAGCTCCTGCAGAAGAATCAGAAGGTACATGTCAGTCCTGGACACACAGGTCCTGGGCATAGTGGGGAAGACCTTCATCACACACCTGATGGGGGCTACTTGGCCTGTCACCCTACTATCAACATCAAATCATGGCTTTGGGGACACGTGGTGCTGTCCTCCCCAACCAAGCATGGCAAGCATGGGCCTAAGTGAGCTCCCCTCCATCAGCTGCTCTTCCCAGGGACCTTGCAGAGTCTCGGGCCTAGAAGGGTTGAGCCACTCAGGGAATCAGAGATCAGACAATAGCGTAGGATGTGGACACCTGGACTTTTCTCACCTACTAGTCTCAGCTCCAGTCTATCCCCTCAAAGAAACTCCCACCTCATCCATATGCAAACGGCAAGGTGAAGGGCTCCCAGGAAATGTCCAAGGACAAAAGTGGGGCCAGTGAACAGAAGCACAGGGAGGAAGATTTGAGATTGACACAGGAAAGAAAAGTCTAAAACCCCTATTCAACCTGGGTCACACTTGTGGAAATGAAAGGGGTGAGCTCCTCAGCTCTGGAGATATTCAAAGACTAAGGAAAGAAAGGAAAAAGGGAGTTCTTCAAAACCAGGATCATAAAAAACGAAAGGAAATTTAAGTTTCCTAAAGGGTTGACATTCTCTACCTCTTGGTGGGAGACAAGGCTGCTCTGCTTTGTTCAGTGATCATTTCAATAGATGTGGAAGACAGATCTGAAGAGCCAGGAACCTGTCACACTGACCAGAAGCTCCTGCCCAGGGGTTCTGGGGGACCAGAAGAAGATAGAAAGAAACTCTCAGCCCTGGAACTGATTGCCATACTGACTCCCTATAAGCCTCAGCAAGTCACAACCCCAGTCGGGTGAGCACAATGGCCTTTGCTCCCTCATGGGAGCATTTAGGGCTAAAGTGGCCAAAGGTGTCCTATGGCATCCATGGGGCTCCCCCCAGCATATCCACCATCCAGGTTAATACGTGCTTTATGGGACTTCCCTGGAGGCGCAGTGGTTAAGACTCCAAGCTCCCAATGCAGGGGGCCCGGCAAGCCACAACTAAGGAGCCCACCTGCCACAACTAAGACCTGGCTCAACCAAATAAATAAATAAATAATATATATTTTTTAAAAAAAACATGCTCTGGTTATTTCTGTAGCTATTCTCTCTATGCTGCATCCAGGTCATCAAGTATCTGACGCTCACCAGGCCTGACCACACAAATCACCACCACCAAGCAGTATGGATGCACGGTTGGCATCCAAGCCCCAAGAATCAGTGTGGTGTCCCAAGGGATGGACAGACCCCAACACAGAGCCCCTGTAGGCAGTGATCCTGGTTGCAGGGGCAGGCAAGAAGGCAGGTGGACAAGTGGGCAGCACTGAGTGGCTTGTGCTTATAAAAAGAAGGTTTGCAGCCAGGCTGAGCTTTGGCTAAGAACAAGCAGGAGAAAGTGAGGCAAAACCTTGCTGGGCCCCCACCCCTGCCAGCAGTAACTTGTCCTCCTCAGGATTCCTCAAACCCCCTGCCCAGTCTACCTTCACAGCCTGACCACTTCCTCTTTGTATGATAGTTACAGATGCACCTGTCATACCTTTACCATTAGACAACAAACACCCTGAGGAAGGTTCTCACTTCACACAAAAGTGGGCTTTGAGGACGCTGACCAGGTCCTCCTCAGGGCCCCAAGAGGAGGAGTTGAGGCAAAATGGCCCTTGAATGGTCTTATTTTCTTTTCTGTCTCCCCACTACACCGAAAGAGCCTTTGGGACCTGGACACAGTCTCATTCATCTTTGCATCACTAGCCCCTAGCACGTTGCTAGTGCTCACTGAACATCTGCTGGAGCCACTTCAATGCCTTACATGCAAGCAGATGCTCACCTGGTTGTTAAGTGGAGAAATTAATTTAAATTGTCATCAATAAAACCACACGTGTGCCTGCTCACCCACACACCAACAGTATTGTTTACCAATTTTATTCATTTTAGTTAGCTCTTTGGTTACAGAGTAGAACCTCATAGGTTTTTTTCCACTGCATTTCCTTAATTGGTGAAAACAAACATTGTTTTTCCATGTGGTAGAGTGTATCATCCATGCATCTTCCTACCAAACTGCCTTTTACATCTATACAAGTTGTGCAGAAAAAAAACTATCTTTTGTCAAATTGGATGTTATTTTTCTGTCTCAATTATCACAAATATTTTTCCTTTATCAATATCACTTCCTCAATTTTTATCATACGTATTTTATTTCTATAGAAGAGACAACTCCAATTTTGCCACAAACAATGCCTTCTAGTTCCCAAATCTATCTCCATCATAGTTAAGAATATAATTATAGGGCTCCCCTGGTGGCACAGTGGTTACGAATCCACCTGCCAATGCAGGAGACATGGGTTTGAGCCCTGGCCCGGGAAGATCCCACATGCCGCGGAGCAACTAAGCCTGTGTGCCACAACTACTGAGCCTGCGCTCTAGAGCCCACAAGCCACAACTACTGAACCATGTGCCACAACTACTGAGCCTGCGCTCTAGAGCCCACAAGCCACAACTACTGAACCATGTGCCACAACTACTGCAGCCCACGTGCCTAGAGCCTATGCTCCACAACAAGAGAAGCCACAGCAATAACCCCACACACCACAATGAAGACTAGCCCCTGCTCGCCACAACTAGAGAAAAGCCCGTGTGCAGCAACGAAGACCCAACGCAGCCAAAAATAAATAAAATAAATAAATAAATAAATTTATTTAAGAAAAAGAATATAACTTTGATTGGTTTTTCTCTTCCTTTTAAAACTAATTTGCTTTTTAACTTATCTGAAAATTAAGGCCCTTTCTAAGTCACTTTTTATTCATATGGCTACCCAATGTTTGAACAGCATTTAATTTTAAAGTGCCTTATTATATATGGGCTTATTCTTGTCTGTCACATGTTGTGTTCCTAATACATCCTGCTACCTTCATCTCCGCCATTCCACTTGGCTTGCTTTCTCTATCTGAGCTGATCTTGCTTATCACCAGTGTCTCTCCATGCTACCTTTCCATCCCCATCTCTGGCCTATCTTCATAGTCTTTTAACCTCCAGTTTGGTTAAAGAATCTTTGGTATATCTCTGTTTTCAGAAACACAAATAAACTCAGATTGACAAACTGTGTGATTGCCCGCTCAAAAAAAAAAATCACTGCCAAAATGAATAATTGGAGGTCCAGAAGGAGAGAAGGGATAGAATAAATATTTGAAGAAATAATGGCAGAAAAATTCCCAAATTTGATGAAAAACATTAATCTACACATCCAAGAAGCTCAACAAACTCCAAGTAGAATAAACTTAAAAAAGATCCACACCTAGACACATCACAATCAAACAGCTGAAAATCAAAGACAAAGAGATAATCTTGAAAGCAGCAAGAAAGAAGTGACTTACCATGTACAAGGGATTCTCAATAAGACTAACAACTGATTTTTCATGAAAAACAATGACAGCCAGAAACCAAGGAGGTGAAAGACTTGTACACTAAAAACTATAAAATATTGTTTAAAGAAATTAAAAGAGATTTAAATAAATGAAAAGATATATCCAGACTTCCCCGGTGGTCCAGTGGTTAAGACTCCGCGCTCCCAATGCAGGGGGCCCAGGTTCGATCCCTAGTCAGGGAACTAGATCCTGCATGTCACAACTAAAGATCCTGCATGCCACAACTAAATATCCCGCATGCCGCAACGAAGATCCCCTGTGCCGCACTAAGACCCGGCACAGCCAACTACATAAATAAATAATTTTTTTTTTTAAAAGATATATCATGTTCAATGACTGGAAGATTTAATATCGTTAAGATAGCAATATTCCCCAAACTGATCTGTAGATTCAACACAAACCCCACCAGAATCCTAGCTGCCATTTTTGCAAAAATTGACAAGATGATCCTAAAATTCATATGGAACCTAGAATAGACAAAACAATCTTGAAATAGAAGAATAAAGTTGGAGGATTCACACTTCCTAATCTCAAAACCCACTAGCAAACTATAATAATCAAGATGTATGGTACTGGCATAAGGATAGACACATAGACCAATGGAATAGATTTGAGAGTCCAGATACAAACCAAAACATCTATGACCAACTGATTTTTGACAAGAGTATCAAGACAATTTATTGGGGAAAGAACTGTCTTTTTAACAGGTGCTGGGACAACTGGATATCCACATGCAAGAAAATGAATTTTGATCCCTACCTCATAACGTACACAAAAATTAACTCAAAAAAAAATTAACTCAAAATGCATCCAAGGGCTTCCCTGGTGGCACAGTGGTTGGGAGTCCGCCTGCCGATGCAGGGGACACAGGTTTGTGCCCCGGTATGGGAGGATCCCACATGCCGCGGAGCGGCTGGGCCCGTGAGCCGTGGCCGCTGAGCCTGCGCGTCCGGAGCCTGTGCTCCGCAACGGGAGAGGCCACGGCAGTGAGAGGCCCGTGAAACGCAAAAAAAAAAAAAAAAAAAAAAAAAAATGCATCCAAGACTTAAGTGTAAGAGCCAAAACTATAAAATTCATAGAAGAAAACCTAAGTATAAATCTTTGTGGCTTTAGATTAAGCAATAATTTCTTAGAGATGATACCGAAAGCATAAACAACAAAGGAAAAAATTAGGTAAATTGGACTTCATTAAAATTAAAAATTTTTGTGCATCAAAGGATACTATCAATAAATTGAATCAGGGACTTCCCTGGTGGTGCAGTGGTTGAGAATCCACCTGCCAACAAAGGGGACATGGGTTTGATCCCTGGTCCGGGGAGATCCCACATGCCACAGAACTGCTGAGCCCGCGCACCACAACTGCTGAGGCCCATGCACCTAGAGCCCATGCTCCACAACAAGAGAAGCTGCCACAGTGGGAGGCCCACACACTGCAACGAAGAACCAATGCAACCACACACACACACACACACACACACACACACACACACACAAAGTGAATCAATTATACTTAAATAAAATTTTTAAAAATAAAAAATAAAAATAAAGTCTTTAAAAAAAATAATAAAGTTGAAAAGACGAACCACAGAATGGGAGAAAATATTTGCAAACCATATATCTGATAAAGGTCTAATATCCAGAATATATAAAGAACTCTTACAACTCTTAGAATAGAAAGACAAATAACTCAATTTAAAAATAGGCATAGCATAAAAAGAAACGAAATTGAGTTATCTGTAGTGAGGTGGATGGACCTAGAGTCTGTCATACAGAGTGAAGTCAGAGAAAGAAAAACAAATTCCATGTGCTAACACATATATATGGAATCTAAAAAAAAAAATGGTCTGATGAACCTAGGGGCAGGACAGGAATAAAGATGCAGACATAGAGAATGGACTTGAGGACACAGGGAGGGGGAAGGGTAAGCTGGGAAGAAGTGCGAGAGTAGCATTGACATATATTATATATCTACACTACCAAATGTAAAATAGCTAGCTAGTGGGAAGCAGCTGCATAGCACAGGGAGATCAGCTCGGTGCTTTGTGACCACCTACGGAGTTGGGATAGGGAAGGTGGGAGGGAGGTGCAAGAGGGAGGGGATATGGGGATATATGTATACATATAGCTGATTCACTTTGTTATACAGCAGAAACTAACACACCACTGTAAAGCAATTATACTCCAATAAAGATGTTTAAAAATAAATAAATTAAAATGGGAATAGGATATGAATAAACATTTCTCCAAAGAAGATATATAAATGGACAATAAACATAAGAAAAGATGCTCAACATCATTATTCATTAGGAAATGCAAATCAAAACCACAATGAGGGCTTCCCTGGTGGCGCAGTGATTGAGAGTCCGCCTGCCGATGCAGGGGACACGGGTGCGTGCCCCGGTCCGAGAGGATCCCACATGCCGCGGAGCAGCTGGGCCGTGAGCCATGGCCGCTGAGCCTGCGCGTCCGGAGCCTGTGCTCCGCAACGGGAGAGGCCACAACAGTGAGAGGCTGGCGTACCGCAAAAAAAAAAAAAAAAACACAATGAGGGGAATTCCCTGGCAGTCCAGTGGTTAGGACTCCACGTTCTCACTGTCAAGGGCCTGGGTTCAATCCCTGGTGCAGTCAAAAAATAAAAATAAAAAATAAAATCTATCTTTAAAAAAAAAACACAACACAGTGAGATACCATTTCAGAGCTACTAGGATGGCTATAATCAAGACAGTAAGGGACTTCCTTGGCGGTCCAGTGGTTAAGACTCCGAGCTTCCACTTCAGGGGGCACAGGTTCGATCCCCGGTTGGAGAACTAAAGCTCCCACAGGTCGCACGGAACAGCCAAAAAAAAAAAAAAAAAAGGTTATCTGTTTCTTTAAAAATAAAAAGACAATAAGTGTTGGCAAGGATATGGAGAAATTGGAAATTTCATACACCACTAATGATAATGCAAAATGGTACAGCTGCTTTGGAAAACAGTCAGGCAGTCCCTCAAATGTTTAAACATAGAGTTACCATATGATCCAGCAATTCCATTCTTAGGTATATACCCAAGAGAAATGAAAACATATCCACACAAAAACATGTACACACATGTTAATAGCAGCATGGTTCATAATAGCCAAAAGGTAGAAATAATCCAAATGTCTATCAATTGATGAACCAATAAACAAATTGTGGTATAAACATACAATTGACTATTAATCAGTCATTAAAAGGAATGAAGTGCTGATACATGCAATGATATGCAATGCAAAGAAACCAGACACAAAAGGCCATATATCACATGATCCCATTTATATGAAATGTCCCAAACTGGCAAAGCTATAGAGACAGAAAGTAGACTAGTGGTTTCCAGGGACTGGGGGAGGACGAAGTTGGGGAGTGATTGCTAATGGATATAAGGTTTCTTTTTGGTGTGATGAAAATGTTCAAAAATTGATTGCAGGGTGGATACACAATTTCGTAAATACACTAAAAGCCAATGAATTGTACACCTTAAATTGTTGATTTATATGGTATGTGAACCATATCTCAAAAAAGATGTTAAAAAATGCTGAGAGGAGGGGGCTTCCCTGGTGGCGCAATGGTTGAGAGTCCACCTGCCGATGCAAGGGACAGGGGTTCGTGCCCCGGTCCGGGAAGATCCCACATGCCGCGGAGCCGCTGGGTCCGTGAGCCATGGCCGCTGGGCCTGCGCGTCTGGAGCCTGTGCTCCGCAACGGGAGAGGCCACAACAGTGAGAGGCCCGCGTACCACAAAAAAAAAAAAAAAAAAAAAGTGCTGAGAGGAAAAATTTTGGGTCAATTGGCAAAACTAGAATATGGAAGATAGATCAGAAAAAAAGTATCAGTATTAAATTTACTGAAGATGATGGCTGTATAACAATTGTATAGAAGAATGACTTTATTCTTAGAAAATATCAATGAAGTATTTGAGAAGTAAGATATCATAGTGTATGAAACTTACTCTCAAATAGTTCAGGAGAAAATACATATATTAAAGAGAGAACTCAAATTATAAAACAAATCAAGCAAAATGTTGACAGTAGGTCAGTCTGGGTAAAGGGTATATGGATGTTCTTTGTCCATTCCTGCAACTTTTTCCATAAATAATTTTTTTTCTAAGTTTTAAAGAATTACCCATTCTGGGCAAAGACTTGAATAGAAACTTCTTCAAAGATGATATACTGTATGCTAACACATATATATGGAATCTAAAAAAAAAAATTGTTATGAAGAACCTAGGGGCAGGACAGGAATAAAGATGCAGGCGTAGAGAATGGACTTCAGGACATGGGGAGGGCGAAGGGTAAGCTGGGACGAAGTGAGAGAGTGGCATGGACATATATACACTACCAAATGTAAAATAGCTAGCTAGTGGGAAGCAGCCGCATAGCACAGGGAGATCAGCTCGGTGCTTTGTGACCACTTAGAGGGGTGGGATAGGGAGTGTGGGAGGGAGACACAAGAGGGAGGAGATATGGGGATATATGTATACATATAGCTGATTCACTGTGTTATACAGCAGAAACTAACACACCATTGTAAAGCAATTATACTCCAATAAAGATGTTTAAAAAAAAGATATACTGATGGCCAAGAAGCATATAAAAACATGCTCAACATCACTAATCATCAGAGAAATGCAAATCAAAACCACAATGAGCTATCACCTCATACCTATTAGCATGGCTACTATCAAAAAAAAAGAGAAAATTGCAAGTGTTGGCAAAGATTTTAGAAACTGTGGACTGCTGGTGGGATTGTAAAATGGTGCAAAAGACAGGGAAAACAGTACGGAAGTTCCTCAAAAAATGAAAAATAAAACTACCACATGATCCAGCAAATCCTACTTCTGGGTATATATATATATATATCCCAAAGAATTGAAAGATGGATCTCAAAGGAGTATCTGCACACCTACATTCACAACACTATTCAAAATAGCCAAGAGATAGAAGCAACCCAAATGTCCATCGTCAGATGAATGGATAAGCAAAAGGTAGTATACATATTACATAATATAATATTATTCAGCCTAAAAATGGAAAGAAATCCTGTTACATAGTACAACATGGTTGAACCTTGAGGATATTATGCTAATAAGTGAAATAAGCCAGTCACAAAAAGACAAATATTGCATATTTCCACTTACATAAGGTAGCTAAAGTATTCAAATTCATAGAAACAGAAAGTAGAATGGTGGTTACTAGGGGCTGTGGAGAGGGGAGTTGTTGTTTAACGGGCATAGAGTTTCAGTTTTGCAAGATAAAAAGGTTCTGGAGATCTGTTTCACAACTACTGAACTGTACACTTAAAAACGGTTAATATGGTAAAATTTATGTTATGTGTTTTTTACCACACAAAAAAACTTAAGTACACATTTTGGTAATCAAAGTCTCTTAAGAATATTGCCTTCTCCCTTCATCCTGCCTATTAAAAGGTAGGTGTCCTCTCATGTCTGGGCCACTGGAGTCCTGTTTTTTTGGTTTTTTGTTTTTATTTAATTTTTATTTGAGTGTAATTGATTTACAATGTTGCGTTAGTTCCTGCTGTACAGCAAAGTGAATCAGTTATACATATACATATATCCACTATTTTTTAGATTCTTTTCACATATAGGTCATTACAGAGTATTGAGTAGAGTTCCCTGTGCTATACAGTAGGTTCTTATTAGTTATCTATTTTATATATAGTAGTGTGTATATGTCAATCCCAATCTCCCAATTTATCCCCCTCTCTTTCTCCCAGGTAACCATAAATTTGTTTTGTACATCTGTGACTCTATTTCTGTTTTGTAAATAAGTTCATTTGCACCATTTTTTTAGATTCCACATATAAGTGATATCATATGATATTTGTCTTTCTCTGTCTGATTTACTTCACTCAGTATGACAACCCATGGTCTGTCCATCCATTGTTCTTATAAAAAGGAATAGGGGGCTTCCCTGGTAGCGCAGTGGTTAAGAATCCACCTGCCAGTGCAGGGGACACGGGTTCGAGCCCTGGTCCAGGAAGATCCCACATGCCACGAAGCAACTAAGCCCGTGAGCCACAACTACTAAGCCTGCACTCCAGAACCCACAAGCCACAACTACTGAAGCCCACAGGCCTAGAGCCCGTGCTCTGCAACAAGAGAAGCCACCGCAATGAGAAGCCCATGCACCGCAATGAAGAGTAGCCCCCACTCTCCACAACTAGAGAAAGCCCGCAGGCAGCAACGAAGACCCAACGCAGCCCAAAATAAAACAAATAAAATAAATAAATTTTTTAAAAAAACGAATAATTAAGTGACATCTGATGAAACCCTAGAAAACTCCGTCAATAGGGCAGACCTTGGTAGGGAATCAGACTACTGCTCCCTTAACCTTTGCTGAGCTTTCTTCACCTCCAACTGCTGAGGGTTCTGCAGGCGTTTTAAGGAGGTGCCTGTATGCCTGGTATGCCCTAGGTCCTACACTAGGTCCCGAGAGGTGGATGGTGTGGTTTGACGATCTAACCCACAGATGAGTCACCTCAGGGGAACACAGTAAGATCATCTACACAGCTGGCCTGCAGAGCAACTCTGGATCCACCAGGGGGCACCAGGCGCCATGCTGTGCCTTTCCCAGTACTCAGGGCCCAGTTCCCAGAGACCTACTCACCACAGGTAGGGGTCAGTTGGCCTGCCCACCGGCCTCTGCTCCATAGCAGCTAGGTCTGGGTAAAGGGCCTAGGTCTCTTCTGGCAGAGGTCCCTTAATTTGTTCATAAGCTATACTGACTCTCCCAGAGCAAGTGCTCATCAAACATACAAAGGGTTTTAATCAGTATTTACTTTGCTCCAAACTCAAGCAGAGCCCTGGAAGAATGGATTAGTCACAATCATGAGGAAAACCAAGCTTTGACCAATTAGGAGAGCCACATTCTGAAGTCACCACATAAATCCTGGGACCATGACTTCCCAAGTGCTTGAAAACAACCCTAAGAATTCTCAACAAAGCAGCTGATGAAGCATCCGGAATCTGCGGGTCAGCTCTGTTTCTCACTACCCAGCTTCCGTGACCTCATCACAGACTGATTCCCCCAGGGCTATAAACACATAGTGGCTGTCTGGAGCAGACACCGTGCTGTCATACACTCACTCACTTCCATCCTGGTGTTTCACTCCACCTTATCTCCAAGTGAATATAACTCCACCCTCTGGGGTCCCAGAAAAATGCTGCTCGCACAGGAAAAGTGAAGGCCAAGGAGGCTGAATACGTCAATGTAGGCACTACTGCCTTTTCCTCAATTTTAGCAACCCTCAGAATCTTGCCCCAGAATAAGTTTGAGCCCAGGTGAGCTGGTGCTTTAAAGGCCTGAAGCCCTGACCACCACTTGGTCTAACAGAAGAAACCAGCAGGATGGCCACCGCAGAGACATAAATGAATCTGAAAATAAAGGATTAGCACTCAATGGACCCACTCTTACTTTTCGTGACAGCACAAGATTAGGGAGAGTAGGGACATGAAGGGTCATCAGAGTAAGCAAATAATTGATGGAGACAGTATGCAAAGCACGGGTAGAGAGGAGAGGGACACTATACATCCCGGGCCTTGAAGCAACCATGGGGCTACAGCTGGACAGAGATGGAGTTGGGGCAGCAGGGAAGAAGCAGGGGGCTTCATCCTTGAGTCTGAGTCATCCCACAGGACCCTATTGGTAAACATGGACTAAGTGGATGAAGAGCTAGCATGCGCCCTCTGTCCTGGGGTGGAGGAGAATCACAAGTAATGAAAGGTAACAGCTGTTCTCTGGGATTTCATCTTTTTGGTTCCCCAGACCTCAGAATCTGAGTCCCCAATTCTTCATAGTTCCTCCTCCCAATCCCCTTCCAAATCCAAGAGGTTTTTTCTGGAGGCCAAGGAGAGTGCTGGCCAGGAAAGGCTATACCTAACCCATGGCTGACCACCCTGGGGCCAGAGTGTAGTAGGCTCAAGGGTTGAGTGACCAGATGAATATGCTCAGCACACTACCACATTCCCCTGGGACTGGCCCCTGGGAACAGGCTCCTCCCTGCCGTAGGCACGTTCTGGCAGCCTGGAAGATTTATGGATGTACACTAACAGCCCAGCTCACATGTTTGGGACCTCCTCACCTCTACTTCGACAAACCACTTAAAAGTCAGGTCTTGGGTCTCTGTGACCCTGAACTCTGGAAAATCCCTTTCTGACTCCCACCTTTGGACAACACATACACCCTCCTTCCCATTTCACCTTGTCACCACCCTAGATGCCCCTGCCCCTGTCCTGCTGTAGATACTGGCATGCCAATCCCTGCCATGGGCATCCCCCTGCCAGGCTTCTCAAGCTCTCCTTCCTATAAAGCTGCAAACCAGTATCACTGTGCACACCTGCCTGCCAGGCACATCTCCCAGTGCCCATTCCCCATGGGAATAGGACCAAAACACCTTCACTTCCTTTCCTCAGGTCCCTAGCCCACACTTGTCACCCTCATTTCCAACAGAAGACTGACTTCCTACATCTTGTAAAACAAGTCTCTCAGGCAAAACCCCTCAGTTTCCCTCCCTTTCATCATCTTCGTCCTCTCCTCCTTGCCCTATCTCAGAGGAAGGCAGGTCCTACCATCTCGTCAAGAATCCTGTCCCCTCCAAGACCTGGCCCTACAAATCCCCCTAATGCCCCAAATCTTCAGGCTTCCCCTCATTGTTAAGTCCTTCTTCCTAAGCTACAAACAAGCAAGTTACCAACAAACAACTCCATTCACCCATCTTCCTTCACCTCCAGCTATACACTTCCTCCCTTCACCTCTTGAATTTCTGGGAGGTAGTCAGCAGCCTTATTTCTACTTTCTCACTTTGCTGCTTACTCCTCAATCCATTAACCCCTCAAATGTTCACATCTATGTGCCACAGTTGTCCCCTAATCAGATAATTTTCTTTTTTAAATTTTATTTATTTATTTAGGCTGTGCTGGGTCTTAGCTGCAGCACATGGGGTCTTCGTTGCAGCATGCAGGCTTCTTAGTTGCGGCACGTAGACTCTTAGTTGTGGCATGCCTGCGGGATCTAGTTCCCTGACCAGGGATCAAACCCAGGCCCCCTGCATTGGGAGTGTGGAGTCTTACCCACTGGACCACCAGGGAAGTCCCTACACCAGTGTCTTTCTTTTCAATTAAACTTTTTAAAAAATATTTATTTATTTATTTTGGCTGCGCCAGGTCTCATTTGCGGCATGTGGGATCTTTGTTTCGGTGTGTTTAGTTGCAGCATGCGGTATGTTTAGCTGCGGCATGCGGGCTCTTAGTTGTGGCATGCAGGCTTCTTAATTCAGCATGCAAACTCTTAGTTGAGGCATGCATGTGGGATCAAGTTCACCGACCAGGGATTGAACCCGGCCCCCCTGCACTGGGAGCGCAGAGTCTTAACCACAGGACTACCAGGGAAGACCCTACACCAGTGGCTTTCTTTTCAATTAAACTTTTTATTTTGAGATAATTGGAGGTTCACATGCAATTGTAAGAATGTGAGATTCTATGTACCCATTGTCTAATTTCTCCTCATGGTAACACCTTGCAAAACCGTAGTACAATATCGCGACCAGGATGTTGACGCAGAATAGTTCCACCACCACAAGGATTCCTTGTGTTTCCCTTTTATAACCACAGTCCTCACCCCACCGCAGGTGGCACTTAAAGATGGAAATATTAGAAGCACTGGGGTAGTTTCTCTAACCTCTCACACCGACTAGAGGGACATATCAGGATTGGGGATTGCGGGGGAAGCTGCCCAGATAATTCTGATGCATGCCCAACTGAGAACCACTGCTCCCAGTCCCTATCCAATATCAGCTACTCCTGTAAGTCTATTTTTCCTAGAAGATGCTTTCTAAACCTGGGTCTGAAGTCTTAATATTCTCCACAGCAGCCGGCCAGTAGCTGGTCCACTAGCTACTGCCACCAGAAAATCCTATGGTTTCCAAAACCAACCCCATCCAGCTTCCCTGGCCTGAATCTGGTCCTTTTCCTGCTCTTCCTGATCTTGAGTTCACTCATTCATGTACTGAATGTGTATTAACTCCTATGGGGGCCACAGCAGTGACCTGACACGATGCTCATCTAGCCATCTGGCCCAGGTGTCCCACAATGCCTCCGTGCTGCCCAGGCTCCTGGTCCTCAGCAGGGCTCACAGGACTCCTGTGTGTTTGTCTTCTGCTGCCTTCAGTGAGCACCTGTGAAGGGAGAGCCCATTCTGCCTCCTCTAACTCCTGACCACTCCCACCCACAGATGGGGAGGCTGCACCTGTGGAAGAGCTCTCTGGGAAGATCAGGAGCCCCTTACCTCACAGTACACAATGTCCGCTCCATAGTCCAGGGCCAGCAGCCGCATTGGGAGAGTCCCTACCCGAACCATAGGGGCTAAGATGAGTTTGTTGTGGTAGCACAGAGAGAGGCTGTTCACAATCATTCCTGAAGAAAGAGAGTCAGAAATTCAAATGGAGAAAATCTCTTCTGTTATCCAGAGAAGGCTTTCCTTCTTCTTTCCAACACATAGTATTTGGTTTTCCTTTTCTCTTATCATAAAAACAATGCATGCTCATTTATGCATCCAACAAATATTTATTAAGTGTCTACTCTGAACCAGTCACTGTCCTAGTCTTTGGGGATACATAAGAGAAGAAAACAGACAAAGATTCCTACTCTGGTAGAGCTTTCATTCCAGTGGGGAAAAAGGCAAAAACAATAAGCATAATAAATAAATTACATAGTATGATGGAAAATTGATAGTGCTATAGAGTAAAAAGAGCAGGGAGAAAGGAGATTGAAAACACTGCAGATGGGTTAAGAATTTTTTCCAGTTTCATTGAGATAAAATTACATATGATATTGTATTAGTTTAAGGTGTACAACACAAAGATTTCACATATGTATATATCACCAAATGATTACCACAATAAGTTTAGACAATATCTATCACCTCACATAATTTTTTTCTTATCATGAGAACCTTTAAGATCTACTGTCTTTGCAACTTTCAGGATACAATACTTCCGCAGTGGCACAGTGGTTAAGAATCTGCCTGCCAGTGCAGGGGACACAGAATCGACCCCTAGTCCGGGAAGATATCATATGCTGCGGAGCAACTAAGCCCGTGCGCCACAACTACTGAGCCTGCGCTCTAGAGCCCGTGAGCCACAACTACTGAGCCCACGTGCCGCAACTACTGAAACCCGCGTGCCCAGAGCAGGTGCTCCGCAACAAGAGAAGCCACCACAATGAAAAGACTGTGCACCACAACGAAGAGGAGCCCCCGCTCACCCCAACTAGAGAAAGCCCACGTGCAGCAACGAAGACCCAATGCAGCCAAAAATAAACAAATAAATTAAATTAAAAAAGAAAAAATATACAATACAGTATTGTTAACCATAGCTGCCATGCTGTACATTACATCCCAGAATTTATTTGTCTTGTAACTGGAAGTTTGTATCCTCTGACCACCTTCACCCATTCCCCCCCCACCTCATCCCCATAGGTTAAAATTTTAAATAGAGAAGCCAAGATAAGCTTCAATGAGAAGATGACATCTGAGCAGAGATTTGAGTTAGCCAAGTTGGTATCTGGTGGAAGAGTGCACAGGAGAAGAAAGGGCCAGTGCAAAGACCCTGGGTCAGGAGCTTCTCTGGTGTGTTAGAAGAACAGGAAGGAGGCCACTGTGGTTGCAGCACGGAAAGGAGAAGCGAGTAATGGAAGTCAGATACACGATGGATGGAGAGCAGTAAGCAGATAGGACACAGCGGTCAGACCCCGAATGGCCTTGTAGGACGCTCTGCGGGCTGTGTTAGCTCTTCACAATAGGAGCCAGTGAAGGGTTTTAAGGAGAGGAGTGGCATGACTGATCACATTCCCCATGATCACGGTGACTGCTGTATGAAAAACAGACTGTGGGGGCCACGGTAGACACAGGCAGGTCAGTTAGAAGGCTCTTCAGTCACCGATGTCAGAGATGATGGTGGCTCAGGACGGAGAGATAGTAGGGGAGGTGGTGAGAAGTGGTCACATTCTAAAAATATTTTGAAGGTAGAGCAACAGGAGTAAATCGAAGAAAATCAAAATCCCGTGTCCCAGAGATAACTGTTAATTTATTTATTCTAAGTAAACATGGTCCCCTCTAAAAACCACAAATCTTGCCAAGGATGCGCTTCTCAGAGGTACTAACTTTTTACTCCTCAGCCTACTCTGGCCTGGCCTCCCCCTCTGCCACTCTCCCAAAACTGCTCTGATTAAAGTCACCAATTACCTCGAAGTTGCTCAATCTACGAGACACTGACCTCTCCTCAAATTGTTTTGCTAGCAGCACATGGCATGGTTGAGCCTCCCCTCTTCCTTGATCTCTCTCATCCCTGGGTTCGTCGACTGCACACTCTCCCAGTTTTTCTCTCTACCCCTGCTTTTCAGTCTCTTTTGCTGGTTTCACCTCCTCCCCTCACAGGTTGAGGTTGCTCCTTAGTCATGGGTCTTCTTCCCTTCTAATTTCACACATCCTCCCTCACAAATTTATTCACTCCCATGGTTTAAAATAGTGGCTATGATCATCTCCAAAGGCATCCCAACCTCACACCAACTGCTCAAAACACATCCCCACTCGGATGTCTTAAGGGCATCTTCTACTCAACATGTAGAAAACAAAGCCTTGATCTCCCCTCCTAAGCCTTGTCTTCTGTCTCCAATTATTTATTCAACAGACACTTACTGAGCCCCTAAGATATGCCAAGCACTGGTAGGCACTAGAGATAAAATGATGAGGCAGGAGGGAAAGGTTCAATAGAACAGAGGGTTATAGACAGGGAAGTTACAAATATGTGTGAAATTAAAACTGTGTATGGTGCTATGAAGGAGCAGTTACGTAAGGCTGTGGGAGCCTATGTCAGCAGGGAAGAGACTGATGGGGGTTGAGGAGGGCCTCCCTTAAGAAATACTCTCTGGGGGGCTTCCCTGGTGGCACAGTGGTTGAGAGTCCGCCTGCCGATGCAGGGGACATGGGTTTGTGCCCCGGTCCGGGAAGATCCCACATGCCATGGAGCAGCTAGGCCCGTGAGCCATGGCCGCTGAGCCTGCGCGTCCGGAGCCTGTGCTCCACAACGGGAGAGGCCACAACAGTGAGAGGCCCGCGTACCGCCAAAAAAAAAAAAAAAAAAAAAAAAAAAAAAGAAATACTCTCTGGGGACTTCCCTGGTGGCGCAGTGGTTCAGAATCCGCCTGCCAGCACTATTCACAATACCCAGGACATGGAAGCAACCTAAGTGTCCATCAACAGATGAATAGATAAAGAAGACGTGGCACATATATACAATGGAATATTATTCAGCCATAAAAAGAAATGAAATTGAGTTATTTGTAGCGAGGTGGATAGACCTAGAGTCTGTCACACAGAGTGAAGTAAGTCAGAAAGAGAAAAACAAATACCGTATGCTAACACATATATATGGAATCTAAAAAAAAAATGGTTCTGATGAACCTAGGGGCAGGACAGGAATAAAGACGCAGACATAGAGAATGGACTTGAGGACACGGGAAGGGGGAAGGGCAAGCTGGGACGAAGTAAGAGAGTTGCACTGACATATATACAATAACAAATGTAAAATAGCTAGCTAGTGGGAAGCAGCTGCATAGCACAGGGAGATCAGCTCGGTGCTTTGCGACCACCTAGAGGGGTGGGATCAGGAGTGTGGGAGGGAGACGCAAGAGGGAGGGGATATGGGGATATAGGTATGTATACAGCTGATTCACTTTGTTACACAGCAGAAACTAACACACCATTGTAAAGCAATTATACTCCAATAAAGATGTTTAAAAAAATAAACAAAGAATCCGCCTGCCAATGCAGGGGACACGGGTTTGCTCCCTGGTCCGGGAAGATCCCACATGCCGCGGAGCAACTAAGCCTGTGAGCCACCACTACTCAGCCCATGCGCCACAACTACTGAGCCCATGCGCCACAGCTACTGACACCTGCGCTCATAGAACCCGTGCTCCACAACAAGAGAAGTCACTGCATTGAGAAGCCCGTGCACCACAACGAAGAGTAGCCCCTGCTCGCCGCAACTACAGAAAGCCCACGCGGGGCAACAAAGACCCAATGCAACCAAAAATAAATAAATAAATAAATAAATAAGTTAATTAAAACTTATATTAAAAAAAGAAAGAAAGAAAAAATCTCTGCTGGGAATTCCCCGGTGGTCCAGTGGTTAGGACCCTGTGCCTCCAGTTCAGGGGGCCTGGGTTCAATCCCTGGTTGGGGAACTAAGATCCTGCAAGCTGGCATTGCAGCCCAAATAAAAATGAAATAAAATAAAATATAATAAAAGAAAACAAGAAAGAATCTCTGATTCAAGGTCTAAAGGGTGAGGTGTTTGTCAGGCCAATATGTGGGGAGAAAATTTTTCCCATTTTAGTAAGTAGCACCTCCATTTACCCAATTACACATCCTTAACCCACATTCCCCACATCCAATTCATCACTATCTCCTATTCACTTCCAAGCCATCACTAACCTTCCAAATATGACTCTAACCTGCCTGCTTTACTCCATCTGCAAGGCCACCACTGTGCACAAAGCCAGTCTCCTAATGCGTCTCCCCAAATCTACTCCTGCCCCCTCCTATCCATTCTCTTACAATAGCCAGTACGGTGTCTGAAAAAGGCATCTCTGCTAACACCACTTCTCTGTTTATACCCTGCAATGGCTTCCCACCAAGTTTAGGATAAATCCCAAACAGATGATGGACTGGAGGTTGAAACACAAGAAGGAGGTAGGTGTTAGGTTAGAAAGAGGGATAAAGAGTCTAGGCAAACAGCAAAAAGGGCTGAAAAGAAAATGATCAGCACTTGTACAACAGTCCTGATGCAGGCAGGAAAATGCAGGAATAGTGAAGGAATACCAATAGCCACTTTTTATTTCTGCAATGCCTTTGCAATTCCCAAAGTGCTTCATTTATAACTGTGATTCTCAAACCTAGCTATACATTAGAATCATCTGGAGAGATTTTTAAAACTACCAATGGCCAGGCCTCACCCCAAGCCAATTAAATCAGAATATACAGTTCACTAAGGCAGGAATTTTGTCTGTTTTGTTCACTGTCCATATGAAAAGTACCTGGCACATACATGGTGCTCAGAAAATATTTACTGAATGAATAAATGAACGAAGGAATGTACCACTATCACCTGAGATCCAAGGAAGAATTCTTCTCAAACCTTAGGGAGTAACCAGGTAACGTCAATTACCATGGCAGCCCTGGGAAAAACATTACCAAGTGACACCAACACTCCCAGGAGCCTACATTTGTTTCCACAATAAGTAAACCTTTCTCATTTCTAAAGTACTATACTGTGAAATATGCATCTCAGTCACAACTAGAGGTTACTCAATGTCTGCTGTGAGCAGGAGGAAGAGAAGGGCCTTACACAGTATCTAAAGCAATGACAAGAAGAAACTAGGGGCCATGGGCAGAGACAGACAGGCTCAGACAGGCTCCAATCCCTATGACATTCTGAGGTGATCACATTGTAAGGGCTCAAGCATGAGAAAGCAGCCACTAACCAGCTACCCTGTCTCAAATATTTGGAGAAAGTCAGTGAAAATACATACCTATGTATTATCCTTTTCTGATAATTCTTTCAGTGTATCCCTTCTGGCTTTGTGCAAAGCGATTCTTTGTTTTGTACCTGAAAAATGAGTGGCACATGTAAATGGATGAAACATGTCAGAGCAGACATCCAAGGAGCTCTTCAGCTAACGAACGAGGAGCTCTGAGTTCTGGGAAAGAATAGTAAAAGTAGTGTAGAATCACAATATCTTAGAGCATCCTTTATATCAACTCCCCTCTATCATATCACCAATCAGTGGTCATCAGCCTATACATGAACTTTGCAGTGACAGAAAACCCAGCACTCTCTAGACAGATCTAGGCATTTTTAGTTGTTACAGCAGTCTATATCAAATTCAGAATCTGACTCCCTGTCACGCATCAGCCCCAGTCTCCCTTCTGGAATGGTACACCCCATGGCACACCTCATCTCTTTTCCATCTGGCACATTTCCCAAACACATGAGGACAATTTTGTTCTTCCTAAAGTTCTCTTTTCCCACGTCACCCTCTTAAATCACTCCTTCCTGTGTTTATGACTTTCAGGAACCCCCAAGGTTTTCTCATCCCAAGGACATGACAAGCAACGGCATCAGTGTGCCTGCTACAGATTCTGGGAAAGGGGCAGGGCCACACAAGAGTCTGGCAAATGTGACTGACCACCTGAAGTGAGAGTACATGTGACAACCTCAGCCTCTCTTCAGTCCTCAGCCTCTATCCAAGGTTTCTCCATAGCACACTATTGACATTTGGGGCCAGATAATTCTTTTGGGGTGGTGGGGAGGGCTGTCCTATGCCTTGTACGATACGTAGTAGCATCCTGGCCTCTACCCACTAGAGGCCTGCAGCACCACCACCACCCCCACGATGTGACAAAGAAAAATGTCTCCAGCCATTGTCAAACGTCCTGGGGGAAGGGTGAGGGCAAAATCACCCTCACTCAAGAGGCACTGCTCTATCCAATGACTCTGTTCACCCAAGAGTACTCAAAACTCCTCTGTTGGCTTAACAGGTAACTCTCCAGAAAGACTATCGTGTATCAAAATGCTATTTGAAATTTAATAGTATTTATCTCTATAACGGTATCTAATGAAAGTAAAACTCTTTCTCCAGATGTTAAGAACCTCCCAGGTGGTTAATCCACATTTACCTTATCTCCTACCCCAGGCACTGGAAATTACAGAAATGATCGGACACCCATTTTCGGGATCCGTTCAGGAAGTACCAGTAGTGTATGTAAGGCTTTTCGGCAACCTGAACAACTGAATTCAAGTAAAATATTCTGCCTGACCATGGTTTTGTGAGACAAGCCACAAACCTGTAGCAGGACCCTCCTCGCTGCTATTTACGGAATTGAGGTATCTGACTGGAAAGCCGGTGGAGGTGAACTAGCCAAGAAAGCAGTGGGTTCAGGATGAGAAGTTGGAAAGGGTGACAAGGGAGGGGAGAATGAACCTCAGCTGAAAAGAAAGGGGAAAAGTACCAAGCGATGAGTTCTCTTGACTGAAGAGAAGATGCGCTGAGGGCCATCAGCTTGCCCTCGGGGCCCTCAGCTCTCTGGGGAGCTCTAAGGGAAGGGTGAGCCTGGATCTACGACTCCGGACTCCTGGTCTCGGCCCCCAGGCCTGACCATTCACTCAGACTCTCAATAAATACTTGTGAAGTTACAGGGGGAGACCCGAACTGGCCAAGCCATGACAGGAGCTGTGAGGGCGACAAAAGAGCATTGCAGGGATCGGACATCGGATCGCCACAAGCCCTCCACCCTCCTGGTTCGTAATGCCAGGGCCCCATCGCCGCGTATCGCCGGACCCCGGTCCTGCCTCCATCGCGCACCCTTCCCCAAGGTTGGCCGGGGCCTGGAGTCACCATTCCCTGTTCGGACCTACAGACCTCGCCGCTGCTGAGCTCTACAGATCCCGCTCCTTCCACACAGTTCGCTAATTCCGCGGGCCTTACTGAGCCACGCCAGCCACCGTCCGCGAGGCCTTGGCGCGCCCGTGACGTCACTGTCGTGCGCCTCTCCCGCGGTGAGGGGAGTATGGCTCTAGCACGGCGGCTGCGGCTGTTGTCGCTCGCGGCTCGGTTGCTTCTGGCGCCTCGCCGGGACCTGACGGTCCGCGGTCCCAACGAGCCCCTGCCCGTGGTGCGCATTCCGCGGGCTCTACAGCGGCGGCAGGAAGAGCGGCAGAGCAGGCAGCGGAGCCCCCCGCGGCCGGTGCTGGTGCGACCTGGGCCGCTGCTGATCTCAGCGCGGCGACCGGAGTTGAACCAGCCGGCACGCCTCACGCTGGGCCCTTGGGAGCCCGCGCCACTCGCTTCGCGCGGCTGGAGGAATCGGCGCGCCCACGGGGACCATTTCTCCATCGAGCGCGCGCAACATGAGGCTCCAGCGCTGCGGAACCTCTCGTCCAAGGTCAGCTTCACCGATCTGGGTCTGGAGCGCCGCGTTCTGAGCGCACTACAAGAGGCTGCTCCCGAAGTTGTTCGGCCCACAACCGTGCAGTCGAGTACCATTCCCCCACTCCTTCGCGGCCGCCACATCCTCTGCATCGCAGAAACCGGCAGTGGCAAAACTCTCGGCTACATGCTACCTCTCCTTCAACGGCTCTTGGGCCAGCCAAGCCTGGACCCCTGTCGTATCCCTGCTCCTCGAGGCCTGGTTCTTGTGCCTTCTCGAGAATTAGCCGAACAGGTGCGGGCCGTGGCCCAGCCCTTGGGCAGCTCCTTGGGCCTCCAGGTGCGGGAGTTAGGGGGAGGCCATGGCATGAGTAGGATCAGGCTGCAACTGTCCAAACATCCTCCAGCAGATATACTAGTGGCCACTCCGGGGGGTCTGTGGAAGGCCCTGAAAATTAAACTGATCAGCCTGGAGCAGCTCTCTTTCTTGGTGTTGGATGAGGCAGACACGCTGTTGGATGAAAGCTTCCTGGAACTGGTGGATTACATCTTGGAGGGGAGCCATATAGCAGAAGGCCCAGCTGACTTAAAAGACCCCTTCAATCCCAAAGCTCAGTTAGTGCTGGTGGGGGCCACATTTCCCGAAGGTGTAGGCCAGCTGCTGAGTAAAGTTGCCAGCTTAGACTCTCTAACCACTGTTAGCAGTGACAAGCTCCACTGCATCATGCCTCATGTCAGACATACATTCATGAGACTGAAGGGAACAGAGAAGGTGACTGGGTTGGTGCAGATCCTCAAGCAGCATGACAGAGCATCTAGGACTGGCCCCGCAGGAACTGTTCTGGTGTTCTGTAATTGCTCCAGCACTGTGAACTGGCTGGGGTATATTCTGGATGACCACAAAATCCAACACTTAAGACTGCAGGGACAGATGCCAGCCTCAATGAGAGCAGGCATCTTCCAGTCCTTCCAGAAGGGCTCCCGAGACATACTTCTCTGCACAGACATCGCCTCTCGGGGCCTGGACAGCACCCAGGTGGAGCTAGTCATCAATTATGATTTCCCTCTCACCCTGCAAGACTACATCCACAGAGCAGGGAGGGTGGGCCGGGTGGGGAGCGAGGTGCCAGGCACCGTCGTCAGCTTTGTGACCCATCCCTGGGACGTGAGCCTGGTTCAGAAGATTGAGCTGGCAGCTCGCCGGAGGAGAAGTCTTCCAGGACTAGGGTCCTCAGTGAGACAGCCTTTGCACCAGCAAACCTTATTGCAGCAGGCTTATATATGATGCCGTAACAGGCACCTTTCCCTCTGTGCTGGATGGTGTGAGCACACTTGTCAGTAGGGTGCTCTGGGCTGCCTAGTCACCTTCTGAAGGCCCGGGCTGCTGTCTGCCTTCAAAAGGTAAGCTGCTGGCCAACACTGGAGGGTGAACTACTGAGCATGGCTCTCTGTAGTCTTTCACATGAAGAATAAAGTCGATCTTGACTCTGTATTGGGTCGTGGTTTCTAACAATAAGCGATGTTTCTATGGGTGTCCCTTAATAACAGTTTCCTTCCACTGGGGCAGAATTCACTAGACTCTGAGAAGATTCACACTCCAAACTACCACACTTAGGACGAAGGCTCTTTCAATTGATGTTTTAGTTTAAATTTTATTTCCTGCCCCCAAACATCCATTAAGCCCCCAGGAGAAGGAAAAGGGGATGTGACTAGCAATAGAGAGAAACTTTCTTCACAACAACGGCCATGGCAAGCTTAGGCACTTTTGGTGAAATCTCTCTGGGAAGTACTGGCAGAGGAATAAAAGGCAAACTGACACAGAAATATTGCTTGGTGTGCACTTCCAGGCTCTGCTTTCTTTCTCATCTCTTGGTGGCAGGTGGAGGAAGAGGAGAAAAGGTTAAACTTTTTTATAAACCGGCAGAATAAGCTTATAACATCCTCTCACTATCTCTGTATAGGTTGTAGTCTCTGCAGCACTACATAAGCTTTACCCAAAGTAATGAACAGTTGAAAGTCAAATGTAATACTTCACCAAACAACTTAAAAATGCTTGCACACGAAAGGATTAAGTTGCAGAGAACACAAATGGACCCAGAGCAACCTTTGCCAAAAGAGAGTACTGTGCTAAATGTACAGTCACAGCTCTTTTCCATATGAAGAAACAGAAGGATAAAAGAACTTGGTCAAAATCACACAGGTAAGTAGGACAGAATCTGGTCTGTCTGTCCTGAGGGTTGTGTTCTTTAACCACCAGGCTAGCTTTTCTCAAATCTGATTCATGCATAGAATAACTATACACCTCTGTTTGCCTTGAATATTCCCTGTTTATACGTATGCCTGCTGCAGTTTTTAATATTGCCCACTTTGACTCCCCAAAGCAACCGAGAATACACAATAATTTGGTCACTCTATCCATGGACCACTGTGGTGGGACTGCCGAGGAAGCTTATTAAAAGTGCAGCTTCCTGGGCTTCCCTGGTGGCACAGTGGTTGAGAGTCCGCCTGCCGATGCAGGGGACACGGGTTCGTGCCCCGATCTGGGAAGATCCCACATGCCGTGGAGCGGCTGGGCCCGTGAGCCATGGCCGCTGAGCCTGTGCGTCTGGAGCCTGTGCTCCCCAACTGGAGAGGCCACAACAGCGAGAGGCCCGCGTACCACAAAAAAAAAAAAAAAAAAAAAAAAAGTGCAGCTTCCTGAGCCCTACTCCAGATCTAGATAAGTTTTCTGAGAGTTGGCTCAAGAATCCAGGTACAAGTCTTTTTAAGTGCTTTTGTGGAACCCCTCAGGTGAGTCTCTCGCTCTCTTAAGTTAATAAACCACTTATTCTGCCCCCCCCAGAGGCCCAGCCAGGTCCAGTTAAGGTAGGAGTCCCCGCACCACATCAGAGGGATGCTCCCAGCCAAGTAGTCTCTGGAGCCTTGGAGAATCTGAATGGTCTCATGCTGGCCCACCTGCCGTGATAAACCTCCTCCAGAGCATTCCCCTTCACATTTTACCTTCTACCACTCCCAAAGGCAGTCCGCTCCAATGAGGCCTGACTTCGTCTGTCCTAATGTGCACCCGCCGATTCAAGCAGTTTAGGAATACGTGGTGCTTTGATTCTCAAGCAGGGTGGCCCAACCTCTGGGCACATCCCCTCTGCAACAGCCCCAGTAAACGAATGTCCCATCTTTGCTTTTCAAGGTCGGCAACAGGGAGTCCCCTCCTAAAGAAGGTTCTCTCTCATTGCCACACTATCAAAGGCTGCCCCAAATGTGGTTCCTTCCTGTGGGCCTGTTCAGGCTAAGGGCAGAGTTGTCTCTTTCCTTCTCTGAGTCGGACCAAATCGTCTTAGTAACACCTCTCCACACTATTGACCGTGTTTTTCACGGGGGCTGCTGCTGAGCAAAAGTGGAGAGAGAGAGAATTATAATGATTTTTACTTCTAGGGGAGAGGGGAGTGTAATGATTATGTTGTCATTTTGTATTATGTCCTTTTTTTTTTTTTTTTTTCTTTTTGCGGTATGCGGGCCTCTCACTGTTGTGGCCTCTCCCGCTGCGGAGCACAGGCTCCGGATGCGCAGGCCCAGCGGCCATGGCTCACGGGCCCAGCCGCTCCGCGGCATATGGGATCCTCCCAGACCGGGGCACGAACCCGTATCCCCTGCATCGGCAGGCGGACTCTCAACCACTGCGCCACCAGGGAGGCCCTGTATTATGTCCTTTTGTCATGAATTTGTTTTGAGTTTGATATTAAAATGGGACCACCATTCCCACTTTCTGAGGTCATTCAGCAGCCTCATTTTGCACCTTTAACATCTCTCTCGGTATCACTTGGAAATGTTTGAAATGGCATGAGCTTGTCCTCACATTCCTATCGGCTGCAAATCCGGAGCCCCGACATGAACCTAACCATTGAGCAGAACACCTCTCCACTACCTGTGTAACACTGGGTAGGGCCCAAAACCTCTTGGTTTTTTTAAGTCCTCAGGTGTAAAAATGTGAGGGTGCTATGAATTTATATTTGGGGCAGGACAAGGTCGAGAAGACTGTGTCTTTGCTTTTATTCTTCCAAACTGGAATGTCTTCCCTCTCTTCCCCATGGGTCCAAATCTCACTTGTCCTTCAGGCCCACTACCAAGAAGCCTTCCCTGATTCCCCAGTCCACACAAATCTCTGCCTCTTAGGGTCAGTGCCATACAACCTAGCTGTCTCTTACATTAATCTTGCCTCTCAAGCCAATCTCAGAATGTGGGTCTCTCTTGCCGTCCTGTGGCCCCTGGGGTTGTGCCAGCCCACTGGCACGCCCCACGTGGGGTGTCTACTAGACTAGGGCATGGGCGGGAAGGCCCAGGTGTGAGGGGCCAGGCAGAGTACCTCTGCGTCCACCCTGCTCTCCTCCACAAAACTGCCCCTCCTCCTGAAGCCTGCCCCCCATGTCACAGGTTCCTTATTATGACCTCACTGGGTAGTGATGACCTCACAGGCCTTCTTACAGGATAAATGGCAGGGCAACTGTGAAAACGTGCTGCAGTCAGAGAAACCTCCTACCAGCTCTCCACGAGCTATCAATCTCCTTGGTTGTCTGAGAGAGAACCTCTGACTGGATCATCTGTGTTTACTCTAACCTGTGCTCTGTTCCCTGGGTGGGCAGTGCAGCAGGTACACCCAGACCGGGCATCTCTACAAGCGGTGTGGTGTGCACACAACCTCACCTAGCTGCCACATGTTCCTGTGGGGCTTGCTCACCACGTACACCTGAGCACTTTCCCAGCTGTAAGTAATACCAGTGACCTGGGACACCTTCAGGGACCCACAGTGCTCACTGCTGAGGACAAATGAAAGGTTACCCCTGGACAAGTGTGCAGGATGGTCCTAATCTCTATAACGTAGCCTTCCCCTTTGGGCTACAGGATGCTTCCATTCAGAACCTTTCCTGATTGGCCTCTTAGCAAAAGACAAGTGCATTTTTGTTGGCAAATGGTAAATGGAGCAGTTTGAGGAAGAGGGCCACTCTTGAACCGCACCTTCAAACCCAGGCACCTCTGTGCTGTCATGTAGACATCTATATCGGTCCCCTCAGACACATCCCATACTGAGCTGCTGAGTAGTAGGGGAGAGGGTGGTGCCATATTCATGGGAAGACCGGAAGAACCAAGGGGGGTGATGAAGTGCTAGTGAGACTGGAGGGCCGAGGAGATGGTGTCCCAGGAGGCTGGGTTGATGTGAGCCTAGACTTGGTACCCAGAACCCGGTTCTGAGTCTCCTGATCACTCTGCCTCAGTATTTGGCCTTGTTCTAATCTACATAAAAGTATCAGAGGGCTAGAGTTCAGTGTGGTTGAAACAGGCAGTATAAATGGGGCCCAAGAGGGGTCGCGAAGGTGGGAGGGGTTCTTAACCAATTTATATTAGATTATTCTTTTCCAAACCTTGAAAGGCATTTCCATTAAAGCCTCATAAGTGACAGACTTCAAGAAATGTTTTCTCTGTTGTGGAAGGGAGAGATGGAGAGGATCATGATTGCAATTACTTTCGGGTTCTACTGTTTTCTCTGGAAACGGTGAAGAATCTTCCTCATCTGCTGCAGCCATAGGCTCTAGGAATTGCTTTTGCAGCCAGTGTCCCTTCTCTAGGGACTCATAGAGGTGATGGGCCAAGGCTGTGTTTTGGATGTCAAGTAGATTAAAGGTCTTCAGCCAGGGCTTCCCTGGTGGCGCAGTGGTTGAGAGTCCGCCTGCCGATGCAGAGGACACGGGTTCATGCCCCGGTCAGGGAAGATCCCACATGCCGTGAAGCGGCTGGGCCCGTGAGCCATGGCCACTGAGCCTGCGTGTCTGGAGCCTATGCTCTGCAGCGGGAGAGGCCACAGCAGTGAGAGGCCCGTGTATCACAAAAAAAAAAAAAAAGGTCTTCAGCCAGAAACTGGGAGAGACATGAGAGAGGGAAATTCTGGCAGGAGACTGTATACAGCAGAAGTGACTGATCAGTTCTGATTTTCTTTGCAGCAGCAGTGGCTCCCATTTCTCCTCCTACACCTGGTCACTACCATGTCCTCTACCGAGGGTGTGGAGAAATGCACTTGGGCTGGCATGGGGAGACACACTGCCTGGTTGGTACCTACCGGGCCTACAGGGATGTTGCTTTGGCCACGTCAGCAAAGGTGGAAGCAGAGAAGCCAGTCCCCAGACGTGCTCCCAAGAGAAAGCATGCTCTGGAAGAGTCCGATGAAGATCTGGGTTGCTCCAGACCCAAAATCTGGTGATTGTAGCATGGTGCCAGGAGGCGGACTCCACAGAATCTTGCTGGCTGAGCCATCCTGAAGAGAGGGCAATGGTTTAACTGCCTAAGGCAGTGAATGCCTCTTCCTGCAATGACCCCCCCGCCCCCCCACTGCCCACTGCCACAGATTAGAACCTGCGTCGTTCTGTCTGAGCCTTCCCCAGCCAGGAGCCTCCTTCCACACTAAATGGCCATAAGCCAGGAGCCTCAGAAACTGAGGTTTGAAATGAGAGTCTGCCCTGAACATCCCAGGGCTGAAGCTGGCCCGGAAGAAAACCTGACGTTCCTCTGCTCAATCCTCAAGGGCCCCTTTGTGAGCTGAAGAAAGAAAAGTCTACACTCTGTGAGCCGAGGAGGATGCAGGAGCAGAGGCAGGGTGCAGAGAAGCCTTAGCAGTCTACCACATGGGCTCCTGTCCTGAGCCATTGTCAGCGGCCACCACCACAAACCGGGGGGAGCTGGGCTTTTTGAAACTGAAAGCAGCAATCTGTGGCTTCCCAAAGAGCCTCCTGCCTGGGGTCTCAGGAGGCAGGATAGAGAGACCCAGGAAGACCTGCTCCCTGAAGCAAGAACAGGATGGAGAGTCAAGCAGCATGCACCCTGCCCTGAGGTTCACATGCTCCTTTATTGCCAGCCCTTTCTGTCCCCAGTGGGGTCCCTTACCGCTCAATAAAATGTTTTTGTGTAACAGATTTCTAGGGTCGCCAGTGCTCAGACTTAGGTCACTACCCCTGTGCTAGGCACTCCTGCCACCCGGGAAAGGTTCCAAAGGTGGAACAGCTCCAGGGGGTGCCAGGGATCAGAGCAAAAACTTGAGAGGCTGGGGATGAAGGAGTTTGGGCACAGTCCCTAAAGCATCTCAGTGGTTGAGCTTCTGTGAGAAGGCACATCCCCAGTGTGGGTGCATGTGCGTGTGTGTGTGTGTGTGTGTTGGGGGGAGGGGGTCCCTAGGGAAGGCAGCTAGGGGGAGGGCCTGAGGCTGGAAATGGGGAATGGCGTGCAGCCTCTGAGCAAGCACAGGCACTTAGCCCTTGAGGTTTCTGGGAAAGCTAGAGCCACAGGGGCCACGAGATAAGGCAAGTGTAGCAGCAGAACCCAGGTGCCAGTCTTTCCTCAGAGCCTATACTTCTCCACGAGGCCGGGCCTTTCACGCTGAGGTAGGAGGGATCCTGGCCAGATGGTCAGCCAGCAGCTCTGAGAGGAAGGTTACTGCGGTGGGGGCTCTGCTACCACGGAAATGACTTCATTTCCTTCCACTCAAATAGCCTGCTGACTGGGTTCCTGCTCTGTTGAGTAAAAGGGTCGATGACTCTCCCCAGAAGGTTGTTCAGTTCACATCCCCGAAGTCCCTCCATTCAGGCCCTGGGGAGGTGTAGCGACTCCTGAGGGCGCTCTTTCCTGAGGCTGGCTGCCAGAAGTGGGGGAGGTTCCTGATAGTTCCCAGGCGCTGGTTGAAGTCCCCAGAGAATGGTCATGCAGGTTGGGGAGTCAAGTAGGTGGAGAGAGCAGGTTGGGGGCAGAGGGCCCCGTCCTGAATCCAGAGCTCACAAGGTTACCCGCCCCCCATTTCCAGAAACTCTCTCTTCCCCTACACCAGCCCCCATGGCCCAGTACCAGGAAACCGGGAGCCCAGAGCACTTGTGGCCACAGAGTCACTCGCACGCAGCCCTCGGGGTGGGCGGGGCCGGCTGCAGGCAGATGGGGACGAGGTGTGCTCCCGGGAGGCCTCGGGCTGAAGGTGGCCCTCTGAGAAAAGCACCCCAGCTTGGACAGGAAGGTTAGAGGCGGGGGAGAGCAACCTAGGGCGCCCCCTCGGAGCAGTGGGAGTGGGAAGAGGGGCAGGGGCGGAGGGAACCCGCGACGGGAGGCGAGTGGGCTCTCCGCAGAGGCCAGCTTAGCCCGCGGGAGCTGCCTCTGAGCAGGGGTCGGGAGGGCAGTGCCGCCCTGTGGCTGCCGGGCTTCGCGGATGGCGGCTCTCCGCACACGGGTCGCAGGGTCCTGTGACTCTGTATCCCCTCCTTCAACCCGCCCCCCTCGCGAGGCCGCGCCGCTGGGTGGCCTGTGTCGACGGGCAGAACCCCATCGCCCGCCCCTCTCAGACCCGCCTCTGCCCGCCTGCCTGGCCCTGCGCAGCTTGCGGCCCGGGGGCCTCGAAGGTCCCCGCGCACTCAGCCAGCGGCCTCTGCTGTGTCTGCTGCTCCTGCTGGGTCTGCTGCTGCGGCCGGTAACCCGTGCAGACCACGCCGGGCACCTCCAGTACCCCAAGTCCGCGGGAGCGCACGCGGGCCCTGATGCGGGGCTTCCCGCTTGTGGACGGGTGGCTGCAGTGTGTGCGGGCTGCTGGGGGCCAGTGGGGGCCTAGCCTGGCCCTGGGCAGGGGAGGAGGTCCAGAGCATGCAGAGCTAGTGGGGAGGCTCCCTCACACCACCCCTGGATGTCCTCGCCATCATCTATGGATGCCCTTCCCCTTCTCTGTCATCCCCTCCCTGGTGGGAACCCCTCAGCCCAGGCCTCAGCTGCTCCTAGTATAGTCTGTGTGACAGTGTGAGGTGGGGGACCCCCAGGCTGGCCCAGGCCAGGCAATGTGTCCTGCCTGATCCCAAGACCTAAGGAGCCCACCCATTTGCCTTGACCTCCCTCCAGCCACAAGGACATGCCCCTGGTCCTGAGGCAGTTTTACCACAATGGGCTACAGGATGTTAATCTGTGCAATTTCAGCCATGGCCAGACCAGCTTGGACAGGCTGAAAGAGGGTCTCATGGATGCCCAGTTACCAAAGGGACACACAAGGTGCCATCATGGCTGCTGGGGAATGTGGGGCAGTTTGGGAGCCTCAGAGACCACAGGTTAGTCACATTAGAACTAAGTTACCATAGTGACCTAGAAAGTGCCATGCCATGGATGCTGGGGGCTACAGGGGTCACAGTGAGCCAACCTGACGGGCTTCCAAGTACCACATGTGACTTCTGGGCACAGTGAGTGCTGTGCCAGCTGAGGAGGCTATGAGAAGCCCAAGGAGTTCCAAAGCCCAAACTAAGCCCTGACCTTCCCTCAGTTCTGGTCAGCCTGCATCCCATACCAGACCCACGAACGGGATGCTGTGCACCTCACCCTGGAGCGAATTCACTTCATCCGCTTCATGTGTGCCTCCTATTCTGAGCTGGAGCTTGTGACCTCAGTTAAAGGTAGATGGGGGACTTCCCTGGTAGTCCAGAGGTTAAGACTCCACGCTTCCACTGCAGGAGGCTCGGGTTTGATCCCCGGTGGGGGAACTATGAGCCCTCATGCTGCGTGGCACAGCCAAAAAAACAAAAAAACAAAAGGTAAACAGACTGGTGGTGGTAGGTGTTAGGGACTTCAGTAAGCTACCCCTGCCTCTGAAAATGATCATCTGACCTACCTGCCCCCAGCTCTCAACAATACCCGGAAGTTGGCTTGCCTCATTGGTGTGGAGGGCGGCCACTCACTGGACAGTAGCCTCTCCATCTTCCATACCTTCTGTGCCCTGTGTGTGCACTACGTGACACTCACCCACACCTGCAACATGCCCTGGTGAGCACAGTGCAAATGGTAAGGGCCCAGTGAGGCAGGGATCTGCCCAAGATCACGCTGGGGCCCAAAGCAAGTTTACCCCTGGGATCCGGCCCTGACCCTGGGGTGGGGAGGGGAATGGAGGTTGCAGAACAAGACTGAATCCCCAGAAGGGCCCTCTTACTGCCAGGCACAGCCCAGTTTGGGTCCCTCCTCTTGCACCAGGGAGTTGCAGGTGTAGACGGTTCAACAGAACCTCTTTCTAGGCTCTTGTAGCCAAGTCATGGCCACCGGTCAGACTGCCTCCTGGCCATCCTGCAGGGCACAGAGCTCAGCAAAGGGTATCCACCCCTTCTACAGCAATGTCAGTCGGCTGACCGGCTTTGGCGAGGTAAGGACCCGGGTTCCATACCCTGCCCCACATGAATGTACAGCCCCGCCTGTTCCCTACAGATAAATGCGCACAAGATAAATGCAGCCCTGATGCCCTCTCCCCATCCTGTCCCTGCAGAAGGTGGTGGCAGAAATGAACCGCCTGGGCATGATGGTGGACTTGTCCCATGTCTCAGATGCTGTGGCACGGCGAGCCCTAGAAGTGTCACAGGCACCTCTCATCTTCTCCCACTCAGCTGGCCGGGGTATGTGCAAGAACACTCGGAATGTTCCTGATGATATCCTGCAGCTTCTGGTGAGAGACTGCCTTGGCCCTCAAACCTAAAGCAAGAGGTTCAAACCAGGAGCCCTTGAACCTGAGCCTCTTCTCCCTCAATTTCCTCAAACCCCAGGTTAAATATCTTCTGCCCCCAAAACCCACGGTCCACAGCCCCTGAACTCTTGAGCCCTAGGTGGGGGTCTAGGTGGCAAGATACTCCTCCAAACCCAGAAACCCAGGGCCAAGACACCACCCAGACCAGGGCTGCGGCTCCTCCATTCACACAAACCCAGAGAGGAGATGACTCTGACCTCAAAGCCAGGGCTGAACACCTTCCTCACAGGGGTCAAGAGAGTGAACAGGCAGGTGGCTGTGCTGGGGGCCAAGCTGACTGTCCACCAGTCTGCCCCTGCAGAAGAAGAACGGTGGCATCGTGATGGTGTCCTTGTCCGTGCGGGTGCTGCAGTGCCACCCGTTAGCCAACGTGTCTACTGTGGCAGGTGAGCCTCACCCTGGGCTCTCTGAAAACTCTGATTTGGAGCTGAAGCTGGGTCCAAATTTGGGGAGGACTTCAGAAGAGCCCCAGTGGTTTGATGCACCTGTTGGCAATAGGTACAGCTCCCAAAAACCCAATAATGGACAGTACACAGCACCTTGGTGCCATGTGGAACTGGAGCCACAGAATCAAAACTACGATACTGATGGGTATCAGGGAGGCTGTCAGACACAGAGCCCGGGTGCTGCCCATCTGTGCCTCTGCAGGGGCTCCTAAAGTGCACTGCCCACACCTCTGGCTAAGGGACTGGACAGCTCCTTATGTCTCTGGGGTTTTCATCAGTTGTACTCTTGTTCCTCTCTCATCCTCCACACCCGGGGAAAGGAGCCCCCACAGGTTCTCAAGGATACTAGGAGGCAGGGTGAACCTTGGGTGGGAAATGGCCCAAACGGGGCTCTGGGGTCCTCTCCAAATCTGAAGTCCAGTCTAGAGCCAGCTGGGATCACTTCAGATCAAACCTCAGGGCCCTCTAGTTGGTACTCTCGGTGCCAGGCCATGAAGGAACTGGCCTGTTTGGCCTACAGGCTGCAAAAAGGGGAATCAACAGAGGCCAGTCATCACCCCCACCCCTGCCCTGGAAGCCTCACACTGCTGACTTTCCATTCTTCAGATCACTTCGACCACATCAGGGCAGTCACTGGATGCAAGTTCATCGGGATTGGCAGAGATTATGACGGGGCTGGCTGGTGAGTGCTTCCCCGTGGCTTGTCTCGGGCTGGCTGGGCAGCAGTGGGGCTTTCACAGCCACCGTGCCCACCACACTGTGGTCCTCATGGCCTTGACCATAGCCTCAGGTGTGCTGGCCCAACTGGTATCTCCCCTCTCCCAGGGTCTGCTTCCTGGGCTCTCCTGTCTGTTTGGCCCTACTCTAGGTCATCATATTTGTCTAAAACACCACACAGAGCTTATCTGCCCAGCATATGCACCCATCCAGTGCCAGCAGGCCCACGGCCTCTGAGCAGACTCTTAGCAAGGTCTGGGCTGGGCTGACCATCTTCTCTGCCTGCAGTTGGGCCTCTGCGTTCAGGGGGGTCAACCCAGTTCTTAAAAAGCTTTTCTTCTCTTTATAAGTGGAGGCAAAAATTGCATTCAGTGAAAGGCACAGATCTTAACAGTACAATTCGATGACTTTTGGTGAATAGTCGAGGCGCTTTGGGGGCCTTCCTCTGAAGGATGAAGAGCAGGAGTGAATCATTTACTCTCTCCAAGTCTCCATTTTCCGTATTTGAACAGGGCTGGGGTTCAGTGGACCCTGGACACATAGGGCTTTGGTTCTGACTCAGGACTAGGGAACAGGTCTGAGGCCCAATAGCTGGCTGGCTGGTGGCCACACAGGTTCCCAAAGGGGCTGGAGGACGTGTCCATATACCCGGTACTGATAGAGGAGTTGCTGGGGCATGGCTGGAGTGAGGAAGAGCTCTGGGGTGTGCTTTGAGGAAACGTGCGGCAGGTCTTCAGACAGGTGGGACAGGTATGCTGGGCTGGGCAAAAGAGTAGCTCTGAGCAGGTGGTCTGAGCAGGTGTACGCGGGGGTGCTGTGAGAGGAGCTGCCCGCTGACTGCCGCCTCCAGGTACGGGAGGAGAACGAGGGACAGAGTCGCTTGGAGGATGAGTTCCCAGATGAGTAGCTGGGCAGCTCTTGCCGCTCCGTCCTCCCACATCTGCATCACAGAGAGGATCTGGCTCCAGACCAGAAACTAACCAGAGGTGAGGTTCGTGGGAATCCCATGTTGTCACCTAAGTGGTCATTCTCAAAATCTTGCCCCCACATGGGCCCAGGCCTCACAGTTATTGCTGCCTTCCCAGTCCTCATTATTTGGCTCTGGTGATCCAGTTAATCCTGCCAGATGTCACTTTGGCAGCCACAGATACCCCACAAAGTTTCCTTGCACGCGAGCACAAACATTTCGTGAAAATAAATGTTTTAGAAATGGAATCAGCATGAGTGTCCTTCTCCCTGGTGGGGTCTGTGATGCAGGCTCCCAATACTGGGCTTTGGTGGGGGACCCTGCAGTTTAGACACTGGATACTCAAGGAAGACCTGTTGGCAGTGGCCTGAGGAAACCCAGGTGGCTTGGTTCAGCACTGGAAGAAAACAGTGGGTGGCTCTGGCTGCAGAAGGGTGGACCTTACTCCGTTCCCTCTGTGTAGCTCACCTAAATCCAGATCCTGACCCACTGAGTACCACCTGGGGATCTTTCAGGGAATGCTGGTTCAGATGCCCAAGAAGAGAACATGCCTAGATCACAAATGATCTTTGTACCTATTTGGACAGAGCCCAGAATCTCAGGCTACTTAATGGGCCATGGACCTCCAATGGCTAGACTGCTCTGGATGTGGGCACACCTCCTCCCCTGTTCCTCAGGGACTTCCTCTCTAATCGGTTCAGGCTACTTAGGCAACCACCCCATCTTCCCCCAGTTCATTAATGATAATAGCAACTGCACTAATTATAGCCAAAATTTAGTTAATACACTGAGTTAATAATGAGAGGTAGGGCTTCCCTGGGGGCGCAGTGGTTAAGAATCCACCTACCAATGCAGGGGACACGGATTCGAGCCCTGGTCCGGGAAGATCCAACATGCCACGGAGCAACTAAGCCCGTGCGCCACAACTACTGAGCCTGCACTCTAGAGCCAGCATGCCACAACTACTGAGCCCCATGTACCTAGAGCCCATGCTCTGCAACGGGAGAGGCCGCCACACTGAGAAGCCCACTCACTGCAGCGGGAGTGACCCCCGCTCGCCACAGCTAGAGAAAGCCCACGCGCAGCAATGAAGACCCAATGCAGTCAAAAATAAATAAATAAAATAAAATAAATAAGTTCATTTAAAAACTAATGAGAGGGGCCTCCCTGGTGGCACAGTGGTTGAGAGTCCGCCTGCCGATGCAGGAGATACGGGTTCGTGCCCCGGTCTGGGAGGATCCCATATGCCGTGGAGTGGCTGGGCCCGTGAGCCATGGCCGCTGAGCCTGCGCATCCGGAGCCTGTGCTCCGCAACGGGAGAGGCCACAACAGTGAGAGGCCCGCGTACCGCAAAAAAAAAAAAACTAATGAGAGGTAATAATAATAAATAACATGATTAAAAAAGATAATGGGGCTTCCCTGGTGGCGCAGTGGTTGAGAATCTGCCTGCCAATGCAGGGGACAGGGGTTCGAGCCCTGGTCTGGGAAGATCCCACATGCTGCGGAGCAACTAGCCCCGTGAGCCACAAATACTGAGCCTGCGCGTCTGGAGCCTGTGCTCCGCAACAAGAGGCCGCGATAGTGAGAGGCCCGCGCACCGCGATGAGGAGTGGCCCCCGCTTGCTGCAACTAGAGAAAGCCCTCGTACAGAAACGAAGACCCAACACAGCCATAAATAAATAAATAAATAAATAAATAAATTAAAAAAAAAAAAAAAAGATAATGACTAATAAAAGATAATAGTTAATACTAACAATCTACACATATCCCATTGGCTGAGCAATTTCATCCCGGCTATATAGCCAAGAGGAATGCATATATATGTTCCCCAGTTCCCTAAAATGGTATATGAAATAATATTTATATCTGCACTATTCATAATGCCACCAAATGCATTTCAAAATCAAACTTAACAGAAAAAAAAATCAAACTTCAAGGAGCCAAAGACCAAAGGTTGTGTTTTGGTTTGGGTTTTTTTTTTTTTTTTTTTTTTTGCCATGCTGTGCGGTTTGTGGGATTTTAGTTTCCCGACCAGGAACTGAACTCTTACCTTCGGTAAGGAGAATGCAGAGTCCTAACCACTGGACCACCAGGGAATTCCCCCAAAGATTATCTTAAAAGCTGTCATAGGGCTTCCCTGGTGGCGCAGTGGTTGAGAGCCCACCTGCCGATGCAGGGGACACGGGTTTGTGCCCCGGTCCGGGAAGATCCCACATGCCACGGAGCGGCTGGGCCCGTGAGCCATGGCCGCTAAGCCTGCGCGTCCGGAGCCTGTGCCCCGCAACGGGAGAGGCCACAACAGTGAGAGGCCCGCGTACCGCAAAAAAAAAAAAAAAAAAAAATATATATATATATATATATATATATATACATATATGGAATCACTTTTCTGTCAGTCAAAACATAAAGATCTAATTCACTCTTCTGAATTCTAATTCTTCCTAGAATTTCATGGAATATTTAACCCGTTGGAGGGCGGGCATATCCCTGCAACTAAAACCCCACTTGGACCTGCGACCTGCCTGGTTAGAGGTAAAATTAGGAAGATTCCTGGACCCCTCCCAGTTCCCCCACGGGCCTCCTCCCCGAGTCAGTAGGTACACACAGCTCGGGAGGGGTGGCTGGAGGGCCGGGAGCAGGGGCGGAGGGAGCCCGCGATGCATCGCTAGCGGGCGCTCGCAACAGAGACCAGCATGGCCCACTAGGGCGCCGTCCTAGTCGGGGCGGGAAGATCCTATCGCCCCCTGGCGGCCACGCTGTGAGGCGGCATTGTGGGTCCCCGCGCGTCTGTCGAGCGTCCAGACTCCAGCCGCTTCAGACGAGGCCTCGCCGCTGGGTCACCTATATCGACGGTTGGGACCCCATCGTCGCCCTCTGACCCTCGCCCGCCCCTCTCAGGCTCTCGAGACCCGCCTCTGCCCGCCTGCTCGGCCCTGTGCAGCATGCAGCCCATAGGCCTCAAGGCTCCCTGCGCGCTCACCTGGCGGCCTCTTCTGCGTCTGCTGCTCCTGCTGTGGCTGCTGCTGTGGCCGGTAACCCGCGTCCGGACCACGCAGGGAACCCCCAGCGCCTCGACCAGGCCGGACACCTCCAGCGCCCCAACAGTGCCGGGCTCCCCGAGAGCCCCGAGTCTGCATGAGCGCGCGCGGGCCCTGATGCGGGACTTCCGGCTTGTGGATGGGTGCGTCAGTGCGCCGTGCCGGCTGGTTGGGGCTGAACCGGCCTCTGGGCGGGAGAGGAAGGGCTAGTAGGAGGCTCTCTCACACCACCCCTCTCTCCTCCATCACCCATGGCGTCTTCGTCCCCATTACCCCGTTGCCGGTGGAGCCCCCTACCTAAGAATTCCTCCTCAGGACTACCGTCTGTGTGAGGAGGGAGGTGGGCTGGGACAGAACAGGCCCAGGACCTGGAGGCCACGCCCCCTACTCTTACTTTGTCTTGACTCCCCCAGCCAGAACCACCTGCCCCTGTTCCTGAAACAGCATTTCCGGAACGAGCTACAGGAGGGCAACCTGCACAATTTCAGCCTTGGCCAAACCAGCCTGGACAAGTTCAGGGATGGCCTCGTGGGTGCCCAGGTACCAGAGGGACACACTTAACGGCCGCTGGGGAATGTAGGGGGCACAGGAACCTGGGTAGACAGGCCTCTGACTATCAGAGGACACGCAGTCTGCCATCATGGGGCTGCTGGAGAGTGCAGGGGTGTTGGAGGTCAAAGCAGGCCAGCGGCATGGGTGCCCAAGTTCTGTGGAGACTCCAAGAAAGTGATCAGAAAATCCCTGGCGAGCGTGGGGGCTCTGAAACCACAAAGGATATGGTGGATTGCCTTTGGGGCATTCACATAGCACATGGACAAACAGCAGGTGAGGACGGGTCCTGCCAGTTTGGCTGCTGGCAACAAGCTGAATAGTCATCAAGGTACCACGGGGTCACGCAGTGCCGCACTCAGGGCCACTGACCCAGATGAGTACCTTGGGGGCTGAGGAGGAGTAGCAGGCCAAGGGCACTTGGAGACCACCCTGATCTCATTCTGGACCCCTGGGCCAACCCCCAGTTCTGGTCAGCCTACGCACCATGCCACACCCAGGACCAGGATGCTGTGCGCCTCACGCTGGAGCAGATTGACCTCATTCGTCGCGTGTGTGCCTCCTACTCTGAACTGGAGCTTGTGACCTCAGCCAGAGGTGGGCTGGGGAATGGGAGGATAGTCAGGGCCTCACTCTGGTGGCTCTGGCCCTGGGCTCTGACCGCTTGATTCTCTGCCCTCTTCTAGGACTGAACAGTACTCAAAAGCTGGCTTGCCTTATTGGTGTGGAGGGTGGTCACTCACTAGACAGCAGCCTCTCTGTGCTGCGCAGTTTCTATCTGCTAGGAGTACGCTACCTGACACTCACCTTCACCTGCAACACGCCCTGGTGAGCAGTGCCTGGCCAGGGTGGAACGGTAGACGCATGGTGGGGAAACTGCCAGAGAGGTGAGGACAGAGCGGTCCACAGAGAGAGGCTGTGGGGTCTCAGCAGGTCCCTCACACTCCCAGAAAGCAGCTGGTCCAGATCCTCACCCTGTTCTGAGGTGGGATGGATGGACAAAGAGCCTGGAAGTCCAGGCTCTGTTGGCCAAGGTAGGGCCTGCTAGATTGCCTTCCTCTGGCTGTCCTTCAGGGCAGAGAGTTCCACCAAGTTTCAACACTTCTACACCGACATCAGTGGCTTGACAAGCTTTGGTGAGGTAAGGACTCCTTTTCCATATCCTACCCCGCACGTTCCCTACAGATATGTGCATACACGTGCGTCCCTCCCGACACCCACCCCCCACCCCCCGCAAAAAAAAAAAAAACCCACCTGTCCCTGCAGAAGGTGATAGGGGAAATGAACTGCCTGGGCATGATGGTGGACTTGTCCTACGGGTCGGACACCTTGGCGCGGCAAGCCCTGAAGGTGTCAAGGGCCCCTGTGATCTTCTCCCACTCAGCTGCCAAGGCGGTGTGCGACTATATGCTGAATGTTCCCGATGACATCCTGCAACTTCTGGTGAGCAGCCACCCCAGCCCTCAAACCTGGGACTAGGCATGCTTCATCCAAAGATCCTTTTTTTTTAAAAAAATATTTATTTATTTATTCATTTATTTGGTTGCTCTGGGTCTTTGTTGCAGAAGGCGGGCTCCTTAGTTGCAGCATGAGAACTCTTAGTTGCGGCATGCGTGTGGGATCTAGTTCCCTGACCAGGGATCGAACCCGGGCCCCCTGCATTGGGAGTGGGGAGTCTTAACCACTGCACCACTAGGAAAGTCCCTATCCAAAGACCCTTGACCCTGAACAAAGCTACCAGCCCAGGCCTCACTCACCCTTGGACCCAAGGCTGGTTAACCCTCCCCCATCTCTGAAACTCAAGGCCAAATCTGTTCCACCCAGGGGCCAAGAGGAGTGAAGCCTTACCCAACCCCTCAGGCGAGGAGTGAGAACTTACCCTATCAGGGCCCCCAGGGCATAGGTGGCAGGCCATCAGGCTGGAAGTGCCAAGCTGAGTGTCCATTCGTTTATCCATGTAGAAGAAAAATGGTGGCATTGTGATGGTGTCACTGTCCACGGGGGTGCTGCCGTGTAACCTGTTTGCTAACGTGTCCACCGTGGCAGGTGAGCCCTGCTTTGACTCCTTGTGCAGTTGTAGCTTGGCCTGTGGCCGCTAGGGCCCTCAGGACAGCTCTAGGCATCTGGCATACCTGCTGGGCCCTGGGCAGGCCTCCCAACAGCTCAGGGGAGCAGACACAGCTCTTCACTGCCCTGAACCCAGATCTAGGGCTACAACCAGTGCTGATGGGTTTTGGGGACGTAATTGCCTCTGCCTCTGAGTCTCACGTTTGCTCCCACATCTCTGGAAAGGACAAGAGCCTTGCAGAGCCTTGCAACCAGGCTCTCAAGGAACCCAGAGGCATGGTGGCTCCTGGGCAGGAAAAGATCCAAAGGGGTTGGTGGCCCTGAGGTTCACTCTGGTCCAGTGTCTAGCCTATAGCCACTTCAGAACTCACAATGGGCTGGGAGCTCTGTGGAGTCAGCTGTTATGTCCTGGAGTGCTGTGGGCAGGGGAATTGGCCACGCTGAGTTCCCCCAGACCAGGGCTGGTCCCAGGATCTAACTCCAGCCTCGTGCTGCCCACCACAACCCTCACCCCCTAGATCACTTTGACCACATCAGAGCCATCACTGGATCTGGGTTCATCGGGATTAGCGGAAACTATGATGGGTCTGGCCGGTGAGTGTTTCCCTGGGGTTTGTCTTGGGTGGGGGGGTTCAGTGGGGAGTCCTTTAGTCTCAGTTCCTTATCCCATGGTCCTCCCATCCTTCAGGCCTCCACCACAGACTCTGGTCTTCCAGCCCACCTGACATCTCCCCACTCCCAGGACCTGTTTCCTGGACTCTCCCTGTCCCTCCTGTGGCCCAGTGGACCCATTCCCACTCCAAGCCATCACAGTTGTTAAGTACCCACCCCCTCACAGGAGACCTCATCTGCCCAGCACATGCTCCACTCCCAGCCCAGCAGATGTGCTGTGGACTGAGCATCTGCTCAGCAGGTAAATGCTGCAGAAGCCCAGTCTTCAAGGAGCTTCCAAAGTTCCATTCAGTAGCCTGAAGAACACGGACCTTCATTTCCCCCATGTAGCTGGGGCTGGTGTGACAGTGGGCCCTAGGCCAGGATCGGGTCCACAGCTAGCCAGCTGGTGGCCACACAGGTTCCCACAGGGGCTGGAGGACGTGTCCACATACCCGATACTGATAGAGGAGTTGCTGAGGCGTGGCTGGAGGGAGGAAGAGCTGCAGGGTGTCCTTCGTGGAAACCTGCTGCGGGTCTTCAGACAAGTGGAACAGGTATGCTGGGCTGGGCAAAAAGATGGTTCAGTGTTTCAGCAGGTGGCGGGCATGGGGGGCGGGTGCTGGGTAAGTCACTGACTGCTGACTTTCATCCCCAGGTGAGAGAGGAAAACAGTGGCCAGAGCCCTGCGGAGGATGAATTTCCAAACAGGCAGGTGGGCAGGTCGTGCCACTCCCACCTGACTCAGCCTCAGAATGAACACCTGGCCACACACCGGGTGGGAAACAAGTGGCCAACCAATCAGGCCCTCCAGAGGCCCTCAAAAGCCTCCCCACACCTCGTTCTAGGCCTCATGGCTGCTGCCACCTTCTCAATCCTCATCTTATGGCTCTAGTGACCTGGCCAGTCCTCCAGAGGTCACTGTGTCAAAGTCTCACAAAGTTCCCCTCCTAGTGGTCCAGGCACAAACATAGGTATGCTGAGAATAAACATTTGGGTACAGAGCCAGGTGTGAATGTCCTTCCTCCTTCACAGGCAGGGGGGTTGGGTCTGGTGGGCTCTTGGTTGGTGAGCCGTCTTATGTTCTAGCCCCAGCTGCTCAAGATGGGTGGTTCCCATTGGCCTCCAGCTTTGTCTTTCTCAGGAAAGGCAGAGGCATCTTACCTTATTCTTATTCTAAAAGCCTGTGCCCACAGAAGAGCACTAAGGAATCAAGTGCAGAGTTGATCCCATCATGGAGTGTGACACTGGTAGTTCCAATCTCTCTCTGAAAGGTTTAAAATTTTTTTTTGTTTATTTTTAAAGGGTGATACCTTTTGTAGCATAAACTAACTTGTTTGGAAATGTCAAGAGAGGAAGCATGAAAAGCTTTTAAATTTTTCAGATAAGGTCCTCTTTTTTTTTCTTAAACTGAGTTTTTAATGGAGGTGGAGAAATCAGGTCTTGGGAAGAAAAAAAAAAGGAACATAGTGCCATCTGTTCAGCTTACTACAGGCCTTCCATCTCGGACCACTTTCCTCTCCCAATCCACAAGGGTGGGCTGGAGCCAGATCGAAGTTCCTTCCATGGGAACTCGAAATTAGCAGAGAGACTACAGTGCCACGTATGACATAAATTGTGTCCATATATGTGTGGGTCTCTTTGAATTCTGTTCCATTTATTTGGGCTATTTGTTTATTGTATTATCAATACTATAAAGTTTTAATCACGGCGACTTTATTTTTTCTAATTTATTTTTGACTGCGTTGGGTCTTCGTTGCTGCACGCGGGCTTTCTCTAGTTGCGGCGAGAGGGGGCTACTCCTCGTTGCGGTGCGCAGGCTTCTCATTACGGTGGCTTCTCTTGTTGGGGAGCATGGGCTCTAGGCGCGCGGGCTTCAGTAGTTGTGGCACGCGGACTTAGTAGTTGTGGCTCGCGGGCTCTAGAGCGCAGGCTCAGTAATTGTAGCGCACGGGCTTAGTTGCTCCGCGGCGTGTGGGATCTTCCCGGACCGGGGCTTAGTGTCCCCTGCATTGGTAGGCAGATTCTTAACCACTGAGCCACCAGGGAAGTCCCATCTCGGCAACTTTAAAACAAGTCTTGACATCAAGTAGAGTGAGTCTTCCCACTTTAAGAGCATCATATCAGTAAATATTTGATCAGATAAGTAGATCCACAATGAATGATATAAAATAAGAGATTTATTATAGGGATTAGACTTTATGTACATATAGGAGACAATGGAAAAGGCTGCTTGATCTGGTGTTGGGTATTAAATCTGTACAGGTAAGCTGGGCCAGAGTTAAAAAGGAGAGCTGGATGTGAGGTGGAGGAGAACCTGAATGAACCCATAAGGACAAACTGGAAAAACTGGATATCCATTTGTGAAAAAAAAAAAACAGAATATTGACCCCTATTTCACACCATATAGAATAAAACATACAAAATAATATTATCTGAATATGTTATTGATCCAAATGCAAAAGATAAAAGTACAAAACTCTTAGAAAGGGACTTCCCTGGTGGTCCAGTGGCTAAGACTCAGCGCTCCCAATGCACGGGGCCCAGCTTTGATTCCTGGTCAGGGAACTAGATCGCACATGCTGCAACTAAGAGTTCACATGCCACAGCTTAAAAGATCCCACATGCCACAACGAAGATCCCGCATCAGCAATGAAGATCCCGAGTGCTGCAATGAAGGCCCAGCATGTTCTTCAGTAAGTGATGGGAAAACTGGACAGCTACATGTAAAAGAATGAAATTATGAACACTAACACCATACAAAAAAATAAACTCAAATTGGATTAAAGACCTAAATGTGAGACCGGACACTATAAAACTCTTAGAGGAAAACACAGGAAAAACACTCTTTGATATAAATCACAGCAAGATCTTTTTTGACCCACTTCCTTGAGCAATGGAAACAAAAACAAAAATAAACAAATGGGACCTAATGAAACTTAAAAGCTTTTGCACAGCAAAGGAAACTATAAACAAGATGAAAAGACAACCCTCAGAATGGGAGAAAATATTTGCAAACGAATCAATGGGCAAAGGATTAATCTCTAAAATATATAAATAGCTCATGCAGCTCAATATTAAAGAAACAAACACCCCAATCAAAAAATGGGCAGAAGACCTAAATAGACATTTCTCCAAGACATACAGATGGCCAAGAAGCACATGAAAAGCTGCTCAACATCACATTATTAGAGAGATGCAAATCAAAACTACAATGAGGTATCACCTCACACCAGTCAGAATGGGCATCATCAGAAAATCTACAAACAACAAATGCTGGAGAGGGTGTGGAGAAAAGGGAACCCTCTTGCACTGTTAGTGGGAATGTAAATTGATACAGCCACTATGGAGAACAGTATGGAGGTTCCTTAAAAAATTAAAAATAGAATTACCCTAGGACCCAGCAATCCCACTACTGGGCATATACCCTGAGAAAACCATAATTCAGAAAGACACATGCACCTCAAAGTTCATTGCAGCTCTATTTACAATAGCCAGGACATAGAAGCAACCTAAGTGCCCATCAACAGAGGAATGGATAAAGAAGATGTGGCACATATATACAATGGAATATTACTCAGCCATAAAAAGGAACGAAATTGAGTTATTTGTAATGAGGTGGATGGACCTAGAGTCTGTCATACAGAGTGAAGTAAGTCATCAAGAGATAAACAAATACCGTATGCTAACACGTATATATGGAATCTAAAAAAATGGTTCTGATGAACCTAGGGGCAGGACAGGAATAAAGACGCAGACATAGAGAATGGACTTGAGGACATGGGGAGGGGGAACTGTAAGCTGGGACGAAGTAAGAGAGTAGCATTGACATATATACAATAACAAATGTAAAATAGATAGCTAGTGGGAAGCAGTTGCATTGCACAGGGATATTAGCTCGGTGCTTTGTGACCACCTAAAGGGGTGGGATAGGGAGGGTGGGAGGGAGACACAAGAGGGAGGAGATATGGGGATATATGTATACATATAGCTGATTCACTTTGTTATACAGCAGAAACTAACACACCATTGTAAAGCAATTATACTCCAATAAAGATGTTAAAGGAAAAAAAAAAGACACATGCACCCCAATGTTCATTACAGCACTATTTACAATAGCCAGGTCATGGAAGCAACCTAAATGCCCATCGACAGATGAATGGATAAAGAAGATGTGGTACATAGATACAATGGAATATTACTCAGCCATAAAAAGGAACGAAATTGGGTCATTTGTAGAGACATGGATGGATCTAGAGACTGTCATACAGAGTGAAGTAAGTCAGAAAGAGAAAAATATATATCACATATTAACGCATATATGTGGAAGCTAGAAAAATGGTACAGATGAACTGGTTTGCAGGGCAGAAATAGAGACACAGATGTAGAGAACAAACGTATGGACACCAACGGGGAAAAGTGGCGGGGGTGGTGGTGGTGGGATGAATTGGGAGATTGGGATTGACATATATACACTAATATGTATAACATAGATAACAAATAAGAACCTATGTATAAAAAAATAAATAAAATTCAAAAATTCAAAAAAAGATGTTAAAAAAAGAAAAAATGGCCCGGCGTGGCCAAATAAATAAATACTAAAAAAAGAAAAAAAGAAAATGAAAAGGTTATCAACCTTACTAGTCACTAAGGACATGCAAAATAAAACTCACAAAAAAGGATAACTAAAATTCAGCAGATGAACAATACCAAGCGCTTGTAAGGGTGTGGAGCAGCAGGTATTCTCTCATACCCTGCTGGTGGCAGTGTAAACTGATAAAAACTGCATTGAGGGCTTCCCTTGGAGATGCAATGGTTGAAAGTCTGCCTGCCGATGCAGGGGACACGGGTTCCTGCCCCGGGCCGGGAAGATCCCACATGCCGCGGAGTGGCTGGGCCCGTGAGCCATGGCCGCTGAGCCTGCGCGTCCGGAGCCTGTGCTCCGCAACGGGAGAGGCCCGCGTACCAGGGAAAAAAAAAAAGAAGTATAGGGGAAGTTGTATCCTAGCTACAGAGTCCCCCAGAGTCTAAGGTTTCAGTTGTGCTGTGGTGGCCTATCTTCCACATGGCACCTGACCCCACCCCTGAGGAGAGAGGCCAGGTAAGAACTATGGGGAACCTTTGCAGAGCATCAGGGAAGACCAAGGAGGGGGCACCTGTTCATTCTTTAGTCAAAAAATGTGTTGGGACCAGGACTGAAGATACCAAGGTAATGAGACCAAAATGGTCCTGCCAATGTGAAATCCACAGCCTAGTGGGCATGAAAAACATTAAAGATCTCCACCAACACGTTTCTCCCTGCAGTGGGTCCTATGAAGGGAAAGTGCCCCAGGGGAACACAATCCAGGGGAGGGTGAAGCGGGGTAGGGGGGAGGTGGGGTGTGTTTCAGAGAAGTCTTCTGGGGAAGTGGTACTCCAAGCTGAGGCCTCCTCCATACAGAGGAGTTTGGTAAATGAGGGTGGGGGCAGAGGGTAGAAAGGCATTCTGCCAGGTGCAAGTGCTGCACAGAAACTCCTTGAGTTTGGGGAAGTGAAAGAAGCCAAAGCATCTGAGCATCTGGTCTTCCATGATGCTCAGCCAGAAAGGCTGAGGCTGGGGAGGAGGATAGGGAGAGATGCAGCTGGAGAGGTTGGAGGGGCCAGAGGGAGCAGGGCCTTGTGGACCAAGAGAAGAGCTTGGGCTTTTTCTTTAGAAGAGGTGGCTCTACTAAGAGCAGGGAGTCCATTGGAAGGCTGCTACTGTGGGCAGGTGAAGGTGGCATGAAGGACAGGACAAAGCAACAGACCCTGGCCAGGATGACTGTGGGGTAGGGGCCAGAATAGGGGTCAGCTCCGAGGTCTTCCTGCGGGGCCCAGCGACTCTGATCCCTTATTCTGCCCCAGAGTTGGAGGTCAGAGGGTGCAGAGTCTGAGGTAGGTTGGAAAGATACCACTAATTCTGATATTCTAAAGCCCTCTGAGTCATAAAAGGGAGAGAAAAAATGGAGACAGAGGTGTGAGGTGGCCTCTGGGCTTTTCTGGTAGAGAAACAAATAGCTAAAAGAATGGCCTAGAAAGATAAAGATGTTAAAGTAAAGCCAACTGGATAAGTTATCTTAAGCAGTGGAGTAGAAAGTGAAAGAAAATTTAAGAGCAAAGAAGTAAATGGCTTGGGTAAAGGAATCCCTAAGAGGTGAGATAGTAAAAGATAAAACTGAGATGAAAGAACTTGGCTAAAGAATCCAATGCAGCGTCCAAAGAGGCAAACGGGGCTGGGCGAGGGGGATGGGTGTCCTTCCCACCGAGGAGGAAGCAGCCGCTACTGAAGGGGCAGGAATCCCCAGCAGCCTCCAACAGGGAGACATGGAGGGTGGGGGAAGGGAGGGGACTTTCCTGGGTTTCCGTTCCCAAGGTTGCGGAGGAGAGAGGTGGAAGAGAGAGATGATGAAAATGGGGAGGGGGTACTCAGGAATGGTGGGAGGCCCTGGGCAGGGCCGGACTGACCTTTGCGCTCCTCCCTATCCTTCCCCGTCCCTGAATCACAGAAATGTCACTGAGCGCTCACTAGGCACAAAGCGCAGGGCCAATGCACCCCGTACCCCATCTCACGGCCCTCAAGCAGCCCCAAGAGGTGGAAGCGCATTTCCCCATTTTACAAGTACCGCAACTAAGGCTCAGAGAGGGCGGCTCACCACGCGAGGTCACACAGGAATCGGGCCTACACAGCGCGTGGAGTACTACTCCCGCCCCGGGGGCTTCACTCCGCCTGGGCTCCCCCCTCAGGGAGGAGCCGGCCCGAGCCCCTCCTGCTCCCCGCCCCCGAGGGGCGGCCCGGGGGGCGGGCGGAGGAAGTGAGCGCAGCGGGGAGGAATGTGAGCGGGCGGGGCGCGCCGGCCCGGGCCGGCGGGGACAGTCAGGCAGGCAGCAGGGGCGGCGGGCGCGGCGGGACCGAGCGCGCACGATGCCTCACTTCACCGTGGTGCCGGTGGACGGGCCGCGGCGCGGCGACTATGACAACCTCGAGGGTCTCAGTTGGGTGGACTACGGGGAGCGCGCCGATCGAGAGGACTCGGAGGGTGAGGACGCGCCCGGAGGGGTCCTTGGCGGGGGCGGGGGCAGGGAAGCTGGCCACGCGGGGCCCGCTCTCACACCGACGCCGGCCGGCGCGCGCACACGTCGATGCGGGCCCAACTTTTCTTAGACTGAGTCGCCGCCAGCAGTCCCTTACTCCGCGCGCGCAGAAACAATTTTCCTCGGCCCCCGGCGCCCGCGGTTACGGTCGGGCCTCCCTCCCCGCCCCAGCTCCTCCCTTGCGGGCCGCGGGCGGGGGCTGCAGACGTGGCCAGGCCTGCCGGGCCAGACGGGCCGCCCGGGGCGCGGAGAGCGCTGAGCCTCCGTCTCTGGCCCTTCCCGGCTGGGAGCAACGACCGCAGTCCGGACCCCAGACCCTTCACCTCCTACCTCCTGTGAACCACCCCTAAGCTCTTCCCGTCTTGCCTACACTTTTGTGCGGCAGCATCTCTTTCCCTAAGACTACCCTCTCTCTCCTCCCCTCCCCTCCCCTTCCCCCTTCCCTCCCAGCACTCCCGGACCCTGGAAAGAAGGCTGTGCCTGCCTGAGGGGGTCTGTGGGTAACTGCCTGTGAGTGCACTTGCGTGGATCCCAGCTTACATCTGTAGGTACAGTGGGCATCTGTGGAGCACTCACACGGGACCAGGCTTGTCTAGGCGCTTGAAGTGAATTAACTCGTTTAATCCTCCTAATTTCCCCCATGGGATAGGTCATGTTACTCACGCTTAGGAAGGAGTGAATTGAGGCATGGAGCCTTTATGTAACTTGCTCTAGGGGATTCAAATCGAGGGTTGGAGACTCCAGAGCCCTAACTCTTAACCTAGATGTTAAACTGGGCCTGAAGGTAAACCCCTCCTCCCCTCCTAGGTGCCTGCCCTTGACCCTTTCACCATCTCCTCCCCCAGGAGCCCCCCAGGGGGCTGTCCTTGCAGGGCCCACTCTTGGAGTGTGAACACTGCCGAGAACATGTGTCTGTATGTGTAGCAGCATATGCATGTGTAATTGTGCTTGTGCAAGTGTATAGCTGTGGGGTACCGCAGAGTGAAGGTGGCGTCAGGATAGCACTTCTTGTGGGCCACCATTCCTGCAGGGTTATCGATGATGAGGATGGTGATGTGACTGATGACAAATGCTTCGTCTGTGACTGACCATGATGGAGATATGCAGGGAACATGTGTGTTGGTATGTATCAGGTGATGTGATGTTGATCTGACTCTGATCTGTCTGTGATGGTGACATGACTGAGGTGATCCATGCCTGATGTGGGTGATGGCTATATGTGTGTCACCTGACTGCTGTGTGAGGAGATGGCACAGGACAGTGGCATAGGCTGCTGGACATCATGGTCATTTAACAGGCTTGACAGCTGTGTGGGTACACACACCTCAATCCCTGGCCCATGCTGGCACCTGCCCCTAGCCTTGTTCCAGTGGCCAGAGCAGGAGCCAGCATCCACCCCTGCTCCTCTGTTAGCCCTTGGAGGCTCGCTCTCCCCAGAGGCTGGGCTGGGCTGGGCTGCATCCCTAAAATCAGCCTGGACCAGTGGGTAGGCAGAGCGGGAGCCCTGCCTCTGGCCCCGCCTTGGCCTCTCACAGGGAACTGGAGCCACATTGGCTGAGTCCTGCCAGGTCCCTCCAGGCTGGGCCAGCTCCTCCCACTATCCCCCTTCTTCCTCCTCTTCCTCCCTTTCAGCCAGATCTTGACTGCGTCTGCGGTATGGGGGACACTCTGCACCCTGGTGAGTGGTTATGATCCTTCTTGGTGGGGGCTGCAAAGGGTCAGGGGCACAAAAATAGTGACCCCTCAGGTCCATCTTATGGGGACCCCCCCAGCTTGGTGTCTGAATCTCTCAAGGCCCATACCTCTGCTCCAAAGGCCTAGATGGGCCTGTTCATCCAGCTCACGTGGCCTGTGGGCAGGGGGTGAAGAGGCTCTAGAGGGGTACCCCTGGCAGACACCTGTGAGCAGAGGGATCAAGAATGTCACCTGGATCCCTGCTTGCAGCTGGTACATTCACAGCTGCTGGCAGGAACACACATATATGTGTACCTCACAGGCAGCGCCCAGGCCCAGCCTTCATGCTGTGGTTCGCCAGGGGTCTCAGGTGGTATCTGAGCAGCTTTGGCCTGGCAGGCATGCCCAGACCTGCCCTGGAATTTTTGGAATAGCTGAGGGCAGTACAGATATCCAGGCACTGCTTAGACACCAACCCCCCCCACCACCCAGTTCCCACAATCCCATGGGAGCTGTCTTTAAATGAGGTTTTGGGGAACTCCACGGAATCCCTGCTGGGTGTCTGGCACCAGATTGTCCCTTTTCTGATGCATCTGGGCAGTTGGAAGAGTAGGTGTTACTAGCTGTACTTCATAGAAAAGGAAACCAAGGCAACACAGAGAGGGTAGGCAGGTTGCCCTGGGTCACACAGTGGGAGATTCAGGAATCCAAGCTAGTCTGCTGGCCACTGAGCACCAAGAGCCTTGCGTATGCACACCCTGGCCAAATTGCAAACCCCAGACACTCTTCTCTAGTTAAAGGCTTGTACTGCACACTGGGGTGCCTCCTGGGATGGGTGGGGGTCCAAAATAGGAGTAGAACCTACAAATCAGCTCCTTCCTGGCTCTGGTGGATCCTGGGACCCAAGTTTGGCCCTCTCACTGAGTGACCTTGCCTCTGAATCTCTGAGCTTTACATTCCTTGTTACTAAAAGGGGGTAAATGATATCTACTGGAGTGTTGCTGTGAGGACTAGAGGTAACCCTTGCAAGGGCTCTGAGCTGCCCTGGACTCATGGCTGAGGGACAAGGATCAGCTGGGTCTTAGAGGACCATCCACAGGCATTTTGGGGGAACTGCTGTGTGCTCAGCTCTGTGTTTTCTGTATACTAGTGCAGTCCTCAGAGAGATGAGGCAACAATGGTGGGGCAGGCTGCAGTGCAGGAGTTTAGAATAATTTATACTTTACTTTCAACCTACTTCCACAAAAGAATCAGAAGAGATATGCAACAGAAATGCCTCCCCAAGAGACTGTTACTGTCAGGTCAAAACCATGCAGAGGAAAGAGGCAAGGACTCTGAGACGAGGTAGATGGTGACTACATCTAAAAAATAAATTTAGCTTAGAGGTTCCTGGCAGCCAAGGTAGAAAGGGAAATAAGATGAGCTCGTATAGTTGCCTTTTTTTTGACAAAATGAAGCCTCTGACTTATTCAGGGTATATATTTTTTTGTCACAAAAATCCAAGAGTACTTTTCAGAGGCTTCTCACTGAAGGGCTGTCAGTGTAATGGGCATTGTTACTGGGTTTTCAGATTTTGGTTGTGGCTTCTTATCCTGAACAAGCATCAAGGGCACAGCAAATGTCACAGGGTGTCTGAGGAGCTACGTGACCCCACGAGGCTTTTTTTTTTTTTTTTTTTTAATTTATTTTGGGGCACGTTGGATCTTCGTTGCTGCGCGCGGGCTTTCTCTAGTTGTGGTGAATGGGGGCTACTCTTTGTTGCAGTGCGTGGGCTTCTCATTGCGGTGGCTTCTCCTTGTGGAGCACAGGCTCTAGGCACGTGGGTTTAATAGTTGTGGCATGCAGACTCAGTAGTTGTGGCGCACTGGCTTAGTTGCTCCGTGGCATGTGGGATCTTCCCAGACCAGGGCCCTAACCCGTGTCCCCTGCATTGACAGGCAGATTCTTAACCACTGCACCACCAGGGAAGTCCCCCCACGAGGCTTTAACATGGTTCTGTAGGTTGGCCTGAACTCCCACTACCTTTGTCCACTGTGCCGTTGGCATTGCCCTACATACAGCCATGTAGCTTCTGGGACTGAGCTGCTTGGCTTACTTAGCTAGTCCAGGTTCCTAGATGAGGCGATGCACCACTTTTACATACTGTGGGAAGGAACAGCTGATTTTGCCCCAGAAATTGTCATCAGCATGCTTTCCCAGTCCGTCTCTTTGGACAGTAAAGAATCCACAGGGCAGCACCTGCTGAGTGATTGTTGGCTCAGAGAAGGCAAATTAAGTCTCATACTGGTGGCAAGAGGATGTATCAGATGGAAGAGGATGTATCATCGATCAGTATTCTTAGCTGCAAACAAGAGAAATGGATTGTGGGCTATTTAACCAGAAAAGGTTGGCAGGTAGCTCTCACAAAACCAGGCCTGGCTGGCATACCCCGCTAGGCTGGATCAGTGAAGACACTTCTGTTGCCACCTCCATCCCTGGACACCAGGCCAACACTGCTGCCACGGTCATTGCCATCCAACACCAACGTGGCTTCTTTGAACCAAGATGTCATCTTTCCATTTGCTGTGAAGCCTCCAGCCACTGCCACTGCAGCTGTCAGACTGTCTGAAGGGGGTTTTACTGTTAGTAACTAAAAAAGGAGTACTTGGTGTCTTCTTCTTGATGAAAAGCTGGGAATGTCACCCACTGAGACTCACAGTGGACACAGTTTGGAAAACAGGGAAGAGTGTGAATGCCGGTGGCCAGAAAATGCAGCCAAGCTTTGAGAGTTGAGGCAGGCCTATAAAAAAAAGGTGCATCTGGCTCCTTTCTGTGAGGTTTTCTTGGTTCTGAGGCACTGCCTCACCAGCCTGGGGGGTAGGTGGATGCTGGGATTGGCCACATGCCTAGTCTGGAGCAAGCAGCCGCGATCTGGGGACAGGGAGGTAGGTCAACAAGAGGGTCCTGCCAACAGTCCTGCTTAGTCCCACACCCACCTGGTCAGGCTTCCGTAGGGCTTTCCTAGATGACCCTAGACAGCTTCAGGCACCCACTTCTGCTCTCTGGCCAGTCTCCTGCTTGCCCCTCCTCCCGGCATGCATCGGGTGGCCCTCAAGGACGCCCCTGCACAGTGCATGGTGGGGTGGATAGTAGGTGGCCGGCTGGCCATGGTGGCAGAAGGAGCCCTGTGTGGCTTCATCTGTCTGGAGGGCAGCGCCTGGGGGGAGCCCTGAAGACACGGAGCCCTGGGCACCCGGCACACTGGATATTCCCAAAGGGTTGGAAAATGGGAGTGTGTCTCAGGGGTGGTCTGAAGGTGGGCCATGACTGGGCCACGCCCTCCTGCAGTTGGCTCTGCCCCTTGGTGTTAACACGTGCTGTCTGGACCCTTCACACCTGTGCCCTCTGCTAGATGAGTGTACACGCTGTTTTTTTTTTTCTTTTCTTTTTTTTTTTGCGGTACGCAGACCTCTCACTGTTGTGGCCTCTCCCGTTGCGGAGCACAGGCTCCGGACGCGCAGACTCAGTGGCCATGGCTCACGGGCCCAGCCGCTCCGCGGCATGTGGAATCTTCCCGGACCGGAGCACGAACCCGTGTCCCCTGCAGCGACAGGCGGACTCCCTACCACTGTGCCACCAGGGAAGCCCTCTTTTTTAAATTTATTTTATTTTTGGCTGAGTTGGGTCTTCATTGCTGCGCGTGGGTTTTTCTCTAGTTGAGGCGGGTAGGGGCTACTCTTCGCTGCGGTGTGCGGGCTTTTCATTGCAGTGGCTTCTCTTGTTGCGAAGCACGGGCTCTAGGCACATGGTCTCCAGTAGTTGTGGCACGCAGGCTCAGTAGTTGTGGCGCACGGGCTCTAGAGCGCAGGCTCAGTAGTTGTGGCGCACAGGCTTAGTTGCTCCGCGGCATGTGGGATCTTCCCGGACCAGTGCTTGAACCCATGTCCCCTGCGTTGGCAGGCGGATTCTTAACCACTGCGCCACCAGGGAAGCCCTACATGCTGGGTTTTGATCATTGGCCACTGCCAATTCTGGCCCTTTCAAGGAGGCTGGCAGGGTATGATGGGGAAACAGGCCCAGCATGGTAACACTGGCCCACAGAGTGCTCCACAGAGATGATGGCACGCCTGCTGGGGAGGAGTGCATGCTGGGGGTTCAGTAGGCAGCCCCTGACTGGGATTCCGTTCCTCTCTCTCCACAGGACATGGCAACCACAAAGAGAGCAGCCCTTTTCTTTGTCCCATGGAAGCTTCCAGAGGAAGTGACTACCATGACAGGAACCTGGCACTGTTTGAGGTAGCTGAGGAGCCACTCTGGGCCACAGGTGTGGCAGGGAGGTGGGTGGGCAGGGACCTGTCAAGACCCAAGCTTTAGCTAAGCAGACAGGCTGGATGTTGTGCCTCCTTATGTCTCGGCTTCTCCTCCAGTGTCCCCTTGTCTGTCCCACTCCCTTGGCAGCCAGGCTGTGGTTCCCTCGGCCCTTTGTACTGAAACTGCTTTCCCAGAGGCCACTGTACCCCATTACCACCTCCAGGGGTGTTCACCTTTGACTTCCATGCAGCCCCTCAGCAAGGTCACCACCTCTCAGTATTTCTTGCCTCAGGATTTCCTTTGTCCCCTTCACTTCTAGGACTCCTCATAGTCCACGATTCTTCCCTCTCCTGTGAACTCTTCCCTGGCCTTCCTGGTTGACTCCTCCAACTCTGTCCGCATCAGGTTTACTGAGCCCTGGTCCTTCTCACCGGATCTGCCCCCTCTAGCCATATCTGCAACCTGAGTGGATGTCTCTTTGGAAACATTCCCAATTTTGTGCCTTTGAACTTGAATTTTATCATTTTCAGACTCAAGCTCAGAAGTTGTATCTGGATTGAAGTCATGGTTTAGGCCTCTAAATTCTGACCCACACATTCAGCTGCCCCATAGAAGTCTCATAGGCTCTTCAATCTCCATATACCTGCAAAGACCTGCATCTTCACTTCTTACTCCAGACCAGTTTCTCCTTGTGTGTAGGGTCAGAAGGGAGCTGATAGACAGGGAAAGACTAAATGTGGGCCAGAGGCAGGCGGAGGCACAGTGCTGGGGAAGCTGTGCTAGATGCTGCGTGGGAGCTGGAGACCTAGGAGGCCTCTTGACCTGGCCCCACCTGCAGATGGGCTAGGGCTCCAGGATCCCACCTTGGGGATTGAGGTGGGTTACTCACATGGTGTGAGGCCTGGTGGAGAAGACCATCCAGGACAATCAGGGTTTGGGCAGATAAGAGAGACTTCACTTGTCCCACACCTCTTTTGACTTTCTTGGTTCCCTGGGGTGACTAGGGTGGCTTTTTTGTTGAGGGCAGATATGAGTCCCAGAGGCCTACTCATAGCTGGGAGGTGGCCAGGCCAAACAGGCAGACTGAAGCGTGCCATTCGCCTGTCTGCCAGCCGTGCCCTGTCCTGCCCTTTCCCCGCAAGGCAGGTAGTTTTGCAAATGGGCTAGTAGTGATTGTAGCCAAGGTGGGGCAGAGAGAAGTGAGTGCTGGGGTGTGGCACCCACACCTGCCCAGTGGGCTGGCTTGGGCTTCCCCAGGCAAGAGCCCAGGCCTGCCTCAGGGCTTGGCAAGGGGCCAGAGGCCAGGCTGCTGGCTACACACAGGTAGCCTGGTGCCAGTTGCTAGATTGCCCTGTGGCTCTGTTTACAGGAAGAGCTGGACATCCGCCCAAAGGTATCATCTCTTCTGGGCAAGCTCGTCAGCTACACCAACCTCACACAGGGCGCCAAGGAGCATGAGGAGGCTGAGAGTGGAGAGGGCGCCCGCCGGAGAGCAGCCAAGGTGAGCTGGTCAGGGGCAGCAGAGAGGCCGCTCCTAGGAAGACAGATTCAACACCATGGAGTTGAGCATTGAGCATCCTGGGGGAAGTAGGTGCCGGGTTTGGTGAGCATGGAGGATGGGCACTGAGTGCTTTGGGCTCAAGGAGGCTTCAAGGGGTGGGCCAAGGAGGTGGCCCTCAGGGCGTAGGACCAGGGAGGCCCTCAAAAATAACAGTGGAACGTGACGTTACTTAGGCCTCTCTGTGTGTGAGGCATCATGCTAAGCAGTGGGCTTGGGGTCTTGTATGTCGTCTTCACAGCAAAGCTGTGAGGCAGGTGCTATTGTCATCCCCATTTTACAGATGAGGAAGCTTGAGTGTTGGGGTATTAAGTAACTTGCCTAAGGTGACTAAGCTAAACAAGATCAGTGCATAACGGCTGGGAGACTTGTAGGCTTACTGTGAGGTATGTGACTATGTCGAATGCCAGATCACTGGCATCCCATCAGGATGGATAAGGATATTACCTTTGGATCCAGGAACCTGGTTGTCCCTCAGGGCGTGACCTAGAGCAGTTGACTAAACCCTTCTGCCTCTCACTGTGTTGGCTCCACTGGCAGACCCCTCTGACAGCCCCTGGGTTTCTTGAACGCCAGGGTTGGGGGTGATAGGAGCATGCCTCTTGGGGCTTCCCTGTCCCTCTGCTGGTCCCATCCCTAGTCGCTATCCAGGCCTCTGGCCCTCCAGCCATCCTCTCTTCGGGATGACTTTGCACATCTTTGCTCAGCTCCCCTGTGTGACAGGGCTCAGTTTAACTGAATGCTGGGTTTTTTTCCCCCCTACGTTTTCACTTTGGAGGCAAAGAACATTCCCTCCATATCTACTGACTCCCTGAGGTTTGGGAAGAAGCTGTGATTTGGAAGGAGCTTGAGTCTGGCACTAGCTGTAGTATTCTTGCTGGAGGTCAGCACAGGCAGGAGGAGCTCTTGGTTGGAATAAGCCAAATCCCCAGCCTCAGACCTACCCATGAGATTTGGACCTTACTGAGGTGGGCCAAGGCGAGAGGCTGATGTGCACCCCTCACTTCTGGGAGGCAAATAGCCCACGCTTGAGAGGGCAGCTGAGATCTTGAGGTCACACAGACGTGACCCCCACCCTATCCTGCTGGTTGTGATTTTGCTGATATTTTCTGAACTGCAGATAGCAGAGAACCCTGACTATCTGTGGCTATCTGTGTTTAGCCCTGCAGTGGGTGGTGGGATCCTTGGGTAAAAGCCTCCTCCCTGTCCCTTCAGACCAAGCCCAGGAAGCTGGTGGCTGGGAGTTTAAAGGTCCCTAAGAAAGGCTAGTGTACATCTCAACAAGGTGTCAGAAGTTCTGAGTTGGTGAAGGGCCATGGTCCCTTGGCCTTATGAGGAGCCTGTGAGGATGCTGGGGTCCAGCCTCAGCTTACCTGCCAGCTCACCTGGCCCTAGGTTAAAGATGTGAGAGGATGGCTGAGTGTCCCAGCGCCAATGGCTTTTTCATGGAGAAAGCAGGAGCCTGGTCAAGTCCACAGAGAGTCAGGAGGAAGCTAGGGAGCTGGGGCCGCTGAGCTGTGGCCCTCGCCCAGGCAGGTCTGAGCAGGGGCCTCAGAAAAGGAAAGCTTAAAGCCGGAAGGGCGGTCCTCCAACCAGACCACACCAAGACCCAAGGCAGCCTCTCCGTGGCAGCTGCTCCGCCTGTGGCCTGGTGACCTTCTGAGGCTGCCAGAGGTTATTTGGAGATGCAGAAAGCATTTCCGGCCCTGCCCTTTCCCACACTGCCCTTTTCCCAGAGTGACTCAGCCTCAAATGGGGGACTGGGAGCTGCTTCTATCCAGCGGGTGGTCCAGGGCCTCTGAGAAGGGCTCAGACAGAGCCCAGATGAGGTGTATCCGTCACCTACACTGTGCAGGACAGTTTGAGGGACCATTTGTTTTTACTCGGGCCCTTCTAGGCCCTTCTGTGGTTCTTAAGGCTGCACACAGATCCTGCCCCAGGCCTGGACCCTTGAGAAGAGTTCCTGTGGCCAGAGTTCTTTCTCCCACCCCAGCTCCAGGGCAGCAGGCTTTGCTGGGGCTCTGGTGGAAGCTCTCAGGGCCCCACTACTCTGGGCTGCTCTCATGTGAGGCTCAGTTCTTCAAGAAGGCGCCAGCCCATGGGACTCCCCTGGTGGTCTAGTGGTTAAGACTCTGCACTCCTAATGCAGGGGGCCTGGGTTCGATCCCTGGCCAGGGGACTAGATCCTGCATCCTGCAACTGAGAGCCCACATGCCACAACTAAGGCCCAGCGCAGCCAAATAAATGTTAAAAAAAAAAGAAGAAGAAGGCACCAGCCCTAATTCTGTGCTTCAGTGCCTGCCCTGGCCTCCTGCTTGGCCCCTACTCTACCCTTAGGTAGCTGAGAAATCCTGCCTGGATATGCCCGTTAGACCTTCCCTACCTGCCCTCCAGCCTGAGTCTCTACTCTATTTAGGATTTTCCCAAGAGGTTATCCCAGAGGCCTTCTAAGGCATCACTCGCTGGGCTCAGGAGCACCTTTTGAGTACCAGCAGGGCCTGCTGATATAGAACAGTGAACAAGCCACGTCTACCCAGTATGGTCATTCGAGTGAACAGTTACCGTGACCACTATGATGGAAGGGTATATCAGATGCTGAGGGGATGCAAGAGGAAGTACCAACTCCAGCTAAGGCAACCTGGGGGAACTTCCTGGAAGAGGAAACAGTTAAGTCTCCTGAAGGTTTAACTGAAGAGGAATTTGCCAGGCAGTGAGGCAGGGGTAACCCTCCCAGGCAGAGCCCAGCGCATGCCCTGGTTCAGAGGCTCTGAGGGACTGATGTTGTCAGGGGCTGAGACTGACAAAGGTGATGGGAGCAGGCCTGGTGGCCCAAGCCAAGGAGCCTGGCCCACACTATGCATTACAGTATAGACAATGCAGAGGGGTTTTAGTAGGGATGATGAGATTGGACTTGGTTTTCAGACACCTGTTCTGGCAGCAGAGCGGGCTGGAGTGTGGAGAGGTTGACGGGCACAAGAAGGCACCATCCAGGTCCCCCAGATGTAGTGTCCCCGGTTCAGGGGACTAAGGCTGAGGCAAGGAAGGCTGATCTCAGGGCAGCTTGAGAGGCAGACTGGGCAGGACTCAGTGTCCACTGGACTGAACTGGGGTGTTGGAGAGAGGGAGGGTCAGGAACAACTTCTTAGACTCTGGCTTGGGTGACATGGGGCATGCTGGGTGGGAAGGTGGAGATCTGACACAGACCTCACTTTCCAGAAGTATAAAGGAAGAGAGGAAGGGAAGGGGGCAGTTCCATGAAGGGGAGGTGAGGCTCAGAAGCTCACACGTGGGTTTTTTGGGGGTTTTTTTGATTTTTTTTTGCGGTATGCGGGCCTCTCACTGCTGTGGCCTCTCCCGCCGTGGAGCACAGGCTCCGGACGCGCAGGCCCAGCGGCCACGGCTCACGGGCCCAGCCGCTCCGCGGCATGCAGGATCCTCCCGGACCGGGGCACAAACCCGCGCCCCCCGCATCGGCAGGTGGACTCCCAACCACTGCGCCACCAGGGAAGCCCAACATGTGGGGTTTTGAAAAGAATCAGGTTTTATACCTTAGTCCCAAACTGTTTCTTCATGTGTGAAAGTCAACACAGACATCCTCTCATCTTACCCCCTGCACTCCCCAGGACTCCACTTGGAATATCCCTCTCCACCCTGTTCTCTGGTAGAACACCCTGGGGGCGGGGGACTGTCACGTGACTAGGGGCTGGCCCTCCGTGGAGCATCTGGGCCCCTCTGATGCTCTGTCTCCCCCTTCCCCTCTTGTTCCCTAGGCACCCAGCATGGGCACCCTCATGGGGGTGTACCTGCCCTGCCTGCAGAATATCTTCGGGGTTATCCTCTTCCTGCGGCTGACCTGGATGGTGGGTACGGCCGGTGTGCTGCAGGCCCTCCTCATTGTGCTCATTTGCTGCTGCTGTGTGAGTATCCCAGCTGGGGCAGGGCCACGGCCGCCCCCCAGAGCCCACCCAGCTGAGCTGCTCACCTAGGCCCTCCTTTCCACAGACCTTGCTGACGGCCATCTCCATGAGTGCCATTGCCACCAACGGCGTGGTTCCAGGTGGGTGAGCACCACTCAGGCCTGAGGAGGGGATGGGCCCAGAATCCACCTTGACATGCCTAGGAACACTCATTGCCCCCCCCCAGGCAGTTTTCCGGTGGGATCTTAGTCCTTGACGCCATGACAGTGCTACCACTTAGGAGCATCCCTGCTTGACAGAGTTTGAGATTTGCTGTTGTTTTGTGTTTTGTTTGTTTGGGCTTTTTTTTTTTTTTTTTTTGGATAAAAGTGATTTTTTAAAAAGCGGGGCCTGGGGCTGATAAAGAAGGCGATGGGGCATACCTGGTGGCCCAAGCCAAGGAGTCTGGGCCACACTGTGGATTACAGGATAGACAATGCAGAGGGTTTTCAGCTGGGATGATGAGATTGGACTTGGCCGGTTTTCAGAGACTCTGTTTATTTACTTACTCAACCATGTATTTATATCACTGTGGACTCCTGGATATTTATTTTGTTCTTTGGCTCATAATCTTAGTACCATCATTATTTATTGTTTTGCTTGAACTGTTCCACTTTGGCTATTTGGCTATTCAGGTTAGCTTCTGTGTTTGAATCCTTTTCTATTTTTTTCAAATAACAGCTTTATTAGCATTAGTATAAAAGTAATAGGGGAAAATAGGCAATATATGTTTACCATAGAGGGTTTGAAAGTGCAAAAAATGTAGAAAAGAAAATGAAAAGTACCCATAATCCCACCATCCTAAGGTCATAACTGTTAGCCTTTTCATACATGGTCTTAGGGTCTTGTAAAGTATTGAGATGTATTGTTTTCCCCAAACTGTGTGTGTGTGTGTGTGTGTGTGTGTGTGTGTCTGTGTGTTTCTCAAGTGCTGGAAACAGTTCATTTGTTTTTTTAAAACAAGATTGACATTACCTAATTTTTGTTATTATTCTCCTACTCTTGGGTTCTCCTTTTTCACTATTGTAAACATTATTGTCATAAACAGCCTTGCACACTGATCTTTGTTCACGCCCCTGGCAGTTTCCTTAGGAGAGGGTCCTAGAGGTGGGATTACAGCATGAAAGGGATTATTAACCTTTTTAAAGCTTCTTGATCCCTGTTCCCAGATTTTTCACCAGAGAAGTTTCATCAGGAGCAGATTCAACCAGCAGCATGGGATTGTCCTTGTCCCCTGCACCCTCCCTGGCCCTGGGGTCCAATGTTGACTCAGTCTTGCCAGGGGTGTTAGACTCCGATGGAAGCACAGATTCAGGGCAGGAGGGTCAGCCATGGACATTCACCCAGTGGCCGGCCCTAGGGGCAAAAAGCTAGACAGTCCCTGCCCTGGTCTGGAGGGTCAGACTAACAGACATAGCCCTTGGGAGGGGTGAGGCGTGCTGAGATAGGACACACCCAACCAGGGGAGGCTGCGGGGACTGACCTAACTGCAGGGAGTTGGGGGACAGTAGGCCACTTAGGCTTTGCTGCGGACCTAGAGCTGCCCCAGCAGAGTATTCATGTCACTGGCCCGTGCTGGGTGTTGGAGTCAAATGGAAATCAGGTCCAACCGCAGCCTGGCCACTTATTAACCATGCCGCCTTGGGCAAGTCTTCTAACCCTTCTGCTCGTTCGTAAATGGGAAAAGCAGTCCCTGTCCCTCTGGATGGTTGTGAAGGGTTGTCATGGGAGAGGCCCCCTTGAAGAAGAACCAGCCTTGACCTATGTATGCTTTTTCTGTTGTAGCTGGGGGCTCCTATTTCATGATCTCCCGCTCGCTGGGACCAGAATTTGGAGGGGCTGTTGGCCTGTGCTTCTACCTGGGAACAACATTTGCAGCGGCTATGTACATCCTGGGGGCCATTGAGATCCTGCTGGTGAGTCAGGCTAAGGCCTGGCCAACTCTGGTCTTGTCCAAACAGTCCATTTCCCATAGGCCCAGGCGGCTCATGCTCCCTTCACCTCTGGTCAGGGTCTAGGGCTTATAATGAGGGAGGCCTCTTCGAGGGAGAAAGATCTTTGTTCAAGCCAGTCTCCCCTTCAGCCCTTTCCCAGTTTGAGCCAGGCAAGGAAGGGGCCTGGCTGTCTTCACCTTGACCCTGGATGTTCCATCCACTCGGGCAACATTTCAACCGTGGCAGGTGGTCTGTGAACTACTGCATTTAACTCAGTGACAGGTCTTGTTGGTTACGCGGAGCCTGCCTCCCAGGCTCACGTGGGCTCTGGCCAGCTCTGTCTCCCCCAGGGCTCTGTGCTAATAAAGCCCTTCAGATCCGTCTTATCCTCATCCATAAATCAGGGTGAACAGCTACAGGACCCTGTTTGGAGGTCAGTGCCCCCTCTGTGGGCCTCATGTGTGCTCTGACTCAGTTTCCCGCTTCCCACTGAACTGCCCTTGTGGTGGGAGAAGAGGGGGAGGAGCAGTGGGGAGCACAGGGTAAAAAGTGCCCACCCCTGGGCATCCAGACAATAGATGTTTAGAGGAACTGCCTGTCTATTGCCACCTCCAGGTCCCCTGTCTGTTGCGTGGAGCCTGTTCCTGGATATTCTGGGGGTTTTGTTGTTTGTTTTTCTTTTTCTTTTTATAAATTTATTTATTTATTCATTTATTTAATTTTTGGCTGCATTGGGTCTTCGCTGCTGCACGCGGGTTTTCTCTAGTTGCTGAGAGCGGGGGCTACTCTTCGTTGCGGTGCGCAGGCTTCTCACTGTGGTGGCTTCTCTTGTTGCAGAGCACGGGCTCTAGGTGTGCAGCCTTCAGTAGTTGTGGCTCACGGGCTCTAGAGCGCAGGCTCAGTAGTTGCGGCGCATGAGCTTAGTTGCTCCGCGGCATGTGGGATCTTCCTGGACCAGGGCTCGAACCCGTGTCCCCTGCATTGGCAGGCGGATTCTTAACCATTGTGCCACCAGGGAAGCCAATAATGGCTTTATGAAGAGATAATTCACATACCATAGAATTCACTACCCATTTAAAGTATACAATTGGGTGGTTTTTAGTATATTCATAAAGTTGTACAACGATCACCACAGTCAATTTTAGAACATTTTCATCACCCCAAGAAGAAACCCCATGGTCGTTAGTGATCACTCTCCATTCCCCCCAGCCCTAGGCACCCATTAATCTGCTTTCTGTCTTCAATAAGATTTAATCAGGGACTTCCCTGGTGGTCTAGTGGTTAAGACTCCGTGCTCCCCATGCAGGGGGCCCGGGTTCGATCCCTGGTCAGGAACTAGATCCCGCATGCTGCAACTAAAAGATCCTGCATGCCGCCACGAAGATCCCGCACGCAGCAACAAAGATCCCACGTGCTGCACCTAAGACCCGGCACAGCCAGATAGATAGATAGATAGATAGATAGATAGATAGATAAAGATTTCATCAGGTTTACCTATTCTGGACTTGTCATATAAATGGACTCATACAATATATGCTCTTTTGTGACTGGCTTTTTCTGAATACTCTTTTTTGGTTTTGGTTTTTTTTGGCTGTGCAGCTTATGGGGTCTTAGTTCCCCAACCAGGAATTGAACCTGGGCCACGGCAGTGAAAGTACTGAGCCCTAACCACTGGACCGCCAGCGAACTTCCCTCTGGATACTCTTAAAAAGAAAACCAAAATATTGGGCTTGACTCTCCACATAGGAAGATTGAACCTCCTCTATCTGTCTTCTTGTTTCAGACCTACATTGCCCCACCAGCCGCCATTTTTTACCCAACAGGCACTCATGACATGTCGAGTGCCACCTTGAACAATATGCGGGTGTATGGGACCATTTTTCTGACCTTCATGACCCTGGTGGTGTTTGTTGGTGTCAAGTATGTGAACAAATTTGCCTCGCTCTTCCTGGCCTGTGTGATCATCTCCATCCTCTCCATCTATGCTGGGGGCATCAAGTCTATTTTTGACCCTCCCGTGTTTCCGTAAGTAACCTGGGAATACGTCCAGGCATTGCACTGACATCCTTCCCACGTGGATGGCCTTTGATGCCTTGAGTTGTAGAGGCTACAGGGTGGGAGCAGGTTGGGGTCTCCAGCTGAGCAGGTGCTGATGCTTCTGTCCCCACCCCCACCCCCCACACAGAGTATGTATGCTGGGCAATAGGACCCTGTCCCGGGACCAGTTTGATGTCTGTGCCAAGACAGCCGTGGTGGACAATGAGACCGTGGCCACTCGGCTCTGGAGCCTCTTCTGCCACAGCCCCAACCTCACTGCAGACTCCTGCGACCCCTACTTTCTGCTCAACAATGTGACTGAGATCCCTGGCATCCCTGGTGCAGCTGCTGGCGTGCTCCAGGGTGCGTCCTCCCTCCTGTCCTGCTCCTGCCCCCCACACTGAGCAGGAGGTAGGGAATGAGCACGGAAGGACGGATTAGCACAGATCCGTCCTTGTGTGGCCAGCTCAGGAATGGGAGGCAGTTCTGGCTGCCTTCCCAGCCCAGCCGTGTCCTCTCAGCCTGGCTCCTGGCAGCTGGGTTTCGGGTGAACGGAGCCTGTTTGGCCAGTGTCCCAGGCCTGCAACAACCCCCAGAAAGTTCTGGCAGCCCATTTCTCCCCCGCCACCAGCCCCTGACCCTGCCTGTGATTGTTCTCACAGGAGCCATAAAGGGCCTCTGTCTAGGAGGCAGGCAGTGGCAGGTGATGGTGGTTCAGCCACCTTCGCCTTTCAGACTTCTAGCCAGACAGCTCCTTCTGTGTGGCCAGAGCAGCCCGGTGGCTGACACCGTAGCCATTCGGCTGAAGTCACCCCCCTGAACCCCGAGAACCTCTTACATTTGCAGCCTCTGGCTGGGCTGCCCCAAACTTCCCTGGGAAGTAGGTGGGGCTGCAGTGGTGATGCTGCTGCCCCCACAGAAAACCTGTGGAGCACCTACCTGGAGAAGGGTGAGGTCGTGGAGAAGTACGGGCTGCCCTCCACAGACGCCCTTGGCCTGAAGGAGAGCCTGCCCCTGTACGTGGTGGCCGACATCGCCACGTCCTTCACCGTGCTAGTCGGCATCTTCTTCCCCTCCGTAACAGGTGAGCCCTCTTGCCCACCCACCCTGCCCTGCCCCCACTCCCGGGGAGCCCCTGAGGGAGTTTCCTTGTTTTTGGAGGCATTATGGCTGGCTCAAACCGCTCCGGGGACCTCCGAGATGCGCAGAAGTCCATCCCAGTGGGGACCATTCTGGCCATTGTTACAACCTCCCTTGTGTGTATCCTTTCCCAGGACTGGGGTGGGTGGGGAAGGGGGACAGGAGGCACTTGGCCTGTGTATAAGTCACCAGCTGGCACACGCAGACAGACTCCCTGTGCGTGCATGTGTACCTCACCCCTCACACACACGCGCACACTCAAGGGGTGTGTACACAACACGAAACCCGCAGCTGCAGGTGTCCCAGCTGAGTTTGCCAGCTAAGGCTTAGGCGAGGGGCCCTTGGGCGCTGTGCGGGGATGCACGGGGACGGCAGTGGCAGCGGAGGCCGAGCTTTCCTTGACGTAGCCACAGACTTCAGCAGCGTGGTTCTCTTTGGTGCCTGCATCGAGGGTGTGGTCCTCCGGGACAAGTGAGTGACCTGGGCCCCTCCCCGTGGCACTGGGCTCAGCTTTTGCTGCCCTGACACCGGCCCCCCTTGCACACGTGGTTCCACACATGTCCTCAGGCTGCTGGTTGCCAGTGGTGGGTCAGGCCCCAGCAGAACTTTTGCTTCTGAGAGGATGGTGACATCAGATCGGGGCTGGGCTGAGGGGAAAGGATAGGGGCTGGTGGCCTGGCCTCTGCTGAGGGGCCAGAGCTCTGTCCACCATAGCCATCCTTCCTGACCCCTGCCAACCCTCACTCTGGGCGACCCCACCCAGGGTTTGGGGGGCTCCTTGCATGGAACATGGCCTGAGCCCGGCCCCTGCAGGTACGGCGATGGCGTCAGCAGGAACCTGGTGGTGGGCACGTTAGCCTGGCCTTCGCCCTGGGTCATCGTCATCGGCTCCTTCTTCTCAACCTGCGGCGCCGGCCTACAGAGCCTCACTGGGGCCCCACGCCTGTTGCAGGCCATCGCCAAGGACAACATCATCCCCTTCCTCCGGGTGAGCCTTCTGCACTCCCCCACCGCCTGGGTGCTCCTGGCCCCTCACACCGGCTGGGGGAGAGAGAGAGGAGATAAGTATGGGTGCGTTTTATCCTGCTGGGAGCCAGGGCCATGCAGCTATCCATGGAGAGCTGCTGAGAGCTGCCCTGGCCCTGGCCCTGCCCTGCCGTTGGCAGAGCTGCTTGGGCCCAGAATCTCCAAGGCCTGTCTGTGGCTCATCCACAGCAGAGAGGCCTGAGGAAGTGGAGGGCAGAGGAATTTGTACCTATCAGGATAGGCATGGGTGTGACCTGAGCCCCAGAGGGACTTCATGATAGAGACCAGGCTGTGACTTGTGGCCTTAGGTGTGGAATGGGGGCAGTGGAACCAACTTCTTCACTTCTGACCCCACTGACCCTGGTGCTTGCAGGTTTTTGGCCATGGCAAGGCAAATGGTGAACCAACGTGGGCACTCCTCCTGACAGCACTCATTGCTGAGCTGGGCATCCTCATCGCCTCCCTTGACATGGTGGCCCCCATTCTATCCATGTGAGCTGGGGCTCAGGGCAGGGCTGGGGGATGGTCTTGGGAAAGGCTCCTTGCACTCAGCACCCCTCAGCCGGGGGCCCAGCCCAGCAGCTCTGTGACCCTGTCTGGTGTTGAGGGCGCAGTAGGGAGATGTGTCAGGCTGTATGGGGGGATGTTTGCCTGGCAGAGCTCAGCCACTTTTGCCTTCTGGAGCGAGCCTGGCACTTACTCAGAAATTTTAAAGAGACCAGTAGGTCCCATGTGCCTCTGTGGGAGACCCCCAGAGCAGGGTCAGGGCAAGCACTGGTCTCTAGCACCTTGATGAGGCCACCACTACCTCTTCCATTTTCAAAGTTGTTTGCTTTTAAAGTTCTGGAATGCTGGGCATCTGAATCTGCCAGTGCCCTGCAGGAGATGGTGAGCACGTGGCAATTTCCAGGGGTCCTGGCAGCAGGGCTCGTGTCCTTGCTGTGTTCACCTCTGCCAGGGTTGGGGCCCACTCCACCTCTCCTCACACATCTTGCTCCACTGCCGATGCTCCTTTTGCTTGTTCAGTTATGACTGAGCCAGCCTTCACTGCCCCACTCAGCCTGTGAGACTGAGAGGGATCCCCTTGCCCCCGAAGTAGCCAACCCCCAGCCCCAGCCAGGCCTGCTGGAGTCAGTGCTCTCTTGTTCCCCCCAGCACACCTCCGCCCATTACTGCCCAGCTCCACCCACACGTCAGCGCACACCTGAAACCGTTCTTGCCACAGTCTTCTTGGGTGGTGGCCCCTTACTGCCCAAGTCAGAGGATGTATCTCAGCCTTTATCACGTGGCTCCTCCTGGCAGCCCTAATGGGACACCTCATGGGAGTCCCTGCCCCCTGGCACTCCCTCTTTCATAAGCCCTGCTGCCTTCTTGTCTGTCCTTCCTCTCGTACCAGCTGAGGGTGGAGGTTGGCGTCCCCTCCACTCAGCCCTCTGCCCCTCGGCTGTCATTCCTGGAGGGCTCATGCAGTAGGCCTTCCCCGTCCCAGTCTCCCACACCCACTGCAGTGTCTAACTCAGTGATTCAAAATGGCCCTTGTCTTCCCCTGACCCACTCTCCCCACATTCATGACAGCCCCTCATCCAACTGGTCACCCAGGCCAGAGGCCTGTTGTCTAGCCGTCTCCAGACGCTGAGCCCTCCTTGACACCATCCTCTTCCACAGCTGTCCCCCGCTGCCTGCAGCCCCCTCCCCTCCTCTGCCTGCGAACACTTCCCCATCCTCTAAGACCTGGTTCTGTGGACACTGCTGCAATATTCCATCTGCATCAGGCTGTGGGACTGGGCATGGTGAGGCTGAGAAGACCTGCCTGAGCCTGTGCAGGGCAGGGCCATGACATGTCCTGGTTCCTCATCCAGGCCCAGCCTGGAAGGGCAGGGACATCAGGTACCTGGCTGCCAAGGAGGCCACTCTGTACCAGCCACTCCCTGTGCTGCAGGTTCTTCCTGATGTGTTACCTGTTTGTGAACCTGGCCTGTGCTGTGCAGACGCTCCTAAGGACCCCCAACTGGCGGCCTCGGTTCAAGTACTATCACTGGTAAGTGCCAGCTGGGCCCCTGAGCCAGGTCCTCTGACACAAGAGCTATTGGGGAAGCCAGGAGCCCCATTCTGGATGGGGTTTGAATTTTCTGGGCAGCAGTTGGTATTGGTGAGAGATTGGGGCTCTGGGCCTGGGGCCCTATTGGTCTCTCCCTGATTCTGGCCCTTTCCCACTCTCTGGCCCAGGGCGCTGTCCTTCTTGGGCATGAGCCTCTGCCTGGCTCTTATGTTTGTCTCGTCCTGGTACTATGCCCTGGTCGCCATGCTCATTGCCGGCATGATCTACAAGTACATTGAGTACCAAGGGTGAGTGAGGGCTGCCGCCTGCTTGGGGCCATTGGGCCACTCTTCACTGGGTTGTGGGGAGCTGAGCCGTCCTTTGTTAGCCACCATGGTGCTGGGGCTGGGGGACTGTGACTCGGGCCTCGCCCCTTCATCTCACCTACACACGGACACAACGCCTGGGTGGGACCAGGGGCTCACCAGCTTGTGGGGGCTTCTGCAGGGCTGAGAAGGAGTGGGGCGACGGGATCCGAGGCCTGTCCCTGAGTGCTGCCCGCTATGCACTGTTGCGGCTAGAGGAGGGACCTCCTCACACCAAGAACTGGCGGTGAGTCACGCCCGGCCTGGCGGGGCCCAGTCCAGGTTCTCAGGGGGCACTGTGAGGGTGGGAGAGTCGAGAGGTGCTGGCTCCCCCTCCCTAGTCCGTGCTCCCTGTCCTGAGTTGCCAGGGGCGCCATCCTGCTTGTTTGGCCCTTGGATCACTGCTACCTGTAGGGGCCTGTGATCCAGGAAGGGAAGGGGCTGGGCTCCCTGGAAACCTCTGGCCCTGGTCTCAGGCTCCCTCTCCATTCGGCCACCACAGGCCTCAGCTGCTGGTGCTGCTGAAGCTAGATGAGGACCTTCATGTGAAGTACCCACGGCTCCTCACTTTCGCCTCCCAGCTTAAGGCCGGCAAGGGCCTGACCATTGTTGGTTCTGTCATCCAGGGCAGCTTCTTGGAGAGCTATGGCGAGGCCCAGGCCGCTGAGCAGGTGCCTGCTGTAAGGGGTTGGTGTTGGGAGGACACTGAGCTGGACTAGAGATGTCCGGGCTGCAGCTGGTACACAGGGGAGGGGACCAGTGCTGGCCAGGCAGGTGGACAGCACTGCTGCCAGCTGAGAGCTGGAGCAAGGGGGTTATAACTGTCCCATCTTGAAAACATGGCATCTGGGTGGGCAGCTTGCCCCCGTCTCCTCCCCCACCCCCACCCTCTGCGCCCTAGGGGCCTTGGTGGGGAGCCCAGCAGAGGGGACGCTGATGGCCTTGCTTTCTGACCTTGCTGTGTTCCCCACAGACAATCAAGAACATGATGGAGATTGAGAAGGTGAAGGGCTTCTGCCAGGTGGTGGTGGCCAGCAAGGTGCGTGAGGGGCTGGCCCACCTCATCCAGTCTTGCGGCCTGGGTGGCATGAGGCATAACTCCGTGGTGCTGGGCTGGCCCTACGGCTGGCGACAGAGTGAGGACCCACGTGCCTGGAAGACCTTTATTGGTGCGTGAGGGTCAGGGCCTGGGCTCGACCACATAGGACAGGGGCAGGGGTCAAGTGGGGACAGAGGCCAGAGGGTCACAGGCTGACAATCAGTAGTGCCCCTCCTCCCCAGACACCGTGCGCTGCACCACGGCCGCCCACCTGGCCCTGCTCGTGCCCAAGAACATAGCCTTCTACCCCAGCAACCACGAGCGCTACCTGGAGGGCCACATCGATGTGTGGTGGATTGTCCACGACGGCGGCATGCTCATGCTCTTGCCCTTCCTGTTACGCCAGCACAAGGTGGGCCAGGCGGTTGGGCCCCGGTGAGAGGGGCTGGGCCCTTGAAGGGGTGGGGTGTGATTGAACCACCACCTTCTGTTGTCACAGGTCTGGAGGAAGTGCCGGATGCGCATCTTCACGGTGGCCCAGATGGATGACAACAGCATCCAGATGAAGAAGGATCTGGCTGTCTTCCTGTACCACCTGCGCCTCGAGGCAGAGGTGGAAGTGGTGGAGATGGTAAGCCACCTGCCCGACGTAGCCCTGTGGATACCCTGCCCCACATAGCGCGGTCCTCATGGCTCACCCTCTCCCCAGCATAACAGTGACATCTCTGCATATACCTACGAGCGGACACTGATGATGGAGCAGCGCTCCCAGATGCTGCGGCAGATGAGGCTGACCAAGACTGAGCGGGAGCGAGAGGTCAGTGGCCTTCTCGGTCCAGGGCAGGGTCAAGCCTTGGGAGACGCCATCAGGTGGGGGCATCAGAATGATTCACCCCAGCCCCACCCATTTCCCTAAGGCTGGGTGATCACGCTGGGCCAGCCAGGCCCACCCTTCCCCATGGCACCGAGGCGACTTCCTCTGATTGTCCTCAGGCCCAGCTGGTCAAGGACCGGCACTCAGCCCTGCGGCTGGAGAGCCTGTACTCAGACGAGGAGGAAGAGTCTGCAGCTGGGACTGACAAGATCCAGATGACATGGACACGGGACAAATATATGGCAGCAGAGCCCTGGGACCCCAGCCATGCCCCCGACAACTTCCGGGAGCTGGTACATATTAAGCCGTGAGTGCAGCAGAGGTGGACCCAGCCACATTAGGGTCTGGGGTTGGAGATGGGATGGGGGCAGACAAGCCCTGTGGGTGGGCCAGGGGCGGGGCCCATGATCAGCTGCATTCTCTGCAGGGACCAATCCAATGTGCGGCGCATGCACACGGCTGTGAAGCTCAATGAAGTCATTGTCACACGCTCCCATGACGCCCGCCTGGTCCTACTGAACATGCCCGGCCCACCCAAGAACAGCGAGGGCGATGAGAACTGTATCCCTTTGTAAAGAGGCGGGCAGTGGGGAGGTGGACAGTGTGTGAGGTCAGGCCAGGAGCTCGTCTCCCTGGGTACCCTGGGGGTGCCAGGGCACCCAGCTCTGACTGACGGGCCAAACTTCCCTGGGTGCCCCTTGGTGCTTCCCTGAGTGCTGCCTCCTTGACCCGATGCCCTACAGACATGGAGTTCCTGGAGGTGCTGACTGAGGGCCTCGAACGGGTGCTGTTGGTCCGTGGTGGTGGCCGTGAAGTCATCACCATCTACTCCTGAGCCAGTACAGACTTGTGGCCTAGAGTGGAGGTGTCCAGGGTAACAAACAGCCCCCTCCCAGCACCCGCCCTCCAGCCCTGCTTTGCCCAGCCCTGCCCTGGACCCAGCTTTGCTAGGTCTCCTTGGAGACTGGGCCCAGACCTGGCAATGGAGGTGGATCTGAGGTCCTGCAAGACCCTGAGAGGTTTGGGGACTTCCTGTCCAGCACCCCAGGACGCCTGTCCTGACTCAGAAGACTGGTGGGGGCTGATGTGGGGTTTGAAGGCAGCTGGCCCAGGAGCGCTATTTATTGCATATTTATTGTTTGAATGTCACCATCAGAGAGGAGGAGAAGGGCGACCAGGGAGGGGTCTGGCCCAGCCGGCCTGCAGGGAGATCTGACTCAGGCTACTGTGGGCAGGGACTCCCACCAAGCCGAGCTGAATGGAACCAGCCAGCTGAAGCCTGACTTTTTTCAATAAAACATTGTGTACTTCTGGGCCTCCCGCTGCCCCGGCTCTGTTTCCCCTGGCACCAAGGGAAGAAGGCGGAACTGAACCCAGGCCCAGAGCCGGCTCCCTGAGGCTGTGCCCCTTTCCGGAAATCTCTGGCCACCCCCATTGGCCAGGCTGCCCCTCCCACTGACCCTGGGGCCCCTCCCACCCCCAATCCAGATAAGGCCAGCCCAGGACTGCTTCACTGGGCACTAGGCACAAGGGCTGGAATGGGGCCGCCTGGCTCCCCACGGCAGTGGGTCCTGCTGCTGCTGGGGCTGCTGCTTCCCCCCGCCGCCCCCTTCTGGCTCTTCAATGTGCTCTTCCCCCCGCACACCACGCCCAAGGCTGAGCTCAGTAACCACACACGGCCCGTCATCCTCGGTAAGCCCCCACCAGGCCCCTGATACACCAGGGCAGACCTTGGGGAACCTGGGCCCCAGCCCCTGGTAGCAGAGCCTGCCGAGGCCCTTCGGCCCTTGCATTAGCCCTGATCCCTGCCTCAGCGTCTGGAGGGGCCAAAGGCTTGTCCTGCAGAGAAATCAACCCCTTCTCGCACCACAGTTCTCGTGTCTCAGAGTTGTCTCCCGGAGGTGGGTGGAGTAGAGGGTGGGTGTGCCTGAGGGCTTGGCCTGGGCATTACAAACTGTGGTCAGCTGTAGCCACTGGACCCCGGTCCAAGCCCCACCACTCCTTCCTCCACCCCCACCCCGGCAAGGACAAGGTGCCCAGCCCAGGAGAGCAGGAGAGGCTCATCAGGTCCTGCCCCTACTCCTAGGCCCGGCCCCACTCCCTCGTACTGTTTGTTCTCCCCTTGGACTTTGGCAGTGATGGAGAGCCACGCAACATGTTTGCTTGGTGGGGGCAGGGGTCAGTGGCCTTGGCCCCTGTACCTTCCCTGACTGAGGGGAGCCTGGGCTTTCGGGGGACGGGGTGGGGGATGTGATCAGAAATAGAGGATCTTGTCCTTCGTCCCTGGGGGTGGAGGGTGTGGGAGGTGAAAGGGTGGGGCTGGTCACTGTAGTGTCGGGGAGGTGAGACCGGGGTGGGGTCCACTGCAGGGAAATGGGAGGGATCCAGAGTGAAGGCTGGTGCCCGCAGTGCCTGGCTGCCTGGGGAATCAGCTGGAAGCCAAGCTGGATAAACCAAATGTGGTGAACTGGATGTGCTACCGCAAGACAGACGACTTTTTCACCATCTGGCTGGATCTCAATATGTTCCTACCCGTTGGGGTAGACTGCTGGATTGATAACACCAGGTTCGTGCCATTCCCTCTGGCCTAGCCCCCCACCCTGCTCCTTGGTTGCTGCTCCGCTGACTGTCCCGCTGCCCCCAGGGTTGTCTACAACCGCAGCTCTGGGCGAGTATCCAATGCCCCCGGTGTACAGATCCGTGTTCCCGGCTTTGGCAAGACCTACTCTGTTGAGTATCTGGACAACAGCAAGTTGGCAGGTGTGTGTGTTGCAGGAAATTGTGGGGCTCTAGGCCTGGTGGGCTTGCAGGAGCCACGGCCAGAACCCCCAGTGCCGCTGCCTCGCCCACAGGTTACATGCACACACTGGTTCAGAACCTGGTCAACAATGGGTATGTGCGGGATGAGACGGTGCGGGCCGCCCCCTACGACTGGCGGCTGGAGCCCAGTGAGTGTCTCTGTGCCTAGGGGGCTTGGGGCAGGGCAGGTGGCCCCTAGTCCCAGCTGTGCTGACCCATCCACCCCCCCCCTGCAGGCCAGCAGGAGGAGTACTACCTGAAGCTTGCTGGGCTGGTGGAGGAAATGCACGCTACCTACAGAAGGCCTGTCTTCCTCATTGGGCACAGTCTCGGCTGCCTGCACTTGCTCTATTTCTTACTGCGCCAGCCCCAGGCCTGGAAGGACCGCTTCATCGATGGTTTCATCTCTCTTGGGGCTCCCTGGGGTGGCTCCATCAAGCCCATGATAATCTTGGCCTCAGGTGAGAGGGCCTCTGATCACTTGTGTCCCATGGGGAGGGATGGGGGGTGGAATGAAGCTGACCGTGGGCCTGCCCTCACTCCCGCTTCTTCTCACAATGCCAGGCTGGGGGTGTTGTCTACCACCTCTGGGGCACAGCCCCTTTCATTGGCCCTCTGAGAGCAGTGAGCCTGGCCTGGACCATTAGAGTGTCTCCTGACAGTGTCTCAGCGATGACAAAGGGGAAGTAAACAAAGAGGAAGTTAACCCCAGCAATCTGACTCATTGCTGAGGTCTGTTCCTTGTAGCTTCAGGTCCTGCCCACTCAACTTTTGGCTGCCTTCTGCTCCCAGGAGCCCCTTTGCCCAGGGATCTGCCCTAAGCCAGGGCCAGACCCCGGGAGCCCCTCGTGCCCTTCCCCAAGGAGAGGCATAGCTACCACCTGCGGAGCACCCACTGTATTCTGAGCACAGCCAGACATGGCCTTACCCCTAGGAGCTTAAGTGAAGGAAACACTCCCCAGACTATATCAATGAGTGTCAAACAGAGATTGGTCTCATTTCATTCTTCCCAGAACACAGCTCTGAGCCCTGTGCAGCACAGGCCACAGGGGCCAACAGACACTTGCCTGAGAGAGAACTGCCGGCACCATCCCCCACTGTTCACACACACAGGAAACCCCTCCCTGCCCACCTGCTGAAGCTCTGCAGCTCTCCCTCACAGAGGTGCCACTAGGGCTTCTCACTTAACAAGTACACACGGAGCACCTCCTGAATGCCAGGCCAGTTCTAGTCCATGACTTGGAGTCGATGTTTGGAGTGGGCAAGACAAGGTTGAGCATCCAGCTGAGCTTGGGCTGGGGGGCAAGTTGTGGGCCGGGGGTAGCCAGGACTGGCTCCCTGCCCCACCTTGCTCTGTGTCCACAGGTGACAACCAGGGCATTCCAATCATGTCCAGCATCAAGCTGAAAGAGGAGCAGCGCATGACAACAGCGTCCCCCTGGATGTTTCCCTCCAGCCAGGCATGGCCCGAGGACCACGTGTTCATTTCCACCCCCACCTTCAACTACACAAGCCGTGACTTGCAGCGCTTCTTTACAGACCTGCACTTTGAGGAAGGCTGGTACATGTGGTTACAGTCACGTGACCTGCTGGCGGGGCTCCCAGCACCTGGAGTGGAAGTATACTGTCTGTATGGCGTGGGCCTGCCCACACCCAGCACCTACATCTTTGACCATGGCTTCCCCTACACGGACCCTGTGGGTGTGCTCTATGAGGACGGGGATGACACCGTGGCCACGCGCAGCACCGAGCTCTGTGCCCAGTGGCAGGGCCGCCAACAGCAGCCTGTGCACCTGCTGCCTCTGCCTGGGATACAGCACCTCAATATGGTCTTCAGCAACCAGACACTGGAGCACATCAATGCCATCCTGCTGGGTACCTACCGAAATAGCACTGCCGTACCCCCAACTGCCAGCCCAAGGCCCATGCCCCTTGAATAAAGACCTTCCTTTGCTGCTATAAGCCCTGACGTGTGTTATGGGTTCAGGGAAAGGCACTAAGGTCCTCACACCAGGATTCATTCATCTGCAGACCTGGTGCTTTGTGGAGCATAGGGCAAGAAGAGCTTTGCTAGAGCCTGGGATTGAATTGGGCACCTTGAGATGTACAGCTTCCCACTCTTCTGGTTGAGATATTTAAGCAGCCTCTCTGTGCCTGCCTCTGCTCTGGGCATGGGGACTGGAGGGAGCTGCACACACAGCTGTAGAATGGGGGTACGTGGAGCCTAGGGTGCAGGATGGAGAAGATCTGAGCTGCCCCTCCTAGCTCCCAAAAGGGCAGGTGAGAACCCACCTCTAGACAGAGACTTTTGAGTGCTAGGTGGGTGACAGAGGCACAAGAGTTTGGCACCTAGGAGAGTGACAGCCACTAAATAGGTCATTTCAATACTGAAGATTTAATTAATGGAGCTAAGTGATCTGAGAGAAAAGTTTAGGGAGGAACAAGGTGGGGATTCTTGTGGGTCAGGGAAGGCTTCCCAGAGGAGGTGGTGCCTGTGCTGAGATCAGATGGAATGAGAAGGGTAACTGTAAAGACTGGTTTCAACCTAAGAGCAGCATGCAGCTGATACAGGGTTTAACCAGGGAAAGAGTGTGACCAGATCTCCAATCTAGAAAAGAGCCCCCTCTCTGCAGGGCAGAGTGTAGCCTGGGGTGGAGGGTGAGGGGCAGGAAGTGTGGGGAAACCAGAGAGGCCAGTGCAGTGTCCAGGGGAGAGACGATGCTAGCTGAAACAAGCAGTAATTAGGAGAAAGTGGATAAAGGGTCATTTGGGATGTGAAATAAGGCTTAGCCATGGGTAGAGCCCAGCATGCCTATGAGCCACCAGATGGACACCTACGGTGCCCCTCTTGAGAGAGGGAAGACAGCATCCCAGACATGGAAGACGGAAGGATCAGCATCACCTTGGCCAAGGACTGAGCCTCGGTGTTTGAGGTTTTAGGAAGAAGGCAAAGGTAGCAAAAGAGGCAGGAGTTGGGAGAATGACAAATGGCAGCCATGACTGATGCTGTTGGAAGGCCACTAACAATGAGAACAGAGACCTGGTCCATGTGGCAGCCTCAGGGCATTGGGACCTGAGGTTAGGGTTGGGGTCAGGGTAGGCAGAGCTCGGGGCTCAGGCTGGACAGTGGCCAGAGAGGAGGGATCTGTCCCTCTGTTCAGAGGGCTCAGGAGCAGCATGGAGAGCCAGGCAAGGGGCATCTCCCCCTTCCCAAGCTGCCTAGGACCAGAGCTGAAGGTGAAAGTGAAAGAGAAGATGCAGAAAAAAGGGGCTGGCATGCTCTGAGGGAAGGTGAAAGCGAAAGGAGAAAGCTCAGTAGTGCAGCCCGAGAGAGGTCAAGGCTTTGGCCTTCCTCCCTCCGTGTTGATCCCACTCCTCTGACCCCCTGCCCACCTGGAGATGCAGAAGACAGCGCTAGAACCCCAAAAGGGCTTCTCCTTCGAAAACTGCGAGAGGTGAGTGGGGGAATGGTTGGTTCCCCAGCTGCCTACGCCCTCCGTGGGGGCTTCCGGGAGTGGGAGCCCCAGGGTCTTTAACATTCCTGGGGGCGAGGGTGGGGGAAGGTACGTGTGTGGAACGACTTGGGTTCCCAGGCTTACCCGAAAGGTGAGGGAAACCGCGACGGAGTTAGGGGATGTGATGACGGTCCCAGAAGAACTGAAACCTGGGTTTCTCCCCTCCGTTTCCAGAAACGCAGCCTTGGAACGCTCCCTCCCGGGGCTCCGTGTCCCTCATGCACGCAAGACCGGAACCACCATCGCAGGCCTTGTGTTCCGAGTGAGTAGGGCGTTGGGATTGTAACCCTCAGAGGAGCGGCCGGGAATGGGAGGTGGGCACTGAGCCAAAGGCTCCTTCCCCCCACCGCAGGACGGGGTCATCCTGGGCGCGGATACGCGGGCCACTAACGATTCGATCGTGGCGTACCAGAGCTGCGAAAAGATCCACTTCATCGCCCCTAAAATCTAGTGAGCATTCCCCCGCCCAGTTCCCCCCTCAAGAACCGCCCCCTCGTTCCCATCCCGGGTCCCAGCACATCCTAGTCCCGCCCACACGAACCCTCCCTTCGCCTTCAGCTGCTGTGGGGCTGGAGTAGCCGCGGACGCAGAGATGACCACGCGGATGGCGGCGTCCAACATGGAGCTACACGCGCTGTCCACAGGCCGCGAGCCCCGCGTGGCCACGGTCACCCGCGCGTTGCGCCACACGCTCTTCCGGTGCTGGGGCGGGGCTAAAATGATCCTGGGGTGGGGCAGTTGCGGGGAGGGCCGGGCTGAGAAGAGGCTTGATAGGAGAAAGGGCGGGGCCGCGAGGTCCGAGAGACCGGAAGAGGCTGGCCTAAGAGAAGCTAAGAGAGTGGCAGGAAGGAACGCTGTTGGTCACGGGGCGCCAGACCACGGGAAGGGACGGGGCTCGGGTGCAGGGGCGCTATCGCGGAGGGGCGGGACCTGGATTCCTGTGCGTTCGACTGACCGCACCCACTCCGCGGAAAGGTACCGGGGGTACGTGGGCGCCTCGCTGATTGTGGGCGGCGTAGACTTCACCGGACCGCAGCTCTACTGCGTGCACCCCCACGGCTCCTACAGCCGTCTGCCCTTCACGGCCATGGGTGAGCGCTTCCGCCCCCTTTCCGCGAACCCCGCCCGTGGGACCTCAACGTTTATCCCGCGACTGGGAGGCCGCGGCTGACCTCAGATGCCCTTCCTGCCTGCAGGCTCCGGCCAGGATGCGGCCCTGGCAGTGCTAGAGGACCGGTTCCAGCCGAACATGACGGTGAGCGACATCTCCCCCGCCCCCACCCCCACCCCCGCGTGCATTGGTGGGAAGTGCACACCCGGGAGCTGGGGAAACGCAGAGGTACCCTGGCCTACTCTAGAGCTAGGCTTCTCGGAGGTGACGACTGAGTGGAGACTGAGGGGCCGGTGGAGTGAGGGTGAAGTGCTATTCCAACAGTGCCAAAGCTTGGACTTTCCCAGAAGTCAAAACTCAGAGAGGGCCATTTGGTGTTTAGGGAGAAGGGAACAGCAGGTGGGGTCTGGAGTCTGGATTTTGTTTGGGGTGGATGGGAGCAGGAGGCATATGTCACTTTATAGGTGCTTATGGCCCAGAAAGAAAAAAGCAGTGAGCCAGGGATTGGGGGTGGGTGAACAGGCTACTGGAAGCAGAGCCACAAGTGTGACTCAGAGAAGTTTGTGAAGATGGGGGCAGTGGGAACACTGGGGTCTCTGGAGAGAGGGATACTGAAACCAGGGTAGAGGAGCCTGGGGTGGAGATGGGGGTGTAGGGAGAGAGAGGAGTTTGGGTGTGAGCAAATGGTAAATAGTCCAGCCTTCAAGATTAACCGTCTCCAGGCTGTAGCCTGAGGGTGATATTAAAGGGTCCATCAGGACTCACACACACATCTTTACAGCTGGAGGCAGCGCAGGAGCTGCTGGTGGAAGCCATCACTGCAGGGATCCTGGGTGACTTGGGCTCTGGGGGCAGTGTGGATGCATGTGTGATCACTGGGACCAGCGCCAAGCTGCTGCGATCACTGAGCTCTCCCACAGAGCCTATAGAGAGGTAGGAGCATGGGAGATGGGGGAATCACAGGGGAGGATGGGGTGGTAGCAAGGGAAATAGGGGGCTGCAAAGAGAGGACGGGCCACTTGATGAGGTCATCCTTTCTCCTTCCCAGGTCCAGCCGGTACCGCTTTGCCCCTGGGACCACAGCTGTCCTGTCGGAGACAGTGATGCCGCTGACCCTGGAGCTGCTGGAGGAAACTGTGCAGGCCATGGATGTGGAGTGAAGTAGGCTGAGGCTTAGAGCTTGGAACAAGGAGGAATAAACCCAGAAAACACCAATACCTAGACAGATGGCTGTGTCCTTCTTGGGTGGAGGGGGACAAGCAGCCAGCAGGGCTCTGTGCCTAAGGTATCCCTGCAGGGGCCACTTCCTCCCATGGCTTCAGTGCCTAGCCTAAGGGGTGCACTTTACCCATCACCTTAGGCATCTACCCCTCCAGAACCCCAGCCCTGGCAAGTATCACAGGCTCAAAGTGGAAAGCCCCCCCTCCTGACTCTGCACACTACAGAGGCTCCCCCTACCACTCCCATGCCTTGCTCTTGCCCTGTAGTCCACTGAGGGCTGTTGTACAACCCAAAATGTCCTATGTACTGCCCCCACATAGAGCCTTTACCTGGCTCAACAGTGGCCAAGGACACAGCCTACAGCTCTCAGTCAGACCCCCCCATCCCCACTGATGGCTAAAATGCTGGTGGGGGAGCTGCTCCCTGATTCCAAGGGCAAGTTCTCACAAGCGCACTCCTCACCGCTGCAACGCCTTTATCTGTGAAACCCCTCTGATGACCAGGCATACCTGAGGTGCTGATATGATGCTGAGCTTCTGTTTGCACGTGTTGGGCTGTGACTAAGGGGATTGGCTCCAAGTTTTCTGGGTGCCAGGGGTCACAGGACTCGTGGGGAGAGATGACATGACATTTATCCAGCAGACTTTTGCTGAGCACCCACGGAGTGTCAGCCCAAGAGCAGGGTGCTAGTGAGAGCATCCTGCCTTGGGAGAGAATGGCTGAGCTCCCCTGGAGCTTTGGAACTGTTAGAGAGAGTCTCCCCAACCCCTGGGGAGTGTCTACTCCAGGATGGACATCCCTGGGTCCCTGATTATGCTTTTTCCCTCAGTATTTTATTATGAAAACCTTAAAACATAAAATCTGGAAAAAAGTTGAACACCTATATACCCACTGCAGACTTTACAATTAGTATTTTGTTATATTTGCTTTACCATGTATCTATCTATCCTTCCCTCTAGTCAGCAATTAACTCATCTTATTTTTTTGACTGATGTGTTCTTGAATCAGCCAAAGCCCTCACACCCCTAGAAGGAGGCGAGCCAACTTACCTGTTGCAACTTTGCACACAGGGGTGTCTTCTCTCCCTCGGTTCAGGCTCAGCTTGGGGCTCTACAGTGAATGGACTGTAGATACCAGGGGCTTGTCCATGGGAGCCCCAAGGCCTGGAGGCTGTCAGAGATTTGATGGCTGTCATCCTTCCACCCCTGATCTCCATCCAGGATCAGCCAGTCACCAAGGGCTCATACCTTGCCCTCCTGTGCACAAGGCCCCTCCTAGGTGTATCATCTCATCACGAACAGTGTGGGCTTTGGAGCCAGACAGATGAAGGTATGGGTCCAAACACACCATGTGGCAGGAGAGTCAGCATCTCCCTGAGCAAACCGGGACACCCATTCCAAGTTGATGAGCAAACCGTGACACCCATTCCAAGTTGATCACTGAGGTGATAGGATTTGCAACCCGCCAGCACCCCCGTCCTGGCCCTGGCCCTTCCACAGCAGAGCTGGTGCAGGTGGACATTCCCTCTACCAGTCAGGAACACCCCTGGGTGCTGAGCAGGCTTCTGTGAGTTTGGTGCTCCTGATAGCCCTGGGAGACTTCCCTGATCCCAGCCACCAGGTGGTTACCGTTAAGTCTAACCACAAGTCCTTGGCACCTGGTGCTCAACATTTGGGATGTGAGGTGGTTCAGGGATCCAGTCAGGGGCTAGGCTTTGGGGGGTGGAGGAGGTGAGAGCCTCACACCTGGGCTCTGTCTGGTAAGTCAAGGTGTGGGTGGAGGACTTTGACCTAAAGAGACCCTCCTCCTGCCTAGAGCATGGCAGGGAGCTGAACCTCCACAGCTGCCTGGCCTCAGTCCTGGGACTTTGGCTCAAGGATGAAGAGAACCATAAAGCCAGGCCCAGTTCTCAACCTCATGCCTGCCACAGTGTTGCTGCTCAGCCTCATCCTTAACCGTGGTCCTCCATGGCTTCTCCTGGGGTGAGTGGGCCTGGCCCAGCCCTGACTGAACAGCCTTAGGGCAACCCAGCTCCCAGCAGCAGCCCAGGCTTCCTGCTCAGGGGCTCAGGGCAGGGGCCAGGCTGGCTAGAAGGGAAGCAGGTGGACAGAGTGGGCAAAGGAGAAAGGATGTGGCAAGGCTGGGAGGAGGCAAGAAGGGGTCAGGGGCCAGTCTCCCAAATGGGACAGGAGCTTGGGCTGGGCCCGAGAGCCGGGGAGGGTAGGAAGCTGAGAAGCAAAGGTTGGACGTGTAGTTTAGGAAGAGCCTTCTGGCTGCATGTGGGGTATGGACCGTTGAGGTCTGGGGGGAGTGCAGAGGCTAGGAAGGAGACAGGAATATTCCTGGGGACGGAGAAAAATGGCCTGGGATTGGGGGTGGGGTGGAGTTGGGGAATGGTGGGGAGTAGGTTGGAGAGAGATGAGGAAGAATAGACAGAACTTGGGGGCTGGTTGGATGGGGCCAACTGAGATAGCTATAGGGGCCCAGAGGTGCTCAGGGTGAGAAGGGGTAGTGATGAGCCCTCTTGATCTGGACCCCTCTGGGGGTCACAGCCTGGGGGCACCCAGGAGGAGGAGAGGAGAGGTGTGCTGGGATGTGGGAAGCAGGTCCTCACCAGCCCAATGGTCAGGTTGCGGCATTCCTGCCATCAGACTGGTGCTGAGCTTCAGCCAGAGGATTGTCAATGGGGAGAACGCAGTGCTGGGCTCGTGGCCCTGGCAGGTGTCCTTGCAGGTACATGCACCCTGGGGGTGGGGCAGGGTTTCAGGTGTTTCATGCCTGGGTGTAGCCTGGGCCCACCCCCACTTCTGACCCCTGACGCCAGGACAGCAACGGCTTCCACTTCTGCGGTGGTTGCCTCATCAGTCAGTCCTGGGTGGTCACTGCTGCCCACTGCAATGTTGTGTGAGTGCTTCCCTTCTACCTGCACCCCCCCCCAGCCCCCACCTCCCCACCTCCTTGCCCTGGATGCCCCTCTCTTGTCACTCTGCCCTCCTTGTGGCTGCCCAACCCCACTCTCACTGCAGCCCTGGCTGCCACTTTGCCATCCTGGGCGAGTACGACCTATCATCCAGCACTGAGCCTTTGCAGGTTATGTCCATCTTGTGGGTCAGTGCTTGGGCTGCAGGTGGGGAAGGAAGAGTGAGCAGTGTAGGTGTGTGGGCTCTGGGGGTGAGGAATTCAGAGCACGCCCTGGCCTAGTCCCCTCAGCACCCATCACCCTGGGGGCCTGTGTCCACCCCCATCCTGCATGGCCCCTTTCTGGCTCCGCAGGCCATCACGCACCCTTTCTGGAACCCCACCACCATGAACAACGATCTGATGCTACTAAAGCTCACCTCCCCAGCCCAGTACACAACACGCATCTCACCAGTTCGCCTGGCTTCCTCAAATGACGTGCTGCCTTAAGGCCTCACGTGTCACCACTGGCTGCGGCCGCCTCAGCGGTGTGGGTAGGAACTCGGGCCAAAGCTCTGGGTGGGAGGGCAGGATGGGGACAAGTCATCTGGGACCTAACCACCCACTCCCGGCCCACAGTGTGACGACTCCTGCACACCTGCAGCAGGTGGTTCTGCCCCTGGTCACCGTGAGTCGGTGCCAGCAACACTGGGGCTCACGCATCACCAACTCTATGATCTGTGCAGGGGCCTCGGGGCCTCCTTGTGCCAGGTGAGCACTGGCACCCTGTCCTGTCCTCTGCACTGTCCTGTGGCACTCCCACCCCCCACACTGACTTCTCCCCTCTCCTTCCGTCAGGGTGACTGGAGGCCTGCTTGTCTGCCAGAAGGGGGACACGTGGGTGCTCACTGGTATTGTCTCCTGGGGCACCAATGACTGCAACGTGCGCACGCCTGCCACGTACACTCGGGTTAGCAAGTTCAGTACCTGGATCAATCATAGCCTACAGCCAAGCCCACCACAGGCCCTCTCCCCATCTCAGTCCAATAAAGACCCCAGGCTCTGTCCTCTTGTGTATGCCTGTCTGTCTTCCTGGTTCAGGGAAAAGGAGAGGCTCTTGGGGGCCCCATTCCCCAAGTGGACTTTGTCTTCTGGCACGGCAGGTGTTGAGGAGTCAGGATCCTCCTAGACTAGCCGTGACCAGGCTGGGCTCTCCCCACCTCCCCACCACCTCCTGGGCAACCTCTTGTCCACAGCAAGAGACTGGGCTGTCGGAATGAATGGGCAGCTTTCCCTGGGGAAGGCAGCCTGTTTATTGAGTACGAAGGATACATTTACAAACTTGAGTACACAAAATAAATAACTGCACATTCTCCATCCACAGTCCATGGCATAAAGGCCCAAGTCTCCAAACTCCCTCTGTCCTACCTTCAGGACCAGGCCCATCCTGGCCAAAAGAGGAAATAAATCCCCAGAGGCACTTGGGGAAGTAGGGGGAATTCTGAGGCCATGGGGCTTGGGCTTTCCACTGCCTTGTGCTAGGAGAACTAGAGACAGGAGGAGGAGGTGTACAAGGCACGAATGACTTGGCCCAGAGTGGTCTCTTTTGGCTTGGTTTCCCACTGGAGGTGGCACATGCAAAAAGAGGAGGGCCTAGCCCAAGGGAACCCACTGGGAGGAACTGAGAGCCAAACCCTCCCTGCTGGCAGGGGACCTGCAGTCCAGCTAAGGCTGAAGCTGGGCCCTGGCTCCTTCCCACCCACTGAAAGCAGCTGTGGAGGGACAGGGCTTGGGTTCCAGCCCCGTCTGTGGTGGTGGGGAGGCACCATGACTGACAGCAGGACGGTCTGGCTCAGACCTCTGGGAAAGCAGCCACCCAATTCCACCCACCTCTCGCAGGTGCTCCCTCCAGACGGAGATTCAGCGGGGCCCAGAATGGAAGGGTAATGCTGTGAAAAGAAGCAGGGACAGGCTGGACTGAGCAAGGCCACCGTGAGAAGGTCAGTGCCCCAGGCACTCAGGGTTCAGAGGCAGGTCACACAGTATGGCTAAGTTCCAAGGGGAGCTGCGCAGAAGCTCAGCAGAAAGAGATAGGGTTGAGCACCCCGGGGACCCTCCCTCAATGCAGCAGCTCCTTCCTTCCGACTTCCTCTTGGAGGATAAAGGGAGAGCATGGTGCTCATTCCTAGGCCGCCCATACGCATGCCAGACACTAGATGGCTCCTTCATGCAGCTGCAGAGGAGGGAACAGCAGCACCTGAAAGGAGAGGCAACACCAAGGGTGGAACCAAGGCTGACGCTGGAATCCTGATGGGGCTTCTCCCTCAGAAGCCCCTGCCCTTTGCTTTGGCCCAGGTGCCCCCATCCCCCAGGTAGCAGCAGTGGGGCTCCTTTTAACCCCGCACAGTTGGGAAGGAGGCACCTGGGGAATAGAATGGGCATCCGAGGGGGAGAGGGAGGTGATAACAGGCTCTGTAAAGAAGGCACTGAGTGCAGTAGGCTGGTGGGCAGGAACTCTCATAGCCAGAGAGAGGCTGAAGCCTGGAGCAAGCCTGCTACCAACATGGCCACACAGTCCAGAGGGCCAAGGACCATTCCATGGTCCTACCACCAGAGATCCTGGCAAGTCCTGGGGCCGGGAGGGGTCCCTGGGGGCACCATGAAGGAAGACAGATCTTGGCTGGGAGGTGGGAGGCTGTTTAGACTTAGCCAGGGGCTGAGAGTCCAGCCAAGGCACAAGCTGTGGGCCTACCTGGGCCTCTCACTGGAGCATAATCATGAGGATCAGGATGCCATGGAATGTGGGGCTGGGGGAGGGCAGACAGGAAGGCTTGGTAGAGGAAAGGAGGGATTCCAGAAGTAACTGTCCCAAAGAGTCCTGGGACCACAGGACACCCTCTACCTGGCACTGCATGCTCCTTTGGTCTAGGGAAGAGCCAAGAGGTGAGGAGACTGAAGGCCAGGTCCTGCCCTTCCCCCAGTATGTACCAGAGCAGTTGTCCAGCAAAAGGAGCATTAGTGCCAGACCAGGCTCCTTGTTCAGGGGGCTCGTATGCCCCAGGGCTCCCTCCACTCTGTCGCACCAGACTCAGGCCCAGGGTGAAGATGGGGACTGCTGAAGGCACAGAGAAGCGGCTGGGGCCATTCACCTGCCACTGACCATACAGACCTATCTCTAGAGAGGGCGGTGGGCCCAGATGGCACAGCAATGTGTGGCCAGGCTGGGGCCATGCCCTGTCAGCACCCCAGCCTGGCAGCTCAGCCATTGTACTGCCGCTGGTAGCGCAGGTTGAGCTCCCGCAGCTCTCGCTCCCGCACTCGGCGAGACTTGTTGGATCGTGTAGAGCGGCTGGAACGCGTGGACTGGGCAGATTTGGTGCTCTGGCAGCGCGAGGAGGCACGTTTGAGGAGGTTCTGGGAGATGGAGCGGTGCAGATTCTTCATAGACGAAGAGGCTGCCATGCTCACCACCCACGGATGCCTCAGGGCCTGCAGTGCCGTCATACGGGCGCCGGGGTCCACCGTCAGCAGGCGGTCAATGAAGTCCTTGGCCAGGTTGGACACACTGGGCCAGGGCTAGAAGCCAAGGACAAGCATTAGAGCGAGCACACTCAACACTGCCCTCAGCATCCCGATGATGTCACCTACACAACACTCAGACCTGTCCAGTAGCCCTGCACTCTCCCCCTAGAGAGAGGAACTGCCCGGCTCCTCCCATGTAGAGCATTCCGGGCCTCCCCTTCCCACCCAGTGCTGACCCAGGCCACTGAGCAGAGGCTGTTCTCTGAGTGACAAGGAGTGTGATAGGAGGAGAAGGATCCACCCCCTCCCTGAGGAGCAAACTTCAAAGGTGCCCTGGACTCAAAGCCTGGTTCAAGGAGGTGGCCCCCGTCAAGACCACCCAACCTACCCTAGGACCACCATAACTCAGGGCGATTTAATGAGAACGACCCAAACCTTCCACCATATCTTGAGCCGGACTTAAGCTCCCATCACTGGATGCCCATACCGGGCCACTTCCTAGTCCTTAAAAACAGGGTTCGCCCTCCCTTCCAACTGAAAAAGTGGCCAAAGTAATCACTGCATTCTCTGCATCAGCCTCAGCCTCAGCCTCTCAGCCATGAGGAGAAAAGGAAACAATTCAAGGCAACTAGATTTCTCCATCTGCTGGGATGGCAGGGGGATCCTGGGAGCCCAGCAGGGATCAGGACTCTTCTCAGGGGTGCTTCTCATGTCTGCATGACCTCTCTAAGCCACACAGGGGCTCCTGGCAGTACCCTGTGCCAGCCTCGTTTTAGTACATTCTTTCCTCAGCACAAAGCCTGCTCTGCTACATGCACCCACGGCTGCCTCATCTCAGCCACACACCGAACAGCCGTCTGTCTCAGGGCCTCAGCCTGCACAAACTGTCTTCACCTGGCTGAATCCTCAGGTTCTCAGGTTAAAGGACACTTGCTCACACTTGCTCTCTTAGCCCCCAGTGCTAAGCAACCATTCGAATAATTTCAAGTTTATTGTTCCCATTAGACCATGCTTAGCTATTCACCAGTGCCTGGTGCCGGGCATACAGGAGGCACTCAGTAGATAGAGGCTCAGCGAGTAAACAACCCATGCATGGCACCTGATGGGTGTCCTCTCCTGCAGCTGCTTCCAGGACGTGGGGCTCAGATGCCCGGGCCCTTGACTTATTCTGCTGAAGGAGGGCAGATGCAGCACTTCTCCGAGTCCCTGCGTCTCTTAGGAGCACTCTGGCACGGGCCCTGACACTCTCCAAAGGGTGGGTGGCTAGGACTTCAGCTGAGCCTGCTCCAGGTGGTTCGGCTGGGATGCCAGGGGTACTATCACCCTCCTTCCTGTCTGGTGAGAGGTCTGACTGTTCTACCCCATGGTGCCCTTCACCTTGAGGAGCCCCTGAACACACTCTCCAAGGGGCTCAGGAAAGTGTGAGAGCCCACATTTGGGGTAGCTGCGTGCCCACTCAGCAGACACACTAACACAGTTATCGCCACCCCCAGTCAGGCTTCCTTGACCCCCAACTCTTCCCCCATGCCTTTCCCCACTGATGTTGATGTACCGGGAGGCAGTGGGTGGGGTAGGAAACAAGGAAAAGATTCATCTGGAGTCCTGGAGAAGGGGTGGAGCTACTTGTAGTTGTTATCCTTACTTGCCCTTTGGAAGGCAAATCTCAACTTTTACTGAGCTGAACTGGAAGAAAGTCACAGAAAGCCTAGATTTCTAAATAGCCACCTAACAGGGTCCTCCTCACCAATGCCTCCAGGAGGAGGGCAGTTAGGGCCCGTAAATCCCGTGCTGTCTGAGAGCAGTGAGGGAGAGCACGGAGCAACAGCCCTCCCACGCAGGAAGCCTGGTCCACATTCGCCTGCAGGCCTGTGTAACTCAGGGCTCTGATACTGAGGCTGACACGCAGGGTGGCTGGACTGGACAGTTGCCGCGGTAGCTGCGGGCTCTCGGTTCACGAAGGCTCCATGGCTTGCTGCTGAACACACAGAGCCACTGTGAGGGGCCGGCCAAGCTGGACCACAGGCACAGTGTGGCCCCCGTCACTCATGTGAGAAATGGAAAGGCACAGGCAGAATGGGGCCACTGATGGACAAAGCAAACCTAGAGCTGCAACAGATCATGGGAACACCTGTGCTTGTGCTGCACGGCGGCTTTTATGGTCTCCAAGAAAAGGAGAAATCACTGGGGAACACACTGCAGCTCAGCCTGGCCTGTTGGTGGGACAGCTCCAAGACAGAGCTGCCAGGCCAGGCCAGCCAAACAGGGCTGGGACATGGATTCTGCCCCTGGCCCTTGGTCCAGTCAAGCCAGAAGAGAGGCAACTCCTCTGCAAATGACAGAATAAAAAGTGGCGAACCTGGACTCACAAGTCAGGAACCTGAATACGGATGGATCGGAGGCATCCCCACTTCATATCCATACCCAGCCAAACAAACCCAGGCCCCCTGCAGCTCCAAACCAGTCCAGTGCAGTCTCAGATGGGCCTCTCACTAGACACGCACTGTGGGCTTAAGCATCTCCACCTCCAGAGTGACACAGGCTCACACCAGCTGTCAACCCCTGCTGCTTGTTGCCATGATCGCCAAAGTGAGCCGGATTGATCTGCCCCTCCTCCTCCCCCAGGCACTCGCCTCTCCAATTACCTTGTACAGGCAGCAGTGTGAGGAATGCTGATGGGCTCATTAGTCTGAGGGCCTGCCCACCCTCTCTGGCAGGCCCCAGCTCTCCCCGTCTTTGAAGAACTGTGCGCAGGTGGGTCCCCTAAGACAATGTGACTCGAGCTGTCCTGACATGAGAACCGGGCTGTGCAATGGCACCCAGCCTAACCCTCACGCACTGAGGGACCTGCAGTGGGAAGTCAAACAGGACAAACACGGGAAGGTAGTCCTCGAGCCAGCCCACTGACAGCGGGTCAGGGGCTTATGTTGACCTCCAGAATAGTGGCCCCTTGGAGGTCTCCAACAGGTCTCACAAAGGAGAAGCGAGGCCTTCCACACTCACCTATGGCCACACTTCTGGCCAAGTCCAATTCAGCACCTCCTGAGAAAGCGATCGGGACCTCCCTGGTGGCAATGTGGTTAAGACTCCGTGCTCCAAGTGCATGGGGCCCGGGTTCGATCCCTGGTCAGGAAACTAGATCCCACATGCATGCCGCAACTAAGAGTTCACATGCCGCAACTAAGGAGCCAGCGAGCCACAACTAAGGAGCCGGCAAGATGCAACTAAAGAGCCCTCAAGCAGCAACTAAGGCGCCCTCGAGCTGCAACTAAGGAGCCTGCCTGCTGCAACTAAGGAGCCCACCTGCCGCAACTAAGACCCAGCACAACCAAATTAAAAAAAAAAGAAAGCGATCAACACATGCAGACCAACCCACCTACTTCCCCAACATGCTTGGGCCTCTGGAGCCACATGAGTATGTCTGGCAGCCTCCGACTGACTGGCCAGGTAACATTCTGTTCCTCATATGCAGCCAAGTGAGGAAAAGAAAAACGGGAAATTCCCTGGCAGTCCAGTGGTTAGGATTCCACTCTTTCACTGCAGGGGGCACGGGTTTGACCCCTGGTCAGGGAACTAAGATCCCACATGCCGAACGGTGGAGCCAAAAGAAAGAAAAAGAAAAATGGGCATGAGGAAAAAGGAAAATGATAAACTGTCATGCTCTTCAGTTTCCACAGCTCTAACTGCCAGCTGTGGGTAGAGGACAGAACGTTTGCCTCAGTATACTTGGGGCCAGATCAGGGACACAGGTAAGCCTCAGGTGGGTGGCAGAAGGGACAGGCCCCAGGTACCACCTGGCCAGTCTCCTAGAGGCTTCCACCCATTTCTGGGCTGGCAAAGGGCATGGGGCATGAAAGGGAATATCAAAATGTCAGTCGGCCTTGCCTCCAGACACTCAGGTCTCAGGCAGAGGACAGCTGCAATACTCAGGGTGACAGCCCGCACTCTCCCGTCCACAAGTCAGTCTTTCATGAGCTGTGTGGGTGAGGGGTCCTGCCCCAAGAGGAGGACAAGAAGAGGCTGTAGGAGGAAGGGTGTCACCTCCACCCTGTTTCTGACCATCGAGCTGGCCGCCTTTCTGCCTACCCTGTAACCCCCAGAGTCCCTGCAGTTCGGATACCTACTCCTGATGCTGTAACAGCAGAGAAACCAATCGGGTAGAAGAAGGATCTCCCCCATAAGCGCTTCCTAACCAACTTCACCCTCCTCATCGCCCTGCTTCTGTGGGACCAGTCACTCCTGGTGGCACTCAGAAGCTGAATCCAACTCTACCTTCAGAGGGAGGCACCAGACCAGAAAGGGTTTGCCACTCCAGCTCAGAGGACATACTTCCTCCCGTCCCAGTCTCATTCACTTGCTCTAGCTCTAATGTCACAAGGGCCTGGCAAGAATGTTACCCAAGCTACTTCCATGGTCCTGCCTTGAGCCCCAGGGCTAAGGGAACAAGGGCTGGAACCAGCTCTCGAGGCCTAGGCTGCAGAGGGAGGAGGAAGCTGCTTCCTTCCAGCAGCAAACCCAGCTCACGGGGCTTACCCTAGACTCCCTCTGGTAAGCAGGTCTGACGGCTCTCAAGTAAGGGGAGAAAAAGGCCTAGCGTCTCTTTGGGATGGCATCTGAGTGACAGATTGAAGTGTTGGGCTGGAAGCCCAGTGACCTGCGTTCTAGGTCTACCATCTCGGCTGACCGTAAAGAAATCACAGCCTCCTCACTGTTAATATGAAGGAGCTGAATACAATGAATTCTAAGTCTCTTCCAGTTTATAAAGTCCTGGGTTGTAAGAAGATGGCTCCCCATCTTTTTTACCCACTTGGCCGCATGTGAGGAAGAGAACTAGAGCATCTAACGTTTAAGCTGACGTGATGTCTTGACCTTTATGCGTTCTCTTCCAGCCCATGATGACACTGGGGAAGGTTCCCTGGCAGAGAAGGAAGCCCAGGCAAAGAGATGCTAGGGGAAGAAGGGGGAGAAAGAAGCCTGGGTTTTGCTCCCATGACTCAATTCTTCCCTCAACTCTGTCTCAACATGTCTCTTCAGATCCAGCATTCCCACATTCACAGCCCTCCTTCCTGTACTGACATGGGCCTGAATGAGAGCAGAGAGAAAGGCACGGAGGAAATTCTGGGAAATGGAGCTTCAGGTTTACTCAGGAGAGCAGAACTATTAGTGTGATAAGAACAGCACACTTTGATGTTAACCATGAAGAAAAGTGTTTTGAAAAAATCAGCACAATTAGACACTGTGGGGCTGTAGAGCCAGCATCTCCTCCTCTGGTCAAGACACTCACCATCCTGGTGTCTGGACTTCCAGAACAGACAGTATCCACCACGCTGAGACCACGCTGTGGGTGGGGGGACCTGAGCAGCAGAAAAGAGAAAGATGTTGAGGGAGAGAGGCTGACAGGAGAAAAAGGAGGAAGATAATAGAGGTTTAAAAAGAGGCAGAGGAGCTTCCCTGGTGGCGCAGTGGTTAAGAATTCACCTGCCAATGCAGGGGACACGGGTTCGAGCCCTGGTCCAGGAAGATCCCACATGCTGCGGAGCAACTAAGCCTGTGCGCCACAACTACTGAGCCTGCGCTCTAGAGCCCACGAGCCACAACTATTGAGCCCACGTGCTGCAACTACTGAGCCTGCGCACTAGAGCCCGCGTGCCACAACTACTGAAGCCTGCGCGCCTCAAGCCCATGCTCCGCAACAAGAGAAGCTGCCGAAATGAGAAGCCCACGCACCGCAATGAAGAGTAGCCCCTGCTCGACACAACTAAAGAAAGACCGCGCACAGCAGTGAAGACCCAACGCAGCCAAATATAAATAAATAAATATATATATATATATATATATAAAAAAAAGAGGTGGAGAATCTTGAAGATAAAAATAAATGAGAAAAGGCATGACAACTTAAAGGATGGTAAAGCTGCGTTCTAAAACTTGAGATGGGGACTTCCCTGGCAGTCCAGTGGTTAAGACTCTGTGCTTCCAATGCAGGGGGTGTGGGTTCAATCCCTGGTTGAGGAACTAAGATCCCACATGCTGTACAGTGCAGCCAAGAAAATATTTTAAATTATTAGAGAAATGCAACTCAAAACTACAAGGAGGTATCACCTCACACCGGTTAGAATGGGCATGATCAGAAAATCTACAAACAACAAATGCTGGAGAGGGTGTGGAAAAAAGGGAACCCTCTTGCACTGTTAGTGGGAATGTAAATTGATACAGCCACTACGGAGAACAGTATGGAGGTTCCTTAAAAAACTAAAAATAGAACTACCATATGACCTAGCAATCCCACTACTGGGCATATACCCTGAGAAAACCATAATTCAAAAAGACACATGCACACGAAGGTTCACTGCAGCACTATTTACAATAGCCAGGTCATGGAAGCAACCTAAATGCCCATCGACAGAGGAATGGATAAAGAAGATGTTGCACATATATACAATAGAATATTACTCAGCCATAAAAAGAAACGAAATTGAGTTATTTGTAGTGAGGTGGATGGACCTAGAGTGTCACACAGAGTGAAGTTAAGTCAAAGAGAGAAAAACAAATACCGTATGCTAACACATATATATATGGAATCTAAAAAAAAAATTGTTCTGATGAACCCAGGGGCAGGACAGAAATAAAGACACAGACGTAGAGAATGGACTTGAGGACACGGAGGGGGGAAGGGTAAGCTGAGACCAAGTAAGAGAGTAGCATTGACATATATACACTAGCAAATGTAAAATAGATAGCTAGTGGGAAGCAGCTGCATGGCACAGGGAGATCAGCTCTGTGCTTTGCAACCACCTAGAGGGATGGGATAAGGAGGGTGGGAGGGAGACGCAAGAGGGAGGGGATATGGGGATATATGTATGCATATAGCAGATTCACTTTGTTATACAGCAAAAACTAACACAACACTGTAAAGCAATTATACTCCAATAAAGATGTAAAAAAAAAAAAGACACATGCACCCCAATGTTCACTGCAGCACCACTTACAATAGCCAGGTCTTGGAAGCAACCTAAATGCCCAACGACAGACGAATGGATAAAGATGTGGTACATACATACAATGGAATATTACTCAGCCATAAAAAGGGAACAAAACTGGGTCATTTGTAGAGACATGGATGGATCCAGAGACTGTCATACAGAGTGAAGCAAGTCAGAAAGAGAAAAACAAATATCGTATATTAATGCATATATGTGGAATCTAGAAAAATGGTACAGATGAACCAGTCTGCAAGGCAGAAATAGAGACACAGATGTACAGAACAAACGTATGGACACCAAGGGGGGAAAGTGGGGGCTGGGGATGGTGGGATGAATTGGGAGATTGGGATTGACATATATACACTAATATGTATAAAATAGATAACTAATAAGAACCGGCTGTATAAAAAATAAATAAAGTTCAAAAAAAAAATAATAATAAATAAAAAAAATAAAACTTGAGATGAATAACAAAATGAAATCTTGCTCCCCAACCTGTCCCTGCCCAGAGTCTGCAAAGTGAAGGACAGGGACAGGAGGGAGACAGAGTGCAACTCAAGAGTGAGGAAGGATGCTGTGTGCCTGTTCTGTAATCAGGGATGTTGGCAACCTGTGTCAGCAACCAAGTAATGTCTGCTTTTAACAATGTCCTGGGCCCACCAGAGAAACACCCAGCTCTACCCACCACCAGTCCCTCCCATCAGAAAGCCTGCACAAGTCTCTTAGATAGCCTCATCCACCAGAGGGCAGACAGCAGAAGCAAGAAGAACTACAATTCTGCAGCCTGTGGAAGGAAAACCACATTCACAGAAAGACAGACAAAATGAAAAGGCAGAGGACTTTGTACCAGAGAAGGAACAAGATAAAACCCCAGAAAAACAACTAAATGAAGTGGAGATAGGCAACCTGCCAGAAAAAGAATTCAGAATAATGATAGTAAAGATGATCCAGGACCTCGGAAAAAGAATGGAGGCAAAGATCGAGAAAATGCAAGAAATGTTTAACAAAGACCTAGAAGAATTAAAGAACAAACACCTAGAAGAATTAAGGAACAAACAAACAAAGATGAAGAATACAATAACTGAAATGAAAAATACAGTAGAAGGAATCAACAGCAGAATACCTGAGGCAGAAGAACGGATAAGTGACCTGGAAGACACAATGGTGGAATTCACTGCTGCAGAACAGAATAAAGAAAAAAGAATGAAAAGAAATGAAGACAGCCTAAGAGACCTCTGGGACAACATTAAACACAACAACATTTGCATTATAGGGGTCCCAGAAGGAGAAGAGAGAGAAAGGACCAGAGAAAATATTTGAAGAGATTATAGTCGAAAACTTCCCTAACATGGGAAAGGAAATAGCCACCCAAGTCCAGGAAGTGCAGAGAGTCCCAGGCAGGATAAACCCAAGGAGAAACACGCCGAGACACATAGTAATCAAACTGACAAAAAAGGAAGACAAAGAAAAATTATTGAAAGCAGCAAAGGAAAAACGACAAATAACATACAAGGGAACTCCCATAAGGTTAACAGCTGATTTCTCAGCAGAAACTCTATAAGCCAGAAGGGAGTGGCACAATATATATAAAGTGATGAAAGGGAAGAACCTACAACCAAGATCATTCTACCCGGGGGCAATACTGTATGCTAACACATATATATGGAATCTTAAAAAAAAATGGTTCTGAAGAACCTAGGGGCAGGACAGGAATAAAGATGCAGACGTAGAGAATGGACTTGAGGACACAGGGAGGGGGAAGGGTAAGCTGGGACGAAGTGAGGGAGTGGCATGGACATATATACACTACCAAATGTAAAATAGATAGCTAGTGGGAAGCAGCTGCATAGCACAGGGAGATCAGCTCGGTGCTCTGTGACCACCTAGAGGGGTGGGATAGAGAGGATGGGAGGGAGACACAAGAGGGAGGAGATATGGAGATATATGTATGGGAGGGAGACATAAGAGGGAGGAGACATGGAGATATATGTATATGTAAGCTGATTCACATTGTTATAAAGCAGAAACTAACACACCATTGTAAAGCAATTATACGCCAATAAAGATGTTAAAAAAAACAAAAAAGATTACTCTACCCGGCAAGGATCTCATCAGATTCGATGGAGAAATCAAAAGCTCTACAGACAAGCAAAAGCTAAGAGAATTCAGCACCACAAAACCAGCTCTACAACAAATGCTAAAGGAACTTCTCTAAGTGGGAAACACAAGAGAAGAAAAGGACCTACAAAAACAAACCCATAACAATTAAGAAAATGGTAATAGGAACATACATATCAATAATTACCTTAAACATGAATGGATTAAATGCTCCAACCAAAAGACACAGGCTTGCTGAATGGATACAAAAACAAGACCCATCTATATGCTGTCTACAAGAGACCCACTTCAGACCTAGGGACACATACAGACTGAAAGTCAGGGGATGGAAAAAGATATTCCATACAAATGGAAATCAAAAGAAAGCTGGAGTAGCAATACTCATATCAGATAAAATAGACTTTAAAATAAAGAATGTTACAAGAGACAAGGAAGGACACTATATAATGATCAAGGGACCAATCCAAGAAGAGGATATAACAATTATAAATATATATGTACCCAACACAGGAGCACCTCAATACATAAGGCAACTGCTAACAGCTATAAAAGAGGAAATCGACAGTAACACAATAATAGTGGGGGACTTTAACACCTGATTTACACCAATGGACATATCATCCAGACAGAAAATTAATAAGGAAACACAAGCTTTAAATGACACAATAGACCAGATAGATTTAATTGATATTTATAGGACATTCCATCCAAAACCAGCAGATCACACTTTCTTCTCAAGTGCACACGGAACATGCTCCAGGATATATCGCATCTTGGGTCACAAATCAAGCCTCGGTAAATTTAAGAAAACTGAAACCATATCAAGCATCTTTTCCAACCAAAACACTAGGAGATTAGAAATCAATTACAGGGGAAAAAAAAACGTAAAAAACACAAACACATGGAGGCTAAACAATACGTTACTAAATAACCAAGACATCACTGAAGAGATCAAAGAGGAAATCAAAAAATACCTACAGACAAATTACAATGAAAACACGATGATCCAAAACCTATGGGATGCAGCAAAAGCAGTTCTGAGAGGAAAGTTTATAGCAATACAAGCGTACCTCAAGAAACAAGAAAAATCTCAAATAAACAATCTAACCTTACACCTAAAGGAACTAGAGAAAGAAGAACAAACAAAATCCAAAGTTAGTAGAAGGAAAGAAATCATAAAGATCAGAGCAGAAATAAATGAAATAGAAACAAAGAAAACAAGAGCAAAGATCAATAAAACTAAAAGCTGGTTCTTTGAAGAGATAAACAAAATTGATCAACCTTTAGCCAGATTCATCAAGAAAAAGAGGGAGAGGACTCAAACCAATAAAATTAGAAATGAAAAAGGAGAAGTTACAATGGACACCGCAGAAATACAAAGCATCATAAGAGACTACTACAAGCAACTCTATGCCAATAAAATGGACAACCTGGAAGAAATGGACAAATTCTTAGAAAGGTATAACCTTCCAACTGAACCAGGAAGAAATAGAAAATATGAACAGACCAATCACAAGTAATGAAATTGAAACTGTGATTAAAAACCTTCCAACAAACAAAAGTCTAGGATCAGATTGCTTCACAGGTGAATTCTATCAAACATTTAGAGAAGAGCTAACACCCATCCTTCTCAAACTCTTCCAAAAAATTGCAGAGGAAGGAACACTCCCAAACTCATTCTATGAGGCCACCATCACCCTCATACCTAAACCAGACAAAGATACTACAAAAGAAGAAAATTACAGACCAGTATCACTGATGAATATAGATGCAAAAATCCTCAACAAAATACTAGCAAACAGAATCCAACAACACATTAAAAGGATCAAACACCATGATCAAGTGGGATTTATCCGAGGGATGCAAGGATTCTTCAATATATGCAAATCAATCAATGTGATACACCATATTAACAAACTGAAGGATAAAAACCATATGATATCTCAATAGATGCAGAAAAAGCTTTTGACAAAATTCAACACCCTTTTATGATAAAAACTCTCCAGAAAGTGGGCATAGAGGGCACCTACCTCAACATAATAAAGGCCATATACGACAAACCCACAGCAAACATCATTCTCAATGGTGAAAGACTGAAAGCATTTCCTCAAAGATCAGGAACAAGACAAGGATGTCCACTCTCACCACTATTATTCAACATAGTTTTGGAAGTCCTAGCCACAGCAACCAGAGAAGAAAAAGAAATAAAAGAAATACAAATTGGAAAAGAAGAAGTAAAATTGTCACTGTTTGCAGATGACATGATACTATACATAGAGAATCCTAATGATGCCACCAGAAAACTACTAGAGCTCATCAATGAATTTGGTAAAGTTGCAGGATACAAAATTAATGCACAGAAATCTCTTGCATTCCTATACACTAACAACGAAAGATCAGAAAGAGAAATTAAGGAAACACTCCCATTCACCACTGCAACAAAAAGAATAAAATACCTAGGAATAAACCTACTTAAGGAGGTAAAAGACCTGTACTCAGAAAACTATAAGACACTGGTGAAAGAAATCAAAGATGACACAAACAGAGAGATATACCATGTTCTTGGATTGGAAGAATCAATATTGTGAAGATGACTAGACTGCCCTGCCGCCGCGGAGCCGCGCGGAGGCGGAGGCGCGGGTGCACTCAAGATCCGGCTCCACCGGTAACCCACCGCCATGGCCGAGGAAGGCATTGCTGCTGGAGGCGTAATGGACGTCAATACCGCTCTGCAAGAGGTGCTTAAGACCGCCCTCATCCACGATGGCCTAGCACGTGGAATTCGCGAAGCTGCCAAAGCCTTAGACAAGCGCCAAGCCCATCTCTGTGTGCTTACGTCCAACTGTGATGAGCCTATGTATGTCAAGTGGTGGAGGCCCTTTGTGCTGAGCACCAAATCAACCTGATTAAGGTTGATGACAACAAGAAACTAGGGGAATGGGTAGGCCTCTGCAAAACTGACAGAGAGGGAAAACCCTGTAAAGTGGCTGGCTGCAGCTGTGTGCTGGTTAAGGACTATGGCAAAGAGTCTCAGGCCAAGGATGTCATCGAGGAGTACTTCAAATGCAAGAAATGATCAAATAAAAAAACTGGGCTCTTGTTCCTCAAAAAAAAAAAAAAAAAAAAAAAAAGATGACTACACTACCCAAAGCAATCTACAGATTCAATGCAAACCCTATCAAATTACCAGTGGCATTTTTTACAGAACTAGAACAAAATATCTTAAAATTTGTATGGAGACACAAAAGACCCCAAATAGCCAAAGCAGTCTTGAGGGAAAAAAATGAAGCTGGAGGAATCAGACTCCCTGACTTCAGACTATACTACAAAGCTACAGTAAAGAAGACAATATGGTACTGGCACAAAAACAGAAATACAGATCAATGGAACAGGATAGAGAGCCCAGAGATAAACCCACGCACGTATGGTCAACTAATCTATGACAAAGGAGGCAAGGATATACAATGGGGAAAAGACAGTCTTTTACAATAAGTGGTGCTGGGAGAACCGGACAGCTACATGTGAAAGAATGAAATTAGAACACTCCCTAACACCATCCACAAAATAAACTCAAAATAACTCAAAATGGATTAGAGACCTAAATGTAAGACCAGACACTATAAAACTCTTAGAGGAAAACATAGGAAGAACATTCTTTGACATAAATCACAGCAAGATCTTTTTTGATCCACCTCCCACAGTAATGGAAATAAAAACAAAAATAAACAAATGGAATCTAATGAAACTTAAAAGGAAACTACAATCAAGATGAAAAGACAGGGCTTCCTTGGTGGCGCAGCGGTTAAGAATCCGCCTGCCAATGCAGGGGACATGGGTTTGAACTCTGTCCGGGAAGATCCCACATGCCGTGGAGCAACTAAGCCCGTGCGCCACAACTACTGAGCCTGCGCTCTAGAGCCTGTGTGCCACAACTGAAGCCCACATGCCTAGCGCCCATACTCCGCAACAAGAGAAGCCACTGCAATGAGAAGCCCCCGCTTACCGCAGTTAGAGAAAGCCCGCGTGCAGCAACGAAGACCCAACACAGCCAAAAATAAATAAATTAAATAAATAAATTTTTTTTACAAAGTTGAGAAAAGACAGAAAGACAACGCTCAGAATGGCAGAAAATATTTGCAAATGAGAAACAGACAAAGTATTAAACTCCAAAATATATAAATAGCTCATGCAGCTCAATATTTAAAAAACAAACAACCCAATCAAAAAATGGGCAGAAGACCTAAATAGACATTTCTCCAAAGAAGACATACAGATGGCCAAGAAGCACATGAAAAGCTCCTCAACATCACTAATTATTAGAGAAATGTAAATCAAAACTACAGTGAGGTATCACCTCACACCAGTCAGAATGGGCATCGTCAGAAAATCTACAACACCAAATGCTGGAGAGGGTGTGGAGAAATTGGAACCCTCTTGCACTGTTGGTAGGAATAAATTGATACAGCCACTATGGAGAACAGAATGGAGGTTCCTTAAAAAACTAAAAATAGAATTACCATATGACCCAGCAATCCCACTACTGGGCATATAACCAGAGAAAACCATAATTCAAAAAGACACATGCACCCCAACGTTCACTGCAGCACTATTTACAATAGCCAGGTCATGGAATGCCCATAAATGCCCATCGACAGACAAATGGATAAAGAAGATGTGGTACATAGATACAATGGAATATTACTCAGCCATAAAAAGGAACGAAATTGGGTCATTTGTAGAGACGCAGATGGATCTAGAGACTGTCACACAGAGTGAAGCAAGTCAGAAAGAGAAAAACAAATATCGTATATTAACGCATATATGTGGAAGCTAGAAAAATGGTACAGATGAACTGGTTTGCAGGGCAGAAACAGAGACACAGATGTAGAGAACAAATGTACGTACACCAACGGGGGAAAGTGGTGGGGGGATGAATTGGGAAATTGGGATTGACATATTTACACTAATATGTATAAAACAGATAACTAATAAGAACCTATGGTATAAAAAATAAATTAAATTAAATTAAAAAAAAAACAAGAACAAAAAAAACAATGTCCTGGAACAGCCCTAGAAGGTTCTGGATTTCAGAGCTAGCTACATAATGGTCTCTTCTATCTCCACTCAAGGGTTCTGCTGAAGTGAGGTGATTTCCAGGGCCTGTTTTTTTTTTTTTTTTTAACTTCCTCCCATTCTAATTTCTGAGGCAGTTTGGATCCCTGGTGGCTGTCAGCATATCACCCGTACTGTGGCCTCTGTCCCCAGAGGTTTGTGTCCCTGGAACCCTGGGTACAAAGGACTCAGCTCAGGGCAGGCACTAGGTCTACATGGGTTGGCAGGATGAGTGAAGAGACGAAGGTGACTCAGTCTCCTGCTCCAGGCTGGTTGGGCCATGCTGCAGCAAAGCTCAGGTCTAGGCACCACATTCGCACTGGGAGACAGAGACACCTACGAGGAAGGAGAGTCTGGAGAGGCACGGCCGTGGGGTGTGGTTGGATCAGGTCACCTTTAACCACCTCAGTGGGGGCAGGCAGGGGATGAGCGTGGGAGGTCATAAGCAGATTTAAAGAGGTCAGAATGTGGGAGAAACAAGAGCCCCAGCAGGTCCCAGAGGAACTCAAGGGCCTAGAAGCAATAGGGCCTGTGAAAGGGCAGAGCTATCGAGGTGGAGACAGACAATGGGAAGAGCAGGAGAGGGAGGGGATGGATAGGGCACCAGAAGCTGCTCTGAACGCAACCCACAATATACCCCTTTGTTGGAGGAGACCTCAGCAGGGGGGTGGGAAACAGCAGTAATGAAAGGACCTTGGGATAACGAGATGCTGTAGGTGGTCGGAGCAAGGCGTTTTGGCAAAAATGCTGAATGCAACAATGCGGGGATATGGGCATGTTTCTGCCACCACAGGAGGTGAGTGTGTTACCAGGGCAACAACAGCAGAGGGATGCCAAGAGGATGGGGCTCCAGGGAGCCAAGCGGTGGCCCAGGGGTGGCACATGAGCCCCTGTCCACACTGGCCATGGGAACACGAGGCAATTAAAGGCATCCAGCAGAATCCAAACACGAGCCCAGAAATACACCACCTGCCTCCTTGCATTCTGCTCTGCTGCCCACACACGTCCAGTCTCCAGCTCTCCCACGTCCCCTGTGCAGTCCACCCCATGGCTCTGGGGCAAGGTCTCATCCCTGCTCACCTGGCCGCTCCGTCAGAGCATATGAAGCAGGCTGCATGAGCAGTCCCCACAGGCGCTGGCGCCCTTCACGTGGAGAGCACCAGAACACACCACATGCCCTGCACTTCATTTTACCCTCAACATCCCAAGGTAGAATGGCAAGTGTCAGAGTCACTTTATGAAGTGGCAAACAGCTGGGATGGGAATGTAAATGTCAGCTCTGGCTCTGGGCACTCATCCTATTGCAGGGCTATCAGAACTACCACATGGTGTAACTCACAGCCCCTGAGCAAGTGCCCCTTGGCCCAAGTTGATGGATGGTCAGCCTGCAGCCCAGAAACCCACCCCTGGAAAGCCACCTCCCACCAACACAATCCCCCGGGAAGTGGCAGATCGGTCCTGCGGGTGAGCTTCGTCTCCCACCAGGATTCTGTCCTCCGCCTGGCAGCACTCACTCTCCTGAACAAGGCTCTGAGAACCTTTGCCCAAGCCCACCTGTTCCTGGCGCAGTCACCTGGGTTCGCCCACAGCTCAGAGACTGCCCAAGCAGAGGAGGGTGACAATTAAAAGTTGCTAAACGTGGCAGACAGCAAAGCTGCTGATGGCATCACTCTGTCATCATTCCCACAAGAGCCTCTTCATCCATCCTGCCTCTAGGAATAGAACTCTTGACAAAAGCAATAACGTTAGGCCCACAACGTCGCATTTCATGTCAGGTGAATCACAGAATCTCCAAGTTGGCGGGACCATAACAGTCCTCTAGTACGGTCTACAGATGGTGACTCACCTTCTGTGTCACTCCTTATAAAGCAGCTGCTCCAGGCCTCCCATGACAGGAAGCTCCCTCTTTCAAGGTGACTCTTTGTGTCTTCAAACTGCTCTCACACTCACAAAGGCCCTCCTCACATCTGGCCAACATGTATCTCCCGATCACTTCCAACATGACCCTAGCTTGGCCCTCGCCACTCCAGCACCTCCAGTCACTGGATAAAAATTCAGATTTCTCCTCTCAAAATCACCTGTTACAGGCTTTCCTTTCCAGAACTCTCTCCTCTTCCAAGATTCCTACATTTGCTTCTAAGCAGGTCTGGCCAACAACTCCCTAAGTGCATCTCCAGCAGGCTCCCCACTTCTTCCTGAAGCCCAGCCCCAGAAGAGAACACTCCCAGCCAGCAGGAGCAGCCTAGTCTACCTGACAGTCACTTCTGGGTCCTTGCCCAGGGCTTCACCAGCAACCACTGGTGCTTCCCTCAAGAGAAGCAGGAGAAAGTATTGGGAGCATATGTATTGATACACATGCTGTCCTCAAGAACCTTACAGGCCGGGGAGGGAAAAGATGTCCACAGATGACAGCCTGGGAAAGTGCTGAAACAAAGACTCCAGCAGCACGCTGAGGCGTATGTGTCAGGGAAAGTAGACTGTGGGCATGGGAAGGCCAAGAACTCTGAAGCCAAGATGGCCTGGATTCAAATCCCAGGCCTGCCACCCTCTGTGAGACCCTGGACAAGCTACTTAACCTCACTAGCCTCCGTTTACTAATCTATAAAATGAGGGGATTATACCCACTGACAAGATTATTGTAGAGATTAGACATGCTGGGTGTAGAACCCTCAGACCTGTGCCTGGTACTCAGTAGGCTACACAATGGCAATGGTTGGCATGATTCTTAATGGAAGCAATCTTTGAATTGGATGATTGAGAGCCAGTCAAATTTCTTAGGCTGACATTGGGAACAGAGGGAAAATCCTGAGCAAAAGCATAGTGTGAGGAGTGAAAGGAGCAAACATCTCGGGCCCATGGTGTGTAGGGAATGGGGTGGAGCGTGGGGCCAGGGCTGGGGGCTAGAGTGTCAGCATTGTGGGGGGCAGGTGCTGAAGGAGGCCCCACTTGTGTGCATCCCTCCACTGCTGGGTCCCATGTGGGGATGTCAAAGCAGGACTCTACGCACCCTCCGGGGCAGAGGGCAGCTTGGGGTCTTTTCTCAATCTGCCTCGTAAGATGATGCTCCTCCTGCAGAGCTGCAGAAGGGCTCTGCCCCCCAACTCCTTCTCTTTCTAAACTATGGCTCACATGTACTATGTTGAGCCCACTCGCTAGAATCCTTGATCTGACCCAAACGTCCCCAGGACACCAGGCTCCCCCATTCCGAACTGGGATTATTCCAACAGCCCCCAGTTAGTTTCCCTCCAGCTAGTCTCCCACAACACTTCCTGTTACATTTCCCCTTCACTGTCAAGAACCCAGAGGGCTCCCTCCCACCTAATGCTTGGAATCTCCAAATAATCCCTGGCACTCCAGAGCTCCCAGCAACAAACACCAGGCCTGGCCCAGCCTCATCAACCTCTGCTGTTATTCCCAAACAACCTCCTGTTTATTCTGGAGCACAGTGAGCAATATCCCCTTCTCTGAGCTTCTTCCTCCTCAAAGCCCACCTCCTGAAGGAAGTCCTCTATTCAAGTCCACAGAAACTACTGAGCCTGAAAGAGGGCTGCATGGATAGAGCCCCTGGGAAACAAGCACACCAGACAGTGTGGTATGCATGAGAAACCACTATAAGGGGGCAGGGTGCCTATTAGAAAGGCACCAAGTGCCATGGGACTTACTGTCAGGTGAGGAATGCACACCTCCAAACCCTGCTGAGTTCAAAGTGGGCAGTCCCTTATTTGCACAAGAAGCTAGATGCAAACACCTCCCTGAGGCTCTCAGACAGGGCCTCGCTTACTCAGAATGCCTTCATAAGGGCAAATGACCATCACACAGTAGAAGACAGATGGTTGGGTGAGGGTGGGGGCAGGGCCCAGTCCTAAGAAGGGGGGCCAATCCACTACCTGACCTGCGCCCCATGGCCCATGTTCCAGACTGCCCAGGCCTGTGCTGGCATGTGCCTGCCAACAAGGGTTCGTTCTGTGGCCATTTCCTATTCCTAGTCCTTTCTCCCGGGCAATCTCAAGTTTCATGGGGATGGGGAACAGGCCCTCATGTCTCTCTGCATCGTCCCCAGTGCACTTACGGGTAGGCAATTACAAGCAAAAGAGAAAGATGCCTGGTCTCCAGCTCAGAGGGCCTGATCTAATGATAAGGCCTCCTTACCCAGGAAATACCCCAGACAAACTCCTCCCAATCCAGAGCTCTCTGCAGATGGTGGTGGAATCTCCTCTTGGGGTCTGCCAAGCTCCTGGTAACAGGTGCCATCAATGCTGGCCAGGGATTTGAATCTGGGACTGGGAACTGATGTTTTCAGCTTCAGATGAAGGGCACTGGGGGCCAAACGTTGGGCAGTGCCCCCACACACACCGGGAGCCCCAGACCTGTGCCACGTGATTCCAGCAGAGCAGGAAGCAGAGTCTCAGGACCCAGTCTGTGGCCACAATAGGAGCAGGAAGCCTGAGTTCATTCCCCACCCTATTTATTTGTCATTCTCTCGCCCTCAGATAATCAATAGCCAGTTAGCAAGACTCTGTAAGCTCCCATAGATAAACTGCCTGATCAGCAACTGCCGGAATCAGGAACTCTTGGGCAAACCTACAGACTTCTGGAAAGAATCTTTCCTTTGTCAGCAACTCTTGGGAAACCTCCCTGCCTCCTGTAGCTAAGCTACACCACACAGAGCTCCAAGGGCAAGCCAGGCAGGGCCCTGGCACAACACTGCCTCTGTGAGGTGGATTCTGGCTCTTCTGACCGGTGATGAAACCCAGCCCAAAGGGTGAGCAGGGCGGTGTCCGCTGTGAGCACTGCATCACAGCCTGGGCTTCCCAGCCAGTTGGCGTTTGTTTTGTTGAATCCATTTGGAGCACAGAAGAAAACATGAAAAACTTTAGGGGAGAGCTGGAGAATGTCCCAGTTTCTCCTTCACCTGTGGTCAGCACAGAGTTGGCCAGAAGAAGGTGGCTTCCCTCCCTTCCTCTCACCACCCTGAGGCACGTGATGTGGGGACCCCCTAGGGAAGGCCAGCCCCCATGCTCACAGGAGGGAAATCCTTGACTGACCCCACGACCATGTCCTGAAGCTGACAGGGAAGATGATCGAGCACAGGATCACAAGCACTGCAGGCACTTTGCCTTCATGAGGCTTTGGGGCAACTCCTGTAGGAAATGCTGCTCTGGGCCAATTGGTTGAGACCAGGGAGGGCCCAGTCCAACATTCCTGGAAGGAAAGCTGGGCTGCAGAAGGGAGCTGGTCCCAGAGCTCCCTCCCCTCTCCATGGGTTGTTCACGAGGCATGGATAGCAGTGCAGGCCTGAGAGGAACACTGTGGGGAGAGCTCTGCAGGGGGTACTTGGGGAGGGGCCCTCGCTGCCTTGGCAGAAGCCTGTCATCCTGCAAAGCTTACCTCACCTCCCACATAAAGCCATCACACATTCTTTTCTTCACAACCTCCCCAATAACATTCTATCCAGCTTGCTGTGCTCACCGTTTCCTGTGGTGAGCCTTGTCTCCTACCCGGTCAGCATCCTGTCTGAGGACCAACCAGTTCTTACTCTTTCTGAACCTCCCCCTTCAGCTCCCAGCAGTGCTGAAACCCTACAGGGCTTTTCAGGCATCAGGACTATCAATGGATCCAAAGACACAAACTGATGGCCTGCTGGTTGAATTAGGGCCAGAAGTAAGCATTTGCTGGGTTAAGCACATGGTACTGCTTAAATATATGAATTATATTTTAACACTTTAAGATCAGATTTTCTGGCTTCTCTTTAAAAAACTGGAATGTCTGGGTGCATGGAGTCCGCCCTGCTCTGTGGCAAAACTGGGTTGAGATGAGAAGCAGCTGTTCCTTTAGACAGGGCATGGTCACCAGCTTGCCCTAGTCCTCTGGACCAGATGCTATGGATGCCCTGTCCTGCTTCCTCTCAGCCCACCTCTGGGCTCGCCCGCAGCTGCAGTGCTCATGTGCGTGCTGACAGCTTCCCATGGCCAGTGCCTGTATCTCTCTGCTTCTTTGCCTGAGGACTTTCTCCACCGCTAGTTGGCATTCAGAACAGCCCGGAAGTGCCAGGGATTTAAAGCCCCTGCAAAGAAATTCTCGACTCATACAAGAGTCAGTGGATTAAAACCCACCCTCTTTCCTGCCCCTCAGTGGTACAATTCTGAGCACATTCCACATGATTATTCACAGGGTCCCCAGTGGAACTGAGTTCCAATGGCCCACAGTGGCAGTCCACTCCACTCCCTTTCTGCCTCACTTTCCCCCCCTCTTCACTCGTGCTTACTGGAATCACATTCCAATTAAACTATCTGCTCTCAAGTCCTTGTCTCAGGGCTCACTTTTGGGGAAATCCAAGCTAAGATACCCTACTAGTCTCACTTTACCATTTTTACATCATCTGTCTGGCCCCACGAACATGGCCCTGAGAGCATGCCCCTGATTAAGGGCTGTAGGATAGGAGCCCCCACCCACCCAGGGGCCTCCCAACATCCCCGAGACAGAAGACTCACCTCCCCCGAGTAACTGTACTTGCCCCTGAGGATCTGCCGGTACAGCCGGGTGCGGTTGTCATCCTCAAAGGGCATGGTGCCACTGAGCAGGATGTAGGCGATGACGCCCAGCGCCCACATGTCGACTGAGTTGGTGTAGGGCTTGCGGACCAGGACCTCAGGGGCAATGTACTCGGGCGTGCCACAGGTGGTCTTCATCAGGCAGTCGTCACCCTTCTTGCGGGCACTGGCCAGGCCAAAGTCCGTGATGATGATCTTGGAGTCAGTGCCTGGGTGGTAGTAGAGCAGATTCTCAGGCTTGAGGTCTCGGTGTGTGATGCCCAGTGCGTGCAGATACCGGACGCCATCCAGTACCATCTGCAGCACTCGAGTGGCGTCACGCTCAGTGAAAGAACCCTTGGCGATGATGCGGTCAAAGAGCTCTCCACCAGTGGCCAGCTCCATCACCATGTACACGCGCTCCTGTGTCTCAAACACCTCCACCAGCTGGATGATGTTGGCGTGGCGCACCCGGCGCAGCACACGCAGCTCCGACTCACACACCTCCCGCCCCTCCCGGTACTTGGTCTCAATCATCTTAATGGCATATGGCTGCCGGGTTGCCCGGTGCTCCACACGCACCACTCGGCTGAAGCTGCCTCGGCCAATCAGGGCTTTGATGTCGTACTTGGCCGTCACACGTGGGTCGAACTTGGCCCTGTACTTAGCCACCCTGGCCCTGCGTGGCGGTTCTGAGGGAGGCTCTGTGTGGCCGGTAGTGGGGGCACCAGGGCAGGGGTTTGCACCCTGACTGGCTTCTGGGAACCCAGCTTTGAGAGGGCCAACACTGTCCACCTCTGTAATGAAGTGCTTGTACACATCGCTCTTAGTGCCACTGAAGGGCTCCACCTTCTTGACCAGATCCAGCTGGACATCCTTGGGCGGCTCGGGAAGGACCTTGCTTGTCCCACAGCCCATCACGGACACAGGGGCATCCTCTCTAGCGAGGCTGGCAGAACCTGCTCTGCAGGCAGTGCCCCGTCTACACCTACACAGACAGAAGAAAGGAACTCAGCATAGCCAGGGACACTTCTGGAGGGATCCCAGCCATCCTCCTTACCCCCTCCCCCCTGGCCCTGGATAAACCCAGCCTGAAGACCTGACTCTGGTATGGTTCCCTGGAAGGGAGAATGGCTTTGGTCCCTGAGTGCTTGGAGCCCAGATGCCACGAAGGATCCAGATGAAAGACTGGGTCTGAGTTCCGTGGTCTTGATGTACATCTCCCTGGGTATAATTTTCATGCTGCTCTTCAACTCTGAAGAGGGGCAGGAACATGCACCAGGCTCAGCTGTCACTGCCTCCACCCTCCTCCCTACTCTCCCTGGGTCCCTTAGCATAGTTGAAGTCCTATGTTTTTTAAAGGTTAAAATTATTCCTCTTATTACTCTGACTCATCTTTTCTGAAACGGGGGCGTGGAGTGTTGGAGGCCTGTTCTCCAACACTATCACCCACCAGGGTGTAGAAAGCCACTTCCCCAAGGCCTCCTCCCTCATGGATACCTTCCTGGCCCTCTAGGCCTCCTGCAGGGGTTGATCCCCCACTGCAACAACCCACCACCACCCACTGCTCTGGGTGCTGCCCTAACCTCACTCTTCCCTGGATGGCTCGCACTACTTTTCTAATGCACCATCTTCACCCTGGCAGTTTAACACCCTGTTCCAGGGTCTCTCACTTCCCCAGTTTACCACATAGATGGTTAAAATGCCACACAAGTCTTAGAAATGGCTAAAATCAATTCCAGTGAAGTAGGAACCACAAGCCTTAGCACACTGCCACCAGAGAGCCAACAAACTAGCCTGGGTTTCACTTAAGAGGCAGAGGGGAGAACTTCCCTGGTGGCACAGTGCTTAAGAATCCACCTGCCAATGCAGGGGACACGGGTTCGAGCCCTGGTCCGGGAAGATCCCACATGCCATGGAGCAACTAAGCCCGTGTGCCACAACTACTGAGCCTGCATGCCAAAACTACTGAAGCCCACGTGCCTAGAGCCCGTGCTCCACACCAAGAGAAGCCACCACAACGAGAATCCCGTGCACCACATCGAAGAGTAGTCCCCGCCTGCCGCAACTAGAGAAAGCCCGCGCAGCAAAGCAGCAGCAGTGCAGCCAAAAACAAACAAAAAAAAAAGAGGCAGAGGGGGCCTTGAGCTCAGAAAGGACACTAACAACTTCATCCAGATGAGACTCAGGCCGTAGATCGGGGCACTCTGCTTCCATGGGATGAGGATCCAGGAGACTTTCCCATTTGTTTTCCAGACAAAGATGTTCCAACTATCAATACCTTGTGGCTGGTGGGGCCCTGGACAAGTTGAAGTGCTGAAGTACCACTTTCCAGAGGTCACTTCTATCCAGGCTGCCCTTCTCTAAGTCTATCTGAGGGCCCCAGGGGTGAAAGAAAAGAGCTGAGAATTTCCTATTAATTAGGATATACAGAATTGGGGATAAAATGATCAACTCAGAACAAGCGTTTACTGAACATCTACTTGGGATACAGGAATGAATAAGACGTCCAGTGCAGGTATATTTTAACATACCCAATACAGGCAAAACATGGTCAATAAACTCATAGTCTAAATGAAGAGCAAAACATCAAAACAGGTAATTTCAATATGACGAAGTAAATGTTAGGCCTGAGAAACAATAGTAGATACATGAGTGACACAAGAATGGCACAGGGATTAGGGAAAGCTTCCTGGAGGAGGCGACCCCCACGCTGAATTTGAAGTAAGAATGAGGCAGGTGAGGAAAGGTGGGAATGTTGTTTCAGGCAGAGAGAATGACACACTCAACGGCTCAGAGGCCCAGAGCAGCACCCCGTGCCTGGGAATGTGCAGTCCGGTGACGTGAAGACAGGACTGGGGGCCGAAGTGTTGGAAGGTCAGCAGGAACCAGGTTGTGGAGAGCAGCCCAAGTCACAGCGAGGAGCCAGGACCTTCCTGGGGGGTGAGAGGAAGCTACCAAAGGGTTTACAAGGAGAAGCGACTCTGCGTTTAGAAAGAAGTATAAGGCTGAACTGGAGGAGGGTCAAAGTGGACTGAAAGGGCCAGTGAGGAGGGTAGCAGCACAGACAGGGTGGCGGCATGGAGAGAGGTCAGCAGGAGAAATGACAGGGACTGGAGGCTGGACACAGGGGTGAAAGGGAGGAGAGGACAACACTCCATTCCCTCACTCCAGCTCCTGGGCAGAAGGTCAGGAGCGCAGGAGGGACAGGTTTGGGAAGCAGTAGGAAGAGTTCAGTTCTGGAAGTGCTGCAGTGGGGTGGCTGGATGTAGAATCTAATGGTTGAAAAGATCTGGTCAACCAAGGGGGAAAAGGGGGGATAAATTGGGAGATTGGAGTTGACATATACACAGTGCTATATATAAAATAGATAATAAGGACCTACTGTATAGCACAGGGAACTCTACTCAATACCCTGTAATGACTTATATGGGAAAAGAATCTAAAAAAGAGTGCATATATGTATACGTATAACTGATTCACTTTGCTGTACAGCAGAAACTAACACAACATTGTAAATCAACTACACTCCAATAAAAATTAATTTAAAAACAAAAAAGAAGAAGGAAAAGAGCTGGTCAGGGTCAGAGATTCCATGGCTGCCCAGGGGCAACACCAACCCCCACCCCCAAACCTGTTTCAAAGCCAGCAAAAGATACCATGAAAGGCAGCGGAGGGAGACCCAGGGAGGTTTTGCTGGGGCACCTTGAGGGTCACAGAGAACCCACACAGAGGCCCTGAGTGAGGGTCTGAATTCAAGATGGTGATAACTGACCAATGTGGCTAATGTGGTGATAAATGACCAATAACTGACCAATGTTCCCAAGGAAGAAGCTCACCTCTGAAACGTACAAAAGACCTTGATTACCAATCCATCAGACAAAAAGACCAAAGATTAAGGGCTTAGGTTTTAATCAGTATGTCAGTATGACTCTCAGCAGAATGAGATTTATCTTTCCTCACATAAGAGGAAAAGATTCCTCAACCAACACCGGCTCTTCAGGATTTGCTGCAGTTTTCACCCAAACGCCCAGGAGATCCCATATAGCAGCTTAGGAAATCATGTTTAAACACAGGCATTTAGGGATTCCCTGGTGGCGCAGTGGTTAAGAATCCGCCTGCCAATGCAGGGGACACGGGTTCGAGCCCTGGTCCGGGAAGATCTCATACGCCGCGGAGCAACTAAGCCCGTATGCCACAACTACTGAGCCTGCGCTCTAGAGCCCGCGACCCACAACTACTGAGCCTGCGTGCCACAACTACTGAAGCCCACGCACCTAGAGCCCGTGCTCCAAAACAAGAGAAGCCACCGCAATGAGAAGCCCGCACACCGCAACCAAGAGTAGCCCCCGCCTGCCGCAACTAGAGAAAGCCCGTGCGCAGCAACAAAGACACAACGCAGCCAAAAATAAATAAATAAATAAATTATTAAAAAAAATAAACAAAGGCATTTAGAAACAAGGTTCTTTTTCACAGAGGCCAAAGATTAGAACTGTGGACTTTGGAATTCTGCAGACTCATCTCTTCCGTCAGGGAAAATACAAGACTTAATACAGTAAAGGGCTGCAGCTCAGGAGAAAAAAGCTCTTGGGCCAGGATTCCTGAGGCAGAACACAGGCCCTGATCCCCAAGACATCTACCACCATTCAGAGAGAAGACAAATTGCATGGGTGATGCAGCACAGCTACTCAGATGTCACTTCTTCCTGGGGAGGAGGTACAACCCTAGATCCGCAAAATAAGTAACTGTCTCCAGGTGTACCCACAGGCTCTTTTTGTTTAGATGTGCATACCTAGTCTGGTCCTGATGAGAAAAACTAAGGTTCACAAAAGAAAAGGCGTGACTTTTCACTTTAAACAAAGTCTAAGCAAGGATCTCAAGTCAGCAGTGAGACAGCCAAGGATTATCCCTCTCTGACCTTCCTTATTCCTTTCTGGGACACAGTTTCTCTCACATTTGTTCCAATTAGAAACTCTTCAAAGATAGGCTGATGCTGGTACTCCACCTTCCCAACTACAGATCGAGAGTGGAGGAAAGAAGGTGCCAGCGCAGATGCGGGGAACTGCTGATGACCTCCAGGTGATCACAGCTGCTCCACACTCCAATCACATCTGTCAAATTCTCTTTTCACATCAGTTAGGTGAAAAGGCAAACAGGGACAAGGGAAGCAGCTGGCAAAATTCCTTCCGTGAAGAGGGCAAAGTGTTTTCCTGTCCTCAGCTCTCATGTATGTGCCCCCAGCAGAGTGACCAGGGTGGAGGTGAATGAGGAAAGCCTCAAGAAGCGACCTCCCAGGAAGGTCAGGCTACGCCAGCTCTCACAAGTCACTATTCTGTCTCACGACACCAATCCTAACACATCTTACAGAAAGTACTGAACTCTCTGGAGTCGGCCTCCACACCTTCAACTCCAAGCCTGACCCCAAAGCGCTCCTCAAAGAAGGTAAGCGTATTGGACAGAGTGCAGCAGTAGGCATGAGCATTCAGCACCACTGTCCTCGCTCACACTTTATAGAAATGACACGCCAAAAAGGTAGAAACTTGTCCAAAGCCACTCAGATAGCGACAGCCGAGAACGAACCAAAATCTCATTCTCCATCCAGAGCTCCTTCCACCAAACCAGATAGACTCCAGAAGTGCCTGGGGCCCAGCTGGGCTCAGACTCACCAGGTCAAGGCCTCAATCCTTCCTCATACCACTCAGCTGATGAATCAACGAACCTTTACTGAGGATCTTTTCTTTTTTTTTTTTTTTGGTTGTGTTGGGTCTTCGTTGCTGTGCATGGGCTTTCTCTAGTTGTGGTGATCAGGGGCTACTCTTCGTTGCGGTGCGCAGGCTTCTCATTACGGTGGCTTCTCTTGCTGCGGAGCACAGGCTCTAGGCTCACGGGCTTCAGTAACTGCGGCACGCTGGCTCAGTAGTTCTGGCTCATGGGCTCTAGAGCTCAGGTTCAGCAGTTGTGGCGCATGGGCTTAGTTGCTCCGCGGCATGTGGGATCCTCCTGGACCAGGGCTCGAACCCGTGTCCCCTGCACTGGCAGGTGGATTCTTAACCACTGCGCCACCAGGGAAGCCCGAGGATCTTTTCTGAAGGGCATGCCTTCCGAAACCTGCATTCCACGTACAATCTGGGTCACACTACTCAATGCTATACTCTAGATTACTTTGGATCACTAGAGTTGTCAGCCTTTTGAGGGAAGGGACCACTTCTCAGGTTTCCAGAACTCTCTGGCTCCCAACAAAGCGCTGAGCTCCGAGCAGGCATTCAATGTTTGTTAACACTGAGTGAAAGGTGGGCTGGTTCTCAGGTTTCTTTTTGCTGCAGGGCAACAATCCCAGAACCTCAGAAATTTTCAAGTGGCAGGAAGAGGCCAGATTGGTGTTTAAACCAGAGCCATGCTCTTTGGGCGCCTGTATAAATGTCCTCAACAACAAAGGAAGCCAGAGTTCTCAGGTCTATTCGGACCTTACAGATTGTTATCTGAACTCCAAAGCAAGTTTGTCCATAAACTGCCAGACCCATCTGTGGGGAGACCAGGGGCCTAGGAGCAGAGGACAGGAATGGGTCCTGAAACAATTTTCCTGGCCACAGAAGTCTGTGGATGCCTCCCAGGCAGGCACCCAGCCCTCTCCAATAACACCTCCTAAGACCGTTCTCCATGGCAAAGCTTCACAACCTTTTGCCTGCAAAGATCTCTATATTCTGCTCCCATGTTTTGAAAGACTGTCTATCAAAATGAAGTAGGCAGTAATCTCTCAGGAATCCCAGAAATAAGTAACTGCTAAACAGCACTTCTAATCATCACGAGGCAAGCAGGGATAGCAGGCAAAGAAGTCTGTCACTTTAGATAAAAACCCCTGACCCTCACACCACACACAAAAATAAACTCAAAATGGCTTAAAGACTTAAATATGAGACAAGACACCATAAAACTCCTAGAAGAGAATACAGGCAAAACATTCTCTGACATAAATCGTACCAATGTTTTCCTAGATCAGTTTCCCAAGGCAATAGAAATAAAATCAAAAATAAGCAAATGGGACCTAATCAAACTTATAAGCTTTTGCACATCAAAGGAAACCATAAGCAAAACAAAAAGACAACCTATGGAATGGGAGAAAATATTTGCAAATGATGGGACCAACAAGGGCTTAATTTCCAAAATATACAACCAGCACCTACAATTCAATAACAAAAAAACAAACCAATCGAAAAATGGTTAGGGTTTCCCTGGTGGTGCAGTGGTTAAGAATCCGCCTGCCAATGCAGGGGACACAGGTTCGAGCCCTGGTCCGGGAAGATCCCACATGCCACGGAGCAACTAAGCCCGTGTGCCACAACTACTGAGCCTGCGCTCTAGAGCCCATGAGCCACAACTACTGAAGCCCACATGCCTAGAGCCTGTGCTCCACAACAAGAGAAGCCACCGCAATGAGAAGCTGGCACACCACAACGAAGAGTAGCCCCCGCTCACCACAACTAGAGAAAGCCCGCGTGCAGCAACGAAGACCCAACGCAGCCAAAAATAAATAAACTTTAAAAAAAAGAAAGAAAAATGGTTAGAAGACCTAAATAGACATTTCTCCTAAAAAGACATACAGATGGCCAATAGGCACTTGAGAAGATGCTCATCATCGCTAATTACCAGAAAAATGCAAATCAAAACAGTGAGGTACCACCTCACACCAGTCAGAATGGCCATAATTAAAAAACTGACAGGGCTTCCCTGGTGGCACAGTGGTTGAGAGTCCGCCTGCCGATGCAGGGGACACGGGTTCGTGCCCCAGTCCGGGAAGATCCCACATGCCACGGAGCGGCTGGGCCCGTGAGCCATGGCCGCTGAGCCTGCGCGTCCGGAGCCTGTGCTCCGCAACGGGAGAGGCCACAACAGTGAGAGGCCCGCATACCGCAAAAAAAAAAAAAAAGGACAAATAAATAAATGCTGGAGAGGGTGTGGAGAAAAGGGAAACTCTCTTACACTGTTGGGAGGAATGTAAATTGGTGCGGCCACTATGGAAAACAGTATGGAGGTTCCTCAAGAAACTAAAAATAGAGTTGCCATATGATCCAGCAATCCCACTCCTGGGCATATACCCAGAAAAAAACTATAATTCAAAAAGATACATGCACCCCTATGTTCACAGCAGCACTATTTACAACAGGCAAGACATGGAAACAACCTAAATGTCCATCAACAGATGAATGGATAAAGATGATGTGGGGGTGGGGGGTGGGGGTGTGTGCGTGTGTGTGTGTATGGAATGGAATATTACTCAGCCATTAAAATAATGCCATTTGCAGCAACATGGATGGACCTAGAGATTACCATACTAAGTAAAGTTAAGTCAGAGAAAGACAAATACCATATGATATCACTTATATGTGGAATCTAAAATACGACACAAGTGAACATATCTACAAAACAAAAACAGACTCACAAATATAGAGAATGGACTTGTGGTTGCCAAGGGGTGGGGGGGAGGGAAGAATTGGGAGTCTAGGATTAGCAGATGCAAACTACTGTATATAGAATGGATAAACAACAAGATCGTACTGTATAGCACAGGGAACTATATTCACTATCCTGTGATACATCATAATGGAAAAGAATATGAAGAAGAATATATATGTGTAACTGAGTCACTTTGCTGTTCAGCAGAAATTAAACACAACACTGTAAATCAACTATACTTCAGTAAAATTTAAAAAAACAAAACAAAACCCTGAACACGGACCTCTGCAACCTTAGGGGGAACCACACGATTCTGCTTTCTGAAAAAGGAGAACTGGCACTTCCCTTGTGGCGCAGTGGCTAAGAATCTGCCTGCCAATGCAGGGGACATGGGTTCAAGCCCTGGTCCGGGAAGATCCCACATGCTGCCGAGCAACTAAGCCCATGCGCCACAACTACTGAGCCTGCGCTCTACAGCCTGCGTGCTGCAACTACTGAGCCCACATGCTGCAACTACTGAAGTCCGCGTGCCTAGAGCCCATGCTCTGCAACAAGAGAAGCCACCGCAATGAGAAGCCCACGCACCACGACGAAGAGTAGCCCCCACTTGCCACAACTAGAGAAAGCCTGCATGCAGCAACAAAGACCCAATGCAGCCAAAAATAAATAAATAAATAAATATTTAGAAAATTAAAACAGGGAAACTGACACAAGACCCAGCAATTTCATTTTCAGAAATAATTCTACAAAACCACTTCTACAGGTACACAAAGATATATTTGCAAAAGAAAGCTCATGGAACCATTCTTTATAACAATGAGAAAAAGGAAACAACCCAAATATTCATCAGGAAGGAAATAATTAAATAAACTAAGATACATTCACATAATGGAATGCTCTGCAGCTGTTGAAATGAATGAGGTAAATCCATATATATTGACAAAGAAAGAAAGATACCCATCAGTTTGAGTGGCTTTGTACTGGTATCCATGTCTGTGATGTACCAAGGAGTTTAAAACAGTTTGTGGGGCTTCCCTGGTGGTGCAGTGGTTGAGAGTCCACCTGCCGATGCAGGGGACACGGGTTCGTGCCCCGGTCTGGGAAGATCCCACATGCCGTGGAGCGGCCGGGCCTGTGAGCCATGGCCACTGAGCCTGCGCGTCCGGAGCCTGTGCTCCGCAACGGGAGAGGCCACAACAGTGAAAGGCCCGCGTACCGCAAAAAAAAAAAAAAAAAGACAGTTTGTGAAGGGACTTCCCCAGTGGTCCAGTGGTTAAACTCTGCGCTTCCACTGCAGGGGGGCAGGGGTTCAATCCCTGGTCGGGGTAGTTCCGCATGCCGCGTATTGCAGCCAAAAAAAAAAAAGAATATGTGAAGTATATGTCTAACGAGAAATTTCTAAACAGGTATAGACATATACATGGGAAAAAAATATCCTGGAAAGGTAAAAGAGAAACTGTTGACAGTGACTGCCTCTAGGGTGTGGGAATGTGGGGGGAACAGGTGGAAGGAAGGGAGACTCTTACTTCTCACGTTACATACTTCTGTGCTATTGCTATATTTTAAAGTCATCACCACATATTATATTTTTAAAGTTAAAAAATACATATTGTAGAAATGTATAGACTAGTATATACATAAGAAAAAAGCTGGGGGAATATACACCAAATTATTATACCAAATATACACCAAATTATTTTTTAAATGATTAGTGTTGGGCTTCCCTGGTGGTGCAGTGGTTGAGAGTCCGCCTGCCTTTGCAGGGGACGCAGGTTCGTGCCCCGGTCCGGGAGGATCCCACATGCCGGAGGAGCGGCTGGGCCCGTGAGCCATGGCCGCTGAGCCTGCGCGTCCGGAGCCTGTGCTCCACAACGGGAGAGGCCACAGCAGTGACAGGCCCGCGTACCGCAAAAAAAAAAAAAAAAAAAAGATTAGTGTTTGTATCTAAAGACACAGTTCATTATTCACTTCCGTAATGTTTTAACTTTTAACACTATTTCATAATAAGAATTGTTATAACTTCTTTCTGGAATATAGTAACTCAGGACTCCACCTCTTAAGGACTCGATGCACCACTGCTCTACATGGTAATAATTGGTGAGCAGAGACTCCTGCTTTAGGGCTGAGAGAAGGAGAGTTCAACAGTTTGTCGTGTCCTCCTCATTCTATCCTGACCCTCAACTCCATCTGAGACATCCCACCCACTGCCCATCCCATCATCAGAAATACAGCCTCTGGCAATGTACCTGGGGTTCTCCTTCCAAAATCCCAAAGTTAAACCCATAAATATTTACTGAGCTCCTGCTGTGGGCCAGGAACTCTGCCAGGGGCTGTGACAGACAAAAAGAAGGCAGTTACAATCTCTGTTCTCAAGGAACTTACAGCCCAAATGGCTCCACACCAAGTGTCCCCTGATCCATTACTCTTATGATGCCCTGTGAGGCCACTTCAAGGCTGGCAGCCTGGAAGGGGTCCCTCTGCGATAATTTTCCTCTAGCAAACGAAAACAGCACATTTTTCTACTTTAGCATCACATGAGATGCCATGGCAACAGAGGGCTGTACCAAGAATTAGCTCAGTGATGACCTAGCCAACACAAATTGGCTTAATACTTACTGAGTAAGATTCCTGGAAGAAAAGAAAGTTCAAATAAATAAGTCTCTCTCCAGCTCTCAACAAGCGGAATTGTTTCCTTTCTTCCAGGGCTGTACTTCTCAAATTTTTCTCTGTGCACCCTGGGCCAATGGAGACAGCTGTTCTCAGCTATCTCAAAGCTTAAGGGTCAATACTTTGGCACACCTATAGCCAATTCACATCACACAGTTAGGAAGCACTGGAGAGGATCAAAGTTGCCCAAATAGGGCTTCCCTGGTGGCGCAGTGGTTGAGAGTCCGCCTGCCGATGCAGGGGACACGGGTTCATGCCCCACTCCGGAAGGATCCCACATGCCGCGGAGCGGCTGGGCCCGTGAGCCATGGCCGCTGGGCCTGCGCATCCGGAGCCTGTGCTCCGCAATGGAAGAGGCCACAACAGTGAGAGGCCCGCGTACTGCCAAAAAAAAAAAAAAAAAAAAAAAAGTTGCCCAAGTAACATGCTCACACTTATAAAGTAAAAACAGACGGCTAAACCGAAGTCTCACTCACTTAACAATGAACTTGTGAGTGACAGAGAACCCCAGTACCTAGTTCAGATTTCACAGACACTAGGATTTTCTGGGGTATTCCATTCCAAGTGAGGCTCAGCTCTAGTTCGGTGTAAGAGGCAAACAGGTTTCCTGAAAGCTGCACTTTCTTTAGCTCATTTATACAACTTAACAAGAATTGCAATTAGACCTGGACAACGTACTTATTCAGCAAACCCGCCCTCCAGTGAGTCAGCAATCCACATCTTTTCTAGGGGAACAGCCAACTGCAACTGCCCTGAGTAGAAGCACAGTTTTGTCAGAGCTATCTCTGATGATCAGAAATTACCTCAAGGAAATCACATAACATAAGGTAGCTTCCTACACAAGACTCAGTCTGAAGAGCAAACAGGCTTACTATGATGAGATCCCCTTTTGACATGGGATGAACTCTGGGAAGAACAGCCATTAGTAATAACAGTGGCTTCCATTTCCTAAGTTCCAACTGTGCTAAGCGTCTTATATGCATTCTCACTCCTCTCTGCAACCACATAAAGTAGGCATGATTATTCCTATTATGGGATGAGCAAACTAGGACTCAAAGACCCTCAAGATCTCATAAAAGTCAAGAACTGAATCAAAGTCTTTCTTATTCCAAACCCCATACTTCTAACCACCAAATCATCTTGCCTCCCCAGGATATGGGAAATGAGACTGCAACAGCGGTTGTGTGCTACAAGGCACAGCTGGCCCTTCCCACTGGACAAAGACACAACAGTTGTTTCCTGGAGTGATGACAAAGATTTTCAACTAAGGAGCATAGTCAAGTCACCTGGAGAGTTTTAAAAAAATACAGATTCCTACCAGATTCCAGATATTCTGCATCAAAATCTCCAAAAATGAGACTCTTGAATTTGTATTTTGAAAAACCACCCCAGGAGATTTTAGATCATCAGGTTGACAAGGCTGCACCACCTACCACATGCATACGTGTGAATGTGCAAACAGGACACTTGCATTTGCTGTGCTCATCTCAGGTCCTGGCCCCTGATATGTGCTCAGTAGTATAGCTGAATCTGTATCCATTCTTAAATCAGTAACCTATCACAGTTGACTCAGCTCCTACTTTATGCCAAGCACAGAGCCAGACACTGATATGCAGACAGAAGACACAATCCCCAGGCCAACCATCAGGTGACACAACACAATAAACTCCAACAGTAGTCACATGAATTGAAGTACAGAGGAGTCAATGGTTACATGTGAAGGGAGGCTTTTCCAAGGAAATTAAATCTAAGGTGGATTTTAAAGGACAGATGTAAATTTTCCAAACTGGTGGGTGGAGGTGGGGGTGGGGGGAAAGAAGAGTATTACAAAGTGAGAAAATTGTATATCTAAAGCAAAAGGGTGTTAAAACACAGAGCTAACGGCAGATGTACATACCCCCAACAACAAACTATGTAAGCAGGAGACAGAAGTGCCCAGGTGTTGACTTCGGGGTTATGCCAGATTATGAAGAGCCCTGAATGCCCTGCTATGAAGTTTGGCCTTTACCCTGCAGGTACCAACGAGCCCGTTTTAGGCAATGAAGCACTTATTCAGATTTTCAAGTGGGAACTATCACTTCACAGTTTCAGGAGAGGGAGTGAGCGTGGGGGAGCTGGGCTTCCCCTTATAAAAGCAGAGGGATAACTGGCTTACTAAGCAGGCGACCCGGCTGGACTCAGGTGTGATTTTCCCCAGCCTGAACAAGGAAGAGACTAGCTGCCCACCGACCCTGTCGTTCAGTAGCAAAAGAGGAGGTGTGGAGTAGGTGCCAGACACGAGAAGGTAATGAGGACAACCAGGTTGGTTCACCCTGACCGATGTCGACTGGTTGAACAGCTGGCAGGACAGCTGACCACGTCCAATTGGCCCCTGGGGCCTCAGAGACGGGCTACCCAGCGCAGCAGCATATTTCAAGGCCAGTCAAGCCTCGGACACCAGGGACCCCAAGCAGCCATCGCCTGGCCTGCTACCCACTCCCCCTAGGCCCCGGCGCAGCGGGCACAGGCCGAGGGCTCCGGGCTGGGCAGGGACGGGCCCAGTGCTCCAGGAAGAGACCGTGGCTGCAGCTCGTCAGCCCCTCCCGCCCATGGGGCCGTCGGTCCTGGCCGGGCCGCCTCACCTCGCGCGGGCGGCGGGCTCTTCGGCGTCTGGGCGACTGTGCTGACCCTCTCCGGGCCGCAGACACAGCCCCGGCCACCGCCACCGCCGCCGCCGCCATCCTCAGGCGTCAGCGTCGTGGCGTCATCACAGCGCGCGCTTGACGCCAAAACAAATCCGGGCCGCCCACGGGGCGGGGCAGGGGCGGACTCGAGAGGGCCGGGCTATGCGGTTGGCGGCTCTCCGAGCGTGGCTTGCCAATCAACGGCTTCAGGGCGGGGTCGGGCTCTCTCCCGGAGTAGGAGGTGAGTCTCTGTGTCGCTCCAAGTGTCTCGACCCTAGGTTTGGGGCAGGCACCGTGGGAAGTAGGGAGAAAGTTTCAAGATTCAGGTTGGGGGCAGGGCGCTTTATAGTGCGAGGTTGGGGGATTTCCATGGAGATCCAGAGGTTAAGACTCCGCACTCCTAATGCAGGGGCCACGGGTTCGATCCCTGGTGGGGAAACTAAGATCCCGCATGCCGCGGGGCGCGGCCAAAAATAAAATAACAATATAGTGCGTGGTTGGGGACGTAGTGCATTTCAGGAGGTTTCTGGAAGTGCCTCTGGAACTCCGCAAAGGATCGGTATAAATTTAATTAACAAATCTATTTTTTTTAAACTGAAATTAAAATAATTCAGGCACTCAGATATGTTGAATTTGACCTCCATCACAGCGGAGGTGCAAATGGTTAACTTGAGAATAGGTGAAATTAGTTGGGGGCCAACTTCAGAGTAACAGTTTAATTATTGTTGTTTTTATTGTTATTAAATTTAGTATATCCTGAGGCTGCAAAACAAGTAGATTAAAGAAAAATTGTTACCATTAACAGTTCCTCTATAGGGTCAGAATTATCTCACTTAACTTTACAATCAACCCAGATTCGGGGTGGAGATGGGGGGGAAATAAATGTCTCAAGTAATAAGGGGATTTTTTTTCCTTCTTTAATAATATTTTTATTACTTACCTTATATTTACTATTGGGGCGCAATCCACGTGCTTGGTGGAGTCTTTCACTGGGCAACCATAAAGAGCAGGGCTGGAGAACAATCCAGTTTCTTTCTTTAAGGCAACAGCAGTCTTCCCCAACTGGCTGTGACTCAATAGGGATCACCATAAGGGAAAGGTGGCGTAGTTCAGCAGGATTTGAACCTGCGCAGGGAAACACCAATGGATTTCTAGTCCATCACCTTAACCCCCCGGCCACAACTACTTTTGAATGATGATGGGATTGTAATCTCCATACATCTTCCTCATTGCAGTCTGTTCATTTCTTAAAATCTTTATTGAGCCCTTACTTCATACATGGAATTGTCTTTAACTGTATAAGCTAATGTTATACTTTAAACCTAAACATATATTAACACCAATAAAATATCACAGTCTGTTTTATGTAGTAGGGCTTCATAAAAGATTTTATTAAAAAAGAAAACTTGGGGGCCTCCCTGGTGGCGCAGTGGTTGAGAGTCCGCCTGCCGATGCAGGGGATACGGGTTCGTGCCCCGGTCTGGGAGGATCCCATATGCCGCGGAGCGGCTGGGCCCGTGAGCCATGGCCGCTGGGCCTGCGCGTCCGGAGCCTGTGCTCCGCAACGGGAGAGGCCACAACAGTGAGAGGCCCGCATACCGCAAAAAGAAAAAAAAAAAAAAAAAAGAAAACTTGGGCTTCCCTGGTGGCGCAGTGGTTGAGAGTCCGCCTGCCGATGCAGGGGACACGGCGCAGTGGTTGAGAGTCCACCTGCCGATGCAGGGGACACGGGTTCGTGCCCCGGTCTGGGAAGATCCCACATGCCGCGGAGTGGCTGGGCCCGTGAGCCATGGCCGCTGAGCCTGCGCGTCCGGAGCCTGTGCTCCGCAACGGGAGAGGCCACAACAGTGAGAGGCCCGCGTAACGCAAAAAAAAAAAAAAAAAAAGAAAACTTTAGGGACTTCTCTGGTGGTCCAGTGGTTAAGACTTCATGCTTCCACTGCAAGGGGCGTGGGTTCAATCCCTGGTCGGGGAACTAAAATCCCACAGGCCACTCAGCCAAAAATAAAATAAATAAAAATAAAAAAGAAAACTTAAAAAATTATTTCCATATGTCTAGTGTGATGCTTAAGGGAATGAACTTAGGGGCCAAGCAAACTTGGGATCATATCCCAGCTCTGACACTTCCACAGTTGTGTGAACTGAACTTAAGCAAGACATCTTCCCCTCCTTAAGCTTCATGTTTCTTATCTGTATAATGGGGATCATAATCTTGACCTCACAGTTATTGTGAGGGTTGAAAATAATATAGAATTCCACACAACACCTCTATTTTGCAGACATTCAGCAGATTAATTCAATAAATATTTATTGAGCCCTTGCTATGGAAGGTGCTAGCCTGGGCTCTGGTGAAGAACACGGGGGCCCTGAGATGAAGAGGTATATTGATGCAGAGGGGACTGGGCTCAGGATATCCAACTCCCAGATTCTCCCCTGAACAATAAGCTGTTCCATGTCTGCAGAACTGCAAACGTGAGAAGCACCATTATCATGATGCTCTGGCCTGGGCAGCTGTGTCTAGGGCCCAGTCCACTTGGCTCTCAGCCCACCCCTTTCCTGCAGCTCTGGGATAAAACACACAAAGCTCTTAAGCCCCTGGCCAGAGAGCAGATTCTGTCCCCAACCCCACCCCCCTGCACACACTCCAGGTCACTCAATTCCAGGAAAGAGCAGGGACTTAGGGGGCAAAAACCAGGGGAAAGTAGGTCACAGCAGGAGGATGGTAATCCCTTTGATGGCTGGCCAACACAATTGAGCCCCTGCTCCTGGAAGCAGCCTGCTCCTGGCCACCCACCAAGGGTGGCTCTAGGAAGACTTTTGGGGTTTGGAGCCCCAGCTCCAAATAGTATGCTCAGGTTAAGAGGGCTGCCCCAAGAAGACACATCCTCCATACTGAAGTCATTCTCAGTCCAAGCTTTTGCTGACTGTAACACTTCCTATGCAGGATTTAGCAATTCTGTTTTTCATTCCACGCACTCCCACAAGTACACTCTTTTTACCCAGCCTTAGGCTGGGTGCTAGAGACACAAAAAGGACACTTGGGGAATCCAGAGTGGGGAATTCTGACCTAGACCCAGACAGTAACAGTGAACCAGTGTTATCTGTACAGAGACAGAAGAAAGCCCAGGAGCTGTGTGGACCTGAAGGAGGCTTCTGATTCAGCTTGGAGTCAGGGTTAGGGAGGCGGTAGGTGATACTGAACAAGAAGTAGGAGTTCACCAGGAGGAAATGAGGAAGGTTATTCTGAGCACAGAGAACAGATGTACAAAGAATAAAAGGCTGGCCTTTCCTTCTGGAAGATACTGGTGATCAAAGGGGGTGGATCTGGGAGGGTTTTTTTCCTGAACCTTCTCCTTCAGGTGATGTGAGATGGGTAAGGAATGGCTGAGAGAGAGAAGTGGGGATAAAAATACAGGTGAATGAAGTACAGGAGAAAAAGACAGGGCAGAGAGTGAGTTAACTGAGGCATCTTAGCTAATTGGAATGGGAGGGTGTTTGGGAAGCGTTGCTGAAGTAGGGCTCCTACATGATAAAGTACGGTGGAGGTCTCTGGAGGCACCTGTCACCCTGGAGCCTAGTCAAGGGTCCTATCAGGCCTGATTCTGTCCTAGGGCCAACAACCTACCAGCATGGGCTGTAGTACAAACCTGGCCTGCCAAGTTCTGGACTCCCACCCCTCCTCCCCTCCCAGCTGATTACCTGGGCCCCTCTTGTAAAGCCCTCTCCAACTCAGCCCCACTTCTCCTCCACCATTTGTAAGTCTTGTATCCTTACCTCCTATCACCCTCTATCATGGTCCTTCTCTGAAACCTCCCCTTAACCCAAGGACTGACTGAGCAGGTAGCTCGCCCCTCTGTGCTACGACAGAGGGGGAGGTGAAGGAGTAGACTGAATAAAACGTCCTATATCGAAACATAGCTGGCTTACACAGGGCCCTATAGACAATGAAAAGGAGTCTAATATCAGGATCAGTTTTTCAATTTAGAAAATGGAGAATAAAGTGGAGGGAGTGAGAGTAGAAGCCAGTGAGGAGGCCATGGCAGTGCCCACACAAGTCGCGGGGTGATGGCTTGGAAGAGGGTCCTGGCAGGGACAGTAGATGACTGATCAATAGAGGGTCTCACCCTCTCTGAGGCCTCCTCCTTCCCTCAGGATTCTGCCTGTTCTGATTCTGGCTTTTCTTCTCACCATGATGAACTGGGGCTCCTCACACATCACACACTCATCTGTGCTTCCAGAAAGCCTTCTGGGATTGTTCTGACCTCACACTGCACACATCTTCTCAAAGAACAAGCTTGTGGAGAGCGTGAGGCCAGAGGAACCCTCATTGTGACCCCAATTTCTGCAGCTCCAGGTCACCTCAGGTACTTGAATGTGGACTCCAATGGGGGCTCCCCACCTTCTGGAACAGGCTCCCCTCAGATGAATCAGGACCCCAGAGAAGGAGAGGAAAGGGTACTTAATCTGAACTCTGTCTTGAAGGCTAAGGTGGTAGTTCAGCAGAGGGAGGAGGAGGTGAGATGGACAGGAGCCTGGAAACTGGAAAGAACCTGGGGAGGGGGGTGGTGGACTGGCTGAGGGTGGGGGTGCCGACCCTCTATCACCTCACATGGCCCCTAGGGGCCAGGACAGGAGGGGCAGGTAGGGCTAGGAATGCCAGCCCGGGAGAACAGAGAAAGATGTGCATTCCCACACATCTTGGGTCACCACCAGAAGTCTTGGAACCTGCTGGCAATGGAAAGCTCTGCACTGCCCCTGGGAAATGAGTGTTTGTGAAGAGAAAGACTGAGTCCCCTATGGTGGTCTTCAGCCCGCCCATCTCGTCCTGGGGATCAGCTTCTTGAGGCCTCCCCCCCAGCCAGGTGGGCCGCAGTGGAAAGAAAGGAAGGAGTTTGGTACAAATATAAATACCTTTAATGAAAGCCGAGCGCCTTCTGAGGAGCCACGACGACAGCCACGGGGTGGGGAGGTGGGGGGGCGGGGCGTGCTGCTACCCAGCCAGACCGGCTAGGCCAGAGGACCCAGGAGGCGGGCGAGTGCCAAAGCAGCCGCCAGCAGAGGGGGCTCGGGGGCCAGAGTGGGTGCTGGCGCTGTCGCCCGCAGCGTCTCCTGGTTGGTCTCTGGGCCCGCCCCGTGGTCCTGAAGGCGTACAGGGGTGCCGCACAGAGTGTGCAAATTATCTGGGTGTGGGGCCCGGCGAGCTTCTTGCTGTAGTGACTCCCACACGGCGGCGGCCTCCTCGGGGCAGCCCAACAGGACTCGCGAGGCACAGGTGTGGAAATCATTCCAAGACCTGTCAAGGGTGTGGGGTTAAGGGAATTAGGTGGGGCAGGGGGCTTTGGAATGGGAGGTAAGAGGTTCAGACCCCAAGGGTGTGGGGTTGGGTTGCTGCCCTCACGCCTGCCCGTACCTGCAGACGCTCTCCAGTTCACCTCCGCGGCCCATGCCGTCCCCCAGGCGGATGAGACACTCAGCAAAGCCCTGGTATATGGTGTCACAGCGGCCTGGGACCGCTGTGGTTGCTGCCAGGGGAGATACAAGGACTGGGGGTGGGGGTGGAGAATAGTTGATAGGATGAGGCGGTGTGCCCTCACCATCCCCCCCCACCCCCCGCCGCCAAACCCCAGGGGCTTGTTTACCAGGGAGCGTTCTGGGGACGTGACTCAGCGTGAAAGCGGTGCCCCAGGGAACTAAGGGGCACATCTGGGGACCACCTGCCTCTGCCCACTTCTAGGCAGACCTGGACAGGATAGGTGGGGATGGGGGAAGGAGAAGCCTCGTCCCAGGGGTTGGCTCTTCTTCCGAGCTTCTGGGTCCCAGGTCAGGTGAGAATGGTCCAAATGAAGGAGTACGGACATGGTGAAAGGAGGCAGGTCCCCTGGCAACGTCCAGCTTCTCTGCAGCCTAGACAATCTTTGTTTGGCCTTTCCATCCCCTCCCCAGAGACAGGTGTTTTCTGACGGGTAGGGCAGAATAGAGGGGGTTGGGATCCAGGTTCGACCCTAAGAGAGGACCTCAAAGATCCCACGGTTGGTCTGGGAGTACCACAAGAGGTCAAGTCTCCCCTTATCAGGATGGGGACTGTGGAATTTGGGGGCTCTTCCCTCTGAAACTAGGGTTCAGTTCCCACCCTCACTTTACATCCTGAAGCCACTGGCCTCCCTGGAGCCCTCTCACCTCCTCTCCACCCTGACTCTCAGCGCTCAGGAAGGCTGTGCCTCAGCTCCCACACAACCTACACCCAGCTGGGGAGGGGGTGTGTGGACTGGGCTGGGTCCAGCACACCGGCACTCACCAAGGGGCGGCAGCAGCAGCAGCAACAGCCCCAGTGCACAGGGCAGTTGCCAGCGGTGACAGAAGCGGCAGCACATCGTCCCCAGGCTGGGAGCCTAGTGCCAGAGCTAGCAGCTTGGAGTGCAGCCCTTCGGCCCAGCCCCCAGAAGGAGGAACTGTGATTGGATGGGGGGTGAGGGTGGAGCTCAAACCAGCCAGCAGCCCCGCCTCCCAGTTCAGATAGGCAAAGAAGGGAGGGACTCCAGAGAGGAGAACCCAGGGGCACGGGGTGGTGCTGAGCTGATCCCAGGGCCCTTGCCTTGCCTCAGAGATGGAGAGCGGAGATCTGGGAAGGCAGTTGGGCAGATGAGGGTGGGTGTCCAGGACCCTGGGGTGGGTTGGCCTAGACAGAGCTCCAGGAGAGGGGGCAGGTAACAAAGGGCAGTTATCAAAGTCATGCCAAAGACATACGAAAAGCACACACATACTCCATTTTATTCCAAAAGCATTTAATTGAATTTCTCAATGTTTTTCAAAAACAAAAAGAACCAAACTGGTGGTAAAAAGGAACATGGAAAATTCAACTAAAGTGGTGTCATAATCTCAGGGGTCATGCTCCAGGCATGGCAGAACCCAAGAAGGCACAGTACCCACCCTGGGCCCAGCCTAAACCTGCTGGCTACCACAACCTATAGACCATAGCCAGTGCTATCCCCATCAAACACGCCAGAGGTGGGAGCCTGAGCAGGTAAAGGGCAGACATGACCCTGCTTTGGCCTAGGCCTGTCTGCTGACCTTCAGTGCCACCCCATCCTGGGCAAGGCAGGCTTAGCTAAGGGAGGCTGGGGGTCATAAGGCCGTGCAGCATGAGGCTGAGACGCCGGGCCGCTTTGCCAAGTGAGTTGTGTGGCTCCGCCTGCAGGAACTGGAAGAGCTTCTGGCGCACCTGGGCCATGACGGAGCCCATGTGGTCCCGAGTGATGGGGTCACTGTGGTCCAGGTGCATCACAGCCTCTTCCAGGTAGCTGAGGGTTTAGGAAAAGGACAGGCTACAGGTGACCTCCAGCAGAGAGGAGTGCCCCCTGGTGGCAGTGAGGCCCAGAGGCTGATAACGGAGGCCTCAAAGCCTGAGATGGGTGAGGACAGGGGATTGGTGGAGAAAATTAAGGAGGGGAGTCAGGCAGGAGTGGGAGTCTGCTTTGAACTGCTCCCCGCCCTTCACCACAGCCCTAGTCCCTGACTATGCCCACTCACCTGAGCTTGAGGTCAGTTCGAGTGCCAAGGTCAGAGGCCAGTTGCTGGATGAGTGAAAGGAGTACAGGCTGGGAGAGGGGGCAAGGTGGCTGCCCAAAAACCTGGCCTGGGTCCACAGTTTCACACACGTACAGCACCAGGTTCAGGTCGGCAGCTGTCAGGGCCTGAGTAGAGAACAGAGTTTATAGCTAATGTCAGGATGGAATGCCTGCTTGTCTGGCTATGTGGCCTGGGAGAGGATGACCAGAGTAGGGCATCCTGAGGGGGTTGCTTTGGGGCCCAGAGAGAGCACTGTAGGGCTGTGTTGTTACTCTAGGGAATCAGGAAAGGTTTCCTGAGAAGAGTAGTTCTGAAACAAGGTAGACTGAGGTAGGAAGGAAGGGATCCAGGGTCCAGACAGAGGGAAAAGCAAGGGAAATGCCCTAGAGGCCAAAGAGAACCAAAAAGAGTCTGCTGAGGCCAGACCACCCAAAGCCTGATGGGTAGAGTGGAATGTATGATGTGTGGGTCTTGTCAGGAGACTCCTGACTATCTGAGCTTAGTGCCCGGCTTACCTGCTGGAAGGCCTGATTGAGGTGGCCCTGCTGCAGCAGCTGCAGGATATGGGCTTGCTGGGCTTGGCAGTCGAGGTGGGTGGCAGGGACAGGTGTGCCAGCGGCTGAGCGCATGGCCTGCATGATGCTAGAGGTGACGGCAGCCTGCTGCTCCTTGAGTGCCACACTCACCTCACCCTTAACAATGCGCTGCACCTGTGCTAAAATTGCCTCTTGCAGGCTGCAAAGGCAAGTCAGGGAGATGAGGCTGACAGGCAGTTGGGTCTGACCCTTTCCAAACCCACCACCTAGCTCAGTGCCCCGCCCACACACCTGCCCACAGCCACGTGCAGTTGGTGCTGCACCTCAGCCCGAACGCTGCTGGACACAGTAGCCGCCATCTGCTCAGTGGCCCCCTGCAGTGTGCTGACCAGGCCCCGCAGCTGGGCCAGCACGGGCTCCCGCGCCTCCTGTTCTCGTGCCTTTCGGCTCTTCATGTGGCTCTCCAGCTGCTGCAAGTCTGAGAAGTGACCATGGGGGCCATGAGAGGGATGGTAGGGAGAAGATGATAGCCCTTCCCCTCTTGGGGCATATGACCCTACTCACATTCCTGCGTGCCCAGTCGGAAGCTATCATTGATCTGCTGGAACATGGCCTGGCAGCTCTTCTCGAAGGCGGGCAGTACCACGCTCTGGAAGGCTTCACGGTAGGCGGCCTGCATTGGCCCCTGTAACGTGTCTGCGGCTGCTCGGGCAATGGCATCTGTTAAGTTCTGGGGGTGGAAGAAGGGGCTGAGTTGAAAGCTGAGCCCAAGCCCACCAACCACCAACCTCCCTCATCTTGGGCCCCACAGCACCTTGGACTTCAGCAGCTTGGAGATATTCTCTTTCATGCTACCCTCCACGGCTGTGAGTTTGGTGGCCACCGAGTTGCTCAGTTGGCCTGCCACGGGCTCCAGACTCCTAGACACACCTGGGACAGGGTGAGGAGGAAAAGGTAGAGCCATGAGAGGAAGCTTGACAGGTAGGGGGCCCCACTCCCATCTGGCCCACCCAGAAGTCTCCATGCAAAACTCACATGGAGGAACCGTCTTCTTGATCTCATCCCGTATGCTGCGCTCCAGCCGCCCAGCCACAGCTGAAGATAGCGCTTGGGACAGCTGTTGCGTCAGCTGCTCCTGCAGCTGCCCACCACGCTGCTGTCCCTCGGCCAGTGCCCGCTCCAGTCGCCGCTCTGCATTTTAGCTAAGGAACAGGGCTGCAGCAGGTCCCATGTCCCTCCCTAGGCCAAGAATGCTGCTGCCGCCCCATGCTGCACCACTGCCCACAAGGATACGCTCCTGCTCGTGCCGTGACTCTAGGGCACGTTCTACGTGGCCCGTGACGGTGCTCTGCAGGCCTTCAAGTTGGGTGCACAGACGCTGTAGCAGCTCTTCTTGGCTGTGCCGAAGCTGCGCCAGCTCTCTCTGCTGTTGCCAAATTAGTGCTGGCCAGTCCTCAGGGGCCTCTGCCACCTGCCAGAACACCAACAGTCACATGATGCCCGCCCCGCCCATCCCCACACACCAGACCAGGGGAAGCCTTGGATCCTACCCCACCCCCACAGGCAGGAGTCCCAGAAGCAGAAAGGGTGTTTGCTCGCTCACCTGGTGCTCTGTGAGCCGGGATCCCACGGACGAATCCCTGCCATAGAGGAGAAGTGCCTCAGGCCACGTCAAGCAGGCAGCCTGAAGACCACCCCTCTCCCTGGCCCCAGGACCCGTCCTACCCGTCATCCTTTTTGCCCTTTCTCTTGAGCTTGGGTGAGGCCCGAGGGGATCCTTTGGTCTTCCAGTCCTTGGCAGGAAGACGTGGAGTGGGAACTTTGGTGCCAAAGCCCCCTGCAGCAGAGGCCAGGCTGGCCACCTCGTCATCATGGTCGCTGTGGGAAGGGCAGGGAGAGAAATAGGCACCTACCCACTTGTTGGCCCTCCCTGTGAGAGGAACAGTGCGGGGTGGTGCCTACCTTTGCTCGGCACTGGCGTCCTGACTGTCATGTTGCTGCAGCAGGTGATAAGGTGGTCGGTGAAAGGCCAGGCTCTTGTGCTTTTCCTGGAGGCCATTCCGGGGGCTGGGGGGACAGGCCAACTCAGCAGTGGATGACTCTATCTGAAGCCCCTACCATCAGCACATTTCCCCCTCCTAAGCTCCTCACCTCTCTGCCAGGCTGCTGCAGGTCTCACGAGTGATGTCTGGTGCCGTAGGCCAGACCTGACTGTCAGGGGCCGTGGCCTCCTGGGTCAAGGCTGCCTCCAGGAGGGAAGGGGTACTATGCCGATCCCCATCCCCAGGGCTTCCATCCAGGCTAAGCTGGGGGCCAAGCTCGGGTCCCGGCCGGGGCCGTGGAGACAGCAGGTGTAGTGCTGAAGCAGCTGAGGCCATACTGTCTGGCTCCAGGCCCTCCGGAGCGGAGGAGCCAAAGCCACGGGACAGCGCCTCAGATGCGATCTCAGGGATATCCTGGGACAGGGCAGTGGAAGCTGAGGAGATAACATCGGGGGAGCGGGTGCGGCTGGGGGACGCCTGGGGTAGCCCCAGGGGCTCCACTTCCTGCAGCTCCAGGGACAGTGTAGCGGCAGCAGTAGGCACCTGAGGTGGGCCAAAGGTGGGAACTTAGGGGGTGGGAAGTAGGACTGAAAGGAGTACAGAGACGAAGCGCTGGTGTGTGTAGTGATGAGAGATGGGACAGTGGGGAAGGGGGAGGAAGGTCAAAAATGGCCGCAGCCCAGGAGGAGAGGAGGTGGGGATGGAAAGGCTGAGGATCTGCCCTCCAGGGACACCGGGGACTGAGATACCCTCAGGGGAAACATGGACCACCTGAGGAAGAGCAGGACCAGAAGACAGGGTGCTGTGGGAGGAGACTGCCGCCAGCCTTCCCACTCCCATATACCTGCTACACTGCACTTCACACACACCCACACACGCACCTGCCCGGGCCCTTTGGGAGGCAATTTGTCGGCCGGACTTGGGAGCAGGCCAGGCAGGAGGCTACGTGGGCTTGCCTGCAGGCTGCTGCTGCTGCTCATTGTCAGACCACCATCCAGCTGTAGCTTGGGGCTCAAGGTCAGCTCCTCAGGTGGCCTGCTGGCAGGAAGGATGAAGTGTAAGCAGCCAGAGCATGGCATCGCCTGGCATCACCTGGCACCAGCCCCTGACGCGCCCTAACTCTGACCCGCATTTCACCTGGGCAAGGAGGGGTCCACGGCCGAAGTACTGCTCATGGCAGACACCGCTGTAAGAGAGGAACTGCTGCTGCTGCTGCTGCTGGGAGATGCAGCGATCTGGGGAGATGTGGAGAACGAGGGCTGTGGCTGTGGGGGGCACTCCCAGGGCCTCCCTCCCTGCGCCCCACACTCCTCCCACAGCATACCTGCTGCAGGGAGGTGCTAGGTGTCATGAAGGCGTCAGGTGTCATCAGCTTGGGCTTGGTCTCACTGCTCAGACTGAGGAAGTCGGCAGGTGCAGGCAGCTCCACGATGCGTCGGAGGTCAGGCTGGGAGCCGTGAGTGGCCGATCCCAAGCCCTCAGAAGCCAGTTCTGGTCGAGACTCTCCAAATGCTATGGGAAAAGCTGCCACTTGAGTCAGATCTCAGACCCCAGTCAGAACCTGCTTTCCTGTCACCCCCAACTCACCAAAGTCCTCATGGGCAGGGTGTGTGGGGAGCGGGACCACCACGTCAGGGTTCAGCTGTGGCTGGAAGCGGATCTGTACATCTTGCAATGCCCTGCAGGGAGAGCAGGGGGAGAATATGAGAGTCAGAGTCAGCAAGGTAGGGAGGGGCACAGACAGGGCACAGGCGGGCCTCCCCAGCACACTCACTTAGTGTGCACACAAAAGAGCTTGATGAGCACACCAGCTGCAGACTCCATGGCACCCGCTCCGTGGGTCCCATCTGCAAGGACAATGTGGACGACTAAGGCCCTGGCCCTCTGTGCCTCAGCACTCCTCTACATCCCAACACACATGCCTGACCCTGAGCAGCTCACCAGCCCCTAGGCTGTCATTCTCCTCCTCGGCTGGCAGCACCTCAGTGTGCCGCAGCCGGCAGCGACTTACAACCTGGATACCGAAGCTCAGCACAGGGTGGGTGAGCAGGAACTCAGAGATGGAGCTGAAGCAGGCACGGCCCTCCTCCTGGTTCTGCAGCAGTTCCATCACGTAGAGGACCTGCACAGGTAGCGAGTTCACAGCCGAGCTCAGGGGCTGGGAAGCTGTGGATGTGCCACACACACCCTTGTCCTCCCTGATGATATCAGCTCTGCCCAGAGTGTCCCCACTGCAGCCCACCTTCCGTTGCACATCGCTGAGAATCAGGTATTCTGCTGAGAGGTCCAGGCAAACCTTGAGGCTGGGGGGCACCCTCACTGGGCTGAAGATATCTGGGGAGAAGCTGGAGGGGGTGGCCACAAGGCAGGATGAATGAGACTGAGAGGGTGGAAGGAACCCAACCCTGCCCCTGCCCAGCCCCACAGCCCCTGCTTACCGAATGGTCTGCAGGCAGGTCCAGGACACCGTGCACCACATCTTCAGCTCCCGATTCTGGTCAGCGCCAGTAATGAGGAACCTCCAGAAAGGGACCCTGCAAAGCAACAAGGCACTGAGTGGCTGGCTGGGCCCCTGCTGGGAGCCCCAAGTGCAGCCCACCACCCTCCTGCCCGCCCACTCACTCACTCAGGATCCTGCTTCTTGTGGTTGTCACAGAACAGGAGGCAGGAGAGGGGCCTCCCATCGTGAGGTTTCCACTCGTGCAAACACCTGCAGGCAGGTATATGAGTGGCCTGAGTGGGTGATCTGATCTCCTACCTGGGGGAGCCCAGGCCCTCAGGCTCCGCCTTACCTTGGCTCATCCTGCCCCTCAATGTAAATCTGCCAGAACTTGACGAAGCCATCATGACTTGCAGTAGCCAGGACAGTCCCATCAGGTGAGAGGGCCCCTTCACTTAGACACTGGGAAGAACCCAAAAAGCCTTGCTTTGCCACCTGACTAGAGGTGGGAGCAAGTCCTCCTCCGGTGAGGATGGCAGTGAGCTAGGCTGACCCAAAGTGGATCTGCGTGTTTGTATGAAAGACAATGAATGGGGGCGGGATGCTGTAGAGAAGACCAGATCCATAGGGTGCATGGTTAGGTGTGAGGGCCACAGGAGACGGGTCCCTCTGTGCTCCAAGTTCCCATGGCAGAGTGCTAGAAAGCTATCTGGGCAGCTGTGGTAACAGGGAATAGATGAGGGACACAAAGGGGTGGGGAGAGGAGGGCAGGAAAGGCAGTCAATTCCAGGCTTACTGTGCTGTGGCCTTTTACCACGATGAAGCCCTGCTTGATCTGGCTGACATCCACGGGCCAGGTACTGTGGTTGGAGCGGAGCATGTCCAGGTCCCATACCTCAGCCTGGCAGGTACAGGGAGGTGAGCATTCAGCCCATGACCACACCATTGCTACTTGGTCCCCTCCTCTCCCCCCATGCCCAGCCCCCTCACCCGGTCCTCATGCAACAGGGCCACCGTTGGGCTGCCCTCCTCACAGCAGTCCTCACTCTCTTCGGGGATGAAGGGGCACCAGATGATCCTGCGGAAGTGGTTCAGTGGAGTGCCCTCTGGCTGTCGGATATGGACCAAGATCTCTTCTCTGAGCAGGGTGTTAAGGGCTAGGCAGGTGGATAATGAGGTATGTCTGGCAGACCCAGCTCCGCCCACTTTTCTTCAGTCCCCCATCCCACCCTGGGAAAGGATACTGAATTTTGCCATTAACCAGGGCCAAGCGCCACACAAACAGGTTGCCTGCCTCATCCAGGCAGGCCAGCTGTGGGGAATTGAGGTGTGCAAAGGCCAGATCAGCCACGCTGCCTGTGAAGCCTTTGAGCAGGGTCCTCTCTGAAGTGCTGACACTGATCACCCGTACCATCGCTGAGCCGTTGTTGGCAGCTAGAATCAGGAGAGAGGTAGGCCATGAATAGGTATCTAGGCCCAGGCAGCAGCAGAGAAACCCTGCCCTTGCCTGCCTCTCTGCCACTACCAGTCTCAATCTCTGTTTTCTCACTCGGCTCCAGAAGGCCTGGCAGAGCTGGGGCCAGCACAGACAAGCCTGCCATTATACCTCTACGGTCTGAGTGGGCAGAGTGACCGGACAGTAGAGCTGCATCTCTGGGTTACTGCATCTAGCAGTAACTAGCAGAACACCTCCCTCCTCCGTACTGTGCCTGCTCACCCCGAATAGCATAGGCCAAGAAAGAGTTGGACACAGCGATCAGGTTGCCATAGTAGTATTTCTGCTCCCAGTCATACTTGGCGACGGGCTGGATTTTCACCTGAGAATCAAGAGTGAGGAAGGTCATAGAAGTCGAGGGCTGGGGCAGCTTTCCTGGAGCTGAGGTAGCCCCCAGCATGCCTGGGGACAGTAGAGGCCATATGCACAGGCCCAGCCACCCATTCACAACTCTTGGGGCCAGATTCCCACAGAGACTTGGCAGCCAACCCTGGCTTCCTGAGACTGGGATACACTACCTGTCTGTCAGGATAGTCCCCATAGGTACTGGCAGCATGGAATGGGGGAGGGACAGCCTAAGTGTGCCCCATCCATTATACATGCCATGACATCCTGGTGCCCACCTTGTTGCTCCCCCGTGCCTTGCTCGAGATGCTAGAGTCACTGCTGGCCACAATCTCCACCTCCTTGGCCAAAATCCCGATGCAGGTGGAACTGTCGTCTCCTAAGAGGCAGCTGGGGGGAGGGGTGCACAGCGTGACTCTTGTCCACCCAAAGTCTCAATGGGCAGGGTTGTGGGGAGAAGATACAGACAGTCTGGTGAAAGTGTAAAGTCCCAGATGCCCAACTCTGCCTGGTTCACTGGTCCCCAAACCTACAGCTTCCCTTGCTCACCTCCCTCCTTGGGAATGGCCCTACTTCCATGCTAAATCAGGTGCCCAAACTTCAGATCCAGGCCAAGCCCTTGAGCTTGTCGTTGCCCCTCATCCTAGTGCAAACTCAGTGTGCTTAAGTGTTCCACCCCAGGTCATCTAGTGGGGAAGCAGCAGAGGCTGCTGGACCCTCTCCCCTCACCTTATGCCTTTAGTTCACAAATGCCTCAAAGACCCCATCACCACCACTGCCATCTCCCAGACACTCACATGACCTGCTTTTCCTGCAGGTTAATAGGTGGCATGGCTCGGAGGCCAGGCTTGTTTGTTGAAGTACCATCACCTGAGCAGAGGGGGTCTGGGACCAGGAGCCCATTGAGATCTCCATTGTAGGCATTAGATGGTCGCTGGCTCTCTGCACTGGGACCTAGAGACAGAAAGGGCCACTCTGATGAAGTTATTCCACCTGCCCACTGGCCTCTCCTCCTGCAGAGCTTCACTCAAGAACCATGAGGTGCTCTAGGAACACTCAACAAGGCTTGTCAGTGGGGAGGAGGGCCCTTTGTTCAACCTTTATTCCATAAACACTGATGGTGAACCCAATGCATGCTAGGACCAAGGATGAGCATGAGGCTCTTCTACCCGGGGGAAGGGTATAAGAATGCTCTGAGTCCAATTAATACTCAGGCCTGGGTCAGTACAGAGGGACTCTGTGTACTTGAAGGAGGGCATGGGAAGGGTCAGGACAGACTTTACAGACGAGGTGCCATCAGAGCCAGCGTGGCTAGAACACACAAACATGGGAAGGATGGAGGGAAAACAAGGCTGCAGAGGTCTCAGGTATGAGGCTAGGGTGCTTAGATTTTCCCTGTGGTAATGAGAGCCACAAAAGTTTTAAATGGGAAAGTGACATGATCTGCTATGGCCAGAGGACTGACTGCTCTAAAGTAGCATGCAGGATAGTTGAGAATCCAGGTGAGAGATACCAGGGCCTACACCAAAGTAGCGGAGGGGTTGGAGAAGAGAGGGTGGGCTTCTAAGGCATGGAAAGACATGATAAGATGTGGAAGTAAGAAAGGAAGGAGACTGCCTGACACGGAAATGGCTCAGAAGAAGCCACCCTGGAGGAATGGACATGAAGGAGTTGGACAAAGAGTAGAGAAATTATGGGGTAGGGTGTGTAATCAGGAAAGACAGCTTTTCAGTTGTTTACCATTGGCCGTGTTTCAAGCACCCTCATAGGTTCAGACACTACTCCAAAACTCCCAGGTAGCAAGGAGAGTAGGGCCTCATATTCAAGGAATATGACAAGTTTCTAGTCACAAAACTGCCTGAGGTCTCACATGGTCCTCCAGTGAGAGGAGACAAGCAAGGGCTACTTGGCAAACAGGGGAATCAAGTACCAATCAATAAGCAAAGAGTTAAGAGGAAAGACTGCAGGCCACCTCACTTGCATCAGAGCCACCTTAGCTGCTCAGGGGTACGCTGACCACTCTCCCTTCCAGGCAGGCTACCATGAGGACAAACAAACAAGCTACACGTTACCCATGCCAGGCTCTACCAAACCTTTGTGAAGACTAGTCTGCTAGCAGCTAATAAGCATGAGAGGGCAAGGCCAAGCTCATGAGTCCAGGGAGCACACACTCCAGGCCTGGGGAAAAGGGCTTGGTGGTTCCAGGCAGCAGATAGATTTTCTCAGAGATTAGAGGTTAGCTAAACCCAGGAGTGAGCACCAGTGCCTGCTTCCAAAGGGAGCCAGTTTGGGCCTTCCAGCAGATTTCAGAACAGGGTCTGAGGAAACACCAATTCTCAGCTCTGGCCACTGCATATCCACACCACCATTACCAGCCAGTCTCTCAACCACTACAACATTTCACAGGTCCCTGAACCTGCCATGAATCTTTGGTACTTTCACATATGCTATTTCCTCTTTGCAGAATGTCTTTCCTGACACCCAAGCCCCTCTGCATATTACAAGACCTAGCCTAAACATTGCTCTTCTCTCAGATCTGTTCTCAGGCATTCCCCAGCCCCCACCCCACCCAACCTATCCCCATCACAGTGCCAAACACTTCTCTCTTTCAATGAGAATAGCGTTGTATTACACCTTGTTAGTTCTGTGTCCTAGGAGCTCACTGAGGGCAGGAGCAGCTTTGAGGTACCACTGCAAACCCAAGAAAAGTTTAAACGAATGGACGTAAACTAGGGCTTGCAGATGTTTGTAGCCTAATCCAATCAGGACTGTGCAGTCTGTGATTTGCCTTAAACCCAAAGAGGACACGGAATTGGGGGTGGTCACCTTCCTCCTGAAAATCAGTTTCAGAATCGCATGCCTAGAGTCTGTATTCCAGAAGGAAGGGCAAGTTGCATAGGGAGATCAGCGGCTCTTCAGCACAGCGCCTAGGTCTAGATCCAGAACTCCGCATACAGAGCCCAGACTAGGCCTCTGAACTATGGCAAAAGGGTAGGGAACCCGGGCCAGTCCCAGGAACACTAGAGACGTTGCGGCCAGGACACCTGGTGGGCTCTGCGAATTCAGAGAAGGTGCCTCACCTTCAGCCGAGACGCTGAAGGACGAGGCAGAACGGCCCGGCTCCGGGATGGGGAAGGATCGCACCCAGGGGTCTGCGCCCTTCAGCAAGCACGCTCAGGGATCTGCCGCTCCGACACTCGTCTGCCCTCACCAGCCGGGAGGATGCAGAGCCGGTCCTGAGTGACCCGAGGGCCATGAGGGTGGCCGAGGCCCGCACCGCCCTTCTGCCCGCTCACCAAGGACCCACCCCCACCGTTCCGGCTCACCCCCCGCGGGCCGGTCCAGCTTGAGGATGTCCCGCAGGTGCTGCGTGGCGTCCTCGATGTCGATGCTCGCGCAGGAGGCCATGGGCCCAGCCGCGGGCACCGGGTCCGCGCCGCGTTCGTTCGCCGCCGCCGCGCACCGTCCAGCTGAGCACAACCCCGCCAGGACCAGACAGTGGGACCAGTCACTACACTCGGTCCACCCAAAGCTCGCAAACCGCCGCCCGCGCCGCGTCCCTGAGCCCCGCCAACCCCACCAACCGCCTCCACTTCCGGCCCGCCCCAGACTCGGCTCCCGGAACCTGAGCGGAGCGGAGAAGAAAGGTTCCGGGCTGGGGGTCGGACGCTTCGCCCCTCCCGAAGCCCGCCCCTACCGCGGTCCTGCCCCTGCGCTAGTAGGGTCTGGGGAGTTCCTCGAGGCTGAGGCTGAGGCAGAGCAAATGTCCACCTACTGGACCGCCCAAAGCGCCCTACTTGCCTCAGGATATCCCGCCCGGTCCATGTCCACTCCCAAAGCATGGGCTCATGGTGGGCCTAGGACCGGGTCAATTTGGTTGCCCAAGCTGAATCCCTCAGATGCCCCAGGAACAAGCTAAATTGGCAGGAGCCTTGGTTTTCCCTTTGGGAAGTGGGTCAATGTAACCCAAGACCTGAGGGGACCCGTGAAGTCACGGACCCAAGAATTGCAAGGGCAGAGGAGATGGTCCCACCACAAACATCACATTGTTCCCTAATGTCTCCCAGCATCCCCCTGCATGACCTGGCACCGTCAGGCAAAAAGAAAGGAACCATAGTTTACAAACACCTCTTTATTGCAGACATTTCAGGCACAGGTACATGGAAAAGCTGTATTGCAGATTTTATACAGGGTGGTTTAAGAGGCAGCAGGTTTCTACCTCTCTCCCCAACCTCCACCCCCCAAATACACAGCAGCCAAGAAATCAGCCCCATTGAAATCTCCTGAGTATGCTGTCCTTTCAAACAGCACATCATTCAGCCCAGTGCCCAGTGTAGCCAGGCAACCAGTGGGGGTCTGAGGAAGTCCTTGGCTTCCATCCATAGTGCAGGAGGGAAGGGGGCTGTGCAGGTCAGGCAAAGCTGTGGTGCCCTCACCAACCCTAAAACCCCTAACAGGGCATCAGCCCAAGTCCTGGGTTTGGTTCTAGCCTGTGGTTGCTACCTTGCCACGAGTTTTACACCACCAAGGTCTCAGGGCTCAAGGGCTAGATTTGTACTAGGCAAGGCTTGTCCCCAAAACTGAGGAGCAGAAACTGCCCCAACAGCTGAGACTTCCTGGGATTTGAAGATAGTGTGAAGGTGTGTGTGTGTGGTCAGGGAGGGAATTGGAGGAGGCCTAGAGATGTCTTGCAGAGGTCTCGGGGGTGAGAAATCCTAGAACCTAAATCCCTCAAACTCAGAATGCTTTCTTTCATAGTTCTAGATCTATACTCCAACCCAACCAGGCCTGGCTCCACGGGCATTGGAGGCTGGCTGTTCGAGTTATTCCCCTTTGGGTAATGATATCCACAGCAGATGGTAGAGCATCAGAGCTGCCCTCTGCTTGGCTTGGGATTTACAGGGCACACTGGATGTGATCCTGACCCTTCTGTGCATAGAACAGGCCCTTCTTCCTCAAACCTCTGCTCATACTTGGTCTTGCTGAGCCCTCAGTTCAGAGGGCCTGAAGCTAATGGGCCATTTTTGCCAAGGCTTTTCCATCTTCAGTGGGGTTCTGGGTCATCTCACATGTCATTAGAGCCTTGACCCTACCCAGTGTAGAGGTCACAGGAGGTGTCGGAACTGACTGCAGAGGCTTCAGTGCAAGGGAAGCTTCAGGTCAGACCTGAGCTCTGCCTGTCTGCAGCTCACTTTCCCAAGACCAGGTGGGCCATGGAGGGAACACTATGCCCTACAGGGCTTCTGAGAGAAGCCAGCTGAGAGTGCTGCTTCAGCGTTTTCTCCTTGCAACAGGTATCGCTGAAGTGGGGTAGAGGTGGGAGGGTGAGACATGAGAGAGCCAATGAGGCAGGGTAGTTACTGATGCCCAGCCAACTATTAAACTAATTAAAACAATTTAAACTGTTAAGAAAATTTTCGTGGTTTTATTGTATCATGAGGCATTGAAACATCTGAACAAATCAATATCTCGGTGGTGAGGCAGCTGCTTTCTCCTTCACTTCTTTGGGTTACTAGAGCAACTTGTCAGTAGATTAAAAAAAAAAAAAAAAATACAACCTTTCGCATTACTTAAGTCTTTCCAAGGCATGCGCTGGTACAACACAAACTTCTCCCGTCAGATGCAACTAGTCTAGCGTCCAAACATCATGCACAATACCTCGGCAGCAGTAGCGCACTGCGCCCACTCCCACCGCGGCCCTGCTCATTTGTGTATGATATTTGGAGCATCTGGAGGAGCATGAATAATATCGGGAAGAGGAGGGAGGAGGAAACAGCATGAGTGCCTGGCTGGGAGGAGGTCAGCCGAAGTTGTGCAGGGCAAGCCTGAACATGTCATTGGTGCAAACCCAAGCATCATTGATGTTCTTTAATAGGAACATCTGGTGGAACCCCATGATGGGGTCTTCATCGGCCTGTGAGGAGAGAGAAAATGGTTCAGTAAGGTGGCCAAGGAACAGGAAGGGTGTTCAGCAGGAGGTGAGCGCTGACTTTGGGATCAGGCCCTACAATTTGGGCGCAAATCCTAGGAGAGCTAAAGGGTACTTGTGACTGTGAATTGACACAATGTATGAAACACTGAACTGGACACAAAGGGGCCTTGAGATGGCAGCTCACACTGCTATGAACACAAACTGCAGAACAACTCACCAGTTAGCTACAGCAACAGAGCAGAGAACGTACGTGCCTCTGAACCCATGTTGCTGGGCACAAGTGATCAATTTGAAAGAGTTCTGCAGCACTTACCATGTAACTCACAGTAATCTGAAAACTAAACAATCTTAGCGTCTGATTATGCCAGTTAGTCCAACCAGGAGAAGCTACTACTGATACTGACTATGGCCAAGTACATGAGAAAAGGCTCAAAACCAAGCTCACACTGATTACAGCTCTACAGGGGAAAAAAACCAATGCAGCACTATCAGGTAATCTGTTTCTTCTCATGTAACATATTTGCAACGAAAAAAGAAAGGCAAGAGACTTCCACCCAAACTGCAGAATACCCAAATGAGGCCTAGTTGAGGTAGGAGCCCAGCCAACCAACGGTGTTTCTAACATCACTGTTTTTTCCAGGAATTATCATCAGCAAGGAGGCAAATCAGTCTTTTGGGGGTTGGACGAAAAAAAACACCAGAAAGAACCTGAAGCCAGGTGGGAAGAGGCACTGCTACCTGATTCCAGCCTGGGAAAGTGGGCACTAAGACGCCAGGAGAGACCTCCTCACTCCCAAGGCCTATTTGAGCACACTCTCTGGGCATGGTATCTTGGACAGGCAGGAGAAACTAACAGGAAAGAACAGGCCAGAAGCCAGGTCCGTCTGGGTCCACTGGAGAGGCCTAGGCCCCCCCCACTTTCTTCCACCCTTGTATCGGACTCAAGAAGCCCTGCCTAGCCTAGGGAGAAGGCATGTGGGCCTGTTATTCTGGGCCCCATGATGCCACAGGCCCAGGAGGTTGGAACCTGGTTAAGGGGCAGCTCATTTGTCCTGCTTTGGGAAGGAGGAGAGGCTTTTTTTGGAAATCAAGAATCTGGCTTCAGCCTGTTAGAGCATAACAAGTAGGAGTTCCTGGCGGGTACGGGACCACAGGAAGGCTTTGCAGGTAACAGGTCTTGAGAAGTGGAAGGAGAAATGCAAAGAGAAGCAAGAGTTTCAGGAATCTGCTTTGCTCAGCAGGTGGAAGAATCAGCAGCCAGCTTGGGGAGTGGCAGCATGGACTCCAGTTCAGGATCAGCTGCCTGCAGAAGGCCCACCCACACCTTGCGGCAGTGCAAAGGCACAGTGGCTTGGATCACAGCCCCATCCTGCTCCTATACCTCTTGTCCCTTTTCCAAAAATGCTCTATACCAGTGCTCTCCAATAGGATTTGTTGCAATAACAGAAATGTTCTATGTTTGCGCTGTCCAATAGGCAGCCACAAGCACTTGAAGTATGACTAATGCAACTGAGGAACTATATTTTAATTTTATTTCATTTTACTTAATGTAATTTAAAAATCACCACATGTGGCTGATGGCTATTGTACTGAGCTACACAGCTCTAGGCATCACTTTGGGTGTCCCTTGAGAAGCAGGACAGCAGCACTGCAAGGCAGCAGCACTATTACCTTGAGCTGGCCCACAACCATGCTGATGATGCAGCTATCTGGCGTGGGCTGATGGTCCTGCGCCGTGATGCTATGCTGGATTTTCTGGAACGGAAGGCTCTGCAAAGGAAAGAGTGGGTGGTGGGCTGTGGCCAGTGGGGTGGGGAAGGAGCTGCCTGCAGCCCAGCCCTGGCCCTTACTTACAGACAATTTCTCCACAATGGCAGCTTTCCCCTGGAATTGCTGTCCTTCCCACGTAAGGCATGACGCATCAATCTGAAAACCAGGAAACCTGGGGTCAGGGCTTCAGAGCACAAGGAGTATCTCTGAGGCCCTGAAGGGACCCTGACAAGGGTCTTGCTTGGGGAAATTAGTTCATGTCTTAGTTTCCCTGTCTGTAAAGAAGGAAAATGAGGGTAACTTCCAAACTTTACAGGATGAACAACTTCTTTAATTACACCCCAGCACTGCAGAACCCAAGCTCCGAAAGACTATGTAACAAAATACGAACTTATTAATAAGTAAGTTCACTTCCCACCTTTTATTCAAGAAGTTGTATGGCCTTTGATATGCATGAGCTCCAGGCTGGCTATATGTGGCCAGGGCTCAGTCAAAAGCCATCCTGCTGCATGGTCAGTCAGCACCAGTCCCAGAAAAGCCATCAGTGAGTTCCACAGAGGCCCTTCTCATGGGGTCAGGGAGGAATGGAGGCTGACAAGGCCTTGCCTGGAACCCTCCCTACCATCAACATGTAACCCACTACCTTCACTTCTTCCCCACCCCATCTCTCCTGCCACAGCCTTCAGGGGCAGAACTCAAAAGTGCCTCTGCTACTTACCAGCTCTGACATTAAGCAAGCTACTCTTTTTTTCCCCCCCTGAGACTCAGTTTCCTGATCTTTAAAAGGAACATGTGCTGAGGTTTATATAAAATGACATACATAAAGTACTCTTTTAGGACCTTGCTAACTCTTCTCTGGGTCAGACCTGCTTTAATTGATTTTAAAAGCAATAAGGTAGAAGTGCCAAGGATCCCAGAGTCATACCAGTTTGAGTTTTTAAAATTCTCTACCTATGATAATGACAATCAAATACCTGTGCTGGATTTGTTCTTCCACTGGTAAGATCATTTTCTTTTCTTCAAAATTTCTGAACTGGCCCTGACTTTTTGGAGGGAGACACAAAGGAGTTTGCCCACAGCCCAGTCAGACTGCAAGGCTATGCTGGATGACTCCTACCTCTCCTATCCTGGGCAGACCTGCTAGGGGTGGCCTGATCAATCACATTTCTATCTTGGGCAGGGTCAAATACAATTAACTCTTGGTATATATGAACATCACTAAAATAGCAGCAAATCATACCTGCACAGAAGGGTTTCTCAAGACACACCAACCTCCCTGGACTAACCCCATTCGTTTCCCATGAGCACTCAGGGGCTTTTGGCCCCCCAAAGGAAGGTGGACCTGGGGCCTCCAGGAGAGATCAGTGGGGCACTGATGCTTACAGCTGCTGCCTCCAGAGGGCACCATGAGCCCTAGCCTCTGTCTGCTGCTGCCCAATCTAGAACAGAGGCACTCCCAGGATCACGGAATGGCAAGCCCAGAACCTGCTGCCTAGGGTATCAGAATCCAGTCTTATAGATGACAGAAAGCAATGTGTGGACCAGGGAGTTGGGCTAGGCCTTAAGCCCCCTGTGCCATAGAGAGTAGCTCAGATAAAAGGGGACAGCCAAATTCAGTGAGGGCTGCCAGAACTTGTGAACTGGAGGCACTGGCCCAACATCTGAATTTATCCCCTGAGGTCCCGTTCTGGTCCTAGAGCTGAAGACTTACATAAATTGCGCCTAGTTGGGTTCTGTCGTTATCAAATAACTGGTAGTAATGTTGAATGAAGCTGGATCCAATCTGCTCCCAAATTGGCTTGTCTCCCATTCTGGAGCGTCACCCGGCCTCGTTGAGACCTGCAAGTCCAGTGAGACAGGGAGGGTAGTGTTGGTACCTTGGTACCGTGGAAGCAGGAGGTAGCCAGCCAGTCTCCTCACTGACTCCCACCCCTCCCAGACCTCCTTGAGTAAGGAGTCTTTTGCTGAGGTCTGTTCTCCCAGGAAACACAGAGAGGGCCCAGGGAACTGACTGGCGATCCCTCAATACAGACCAGTGCAGGGAGCCCAGAGGTGGACCAGACCCAGACCCTCCTTTTTTTTTTTTTTTTTTCCAGACCCTCCTTTTGAAGGGCTCTCGTGGATGAAACAGCAGGATGGGTACTGAGGGTGGAGCCAGGACAAAGGAAGGTCAGAGCAAGTCCAATGGAGGGATGGGTTTTTAAGGAGGAGCTAAGCACTCTCCCCATATCTTTTCATTTAATCCTCTCAACAACCTGCAAGTCGAGAGTTATTGCTATTCTTCCCATTTTGCAGGTCGGGAACTACTGATGTCTGTATGTGGAGTGTCTTCTATTGCAGCCTTCAGGCCCACTCCTTGTCCTGCTGAGACTCAGCACTCAGTCCCTCAACACTGGCCCCCGGGGCTTACTGGCAGGTGGAAGAAGACCCAGTGAGAGTGGGGGGAAATGGCTCCTCAAGGCCCCATTTGCAACAAAGACAGTGAGTGACTCCCCCCGCACACACTTTGTCTTAAGGGGGCAGTTTACATCACTGAGGCCAGGTGACATGATTTCGTCACTGATGGGGGTTACATCTACCCACTTCAGAGCTGGAACCATGGGTTCAGAGGATCACAGGTAATAACAGAAATGTTGGGAGGGGAAATGAAGGCTGTGAGGGGGAAATGTGTCATGTCTTCACATCCCCATCCCAGCACTGGCTCCATCAGAAGGGCTGCCCCTCTCCAGTCTCTGAGGAGGGGAGGAGAGGGAGGGGAGGGGAGGGCCCCCCAACCCCCGCCCTGCTACAGATATCAGGGACCCCAAGCTGCTAGACGGAAAACCCAAGCCCTAGATGAAAGAGTCGCTCACGCTTTGGCAGGCCCAGGTAGGGTGGAGTGCATCTCCCTGCAGGATCCATGACAGCAGACCTGTGTGTTGCTCTGTAGTCATCTCTGACTGTAGAGGAGCCCACCCCCTCTCTCCTAGTAACAGGAACTCTGAACCAAAGCAGTAAGGAGGCGGGTTTGGCCCTGGCAGACAACCATTGGCAGTAGTGGGATCTCACGCAAGTCACTGCACTTCTTAGGGCCTCAGTCCCCTTCTCTATAAGAGGGTGGAACCCTGATGTTGCCAGTGGTTGTGGTCTCACTAAGGGAACCTAGTAAAGCCCTCAACTCAACATGGTGAGGGCTAGTTTGCTCCAGTCCCTATGACCTCACCCAAGGCCAGAGAAGCCAGAGGGAAGGACAGTGTTAGTGGGCAGTGGCTTATCCCCAATCCAGCCAATCTCCCTGCCTGTGACCAACACTCCAGCCAATGAGGGGCCAGGAAGCTGAGCCAGCTTTATTTTAGGTCCCCTAGGAGGTGGTGGTACTAAAAATAGCAGCTCAGTGCTGGGATGACTAAGAAATGTCCAGGAAAGTCTAAAACAAGCAGAGGAGAAAGCTTGGACCCGGTCATGCCTGCTTGGGACAAGGTGTGTCCCAGTTCACACTCTGCCAAGAAATACATCAACAAATGGGAAAAACATAGGATCAACAGCTGGTCCCAGCTGCTCTGTCACATTTCCAAGGGGTCAGACTGTGACTGTACCACATGCAAACTTGGGTTACTGGAGGCAGGACACAGCCCCACATCTTGCATCTCTGCCCCTTCCACCCTAGTATTCACTATGCTTGGCTCACTCATCGTGGCCCAACCCTACCACATCATGCTCTCAAGATGCCTTCCTGAGCATCTTGAACTCTGGGGCAGGGGGAAAGCTGGAGGAATGGATGAGGGCCATCTCCCCCTCTGTCCTCAGCACCCCTCAGGGAAGGTCTTGGAGAAAGGAGTATGCCAGTCAGAAGAAACAACATTAGCAAATGTCTGGAGCCATAGAAAGAGATTAGGGCAGGAAACCGAGAAGCTGGAGGTGGAGGATGAGGGGAAATAAGGCCAGAAGCTGATCCAAAGAAAAAAAAAGTGGCGCCATGTGGTGGGACAGTGAGGTGAAGGAAGTGGGGGGGTGTTTTTTCCTTTTTCAACATTGTTCTTAACAGTGTGATAACATGCTAATACAAAAACTACTTGGCAGAAGTAGTGGTGGAGTAAAGAGGTGGAGGGATAAAAGGACAAGAAGACCCCCTTGGCCCGGTGGAGTGGGGCAGGGCAGAGTGAGCTCTCCTGAGGAACAGGACTGCTCAGGGGCTCCCAGAAAGTGGAAGAAGGAACCTTCAAAAGTATGTGGACTGAAGTCTTTGCTTTAAAGATGCCAAATGGGGCCGCTGAGGCCAACACCAACCTCGTTCAAGGCCTGCTTGACCCTGATGTGTTTATGTCGTGATCACATCGCCATGTGGTCAGATGCCACTGTCAGCCCACTTTACAGGTGGGAAAACCAAGGTTCAGCTGGTTGCCCCAAGCTCACCCAGTACATCAGTGCTGATACTGGGTTCCCTGGTCAAGGCAACTGCTTGCTTTCTGCTAACTTTGCATCCCTGAGCTCTAAACCACAAGGATGTCCATGTCCCTCCCCTACAAAACCCTCACCCTTGGGTTAAAGGTCAAACCCCAAAGCCCCACAGGTGGCTATCCACACCCATCCCTGACTCCTCAGCCATTCTCTCCTATCTCCATCCAGCTCCACACGTAAACACACCAGAACTCTCTGAGTGCTTGCTCCCTGTGTGTTTTGCACAGGTGAGTCCTCCAGCCGTGATGCCCGCCCTCCCCTCAGGTCACTGTTCAGATGCCACACATTTGGGTCCTCCTTTCCAGACTCAACTGTTGACTCCAACCCCACGTGCAAAGCCATATCAACACACCCAGGGCTCATTCCTCTGCCTAAAGACTGTGGCTCTGGGCTGTGAGGGTTCCAGTGTGGTTCCTGCCACACCCGACCCCACCCCCTCAACCTCCCAGCACAGAGTTCAGCAAACTACAGGATTTATAGTTTCTGACTCCAAATCTTCCACAAAGATTTGCACTCAGAGCCAGGAGGCAGCATTCCTGAGTCCAGAAAAAGCAACAGGGTGCAGAGCCCACCTCCCATCCCCATGCAACATAGGGGAGAGGTGGGCCAGGCTGGGAGGATGTTCCCCAGGATGGCCAGCCAGCCCTGACCTTGTTTCTAATATATTTATTGTGGAAAGAACCGCCTGGAAAGAAACAAAATGCCAAGGCTGAGGGGCAGCCTCACATCAGATTGGAGAGTGACCTTCATGACAGCTTCTCCTACAGCTCTTCCAAGAGGGCTGCTGACCACACCGTCTCCTGCTTCACTTAGGCTGACTAAGGCCAGGATCCTTGAGGAGCAGAAATGACCTTGGTGACCTCTCACCCACTGAGCATCAGCCTTCACTGACCCTTAGGTCTCTGTGGATGCAAAGACCCTCTAAAAATGTCTCATAAACCATGGCCCTTTCCCAATAAATTTGCACAGAGGCAGAGATGCCCCAGCCTTGTGAATGATTTCAAGTCATTCATACTCCCTGAGGTTGTCACAGACCCCAGGTTAAAACCTCTGGCCCAGGAGATTCCACTGGGTAACAGAAAAAACTTCATTTTTATCCTCAAATTCTGGGTCAGTGTTTCCATATTTTGAAACTTGAAACAGCAATGTCCGGCTGATAATGTCTCATTTTCACTAATGTGTATTACGTGTAGAAATGTGCTAAGGGCTTTACATGCATTTATTCTAACACCCTGTGAGTCAACTCCCATGTTAGAGATGAGCAAAATGAGGCCCAGCAAGGTCAACTAATTTGCTCAAGGTCACAAGCCTAATAAATAGTAGAACTGGATGGAACCAGGCTTAGTGGAGTCCAGAGCCAGGACTCCCAGTGATAACTAGTCTGGAGATAAAAATGAACAACATGGGGGCTTCCCTGGTGGTGCAGTGATTAAGAATCCGTCTGCCAATGCAGGGGACACGGGTTCGAGCCCTGGTCCAGGAAGATCCCATACGCCACAGAGCAACTAAACCCGTGCGCCACAACTACTGAGCCTGCACTCTAGAGCCTGCGAGCCACAACTACTGAGCCTGCGTGCCACAACTACTGAAGCCCGCATGCCTAGAGCCTGTGCTCTGCAACAAAAGAAGCCACCACAATGAAGCCTGTGCACCGCAACGAAGAGTAGTCCCCGCTCGCCGCAACTAGAGAAAGCCCGCGCACAGCAATGAAGACCCAACATAGCCAAAAATAAATAAAAATAAAATAAATTAAAAAAAAAAAAAGAACAACATGTAGGGCTGAAGCCCTGATCTCTGACCTTGGCTTTCTCGGACAGGGGCAAGACAGGTCTGAACCAGGGCTTCTGCCTCCAAACAAAGGCACCAGGCAGACTGCCACATTAAACAATGGGTGTTTTCACGGGGGATGATCTCACAGTCTTCCCAGATCTTCAAAGTCACAACCCCATTCTACCATCTCAGCAGAGATAGATGCTGGCCTAGCTGGACCTGGGTCAGGGCTGGAGGCAGGAGAGTGATGAGGAAGAGGACATTACTGACTCCAGACTAATAAAACAGAAGGATGCTCACATCTGAGGGCCCATCATCAAGGTCCGCAGAGAATTCCAGATGTGCTGAGCTTATAATAGGACACTTGAAATTGGCACCAACCATCTCTATTACCCTCACACCTACTGTCTGCTAGGCCTCCAAGAGCCCTGAAGCAGAGGCTGAGAAGGACTCCGACAGGTGGGACTGACAGACAACCTTGGCTTAAACCCAGAGCACAGGCGTGCACTGTGGGGAGTGAGAGGGAAGGCTGCATAGTGCCTGTCCTTCAGGAACAAACTGCACCTCTTTCCATGATCTGAGGGGTGCTGTATATCCTGTCCTACGGCCCTCCAATGACTTCCCTTCCCATTCCCCACTGACAAAGTCTCAACCATTTACCCTGCCTTCAAGGCCCTGGGTGACTTGGCCTCCCAGCTATCCAACCTTGTCTCCTGCCACCCACTACTTCCCGTCCTCTGCAGCCACTCTGGGCATTTTCCTGTTTCTGGAACATGTCGAGCCTGTCTCACTGGAGGGGTTTGCAACTGTTGATCCTTCTACCTGGATCACCCTTCTTCGTACATCTTCATGTGTCTGCCTCCTTGTCACATATGTGTCAGGTCAAATGTTACCTCCTCATAGACACCTTCAGACACTGTGACCACTCCGTCTAAAGCAGCCACCCAGTTACTTACTTCACCACCCCGTTTCGTCTTCTTAGCACTTGTCACTGCGTGAGATTGTCACATTTACATATTTGTTTATGGTCCGTCTCCCTGACTGGGGCACCCCTGTTCCCATGGTGCCTGGCCCAGCCCCTCTGCTCTGGAGGAGTGAGTTCTGGGCAAACCCTGTTCAATTTAAGTGGCCAAGTGACCCACTTCCCCTCCTCCCACACCTTCTGTCCAAGTTGTCAGGAAACAATCCTTTGCCTTCCACCCAGCCATCTGTCTGAGGCGTGTGGGAAGTGGGGCTTAGCCCCAAACACCCTCCCTCCCCCCGCAAGGTTCTGATCACCTGAGGGACACCTGGGGCTGAATAGCAGGCACACAACCACTTCCCTCAAAGGCCTGGCCTCTAGCTTGCGTCTCCTCTCTCTCCCTCATGGTATGACCCTCTGACCCTGTCTCTTCATCAGTAATTATGAGGATGTTAGGGGTAATCAACTGAGGGTATAAAGCAGGACTCAGCTGTAAGCAGTCATTGGCAGGTGCTAGGGGAATACTAGGTCAAGAGCTAGGAAGAAGGTGGGTATCTCAGTCTCCTGTAGGGACACCACACTAAAGAGCAGCCTTGACCGAGGACTGGCAACAGCCTCGTCCACCACTCCCCTGCCTGAAGTTGGGAGGGAAATCAGCTAAGGTCTGCTGCCCAGATGGCTGACCAGGACAGAACCCTTTCCTGGGGCAGACCCCTGGTGTCTAGGTGCCCCCAGCACCCTAAGGGCCTTTTCCTTCTCTTCTATTTGAAGAAAGGGCTCCAGAGATTTCAGGCTGCCCTGGCTGGCCCAGAAGGTGAATCCCGAGACCTGCACTGTAGTCCCTCTGCTCCATGCTTATTCAGTCCTTGAATGGCCACCCCTTCCCAGATGGCTCAGGGATCTCTGAGGCCCCTGTCCTAGAGAGCTCCCATCCATAAACTCGCTGGTTCATGTACTGTAAGTCAAACTCCTGCAAGCCAAACAGTTACTTGTGTTCTCTCATTTGAGTCTCACAGCCCTGTAAAGCTGGTGTGATTAGTATAACTTTGTAGATGAAGAAACCTAGACTCTGAGAGATTAGGAAAGAATTCAAGACCACAGAAGGCCACTGGCATAGTCAGCATTAAAATGTCCACAAAATTGGCCTGGACTGGAACAGCTGAGAGCCCATGTCAAGCAGCAGAAAGCATAGGTGGCAAAATGAGGCTGTGAGGAATGGAGCCCAGGCCTTTTCTTCCCCTTTGAAATCAGCAAGCTCCATGGCCATCAGAACAGAAAGCCTCTAAGTGCATGCTCAGCCTGTCAAAGCAGGTTTACAACCTACAAATGAGAACTTGCCTTGACCTGGGCCTGACCATCTCTGCAAGTGAACCAATGTCTCTTTACAGACATCCTTCCAGGGGGCCACAGTTTCTGCCCTGGTGAGACCCAATGGCTCTAATGCAGTACCTGAGGCTTTAAGAAACAAACATTCCAGAATTCCCCCAGTTTACTGAGGCAAACTACCCTCAGTTCCCAGGTACCTTGGACACACCCCTCTCATGAGGGGAGGTTCTCCTCCAGCGTAGCCCCAACTCCAGCCCGGGTGCTTAAGGAGTTGGTACATAGCAGGTACCAGCAACAAATAAAGAGAAAGGCCCAGGGTAGTGAGAAGGGCCAACCCCAGCTCTCTTGTGGTCCTCTTCCCTGGCCACTAAGACACTTCCCTAGTCGTAGCCAGACCTGAGCAAATGATTCCTCCCAGGAAGACACATTCCAGCTGAGAGGGTGAGAAGGAGAAGGTGCCACACAGACCTGGTGGTAAGGGTGATTACCAGAATGATCAGTCACTCCAGACTGACTCCAGGCCTGGAAGTCACTGCAGGGATAACCCACACGCTGTGGCCTCCTTCAGGGAGAGAGTCTTCAAGAATTCCTGTCACATAGGGTCAAAGCAAGAGAATCACAGAATCTCAAAGCTGGGGAAGGGGTAGTCAACTCAAATCCAACTCCACACACACAAACATCCTCAAATGGCTATTCAGAAAAAAATAACTTTAAAAAGAGGCCCATCAGCGTATACGACAAACCCACAGCAAACATCATTCTCAATGGTGAAAAACTGAAAGCATTTCCTCTAAGATCAGGAACAAGACAAGGATGTCCACTCTCACCACTATTATTCAACATAGTTTTGGAAGTCCTAGCCACGGCAGTCAGCGAAGAAAAAGAAATAAAATATGAATTGGAAAAGAAGAAGTAAAACTGTCACTGTTTGCAGATGACATGATACTATACATAGAGTATACTAAAGATGCCAGCAGGAAACTACCAGAGCTCATCAATGAATTTGGTAAAGTTGTAGGATACAAAATTAATGCACAGAAATCTCTTGCAGTCCTATGCAATAATGATGAAAAACTCTGAAAGAGAAATTGAGGAAACACTCCCATTTACCATTGCAACAAAAAGAATAAAATACCTAGGAATAAACATACCTAGGGAGACAAAAGACCTGTATGAAGGAAACTATAAGACACTTACGAAAGAAATGAAAGACAACACAAACAGATGGAGAGATATACCATGTTCTTGGATTGGAAGAATCAGTACTGTGAAAATGACTATACTACCCAAAGCAATCTACAGATTCAATGCAAACCCTATCAAATTACCAGCGGCATTTTTTACAGAACTAGAACAAAAAAATCTTAAAATTTGTATGGAGACACAAAAGACTCCAAATAGCCAAAGCAGTCTTGAGGGAAAAAAACGGAGCTGGAGGAATCAGACTCCCTGACTTCAGACTATACTACAAAGCTACAGTAATCAAGACAATATGGTACTGGCACAAAAAAAGAAATATAGATCAATGGAACAGGATAGAGAGCCCAGAGATAAACCCACACACCTATGGTCAACTGATCTATGACAAAGGAGGCAAGGATATACAGTGGAGAAAAGACAGTCTCTTCAATAAGTGGTGCTGGGAAAACTGGACAGCTACATGTAAGAGAATGAAATTAGAACACTCCCTAACACCATACATAAAAATAAACTCAAAATGGATTAGGACCTAAATTTAAGACTGGACACTATAAAACTCTTAGAAGAAAACATAGGAAGAACACTCTTTGACATAAATCACAGCAAGATCTTTTTTGATCCACCTCCTAGAATAATGGAAATAAGAACAAAAATAAATAAATGGGACCTAAATGAAACTTAAAAGCTTTTGCAAAGCAAAGGAAACTACAAACAAGATGAAAAGACAGCCCTCAGAATGGGAGAAAATATTTGCAAACAAATCAACGGACAAAGGATTAATCTCCAAAATATATAAACAACCTATGCAGCTCAATATAAAAAAAATAAACAACCCAATCAAAAAGTGGGCAGAAGACCTAAACAGACATTTCTCCAAAGACATACAGATGGCCAAGAAGCACATGAAAAGCTGCTCAACATCACTAATTATTAGAGAAATGTAAATCAAAACTACAATGAGGTATCACCTCACACCAGTTAGAATGGGCATCATCAGAAAATCTACAAACGGGACTTCCCTGGTGGCACAGTGGCCAAGAATCCGCCTGCCAATGCAGGGGACACAGGTTCGACCTATGGTCTCGGAAGATCCCACATGCCATGGAGCAACTAAGCCCGTGCACCACAACTACTGAGCCTACGCTCTAGAGCCCGCGAGCCACAACTACTGAAGCCCACATCTGTAGAGCCTGTGCTCCGCAACAAGAGAAGCCACTGCAATGAAAAGCCCACCTGCCGCAACGAAGAATAGCCCCAACTCGCTGCAACTAGAGAAAGCCTACGCACAGCAATGAAGACCCAACGCAGCCAAAAATAAATAAATAAATAAAATAAATTTTATTAAAAAAAAAAAAACCTACAAACAACAAATGCTGGAGAGGGTGTGGAGAAATCGGAACCCTCTTGCACTGTTGGTGGGAATGTCAATTGATACAGTCACTATGGAAAACAGTATGGAGTTTCCTTAAAAAACTAAAAATAAAATTACCATATGACCCAGCAATCCCATTACTGGGCACATACCCAGAGAAAACCATAATTCAAAAAGACACATGCACCCCAATGTTCACTGCAGCACTATTTACAATAGCCAGGTCATGGAAGCAACCTAAATGCCCATCAACAGACAAATGGATAAAGAAGATGTAGTATATACATACAATGGAATATTACTCAGCTGTAAAAAGGAACGAAATTGGGTCATTTGTAGAGAGGTGGATGGACCTAGAGACTGTCATACAGAGTGAAGTAAGTCAGAAAGAGAAAAACAAATATCGTATATTAATGCATACATGTGGAACCTAGAAAAATGGTACAGATGAACCGGTTTGCAGGGCAGAAATAGAGACACAGATGTAGAGAACAAATGTATGGACACCAAGAGGGGAAAGTGGCGGGGGGGGGTGGTGGTGGTGGTGGTGGGATGAATTGGGAGATTGGGATTGACATGTATACACTAATATGTATAAAATAGATAACTAATAAGAACCTGCAGTATAAAAAATTAAATTAAATTAAAGAAAATAAAAAAGGAGGCCCATCAGGAGGTTCAGCTCAACCCCAGCGCACAGAAATCCTGCCCAACTTTCAATGTCCATCCTGTGGAAAACTTTTTGGATTCACTCCCCTCTCTCCAAAAGGACTATTGCCTTTCACTTCTGGGGAGAGCGCCTCTGTCTGACTCTGGGAAGATGTCCTGATATATATCACTCCAGGAGCACTGGGCACTTGAATAAGTGACCTGAGAGGGTCTCAGAAGAGACAGAAGCCACAAACCCAGGTTCCAGGCAGGGAATAAGGCCACAGACCACAGAATGCTGGTGACATTCTCAGGCACCAGGAGAACACCCAGCAGAGACCCCTGAGGAATGCAGGAGCTACCAATAGAAGACAGCTGCTAGACTCAACAGCTACAGCAATTTGGAGTGGTGACAGCCAAGTTTCTCAAGGGACCCCAGACTTTCCTGGCCCCAACATCCTGAAGTATACCTTGTTCTGTGGTTTCTCCAGGCACTGGAGAGGAGAGTGGGCTCACTAACAACCTTTCCTCTCTGGTGCTCTAATCATTCAGAAGCCCCCTCTTTTGCAAAGGGCCAAGAGCCCCTTGTGGGTCCCTTCAACTTAGCCCTCAGCACATAATAGCAACATTACCTCTGTCTCTTCCACTACTGTGACATCCTTTCCCCAGCATCAGGACTTGGTAGGATTCATTATTCTACCTCCAGCCTCAGCCCAGTGGGCTGACATATAGAAAGCGCTGCAAGAATGGTTGCTGAATAAAATGGATCATTGGTGTAAAAGGAGAAAAAAAATAATTTCAAGCAAGATACTAATGCCTTAGTAACGGTATTCCAGAATTTTTTGATATAAGGTGCCTTCCAGTTCTAAAATTTCAGAATTCTTTCACTTAAATCATTCTTCCCATCCCAACCCACCAACTGCAAAGATAGAATAAAGTGAAACGTGGCTCAGAGAGGAGAGGTGGTCTCCATGTCACTAAGGGACCTAGTTGAGCTGGTTGAGAACCCAGCATCCTCACAGCCTGCCCCCTTGCTCACGCAGCCATATCCTGACTGTCCCATGCCAGGCCCCACCTCCCAAGTCAGCCCTACATGAATAGAGGGTGCAGACTGACTTTGGAGAACCTCAGGGTTCTTCTCGTATCTCTGAGCTCTGAGACACAGATAGCCTGCCAAATTCCAGAAAGGTCAAGGATTTATGGGGGTCAGGCTGCCTAGCAATGCCTAGATGACCCCAGACACGGAGGTTATAAGGAACTTAACAATTGGAATGAGAGGGAGGGACCTGAATTCCTCCTGTTCCCAACTAACCTTTGTTCCTTTTTCCCAAGGAACAGCAGCATTTTGACCTTGAAGAAAACCCTTGTTTTCAAGTCACCTAGGGCTTTGCAATGTGTGAACTAATCCACAGCCATAAAGCCTAATTCACCTGACACCAGTGTCCTAGAAAGAACCAACCCAGACAATCTCAAGGTCTTGGAACAACTACTTATAGCACTAAGAGATCCAATCACACCGATCCTATTTGTGTCCTGTGGGTGGTCCCTCCTTGTTGCCCACCTCCACTGGCAAACCAGGCCTCTCCTGAGTCTACTGAATGAACCTGATTCCCATGTGCTCGTGGGCTAGGATGTGGACTAGGAGGGTTGAGTCCAGAGAGAACGCAGGCCCTGGTGACGAGATCTGGACAGAAGCTTCCTTGCCTGTCCTCCTTAACCAGGGAGAATGCAATTCAACTGCAGGAAAACTTCCAAGGCTAGAGTTCAATGACCAGAAAAATATTACCTGGGGAAATACTCAAGGAAAAAAAATTCCAAGGATGGTGGCTTCCTGCATCACAGGCCTAACTCAACTCTCCTAAAAGAATTGCATGCTGCTGAGGCCAGGTCTGCAGAGACTTAGCTGCTTCTTTATCCCTGCAAGAACTGTGGCTCAGAAGCTACACTGGGGTCAGAGGAATCAAGGCTTAACGAACTGTCTCTTCTCCATATCCCATGGTCTTCTCTGAACTTGTCCCTTAATTTTATCACCAATCAGGAGTGCCTTTACAAAGCCTGCTAGAAGACTACTCTATGGCTAGGTACTTCCCTACTCCCAGAAATCAATGGAGTCCTTGGAGCCATCATTAAAAGCAATTTCCCAAGGCCCAACCAGCTTCCTGCCTGTTGATAGGTCACTCAATTGTTGGAAAGTGAGCAGGCAGGTGAGGGAAGCCTGACTTTCTGCAGCCTCCAGCTCTAGTGCTGCCACCCAGGCTTCAGAAGGGCCTCACAGAGCATGAATCTGAGCCCCACAGCCCAGATGTGCCCCATGCCCAATGTTGCTTGCAGCCCGGCCTCTTGCTTGGCACTAGGCTCAGGGACCTCAGACCTGGATTCTACTTTCCCCTCCATTAAACCCCACCTTACCGTTACCATTCTTATCGAATCATCCTCCTCTGTGGGAAAAGGGCAGATGACTCTGAGAGGGGCAGAAGTGAGGATTAGGCTGTGCTGCAGAGATCTAACGTGTTGGAGGCTCACACATTCTGCCTTAGCTCCTTGGCTTCCTCCCTCCCTTCCCTCCCTCCACTAACGCGGCCGGCCAACCCACCCACGGCTGGGGCCTGATCACTGACAGAGAGAAGGGCGGGGACTGAGCCTACGAGTCCGGAGCCGCCTCATCTCATCAGGCCAGATCCTCCAAGACTGGCCGGGGGTGAAGTCCCACGTGGAACCCCCTCCCTACCCCAGATTCCCTGACCCTGGCCTCGATGCAGGAGAATCTGAGTTCCAGAATGGGAGATAGGTTTCGTGCACTCTCAGCGGGCAGACAAGCAAAGGAGCGTTCACCTACATCCTAGCCGAGCTATGGTTGAGAACCGGGTGAGGGTAGGGCTGCGGCAGGCGGGCGCCCTTACCCAGTGCTGACTCCGGAGCGGGCCGGGGGGCACCTGCCCATCCCCGGATCCTTGGCAGGCGGGCGGCAGGACGTGTGGCTGGGGTCCGCCCGCTAGCCTGCCTGCAGAGTTTGCAGGACTCGGGCAGGCCGGGCTAGGCCAGACGGGGCGGGGCCCGGAGAGCTCCATCCGGGTGGTCCAGAACAGAGAAAAAGGCCCGGCCCCGGCGCGGTCCGGTGTGCCCGCCACGGGCACGGTACGCCTGAAATGGGCTCCTGGCTGTCTCTGTGTTCCCCCCGGCCGCCGCCTCAGAGGACCGACGGGAGGCGGAGCCGCGCGCGACACATGGCCCCGGCCCCGCGCGGCTTCGGGCCGCCGGGGGGGGGGAGGGGAGGGGCGGCCCTGGGACTCGCAGCTGAGGCTCCAGGCGACCCGGAGCGCGGCTCCTGCGGCCCAGCCCCCGCCCCAGCGCGCTAGCCCCAACACTCACCCGAGGGGCTGGCACGATGGCGGCAGCAGCGGCGGCAACCCAGCGCGGTCTGCGACCGACTGTCCCTTCCCCCCTGCCTTCCCTTGCCACCCCGCTGCACTCTGGGAAACGCAGTTCCCCCCGTTCTCCTTTTTGGCATAGGTGCGCCAGGAGAAAACTACAGTTCCCGACGTCCTATGCGCCGAGGCCCAGACACGGCCCGCAGCGCGGGAGGGGAGACTAAGTCAGGGAGGGAGGCTGCCGAGGCGAGCCCCTGAGAATTGTGGTCTAGCGGAAGCCTCTGGAACACCCGAGCTTGGCGCCAGGCGGGGGTCAGGGCTCAGTTATCGCCAAGTCCCAGCTGGTCCGGCCCAGCTCTGGTTGCGCGGCCGTTCGGTGTTGGCCCCGCCTCCGTGGGAGCTCGGCCTGGCCCCAAACTGGCCTAGCCGCCCCTCCCTGGGCCCCTGAGCTGTTTCCGCTCGCAAAGCCCCCTCCCCTTTGGTGCTCTGGCCGCCCCTGCAGCTCTTACGAGTGTTGCTCTAAGGCCAGCCGGGGCGGAACGCACAGCTTCTGTTTGTCCCAACATACTTGCGCCCTGCCCGGTGCTAGTCGGACCCAAAGCTGGTTTCAAGCAGGCGAGGCTTTTCTTGGGCTGGAGACAAGATTACTCTTTAGATTTCTGCAGTTAGGGTCTACAAGACATTCTCACAAGTTTGTTTTTTGTTTTTTTTCCAGCAGGCAGGGCAGCTAAGAGTTTCATTTTTATTAAGAGAAAAGAGTAATAACTGGCACGCCCAAACCTCCCCCGTGATTTAAGTGATAAAATTGTCCATAATCTCCCTCCCGCCCATTGCCCTTTCCTTTCAACCCCCATTTTCATCGTTTCCCGGGCAACGCAAACATTTGAAGTTAAGGCCTGTCTCTAGTTCAGGCCTGCTGGGGAAATGCTCTGCAGCTAAGCCAGGGGGATCACAGGTAAAGTTTATAGCAACAAGTCTTCTCCTGACCAGAGATCTCTCAGTTCTCTTGTTCTTCCAGAAGGGTCCTTCACAGATCCTCACCGTCACCCCCACTGCTCCTCCCGGGAATGCCTCATACGACCAGGCTAGGCTTCTGTTTAATTAAATCCCAGATGTGTATTACTTTGCCTGACTAGATTCTTCTCTTATTACTCAGTCAGGGAGACTCTGCATTGCCCTGCTTGTGGTGTATCTAGGACCTCCCTTGCTCTGAGCTGTCCTCCTCCCCTCCAGAAGCTAAAACACCAGATAGGTTGTGTGCTCACAACATCCAGACACCAGAGAGTCCTAGCCAGTCTGGCCCTCACCCTGTCCTGGGAGTCCTGCTGAGAGGTTCAAGTGAGCCAAAGCTGAAACAGTCTAAGTCCCTTCAACACACAGGAGCTAAAGGACACACTAAGGAGCATGGCTTGGGCCTGGGAAAATCCTCACTCCTAATGAAGGAGGGTGGGGACACTTGAGCAACTGATCCAATACCTACCCATAAAGGGCTTCAGTCCCACCTGGCCTGGAAGGGCACTGCTGTGCTTCCACCACCTTATGACAAGCCAGAACTAACCCTAGGAAGGGAGAGATACAGTCCCTTCCACATCTAGGTACCTGCACAACCTATCTCCCACCCCTCCTCCCCACCACACTTGTTTCTCAAGTCAGTGCCAAGAGGCCAGAAGGAGAGCAGAAACTAGAGAGACAATTTTAGAGTCATTCCAGTTTGAAACCACAGGGAAAGCCCCCAGGTAAGTGGCTTTTTCCATAAGGAACAGAGAAAGGAGTCATATTTTATGGAGCCCAATAAGTGTCCATTTGTGCCCCAACACCCATGTTAAACATGGCTAGCTTTAAAGGCATCTGTAGCTAGCTTTGAGCTAAATTACTTGGAACTATAGATAAAAATGTCACCTTGCCGCTACAATATCCAATCTAAAGAAAGATGTTAACAGCCAAGAAAATGAGTCAAGGGGTCACAAATCCCAACTCCTATGCTTAAAGTCCTCTATGGATCCACCTCCTTCACAATGAAAGTGTACCAAAGTCAAAGGTATCTGTATAAGAGTCCATGGCTGGTTCCAGCTACGGTCTTCACTGATTTAAGTAACTGCAATACCCATGTGTGCCAGACACCATACTAGGCCTAAGGGCGATAATAGTGAGCAAAATTCAACTCCAGCTGAAAATTCTTAAGGAATTCAAAACCCTCAGAGAAGTGGGCTGCCACAATTCAGTTTAGTTCTCAGTTGCTCCTTCTCCCAGTTGAAAGGACACAGGGAGCTAACCCATGGACAAACCAGGACCACTTGGTGCAATTTCCAAACTCTTCGGGGTGAGCTGGAACTCTGCAAAGACCTTATGAGGCCAGGGTCCTTGTGCTTAGGGCCTCTTTATGGAGAAACCTAGTCACTGAAGCATCTCTACTCTCAGGGTCAGCCTGGTCCTTGAGACCTAAGGCGGCGAAGGTGGAGGCCTATCAGGAAGTCCATCTCCCCATGTCTCAGGGACCCTTAGCTGAGTCCTTATAAAAATAAATTGGCGAAACCCAAATAAAAACCTTACTTTCTGTTTAATCTGTTTTGCCAAACAAACACAGTGAAAACTTTAGTCTGACTAATTGTACAGAAAATAGAATTTGTAACCAGTAGCAAACATAACAGGATAGACCTAAGTCCCTGGCAAGCTGGATCTCCATCAACAGGTCACCTAGATCCCCTTGTTGATGACCTCCTGGGAGGGAGGTCCTAGGAGGCAGAGGCACAGATCTGCCAGTCCCCATCAGAATCACAGGCTGCACCTGGGAAGGAAAAGCACAAAAAGTAGAACTGATGTTACTTGGATCTCTTATCACTACACACAGAAGAGCTGTCTCTGATTGCCGGCCAAACTCAATGTTTAGTTGTTTTCCCAAAGCCACAGTCCTTGGGCATCTCGCCTGCATCCCTAGGGGATAAGTTTCAAGTTCAGTGGTTCTGAAGCCTCTGCTTAACCAGAATCTGCAACATAAACTTGGGGTTGGGGAGTGAAGGTAGGGAGGGGTAGACAAAGTCATAATTGCTGGTGTCACCAGTGCAGAGTCTGAGATCCCAGACTTCAGGACCTTGCTTCAGGAGGAAACAAGAGACGGTGCTTGGTCACCAGCAAAAGAGTTCAGCTGCCCTAAGGCTCAGTACTGCCAACCAGTGCCCCAGGAGTATGAGGGAGTTCAACAGCGGCGGCCTCAGGTCCCTCTAAGCTGGCAGGAGTCTGGGAGTCCCGAAGGCCGAAAGGGGACTCGTTCACATTCCGTGCTTCTTGCGGATGACAGCCATGGCCAGCAGCCGATCCTTCTCGCGTAGTTCCTCACGGAGTTTGGCCTCGGTGAGACGCAGGTGACGGATGCTGCCCTTCATCTCCTTCATCTTCACCTCCATCAGCGCCAGGATGTCCCGCTGCTCGTTCAGCTTGCGCAAGAGCTCCTCCTCTGTGGTGCCTGACGACAACGAGTAAGAGTGGTCGGAGCCAGTATCAGGGAAGCCCTCTTCCCCGACCACCACCAACTGGGGGCCCATGGGGCACTCGGCGGCCTCCAACCCTGCTGTAGCAGCCTCTAGCTCCGACGCAGCGGCTGCGGCGGCTGCGCCCTCTGCGGCCGCGAACTCCACTTGCACCGTCAGGTCAATGGGCTTCACATCTTCTCCCGTGGGAGTGGTGGGCGCCGGAGGCACGGATCCCGGAGCCTGGCTGCTGTCCACAGCAGCCTGAAGGGTGAGGAGCACAGCCGCAGAAGCAGATACCAGGTTCGGCTGCAGCTGGGCGGTCTGGGCAGTGGAGGCGGACGGCGACGGCTGCTGCTGCTGCTGCTGCTGCTGCTGTTGTTGCTGCTGCTGCTGTTGCTGCTGCTGCTGCTGTTGCTGCCTGCGGCGGGCGGCTGCGGCCCCCGCGGGTCTGCGTGCTACTTTGCGCTCGTTGACGCCGCGCAGCGGGAAGATGGTGGGGACCCGCACCGTGTAGGTCTTGCGGCCGCCCTGGAAGTGAACGCTGCAGAGACGGTGGCCCGTGGTGGGCTGGAAGGTGGAGAAGCACCCACTGACGCCGGCACGGGACACATTCTTGAGCCAAAGGCGCCGCAGCTCAGCGTCCTTGGGAAACGTGTAGAAGTGCAACGCCTTGTCCCGGTGCGAGTTGTTGTAGCAGCCTGGCACGCAGCACGTAAAGCCAGGCATGGCTGCGCCGCGCGGCCCGGCCCGGCCCACCGGCCTTCTGAGCCTTTCGACGGCCCGGTCTGTATGCCGCCGCCCGCCCCTCGACGGGCGGCACCGCGCGAGGCCTTGGGCGGCGTCCCACTACTGCCGCCCGGCACGGCCGGCCTGGCCCGGCGCCCTGTGCCCAGAATACGCCTCCCGTCGGCCCGCGCCGAGCCAGCCGCCCAGCCGCCCGCCTGCGCTCCAGAGTGGGCCCCAGGGACGCCGCGAACGACCGCCTGGGAAAGAGGACTACGCCCCCCACAATGCACCGCGGCAGAAGCCGCTCACTTCCGGAGCGGGGGAGAGCTTGTTCCGGCCTATTTGCAAGGCACCGCGACAGCCCACGTAGAGCGGACTCTTCCCCTACACGGCTCACCCTCGGTGGACTAGAGAGGCGTATTCGGTCGGAACTCTGTCGCTTGGAGCGCCCTTCGCAAGGACCTGGAATCCTGATGGGGGGGGGTCGGGCGGCGCGCGTCTCCCCAGTGCGCAAGCGCCCTGGGCCTGTGCCCACGGAAACTACAAATCCCGCAATGCCTTGCGTTAAACTTGGCGGCTGCGGCCTGGAGCGCCGCCTAAGGGAAAGGTCGGGTTGCAAGCCGACCAGGATTCGGACGAGGTTGTGTTGTTCGCCGGAAGCGGTCCCCCAACCCTGAGCTGCTGAGTCCAGGGCATTCCTGCGGGGGAGGGGAGGAAGGACCTAAGCCTCAGCGCCCCAGAGGACCTCAGGGAGCCCTTCTGTCTGCATTGGAAACTCTCCCCGGACTCAGATGCCGCTTGCCTTGACTGTCTTATTGACCTAAACATAGTCATCACTAGGCGCCTACTGTGCGCCGAGCATAGTGCAGGGAGTTGGGAACCTTGCAGGAACCATACCGACCTGGCCTGACTATAGAGGGATGAGGGTCAGACTTTTGGATAATAGATGTGAATGAATGCACACTAATGGATGTCTAATCACAGAAATAAACGCTCCAAAAAAACAAAATCAACAAGGGAGAGGGAAAAGTAGGAGGCGGAGGCCCAGGACGAAAAAATCCACGAAAAGCTTGGTTAGGGAGGAGTCGCTGGTTTTTGCCCGGGAACCAGCCTGTAACAACCTGAGGCAGGAAGGAGCTAGGCTCTGCCCCTAAGGATCCTCAAGAGTAGCCAGAATAGCAGAAGCTCCGAAAGATACCAAACTGGGCCAAGTTAAAAGATTTGTGATTTTATTCTGCTGGTGACTGGGAACTGTTGGAGGGGTGTTAAACGAGAGGTTGGACAGGATTTGTATTGTAACAAGTTACCTCCCCACTCCCTCGACTTCCTTGGGGAAAGTGTTCTAAAGGGCAAGAGAAGCTGTGGAAAACCAGAGAGGAGGCCAGGCAGTCGTCCAGGAGAATTACCTGTAAGCTAGCCCTCCTTTGCCGAGTTCCCCGTTTCTCCCACTTCTTGCCATTCTTCACCCTTTCTCCTGACTCTCCCTCCTCACTTTTTTCTCTTCTGATTACAGACCACGGGTATGAATTCGAAGCCTAGTTTATATATTATTTCTAATTATTTGATATAAAAACAAAATAGATCGGGCCTTTTAAAAGTTTGCAAAAGCACTCCAAGTTAACTGTCACTTTTTTAGTTATTCCTTTTTATTTTTGGCTGCATTGGGTCGTTGTTGCCACACACAGGCTTTTCTCTAACTGCGGCGAGCAGGGGCTACTCTTTGTTGCGGTCCGTGGGCTTCTCACTGTGGTGGCTTCACTTGTTGCAGAGCGCGGGCTCTAGGTGGGCGGGCTTCAATTAGTTGTGGCGTGCGGGCTCTAGAGCGCAGGCTCAGTAGTTGTGGTGCACAGGCTTAGTTGCTCCGCGGCATCTGGGATCTTCCCGGACCAGGGCTCGAACCCGTGTCCCCTGCATTGGCAGGCGGATTCCTAACCACTGCACCACCAGGGAAGTCCAAGTTTGTTATTCTTTGTTGTAAAACAGACCCATACTTAAAATGTTCTAGAAACATACACGACAATGGGGAAAAAAACTATTTTTCTGGTCCCAACACCCAAACATTACCACTGCATTTCTGTTTACAACCAATGTGACCCTTGGTTATTTGTGTGGATTTCACAGAACCATTCCTCCTGGCCAATGCAAACTGAGGTCCACAGCTTGAACCCCTTCAAATTCAGAAATGCATTCTTTAGTATGTGTAGCCCATGGTGAAAGATGTGCATTCATTTGGGTGAATCATTTATACAAGTGTAAAAACATGAATACACACTTCATTATATGTTTAAATGTTTATGAAATGTGTGCAGTAGGGATAAAATTCAGCAAAGGTCATTGCATCTGTTATTATGTATTTTCATTGTCATACAGTTACTGATACGGTTCTACTCCTACCAGTCTCAAGACCTACCTTACTCAAAAAATGTTGGTGAGAAGTCAAACTGATGTCATTTCTTTATGTACAGAACATTGAAAATTATGCTCTATAAAATTACTTTCCAGACTTGAGGACACGGGGAGGGGGAAGGGTAAGCTGGGATGAAGTGAGAGAGTGGCATGGACATATATACACTACCAAATGTAAAATAGTGGGAAGCAGCCGCATAGCACAAGGAGATCAGCTCTGTGCTTTGTGTCCACCTAGAGGGATGGGATAGGGAGTGTGGGAGGGAGATGCAAGAGGGAGGGGATATGGGGATATATGTTTATGTATAGCTGATTCACTTTGTTATACAGCAGAATTAACACACCATTGTATAGCAATTATACTCCAATAAAGATGTTTAAAAAAAAAAAAGGGACTTCCCTGGCGGCGCAGTGGTTAAGAATCCACCTGCCAATGCAGGGGACACGGGTTCGAGCCCTGGTCCGGGAAGATCCCACATGCCACAGAGCAACTAAGTCCATGCACCACAACTACTGAGTCTGTGTGCCACAACTACTGAAGCCTGCATGCCTAGAGCCTGTGCTCCGCAACAAGAGAAGCCACTACAATGAGAACCCCGCGCAACACAACAAAGAGTAGCCCCTGCTAGCCGCAACTAGAGAAAGCCCTTGCGCATCAATGAAAATCCAACGCAGCCAATTAATTAATTAATTATTAATTAAAAAAAAAAAAAAACTACCTTCCAGTACATAAAATCACCTTTAATCTACACTTAGTCTTCTACACTCAAAAGAATGTCTGGAATGCAATGCCTGGCTTTCTCCCCACCCCCACTGCCCTGCCCACCTTCTATCTTGTCACCTCTGGAGAAAGTCAAGAACCTTTGTCACATGTCTCCTTGATTCCAATCTTGCCTTCCCTGCAATCTGTTCTTTACATGGCTGCCAAAGAAAATATAATTATGTAATACCTCTGCTTAAATCCCTCCGGTGGCCTATTGCATTTAGAATATTCTCCAAACTCCTTTCCAGAACCTGCGATACCTCACATGGTCTGGCCCCATGAACCCAGTTTTTCTGATTGTTTGTTCGTTTTTGGTTTTGCTTTCTTGTGTTTTTTGGCCACACCACGTGGCTTGTGGGATTTTAGTTCTTGGACCAGGGATTGAATCCAGGCCCTCGGCAGTGAGAGCGCAGAGTCCTAACCACTGGACCACCAGGGAATTCCCCCAGTGTTTTATTATTTAAAACAATATTTATAAAATATTATTTTATTATTATTATTATTTTGGCTGCATTGGGTCTTCGTTGCTGCACGTGGGCTTTCTCTAGTTGAGGCAAGAGGGGGCTTTTCTTCGTTGCAGTGCACGGGCTTCTCACTGCAGTGTCTTCTCTTTGTTGTGGAGCCCGGGCCCTAGGCGCGCAGACTTCAGTAGTTGTTGCTCGCGGGCTCTAGGCTCACCAGTTTCAGTAGCTGTGGCACTGAGGTTCCGTAGTTGTGGCTTGTGGGCTCTAGAGCGCAGGCTCAGTAGTTGTGGTGCATGGGCTTAGTTTCTCCACAGCATGTGGGATCTTCCCGGACCAGGGCTCAAATGTCCTCTGAATTGGCAGGTGGATTCTTAACCACTACACCAGCAGAGCAGTCCCTGTGTTTTGTTTTTTTTTTTTGACAAATAGTAAATATAAATTTTAATCAATCATGTAAACACAGTAAAGACAATCTAAGCAAACACAAATAATGCTATGAAAAGTAAGCTCATTCTCAAATTGTTTTGGAAAGTTTTTTATGTTTTTTCCATATTATCTAGTCCAAAGCTTTACAAATAATAAATAAATATTGCACTTAGGTGGTTGATAGTGATCGCGGAAATGTGCCTGCAAAGGGCTAGCAATTTAAGTCAGATAACACAAAGGTCAGATCTAAATGATGAGGAATATTGATATAATTTTCCTCTGCAGTTCTCTGATTTTGAGAAGCAAGAATCTTTTTTTTTCTTTGCTCTATTTTTTAACATAAGCACAAATATGCCCATGCCACTGCCAGTATCTGAAACTTTACACACAATTTAGGAGCATGAAGGAGAACTCCACAGGAAACTCAGAGCTCAAGTTCTATTTCAGTTCCCATTAAAATGTAAGAAAGGGGGCAGGGGGCTGTCAATTGGTGAAAATATGGTAATGGAGTCTCCAGCATTAACAGAACTTTTGAGAGCCGGAATTCATCTCAAAATTGCCGATGTTTGGAGATTTTAACATCTCTGCTGCATCACAAACAGCCCACTAGCCTCTGAGCCTGCAAACTGATCTCTTGTGATAGATACAGGTCCTATAGACACATTGGTCTTTGCAAATGCAAATCTGATCAGGTCACGTATAGAATACAGTTATTTTTTTCCTGGCCCAAATGTGTCTCTCCTCATCTTCGGAGAGGGAGATGAGAATGAGAGACATTCTCACAAATAGTCACTGCTATTTATTCATGACCTGGCTTATTACTTGTCAGATCCTGAGTTAAACATTATCTAATTGAGTCATTACACACACACACACACACACACACACACACACCCTTATTAGGTGGTTATCACCCTCACCTTACCTTAGGTGAGGAAACCGAGGCTTCGACTGGCTGCACATACTTGCCCAGGCTCAAGGTAAGGATGCCCGCAAAACCCGTTTGCTACCACCACTGTACACACCGGGCGAAGCCGGCGGCAGGACTAGAGCTGCAATTCCCGTGTGGCTGTGCGGCAGCCTCGCGAGAGTTGACCTAAATTCAGCAGCATCGCGAGAGTTGGCTTAAATGTGGCGGCGGGAAGGCGGCTATCGTAGCTACCGAAGCGGCTGGGAGGGCTGGCTGCTGAGGCGATGGCGGACAGCTACAGCCGGGACAGCGAGCCTACGACGCGCACGCTACTACGGCGCGTGCTGGATACAGCGGATCCTCGCACCCCGCGGCGACCCCGGAGTGCTCGGACTGAGTATGTGAGGGCGCTGCCCCAACACAAGAGCAACCAGAGGGAGTGGGCGATGGGGTCCAGAGCTGACCCTGTGTGGAGACGGAAACTGAGTCTCGGAGAGGAGCAGAGTCCAGGCCTCTGAGAACAGGCTCCTTTCTCCTCGCTGGGCTCGGGTCAGCTGTTTGTGCGCCCACCCCTGAGACTCCAGGCCGCTCGGGACCTCAGAGCTCAATTATGCAGGCGTCCTTGGGGGTCCGCTTCTGGAAGCGAAGGATAGGTGCTCAGAATCTGGACCTCTGCTATGTTCTCTAAGCCAGTTTTTTTCCAGAGTATGTCCAGGCATCTGCCCTGAACTGTCTCCCAAGCTGTTCCCAGCCGAAAGAGGGGAAAGGAGTTGCAGAGCATAGCCTGGGTAGCAGTCAGGAGGCAGGAACTGGAAAGATGCTTTGCTAGAGAGCAGCGAATTTGGCCTGACGTGGTGGGAGTGTCAGTGGGTGAGGGCTGTGGTGAGCTCATGGTGCAGAGAGGGTGTAAGATGGCATCTGCTGACTTCCTGGGGCAGTGCAGTTCCTTTATAGACAATGGGAAGCCATTCATTATAGGTTTTAGACCTATGAGTGATGAGGTGGGAGTTGTGCCAGAGGAACATTTATGTGGTTCTGGAATCTGAGAGGGGATTGGATTGGAGAGAGTAGGGCTGGAGTGACCCATGTGGAGGTTGCTGTCAGACCCTGACTAGTACTTAAAAGGTTTAAAAATATTGAAATATTCCTGGATTGTTTTAGTGTCTAGAATGGATACTTTTCCAGTTGTTCCTCTTATCTGTGTGGTTAACCCCTACCTCTGCCATAGTCACCTCAGCCCTTCTCTCTGGCTGGGTCATCATATTCCTTCTCTCTTCCCATACCCCTCGGCTCCCTTTCATCCACAACCCTGTTGATATAGAACTGGGAATAGGGCTGTGGGAGGGCAAGTGGTTTCTGGTCCCTGTCCCTGAGGGTAAAGGACTTCAGCCAAGATCCCTGACGAAGACCCGTCTCTAGTTCACCCTCCCTACATAGTTCTCACAGTTGCTGCTCTTTACACAGTGTCCAGAGAGCCCTGCTTCAAACACCTTCCTCTAGGAGGCTGAGGAGCCAAACAAAGATGACTGCCCGGCGTTGTTCTCATAGAGCCAGGGTAAGTGCCCTACCCACTGATCACTACAGGGCTCTGGTTGCCTTCGGGGGCTCTTGAGTTATAGCTCTGCTCTGGAGCCCACCTTGAGGGACTGTCAAGGCAAAGGAACAAACTGATTGCTTGATGCTTTTACCCAAAGTCTATTGACAGATTGGCCCATGTTCAAGCCAGTGGACACCTGGAGGAACAGACACCCCGGACTCTAATGAAGAACATCTTACTAACTGGTGAGTGAGCACTGGCCTGCAGTGAGAATCAGGCACCAGCCCTGTGGTATCTCTCATTTAGGGCAGCCTGCCCTGCCAGCTCCACTCTCTCCTTGCTATTTCTACAGCCCCAGAATCTTCCATCGTAATGCCAGAGTCAGTGGTGAAGCCAGTGCCGGCACCGCAGGTGGTCCAGGCTTCCAGACGGGAAAGCGGTCAGAGCAGGTGCAGTAAATTCCCTCCTTGGGCTAGGCTGCTGGGCATTACTAGTCAGGGAGCCTCTTGGGGCTCTAAGAGCCGGAGTTGGGTGTCCTGGCTTGTCTGAGAAAAGCTCCATCCTTGTAGCCTGGAGCTGCAGCTTCCTGAACTTGAGCCCCCAACAACCCTGGCTCCAGGTCTGCTGGCTCTTGGCAGAAGGAAGCAGAGACTGAGGTTGTCAGTGTTTCAGCAAGGAGTGGACTTGGGACTGCCTCCCTCCCAAGGTGAGGTCCTGGACAACATCTGTGGCCACCCTCTCTGTCCTCTGGAGAGACTGAGAGAGGCCTGGCTAACTTATTATCGTTTCTTTTTACATTCTCTTGCAGAGCCTCATGGGAATGCTGATGCCTCTTCCCTCACCAGGTGCTGTTGCCTGTTCCGGGAGTTGGTGGAGGAGAGCCTTGGGGAAGGGGGTGCTGACTAGAATGCAATCTGGCCATAACTGCTCCATGCTCACAGCATGGTGGCTGGGTTCTAAGAGATGAGAGCACCGGGGCAGCTGGGGGACTCCTGGGGTGGGGGAGGGTGGTTGGACCTCAGGTACCTGACTTCCCTTTGTGCCTTGTCCCTCCTATCAGCTCCCTCAACTTGACTTTCGCCACACCTCTGCAGCCACAATCAGTGAAGAGGCCTGGTTTGGCCCGCAGACCTCCTACCCGCCGAGCTGTAGATGTGGGTACATTTTTGCAGGATCTGCGAGATACTTCCCTGGCCTTGGCTCCTCCAGGTAAGGTTGAGATTTCCATCTTCTGCCCTGTGGGGAAAGCTTTCCCCCCATGATTGATGGGAGGTGCTGCTGAGTCCAAGGTTGCTTCTCTCTCCTTTGAGTCAAGAACAGTGAGCAAGCCTGGCCAGTAGGTCTATGAGGACTTTCTGCTTTCTTTCTGCAAATGGCCTCTTGTCTTGCGGGGGCCCAGTCTTAGTCCCTCTGTATCTTCCAGGACCCCATATCCTTGAAGAGCTATAGGACTGAGGGTAGGAAAGGGGTGTGATATGGTGGCTGGAGCTTATTGGGAGGTTGAAAGGGGCTAGGTTTCAGGATCAGCTGTTCAGTCAGAGCTGACCTGGGAGCCTGATTCCAAAAGACAAGTCAAGTTCACCAGGATAAGAGAAGGGTTGCAGGCAGAGGGACCTGAATGAGAAGTGGAGAATGGAGGCATGGGTGAGCAGATTGGGTGGGGCAACCTATGGAGCCTGGGAATGCCAGGCTAAGGAGCAGAAGGTAAGCAAGGAGAGCTGTGGAAGGGAGATTAGGCTTAGAGTGGGCTTAGTCTTCTCTCTAAGGGCCACTTGGGCAGGCTTGTGGGTCCACTCCCCAGGCCCTGGTGACTGGCTAGCAGAGCAGCAGGTGGGCGTGCAAAACACTGAGTGCCAACTGGACCTTGATCTCCAGATGAGAGCCTCAGAACCCCTGTTGCTACTCTGCCAACAGACACAGTGTTGGAGGACACCCAGCCCTTCTCCCAGCCCTTGGTTGGCCGTTCCCCCAGTGTGCACCACTCCCTGCCTTGCCGCTCTCACTCTGGGGCTAAAGATGTGGAGAGGGCTGCCAGTCGCAGGACATGGAGCAGTGGGCTTGGGCTGCAGAACAACGGTGAGTATGTGGGGCACGCAACCTGGAGCCAAGCCTAGCTTAAGCAAGAATTGGCATTGGTGTTTTTTCCTCTTCAGGCCCATATGTGTACCCCTCACCCCCGAGTCCCTTTGGAGGGCTGTTGATCCCTCCATCCAAGAGCAGAGTCAGTGTTGGGCCAGGAGATTCCAAACCAGTACCCTGGGGCTGCCTCTGGCCCTCTTCCCTCCTTGATGGGCTAGGCTGGGTTTTACTACTCCATCTTTACCTTTCTCAGAGCTACAGCCCGGGCCTACTGCTTTTCTAGCCTGTATTCTCTCCCCTTGATCCAGGTGCTGGGAAGCCAGCCCAGCTTCTGGCAGGAGAGGTGGAGGAGGTTGATGCCCTTGCTCTGGGCTTTCCGAACGTCAGCAGTAATATCTCTGAAGAAGATGGAGTAGGGCCCTTACAGAATGGAGCAGGTGAGGAGGCAGAGGAAGGAATGGAAGGAAGCTTGAGGGAAGTGGAGAAGGCAGCAGAAGCACAGGGATCCACCAGAGCAGAAGAGCCTGAAGGACACGTAGAAGTGACCGAAGCAGAGGGATCCTGGGGGGCTGTCGAGGCCAAGGAGCCAGAAGGATCTTCAGGGGATGAAGACACCTCTGGTAGAACAGGTAAGGGGCCCAGTGCAGGGATCAGGGGGTGGGTGGGTAAGTGACAGCTGTGTCCCTGGCCTTGGAGGAGGGCCTTACCTGGCTTGTGTTTCTGGGCACAGGTGGTCTTGGGCTAGGGAAACTCTGAAGGGCCCCTTGCTTGCCTGGAGCTAGATGGAGCCCTCGAGGAACAGGATAAGGAGGCTGTAGGCCTTCAGGGTTGAGTGAGATGCTCAGGCCTGTACCCTCTGTAACCCTGCCCTTCCTCTGCAGCAAGTCCAGGGTTGGCCTCCAGCACCCCAGAGTTCCTTCGGGCCAGGCGACTTCAGTTTCTTCAGCCAGCTCCACCGCCTAGCACTGCAGTGTAAGATCCCACGACCCTGTTCCACATGGGCTTCTTGGAAGGGGGCAGGTACTGAGGTTGGCATTGGGTACCACAGAGTTATCACTCTTATCACTCTTCCTTTAGGTGTGTAAATGATTACCCAGGAGAGCACCCTAAGGTGGGCTGGATGGGGCCCACTCAGAGCACATCTGTCATCCTGGTGCCTGCCTGCAGGGGCTTAGAGGAGCCTGGGCAGGGGGGAAGTGCCTAGGTTAGTATGCAGTCAGAGAAGGCTCCCTGGAGGAGGATTAGCAGAATGGGACAGGCAGCAGTGGGCTGAGTAGGGGGAATGTCCATGCCAAAGCCTGGGGATCATGGGCCTGAGCAAGTACTGGTTTGTATGATGAGGCTAGACTGGGACATTGTGTCCAGATTGTGGAGGGTTGGGGCCCCAGGGAAAGACCAGGCTTCTACATAGCCCCCTGTCCCCACTGCCCCCCAGAAATGGTTGGAGCTGTTGGTCCAGCCTGGCCAAGGAGCACAAGGGCCCTAGTCTTGGCAGGAGCCAGCAAGACTTATCTTTGATTAGCGGCCTCTTTAGGTAGCAGCAGTTCAGCTAACTCTGTTCACTCCTTGCCCCCAGGTTACCTTCAGAGCCTCCGGAGCCTCTGTCGGTCAGGCTTCCTCCCAAGCCCCGAATCCCTGGCTCCAGACCCCGTCAAGATCCCTACAAGACTGGACTGAACCACTATGCGAAACTCTTTGGCTTCTATGCTAAGATGCCCATGGAGAAGAAGGCTGTGGAGATGGTGGAGAAGTGGTGAGTCCTTGACACTTGGGGTGGGGAGAGGAACCCCTCAGATCATGAACAGACTGTTTTACCCCTGCTTTCTTGGCAGCCTGGACAAGTATTTCAAGCATCTTTGTGACGACCTGGAGGTATTTGCTGCTCATGCTGGCCGCAAGACTGTGAGGCCAGAGGACCTGGAGCTGCTGATGCGAAGGTAAGTGGATGGAAGCAGGGAGATGCTGGGTGTGGGAGTGCTGGCGCTGATTCTCTCATTCTCCATCTTCCTCTGCTGTAGGCAGGGCCTGGTCACTGACCAAGCCTCCCTGCATGTGCTCGTGGAGCGGCACCTGCCCCTGGAGTACCGACAGCAGCTCATCCCTTGTGCATTCAGTGGCAACACTGTCTTCCCTGCCCAGTAGTGGCCAGGCCTCAACACCTGCCCTGTCCCTACCCAGGGCCCCTTGGCCCCACATACACTTCTAGGTTTCCTCCCTGCCCCCCAGCATCAATAAAATGTCACAAACAGAATATGCTGTGTTTTGGTGCACGTTCTGGGACCAGCCAAGCAGGGACCAAGCACCCTTCCCTTGACTCCCCAGCATAAGCTAGAGAATAGCATGGGTTCAGACAAACAATTTTATAACAACAGTCAGAGGTTAGCACGGGAGCACTCAGGCTGCCCACAGTGGCCTCAGCTTGCAGGTTCCTGCTCTCGGGGCCCCACACGCCTAACATCACTCATCTGAAGCTGTTCCAGTGCAGTGTGGAGCCTTATCACAATGCCTTCTTCCTTTTCCTCGCCCTCTTCTGGCAGTTCTGTCATGGGGAGCTGGAAGGCCTGGCTCAAATAGCTGTTTAGGGTCTGCTTGTCCAGGCTGGGATCAATGTTCATCAAGGCCTCACGTACCTTGGGTAGGGTCACCTCATCGTGGCTGCCCCCACAAAGAAAGAGAGAGATAGACCTTGACCGTCTTCTCTATACCCCAGACCCCAAGATGCCCTCTCCCAGGTTTGAGCAGTATGTAGTGCCCAGCAGCAATCTCGGTGCATAGGGAGACCTGGGGCTTGAGGTGCTACTCTGTGGCCCAGCCTGTAGGACTTGCCTATGACTGAGTGAGCCTGAGGTCCCCAGGGTCACTCACAGTTCCAGGTCCAGCTCCTGCTTTAACTCCTGTAAGTATTCATCCTTTTCATCCATGTACTGTTCCCACAGCTTTTGCACAAAGGGCATGCTCTGGCCCTCCTCATACTGGGAAGGGGCCACAAGGCAGGGTGAGGGTACACGGGCTAGGGTCCAGCAGAGGCTAGGGCAGGACTGGGCAAGTTCTTGGGCCCCAACCCACCTCCATAAATAATACACAGTAGTTGAGCAAGTCTGCATTGCTGCTGCTGGGATGCCAGCCCCCTGCCTCCATCAGCTCCTGAATTCTCTCGTCCTTGAAGGGGAAGGTATTCGAGGGCAGTGCTGTAGGGAGACGCAAGGGCTGACAGGCCTGGCTGATGCCTGCCTACCCATCTCCCCGCACCCCTCTGCCAGCCCCACTGGTGCTCAAAAGGGCACAATGCACTGAGTCTCTGGCCTTTTCCCACCAGGCTCCCCTTCCCCCTGCACAGCTAGGAGCTTGGCCAGAGGTCATGCTGGGCTGAAGTTCAGGGTGGCCAACTGGTCTCTCACCTTAACTGCTCCATGGTTAGTAGCCCCTCGTTCTGGCTGTCAGCACTGGTCATCTCCTTCAGCAGCTGTGCTATTGTCTTCTGCTTGATGTACACACTCTCTTTCCTCTAGGGGGGAAGCTTTGACCATCTTGCTGTTTCCTAGAGGGGTGGGGACAGAGCTGGCCTATGCCGGAGACAAAGGGTGGAGGACCAGGCCCAAGCTTACCTTTCCCATCAAGACTGCATAGAACTGACTCATGACCTCATTGGAGTGGAAGAGCTTGGTATATTCAAAAATGGTGTAAGCCCAGGCCATGGCATCACCAGGCCCAAAGCGACGCTCCAGGAAATTGAAGAAGAAATCTGGGAACTTCTCTTTCTGCAGGGTAGGGGGAAGACTGCTTGGTCAGCCTGCCCCACGTCGGTTGGCTCTCCTCCCTGTTCCCTAGCACCTTGAGGGACAACCCCCCCCCCATGCACCAGAGGACTCAGGCAGCCACACCAGGCCAAAATGGCTAGAGAGATCTGACCTGCTCCTCAGTGATACGTTCCTTCCAGCCATCCTTGAGGAGGTTTACCACATCCTTCTTGGTTGGCTTCTTGTTCTCCACAATGCCATCAAACCGAAGGAAAGGGGGGATGGATTCCCCGTAACCCTGTATGGAACCATGTCAGCTTATCTCTGGGCCCCTCTGTAGCCCCACCAGCAAGCAGGGCAGAGCCCCAGATAGTTCCCCCAGAACATCAAGTCTTCTCAGCAGCAAGGCCCGGCCATTCTGACTCTGGCCCCAAGCCTCCTGAGCCCAGGGACTCCCCTACCAGACCAGGGAAGAAGTCTTTCTCCCGGAGCAGCCCCTCGCCAATCTCCTCCAGGAGCACATCCACCAGCTGGTCGCTGTTCTTGCCCTTGGCCAGCATTTGCCAGCGATCTCGTCCTCCAGCCACCACATCTGCAGATGGGGAGAGGGAGCTGGAGTCCAGACCACGCGCTTGAGCAGTCCCTAGAGCTCCCATGGCCAGCATTACCTTCACACTTGGACCAGTCTGGCCGTGGTGTGGCTGTGTGCTGGATCTCCTGCAGCTCGGAGCAGAACTGGTGCCGCTCCTTCAGCGTGCTCGTGTGCAGCTGCAGCAGCATCTCGTGCTCCTTGTGGACCTCTGCATAGTCGTCTCTCAGGCTGTCCAGCTGTGGGCAGGGTAATTGGTCCTTGCTACTCACCTGCATGGCCCTTCCCTACCCTGCCTGCCCACCAGCACCTGCTCCTGCAGGTCCTTGAGGGTCTTCTCCTGCATTTCAAAGTCCCTTCTGGGCACCACGTCTCCAAAGCTGGCTTTCACGGTGTTGAGTTCCATCTGCGTGCGGGTCAGGTCTTGCCGGGCCATCTTCAGAGCCATTGTTAACTTCACGGGGTCCTCCCCCCAGACACCTGCCAGGGGGCCCGCCAGCTCATGTCACCCTGCCTCTGGGGCCTGTAGCCCAGGGCAGGGTTGAGTGTCCCTTGGGGCATGTCCCAGGTCTTCCTGCTCTCCCAGCTTGGGAGCCCCTGAGTCTTCCCACAGTGCTACCAGCATAGGGCTTTGAGCTTAAATAGAGAAGCCCAAGATGTGGAGTACCAGGCCTGTCCTGCCCTTGGGGAGTCTAGGCTGCCTCAGCTGCCAGTGATTGTTTCCTTCATAAACAACAAGTCTATGATTCTCAGGCCGCTCAGAAGATCCACAGACCCAGGTGGCAGCAGGAACATCTCCCATCGTGAATGAGCAGATAATAGGAGAGTTGAATGAATAGGAGTGGTGAGAGCCAGACTCCTCTCCAGCGCCTCTTCAGGGGAGAGAAACCCACCTTGGGTTCACCTGGGGACTGGGCTAGTGTCATGTCTTCCCGCTGGTACCGTAGCTCATTCAGGTCTGCAATAAGGATCTTATGGGCATCTCGCTCGCTGAGGCAGCGCAGATACTCCTTAGCCAAGTTCTTCCTCAGTTTGGTCACCTGTTGGGAAGAGAACAAGAAAGGGAGGAGAAGGAGGAGACTGGTCATTCCTGAGAACCCAGCAAAGTGCCGAAGCTTCCTCCTGTGGAGAAAATCTGGCAGCCAAGGAGCGGGACTCTGCTGGCATTTGGGGCCATACCAAGCCAGTGCTGAGCTGAGGAGGAGGGCAGCATGTGGAGAGAGGGGTATGGGGGGAGGTGGTGGCTCTGTATGTCATCCCAGGCAGAAGGGTGGAGAGAGCTAGGGGGTCACCCCAGGGCTGAAGGCCTCAAGGTCACCCCTGGGGTGGGGGTGGGAGGGATTCAGGGAGTTGGTCACCACATTACTCCCTTTCACCTCACTCTGCAATGAGATCTTCTCCTCATTCTTTTTTTTTTTTTTTTTTTTTTTTTTTTTTTTTTTTTTTTTGCGGTACGCGGCCCTCTCACTGTTGTGGCCTCTCCCGTTGTGGAGCACAGGCTCCGGACGCGCAGGCTCAGTGGCCATGGCTCACGGGCCTAGCCGCTCCGCGGCATGTGGAATCCTCCCAGACCGGGGCACGAACCCGTGTCCCCTGCATCGGCAGGCGGACTCTCAACCACTGCGCCACCAGGGAAGCCCTCCTCATTCTTCTTATCAATGAGTTTTAGCAAATTCATCTTCTCTTTCTTCAGCGTGGAGATTTCATCTCTCTCCTTGGCCCTCATGGCCAGGATCCTCTCGTTGCAGTCCTCGTTCACGGTGACAAGCTTCGCCTTCAGGGACTCCAGAGCCCAAATCTTCTCCCTCTGGTCGGCTAAGCAGGGACAGGTAGGAGAGTCCCTTTGGGGCCATGGAGGACAAACAACCAGGAGACACTGATCCTGAGGTCACAGTGAGTGGCTATGTCCCTTGTAAACTCGAGGAGTCTATACATGCCTGTTCAAGGCATAGCTCCTGCTTAAGTCCTTCTTGCACTTGCTTTTAAACCAGGGGCAGAGTCCCGATGAGGACCAGGGTCTCACCTATGCCCTTTCCCCATGCGGCCTTTAGTCCTGAAGCTGCACCATGCCCAGCACCTCCTGAGCCTGGTGAGGGAAACCCCCTCACTTCCCAGGGGTACACCCTCCCTTCTGGGCTTCACTCTCAATAGAAAAGATGCTCTATTTCCTACAGATACTGCCCCACCATGCTTCCCAAGAATGGGAGGTAGTCAGTTGCCCTGGGGTGCCCTATCACATGACAGTGTAAACAAAAAGGCTAAGGGGGGCTTGGTGACCTCAAAGCCCAGTTTGTTGCTGCCCCAGCCCTGCTGCAGAACCCAGAAGGTCAGAGTAGGATTCTCTCTGCCTCTTCCAGGCTGGGCCCAGGCAGGGAGGCTGCAGTCTCAGCCAGCATCACCTCATATGCATTCTTGATGGAGGATAGCAATGGCTTGTATGTTTTGAAGTCCTCTATGAAAAATTCAAAGATCTCTCTGTAAGGCTGGCAAGAAAAGGGAAACTGTCACCTCCTGGCCTATAGCTGCCACCCTCAGTGGGACCTAAGTTTTTCTTTGCTTGGCTTAGAAGTGTTCTAGCATGAAGCTGCCAGGCGACTCACATTCAAATAAATGCCACAGGCACCGCCGGGGTCTCTCACAGTCAGGGAGCTGAGGGGCAGCTCCATCCCTCTCAGCTGCTCTCTGGAGACCTCTCCTGGTGCTGTCTCTGAGACCTGGCAGATGACCTGGGTCAGGACCTCCCCCTCTCTACCTGAGCCCCCTCTGGCTCTCCAGGCAGCCAGCCTCCTCCATGCACTGTGCTTCAGCTGGCCTCTTACCAGTACCCCTCCCCATCTTACAGTCCTGTGGGGGCAGGAGAAGGTCTAAGGCTCTAGCTTCCAAGTAGAGGTGTGGTTTCCTGTCCCACTTGGACACACAGGAAGTTTTTGGAGGCAACATTGTATACTGGAATGAGCACAGGCTCCCGAAGCAGCCCTGAGTTTGAATCCTAGCTCCACTACTACATAGCTGGATGCCTTCTCTGAGCTTCTGCTTCTCTGTTGGCGAGGTTCCTTTAGCTTATGAGACCATATCTAAGGCCCCACCCAGAGCCTGGCACACAGACAGTGCTCAGCAAATGCTTCTGTCAGTGACTAAGTCAGAAGTGAGGGATTCCCCGTCATCATTGCCATTTGAGCAGGGATTTGGTGATTCCTTCCCTAATATGCATCAGAATCTAGGTTACATCTAGATTTCTCTCTGTATCTGGCTAAGTTCCTCAAGCTTGGGGCTGTTGTAACTGGGCTGGTAGACATTGTATGACCCCTGCTTGCCCAACTGCCAGGATTTAGGCTCCATTCACTGATACCCAATGACCCAAGGTGGGTGCTGGGGATCACAGAAGGGACTGGGGACAGCATTCAGGCCACCTGACTCAGGTAAAGAAACCCAACCCTCAGGAGAGTTTTGGTTCCATGCCGGTAGACTTGCCTGCTCACTGGCTTTGTTAGAGAACAAGTTTCTCTTACCAGGAAGGGGAACCCAAGAGAGCTGGGAAAGGCTGGTCTCGCCTGAATGTCTGAAGTGCCTAGTCCTGGTGAGTAAGGTTTCTTCCCAGCCCTGCCCCTGCCCTCCCCCCAGTTCTTCTGTGGCTCTGACCTGCAGCCTTAGCTCCTGGGCAGAATCTGTGCCCAGGTCCAGCAGGAGGAGCTCCTTGCGTAGGTAGTTCTCTAGTCGCTCTAGGTACCTTGGCTTGGTAGTGCGCAGGGGCTGCTGCTGCCAGTTACTGCAGGGAGTGGTGGACTGAGATGTGATGGACACCCCACCAGGCCCTTGTGCCCTGGGTCTGGGGCAGCAACACCCCTGCACTGTTTCTGGGCCCAGTCCGTCCACCATCAGGCTAACCCTGGCTTACCCTACTCGCTTCTGGTAGTCATCTGAACAGGGCTTTCGATTATGCAGAATGGTCTGGTCACTGATGTATGTGGGCCTTGGGGACAGGTGGCCACTGATGGAGAATGGACAGGACTATAAGAAGGGACAGGTGGGGTTACCGTGACAATATTGCTCCCCTTCCTGATGTTCCTCTCCAGGCTCCTCCTCCACTCCTGGGTTCCCCCCGCCAACACCTCTTAATATGGTTCATAATTAAGACTGGGATCCTTAGAGTTAGAGAGGGATTAGATTAAACCCTGGGGCCCTGGTTATGTGACCACAGTCTGAGCCTCAGTCTCTGCATCTGTAAAATGGGAATGGTTGTGCTCCCCACTGCATTGTATTGATGTGAGAATGCAACAAGAAAGAATAGAGGGTGGTTTACACAGACTCAGGCACCTTCTAGTAGCTCAGTAAAGGTGAGTTCTTCTCTTCTGTAGGTTTGTCAGTGAGTACTGAATACCTGTGCTATGAAAACAGATATGAGTACTTACTGGGACCATCTCTTGCCCCCACAGCACAGTCCAGCTAAAGAGAGTCGGGGAGGGCAGGCGCAGCCTCAAGCCTGGACTCTCAGGCAGGACTGCAGAGATTCAGCAGGGTGACCTGTGGACCCCGGGAGGAGACTAGGCTCTACCCCCTGGGGGAGGGGGAGGGGAGAGGTGCTAGGGCCCTGAAGCAGTGGGATCTCATTTTGAACCTTGAGCAGGGGTAGGGGGTAGTAGTATTTATGAGCTTGTTTTTTCAACTTTTTATGAAATACTCAAAAAAACATGAGAGAAAAAAATGACTCTATTACCAGTGAAGCCTACTTCTAGGGTTCATCCATTCAGTCATTCATTTTTTCATCAAACATTTCTGGGTCCATAGCACTTGCCAGCCCCTGCTGGGTTCTGGGACATGAAAGAAGCTCGGGGTATGATGGAAGTGGGACGACAAATGAACTGATAAGCAGGTAGTAACTGAAGCTGATGCAGGTCACAGGAGTGTGGGGGCCTTGACTGGAGGGTGCCAGGGGAGGCTGGTCCTCTTAGAGGAGGAAGTGATGATGTCAGTGATTTCAGTAAAGCTTGAGTGACTTCATGGGAGGAGCTGAGGTCACTCTGGAAGAGAATGATGTGCCAGGGGAGGTGGGGGAGTGCACAAAGACTGCCTGGATAGCACTAATACCTCAGGGAAACAGCAGCAGTTTTGAAGGGCTATGAACAGGGGCCAATGCCCAAGGAGGGCAGGCTGGCTGAGGCTGAGGTCTGGGCTGGCCAGTGCAGAGGGGACAGAGATGAAGCAGCAGCTTCATGCCTACGGGCAGTCCTCAAAGCCTTACTTGTGACTATGAAAAAATCAGAAAACTCCTAAGTGTCTAAAAACAGAAGATTCTTTTACAGGCATGAAATGTTTGTAAAGAGGCTTAACATGCACTATATCTCTAAGGGTTAAGTACAGCCTGAAATTAGAGAATAAGCACAACCAGGTAAGATGAAAAACCAGAAAAGATGGAGAAATAATCCAAAAGGTTATCAGTAATTATTCTCCAATGATAGGCCCATGGGTGCTTATGTGTCTGTAATCATGTATTTTTCAAAATTTTCTACAATGCACATAAGTTACTTTGAAATTTAAAAGAACATTGAATTATTGAATTCAGTATTAAAGCTTCCTCTGTGGAAGGCCCTGAGCCCAGCTTCCAGGTTCTTCTGAGATGGAGAGAGACTAGGCCTACCACCCATGTCCCACACATCCAGGTCCTAGGAGTCCTTCCAGGCTAATGGTGACTGGCTCCTGGCCCTCTTAATGTGGAAAATGCCACTGTCTCCTTGGGCTCTTCTTTGCATTCTATTAGTTCTACCTATTTTTTCTTAATCTTGCAATCATTCATCCTTTCCCTAAATATTTTGGAAAGTACATAGTAAGCCTTGTTGCTAGGTCCCAGGGAGGACTCCAGCCTCTTGCAAGGGTCTAGGTTGACCTATCTCTGTACTTCCAGAACTGATGGCATCATACTTCACACTCTTCATAGTCTTTTTTTTCCTAATTGAAGTATAGTTGATTTACAGTGTTGTGTTAACACTCTTCATAGTCTTAAGTAGCACTCAGCAAATATTGTGGAATAAATATTTAAGGGAGCACAATAATTTAGCTGGATGCAAGGCATAATAAAAACGAAAACGCTACTTATTGGGCGTATATGTTCACACATGCTTTCCCTGGGTCAAGAATGCTCCAGCTTGACTATTCAACCTTAGCATCTCAGGGGTTCTCCCTGATACTCTTCCCAATCCCAGCGTCCACACTTTCCCATCATCACACCCCCATCTTCTCTCAGAAACACAGACTATGTCTTGTTTACCACTGTATCCACAGTACCTGGCACACAGTGGGAATCAACAAATATTTGTTGAATAGATAAAAACATAGGGGGGGAAAGAGAGATGATGAAACAGAATTGTAAAGTGTTTAAAGCCCTCCTATCAAAATAAGCTACATCAAGCAGAGAAAGGTAAAAGACAAATACTAAGAGTAATACAGTTGATAATGACAGGTGAGTAGATTTATACATACATTAAACAGAAATAAAGAAGGACAATCTTTTAATATATACAAAAAAATAATCGTAGGCCACAGATAAGGTGTTAACACATTTTTAAATGAGAAACTGTATACCTTGCATTTCCTGATATAATACAATGAAATAACTGATAAGGTAAACATACCTCTAAAACACTTAACCATTTACAGAAATTTAAAAATAAATTAATATTTTTCCCGACCCATTTATTACTTAAAGTAAAAATACAACATGTTATAGAAATGTTAAAATTACATGTTCAAAATGTTTGGGATATGATCAGAAAAGCACTCACAAGTTTTTAATTGCTTAAAATCCTTTCACTATCTAAAAATAAATGGTTGGGGCTTCCCTGATGGTGCAGTGGTTAAGAATCTGCCTGCCAATGCAGGGGACATGGGTTCGAGCCCTGGTCCAGGAAGATCCCACATGCCGTGGAGCAACTAAGCCCGTGCGCCACAACTACTGAAGCCCACACAACTAGAGCCCGTGAGCCACAACTACTGAAGCCCACACAACTAGAGCCCATGAGCCACAACTACTGAAGCCCACACACCTAGAGCCCGTGCTCCACAACAAGAGAAGCCACCACGGGCTTCCCTGGTGGCACAGTGGTTGAGAGTGCGCCTGCCAATGCAGGGGACACGGGTTCGTTCCCTGGTCCGGGAGGATCCCACATGCCGCGGAGCGGCTGGGCCCGTGAGCCATGGCCGCTGAGCCTGCGCGTCCGGAGCCTGTGCTCCACAACGGGAGAGGCCACAACAGTGAGAGGCCCGCGTACAGCAAAAAAAAAAAAAAAAGAGAAGATACAAATGAACTTATTTACAAAACATAAATAGACTCACAGGCACAGAAAACAAACTTATGGTTACCAAAGGGGATAGAGGGGTGGGTGTGGGGGAGATAAATTAGGAGTTTGGGACTAACATATACACACTACTATATATAAAACTGCTAAACAACAAGGACCTACTGTATAGCACAGGGAACTATAGTCAATATCTTGTAATAACCTATAATGGAAAAGAACCTGAAAAAGAATATATATATTATATATGTAAAGCTGAATTACTTTTCTGTACACTTAAAACTAAGACAACATTGTAAATTAACCAGACTTCAGTTAAAAACAAACAAACAAAAAACAAGAACAAAAACAAAGGGAGACTAGCCTTGAAAATTTCCTGAGCAGACAAAACCAGTTTAGTCATAGAAATAAAGCTTAATCTAGCTTATTTTGGGGGACTTAAAAAATAAAAAAGGCCCATCTTCGTGCTCTGTCTGCCGTTTCTGTAAAGAGAAAAAGTCACCCTATTTTGATTGCTGGGCATATGCTGCTTTCTTGTCCTGGTTGTTAACAGCTGGTAAGGCCTCCGCAAGCCGGTGGTTGGAAGGTGGCGTTCCCGGGAGCTCCGTGCTCTCTGCTTCCCCCTGCAGGTGAAAACGGGGAGGGCGTCCCCGGGGGTCGGCGGTGGCAGGAGGCAACAGCGTCCTCTGGTGGTTTAGAACGGTGTCACTGCCGCCGTGCAGAAGAAAGGGAGTGAACCTGGCCCCAGGTCCACTGAGTAGGTGGCAGCTGAGGGGGACGGGGAGCAGGCGCACCAAGTACTGTGGCTGCGCTTGGTCTCCGCTTAGAGTCCACACTACCCCTTTCCCTCCCTGATGTCAGGGTCCCCATGTTTGAAGTCCTCAGCCTCACAAAGTGTACAGCTCACGTGTCCCCAGATCCTCCAGACAAGACATCCTCGCACAAAGAAACCCACCACAGCCCACAGTTCTCCACTGTGAGCTGGAGTTATAAATTTGCTCAGATGTGTTTTTTCACCTGTAAGATTTGGACAATGGCTGTTTCCTTGTTAAATAGTAATAACAGGGGCTTCCCTGGTGGCGCAGTGGTTGAGAGTCTGCCTGCCGATGCAGGAGACACGGGTTCGTGCCCCGATCCGGGAGGATCCTGCATGTCGCGGAGCGGATGGGCCCGTGAGCCATGGCCGCTGAGCCTGCGCGTCCAGAGCCTGTGCTCCGCAAGGGGTGAGGCCACAGAAGTGAGAGGCCCGCGTACCGCAAAAAAAATAAATAAATAAATAGTAATAACAATCATATGATCATATCAACAGAAGCCCCCAAATCTTAATAACACAGTATTTTTTTTTAATTTGAGGGAAGAATATTCTTCCTTTTTTTTTTTTTTTGCCACGCCACGTGGCATGCAGGAATGTAAGATCTTAGCTCCCAGACCTGGGATGGAAACTGTGCCCCCTGTAGTGGAAGTGTGCAGTCCTCACCACTGGACCTCCAGGGAATTCCCCAGCATTCATTTTTATATAAAAACTTTAAAGAACATGAATGGAGGGAGAACCTGTCGTGAGGCTGGTAAGGAGTCTCTACTTCCAGTGCAGAGCCAACGGCGCAATGGAGAAACATCCTTTACTACTGTCTTCAGTCTTCACAGATATACAGCAATAGTGGTGCACATATGCCAGCGACTCAAGTACCACATCAGGCACTGCGGCCGTAAAGACAAGAAGATATAGTCATAGCTCTGAAGGACCTTGACAGATCTGGTGGGACCATCCCAGCACCCAGCACAATGCCTGGCTCATGGCAGGCTGGGTGAAGAAATGAGGCCCACTCCAGAATGCTGCGTTGCAGGGGAAGGTTATCTGTGGGCAGGAGCCGAGTCCCTCTCTGCTCAGGGAGGTCTGGGAAGGCTGTTCCGGTAAGGTTCAGCAAGTGTGCACGTTCCCCCACCCCAGAGCCTGCTGGGCCTGGCCTCTGAGCCACACTCCCCTAACTGGGGAGAAGCCGCTTGGTGGGGCATGGTTCGGGTGGGTGGTGATTTTGGGTTCAGAGAGGGAGGCAGAAAGGATCTGGGGATCAAAATTTAGGGTTCCAACAGGACACGGCCACTAACCAGCAGCGTCTTCCGTTTCTGAGAAAGCTTGCGTTTCTGGGTATTCTTGGCTTCTGTGAGGAAGGAATCATCTACAATCGCTCCTAAAGGTCGCAAGTGTGCTCTGCACAGAGAAGGAGAAGGAAGTGGTGGGTGACAGAGCCTTGAGTGGGGAGTACACTTCCACTCTTCCCAGAGCCACAAGACATGGCTTCCTTTCCCCTCAGAGCCAGGCTCTGGGTCTTCCCAGTGCTGCCTCCAGATTCCCAGAGGTGCTGCCAACAAGCTCCTGGCTCGGGGCCCAAACCACTTTCCCACATTCCCAGAAGCCTTCTCCTCATCACAAGAGTCTCACCAACTCCTGCAGTGGCAGGACACCCTCACCATGAACCCAGAGAACCCTGCAGGCCTATACTTCCCTTCAGTGTTTAGCTGTGGCTGTGATGACAGTTCCATGAATGTGACAGCCACATTCTGGGGGGTGTGATACCAAAAGCAGGTGCTATAGGACAAGAAGCACAGGGTCTGGGGTCCAAGAGCCAGGGTGGCAGTCTTGAGCCTCTACTTACTGGCTGATAGGGCCCAGAGGCTGACATCTGTGTTTCCAATAGGGACCCCCTTGGGCAAGTCATTTAATTTCTTTCAGCCCAGTTTCCTCACAAGGAGGTGGAGACAGTTCTTGCATTTTCTATCTCACAATGCTGTTGTAAAGTTTAAATAAGAGTAAAAGAGATATGCAAAAATAACCTGTAGGGACTTCCCCGGTGGCGCAGTGGTTAAGAATCTGCCTGCCAATGCAGGGGACACGGGTTCAAGCCCTGGTACAGGAAGATCCCACATGCCGCAGAGCTACTAAGCCCATGAGCCACAACTACTGAGCCTGCGCTCTAGAGCCCACGAGCCACAACTACTGAAGCCCGCACGCCTAGAGCCTGTGCTCTGAAACAAGAGAAGCCACCGCAATGAGAAGCCTGCGCACTGCAATGAAGAGTAGACCCCGCTTGCCACAACTAGAAAAAGCCAGCACGCAGCAACGAAGACCCAACACAGCCAAAAAATTAAAAATTAATTAATTAAAAAAATATTTTAAAAAACCCTGTAAACTGCAAGGAGCTGCAGAGATATTAACTGTGACAGCAGGATGTGGGAAAAGTGGATCATAAGGAACCACTTTTAACTCCTAGGCCTCTTGGGGAGAGCCATCATTGCTCAAGCTAGGAAGGCATTTGGGGGTCTAGAGGGAGGGCTGCCTGAGGGCAGTCAGACTTAGGCGGAAAAAAAGGAAGAAGTGATCCCAGTAATCCATGGTGGCGGCGGGTGGGAGTGATTTATGCCGCTAGGTAGACTTGTATCTTCATTCCCCTGCTAGCTGGTGGCCTTCGGTATGCTGTTTAACCTCTTGAAGCTCAGTGTCTTTGTCCATATAACTGAGACAAGGATTACCCAAACTCCAGGGAAGTTGAGAGCAGTGACGTGAACCCAGTTGGGAAACCCTGTCCTTCAGGGTTCTTCAGTCCTACTTCATGGAGCAGTGACACCCCAAATTCCAGTTCTCTGTTGTCTCTAAGCTGAACAAGTGTGAGCAAACCATGTCGAATACGCAGCCGGTGTGGAAAAGGAAAGGCTTTTGCTCAGATGTTTATGGGTTTGAGACAGGATGCAGCAGATCAACCCATCTGCTCACTGGGTTAAATCATACCTTCCTGTCAAGACCAGTCAATTTTCTAAACTCTGTTCTTGCTCCTGCTGGAACTACCACATGGGGCAAGGTAAGCAAGAAAACTATGGGGAACTCTACAAGTCCTGAGAAGTTGCCAGATGGAAAATCTCAGTAGGTAACATGTTAGGTTTTTTGTTTTTTGTTTTCCAGAAAGAACTCAGTGAGAGACAAAGTGATATGTAAGAGGTGGATTTATTTGGAGAGAAACACACTCCACAGAGTGTGAGCCATCTCAAAGGCGAGAGCGGCTGGTAACATGCTAGTTTTGAATGCCAAGGGAGACAATAGTCAAAAACAGATTTGCAAATGTTAATTTTAAAAACACCTGGGGCTTCCCTGGTGGTGCAGTGGTTAGGAACCCACCTGCCAATGCAGGGACACAGGTTCGAGCCCTGGTCCAGGAAGATCCCACATGCCGTGCAGCAACTAAGCCTGTGCGCCACAACTACTGAGCCTGCGCTCTACAGCCCGTGAGCCACAACTACTGAGCCTGCATGCTGCAACTACAGAGGCCCACGAGCCACAACTATTGAGCCTGCACGCTGCAACTACTGAAGCCTGCACGCCTAGAGCCTGTGCTCCGCAACAAGAGAAGCCACTGCAATAAGAAGCCTGCGCACCACAACGAAGAGTAGCCCCCGCTCGCTGCAACTAGAGAAAGCCCGCGTGCAGCAACGAAGACCCAAAGCAGCCAAAAATAAATAACTAAAATAAATAAATTTTAAAACACCTGGTAGAGTCTATACACTTATCCAAAAAGCTTAGGATGCTTCTTTAGTATTATATTAAATATTTTACACCAATTCTCAGAGAGGAATGGGAAATAGATTATATTTCTACTACAAAGGTGGAGAAAACTCAGTTATTTAACTAATGGCAAGCAGTGGGTTTGACAGGGGGTAAGTCCTGGTATTGAGTGAAGTCAAGCTACTGAGTTCCATCCACAAATCTACTGTGCCAGGGATGTGAGGCTGAAAGGAGAAAGCCAATGGGGAGGAGAAACCTGCCACAGGAAAATGCACAATTCAAAGGTCCCTTTATTTATTTTTTTGGCTACACTGTGTGGCTTGCGGGATTTTAGCTCCCTGAGCAGGGATTGAACCCAGGCCCTCGGCAGTAAGAGTGCAGTGTCCTAACCACTGGACCACCAGGGAATTCCCTCAAAGTACCTTTTAGAGGGTCCTGCTGACATTCGTGTAGTGCTAAGGTCTGGCCCATGCTTCATCATCCTGGCCCTGCTCTAAGGGGAGCTGGAGGAGGACACCCACACTATTCCTCTAAGGGAAGCAGTGAGCTTGGCCCAATATACTATACACCACTAAACACTGGTGAATGAAGAATATGGGCAGGAATGATGTTTTGTACTGTCACCAAATTCCGCATCAGCAATTACATTGTGCTTCCTTCTTAAAATACATGGGGATTCTCTTTCTGAGTCTGTTTCATATCCCTTTCAAACTTGATTGCAGTTTCCTAAATCATTCGTGTGTTGGGTAACAACACTCTTAAGCCTGTTGTCTGCTTTTTGTGATCCACTTCGTGCCTTTTCTAGGCTTTCTCTGTCAAGGCACCATTTAATTTCTTGACTTTTCTAGGCTTTCTCTGTCAAGGCAGCTGACCATGGGGGATTAGAGTTTAGGTGAGATCAGGTTTTTTGCATTAGGAATGAGTAGAAGCAAGAAAGTACACTCATCAAACGTTTAGTGAACGCCGATTATGTGCAAGAGCTGTCATGAGAGCTTCATATATGCCGCCTAAATTTTCCCAACAGCTTAAGGTGGGCTGTGTCATTCCCATGTTTGAGATATGGAAACAGAGGCCCAGAACTTAAGGGCCTTCTCTTAGCTCTCAGAGCTAGAAAGGTATTTAGCCAAAATTTTTGTTTTAATATGTATACTTTGTGGCTTTCCGGGCCAACAGAGCTTGTTATCATATTTGCAGTGTCCAGATGCTGCACCCCTGAATACAGGCAGGAGCTACCTTGAGGCCATGGGATGTTCTTGGGCAAGGTTGTTTATCCTTGTGGCTAAGATCTCAGGTTTGGGTCTCACATGGCTGGGTTCAAATACTAGCTCCATCACTTATAAACATGTTTAAGACACATGATCTCTTCTGGATTCTATTTCTTTATTTGTAAAATAGTGATATTACTACCTCATAGAGTTGTTGTGAGGGTTAAATATGGTGTATAGAGCACTTGGCACATAATACACGCTCAATACGAAAAAGCTGGCTATTACTAACGATAAAGTGCGCCTGCCCTTTTACTAGAATGTAACGACCTTCCTGGGCTGACAAGTCATCTGAGATTCTAACTGTTTCTGCACCACTGATCCTGTGGGGCTGGAGCCCCGAACCAATGGACAGAGGCAGGAGGTGCAGAGGTCCGAATCAGGTACCATTTCTCTTTCTGGAAGTACTCAAGGCCTCCTCTCCGCCCTCAGTCCGGCCAGCGCCTACCTCAACGTGGTCGCGAAGCTGGGGCACTGCGGCTTCGGGGAGTCCATGACCCTAGGGCAGCCGGGCAGCCAGCACTTGTGGCCTGGGAAGCTGTGGTAGTTTACAGCCCGTAGCCATGGCGACCAGGTCCCAGCAGCCCAGCGGAGGGGACGGGGTCAGGATTGTGCCACGCCTCCGAGCCCCGCACCCGCGGGCTGGGAGGAAGGCCAAGTAGCAAAGGTGGACTCGAACCGGGAATAGGGTCTCCTCAGAGTCAGTCACTATAGCGGATACGATCCTAGCGACCAGAACTGAGGCAGGGAGATAAACAGAGGCCATGGAGGAGGGAGGTGAGCTGAGAGGCCGGAGCCGCGTTGCCAGCGGGAATTGTAGTTTTTGGTGTCCCAGTGTCTCAGCCGAGCAGGCTTATGGCCGAGCCGGTTTGTACTACATCTCCCAGAGATCCTTACGAGCCCAAGCTGGTCTGCCCCTGGAGAGCTCTGCATTGTGGGAAATGGAGTCCAAGATGTGGCGAGGCGTAGTGGTGTCGAAGGATAGGTGCCGGACTGGGACTCGGTTTCCCTACGGCCCAGGTTGGCTCGCTGGCCATTGGCTGAAAGAGGCGGATCTGGTCCCGCTTTTCCCCGCCCCCAGTGACACAATAGCAGCTCCCTCCAAGATGGCGGCGGCGACGGCGGACCTGGGAGCTGGGAACCTGCAGGTTGGAGACTCCTCCGGCGGGGGCACTGGATGCGGGCTGCCGTCCCCAGGGGAGCAGGAACTGAGCCGGCGCCTGCAGCGCCTGTATCCCGCGGTCAACCAGCACGAGACGCCGCTGCCGCGTTCCTGGAGCCCCAAGGACAAGTACAACTACATCGGCCTCTCCCAGGGCAACCTCCGCGTCCACTACAAAGGTATTAGCCTGTTTGGTCGCAGGGGGAGAGGGCCAGAGCGTCTGCGGGGTGGGTGTGCTGCCCAGCCCGTGCTCCATCATGTCCATTCCCCAGCTCGAGTGCTCCGGCTTGGGCCTTAGTTCCTGCGGGGTGTCTAGGGTGGTGGGGCTGACCAGGCCAAGGATTGACTGCCTAGTCTGCTCTGCCCTGAGACATCTGATGTCAGGAGAACCGCAGCAGGTGTCCAAACCCAGTGCTGGACTGGACATTCTTCTCAGGGCCTTCCTGCTTGTTTTGGGGTACCTCCGACTCGAGCTAGGCCCTTCACCACTGCTTAGTTTCATAAGTGTCTGAAGAAAGGGGTGGTCCCATCCCCTCCATTAGCCAGAGGCCCATGAGCTTGCTCACCTGCCAGACATCCCAGACAAGGCCTAGGGTTCTGCACTAAAGTTGTGGGGGCGTCTTCCAGGGCTGCCTCTTCCTCCCCTAGTCTTCCAAGTGGGCTGCCTGTATCTTGGAGAGTCTGGCAGCAGCACTAAGGAATCTCTCACATACGCACCCACATTGCATGTACCCTCCTGTGGTTTGAATGGCAGTGTCTCAGGCAGAGCTGCTATTCTCAGGAGGAGGTGAGCCAAAGGTGGGAGGTTTATGTGTTTGCTCAGTTGTTTTCTAATTATTCCTTGGACTATGCAAGGGCTTCCTCTGGCCATGGAGGGGTGAAGTTGCCATGGAGCAGAGAAGAATGAGGCTTCCATTTGCATTTCCTTCTGCTGAAATTTCTTCCTTGCCCTCTTCTATTAGGTCATGGCAAAAATCACAAAGATGCAGCCTCAGTGCGTGCCACCCACCCCATACCTGCTGCCTGTGGCATTTATTACTTTGAGGTGAAGATTGTCAGCAAAGGAAGAGATGGGTAAGCCCCTCCTGACCACGTTCTTTCCCCCAACACTGAACTGTTCCTGTGGTCAGAGTTTGAGGTCTCCTGGTTGACACCTGTGACTGGTATGAGCTGCTGAGCTGCATTGGCCTGGGCTGCAAAGGGTTGAATAGCGGATACGTCTGTTACCTGGCTGTGGGCATGGCCTGGTCTAAGCAGCAGCTTTTGATGACAAATAGGTACATTTTATAGAGGAGGGGCTTCTCTTTAGTGATAGTGTAATGAGATACATCAACAGGTCAGGGAAACAAACAACAAGTTTACATTAACAAATCAGCGTCCAGAATGGAGTTCCCCCACTGTTGTGTGGTGTTTGTGACTTCCCTCCTTTCACACTCTTGCTGTATTCAAGGTTCCTTTTTATGGCATTTAGTCATGGTAGAGGCCACTGTAGACTTCAAAGGGATAGTAGAGTCTTTGCAGCATTCATCAAAGCTGTGGCAGCCACTGGTCCGTCATCTTAGGGTAAACAGCATGCACATGGTCAGAATCAGATGAGCTTGCTACTCATAAACTTGTTTTTCAGTCCAGGGACTTGAACACCAGTTGGATCAGCTTTAGGAAGGTCCTCGTTAAAGTCAGCATTAGGGAGGCTCCCTATTTTAGGGTGATCTAAGCAGATACAGGAAATCAGAGGGGAGATTTTTCATTTTTCTTCCTTTTCTTCTCCTAGTCTCCCTTTTTTTCTGGCCGTTGTCACAAAGCAGGTGTTTAAGTTGTGAAATAACATAATTTTAGCTGCTTTGGAAAGGTTTTCCTCATCAGACCTTAGGTCTGGTGTGGGTAGTTTGCGAACCCCACCAACGACCTTCCTTCCAACACTGATGTGTGTTCTTGAGCATTCAGAATACTTCCTCTCTCCTAGGGACTGTTCCCCTTGTGGTACAGGCAAAATGCCTGGCGAAGGGGCTCTGCTGGGGGCAAGACTGCTGGAATTGGAGCTTTGCCTGCTTCCTCAGTGAAGTTGTAACATCTGTGCCGGGCAGGGCTCTGTGGTTGTGAGTAGGTCATGGGGCTTTGATCTCCTTGTCTGTACTGTGGGGAGCTAGGCCAGCATCTAAGCTACCTGTAATCCCAGAATTCTATGATTCTGAAGTTCTGATTGTGGCAAGCTATTGCATCTTTTACTTTTATCCCCATATAGAGCATTTACAGGTAGGAAGTTTATATTATTGGAGAGCTTTAAATCTTCTATTTTCCCTTTCCACCATCTAATAAAAGCACATGTATTTAATGTGCTAGAACTAGTGTGAATGAGAACGGCCTCTTAAAACAAACACTGCAAAACGAGTTACAGTGTAGACGGAAATGTTGGTGCTGCCGTCTCATATTGCCAAGGAAATGCAGGGGCATCTGCTAAACGTGTAGGGAGGAAAACGGATTATTTTCTCCAGAGTCCTTAATCATAGATAAGAGCGAGCTAATAAAAGACAAGAACAGTTTTTCAGAAGGTCTCTACATTTCAGTTTAAATGTGGAGACCTGGGTTCCTTCACCTGGCTTTTAACATTTCAGTCATCAGTGGATCTTGCTGGCAAAGGCCCTATATCTCGTTAGATCGCCTTACTATAGGTATTTCCTACAATCCAAAGAAAGTTGAGCATCTTTTCCCAACTTTCCCAGCATTTTTACATGAGGTAAGTATAGCTGTTAAGCTGACCTGGAAATCTCAGTTTTAGAAAGGTCCCAGGTCATGTATGCTTGTGGTGGCCTGCTTCAGTTGACCACTGTCAGAGGAAAGGTGTGTGAATGTCACCTATGGCCTCTTTATGGAATCCCTGAAAGCCTTCTCATGGCTAAGATATAGCCAGATGGGCCAGGTGTGGTTTTCAGGAGGCCAAGGGCAGTTCCAGGGCAGACAATGATCAGCTTGTTTCCTGTTTCCCATCAGTGTTGAAGGTGTTTGGTCCATGACCCAGGTGCTAACCAGTTATGTAGCTTTCCTGTATTATCTACTTCCATCCTCATAGCATCCCTGGAAAGTGGCTGGAGCAGATGATGATGTACCTGTTTTGTGGGTGAGCCCTGAGCCCCTGGGAGGTTTGGTGACCTGCCCTGGCTGTGGGGCTTAGGGTGCAGTGGAGTAGCCTGACTTGTCAGATGCTCACACCTGATTCCATACACGTGTGTCCATGCTGCTGCTGCCTTTCCCTGTTGCATTCCTTCCCTGGGTAGAGTGAGGGAATGTCCAGTTGGATCCCTAGGGGATCACAGTGTTCTTAGGGGACAGAGCTGAAAGGTGCTTAGTGCTGAGTAGGCCCAGAGAAGTGTGGCGTGCTCTGCACTGGGCTCGACTGACTTACCATCCCATTGAATCTGTAAACTTGTTTTTCTGTAGATTTGAGTACAGGCCTCCTTTGTAAAAGGTGTTTATGAACCCAGTTGTCAGTGTCATTGTTTTCCAGAAAGGCCTTTGTAATGACGATGTCTTTTGTAGCAGAACACACTAAGCTTGTCTAATTAGAAAGGTTTCATTTCAAGGGTTATACTGATTCATACCTTCTGTGTGCCAGGTGCATGCTAGGTACAGGGAGAACAACAGTAAAGCCTGCACAGGCCAGCCTTGTCCTCAGAGAGCCTCTGGCCTATTCTGTAGAGAGTCCACTGAAAGGCCCTCTATAAGAGGAGGCAGAGCCTGGGCATGGTTTTGAGGGATGAGTAGGAGTTTCTCAGCAGGTGAGACCTGTTGGGCCTAATATGAGCCTGGTTGGTAACTGGCTTGACATCTGGGTGCTGGGCTTTCTGGGCACTCCTCAAATATGAGGGAGAGCTGGAGAAGGAGGGATTATCTTTGAGCTAAGAGCCAGGCTTAGACTGATGGGCTTCAGCTGCATTTGCCGAGTCACCAGAGCTGGGAACCCCAGGAGCAGATCTGGTGGGGTGAGGAGACATCAGAGCCCTGCCACTGGTGCCAGGAGATAAGGGCATCTGGGTTGATCTTGTTAGGAAGCCAAGGAGGCCCTGAAACTGAGGGTCCCTGGGGAAATGACATGCTCAGGCAGAGTTCATGGACCTTTGGGTGTCTCCAGCTCTTAGTGATGACACATGGAGGGTGTGGCTGACTAGGCTGACAGATGCTCCAGTGTGACCCTCAAAATAGACTGTAACATCATCCCAGCAGCGGCGGCGGTGGTGGCGGCCTCCTGACATGTGATGAGTGGCTCTACCCAAGAACAGCAAGCCTGGACTAGAGCACTGGATGGAGCTGCGGGGGTGGGATGCAGGCGCTCTCCTCTCCTCTGCATCTGGTGCTCAGGCCCAGGCCCTGTGGCCCTTTGGCCACAGCCAGCCTGCCTTTCCTTTCACTTGCAGCCAGCTTCCTTTGGCCAGGCAGTAATGTGCTCATCCATTAATTCTCCACATGACAGTGAGGCACCCATTGTTTTGTCCCAGGCCCAGACCTGGGCCCCAGGAGCACAGGCCTGAGGCCTATCTAGAGAGGAGGCAGATAGGCCTGTGCACATGACCTCACAGGCTGGTGTAGAAAAAGCCCATCCATGGTGTGTGCTGTACCCAAGGGTGGCCCAGAGGTTGGACTTCCTCCTGTACCTGAGAGTCTGGGGAAAGCTTCATATAAGAGGTGATGATGCTGAATCTGGAAGGATAGGTTGGAGGGTTCCAGATGGACAAAGTGAGAAGCGATGCTCTAGATGACAGGAACAGTGCATCAAAGACGTGGAACACAGGGCATGAGGTAGGCAGGGGCCAGGTCAGAAATACCTTATGTGCTTTGTCCAGAGAGCTTGGGCTTATCCTGAGGGCAGTAGCAATGTACGAGGACTTTGGATCTGCCTGCACTTTTGATATTTATTTATTTATTTACTTGGCTGCTTGGGGTCTCAGTGGGGGCATGTGGGATCTTTAGTTGTGGCATGTGAGATCCAGTTCCCTGACCAGGGATCAAACCCAGGCCCCCTGCATTGGGAGCACGGAGTCTCAGCCACTGGACCACCAGGGAAGTCCCCTGCCTGCACTTTTGAGAGTGGATAGGAGAGAAGAAACTCTCCTGGTTTGGTTCAGCCAGGCCCCTCTGACTGAGATTCCTGTCCGGTGTGGGCCAGTGGCTTTATTTTTATTATTATTTAAAGAATTATTTATTTATTTATTTATTCATTCATTCATTCATTCATTATTGGCTGCGTTGGGTCTTCGTTGCTGCGTGTGGGCTTTCTCTAGTTGTGGCGAGCAGGGGCTACTCTTTGTTGCGTTGTGGGCTTCTCTTGTTGCAGAGCACGGGCTCTAGACGCATGGGCTTCAGTAGTTGTGGCTCGCGAGCTCTAGAGCGCAGGCTCAGTAGTTGTGGCACATGGGCTTCGTTGCTCCGCGGCATGTGGGATCTTCCCAGACCAGGGCTCGAACCCGTGTCCCCTGCATTGGCAGGCAGATTCTTAACCACTGCGTCACCAGGGAACCCCTGGGCCAGTGACTTTAGGTCCTTGACTCTGGGCATGGCTTTCCTACAGCAGTTGTCTCTTCTCTCTCTTGGCTGGCCTTTCTCCTGTATGGTGGGACGCATAGGTAGGATGTTGAAGACTGGTAGCCAGAGTGGCTTCTCGGAGGTGGAATGCCTCTGTGTGTGGCTGGTATTCTCTGGTACTCTGGTTTTGTTAAGTCCCATCTGAAAGACAACATTGTCCATGATTTTTCATGGAGACTCAGAGATCCACTCACCCAGTTAAGATCTCACCTGCCATGTTTCTGGTTTGCAGAGCTACTTGAGCGCAGGCCCTCCAGTCTAGAGACAGCCTGTGGCTGGCCTCTCACCCTGGGACCCCCACTCCAGTCTCTGTGCATTGTACAGTGCTGTTGAGAAATTTGGTGCTCATCTGTGGACCTGGAGAAGGCCTGTCCTGCCAGCTCTGAGAAGTAGGTGCTGTCTTTGCCCAAGGCAGGTACAAACAGTGATTGTGCCCCGTTCTCACCGACATCCCCCCAGTGCTCATGGCCTCAGGGGCAGATGCTGAGCTTTGGGCTGCATCTCTCCCTAGTAACACATTGCACTGTTTCTGGAGGTGTGGTGTATTGGGGCTCTGGAGCAGCTTGGAGTGTTGTATTGCTTACCTGTATTGGGGGTTAAAGCCCCGGTCTAGTTGGGTGGGTGTACTGAGGTGCAGCTCTGGCCTAGAGTGAGAGGACTGGAGTCCACATGGCATCCTCCTTTCTGGTAAGACCTATTCCTGCCCTGAGCACATCTGGGCTTCCCTGAAACCTCCCTGCCCACTGTATGTCACCACCCAGGCTCCAACTTCGAGGTGAGAGTGAGGAGTATGGCTTCTTTATTCATAAATGGGGACTTCCTTGGTCAAGGATCAGCCTCTAGAGAAATTCCTAAAATTCACTTCATGCCTACCCCACCCCCATTATTGTTTGTTCTCGGGAATGTTTGGTCTTTTCTTTTCTTTTTGGGGGCCGCACCATGCAGCTTGCGGGATCTTAGTTCCCTGACCAGGGATTGAACCTGGGCCCCCTGCGGTGGAAGCGCAGAGTCCTAACCACTGGACCACCAGGGAATTCCCTGGTCTTTTCCCTAGATGAGTCACCAGGTAAGGGAGATTCCCTGTTAGAGGGGAAACAAGGAGCTTATCCGAGTGGAGCACAGGAGGCTGGTCTCAGCAGCTCTGCATGACAGGCACTGTGTGCCATCCTATTCTGGGACCATTGGGAGGGAATCAAGGGCCCAGAGTGGGTGGTCAGAAGTTAGAAGGAAGGGACTGATCACTAGGAGAGGGGTGGATAACACCGTGTCAAAATGCAAGGATGTTCCTCTGCCTCCCTAGAAATTTTGTTTAAAATCCACATAAAATGTCTTTCTAGTTCTAGGATCCTTGGTGTTCTGTTGTAATTGAATTGTGAGGTTGTGACTCTTGCTAGAAATGAGACAAGGGGACTTGGTGCTGGAACAGGGCCCAGCCCCCTGCCATGAAGGGGCCAGTGAAAGATGCTCTGGACTGTGTAGGGAAGTGTGGGAGGGGTAAGCCTTAGCATTCCTTGTACACTCTCTTCCTCTCCTACCTCTTGGACCTTAGAGATGGCCTGGGATTCAGGGAAGTTTAGGTTATGGGTGACAAGTGTCAAGGCTCAAATACCCCCATTGTCCACTCAGCTTGCATGGCAAATGTTACGGATTGATAGCAGCATTCGTTCTTGTCCAGACAGAGCCCCAGATGTTTTCTCACTGCACAGTGCACCAGGCAGCTGCTATCTTTTGGTCAGAGTTGCATCATGAGACAAAACCTACTGGTCCTCAGGATAGAGACGATTTAAGATGAGAAGCAGTGGAGAGAGGAGAAGGGCAGTTGTGCCCAGATGGTCCAAGGGCTCAGCTTGTCTCTTCTAGAGGACATTGCCGAGGCAGAGCTGAACCAAGAGGAAAGAAGTAGAGGGGACGGTTTGCTGAGCAGAACTGGTTATAACCTGGTCTACAAAACCATGTGTCTGAAATTGGCATGGGCTATTTTACAGAATGCTCTCTTTTAATATCAACTGTTGTGCGAGCAGTTTATTGGTAGTTACATTTGCCTTGCCTTTTTTTTTTTTTTTAATAAATTTATTTATTTTTAGCTGTGTTGGGTCTTTGTTTCTGTGCGAGGGCTTTCTGTAGTTGTGGCGAGCGGGGGCCACTCTTCATTGCGGCGCGCGGGCCTCTCACTGTCGTGGCCTCTCTTGTTGCGGAGCACAGGCTCCAGGCGCGCAGGCTCAGTAGTTGTGGCTCACGGGCCCAGTTGCTCCGCGGCATGTGGGATCTTCCCAGACCAGGGCTCGAACCCGTGTCCCCTGCATTGGCAGGCAGGTTCTCAACCACTGCGCCACCAGGGAAGCCCAGCCTTGCCTTTTTTTTTTTTTTTAACCAAAATGTTTTTTTATTTTACCTATAATTTTTTTTAAACTGTAAAGGAATACATTCGCTCTTGTAACACCTGACATGGTGTACATTTTTAAAATATCAATAGATAGCAGAAGGGACAGAGACATGCAGGTTTAAACAAATCCAGGTTATTGCCATTATGTACGTTATATCGTTTGAGACTAGTGCAGAAAACAGAAACGATTCCAGATATTTTAAGCAGGAAGGAGTTTATTACATGGAATTTGAAGCTTTCAAAATCATTAGGACTTAGTTTCCATGTAATGGTAGGTTACTTGACTAAGACCCCGTGCTGAGAATAATGAAAGATGCTAAGTTACAAACCAGCAAACTCAAGGCCAGTTTCTGGATGAACACCTGTAACTAATTAAGGGTAATATCTTAGGACCAAAGAGCATTTGCTGTGTCCACACTGAGCTCTGCTCCAGCTTTACAATTACACAGGGCCAGAGAGGTTAGGGTCCAAAGCTTACGGGATGTGGGGTCTGGTGGGAACCCTCTCACATTCAGGTGGGGTGCCCGTTGGTTATACCCTCTAGTTAAGGGCAGTGTCTTTGGTTTTGGAATGTGGTAAGCTCTGGAATTTTTTAAGTCTCGGTACTTGAGTTTCCCAGGAGATTCTTTAGGGAAGGAGCCAGAATGCAGGGTTGTGAATAAACCTGCCTAGGGCCACCCATGGGGGCTGTTCCGTCCCTCCCTGTCTTGTGGACTCTCTGGGTGTTTTGATGGTGCCGGTGGTAGTGTGTGCATGAGGGTCTCTAGACACACATTCAGAACCACGTTCCTCCCTGCGAGCATATCCTGTCTCATGGTCCCTTTGCCTTCAGGCTTGCTCTTTCTTGGATGGTACCGGCTTGGGTCCGTTCATCTAATACCCTTCCTCTCAGTGGGGGGGCCTGCACAGAATTGGGCTCAGTGGGTGACTGGGTGGCTTCCTGGTAGAGGGGCAGGGTTGGGGTGTGGCTGCTAGAGGAGCAGCTTGTACACGGTAGCTGGTGTCATGAAGGACTGTGGCTTTAAGCAGGCCCGTCAGACCAGGAAGTAAAATCCCCAGCATCAAATATTAGCCCTCATTTCAGACCTAAATGTCAGTTGGTGTTTCTCCTGAAATGTCTCCCAGGGGCCGTTTTGTAACCACGACCCCAGAGATCTCCTCTGTTGTGGAGGCTGTGGATTTCTTATCTGGGGCAGGTTCTGACAGAGACAAGATTGCCAGCCTTGCGAGCTGTGGCTTATGTGTTAGATGTTAAGAGGAAATTGTCCAATGAGATTCCAGTAGCTCCTTGGGGGGTCTGAGGCAGGGGACGGGGCAGTGGTGACTGGCCCTTTGACCTGAGAGGCTTGACGGCAGAGCTTACCTTCCTGCAGCCCCCGAGAGCCATCTCAGCCCTGAGGCTGAGGAGCTTGTCTCTTCTCTCCTCTTTGTCACTTCCTACCAGAGCTCTGTGGGCCTGGAGACATTCAGCTGATGGAACTTAAATTAAAAATGTTCAGGCAATTCCCTGGTGGTCCAGTGGTTAGGACTTGGCACTTTCACTGCCAGGGTCCTGGTTGGATCCCTGGTTGGGAAACTAAGATCCCGCAAGCCTTGTGGCACAGCCAAAAAAAAAAAGTTCAGGTCCCATAGTCATTGGCAACATTTGTTAAAAGTGTCTATGGGCTTGCCAGTCCATAAAATCCACCTTCCCTCTAAGGAGAAATGGATGAAAAGTAAAAAGAGGTAGTTCTGTGTTCTTCACTCTTGTCATCTGCTGTGTGCTTATGGTGAGGGACTTCTTTCTTCTGGCCCTGACATGAGGCCAGGATACTCTGATGCTTTCCACTGAGCTCTGCCAAGCCCTACTTGTCTTGTCCGGAAAAGCCAGATGAGGCTAATGCTGGCCTGCAGGGCCATAGGTGTGTTTTTGGTGACACTGTGTGTGTGTGTGTGTATGTATGGTAAAATAAATATAACATAAAACGTACCATTTTAGCCATTTAAAAAAAATAAATTTATTTATTTTTGGCTGTGTTGGGTCTCCGTTGCTGTGTGCGGGCTTTCTCTAGTTGTGGTGAACGGGGGCCACTCTTCGTTGCGGTGCGCGGGCTTCTAATTGTGGTGGCTTCTCTTGCTGTGGAGCATGGGCTCTAGGCGCGCAGGCTTCAGCAGTTGTGGCATGCGGGCTTAGTTGCTCCGTGACATGTGGGATCTTCCCAGACCAGGGATTGAACCCGTGTCCCCTGCACTGGCAGGCAGATTCTTAACCGCTGTGCCACCAGGGAAGTGACCGTCTTTTCAGTTCTTTTGAGTGTACACTTAAGAATTGCTTGTGATTCACTTTGTTATAAAGCAGAAACTAATTAAAAAAAAAAAAAAAAAGAATTGCTTGATTAGCATTCCGTGGCGGTCCAGTGGTTGGGGCTCTGTGCTTCCACTGCAGGGGGCCCGGGTTAGATCCCTGGTCAGGAAACTAGGATCCTACAAGCCCCATGGTATGGCCAAAAAAAAAAAAAAGAATTGCTTGATTGTTCAATGTTTAACTTTTTGAGGAATCACCAAACGATTTTCCAAAGCAGCTATACAATTTTATATACCCACCAGCAATGTGTGACGTTTCTAATTTCTCTACATCCTCACCAACAACTTATTTCTTTCTTTCTTCCTCCCTCCCTTCCTTCCTCATCTTAGGTGTGAATTAGTATCTCATTTTGGTTTTGGTTTGCAGTTCCTAATGACTAGTAATGTTGAGCATCTTTTCATGTATTTATTGGCCATTTGTATATCTTCTTTGGCGATACAAACATCTATTCAAGTCCTTTGGCTATTTTATAATTGAGTTGTTTGTCTTTTTGTTGTTGAGTTGTAGGAATTCTATATATATTTTGAATAGTAGATCCTTATAGGACATATGAATTGGAAATATTTTCTCCCATTCTCTAGGTTGTCTTTTCACTTTTTTTTTTTTTTTTTTTTTTTTTTGCCTCGCTGGGCAGCTTGTGGATTCTCAGTTCCCTGACCAGGGATCGAACCTGTGCCCCCTGTGGTGGGAGTGCGGAGTCCTAACCACTGTACCACCAGGGAATTCCCTCTTTTCACTTTCTTGATAATGACCTTTGATGCATAAAAGTTTTAATTTTGATGAAGTCCAGTTCATCTATTTTTTTCTTTTGGTGCTCATGATTTTGGTATCATATCTAAGAATCCATGGCCTAAACCAAGGTCATGAATCTTTTCCCCTATGTTATCTTCTAAGAGTTTTATGGTTTTAGCTCTTGTATTATGATCATTGATCCATTTTGAGTTAATTTTTATATAAGATATGAAGTAGAAATCCAGTTGTCCCAGCACCAATTGTTGAAGAGACTATTCTTTCCCCATTGAATGGACTTTTAGCATCCTTGTTGAAAGTAATTCAGCCGTATAAATTTATTTCTGGACTTTTAATTCTATTCCACTAGTCTATATGTCCACCTATGCCAGTACCACACTGTTTTGATTACTGTAGTTTTGTAGTAAGTTTTGAAATTGAGAAGTATGAATCCTTTAACTTTGTTCTTTCTTCAAGATTGTTTTAGCTACTTGGGATCCCTTGCAAGTCCATATGGATTTTGAGGACTGACTTTTCCATTTCTACAAAAAAGACTGTTGGAATTTTGGTAGGGATTGTGTTGAATCTGTAAATCAATTTAGAGTATATTAACAATACTCTCCATCTTAACAATATTAAGCTTTCCAGTCCATGAACATGGGATGTCTTTCCATTTATTTTTGTCTTCTTTAATTTCTTTTAGCAATGTTTTATAATTTTTTGTATACAAACCTTTCATCTCCTTGGTTAAATTTATTCCTAAGGGTTTTTTTTTGTTTGTTTCTTTGTTTGTTTTGATGCTATTGTAAATGGAATTGTTTTCTTAATATTCTCCTTCAATTGTTCAGTGTTAGTATATTGAAACTGCTTTTTGTGTGTTGATTTTGCATCCTGCGACTTTGCTATTTATTAGATAGTTTATTAGGTCTAGTAAGCTTTCTGTATATTGTTTGGGACTTCCTATATATAGGATTTTCTAGATATAGGATCATGTCATCTGCAAATAGAGATAGTTTTACTTATTCCTTTCCAATTTTTATGACTTTTATTTCTTTTTCTTGTCTAATCGGTCTGAGTAGAACTTTCAGTACAGTATTGAATAGCAGTAGTGAAAGGTGGACATCCTTGTATTGTTCCTCATCTTAGGGTAAAAGCTTTCAGTCTTTCACCATTGGGTATGTTGGCTGTGAGTTTTTCGTACATGCCCTTTATCATGTTGAGGAAGCTCCCTTTTGTTCCTAGTTTTCTGAGTGTTTTTATCATGAAGGGATGCTGGATTTTTCAAATGCTTTTTCTGTCAATTGAGATGATCATGTGTTTTTCTTTTTCCTTCTTTCTGTTAATGAAGTTTATTATATTGATTGATTTTCTTTATTTTTTTCTTTTGGCTGCATTGGGTCTTCATTGCTGCGTGTGGGCTTTCTCTAGTTGCGGTGAGCGGGGGCTACTCTTTGTTGCGGTACGTGGGCTTCTCATTACAGTGGCTTCTCGTCGCGTAGCACGGGCTCTAGGCACGCAGGCTTCAGTAGTTGCAGCACGCGGGCTCAGTAGTTGCACGTGGACCCTAGAGCACACTGGCTTCAGTAGTTGTGACGCATGGGCTCAGTAGTTGCAATGTGTGGGCTCTAGGGCACGCGGGCTTCAATAGTTGTGGCTTGCGGGCCCTAGAGCACAGGCTCAGTAGTTGTAGCGCATGGGCTTAAGTTGCTCCACAGCACATGGGATCTTCTTGGACCAGGGCTCAAACCCACGTCCCCTGCATTGACTGGCGGATTCTTAACCACTGTGCCACCAGGGAAGTGCCTTGATTGATTTTCTTATGTTAAATTGCCCTTGATTTCCTAGCATAAATCTCAATTGGTCGTGATATTAATCCTTTTAATGTTGTTGAATTTGGTTTGCTATAGTTTTGTTGAGGATTTATGCATCTCTCTTCAGAAGGTATATTGATCTATAATTTCCTTTTCTTTTGATGTCTTCTTGATGGCTTTTTGATTGCTTTTCCAGGGTCTGCCCCATCTTGGGCTTGGAACTGGGTACAGCACATTTGCAACAGTACCCAGACATTATTCTGCCAAGAACCGAAGTCTCTGGGCCAGAGCTGGGAAGGTGCTTAGGAGCCCGTTTAGTCCAACCTCTCTTCTTCTGATAGGGAACCTGAGATGTGGGGTGAAATCAAAGACCCACAGTCCTGAGTTAGGCTGCAGTGTCTGAGACCAGGCTTCAGGGTCTGGGATGTTGTCTCTGGAGCCGTGCCGCAAAGTGTCCCTGTCACTTTAAAACCCTTCAGGGGCTTCTCTTCAGGAGGGAGGAAGGGAATGTCAGACTTGTTGCCAAAGAGGTTCCTTGCGTGGAGCGCTCCAAGCTATCTCTGAGGACCAGGTGGGGGATTACAGCAAAGGGGTGGTCTCCTCCCTCCAGGCCTTGCTGTATATCTTCAAAGGGTGTGAGAGTCCAGAGGCCTGCTTTCTGATGTCCTGTCCTGTGTCTACCCCCAGGCCTGCCTGGGTCATGGAAGACTCTCCAGTCAATTAGAGCTGTGCTGAGGCTGTGTCACTTCAGCGGGGTCTCCTGAGGGTCTCCTCTGGGTTATGCTTGGGATGCACCAGGAGCCCCAGCTCCTCTACTGAGTGTGGATTTTGACCATTTCTTGCTGTTTCTGAAGGTGTGCTCTTCTGATGCAGATTCTGCCCTCCTGTCAAGGCTCAGGGAAGTGAGTATACGGAGGAGCTGACCATGAAAACCAGGTCCCTCATTGTGCCTCTCTGGCATTGAAATGTTGCCCTGGGACAATCCAGGGAGAGTCTGATGGGTGAGAGCCAGCAACCTCCTCATTATGCAGCCATCAGCTGGCTCTTGAAAATGATTTTTCTATGATTATCAAAGTAATTTATGCTAATTGTAGAAAATCTGGAGAACTAAAGAGAAAAAAGAAGAATCTAAGCTGACTGGAACGTGCTCACAACTCTGTGCGTGACTGCAGTGGTTTCAGCGGACTGTTGCTTTTGTGGGAGAGTCAGCAGAGGCGGATGGAGGGCAGCACGGACCCCAGAGACGGCCAGTCCATTCTCAAGGCTGGGCATTTTCCAGGGCCCCAGTTTGGACCTGCTGCCTCAGGGTGGACCTGGCTGTGTGGTCAGCCGAGGGCCACGGCTGCTGCTGCTGCTGCGGCTCTTTTCTCTCCTGCTCTCTGGGAGATCCTGACCCAGCCCTCTTCTCTCTGGAGCCTGACAGAGAGGCGGAGCCACTCTTCTAGCCCATGTTGTGGTTTTTGCGGTGAAGAATAGAGACTGAGAAGGTAGAGGCCGACTCACGGCCTCTCTGCCATGAGAGCTCGTCTGTTGTCCCTCTACACTTACTGGCTGTTTCACCTCTCTTGACAAACGCTATTTTCTATTTTGCTACCATATTAGAAGAAAGGAGTAAATCAGATGGGTTTACCTTACTTTCAGTCATTTTATGGGGTAAATAACTGTTCGCCCAAGCTTCTCAGGTATATCCTGCTACTTGAAAAGAAAGCTCTAGTGGAGGTGTGAAGTGTGGGGAACTAAGCTCTGTCTGTGCCTGTCACCAGCTTGGGGAGTGAGAGCCCTTGTTGCGTCCCTCCCAGGAGACCGTGGCAGCCTGTGTCTGTTAGTGTTCCTAGCATTGCCTGACCCATTACCAAGAAGGAAGCAAATGCCCACCTTCTTTCTCCTTGGCAGTCCCATGTAAACAGGCATTTGTTTTTAAATGTCCCAAGATCCAGGCCTTCAAGGATGGCCTACTTTCCTTTACCAGATTCCAATACTAGAAGAGCCTCCAGTGCATGAACTAGAGGACAGTGGGGTTGTCCACTCATTTCAGTGGCTGCCCTGAGGGCTCTCTGGATTCATGGTGATAGTTGAGGAAGCAGACTCTGACAGGCCAAGTGATGTGCCCTTGGGCACATGGTGAAGAGGTGATTTGAATCTGGGTTTGTCCAATCTATTTGCTCTGATGCAGGTATGTTTCCTGTTCAGCTGTTTGTGCACAGTGTAAAGGCTTGGAGGAGAGCTGGAGCAAGGCTGCTACTGACCGGCACTTAGGCTCCAAACTTTCCAAGTACGTCTCAGAATTGCCCTTTCTTTGGTGACTGGTTGTGTTGGGATGTGTCCTGGGCAGCTCCTCCCCAACCCAGTAAGTTCACCGTATTCTAAAGAACACTTGGCTCTCTCCACATCTTGCCATCCCACTGTTTCTTTCCTTGTCCAGCCTTGTCATCTTCCACTGGGATGATTTTGGTAGCCTCTAGTTTTGCCTCTTCAATCCATTTTTCAAATATCAGATGTTTGATCAGTTGCGCCCTTTCTAAACCCTTTCTGCAGCTTCCCAGTGACCTCCCATGAAGTTCAAACTCCTTAAGCTAGCATGCAGGCTGTGTGTGAATAGCTTGTTTCCGGCTCCAGCTTTGGCTCTTTTTAGGTCTGCCCAAGCTGTGACCCAGCCACACTGAACTCCTCTCACTTCCTTGACCACAGGGTTGCTTTCTTGCCTCTACGCCTCAGCACATTCTGTTGCTTCTGCGTGGAACAAGCTCCTTTTTTTTTTTTCCCTCATCTCCTTTACTAGGTCTTGGCTCAGCCTTCGCTTCCTCTGGGAACCCCCCACTCATTGCACCCTGATTCTCTGGCCCACCCCTGACTTGGCACTGGAAACTGTTCCAGGGCAGGGAATCCACCCTTGTGTCCCCAGCGCTGTACTAGGCACAGAGGATCTTTGTGGAATGGGTGACTACGGAGGCCTCTATGAAGAGACAGTTATCACACCTGTTTTTACAACTTTAGCAAGGACCCAACAGCAGCAAACAACCCATTCATTTTCAGGTGCCACCAGAGATCAGCGGAGGAGAGGCAGTGTCAAGGTGACTTCTTAACGTCATTCTTCCTGCTTCTTAGATCCAAAGGTGAACATACTTGGGTTTGGGTATTTTTTCCTTATTGTTTTGCCTCATTCATGGCAACCTATCGGAGAGCTGGGACCACATCAGTCCAGGACCTGGCAAGGCACTACACATGTTACTCATTGGTGATTTTTCTTTTTAATAAATTTATTTATTTCCGTATTTATTTTTGGCTGTGTTGGGTCTTCATTGCTGTGGGTGGGCTTTCTCTAGTTGCGGCGAGTGGGAGCTCTTCTTCGTTGTGGTGCGCGGGTTTCTCATTGTGGTGGCTTCTCTTGCTGTGGAGCACAGGCTCTAGGCACGTGGGCTTCAGTAGTTGTGGCTCGCGGACCCCAGAGCGCAGGCTCAGTAGTTGTGGAGCATAGGCTTAGTTGCTCCGCGGCATGTGGGATCTTCCCAGACCAGGGCTCGAACCCATGTCCTCTGCATTGGCAGGAGGATTCTTAACCACTGTGCCACCAGGAAAGTCCCCTCATTGGTGATTGAGAGGAAACCTCAGGTCTTACCTAGATTTTTTGTGAGTGGATGGAGAAGTGAACTTCCCTTGTGCCTGTTATGTCACTAGGTCTGTGGTTGTAAGTCATTTAATTTCACAGAGCTGAAGTCCAATGTCAGCAAGAGGGGAGAATAGTACTGGGGATGTTGTGACTGAGTTCAGAGCTCACTTATCTGTCACATAGCTCTGTCATGACCTCATACCACCTAGAAGCTGAGGTTCCCATTGAAATGTGGCTGGGAGAGAGCCTGTGACTTTGGTGATAAAATTCTTTACCAACCTGTGAATGGATGAATCCTAGGCGTTTGTTGAATGTCCATTATGTGCCCAGCACTGCACTGACTCTTGCTTTTCCTCTGAGGGCTGGGGGCTCCAGCCCATAGCCCCTGCATCCTGAAGTGGGCAGCAGACACAGCATCTGTTCTCCCCACTGTGGCATGAGACGTAGGGTTGGAGCCTGCAGACTTAGGCTCCATCTCTTGTGCTTGTGTATTTGGGTTGAGGGATTGATGTTTGGGACATATCAGAACCAAATAAACTCATATTCACATGCTGGGTTTTTGGCCAGAGATGACACCTTGGAAAAGGCAGGTAAAGATATTATCTCCCTGGACCCTAAATGACCAAGCTTGAAGAGAGGAAAAGACTTTATGTAATAACAAATGTTATAATTGGTGATAGTGGGCTTGAACCTTTTTTTTTTAAAACAGTTGTTCTGATATGTGTTCATTTATTGTATTGTGGTAAAATATAAATACATAACATAAAATTTACCATTTTAATCATTCTTAAGTTTACAGTTCAATGGCCTTAAGTACATTAACATTGTTGTACAACCATCACCATCATCTGTCTCCAGAACTTTTTCCATCTTGCCAAACTGAAACTCTGTACCCATTAAACAATAACTCCCTGTTCTCCCCTCCCCCTAGACCCTGGCAACCACCATTCTTCCTGTCTTTATGAATTTTATTTCATTTAGCATAGTGTCCTCAAGGTTCATCCATGTTGTAGCATATGTCCAAATTTCTTTCCTTTTTAAGGCTGTATGATATTCCATTGTGTGTATATACCATATTCTGTTTATCCACTCATCAATAGAAACTTTCTACCTGTTAAAAAACAAAAATTCAACTGGTGAATTTGAAGATTTAATTGGCTTTATTCAACGGTTCATGAATTGGGCAGCATCCCATCTAGCAAGTAGAGAGATACTCCTTCCAAGGGGTTGTACAAAAGGAAAGGTTTTTATCTGGCAGAAGGAGGGTGGGGCAAGGAAGTTATTAGCAAAAGAAAAGAAGGATTGTTTTAGGCAGGACATCTTTTGCAGGAAGGGAATGGTGGGGTTTTATCATGCAGATTACCTCAGTAGTGCTAATCAGGAAATTTCAGATTGATTGTTTAAAGGTCACATTCCTGAGAGAGGTTCAAAGTGCAATTAATTTTTTCATTAATTAATTAATTAATTAATTAATTAATGGCTGTGTTGGGTCTTCGTTGCTGTGTGCCGGCTTTCTCTAGTTGCGGTGAGCGGGGGCTACTCTTCATTGCGGTGCGTGGGCTTCTCATTGTCCTGGCTTCTCTTGTGGAGCACGGGCTCTAGGTGCACAGGCTTCAGTAGTTGTGGCACGTGGGCTCGGTAGTTGTGGCTTGTGGGCTCTAGAGCGCAGGCTCAGTAGTTGTGGCACACGGGCTTAGTTGCTTCGCGGCATGTGGGAATCTTCCCAGACCAGGGTTTGAACCTGTGTCCCCTGCGTTGGCAGGCAGATTCTTAACCACTGCGCCCCCAGGGAAGCCCTAATTTTTTTTTTTTTAATTGAGGTATAGTTGATGTGCAGTGAAGTCTTGGTTTGCTGTCCTAGGGGCAGATAACTCCATTTTGGTCTTGTTATTTCTTTTTAATACACCTTTGGCTGATTGTGAACAAAGCCACTATGAATTTGGGTGTCCAGATACCTGTTAGAATTCTGCTTTCAATTCTTTTGGGTATATGCCCAGAAGTGGAATTGTTGGATCTTATGGTAATTCTGTGTTTGAATTACCATATAATTAACTGCCATACTGTTTTCCACAGTGGCTGCACCATTAATACACGTGGGTTTCAGTTTCTCTACATCCTCACTAATACTTGTTATTTTCTGGTTTTTAGATAATAACCATACTAAAGGGTGTGAAATGGTATCTCATTGTGGTTTTGATGTGTATTTCCTAATAATTAGTGATGCTGAGCATCTTTTCATGTGCTGATTGGCCCTGTGTATCTCTTGTTTATTCAAGCCCGTTACCCACTTTAATAGAGTTGCTTGTTTTTTTGTTGTTGATTGTAAGAGTTCTTTGTATATCCTGGATATTAAACCCTTATCAGGTATATGATTTGCAAATATTTTTCCCATTTCTTTGGTTACTTTTCACTGTGTTGACAGTCCTTTGATGTACAAAAGTTAGATGTAGTCCAATTTATTTTTTCTTTTGTTGCCTGTGCTTTGGGTGTCCAAAGAATCCAGGAAATCATTGCCAATTCCAATGTCGTAAAGCTTTTCTCCTCTGTTTTCTTCGAAGAGTTTTATAGTTTTAGGTTTTACATTTAGGACTTTGATCCATTCTGAGTTAATTTTGCATATGGTGTATGATAAGGGTCCAACTTCCTTCTTTTCTTGTTGTTTTTTAAAATAAATTTATTTATTTTATTTATTTTTGGTTGCATTGGGTCTTCATTGCTGTGCGAGGGCTTTCTCTCGTTGTGGCAAACGGGCTACTCTTCGTTGCAGTGCACGGGCTTCTCATTGTGGTGGTTTCTCGTTGTGGATCATGGGCTCTAGGTGCGCAGGGTTCAGTAGTTGTGGCCCGTGGGCTCTAGAGCCCAGGGTTAGTAGTTGTGACGCATGGGCTTAGTTGCTCTGTGGCATGTGGGATCTTCCCGGACTAGGGCTCGAACCTGCGTCCCCTGCATTGGCAGGTGGATTCTTAACCACTGCGCCACCAGGGAAGCCCCAATTTCATTCTTTTGCATGTGGATATCCAGTTGTCCCAGCACCAGTTGTGTATCTATTTGGATATCCAGATGTCCCATTTGTTGAAAAGACTATCACTTTCCCATCGAATCGTCTTGGCATCTTTATTAAAATCAGTTGACCACATATAGGAGAGTTTATTTCTTGGTTCTTAGTTTTATTTTATTTTTATTTATTTATTTATTTTGGCTGCATTAGGTCTTCGTTGCTGTGCACGGGCTTTCTCTAGTTGTGGCGAGTGGGGCCTACTCTTCGTTGTGGTGCATGGGCTTCTCATTATGGTGGCTTCTCTTGTTGCAGAACATGGGCTCTAGGCACCCGGGCTTCAGCAGTTGTGATGCGTGGGCTCAGTAGTTGTGGCTCGTGGTCTCCAGAGCACAGGCTCAGTAGTTGTGGAGTATGGGCTTAGTTGCTTGTGGCATGTGGGATCTTCCTGGACCAGGGATCGAACTTGTGTGCCCTGAATTGGCAGGCGGATTCTTAACTACTACACCACCAGGGAAGTCCCCAGCTTTTCTTTTCCCAAATGGATGGCATTGATTCTGTATATTGCTTTAGGTAGTATTGACATCTTAACAATATTGTCTTCCAATCCATGAACACAGATGTCTTTCCATTTATTTGTTTCTTTTTACTATTTATTTAAATACTTTATTTATTTATTTGGCTGTGCTGGGTCTTATTTGCAGCATGTGGGATCTAGTTCCCTGACCAAGGACCGAACCCAGGCCCCCTGCATTGGGAGTGTGGAGTCTTAGCTTCTGGACCAACAGGGGAGTCCCTGTGTCTTTTTAAAAATTTATTTATTTATAAAAATTTATTTATTTATTTACTCATTCACTCACTCACTCACTCTGCCGCATGGCTTGCTGGTTCTTAGTTCCCTGACCAGGGATCAAACCCTGGGCCCCAACAGTGAAAGCCCTGAGTCTAACCACTGGATTGCCAGGGAATTTCCTATTTCTGTCTTCTAAAATTTCAGCAGCATTTTAGTTTTTAGTGTACAAGCTTTTTGCCTTCTTGGTAAAGTTAATTCCTAAGTATTTTATTCTTTTTGATGCTATTGTAAATGGAATTATTTTCTTGATTTCTTTTTTCCTTTGTTCAGTGTTTATGTTGAAACACAACTGCTTTTTTTTTTTTTTTTTTTTTGCGGTATGCGGGCCTCTCACTGTTGTGGCCTCTCCCGTTGCGGAGCACAGGCTCCGGACGCGCAGGCCCAGCGGCCATGGCTCACGGGCCCAGCCGCTCCGCGGCATATGGGATCCTCCCAGACCGGGGCACGAACCCGTATCCCCTGCATCGGCAGGCGGACTCTCAACCACTGCGCCACCAGGGAGGCCCCACAACTGCTTTTTGTGTGTTGATTTTGTATCCTGTGACTTTGCTGAATTTGTTTGTTAGTACTAACAGTTTTTTGTGGAATATAGGATTCCTACATGTAGGATCATGTCATCTGTGAACAGAGATAGTTTTACCTATTCCTTTCCAATTTGGATACCTTTTATTTATTTTTCTTGTCTACTTGCTTTGGCTAGAACTTCTAATACTCTGTTGAATAGAAGTGGCGAAAGCAGGCATCTTTGTCCTGTTCCTGATCTTAGAGGAAAAGTTCTCATTCTTTCACCATTGGATATGATGTTAGCTGTGGGTTTCTCATATAAGGCCTTCCTTTTTTTATGTTGAGACAGTTTCCTTTTATGCCTAGTTTGTTGAGTGTTTTTGAGAAGTAATTTAATATACTGTACAATTCACTCACAGTGTACAATTCACTGTTTTTTTAGTATATTCACAGGGTCCTTATAGTTTTTTTTCTGCTCTTTGCTGATCTTAGACTGGTTGGTTAACAGTTTTTAAGTGTATGAAGACTTGCTGGAAGGCTGCATCTTTTTGTAATTTTAGAACATCATACTTTTGGAAAAGACTTAATATCATCCAGTGTTTGAAAAATTGGGACTCATTCCCTTTGAACACTGACTTAGCTTGACCTCATATGAACATGCAACTTAGGCTTCTGTGGGGCTGCTCCCTGCGTCATTGACACTCACGGGGGCATGACATCCAAGTGTGGGTATTGGTCTCCTCTGTGTGCTCTACCCTTAGCTTATCTACTCAGATTCTCAAGTTGACCCTGGGGTTTGTACAGAGGCTCCCAGGCCATCCACTGGTAAACACTGTCCCACCTGTGGGGCAGAGTCTACAGGGAGGTGTTGAGGGCTAGCTGCTGGAGGTGGAAGAGGCTTCCCCTATGGAGAGACATAAGCAACTTGTGTTTGAGTGCATGTGCCTTAGTAGTTCCCTGTTCCCATGGGAAGCTGTGGAACCAGAGCTCTGTTGCTGGTGGCCAAGCATACTCTTCCTGGATGACCCTTGACCTCCCCTATTTGCAGTAACTTTAAGCAGTTGGGGGTCACCCAGGAAGCTCATGTGCTTCAAACACAAGCCCTCATCTTAGTGTCAGGAAACCTGTATGCCAGGGATGGGATCACATGTGATGTTGGGCAGAGGCCAGGCCCCTCTAAACAGGGCAGGATAAGTGGCCTGGCATCCAAGTCAAGAAAACTCCTGGTTATGTTGCATTTGCATATGTTGATTGATGACTGCGGGGGCAGTTGGGGTAATTTGCTGCTTGGTCAGCTGTGGTGTAAAGGGAATGGAGACCAACTTTTGGCAGCATCTTCCACTTAAAGTAAGGAAGCTGATTATTTGGGCTGCCGTTTTTCTGGGCAAATGTGCAGGTTTTAGTCTAATGGGAATCCTGCCATCAGGCTTACACAGCTTCTGTTCCTGATGGTCCTTGAAGGTCCCCTCCTGGCAGGAGGTAGCAGGCAGTTTGAGAGTCTTTTGAACCATGGGAGTCACTCTTTGAAGTGCTGTTCCTTTCCCTTTTCTCCTTTCCCTTCCCTCCCCTTTCCCCTAACCCCTGCAGGCCCGTTATTTGGCCCACCGCCCTGTGTTGATGCTGTCTTTTCCTGGGTCCTGCCCAGCAAGATGGTGGGTAGCTGGTTTCAGGGGAAAATGGGTGGGTCAGAGCCTTCCTCCCTGCTCTCCAACACCCAGTGGTGCAGCTGGCCAGAGAAGGGCAAAGGGGCATTTGCTGCAGGTGGAAGGCTCGCAGCTTCAGGACCACCACGTTGTGGGGACTCTGGTAGTGTTAGGAAACAGGTACATAAGGTGCATGGAACATGCCAGGAGAGAAGAAGAATGGCCCAAGGTGGGGAAATGTATGTAAAATGGTTTCTTGCAGAATTACAACAGGGAACAATTAGAATGTAAATGTAAGCTACTTGGAAGTGGTCAAAATAAGGCAACCCCATGTAATTGCTTTTTTTATTTTTTTTTTATTTTTTTTTTTTTTTCCGTATGCGGGCCTCTCACTGTTGTGGCCTTTCCCGTTGCGGAGCACAGGCTCTGGACGCGCAGGCTCAGCGGCCATGGCTCACGGGCCCAGCCGCTCCGCGGCATATGGGATCCTCCCAGACCGGGGAACGAACCCGCATCCCCTGCATCGGCAGGCGGACTCTCAACCACTGCGCCACCAGGGAGGCCCTTGCTTTTTTTAAAAAAAAAATTTTTATTGTGGTAAAATATACATCACATAAATTTTATCATTTTAACTTTTGTGTGTGTGTGTGTGTGTGTTACGTGGGCCTCTCACTGTTGTGGCCTCTCCTGTTGCGGAGCACAGGCTCCGGACGCGCAGGCTCAGTGGCCATGGCTCACCGGCCTAGCCGCTCTGTGGCATGTGGGATCTTCCCAGACCGGGGCACGAACCCGTGTCCCCTGCATCGGCAGGCGGACTGTCAACCACTGCGCCACCAGGGAAGCCCCATTTTAACTATTTTTAAGTGAACAGTTCAGTGGCATTAAGCTCATTCACATTGTTTTTATTTACTTATTTATTTATTTTTGGCTGCATTGGGTCTTCGTTGCTGCACATGGGCTTTCTCTAGTTGCGGCAAGCGGGGGCTACTCTTCTTTGCCGTGCACGGGCTTCTCATTGCGGTGGCTTCTCTTGTTGCGAAGCACAGGCTCTAGGCACGTGGGCTTCAATAGTTGCAGTATGCAGGCTCAGTAGTTGTGGCATACAGCACTAGAACGCGCGGGCTTCAGTAGTTGCAGCGTGTGGGCTCTAGAGCGCAGGCTCAGTAGTTGTGGCACATGGGCTTAGATGCTCCGCGGCATGTGGGATTTTCCCGGACCAGGGATCGAACCCGTGTCCCCTGCATTGGCAGGCAGATTCTTAACCACTGCACCATGAGGGAAGTCCTTATTCACATTGTTAATGCAACCATAAAGTTATCCCTTAGCCGTCTTGGTTGGGGTAACCGTAAAGTTACCTCAAGCCGTCTTGGTGTTTTCAATATTGTGAGCTTCTCAACTACCTCTTGATGCTCATATGTGGTTAATTCAGGCATCATGTGTGGGTTTCTACTATTTTACACTTAGATAGTGGTGACTTGTTTCTCTTATTTCTAAGTTCTTGGGGAAATACCTCACTGTTTCTTTGTACACTACAAATATTTAGACTAAAAAAACCCTGTTCATTTCCTTTTCTGACCTTCCCTCTCATGAGTGCCACTGAGATATCTTTGACAAAATTGCCCAGCATGCGTCCCACCTGGCTGTAGCTGCCTAAATTGTTTAGGTACCTGGAAGAGTACGGGGTGTGTCTCTGGGGCCTCACACACCACCACCTTCAGCTTTGGATGACTGAGGAGGCCAATGGTGAATGTATAGGACAAGGGTAATGCATTTGGAGACCCCAGAGAAGAAGCCCTGTGTGAGGGGTCTTACGATCCTATATGGATCCAGCTGGCTTTACTTCTTCCATGTTTTGGTCTTCGCTGAAGAGTGACTTGTCCGTTTGGTCTTGATCTTGCATTATTCTGCCAAACACTACCTAGGATTGAACTAGTTACTTTAGGCACTTCTTGGGAATAGATTCCGCCACCTTAGCTGGAGCCAGAAACCAAGGGACTGGAAGCAGTGACTCCAGGAAACTTTCCTCTGAAACTGAAGCCAGTGGTTCCTGGTTACAGACACTACCTCCTGTTTCTCCAGCTGCTTAAGGCATTGAGAGATTTCCATTAGAAAATCAAAATGTAAAGGTTCTCCAAGAACCACTAGTTTGTTAAAAGAGTCTCTACATTCATTGCTTTTCCTGTTTTTCTGTCTTTTACCAAGAAATATTTGAGAAGGGAGATGCATAATCATTTGCTAACCAGAATTTTTGTATGTATGCTTTTTCAAAGGTACATGGGAATAGGACTCTCAGCTCAAGGCGTCAACATGAACAGACTTCCTGGTGAGTCATTGGCTAAGAGAACATTTTTCTGCTCTCTTGATCCATTCTGTGATGAGAGTCATGGTGGCAGCCAACAAGCTGGAGAGGACTTTGTTTGCTGGCTGCCTACTTGCTAAGCCAAGCCATTGGGTGGAGGATCCTGAAAGGTGGCCATTGGGCCGGGCTGGTGTGGGCTTCCGTTCCAAAAATTAATTGGCAAGTGATTGTCCTTCATGGAATTTGAACTGTTTGCAGTCAAAACCAAGTGACCTGAGCTTGCTCCCAGTGGGAATATGCCTCAGTAGCCCTCACTGCTGTTGGCCTTTGCTTACCAGCATGGGACTCTGGCATATATGGAGAGGAAGGCTGCCACCAACATTGGTTCCTTTTTTACTTTACCATGTTAATGACCAAAGTCTTTAAGTGACCTCCATGTGGAAGACAGTTGAGGCAGTTTCTTAATAAATAGGAGGATGTGCGTGAGACTTAGATTTACAGTCAGCAACCTCAGATTTGTGGAAGGTTCTGGACCCTGCAGGTGGGCCTCCTCCACCACCCAGGCACCCTTTCAGCTGTTTTCTGCCCAGCAGTTCATGCCCAGTCCTGGGCTAGGCACAGTTGAGGGGACAAAAGCCTCTACCAGAAGCTGGTGGGTTCTAGAATATGGTCCTAAGTCCATTTGTGCCTTGAGTGGTATAAGTGACGTGGTGCAAGCTGTCCTGACACTGTCACGGAGGCAGGAAAAGTCCTTGTGTTTTTGCCCGGGCCCTCTCTACTTTTTGGCCTCTGACACAGAGAAGGCAGCTGGCTTTTTCCAAAGAGTGAGTAGCACTTAAACCGTATGTCTTTTCCAATCTATGTTTAATATCAATCAGGTTTTCTCGTCATTGACTAATTTCAAGTACTTGAAATCTAGACCTGCTCAGGATTCAACTAATTGTCAGGAACCTGACCTTTAAAAAAATTTGGCTTTGATCTGAGCAAAAACTGTCCTTTAGTTATTAATCAGAATGTGTGTGGCCTGTTTGGCCTCTTTGTGTAGCGTGCAGCTGTGATCTTTGTTATTCAGGCCTTGGCCTTAGCTGACTAGATGTATCTACAGTGTTCATAGCTCTGTCTCTTGGTGAACAGGGAGCTTAGAAAAGTAATTTCCCATCAAAGGTGAACTGATTCTTAAATCTTTTTCTTGCACTAAATGTGCTCTTTGAACTTTTGCACGGCTTTGGTGGCAGAGAAAAGAGGCTTTTATAGGTTCGTTATACAAAAGTAACTACTATTATCTGTTATTGGGTGGCACTTTAAGCAACTCTGAACATTGGTTAAATGAATTTTTGTTAATCTATGTAAAAGAATACTATACAACAACAAATGTAAAAAAAAATGAGGGAAAATGAATACATCTGTATCTGCTTGTACACGCATAGAGTATCTTTGGAAAGCTAAGAAAAACTTGTAATATTGGCTGTCCTTTGGGACAGGGTGGCTGGGGATAGGACTGGGAAGGAAATTTTTCACTTTTGAAGCTTTCACATTTTCTTTCTTGTGAATATATTACCTGTTTTAAAAATATAAATAAAATTAAAATAAAATAACCAAAAGCAAATGCCCCTGCATCAAGAAGTCCTCATGCCTGTCTTTTAGCTGGTCTTGGAATGCAGTCTTTTACCATGTGCATGATATTCTGAGTTCCACACACTCATCTTTCTTTAGTAAGAATCGTTTTCGCCTGGCCATTGGGTTTGGGATCCATGGTGTGGAGCAGGTGAGGTAGGAGGAGTTCAACGTCTGCCTAAATTGACCTGAAACTGTTTGAGATGGAGCCATGTGGAGCTGTCTTAGTCTGTTTGCCTTGTTCATAAGATGGGTCTTTTGACCCCTCTGGGCTGCTTAGAGGTGAGCTGCGGGTCTTGTGCTTTGACACCGTTAATGTAACATTGTTGTGAAGTCGGACCCTGCCTGGGCACAGGGGGTGGCCCTGTAGGGAGAAGGGGCTTAGGGACAGTGGATGAGGTGTTAGCTCCTGCACTAACACATCAGGAAAGCTAGCACCTTTTTTACATCTTCACTGGTGCATCTCTCTTTCGGCAAGAGAAAGGAGCCTCAGTGTTCTGTGGATATTGTACCTGTCTTCATTTTCACTCTGCCCGCCAGCTCCTGCGGGTTTTCCTTCCTGCTGTATCTGATCATCTCCCTGATTATTCCTTAAGGTGGAAAGTAGGAATCAGGTTGCATCTAGATAGGGATTCTCCCTAGGAATTATGGATGCCTCTGGCTTTCCCAGATACAGGGCTGGTTGAATGGCTGCGCAGACCTAGCACAGGACAGATGTAGGGATAGCAGCGAGACACTCCTCTCAGGAATGATGGGGGGGCCTGCCACTGTTCATCCCTGCACTGGGTTTGGAAGATCAGAATCCCCTTTGGTACTTTCCATTTCCTGGGGTCACTTCGTGTGTGTGTGTGCGTGTGTGTGTGTGCGTATGATGAACGTAACATTCTCCAAAACCAAAAGTATCATCATTCATAAACAGTTATACCTGAAACTACTTGCATGTATTTTGGTAGTGAGGTGAGAGGTAGAGGATGATAACAGCTAAAGCCTTTCTGCCAGTTGCTTCTGATTTCTAAGAGGTCATTGGTTGAGGTGAAAGCTATTTGGACTGTTTGGATGTATGGTTGGTGGGGAGGGGAGTGATAATAGTGACCTTAGCTGTGTCTAGAATTTGAGACTTTGGTGTTAACTCCAGATGAGATGTTTGAGGGTTGATGTATCTCCTTGATAGATACAGGTGTATTTAGTGGAGGGTAGCTGTAGGGGTGGTTACTGCACCACAGCACTGTGAAGTGGTGTTTCAGCCTGGCATTTAGGGGCAAATAGGAGTTTGCCTGATGGTTTTGGGCAGTGGTACTATAGGGCCTGAGAGTGGATCCATAAGTTGTCTGCTGTGATGGGATGGCTTCCTGGGAACAGTCAGGATGAACCAGTTGAGGGAAGAGTCTTGTGTACTATGGCAAGGGGCCTGGACTTCTGTATATATAAGCAGTGGGAGCTGCAGGAGTGTTTGTTTTTTTTAATTTTTATTGAAGTATAGTTGATTTACAATGTGGTGTTAGTTTCAGGTGTTAGTTTCAGGTGTACAGCAAAGTGAATCAGTTATACATGTACATATATCCTCTCTTTTTTTTTTTTAAGATTCTTTTCCCATATAGACCATTACAGACTATTGAGTAGAGTTCCCTGTGTTATACAGCAGGTTCTTATTAGTTATCTATTTTATATATAGTAGTGTGTATATGTCAGTTCCAGTCTTCCAGTTTATCCCTCCCCCGCCATATCCCCTGGTAACCATAAGTTTGTTTTCTACATCCGTGACTCTACTTCCGTTTTGTAAATAAGTTCATTTGTACCCTTTTTTTTAGATTCCACTTATAAGTGGTATCATATATTTGTCTTTCTGTGTCTGACTTACTTCACTCAGTATGACAGTCTCTAGGTTCACTCATGTTGCTGCAAATGGCATTATTTTGTTCTTTTTTATGGCTGAGTTTCAGGAGTGTTTTCAGCAGAGGCAAGATGTGATCATATTTGCTAGTTCAGGAGTGAACTAGTTTAGAAGAGGCCTTCTAGAAGGGGTCAAGGCTGGGCTGGGGCTCCTGGGCAGTAGGAACTGTGAGAGTTCAGGCATGCCAGGAAACTTCAGGAGGTGGTAGATTAATTTATCAGTGAATCCATCAGGGCCAGTTGGTCTTTTGGGGAGGACATTTTTTGGTGTCCTCTTCCTCTCTTGTTAGCTTGTTCAAGTAGCAGCTTTTTCTTGTGGCATTGCTTTTAGTGTATTCTGCTTTGGCCATCTGGTTCTCTTAATGTATAGGAAAATGGCTATGATTAATATTACTGAAACCTAAAAACGTCTTTGTGACTGATCTTTTGGATTAATTGAATCCGTTTGGTTAATTATTAAAAAAAGAACAATCACTGTTATCAATCTGTTGCTTTCTCTTTTTAAAAAAATATTTATTTGTTTATTTATTTATTTTGGGTGCGCCGGTTGTTAGTTGCGGCACATGGGATCTTCGATGTGGCATGCGGGCTTCTTAGTTGCGGCATGCATGCAGGATCTAGTTCCCCGACCAGGGATCGAACCCGGGCCCCCTGCATTGGGAGCGTGGAGTCTTACCCACTGGACCACTAGGGAAGTAAGTCCGTTTCATACGTATTTTTAAATTGAGATATAATTAACATACCATAAAATTCACTCCTTTAAAGTGTACAATTCCGTGGTTTTAATATAGTTACAAAGTTGTGCTACCATCACTGCAGTCTAATTCTGGGTTATTTTCATCATACCAGAGAAAAGCTCCATGCCCATTAATAGTCATTCCTGGATTTTCCCTCCTTCTAGCAGCTCCTGGAACCACTAATCTACTTTCTGTCTCCATGGATTTTCCTATTCTGGAGATTTCCTATCAATAGAATCATATAATGTGTTGCCCTTTGTGACTGGCTTCTTTCAGTTAGCATGCTTTCGAGGTTCGCCTACGCTGTAGCATGTTTCAGAGCTTCATTCCTTCTTGTGGCAGAATATCATTCTGTTGCATGGATATGTCACATTTTGCTTATCCATGCATCTGTTGATGGTCATTTGGATTGTTTCCACCTTTTGGCTGTTATGATTGATGCTGCTATAAACATTTGTGTACAAGTTTTTTTGTAGACATGTGTTTTCATTTCTCTTGACTGTATACCTAGGAGTAGAAATGCTCGGTCATATGGTAACACTGTTTAGTCATTTGAGGAACTGCCAGACTGTTTTCCATAGTGGCTGCCCCATTTCACATTCCCACTAGCAGTGTATGAGGGTTGATTTCTCCGTATCTTTGCCAACACTTGTTATTATCTGACTTTTTGATTATAGTCATCCTAGTGGGTGTGAAGTGGTATTTCATTGTGGTTTTCATTTCATTTCCCTGATGACTAATAATATCAAGCCTCTTTTCATGTGCTTATTGACCATTTGTCTATCTTCCTTGGAGAAATGTCTATTAATATCTTTTACTTTTTTTTTTTGGCCACGCTGCGTGGCTTGCCTATTTTTAAATTGGGTTATTTATCTTTTTATTATTGAGTTGTAAGAGTTCTTTATATGTTCAGGATACAAGTTTCTTGTCAGTTATATGATTTGCAAATCTTTTCCCTATTCTTTTTTTTTTAATTTTTAAATTAAAAAAATTTTTTTATACAGCAGGTTCTTATTAGTCATCAATTTAATACACATCAGTGTATACATGTCAATCCCAATCGCCCAATTCATCACACCACCATCCCCTATTCTTTAGGTTGACTTTCTTTTTTCATATCTTTTCTATTATGGTTTATTTTAGGCTATTGAATATAGTTCCCTGTGCCATACAGTAGGACCTTGTTGTTTATCTATTTTATATATAGTAGTTTGTATCTACTAATCCCAAAGTCCTAATTTATCCCTCCCCTTACCCCCCCATTTCCCCTTTGGTAACCGTAAGTTTGTTCTTTATGTCTGTGACTCTGTTTCTGTTTTGTAAATAAATTCATTTGTATCATTTTAGATTTCACATATACATGGTATCCATATGGTATTTGTCTTTTTCTGACTTCACTTAGTAAGATAATCTCTAGGTCCATCCATGTTGCTGCAAATGGCATTATTTCGTTGTTTTTTATGGCTGAGTAGTGTTCCATTTTGTGTGTGTGTGTGTGTGTGTGTGTGTGTGTGTGTGTGTGTGTGTATGTATATATTAGGTTGTCTTTTCTTTTATTCTTTTTTTTTTTTTTTTCGGCCACACTGAGGCATGTGGGATCTTAGTTCCCCGACCAGGGATCGAACCCGTGCCCCCTGCAGTGGAAGCACAGATTCTTAACCACTGGACTGCCAGGGAAGTCCCAGGTTGTCTTTTCTTGATATCTTTTGAAGCACAAAAGTTTTTAATTTTGATGAAGTCCAATTTCTTTCTTTCTTTCTTTTGTTGCTCATGCTTTTGGTATCATATCTAAGAATCCTTTGCCAAATCCAAGGTCGAGAATATTAACTATGTTTTCTTCTAAGACGTTCATAATTTCACTTTTTTTTTTTTTTTTTGGGCCACACCACATGGCATGTAGGATCTTAGTTCCCTGATCAGGAATCGAACCTGTTCCCCGTGCAGTGGAATTGGGGAGTCCTAACTACTGGACTGCCAGGGAATTCCCATTTTACTCTTCTGTTTAGGTTTTTGGTCCATTTTGAGTTAATTTTTTAAAAAAATATTTATTTATTTATTTATTTATTGGGCTGAGCCAGGCCTTAGTTGCAGCGCGCGAGATCTTCGTTGCCATGTGTGGGATCTTTGTTGTGGCATGCGGGATCTTTAGTTGTGGCATGCAAGCTTTCTCTAGTTGCAACAAGTGGGGGCTCCTCTTCGTTGTGGTGCGCAGGCTTCTCATCGCAGTGGCTTCTCTTGTTGCGGAGCACAGGCTCTAGGCGCGCGGGCTTCAGTAGTTGCAGCATGTGGGCTCAGTAGTTGTGGCTTGATTAGAACTTAAAGTAGCTGGGTGAAGTGGGTATGGAGGTAGTGGAGGCAGTTCTCACCTTCCTTGAGGAACCCAGCAGACTCTCTGTTGCCTATGAATGGTTGATTGTGCTTTGCCAGGCCCTGCAAGTGCAGTTAAGGGGCAGCCGAAGAGCCCTCCAGTCAAGAGCGCAGAACTTACTCCTCTGTCTCCACTCTGTCTTTGAGCAGATCATGCCTCCAGAAACCCCAGTGTTTTGCTTAAGGTCCAGTAGACAGTGAACCCGCTTGCCCCAAAATGAGGTTACTTTCCTGCAAAAACCAGATCCTCATGTGTTCCCTGTCTCTGTTGACAGTCACTGTCCACCTTGGCCCATAAGTGGGAGACCTCAGAGTAATTGTCATGTCCTCCCTTTCTCTCATCCCATGGTTCTGCTACTTCCCAAGCATCTCTTTAATTTGGCCCCCTTCTCTATCCCTACTCCATTGGACCTCCAGCCTCTACAGCTTCTCCATTGGGCTATTTCCATGGCCTCCTGATTAATCTCTTTACCTCAGGCCTCTGCTCTCCATTCCCTTTGTACACTCTGCCCCTTGCCTGCTTTGGACCTCTGACCCCTCTGCCTACGGGACACAGGTGCTGTGGGCCCTGCTCAGCCTTTTCTGCCACCTCTGCCCTCCACACACGCTGCACACCACTTTGTCTGTGTGGGACCCCAAACATCCTGCAGATATTTCCTGCTCTGCTCTCTGGCAGATGTCCTTCTTGCCCTGGAGGTGTCCTTCTTGTTTGTGACCCCTCGTGCAGTCTTGCCTGACCCCTTCAGCCCTGATCATGTCTCTGATGACACTTGCCACCCTGCCGCATGTGATTCTTCCACATTTACGCAACTGTATCCTTGCTGGGTTGTGAACTCCTTGGGGCTGGACCACATCTTTTTATAGCAGCTCTCCCAGAGCACAGATGCCCTTGGGCTATGGGACCAGGCCATTCCTGCATTTCCCTGTGCTTCGCCTCAGTGAAATAGCTTCAGTAAGCCAAGTGTGTTTTGGAACCAGTGCTGAGTCAGCTCCCCCTGGCCTGCAACCTGCCTTGGGCCAGAAGCCTTCATTTGGAGCTCAGCCTCCCTGCATTGCCCTGTTGTGGCACTGATTGGGCATGGGGGCTCTGCCACTGCCTTCATTCTGTAGGAGGAGTCACTGTCTCCCCTTTTCTGTATGTCGGGGCTCAGTGTTGTTGAACCAACTACTGGCTCACGTTTACTCGTGTGAGGAGCGACACCTAGGGCTGTGGTTGGCTTCTCAAACAGTGTAGCTCAGTGGCCAAGAACATGGACTCTGGAGCCCCACTGCATTTGCATCCTGGCAGCTGTGTTACCTAGAGCAAGTTACTTAACTGCTCTGGGTCTCAGTTTCCCCATGTGTAAAATGGATGCGATACTAGTACCTAACTCATATATGGGATGGGTATGGGGATTGAGTGCTTAAAGTGCTTAGAACAGTGCCTGATACAAAAGAGAGGTACACAAATTTTAGCTTATATTGTTATTGAGAAGTTTTTTTTTTTAAATAAATGTACGTATGTATGTATATATTTATTTTTGGCTGCGTTGGGTCTTCATTGCTGTGTGGGGGCTTTCTGTAGTTGTGACGAGTGGGGGCTATTTTTCGTTGCTGTGCGCGGGCTTCTCATTGTGGTGGCTTCTCTTATTGCAGAGCACGGGCTCTAGGCACACGGGCTTCAGTAATTGTGGCCTGTGGGCTCAGTAGTTGTGGCACGCGGGCTTAGTTGCTCCACGGCATGTGGGATCTTCCTGGACCAGGAATTGAACCCGTGTCCCCTGCATTGGCAGGCGAATTCTTAATCACTGTGCCACCAGAGAAGTCCCCAGAAAGGTTTTTTGTTTGTTTTTGTTTTTTTTCCCTACCTGAGGAAGAAAGTACCTATACATTTAAAGTTCTTTTATGGGTGTTTGTGTATCAGAGTGGAGTTAGGTGTAATCTAAACTACATTTTCTCTCCAATGCTGTGTTTTCTGTATTTGAGTAGACATGTTTAGTACATTAGCTGGAGGTGAATTATGGAGGACGAAGATGGAATAGCAACCAAGGTCAGGATGTTGATGTTTTGAGTGTTTTCTTATAGGTTTTCCTGTACTGGCTCAGCAAGCTCATCTTTGCCTTTACGGCTGTCAGGAGTAGAGGGTAGCCACGCCGGGGGTCTCACTTGGCTCTGGGAGCAGGTGGTAACAGGGAGTGCTTCTCCTATGAGGCCATGTGCTCAGTTTTTCCTGGGAACATATGGGCATGTCGTAGCTTGCATGGTCAGAGGTTTCTGTTGGAAGATGTGGAAGTTTTGATGTTTACTTTTTATAAAGTGTTTTTGGCCTCCTTAAGTATGAACCAAGGAACAGGTGTGGCCCAAAATAAGAATGTCAGAACCCTTGGCTAAATGGCTTTGCAGCCAGGAAGGATGATCTGCAGGCAGGTGAGTGTACCTGCAGCCCCACCCTTCGGTTGTTGAGCTGGCAGCAAACCGCATGGGCTGGGATCCCTGGATTGGAGAAGCAGGAAGAAAGTCGGGGTGTGGATATAGGGGGATTTGGGCTTCTCCCAAGCTCAGGTGCTTTGAAGGGGGCAAAGACAGAACAGATCTTCCTTCTGTGTCTTGTACGTCAGACAGAGCCAGGGAGACTCAGGCTGTGTTGATAGGCTGCCTCATCCGCATCAGAGCTGGACAGCTGATAGTTTCCTCCTTGCCACTTCCTTGGAGGAGGCGGCTGTTCTCTTGGGGTAGCATCTATTACCTTAATTACTACAACCCCTCAAAGGAGAACCCAGGCCCATTGAGGCATCCTTTCCTTGAACTGTTGGAAAAGAAGCAGCTGGAAGAACCACAGCTGGGGATTGGGGATGGGATGCGTATCTTCTGAAGCAAATGGCACCTGGCAGCTGGACCTCAGTGGGGGTGAGAGGGGGAGGGTGTAGTGGTAGGGCAAGGAGGGGTGGCAGGGCGACTGCTTTCGTTCCACATGACGGGTCATGATCAAGTGAGCATCTTTTCCTCTCCCTGGAGCTGACCCTATTAAGACTGTTACCTTACTAACAGAGTGGGCTATTAGGAGCACACCCATGGGAGTGTTTGTGTCCTAATCCCTGTGGCTGGGGCCTGCTTCTACTGGGTGGGACACATTCTGCAAACAGCTGATATTTCATATCTGCGTGTGCCATGGGAAAGGAACAGCAGATAGCAGAGATCAGGGCAGAACACTGAGGGTCCATGCCAGGTTCATGAGGGCAGAGGCTAGCTCCTGTCGGTGTGGCAATAAATAACTGAGCGTTGGATATCCTTCCTCTCTGTCCTCCTAAGGATATGCAGAATAAGGTGTCTGCTCAGAGCAAATACCAATAGTAGGTGGCTTTGTGCAGCAGATGTCTTAGAGATTACTGACACGTAAGTGGGTTTCCAGTAGTCTGGAAGTGCCGTTTGTCTGTACCCACCAAATGGGGACGGCTTCTGTCCCACTCCATGTGGGCTGAGACCCTTGTTCCCCACAGCTGATGAGCCCCCTTCGTATTCATCATTGACCACCACCTCTCTTTGGAGCATCTTTCACCCTAGGATCTACGTTGCTTCACAGGGGTCTGCCGTGGGGCTGCTCAGTCCCTCCGTGAGGGAAGTCGTGCTTCTCTCCAGCTGAGTGGGTTGAATGATCAGGGCGCCACTGGGCGTCTGGCTTACCTCCTAATCCTGGCAGTGCGCCTGGGAATAGGCCTCAGCAACCCTGGCTTGGTTGTAGGCGCTGTACAAGCCTCCCAAGTGAGTACTGCCTGAGGCTGGTGAAGGCAGGAAGCTGACTCGTGATGGTCCTGAGTTCACGCCTATAAGGTACCTTGAGGCAGCCCTCCCTGGAAAAGGGGGGCAGCCAGGAGATTCCCTGAAGCCACTGGAACAGCTGCCCAGGACCAGGGCTGTGGGAAGATAGGTTGGGGTTTATGCACTTGGTGCTGCCCAACCCCTTGTTGCCTTTCTCATTCTGTTCTTTCTCTGAAATGTCCTTGGGAAATGACCGGGTGGGAGTGGAGGGATAGAAACCCAGAGGCCTTGTAGCCCTGGCAGCAGGTTCTGCTGGGCAGTCCAGGCAGAGGGTGGTTTGGTAGTTGGGCCCAAGGGCCAGGTAGCTGGTCAAAACTCCTGGTGGTTCACATGGGGGTTAATGGTTTGTGCCACAGGACCCTCCCCAGTCCCTACTGTGGAGCTTGTTTCATGTAAGAGGCCCTCTGTTTTCCTGCTGCTCCTCTCTGGGCCAGCAGTGCCCTTGGCCCTGTGGCCAGTTAAGCCCGTGGTCCTTTTCCATGGGCCTTTCTTACCTCACCCACAGGGAGAGCTGTATTACCACAGTGTATCAGGGCTCCTTGGCAGCCTTTTGAAATGAGGCAGCTAAGATAACAAATAAGTTATTATCCCTGGGCCTGGGATTTCTTGTCTACAGTATCCTGTTTTCTTCTTCCAGATACCAGCTCCTACCTCTCTGTAGCACAGAGGTAAAATTTTTGGATTTAAGACTATGTTTTTCAGGGCAAGTTAAGTCCTTTGAGATAAGAGGTTTCATCGACAGCAGAAGAGCCAGTTCTGAAACCTGAGTTTGTCAGTCTCTGAAAACAGAGATTATCAAGTGTCGTCTGGTGTGGCTGGAGGCTGGGGCCACATGAGGGTGGAGCTGAGTGGGGACCAGTTACTGCTCAACCTCTTGTTGCCTCCTTGAGGGAGTCTGTATCTAGGGGTCCTGGAAATACTGGACTACCACGCTGGGCCTTCTTTTGGGAAGGGTTTTATGCATGCCCATTTCTCAGGATCTGGCAGTATGTGCAGAAAGTCACAGGCTCCTACATTACCAGGGGTCATCTGTCCACTAACTTTCCCCAGAAGTTCGAAAGGACCTTAGTGGAAATAAGGACAAGCCAAACCCAATCCCAGAGGAGAGATACCAAGGCCTGGGAGCTGAGGTTGTACCTCAGTTTAGTGGGACAGTTCACCTCTTCCCTTAGCCTGATTGAGCATGGATGACAGACCCAGCCTGTTCTCTGGGAGCCTGAGGCGTTGGCAGGTAGCCCTGCCAAATGTGCCAGATGCCACTTGAGCCATGTCTTAGCCAGACCCAGCAAGACCCACCCTGGATGTCCCTGGGCCTCTCCTGGCAATCAGGTATCTATTTCTGTCAGGGTTGGGGAGGAGTATGACCTGTAGAAGGCCCCTTTATATGCAGGTGCTGGCTGTACAGTCCCTTACCCTGCCCATGGCTTCAGGCTGACATCTATCTCAGTGTAGGGCCTGGGTGCCCCTATGAGGGCAGGCTCTACCTGGTGTCACAGCTATCTGCAGAGATAGCCTTTTTCTCCTGCCCTCTTTGCCTTGGCTTTCATGTTGAACTACCATAAAGAGAAGACCCTCCAGTGCACCCCTGGCCCCTTTGGCCTGGAGCTGCCAGAAGCATCACCTTAGGCTTGTGTTGGTCCTGTTCCTTGGTCCCAAGGTTCCTAGAACTTGGGGTAACAGTCTTGTGAGTACTATGACGGGACTTCCTGATGCCACCACACGGAGTTTGCTGAGTGAGAGAATCTCTTTTGCTTTCCCATTATCCATTGTCGAGCTGCTCCAGGCGGTGGATCCTATCAGATTTTTTAAGACATTTGAGGTTATGGGGAAAACATTTGTCTGATGGATTTCCAGGGAGTGGTGACTCTGAGTGAGTGACCATCCTTGAGAAGCAGCCCTGCCATGAGGTCTCCTATGACATATGTGCTCTCTCCACAGCGACCCCAGGTTTAGGAAGCACCCTGGCTAAGCCAGCCCAGCGCCTTCCCTCCATAGCCAGCCCCATGAATGACATGGCTTTTGAACTCTGCCGACTGCTCCGAGGGCCAGGTGACCTCCCCAGGAAACTGGGGACAAGTAAGAGTGGAACAGGTCTAGGGCTGCCATTGGCGGGCTGTTAGTTAGGAAAGCCAGCTCCACCCAGCTCGCTCCCTCAGGAAAGAAAGGAGCAGGAAGTCTGAAGTGCCCGGCTTGACCATGGAGCTGGTGTTAGAGACAGAGAGGGCAGGGAAACTTGCCAGGGAGTGCCTCCTGTAGGCTGGTGTTCCATGTCCATTCTCGTTTAATCTTCCCACCAACCCTGAAAGAGTTCAGCCAAGGGAACTCAGAGGGCTAAGAAGTGACAGAATTGGGATTCAAACCCAAGTCTTTCTGATCCCAAAGTCCAGTGATGATCAGGATCCATTTCTTGGGGAGAGATGGCTGATTAGTGGCATGGGGACCAGTGCTTAGGCTAGTTTGTGAGGCCTGAGCTGGACCCTGTGTGCTGGTCATTTGCAGGCCAGGACTAGAACCTAGTGGACAGGCACAGCACCAGCCCCCTTCCAGGTTTCTGTGCTAATGTGCTGATGATGTGGAAATCTTTCTGCTCAGAAGTAGGAGTCCTCTTCATTCCTAGTTCCGCTGGGACTGAGGCCCTTGACGTGTCCTGCCAGGTGGGAGTGGCATGGGGCAGCTCTTGGAGCAATCATGCTGGAGTCCCTGGCACCCCTATAGGGAGCCTCCCACCTTGAGGACACTGTAACCAGGGATGGCATCTGGGAGTGCCAAGATGGTGAGCCATTTCCTCAGCCACCCCCATACTTCTGTGATTGGGAGTTTCCCTCTGAGCGATGATGGAGGGGGAAGTGGGTGGTGCCAGACCATCTGAATGGGGCACTTGGGGCCTCCTGCCTCCTGGCCTGAAGCCTCCTGGCGTGGCTTCTCCTTGCGCCACTGGCATCTGATAGGTGTCTGACGTGGCAGGGATAGGCTTTTCTATGTGGGCACCAGGCTGGCTATCCATCCATTCTCTCTGGGAGTGACAGGGCTTATTCTCTTTGGAGAGGGAAGAATGGTTAGTTGGGTGGCACTCTCTGTCACAGTGTTGTCCCTATCGTGCAGCACCAGCCATCCTTTGACCCAGAGCCAGCTGGACCTGTCTCCCTACAGGGCCTGATAGCTGTGCAGGGCAGCTGAGCCCCCTCGTTTTCTTCTGGCCCTCACATCCCACTGTCCTCTGAGACAGCTGGCTCTGGCCCTGTGGTGAGGGTGATAACTCTAATTCCTGGGCACATCACCCCAGCTTCACACCAGGCCCATCCAGGGATGGGTGACCGCTTATCCTGCCAGGGCTCACGCTTAGGAAGTTGTTGACTTTGACTCCAGGGCAGGAATAGGGGGTTGGAGGAGGTCCTGTCCTGAAGCTGAGGGTGGTAGGGCTGGAGGGGAGACTTACCCAGGCAGAGGTATGGGAAAGACCATAGTTGCTAGACTCTCTTAATGAGAAGGAGGACTAAGAACCATGGATTCTTCTAGAGCTGGCAGGGATATTTGCATCACCTGCCCTGTTTCATAGATGAGGAAACTGAGACCAGAGAAGTTAAATGACTTTCCCAGGGATAGAGCCAGGTCTGCAGCCTCTTTCAAAGGCCCGGAAGTGGCTTCGCTATTAGTCTGTATAAAAGGGGGCATGATGCAGGCAGATTGCTCTAACTGCTTTGCTTTGCTTGAAAAGAAAAATCACGATAACAAAACTCACAGTCAAGCCCAGGATTGCCCATGGGTGGTGTGTCAGCATGGTCTGACCCCAGTGTCTTGTACTTCAGGCTTCCTGCCAGCCCTTGACCCATTTCCCTTTTCATTTCAACATACATTTCTTGAGCACCTACTGTGGGCCACGTGTTATGCAAGGTAAAGAAAAAGATGCTTGGATGTGGCCCCTTTAGTCAGAGAACTTTGGTTGCTTCAGGGTAGAGAATCCCGTCTCTAACCAACTTGGTCAGCCAGACCTCAGGGCAAGCAGAGGAAGGAAGTCTTAGGGACTCAAATGCTGTCTGGGACTTTTCTTTCTGTCTTTGTCCCTGTCTTTTGTCTCTGCTTTCTGTTTGTTAGCTTTAGTCTGTCAGACTGGCTTTCTACATGAAGTTAGAACAATGGCAGCACAGAGCTTTGAGACCCGCTCTCCTCCCAGCTCCCTTGTACAAAAATTCCGGGAAGATCTCTTACTGGTCCAGCTTGGGTCAGGGAGGAGGCTAACTAGGATTAGCATTCCCCACCGAAGCCACAGGGTTGGCACAGGGAAGGAGCTACTTCTTAAGAAAAGAAGTGCTATCCCCCAGTGGCAGACAAATCCTGGCACTCCTTGTTCCCCTTTCCTGCTGTTTGTTCTTGCAGCCCTGGGGGACTTGTGCCCAGTCCCTTCTCAAAAGTTGGTGGAACCCAGCCAGTTACCTACAGGGAGTAGTATTGGTCAGGTGACCAAGCCTAGGGTCCAGAAACCTTGTAGGGGTTACCTGAAGTTTGTTCTGATGGAACCCAGTCTTCAGGAGCTCATGCTGTTCTACCTTTAAAGCATCTTCCTCTTCCCTACAATTGGTTGGGGCCACCCCAGGAAGGAGGAGGTTTTGTCTTCACCCTCATGGGTACCTGCTTGGAGCTTACTTGAATGTTCCTCAGAAGATAGGAGACCCAGCGACTTCCCTGGCGGTCCAGTGGTTAAGACTCTGTGCTTCCACTGCAGGGGATGCGGGTTTGATTCGTGGTCGGGAAACTAAATTCCCACAAGCTGCGTGGCCTGGCCAAAAAAAAAAAAAAAAAAAAGATAGAGACCCAAACTTCTGAGAGAGTAATCTGCAGGACCACAGGCCTTTGTGGAGCCTTTCAGTGCCTCAGCTTCCTCAGCCCTCAGATGGGGATTACCATACTTACTGATTGGTTTGGAGTCTTGGAGTGTTTCTTACAAGTAGACACCTAGGGTCCTTTGACAATGATGTCTAATTGCTCCCCTTTCATTTTGTAGAGAAGGGAACCAAGGTCTGAGGAGGTGAGTGACTCCCCAGGACCTACCATCTTGGAGGGACAGTGCTATGTCCAGGACCAGACTGCAGGGGCCCTTCAGGCCACACTGGCTACCCTGGCACACAGGACTACAGTGTTTCTTTCTAACAGAGGCCAAACCCCCCTCCTTAGCCTGAGACTGACAACAAAAAACAGACTCACTGCAGAATGTGCAACAGCAGTTAGGCCTTGGCCTTGTAGTTTTTCTTCTGTCTGCCCGATTCCTCAAGAATGGCCGTGGTAGTACTAGCTTCTGTCTGCTATACAGCTTCTCAAGCCCTGGGGAGAAGGTTCATTAAGGGCGGGGTAACTGAATCCATTTAGAGTAACTTTGTGCCCTTTAACATGTCCTCATCTATTTTGGGCTTCTGGTGCCTTTCTCTTGTGTTTGTTCTGCCCTTTCTAGTCCTTGACTAGCCTGAATTTTTCTCTCAGAGGAAAAACAGAAAGCCATTGTATGAGGACAACATTTAAGAAAATCCTCCAGTGACTTCATTTTAAGTTTTCTGTCCACACCACTGTTTGTTTAGTGGGTGTTCCCATGGCAGCCCTGCCACATCTGGGATGAGCCACAGTCATCTCACCTGCCTCGTATTGCCACCCAACTGCTTAGATGTCTAATAAGACCTCTCAAACTTAACGTGTCCTAAAGATCTCTTCCTTCTGCCCATCTTCCCTGTCTCTTAGTAAGCGGTACCACCATCCACCCATTTGCCTGGACGAAAACCTGGGAGTCATCCTTACGTCCCCTCATACTATCAGCGCCCACGTCCAGCAAACCCTGTCACCTCTGCTCCCAGTCTTTCCTAAGTCTCACTCAGCTCCAGCCCCACTGGCTCTGTTTCTCAGACATGCTGAGCTCATTCCCTTTACCCCAAAAGTTCTTCCTTCTGATTCTCTCATCAAGCAGACCTCTGCTCAGGGGTCAGCCCTCAGCGAGGACTAACTTGACTACTCCATCTTGGTCAGTCCTCATCCCCAGTCCCACTTCCAGCCTATCATCTGGCTTTGTTTTCTTCAGAGCACATTTCCTCTACCAGGTGTTTTCTTATTGATTTACTTATATATTAATGTCTTCTCTGCTCCTTTCACACCACCCACCACCCTCACTTTATTAACTAATTGATGACAGTTGGATGATGCATGTTCTTTCCAGAGGATGGGAAAGTAGCACAGAGGTCTTTTTTTTTTTAATTCATTTTATTTACTTATTTTTGTCTGCACTGGGTCTTCGTTGCTGTGGGCGGGCTTCTCACTGTGGAAGAGCACAGGCTCAGCTGCTCCACGGCATGTGGGATCTTCCCGGGCCAGGGCTCGAACCCATGTCCGCTGCATTGGCAGGCGGATTCTTAACCACTGTGCCACCAGGGAAGCCCAACACAGAGGTCTCAAACCAAGCTGCTGCTGCTGCTGCAGCCACTGTTACTAAATGAGCTGTATAATAACATTCTGTTTTTAACCCAAGCTGCCTTTCAAACACATACATATACACCTTATACACACACACAGGCTCTTAATTGTGTTTGGAAAAAATATTGGCTATGAAATGATAGCTTCGATTGAAGATACATTACAGCTCTGTGATTTTCTTTGAAAAGCTTTTAACTTCATAGCACTTGGACGAGCAAGAGACAAGTAGCTGAGGTGTTGCGTCTCTGCACTGATCATTCCAGATGCTCAGAAACTTCTTCTATAGCCATAGTGGACTGTATTAGTTTCCTATTGCTGCTGTAACAATAGTAGTGACTTAAAATAATCATTTTACAGTTCTGGAGGACAGAAGTCCTAAAATCAAGGTGTCAGCAGGGTAGCAGTCTTTCTGGAGGCTCTTGGGGAGAATCCATTTCCTTGCCCTTTTTAGGTTCTAGAGTCCACCTACATTCCTTGATTTATGGCCCCCATCGTCCATCTTCAAAGCCAGCAGTGTAATAGCATCTTTCATTCTTTCTCTGCTTCCACTGTCACATCACCTTTTCTGACTTGACTCTTCTGCCTCTCTCTTACAAGTACCCCTGTAATTGCATTATCCTACCCTCCCTGCCCCCAGATAATCCAGGATAATCTCCCCATTTCAAAAGCCTTGACTTAGTCACTTCTGCAAAATCTTTATTACCATGCAAGTTAGCATATTTCACGGGTTCTAGAGATTAGGACCTTGGACATCTTTCGGAGGCCTTATTCAGTGTGTCACAGGGACTATGAATTTTCTTCCTCTGGGCAAATCTATATAATTGACAAATCATTTGGAAATTGAAGAAAAACAAAACAAAACAGGAAAATGTATCTATTTTTCAGCCAAACTGAGGTGATGGTGAATCCTGAATTGACTCTAAATAAATATTTTGTTTTTTTATTGAGTTCTTTAGTTTTTAAAAATTTAAAATCCATATTTATAGCTTGAGTAGCTTGAGTTAAAAATCCAAAAATTCTATGGTAGGTTTGTCAAAATAATTATGTAGTTTATTTTTGAAGAAAAGTATTCAAAAATACTTTAATTTTTATTTTAGGTCTTTGAAAATGTAAGCATCTGTTGTTTTGGTGATCATTATTGAGCAGCTCCCTTACACTGAGACAAAAATAGCTCCCAGACATCCTTGAGTCACTGACCAAGTTGGAAACAGTTCTTCCGGATGATTTCTCTAGCTTTAATAAATCAAATGGCCACATTTGTATTAGTTTTTTAAGAGTTACCTACTGCTTCAAAAAAAAAAAAAAGTACCTACTGCTTCAGTTGGAGAAAGCTAAAAGAAAACCTTCCAGTGTGTGTCTTCTACCTTCTAGACAGTAAAATCTGCATAAAAGATCTGTCACACAGGATCATCCTTGTGTGAGAAAGAAGTGGGCTGGAACTAGTCACTACACACAAACACACATACGTGTATATGCACACACCTGTGTCACCTCTCCTGATGGTGGGGGTCGGGGGAAGGGTTAGGAAATGGTGAGTGAGACAGGGACAGTCCCAGAAACAGTGACTGGTGATTGGAGAGGCTCAGCAGGAACCGGAATTGATCAAGGATGTGAGCAGTATGCTAGGGGAGGACCAAAGAATGTTACGGAAATCTTCAAGAGGCAAGCATTGGCAAACCCTGACGCACTGGCCAAAGGGAGGAGCCAGTGAGCATCTGTCAGCAGCGGTGGGCATAGTTCTGAGACGAACCATAGGAACAGCAAGCAGTCTGTCTACAAGGACTCTTTGGGGACGGCTAGAATGGGCAGTGGCTTTGTTGGACAGTCTTCCCCCACAGCCACATGGCCTCAGGAGGTGGTAAGCAGTGGACTTGGCTTTAGGGAAGGCTGTGCTGGTCAAGCAGCATAGAGAGAGCCCCACCACCATCCCTGGCATCCCAGGCCACTGGAGCAGAAGTTTGGGTTTCTAGCAGCTGCAGGGCACTGTAGCAGAATAGCCCATCTTGGGAGACTCCATGCTGAGAACTCAGGCCTCTGGCCTGAAGTCTGGTGCTCCTGGCTTTCTCTGAATTACACATATGTTCTTTGTATGTGGGAAGTGGGGCTTCTTGCTTAGGAACCCTTTCCCAGTGGGCACTGTAATCTTCATAAAAGCTACCAGAACTAATTGGTGAATTTGACAAGGATGCAGGATACCAGATGAATATATAAAAAATCAAATACATGTGTATTTAATAGCTTTATTGAGATAAAATTTACATACCATAAAATCTACTCTTTTAAAGTGTACAGTTCAGTGGTTTTTAACATGTTTACAGAGTTATGCAACCATTATCATAATCTAATTTTATTTTATTATTATTATTTTTGAAGAGAACCTATTCTTTGACCCTCAAGGATGCCCCACTTTCTGTACTCTTTTTTTAAAAGATAAATTTTATTTATTTATTTATTTATTTAGGCTGCTTTTGTTCTCCGTTGCTGTGTGCGGCCTTCCCCAGTTGCAGCAAGTGGGGGCCACTCCTCATTGTGGTGCGCGGGCTTCTCACTGCGGTGGCTTCTCTTGTTGCAGAGCACAGGCTCCAGGTGCACGGGCTTCAGCAGTGGTGGCACTCAGGCTCAGTGGTTGTGGCTCACGGGCTCTAGAGCGCAGTCTCAGTAGTTGTGGCGCACAGGCCTAGTTGCTCTGCAGCACATGGGATCCTCCTGGGCCAGGGCTCGAACCTGTACCCCCTGCATCGGCAGGCAGATTCTCAACCACTGTGCCACCAGGGAAGGCCCATAATCTAATTTTAGAACATTTTTATCACTCCAGAAAGAAACCTTGAACCCATCCTCCCACCCCCAAAATCAATTATATTTTGATATAATACCAAGAAACAATTAGAAAATAAAATTTTAAATAATATAATAAGGGCTTCCCTGGTGGTGCAGTGGTTGAGAATCCATCTGCCAATGCAAGGGACGTGGGTTCGAGTCCTGGTCTGGGAAGATCCCACATGCCACGGAGTAACTAAGCCTGTGAGCCACAACTACTGAATCCACATGCCGCAACTGCTGAAGCCTGCACTCCTAGAGCCCGTGCTCTGCAGCAAGAGAAGCCACTGCAATGAGAAGCCCGTACACTGCAACAAAGAGTAGCCCCGCTCTCCACAACTAGCTGCACGCAGCAACGAAGACCCAACACAGCCAAAAATAAATAAATAAAATAATTTTTTTAATTCAATGTTATTATTAAAATATATATATATATAATAACATTGAAAGTGAAATACTTAGAAATAAATTTGTTAAAAATCTGTTGAGAGAAATTAAAGACCACCTAAATAAATGGAGAGGTATACCATGTTCATGGATTTGAATAATCAATATTATTAAGCTATCTATTCTCTCCAAATTGATCTGTAGATTCAACAAAATCCCAATCAAAATCCCAGCAGGAGGGCTTCCCTGGTGGCGCAGTGGTTGAGAGTCTGCCTGCCGATGCAGGGGACACGGGTTCGAGCCCCAGTCCGGGAAGATCCCACATGCTGTGGAGCGGCTGGGCCCGTGAGCCATGGCCGCTGAGCCTGCACGTCCGGAGCCTGTGCTCCGCAATGGGAGAGGCCACAGCAGTGAGAGGTCTGCGTACTGCAAAAAAAAAAAAAAAAAAATCCCAGCAGGAAATCAACTCTACACCAATTAAAAAAAAAAAAATAGTAAGGAAAAAAAAATCCCAGCAGGCCTTTGAGAGATACTGTTAAGAAAATGAAAAAGACAAGCCACAGACTGGGAGAAAATATTTGCCAAACACATTTTGTATCCAAAATATATAACCTTATAGCTCAGTAAGATATACAACCCAATTTTTTAAAAAAATGGGTTAAAAATTTGAATAGACAATTCAATAATTTTCTAATAAACTGATGGTAAATAAGTATATGAAAAGATGCTCAGCATCCTTGGACACTGGGGAAATGCAAATTAAAGCCCCTACATACCTACTAAAATGTCTAAGAGAAGAAGAAAAAACCAAAACAACTGACAGTAACAAGTGCTAGTGAGATTGTGAACTCATACATTGCTGGTGGGAATGCAAAACAGTACAGCTACTTTGGAAAACAGTTTGGCAGTTTGTTATCAAGTAAAAGATATACTTATCTTGTGACGTGGCAGTACCACTTCTTAGTATTTACTTAAGAGAAATGAAAACATATGTCTGCACAAAGACCTATCTACAAATATTTATTGGCTTTATTCATAATAGCGATAAAGGGCTTCCCTGGTGGCGCAGTGGTTGAGAGTCCGCCTGCCGATGCAGGGGACACAGGTTCGTGCCCCAGTCCGGGAGGATCCCGCATGCCGCGGAGCGGCTGGACCCGTGAGCCATGGCCACTGGGCCTGCGTGTCCGGAGCCTGTGCTCCGCAACGGGAGAGGCCACAACAGTGAGAGGCCTGCGTACCACAAAAAAAAAAAAACAAACATAATAGCGATAAATTAGAAACAACTGTATGTCATCAACTAGTGAATGGACAAACTGTGGTATGTCCATACAATGGAGTACTACTCAGCAATAAAAGAAACAAAATACTGGTACACCTAACAATGTGCATGAATCTCAAACGCATTATGCTAAGTGAAAGATGCCAGACACAAGAAACTCCAAATTCTGTGATTCCATTTATATGACATTCTGTAAAAGGCAAAACCATAGGAGCAAATCAGATCAGTGCTGCCAGAGACTTGGGGGTGCCTGGAGTGGAATTGACTGCAAAGAGGCATGAGGGAAAACTTTTTGGAGTGATGGAAATGTTCTGTATCTTGATCGTGGTGGTGGTAACATTTGTTAAAACTTGTTGAACTATCAATTAAAAAGGAAGACTCTTATTACATGTAAATTATACTTAAGTTAAAAAAACATTAAAAAAACAACAACCGGGCCTCCCTGGTGGCGCAGTGGTTGGGAGTCCGCCTGCCGATGCGGGGGATACGGGTTCGTGCCCCGGTCTGGGAGGATCCCATATGCCGCGGAGCGGCTGGGCCTGTGAGCCATGGCCGCTGGGCCTGTGCGTCCGGAGCCTGTGCTCCGCAACGGGAGAGGCCACAACAGTGAGAGGCCCGCGTACAGCAAAAAAAAAAAAAAAAATAACAACAACCATGGGACTTCCCTGGTGGCGCAGTGATTAGGAATCCGCCTGCCAATGCAGGGACACGGGTTTGAGCCCTGGTCTGGGAAGATCCCACATGCTGTGGAGCAACTAAGCCCGTGTGCCACAACTAATGAGCCCGTGTGCCACAACTACTGAAGCCCGCACACCTAGAGCCCGTGCTCACAACAAAGAGAAGCCATCAGGGGCTTCCCTGGTGGTGCAGTGGTTAAGAATCCGCCTGCCAATGCAGGGGACATGGGTTCGATCCCTGGTCCAGGAAGATCCCACATACCACAGAGCAGCTAAGCCCCTGCACCACCACTACTGAGCCTGCGCGCTAGGGCCCGCAAGCCACAATGGCTGAATCCACGTGCCACCACTACTGAAGCCCGTGCGCCAAGAGCCCATTGCTCCTCAACAAGAGAAGCCACCGCAATGAGAAGCCTGTGCACCTCAATGAAGAGTAGCCCCCGCTTGCCGCAACTAGAGAAAGCCCGCACGCAGCAACGAAGACCCAGTGCAGCCAGAAATAAATAAATAAGATAAATAAATTTAAAAAAAGATAAACAACCACCATGATACACCTCAGAGTTCAGTTCAAACCTCTTCTCCTTCATGAGGCTTTCCCCAGCCACCTCCTTGTTTCATGGCCCTCTGGTAAGTCCCTTCCAGGGCACTCATGGTTTTGGTTCCTATCAACCACAGCTTGGGCTCCTTTTTCAGTAGGGCTGCCTCAACTCCTCAGGGCAGTGACTTGCTGAACTCACTGCTCATTTCGCATAGCCAGACCCTGCCCACAGCTGGCTCTGTGAGAAGCCAGGAGTGCTGGTGAGGTGGTAGAAGGCTGGGGAGAGGAGCTCAGACCTGGGCGGGCTTCTGTGACTGTCTTGTTTTTCTCTCAAGTACCTCACCTCAGCTCTTGCTCTCTTTTCCCCCACAGGTTGGGATAAACATTCCTATGGTTACCATGGTGATGATGGGCATTCCTTCTGCTCCTCTGGGACTGGCCAGCCCTATGGTCCCACATTCACTACAGGAGACGTGATTGGCTGCTGCGTCAACCTCATCAATGGCACTTGCTTCTACACCAAGAATGGCCACAGCCTTGGTGGGTACATAGGGGACCTTGGAGGGTCTGCCCTGTGGAGCCACTTTGGTTGGTGAGAGGCTTTGAAGCCAAAGCAGTGTTATAGATCCTCTGCTGAGCTCAAGGCAACTGCAGTCATTTCCTAGCATCGGAGCCCTGCAAGGGGAACGGAGGGTATAGAAGTGGTCCCTTTGTTAATCCATCCATTCAGCAGCATTTATCGAGCCTGGGTCAGTGCTGAGAGAGCAGCAATGTCGTGGTCGTGCTCCTGGCCTCTGTGACACTCGTTGGAGCGAGGGGCCCTAGTACATACTTGACAGTGGTAGTGATTTGCATGCCTGTCGCCTGGGCCCAGACTTTCTCTGGCCCTTCTGCAGGGCACTGGTTGCTATGGAGCAACAGTGAGGGCTGCTCTAGTAGAGAAGGTAAACAGGCCGGAGTCAGATGGGGTCAGGTCTCTTCTGGCCTGTTTGTTGTTAATAGACAGCAACCTGGACAGAGTTATATTGAAAAAGTCCCTTTGGTTAAACTGAGAATGAGGGACTGATTGGAGTAAGGGCTGAGGAAGAGGCAGGTGGCATGAGCTGTGGCCGTGGTGATGGGTGCAGGCAGCGGAGAACAGGCCTGCAAAGGCCTAGGGGTGCCGCAGCGGGGCTTAGTGATAGATGGGGTGCACTGGAAAGAAGGGAACATGGTAAAGTGGCTAGATTAGTGGTGCTGTCAACTAGGATCAGAAACCCAGGAGAAGCAGCAGTCCTTGGAAGGTCTTGAGAACTCTGGAGGATACCTTGAAGTGTAGTCCTGTACACATACAGGAATTTAGGATTAGAAACCAAGAGAGAGAGGAACTTGGCTCTTCTGACACCTTGCCCTAGTAGGGCTGACTGCTGTTTGGCCCTCGAGTGAGTGGAACCCATGGCCAAAGTGGCCCTGAGGTGGTACCTAACTGCTGGGCCTGCCTGCCTGGGTTTGCAGAGGTCTCTAATCTGGCAGAACCCTACCAGCCAGGTTGACCACAGGCCTTGCCAGGAAAGGGAGTTGGGCATTTTACTTTGAACCCAACTTGTAGGAGGCTCACTTCCCCTGGTTTGCGGGGCAGTCAAAAGGTGGCTGCCACTCCCCACATCCCTCTGTGGCTTCTCCAGGAGATGAGCCTGGGCAAAACCAGGGGACCTGGGTGGAAATGGGGTTTACTTGCGGCTGGGGCTGAGCGAGCAGGAGCCAGCATTCCTCAACAGGGCAGTGAGATGCCACAGCCTAGAATGGGCAGCCAAGAGCGTGGCGCAGACGATGCAGAGCTGACCCAGGTGCACATCCGGAAAAACTATCCCCTGAAATCCATGGCCACCTAGCTGCAGTTGCTGGTATCCAGCCTGTGAGGAGCTAGCTGCTGGAGGGCAAGGCCAAGCTCTCAAGATGACTCCTCATTCCCCACTCTGTTCTCTGACTCCAGCTATTTCCTGCCTCTTGACTTTTCTGCTGTCAGAGTCCCAGGGGCCACTGTTATGGACTATTAGTCCTTACCCAACCCCTGTTTCACTTGCCCCTCCGAGCCAGGCCCAGTTCTGCCCATCTGCTCTGAATACCTGCCCTCCTTACATCTCTTCAGCTTGTCCACACTTTGCTCAGAGCATGGCACCTGCTGTGGGACATAAGATTTGGGGCATATCTGCTGTCCCTTCTGCACCTGCACCTCCCTCCTCTGGGCCCTAAGCTCTTTGTCAGTCAGATCCCTAGGTCCCTAAGGAGCTCGTGGCCACCTTAATGTCAGCCCAGACCCTCACACTTTTTATTTTATTTATTTGTTTATTTATTTAGGCTGGTTTGGGTCTTTGTTGCTGTGTGCGGGCTTTCTCTAGTTGCAGTGAGCGGGGGCTACTCTTTCTTGCGGTACGCAGGCTTCTCATTGCAGTGGCTGCTCTTGCTGCAGAGCATGGGCTCTAGGCACGTGGGCTTCAGTAGTTGTGGTGTGTGGGCTCAGTAGTTGTGGGATGTGGGCTCAGTAGTTGTAGCTCGTGGGCTCTAGAGCTCAGGCTCAGTAGTTGCGGTGCACAGGCTTAGTTGCTCCACGGCATGTGGGATCTTCCCAGACCAGGGCTTGAACCCTTGTCCCCTACATTTTTGGCAGGCAGATTCTTAACCATTGCGCCACCAGAGAAGCCCCCTCACACTGTTTTTAAAAACTCATCTCCCAGGATTTCCCGGGCAGTCCAGTGGTTAAGACTCTGCACTTTCCACTGCAGGAGGAACGGGTTTGATACCTGGTTGGGGAACTAAGATCCCACATGCCGCGCGGCGTGACCAAAAAAAATAGAAAAATTAAAAAAACTCCTCTCTCTAGTATATATTTTTTTGTTTTGGTTTGGGTTTTTTAATTAATTTATTTATTTATTTTTGGCTGCGTTGGGTCTTTGTTGCTGCGAGCGGGCTTTCTCTAATTGCAGTGAGCGGGGGCTACTCTTCATTGTGGTGCGCGGGCTTCTTGTTGTGGTGGCTTCTCTTATTGCGGAGCATGGGCTCTAGGCACGTAGGCTCAGTAGTTGTGGTGCACGGGCTTAGTTGCTATGCATGTGGGATCTTCCCGGACCAGGGCTCGAACCCATGTCCCCTGCATTGGCAGGCAGATTCTTAACCACTGCACCACCTGGGAAGTCCCCCCTAGTACATGTTTATATAGACCCATGAAAGTCCTCACACATCTTGTAATAAAACTTCCTTTAGGCCTGTATCTTCTATTTTTCAAGCCTGTCACGATCTTCTTTGGTCTTGCTTTTTCTATCTCTAATATTTGGTATCCTCTTCAGCATTGTATTAACCTAAATTTTGATAAACATGTTTATTTGTGTTTTCATCAAGATATTGATAAAAATATTGGAAGAGGACAAGGCTGGATTTGAGCCCTTCAGCCTACAGCTTGTCCAGGTAGACACCAGCCATTTAAGAATCACTTCATTATGTTAATTGAATCTTGTGTTTTTCTGTCTTTTCCACAAGGATACTACTGAGACCTCACTAAAAAATGGATATGACCTGTCCTCTGCATTTTCTAGATCACGAAATTTGATGGAAAGTCAATGAAAGTGATAGACCACTTGGTGAATCTTCTAATGACCTTGTTTCCTTTTCACAAGCCAGCTTATCAATATAATGCACTTCAGAATCTCACGCAGGATCAGTGAGCCAATCATTGCTCTTTAACCTCAGAACATTTCTCCCTTTAGAGAAGCAGAGTGACGTTTCCTGCCCCTGGCCGCCCCGCTCCTTTTATTTGCTCCATTGTCCTCTGTCACAGCACTCACCCTATGTGTCATTGGTCAGTTGTCTGTGTAATTACTAGTTGCACACCATCTCTCTTGCTGGAGTTTGCAGCACTTTTAGGGCCAGGCTTCCAGCTGGCTCCCTATTGCCTGTCATAGGGCCTAGCTCCTGGGAGGTCTCAGCAAATACTTGATGGGAGAACAAATGAACACTGAGTGAATGGAGACTGGAGACTGACGTCTCACCCACAAGTGGTCCATGAGCTTTCAGAGTAATTTTTTTTGGCTGCATTGCACAGCATGTGGGATCTTGACTTTCCCACCAGCGATCGAACCCGCACCCCCTGCAGTGGAAGCGCGGATTCTTTTTCTTTTGTTTTAATAAATTTATTTATTTATTTTTGGCTGTGTTGGGTCCTCATTGCTGTGTGCGGGACCTCTCTAGCTGTGGCGAGCAAGGGCCACTCTTCGCTGCGGTGCATGGGCCTCTTATTGTGGTGGCCTCCCCCGTTGCAGAGCACGGGCTCTAGGGCGCCTGGGCTTAGTTGCTCCGCGGCATGTGGGATCCTCCCAGACACAGGGCTCAAACCCGTGTCTCCTGAATTGGCAGGCGGACTCTTAACCACTGTGCCACCAGGGAAGCCCTGAAGCACGGATTCTTAACCACTGAACCCCCGGGGAGGTCCCCAGAGTAATGTTTATACAGGCTCTTTATACCCTCAGCCTCAGTGACCCCTGAGCTATGTGTTTTTGGCTCAAGGTACTTCTTAGCAGCAGGTTTGAATGTCCTGTTTGCATCCTGGATCTTTGCCTGGCCCTTCTCAGATCTTCCTGTGGGCCATCTCACATCTTGCCATCACAGTGTCTTTGTGGAGGCTCCCAGAGACCTACAGGGCTACAGGGAGCAGTGTTGCCCCTGTTCAGTGCAATAGGGGGTGGAGTAGCCTCTTTCCTCATCCTCCTGGAAGCACCTCAAGGCCTTGTCCTTCCTGAGTGCCATTGTGAGTAGAGCTAGGCAAGCCCAGGTAGGTCATCCCCTGGGCAGAAATGTGGCAGTTGTCTCGCCCTGTGGCGCAACTCTAGCCAACTTGTACCTAGACCTCACAGTTTATGAAGCAGCTTTCATAGAGAATCTGTTTCTCCTTCCTTTTTGAGGTGTTGGGTATATTGTTACCCCCTTTTCTCGGATGGGCTCAGGGAGGTTGGGTAGCTTGCCAAAGGTCACACTGCAGATAATTGATGGAGCCTGGACTCCACTTTCTTCCAGGGTTCTGTGGGCCTCTTCATGAGCCTGGGAGTACAGCAGCAGTAGCCTGGCCACACTGAGATTCATGGGGGCAGCTCCCATGCAGACCTGGTGGGTGGACATGGAGGGGCTTCCAGATTCCATCCTGCTAGTTCTGTGACTGCTGACTCTGCATGTGGGCCTCAGGAGTGGCCTCAGGCAGGAAGGTCATGGGTTTATGAACTTCTTTCACTGAGGAGCAAAGTAGCCCAGTAAAGAATGTAAACAGTCTCTCTGTGCCTTGGTTTTTTCATATGTAAACTAGTGTCAGAGGCAGTATACACCTTCCAGGGTTGTTTTGAGGATTAAATGCTTCCTTGTAAGACATGATTCCAGTGCCCAGCACAGAGGAAGAACATGGGATGCTCACTTGGCTGCTGTCAGGATTCTGGCCCCAGGTTTACTGGGAGACGTATCATCAGACCCTCACCTGTTCTTCAGTCTTGCTGGGTTTCACTTTCTTTTTGGGGTGGGGTTGAGGGAGCAGACAGGGACCTCCAAGTAGTCAGTGGTTTGAAAACCTCTCAGGCTGAAAGCTTAGGAGCTTCTAGAAGATATAAGAATTTTTAAAAATGGGAAGGCTATGAGCCCTTGGGGGAGTGTCCTTGGGCCTTGAGTCATTTCTCAATCTGCAGAATATGAATGCTCTGGTAGATATGCTGAGGCCCCTCTCCTGCTCAGGGCTGTTCCTATATTTAGGGTCCCTATCCCTTCTACCCTCACTTCTGATTCAGGACTAAGGTCCCTAGAAACACAGCCTCTTCTCTTGGCGGGAGGGTTCAGAGGGTACACAGGCCACTGTTAACTTAGGCTTTGTCAACTCGGAATCTCTGGGGACGCTGGGCAAGTATGGGCTGAAGGTGGGCAGCTGCCTCCCTCTCTGCCTCCACTGCTCTGTCAGCTTAGAGATGATGTTGGAGCATCAGACTAGAAATGAGTCCAGTCCCACTAGCTTCTGCTGGTTTTATGACTGCTGGCAAATCATTTTAACCTCTGAGGCTTACTTTCCACATCTGTAAAATGGGGATAAGAAAGCCTGCTACCCATAGTTGGTATGAGGATCAGATGAGGTAATGGATGGAAAAGGGCCTGGCATACACAGGAGGTCTCCATAAATACATGTTGGATCAAGAGAACAATCAAGCCTAGAGAGGCCTCAGGGTACATCATTTGGGTTTAGTCCTTCCTAGCAGGTTTTCCCTGAGAGGGTAGAAATGCTGTGGACAAATACCCAAATATCTGACTTCACTTCTGGCCAAGCTACTCAGCAAAGGGAAGGCCAGTGTGTAAACCTACCAGGCAGGACTTCCCTGGTAACACAGTGGTTAAGAATCCGCTGGCCAATGCAGGGGACATGGGTTTGAGCCCTGATCCGGGAAGATCCCACATGCGGTGGTGCAATTAAGCCTGTGTGCCACAACTACTGAGCCTGCGCTCTAGAGCTCGCAAGCCACAACTACTGAGCCCGTGTGCCACAACTACTGAAGCCTGCGTGCCTATATCTCGCGCTCCACAACAAGAGAAGCCACCACAATGCGAAGCCCACGCACCGCAACAAAGAGTAGCCCCCGCTCGTCGCAACTAGAGAAAGCCCACGCGCACAGCCAACGAAGACCCAAAGCAGCCAAAAATAAATAAATAAATAAATTTATTAAAAATATAAATAAAATAAAGTAAAATAAAAAATAAACCTACCAAGCCCTGGCTAGTGCTTGTCCTTCGCCATAGGGGAGGTGTGATGACCAGCCCCTCCCCCAGCCATTGTGACGGACCCTCGCGGGGCCCACAGAGGCATGGGAAACCAGGTGGCCTGATGACTGTTCCTTTCCCCCCACAGGTATAGCCTTCACAGACCTCCCGGTAAGTACTACTCTTGGGTCTCCTGCTCTGGCCCTGGGGGCCGACTAGGAAAGGGCATGGTGTTACCTGCAAGTGCAGGGTGTGGAGTCCTACCCTTTCCCCAGCCAGGGATGTGTGCTGTGTCGTCAGCTTGAAGGTACCAGTAGGCGGTACCTGCCAGCCTTCTCTCTCCAGCAGTAAGGCCTGGTCTTTCTCCATGACTCTTAGCAGGTGACAGAGATTTGTGGCATTTCCAAAGGCAGCTAGGAGGTAGGGGACGGTGTGGGCAGAGATGAGGTAGCTCCATGGCTCAGCTGGTCTGAACCAGTTCTGTGTGGCTTATAGCCAGTGGACCTGTGTGCAGAGTATAGAAAATTGTTCATATAGAAACTTGTTCCTGAACTGTTAGGGAGCCAGGCCCCTGTGCATACCCGTCAAAGATCCCTGAGGAAAGCCAGTGCCCTAGGGGACTGAACCTGCTACTGTGCAGGGTACTCCTGGGCCAGAGAGGTGAAATTTATGGGGTTTTCTCCTCTTAGAAAAGGGTGAGGTTTCCTGCTGGCTTCCTTCAGGGCTCATCCACCTCCTGCACTCCAGTCCTTCTTTGTCATGAGTCATCACAGGCCTTGTCACATGCAGGGCCTCCACCCAGAATGCTGGGAGCCTGGCCTGGCTCTGTGTGCCCTGGCTGGGGTCTGGAAGGAGGAAAGGTTTGCGACTCTGGGGGCTGCTTAGGGATCCTGGGCTCCCCTGTGATGCTCTAGGAATAGGAAATGCCCCTGTGATCTGAGGGGCCTTCTGAAGCCCAGACTGCAACACTCATTCAGGTTCCTGTTAGAACCTCTGTCTATGTATAAAAATCCTTCCCTCCAACCTGGAGTCTCCAGAGAGGGGCTGTGGTCCTAAGCAAAAAAAGAGAACAGACACAAGGAGAATTCTGACCCTGAGTGGGGAAGAGTCTAGTGGTGGAGGTATGACATGAAACACCCAGACGTGGATGTGATGGCACTCTGTGCCAAGTGGTAGAAAGGCTGAACCCAGTGTGCAGAACCAGCACGTGGTAGTCAGGAATGATACGTGGTCTAAGGATGGAAGGTGGAAGAGAAGACTGGGGACCTGGGGCCAATGAGGAGGAGGCTGGTGAGGCATTGGGCTGTAGCAGTGGGAGCCATAGAAGGCATGGAGTGAGGGAGCGACCTGGCAAAAGCTGGTCAAGGCAGGGGATAGATGGGAAGCAGGGAGCCCCACACCCAGAGGGACATGCCCAAACCTCACTGGCCAGAAGATCCTCCTCTTAGTGAGCCTCAGACAGGAAGGGCAGCAGCCTTTCTTTACCCTTTTCCAGTGTCGGGGGGTCCATACCACCTGACCCCCTTGGCCATCTGGCCATACTCTCCTCTTCCTCCCCTCCTTTCCTCTCTCCCCGCATCCCTTCCTGCCCCCTTATATACCCCCCTTTTTTGTGGCAAAGGGATCCTTGGTCCTGGATCTTTCTGAGAGGAGCCATCATCCACCCCTGCAGCAGATCTTCACGGGCACACCTGCAGGGCTGTGGAGCCCAGCCTGCCTCTCTGTGCCCTGGCTGAGTCCCGAAGGGGGGCCTTGGGCTTTGGGAACACTACGGCCTCTGATGCAGGGCAAGAGACTCCATGTGGAGCCTGGCTTGTTTTTTTTTTTTTGCCTTCTCCCCTCAAACTCTGGGGAATAGTGTCTCTGCTAGGGAGGTGGGCAGAGTGTGGCTTAGCCCTGCCTCCCCCAGCCATGCTGCCACTCTCTCAAAGCCACAGCAGCGGCCTGCGGGAGCCAGCGCCTTCCCCTCTGTGCCGGAGGTGAGATGTGGCGAGGCCCTCCTGCCCCATTGCCCTCAGGGCCCAACTGACATTTCATTCTCCTCCTCAGGCCAACCTCTACCCCACCGTAGGCCTGCAGACACCTGGGGAGATTGTGGACGCCAACTTTGGGCAGCAACCCTTCCTGTTTGACATTGAGGACTACATGCGGGAGTGGCGTGCCAAGGTCCAGGGTACTGTCCACTGCTTCCCTATCAGTGCCCGGCTTGGCGAGTGGCAGGCGGTGCTGCAGAAGTGAGTGCCCCGCTCCCGCCCTTACCCAGCCCTGCCCCGTCCCAGGGGCCTCACTCTCCTGTAGGCCCCTGTACTGCTCCAAGCTGCTCTTGTGAACTTCAGTGGGTAGCGTTCCTTCTGGAAAGCACTCCCAGGATGACTCTGCCTGCTGCACTCCTGCTCCTCTCTTCGTTCAGTCCTCCAGAGCTGCCCCTACTTAAACCTCTGCCCCCTCCACTGGATCGGAAGGCCCTGTCTGTAATGTCACCAGCAGGGCTGTTTTCCTTCCCCAGGTCATTTTGCAGAGGATGTGCTAGTGCGCCCTGTGGTATCTCCCTCTGTGCCCTTTTCTTCTCCATAATAGGGAGTGTCTGTCGTGCCGTGACTCTGGCCTAAGGTCACCTCTCAGGGTCAGATCCAGCTAAGTCCCTTGCATCTGTGGCAGTGGTGGTGTGAAGAGGGTCCTCCCTAGGACCTAGCTGGCTCTTGGCTGATTAATTCCCAGCCTCTCCTGGGAGACCGTCTTGATGAGAATCCCGAGGGAGGCCAGATATGGTTCTCTCTTCCACTTGACAGCTGCAGGCCTGAGTGAGGCAATGACCTGTACCCACTCTGCCAGGAGGTGGGTTAGTTTGTTAGCTTGGCTCCCAGGGGTGGGCAGAGAAGGGCTGGGCTTCTGCTAGCTCTGGGCATTGCCCTGCAGACACTGGGGTACCAGAGTCCAGTGGGTGGGGGTGGGGTGCACACTGGGTTCTTTGTGTAGCCCTCCTTTCTTCAGGGATTGATATTGAGGCAGGCTCCATGGGAGGGCTGAGGCAGGGGCTGGGTGGCCAGACCCTTCTCAGGAATAGCAGCACTACTACATCTTGTCCCCAGCCCCCAGAACGTATAAGAAGCCCTTCCTCGGAGGGCCAGCATGGTGCCAGTCCCCATAGCAGGCTTGCTGGAACAGGCAAGGGGAGAGGTGGAGCTGCCCCAGCTGTGTGGGGGAGGGACTAATACTCTCAGTTGACAGGGCCTGGGCTCAGCACATGGGTGTATTTGTTTACATATATGTATCTGTGTGCCTGTGTGTTCATATGTAGTATTTGCTGAGACTTGCATATAACTCATATCTGTGATTTCATGTAACTTCGCTTTATGGACCTTTTTAATGGCTGTATTATCTCGCAGACACATTTGCCACAAGCCCCTTGGCTGGCTTCCCTTGGTGGTAGGTTCAGGTTATTTCCTCTCTCTTGCTTGTGTAGGTCACCCTTTTGTACATAAAGAGTTTTCCATATTTAAGATTATTTTCTGGGTGTCCTTTCAAGAAGTGGAATTACTGAGTCAAAGGGACTGTACATTTTAGTGGCCTCTGACGTATATATGGGCACATCTGAACCATGTTTTGTCAAGAATTTTTGCCCTTGTGTTTATAATAATATAAATATTATAATTCTTATTCATAATTAATGTTATAAATACATAATTTCATAATAAGAGGTTGTATATATTGACTTCTTGCTTTGCTAGGCACTTTATATGGATCATCTCATTTACCCCTTAAAACATGAGGGAACACACAGCTGAACTTCTGTGCCTTCTACATGACAGCTCTTCAGACATTTGTGTTTGGCAGTTATAATAATGACATTGACATATGCACACACCAAGGTATTCACTTTTGTACACATCAGATATGAGGACTCTACGTGTGCTGCTGCTTAGCCAGCTTTCGGTGGGATTAAATGGTTTCTGGGCATCAGGCTTCTCAGGGCCATCTCCCAAAGATCGTGTTCCTGTTGGCCATGTTACTGCCTGAAACCTTGGCTTCTTGGGCCCTTAATTTGTTGTGTATCGTGGAGTAACTTGGGTCGTGGGTTAGCTCCCCATCACCGTCTAGAGCCAACACTCCTGAGGGCCAGGTTCACCTGAGCTGGAATGCTTCTGCCGGGCGCGTGGGGCACCTGCAGAGGAGCTCCTGTGTGTAGAAGGTACGCACGTGGCATGCATCATCACTGGGCAGCTGCCAGACTGCTTGGCTGGCTGCCCTTCCAGGAAGCCCTCATAGAGACTCTCGGCAGTCTCTGGGTTTGCTTCAGGTCCCAGGAGGCAGCCACTTCTGTAAGGAGATGGTATGTGCCTCTGTATGTACTTCTGTTATCATACTTGCCTGCCTGTGGGCAGCATATCCCAGAGAAACTGCAGCCACTCCTCCAAGCTGTGAGGACAGATGTGGTGACCTGCCCCTCTTCTGCCTGACTGCATGAGCACTGGGGGATGTTTTCACTTGTTTCATCAGCCCCTTTATTATTCTGTGGAGGTTGCACCTGTAAGATATGTTTAGGGAAGACCTAACAGGGAGATAGTCTGTCCCATCAGGGGGTTGGTGAGAAATGCAGTTCTTAAGTGTCACCTTGAGCATTTCCTTTTTTCTAGCATGGTCTCATCTTACCTGGTGCATCATGGGTATTGTGCCACGGCCACGGCTTTTGCCCGAATGACTGAAACCCCGATTCAGGAAGAACAAGCGTCCATAAAGAACAGACAAAGTAAGGTTGATTCTCTTCTCCCCTCTCCCTCCCTCTCTCACCTGTCCCTAATTCTGCTCTCTGGCTCATGGCAGCCTTGGGTAACCTGTCAGTAGTCTGTTCAGCTCGGGTCCTCACCAGAAGACCAGCCCACAGCCCAGCCCCAGGCCCTTCTTCTGTCCCTCTTTCAAGACCACACTGTCCAGAAGGACAGTCCAGCAGCATGGGAATGTCTCGGTGCAGCCTCCCTAATGTATACTCTGATGGCCTGGCATAGTCTGGGGCCTGGTATGGCTGGATCTTCCTCCATGCTTGTTTCCTTCCTCCTGCATCCTGGATTCCACTCAGCCTCCTGTTCACAGTCTTCGAGAAAGAGTGTGTTTGCATCTTACCAGTTCAGTGCCCTGCCTTTGCCACCATTTACTCAACCTTAGTAGTTCTGCCTGCCCCTGGGCAGAGAGGGGACTGAAGCAGTCAGACAGGGGGAAGGCTGATGCTCTGTGGCCACTGTGGTAGACCTTTCTCTGCTTCCCACCTCTGGTCCTGGGCTTTGCAGACAAACAAAGAAGGAGCCAAAGGAAGTTTTCCTTGTGTTCATACTAGCCTGCATACTGCGTGTTTGGGGCTCTTTTGTGGAAGGAGGGTGCTGGGAAAGAGGAAACAGCCCAGAAAGGAGATGGGAAGAGGAGAGGAGAGTGAGGGAGAGTAGGTGTGTGTGGACACGTGTGTCTGTGTGTGCCTGCTTGCGTCACTCTGAGCCTGTCGTCTCTGTGTATGTGCATGTGTCTGTGTCTCCCAGAGAAGCCACGCCCAGCCAGACAGTCGGAAAGGGATCCCAGACTTGGGATCTACCCAGAAGTCGCTCCCAGCAAGACGCACCAGGCCCCCAGGGCAAGAGCACGATGCCGACGTCAGAGCTGCCAGTGTGAGGAGGATGACCTCCTCTCTCAGCAGGGGGCGTGCCACAGCCCCTGAAGACTGCTGAGACATGGGCCTGGCCCAGAATCCATGAGCTCCCATTGGCAACTCCCTGTGAAGCCTGAGGAGAGAAGTCTGTCTGAAGAGGGGCCTCTCAGGCCACGAAGCTGCCCGGGTGCCCATCCCTAGATTATGCTCCCACAGCCAGGACCTCTTCCCCCGCCCAGGTCCCTGGCAACCTGTACTCCATAGGAGCAGGCCTCCAAATTCAACCTGATGCCTCTGGGCTAAGAGCGCCCCCCCTCCATTTTCCCCTCTTATTCTTTGAGGACTACCTGACACTTGACAGAAACCAGGATCTATTGTGGGGCTGGGTGGCCAGGTTGTTTCTTCAGCCTCTTCTGTGAGCACCTCAGTGGGCTTGCCACTCTGAGCCAGCCCACCTGACTGTCCGCTGGTCCGTGCTTGGGGCTGGCAGTGTGTAGACGTGTGGCTGTGAGGAAGGTCTGCAGCCCCTCGCTCACTGACGCATTCTTGCTCTCTACAGAGATCCAGAAGCTGGTGCTGGAGGGCCGTGTGGGTGAGGCCATTGAGACCACACAGCGCTTCTACCCAGGGCTGCTGGAGCACAACCCCAACCTGCTCTTCATGCTCAAGTAGGTTTGGGGCACCGTCCGGTCCCCCACGGCCCAGCTGGTGGTGGGCACACACGACCCGGGCCAAGCCCAGGGCGTTGCTGCTGTGCTCCTTCTGCAGGTGCCGACAGTTTGTGGAGATGGTGAATGGGACTGACAGTGAGGTCCGCAGCTTGAGCTCCCGAAGCCCCAAGTCCCAGGACAGCTACCCTGGCTCCCCAAGCCTCAGCCCCCGACACGGCCCCACTAGTTCCCACATACACAACACAGGTCAGCCACTCTCCAGAGGGCTCTGGGAAGAACTGGTGTGGAGAAGCAAGGCCACCCATACACCCTTCCCTGGGATGGGCTCAGGGCTTGCTGCTGGTTTGGGGGAAGGGAAGTGGGACCACTGTAGTTATTCCTGGGGCCCTGCTTGATGGCAGGCTGCCCCTCCTCTTCTGACTGTTCCCCGGCTTTTAGGAGCAGATAGTCCCAGCTGCAGCAATGGCGTCGCTTCCACCAAGAGCAAACAGAACCACAGTAAATACCCTCCGCCCAGCTCCTCCTCTTCCTCGTCGTCGTCCTCGTCCTCCTCATCTCCATCCTCAGTCAATTACTCTGAGTCCAACTCAACAGATTCCACCAAGTCCCAGCCCCACAGCAGTACCAGTAACCAGGAGACCAGGTGCCTGTTCTGCTCTGCTTCTTCCTCCTGCCTTCTGCTCTGCGCCCACTGCAGCCTGTCCTCTGAGCGCCACCCTGCCCTTCACCCCCACCTCCATCCCAGGTCTGTGCCTGGAATAGTAGCCGCTGACCCACCAGGCCTGGCATTGGCTCCAGCTTCTGGTCCAACTCGATTCAGCTGCCACTTTCCTTGGCCCTGTCTTTCTCCAGAGGCGCTGACACTGAGAATGTGGTTGCCTCCAAGAATGCCAGGCCTCTCAGAACCCCCAGGGTCTATACTAAAGGAGCTTTTACTGGGCTTAGCTTGTGGTCAGCCAGGTTGGGCAGGCAGGGTTTTTAGGTTGCAGACTGTAGGTGGCTTTCAGTAGCCCTCCAGCATGCTACAGGGCTGACCTGGGTTTGGCTCCCAGAGATGCCTATCACACTTACCTGCCCTGGTCATTGGGGGTCAGGGGGTGTATAGAAGGGGTGTACCACCTCAGAGGAGGGCCAGGGTGGGGACGGTCACAGAGGCAGCATGGGGACCAGAGTGGGAGTGAAGTAACAAGCCTCTGGGATGGCTGGTGTCACAGTAGGGCCCAAGTATTAGAGCCTGGGAAGCCTGGGAGCTGTCCTTTCATGCCCTTTGGGGACTTCAGTTTACCCTGCAAACTGCAGCTAAAGCCTAAATGGAGGCCCAACCAGGCTGCTCCAGTCACATCCCCTTTGCTAACTCCCACCTCAACCCTTCTCCACAGCGACAGTGAGATGGAGATGGAGGCGGAACATTACCCCAATGGTGTGCTGGAGAGCATGTCCACACGCATTGTCAATGGTGCCTACAAGCATGAAGACCTGCAGACGGATGAGTCCAGCATGGGTAAGGCCATGCCCCCGCATGGTGTTCCATAGATGGTATTGCTCAGTCCTGGTGTCCTCTCCCCTCTGTGGGCGTTGGCATGGGCAGGCTTTGGTGGCTGGAGAAGCTCTATCCAGATCTGGTCCACTGCCTCCTTAGCCAATCATGAATCGGTGCTTGAGGTGGGAAAGCCTTAGCCTGCTGCCCAGAACAAGTTCCCAGCGTCTGTGGCTAGAGGGAGCTGGTGAGAGCAGACACCTTATGAACACCCTTGCAACTTGCAGAGGGTGGGAAGAGGGCAAGCTTGAGTCCTGTGTGACTCCTAGACCATGGGCTAGGTGGACTAAGAAGAGCTCAGCTCCGGATGGTCCACCTGCTCCTCTCAGCCCTCACTTGCCTCTAGCAGGAGCTGCACCACCCCACCCTACCTCCAGCCAAGGTCCTTCTTGTCGTGTTCTCTTTGGGGTCTCCACATTAGTCCTCCCGTTCTCTCTTTATCCCTCCTGATGTGTTCTCTGCTGGGCTCTGGGTGCAGATGATGGGCATCCTCGGCGGCAGCTCTGCGGGGGCAATCAGGCGGCCACAGAAAGGATTATCCTGTTTGGCCGTGAGTTGCAGGCACTGAGTGAGCAGCTGGGCCGGGAATACGGCAAGAATTTAGCCCACACAGAGATGCTGCAGGTACAGAACAAGCCAGGCCCTCATACAGAATGGGCCCCCGTTTGGTGGTGGGGCAGGGTGACTGGGAGAGGGCACTGGGGGCAGGCAGCAGCAACGGGACAGAGCGGGCTCTAGTCAAGTCTACAGTGGGGAACAGGACATCCAGGGTACACCCCACCCTCTCTAGGTTCTGGGGGGGACACAGCCCTACCTGACCCTTCAGTCGGGGTATGTTGTGCTCTCCGTGGGCACCACACAGGGCCCTGTATCCTCCTGGAGCCATGGAGGAGGGGGTGCGTGGTGCGTGCCACAGTCCTCTCAAGAATGCCCTGTCCTTTAGGATGCCTTTAGCCTGCTTGCCTACTCAGACCCCTGGAGCTGCCCAGTTGGCCAGCAGCTTGACCCCATCCAGAGGGAGCCTGTATGCGCTGCCCTCAACAGCGCCATTTTAGGTAAGTGGATCTAACAAAAACAGAAGCTGGCCTGTGAGTACGTAGGTTAGCCCCTTCACCCCTCCCTAGAAATTGCTGATGTTTATCCAAATCTGGGCAGTGAGCTCCGCCCAGAGGCTCTCTGGTGACCCATAGGACTCTTGGGCTCCCATGGCTGAACCTAAGCCCTGACCTCCCTCTGCCCAACTGAGTTGGCTGGCTAGATCATGATGGGCCCTAGACTATGACCCTGGGCCTTGGCTAGCTCAGTGCTCTAAAGAAAGCTGAGATTCACAGGCAGGGCCATGGCCTGGTGGCTGGGACACACTCACACAGAGACACATGAACGCTCTGTTCCAAGAGATTCTGTGCACTCCCCCCACCTTCTGCCCCCAAGGGAACTTGGACCTGGGCTTAGCCCTGAGCAGGGCAGTGACCAGGCCTTGTCTCTTCTCCACAGAGTCTCAGAACCTGCCAAAGCAGCCCCCTCTGATGCTCGCCTTGGGCCAGGCATCTGAATGTCTACGGCTCATGGCCCGAGCGGGCCTGGGATCTTGCTCCTTTGCCAGAGTCGACGACTACTTGCACTAGCTGACCACACTGTCTGGCCCCACCTGGCCCTCCCTCGGCCCCAGGGCTGGAGCAGCCCTGCCCTCCATCGGCACCTGGTGCAGGGACCTGGAAGCCATGGGCAGAGTCCACTCCTCCTGCCTGGCCTCCCCCGTTCCTTTCCTTCCTTCCCTTCCTTCCTTTCTTTTTCTCCCACCCTCAGTCTCTCTCTCTCCCCTCTTCATGTGCAGCGGCCTATGACACAGTATTGTCTGGTTACTTCTATTTTGAAAGAAGGGGTTTGTTCTGAGGAGAGGTTGGGGTTTTTTAATCTTTTTCCCCTCCTGACTGAGCCACCGGTATTTATCTCTGGAGAGTTTGTGCTGAGCTGGTTTCTGCTAATTTAGTGGTGAAGCCTATCCACGTTGGTGATAGCTTCTTATTTTCATAAGTAAAAAAAATGAGATTATATATATATATATAAATATATATATTAAAAAAAGACACAGTATTTATCGTAGTGTTAGTGGTCCAGCACCTCTTGGGTGAAGCTGTCCAGACACCATATGTTTCTGAGTCCAACTCATTTAAAAAGAATCATCTCTGTCACCTCAGCCAAGTGATTCATTTATTTCAGGCTTCCCCTTTGTTGAGCCACAGGCCCAGCTGCAGCCTAGGGAAGCCCAGTAGGCTTTGGGGGCCACATAGTGGGCAGGTCAGGCTAAGCTGGTTTGCAGCATCTGCCAGGTGTGGGTCCCTAGGACCCTGAGAGCTGAACTGAGCAGAGAACTGCAGGGCCAAGGTCCAAAGAAGAGATGAATTGGCCCGGGGCTACACAGCAGAGCAAGGGAGTTAGAGGATCCTTGGCTAGCACGATATCTACCATTCTACCCTGCCTCTCACTGCCTGCCTTGCCTCTCTCTCTCTTCCCTTTTCAACATCCTGCCTACCTTTGTTGTTAAGATGGCCAAATAATTCATTTACTCTAAATTGATTGCCTGGAAATTACCTGCCTTTGACCCGAGAGCTGCTGAGTGTCAGGCTGTGGGGAGGAAGTCTCCATACCCAGGACAGAGGCCCTTGAGTACAGGGGCTGCCTTTTTCCTGCCTGGATCTTCACCGTCTCTGCACAGCTCTGATGGAATTGATGCTTTCTGTTGAAAAGCCAGGACCTTGTGGAGACAGATTTTTGGGCTGCCAGTCGCTGGAGTGGATGGAACCCTTGACCCCCTAGGCCAGGCCTCACTGTAGCTGTGCCAGGCAGCTCCTTTGCAGTTTGGCCCCGGCCACTCTTAGGAAAGACTGTTAAGCATATTTGCTGGCCAGAGGAAAGGACCTCATGGGCTTTACAAATGTCCCACTGTCCATGTCAGACGGATCCTCACAGCTAGTTGTTCAAAAACAGTCCTGGTACTGCCATCAGGGAATCAGGAGAGGAAGGGTTACGATGCTGCCAGGACTTAGGCCGGCCATCTGTGGAGAGGACAGACTGCCCAGGAGGAAGAAAGGGAAGAGGCCTCCCAGAGGAGCACCAGGATGGGCTGGGATTTCCCCATCGGCCTCACAGTGGGAGGGAGTACCCAAGCAGCCCCTGCAAAGGGGCAAGGTCAGAAGTCGAGCTTCCAGTCCCTGCCTGGATCTGGGCTGGCCAAGCTCCTGCTTTCCATCAGTGGATTCAGGAATGGTTGGTGTGGCCTGAGATATTCAGTGCCCACCAGGACTCACTGGGCCTACAGCTGGACAACAAGAGAAATGATTGAGTTGGGCTAACTGCTGGTGATGGGCCCAGTGGCCCTGTGCTCTCCCAGAATTCTGCCCTGGGACATGATCCTGTAGGCTGCTGCTTTTTTCTTGGTCCCTACTAGGGCCCCAGCTGGCATCCCAGAGACCGCAACCCATCAGGGGGGTGTTGTCCTGTCTGTAAAGGAAATTCATCCTGTGCAAACCTGGGGATGCCTAGCTCCCAAACCAAGACGTTGGAAACATCAGGCTCTTAAAATGGTCAGAAGCAAGCAGGATTGGGAATTAAAACCAGAGGCTTTTGCAACTGGAATGAAGTTCAGAGAACATCTACTCCAACAATCCTCTCCTTTTATAGATAAGGAAACAGGCCCAGGAGATTAAGTGACTTGGCCAAAGTCACACAACAAATTAGGGCAGAACTGGGACTAACCTCATCCCTGAGGACTGGACAACACTGTTTAGTCCTAAAGCTGAATGGTGGGTGAGGGGTTAGGCTGGCGAGGCCTCCAGCAGTGTCTGCACAGCTGGTACCTTCAGGGGTGTGTCAGGGATGGGGATGGGTGCCTGGGCTTGGGTTGTAGAGCGGCTGAGCGGCCCAGGAGGGCTCAGGACAGCTGTGTGCTGCTTGGGGTTGGGTGTCCGCCTGCCTCACACTCAGTACCCATGGCCACCTCCCCATTTTCTGTGCCTTATCTCACTGTTTCAGCTGAGTCCAAGTTGTTTACTCTGTTCCTCTCCAGAGGGGCTTTCTGTCCCAGTTGGACAGCATACCTTTGGGACATAAGCCTTTGCCCCACAAGCCGTGGAGAGGACCAAACTCAAGCTGCTTGAGCCCACTGTCTTGCTGATAGTCCAGGCCTGCCTGCCAGCCCGAGGAGCCCCTTATGCACACCCAGTCCTGCCAGCCTGCTTCCGGGAGCCGAGAGTGGGGAAGGCACCTGGGAGGAGTCCCGGTGAAGAGCTGAACTTGAACCAGGGAGGCAGGAAGAAGACCTGGCTCTGTTGGGTTGTTCAGCCCTCGGGGAGCAGCCTTCCCTACTTCCCTTTTCCTCTTGCTTCACCAAATGGTCGCTCCTTCCAGAGCAGAAACTGGCGGACATGCAAAGAAAGCCAGAACCCCTATTCCTCACCTACATGGGTCTGTGGCTGGGTGTCGGCCGGCAGAACAGGGACACCAAGAGATGGAGAAGTGGGGACTGCCCAGCCTCCCAGCACCTTCCTACCCCTTAAGCAAGCACAAAGAAGATGAGGCAGAGACCTGTCAGAGCTGAAAGTTCCTTTGGTCGCTCACAACTCAGGTATGCACACCGTGTGGCAGCTGGGCAGGAGAGCCCTACTTGACCACCAGCCCCGTGCACACGGACCTGTGGCCAGATTGTGGACTCTGGCTGCCTCAGGCGCCGCCTCTTTGCATTGGGTTTTCCTCCATTAGTAACTACAGCTGACACAGACGTCCTCCACGTTGTGCACACTGGTTCTGCCTTTGTCCTCGCAAGTTGATACTTGGCATTAGCATGAAACTTGTGGGTGTGGGAGGGTTTAGAGAGAATTCTAACACAAAACATCCTATTAAATTGTACTTGAGAGATGAAAAAACTCCTGTTGTATTTTGACAGAATTATTTTTATTAAAATACACATCCATGAGTAGTCACGAGTGTCTGGTCTCTGTTGTGAGTCTTACTGGGATTGGCACCCTTGGTGTGGCACAGCCGTCCTGGAGGGCTTGGCCCCTTCCCAGTCTACTTGTCGAGTGCCTAGGGCCCTGGTGTCTCAAGGATTCTCAAGACTTTTTGCAAGACCCCAAAGAGCATAGATACTTAAAGCTTTGATTCTCTCCTGCGAAACAGCTTTCATCTGAGACAAAGAAAAAGTAGCAAATACAAAAAGGTGGGCCATAGGACCTCTTCTCCTCAAATTAAGATCTTAATGCATTCTAAATACGCTCGCTCCAAACACTGGTCAGCACTCTTGTGAGGGGTATTAAGGTTAGCTTCCTTTCAGTCTGAGGAAAAAGAGCTCATGCTCAAAATCCCAGTTTGGGTGACCCCAGAAAATTAACCTTTCTCAGCTTCATTTTCCCCATTCTTAACATGTTAATCCTGCTTCCCCATGGTGACAGAGGATTACAGCATGCACAGGGCAGGGCTTGGCACCTAGGGACACAGGACGTAGGGCCACCCTGCCTCCATGAGGATGCTCCCTAGTGTGACTGGCCTGCTCCTGCCTCCAGCTGCCTCCTCTGCTCCCAAGGCACCAGGGTTTTATGCAGAGGAGGCGTAAACTAGATGATGCTGCCGTCCACCTGGAGACAAGGCTAGAAGCAAACCATCTAGAAGGACAAGGCCAAACACAAGAAGGCAGGGTTGAGAAATATTTAGGGGGTGTTAGCACCACAGGATGAGTGACCGGATGTGAGGGAGATTGGGGTAGCAAGAGACAAGGCAACTGCAGGCTTTTTGTTGGGGTGAAAGGATGGATAATATAGGGGTATATTATCTACAAGATAATACAGGGAACAGGAGGGAATGGGTGGTGGCTAAAAGTCACTGGAGTGAGGAGGTTTGCTGGAGAGCATATAAATCTATCTCAGAGAGACATGTTTCCTGGAACTGGAAGGGTTCTGTGACCCAGTAAATAATGAAAACTGTCATGGATGCTCACAGTGAACATCACCCACTAATTGAAAGCTCTAAAAATCCTGTGTTAAGATGTGTAGCTTAACCCAGCGTTTTCCAAACTTACATTACTACAGAATGCTTCCCTCAGGGGCATTTTACAGGACTCTCAGGGAAAAGCTAGTGTAGAGGGGAAGAGTGGAGTATTAGATTAAGCACAAATGTCCTGGTTCCATAAGTAAAGCCATAGTAAACTCATTTCCCTCCAGACACATTTCCAACATAGCCTGTTTTACACTAAGGCTTACAGGTTTATTTCGCTGCTCTAGCGGACAGTTTGGTGAAACAAAGGGTACTCTCGTTACAAAGTGGTATTTATTTGGGGGGAAATAGGTTCCAGTAAAAAGATCAGGAGGACTGAGGTCACAGTCTTGAAAAGCACAGACATGTAAGGAACAACCAAAGAACATCCAGAAGAGGACCCCAGACAGGCACGAAAAAGCGAGTCATTAGGAGTCGGAAAGCCGCGAAGTCCGGCGAATTCGAGATAACTGTAGTTCTGCTAAGATACATCGTTTTCCAGCAGCAGACCTTCCTTTTTTCTGGGACAACCAATGCCCACCACACTACTCAGAACCTCCTCGTGGGAACCCTCTCTGTCTGCCGCCTCCACCGCCGGAAACGAATGACCAAGGGCTTCCAGCCAGACTGCTTAACCTCCGCCCCCAACCAGCGAGCATGCGCAACTCTCGGCCACGGTCCCTCCCTGCGGTGGTCCACCCCCGTCAGGGAGCATGCGCAGACCTCCCGCCGTCCCGCCCCTCCCTTTCCAGACCCCGGTTCCTTAGAAACCAGGCGGCGCGTTCCCGGTGGCGGCGCGCTAGATTCCGGGGCCCGTGCGTCCCCGCCAGCCTCCCTCAAGGAGGGCTGGTGGCCGCCGAGACCCGTCCAGACCCTTGGTCTCCGGTGCGGCGCAGGGCGGGGCATGCCAGCTTGCCAGGTGAGAGGCGGCCGGCGACGGCGGGTGAGGATGAAGAAGGGCATGGCGCGGCGGCGAGCGGGCGCCTGCCGGGCCTCCTCCGCGGCCCGGCGCCCGAAGTCGGAGGCGGGGATACGCAGAGCTGGGGCTGGAGGGGGCCGTTCTAACAGCCAGCGCGGGCTCGGAGTTCGGGGGTCGCCCCAGAGTTCGTCCTCCCGCCTCAGAAATAGGACCTGCAAGTTTGGTCGTAGAATTTTAGAATTTTGGCTCCTGGAAGGACCTCGGCCATAACCCATCCCTTTACTGGACGCGAAAACCTAGGCTCCCCCGCCCTGTGCCGAGCAGACCCCCCTACCTGTGTGAGGACCGACGCTTTGTGGATAAGAATGTGAGGTATGGGAACCTCAGACAAAGGGCTCGTGGGGTAGCTGGTCCATCGTCTTTCAGAATGAGATGGTACTTTGGGGGGATAAATCTTTAAGAAAAGAGCGTTCAGGTGGCAGGTGGGAGAAGGGACACTCCAGAAGGTGCGGTGGCTCTGCCAGTCCCGGAGTGTCCACTGGCCAGATCTACCTGGGCCTGGCCTACCTTTGAAGCTCAAGAAGGAAGCAGATGGACTTGTGAAGACAAAAGGTGAGGTGAAGTATTCTCAAGGCATTATCAGATGAATGGTGAGGGAAGAAGAGGGGGCCGGGAGATCAGGACTTGTGAATGGTGGTGTGAAGAGTTTACAGCAGCATCTAAAGAACAAGACAGGAGTAGAAAAGTTTAAAGCTGCCTTGGATAGATACCAAGGAAGATTATAAACCTTATTTATGTTCATTGTTCCCACAGTGTCATGCTGAGGGCAAGACACACGAGGAAGGAAGTAGGTGGCTTTTAGTATCCAGAAACTGGTCGCACAGGGCACAGAGGACCTTTGTAAGCTATGGGGCACAGAGGTCTCAGAAGGAAGAGCCCTGAGTCTGTGACCTTCAGGTGAACGGAACAACTGTTTAAATTAGAAAAGACACTTAATGCATTATTGTGATGTGGAGAGATATGGAGAAGATAGTAGTCAGGAAATCTAGATACATTCTTATTTATTTATTTTTGGCTGCCGTTGGGTCTTCGTTGCTGGGCGCGGGCTTTCTCTAGTTGCATAGAGCAGGGGCTCCTCTTCGTTGTGGTAGGCGGGCTTCTCATTGCGGTGGCTTCTCTTGTTGCGGAGCACGGGCTCTAGGCGCACAGACTTCAGTAGTTGTGGCACGTGGGCTCAGTAGTTGTGGCTCGTGGGCTCTAGAGTGCAGGCTCAGTAGTTGTGGCTCGTGGACTCTAGAGCGCAGGCTCAGTAGTTGTGGCGCGCGGGCTTAGTTGCTCCACGGCATGTGGGATCTTCCGGGACCAGGGATCGAACCCTTGTCCCCTGCATTGGCAGGCGGATTCTCAACCACTGCACCACCAGGGAAGCCCCTAGATACATTCTTGATAAGGAAACTCATTTCCTTCTGAAAAACTACACCAGGGAACAAGAGTTTTAAGGCCATCCGTTTTACAGAAAATGTGGAAAAGTTAGTGCTTTTGGACTAGGAGTTTAGAGAATTTATCTGTACCAAGAGCTGAAAATTTTCAGCAGACAGTACTATTGATAGACACCCACCCCACCCCCACCATTTTACAGCTAAAGCTTCTGTTGTGAGAGACTTTCTCTCACCACCTGGTTGTTCTATACCTTTCCTATGGAATGATTGGTCTGGATCTGATCTGTTATTTTTATTTGTTTGGAAAATTCAAATATGTGATTTCTGTAGTAATACTAGAACCCATTAGTAGTAGGATTAGCAATGAAAAAATAAGTACTCCCCCAAAAGACATAAATGTTTGTAATATGGGGAAAAGAAGTGTGTGATTTTTAAAAGATGGTCCCTGATTCTAATCATCGAAGTCACTTTGTTGCTAGCTTGATAAAGCTAATTTTCACTGTGTATTTGACTTTGCCGCAGGGTTGTTGTTGTTTTTTACCCCTCAGAGTGATAAGAGAAGATGCATTGAAAGCATGATGATGTTAATAGGTAAAATTAGTTTAAGGAAGAAAGCTTTGTTCTTCCTGTGTCCATAACTATGGCTATTGCGGCTTTGCATTTTATTGACTTTTCTTCCATCTCTGGAAATATTTGTATAAATACCTCAGGAAATAATGGGGTATTATCAGAAGGATACGTAATCTGTGGGGGAACGTTGGCACTGTTAACCAAATCCTGTCAGAAAAGCTTTATGAAAATTATTGTATTCTGTGTAGAAACCCTCATTACTTTAGCATTGGCCCAGATGGAAGACTGACAAGTAGGCCAAAATCAAAGTAGATGGAAGGGAGCAATTACCATCTGTGGCACTGGATAGGGGGTGGGAGGGTGCTTTGAATGTCAGTGCAAATACTTCCTTGAATGAGCATTTGGAGAAGATAATGCTTAAATGTGGTGAGTGTGCCCCATGGATTTGTGTGCATTATTTTAGCCCCTCTAATCAGAAAGACACTTGTTTTCAGAGGAGAAAGATGTGCACACTCTCAAAGTGTTTCTTCATTGCTATGGCAGTGAAACCTTTGACAAATAATTACTTAACATCCATTCCATTTTCTGGGACAGCTGAGGGCAGTTATCAAACCTGGCCTGTAGTAAAGTAATCAACAGTATTTGACAGGCCAACTTACCAGATAAATCAGTAATGCTAGCAGGATTTACTTTCACTGAACTGCTTTTCTAGTTATACAATAAGAGGAGAAATAAAATGGGGACACAGCGTGATCTCATGTAGGAAGTTGTAATACACGGTTGGTGTTCGGAAAACACAGGAATCAGCGACCACTCACTTAGAAGCGGAAGAGCCCTTCTGATGCCTAACAAGTCACTTGTGTGTTTTTATAATAGGAGGTCCAATTCTAGGATAAATCCACTATTAGAATTGGACAGCGTCTAGAAAAAAATTGGGTATTTTGCTGTATTTGAGAATTCGTTTACAGTATAGTAATAGGACATTATTTTTCTTACATACAAATAAAAGCAGCTTTGTATTAGTAAACTTCAGGACAGCCTAAAAGTCCAAATTACTTGAAAATTTAGATGTCAGATGTTTTTAAGAGTGGGGAATGAAAGATAGTTGAAATAAGTTTGGGCTCATGAAAATCAGAATGATAAAAGATACTGAGAAAAACATGAAAACAGGAAGACTTCCCAGCACGCTAACATTCACTTATGAATTAGCCATTAGGTCAGGAATGAGCTCATTAAAGTACCATGTCTTTAAACCCAGACAAAGGAAATGAGAAATGGAGTAAATATTTCTTTTTCATGGTGATGGGAATGAACACTTAGAAAATAGGATGAAACATGAAGAAGGAAGAGGTGAATGTTCCTGCATTACTTAAATACACTCAAACCCTACCCTTAACACGTGTTCTTTAGTCCTGCTCTTAGAAGAGGAATTGCAAGTAATGCCTTTGTCCTAGGTACTGTCAGTTTTCAAGGTTGCCAGTGACAAAATGCCACACTCTTTGGGACCCAGGATTGCCAGGAATTGCTGTGGGGATACCTCAGTCTCCCCACCACCTCTCAGAGCCATTCCCAGAAGCTGCTTCTGTAATGGTTCCTATCTGTCTTCTACTATGAAAGATTAGGAACGAAGGCTTTGAGGAATGGGAACTAAGTACTGAGCACAGTCTTCCTTTCTGGCCTGGGATAAGTCTGCTCCTCTCAAACCGTCAGCTCTCAATTTCTCGTGAGAATAGATAATCCCAAAATACAACCGGAAACGCTTCTAACTTGGCTTTGAGATTTACCATATCACTTTACAACCTCAAAATCTTTATTATTTACTTTCACGATTATATTTTGCTTAGAATGATAATGTTAGGCAAATCATGTAATTTCTGGGCCATAATCTCTTAACCTGTATAATGGTTATAACAGAAAATTGGAAAATGACATAGGTGCCTAACACTAGAGAAAGGAAAAGCTGGTTCATGTAGTCAGTAAAATACCACGTAACCCTTAAAAACTGTCTGTGACAACATGAAAAATGCATATGTCAAAATAGTAAGTGAAAAAAAATCAGGATACAAAGTTGTGAATACAGTTTGATTTCTAGTACATCAAACAGATGTAAAAACTTAGCAAAAAGGAACATAAAAAGAACACATAGTAATTTTCTATAATGAGTAAATATTAAAACAAACAAACCAACAAACCCCTCCTGAAAGTTTCTTGCTTGTGTAAAGAATGATACTCAACTTGTTTTCTCTCTGCGAGCCTTCACCCCTTCTTGCTCTCTGACTGTATTAAAAGTGGTGGAGGGAGAACGGTGGCAGGGACGGGGCAGCACTGATGTTTCCTAACTCAGGTGTCATGAACCAAACAGTAGTGCGGTTACCTAGGATAATGAACTTACATGTATGTATTCAAAAGGTGACTGTACAGATCTTATGCTGCTTTCTAAGACTGCTGTTTCTTTTGGTGCTCGTTGATGAATAGTTTTGACCCTTAGGGTCTCTTTTGGTGCTTGTTGATGGATGGTTTTGTATTATAGCATCTCAAAGCACATTTTAGGATGTTCCACGTGGTTAATGGTTTCTGCAGCTTGGTGGTGGTTCCTGCTAGGAAATGGTTATCATCTCAGAGGGGCCTCTCTGGGGGTGGCTCTGGGAGCCTGTGAGATGTGTGTTTGTCATCCAGGCATCCTCTCATTGTCAGGGAAATGGGGGATGGTAGAGAGATCAGCTGTACTTCCTGTTACTTTTCAGCCTTTTGCACTCATATTCCTGTGCCAGGTGCTAAAGGGACATAGCTTGCTTTTTGAAGCAATGGGAGAAATGATTGAACATAGTATTTCTTATCTGATCTTATTTTCGAAACTAAATCATTGTGCTTAAACGGCTGTTTTGGTTCCCCCGACCGAAGGCTTGCTTCTGATCATAGTGGTTATTCTTTTAAAATTATTGTCTTTGTTTCTCCTTCCTTCACTGCTTAATATTCCCGATATGCTAAGATTGTTGTCCAAAGAACATTTAAATGCCTTCAAGTAATTTCCAAATTATTATAGGAGTGTTACCAAATACCTTGAAGTGTTAAGTTTCAGGGACCTGTTATCTCCTTAATACAGTCTTGGTCCTGAAAGAGCTTAGAGTCTCAATAGTGAGGTAAGACATTGAGCATCATTTAAACAATACTCAGAAAATTCTAAAATACTAAAATGAATGGCTATTTTCAGGTGGGCATATCCCATATACATCCTATATTTTATAACCGGCCTCCTTCATTACACATTAATCGAAAGGAAAACAGGAAAAAGGGGGTGTTATGGCAAAGACTGTCCTGAGATTAGGTTATTTTACATCTCAGGTTTAACACAGCTGAGCATGATCATGGCCTAGTTGGTAAGCAGTTTTCTGCATACAAGTCGAGATGTTTGTGAAGGGCACCAGGCATGTCCAGTCACTGGAGAACTACTCAACCTTCCTGGTGACCAGAGGCCATATAACAGAGTTAGAGAACACCGGTCAGGGTTGTTGTGTTCTGGGGTGCCCTAAGAACATCCTACACCCAAAATCTGAAGGAAGGCGGATAGGTAATTCTCTAAAGTGTCTCTTGCTGCCATAGAAATAGCCATTTTCACAGCAACAGGATGCTTGTATCCATATAGAATGTGGAAAACACAAAGAAAACCTTAGTAAATTAGGTTTGCACATTGAAAAATGTTTTATTATTTTAATTAAAAACTCATCCTCTTCTTGGGATTACAGGTAAAACCAAAGTATGTAATATACCTCACTCTAGGGTTGGCTACTTCACATGCATCACAGCCAAGTGTGCTTTACCTCAGCAAAGGCATAGTCTTTGTCACATGCTTACCACTCATTGTGTTCCTCTGTCAAATTATTTCTTGGTATTCAGCGGTGGGTGTAGCAAGAAATGGAAACTAAGCTCCAGGAACCTGACCTGTCTGGATCACTGCTCTGTGCCCCACCTTCTGGCATAATGCCCGACTCATTGTTGCCCTTAAAAGTATTAGGGAACGAATGAGGAAAGAACTCTGGTGACTGGATATTGTACCATTAAGTGGAGTGAGGGAGCACAGGAGAAGGAGAGGAAAGATGGTTTTGGGTTGGGAGAAGCTGGTAGGTCTCTCGGGTGGGATTTCCAGTAGACACTTAGAAGTATAGAGCCAGTTAGGAACGTTTGCATGGAGGTCAGAGTGAAGTTGAAGGATTAGATAAAATTGCTCTGTGAGAGAGTAGGGCTGAGGATGGAATTTTCAGGTTGATGTCAGTCTAGAACTCATTGTTAAGGCAATCTTTGAAAAAATAATCTTGTTATTGCCAGACTTTCAAAAGCAATAAAGAATTAATACAGCTGGTAGATAAGTACTTTTTCTTACTGTAATCATCAGCTGAAACTAACTTTCAGATCTAATAATTATCCAGATACCTCTGTGGGTGTTAAATTTACTTCCCCTTTATGACCCAATTTAGCTGACCCTTTTGTACATTGTGTAGTTACACCTCATTACACAGGTCATTAGGCCTTTCATTAGTGTCCCTCCTAGGACACTGTGTGGAGGGTAGTGCAGAGATGGGGAACTGGCATCTTTGGCTAGGGCTGGGTATGCTCTCCTGCCTCTGGTGGCTGCCTAACAGTTTACCTCCGTGTCAGCTTGTAGAAATGGGGGAATAGCATTTCTTTCCTTGGTCCTGTTTGTGTTTTTGCTGTCAGTGAGAAGGCAGCGATCTCTGTGTCATTGAGTCAGTGTAAGACAAACAAATCATAGAAAAACTAAACTTTGCCACAGAGCCTTTGGATCGTTGAAACCCAGGGACCAAAGTATTTGTCATAACTCCTGTAAAACTCAATGCCTGTTTGTTTTGTTTGGCTTTTATTTTTCAATGGAAACATACATGTGGGTAAAGAAACACTTTCACATTTATCTGAAAGCAGTTCTTCAGAAAGCAGTCCTTCAGACTATAAGTACAAGCTGGTTCCTGGGAAGCTCTAACTGAACTGCAGGTAGTCCCTCTGCTGTGAACATGCAGTTCAGAACTCAAGCTGCATACTTCCCCTGGTTCCTGCTCAGGCTCGGGTGATGAGGTGTGGTTGTCTTCCCTCTTGGGTCCAGCTCTGCTATCCACTCAGTGACAGCCTGTCTACCACAGTGGCTCAATTCAAGGTGTTGGGAGGCCCAAAGGAGGGCTGGGGGACAGTTAGACATACCTTCCTAATTAGTTCTTGGTACATGACTGATGTTGAAGGCCACATGGAAGGCTACTTATTTCCCCACCAGTTTCCTGGGTTTTGCAAAAGGAGGATTGAGCTTAAAATTGACCTTTACATTTTAATTTTATCTCCTTTACCATGCTCAAGAATTATGCTCTTATGTTATAGATCGCTTTACAACTGGATGTTACGTCATGGCACCCGCCTCCTATGGTAATGTTCCACGTATCAGTTCTGGAGCATCATTCAGAGAAGCTTATATTCAGGGAATTCGCTGGTGGTCCAGTGGTTAGGACACGGCGCTTTCAATGCCGGGGCTTGGGTTCAATCCCTGGGCAGGGAACTAAGATCCTGCAAGCCCTGTGGCGTGGCCAAAAAAAAACAACAACAAAGAAGCTTATATTCTTAAAGATTTTAGAACATATTTTATTTAAAATAGGGAGGAGGGACTTCCCTGGTGGCACAGTGGATAAGAATTCGCCTGCCAATGCAGGGGACACAGGTTCGATCCCTGGTCTGGGAAGATCCCACATGCTGTGGAGCAACTAAGCCTGCGAGCCACAACTACTGAGCCCATGTGCTGCAACTACTGAGGCCAGCACTTCTAGAGCCCGTGCTCCTCAACAAGAGAAGCCACTGCAAAGAGAAGCCTGCGCACTGCAACGAAGAGTAGCCCCAGCTCGCCACAACTAGAGAAAGCCGGCACACAGCAACAAAGACCCAACGCAGCCAAAAATAAATAAAATTAAATCTTAAAAAAATAATAAAACAGGAAGGAAAAGAAGAACTTGAGCAGGAAAAACTGTTGCCTTCTAGTCAGTGCAGCTATCACAAAGGCTTTGACCTGACTTCTTGATTCATCTGTTCTCCTACTTATTCATTCATATGCTCATTCCTCAATCATTACTCAGCAGCACCTACTCAGCTTCAGACACTGCTCTGTCCTGGTGACAGCAAAGTGTGAGACAGGCAACCTTTTGACTTCATGACAGATCCCAGTGAAGTGTGACGGGCACTGTGAAAGCCAAAGCTCAGGCACAGCTTTTCTGAAGAAGTGGTGTTTAACTGGAGACCTAACAGATCTGAGACAGAGTTATCCTGAGGAAATAAGAAAAAGAAAAGATTGTTTCAGGCAGAGCAAACAGTTTGGACCAGAATCTCAGAGCAGGACTGAAAGAGTTAGATTTGGTAGCTGCTGGCATGCTGAGTGCAGTGTAAAGGGGAAAGTGGTAAGGTGGAGAGATGGGGAAAGGCCCAACCCACACTGGGGAGAGCCCATGAAGGAATTTGGGCTTTATCTTAGGGTCACTTAGAGGCTGGGGAAGGAAACGGTTGGGTCCATTTCCATCGAGACTTGCTCGATGTCTGTTCAGGGAACCAGAGCAGTGGATGAATTCAAGGGGCATTAAGATGTCCAATTGATGGGTTGTAGGGATAGACTGGCTGTGGGGGCAGGAAGGCTTCACTGCTGCCACTGTGGTTCCTTAGGAACTGGTTAGGTTTGAATCACTATCACTTGTTTGAGTCCACTATCACTTACTTTCCCTTCACGATTGTCTGTTGGCATTTGACTGAACATAGCCCCTAAGTGCTGGATCACTGTGGTCCTGCAAGCCTTGATTGATTATTTATTTACTTACTTAACTTATTTATTTATGTATTTATTTATGGCTGCGTTGGGTCTTCGTTGCTGCACACGGGCTTTCTCTAGTTGCGGCAAATGGGGGCTACTCTTCGTTGTGGTGCGCAGGCTTCTCATTGCGGTGGCTTCTCTTGTTTCGGAACGTGGGCTCTAGGTGCGCGGGCTTCAGTAGTTGTGGCTCATGGACTTAGTTGCTCCACGGCATGTGGGACCTTCCTGGACCAGGGCTCAAACCCGTGTCCCCTGCATTGGCAGGCGGATTCTTTTTTTTTTGCGGTACGCGGGCCTCTCACTGTCGTGGTCTCTCCCGTTGTGGAGCACAGGCTCCAGACGCACAGGCTCAGCGGCCATGGCTCACGGGCCTAGCTGCTCCGTGGCATGTGGGATCTTCCCGGACCGGGGCACGAACCCGTGTCCCCTGTATCGGCAGGCGGACTGTCAACCACTGCGCCACCAGGGAAGCCCGGCAGGCGGATTCTTAACCACTGCGCCACCGGGGAAGTCGCAAGGCTTGATTTACAGTGTGCTTCTCTGTTAGAGAGAGGAAACTTGACTACAAGGGGTCTGAGCTAACTGATAAACTTGAGTCATGTCATGTAGAGGAGTGGCGGTAGTTGGAGAGACAGTTCTGGTTGAGGGCCCCTCTTGACAGGTCAAGTTGTAGCTTAAGACTGAGAGCATCAGCTCATTTTCCTAATCCCAATTGGCAGACAGAGCTATTCTGTTATATGATGCTTTCTTTCCTAAACCATTAAACCAGATTCTGCCCCAGACTATTTAATTAACAACGTAAGTACTCTCTTTATTACATTTGTGAACATATCTCAAGATCATACAGAATTATATACAGTTTTGATGAGTTCATTATATGTCTTTGTTTATTGATTAACTATGCAGAAGCAAGATCTGAAATCTTTCATTTTTTTTCAGCAAATATTTACTGAGCACCCACTACATATCAGGCCTTGTTCTAGGAACTTGGGGGTACAGCAGTGAACAAAACAGACAAAATTTCCCTTTCCTCAAGGAGCATGCGTTCTAGCAGGGGTGGTAGGATGAGACCAACAATGGGAAGATAAACCTGCTTCTGATAAGACAGCATTTGAGTAGAGACCTGAAGGAAGTGAGGGAGTGAGTAAGCCAAGTTGATATCATCTGTACAGTAGAGGGAACTGCCAGCGCAAAGGCCCTGAGACAGAGACATACCTGGTATGTTTGAGATACATACAGCAGTGAACCGCTGTGGCTGGAGCAGAGTAAGCAAGGGGAAGAGAAATTGGGTATAAGGTCAGAAAGAGGATAAGGTGCAGACAGATCACGTAGGGCCTTTTGTGGGTCAGGGGAAGAACCTTGGCTTTTATTCTAAGAGAGATGGGAAGCTTGTGGCGCCTTCGGGCAGGGGAGTGGCTTGATCTGACTTACATTTTAATTGCGTCACTCTCAGTGCTTTGTTGACAATAGATTGGGGGTGCAGTATGGGAAGGGGCAGGGTAGAATCTGGGAGACCAAGTGGGCTGTCGTAGTAACACTGGATAGAGGTGATAGTGACTTGAACTAAGGTGGTGGCAATTGAGTAGTAGAAAGTGCTCTGATACAGGATGTGTTTTGAAGGTAGAGAGCCAGCAAAACTTGTTTTTATGGATCAGGTGAGAAGTGTGAGAGAAGAAGAAGAAGGATCAAAGACTACTCCAAGGTTTTGATTTGAACAGTTGGAAAATTTGTGTTACCAGTTCCTGAGATGAAGCCATTGTGGGAAGAGAGAGTTTGGTGGGGAGAAACATCAGGAGTTTAGTTCTGGACACCAAGTCGAAATGTACATCAGATAGGCAGTTGTTTATACTAGCCTGGAGCTCAAGGAAGAGGACCTGGCTGATAACTTTGGGAGTCGTCAGAGAATAGATAGTATTTAATGAGACCGAATAAGATCATCAGTCATAAGCCAGGAGCAATGGTTACCACAGTCATTATCAGGAGAAACTAGCAGAGAAATGGCCAGAGAGGTAGGAGGAAACACAGCTAATGTCACACTCTGTTTTAAAAATAGATTGGGGGACTTCCCTGGTGTCGTAGTGGTTCAGAATCCACCTACCAATGCAGGAGACATGGGTTCAAGCCCTGGTCTGGGAAGATCCCACATGCTGTGGAGCAGCTAAGCCTGTGTGCCACAACTACTGAGCCCGCGTGCCACAACTACTGAAGCCCGCACACCTAGAGCCTGTGCTCCGCAACAAGAGAAGCCACCGCAATGAGAAGCCCACGCGCTGCAACGAAGAGTAGCCCCTGCTCACTACAACTAGAGAAAGCCCGTGCACAGCAACAAAGACCCAACGCAGCCAAAAATAAAAATAAATTAATTAAAAAAAAATAGATTGGGGAATTCCCTGGCTGTTCAGTGGTTAGGACTCTGTGCTTTCAACACAGAGGGCACGGGTTCAATCCCTGTTTGGAGAACTAAGATCCTGCAAACCACATGGCACGATAAATAAATAAATAAATAAATAAATAAATAAATAAATAAATAAATAAATAAATAAGGAGGGAGGGAGGGAGGGAGGAAGGAAGGAAGGAAGAAAAGGAAGAAAAGGAAGAAAGATAGGAAGATTGATTGAGGGCCCAACTCAATAACTAGGGTCCTGGCCTCATCACTGGCCACAGTGCTTTATTTTAGCATATTTTGTATTAAGATACAGTTACTGAAAAAATTCATCCTCAGAAAAATCTAATTCCCAAACAAGCCCCTTGATACTGGCCCCTTGGAATGTGTCTGAGGGGCCAGAGGCCTGCGGCAAAGTCTGAGGAGGGGTGCCCTAAGGGTGCACAGCTCTCAAAGGCTGCTGCTGCTGGGGAGTTCCAGCTGTGGGCTGGTTCTGGGGCGTGGTGGGGTGGGAGCTGAGCTAGCCACCCTTGTGGTGTGCTAACCTTATTGCCCAACCTGTACAGCTACAACCACAAACTGTTACACATTATTTCTCACTTATAGCCATCATTAATTTCACCTGCCTACAGCGATACTGGAGAACTCCTTTCTGAACCCTCACTTCCTTAGTATGAGTTGTTCGTGAGTGGTGAGGACTTACCTAACACCCATAGCTCAGCAGCTCATCCAGTGTGATGTTGGCTAGGGAAAAGTGCCATCTTCAGATCCTCAGCAAGTGCCGAGACTTAGTAGATCATTGGCCTTAGCTTGGCTTCAGCCATTGTCTCCATACAGTCATCCCTCGGTATCTGTGTGTGTGTGTGTGTGTGTGCGCGCGCGCGGGCAGGGGTGGTGTGGTTCCAGGACCCCTATGGATACCAAAATCCACACATACTCAAGTCCCTTATATAAAATGGCATGTAACTTACATCCTCTCATATGCTTTATATCATCTCTAGATTACTTATAATACCTAATACAATGTAAATGCTATGTAAATCGTTGTTAATACAATGTAAAACTATGTAAATAGTCACTGGTGTGCAGCAAATTCTAGTTTTATGTTTTGGAACATTCTGGTATTTTCTTTTTTTTTAATATCTTAGATCCATGGTTGGTTGAATCTGAGGATGCGTAGATACGGAGGGCCAACTCTATTGGTACCAAAAGTATGCTTACATGGTTTTTGTTTTGTTTTAAAGGAAAGAGACTTTTGGGCTTCCCTGGTGGCGCAGTGGTTGAGAGTCCGCCTGCCGATGCAGGGGACACGGGTTCGAGCCCTGGTCTGGGAGGATCCCACATGCCACGGAGCGGCTTGGGCCCGTGAGCCATGGCCGCTGAGCCCGCGCATCCAGAGCCTGTGCTCCGCAACGGGAGAGGCCACAACAGTGAGAGGCCCACGTACCGCAAAAAAAAAAAAAAAAAATTAAAGGGAAGAGTCTTTTAATTCACACATGTCCATTTAATTTGATTATAGATGTAAATCTGCAGGGTGCAAGTAGGTTGTTCTGTACCCTCAGACACCACTTATGGTGGTTAAAAATTGAGGTATAATTTACATACAATTAAATGAACAGATGCTAAGTATTCAGTTTGATGAGTTGTAACAAATATATCCCCATGTAACCACAATGCAACACAAGATATAGAGTATTTCCATCATCTTTGATTCCTGGTACCCCTTTCTGGTCGGTTCCACACCTCCCTGCCCCACACCCCAACCTGCCAACCACCATGCTACCACTTCTGACTACTGTCATTAATAAGTAAGGTTTGCCTGTTCCTGTCCCTCAAATAAATGGAATCCTACAGTATGAGGGGTTTTTTGGTGTGTGTGCCTAGCATCTTTCACTCAACATAACATTTTTAAGATTCACACATGTTGTTGCATATATTAGTAGTTCATTCATTTTTACTGCTTTTCTGTATTCCATTGTATGCCTATACCATAATTTGTTTATCTAATCTCCTATTCATAAACATTTGGGTTTATTACCAATTTGGGGCTAAGGTGAATTAGGACTGCTGAGAACATTTTGTCTAAGTTTTTTGTGGACGTATGTTTTCATTTTCTTGGGTAAATATCTACGAGTGGAGTTGCTGTGTCATTGAGTTGATATATGTTTCACTTTAGAAGAAAATGTCAGTTTTCCAAAGTGACTGTACTATTTTACACTGCCACCAACAATGTATGAGAGTTCTATTTGCACCATATCCTCTCCAAACTTTGGGATTGTCAGTCTTTTTTTTTTTTTTCTTTGCCATTCTAGCGAGTATCTTGAGTATCTCAGTTTGCATATCCCTGATAACTAATGATATGGAGTGCCTTTTCATGTGCTTATTGGCTTTTCCTGTATCTTTTGTGTGAAGTGATCAAAGTCCTTTGACATTTAAAAAAAATCAAGTTGTTCATTTTTTCATCGTTGACTTGTAGGATTTCTTCTGCATACAAGTCCTTTGTTACATAGATGTTTGGCAAATATTTTTTGCTAATCTGTGGCTTACCTGTTTATTTTTTTAGTGGAGTCTTTTTTACGAGGGCCTCGCACTGTTCTGGCCTCTCCCGTTGCGGAGCACAGGCTCCGGACGCACAGGCTCAGTGGCTATGGCTCACGGGCCCAGCCGCTCCGCGGCATGTGGGATCTTCCCGGACCGGGGCATGAACCCACATCCCCTGCATCAGCAGGCGGACTCTCAACCACTGCGCCACCAGGGAAGCCCATAGTGGAGTCTTTTAATGAGCAGAAATTCTGTAAAATTTTGAAATCCAGTTTATCAATGGGTTAATGCTTTTTGTGTCCTGTCCAAGAAATCTTTACCTATTCCATGGCCTTGAAAATGTTCTCTGATATGTTTGTCTAGAAGCTTTATGGTTCTGGTTTTTACATTTAGGTCTTTGATTCATTTTGAATTAATTTTTGTGTACACAGTGAGAAAGGAAGAGTCAGGTTTTTCGTTTGCCATATGGAAATCTAATTGTTCCAACACCATTTTTTTAAATTAATTTATTTATTTTTGGCTGTGTTGGGTCTTCATTGCTGCACGTGGGCTTTATTTAGTTGCAGTGAGCGGGGGCTACTCTTTGTTGCGGTGCGCAGGCTTCTCATTGCAGTGGTGTCTCTTGTTGCGGAGCATGGACTCTAGGCGCATAGGCTTCAGTAGTTTTGGCTCGCAGGCTCCAGAGCGCAGGCTCAGTAGTGGCTCACAGGCTTAGTTGCTCCGCGGCATGTGGGATCTTTCCTGACCAGGGCTCAAACCCATGTCCCCTGCATTGGCAGGCGGGTTATTAACCACTGCGCCACCAGGGAAGCCCACAACACCATTTTTTTTTTTTTTTTTTGAGGTACCTGGGCCTCTCACTGTTGTGGCCTCTCCCGTTGCAGAGCACAGGCTCCAGACGCACAGGCTCAGTGGCCATGGCTCATGGGCCTAGCCGCTCAGCGGCATGTGGGATCTTCCCGGACTGGGGCACGAACCTGTGTCCCCTGCATTGACAGGCGGACTCTTAACCACTGCGCCACCAGGGAAGCCCAACAACACCATTTTTTAAAAAGAGCTTTCTTTCCCCATTGAATTGATTTAATACTTTGGCTGCAAATCAATTGACTGCATTTGTGTGGCTTGCAGGGTAAAGATACTATTACAAGGCAGTAAGTTTGTCTGTAGAAATCCCTAATGGCTCTTTTTGAAGCCTGGCACTGAAAAATAGAAAACATAATTTGTAACTTAAAAATATATAGTTACAAGGCAAAGTATTATAGATTTTTTAATAGCTTGGGTGGAACTACCCCAGCTCCATCCATCTGTAAGCTTCTGAATAGCTTGATGATTCTAATAGCATCAGAAAGACAAAATTCCAGAACTAGTAATGACACTTGAAAAAAAACTCTGAGGGCTTCCCTGGTGGCGCAGTAGTTAAGAATCTGCCTGCCAATGCAGGGTTCAAGCCCTGGTCGGAGAAGATCCCACATGCCGCAGAGCAACTAAGCCCGTGCGCCACAACTACTGAGCCTGTGCTCTAGAGCCCGTGAACCACAACTACTTAGCCTGCATGTCACAACTACTGAAGCCCACGCGCCTAGAGCCCATGCTCCGCAACAAGAGAAGCCACCGCAATGAGAGGCCTGTGCACTGCAATGAAGAGTAGCCCCTGCTCGCTGCAACTAAAAAGAAAGCTCATGCGCAGCAACGAAGACCCAGCGCAGCCATAAATAAATAATTTTTTTAAAAAAGAAACCTGTCATTTGTACACCCATGTTCATAGCAGTGTTGTTCACAGTAGCTAAAATGTGGAAGCTACCCAAGTGTGTACTGACAGATGAATGGATGAACAAAATGTGGTGTGTGCATGCAGTGGAATATTATCCAGCCTTAAAAAGGAAGGAAATTCTGACACATGCTACAACATGGGTGAGCCTTGAGGACGTTGTGCTAAGTGAAATAAGCCAGTCACAAAAGGACAAGTATAATATGGTTACACTTATATGAGGTACCTAGGGTAGTCAGACCCATATAGACAGAAAGTAGAACGGTGGTTACCAGGGGCTGGGGGGAGGGGGATTGGGGAGTTATCATTTAATGGATATAGAGTTTTAGTTTTGCAGGGTGAAAAGAGTTCTGTGGATGGGGGGTGATGAACGTGTACAGCAATGTGAATGTACTGAATGCCACTGAACTGTACATTTTTAAATGGTTAAGATGGTAAATTTGATGTTATGTGTATTTTACCACAATTAAAATTTTTGAAAACCTAACTATACAAGTACAGAGTATTAGGACGTGCAAAATCCTACCATGTGTCAGGATGACATGGCTGTCTAAATTCTAAAATGAATGGAAGCAACAGGAGTGTAATGTTCAGGGAAGAAGGCCAGAATATGCTCAGGATATGGTGTTCAGTTCTGGGGCTGCATTTCAGGGGCATATTGACAATCTAGACAATGGACAAACCAGAGCAGCCTTAGCCAGCAGGATAGAGAATGTGAGGAAGGTCTGAGGGAATTAAGGGAGTTCGGTCTGTAAAGGAGTGTATCAGTTAGCTTTTGTGGTATAACAAACAACCTCAAAATTCAGTACCTTAAGACAAACATTTATTATTTCTCATGGTTCTTAGGGTGACCTGGGTGTTGGTTCTGGTCCGGGTAAGCTCAGCTAGAACTGGATAGCCTGAAATGGTCTCAGTCAACTGGCAGTTGACTCATTGTCAGCTGGAGCAGAGGGGATGACTTGGTCACATGTTTCTTATGATCCATTAGGATGGCCTGGGCTTGTTCACATGGTGATGGCTCCAGAGATCCCAGGAGTAGCAACAGAGCAAGCCTTAATGCACAAGTACTTTTCAAACCTCTTGTGTCATGTTGCTAATGTCCCATTGGCCAGAGCAAATGACATGGCTAAGTACAGAGTCACTGTGTGAAGTGATTGACTACCGAAGGCATGAAAACAAGGAAGGGAATTATTGTGGCCATCTGCAAACAACCTAGGAAACATAGAGGAAACATGAGAGTTTTAGGAACATCACAGGTTGTTCCACAGTGTAGAAGTAAGACCAGTGGGATGGAAGTTAAATGAGGGTAGACTTCATGTCAATCTGAAGTGGAACTTTCTGGCTAAAGTGGCCCCAGAAGAACAGAAGCGGACCACCAGTAAAAGGAGGGCCTTGCCATTGGATGTGTTGGAGAGGCTCTATGACCAGCCTTTCTTTAGTGACTTTTTTTTTTTGCGGTGGGGGTGGTTTGCGGTACGCGGGCCTCTCACTGTTGTGGCCTCTGCCGTTGCGGAGCACAGGCTCCGGACCCGCAGGCTTAGCGGCCATGGCTCACAGGCCCAGCCGCTCTGCGGCATGTGGGATCTTCCCAGACCGGGGCACGAACCCGTGTCCCCTGCATCGGCAGGCGGACTCTTAACCACTGCGCCACCAGGGAAGCCCCTGACCAGCCTCTCTTTTTTCTTTCTTTCTTTTTTTTTTTTGTGGTTCGCGGGCCTCTCACTGTTGCGGCTTCTCCCGTTGCGGAGCACGGGCTCCGGACGCGCAGGCTCAGCGGCCATGGCTTACGGGCCCAGCCGCTCCGCGGCATGTGGGATCTTCCCAGACCGGGGCACGAACCCGTGTCCCCTGCATCGGCAGGCGGACTCTCAACCACTGCGCCATCAGGGAAGCCCTATGACCAGCCTTTCTGACCAACTCGGACCTGTTACATCATCTCCAGGAAGCCTTTTCTGCTTGCACACCACCTGGGGCCCATGTAGTTAATGGTGCTCTTCTCTGTGCCACACACAGGTTCCTGTTGCTCTACCTGTCATACCGTATAACAAATGTGTTTACCTGCCTGTCTTCTTGATGAAATGGAGTTCCTTAAGGGCATGGATGACATCTGATTCACCATCTCAGTGCCAATATCTGCAGGAAATTGTGTTCCATCCTCAGATTGCCTCCTGGTGGTCAGATGTCTGTGGCAGCTCGAACCATAGAATCTGCATTTCAGGCAGAATGAAGGGGGAGGTGGAGGGGAACATGCCCGACAACTGAGATTGCCGTCTTTTTAATTTATTTATTTTGGCTGTGCTGGGTCTTAGTTGCAGCACGCAGGATCTTTGTTGCAGCATGCAGGATCTTTAGTTGCGGCATGCAGGCTCTTTTTTAATTTTTATTTATTTATTTTTATAAATTTATTTATTTTATTTTATTTTTGACTGTGTTGGGTCTTCGTTGCTGCGCGCGGGCTTTCTCTAGTTGCAGCAAGCGGGGGCCACAGCCACTCCTCGCTGCGATGCGCGGGCTTCTCACTGCGGGGGCCCCTCCTTGTTTCAGAGCACAAGTTCTAGGGGCGCAGGCTTCAGCAGCTGTGGTGCGCAGGCTCAGCAGTTGTGGTGCATGGACCCAGTTGCTCTGTGACATGTGAGATCCTCCCAGACCAGGGCTTGAACCCGTGTCCCCTGTACTGGCAGGTGGATTCCCAGCCACTGTGCCACCAGGGAAGCCCCAGGCTCTTTAATATTTTTAATTTATTTATTTACTTATTTTTGGCTATGTTGGGTCTTTGTTGCTGTGCGTGGGCTTTCTCTAGTTGCAGCGAGCGAGGGCTACTCTTCGTTGAGGTGCATGGGCTTCTCACTGTGGTGGCTTCTCTTGTTGCAGAGCATGGGCTCTAGGCGTGTGGGCTTCAGTAGTTGTGGTATACGGGCTCAGTAGTTGTGGCTCACGGGCTCTAGAGCTCAGGCTCAGTAGTTGTGGCGCAAGGGCTTAGTTGCTCCATGGCATTGGGATCTTCCTAGACCAGGGCTCAAACCCATGTCCCCTGCATTGGCAGGTAGGTTTTTAACCACTGCGCCACCAGGGAAGTCCCCCAGGCTCTTTTTTTAGCTGCAGTGTGTGGGTTCTTAGTTGCAGCATGCGGGATCTAGTTCCCTGACCAGGGATCAAACCTGAACCCCCTGCATTGGGAGTGTGGAGTTTTAACCACTGGACCACCAGGGAAGTCCCGGGGTTGCCCTATCTTAAAAGAACGTTTCCAGAAACTCTACCAAACTGTACCTTGTATTATTTGTCTTCCTAGACACACCTCTTTGCAAGGGAGGCTGGAAAATATAGGTTTTAGCTCAGCACGCTGAAACCCCCAACATTATAAACAATTGTTGGTAGAAAAGGATTCATAGGCACCTTCTGCCCAGGGTCTGACCCCTACTTAAGCTGCCTAATGAATGAGTGACCTCTCTGAAGTTATGCACTAACGCCAGAGTTCCCAGAATCTGTGACTCTTCACACACACAGTGAGGTAGGGTGTTCTTTTTATCATAATCCTGGCTACCTTCATGACTATACGCTGTCACTTGGAGCTCCTGGCCTTATAACCCCTGGGATAGGGCAAGGATCAGCAAACCTTTTCTGTAAAGGGCCAGATGGTAAATATTTTAGGCTTTGTGGGCCATATGGTCTTTGTTGCAGCTACTTTGCTGTCGTAGCACAAAAGCAGCCATAGATAAAGGAATGGGTGAAACTGTGTTCCAGTAAAACTTTTTACAAAAACAGGGACTTCCCTGGTGGTCTAGCAGTAAAGAATCTGCCTTATAATGCCGGGGATGCAGGTTCAATCCCTAGTCAGGGAACTAAGATCCCACATGCTGCAGGGCAACTAAGCCCACGCAGCACAACTAATGAGCTCGCGTGCCTCAGCTAGAGCCCATGTGCTGCGAACTACAGAGCCCACGCGCTCTGGAACCCGAGTGCCACAACTACAGAGCCCACACACCCTGGAGCCTGCCCGCCACAACTAGAGAGCCCGCACACTGCAACTAAGACCCGATGCAGCCGTAAATAAATCAATAATAAATTAAAAAAAAAAACAAAAAACAGGTGTCATATTGGATTTGGCCCACCTCTGTGATGGGGAGTGGGTCTCGTCCAGTGGTTTTGCAGAAGCTGTGGCTCCATGGACTAGACATACAGAAGGTAAGATGATATTTAGCCAGTCTGGAAAGAACAGAATCCACAAATCCCAGTTTTGGCACGTGTCTCAACTGTCAGGCCTCATGGCTTCCCTGTTTCTCTTAATGATACTACAACTTCCCAGGCTTAGAACTTCAATATCATTTTTTAGGGGGTCACATTTTTTTAATATAATTTACATACCAGTAAAATTGACCATTTTTAGTGTACAGTTCTATGAGTTTTGACAAGTGCATATAGTCATATAACCACCACCATAGTCAAGATATAGAACAGTTCCTTCACCATTCCCCACCCCCAAAATTCCCTTGTGGCATTTTGTAGTCTCCTCAGGCCCCTGACCCCAACCCTTGGGAACCACTGATCTATTATTCTGCCCCTCTAATTTGCCTTTTTTATTATGTGATGTAAATGGAATCACGCAGTATGGAGCCTTTGGAGTCTAGCAACTTTCATCTAGCATATAATGCATTTGAGATTCATCCATGTCGTGGCGTGTATTAGTATTTCTTTTTTTTTTTTTTTTCTTTTTGCGGTATGCGGGCCTCTCACTGTTGTGGCCTCTCCCGTTGCGGAGCACAGGCTCCGGATGCGCAGGCCCAGCGGCCGTGGCTCACGGGCCCAGCCGCTCTGCGGCATATGGGATCCTCCCAGACCGGGGCACGAACCCGTATCCCCTGCATCGGCAGGCGGACTCTCAACCACTGCGCCACCAGGGAGGCCCAGTATTTCTTTTTTTTATTGCTGAGTAGTATTCCATTACATTAATGTACTACCGTTTGTTGATCCACTCACCAGTTGAAGGACATTTGTGTTGGTTCCAAGTTTTGGCAGTTACAAATAAAACCAACATTAGACATTATAAAGTAAGCCTTCACATATGGGTTTTTGTGTGAACATAAGTTTTCATTTCTCTTGGTTAATAGCTGGAAGTGGGATTGCTAGGTTGTATGCTGTGTATATTTAACTTTAAAAGACGGCGCACTGTTTTCCAAAGTGGCTGTACCATTTTTCATTTTCACTAACAATGAACTGCTTTATATCCTCGCCAGTTTTTGATATCAGATTTTCTGAATTTCACACATTCCAATAGGTGTGTAGTTGTAATAAATAAGTTTTAATTTGCATTTCTAATTAATGCAATTTAATAACTAATCTCATGACTTGATATGTTGAATGATAGTAATTGGTTTTAGAATATTGAAACAGCCTTACATTTTCTTGGTCATCATGCATTGTCCTTTTAACACATTGCTGGATTCAGTTTGCTAATACTTTGTTGAGAATTTTGTGGCTATGTTCATAAGGGATGTTGGTCTATAGTTTGGTGCCATTTTTGGCTTTTCCCTCTCCCCTCATAATCCCTGGTCCTATTGATAGCTGTCTGTTCCACTTCATTCCCTCCATCAGACCCTCCTTATCTCTTATTTTTATCTTAACTGGTTCTCTGTGTCTAGTGTCTCCTGAACTCTATTCCACCTACATCAAATAAAAAAAAAAAATTCAGTACTTTGCTTTGTTTACTGTGTTAGTTAGGGTCCAAGCAGGACACAGCCAGCACATTCAGAGGGTTATTGAAAAGCCTTTAATGGAGAGATTATTTACAATGGTGAGTGCGGTAAGGGAAACCTACAAGGGATGGTGGCCCACCGAGGGACCAGCAGGGACTGGCTATAGCTGATACTGTTACCACTTCAGGCACAGTGGGGGAAGGGAGGGGTACCGGAACCCGGCAAAATCTGTGGCTATGGCAGAGGGGTCCTCCGTAGACACTGACCTTGGTCAAGGATCACAGCTCCTGCCAGAGCCACATGCTGGTAGGGAGAGAGGCAGAGAATGAATACTGTAACCTTTCTTCCTGTGCTCTCATCTCCTCCTGAGATTGGCTGGACCCAGATGGAAGCCAGAGGGCCTGAAGCCCACGTGATACAGTTCTTAGAGACTGACCTTCTGATTCGTGGGGCACAGAGCAGAGCAGAGAGGGGATCAGGTGGCGAAGGTGGAACAGAGCAGAAGTACCGAGCACACCCACCAAAGTGCAGACGCCTTAGATTAACACTTGTGCCACCAGCTCTGGCTCCTACTCCCGTTCTGACTTGTTGCTCCCAGAGTTAAGACTGTGTCTTTTCATCTTTTTATCCCCTACAGTCTCCCTGTTGGGGCCCTCAATAAAGGTGTGATGTATGAACAGAGCAATATTGGTTTGAGTGGTGGAGCTGAGGCAAGCAGTCGCCAAGCCAGGGAGCAGAATGAACTTTCCTGGCTCACACTCATCGCTAAGGATGAAAGAAGAGTTGTTCCACACGTACAAGCCTCTGTTTTTATGGAGGCTCGGAGAAGCTCAGTGACCTGCTCCAGGTTTCACAGCTAGTTGTGGCAGGTGTGTTACACAAAACCAGCTGTGGAACCCTGGAAGAGTTACCTAGCTACTCTAAGCTGCTTTCCTCGTCTATAAGACAGGGTTGCGTGGACTTGAAGGGATATACTGTACATTACACTAAACACTGCCTGGCCTATTGCACTCACTGCATATTAGCTTAGAATATTATCTTCATAGTCCTACACAGCTTTCGAAGAGGAGATATCTAAGGCAGTCATACATAGCTTTAAAAAAAAAAAAAAAAAGATCCATGTAGTGACTTACTATGGGCCAGGCCCTGTTTTAAATGCTCATGAATATTAACTCATTTAATCCTTAATTCCTCTATGAGGTACATACAATTAACCCCATTTTACAGATGAGGAAACAGAGGCACAGAATGATTAAGAAACTTAACTGACGTTACCTAGTTGGTCAGTGGTGGAGCCAGGATCTGAGCCCAGGCAAGGATGGCTGCAGATTCCATGCTTCTAACCTCTGTGCTACCTTCCCCATAACCTATAGCCTTGTCAAACTATGTATAGTCAGTCCTGTCAAGGCACTTTTCCCCCTCCATTCCTGACCAGCATATGCTGATTGGAATGCATGTGAGCTAGGCAGGACTGGGTTTGTGGAGATCTTTGGAGGCACATGAAAGGTATGTACAAGGATGTTGGGGGCAAGCAATAGGACATGTTGGGGTGAGAAAGGGTAATCACTGAAATAAATGAGGAAAACCAGTTCTGTCTACTGGAGCAGGAAATACCTAGTCAAGCTTGCCTAGCTTCATGCCATCTGGCTTCCTCAGAGGCCAGCTCTTGTCCCTTTATTTATGGGTGTTGATGAAGCTGCCCTTTGAGTCACTGTCAGTGAAACAGACGTTATTAAAATTCCTTCTAATCCATTCTGTTGTTTTAAGCCACCAGTGCAAATATACACCCAAATATAATTAGAGCATGAAGGAATGAGGTGTGAGAGAGGAAGAAGTGTGCCCTGGGCAGGAATTTAGAGAGGACACGGACATCCTTGCTTATGTCTCACTCACCTGACCCTTAGAGCTGTTGTAATGAATGAACCACAAAGTTTAAGCAGAATCTTACTGTGTAGTGCTACAAATTTTACACTCTCAAGCTCCCAGAATATCCATGACTTGTAAGTAACCCCCCAAAAACCTGTAAATGGAGAAAGTGACCAAAATAGCTAAAGGGAGTTCAGGACATGAAAATTATAGAAGATAGTATGTGACTGACCTGTTCTCTAACTAGAAGGGAATCCTGTAAGGGCAAGAGAACTATCAGCAAAGAGGAAAGAGAGGTGGCTGAGAGGCCACGGACATTATTCACCATTAGAAAGAAAGATGGGACTTCCCTGGCAGTCCAGTAGTTAAGACTCTGTGCTTCCAATGCAGGGAGCACGGGTTCGATCCCCGGTTGGGGAACTAAGATCCCACATAAGCTAGAACCCAATGGTAGAAATGGTAGAGTGCAGGGAACAAGCCAAGCTCCACAGCCCAGAGAGTAGAGACAGGAGGAGGCAGGAAGCTGACAGGGGTCTGGATTTAGAGGCAGCTCAAGTCATGCTTATGTTCGTGGTTCACAAAGGCACAGGTGTCCTTCAAGTAGGATCAACCAGTACTGTAGGATGCTGTACTGTGGCTATACAGGCAAACCAACCCCTAACAGAGATGTATACTTCGCACAGTACAGTTGTATCTACGGTAGAAGCAAAAGAGAAGCTGGATCTGAAAATGAAATTAAGAAAACAATTCCATCTACTATAGCATCAAATAAAATAAAATACTTAGAAATAAATTTAACATAAAAGGACTAACTTATACTCTAAAAACTACAAAACATTGTTGAAAGAAATTAGACATCCCGTGTTCATGAACTTAATATTGTTAAGGGGGGCAGCAGTCCCCAAATTGATCTACAGATTCAAAGCAATCTCTATCAAAATCCCAGGTTGACAAACTGATCCTAAAATTTATAGGAAAATACAAGGGTCCCATAATAGCCAAAATAATATTTAAAAAGAACAAAGTGAGAAGACTCACACTGATTTCAGAACTTACTATAAGTTCAGGACGGATGTATAGACCAATGGAATAAAATTGAGAGTCCATAAATAAACCCATACGTTTATGATCAACTGATTTTCAGTAAAGGTGCCAAGGTCATTCTGGGGGAAAGAATAGTCTCTTCAACAAATGGGGCTGGAACAACTAAATAACCAAATGTAGAAGAATAAAGTTAATTAGTATACCGGTGACTTCCAGATCTGCAGCACAAGCCCAGCTTTCTCTCCAGAGCTTCACACCCGTATATTCTAAGCTCCACAAAACCCACATGACCAGACCTGAACAGAAGCAATAAAGTAAGATGGTGAGAACATCTTACTTTACTGTACCTCCCAATTCCTTCCTTTCCCCCATCCCCTAATTTACCTTCTGTCTCCAAGGATTTGCCTGTTCTGAACATTTTATATAAATGGAATCATAGAATATGTGGCCTTCTGTGACTAGCTTCTTTCACTTAGCATAATGTTTTCAAGGTTCATCTGTGTTGTAGCTTGTATCAGTACTTCATTACTTGTTGTGGCTGAATAGTACTACTTTGTATGGTTATACCAGATTTTGTTTACCGATTCAGCAGTTGATGGACATTTGGGTTGTTTCTACTTTTTGGCTATTATGATTAATTCTCCTGTGAACATTCATGTACAAATTTATATGTTAATATGATCTAAAAGGGGCTCAATAAACAACTGTTCCCCACTGTTGAATTCTCCCAGAAAGAAAAAATACACTCATCATCTGTTACTCTGAAGCCATTGTTTTCACCTTGAGTAACTATCTCCCCAACTTTTAACTGGTTTATAGCAAGTAATTTCACAGAGCGTTCTTCTTACTAGGTTATCTAGGTAAATGTTTTGAAACTCATCTCTTTTGGAGATAACCCTTGAAAGTGACCCTAAACAAAGCTAGACCTGTCTTGAGATTTCTGGATCTTGCAGGGCCTTGTAAGTCATACTAAAGCATCTGGACTTCATACTGAGTCCAATGGGAAGTCACTGAAGTGTTTAAAAAGGAAGGGAGTGATGTGATTCCGTTTGCATTTTAGAAAGATCTCTTCGCAGTATGAGGAATGGATGAAGGAAGGAAAGAATGGAAGCAAGAGAGATCAAGTAGAAGGTTGTTGCAGTCATCCAGGTGAGTGGTGCTAGGGGCTAGACTAGGGCAATGGCAGAGGGGATATCAAAGAAGGGGTAGATTTAAGACATAATAAAGAGGGAGGATCAACAAGACTTGATGGTGAGTTACCTGTACAGGTAAGGGAATAAAGAGATTGCAGTGCTGGCCAGCTTTCTGAGTTGAGGAACTGAGTTGATGATGGTGACATACCAAGAGACAGAGAATACAGGAAGAAAATGTTTGAGGGAAGGTTTATGATAATTATTAAATGCTGACTGTATACTAGACACTTCACTGGGCACTTACAACCGGACCTCATTTAATCTTCAAAAAACCCCAGGAGCTAAACAGCATTAAACCTGCTTTTCCCATGAAAAACATTGCATTCAGCTAGGAAGTGGTGAGGCCAGAATTTGAACCCAGATGTCCTGGATGCCTTCACTTTGTGTGTTCTCACCATCTTACTTTACTGCTTCTGTTCAGGTTTGGTCGTGTGGGGTTTGTGGAGCTTAGAATATATGGGTGTGAGGCTCTGGAGAGAAAGCAGGGCTTGTGCTGCAGATTTGGAAGTCACTGGTATACTAATTAAAGCCTGGGACATGAGTAGGAAAAAGAATATGTGGAGCAAGAAGAGAAGAGGACACCTCTGACAGAACCTCGAGAAGCTCAACATTGAAGGAGCTGAGGATAAGAGCAGGGGAGCCTGAAAGTAGTGCTCAGAAATGACCAGAAAGGTGGGGGGATGTCATGGATGGGGAAGGAAGAGATGTATATGTCGCTAGTGCTCACAATTGGTGAAGGAGGTAGTTAATTATTATGGATTTACAAAAGGAATGCCATGTCTCCATTAAACTGACAAATAGGTTGACTGATCTGTGAGGAGATGCAAGTGAAGCAATGTTACGTGGATAAAAGTAGAATAGCATTTGGATATCCAACATTTGGATACAACTTTTTAAAAATTGTGATTTGCAGAAAGTAGTCAGATTTTTTAAAAAGATAATTGGTAGACTAAGGGACTGTAAGGTGTTTATAAAATTATTATTTAAAATGGTACAGGACCTTGGGAATTCCCTGGTGGTCTAGTGGTTAGGAATTGGCACTTTCACTGCCGTGGGCCCAGGTTCAATCCCTGGTCGCAGAACTAAGATCCCACAAGCTGCGTGGCTTGGCCTAAATAAATAAATTAAAAATAATACTAACCAAATAAAATGGTACAGGACCTGTGGAAAACAGTATGGCAGTTCCTCATAAAATTAAAAACAGATTTACCATATGATCCAGCAATTCCACCTCGGGGTATATACCCCAAAGAATTGGAAGCAGAGTCTGGAAGAAGTATTTGTACATCCATGTTCATAACAGCATTATTCGTAGTAGCTAAGATGTGGAAGCTGTCCAGGTGTTCATGTACAGATGAGTGCGTAAGCAAAATGTGGTATATACATACAATGGAATATTATTCAACCTCAAAAAGGGAGGAAATTCTGACATAAGCTACACCATGGATGAACCTTGAGGACATGCTAAGTGAAATAAGCCAGCCACAAAAGGACAAATGCTATAAGATTCCACTTATATAAGGTACCTACAGTAGTCAGATTCATAGAGACATGGTGGTTGCCAGGGGCTGAGGGGAGGGGTTGAAATGAGAAGTTATTGTTTAATGGGGACAGAGTTTCAGTTTTGCAATGTGAAAAGAGTTTTGGAAGTAGATGATGGTGATGGTTACACAACGGTATGAATGTACGTAATACCACTAACTGTACACTTAAAAATGGTTAAGGTAGTAAATTTTATGTGTATTTTACCACAATAAAATAAGAACCAAAAAAAAAAAGAAAGTGATGGTGACATAGCCTCATCCCCACAGTCTGATTCAGTGGGTCTGGGGTCACCAGTGACTCTATACACAGCTAGAGTGGGGACCACTGGTTTAGCTGAGGGAGTGCTGTGTGGAGAAACCTGATACCCTGCACACACCTAAATCTCATTGTGGTTTCCAAGCAGACTTTTGTTTGGTCTCATTCTTTATTTCCTCTTATAAACCCTTGTGATCAGAAGGAAAAACTCCATAATAAGTAAGAAACATTCATTGTAGAAAATTTGACAGAGTTCAGAAAACAAAAATCATCCACAATCCCATCAATTTGAGTAATAATTATTAAATTCAGGTCCTTGTGTTATGTCCTCTGTATGGAGTATGGTTATTGATAGAGATATCCTGTATATTCTCATACATACATACACTTTTTGTACTTTTTCTGGTTTTGTTTTAAACAAAATTGTTATCATGCTTCACATACTGTTTTCTGTCTTTTCAGTGAATACATGGTGATGTCTTTCAGGTCATTGAGGGCCTTCTACTCATGATTTTCAGTGGCTCTGTAGTGTTATTAATCTAACCCACTACTGTTATTGAACATCTATCTCATTTCCCAATTTTTCACTATTTTAGTCAACGTTAGCATGGATATTTTTATATAAAAAATTTCATTCTGGGCTTCCCTGGTGGCACAGTCGTTAAGAATCCGCCTGCCAATGCAGCAGACACGGGTTCGATCCCTGGTCCAGGAAGATCCCACATGCCGCGGAGCAACTAAGCCTGTGTGCCACAACTACTGAGCCCCACAATGAGAAGCCCACGCACCACAATGAAGATCCAATGCAGCCAAAAATAAATAAATAAATAAAATTTTTTAAAAATTTCATTCTAAATATCCTTGTTATTGCTGCTGCTGCTGCCAGTTTGGTAGTTGAAATTTTTTTTTGGTATTTTTGGTTTCTAGTGAACATTTTCCTATGCTTGCTACCCTTAACTTTTAAATTATAACGTGTATAGCACCTAAGTAGTTCTCTTTCGTCTTTTACTGTAATAACACTCTTATTTTTCTTCTTTTTCTTCTGTAATATAATATCATAGAATCATGAACTTGTACAAATTAAGGCCCTGGAGATTAAATGGTTTGACCAGAGTCACACCGAAAATTAAGTAACAGAACAGAAACTTGAACCTAGCTTTACTCATTTTTCATCCTTCCTCCTCCTAGTAGATAGGTATTGCTAATATCCTTAAGTCTCCACGGGAGAAGCTTCTGCAGCGTTTCAGTTTGGAGCAATATTTCATTTGTCTTTTGTGGCAGAGAACTTACTGCTTCCGAATCAGCCCCGAAAGTAGCCTCAACTGAGTGTGCCCTCCACTAACAGCCAGTGTCCTGCTTGCTGTTCCAGGAGCCATGTGTGACCAGGACAGTGGGATGGTCGTACTCATGCTGGAGACTCTTGTGAGGAGATGAGTTGGTGAACGGAGAAGCCAGCATGAAGATGCTTCCCGGAGTGGGCGTGTTTGGGACTGGCAGCTCTGCCCGGGTTCTGGTCCCGCTGCTGCGGGCAGAAGGGTTCACAGTGGAGGCCCTGTGGGGGAAGACCGAGGAGGAGGCGAAACAGCTTGCCGAGGAGATGAACATCACCTTCTACACCAGCCGGACCGATGACGTCTTGCTGCATCAAGACGTGGATCTGGTGTGCATCAACATCCCCCCTCCACTTACCCGACAGATATCTGTGAAGGCTCTAGGTACGGACAGTCAGGCCACAGCAAGGGCAGATTGCGCCTCCCTCTCAGTGGTCCTTGAGTGACACTGCTCTCCTCTGGGCCTGGGTGGTCCTTCTTGGGCCTGGGTCTGGGACAGCACTCATCCCTGAAGCAGTGCCGAGGGAGGGCACGTTGGGAGGCCTTGTGGCTGGGGGAGTAAATGCTCCAGTGGCTGGGAGACATGCAGCGTTCCCCACCTCCAATAAGTAAATCCCTGAGCAAAAATGAAGCAAATGTCTTTGGAGTTGGCCTGTCGCAGGGGCTAGAGATTATTACATTTCAGGCATTGTAAAGTTTGCCTCTGTGAAGTCAGAGTTCAAAGACCTGGGCACTGGGGAATTGGCTGTGATTGATGCATTTGTTCTTCCATTTCTGTGGCACGCAGCACCACAGAAAGGAGAAGAGAATGTGTATCAAGGCTGCCATTTCTCATATTTTGTCAGTCCTTGACTAGACTGAGCACACACCCTTCCCGCCAAGCTTTGCAATTTTGTATGCCAGAGGGTGGGAAGGCTCTCTGACAGTGCTGGGTTTCCCTGACAGGATCCACAGATCAGCCTGCTCACATCTCTGCTCCCTCCGGAAATAGTTTGCTCGGCCACCTCCTGCCCCTGGCTGGGCATGGCTTGGTGCGCTGTTCTCCTGCAGTTCCTGTTGGGCTTCTCTTTCCTGTCAACTGTAGAAAAATTATTCTCTTTGTCTTATATAGGAATCAGAATCTAATTTAATAGGAAAACAAACCAGTAAACATTCATTCAGCAGTTTTTTTTAAAATGTCTCCTGTGTGCTAGGCACTGTCCTGATGTCATTCTTGACATTCAGAGCAGTGTTGGATTGGAGCTATCTCTGCTTTCAGATTTCACAGTCCAGTTGAAGAGACTAGAAGTAACACTCATTGCAAGGTAAATGAGAAAAGACTTAAGTAACAATTCAGGTAGCATATAATTAATTGACAGAGTAATTGTTTTATATAAGGTGATGGGAGCCAGGTGTCTCTCTGATGCAGTCAGAGATCTGTGGGTCCAGGAACTGATATGCCGTGAGGCTGACCGCCACTCCTTCTGGCCACTACCATGGTGGAGGGTCCAAGGCTCTGCTGCTTGTCTCTCCCATAGTCTGGGGATAAGAGAGTGTCTGTCACCTCTAGCCCAATGGGTTGGAGAGGATAAGTGTTCATTGAAGTGAGCAGGAATAGTCTGTCTGGTTGTTGATTTAGAGCGTGTAAGTTTTGGCCAAAAATTATAGATAGTTTGTCTTTTCCAGAGAGCTCTCTCTGAGGATGTGTGACATTGGAGCTATTCACTGGCCCTAGATTTTTAGGGCAGATAACGCTCCCAGATTGGGTTTAGAAGTAGACTTAAGCCAACACTTTAACAGAGGGCTGGTTCAAGGGAATCAAGCTACCATGGTCACTTGACTTCTCGCCGTTCCTTGTGGCATGAATGCAGGTTGGTGAGGCCGGGTGTGTGCAGAGGCAGAATGCTAGAGGCTCTGGTGGCCTTCTTGAACTTTAGGGTTCCCACAGAGGCCATTTCTGAGCTGTGCAAGGAGAAAGAGGAAACCCCAGAGTTCTTTGGGCCCAAGCCTGCTGTTTTCCTGGTACTGGAAAACATTGGACTTTGGGCCATTTAATATAAACAGGAAGGACAGGGATGACCAGAAGCTTCTGGGGTCTTGTATCCCAGCCCTTAGTGAAGTAAGGCCATCGGCCTTCTCTCCACGTCTCTGTTGTCAGGAAGGAGGAGGGTATGAATGAGGGTCTTTGGTCTGTTCTTGCAGGTACATGATCACAGGGCCAATTTGGTTGGGCTGGGAGAGCCTTTGTCAGCTGGACCTGCCCTCAGGCACTGCCCACTTAGGCTCCAAAGGAGTCACTGAGCCTGTTGTGACCATGAAGTTGACTCCCTGTGTGCTTGCTTGCTTTTTTCTTTTTTTTTTTAAGTGAGAATTCTGTCTTAATTTTAACTTCTATGGAAGAGGCCATGAGAACTCCTCCAGTTTTCCCAAAGGACTTGATGTGAGTACACGAACTGCTGTAGGCAGAGCACCAAAGTGACCTTGACATCAGACCCCACTTCTGACCCCATTTCTGTCCCTCTCAACCTGTGTGGGCCCCTGTGAAATGAGGGTATCATTCAGCCTTTCCAGCATGATACATGACTGCCTCCGAGTACTGACCAAGAAAGATACTGGCATCACATTACAAGGGAAAGCCAGGCTTTCCTGTTGTCCCACATGGAAGAGATTTGTTTAAGTTAAATTCACATCAAAAATAAATGGTAGGCATCTCCTCTGGATGTCCGTTAGGTAAGTGTTCACCGAGTTGAATGTAGCTTAGAAATGAAACTAAGCATTCTAAGTCATCTCAAATGTGAAACACTTTTCTGTAGGTTGGAGGACTATATATATATATATATATATCTTTATAAATATAAATTTATTTATTTATTTATGGCGCGTTCGGTTTTCTTTGCTGCACGTGCACTTTCTGTAGTTGTGGTGCGCTGGCTTCTCATTGTGGTGACTTCTCTTGTTGCGGAGCATGGGCTCTAGGTGCATGGGCTTTAGTAGTTGGGGCATGCGGGCTCAGTAGTTGTGGCTCGTGGACTCTAGAGCAGAGGCTCAGTAGTTGTGGCGCACAGGCTTAGTTGCTCTGTGACATGTGGGATCTTCCTGGACCAGGGCTCGAACCCGGGTCCCCTGCATTGGCAGGCAGATTCTTAACCACTTTGCCACCAGGGAAGTCCCTGGAGGACTGTACTTAAATTAATGCCTCAAAAGCAGGACCCATTCTTTCCTCCTGTAATGTGAAGCTCTGGAAGGAGCTCCTTCTTGGACCTCCCTCCCACCCCCCCACCCCCATCCCACCCATCTAGCTCATCACAGAGCACCGAGCTGAGCTCCCTGTGCTATACCACAGGTTCCCACTAGCTATCTGGTTTACACATGGCAGTGTACTTATGTCAAACCTAATCTCCCAGTTCATCCCATCCTCTCCTTCCCCCACTGTGTCCACACATCTGTTCTTTATGCATCTCTGTTCCTGCGCTGCAAATAGGTTCATCTGTACCATTTTTTTAGATTCCACGTGTATGCATTAATATACAATATTTGGTTTTCTCTTTCTGACTTACTTCACACTGTATGACAGTCTAGGTCCATCCACGTCTCTACAAATGACCGTATTGCATTCCTTATTATGGCTGAGTAATATTCCATTGTATATATGTACCACATCTTTATCCATTCATCTGTTGATGGACACTTAGGTTGTTTCCAGGTCCTGGCTATTGTAAATAGTGCTGCAATGAACATTGGGGTACATGTGTCTTTTTGAATTATGGTTTTCTCAGGGTCTTATTTTCTACTTTTGTTTGACTTTTCATTTTCTTCCACCTCAGATTTCATCCGTGTGGCTTTCCCATGAATTCCTTAAAGGAGAGGGAGGGTCTCTAATGTTTTATTTCTCAGTTTAGAAGTGGTTCAGAAAAATTTTAATGAACAAAGTGCCCCACCATTTTTGCCATAGTTGAATGTTTTCTTAAATCTGTCACTAAAAGGTAAGCTTCTGTGCCCAGTTCTTAAGATAACAAGGGATCATTCCTCAAGCAGCCTGACCCAGATAATTTAATCTCAAGAACACCAGTCCCTTGGGATGCCTTCCCTGACCCCCAGTCCAGATCAGGTCCCTGCTATATCTTTCATATTAACATTAATATCATCTTCATTGCATTTATCACAAGTGCAATTCTACGTGTATTCATAGGATAATTTGATTAATGGCTTTCTCTCCCACTAAACTGTAAGTTGTCTGAAAGTAGAGATCATGCCTGATGTTGTATCCTCTGAGCTTAGCACAGGGCCTGGCACACTGGTTGGATGGAAGTGTTCACAAATTCTACCTGTGCAAGCCCAGTCTGCTGGTGTGACTCAGGGAGCTGACAGGGGCTTGTGACCCAGGAGAGACTGGGCTGTGGGCAGCAGTGATTCTGTCTGGTGGCTTTCAAACTTACTTTTCTAAGTAGCAGAACGTTCTTTGTTTAAAAAAAAAAAAAAAGGCAGAATCCATGGATTTTGTAAAACATAAAAGTGGTGGTTTTTCTGGGGCTGCTTTTCTTCCCTGCTGTTTGAAATCATTTGTCTAGTCCCACACCTCTAAAGAGGGAAACAGCGGTGTTGTCCCAGAGCTGTAAACCTGTGGTGCGTTACTAAGGAACAAAGAGGTGGTTTGGGGCAGCTTCTCAGGGCACTTTACTCCTAGGTCGTCTGGGGAGCATGAGCTGGAGAGAGGCTTGCAGTCTGGAACTTGTTCAGCCTCCAGAAGATCTGAGCTAATGGTACTCGGCAACCATGCTTTCCCCATTCCCTAGAGACAAAAGTGGTTTTCAGCTTCTCTACTATCTCGTCGATTTCCTAACAGGAAAGCTAGATAAACTTAAATAAACATGTCTTTCAAGGCAACACCAGTCTTCCTAAAGGTACAGGACCTGTGCAGCTGGGCTGCAGGAGCCTGGTTTAACTCAAGATGGCCTTTAGCTCCCACACTAATAAATACTACCGGGTCCCAAGTTCAAAAGCTCTCTACTGTTCAGGCTCAAGAAGGAAGGCCTCTTCCCCTTCCCTGGCCTCTCGTGGCATGAAGTAGATATTACTTATTCTAGTTTTACCACCACCAAACTCTCAGCAGCCACAGGAATCCTTTTCCTCCCAGCCCACCTCCTCTCCTCCCCACATTGCAGTGTCCATCCCAACCCCTGCTGTGCATAGTTATAGCAGGAAACCTCTGGGTTGGCCAGAGCTGCAGCCAAGTGGCCAGATTCTCACCGAGTATTGTGATTCTCCTGTCCCTAATCCTAAAATCCCACAAGTGTGGGGAAGCATTGGAGACCCTCCAAGAGCAGATAGTGATAGCAGTTAGGGGCTACTCTCCTTGCAGGTCCAGCTCTGGACCCCTGTGCAAGGGCCTCTCCCCTTGCCTTGGCCCCCTGCCTTTTCCACGCTGCTCCCCGCCTTGGGCATGTAACGCTTGGCTAGCCATTCTCCTGTTGTCCTGCCAGTGCCTGTTGTAAAGCTTTCGTTACTGTTTAGAGAAGAGCAGGAGATTTCAAGAGTTTTGTAAAGTGAAGAGATTGAATTAGGTCATAGGCTGCTGATCTACATGTGTTCCTCCTTGCCGCAACACTGAGCTTCGTAACACTGGGAGTTCATGCCCGAGAATCCCATATGTGCAGATGGCAAATGCTCTGTGGGGTTCTTGAGGGTCAGGGTGGCAGGGGAGAGGGTAGGAAGTGAGGGGAGCTTGGAAGGATTGGCCAAAGGCACCAGATTATTTCCTGTGGGCTTTGTCCGGATGTGAGCTTCCGAAGGACTGGTCTGGGCCTAACTCTATGAGAGGCCTGATAAACAGCACATAGAATAAGAAAACTCATCTATGTTCATGTTGATCTTTAAACTTCTTTTTAAATATTAAATTTTTAAAATATTGAACATCGATATTATTGGCCTGGAAGATGTAGCTTCTGTGTGAGTCTTAAAATCTGAGTCACAGTGGACCTTTTTTTCCCTGTATTTATGACATCTGCTGGGTCTCTCCCGTGGTGATGGTTATAAAATGTACCATTGACAGAGCTGTGCTGGGCTGAGCACTTTACATATCCTGCCTCATTTGACTTACTGTTCTACCCTGCATGGTAGATGTGACTCTCCTTTTACAGTGTAGTAAACCAAAGCCCAGAGAGGTTTAGAAATGTCCCAGGTCATGCAGCAACCAAGCGAGAGAACCAAAATTTGAATCCCAAAGTGGCTCCAAAGCTCGAGTTTGGCACCAATAAATGGCCCTTTCTGAGTAGTCAGCTGTCCTGGGGCCCCATTGTTTCTGTTGCAAGGTGGCCAGACAAGTTCGCCTCCTGAGCATGTGTGAACAGAATCCAAGTCCATCAGAAGAAGCTACACTCAGGGACTTCCCTGGTGGTCCAGTGCGTGGGACTCCACGCTCGTATTCGTGGGGGGCCCAGATTCAATCCCTGGTTAGGGAACTAGATCCTGCATGCCACAACTAAGAGTTCACATGCTGCAACTAAGAAGTCCACATGCTGCAACTAAGAATTCCACGTGCCGCAACTAAAAAAAAAGATCCCGCATGCCACAACGAGGATCCCATGTGCACAACTGGGACCCAGTGCAGCCTAAATTAATAAATAAATATTTTTAATTTATTAAAATAAAAAATTAAATAAAAATGTAAAAGAGAAGAAGCCGGACTTCCCTGGTGGTGCAGTGATAAAGGATCCGCCTACCAGTGCAGGGGACATGGGTTTGAGCCCTGGTCCTGGAAGATCACACATGCCGCGGAGCAACTAAGCCCGCGAGCCACAACTACTGAAGCCTGCGTGCCTAGAGCCCGTGCTCCACAAAAAGAGAAGCCACCACAATGAGAAGACCGCGCACCTAGAGCCCGTGCTCCACAACAAGAGAAGCCACCACAATGAGAAGCCCGCGCACCGCAACAAAGAGTAGCCCCTGCTCGCCGCAACTGGAGAAAGCCCATGCACAGCAACAAAGACCCAACGCAGCCAAAAATAAATAAATAAATGAAATAAATTTATTAAAAAAAAAAAAAAAGACTGAGGGAGACGAGTTAAGTTACCATTGCAATAATCCAGGCAAAAAAGTGTGGTGACTTGGATGAGGAAGGTGGCAGTGGTGGTAGTGGGAACTGGTGAGATCCTGGATGTAGTTTGAAAGCTAAGCCAACAGGATTTATTGATGATTGAAAGTGGGATGGATGTGAGTGACATCCGTGATTTTGGCTTGAGAAACGGGGAGAATGGAATCGCCATTGACTGAGATGAGCTCAGTTCAAGAGCTCAGTTTGGGATTCCAACCCCAAACCTATCCCACCACCTTGAATGTCTTTGTGAGTGATGCTACCAACTATCTATCCAATTTCCTACATTTCTTACAGACCCTGTGTAAACCCTCCAACCTGTTTCCTGGTGTTCACTCAGGACTTTAGGAATCCCAGCCCTTTCCTCAGTGCTTTTGCACATGCAGTTTCCTGCCTGGGTGTCCTTTCCCCCTTATGCTCCCTGGAACATCTGCTTCCTTAAAGATAACCCTGGCGGCACTCCCCCATGAAGTCTTCCCTTATTCTGCCATCTGTACCAGACCCTTGAGCTTGTTCCCTCAAGAAGCCCATGACTTCTTGGGTGAATTGAGGTAGTGGAATTTGAGTTGCACCCCAAGGGCAGTGTCTGTGGAATGAGTAGTGGAATAACTGGATGTCTTCACCCTTCCCTAGCTTGCTGTACCCCAAAACCTGTGTGTGTCCAGTCCATACGACTTCTTGGGCTTTGTAAGTTTTCTGTTGAAGGTATTAGCATAAGACTTTCTTCTGCTTGAACCATCCCAAGCTCACAGCAATATTCCAGGAGTTGGTGTCTTGTGGCTGTTTGTACCCTCATGAGCTTTCATCTCATGATGTGGAGGAGTGTTGATTCCTTCGTTTTCCTCGTGTGGGAGCTGCTCAGTCCTCTTGGTCTCTCTCTTCAGGGCTTTGTCTAGCTTTGTTTTGCTCTCTGGGTGCATTCCAGCTGCGATGTTCTCAGAACAGGCATGAGACAGAAAGGATGTTTTCTCTCCCTTTCCCCTCCTCCTGGAGCCAAGCATTTTCGGGCCTTATGACTACACTAACTTGTTGAACCAGTGTTTTCAGAGGACAATCTGCAAGGAATCTTAGAGCCCTTTCTGCAGTTAGAACTGAGAGTGCTAAGCTCATCCCCTAGAATATTGATTTGATTTTCTTACCCCAAGATGATGATCTAATAAATGCATAAAGGTACATAAGCATGTCCAAGAAGCATGTCCACCTCTCCAGCCCACTTGTATTAGGCAGTGTTCTCTAGATAAACAGAACCAGGAGGATATATATTGAGAGAGGGAGGTAGAGATTTATTTTCTAAAAACTGACTCATGCTATTGTAGGAGCTGACAGATCTGAAATCTGCAGAGCAAATCTGAATTCCAGCAAGAGGTTATGTTGCAGACTTGAGTCTGAAGGCAATCCGGAGGCAGAATTCCTTCCTCTTCAGGGAACTTCAGTCTTTTTTCTCAAGGCCTTCATCTGATGAGTTGAGGCCTGCCCACATTATGGAGGGTAGTCTGCTGTACTCAAAGTCTACTGGTTTAAATGTTAATCAGATCTAAAGATATCTTCCCAGCAGTGTCTAGACCAGTATTTGATGGGCACCATGACCTGACCAAGTTGACACATAAAGTTAACCTTGTACCACCTCTCTTCACCTCTCACTCCTGGTTTGCACCTTCTGCCTCTACTCCTTTCATTTTTCCTTTAAGAACTTGCTTCTCTTTCTCAAGCCCGTAACTCTTTCTCTAGTCCCAGTCACTGGGTACCATTTCCATCCAAGCTGATCACCTTTCCTTTTGTCCCAGGTCACCACCTGGTCTCAGAGGCGGCTTTCCTGAGTCACCTGCCTTCCAGAAATGGGTTTTCTTTTCCCAGTGTAAACCCCTTGGAGCTTTGAGATTTCCTGTTGTGTTTTATTCTCAGGCATTGGGAAGAATGTGGTTTGTGAGAAGGCAGCAACCTCGGTGGATGCCTTCCGGATGGTGACAGCCTCACGCTACTACCCGCAGCTGATGAGCCTGGTGGGGAACGTGCTGCGCTTCCTGCCTGCCTTCGTGCGCATGAAGCAGCTGATTGCCGAGCACTACGTGGGTGCAGTGATGATCTGTGATGCCCGCGTCTACTCGGGCAGCCTGCTCAGCCCCAACTACGGCTGGATCTGTGATGAGCTCATGGGCGGTGGGGGCCTGCACACCATGGGCACCTACATTGTGGACCTGCTGACCCACCTGACTGGCCAGAAAGCCGAGAAGGTACATGGGCTGCTCAAGACCTTTGTGAGGCAGAATGCAGCCATCCGTGGCATCCGGCATGTCACCAGCGATGACTTCTGTTTCTTCCAGATGCTCATGGGCGGGGGTGTGTGCAGCACAGTAACACTCAACTTCAACATGCCAGGCGCCTTTGTGCACGAGGTCATGGTGGTGGGCTCTGCGGGACGCCTTGTTGCCCGGGGAGCTGACCTCTACGGGCAGAAGAACTCTGCCACACAAGAGGAGCTGCTGCTGAGGGACTCGCTGGCTGTGGGCACGGGGCTCCCTGAGCAGGGGCCCCAGGATGTCCCGCTGCTTTACCTGAAGGGCATGGTCTACATGGTGCAGGCCCTGCGCCAGTCCTTCCAGGGGCAGGGGGACCGCCGCACGTGGGACCACAGCCCCGTCTCCATGGCCGCCTCATTCGAGGATGGGCTCTACATGCAGAGCGTGGTGGATGCCATCAAACGGTCGAGCCGATCCGGGGAGTGGGAGGCTGTGGAGGTGCTGACGGAGGAGCCCGACGCCAACCAGAACCTGTGCGAGGCACTCCAGCGGAATAATCTGTGAGCCTGCACGTGGGCTCCCTGCCACGGGGCAGAGGGCGAGGGAGGAGCTGTGATGGGAGGGCTTGGTTATAGCACAGTGTCTTTCATTTGATAGGTCAGCTTGGGCAGAGTTGAATTTGGGTGAATCCGAAGGTGGCCCCAGGAGAACGCCCCCTCCATTGCTCATTTACTCCTCAGACTGGTGAGGCGGTGCCGTTCCTATTGCCATGGCTGAGAGGGCCAGCACACTGCACAGGGCGGAGCTGCCCCCAGTGTGTGAGCAGTTCCAGCAAAGGCTTGACTTGGGGGCTTCATCAGCCTATTTGTGGTCTTAACTGGATGCGAAAGCACAGCAAGGAGCCAGCTTGGCTTGATTCCTCAGGCCTGAGGAGAAATGACAAGAGGCCTTGTTTCCATGCCCGTCCTGGGCTGGGGCATCTCAGGAATGGTGAGGGCAGGAATTCATCCCTCGGGGATCTGCACCTGCCCTCGCTCCCATGTGACCAAGCCCTTCCGGCCTCCAGGCTGCCCCTTCCCTGGCAGGGAGGAGGGGTTCTGTAGTAGATGAGCTCTCAGGGGCTGTTGACCGAGGGCAGAGGGCCCCTGAGTTGGCAGAGAGGAGACAAGGGAGAGCTCTGGGACATCTGATAAATGTTAATAAATCCGAAAGTCTGACACTGTGACATGTGGTTGTTGGTTGTTTGTTTGGTAGATTGGGTTTCTTTAATAATGAAAGGCTTGTTGATTGTTGTAGATTTGTTTCTATTTTTCTTTTTCCTCATGGCTCCATGGCAGCCCTGACCTGCTCTGGATCCATCACTATCTCGCGGGACACACAGGCTCCTACCGTTGTCTGCCCTCATCTCCTGGCTTATTCCCTTGCAGCTGAATCCCTCAGGAGCCCTCCAAGAAGTCTTTCCTCAGCAAACAGGACTTAAGACTTCAGGGGGCCAACCAGGCCTGATGTTTAAGGGCAGATAGTGGGAGAGTTTGAGGTCTCCCTGGGCTGGAGGTCAGGAAGGGTTCTGTTCTTGAAACCAAGGGGTTGGCTCCAGAGGAGCCCTGGGAGAGGAGGGGTGAGGAGTGGCCCCAGGGAGGCTAGACGGGGTGAACTGGAGGAAGGCGCTGCCCCTCGGAAGCATTGTAGCCGGGGTGTAGCCGAGCACTGCCTGGCCTAGCCAGCCAGTCTCCAGCTCTGCTTTTACTCACCTGTTCTCCCCACAGGAAGAGGCTTTTAACCCTGTCAGGGGCAGGTGGGGCAGGACCGTGGGAATGGACACATCTAGTCCTTTGTTTCCTCTGCCAGAATTAAGTCTGGACCAAACTTTCCCCTTCTCTAATCTTCCCTCTTTCTGGCCTGCTGTGGACTCCTCACCAGAAAGAGAAAGGCTCAGAGAGGGCTCCCTCTTCCTCCTGGCACCCTTTATAGGAGTCACCAGGCCTATTTTCCTGTATTGTCCTGGTTACAGACCTTGTCTTTGTGAGATAAAATAACAGTGGCTAGTGTTGGGGTGTACTTATTGCATATTGGGGCCCCTGGGATAGACGGTTCACGTGTATTATTCCGTTTAATATCCAAACCACTCTACGAGGTACTACTTTAATATTCCCGTTATGCAGAGCAGAGAGGGGCAAAGTTACTTGCCTCCTGTAAGTTATAAGTGACAGAGCTAGGAGCCTGGTCAGGGTCCTCTGACTACAGAGCCTGACCCTGAACTACTCCTTCCTTAGTGCTTGTGGCATCTCAAGACTCTTGAGTGCCCAGGCATTGCCCCTCCCCACTCGGGTCCTCATCCAGGTTTCATTCCTCTCTACAGCAGGAATCTCAGCCTGGCCTGAACTAGTAGGTGGACTGTAGAGAGAACCCCACCAGGCAGGATGCTGGCAGAGGTGAAGGAGGAGAAGCTGCTCCCTTCCTCCCGGCTCAGCTCCAGGTCATCCTTCTGTGTGTTAATAGGATGTTGAGATGCCCCCTAAATTTGGGTATTGACCAAGAAAGCACATGCATCCTGCATCCGATTCAGATGCTCTTACTTAAGAAAGGGCCATGTTATTGACCCACAGTGGCACTTAGGTTTTATAAGACTCTGCAACAAAACCTCTGGTTTACAAAGATGGATTCTGACCAAGTCCTGGGGCCGACTGTACATGGGCTTATTAGGGCAGAGCTACTCTTGAGGACCCAGGTCCTCTGTTGGTACTCTGCAGAACCTAGGTCCATGGCCATCCCTCAGACATCTTTACCACCATGTATCTCTTGGATTGGTGCCGGGGAGGGGAGGTACCATGAAGTGGCCCAGATGCCTGTTCCCAAGGAAGCCAGCAGGGTTCTGGTTCCCAGAGGTGACAGTCAACTGGTTCCAGGCTTGTCCTGCAGCTCCCCCTCCTGGAGGAAGTCAGCATCACCTCCCAGGACCTGTTCCCCAAATCTCAGGATCTTCCTTGGGTCAAAATAAAGTGTTTCCAAGCCAATGAAAATGCAGTTAGCTTTTCCTCTCTGTTACAGCAAGCAGAAGAGAACTTCCAGAATACCTGTTGCTTATTTCCCAACCCCCAACCAAATCTAGGCCTCGCACTCACCCAGACAATGGCAGCAGCCTCCTCGCTTCCCTGTCCCCAGTCTTTCCCTTCCTTATTCGGCCCTTCACGCTGATGCCCAAGCAACCTCGCCAAAATGTCAGGCCAAGATCCCTCGTTGCCTACACCACTCCTTATCCCTCCCAGTCTCACCCAGCCTGGTGTGATAGCCAGGCCTCTGCTTCAGCCATGCTAAACGGCCTTCCTACACGGGGCTGACATCTTCCACACTAGTGAGGCTTCTTCCCTGGCATATCCTCTGGAAGGCCACCCAACTCTCTCCTTCAGGAAGCAGCTGGAGAGCTGCCTATTCACTCCTGCAGGCAAAGCGGCAGCCACCCCCACTACCTGTGGCGCCACAGCTTTGATCCTCAGCCCTTCCGTATCACGTCTCCTTGAATTATGCTGCCTCAGCATTGCACACTTAGAGTGAGCTTCTAGGAGCGGTAGTGGCCTCTTGTTCCTTTCTGTGGCTGCTATCACCCACCCTGCTTAGACAAGCCTGTCAAGTGAATAAGCCCCCGGGAAACAGACTGATTGTTCTGTGGTTACTGAGTATTTCCTACGTCACCTGTGAGGAGATAGGAACAGATCTTCCTTATCAGTGCTGGCCTGGCCGACACCTCCAGCCCTGGAGACCGCACAGAGAAAGCAGATGCTCAGCCTTCTTGGGTCAGGTCTTAGCCAGAGAGCCCCCAGGTTCAGAGATCTTCAGGGCTCAGGAAAGGGCAGGCCCTCCCTGGGCCCGGGGTGTGGTCTCATGCAAGGCCACTCCTTTGCAGCCCTCTGCTTCCTCAGCCATAAAGTCAGGAGATCAAACTCTGTTATCTCTAAAATCCCTGGAGAATTCGTGCTCATCCCTATGGGCAACATTTCAGTCTGCATGGTCCCTGTAGAAGTATCTCCTAGCTCAGTCAAGTCACTGCCCTGAGGGAGGAGCGTGGGCAAAAAGAATAAATGTCCTGACCCCACGGCTTGCCCTGAGGCCTTGTCAGGGGGCCAGTGAGCATCCAAGTGACCCCTAAAGGAGGGAACAGCCTGGGATTGTGCCCATTTTCTTCCTACTTCCTCCATCTGGGCCTGCCCACCCCCTCCCTTCCTGGATAGCCAGGCCATTATCCCAGGGGCCCCCCCATATGGTCCTAGACTTTGGATGGCCTCAGCCTTTCAGATCCTAACCTGTCCCTCTCTGCAGCTTCCTTGGCTCCCCACCTTGGTCTCCTTATCTTGGTGCCTTTCATGGGGGCCCTCTGTTAGGTGAATGCGGTGCAATGACACATGCCTTGGGGAGTTCACAGTCTAGTCCCCGAAATAATTGTATAACCCACAGTGATAGTAGCGTGTAGATGCTACAATGCAGGGCAATACAGCACTGGGTGCTGCCTGGCTCAGCAGGAAGCAAGGCGCCGTGAGTCTTCAAGTATACTAGCCAGGTTGAGGGTGAAGAAATAAAGGCATTTTAGGCAGGGGAAGCCCCACAGGCAGAGAGGGAAGGTAAGAAAAGGTGTAGTTGGTCAGGGAATTACAGGAAGCCACTAAAAGTTTTAAGGTAGCTGGGGTAAAAGGAGCAGGGTGCTAGAGGGGGAGCAACACCATCAGGGGTTCAGGAATGTGTGTAGCAGAATCATTGGGTGGGTTGGTGGGGCAAGGGCCCACCGGCAGGGAGACTAGTGAGCTCTCACCTGGAGATGACAGTGTCCCAGGCAAGGGTGCTGACTAGGGTGTCCGAGAGATTCTCTGAGAGGGTAGATTCACCTGCCTTGATGCCTGATTAGCTGGCAGGAGTCAATGAGCAAAGAATAGGATGGGGTCTGGGGTGATATCAGGATTTTGGCTTGAACAATTGTGTAGATGAGAAACAGGAGGAAAAGCAAGTTGGAGGGAGGAGAAATCCATTTAATCTGGAATTCCCTGTGTTTACGATGTCTGAGGGACATGCAAGAGGACCAGGAGGCAGCAGGATAGGGGCTTTCCAAAATGGCCAGCACTGGCCCCCTCTTCCCAGAGACCCCTGAGGATGAGACGCCACAGTCATCCAGTGGCTCAGCCACAGGGGTCCAAAGAGAACATTCACCTCCACCACCACCCCTTGCCTGCCAGAAAAAGGCACCAATTCCTCTGTCACCAGGGGCCACTCTGGGGGCAAAGTCTGGTCCAGCTGTGAGAGCTGCCCCTCTTGGGACAAGTAAATGAACTCTGCCACCTCAGAAGGAGGATTCCAAGTGTTGGTCCCCTCAAGGTCAGATCAATGCAGGCCCCTTCCCTGGGAGACAGGGAGCAAGGCCAAGCACCCGCTTCCCGTGACCTGACAGTCCTTTTCCTTTCTCTTCCCCAAATTCCTCCTTACCACCCGCCTTTCCATCCCCACTGTTATCTTGTCTGACCTTCAGGTTCATCTGAGGAGGTTTTAAATGCACAGAACCAGGCCCCGCCCCTGCAGGTTCTGATTCAATTAAGTCTGGGGTAGTGCCCAGGAATCTATGTTTCTGTCAAGTTCTTGGGCAATCCAGTTCACTGTACTGGGGAATCCTCCACCCTTCTTCCCAGCCTCTCCCTCTTCAGGCATCTTATTTGGAGAATCACAGTCTGAGAAAAGGAAAAACATTTATTTTTGGCAAACCCAAGGTCCCAAGTAGGGGCAGGGGCAGAATCCCCTCTTCCACCTGAGTGCCTAGGGCCATAGACTGCTGCTCTGGTTCAGGCTTGGGAGAAGGGGAGCCCCCAGTGGGGCAGGACAGTCACTTGTACTGAAGAGAGAGTGGGGGTACAAGTGGGGCAGCGCAGACACTTAGCATCTTGTTGGTGTCCACCTGAGTTGACTTGAGCATCTCAGCCTTGAGGCAACCGCTGACCCCCAGGCTGGGCAAACCCCCAGGCTCCTCGCCAGCTTCCTCTCCCAGGGGAACCAGAGTGTAGGTGGGGGTCATGAACATATTGGGGCAGGGCAAAGTGAGGCCTGAGCCCAGCTCACCTGCCATGGGCAGCAAGGCCTGCAGTTGCTCCACACCTGTCTCCTCAGGGGACGAGGGCCAGCTCCGACTCAGGCTTCACCTCAGCCTCGGCCTCCCTGTCCCCCTCCCCTGCCTGGTTCAGCTCAGGGTTGCAATAGTTGATGTACCGGTACAGGGGTCGCAGGCGCTGGGCCTTTCCTGCAAGGACCCGGGGCAGGGCAGGGCAGGGGCTGGAGCGCCAAGCTGTGCCATGTCAGGGGTCCAGCAGGCGGGGGATAGAAGGAAGGCCCGGGGAATGCCACTCACGCTCCAGTCCTAAGGTCTCTGAGCGCACAGACACTGTGCTGGCCACCACAGGGAGCACTGGGGTTCCCACACTCTTGCGCTTCTTGGCTTTTTTGCGCTGTTTGGCAGACGGCGGGGGCTCACTCTGGCTACTCTCCCGCTCCTCCCTCTGCAGCGGCATCCCCTGTGGCAGCTCAGCTTCAGCCCTAGGATGGGCTTGGTGGCTAGGTCCTGGGAGGCTAGGGGACAAGAAGGCCTGAGGAGCCAGCCACCAGCCTTGGCTCCTGTGCCCTGTCCTAGGGAATAGCACTGTCTGCCTACCACCCAGATTCTTGTCCCTTTCCTGGTCAGTGGGGCCCGGGACTGGACAGGGGCCAAGAGCTCATGAGTTCAGTCCCTTACAAGGCTTTGAGACCCCCTCTCTGGATGTTCCCTACATCAGAGCTCTTGAGGGACAGAAGAGGGGAGGAGCGATGGTGGTGGCAAAGGATAAGTATGTACACTGCAGGAATGCCCGATTTAGGAATCCTACAGAATCCACCCCCATTCCACCTCCCCAGCCCTTCAGCTTCTTCCCTCTGAAAGCCCCCTCACTTGACTGGCTTCCTCTTCAGATCATGACTGGTCCTCACAATGGAGGCCATAGGCCTGGGACCTCTCTCCTCTAGTGCCTGCACCTCTGGCTTGTGCCTCTCTTCCTCCAGCTTGAGTCTTTCCTCCTGGATCTTTGGCTCTGAGACTGGCCCTGTTGGACACTTGTCTTCACCCTGGGTTTGGCAGGTTTCATGGGCTGGCACCAGGCACTGGTCTCCCATAACTGGACACTAGAGGTGACACATAGGTAACTGGTCACCATGGCCAGGCAAAGGATACAGGGATCAACCATTAGATACCAAATATGGATGAAGGGCACCAGCCCATGCCCCTCCCAGCCTGTGGAGCCTGTCCTGGCAGTTAGGGGGTCATTGCACAGAAGCTGGTCTCCTAAAGCTCTGTGGCCAAGTGTTTGAAGGCTAGACAGCCTAATGGTCACCTCAGAATTCTGCGCATGGCCACCAGACACCTCCGTAAGCTGTAACTGCCCCAAGGCTGTTCCCTCTTGGGCCCCTGGCCGCTTCTCAGCCCCTGCTGAGGCCATGGCTGCGGAGGATCAGCGCATCCTCGACGGTTGCTTGGGGGACGTGGGGGGTGGGAGGTGGAGGGCGGACCCTAAACTGGTAGACCGTGAGCTGACCCCGGAGAAGGGCCGGGTTGCGAAGGGCAACTGGCAGCCGGTCTGGCCCCACCCTCAGCTGGAACTACAAGCCCCAGAAGGCTTTGCGCCAGGGGCATTGGCCCCTGACCTCAGGGACGGAAACCATTGTTACCTGGCAACAGCAAAGAGGTCGGGTGGCGGCAATGGGCGGTGAAACTGCTCGGGTGAGTCCCCTGCCCGGGTGAGGGGCTGCCAACGGGGCAGGGAAGTGGGCTGAGAGCGGAGGTGGCGAGCGCAGGCCAGGGTCGGGAGGCGGGGCGAGGGCCGGGAACGCAGGCAGGGCGGCACAGCTGGGGTCAGGGCCCGGGTCCAGGGAGGACTGGACTGGGCTGAGGGACGGGGTTTGGGGCCGGAGGTGCGTACCGGCAGGCCTCGGTGCACTGTTGCAGAAGGACGACGGCGGCATGTGCGAGGGTCCGTCCCGCATCTCGGGGCCCATCCCCCCAGACCCTACGCTCTGTCCTGACTACTATCGGCGGCCGGCCTCGGGTGAGTTGTGGGGTGCCTCACCCTGGCGAAGCCAGAGCAAGGGTCGGGCCCAGCTCCACCACTGAACTCCGCGCTCCGCCCCGTCTGGCCTCTCAGCCCAAGGGCGCCTTGAGGGAAGCGCGCTGAAGTTGGGCCTGCTGACTCCGGACCCCGACCTAGATGCCACCCCTCCCCGCGGTCCCCGCATCGGTCCCGGAGCCCGAGAAATCCTGGAGCGTGGCCGGCGCGGCGTGGGTGGCGTGCTGCTGCAGCTCGGGGGTATCTCCCTAGGCCCAGGGGCCTCTCCCAAGAGTAAGTTCTGGACAGAAGGGACGAGGCGAGTCTGAAGTCAAAGCTGAGATCAAAAGCAGCTGCTTCTCCTTCCCTGAGGAAGGCTCAGGCTTTACCTCTCTGAGTGTTAGTTTCCCCGACTATAAAAGTCCTCTCTTCTTCCTCGCAGGAGAGGACTAGATGAGGTATCCCCCAGAAAACCCATAGCTCAGCTTCATGAATTCATGCATCAATGAAAGGTTGTTTCTTGAGTGTCTACTGTGTGCCAGGCCCTATAGGTGCTAGGAAAACAAGGTTGGAGAAGCGCATCATCGAATCAAGATGAGAGACAATAAACAAGTGAAGTGGTGAATATGATATGCAAGATGATTAATGGTATACTTCGCAATAAAACATGTAGAAAATCATCAGGAATAGAAGAAGATAATTACTGTGTGAGGAAGGGAACAAGGTGACGAGGTGGACTTAGATGGAGATGTCAGGGAGATCTTTCTGTGGGAGGCAGGGTGTGGGCCTGTGTGTTCACTGCTGTGAGTTGGATTGCATGGGCTGTATGTAGGGCAGAGCCTGGCAACATCTTTTCCCCAGGGAAGGACCCTAAAGACCATGAGAAGGAGAACCTGAGGCGGATCAGGGAGATCCAGAGGCGCTTCCGTGAGCAGGAGCACAGCCAGGAGCAGGACCAGTCCAGGCCCCTGAAGGCTCTCTGGCGCTCACCCAAGTATGACAAAGTGGAGTCCCACGTCAAGGCCCAGCTGCAGGTACCTGCCTCAGGCAGCCAGAAGTATTGCCCATCTTTTTGGCAATTATACTCTGATCTGAGTTATGAGGAGGGTGGAAAACCGCAGGGAACTAAGGTAACAGGGGACTAAGAGATAGCTGGTTCTGCTGCAGAGTGGGGCTGGGGGGCTTTCTCAGAAGTGATGATGGCAGGGTGATTCTGAGGGGCAAGTAGGAATTAGGCCAGGGGAGAATGGAGGAGAACATTCTATAGAGATGGAACCTCACAGATAGAAGTCCTAAGACCAGAGGCAGTGTGGGCAGTGGGGATGCTGTGTTCAATTCACCGTGAGGGAAGAAGAGCGTGAGGTTAGGCCAAGAAGTCACCTGTACCCACATCATAAAGGGCCACATAATCCCCTTCTTACCTTTATTTCTAAGGACAATGGGAAGGGCAGGGGCAGGGGTATGTATGGTGGTAGGATTCTATCTGGGTAGATGGTGGCACCACTTCTCTATCCACGGGTCTGAGACGGAGAGGCAGGATTGAGAGAAAAGACAATAAGGTCATATGTGGATGTGTTGAATCAGAAGCATTTATGGGACTCGCAGGGAGTGGGAATGTGTCCAGCAAGCAGATGGAGAATCAGATGTGGATATCAGGAGTGAGACCCAGGAGTTATTGAGGATCTGGCTGAGGACGATGAGACCAGGGAAGTGACCTTGGATTTAAGGGCTTGGAGACCAGCTGTTGGTGACCTTGGTGGGGACAGAGCCAGAAATCTTGGCTAGGAAGGAAAGAAAAAAGAAATGGTGGCTGAAGCCAGGACTGAGATAGAAGGAGGGGTATTTGTTTTCTTAAAGATGTGAGAAACACACATGTTTAAATGCTGATGAGGAGAAGTGCTCCTTCAAGACGAAAGAGGCCAGTCCCAGAGGACTGGTGATAGAGAAAGATCCTGAAAGGCAGGAAGGGCAGAGGCTTGGTCTTATGGCTTGAGTCCCTGACCTCAGCCTGACTTATCCCTCTGCTATGCCTTGGCCTACAGGAGCCCAGCCCTGCCTCTGGGACAGAGCCTGCCCACTTCCTGCGGGCACATTCCCGTTGCGGCCCTGGGTTCCCACCACCCCGCATCCCCCGTCCCCAGCTAACCCCACCGGGTCCCAATGCTCAGGTGAGAGGATGTGTGAGGGCTGGGAGGTAGGGCAGGGATCCTGGGGAGGTTCAGGGGCACAACACAGTGCTGTCTACTTCATCACGCTTGCCATGTCCTGCAGGGCCCAGGCCCAAGTGTGGACTTCATTACCCACAATGCTCGCACCGCCAAGAGGGCCCCCCGGCGTCATTCTCGCTCGCTGCAAGTGCTGGCACAGGCGCTGGAGCAGCAGCGGCAGGCCCAGGAGCGCTACAACGCCACACAGAAGGGTCGCATGCCCCATTAGTAGGTCCTACTGCCCAACACCCAGGGTAAGGGACGCTTATGGTGGGCGGGAGCCAACATCTGCCCTGGGATCATCAATCCTAAGTCTGTTGCATCGCAGCTTGTTGGAGCGCAGGGATCTGTGGCGGCAGGAGGCTGAGGCCTGTCAGCACAGCCAGCCGGACCCGGCCATGCCCCCTGGCCACACTTGCATGCCTGAGAACCAGCGGCTGGAGACACTGAGCAATCTGCTCCAGAGTGAGTATGTGGCCAAAGGGAGCTGGATGGGGAACCCACTGGGGACCATGCACCCCTGCCCAGCACTTACTGTTCCTGGGGCCTCTGTAGGCCAGAGCCAGCTGCTGCGTGAGCTGGTGCTGCTGCCTGCTGGGGCGGATTCACTGAGAGCCCAGAGCCATCGTGCTGAGCTGGACCAGAAGCTGGTGCAGGTAGAGGAGGCCATCAAGATCTTTTCCCGCCCCAAGGTCTTTGTGAAGATGGATGCCTGAGCCCTTTTATGGGGATAGAGTCAGGGGTCTCACTGAGGATCACTACATGGTTGTAAAGGGCAGGACTGGGCCCCATCATAGAGTGGAGTTCGAAGACAGGAGCAGTGGGGTGGGCAGTATCCCCAGAGCACTCTTCCCAGTCACTGGTGGCTGTGGAAGGGCCATCCCAGCCTCTTAACCCCTTTGTCAAAATTAAACCTTTTGTACACAGTGGGGTTTGTTTCCATAAGAGCTTTTCTTACCCTAGAAATGCCAAGCCTGGTGTCCCTCCTGCTGCTTGACTACAGGAAGGTTTCTTTGCTGCCCTTATCACTCCTCCTCTCCTGCCTCATGTCCAGGCCAGAAGGCAAGACTGTGGGATCAAGGAGGAGGCCAGGGCTGGGAAACAGAAGGACCATAACTGCATTTGTAGAAAACCTTTAATGTTCCCCAGACTGAGAGGGCCCCATGAGCAAGCTAAAAAACCCCACTGGGGAAGTCCCTGCCATGTCCCAGCAGCCTGGAAGGGCAAGGGCTGCATCTTTGCCTGTCAGAGGCTGAAGCCACTACCATCTCCTTGAATGCTACTCCCCCAGCCAGAGCTGACCTGCTCCTGATCATCCAGGGAGGGCAGAGAGCTGCGGGCATCAGGAAGTAGGCGGCTTGGGCGCAGGTCCCAGCACGGAGGCCCCTGAGACAGCCCATTGGAACAGGGAGGTTCGCGGTTCTCAATGATCAGATCACTGCTGTCATCGTCGCTATCAGGCTCAGCAGGCCCAGGCCCAGCAGAAGGAGGCCCTGTCAGACGCCCAGATGCCCCACGCACCACATTATTGCGCTGATTGGCTGGCTTGACAGTGACAATGAGGTTGTGGCTGTTCGCGACCATCATGTCTGTCACTTGGTCCAAGGTCTTCCCAGCTACCTCAATGCCATTGACCTCGAGGATCTCATCACTGACTGCCAGCAGCCCTGTACTCTCAGCCAGGCCCCCTCGTACCAGGCGGGAGATGAAGATGCCTGGAACCCGTTCCAGGCCCTGGGGAGCTACGCGCACACTCATGCCATCTCGGATGTAGAAACCCAGGGGGCGGTCGGAACCATGCTTATGCAGCCGCACCCGTCGGTGGGTCTCAGGCAGTAGGTCCACATCTATGACTGAAGAAACCTGGCGGAAATCTTGTGGCAGGCTGATTAGCAGGGGTGGCCGCGTGCGCAGGGGTGCCACTGGCCGAAGTAGGAGCCCTTTCTTGCGCCGCTGCAGAGAGTTGGAGGCAAAGGCCAGGCCACTGGAATCAGCTTCTGCTGCAGGAGAGGGGGACGCTGAGATCAGACACCCTGCTTTCCCATTTGAGCCCTTTTCCATCAGGCCAGTTGCCTGAGGAAGGGGGCACTGTAGCTATTTCCTGCCACTTGGAGGTCAGGCCAAGGGCAGGGACTGCAGAGGGTGAAGCCTGGGCACACTGGGCATGGACTAACCCTTGTAGACTTGCCCTGTCACCCTACCCCACAGAGGCTGCCCACTGTACCCCATCCTCCTCACCCCGCTTCTGCACTAGCAGGCGCAGCGGCGGGGGCCCACTGGCCAGGGCCCGGTGCAGGCTGTCGTCGTTGGTGAGGGGCAGTAGGTTGCCGTGAGCATCCGTATAGCCAAGCAGCACGTCCAGGCCCGGGATCTGGTGTACCGCACGCAGCAACCGAGAGAACTCTTGGAAGCCGCTCACCGAAGCGCGGGGCAGCGCGAAGCGTCGGAACTCGGCATCAAACTGGAGGCCGGGGTGGGGGTGGGGGGGGCGGGGAGGGGTTAGGATGGAGTCCGTGCCCTTTCTCACCACAGGTCCGAAGGTGGCAGGGGTGAGAAAGACAGGGGGGCTTCACAACAGCTGCAGCCTTGCACCCAGTACAAGGGACGCTGTCCAAGGTCTTCTCCCCACCCTCAGGTACCCAGGCCACAGAGGGACTCTTGAGGCCGGCAGTAGAAGGAAGGAGGATGGATGGGGGAAAGCGAGAAGAAAAGCCGGAGAATGGGACGTGGAGGATGGAGGAGAGAAAAAGGTGGTGGGGACCAAGGAGCCAGGAAGGGGAGAATGAGGGAATCGGAAGCGCCTAGGGCCGAGGCCGGAGCCGGGGCTGGAGGGGCCCTTACTTTGCTCTTCACCTCGACGATGCTGTCGGGACTGCGTGCCGGAGTCCTCTGCGGCCTGGCCATGGCGGGGCCAGGCGGGCCGGGGATGATGCCCCAGGCGGACCGCCGAGGCGCAGGTGCACAGCCCGGCCGGCCCGCGCCACCCCGCCCCTGGCGGTAGCACTCGCCCCGCCCCCCTGTCCGGACCGTGACGTCAAGAGGGCAGCGACGGGGAGTTGAACGCGGAGTCCACGTTTCCTAGGAAACGGAGATAAGGGTGGGAGAATCTTTGCGTCCTCCTACGTCATTACGCTACGGTCCCCGCGTCCCGGGAATCTGGGGGAGGGGCTTGGCCAATCCGAGGGGAGAGAGAGGGAAGTATTTGTTGAATGCTGTGTACTTTTTAAAAATTTTATCATGTTAATCTTTTTTTTAATTAATTATTTTTTTGGTTGTGTTGGGTCTTCATTGCTGGGAGCGGGTTTTCTCTAGTTGCCGCAAGCGGGGGCTACTCTTTCGTTGCAATGGGCAGGCTTCCCACTGCGGTGGCTTCTCTTGTTGTGGAGCATGGGCTCCAGTGGTTGTAGCACGCGGGCTCAGTAGTTGTGGCTCACGGGCTCTAGAGCGCAGGCTCAGTAGTTGTGGCGCACGGGCTTAGTTCCTCAGCGGCATTAGGATCCCGGACCAGGGTTCGAACCCGTGTCCCTGCATTGGCAGGCGGATTCCTAACCACTGCGCCACCAGGGAAGCGTGAATGCTATGTACCTTTATTTCCACGGACTAACAAGACTGCGCATTTTGTAGATGAGGAGACTGAGTCACAACAAATAATTGCTGAACTCCTTGGGGTCACAGGCGTTGAAGTGGCTTTGAGCCACCCACTCGGACCACCCTCGGCTGCAGCCTCAGGCCCCAGATCCCTCCCACTCCATCGGAGCCGGCCCTTGGCCCCTTCCTGCCCAGTGCCACAGGAGTCTTGAAGAACGGCGCAAACGCCCGGCCGCTGCTTGAAGAGATGCTCGGGTAAGAGTAAGCAGGACAGCCTACAGTTGAACCAACACGGGTCTGCAGACAAGTTCCCGAATAGGACGCGCTCGTGCGCACGCGCGGGCACGCTCATGGGCGGGACCTCGACCTCAGGTCCCGCCCAGCCGCCGTACGTTTCCTCTTCCGAGGAGAGGCGGGGCCGCAGCGCCCGCGGGAAACGCGGTCCAGGGTTGCTCGGCTGGCTACCGCGGCGGGAATGGCAGGCTTGAGGAGTCTGGTCCTGCGGCCTTGGATTCGAGAGCTGGTTCTAGGGTCAGAGGCACTCTCAAGCCCGCGGGCGGGGCAGCTGCTCAAGGTGAGTCCCCACCCCCTTCTCAGGGCCCGGAAACCAGTGCTGGGCCCCGGGTGGTGGGTTTGACGCAGGTCGTCGCCGTCAGGTACTGCAGGAGGCCGAGGCCCCGGGCCCGTCCCGCGCTCCCGACACGTCCGAAGGGGCCACGCTACTTGTGTCCGACGGGACCCACAGTATTCGATGCTTGGTGACGCGGGAGGCTCTGAACGCCTCGGACTGGTGAGAGAGGCTCCGCGGAGCCTGGGAAGATTGGAATCCGGTGGGAGAGCACGAGCCTTGAGCCCGAAGTGGGCGGGTTCCTGGAGGGCGGGTCCCAGGCGGGCGGGCCCCAGGCGGGCGGGGCAGTGTTCAGGCAAGCGCGTTAGTGAGGATCGCGCTCGCTGCAGGGAGGAGAAGGAGTTCGGCTTTCGAGGGGCAGAAGGCCGGCTGCTGCTACTGCAAAACTGCGGGGTCCGCGTCCAAGTCGCCGAGGGAGGCGCGGTGAGTGGTGAGGCTGGCTTCGGTGGGTTACTGGGCCCGACTTCCTGACAACTCCTGAGACCCGGTCCCTGAACTCACCCCTCCAGCCCGCGGAGTTCTACCTCCAGGTGGACCGCTTCAGCCTGCTGCCCACGGAGCAGCCCCGGGAACGGGTGACTGGTTGGTAAGTGATGCCTCCACCCTCCAGCTGTACTCCCCACCCAGGCCTGGCTGGCGTTGGCATAGGCCTTGGGCTCCTAGTTATATTGACTGCCTACTACTTCTCCTTCCCAGCAACCAGGACCCGGATGTTCAGAAAAAGCTCTATGACTGCTTGGAGTGAGTTTGGGGTTGGGCTCTTGGGTCAGGTGTGGTTCGGTCAGGGAATGGCAAATCTGTGTTACCCGATAGGCTTCAGGATTTTTCCTCAGGCTTGTTCTCTCTGTTTCTCTAGGGAGCACCTTTCAGAGTCCACCTCCCCCAGTGCAGGTACTTAAAGGGGTTGGCCAGTTGCCCTAACTCCCTGTAGAGTGATCTCTCCAGCCATCACCCCCCTGCTTCCTTAATAAGCCCTTCTCCCCCTGCACCCCCGTTCCTCTTCTTTGAGCTTCAGCCCATCCCCCGGTCCTCTGTCCCTAGACCTTTCACTGTCCCAACTTCTGGATGAGGTAGAGGAGGACCAGGAGCATCGGGGGGCGCTAGTGAGCCTGGCTGAGAGCTGTCTGATGCTGGCAGGCCCTTGCACAGCAACCCCCCTCACCCGCTGGGCAGCCTCACGCTGCAGAGCCACGGTCAGTCTGGGGCTTCTCTTGGGAAATGTCGGAGTGGGGAGTTGGGCAAGGGCCAAACTGAATGTTCTCATCCTACAGGGAGAAGCTGTGTACTCCATCCCCAGCCTATGGCTGCACATCTCTGAGAATGACCAGCAAATCCTGAGCTCTCTGGGCCCAGGTCAGAGGGCACAGGGTAAGGAGAACTGGAGAGGTCAAGAGGGGAGTGCCTGCGTGCCCAGTGCCCTCCGTGCTGATAAGCCTCCCCTGACCGCCAGGCCCTGAGCTACCCCCACCACACCCGGCTCTACAGGACCTATCGCTGACTCTCATCTCCTCTCCTCCTTCCTCACCCAGTTCCTCAGGTAAGCTGGTGCTCAGGCCCCATGTTCTTGGTGCTATCAGATGCCTGGGCTACACAGGATGCTGTGAAAGGGTGCACAGCTGGGTGCAGGGATGAACACAGTTCCTGCAGGCCTATGTTCACAGGTCATTCAGCTAGTCTGAGCTGAGAGGTCTGTGCCCACGGTGAGTCCCCTTCCTCCTCAGGAACCCCTGCCCTACCCAGCCACATGCTGTCACAGGAAAGTGGTGCCAGTATCAGCCTTCTGCCTGCCTTGCCCTTGGCTGCTCCAGACCCAGCGCAGAAGGACAGCTCCCAGCCCCCGTCAGCCATCTCTTCAGCCCATGGCCCTCTGCCCCCCAGTTCCCCACACCCCAGCCATGTACCCAACTCCCCACCCCTGAGCTGCACCCCAAGTTTGTCATCCCTTGGCCATGTCCCCAGTCTACACCAGGCCCCTGTAACCATGGCCCAGAGACCTAGTCTGGAGTTCAAGGAGCTAGGGTTACCCCCTAAGACCTGGCAGCACTCTCCAAGGACAAGAACCACCAAGGAAGCCCTGGAGTCCAGCCCTGTCTGGGTGAGCATAGCACCCCTTACAACTGGAGGATAGAATGGGGCTGGGCTGGGGGTAGCCTTGGATGAGGTTAGGGGCCTTTTTGGCCCCTCTCCAGACACCATACCCTCCCACTTCAGGACCCCGCAAAGAGGCATCGTGATGGTTCTGCCTTCCAATATGAGTACGAGCCACCCTGCTCCTCCCTGTGTGCCCAGGTCCAAGCTGCCAGGTGAGTGCCTTGGGGGTGCCCCCACTCTCCTGGTTACCCGTCCCAGTCTCCATTGGCCTACAACCACGGTTCTCTTCCCAGGCTCCCTCCCCAGCTTGTGGCCTGGGCCTTGCACTTTCTGATGGAGCCACAGCCGGAGGCTGAACTAACCCAGGTGTGAGAGGTCATGTGAGCACGTGGGAGGATGCGTGCACAGGTCCGTGCCTGGGGGTGGATAAACAGGGCTTCACACCAGCTTCCTTTACGTTTTTTAATAAAATAATCTCATGCGGCAGGAAAGGAGAAAGAGGGTCAGGGGTTGGGGCCGCCGCCTCTTTGGTCTGTGGCTGGGGATGGTGGGTTCCGCTCAGGGCCCGAGGACTCTGTAGACTGTGGGGGTAGAGGCTCGGCTCCGAGGCCAGATCCTGCATAGGGAGAGGGGGAGAGAGGAAGGGTCAGGACTGGACTGAGCAGTCCTGCCGCCCACCCAACTGGCTCCAGCCCCCTTTACCTATGCTTGGAGATGGAGGTGCCTCAAGCTTTGGCCTGCGCTTGAGAACAGGGGAGCGCTGCAGCCGCAGGGGCCGTTCTGAGGGATACAGAAAGACTTGGTGAGGGTTGCTAAGGGCTTGCTTCCTGTCCTCGACCCCCACTCACACTTGCCTTCAGAGCCTCCCCCTTCCCCGGCATCCTCCCACCCCTGGCAGAGGTTCCTCTTGTGGAGGTAGAGTCAGGGCTAGTAGGAAGGGCTTCTCAGACCCTTGCTCCTGGCCTCCGGCTCCCTGATTTCTCAACCCCTCATGCCACTGGTGGCCCCCTCCAAGGACCAGAGCCTCGAAGGGAGCCCACCCTCCCCCACCATCTCATCCTGTACTCAAGCACACATGGAGGTGTCTCCCCTCACCAACAGGGGCCTGGAGCTGGTCCTCATGCACAGACACTGCTCGTCGCCCCGCCAAGAGAGGCCTCGGCCTCAGCTGGCCATCTGGGGGAGGCCAGGGTATCAGGGTATGGTCCCAACAGCTGCCCCCACTCCAGCCTTTGCCTCCCACCTTCAGGGTCCCCAGAGGAGCTGAGTTCCCACCAGGGACTCCTCCAGGCCCTAGCCCAGTATTGGGTGGGGGCTAGGGTAACTGCTTACCTTCATTCCTGGAGCCTAAGCAAGAATCCTCTGGGAGGCCCAGGCTGTCTGGGGAGGGGCTGGCTCTTCGGGGGCTTGGGCTGGGACAAGGGGAGGGGGGGCCTGGACCATCCTGTTGACCCCAGCCACGGCCCCTGAGCTCTGCATTCAGCTGCTGCCCTAGTGTCTTCCAGGTGGCAGACTCGGGCCCCTGGCCTCCTGGACCAGGTCTGCATGAAGGGTCTGCAGGGAGAAAGGTGTCAGCCAAGACCTGGGCCAGGTGTCGGAGGTAAACCTGACCAATGGTCTGATCCCCTCCAGCCTGTCCCTGCATGACCCCCAACATACACAGTGGCCCTCACTCACCAGCAGACACAGAGTGGGTGCGGGACTTGATCGAGATGGGAGGGGCCTCTGTGGAACTGTCCATAATGTCACCTGCAAAGGCAGGGCTGGGGGCTTAGGCTTAGTGAGGGGAAGAAAAACATGGCTATTCCCACTCTTCTGCCAGGGAGAGCAAACCCCTTGGGGACTATCTCCTCCTCCCCAAAAATGTACTGCCCTAGCCCAGGGTCCCACTTACCATCCGAGCCAGCCTTCTTGATCTCTCCATCTTTGCTCTGTAGGAAATAGGGACGTTAAGCTTGACCCTGTCCCGCCCTCGGCTAGCCTTGTCCTTTTATTCATTCTTGTTATAACCGCCACTAAATGCCCACTGTGGGCTGGGCAAGAACATGGCAAACCCAGTCCTGGTCCTCTTGAAGCTCAGTCTGTGATGGTGGACAGTTAACACAGAGAAGCATATGCAAGCACAGACACACAAAGTAATTTCTTAATTCTGTGATTCACTTTCTATACCTTAATGTTTCTAAATTCAAGCTGAGTTTCACTTCACTTGTGTTTCTTATTTTCCTGAAGTTATTAAAGGGATAGTCTGTAGGGTGGTGGTTCTTACGAGGAACTGTGATCAGAGAGTGGTATTAGCAGGGGGGCCATGGAAGAGAGTCAAGGAAGGCCCACAGGGAAATACAGGGGTGGATGAAGAGGTTACCTGGTATAGCCCATGGGTGGGGATGAGAGACTGGAAGTGGGGCAGGGAGGAGTTCCAGACAGAGGAACCTGTGTAGAGGCTCTGAGATGAACCAGGGTTGAGAGCAGTGAGGTGAAAGCAGTGACAAGGGCTGAGACCCCACTGGGCCTTGAGGCAGGATCAGGAGTCAGGGCAATGTCTTGAGAGGAAGCCCCTGGAGGACTTGCTATTTCAAATGCAGACGGCAAAGCCAGATTTCTGTTAGATCTGCAGAGAAAGGACCATCCACTTCAAGGAGGCCTGGGTCAGGGTAGAAGCCAAGAGAGAAGAAAGGTTGACTCTGATGATTTTTTGTGGGGAGGGGAAAGAATCGACAGACCTGTGTGTCATGAGTCTCCTCCTGGTCACATAAATCGCCCACATAAAATGAGCTACGTGTCACCTGCCTCCTCACTTCCCACGTGTGTCCCTTCCCAGCTCACTTGCTTCCTCTTGCCTTCGGCACTCCCGCTGCCTCTGCTCACGCCGATCCTCTGGAGCATCACTTGTACTCGCTGTTCAAAGGTTGGGGCCAGCTCTGTGTCTCCCCGCTCCAGGGGCTGCTGCTGGGGACAGAGATACCCAAGTGGGGAGAGAGCCCACTGCCCTCATTGTTCCTGCAGAGCCTTCACTCCCTGTCACCAGGCCTCACCTTGTCAGGTCTGGCACCCAGTGTTGTCTCCTCCTCCTCAGCAGGTAGCAGTATCATGGAGTAGGCCTTGCTTTCCCGAGTGTATCGAGGCCGACTCCTACGGGTAGGGTCGGGGCTGCCGGTGCCCCCCTCAGCCCCACCAGCCTCCTCACCACGGCCAGGACGGGCTGGTGGCCGAAGCAAGTCCCCAAGTGTGGTTTTTCGAGAGCGGGGAGCTGCCCCAGGGCTGGTCTCTAGATCAGGCCGTGACCCACGTGTTGAACGAGGCTTCTTGAAGGCAAAGAGAGTGCCCAGCTTCTTTCGAAGTGTACGGGGGACAGGGGTGGTACCCCCCTCGGCTGCCGGGTACTCCTCGGGGGCCCAGCTGTGGGGACAGCCAGCAGTAAGTGGGAAGGCCCATGGAGCATTCCACCCTCTCCCACCCCTTGCAATTGCCCCCTACTCACAGGCGATCCTGATGGATCAGCCTTTTGGAGAAGAATTCCTCCACACCTTCGTCCACACGGGCACTGAGCCCATTCCCTTCCTGCGGCAGGGCCGGGGGCACCTGAGGAACACCACAGGGTTAAGGCTCCGGGCTGAGTGCAACCGTGACTTCTCTCCACCTTCCTTGTCCAACGGCAGGCTCTGGGCAACTCCAGGACTTGGGAGCTACAGTGACCCTATAGGGCTGCTGACACAAGCTCTCCCACTGTCCAGCTGGTGGGCAGAGATGCTGGTTTCACGTACCCCCCTCGCCTGTAGTTGGCCCTGGATGTAACCAGTCCACATCCATGCTTGTCCCACAGAGTATCCTAAACACCCTGAACCACCTGGTCACCAGCGGGCTAGAGCCCACGCACCCGCTGGGTCACACATTCCCACTTGCCACCCCCTCTGCTCCAAACAGTTCCCTGCAGTACCCTCCACCCCACCCCACCCAGCCTGCTGACGGCTCAGCGGCGCCTGCTGCTGCGTCAGACCCTCTGGGGGGCCTCAAGCTGGCTCCTCCCCACCTCTGGCCCCGTGCCCACTGCCCGCGCCAGTACCCAGCCCACACACACACCCGCACCGGACGTGCAGTAAACGCAGGATTGTCCCCACAGCCAGGGGCCCAGCATCTTTCATTAACCCCAGGGGAGGGAGGATAAGACAGACGCCCCCTCGCGCACATCCACCCATGCAGCGGCCAACCTGAGGCAGAGTCCTACACCCAAGAGCTCCCCCAGCGAAATCCACACACTCGTGACCCCGCGTGAGCGTGGGGTGGGGGGGTGGCCAGGAAGAAGCCAGAACTCGGCAGTATGACCAGGTGGTCTTGGGCACCCACCTCCCTGCCGGCCATCACCCGTAAGGCGCGAACGGGCCACTCGCGACCCCCAATTCCACGAGCTCTGGAGTGGGGGTAGGGCGCTCACCTGGGGGCCCCCCGGCGGCGGGCGGTGGTGGTGCTGGCGCCGTGGCCGCGGCCGGGCCCGGGTCGGATGGCGCAGGGGCTGCCCGGCGGGTGGCAGGTCCATGCGAGGCAACGGGCCGGCCGGGGGCCCAGGGGCGGCGGGGCTCGGAGAGCCGCGAGCAGATGGCCCCGCCTGCGGCTCTGCATCTTCCCCAGGAGCCGCCAGCTCGGGCTCCGGCTCTGGTTCCTCAGCAGCACCTGAGGGGAGAGCACCAGAAGAGCACCGAGCGCCAAGCTCAGGGAGGTGGCAGCGGCGGTGCTAGGGCGGCGGGGGACCCGCCCAGGGCGCGGGGAGGGGCCCAGCTACGCTGCCCGCCCCCCGCCCCTCCCCCGCCGCCGCTGTCCGTGGTGCTGAGCGCGGTCCCGAGCGGCGCGCGGCGCCGCCAAGCATGCGCATCCTGGGGGTAGGGAAGGGGTGAGGGGGGCGGGGAGGTAATGAGATGAGAGGAGACCGTGTCCCGGCCCTGGTCTGCTCAGGTCCCACCCTGTGCTAACTGACCACAGAGGACCCCAACTTTGCACGCTGCACGGGGGTCCTGGCCCAGCCCACTCAAGGGTCAGGGAGTTCCCGGAACAGGGGTGAATGTATGTGTCCAGGTGTCCAGGTCTAATGGAACTTCAGCCCAACCTGAGTAGCTCTCTTCCCCCGGGCCCTGACTTACTGTGAGTGGAGGGGACCAGGCGAAGACAGCGGTTGGATTCAGGCCACTTCTGTGGAGGACTGTCATCCTGGTGGGGAAGACACAAACTCAGCCTGGGGTGGCGGGGAGCTACCTCCCCTCCTTCCACACTCCAGAACAAGAGATGGGAAGATCTAGAGTTCTAGGCCCAGAGTTCTAGGACCACCTACCTTCTGCTCTTCTTCATTCTCCTTTTCCTTCTCCTCCTCAGGGAAGAAAAGACCTTCCAATTCCCCAGGCCCAAGGGGGCTGGGCTCGCCTCCATCTAATGCCGGTATGACAGGGGGCATTGCCTCTGTTGCCTGTTGAGCCAGACTCTCCACCTGCAATACCAGGCACCCCAAAGATGGGAGGCAGGGCCTCAGCCATAGTCGTATCAGTGCGAAGGGAATCCTGAAATACCCCTGGGCTATCTGACCCCAGAAGACATTACAGAACCCCTGCAAGGCAGTGGCCAGGTCACTGTGTGTGTGTGTGTGTATGTATGTGTATGTATGTGTGTGTGTATAAGCACGCAGTTCCTGCTCACCAGCCGATCCCGGGCTGCACTCAGACCCGCCACAGCCTGAGCCACAATGCTCTCTGCCAAGGTCCCTGTGACTGACAGGCGCATGTCCCTGACGGCAACAGAGGGCAAGGGTTAGTGTGCTGTCTCTACCCAGCCCAGCCCAGCCCAGCCCAGCCCTATCCAGCCTACCTGAGCCTCGTGAAGGCATCTTGCAGCAGGTGCTCTGGGAGCAGCTCTGGGAGACCCCTTGAGCCTCCCAGGACCCCCTCTAGCTGCTCCCTCCACCTGGGTCCCTGCAGCATCTGTGGGCAGAGGCTCCTTGTGGTGTCCAGTGTGGTCTGAGTGAAGTCCTGGGCAAAGGTCAGAGCATGGTGAGGGTGTGGCTGGGGCCCAGACCAATTGGCTTAAGGCTCCAACCCTCACAGAACGTTGACTCAGGGGATATCACAGGCAAGCCTATGGATGGGGGTCAAGCCTGAATATGGAGGTGGGGCTGGGGCAAGGGCACTATCTCACCTGAATGTCCCGGCGGCAGACCTCGCCCACCTGTCCCAGGAGGCCCTCCAGCTTCTGCCGCAGCTGCCATTGGTGGCTTGGGGAGCTCCCAGCCTCATGTAGAATGGGGAGAATCTGGAGGCCAAGGAGGAAAAGGAGTTGCAAATTGACACCTAAGAGGGGAAGGGTCCTCGTAGTGAGAGGGGGTGCTCACACTGAGAGAGAAGTTGGCGTTTTGGATGGCATCCTCGGCCTGGTGCACAGCAGCTTCACCCTGGGGCCCAGCCCCACAGCCCAGCAACTCCACATGCTCCTGCACCGACTGACACAGTTCATTCACTTCCTGGAGGGCAAGAGGAATCAGTCTCAGCCTGGTCCCCTCCCCATCCCCTGACTGCCTCCTTCCCAAGGTCTCCAACAGGGTGAGTGAGGTCCTGAAACTGATACCATTAGGACAGCCACTTAGGGACCCTATCTGTTCAAGGAGGGAGAGCAATGTCTCCTTTAGTTCATTGTAGGTACTTTATATATACTTCCTAAGTGTCCAGAATAGGAAGGAAAAGAGCTGTTAGTCATGTCAGTGTTTTAGAAGCTCAGTCTGTTCATCACCCAGCTAGAGGACAGATTGAAGGATGAAGAGAAATGGGAGTGAGGAGCCATGGAGGAAGGCCAAGGGGGAGAGAAGGATAGCTGGGGTGGGAGTAAAGAGTGGTGTGTTTGAGAGAGTCGGTCAAGAGGCAGGACCAAGGAGGTCTGTGGGGGCTTCGGTGTGGCCAAAAGAGACATGGACTGAAGCTCTGTCCACAGCACTTGGTGGGTGTGGGCACCAGTGAGACTGGGCTCCAGGGTAGAGAGAAGAGAGAGATGTGGGAGATGATGAGATCACTTGAAGACACAGAATGTGAAGCCCCTGCAGGATGTCTGGGTCACGATGCCTGGGCTCTGGAGCTTGGGAGAGAAGTGGGAATTGGGAATGGATGGATGGGGAACATCTCACCAAGACAAGGTACTGGAGGGAGATGAAGCCAGAAAAAGGGTCACTGGGTTTGGCCACAACAAAGGTCAGTGGAGAGGGGAGGGAAGCCCCGTGAATGGGAAGTCACAGGTGGGGCTACAGTTGGGGGTGGAGAGAAATGATTGAAGATTTTAAAATACCTCCTGTCTTTAACAGGGGAGCCTATTTAAATGCTTTAAGGGAATTCCCTGCAGTCCAGTGGTTAGGACTCCACACTTCTACTGCAGCAGGCCTGGGGTCAATCCCTGGTCTGGGAACTAAGATCCCGCAAGCTGTGCAGAGCAGCCAGAAAATAAAAAAATAAATAAATAAAAGGTTTGTAGGAGATACACACCATTAAGTATTTGCATAGGTGACAGGGCATATTGCTGGCAACATACTCTTTTTTTTTTTTTTTTTTTTTTTTTTTTTGCTGTACGCGGGCCTCTCACTGTTGTGGCCTCTCCCGTTGCGGAGCACAGGCTCCGGACGCACAGGCTCAGCGGCCATGGCTCACGGGCCCAGCCGCTCCGCGGCATGTGGGATCCTCCCAGACCGGGGCACGAACCCGTATCCCCTGCATCGGCAGGCGGACTCTCAACCACTGCGCCACCAGGGAGGCCCTGGCAACATACTCTTAAATAGCTCAGGACAAAAGAAGTTCTGTGTGCTAGTCTTGTAACTTTTCTGTAAGTTTAAAATTAGTTCAAAATTAAAAGAAAGGGGAAAAATGCTTTAAAAAAGCAACTAGGAGTGTTATTTGGGGAAACTATTTCAGGAGCCTTTGGCTCCTCTGCAGATCAAGGAAAGGGACTTGTCTGGGACAGCAGGATTCATGGCCCCAGGAAAGTCAGAGCCTCAGACTTATGGAGGCTCTCAGCTGCCACAGCTCTCCCCATCCCCTACCTTCTGCGTATGCTCAACGTTGAGGGAGGGGATTCTGACCTGTTCGGAGGGGTCTGATCCCAGACCTAGTGGCTTCGGGCGGGAGGTGCAGTCAGTAGAAGCGTGGTCTGCGCGGTTGTTCCGCAGGAGACAGGCTTGGATCTGGGCACAAGAGATATTGAGAAGTGGTGGGGGGTGGGGCCAAGGCACAGAGGAGGGCGGGGAAGAGAGGGAACCCCCACCTGGTGCACGGCACGTGCTGTCAGTTCAGGGCGGCTGCGCTGCGCCTGGGCCACGTCGTTCAGTGGCAGAGGCATGGCCTTCAGGCTGCGGTTCTGCTCCAGGGCCTGTGCCACGTCCAGCAGGCCCAGAGCAGACGTGTGGTTCCGGTCCCAGACCACAGACCTGGGCCGGGCCAGGGTTCAGTCGGGGACGGAGCTCTGCAAGGCCCCACCCAACCCCGCTTGCCTTTCCATTCGACTGGAGCACCCCTGCGCTCCACTTGCTTCGCTTCGTTCAGCTCTGCCCCTTAGCCCAGTAAGTCCCTCCATACACGCCCTCCTCCCCCATTGGTCCCATCCCTCTGACCCCGCCCACCGGAGCCTCGTGTTGACCCGAAGCGCCTTGGCCAGCATCTTGGCGCCGGTGTCCCCCATGGCGTTGCCGCTGATATCCAGGGCTGTCAGGTTAGGATTGGCGCCCAGGGCCCGGAGCAGGACGCTGGCGCCCAGTTTCAGTCGCGACTCAGCCACGGACAGAGACTGCAGGGGCTGGGGTTAAGAGAAAGCCATTTGTGGTTGGAGTCAGGGATCAGCAAGCAAGGCAGGTCAGGGAGCAGGAGTAAGAGGGGTCACAGGGGTCCATCGCCTGCGGATCCCGCATGGTTCCCTGAACTCACACAGTCGTCATCCTGCATGAGCTGAACAATCCGGTGCAGGACGTCGTCCAGGGTCTCCCTGTGGGCAGGGGCAGCGGTTGGCGGGAGACCCGGGTGGTGGGGTGCTGTTGGGAGGCCCAGGAGTGAGATGGGGGCTCACTTGCACCGGACGTTGAAGTTCCTTCCAAGTGCCACGTGTCGCAGGGACCGACTCCTCCCAATGGCCAGCACTAGAGTCACCATGTCTGAGCCGAAGCCTGGGGGTGGCTCAGGTCAGGCACAAGGCAAGGCTGCGGGAGTGGGAGGGGTGGGAATTTGGTGGATGGTGGGAGGATGGGTTTCTGGGCGGCCTCACCATTATCCGCCAGATCCAGGGAGCTCACTGCGCCAGCGTCGCATACTAAGTCTTGAATCACCTGAGCGCCGGCGGAGCGCAGCTGAAGGTGGAAGGGGTAACGCGCTCAGGCCAACAGGCCACAGGTGGGGAAGATCAGGCCCCCAACTGCCCAGCGCTTCCGCCTCGCAGCCCCGGCCCCACAGCCGATGTGTGGGCCCCACTGCCCGCTCTCGTCTCCGGGCCGGGCGCTCACCTCACAAGCGCTGAGGTCCAGGTGCAGGTCGTCCATGTGCGTGTTGAGCGCGAGGCCTTCCAAAAGCGCCCTGGGAGGGAATGTCACAGGGGGTGGCAGGAGCTGGGAACAGAGGCCCTAGACCGCGAATAGCAAGAAGGAAGGGCCAGGATGCCAGGGGGGTCATGGGTGCGACACGAGCAGGGTAAGGTGCTGGAGGCCAGGCCTGGGGGGTGGCCGCAAAGACGGGGGCCTGGCCGTGGGCAGGGACACTGACCTGAGAGCGTCGGGCGGCAGCTTGCAGCCCGCCAGGCACAGGTGCCGAAGCGTCCCGGCTCGGCTGAGGAAGAGCTGCAGCGCGTCCGGCGCAGCCCTGGACTTCCTGGGGCGGGGGAGCGGGAGCAGTGGGCTTCCTGGCGCGGGGAGGCGGCTCCCAGCAGAGCCCCACCCCCGCCCCGCCCCGCCCCGCCCCCCCCTTACGTGCGGGAGAACACGTTCCTCGAAGCGTCGAGGTGGGTGAGGCTGGCGCAGCAGCCGCGGGACAGCGAGGCGAAGAGCTGCGGGAGGAGCGTGTGGGCTACACTGGCCGGGGAACTGAGCCCCTTCCCGCCCTGCCCTCCAGTCGACCCTTGGGCCTCAGGCCTTGCCAGCCCGACAAATCACCCCCCCCGCACTGACCACCCCCTCACAGTGTCCAGGGCGGTGTCAGTGCCTGCGAGATTCAGGAACGTCAGAACATTAGGACGGCTCAGGAAACTATAGAGGCCCTGGTGGGAGGATGGAGATGGGAGGCAGGGAGTCAGGGATCACCCCACCAAAAGCTTCCTGACACCCCACTGCCTGCGGCGCCCCCAATCACCGCCCTAAGGATGGCCACTCACCCCATTGTCCTCCGAGGCCCCCAGTGCCCCGGGATTCCCGGAAAGGTCCAAGTGGGTTAGGGCAGAGTCAAAGGCTGCATTGAAAGCCAGTGCCCGGCCCAGAGCCCTCATTCCTGGTGGTGGAGGAGGGGGCTCACAATCAGGGTGCCCCACCTCCCAGCTCCACCTCCCCCAGCCATCCTTAGCCCGCCTACCTCGCGGCGTCAACCCAGTCTGCGCCAGGGTGAGTCTCCTCAGGGCTCCAGGATGATGCTCCAGGTGTCTGCTGAGTGCAGCCACGCCTGGGGGATGGGGGCAGCCATGTGGGTCTCACCTCCTCCAGCGCCAGCCCCCGGGGGTTCCCCAGGCTCAGCCGTACCTCGGTCATCCAGCACGTTCCCCGCCAGGCTGAGCTCCCGCAACCCAGAGCTCGTGTGCCCTGCCAGGGCCTGGGCCAGTCGCCGGACAAAGTCTCTGGGGACCAGACCCCAGGTGTGAGGCTCTGACCCTGGATTCCCAACTTCTCCCTAGGCCACTAGTCTCTCCATCCCAAGCCCCTAGACTCCCCTCCCCAATCCCTACCCTGTACCCCCTACCCCCTCAGGCCACAGGTCTCCAGCACCAGCTCCTCCAGGTGGGATGACTGACTCATCATGTGCAGAATCTGTTCCAAGACCTCAAGGCTCTGAGAACCAGAGGGGGGGGGGCGCTCAGTGGGCTGCACCCTGGCCCCCCAGGCCATGCCCCCCACCCACCGCCGCCGCACCCATGCTCTCACCAGCTTCATGTCCACGCAGGAGAGGCACCGGAACCACAGGTTGTACGACAGGGCGGCCACACTCAAGGCCAGGTCCCTGGGTGGAAGAAAGGGCAGAGGCAGAGCTCAGGGCCCTCCAGCCAGATCCTAGGCCCAGCATCCCCCCCTCCATGGAGAGGCTAAGGCCCAGGAATGTGGGTCATGGAATCTTTCTCTCTTCACAGAACTTGCAGGCCACTCACCGACTTCCCAGATGGCTGAAGTCGCCTAGGCTGAAATGGCGGCAGCCCTGACGATGGTAGATTGTGTCCACATCCTGGGTGGGAAGAAAGTACCTCCAACTTACTTGGGACACAATGCATAGGGAGGGAACTCAAAGCACATGGGGGACCAGATGTCTCCAGAGCCCCCAGAGAGGGCCCTACTCTCACCCACTGAATCTCCTCTCGGAAAGGGAAGCCATTGTAGTCACACAGAGCCTCATATGTCTCCGAAAAGCCACCTGAGTTGGTGCCGGGGTGTGATGGAGGAGGGGTGGGGAAAGAGAGAGACAAAAGGTCAGAGATGGAGGAAGATCAGCCCGAAGCTGGGTAGTGGCTGTGCCTTGAGTGGCTCTGTTCAGTTTGTGAGACCTCCAAATCCAGGGGTCAGGATGCAGGAGGGGGTAGGCTGGAAGCCCTGTGCGGCCCCACCTTGGCCCTTACCACAGGGGCTGCTGGGTGAGGTGGCCTCTGAGGGGCTGCTTCTCTCCAGCCGAGCCAGCATGGAGGGGGGCGTGGGCCTCCGGAATAGCTTCCTGAGGAGGGACATGGAGAAGGGGGCAAGGGACTTCTAGGCCCTGGGAGTGAGGTCACCCACTGCTCCATCCAGAGCACCCCTTGCTGCCCTCCTTCCCCACCAGCCCCCTCAGTTGCTGGCCCTCACCCAAGGGTCGAGCAAGGGAAGACCTTCCTGATGGCAGCAGTGATGTGCTGGGCCAGCTGTTCCAGGGCAGCCACACCAGGAAATTCCAGGACCAGTTCAGGCAGGGACTCCAGCTCAAAGGTGACCTGGGGTGGGTGGAACAGGGGCTGGGCTCCAAGTGTGGGGCAGGCTGGGGGGAGGGGAAGACCAGACTGCAGGCCCTGGTGGGGCACTAGGTGTCTCACCTGAGGGGGTGTCTCCTGCAGCGCCATGGCCTGGACCTCCAGGTAGCTGAACGTGCAGTCCACCTGCAGAGCGCCTGGGTCAGCCTGGACCAAGGCCCGAGCCCCATCCTCTTGGGAGCCCAGTCCTTTGTGCAGCCTGGATCTCAGAGCTGGACCTGCCTACACTCCAGTCCTGCCTGCTGCTGGGAGCCCAGTGCTGTTGGAAGGGCAGAGCCCGCAAGGACACCACCACAGATGCAGCCCTCATCAAGGAAGCTGCTGGAGGGCAAAGGGGTGGCAGCTGGGCCCTGGGACTCACCCTCAGGGGAAGGCAGGTGTGGAGCAGGTAGGCTCTCCATCGGAGCAGTGCCTGAGGGGAGAGAGTGTCTGACACCCTGGGCAGGGCAAGAGCCTCTTTCTGCTGGTGCCCCAGTGGCCCTCCCAGCCTCTGCCCCCGCCATACCAGGACATGACCTTGCTCAGCACCCTCCCGCTCTGGCAGCCAGGTTTTCAGCAGCAGCTCTGCCTCCTTGGGCCACAGGAACCTGGTGATCTCGCCTGTGGAAGGGCAGCCTGCTGGGCAACTGGTCCTCCCATGGAGGTCAACTCACACCCACGGTCTGTACCGGGCTAGGGGGCCTGGGCTCATCTGTGGGCCAGCGAGGAAGGAGTGGAGTGGATTTGGGCCGCCAAGCCCTCTCGAGGAGCAGAGGGAACTTCTTGCCCGGTGCCACGAGGCGCTGGTTGGGCCTCTGCTTTCTGGGGCCGCTCTGCTTCCTCCCAGCCAAGAAGGCGACAAGGGCCAGCGCTTACCTCGCAGCTCGCAGGATATGCCGTCGGGGGTCTGGGCCATGCGGCCGGCCCGGCGGCCGGGTGGCCCAAGGAGCTCCGACGAGAAACGGTAGCGGTGGGCGAGCACAGGAAGCCTGGGGCCTCGGGGCGCGCTGCAGCCACCTGCTCCTCCTGCAGCGGAAGGTAAGCGCCGCTTCCTGCCAGGCCGCCCCCGGCCCGGCTCCTCCCTGCCCGGCCTCCGCGGGCTGGGAGAAGTCGCGCGGCTACGACGGTGTAGGAGGGGGGCAGATCCCAGCTGCCCGCCCGTGCCGTCGCTCAGGAGCTACTCCGTTAGGGCAGACCTGGGGAGGGAAGGGAGAGGTGTGGCCGAGAGGGTCTCGCGTGTCACGTGCCTCTTTCGGTTCCTACCCCACTACTTCCACCCCGCGCCACAGTCCCCGCCGTGAGCACCAGGGGGCGCTGCCCGCTCGGGGATCTCTGCAGCCCGCCTCGGTCCGTCCCCTCCAAAGCCCAGCGGGGAAGGTGGACAGCACGCAGGACGCAAGGGGCGTCTGTTCAGAAAGGAGCATCGGATCCCTCCTAAACCTGGAGGACCCTATCTGTTGCTCCTAACGTTGCTCCCTCACCCCGTCAGAGAGTCACAAACTGTTGACAGGGTGGAAAACACCAGATGGGCCCCACGCCCTTCTCTGCGGCAGAGGTTCCTTAGCTTTCATCAAGTTCAAGCTGGGTCAGGGCCAGAAGATGGGGGTGTACCATCAGGGGGCAGCCAGCCCCAAGGGCTGCAGGGAGGGGTGGAGTGACTCATGAGCAAAGGCAATGTATGTGGTGGTGGGGGGGTCCTCTCATGTCTGCATTCTCCCTGAGCTGGAGAGAGTCTGGGGAGGGGGGAACCACTAGGAGAGAGGCCTAGGAGGCCATCAGGTCATGGGATGCATGATACCCTATAAAAGACCAGGGACCTAGGGACTTCCCTGGTGGTGCAGTGGTTAAGACTCTGCGCTCCCAATGCAGTGGGCCCGGGTAAGACCCCTGGTCAGGGAACTAGGTCCCACGTGCATGCCACGACCAAAGAGCCCGCCTGCTGCAACCAAGACCCGGTGCAACCAAATAAATAAATAAAATAAATATTAAAAAAAAAACAAAAAAAAAGACCAGGGACCTAGATTCTGGAGGGTTCACAGGAGGGGATTCAATTTTTTTTCTTCCATTAGTCTAATTAAACTCTATGAGATAAGGAACAGCCCTCTGCCCTGCCCACAGCTCAGCCAGGCAGAGGTGAAACAACCTGAGAGGAGGTGAGAGACACTGGGCAGAGTCTCTTGGTTTCTTTCCCATCTCCAGCTACCCCTCCTCACCTTGAGGCCTGGAGACAGTGGGAGCATTTTCCAGTCATCTGACTACCACCATCCCCCACGAAATCTCATCTCCCTTTGCTGAGGTCCACCATAGATTAGGACAAAGTAGAAACTGAATAGTAACAACTTGGAGGCAGCCCCCTTCCCTAAAGCAGCAGGCCCAGGTGTGATAGCCCAGGGCTGACAGGGCAGGACTCAGCCGGATAGGGGCGCTGAGTTCCTGCCAACAGAGGTGAGAGGATGTCCTGCTCCGCTGCCTCCCAACTTGAGAGAGAGTTCAGGTTAAGACTCTCACAAGAGACCACACAGAACCCACCAACTGCTTCTAGGGTGCAAGCTCAGCAGCTCTCACACACAGTATGGCCAAGTGGCCAAGAATGAAGGTTCTGAAGGCACACTACCTGAATTCAAGTCCTGACTCCACCTCTTACTGGCTGTTTGACACTGAGTAAGTCACTTAATCTTTCTGGGCATCCAGTTCCTGTTTTGTAAGCTGGAGCTATTAATTTACCTTGAAGTGTAAGGATTAAATGTTTACAGAGGTGCTCACAACAGTGGCTGGAACTCAGGGAACACTCACATTTGCCAAGTCTTACCATGGCAACCTTAAGACTCCAGAACAGAAGGATAGAAAATCCCCCTCACTGGGATTTTTCTATTTCAAATGACAAGAATGAGAAATACAAGAGGGAATAAGTGCCAAAGGGTTCAAGCTGCTCCCAGGTGGAGGGCGTCTTGAGACCAACAGCTGCACTGGTGGCATCAGCCCCTGTCTAGTGAGTGCTGTGAGGACAAGCAGGGAGCTGCAGAGGAGGAAACCAGGATCAGCCTGGAGATTAGGACGGGGTGCCAGGCTAGCCACACATCTCCGTAACTGCTGGCCGTCAGGGTGGCGGTGACAAAACAAGCGTAACTGCTATCAGAGACCAAGTGAACACGTGGGACTCAGCTCCCACAAGTGAGTGACTCATGAGAGGGAGAGAGGCCTTCAACTTTTTCAAGACTGTCTCTGTGTTCTAGACAGCATGACACTCCGTGGGCACTCAGGAAATACTAAAAGCTCATAATGAGGAATAAGCCCTGCCTGCTCCATTAGCACAGGGTGACAGGCCAGGCTGCAGCTCCCAGAACTGCCATGAGGCTCCCGTCTCCCGTGTGGAGTAAGTGTGAAGGTTTCACATTTAATGGAGTCACACAGGATGTATCATGGGGCTATGCCAATGGAGGAATCTCCTTCCGGCCTTAGCTGCATCACAATGTCACTTTTCTTGCCCCCTCCCCAACCAAAACCAACCTACTTGTAAACAGTTTGAATATATACAATTAGAACAGAAAAGCTATGTTGAAGATACAGATAAACTGCTTGCTGTTCTATGAAGAGATTTTCTATTATACTTAAAAAAAAATTGTTGGGACTTCCCTGGTGGCGCAGTGGTTAAGAATCTGCCTGCCAATGCAGGGGACACAGGTTCGAGCCCTGGTCTGGGAAGATCCCACATGCCACGGAGTCACTAAGCCCATGTGCCACAACTACTGAGCCTGCGCTCTAGAGCCCGTGAGCCATAACTACTGGGCCCTCGTGCCACAACTACTGAAGCCCGCGTGCCTAGAGCCTGTGCTCCGCAACGAGAAACCACAGCAATGAGAAGCCCGCACACCATAATGAAGAGTAGCCCACGCTCGCCACAACTAGAGAAAGCCCGTGTGTAGCAACGAAGACCCAACTCAGCCCAAAAAAAATAATAATAATAAAATAAAATTAATCTAAAAAAATTGTTTTGGAGTGTGGGGGTGGGGCAGCTGTGTGGCTTGCAGGATCCTAGTTCCCTGACCAGGGATCGAACCCGGGCCCCCTGCAGTGGAAGTGCAGAGTCCCAACCACTGGACCACCAGGGAAGGCGCTATACTTACAATTTTTAAAAAGCTATGTGGCCACTGAAACAACTCTGGTAGGGGGTGCTCTGGTTCCTGGTGGCAGTGGGGGTTAGCCCATGCCTGGGATGGAGACCAAATGCCCTGACAGCCTCAGGCCACTAACATTCAGTCCAAGTTGCTGATTGCCTGGTTCACAGTCCCGAGGCCCCTGACGATACCGATTTTTCTGGGAGACCCGACTGCATGGATACCACAAACCAGCCGAAGACTTCACGCAGCTTGTCCACTGTTACTTACTTTTCACTGAAAACTGGTAAGTTGGAATTCTGGTTAAAAAACCCTATAATTATCTCGAGATAATAAAAGCTATTTATGACAAACCCACAGCCAATATAATACTCAATGGTGAAAAACTGAAAGCCTTCCCACTAAAATCTGGAAGAAGACAAGGATGCCCACTCTCACCCCTCTATTCAACACAGAATTGGAAGTCCTAGCCACAGCAAACAAGAAAAAAAAATAAAAGGTATCCAAATTGGGGGACTTCCCTGGTGGTGCAGTGGTTCAAAGCTGCCTGCCCATGCAGGGGACACGGGTTCAAGCCCTGGTCCGGGAAGATCCCACATGCCACGGAGCAGCTAAGCCTGTGCGCCACAACTACTGAGCCCATGTGCCACAACTACTGAAGCCCATGCGCCTAACGAGAAGCCCCCGCAGTGAGAAGCCCGTGCACCGCAACAAAGAGTAACCCCCACTTGCCTCAACTAGAGAAAGCCCATGTGCAGCAACGAAGACCCAACGCAGCCAAAAATAAATTTAAAAAAAAAGTATCCAAGTTGGAAGGGAAGAGGTAAAACTGTCATTATATGCAGATGATATGATACTATATATAGAAAATCCTAAAGACTCCACACAAAAACTACCAGAACCGATAAATGAATTCAGCAAGATAGCAAGATACAAGATTAACATACTGGTTACACTTCTTTACCAAGGAAATATCACAAAGGGAATGTAAAAAAAAAAAAAAAACCTTTTAAAATCGCAATCCAAAAAATAAAATACTTAGGAAAAAATCTCACCAAGGAGGTGAAAGACTTACAGGCTGAGAACTATAAAACATTAAATAAAGGAAACTGAAGATGATTCAAAGAAATGGAAAGATACCCCATGCTCTTGGACTGGAAGAATTAATAATGTTAAAATGGCCATACTACCCAAAGCAATCTACAGTTTTAATGAGACCCCTATCAAGTTACCCATGATATTTTTCACAGAACTAGAATAATCCTAAAATTCATGTGGAACCATAAAAGACCCAGAATTGCCAAAGTGATCCTGAAGAAAAAGAACAAAGCAGGAGGCATAACGCTCTGAGACTTCAGACAATAGTACAAAGCTATAGTAGTCAAAATTGGCATAAAAACAGACATATGGATCAATGGAACAGTGTAGAGAGCCCAGAAATAAACCCAAACCTTCAATTAATCTTTGACAAAGGAGGCAAGAATACATAATGGGGGCTTCTCTGGTGGCGCAGTGGTTAAGAATCCATCCGCCTGCCAATGCAGGGGACACGAGTTCGAGTCCTGATCTGGGAAGATCCCACATGCCATGGAGCAACTAAGCCCATGCGCCACAGCTACTGAGCCTGCGCTCTAGAGCCCACGAGCCACAACTACTGAGCCCGTGCGCCACAACTACTGAAGCTCACATGCCTAGAGCCCATGCTCCACAACAAGAGAAGCCACCACAATGAGAAGCCCACGCACCGCACCGAAGAGTAGCCCCCGCTCGCCGTAACTAGAGAAAGCCGTGCACAGCAATGAAGTCTCTTCAGCAAGTGGTGTTGGGAAAGTTGGACAGCTGCATGTAAATCAATGAAGTCAGAACACGCTCTCTCACCATACACAAAAATAAACTCAAATGGCTTAAAGACTTAAACATAAGACATGACACCATAAAACTCCTAGAAGGGAACATAGGCAAAACATTCTCTGACACAAATTGTACCAATGTTCTTAGGTCAGTCTCCCAAGGCAATAGAAATAAAAACAAAAATAAGGGGCTTCCCTGGTGGCGCAGTGGTTGAGAGTCCGCCTGCCGATGCAGGGGACACGGGTTTGTGCCCCGGTCCGGGAAGATCCCACATGCCGCGGAGCGGCTGGGCCCGTGAGCCATGGCCGCTGAGCCTGCGCGTCCAGAGCCTGTGCTCCGCAACGTGAGAGGCCACAACAGTGAGAGGCCCACGTACCGCAAAAAAAAAAAAAAAAAAAACCCAAAAAACAAAAATAAACAAATGAGACTTAATCAAACTTACAAGCTTTTGCACAGCAAAGGAAACCATAAAAAAACTAAAAAGACAACCTATGGAATGGGAGAAAATACCTGCAAATGATGTGAATGACAAGGGGTTAATTTCCAAAATATACGAACAGTTCATACAACAAAGAAAAACAAACAACCGAAGCTAAAAATGGGCAGAAGACCTAAACAGACATTTCTCCAAAGAAGAAACACAGATGACCATATATGCACATGAAAAGATGCTCAACATCACTAATTATTAGAGAAATGCAAACCAAAACTACAACGAGGTACCACCTCACACCAGTCAAAATGGCCAGCATTATAAAGTCTACAAATAACATGCTGGAGAGGGTGTGGAGAAAAGGGAACCCTCCTACACTGCTGATGGCAATGTAAGCTGGTGCAGCCACTATGGAAAACAGTACGGAGGTTCCTCAGAAAACTAAACCATAATTCAAAAAGATACATGCACCCCTATGTTCATAGCAGCACTATTTGCAACAGCCAAGACACAGAAACCACCTAAATGTCCATCGACAGATGAATGGATAAAGAAGATGTGGTATGTAGGGCTTCCCGGGTGGCGCAGTGGTTGAGAGTCCACCTGCCAATGCAGGGGACACGGGTTCGTGCCCCGGTCTGGGAAGATTCCACATGCCGCAGAGCGGCTGGGCCCGTGAGCCATGGCCGCTGAGCCTGCACGTCCGTAGCCTGTGCTCCGCAATAAGAGAGGCCACAACAGTGAGAGGCCCGCGTACCGCAAAAAAAAAAAAAGATGTGGTATGTATATACAGTGGAATACTAGTCAGCCATAAAAAAGAACAAAATAATGCCATTTGCAGCAACATGGATGCAACTAGAGGTTATCATACTAAGTAAGTCAGAAAGACAAATACTGTACGATATCACTTATATGTGGAACCTAAAATATGACATGAATGTGCTTATCTATGAAACAGAAACAGAATCACGGACGTAGAGAACAGACTGGTGGTGGTGGTTGCCAAGTGGGAGGGGGGATGGGGGAGGGATAGAGTGGGAGGTTGAGGTTAGCTGAGGTAAGCTTTTAAGTATAGAATGGATAAACAACAAGGTTCTACTGTATAACACAGAGAACTATATTTAATATCATATGACAGGGCTCTTCCCTGGCGGTGCAGTGGATAAGACTCTGTGCTCCCAATGCAGGGGGCCCAGGTTTGATCCCTGGTCTGGGAACTAGATCCCACATGCATGCTGCAACAAAGAGTTTGCATGCCACAACTAAGGAGCCCACCTGCCACAACTATAGACCCAGTGCAACCAAATGAATAAATAAAAAATTAAGAAAAAAATCCTATGATAAACCATAATGGAAAGTAGTATTAAATAAAAAAGAATGTATATATAACTTAATCAACATCACTGTACAGCAGTAACTAGCACTGTAAATACTTCAATAAAATTTTTTTTTAAAAAAACCAAAAAACCTGTAATTAGTGGCCAAAGCTTTCACCTAAAAGGGGCTTGCCAAAGGAATCTACCCAGAAATGGCCAACAGCAGCAAGACGGTATTACACTAATGCATAAACTTCCTAACATACTCCCTTTCCATCCTGCTTCCTAGGTGCTAACAAGCAGCTGTGCTCTCTCCCCACAGCCTGGTGGTGGCACATCTGTCTCCCTTTCAAATGAACTTCTCTAGGGAAGACTGGGCCCAGCTTATCTCTGTTCCCCTGCCCTTGGCAGAGCTCAATGTATTTTGATCCCAGCTCTCCTTGAGCTGAGATCTCGAGGCCAAAGATTCCCAACAGCCCCTTCTCCTCTAAGCTCTGTGGCCCACCTGCTCTACCACAGGCAACCAGCTCTTCAGTTGGATCATGGGGCTGGCAGCTGTATACACTCACCTCTCTACTCACATACCACTTTTGGGGTGTTGAAACTTGCAGCAGGATCCACTCAATATTCCATCACCTGCCAAGATCATCTCTCATTTGCTAGAGAGGAAGTGGTCATCCTGGAAACATAGCTTGCGTCTGAAAGGCGAGGAGGCCTGCACTGCCTGAAGCTACGTACACAGACCCCTCTGGGCCCCTCGTTAGGCAGGAATCACACAAGTCGGAGTGTTTGGAGCACTTGTTAATCCGTTATGATTTATTAGCTGTACAGCAGTAGATCCTCCTCCCCAGCTTTCAACCCCATTACATATTTTATTACAGGTCTCATGTTGGCGTCCTAAAATAATGAAAAATATCACACAGTACAGCTAAGTACAAAATGCATCAACCTAGAGTCTGATAGCTAACTGATGGCTCTCTTAAAAGCAATACACAGAAGAAAAAAGTGTTTGAAATCAGCAAGACTGAGGCTCTCTAAAAAACACATTTTAAACATGTGACAGTTCATGTGCAAGAATCACTTTTTAGTTGGTTTTGCTTCACATTATTATTTTTTGAAGATTCAAAGTTTAAATTACTGACCTAGTGAAATTTTCTGGCCCAGCTTTTAAGAGCTGCTGTGACCCACTCATAATCACCCTTCTGCTTTAACAGAGGATTTATAAAACACAAAATTCAGCTACAAACAAAGCAAAGAAAATGTAGATGGGAAATCATAACAAAGTTAATTGTACAAGGTTCAAATGCTGGCTCCATGGGCTGGAAAATCATGATCTTCCATGTGGGTGTCTGTCACTAGCGGGCAGCAGTCTGGGTGCCGTTCTGCTACGTGATTGTGATCCAATTCCTTGTCAACATTTACATACTACAGTCTGTGGAAACTTAATTTGCAAGTAATTAAAATGCTGGGTTTTCTTACACTGCACTTCTTTTCAACCTCTTAATTAATGGAAAAGATTAAAATGTAAAAAAAGTTATTTACAAGCTTGACCATACCAGAAACTTTGCCAAGAAAGAGGCAAAGTCTTCAGGACAAAAACCAATCGTAGCATGCCATACTACTGGTGTGCAACTGACTCCAAGCAAAGAGAGTCAGGGCAAAGCAAAAGCAAAAACCAGTTTAAAAGTCTAAGTCCTTCCCAAGTCTGCATTTACAATTAAAAACTCTCCTGGGAAGAAGACCATAGAACTCTGGGAAACCCAGTGGTGGTTTCTGGAGTGGTTTACCATAGCAAGAGAGAGGGTTCAATGTCTATTTCCATCTAAGAAAACCAGTTAGGCGTCAACACTGTCCTCAGCACTTCACAGTAAACCCTCAGGGACTCAGAACATTCCATGATTTGCTAACATCAAACAGCAAGTTCTAGTTAAATCACATTTTTCTAACATCATCCTTGAAGTTTTAGTTCTCAGTATGTTTGGTAAAATGATGCTTTTCCCAAAGCCAAAAGAAGAAAGAAGGGAGAAAAATTAAGATGCGGGCCGTTTAAACACAGCCCAGAGCAGTCCTGGCAACGAGCGAGGCCCCGCCATCACCGGTCCATCATGCTGAGGATCATCTCGGGCGTGAGGTCTCCGTTGGGGGCGTCTGTGGCAGCTGGCTGGGGCTCCTCTTCCTCCCCCTCCGCGGGCTCTGCGTCTGGCTCTTTTTTGACTTCAACTATAATGTTCTCAATTGCACCTGTATTCTGGTCTTCAACCTGAATAATGGCTGTTGCTGGCAAAAAGGATCATGAACAAAACAAATGCTCCATTAAAGCCCCCAAGGATTGCAAGGGTCTTTTCAGACTCGACACTAAATGAATGTCAGCAACACAGGAAAGCCTTAGATCCGATACAGAGAAAGTCAATCAAAAAGACCTAATAACCTAAAATGCGGCCATACACAAAGCCCCACTAGTCTAGATACTATCAAAGAACAAAATTTTGACACTCCTCTTCATATGACTCCCAAATTGCATATTAAAAAACTTAGTTTTCCTTTATGTCATAAATTTGGGCTTCATAATAGTGTGTGTCAGACAGGAAAAAATGCAGATGGTGTGGGACTAGGAATACTTCACAGAGTGTGGGATGTAGGTCCGTTTTAGAGATGACCCACCTATAGCAAAGAACCTGACATTTTTGAGTCTGAAGTTCTCCCAACACCCAGGGCCCTCCCGCCAGTTCACTCACTCAAATGTGTGTAGGCAAAATAGTTCCCGGGATCTTTAGAGTCAACGACCCCTCTGCAATAAGACATCTGGACACGGGGCTCAGGGAGCATGTTAAAAAAACAGATGAAACCCTGTATTTGTTAAAGGAAGAAAAAAAACTGCCAGCTTTTAGGAGATTCATGAATAGAACACAGACCTGAGACCCTGCAGAGCCTGCTGTCGCAAGGGCCACGTCCAGTACAGGACTGCTACGTGGTGTGACGTGGAGGGTGAACACCTCCTTTGTGTCCTCTCATAAATCAGGAGGCCAGCAATAGAATCCACAGGCCTGGATTTCTTAGGAGGGACAGTGTCAGCTCAGAAATTGCTTTTTCCTTCTATCTTTTAAAATTTGGCTGTTTTACATTCATTACCACATCAATTTTGCCAGCTGACTATGACTCTGGTTGTTTTGTAAAACCCTCCCACATTAACAGTACCCACATTGTAGAACATAAGTACCCTTCTACTCTGGATTTTCTCTTATTGAAACCTAACAGGCCTCTAGAGATGTTCCTCAGTAAAAACCAAAAAATTGCTGCCTGAGAGTTTGTTCCCAGTGTGACCTTAATTTGTTCTCATGGCTCAGTTCCCATCTACCCAAAGAATAAGGACCTGTCTGGCTTCCCCATGTGTTAGGAGAGGACGCCAGCCTGCTGTGCTGAGACGGTCAACTTACGCTGGGTCTGTTTGGGTTGGTTGGTTCTGCCAGGGGGGCGTCCTCTCCGCTTCTTGGCAGGTGGTGGGGCTGGGGTCACAGGCTGAGGCTCCGGCTCGGGCTCAATCTCCACGGCAGGCTCCTCCTCATCCTCATTGTCATCCAGGTCTGGCTCAGCATTTTCTTCTCATGAAATCAGGAAGAAGAGGTAGTGGGGCAAGGAGAAGAGTGGTGGAAGAAAAAATAACACAAATAATCACATATTCTGTGAAGTCTAGTTACGTATTTATTTTCAACGTTAAAAGCCCATTTAAAAAATGCTTTCACTGGAATTTTTGTTATCAGTGTTAACAGAGTAAACTGGTATTGATGCAGAATAAGCAAATCAACCCAAATACTATTATTCATATTTTATGTGGACTGGATATTACTTTTTTCTATCAGCTTTAGATATCAGAATATTGAGTTTTGAATTCTTAGAGGCAACTCCACAGTATGCCAGTTATATTAAAAAACCCCACAAATGGTGTTCTCAGTTGAAAATGAAACAAATGTTCCCTCTACCTACTACACAAGGATAAAGCAGGACACTAAGCCTCAAATGGAGCCCTGAAGAGTGGTGGACGGTGTGCATGCATGTCTGTGTGTATGAAGTTCTTGAAGCACCGTAACGTCCTATTTAGTAGGAAAAGCATAAGGCCAAGTTTTGGGATTTAAGTTAATTCCCAGCTGTTCCAAACCCAACAGGTCATTCTTAACTCCCTTACCTTCTCCCGAATGCCATTATCACATAAAAGGAGAGGGAACTACTATAGAAAAAACACTAACGAGGAGCCTGATAATATGGTTTTGAGTCTCAGATCTCTTAAGTGTGTGACCTGGGACCATGACCACACTGAACCTCAGCTTCCTTGCGTAATCTCTAAAGCACTCCCAAGGATCACAAGGATTGAGATATTGCCTGTAATCATGCTCTGTAACTTACATTCAACTACATAATCACAGTTGATTTTTACACTGTACGTCACAGTTTAAAAATTCTCCATTATTCCATTTAGGCTTCATTAAATAAGAGATATTACCCTCATTTTATAGAAACAGAGAGAAGCTAAGTGATTTGTAAGGCACAACTAACCACAGTTTGGGGCTGTTCTGCTGCCCACACCTATAGGCAACCAAAGAGTTCTTGCTACCCCTCCCCCACTGCCAAGGCACAAAATGTACCCCGTCTGCCTTCCTCCAAGGAATGCAGGTTACAAGCACATTCTCTTTCTCTAGCACCAAATGTTTAAATTTAGAAGTCTGTGGGTAAATGCCTGATCTTCAGGAAAAAATGCCTTATTTGCCAAGTGACTGAAATCCTAAGTGAAAACGTGGGGAACGTATTGGTACGTGGCAGAGTGTCAAGGACGACACGCTTTCCTGCTGGACTTATTCAAGCCCCCTATTGCCTAAGTTGGCCCAATGCCTAGGAAATTAAACAAATTCAGTCAGAATTGGGGGAAAAAGCACACAAAGAAGGTTAATAGGGTCAAAGGCTTATTGGCTGGGAGAGATTTTGGCAAAAAGCCTTGAAAATAGCAGTAGCCTCTGCTGGTCAATTTCTGCTGATGGCCAACAGGCAGAACTTCTGGGAGGGAACAAATATGACTGTGTGGCCTTCACCAGCCCAGAAATTCTGGGATAAAGAGACACTAGGTATGAGGTCCAAAACCAAACACTGTGCTGTACAAACCAGCAGTGCAGAAGACAAAGGGAGGAACTGCAGAAACCTATTAGGAACCGTCAATAAACTCTGCAGGTGAAAGATGCTTCTGGTAAAGTACAATTAGAGAGTAGAGCTGGTCTTGTTGGGAGATGAACCACAGAAATGAACAGGGAAGAACCATGAGAAAAAAAGGTATGGGACAATGTCTGTGAGTAGGAGGCTCTGCAACAAAGAGCAACTACATGTATCCTGAAGCTCAAGGTTATCTGTGGATCTCTGCTGGTACTTGAGGCCCTCTGACATTTCCTGGCACCTCCCAACAGTCCACTCAATTTCTTAGCCAAACAAAGGGATCCCACAAAATTCTCAGTAGAGAGTGATGCGCTTTTATAAAAATTAAGCAAAGTGACATTTTTAAAAGAGGCATTCACTTAAAACCGAGTGAATGAAGATATTGCTTAAAATACATTTTTCTACTAAAAAAGGCAGCAAAAAATAAACTACTCTTATGCTTAGATGAATATTTTCCCAGAAACAGTTAAAGTTCTGAATAGAAAAGTGAAGTCTTTATTAAGATAAAAAAACAAAAGGGACTTTGTTATAGATTTAAGTATTAAAAACCTAGTACTGGGGCTTCCCTGGTGGCGCAGTGGTTGAGAGTCCGCCTGCCGATGCAGGGGACACGGGTTCGTGCCCCGGTCCGGGAGGATCCCACATGCCGCGGAGAGGCTGGGCCCGTGAGCCATGGCCGCTGAGCCTGTGCGTCCGGAGCCTGTGCTCCGCAATGGGAGAGGCCACAACAGTGAGAGGCCCGTGTGCCGCAAAAAAAGAAAAAAAAAAAAAAAAACCTAGTACTTTCATGAACAAATTTTATAATAAAACCAATAAAGTAACATAAGTTCTTTAATACATTTTCAGAAATTTCATTTCCTTCCCTGCTATTTCTACTGACAAGCAATGTAGAAGACAAAATGAGAACTCTTTAGAAATACATTAGGCATCATCTATAAGTGCATTCTCCAAAACAAAACCCCTCTACATCCTTTTCCACAAAAACCTTACATCTTTAAGTCACAGATGTGACTTCTTAACTGGATGCCAGTAGCCCAAGTATCCACATTATAAAACCTAACACTACGGAATAAGTTTGTATAATCAAACGTGATTCCTACATTACCAACATCTTTGTTTGCCACCCCTTTCATGAATCTAGCACCACAATGCATATACTTTCTGTCTGGATTTCATGACTAATACCACAAAGAACATCAATGGTAGGAAAATAGGCAAAGTTTTAAATTATAAATGGAGAGATTAAGGTAGGAAGAGAAAGGCTGACCTTCATGGATTTGATCAACACATCTCAAGGCTAGGCTGACACAGGCAGTCAAACCAGAAGTTGGTCAGGATGCTTAAGCAACCTTCTTCATGTCCATTAGATTCACTGCTCAAATCTAGACCAGCTTCCTAAATGTAAAAGCTATGAACATAGAAAAGAAACTCTGCTGGCCTTAGAATATCACTAATCTGAGTAAATTGAGTAAAGATATTAATTTTGCTTCAGCTTTAACTGAACATAACATATAATATCTTATCAAGCAATGGAATGCCATGAGAAAAAAAAAAAAAGAAAAAAAAAGAAAATTTGCTCCAGGAATAAACTAACTGCTGTTGTAAATATATACACACATCAGGAAGATTAGAGGTTTAAAGGAAGTATGAGAGACTGGCTTATCTCTGTATCCCAGCATGTCCATATGTAAATACACTGGAAACTCTGCACCAAAACCTGCCATGTATAACTAACTCAAGAAACAAGTTACTTACCACTGTCAGAGGAGTCTTCCTTTTTAGAGCGCATCTTTCTTTTCCTTCCACGTTTACTCTTCTTCGTTTCTCCTCCATTTTCCCCTTCTACACCATCTGGACCAGCACAATTATCAGCATGTCTTGCCATGGTATTCTAACAAAAGGAACAAAACCCTCTTTCACATTACTAAAAAAGGTAAAATTAAAATTGGAAGTTCTCTTTTAGTTTAATAAAAAAAAAAAAACGAGGGGGCGGCAGGGGGAATCCTATTAAGTCTCAATGTTCTAGTATCTGCTAAATGTGTCCTGAACATACTCTCCCCATTCAGAGGAAATGGTCTCCATCTGGAGGGGGCAGAGAGAGAGACAAGGGTGGGCAAGAGAGGAGAGTTGCTCAGAAGATGAGGTTGGGTCCTCTGACAATCAGACCAACCTCCCTGTCCTGTGCAGACCTGACAAACATGGCCCTAAGTGAAGATTCAGGACAGAACTGTTAAAAAAAAAAAGTACTGAGTTTCCAGGACTTCCCTGGTGGTCCATGGTCCAGTGGCTAAGATTCCACACTCCCAAAACAGGGGGCCTGGGTTCGATCCCTGGTCAGGGAACTAGATCCCACATGCCACAACTAAGAGTTCACATGATGCACCTAAAGAGCCCACATGCTGCAACAAAGATCCTGCAGGCCACAACTAAGACCCGGTGTGGCCAAATAAATAAATAAAAACATACTGAGTTCCCCATCAGTGGAAGGGTTCACACATGGACAGAAAACCTCGAGGTGGGGATGACTGACCCTTTTCCAAATGACAGTTCATCTCTATATTTATAACCTCAGTGGAAACAACTGCCCTGCTTTGCAGTGGAAGCTCAAGAACGTGGTATCAAGAACTGTAAGACAGGAAGTAAAGTTCTGACTCTTACCCGGCGTGTAAATGTTTTCCCACACTTAGAACAGACGAAGGCCGCAGGGACAAAGTTGGGGTCATGATAGCGTTTGAAGTGCATGTCAAGGAGCTGTTTCTGGCGGAAGGTCTTGTCGCAGTGGCTGCAGGCATAAGGCTTCTCCCCGGTGTGGGTGCGCTTATGCATGATCATGTGCCTCTCCTGAAAGAAAGTGGGGTGGGGGAAGGTCTCAGACCCTGTCCTAGGGCTGCTACCCCAGCCACCATCTGTGTGCATGTAGCTGACAAGACCTTTCTCTCCCAAGGGTCTAGGCTCAAAACTGCTTATTGAGAGGATAAAGTTAACCATACTGGGGTACAAAACTGCTTCCCCAAATCCTAGCACAGATACGCTCACTCCTGCTGGGCTGCTTCTGTAGATCACTCCCAAGCATCAGGCCCCAGGACCAGATTGTTCCCTTCTCTCAAGTCCTGGACTTACTTCCCATGGTTCTGAGAAAAGCTAGCAGTATGCCTGGAGGGGGTGGAGGGTAGGGGAAGGTGTGACTGAATAAAACTGTCAGTTGGAACCAGACATGATACAATCGAGAAGCAGGACCTTCGGTGACAATCTCATAAACCACAGTTTGAAAATATTATCCTTAAAAATAGTCACCATACAAGGTATATAAAAACACTCTGATAAAACCTAACAATAGGGGCTTCCCTGGTGGCGCAGTGGTTGAGAGTCTGCCTGCCGATGCAGGGGACGCGGGTTCGTGCCCTGGTCCGGGAAGATCCCACATGCCGCGGAGCAGCTGGGCCCGTGAGCCATGGCCGCTGAGCCTGCGCGTCCGGAGCCTGTGCTCCGCAACAGGAGAGGCCACAACGGTGAGAGGCCCGTGTACCCCCCAAAAAACAAAAAAAAAACAAAAAAAAAACCACCAACAAAAAAACCCCTAACAATAATGGGACATCAACCGTTTTCTAACTATGAAGGGCTCTACCTGTCTGCAAGCGTAATCACACTGATCACACTTAAAGCGCTTCTCGTTCTTGTGTGACTTCTGGTGCTGGATGAGGGCATAGCGCTCATGAAACACAGCATCGCAGTATCGGCATTTCTTGCCCTGCTCAATGTAGGAATGCTGCTTTCGTAAGTGGACACCTGAAAGCAAAATGCAAAGCGCAGTCCAACTTGTGAAAACACAAACAAGCATTTCAAAGAGTTAAGAATACATTTCTTTCTGCTTCTTAAAATAATTACTCTGGCTGCTATACAGAAAATGAATAAAAAGAGTAACAGATGTGGGGAGACTAGTTGAGACGTTGAAACTGGATAGGTGAAAGAAGGTGGTGGTTTGGATAAAGGAGATGGCAGGGGGTACAGAGGGAAGGAGAACTGATGAGAGACCTAAAAAGTTGAATCAACAGGATTGAGTGACTGGCCAGAGAGTGAGGAAGAGAAAGGTGGGTATAAGGAATGACCTCTAGGTTTCTGGCTTGGAAAACTGAGCAGATGGTGGGGCCATTTACTGAGACAAGGAATAGTGGAACAGGGCTGAAGCCCAAGCTGTGTTTATCTCTGGGGCGAGGGGATAAAGGGGTTTTAGACCTTCAGTTTTGGACATGTTGAAGTTGTAATGCCAATGATATCAAGTAGGAATAGGGATGGCAAGGAATAGATGGTTACATAAGCCTAAATCAAAGGATAGATTTGGAGTAGGATTTGAGTTAGACCAAGAGAACTGATGAAATCACTAAGGCAAAGAAAGAAAAAGTATGGGTCATGACTTAAGAAACCTAACAGTTAAGGCCAGTGAGAGGAAAAAGGATTAAAACAAGAGAAGGTTGAGAAGGAACAGTCAGAGAAATCAGAAAAAAATCAACAGGATGTAGTGCCATGAAAGCCAAAGGAAGACAGTGTTTTAAGGAGGAGGGTGCAGCCCGCTATGAATAATGATGCTAAGAGATCAAGGCAGATGGGGAGTTGAACGTTCCCTACTTCTGCAATGTGGGGTCATTGGTGATCTTAGTCAGAGTCACTTTATAGAGTGATGGGTATAAGCCAGATGGGAAGGAAACTAGAAGCTGAGGGAGAGAGGACTGTGAGGGATATAACTCTTCATGAGCATTGGCTAGGAAGGAAATAAGAGTTAAACCTAGAAGGGAAAGACTTTTAAAAAAGACAAGAGAGATGTAAGCACATTTAGAGTTGAGGCAAAAGATTAAGGAGTGAGAACATGAAAATGAAGGTAAAGGTGCAATACCTGACCTCGGAAAGGCTGCCAAGAACACAGGAGAGTGGGATCAGGGCAAAGGGACATGCCACAGACAAGAAGAGTGACACAAACTCTCTAGGAGCAGATGGGGAAAGAGGATGAATGCAGGTAGGTTTACACATCTGATAACAGAAAATGTGAAGTTTCAACCTGTTGTCTTTATTTTTTTGTGAAGTAGGAAAAGAGGTTACATACTGAGACCAGGGAAGCAAAGACAAAAGGGAAGGAAGATTAGAGGTTTAAAGAAAGTTAACAATGATTTATCCTACTCTGTCATGGAACCTCCCACATCACAGGTACCCAAACATTTGTGGAATGAATGAATGAATGGACAAACTCACTGAGGAGAATGGGAGCACAACTGATGAGGACAAACAGCTGGATTACTCAGGAGCCCAGCTGCGTTTGGGATCATGAATTTATGGCGCTACCAATCTGCTCAATCAAGGTGATATTACAACAAACTTAAAGAGGGCCAATTCTGGGGAATGGAAATAAGGTAGGGGAAAGGGATGGCTCACTTTTAACTCTCTACACATGTTCACTATATGAAGGCCTTTTATACACACATATATCATTCCAAATAATTTTTAGGCCTCAACTTTCCCCTTCTGGTCCTCAAATAGAGACTTAATAGTTAAAGACTTTCTTTCATACATTCTTATTAAATACTTACAATAATGATCCTATAAAGTAGGAATTATTCTTATACATCAGTTAAAAAAAAAAAAGACTTAGAGGGGCTTCCCTGGTGGCGCAGTGGTTGAGAATCTGCCTGCTGATGCAGGGGATACGGGTTCGTGCCCCATTCCAGGAAGATCCCACATGCCGCGGAGCGGCTGGGCCCGTGAGCCATGGCCGCTGAGCCTGCACGTCCAGAGCCTGTGCTCCGCAATGGGAGAGGCCACAACAGTGAGAGGCCCGCGTACCGCAAAAAAACACAAACAAACAAACAAACAAACAAAAGACTTAGAGCAGTAAGTATTTGAAGGTGAATCTTGACTCTGGTAGGTCTGTCACGATTCTCCATGCTTTCCTGTGTCCCAAAGTGATGGATCTTAATTATTGCATATTAGTGTGAAATCAGACCTGCTTTGGGGAACACAAACTTGTTTGGGAATAGTTTTGGGAGATAACTATTATTTGACAGCTCCCAGGCAATTAAGTGCCTCATAAAGAGCTTGTTATGCAGGGTCTAAGAGGTATCATTCAAGTATAAAACACTCAAGGTTTTTATCCTCATCATGAAAGTGAATAACTTAAAAAAAAATTGAATAATTCAAACAGTGGCCTAACAGCTCACACACTGCCATGAGATATTACTGGTTTAGGTTTTAGTTTCTATACAGCGAGAACAGTAAAACTCTTTCATTTACCTGAGGACAGTACCTCTTAAGTTTTTTAACGAAGCCCTTTCAAGAGCAGAGTAGGATGAACACATGAGCCACTGGATCTTATGTGGAGCCCAAAGTCCTCTACTTCAAGCTCACAGTTTCATCTTAAAAACGTTAGTCAGTCTACAGTTTGTTCAATATAGTCATATTAACGTAAAAATGTTTTAAGACACCAGCTCAATTGTATAACTTTATTCAAAACCTTCTGAGTATAACCAATGCTGCAGAAAGACAGGCCAAGTTTATGCTGTGGCTCAGTATGATCCTGATATGACCTGGGTACTTATGTACTCCCCTGTGTGAGAAACAGCTCTAGAGGGTTCAAGAGGACTCAAGTCCAGCTTTGCCACTCATAAGCTGTGTTGTGTAGCTTTGGTCAAGACACCTGTTCATCATCTATAAAGCTAGAATATACCTTGATGACTTCATATGGTAGTTGTGAAGATCAAATGAGTAAAGAAGTAAAATAAAAGTAAAAGACAACCTGGAAAGTAATTTATCTAAGTTTATATTATTATTATTATTCAGGGAGCAATGAATTTTGGATAGAGAACAGACTGGGGCAATATTTTTTTTATCTCTTTTAAATAATAAAAACAAAGGGATAAATCCAGATGACCTTATCTTTAAGAATATGGGTCATAGTATGGGACTTCCCTGGTGGTGCAGTGGTTAAGAATCTGCATGCATGCCAATGCAGGGGACATGGTTCGAGCCCTGGTCCGGGAAGATCCCACATGTCGCAGAGCAACTAAGCCCGTGAGCCACAACTACTGAGCCTGCACTCTAGAGCCCACAAGCCACAACTACTGAGCGTGCATGCCACGACTACTGAAGCCCGCATGCCTAGAGCCTGTGCTCCGCAACAAGAGAGGCCACTGCAATTAGGAGCCCACGCACCGCAACAAAGAGTAACCCCCGCTTGCTGCAACTAGAAAAAGCCTGCGCGCAGCGATGAAGATGCAACGCAGCCATAAATAAATGAATAAATAGATAAATTAAAAAAAAAATATGGGTCATACTAAAATTTCTACCACCAAACTCTGCCTCTATATAAACTCTAGCTTAATTACACACAGAAATATAGCTATCACCAAACCAATAAAACAGTCCCATTACCTAGAGGAAGTACAAATATTGTGGAAAAAAACCTGAAGTGAACTGACCTTAGTTCGAATCATACTATGTCACTTCCCTATTTGGGGGCTTTAATTATACTGCTTTCTCTCGTTATAGCTGCCATTAATTTATAGATGAGCTACAGTCAGGAAAGAATCTTGTAGCCTAGCTTCAGTAAGAGAAAGAAGACAGAAGAAAGTATCACTAGCACCTAAGCAATGACTTTTATTAAACAGCAGGCCATTCACATTCACAAAACTTATATGAAGGAAGTAATCTGTGATCTCCATCATTTTCACAAATTTGTCAAAATATATTTCTCATTTGCCACTAGTTAATTTACTTACCCAAATCACTTTTTCGGGCTATGACAGTGTCACAGTGGGGACAGTGAAATTTGGCCACATTTTCTGTGTGCTTCTGTAAAATGTGCATCTTCATGGTACCACTTTGGGTAAACCGTGCATGACAAATGTAACATTCATAAGGTTTTTCCCCTTAAAAGGAAATACAAAATGAACAACTTAGATGAAATAACTGAATACTATCACTTAATTGGAGGGTAATCCAGGTGGCAGATGTGCTAATCCACAGAGAATCTACAGTTCTTAATCTAGGAAGGATGAGGCTCAGGCCCACTGCCTGGCTCATGCCTATCTTCAGAGATGGAAAAGAAGTCCCAAGCTATGGCCACCACCTCTGCTTTGCCCAGCTCTGCCACGGAGTCCTTCACATTTTAGTAAGAGTAGTTCCTACAGCAGTACTTACCTTTGGGGGAAAGCAGACGGGATGACAGGAGGACCTGCAAGATTTTCTTTTTAGGAAAAGAGAGTACTTTGGAAAACTGACGAGTTGGGTTACTTACGTAACCTACCCAGACTTCTTCTAACAGTAAAAACTTTCCATTCTCCAATGTATATTCAGAGCAATGAACTCCAAAGATATGCCAGAGAAGCATTTGTCAATTTATACTACTCTCATGCCAGCTTCCATTCGGGTAACTAACAGGGGCATGTGGTGGTTCACAGGGTCCCACGGGATCCACTAAAAAGTGGTTCATTAATACGAGGAAGGGAGAAATCCTACCTGAATGGGTTCTCATGTGCCTTTTCAGCTTGTATGTGTCCCTGCTGGCATAACTGCATAAGCTGCACTGGAAAGGACGCTCTCCAGTGTGAGAGCGAATGTGACGTTTTAATTTGCTGACCTGAAACACAAAAGCAACCGAACCTCTTAAACTTTCGTTAACATAGATTGTTAACATGAATACTGTGGGTCAGGCACAAAAGCTTATTATTTTGGACACTGCAGTTTATAATACAGAAGAAGTCTAAAAGACAGTATTTCTTCCTCCTCATTATTTGTAACTGTTGCCTCTCACCTCTCAAATCCCTATCATAATCCAAGGGAAGAGGGTAAAATGGATAGGGGCATAGATGAGTCAAGATGGGCTATTATTAACTGTTAGGCTGGGTGACAGGTACATGGAGGTGTATTATACTAGTCTATCTACTTCTATGTATGTTTGAAATTTTCCATAATAGTTTAAAAATAATCCATGCTTATTTATGGATCAATTTTCTAGCAAATTTTGAATCCAAGTTAATAAATGCATTTTAATTCCCTTAAGTCTCTCTTCCTATCATCAGCACTTCCCTGACAGGCCAGGCGCCAAGGGCCTCTCACCTTCCTCACTATGGACTTATGCTTTTCATCTTTCATTAAGTACCTTTCCAACAGAACAGTGACTTTCAAACTTGACTCTAAGAAGTGTTTTGAACACTAATGTTTCCTTTGAAAAATTTAAAAAGTGTTCCAATTTTTACATTAAAATCTCCCTGTACTTCCAAGTACTATATAGTAAAATTCCACACACTGTAAGGCTAAAGAATGGTCCCAACAGCATTACTGAATAATTCTCTTTCCAAAACTTGCCTATTTATCATATATTAAATTCCTATATACACAAGGATCTATTCTTTTTCAACAAACTATGTTTATTCCTGCTCCAATATCACACTGTCTTGTGCCAATAGCACAAGCCCCTCATTCTTTTTTTTGTTTTTTAAATTTATTCATTTATTTATGGCTGCGTTGGGTCCTCATTGCTGAGTGCGGGCTTTCTCTAGTTGTGGTGAGTGGGGGCTACTCTTCGTTGCGGTGTACAGGCTTCTCATTGCGGTGGCTTCTCTTGTGGAGCACGGGCTCTAGGTGCACAGGCTTCAGTAGTTGTGGCACGTGGGCTCAGTAGTTGTGGCTCACAGGCTCTAGAGCGCAGGCTCAGTAGTTGTGGCACATGGGCTTAGTTGCTCCACGGCATGTGGGATCTCCCCAGACCAGGGCTCAAACCCGTGTCCCCTGCACTGGCAGGCGGATTCTTAATCACTGAGCCACCAGGGAAGCCCAAGCCCCTCATTCGTTTTTCAAAATTTTCTTAGTCATTCATATTTACTCTTCCAGTTGAAATTTATAATCAACCTGAAATGCGTATTTATTTGTGTCCTTTGGGAAATTTTGAGACGTTTTCTTCTTACGGGTAGGTATCAGATGTTTTTTGCTGTTCAGTTTATCCCTAGATCATTTTATTGCTCTTAAGAGTTTGAATCTGTTTCCTACTATTGATATTGTATAAATAAGTCACTGATTCTTGTGTATTTATCTTGGATCTGACCACCCAAATGAACTCTAACTGCTTTAGGTTTTTCAGCCAATACTCTTGAATTTTCTATGTAAGCAAATATGTCTGCAAGACATGACAGTTTTGTCTTTCCATTTATAATTCATTTATTATTTTATACTATTAGCTAGGATTTCCAATACAATGTTGAAATGTTAACAGTAGGAATGGAAATCTTGTTCCAAAGTTTAATGGGAATACTTCCAGTGTTTCAGAGTTAATTAGGCTGGGTTTACTATAGGTTTCCAGTATATACTTCTTATAATAATTTTTTTTTTTTTTTTTTTTTTTTGGCTGCATTGGGTCTTCGTTGCTGCACGGGCTTTCTCTAGTTGCACTGAGCAGGGGCTGCTCTTTGTTGCAGTGTGCGGGCTTAGTTGCTCCACAGCATGTGGGATCTCCCCAGACCAGGGCTGAACCAGTGTTCCCTGCATTGGTGGGCAGATTCTTAACCACTGCACCACCATGGAAGTCCCTAAAGATATTTTTTTCTATTCTTGACTTGCTAGAACTCCAAACAGTAATAAGTATTAAATTTTATGATTTTTCAATAACCTATAGAAATGATATGGTTTTTCTTTAATCTCTCAGTGTAGTACACACCAATAATATCCTAATGCTGAATTATTCTTGCATTTTAGATACATTCTATTTAGTAATCACTTATTTTTAAATCTATTACCAAATTTGGTTTGTTAATTCACTTAGAATTTTGGCTTTTCTGTGACAAACAGAAACAGTTTTCTTTTTGGAAGTATCCTTATCCAGTTTTGGTAAGAGGGTAGCCTCAAATAATAAAGGTGATATATATATATATATAAATATAAAAGAAAGCAAGCAAGCTAGCTAGCTAGCTAGCTGCTGGGCCTTAGTTGCAGCACGTAGGATCGTAGTTGCAGCACACAGGACCTTCATTATGGCATGCAGGATCTTTTAGTTGCAGCATGTGCGATCTTTTCGTTGAGGCATGTGGGATCTAGTTCCCTCACCAGGGATGGAGACCGGGCCCCCTGCATTGGGAGCACAGAATCTTAGCCACTGGAGCACTAAGGAAGTCCCTAAAATCTTCCATTTTGAAGTGCTCTTGGTATAGTTACTCATTTCTTTGAAGTTTGGTAGAACTTGCCTGTAATAATTTGTGGATCAGTGCTCTTTTTTTTTTTAGATGATTTTTAAAAAATTAATTGATTATATTTTGGCTGCGTCGGGTCTTCATTGCTGCGCATGGGTTTTCTCTAATTGTGGCGAGCGAGGGCTACTCTTCGTTGTAGTGCGCGGGCTTCTCATTGCGGTGGCTTCTCTTATTGCAGAGCATAGGCTCTACATGCGTGGGCTTCAGTAGCTGCAGCACGTGGGCCCTAGAGTGCTCAGGCTTCAATAGTTGTGGCGTGTGGGCTCTAGAGCACAGGCTCAGTAGTTGTGGCGCATGGGCGTAGTTGCTCCAAGGCATGTGGGGTTGTGGTGGGGTCTTCCTGAACCAGGGCTCGAACCCGTGTCCCCTGCATTGGCAGGCAGGTTCTTAACCACTGTGCCACCAGGGAAGTTCCTACTGCTCCTTTTTGTTTTTGTTTTTTTTGGTTGCGGCATGCATGTGGGATCTAGTTCTCTGACCAGGGATCGAACCTGGGCCCCCTGCACTGGGAGCGCTGAGCCTTATCCACCATGCCACCAGGGAAGTCCCGTTAGTGTTCCTTTTTTAATGGGAAAACCTTTCACACTCATTACAGTTTTTTTTTTTTTTTGGTGGTGGGGAGTGGGAGTGTAGTAATCTAGCAAGATTTTCTATCTTGTATTAAGTCAGTATGAGGACAGTTCATACTGGAATCATGATCTTCTTCAGAGAGGAACCAACAAGGAGCTGAATACTCACTTCTACACTGGCGTAATCGCACATGGAACACTTAAATGGCTTCTCATGGGTGTGTTTGTAACGACGATGCCGCACCAATTCTCCACTAGTCACAAAGGCCATGTCGCAGTCTGGGCACTTGTGAGGACGAGTACCTAGAGAAAGGAGGGTATAACAGAAAGACAAGATCAAGGGCACAGTTAATTACAGAGTTCAATGTGTGACACAACTGCTACATGAGGTTGGACCCTGGTCATCTCATCAACCCTCCCTGAGAGTAGCTCCAAAAGCTATGGGTGAGCCCAGCTGACTTTACAACACTAACCCCAAAATATTATAAACACATGCCAAACATTTAGTTTCTCTTAATTATCCATTTCAGTATGCTGCCTTTGAATACAAAATATTTTTTATCCCTATTTTGTGAATATTCTGGTCACTATGGATTAAAGGTTAACAGAAACCCCATTCTGTTTCAACCCTTCTAAAAAATATACAGCATCTTTAAACCTCAATTTTTATCAAGTACAGGCCACAGAATAAATAGTTATTTGACTCAAGATCCTTTTGCACATCAAATCTTACTGTTAATATGATTATACATACAGGGCCATTGGGCTGTCCATATTGACCCACTTTTTCTTTAAAAAAATACAAATATAGGGCCTCCCTGGTGGCGCAGTGGTTGAGAGTCCGCCTGCCGATGCAGGGGATACGGGTTCGTGCCCCGGTCTGGGAGGATCCCATATGCCGCGGAGCGGCTGGGCCCGTGAGCCATGGCCGCTGAGCCTGTGCGTCCGGAGCCTGTGCTCCGCAACGGGAGAGGCCACAACAGTGAGAGGCCCGCGTACAGCAAAAAAAAATAAATAAATAAAAAAAATAAAAAAATACAAATATAATAACATGTTTTCTATATAAATTTGGTTTGATAAGGTATTCTAGAGATTTATCAAAGGCTTTATAAAGTAGTATTGCCTTTTATGTTATGTGATTTAAACAGATCATTTTCAAACATCAATATCTAATATTCTGTGATCTGAAAGTCAAATCATGGAATATTTAAATATTTTTATGAACTAATAATATATCCTCTATATTTCTTGTTTTGATTTTTCTTTCACTGAGATAATCTTACCATTTTTAATATGTCTTCCCATAGTAGCCCCATAACATAACATCACTTTAGTAGATCTTCTCTAGCCACTTTATATTCTGAACACTGCACTGAAAATATCATGCCCAGGTAATAGTGATAATAAGGAGATAAAGCTGACAGTAGAACACAGTGCTACCTTCATAGGTTATTATTTAGAAACTAGGGACTATCTGTAATTGTGGGCTGTGGATAAGGGGTGAACAGCAAGGTAATCTCAAACACCAAAATCAAAGGCTACCTTTGAGAATGGAATTAAGAAGAGTCACAATGTAATGAATGGGTCCAGCCATCTGCAGAAATGATTCTCCCAGAGATTGAGAAAACTCTGGAGAGGGAAATGTGATTGGATATGATAGTAAGTAGAAAATTCCAAACAATGTTCATTTGCTCCATTTGCTTCTTTACTACCACTGAGGATTAAGAGTGAAGGATAAAGTTCTTATCTATGAAAAATGTATAGTCTGGTGGTACAAACAGGTAAGTAAAACAACGACTAACAAGAGAAGGAAAGCAACATTCATTTCTATTAGGATGAGGTAAGTTGGAAACAAAGAATTTCCAATGTTTACCTCGTATTATCTAGGGGAGAGAAAGAGGCCTGCCTCTGGTAGACGTAAGCACGGCAATTAGGAAAGAAGTGGACACTGCTGTGGGACAGAAGTTTTCATCGGGTTGACCCACATGACTGCCTATGTCCCTCTGCTCAAGGTCCATAGCTCACCAAGTCACCCTTCAATTGCTACAGCATCCTGTAGCAATTAGGCAAGGGCGCCCCCTAGAATGCAATACGACTGCATCTAGAAAATAAAAAGGTATATTCCTTGGCATAAACTGATTTTCTGATATGAATCTGACTCTTTTGAGGATTTGGTTAGTATGAATTAGTCCTGCCAAATCATTCCTGAATAACCAGACAGACTGAATTTCTTATTTTCAAAGCTGAGGACTAAACCATAACATGCAGTGCCCACATCAAGGCACTCCCGTTCTGGCAAGTCCTATAATGGGGCCAGCTGCTTTCATCTAGTCATATGCCCTTTCCCTAGGGTTTCAAAGTACCAAATAAAACATATTATTATCAAGTGTCTGGGTAGAAACTAGGTAGTTGGTGAAAAGTGACCAAGTCACATTAGCAAATATACTAATGCACAGCATACTGCTCATTGGCCAATCCCTACTTGATCACATTCATCAGACAACCAGCACATCAAATAAAAAACAAGAATCATCATATAAAATGAGGTGGAGAATCTGGATAGAGGAAGCTATTCTGCATGAAGAACTAGGTGAAAGAAGTTTCTATTAGCACTTGCAGCCAAATACCAACACCAAAAGTATAAAGAGCCCAGAAGAGAGTCTAAAGAGAGCTTTAGCCCATAGTCTCTCCTCTTTAGTGACCCCAGAAAATGACCACAGCCAACATGAAGCTAATATTAGAGTATTAAGTATGTGTGGACCATGAATGAATAAATGTTTGAATTGCTGGAATGGTGCCTTAAATTTTCCATTCTGGGATTATGAATTATCTTCTTTGAGGTAAAACAACCAGAAACTATAGTTTTTACAAAGGTAGGATTTCATTTCTCTCTCTAATGTTCTTCCTCATAGTGCCTGGCAATTACTGCCTGGGAATTTAAGGTGGGTTAGTTTTTGTCATTGTTGTTAAAACCTTAGCAACACAGTGGTGATACCTTTGGGAAATATTATAGGTTAACTACCACAGAAAATCTTTTTCTGAATCACCATCCTTATAAAATTTAGATTATTTTCCACTAAACTTTCTTTACATTTGCCTATAACTAAGTCCATCTGCTTACAATAAATCAAGATCACAAAGAGGTAACCATAAAAAAGAACAAAAAAATCTTCCCATTCTTATTCTCACCGGAATCAGCTTAGATGATATTTAAAACCCAAGTTTAAACCTTTGCTATGCTGTAGCCCCCAACATTCTTAACCAGCACCCACCTGTGTGTGTGTTAAGGTGATTCCTCAGAAGGGTGACTGTCCTGAATGCCCTGCCACAGAGATGGCACTTGTGTGGTCTCTCATCAGTGTGACTTTTCATGTGCCGATCCAAATTTGAACGCCGTGGACATGTGTAACTGCAAAGCTCACACTGGAATGTCTTCTTTACACCTATGTGCAAAATAAAACACTTACTTGTTGCAGGGTTTCAAAGTGTTAAGATTAATCCTAATCTTAAACTTCCACAGATATATTTCATTAGCCTTTTATAACTAAAGCCAACTAAGTCACATTGAGTTATAATTATCTCATGCCACTAATAGATTTACTTCTTTCTCTTCAGGACTTAAAAAGTACTCAATCTGAAAAAAAAAAAGAAGTACTCAATCTGGAAAAACTTCTTTTAGACTGGCGCCCACATCACAATCTTTAAAATAAATCCATTTAATGTAAAATAACCTGCATAGGCACTGTGTTATGTTCTTTATCCCAAAAAGGTTTTATGAGAGTATAATGGATAAACTCATTTTACCTTTCTTTTTAATTTTTGTTGGTTTTGGAGGCTTCATGTTACCAACCACTTTCTCTGCGTTAACCTCGGACAGCAGACCCTCCTGCTGCTCTTCCTCAAAATCGTACACAGACACATCCACATCTTTGCCCTCCTCCGTGTAACGCAGTTTGCTCTTTTTGGTTTTCTTTGTTTTTTTGGCTGGTGGTTGATAGTCTGGGTCTTTTTGCCAACTAGGATCTTCCTGAGGTGGAAGTTCCCCTTGCTCTAGCGTCTCCACCTCTCCATTGGCCCCCACTTTTACCACTTGAAACCCTTCAGGCAAAGGTAAGGTGTGACATATCATGGGTTCACTTTCTGCAAGGCCCTCTTTAGACACTTCATTCTCATAAGCCCCCTGAAGTTCTTCTACTGAAGTGGTAGCAACAGGTACAGTCACGGGAACGGGTACTTGCACAAGCTGAAGCTCTCCTATGTTTATAGGCTGTTCCTCCATATTTACAACCTGCAAGGTTATAATCTGGGTATCGTCTACAGCAGCCTCTGCTTCTGGAGCAACTGCACCCTCCATTACTTCAGTCTTCATCTGAAGAAGGGTAGGATCCAGCTGTTCCATCATTACCATCTGTACACTGCTATTGACATCCTGGACCACCTCACCCCCATCAGTCTGGTTCTGGGGTAGGTGGCAAGCGTCCTCTTCTTGGCCCCCTTCCCGGCGTCTCTGGTAAGTCTTTCTCTCCTTTCCTTTAATGAAAGTTTCAGACTCTTCCACAATGGCTTCAACCGCCTCACCTTCCATTTCCCCTTCCTTTATTAAGGGAGAACACAGATTATTATATAAAATAAAATTTGCCTAATTGAAAACATATACATTTTAAACAAAAAAGACCCCTGATGAATGAATTAGGCACCAGTGGTTGTTAATATTACAAAAAGACACAACAGATATTTACCTCCTGATGGAAGAATGGAATCCCACCTATGAAGCAGTCTTGTCAAACAAAACAAAAAAATCTGAAACGAATCAAGCCTCTAGATCCAACTACCAATTAACAGGAAACTGGTGACAGACGATATTAAATTACACTACAGGGATGAAATTCAGACTGAAGGAAACTGCAGGAATAACTACCCAGTTTCTTCTGCAAATAAATCACCAGGAGAAAAAAAAAATGGGAAGGGTAGAGGGAGAACCTACAGATCAGTGGTTCTCAACCTGGGGTGACTATGCCTCCAAGAGACATCTGGCAAGGCCTGGACACATTTCTGGTTGTCACTACTGCGGCAGGTGTGCTACCAGTATCTAGTAGATGCTCTGGCAGAGGCCAGAGATGTTACTAAACATCCTGCTATGCACAGGTCAGTCCTCCACAACAAAGAATTATTGGTCCCCAAATGTCAATAGTGCAGAGGTTGAGAAACTCTGATATAGACAAAAGAGGCCTAAGAGATACAGCCATCACAGTGTATGGATCTTGTTTGGATTCTGATTCAAACCAACAAATGGTTTAAAAAAATGCCACGAGGACTTCCCTGGTGGCACAGTGGATAAGAATCCACCTGCCAATGCAGGGGACACAAGATTTGATCCCTGGTCTGGGAAGACCCCACATTCCGCGGAGCAACTAAGCCCATGCGCCACAACTACTGAGCCTACGCTCTAGAGCCTGTGCTCTGCAACAAGAAGCCCGCACATCACGACAAAGAGTAGCCCCCGCTCGTAGCAACGAAGACCCAACGCAGCCAAAAATAAAGAAATAAATTTATTTTTTAAAAAAAGCCACAAGACAATGAGATTCAACTCTGACTGGATATTTGTTATTAAAGAGTTATTCACAAAACTGGTTTAAATCTTACACATTTCTTACATCTGGCAGAGGACCTCACTGTTTTTAGCTAAATTCTCCCTTAGAAAACAAGCCACCAGAGTTCTTTTTGGAGCCAAAATCAGAACCTGGATCCAGACTCCAATAGTCCTGCTTGTAGCTACACACACCGCTACCTCCTGTCTCATAGCATCAACTTGACATTCATGTATCTCTCTTATCTATAAAACCATGAGTTCCTTGAGGACAGAGACCATGAAAACAAGTAGTTTTTACTCTTGAGCACTATGCCCAGGTTGGTAAGAACAAAATAAATGCTAACTGAATACATAATAGAAAACAGAAAAAAAATCAGTTTTTTTCTGATTCACAGTTTCTGGCTCTAATGTCTTGTGAGTGCTGAGAGTACCCAGATACCTAAGAATAAAATGAGTTTGATCAATTATGTAACTCATATCAATAATCTGACTTAAGAAAACTGACAAATATATAAAAGGTTAATTCAAAATTAAAATTTCAAGTGTTTTGTATTCTCGCCCTCATCTCAAACAAAGCTTTTGCTACTTCTATTAGAGACATGTTTCTTCAATTCAAGTACCTTAACACCATCCATACTAGCAGTCAGAGAAGGCTCCCTAAGTCAGGACCACCTGTAAAGCAGTACAAAGACTAAAACTATGCAGGCCCGGTCCTGCATTCTAGGAGTTATTGTCTAACAAAAAAGACAGAATAAGTACAATGGCTCAAGGTAAAAGTGGTAGGTTTGGAGAACCCTACATAACCAGGTGTGAGATCAAGATGGGCAGGATATTTAAAGACAGCATGGTGTGTGTGCACACACAAATTCTGCAGGGGAGGGGGTCCCTACGTAGAAAAAATATATGACGGAATTGGTTATGAGAAAGAATAAAAGAGTTAAAGAATAAAAGACTTAAAAAGCACAGGATAGAGGAAAGGGTAGAAAGAGATAGGAGAAAGATGTATTGGTTCTGGCCATAGATTGGATGGTCTTGAATGACAAAATATTAAGACTATACTCATTTGGCTATCAATGGGAAATCACATATGCTTTCTTTCTTTCCTTTTTTAAATTTTATTTATTTTATTTTTGGCCTCACTGGGTCTTTGCTGCTGCATGTGGGCTTTCTCTAGTTGCAGCGAGTGGAGGCTACTCTTCATTGCGGTGCATGGGCTTCTCATTGCGGTGGCTTCTCTTGTTGCAGAGCACGGGCTCTAGGCATGCGGGCTTCAGTAGTTGCGGTGCACGGGCTTAGTTGCTCCGCGGCATGTGGGATATTCCTGGACCAGGGCTCGAACCCACGTCACCTGCATTGGCAGGGGGATTCTTAACCACTGTGCCACCAGGGAAGTCCCACATATGCTTTCTGAGCAGGGGAAATTAAGATTTACTTGGTTCATAAAGAATAGTGCTTGATTTCTTCAACAAAGTGTATCCGTATTTTTGCAAAAGGGAAAGATGCATGATACATATAATGCCCTCTGGCTTTCAAGGCCCTTCAGTATCTGACCCCAGATAACCTATTCAGATTCATGACTTGTTGGTTTTTAGCCATTACTTTTCCCTGTATGTGTCTGCTGATAAAACAATCACACTATTATGCACTTAAAATTTTTCTCAAAATGATCCATTTCCCCAGTTGGCTTGTTAAAGCTCTTTGAGGGCAAAAGCCAGGCTTGAAGCAACCTACATATTTGGACAGATTCAGCAAACCTCACCATCTGCATGGAACGAAAACCAAGGCTAATGGAAAACCTTGTGAGTTGTTGGGTTGTCCTGATTTGTTCTGCCATTACCTGCTTTCATTAGTCCCTTATTCTCAACAACCAAGAGTATATACTATTGATACAATGCTCAATGCAAAGATCTCTTACTATCTTTTCCATTACCAGCGAGGACATATATAACAAAATGTTACCGCAGAACATGAGGGTCAAGGGACATTTGTGAAGTGCTTTTTATAATTTGCCTGTAAATAAAAAATGTCTGAGCATCAATGTGCTAGCATTTTTATAAGATCTTATTTATATTTCTGATCATGAAAGACTACTTGAGCCACGATCCTAACTATAATTACTTTTATATAACCAATACTGTTCAGATGGATTTGTCTCAGGACAGGAATGTTCTGTACTGGTACTATCCAATAGAAACATAATGGAAGCCACAAAAGTGAGCCACATATGTACCATTAAAAAATTTTCAGGGACTTCCCTGGTAGCACAAGTGGTTAAGAATCCGCCTACCAATGCAGGGGACACGCGTTTGATCCCTGGTCCGGGAAGATCCCACATGCTGTGGAGCAACTAAGCCCGTGCACCACAACTATTGAACCTGCACTCTTGAGCCTGTGAGCCACAACTACTGAGCCCATGTGCCACAACTACTGAAGCCCACGCGCCTAGAGCCCGTGCTCCGCTACAAGAGAAACCACTGCAATGAGAAGCCCACGCACCACAATGGACAGTAGCCCCCTCTCGACACAACTAGAGAAAGCCAGTAAGCAGCAACAAAGACCCAACACAGCCAAAAATAAAAACAAATTAAAAAAAATAATAAAATAAAAATAAAAATTTCCAGTAGCCATATTTAACAAGTAAAGAAACAGGTGAAATTAATTTTAGTAATCTATTTTATTTAACCCAGTATGTCCAAAATATTATCATTTCAAGATGAAATCAATATAAAAAATTGAGGTATTATATATTCTTTCTTCATAAGCCTCTGCAATCTGGTACATATTTTATAGTACACCTCAATGTGAACTAGTCACACTGTAAGTTCTCAACAGCCACATGTGGTTAAGGGCTACTGTATTGGACAGCACAGTTTATACCTCTGTTATTCAAAGTATGATCTGAGGACCATCAGCGTTGGCTTAACTTTGGAACTTGTTAGAAACATAGAACTTCAGGCTCCACCCTTGACCCACAGAATCAGAATTTGCAATTTAACAGATCCCTAAGTGGTGTCATATATTAAAGTTTGAGATGTACTACTTTATACCATTACTCTTCTCACATTTTTTTTAAAAAGCATTTTCCAGGCCATGAAGGTCTGAAATTAGTACCCCAGCAAAGATGATAACTTCAATGTTGGAGTTAGGAACAGAGAAAAAGCCCCATCCACCTTGGAAACAGTCTTGGAAAAGTATCAAAGGACAAAGAACAAAAAATTCACAAGCTGTAAATGCTAATGCTAGCCCTGCCACAGAATCACTACATAATCCCAGGCTATTTAGATATCCTCAATAATAAAACCGGTAGAGGGACTTCCCTGGTGGCGCAGTAGTTAAGAATCCGCCTTCCAATGCAGGGGATGTGGGTTCGGTCCCTGGTCAGGGAACTAGATCTCACATGCATGCTGCAACTAAGAGTTCGCATGCCACAACTCAGGAGCCCATGAGCCACAGCTAAGGAATCTGAGAGCCTCAACTAAGTAGGCTGCCTGCCAAAACTAAGACCTGGTGCAACCAAAATAAATTTTAAAAAACAAACAAACAAAAAACAGTGGAGGAAAAACATTTAATCTCTGAGCTCTGCGACATTTTGTAGCACACAACAATTTGAAGAACACAAAAAAATCCATGTTGTCTCTGCCATGAATTTGAGAACTTAAAATATTAGAAATTGCTTTTAATAACCAAGTACAACCTAAAAGAGGTTACGGAATTATAAACCAGGTGAAAAAGAACTGGTACAAAGGAGTACAAATTGAAACCAACTGTGCTGCCAGGGAGTTGAGCTGACAAGAGTGTTCTCTCACTGTGAAAAAACACACGGCATAAGGTCCATGAACATCAGCATCTATTCAGGGTCTTAAAGCAGTAGGTTCTATTTTCACAAAGAAAAATCAGACACAAAGTAGCAAGCACCAGCCTCGCCCATACACTGCTTGGAAATCCCTGCCAGCAGTGCATCCCTTCCAGCAGTGGATCCTTCTACTTCCTCCAAGGAAAAGGAGTCTATGAATCAGTAACAAACTTAATAGCCTGGACCAGGTCGCTCTCCTCTCTCCCTGGGGACTGTCCTCTCCTAGCTGTGTCACCCCATTAGCGGTTCTGATCCATCCCTTTCCTCCCTCTATGGACTCAGCTGTGCCTCCTGCTTTCCACTCAGTTTCTCTGGAGTCTCTCATGTTCTCTGCCTCTCTCCTTGCTTGAGTTAGGCATGCTTTCTAGGTTTTGTCAAATCTTTTTGTGGACCAACGCCATTAAAAACGGTTTACATTAACTTCTGGACACAACTTTTTCAGATTACTAAAGCACATTAGTCTATTTATAGAAGTCTGAAAAATGAAGCACATATAAAATTTTTTTTTAAGTTGTTCGCAATTCCTATACCTAGAGATAATCACCTAGTATACTTTGGTGCTGTTTTCTGAGTTTTTTTCCTCTTATGGATATGTATTTTTAAATATAGATGAGATCATGTATATGGCTTTGCTCTTACCTTAAGAACCTGTCCTTGCCCTGTCTAGCCCTCTGTGGTCCCTGTGCTTGGTCTACAAGCACCATTCACCAGGAACCATACCAGCCAACCCAAAGGCCTCCCCCTCATCCTCAAACTCAGTTTCTTTGGCATATAACAGCATGAAACTCATACTCTTCCTTCATCAGCCTTTCTTCTCCCTTGGCTTCCCTTGTCTCCGAGAACTCCTACACTAGCCGCTCTGAGCACATCAAGGCTCTGTTCCCTTCTCCATAGCCATTCCGTTCACTAGCCTTTTTACTTCAGTTGTCTCCACCCAAATCCACATGCGCAATCCCACAGTTTCACTGCCTAAAGGAACTCTCTCATGTGTTTGGCTATCACCTTCAACTCAATGGCATTCAATAAGGAATAAAGAAATCTGGGGAATTTCCTTGCGGTCCAGTGGTTAGGACTCAGCGCTTTCATTGCTGTGGCCCAGGTTCGATCCCTGGTGGGGCAACTAAAATCCCGCAAGCTGCGAGGTGCGGCTTAAAAAAAAAAGAAGAAAGAAACCTAGATTCTAATCCCTAATCCAACCAAATGAGCTTGGCAAATGGGTTAGTCCTCTTGGCTGCAGTAGCACACAAAAAATGGAACTCTGAAGACCAGATCCTTCCTGTATTCTCTACCATCTTGGTGAAAAACTGAAGCTTAGGAACACTTTTTAAAAAATCATTCTATCGGGGCTGCCCTGGTGGCACAGTGGTTCAGAGTCCGCCTGCCGATGCAGGGGACATGGGTTCGTGCCCCGGTCTGGGAAAATCCCACATGCCGTGGAGCGGCTGGGCCTGTGAGCCATGGCCGCTGGGCCTGCGCGTCCAGAACCTGTGCTCCGCAGCGGGAGAGGCCACAACAGTGAGAGGCCTGCGTACAGCAAAAAAAAAATCATTCTATCAACTTATGGGTAGAAGATGGGGCAGGAGGAGGTTCCCTCAGACTGAGGCAGAGTGAAACTGGCACATGGGGGTGAGGGAGCTGGAAGAGAGGAAACTGGTATTTGAGCACCACCCTGCCCTTGCTCACTGCTATTCTCTCACTGTGAAAAAAACACATGCTGACTGGTTGAGTGGGAGGATACACAGGCCCAGACTCTAACGCAAAGGCCCCCGAGGTCAAGACCCCTGAAGTCTGCCTATGCTCCTACACCAGCCTGGCCTGAATCCTAGGGGAACCTGCTGGATCAGCCCTCCCCCTCTTGCCTGTCAGCTCTATATTGCTCAAATCTTTTTATCTTAAAACTCCCCTTAACCCCTCTTGACAATTTAGCATCTGCCATCTCCGTATTCCCCCACACTCAACCCCACACTAGCTGTTTCTATACCTTTACTTCTCTTCCATGCCTCATTTCACCAGTCTGGTTTCTGTTCCCCAATATTCTACTGAACTGCTCTGAAGCCAGCAATGGCCCTTAATTGGTAAATCCAAAGGAGACTTTTCTGTCCTTATCTGACTTGACCTCTCCGTGGAATTCAGCGTCCTATTCTAGGCTTTATCCCAGAATTATGCCAGACCATCAGAAAGCTGGGTATACTTGGGTCACATGGTCTTATCCCCTACAGAACTTGCTTTCACCAAGTTTTGTTTTGGCATTATGCCCTTGGCTTACACTAAAGTATACATGGGAGAAATTTCATTTGGAGTTACATGCTTAGAAAAGCTTTGCTTCAACTAAGGAATTTTTTCTTTCATTGTGAGACCTAAGTAACAGGATCATGTTACCATGACTTTAGCTGGCCACACCCTAATAAATCTTTTTCCTCTCAAACTATGTAGTAACCTTTTATTCTAATTTGCATTTTCTGGGGGTTTGACTTTATATCATTTACCATTTGTATTTTCTATACATTTCTTCAAATTCTTTGTGGAACAAGATGAGCTATAAATAAACCTGAAATTGTATACACATATATATTTAATATAAAATACAGAAAAACACAGAAATACAAAGTTGTAACAATCTTAACATAACCTCAATTCAAAATTTGCAGACCTATTTGAAGATCACAAAACTCTTCCAGGAGGCATAAAAGACCTCACTAAATAGGGACACTACTATCTATATCCATGATCAGAAAGGCCAAACATTGTAAAGATGTTAATTATTTCTAGTTCATTTAATCTTCAAAACCTCTGAAAAATAAACAAGATATTGAGGATAGCAATAAAATTTCTGAAAAATGAAGGCCACTTTTTTTTTTTTTTGGCTGCGTTGGGTCTTCGTTGCTGTGTGCCAGCTTTCTCTAGTTTCAACGAGCTGGGGCTACTCTTCGTTGCGGTGCACGGGCTTCTCATTGCAGTGGCTTCTCTTGTTGTGGAGCACAGGCTCTAGGCACTCAGGCCTCGGTAGTTGTGGCGCAAGGGCTTAGTTGCTCCACAGCATGTGGGATCTTCCCACACCAGGGCTTGAACCAGCATTGCCTGCATTGGCAGGTGGATTCTTTAACCACTGCGCCACCAAGGAAGTCCCCAGAAGGCCATTTTTTATTTCCAAATATTAACATAGTATAAAGCCACAATAAGTAATACAGTATAGCACTGTCACTATCACAGCCAGCCAATGTGAACAGAGAATCCAGAAAAAACTCCTAGCATATAAAAAGTTGTCAGTTTAAAATTAGTGGGGGAGGTCTTCCCTGGTGGCGCAGTGGTTAAGATCCACCTGCCAATGCAGGGGATACGGGTTCGAGCCCTGGCCCGGGAAGATCCCACATGCCACGGAGCAACTAAGCCCGTGCGCCACAACTACTGAGCCTGTGCTCAAGAGCCCACAAGCCACAACTACTGAGCCCGTATGCCACAATTACTGAAGCCCACGCACCTAGAGCCTGTGCTCCATAAGAGACGCCATGAGAACGAGAAGCCGGCACACTGCCAACGAAGACAGTAGCCCCACTCACCGCAACTAGAGAAAGCCCATGCACAGCAACGACGACCCAACACAGCCAAAAATAAAAAACAAACAAACAAACAAAAAAAAACAAATAAATTTTTTAAAAACAACAAAAAAAATAGAATAAAATTAGTTGGGGAAAGAGGATTATTTGATAAAAGGTACCAGAAAAACTATAAATACTTGGAAAACAATGAGTTATAGCTTTAATCCATCTGGAATATATTCTGTTGTCAGAGATAAGGAGAGACGTTAACAAAAACACAAAAAAGACATGGGAGTTCCCAGGCAGTCCAGTGGTTAGGACTCCGTGCTGTCACTGTCAAGGGCCCAGGTTCGATCTCTGGTCAGGGAACTGGGATCCCACAAGCCACACAGCCACACACACACACAAAAAGACAAATCCAAACACCAAACTTGAAATAAGATATAGGTGAGTGGCCTTCTGATCTCAGAATAAGGAAGGCTTTGTGTTTAGATTCCTAAATAATAGAAGAGCCTAGAGGAAACTGTTGAAATTTTGACCACCTTAAAGTAAAAATAAATTTTTTTGTAAAAACAAAAACATGTTGACTAAAATGGCCAACAAGAAAATATATTTGCAGCATATTATGACAAAGGATTACTACTAATATCCTTATTATATAAGTAATTGTAAATTTTTTTTTAAATTTCTTTATTTTCTTTTCAGCTGCATTGGTTCTTCATTGCTGCACACAGGCTTTTCCTCTAGTTGAGGCAAGCAGGGACTACTCTTCGTTGTGGTGTGTGGGCTTCTCATTGCGGTGGCTTCTCTTGCTGCGGAGCACCGGCTCTAGGCGCGTGGGCTTCAGTAGTTGTGGTGCCTGGGCTCAGCAGTTGTGGTTCGAGGGTTCTGGAGCGCGGGCTCAGTAGTCGTGGCACATGGGCTTAGCTGCTCCGCGGCATGTGGGATCTTCCTGGACCAGGGCTTGAACCCATGTCCCCTGTATTGGCAGGCGGATTCTTAACCACTGTGCCACCAGGGAAGTCCCCAGTAATTGTAAATTTTGTAAGAATAAGACAAATACCAAAAGAGAAAGTTGGGGAAAGGACACAAGTAGATCATTCAAAGAAATACAAATGGCAGATGAATAAGAAAAAAAAAAAACACAACCAAATCTCCTAAACATTAAGAGGAATACAAATTAAAATAATGTGACAGCATTTTTACCTCTATTAATCTGTTAAGGCTGTTTTAAAGGATAACTCCCAATGTTGGTCAAGGTGCAGTGAAATGAGCGAGGTAACTCACAGATACAGAGAACAATCTAGTGGTTGCCAGAGAGGAGGTGAGTTGGGGGGGTGGGCGAAAAAGGTGAAGGGGACTAGAGGTACAAACTACCAGTTATAAAATAAATGTTACAGAGAATAAAAAATATTAACTTTGTATGGTGTGCAATCTAAAAAAATATCAAATCACTATGTTGCACACCTGAAACTAATATAATGTTGGAGGTAAACTATACTTCAATGAAAAAAACCCCAAAAAACAGCAAGGTAACTGGTGATATGAATCAAGAATTTTTTAAATATTCAAATTACTGTGATCCAGTAATTCCACTTCAGACTTTATGCCCAGAAATAATCAGAGGACTTCCCTGGTGGCTCAGTGGCTAAGAATCCCCCTGCCGGTGCAAGAGACATGGGTTCGAGCCCTGGCCAGGAAGATCCCACATGTCGCGGAGCAAGTAAGCCCATGTGCTACAACTACTGAGCTGAGCCTGCACTCTAAAGCCCACGAGCTACAACTACTGAGCCCGTGTGCCACAACTACTGAAGCCCACGTGCTTAGAGCCCGTGCTCCGCAACAAGAGAAGCCGCTGCAATGAGAAGTTCACGCACCGCAACGAAGAGTAGTCCCCGCTCACAACTAGAGAAAGCCCGTGTGCAGCAACGAAGACCCAATGCAGCCAAAAATAAATATTAAAAAAATAAATTAAAAAAAAGAAATAATCAGAGATGAACATGAAGATTATAAGGACATTATTAATCAGACTGAATAATTATAAACAACCTAAAAGTACAACCACAGGAGAATAGTTAAATTTGGTAAATGATGATACATCCACGAAACAGAATATTATGCAGATATTAAAAATCATGTTTTAATATAATGCTTATATGAGGAAAATGCTCGTTCCATATCTTAAAAAAAGGAGGGGGGGGCAAGAGGAAAAACAGAATGGAATAGTCATTAAGAGCTTAGGCTTTCCAACCAGAGACCTGCACATTCCAATTCTGGTTCTTCTACTTACTAGCAGTGTGGCCTGGAGTGAGACATGCTACCCTTCTGTGCCTCAGTTTCCTTTTCTACAAAACAAAGATAATAATCGTATCCATTTCACTGGCTGTCATAAAGATTAAATAAAACAATGCAGGCAGAGCTGGCTACTGTGCTCCTCTGTATCCTTATAGGTCACCCCAGAAGGCAATGAACACATGTTAGCTTAACATATGACCTTTCTGTTTCTTAGAATTCTAATCACAAACCTTAGATATATTTTCCCCACAAAAATGACTTCTCTGATAAACTACCCAATTATCTGCAGAATGAAGGTAGCAACCAGTTGACAGAATCTGGTGACTGATCAAATCCAGGAATGAAAGAGAAAAAGAGCCAAAAAGGAACAAAACAGCCTCCCAGGCTGGTCTATCTTACTATAGTAAGTCTGTCCAGCATATTGCTGCCAGACTAAATCTTCCTGAAATGAGGCAGAAAAACTCATGAGGATTGAGGGTTACTCAATCACCTCCAAACTCTTTGGCTTCAATCCCAGAGTTCTGTATGATTTGTTACCATCCTTTCGACCCATCCAACCTCACCTTTGGGGTATCTCCCACACAAGAGCCTACTGTCTTGTCCCCTCCAGGTCAAGTTATCCGCTATTCAAAGTCTTCTCAACCTTGACCAGTGCAGACTGAACTCTAATTTATTTGTTTCATTTTTGTTATTTTGTTTGTCTGTAATATACTGTTCTATTTATCTGTCTTTTCCCCTAAAAGACTATTAGCTGTTAAGGGCAGGAGCTATGCCTTTTACTTCTGAATACTCTATAGCAATGAACACAAAAACAGTGTTAGGTAAGCAGCAGACATTCAATACTGGCGTCACTGTCATATGAAACATGTATAAATGGTTCCTGCACATGACAAAAGCAGGAAGAGAACATGGAAAAAACAAAACCTTGTTTGTATGCTACGTGGAAGCTTAACTATATGAATTTATATCCTTTATTGCTGTTTGTGTCATTTCTCAAATAGAAAAAAATAAGTCTTAACAACACAAGTATAGGTTTAAGATTTTAAAAATCCTGCCACAAAAATAAAAGCTAATTGTGAATACACTAATTTTTGAAGATGTTAAGACTTAGTAATTTATTACCTGACTATGTGGCTAGATAGCAAATGTGTCAGGTTATTTCTCAAAGGAAAACAACCAAGATAACCTTTCATACTCACTAGTTCAGAGTTTAGTCATTTGGGGACACTGGTTATTATAAAGTATATGTGTACTAAAAATAACACATGTGCACTGAGAATAAGACAGTAGAGAAGGACAATTTCCAGAAGTCTGCTTTATAAATAAAATCACCAAAACTTTTTGTTTAATACCCTATTGTTGTTCCCTACAGGGACAACAGGTAGCTAAAACCCCAACTTATTTCCTGGAGCAGATCAGAAGACCGTCTACACTCTTGGCAAGAAACAGCAGCCCCAACTGAGATTCCATAAGCCACAGCAATTCTGAAATAGCCTAACATGGAGGTCACCTAACAACTTGCCTTCAGACTGCTCAATACAAAACATCAGACATCATTAGAAGGCAGAGAAGAGAGGAGACACCTTGTAGCTTTCTCTTTTCTAGATATTTAAATTAGAAGAATGTTTTTAGCCAGGAGACTGAAAAACCTAGTCCAGTATTCTGACTGCAGAGGATACTAAGTGCCATTAGGACAAGGGAAAAAAAAGGAATTACAAATAAGTAACCAGTTTCTCCTGAGAATGAAAGGAAAAGCTGCCTTTTATTAGATGCAGAACACTAGCCAAAAATAACAAAAATTATTTACCCTTTTGGAACAAAAGTTAGGTTTAAAAAGTCAAATAAAATAACCATTTTACTCTACTATTCCTGAAAATATATACATCATCATCTTATCTGAGAGCTTAAGATAACTCAAAGCAAAGTATCATGCTGATTAATACTGAGTACCAGGAAAGTTGAAAACTACCATAAAGAATGGGGAGGAGCTGAGTGGAAAGGATGACTCACTCTGAGAAGCAGAAAAACATTAGCGACCATTTACTTCAGGGTGACTGGAAGCGGAAGCAGCCTTTATCTGAAGTAGCACTCACCTACTCAGTCACATGTACACCTTTCTCTTCCCTGTTGTGTGCCATTAACTTTAATAAGAACAGATGGGGCATTTGGGGGAGGGGGGAGAAGTAATTAAAAGGGAAATAAAATTGTATCTCTTTTAAGTAAAAAAGGTTAAGAGCATCCCAGTTTTTAACCCACCCTTCTCCCCATTTGTTAATATTAAAAGGTGCAGTCAAAGCAAAACAATGATTCTAACAGCTACTTGAAAAAATCTATTATGGAGAGCTTTGAACCTAGGAAATAAGGAAATACATACATACTAATAAAATACTTGTAATTGCAACAATATTAATTCAACAATATGGTGAAACAACCATAGGAGGTGAAAGAGTTCTTTTGCTACAAAGAATAAGAAGTGCTAAATCAATAATAATTCTTTTATCAAAAGGTACCTGAAGGACTTCCCTGGTGGCGCAGTGGTTGAGAGTCCGCCTGCCGATGCAGGGGACACGGGTTCATGCCCCGGTCCGGGAAGATTCCACGTGCCGCGGAGCGGCTGGGCCCGTGAGCCATGGCCGCTGGGCCTGCGCGTCCGGAGCCTGTGCTCCGCAGCGGGAGAGGCCGCAACAGTGAGAGGCCCGCGTACCGCAAAAAAAAAATAAAATAAAATAAAATAAAAAAATAAAAGGTACCTGTTGCTGGGTACACAGAAATGAATTTCCCTCTTAATTACTTGGAAAAAAAAGTCCTAACTGCATAGGGCTTGGTTCTCAGAGAGCTCCTCAGCTGACAGGGAGACAAAGAGAACAACACACAAGAGCTATACAGCGTGTGCTATAACAGAGGTTAACACATACTTCCCACCACCCTGGCAAAAAGGATAGCTTAAGCTGGTGAAGGAGGGCTTTAACGACAGGAATTGCTAAAGGTGGATCTTAAAGGATAAAACAGACCTTGACAGGTGAACTACAGTAGAGAGAAACATTCTAGCAGTGGAAACAGTAAGTGGGAAAAACTTAAATATGTACGGAATTAGACAAACTTTGTGCAAAAAAATTCAAGTGGAACTGTATTAAACCACCTCATTTATTATTGTGACCTGGTTTCAGAGGTCATGTTCTAGGCCCTCATTAAGGGTACCCTGTTTATTTCACTTATTGGACATTATACGTGAAACAGAAGACAAAGCCTTTCTGGCAGTCAGCATCCTAGTGCCACAGTATGGATTGGAGGCTGCCTCCCAGGCACGAGCTATCCCTCTCTGCTTTCTACAGCTTGAATGACACTTTTGCTGGCATACAGCAACCTAATGCCTCATTTCTCCTTGTTCTCCCAAGGGTGACTATGTCAGAGGCCACCAGGTCCCTCCTTGCCCCGCTCCAGGCCCATAATCCTGAAAGCAGCTCAGAGTTAAGACTGTCTTTAGAGTGCTCCTACAGTGTTTCATCACTGAGAATATGAGAAAGGTTGGGGATGTACAGCAAGTATCACCTTGAATAAATAATTACGTTATAAAAAGGAATAAATTACACACATACAGTGTAAAATATACAGTACATCTATGGATTGGGGGCAGGTTCTACCTGAGCAGTGGTTCCCAAACCTGGTTGGTGTCAAAATCACCTAGTGAGCTTTAAAATGCACAGATCCCAAGGCTTCCCTGGTGGCGCAGTGGTTGAGAGTCCGCCTGCCGATGCAGGGGACGTGGGTTCGTGCCCCGGTCCAGGAAGATCCCACATGCCGCAGAGCGGCTGGGCCCGTGCGCCATGGCTGCTGACCCTGTGCGTCCGGAGCCTGTGCTCCGCAACGGGAGAGGCCACAACAGTGAGAGGCCCGTGTACTGCAAAAAAAAAAAAAAAAAAAAAAAAAAGCACAGATCCCAGAGATTCTGATTCAGTAGGTCTGGGGTGGGACAGACCTTATTTCAAAAGGTCCCATGGTAATCCTGATATAGAATGTCTGCTGACTATGGCTTTGAAGCGACTGACCTATTGATAGAACACAACAGTTATGCACCCTAAATGCAAGTCGACATAAATCAAAACCACTCAAATACCCATAGTTTTCTACTATTAGAATTTTTGGTTCATTCTTTACAACAAAGAATCATTTCGTTTATTTATTTGGAATAATAAAAAAAAAGCCTACCTCAAAACTAATATGATTCCCATATAAGCAATTATGGAATGTATGACTCAAGAAGGAAGTTCTAAAATATCACCTCTATTGTGGGTAGCATCAATATCAAAAGATCTCTCTAGATGGTATGGACAAGCTCAACATAAGACAAAAGGAAAAAGGGGGAAAGAAAAAGAGAAATGGACACACATAACGGAGTGAATTCATGGTTTTGCAGTGTGTGTCAGTGACCATGTGGCCACTGCTCCAGGGTCTCTATAACCCAGTACTCATTCCTGAAGCCTACTCTGTAGAAACAAGACCATTTTATTTGGTAAATGGGGTCTCCTATAAGGTAAAGGTTAAATCAGAAGTCAGCAGCTTAAACAATGTCTGTACCAAAGGCATAGTAATAGCAATAATAAGTGGCAATATACTGCCTTTGAACAAAGATCAAGAAACAGTTAATATGAAAAAAAAACAGAGAGACATCCTTAGTGAGTAAATAGTATAGCATAAAATATGAATAATAGTTAAAGTGTTGTTCAACAGAACAAAGAAATCTGAAAAACAGAAGAAGGCTATACATGCATAGGAACACAGAGTTTAAACAATAAAACAAAATGCTACTTTGAACTAATATTAGGTTATAAAAACAAGTAATCTGTCAACTTGGTTACTCCTGAGAAATATGGAAACAAATAGAGGAAAAAAAGAAAATATAAAACGTAAAATAGACAGCTAGTGGGAAGCAGCCGCACAGTACAGGGAGATCAGCTCGGTGCTTTGTGACCACCTAGAGGGGTGGGATAGGGAGGGTGGGAGGGAGGGAGACACAAGAGGGAAGAGATATGGGAACATATGTATATATATAACTGATTCACTTTGTTATAAAGCAGAAACTAACACACCATTGTAAAGCAATTATATTCCAATAAAGATGTTTAAAAAAAAAAAGAAATACAGACAAAAGCTTAATCAAGAAGTTGGGGGGAAATTTATATATATACAAATACTCAAAAGACAAGACACAAGAAGGATCAAAGGCCTTGTCCGCCAAGGAGCCAGAAAGAAAAAAATGTATCATATAATAAAATTTATTCCCAACAGGAAACCAAGTCACTACTATTTTTTATAGTCTCAACATATACCTACAACAAAAAAATTTTAAACAGAAGTAGAAAGCTGTAAGATACAAATAAAACAGAAACACAAGAAATACTAAAAACAATGAGGGTGTCCTCTATTATTATAGTTCTGTACCATACCTCTGTGAATGTATAGTATCCTGCACACACTTAACAATTTGTGACAGTGACTGTGCTATGCCAGAGTTTTGTAATACCAGAGTTTATCTAAAAAGCAGTAGGCTGGGGGCTTCCCTAGTGGCGCAGTGGTTAAGAATCTACCTGCTAATGCAGGGGACATGGGTTTGAGCTCTGGTCCGGGAAGGTCCCACATGCTGCAGAGCAACGAAGCCTGTGCGCCACAACTACTGAAGCCCGTGCGCCTAGAGCCCGTGCTCCGCAACGAAGTGTAGCCCCTGCTCACCTCAACGAGAGAAAGCCCACGTGCAGCAACGAAGACCCAACGCAGCCAAAAATAAATAAAATTAATTAAAAAAAAAAAAAAAAAAAAAGAATCCGCCTTCCAATGCAGGGGACGCGGGTTTGATCCCTGGTCGTGGAACTAAGATGCCACATGCTGTGGGGCAACTAAGCCCATGCGCCACACTACTGAGCCCACGCTCTGGAACTAGAGAGAAGCCCACGCGCCACAGTGAAGATCCCGCATGCTGCAGCTAAGACCCAAAGCAGCCGAAAAAAAAAAAAAAAAAAAAGATACAGTCTACCAGACTGGCTCTTCCCCCCCTCTATTAGGGTATGTTTTAAACTAGAATGGCTGCTCTAAGTCAGGGTATAATTCCCCCCCTCCCTCCCCACTGCACACAAAGCATCAAGATTATCTATCTGCTCTCTTCTTCAAAAGCCCTCACCCATCTAGGACATTTTAGGACTCTATTTCCTCCTTCCTTGTTGGGGAAGCTAGTGTATCACCTACCTCTTTCAAAATAAGAAACACGGGATTTAATTTCAGTGTGAAAAATGCTTAGAGCTATAGCTATATACTTGATAGGATTCTGAATAGATCAAAGTCTATGCACTCAAATTTACAATTAACTTGGCTTTCATTCAGAGTCAATTTACTCTTATTTTAGAAATAATTCAAACCATGGGGAATAAGAAGAGACATGAAGTATTAGAGGCAAACAGCTAAGGCCAACAACAAGGAATAGGTTAGAAAGCTTAACATTTAGCAATAAGGAAGTATGTTCCCAGTAATTTGAGGTAACACAGGGTATCTAACAAGGAAAATGTTCATAACATATAACATGAAAAAAGGTTACAAAAGAGGACACAGGATTCCAGCTTAGTTTAACAAAACAAAACAAAAAATACAACAAAACTAGACAAACAGCAATTCTGTTGAGATCCCCTACCTTAAGTCAGGCCAACATTATATCTTGCCTGGCCAAGTGTGATGGCCTCCTGACTAGTTTCCCTGCTTTCCCTCTTGCTCCATTACCACCCATTTTTTACACAGTGGCCACAGATTTCTAAAATATAAATTCATTATCAGCAAGGAGACTTCCCTTCTGAAACCTCCCATGCTAAAACTCTTAGGCTGAAGTCTAAACCCTTTCACCGGGCCTACAGGGTCCTTCAAGGCCCTATCAGCAGATCTGCCTGCATCCGGCCTCATCCACTCTGCTCTAGTCGCTGCTTTCAGTATCCAGAACGTCCTAGGTTTCTTTTCTCTTGCCTCTGGGCCTTTGTACATGCCACTCCCTCTTCTAGGGATATATAAGCAGTTCAACGTCTCTGAATTTCTCGTACAGACACACTGGTACATGTGCCCAAAGCGCTGTATGCAAGAAGGGTCATTATTATAGCATCTTTCTCTCACAGCAAAAGGTCGAAAACAACTCAAATGTTCAGAACAATGTTGTGTATATTATGCTACCATTTGTGTTTGTTTTAAAAAGGATACATAAACACATGTTTATATATATGTAGAATTTTCTCTGGAAGGATATATGAAAAATGGGTAATATTTATTACCTCTGGGGAAGAAAACTGAGGGATGAGAGGCAGGGAGAAGTTATTACTTTTCACTATTATCATTTTGTACTGTTTGAAATATTTCCTCTCATGTCCTTGTATTGAATGTGATAGTCACAGAATACTTGCACAATTACATGTTGTTTTAAAAACTGTACCATATGTAAATGCCCATTTACAAAAGTGGAGGAAAAAACCGTAAGGAAACACACCAAAGTATTAATAGTGTTTACCTCTAGGGAAAAAAGTAAAAGGTTCGTTAGGTTCTAGTATAATTCTACAATTGTTAGACTCTACCAAAGAATGAAACTAAACATTACTCGAATGATACAAAAAAAGTTTAAGACCAAATTTAAGTAAGGAAAGTTTTAAGAATTGCCACTGCAACCTCAATTCCCTCTAACACTTGGGCAGAAACATGGCTGCCAGTGCCCTCCACCTGCCTGCACTTTTGCAACTGTTCCTGCAAGGCTCTCGAGCCTAGCTTTACTAGGTAAAAATACTTTTATTATTTCTTTATACTTATTGGAAAGCTTCAGTACTATTTCCTATTGTATTCCTTTTTCCCTTTAAAAATTATACAATACAGATAATAGGAGAAAACTCTGATAAGCAAGAATATGAACTTATACATTTTACATAAACATGCTGGTTTATATCCACAGTCCCCTCCCCATATATACACGTATTTACTCTCACACGAAATCATATTGTGCATACTATTTGATAATCTGCTTTCTTTATGTAGCATATCTCAAATCCCTCTCCATTTCAATATATTTCTAGACGTAATAAAATGGTTGCATGACATTCTATTACAGTTGTCCCTCAGTATCCACAGGGAATTGGTTCCAGGACACCTCCCAGCCCTGGCCAGATACCCAAATCTGTGGATGCTCAAGTCCCTTATATATAAAATGGCACAGTATAATGGTCCCTCTTTATCGCAGTTGGTTGAATCTGCAGATACAAAGGACTGTCTGTAAACAGGTATCATAATTCAATTAGTCCTCTATTGTTGAATATTGTTACTCCCAAATTTTGATAATTCTGAGAAAAAAACCCTATTTGCATTATAAAATAACTATGTTATAAAACTACAGAAAACCAAGAAAAGTCACCCGAAACCTAACCACCCTCACACTACTAGTTTGTTTTGTTCTGACTAGTGTTTTGATGCCTATCCATTTGGTCTTTTTTTCCTTGGCATTCATTCATTCAAACAAGCTCTTGCTATATGCCAGGTTATTACTGTTTGAGTTTTTCTTTACTTTTCTTCCATAACAATTTTTTGTACCGTATTTTAATTTTTTTCTTCCAGTTTTACTTAGATATAATTGATGTATAGCACTGTATAAGTTCAAGGTGTACAGCATATGATTTGACTTACATACGTCATAAAATATTTACCACAGTAAGTTTAGTGAACATCCATCATTTCATACAAATATAAAATTAAAGAAATAGAAAAAAGTATTTTTCTCCATGATGAGACTCTTAGGATTTACTCTTAACTTTCATATATAACATACAGCAGTGTTAATTATACTTATCACCTTGCACATATAAGCATCCTAAGTGCTTATGTATCTTATACATAAGTACTTATGTATCTTATAAATGGAAGTTTGTATCTTTTGACTGCCTTCATCCAATTCCCTGCCTACCCCTCCCCCCACCATGTACTATATTAAAAAAAAAAAAAAAAAAAAAAACTTCTCATAAGCATTTTGCTGGTTAATAGTCTTCCCAATCAGCTTTTTTTTAGTGGTTGTCAAACATCACTCCCAACATAGGATTTGATCCTGTTTACTTATCCGTTTGTCTACTGCTCAATATATTTTCTGATTAACTTCCTGATAAGTCCCACTTAAGTTCACTTAACTTTTGTACTCTCTGGTGGTCATCACTATTCGATTTAATGCAAAATATATACAATGACCAACTATTGCTAAAGTGTAAAGATCATCACTTTACCCCTATGTAGCACATTATAGTTGGTTACAAACATACAGCTGGCTCTCAAAGAACACGGGGTTTAGGGGAGAGCTGAACTTCCATGTAGTTTAAAATCCAACTTTAATTCATAGTCAGCCCTCCATATACACCATACCCTCATTAGTGGATTCAGCCAACTGTGGGTTGTAACACTGTAGTATTTACTACGGGGAAAAAAAAAATCTGTGTATAAGTGGACCAAGCAGTTCAAGCCCACATTGTTCAAGGGCCAACTGTATATATTTCCCCCTACCGATACTACATTTAAGTGTCATAAGCCTCCAATACAGTAGATATGTCATTTTACAAATGGGAAGGAAGGGACAAGGAAGTGACCCTTAATGAACTTGCCACAGCTATTAAGCTGCACGCTGGCTAAGCCTTGGTGCCCTACTAAGATTAAAATCTAATTTTATGCTTCTTTTGTATTTCCCGATACACCTAGATCAGGGTCTCTCCTCCAGAAAGCCTTTCCCAACACCTTTCACTAACTTCTGTAACTGACCATCCTCCCTGCACCCTGAACATAGTTTTATCAGAGCACTGACAACACTTATTTATAGATCTCTTGCCCCATACTCTACTTGAGACCCTCAGGAAAAGGAACCTTTTCTTACTCATCTTGAAATCCCCAGTACCTAAGGCACTCCCTGGCACAAAGTAGAAAGGCAAGTGTTCAAAGGATGGAGTGAGCACATTACAAGTGCTCAGTGAATAAATATTGCAGGTATTTAGAGCACATCTAAGTATCTGAGTTGATCCAATTTACATCATTTCAGAGAAAGTCACACTTCAGTATATCTAGAACCAGTTAGGTTCAAATATAAAACCTGTATTCAAAGAGCAGGCATTATCAATACAGAAAATGTAATTCTTAAGTGCCATTTAGATTAAGAGCAATACTCTAGTAACAATACTTAGGGATTGTAAAACACACAAAACAGTTAAGAATAGATGCTTTCAAATAATTATTTTAGGAGTCATAAGGTCCATAGCTTAGGATTTAGCCATTTTATTATGACTCTGACTAACCTGAATGGGGGCGGGGGGGGAGGGTACAAAAACCAGTATAAATTGTTAATTATGCTTGGGTTAACGTGACATTTGTTTTCAAAATTCTGTTTTATAGAATTTACAGTTTTAGACCTGATTTTGCTCAATACTGCTGCTTTTCTTTTAAATTATAATTCTTATATCATTGGAATGGTCTTGATGACTTGGTCCAGCCATCTAGAACTGTCTACCAATCTGCACAGAGCCCTTGTTCATGTTGGGCATGTGTAGTAACATGCATACAAGCAAACAAGCTCCATTTAATACAATTTAACTTCTACAGTCCACAGTAGATACTACAGGGGACAAATAAGGAGCTGGATGGTAGAGCTGTTACATAGCTCAAAAGTACTGCTTCTCAAATGTTTGCACTGTAGTACCTATACAGATAGGGCTTCCCACTCCCAAGCACTCATGCCCTATTTTGTTGAAGACCTGTGTTATCTTAAACAGTCATAGAGTTCACATTCTTCTCCTAAAATATATATTTGCTTTAATGTAAAAAAATTTGTAATTACTTACCAGTTAAATTACTTAACTCACCGCCCCCTCAGTGAGCACAATTGAAGCTCCAAGAAGATGGGTCATGTTTATCTTGTGGCTTCAAGTACCCCGGAATCATACCACTTTGTACCCTAAGGGTATTCATATCCCAGTTTGAGAACCAGGGATCTAAACAATTAAACTAGTCATAAAACTTAAAAGTGACCAAAATGTTCTTACAACCCCATTCCCCAAACTCTTAAGGCTAGTTTTCTCAATAGCTTTTCAAATCAGTATTGTTTCTCTTTTCAGCAGCTCATTAGTATGCACTGTGTGTCAACATTAAAAGAGCCTGCAGAGCACAAGTTATTTCTGGAGCAACAGAATACTAGCACATACATCTTGTCCTTCATATCTATCGAGGTACCAAGCTGCCCACTTGGAAAACAGACAGCTGAAGAGAAGAGCTTTCACTCCTGCTCCCTTCCTCCTCTCTATTTGCTCCAGGCACAGCTTGTAAGAAAAATCTTAATAGTCATTTAGATGATTCATTCATATAAGCTTATCTAATCTCAGCATTTGTAACCCTCACTTTTACACTCCTTTTCGCCATTACACAAGTGCAATTAAACTATTTTCACATTTTTTAGGGGATAAGAAAGATGTTCTTCCTGGTAGCCTGAGAAGACATAATTTTCACACCTAGAACCCTACTTTATTGTTAATGAAATCCCAAAGCCTAGTAGACTGACATTTATGAGGCCTGTTTCAAGTTCCCTATACTGTTCATTATATTTCATAGCAGAAATTGTAGGCTAAAGTAAATTTTAAGTGACCCTTTCAAATGTTTTTTAAAAAATTATTTATAATGACTGTAACACTATGAAGCAACATGGGTTATCAGCTAGGTTAACTCAAATTAAGTGAGACAATTTTTATCTAGGATACCAGCTTCCCCAATAATAGGATTCCATCTGTTCCTCATCAAAATTACAAATTGCCACAAGCCCTGGACTTTTGAGGTCATTTGCCAAGAGTCAAAATACACATTTTGGAATGTATATTTGGGTTGAATGGAATGTATACTTGGAATGTATTTTGGGTTTCTACAGAAAAGCAGCCACCATATCCTTGTGTCTTTCTATGTACATACTCAGAATGGTACTTGATGCTTTATACACATTCTCATCAACTCCAAGAATAGTCTCTTTAATTGGTATTATTCTCACAAGTAAGGACTGTAGGAGTAGAAAGGTTAAGTAATTTGCCCAGTGTCACCCAGCTAGTATACAACAGTGCATGCAGAGTTTCAAATGGAGCACTGCCTGAATATAAAGCTTGTATGCCCTCAATCACCCACTGTCCTGTATCTCCTATACCCAAGAATGATCCAGCAAATCCTCCAACCCCAGGAAGGTCTTATTACTCCTATTTTTAAGACCAAGAAATGGAAACAGCATTTACCTCTCCGTGGCTGCAAAGTCAGTTTGAGCAGGGAAGACAGAACTCAGCTCTCAAGCCTCTGGTCAGCAATCTATCCACTACTTCATCTTGTTCTTTGGCCCCAGGTCTGTGATCATTCTAAAAGAGAAGCACAAATCATTTTATGAACACCAAACATACACAAATGCAGATACAGTATGAAAAGCAAAATGAGGGCAAGAGGAAGACAAATAAAATTGGGAAACAATATACTTGCTAAAATGTCACATTACTAATTGACATGCTGTAAATGTCTATCAAGTCAATAATAAAACCTTCACTTATTTTTTTAAACATCTGCTAAATATATAAAGAACTAAAGATTTCTGATTATCAAAATAGCACCCCATTGTGACCTTGCAACCAAATAATGTAAATACAGTTAAACTACCAAAAAATTAATTCTTATAGATGTAGTAATACTCCTTTAACAGTTTATTTCCTTATCTTCAGCAAGTAGTGGTTTTACTGATTAAGTTAGTTTAAACCACAAGTAAAGACTATATTTTTCATGTAATAAGATAACTATGGGGGGAGCTTTCACTACTGACCTTTGAAAATCCTAGAAGCACAGCAACGAAATATCTTTTTTTAGACAAATAACAAAATATTTTTAGGTCATATTGTTACTTGACAATTCTCTCCCTAAAATACAAATAAATGGACTGTCAAGCTTCAGGCAATGGTAGAGTGGTACTTAACTCCATGGCAGGGGGTGGGGGGGAGAAACTCCCAAATGAAATGAAAGAGCTAAATTTAAGCATTTCCAAAGAATTTGGCATATGAGGTACAATTAAGAGGGAACCCATCTCATAACTAAAGCCCACAAAACTAAACTGATATAATACTTTACCAGATGAAGCTAAAGAAAAGTCTTCTCTGTTGAAAAGGCAATTTATAACAACATAAGAGGAGAATTAGTGCATTTAGCCCACGAAACACTTTTGTATTGGAGTCCATATATTGTCACTAATGTGTGTCAAAAGGAATGAAATTTTACGCCCCTGAAAATTGATGAGTGACTAAAAATAAGATCAAGTGTGGAAAAATCACTATTCTTGGGGTATATGTTAGCAGTCTGTATGCAATGCCACATCTTTGCATTCAAATACTAAAAACTGAGAAAATGCGCAAAGGTACTGCCAGGGAAGATCTGAAGACAACAACTAGAGAAAGTTTGCGGATGTTTAAAAAAACAAATATGGTATGCCAAATCTACACATTTAATTATGAACCATGGTCTTCAAAGTTATACATTACTTGCCATTATTGTTTTTTCTAAACCTGTATACTCTTTCTCAAAGCATTAAATTAAGACAAATCCTACTTGTTTGAAGAGGGACCTAATTTTTGGCAAAAAAGCCTCTAGTCGTCTGAAACCAAGATAGGTAAATAAGTTAGACAGATGGTTAACTAGGTTTCTGATTTTAAAAAATGAAATAGAGCCTATAAGATAGTTAATGTAGAGTGAATTTGATGCCAGTAGCATCCCTGAAGCAAAAAACCAGCCTCTAGAGGAACATTCTGCCAGCAGGCACCACTCTGCAAGGCTCTGCCACAGGGCCCTAGTCAGCCACAGGTGGCTTCTGCCACTCCCAAGGAACTCCCCAAGCCACACAGAGAAGTCCTTGGTGGGTGCCCTCATTTTTTCTATGTCCTTTAAAGCAAAATCCTAAAGCTCTTAGAATTTGAATGCATATTAAGGATAACTTTTACAGCTCCTAAATTTTAAGTTGGTTGAATGGATCCCTAAAGATAACTTTTACAGCTACTCTTAAATAAGCAGTATTTTCCTAGGTAGGTAAACATTCCTGTTGTAATCTTCCTCGTACTAGTGATTTAAGTTTCTTTGGGTAACCTTATGTCCTCAATTTATTCTCTCTGTAAACTTAGTTTTCCAATAAAAACAAAGGGGACTTCCCTGGTGGTCCAGTGGTTAAGACTCTTAAAAAAAAAAAAAAAAAAGACTCTGCACTCCTAATGCAGGGGGCATGGGTTAGATCTCCGGGTTCTATCTCTGGTCAGGAAACTAAGATCCCGCATGGTGCACGGCGCAGCCAAAATAAACAAACAAAGTATGAATCCTGGCATAGAGGAAATCTTAAAGGACAGCAACTCTGTGGACAAGATCTATACCATTAAAACGACATAAACGGGACTTCCCTGGTGGCGCGGTGGTTAGGAGTCCACCTGCCAATGCAGGGGGCACGGGTTCGAGCTCTGGTCCAAAAAGATCCCACATGCCGTGGAGCAACTAAGCCCATGTGTCACAACTACTGAGCCCACACACTTAGAACCTGTGCTCCGCAACAAGAGAAGCCACCACAATGAGAAGCCTGCGCACGGCAACGAAGAGTAGCCCCCGGTCGCGACAACTAGAGAAAGCCCACGCACAGCAAGGAAGACCCAACACAGCCATACACATACACATACACATACATACATAAATAAATAAATAGAGTATTTAAAAAAACAAAGACATAAACGATGTGTAAGACCAAGAAGCTGATGGCTGGCTGTACATGGCACAACTGAAATCAAGAAGCAAAACATGGTCTATGGAGCACAGTGCTACCAGGAAAACAAGCTTTCTTCCTGACTCAACTACACACCCGCTGGATTTTAACCCGTGTGGACCTTATTTTAATAAGTAAAACATGCCACCTGCCATCCATAATTTCAAAAGGAAAGTAAAACTGAAAATTACAAGAATGCCAAAAATTACACAAACGGACCAATATATTAGACAATTAAGTGTGGTTCTATTCTCAAGCCTGACACTCCATCAACACTACTGCATTTAGTTACTTAGGGCAACTTTATTATGGAGGAGAGGGAGAACGAACATTTTTGTAGGGTTCAAAAAAGTAATGTTGAAAACACTCCCCCCTACGGAGGCATTTGCTGCAGAATCCTACAGATTGAGATTACACACAGTAGACCGGTCAATTTTGCCTAGCACCAGGCTGTTTTAATATCGTCATAAACTTAACATAGCCTCCCCCTCCCCGCCCCGCTATTTAATCAAGACTTTCCTCTCTCCAAAGCAACCCCAGTTGATACATCAAGTGCTGCACGATATTGTATTAAGGTACTAGAATATTTGAGGGAAAAGAAAAAACTGGCAATTCGACAGGAAGCTTTTTAATGATGCAAGAGAACTTAAGGACAGAATAAATTTAACATATATTCCCTGTTTAACTTCTTTTGCCACCTAAAGGGGACCTGGAATTTTAACTTTCCTATTTGATCTAAACTCAAAGAAAGCAGGAAGACGCTACATATGCGAATGTTTACTTATTGCTGAACTCAGGGCTGCCGGAAGTCAGCTACTAAAAAGTAGTTACATTACGCGTAGATATTTATAAACCAACTGCAACTAGTGACCCAGGATTCAATTACAACATCATCCCTCATATTACAGCATATGGGCAAATTACCAGTGGAGTCAAGAATAAATTCATTCTGCCCTACTGGCGCTTTAGATCGGGTTGCACAATCCCGGGGCAAAACTGCCTTCGCCTAGCCCTAAAAGCATCAGGTACTAAATACTGTAGTAAGTTAGCGTCAGGATGTTTTAAAGCGAGACGGAAACTCAAGAGTTGCCTGAACCAATTTAGCCAGCCCATAATCCCGAATTCAGGAATTTGTCACGTCACTTGAGATCAGAATGAAATTAAGTTTTGATCCCTTTGAGATCTCTTAGCGCACAAAGTCAGGCTCCTATCACTGCAAGGGGAATCCGACCCTCGCTCGAGAAAAACTTGTGGAACTCGTGTCCTTTCCGCCCACCGTGGGGGGGCCGCACCGGTCGGGTCGGGCGAGGAGCCCGGGCGCTAGTTTGGGGGCGCAGCGGGGCCCGGCGGGGGCGGCGAGCGCGCGTCCCCCCGCCCGCTCAGGCGGCGTCGAGGCGCGAGCAGCTCAGCCAGCCTTGCAGAGGGAGCTCTCGGCAGCTCTGGGGTCCCTCTACTCGCAGCCGCAGCAGCGCCGCCTGCGCCACTCGGTGGAGACGGAGACCAGCGGCGGCGACGCGCGGACTGGGAGCGACCGCGGAGCAGCCGGGCGGCGGGGGACGCTCGCAAGGCCGCAGGGTAGGTTCCGGGACTGGGCAGGCTGGAGGATGGGCAGCCCGAGAGGCGTCGGCAAGGGCCCGACACCCATACTGCATGGAGACCTGGCTGCGCGCGCGGTGGCTGGGTGTCGACACTTGAGCGAGGCGGGCGCGGAAGCCAGGGAGCGGAGATCGCCTCTCGGCTGAGGCCACCCATGGCGGGAGGGGCGGAGGGCAGAGGGCGGGCCGCGGCCGGGTGATCGGTCGGGCCAAGAGCCGGCCTCGAGGGCAGAGACAAAGGAAGGAAAATGGAGTCGCCAGCGCGCGGGCCTCTGTCGGTGCCACCGCCGGAGGCCTAGCGCGCCGTAGGAGGGAGGCCTAGCGAGCGAGCGAGCGGGCGGACGGGGTGCGGGGGGGCGGCCGGGCCGCGGCGGCGACGGGCAATGGCGGCGGCCGCGCCGCAGCAGGGACGGTAGAGGGAGACAAACACCCCCCGGCGGCGGCGCTGGCGCCGGGCTACAGCCAGCGCCGACCGGAGCGGCCCCATCGTGACACCTAGAGGCGGCCCGCGAAACCTCCTCCACCCGGGGCCCCCTTACCTCCGCGCCACACCCCCCGCAGCGCTCGCTCCGCCGCCGCTCCACCGCTCCGGCCACCCGGCGTCCCCAGCCAGCTCCGCGCACCCGCACCGGCTACCGCCGCCGCCGCTGCCGCCAAAGAAGCAGCTCCGCGCACGGTTTAATCGCTCCACAGACTCGGACACAAAATGGCGGCGGCGCGGTGCAGTGCGCCTGCGTCGGCGCTGCCGGGGCCGCGGGTGCTGATAAGGGAAGGGACGGGTGGGGGGGCCGGTCGGGCGACGAGTGGAGGGCGGGGGAGGAAAGGTGAGGGGAGGGGTTGGCGCAGGGCAGCATGGGAGGCGGCCCCGGGCGCCAACTTTCAAAAGCGGGCGCGATGGCGTCACGGGACGCGCTGCGGGTCGCGTCACGCCGCACGCGCCCTCGACTGGTCGCGCGTGGGTTCTTAGGGAGCCCGACGTCCGGGCTCCCGCTGGGTGGGGCTTCCTGGGCGGAGGCAGTCGCCTCTGGGCGGTCCAGGATCCCGGCCCGGATGACCTGGTTCCTTAGCTGCAGTCACCCGCTCTGAATCCGTAAGGGAAGGGGGGTGGTGTTTGGAGGAAGCGCACGCGGGGCTAGGCGGTGGGGCTGAGGCGGTTCTTGGGCGGGGGCGGGGCCCCGCCCCAGTCTCCGCCCTAGCAGGGCCGGACCCGCCCTCCGAGCGCAGCACCGCAGCCCGCCACCGGGTAAGGCCGGGCGGGTCCCTTCTCACTCCCGGCTCCTCAGAAACAATCCAGCGCCTGCGAGCCACGGCAAGCAGGGCTGTCCTTGCCCAGCGGTTTTGGGGGATCTCTCCGCCCTACAAGAGGGCCTCCTAATACCGGGTGTGAGAGAAGAGGGCGAGGGCTTTCTGGTGTGCCCAGGCCATCTCAGCCCGGAGAGGCCAGAAGGCCAGACTTGATGCTTTTACACGATCATAGCAGTCTTTTGCCAAAAGGACTTTCTGTATTTGGAACGGCGTAATTGTGTATTTTAAAACGTACATTTCTTGTTTTTGCCCGAGAGCTGTTGAGCTCTCTGTGGGCGGGGTCCTTCAGCCCCTCACAGTGCGGTCGCCCCTCCCCCTCCCTGAGATGCACCTGCGGACTCTACCCAACCAGCAGTAAAATTCCCTGAAGACTGACTGGAAGATGCTCTGGTGGCTCAGGGAGGAGAGTCTTTGATACTTATGGTAATCTGACTCAGGACTGTATTCTCAACTCCCTTACCTTAGATCACGGAGAACAAACGGACCCAGCGTCAAGTAGGCAGCGTCTGCTCCATTGAGCTGATTGTTCCATTACGAGAATGTTAGCCCAATGTTGACAGATATTTTGTTTTTTTTCTTTTTAAAGAAAATCTGGGGGTTTTTTGTGTGTAAAATCTCCAGGTGTTGGCAACTAAATCAGATGTTTTAAAACTGCATGAGCTGATTAAGCCGCACGTGGGGGCTGTCAGTTTATGAGACCTCTGACTTGGAGGAAAGAGTGAAGAGAAGTTCCAAGGCCAAATCCTAGGCACTCCAGCATTTAGAGATAGGGTAATGGAGAAGGAGACTGAGGAGGAACAGCCAGGAAGACAGAAGGAAATCCACAGTGTTGAATTTGGAATCCAATGGCAGAGAAGGATTCAGGTAGGAGGGGAACGGTCAACTGTGTTTAGTGCTGCTGAGAGGTAAACTTGGGCCAGAAACATGGCTATATTGAATTGGTCACCTTGGAAGACGAGCTTATCATTGGTGACTTTGGCTTGATTCATGTTGGTAAATCAGAGGTGTGGACCTGACTAGAATGGGTTGAAGAGTGAACAGGAAAGTGAGGAAATAGAGACAGCACACATAGGCAACATGAGAGAAGCTTAGCTGTGAAGGGAGCAAAGAAATTCAGGGATAAATGTGGAAGGATATGGGGTTAAGGGAGGGTGAAAGAATTCTAGAGCATGTTCTAAAAGATGAAAGGGTTCTAGAGCATGTTTATTTGTCATTGGGAGTGATACAGGAGAGCGAAGCCTTGCTTGACTTTTTTTTTTTCTGTGCCACAGGGCTTGCAGGACCTTAGTTCCCTGACCAGGGATCGAACCCAGGTCCACGGGAGTGAAAGCACTTAACCACTGGACTGCCAGGGAATTCCCTTGCTTGACTTAAATCAGGGTGAAATTCATGGGAGGATATAAGGAAACTGGGAGGATTGACCCTGGATAGGAACAGGATGCTTCCACTGTGGAAATTAGGGTAACAAGGGTGAAGATGGGTGCAAATGCAGGGGAGAGAGAAAGCAAGCTTGCAGTTTTCGCCTTGGTGGTATCGGGTACCCGTTTGAAGTTTGTGATCATGAGTTTAAAGTTAAACCAGTTGGCCCAGTGTGCGGTTTTTCTCTAAGCAACATTCAACTGCTTGGGTACAGACATGAAGAAAAGGGATAATTTGGTTTCTCAGCACCAACACCCAAGTTTTCTGATTTCTAGTAATAGGTACTTGCCTTATGTGATTATTCACTATTCTAGAAATGTGTGAAGTATCTGGAAAATTTACATGTGACCTCTTTTTCTAGAAACCAAATTATTCCAGTAGTCTCTTATGTACACCTGAGGCCTCAAGCATAAAGAAAAGGCAATCTTAGAGAAAAATTACCAGACACCTCTGGAATATTTGCATTTTGCATTTTTTTTCAGCCCTCCACTCCAAACAGCTCCTGGTATACTTAGGAACTATGTACTGGAAACAAAGCTGACTTACACTTTAATGCTTAGCTTCTTTTCTTTCTGGTACCTTTAATAAACTGACTAATTCGCTTTCTCTAAGACCTTGCCTCAAACCATCTTACCTTTAAGCTTCAGGAGTGTCTTCTAGGACTTCCCAGGTGGCGCAGTGGTTAAGAATCTGCCTGCCAATGCAGGGGACACGGGTTTAAGCCTTGGTCCGGGAAGATCCTACGTGCCGCGGAGCAGCTAAGCCCCTGCGCCACAACTACTGAGCCTGCGCTCTAGAGCCCGCGAGCCACAACTACTGAAGCCGGCACACCTAGAGCCTGTGCTCCGCAACAAAGAGAAGCCACCGCAATGGGAAGTCCACGCACCGCAATGAACAATGGCGCCTGCTCGCTGCAACTAGAGGAAGCCCGCGTGCAGCAACAAAGGCCCAATGCAGCCAAAAATAAAAAATAAATAAATAAATTTATTTATTTAAAAAAAAGAATGTATTTTTATGTTTATTTTTTATTTATTTATTTTCTTATTAGTCATCCATTTTATCCACATCAGTGTATACATGTCAATCCCAATCTCCCAATTCATCACCCCACAACCTCCCCCCAACACCCACTTTCCCCCTTTGGTGTCCATATGTTTTTTCCCTATTTCTGTGTCTCAATTTCTGCTCGGCAAACCGGTTCATCTGTACCATTTTCTAGGTTCCACATATCGTTAATATACGTTATTTGTTTTTCTCTTTCTGACTTACTTCACTCTGTATGACAGTCTCTAGATCCATCCACGTCTCTGCAAATGACCCAATTTTGTTCCTTTTTATGGCTGAGTAATATTCCATTGTATCTATGTACCACATCTTCTTTATCCATTCGGCTGTCGATGGGCATTTAGGTTGCTTCCATGACCTGGCTATTGTAAATAGTGCTGTGATGAACATTGGGGTGCATGCGTCTTTTTGAATTACGGTTTTCTCTGGGTATATGCCCAGTAGTGGGATTGCTGGGTCATATGGTAATTCTGTTTTTAGTTCTTTAAGGAAACTCCATACTGTTCACCATAGTGGCTGTATCACCTTACATTCCCATCAACAGTGCAAGAGGGTTCCCTTTTCTCCACACCTCTAAAGCATTCATGTGGATAAATATAAGGCAATGTATTTATTTATTGATTTATTTAGTTTGGCTGCGCCCAGTCTTAGTTGCGGCATGCAGGATCTTTTTTATTTGCGGCATGCGGACTCTTAGTTGTGGCATGCATACAGGATCTAGTTCCCCGACCAGGGATGGAATCCGGGCCCCGTGCATTGGGAGCGCAGAGTCTTACCCACTGGACCACCAAAGAAGTCCAAGGCAATGTATTTAGATGGCAAAAACCCTCAATTGTATTTACAATTATATTTACAACTGCTAAGGTCTGAATATGTGTCCTTCCCAAAATTCATATGTTGAAATCCTAATGCTAGATGCGTATGGTATTGATAAGTGGGGCCTTTGGGAGGTGCTTAAGTCCTGAGGGCGGTAAAGCCCTCATAAATGGGGCTAATGCCTTATAAAAGAAGTTTCATAGAGCTCCTAGCCCCTTCCACCATGTGAGGACATGGCAAGAAGGCACAGCTATGAACCAGGAGAAGGGCCTTCACCAGAATATGACCATGTTAGTGCCTTGACCTCAGATTTTCCAGCCTCCAGAACTGTGAACAGTAAACATCTGCTGTTTATAAGCCACCCAGTCAGTGGTATTTTGTTATAGCAGCCTGAATGGACTAAGACAACTACTATATTTATATTATATCAACTATAATTACAACTATATGACCTCTGAGGCATCAGTTAGAAGCCGGGAATGGGGTCCAAGTGGCCTTGGAGCCTGCTCTCTGAAGACAAAGATTCCCATATGCTGCTCTTACATGGCTGAGAAAATGCTGAGGATCACTAGGAAGGAACAAAAGGAAATGTTTTCTTCTTGCAGGAAATGGTGATGCGTCCTACTTCATGAAATTGGCCCCAAAGACCAAGGAACGGAAAGCCAAACCAACAGGATAGGCTGTTTCATGCTGGACAGAAACAAGGTGAGAAGGAAAAGTAATATGATGAGAGCCTGTGGAACAGTTGGGATGATAAAAATAAGGACAGGTTTGTTCCCTGCAGTACTATCCCAGACTGGTCACCAATGAGAACTGTTGTGACTTAAAAGCACCAAGTGATTTAAGGAAGTGTTCTTCCCATGGACTGTCTCAGGTTTGTAGTCCACAGGAGTTCAGGGCATTATCAGCAGAAGGCTGTCAGCTTACCACATGGCATTGGTGAAGTCACCACGTTCTAGGATCTGGCCCTCAGCCTCGAGAGTGGATTCCTTCCTTAGGGACTCATCAGGTGCACAGGAGCTTGATGGATAAGCCAAGTGACTAACTGGGAAGTGGACTGGTGCTCACATGCTGGCAAAAGGCATATTCTCTCCCTATAGGAGAGCCTCCTGGGAAGCCATATTACTAGAAAGCTTTGGTAAGCAGTTCATTAGGTTGAGATGTAATTTATATAACTTAAATGTTTAATATCATCCTCTTTGATGCTGGAGTCAGATTGTCTGGCATTTGAATCTTGTCTTGGCTCCTTATTAGCTGTGTGATCTTGGGTGAATTAGTAACAACTCAACTGCAGGTTTCTTCTCCATAAGATAGGATGATAATTGTACTTCACTAAGGACTGAATGAGAAAATGCAAGTAAAACTTTAGGCATAGTTCTAGGCACCAGTAATCATACAATAAATGTAAACTATCATTATTATTTCTTTTATTTTTATGCTTCTTAGTAACCTACCCTCACTCCCAAATCTACCTTCTGATGGACATGGTCTTTCTAGATTAATTAATAGAATTACTTACTAAGTGTTCCTTGGCCTGGAAGCCATTCTTTCTAAGAAAAGTGTACTTTGTACTGTAGTTCTCAGGAGAACAATGCTATTTCCAACATCTTCCTTAGCTCCCACTATTGCCCCCAGGTAAAGCTTGCAATAATCTTGATAATTTATGTGTTTTTTGGAACTCATTAAACAAGAGAATCAACAAATGGAGAAGAGATGTGCTGATTTTCTAAGTAACAATGGGCAAGACTCTTCCTGCCCACTTTGGGGGTAAGACCTAAAGCTACACCTGAACACTCCCATTTCTCTGTGTCTGTTGAGGACATGTGTGAGATATATTCCAATTCAGCAAAGATTTATTGAGTACCAGCTATGTTCAGCTCCCTTTCTAGGCACTGGGGATACAAAGATGACCCAAGATGTGTTTCCTGCCCTTAAACTCAAAATTTAGAAAACAAAACCAAAAAACATTTAATGCATTAGTTGTTATAATGAGAAGAAATGAACTCATAAAGGAGCAAATCATTCCCCAGGAGTATCTCATTTCAACTGGGTGTTAAAGGATCAGAAGGCATTAACATGGCAAAGGTGTGTAAAGTGAAGAGCCATAATCAAGGGCATAAAAGGGTAGAAGAGTGTTGGGGGGACAGCAAGTCATTCCATACTTTTGAACTAGGGTGTAGTGATACTAAACCTTATAAGATGTTTGGAAAGCTTTCAATGTCAGCTGCCAAGGCCAACCACTTTCTCCTAAATTTTAAAGACCTGCCCTTCTACATCATCTCCTACCCAGACCACAGGAATTTTTTTCCTTATTGATGTCTGCTTTCTTCAGACCCCTGTAAAAACCCTGTTTATTTTTTACCTCTCAGCTCAAACTACTGCTCTCTAAAGTCTAAAGAAGGACTTTGCTTGGGCCTACATCTCACATTTGAGAAGTAGGTCACTTTTGTTCTCTGTGCTCTTACCTGCATTTTTCAGGTATGCATTGATCACCCTTAAATATTCCATCTAATCTGTATACTTTTCACTTTGCAAAACACCTTCATGCCTGCCCTTTCAACTGATGTTCACAGTTCTTTTTGAAGAGCCAGCCACAGTTTTATCCTAAGCTCTAGAAATGAAGTGACTTGCTCAGAGTCATCCAGTAACTTGGCAAAACCAGAATGAGTACTCAGATCTTCCAGCCCCACCCTGTCTCTTCCTGTTCTTTCACTGGCTGCTCAGGGCTCCTCACTGTTAGGTAGCATTTCCATTTTTATAGGGATCCTCTGGACGTGATCCTTTAGCTCAGGGGCTGCTTGGGAGGGGGAAGAGGAAGGGAAGTCTATCAGGCAGGCTCTGGGCCTCTCTGCTCCCTCATTTTCTCCCCCTTCTCCGAATTTTATGTGATTTGTTTAAGGGTAAAAAGGTGTCTGCCCTCTAATGCAAGTTGGACACTATTGCCTTAACCCAAAGAAAGAGATTTTTTTTAAACATAATTTTATTTTATTATTTATTTATTTTGGGGGTGCGCACCACGCAGCTAGGATCTTAGTTCTCTGCCAAGAGATTGAACCTGCGCCCCCTGCATTGGAAGCGTGGAGTCTTAACCATTGGACTGCCTAGGAAGTCCCAGGAAGGGCTTTAATGGGGGAAATTCCAGCCACTTGGAAAGCAGATAGCAGAGGTATTTGGAATCATGACTTATTAATCTGAAACCTGAATAACTGCTCGATGCCCAGGTCTATGCTCAAGGCTAGGGTAATACTGGAGAGAGGTGATGTCCCTAGTCCTCAAGGGCCTTATGTTTTGTCTTACATTAGTCTGGAGACACTAAACCTCATGAGCATTAGTAGGTAAAAGTCAAGGATGGAGAAGCAAGTAAAAGGCATGGGCTGCTTGTGTGGGAGGGACAGATTGGTCACTGGATATCAGTAAAGCAAGGAGGACCCTCAAAGTTCTGCCTCTAGCCTACACCCTTCTTTTCTTGCCCAACTCTACATATCTAGCTTCTTTCTGGACACTTCCTCCTGGATGGCTCCCAGGCCACCCTTATGAGCCTTGTCACTCTCCTCCCAGTTTGCTTCTCTAGGGCTCCCCCTTTTCAGTGAAAGATGCCACAACCCATCCACCACACAGGCCAGAAACCTGAGCTTCATTTTCTCATCTCCCACATCCCATCAATCTCCAAATCCTGTCCATTCTACCTTCAGAACATCCCTTCACTCTAACCTCCCTATCTCCACTGCCTCCAACCTGACTCAGGCACTGTCTCTCTGACCACAGCTGCAGACTCCTCACTGCTCCCTGCTCCCTCCCTCCACACAACTGCCAAAGCGACCTTTCCAAAGCACAGACGTGATCACAAAATTCCCCTGCTTCAAGCCCATGGATGACTCCCCAGTGTTCTCGGGGTAAATCCCAAACTCCTCAGCCACTCCACAAGCCCCTTTCTAACTGCCCCCTCTGGCCCCTGTGGATGCAACTTGCTTGCCACCTCCACTGGTCTGATCTCAGTTCTCCCTCCCTATATTGTCCCCTGCTCAGGCTTCCATTCCATTCCTTATTTGAGATCCCTGTGGTAAAAGTGCATTTTTAAAAAATTAATTTATATTTTGGCTGCATCGGGGCTTCGTTGCTGCGCACAGGCTTTCTCTAGTTGCAGAGAGAGGGGCTACTCTCTGTTGCAGTGTGGGAGCACGGGCTCTAGGCGCGCAGGCTTCAGTAGTTGTGGCACGCTGACTCTAGAGCACAGGCTCAGTAGTTATGGTGCACGGGCTTAGTTGCTCCACAGCGTGTGGGGTCTTCCTGGACAAGGGCTTGAACCGTGTCCCCTAGCATTGGCAGGCCGATTCTTAACCACTGCGCTACCAGGGAAGTCCCGGTAAAACTGCGTTCTGAAGAGCTATGTTTCATGGGGGACTCTGGGGGGTATTTTGAGTATCCAGGCTTTTTCTGCATTAAACATACACTGTCCTTTCATGTTCAAAATGTTTTCAGATCGTGTTAAATTTTAGAGGTATTCATCAAAAGCTATTTCTTGACCCACTTTTGCTGGGGACAGTAAAAGCAGATGCAGCCTGATTAAATAGAGAACTGCCTGGAGCACATGTTTAAAATACAGGTTCCCTGGTCTCTGAATTTGAATCTCCACGGAAGTTCTCAGGTGAATCTTACCATTGCGTAAGTTGGGAAGACCTAACCTGATTTCATTTATAAGAAACATCCAGAGACTTCCCTGGCGGTCCAGTGGTTAAGAGTCCACGCTTCCACTGCAGGGGGTGCGGGTTCGATCCCTGGTTGGGGAACTATGCTGCATGGTGCGGCCAAAAAAAAAAAAAAAGAAATGTTCAGAATAGGCAAATCTATAGGATCTGTGGTTACAGTAGATTAGTGGTTGCCTCGGGGGCTGGGGGCCGGGAAAGGGAAGGAGATGTAGAGGTCCCAGGGATGATGCCTAAGGAGTGCCGAGTTTCTTTTGGGGTTGATGAAATCTCTAAAATTGATTGCGATGATTGTACAACTCTGTAAATATACTAAAAGCCACTACTGAATTGCACATTTTAAATGGGTGAATTGCATGGTACGTGGACTAAATCTCAATAAAGCTGTTTAAAAACAAAGCAAAACACTTGGACCGAGCTCTACAAGCAAGGCACCAATCATCTTTTGCAGACTTGGGTGGTACCTGTTACCTAGTAGACTAGTCAGCAAATACTTATGGATGTATATATTGGAGGGTACAAAGTAAATGAACAATTGCAATGGGGTGTGATTCCCCTAGGGGAAATGCATGTTTCTGTGACAGGAGCCCAGTGGAAGGGAAGCTTCCTGAAGAAATTTGTGATGTCTAGGTTGAAGCCTATCAGGTAACCAGGCATTAGCAAGGCGAGATGAGGAGTGGGAAGAGTGTACCACAGAGGGGCACGCAAGCCCTGCGGGTGGTTTGGTGAGGTCCAGTGCAGACTGAGAAGTTAGATGGCAGAAGTGAGGCTGGAGAGAGGAACTCACTTAAAAGCCTTTGTGAGCCAGGTTGAGGGGGCTGGAATTTTCCCTAAGAGAAACTGAAGTGGTGGGTTTATGTTTTTAGAAATCACTTTGCACCATGGAGAATGGACGGAAGAAGGGCAAGATCAGAGGCAGGGAGCCTGTGAGGGGGCAGTTTTAGTGTTTAGGAGAGAGGTCAACATGTCCTGAAACTGAGTGGTGCCAATGGGGATAAAGAGAAGCAGACAGAATTTAGAAATATTTAGGGCATTTAATTGAGAAGATTCTGATGGCTGGGAAGAGGGGACAGGGAAAGAAAGAGTCAAGGGTGAGGCCCAGTTGTGTGGCTTGAGTACCTGAGTACTTTCTCCAGAAGTTCTGGAGGATAAACAGGTTTTGAGATGTTTGATTTTGAGAATGCTGTTCAAAACGTGTCCAGTCACCAGTTGGATATGGGGGTCGGGAGGTGAGAGAGCCGTGTGAATCACTGGCACACAGCCTCAGCGTATAGATGGAAGCCAGAGAAATGGATGAGGTGGTTCAGGGAGTGTGTTTCAAAAGAGAGGAGAAAAGGGCCTAGAATGGAACCCTGTGCAGTGATGTCTATAAGAGGATGCCTGAGGAGGAGGTGGAGGAGAAAGTTGTAGGAGATTCAGAGGAAATAGCTACAAACGTTGGTGTTAGCATGGCAATTCAGCTGCTTATTCAGCTGCTCCAAGTCAGTACTTATTGAAGATCCATATGCCCTGGGTGTCTTCAGAGATAAGTGAGACGTGACCATTGACATTAAACTTAAACTGTGACCCCACCGCACACCCCACCGCAGCCTTCTGAAACAAGAGGCCCCTTCTCGCAGGTCAATGACAGTCTTATTTTCCAAATGATAGATGTTCTTCCTGAGCTGTTTGTATAGGCCCGGGAGTCCTTCCCAAGCTCACCCTTCTGTATTATGTAGGTCCAGAAGAGCCAGGTCTGGCAGCCAAGCCAAGAGCCTTCTGTCCATGGGTGATGGATGGCCTAAACAGGGCACTCCAGGGCTGTCTGGGGTTGGGGGGAGCATGTCATATGCCTAGGGTTCAGCAGATTGTACCCACACACCAGGCAGAAGCACACAAGGAAGTCACCCCCGCTCTGTAGGCGAGACAAAGAAGCAGTTCTCTTCCCACGTGCCAACCCATCTGCTTCTTTGCATTTACCAACGTGCCTTTTTTTTTTTTTTCTTTTTTTTTTTGGTTCTCTGCAGCTTTGAATACATGAGGAAGGAGAGTGGGAGACTGGAGGCAAGGTAAGGTTGGAAGAGGGCAAAAGGAAAGGAGGGGAGTCGGGGGAGCCTCCAGGGACCACCAACACAATAAATTGTATCCTGGACTACCTCAGCCTGGTCCCAGTTTTTGCAGTGCATGCTTATTAGTTTCTTCCGGGGAGACCCCCAACGATGGTGGCCAAGGCATGGCTGTGGCCTTGATGGACCTGATTGATGGGGTGCTTCTCAGTGTGTCACAGAACTTGGAGGCCCACTTCCTTCTGTCCCCTCAAGAGGCTGGCACAGGCTCCACAGGACAGCTGGGGACAGGCTTTCCCTGCTCTGGTGCATTTGACTCCCAATGGTGTCATCAACCTCCCATCACTGGACGCAGCAGGCTCTCCACCGTCCAGTCGCGGGAGTGAGTGCCTCCCCAGACCCGTGTGACAGCAGGGTGGGAGACGGGAGGTGTGCTGGGAGCAGCGTTGCCCTGTGGGGAGACCTATGTGAGGCTATGTGTGTTCGGGGAGGGCAGGGTGCACAGGAGGGAGGACAAGGGCTCTCCCTGCCCCCCACCACCTCACAGACATGGGCCTGAGCCAGGGCATAGGAGGCCATCCAGCCTGACTTCAAGTCATTGATGGAGAGGGGTTGAGTGGCTGCTCTGGGGTTGGTTCACACTGCTCTGAGCTGGGTAGGGTTAGTGGGGCAAAGGCCCAAGGCTCTTTTTGTCTTGGCCTTGATAGTCCTTCGGCCGTACCTCACAGTGCCCTAATTCTAGCTCCTGCCCACTCTGACCTTCATATCCACCCTCACCTAGAGCTGAATACGAGGCTCGGGATTCAGGACTCTCCTTGTAGAGGACAGAGTTAGGTACCTTATTCCTTCCCAGAATTGGAATGCAGAGACGTAGAGCCACTCAGATTTCCAATGACAGTCCCAGTTGACCCCTGGCTGGGATATTTTCCCATCCTACATTTCTTGCCCAGGCCCTGTCTCCTCCTGTGGGTTAAGCCATGAGCTTGTGCTAGTCCAGCCACCCCCACCTGCACTTTCGCAGGACCTGGTCAGCCAGTGTTCACTTCCTCTTTCCCCGCCACACAGGCCACGCTTTGGATGTCAGTGGACAGTCCTGCCTACTAGGGGACCTCAGGCCTGAGGGGCTCCCAGGGGTGGTCCTGGGACTGCAGCCCTGCTGCAGGGGCCCCTGCGGCAGGCCCAGGCTGTGGCCAGCTTTGGGTGCTGCCTTGGTCTCTATCGTTTGTTTGCCTTCCCCTCCCCTACCACTCCAGCCGACCACCCCAAAACTGAGCTACACTATCCCTCCCATGCCACCCGTCACAGTCACAGAGGGAGCACAGCGCTGCGCCGATGTGCTGAGGGCTGTCAGCCTGCCCCCACCCAACTGGAATGAACCACCTGCATCCACACACAGGTGTTTCCTGTGCTCCTTCCTGTTACCGTTTTTTTTTCTGCTCAGCTTGGCTTCCCCAGCAGGTGGTTAAGGGCCCGGCCAAACCTCTTCATACACAGCTCTAAAACACAGGGGGGCAGGGCTCTCTGGGGATCTGGGTCACCCCCCAGGGGGGACTGTTGGCAGCTCATTGGCTCTACCTGAGTGCAGGGACACAGACTCCCCCCAGGGTGTCACGCTGCTGTGCTACAGCCACAGGTACTGGGACGCCAGAGTGGGCTCAGGGAGTGGGGAAGGCCCTGCCCTTGCACTGTCTCCACTGAAAACTCTGGAGGGAGAGGGGAAGGGTGGCAGACCTTTCTCCAGGTCTGTCTGAGACCAGCCTCGGTCTCCAGTCCAAGGCTGTTTCTCCAGCCTTGAGTGTGGGCCTCCCCCAGGCCCTCCTTAGAACAGGCCTGCCATGCTGAAGTCCCCCCACCCTCAGGCTCCTCCCATTGAACACTTAACTTTCTGGGGTTAATAAACTCACGTGAGCCCTCTCCCTGGAGCCCTCTTTCCTGAAGCAGCACAAGTCTGCCAGCTGTGGGGAGGTCACAGGGTTTAGTCAGGTTTGTTATTACGGAGAGGAGGTGGCTCAGGGAGAGGAAGGACTTTCTGTTTAGAGTCACAGGGCAGCCATCCGGGTCTCCTGCCTCCCAGGCCCCAGCTCTTCCCCTCTGCAAGAATCTCCTCTCAACTACCCAGCGCTCAAGGAGGTCCTTGTGCTCAGCCCCCTCTGTAGGAAGCTGCCTGGGCTGAGGCGGAGACCCAGAAGCCTGGCATTCCCTGACGGGGTTCTGCTGCTCCCTGGTGGCCAGAAGCTCCAGCCACCACCACACCTTTTCCTGCCTGCTTCCTCTTTGCCTCCTGGCCAAGTGAGCTGGCTGCTAGGGAGCCATTCCCAGGACTGGCACCCTTTGGTCCTTCTCTAGGCCAACTCCACAGTTTGGCTCCAGTCTAGGCCCACAGCTTCCAGGCCCAGGGTACACCCACCTGCAGGCCGGGCCTCCTCAGCAACACTCCACCACCCTCTTCCTCTGCCCTCTTTTCCAAGCGCAGTTCCAGCCTCTGGGCTCTGTTCCATCTGGATTTCCAGGGCAAAAGCACATGGCATTGTCACAGTTGGAGTGTGGACACACTAGTGTCAGGGCCACAGCCAGAGTGTGCTGGAGCAGAAGGTCAGTAGTGCACCAGTCCAGGCTACGTAGGAAAGGCATTTTGCTTTTTTATTTTCTGTAAAACTCTGTAAATAAAATACAAAACCAAGGGACGTGGCAGGGCAGAGGCAGGACGGCCAGGCCCGGGACACCGATCTATGGCAAGTGTGCTGAGCCGAGGCTGGGAGGCACTTGACTGCGGCACTGACTCTACCCACCCCGAGGACAAAAGGAGAATATATTAGATTTTCATTGATAGGAATCTGTGAGGGAGGAGTGTCTGGAGCCAGCCCTCACCCTCCCTGCCAGTGCCTGGTAAGCCCTGAAAGTGGGGGGAAGGGGCACTGGGGGCCGGTGGGTGGGGAGTTTAAAATGCCGTGCTGGCCATGCTGCCGGGCCCGAAGATGCGGGGCAGGGCATCCAGTGACTCCTCCAGCCGTCGATGGGCAGACTGTCCCTCTTCCCCTGTAATGGATAAAGATGGGGTCAGGAGAGGCCCTAGCCCCGCCCTGGCCCTCCCACCCCTGACCCCATCTCACCCCTATTCCCAGCAGCCAAAATGTCATAGAACTCAACTTGACCCATATCTCCCATTCCCCAGTCTCACCGCATTGCTGAAGGCTCTGCCGAGCTGCTTCCCTCACGGCTTCTGTGTCCGTTTGGCACAGGTACACCAGGGGCTCAATGCCTTCAGGAGCCTACCAGGGGAGAGAGCATTGAGGTGGGCCCAGTGCAGCAGGTGAGAAAGGCTCAGGACCCAGGGCTTGGGGAGCTGGGAGGGGAGAGAAAGGGGTCACCTTGATGCAGCCCAGGGCCAAGCAGCCAGCCACTCTCGTCTGCACATCCTCATCCTCGAGCTGGTCCAGGAAGCAGAGTAGAGCCTGGTTAAGGGTGGGAGGGCAGACTTAGCCAGACACTGGGAGCCTGGGACCCCAGCCTTTGCCCTCAGGGAGCCCTGACTCTTACCCTTTCCCGGAAGGCAGGGCCCAGTGACAGGCTCCGGAGCTGAGTGCTGACAGCAGCCATGACCTTGTTGTTGCCATGGACAAGCAGGGAGCTGAGGGCCCGGAGCCCATCCCTTCGAAGCCGCCCCTCAGGTGCCAACCTCAGGGCTTTCAGCACAACAGCCTGGTCATCTGAGTTCAGGTTCCGCACCAGTAACACTGAAAAAAGGAAGCCGGGCGGCGGGTGGGGGGGTGTCGGTTGGAACACGCTGGCAGGGCAAAGAGCCTCCCGGGGTGGGTTCTTTTGTACCTTCATGTCCTGAATTCACACCTTCAGACCCACCCATAGCATCAGGCAACCTTGTGACCAGGGTTACTGCCTCACCCTCCTCGGCAGTCTCGGTCACATAGGCCTCCATGGAGGAGCTGTCCAAGGCTTCAACGTAACTCCAGAACTGGAAAACGGTGAGCTGCTCTCCAGGGCCTGACTGGGGCCTCCGGGGCAGCTTCTGCCCCAGGGCATCCTCCAGGAACTTGACACACACTGTGGGAGGCAGTGCCGCAGGTCTCAGGGTGTGGATGGACCTGGGTCCTTAGAGGGAAGAGTGCTCCCACCCCACGCGCAGGTCCAGGGACCCTGCACAAAAGGGTCCAATCTGGGCCCTTTTGTGCTGAGGCATGAGCCTTCGATGTTTCTTCCCAGTGCTCATCTCAGCATGTCTCTGTGGGCTGACCTGGTTTTCCCTGAGGTCCCATCACTGGGGATCTGAGAAAGGAGAGCAGAGGGGGCAGGTAGGCAGCTCACTCACCAGCCTCGGCTAAGCCTGGCTGGCGCAGGGAGAGACGGGCGCCGTACTGATTGCAGAAGGTGAGAAGCACCCGCTCCACAGGGCAGATGAAGGGGCTGAGTCCGTCTGTACATTGGTCCCAGAAGGTCAGGAAGCCGGGCCGGGAGGCCGAGAACTGCACCACTGTGAGGAGGTGCAGGAAACTATCAGCAACAGAACAGGCCGGTGGGGAGACAGGCGCGTAGGTGGGACAGGGCAAGGGAGGAACTTTGGGGCAGACACGAGGCAGAGCCCACACAGCTTTTACCTTCCTGGGCAGAGGTGGCAGGAATTTCCCATCGCCTGCTAAGCTCACATACTGCTTCGAGCACTCGGGCCTCCCGCAGTAGCCGCTCCAGGGCCCATGCCTCCTGGCAGCGCAGGGGCCCAAATGTGCCCAGTTTCTGGAGAATAGGGGTGGCCAAACAGCTCAGACCTCAAGACAGAGCTTAGAGAGGGTGGAGACCAGGGACTACCAGTCCCTGCATGCATCGGGAGAGACTTGGGAGAGCCAGAGTGTGGGAGGTCTTCCATTCAGCAAGAGCCAGGCCCTGGGACACTGGGGAGTGGAACTCAGAGGAGGTGTGCAGGGCCAGGATTGAAGTGTAGGGCTCCCTGGGGGAAGGGGCTACAAGGGAAGGGTGGGGGAATACCACTAGCCTCACCAGCAGGAGGCGGCTGCAGTGGTACAGGTGCTGGACCAAGGCAGTGTCCAGAGCTGGACACTCCGTGCTGAGGGGTCGGGCACTAGGTGAGTCGAGGCTGTCCTCAGCCCCAGGCTCCGGGCTGTTTGGGGGCCTGAGAGAAAAATGGGGTCAACCGCCCCAGGAGCACACATCATCATCTGGTCACCAGAGTATTTTTATTAAGTTCCCCCCATCCCAGAACAGAAGAACACATCATGCACAAACAACAGACAATGGGTAAGTTCACGGAGGACTTCCAGAAGGAGGAAAGGGCTGGGACCAGCAGGTGGTAGCAGGGGTCTCCAGAGCCTGTCTGCCCAGGGCTACCTCCAGCTAGGACTGCTGGGACCTCTGGGGCCGCCAGGGCTGGGATGGGCGGGAGTAGGGTTGCAGGCGGGATGGTCTACGCAATGTGGACTGCAAGGGGTTGTGGCCCAAGGGGTGCAGGGCACGGGGCCATAACCTAGGCAGCACTGGAGGGAGGAGGAGCCGGGCATGACCTTCAACTGGGAATCGGCAAAGGCCACTCTGGGACAAAGAGCCAAGGGGCCAGGGTCTCTGGGAAAGCTGGGGTCCAGACAGAGGGGTTGATGCTGGGGGGCACAGGATGCACGGGGAGGCACAGTAAAGGCTCGTTCATAGGGTAGGTTCAAGGTGAGGCCAAGGAAGAGAGGAGGAGCTGGAGGCTCAGGAGCTGGTGGGGACCGATGGAGGAGGCAGACACTGCAGGGATGAGAAGGAAGGTGACCAGAAGCACTGGGGATACAGATGTGATTGAAAACGTGAGCAACAAGGACACACGAGGAGTACATGGGAGGGGTGAACACAGATGTACCCGCCAGCAAGTCCATCCCCTCCCGCCCACCTCCCTTGAGCCCACCACCCATCTTACTGCTCTCTTTACGTGCTCCCCCTGGCCTCACCTCACCTGTTCCCCTTTCTCGCCTTTCTCCTTCACCTGCTACTCACCTCCCCTCTTCCCCCGCTCCTAGCCCCTCTCACCTGTCCCCAGGACTGTCATTGTCTTCATCTTCATTGAGGAAGCTGAAGCTCTCCAGGGCATGCTCCACAGTGATGCTAAGACTGGAGGCCCGGCTGCGAGTCAAGCCTTGTCTCTGCTGGGGTTGTGAAGGGCGTCAGAGCTGTCGCCCCTGCCTGGCTGCCCTCCCTGCGCTGCCGCAAACCAGCCCAGCCCTCCTCACCATAAGCAGACTCTCCAGCCGGGTCACCTCCTGCTCCAGGCCCTGCAGCTCAGGAAACTGGCCACGATAGTCATCCAGGGCAGCCATTAGGGCCCCCAGTGCCTCTTCCAGTTTCCTGTCCCCAGCACCTCCAGCTGCCCCTGGAACTGGGGCCTGGGCTGCCCTGGCCACTCTAGGGTCTGAATGCTGGGGCACAGGGGCTAGGGGTGAGGGAGGGGGACTTGGGCTCTGACGGATGGCTTCTGGGAGTTTTGGGGAAGGGCTTGTGAGGGGTTCCCAACTGGAACAGGTAGGACTTGGGTGGGAGGTGCTGAGGGCTACGGGGTCTGCCTGAGTGCAGGAAGTGGAGGCTGGGTAGCTACAGGACAGGGGGTCGATGCCTGGGAAGGGAGGGTCTGTGTTTGCAGAGGTGTTGGAGAGCGTGGCAAGGTCTAGAAAAGTGGAAGGGCTTACAGTTCTAAGGGTGGGACTTGTGACAGAATGGGTAGGACTCCTGGGGATCTGGACTGGGTCCTTAGCATTGGGTGTAGTGGTGTGAGTTGAAATCCTGGCTGTGTGAGTAGGGCTTGCAGTAGTGTGGGTGGGGCTTGCAGTAGTGTGGGTGGGGCTTATGGTGGTGTGGGTAGGGCTTGCAGTAGTGTGGGTGGGGCTTGTGGTGGTGTGGGTAGGGCTTGCAGTAGTGTGGGTGGGGCTCGTGGTAGTCTGGGCGGGGTCTGTGGTACTGGGGGTAGGGGCTGCAGTAGAGAGGGTAGAGATCTTGTGCTTGTTGGTGGGGCTTGTGACAGTGTGTGTCAGGATTGTGACGGTGTGGCTGAGGCTTGTGGTGGTCTGGACTGGGTCTGTAGTATTGGGGGCAGGAGCTACAGGAGTGAGGGTAGAAAGCATCAGCTTGTGGGTGGGACTTGTGGTGGTCTGGACTGGCCCTGTGGGACTGGGGGTGGGGCCTGTAATAGTGATGGTAGAGACCACAGTCTTGTGGGTAGAACGTGTGGTAGCGTGAGTAAGGCTTGGAGCACTATGGGCAGGGCTTGCAGCACTAGAGGTGGAGCTTGCAGTGGGGTGGGTGGGGTCTGGCAATTCAGGAGGGCTAGAATTTATGGTCTTGCTAACTGAGTCTAGGTGTGCAGAGGGGGCAGGGCCTGTCGTACTGAGAGTGGGGCTTATGGCAGAATGGCCAGGGTCCAGGGCAGAAGGGACAGGACTAGGGTGCTCCCCATGTGTGGGATCTGGATGTGCAGGTGGGCTGGGTCCCTGGACTAGACTTTCTAGGCCTGCAGCCTCCACTGAAGCCTCAGCCAGGGCAGCATCCACACTGGCCTCACTGATATGGCTCAGAGTCCGGCTGTAGGGGGCATGCCCATTGGCCAGGGCTGGGGCCATGGCCCCCTCCTCATCCACGGTCCCAGAAGTGGAGGTCTCAGCCCTACGGAAAGCAACCTGGATGGGCAGAGGCTCAGGCTGCTGCACCAGGGGCCTGGGGGCTGAGGAGTGGCGCGCAGTGCCTGAGAGCTGTGGGCTAGAGGAGTCATCAGAAGATTCAGATGACAGGGACCATGCTGTCCCATTCTCCAGCTCCTCCTGCCGCCTCAGCATATTCTAGGAGAGAGAAAAGGACATCTCAGGACCACCCCCAGCAAACCCCTGGATGGGGGGCTGAGCCTGGGATGTGACTCACATAGAAGGCCTGTTCCCGAAGTGAGGGCGTGTCTGGTGGGCTCTGGCTGTAGGTGGAGAAGCGCTTGGTGACTGTGGAGGCCTTGTTGACAGTAGAAGCGGCTGAGGGCTGGTCATCCTTGTCGAAGGGACTGGAGAGGGAAGAAGCTGTTAGAAGGTGCTAACATCAAGCCCCAGCCCTGTCTCCAAGCCCCTCAGCCCCACCAACCTCCACGTGACTTCCAGGCTGAGCTTGATGGTGCCGAGGTCATTAATGTCCACAGCTACAACCTGGGGCAGGGCGGCGAACAGATCCTTGGTCTCACAGGAGACGCTGCCTACAACCACATGGTTGGCCAAGCCCTTCAGTTCTGTCACCTGTAGCCAAGAATGCATGGTGGGGTCACAAGGGTGTAGGGGTCATGAGATTGTGGGAGATCAGAGGTCTGAATTTGCATAGAGGTTATGTGACAGTCACAGGGTCATTGGGCCATGAGGAAGTTACAGGGAATGGAGTTCTCAGGGTAATGGGGCCATGGAGGCTCGAAGCAGCCTGGGAGCATGGGGACCACAGAGGTCTAAATTTGTAGTCATCGAGGTCGTGGGAGTCACAGCCTCATGAGAGTTCAGGGGTCATATATTCACAAGGTCAGGAGGTCACAAGGAAATCACAGGGTAATGAAGGTCAAGGGGTCACACATTCACAGGGTCATGGAACCAGATGGGGGTCACAGGGGTAAGGGTCTCAGGGTCATGAAGATCGTAAGGGGTTCATAGGGTCATAGAGTCACAGGATCTTGGTGTCCTATGGTTCTGGGCAGAGACATCACCTTGATGGACAGGAACTCCATGAGCAGAGGAAGAAAGACGGTTTCCTCACTGTCCCACACCTGCTTTCCACTACCCTCTATGCGGCCCCGTAGTTTCCAGCGCTGACGCCCATATTTCATGTAGATCTAGGGGAAGAGGCAGGATGAAGCAGCCCTTGGTGTTGCGACCCTGCCATCCCAGCCCTTCCCTGCCCATCCTCCTACCTCATACTGATCGCCCACACATAGCCTGGCGAAGCCGGCCAGCCCTGGGAGTGGGGGAGAAGGAGATGAGCTGGGTCCAGGGGTCTCAGGCACACACCTCCCTCTCCCCGCCACTAGTCGGCCTCACCACTTGGTACCTTTCATCCGGAGATGGAACTCGCCCAGCTGTGCTTCCAGCTCGCTCTCCAGCAGGCACATGCTCTGAGAGGGATGGGCAGGGACAGGAGGAGGTCAAGAACCAGTCCCCTCTCACCAGCTCTGCCACACTCCGTGCCTCTGCCTCACAGGCACACGTCCCTCACCTCTGTGTACTCCCGATGCCCCCGAGTAGCCTCGGCCAGGCTGTCCCGGGCCTCACGGCTCCCTGGGGAGCCGGTGCTATAGGCACGGACCATGTTGTAGGCGCCGTCCCGGAGACGCCGCTGGACACAGTATGCCTCATACAGCTCGTCGATCTGAGCAGATGAGAGGGGTGGCAGAGGGGAGATTGAGACTCACTACCGGGGTTGCTCACCCAGGGCCTAGCATCATCTCATCTCCCTGTGATACCCAATCCCCCACCCCACGCTGCAAACACACACGCATGCTGCACAAGTACCTTGCTGGCGTGGAACTCCAGCCGTCGCAGGAAGCGTTCAATGGACTTGACTTGCTGGGGGAGAGGTGGGTTAGGAGAAGCCTGAGGCCCAGGGCCCTTTACCTCCCCCCGAGTCAACCTCTTCCAACACCATTCTCTATACACTCACCTTGTCCAAGTCATACAGGAAACCCTGCGGAGAGAGACGAGGGGGGCATCAGGAGGTAGGGGAAGTACTCCAGCAGGGGCAGCTGCTCACCCAGACCTACCTAGCTCCTTTTCATCACAGCCTTCCTCCCTCTCACACCACAGTCCACAGCCATTGCAGTCAAAGCAGGGACTGACCTACCTTCCCACATGCCTGGTCTTTGCTGGTGTCATAGATTTGGTCCCCAAGGCCCCTCTAGTACTCTTCCCCCCACCTCTTCCATGCGATCCCTCCCCTGGCCCACTGTCTTTTCTACAACCCCTAGGAAGAGAGCTCTGTGCCTCCTCATGCATGGTTCCCTCTACCAGGGAACTCCTGTTCATGCTTCAAGACCCAGCAGAAATGTTTCTTCCTCTGGGAAGCCCTGACCTGTTTCCCAGGAAGAACCATGGCTCTCCCTCAGTACCACTACAACATAATCTTCTGCTGTCCATGTCTGTGGGGTTTGACCCAACCCACTGGAAGCTCCTATGGACAGGCACTGGGTCCCAGGCAAAGTACATGCAGCCTGGGAAAGCTGAGGAGAGAAACCTCCCCAGCCTTTCCTGATACCCCCTTTTCTAGTCACACCTGGACCAAGTCACCCCAGAAAACAGCTCTGATGTCACCCAGGGCTGGTGCTGCCCAGCCCCCCACACCACAAGAGCAAAGGGCATATTAATCCTGGGCATACGGGATGCCAACCCTTCACTTACCAGGCGGGAATTCCTCTTGGACTCCCTTATCTGTCTTTGGAGTTTCTCCTGCTCCTGCTGGTGCACTTCCAAATAGGCCCTGGGGAAAGGGGTGACCACAAGAGTTATCTTACCTCTCCAGCTTCTACCTGCCCAGGGAACAGGCAGTGAGGAGAGGGTGTGAGGCTGGGGAAGGTTCCTACTAGCAGAAAGGGAATGAGGACTTAGGGAGGGATCATGGGACAAGGCATTGGGAGGACACTGCTTACGTCAGGCCTCGCTTGAGCGCCGTGTACACCAGGTCCAGCCGCTCAGGCTGCGGGACCTTGGGGGCCGGGTGCGCCACTGAAAACATCTTGGACACTCGGGAGAGCGCTGGGGGCTTCCGTGGGGGCCCCGGGGGACTGAAGGCTGGGAAGCTCCTGAAGAAGAGACTGCACTCAGGAGGGGACAAGAAGTCATCCCCCAAACCCTCACTTGCACACTCCAACCCGGCCAGACTCTCTTGACCCCATTAGCCCCCCTCTGCCGCGTACCTGGGCCCCCGCTCCTGGCTGCCGAGGACGCCTGCGAAGGACTGGCTCCTACTGACCCGGGCGCTGAGCAGGCGGCGCTGCGGCCGCACCGACAGGGACATCATGGAATGAGTCCGCGCGGGGTTCCCTGGGGGTGGCGAGGGCAGGTGTCCAGCGCCAATCAGGCCCTTGAAGCCCCCTCCCCGCGGCCCAGCCTCTGTATCTCAGTCCTGCCGGCCACGGCCTGAGGCTGGAGTCCGAACCCCAGCGGCCCTGGTGCTTATGACAGGGCGGCCGCGGGTGACTCGGTGTCGGACTCAGCGTGGCCTCGGCTACGCCCCCACTTCCTGCAGAGGTGCAGGCTCCGCCTGCCGCGCGGGGCAGGAAGGGGGGTCGCACTGGGACCCTCCCCGGGCTGGGAAGGGGCAGGAAAGGGGAGGGGCGCGCGAAGAATGTGCGGAAGCGCCTGTTTACCCGGGGGTGGGGCGGGCTCCCCAGCCCTGCCCTGACCTCCTCCCCCCAAGTGGACCAGGAGCTCCCACGCCCACACCCCGAGAGGCCGTAGGAGGTCACGGGGCGGGGCGGGGTGCGTGCTTTGAGCCCAGCAGAGCTGCCAGGCAGGCCCGGCCTGTGCAGGTTGGGCTCCCCACACCGGCCGCCCCGCGGAAGCTGCTCCCCTCCAGCCCCCACCCGCTCCGAGGCGCCGAGGCGCCCAGACGCCAGAGCCCTCCCGGTGCCCAGAGCCGGGGGATTCCCAGGTTGGGGGGCAGTGCCGAGAAGTGCCCCGCCCCCTCCACTTTCCTGAGACTCCAACCGGGAAACTGAGTCACAGACAGCAGCCTTCGCCCGTGACCTTAGCAGGAAGAGATCCTCCGCAGACCCCCACACCGCTCCGGCGAAACACGCGCCCCAGGCCCCCAGAACGCGGCCCGCAGCCCCCTGGGACCAGCCCCGGAGCCTCCGCAGCCCCGGACCAGGTCCTACCTCTCTTCTTGGAGTTCATGGTAGGTCCGGGACAGCCCTCCAAGCCCCGCGCTTGCCCCCCGTGTCCCCGCGGGCCCAGGGCCACTCGGTGCCGGCCGGGCTGGGCTCCGCGATCGCTCCCTGCGACTCTGGCTCCTGCTTCAGCTCCTCCCGGCGCCGCCCCCCGCCCAGTTCCTGCCGCCTGACTCAGCCCGCCGGGATGGGGCGGGACCCGCCGGACCACGGGGGCACCGGGCCCTTGGCCCCCCTCCCAGCCTCTGGGAGGGGTGACTGGAGGTTCCCCTCAGGCAGGGGACTTACGGGGGTCTTCTCGGCTGGGTCAGGAGTGTGGGTAAAGGGAGTCGAGGGCGGCGGTGAATATGGAGGGATAAACAGAGTGAGGACACCGGATGGGGCTGAATTGGGTGCAGTTAACACAGGGGGCTCATAGAGTGGCTGTTGAGGGGTGCTGAGAGAGAGCTGGACACAGAGGGCTGAGAGCTGGGGTTCTGAGTGTGTGAAGGCTGGAGAGCAGGGGCTGAGAGAGTAGAAGGAAGGGCTGGGGGTGCTGAGTGGAGGGGCTGTGCCAAAGGACGGCAGAGAAGCACTGAGTGTGAGGGGGTTTGGAGGCTGAGAAGGAGCTAGAAGTGGGGGACTGGATCAATCCCATATTATGTGTTGCTGCCGAGAGAAGGAAGAGAAGCAACTGGGTGCAGAGAGTCCCATAGCACCATGCACCACCCCCATCCCTCCACCCTCAGAGGGGATGCTCAGTCTGGACACCCTCTCTACCCCCAGGCCACAGGGCAGAGGATCTGGTCCCATTGCCCAGTCAGGGCCTTCTCTCTGGCAGAAGCTGCATCCTAGGGCAGAGGCCCCATCCTTCTGGCCCCCACCTCACATGGGCTGAATCCCCTTGGTGTCGGCCCTTTCCTGCCCCCAGTATCTCTTCATTGATTATCCCTATCCAACTCTAGCCTGGATAAAGGCCACCATACTCAGGGTCCATTGAGCATCTCATCCTCTCAGATGGGCTGGGTGCTCCCCCACCCCATAAACACTCTTGCTCCTTGATGCTCAATTCTGCTGCACTGAGCTTACTTTTTCCCCAAGAGGCTGGGGTGGGCCCAGGGGTCTGCATTTCCAACCAGCCCACCACCCCCCCTACAGATTCAGATGCAAGATGTCCAAGGATCCTAGTTTGAGAAATGCTATCTCCCCCTCCCTCCTTGAAGACCGGATTCTGTGCACCCTATGCTGGCAGCTATGCATTCCCATGGATTGCCCACCCAACACTGGCCTCTCTGCTCCCTGCAGCCACCCTCCTTAGGAACACCCCAGTCTCATCACCTGGCTCTGGAATGACCCTTTCCTAAATCAGAACCACATCTCCATCACCCCCACCTCACCTGCCTTCTACCTGTGACCTCTTGAGACCTCAGCTCATTTATTCAACTATTTGCTAAGTGACAACAATACGCAAGTCTCTGGAGATAACAGCCAGAATTGCACAGACATTGCCCTGCACAGAGCTCACAATCCGCCTCTGCTTCCTTTCTCTCTGCCAGCTCCCTCCTACCTTCTCTTCCCTACCTTCCTTGCACACCCTTCTCCCCAGCCTGGATCTGCAGCCACCACTCCAGCTTGCTCGCCTGCTACCAATATCCCCAGCACCCTGGGCTTCTCTCTTACCTGGCAGAAACCAACCCTGGGCAACCCAACCCCCTGCCTTCTCTGCACCTGTGCACAGGCTGGCGGGAGCTGCCAGAGGTCTTGGCACAGCAGCTGGGCTGGAAAAGAGCAAATCTCAACCTCAGCCAGGCTTTTGTTTCCCATGTGGGAAATCCTCATGTGTGACCTTAGCCATCTCTCTCCCTTCCCATGGAAGATGAGTGTTTCAAACTTTCTCCACAAGCCTCAAACAAGCTCAAGTCACTCCCACATAAAAGATGAAAACAACCTTGGAAACTATCCAAATGCCCATCAGTAGATAATGGAATGCTATGCAACAAAAAGAATGAACAATATATAACCACATGCAACGATATGGATGAATCCTACAGATATAATGTTGAGTGAAAAAAGCAAGACCACAAGAGAGGATGTATGTTTGAGTTCCTTGATATAAAGTTCAAAAACAGTTAAACTTAATCTGTGGTGACAGAAGTCAGAATAGTAGTGACTATTAATAGTAGTGACACTACCCCTGGGGAGTAGTGACTGGAAGGGAGCACAAGGGGGCTGACAGGGTACTGATTATGTTCTGTTTCCTAATCTGGATTGTATTTCCTGATCCTATATGGGTGTGTTCCTTTGTGAAAATGTCTTGTGAGCTGTACAGTTAGGACATGTACCCTTTCTATGTGAATATTATATTTCAGTATAAAGTTAACTTTAAATAAATAACTACAAAAAGAAATGACCTCTCTGTGGACTCCCAGCCTCTTTCTAGCTACCCTACCCCTCACCCTGTTTGGCTCTTTTAGAGCCAAGTTTCTTGAAGAGGTGTCTACCTCCATTTCCTCTCTAAACCCACCCACTCTTCTTCCTATCCTGGTCCAGCTTCTATACCCAGTACTCCCCTGACTGGTCTGGACAAGGTCACCAGTGACCTCCCCATTGCTGAATCCAGTGTCCAATGTTTGGTCCTTATCCTGCTTGATCTCAGCAAAGCTTTTCACTGTGTAGTTCTCTTCCTCTTCCTTGAGCCTTTCCTTGTCTTGGATTTCAAGAGGCAACATGCCTCTGGCTTTTCACCTATCGCTCTGGCTGCACATATTATTTTCCCAGAGGATCCGTCTTTCTCCCCATCCCCGAATGGGCCTCATCCTCCCCACTCATGGGCTGGGTACATCTCCCACAGCTTAATGCCATCTAAATGTTGCCAGCTTCCATATCTCTTCCTTGCCCAAACCGTTCTTCTGAGCACCAGGCCTGTTTATCCAGCTGCCTGCTTGATACCTCCTGGAAGCTGAGTGACAGTGTGGAGTGGGTTATTAGGCATGTGCTAAGTTTGAAGTCCCTAAACTAAAGTCACCACTTTCCTCCTCAACCCTGACTCTCCCCAGTCTTAACCTCTCCACGACAGCCCCACTATCTATTTATCCAGTTGTTCAAGACAGAAACTAGGAATCATCGTGGATCCCTCAGCCTCTGTTACCCCCACGTCTACTCAGCCACCCGCTCCTGCCGTCTCTGGAATCTGCCCCCCACCTCCACCCCTATAGCTAGAACTCAAGGCCAAGCCATCACCAATTCTCACCTAGAACCCTACAGCAGCTTCCTAATGGGTTCCCTGTCTCCATGCTAACCCACAATGATCTATTCAATAACAGCATTGCCCCTCTTGAAATTCCAGTCACCTGACAATGCTAAAAACTGTCCTCTTATCAAGTGCTTTCGATGCCAGGCACTGTGCTTAATTAACAAACATCATCTCCTTTAATTCTGGCAACAAACCTATGGGGTGTGTCCTATTAGTCCCACTTCACAGGTGAGAAACCTGAGGCTAACTGGCTGTGTGACTTTGGGCGAGACATTTCTTAACCTTTTGGGGCTGCAGATATCCATCTGTTAAGTGAGGATAACAACAATAATAATAACAACTATCTCACAGGGCTGTTGGCAGAATGAAATGAGATACTTCCTCTACTGGGAGTGTTCGGGGAAGGGAGAATTGTATGTGGAGTACAGAAGTTGGGGTGGACACAGTACCTCACTGTAAACACACAACAAATGTTAACTGATGTTATTAACAATTATTAATCTGCCCAAGATTACACAGCTGTTAAGTGGTAGGGCCAGGATTCAAACCCCAGGACTCTAAATCTTTAACTTCCCTCTGTTCTAACTCTTGTGAAACATCCATGGGCATTCCTCTACCCCAAGGATAAAGTCCACACTCTCTAACATGACCCGCAAGACCTTCAGGCTCCGTCCCTTCCCTCATATACCTTCCTCCTCCCCTCACAGTCCTGTTCCCCCCATGATCGTTCTGTTCCAGATACTGTGAATTCTGTTCATGCCTGTAAGGCTCTTCAGCGTTTAAGCAGCAGCTCTCATTGATCCTACATCCTCTTCCCACTACTCTCAGCCTGACCAGCTCCCTCTCTTCTCTCAAGTCTTACCCTACTACTTCTTCCTCAAAGAAGCCTGCCTTGGATTGGGTCCCCCTTTAAGGTGCCTCATAGTTTCCTCTCTCTGATCCCTGAGGCCACATAACTCAGTTGTCAGTTCCCCTTTAGGGCTGTCTTCCAACCAGATTGTGAACTCTGGGGGCTGAGGCCTGTCTGCTTTGCTCCCTGCTGTACCCTCTGCGCCCTGCACCAAAGCAATGAAGGAAGGCAGGAGCTGATTATGAGTTGGGGGCTGACTGAACGGGGTTGCCCAGATACAGGTAGATCCTGAGCTGCTGGAGGGGTAGATTTCAAGTCTCTATCTACCCCAACTCCTCTACCTCATAGACAATTTCCTTTTCCCTTCCTTACTTTCTGATTGTATCAGAAAGTAAGGTGGGGTTCTGTCCTCTGAGAATGGGGCCGGGTGGGGGTTCCCTGGGATTCTGGAACTGAGTAGGTGGGCTGGACTCAGAGTAGCCTGAGTGTCCCATCAATTTTCTTTCTCTGGGCTTCTGCCACAGGGACCAGGATGTATAACTGTTGGTCCAAATGACCATCAGAATATCAATCTAAGTGACAATTCCAGGGGATGAATAGGCAGGATCTCCCCTGCTGGGGGTGGGGGAAGGGAAAGAGCTGAACCCCTTGAGCTAAGGGAGAGGGGCCACCTCAACTGGTGTTGGTGGAGGCTGGCTGATAAGAGCCAGGGGATTATCTGGACTTATGGCAGCCCTAAATTCTGTTCTGGACATGGGAAAGAACCCAGGTCTCAAGGGTGATGGGGCCTGCAGCATAGCCAGCTCAGGGCAGCTAGGAATGGAACTCTGCCCGCTTGCGTGGCCCCAGATCCCGCGGCCTCTAATACCCTCTACACGCCCAAACTGGTGCACTTGTGTGGGTCAGGAGGTCCCGCCACCTGTGCTGCCCAGCTCAGTGGTATGCCAGGCCAGCCGCTTTCCCGGGAGTCTCCGGTCTGGCCCCGCCCCACCGCAGGGCCGCCCAGGACTGAGGTAAACAGACGCTAAAAATAACCCGGGCAAGGGGCGGCTTCAAGGAAGAATGGGGTCCCTCCTGAGCCTGCCCCTGTCTCCATGGCAACTGCCCCAAACCCGGCTGCTGACATCATGCCGCAGCTGTGGGAGCAGGGAGGGAGGGGGGCGCGGTGCGCCTGGGACCCCCCCACCCCGGAACCGGGCGGAGGCGCCCGGGTGGCCTCACTTCCTGCCGGCCCCCTCCCTGGTCAGCTGGTCACATTCCCGGACGGCGGCGCACTGGAAGCCTTGTGGCCTCCCCCGGGCCGGGCCTGGCAGAGGCGCTAGTCGGAGCTGCAGCAAGGGGCCCGCAGTGACTCAGCCGCGTCCTCCCCGCCAGCTTTTCCACCCGGGCAGGACCCAGCCCAGCGCCCTGTGTGTTCCCCTCATCCCCACCCATTTCCAGGTACCCCTCTGCAGCTGCTGCCCCACAGGACCCAGGACAGAGAGGGTTTTTTTTGTTGGATTGTTTTTGTTTGTTTATTGTTTTTGACAGGGAGGTTTTGTACCTCACTCTCCAATTCTCATCTCTCTCCCCGCCCACCTATCCCCGCTGATACCCTCCATGCTGGGGAAGCGGATAGTGCAGTGGCAAGAATTCAGATCTGGGTCTAATTCCCACCTCTCTCCAAACCAGCTGTGTGACTTTCAGAATATTACTTAACCTCTCTGGGCCAGTTTCTGCATTTGCCACATCGTCTGGTAACCCTCCTCAGAAGACTGTGCCGGCACTGAGCGATGCAGGCCCAGGGCAAGCCCCACAGATGGCCCACCGTTATTGTTACACTGGACTGCACACAGTAGGTGCTCGGCCAGCCAGCCTGGACATATATTAGAAGCAACCCAGAACTGGCTGAGATGGGTCGGTCTTGGAGGCTGGACTCAGGCCTGTCGGGGAGAGGAGAACAGAGGGTGCTGAAGCCAGGCTTTCCCAGACCCCTAGCCCTGGTGAGCAGCCCCTTCCCCAAACCGGTTCTGCAGGCTGCCCAGGCCTGGCTGCTTGCAGAATTCCCACACCAGCCTCTCATTTCCAGGAACAGGGTCTGTTTCCCCACGGCGCCGGTGCTATCCTCTCCAGCCTGGGCCGTGCCAGATTTGGGCGAAGAGCCCAGCCCAAGGCCGGATCGGCCACCTCGGGTCGGGGCCCAAAGCGGCTTAGGCCAGCCGGTGGGGCCAGAGAGATTAGCTCATCTCGGAGACGGGCCTGCACACCTCGTCGCCCTCTCCCCATTCCCAGCTCAGTCTCTCCTGCGGCGAGGGCAGTGGGGCTCCCGGTGAGCGTCCGTGCCAGGGCCCAGGCTGGCGCCAAGGGCCCACCCTCAGGCCTGGCCCACCCCAGAGCCCCGGGGCACAGGCCGCCTGGGCCTTGCCGTGGGAGGGAAGGAGACAGCGCCGGGTGCGGCAGGCCCAGAGGCGGCGGCTTTTGTGGGCGTCCTCCGCGCCCGAGAAGAGGGGAGGAACGACACCGCGAGGCCTGGGTCCCGGGGATGGGGCGATATGGGACAGGGCCTCAGCCGGGGCACCAGATCCGGGACTCCCCAGGCGGGGAGAGGCACCAGAACCGCCGCGCCCGACCCCCGCCCTGCCCGCGTTCCCCGGAAACGGCGGGGACACTCACATGGCTGCGCTGGGCTGCGCGGACTTCGCGCTCTCCGTGCACTGGTCGCTGCCCGGCTAGGTCGCGCCGCAGCTGCCGCGGTCGCCGCCGCTGCTGCCCGCCCCTCCCTCTGCTCCGCCGCCTGCAGCCCAGACGACCCGCTCCTCCCCTGGCCAGCTGGGCCCCACCCCCTGCGCTCCCGCACCCCTGGAGGAGCCCACGGCTCGCTCCGCCCTCTCGGCTAACGGGGCAGGCCGGTGGCTGGCGGCGTCCACCAGCTTGACGGGGCGGGGCGAGGCGGGACGGGGCAGCGGGGGGTTGGGGGGAACCCTGGACGACACGCGGGCGGTGGGAGTTCTCATTGCTCGGGATCCGGATACATATGCGGGAATAGGGCGACTTTCGGAGAACCATTAGCAAAGGCAGGAAGGAACCATTCCTTCCCATGCAGACCCCAAAACCGGTGCACCGGAGAGCCTCGCCTGGCTGCTCCCTCCTTGAATTCCGTGGGCTCTAGAGACCTTTCAGGCCCCCATATGTGAAAGAGGTCCTGGAGCGGCCACTGCTGGGTTGAGTTGGTTGGAGGAAAGGATCAAGGCCAGTTTCAGAGAGGGAACAGGAAGGCCTGAAGGCTACTCATCAGACACCTTCTGGGTCTGGACGCTGCCCCTGAGCCCTGCCCGTCCGCCGGCCTCAGTTTCCCTGCTGTGGGGGCAGGCTGTCCTTCCTGCCACCGTCTGGCACCGGTAAGTCTGAGCTCTTAGCCAGGCCACGCAGTCACCACTCACTGGGTACCGGCATCTGCGGAGTCTCGGGCCTTGCTCTGGAAGCATGGGTGAGGACCCTGGCAAGGTCTGGGTACATGTTGTCCAAGGGGGCCAGAACCCAGTCCTTTCCAACAAGGGGGCTAGAATACTGGCTCTCCCCTGGAGTGGGTTACGGTGGAGCTGATAGCTGACCTCACACTGGGGTAAAAGGGCCAGCTCCACTCCCCCACCCCTCCCATCAATAAGACAACACCGGTCCTCTCCAACCCCACCCTTCAGGCTTCACTCTGTAGTCTGTCACCTTTCGAGGTAGCAGGGGGCACTGACATCCTCTCTCCCTCGCTAGCTCTTACCAGAGACAGACCTCACCCTCTCCCAGTTCTCCCCCTCTCCAGCCCCTCCTCTTTGCCTTCCTTTGCAGCACCCCCTTTTCTGTAGTCAGTAGACCTGAGGATTGCTTCCAGAGACTGGGTTCTTCTTTCTGTTTCCCCCCACCCTAAAATATCATCCAGTCTCAGGACTTCATCCATCCACTGCTGAGCATCCTGAGCCTTCCCCTGTGCCCAGAGCCCTCTCCTGTTCCAGAGCCCCTGATGACCCACCAGATCTCATGACCTTCCCCAGAGGGACTCTTCTTCCTTCGTTCTCATCTCTGCAAAGCAGCACTGTCCACCTAGGCTCGCACCCGAGTGAGGCTGGGCCTCTCTAGAGCTCTCAAAACTGGCACCAGGGCTTCCCTGGTGGCGCAGTGGCTGATAGTCCGCCTGCCGATGCGGGGGGCGCGGGTTCGTGCCCCGGTCCGGGAGGATCCCACATGCCGCGGAGCGGCTGGGCCCGTGAGCCATGGCTGCTGGGCCTGCGCGTCCGGAGCCTGTGCTCCACAATGGGAGAGGCCACAACAGTGAGAGGCCCACGTACCACAAAAAAAAAAAAACAAACTGGCACCAATTGGTCCCTGTCCACCTGTAAAGTCATCTCCTCAGCAAGGCATCCTCTGACTACCTTCTCTGAAGACAGCCTCTCCCTGGTACTCTCTGTCCCCATGTCCTGTGGACTCATGCCTTCATGTCACCCATCACCACCAGGTAGCATGTATGCCCGTGTGCGCTCACACACCTAAGCCTGCCTCACTGTGAGTCTCTAAGCTCTGTGGGGGCAGGGGCCACAGATGTCCTCATCACCACTGTCCCTGGCTCATAGTGGGAATTCAAGAAATATTTATCGAATGAGAGATTGAATGAATGAGTAAATGCATGAACCCTGGACGCCCCCCTCTCTACCCCCACCTTAATTCAGCCTCCTAGTCCTGTAGATTCTACCTCCTTAACATGATTATGTTAAGGAGGTGATTATGTTATGTTAACATAAAATGTGCAGATTCGTTCCCTCCCTGCACCTCACCTCCCACTATTAGAACTCTGTTGTTTATTAATTCACTCAACAAACACCCACTGACCATTCAGGGCTGGGCAGCATGCTGGCCCCTGGGGTGGCAGTGGCACAGAGTTGTCCCTGTGCCATTGCTTGAGACTCTGATGAGGCAGCGGTGAGTGTGGGGACTCACCAGGCTACTGTCCGAGGAACTCTTTCTTGGCCTGGAATTCTGGAATTCCACTTCCAGAAAAGTCCCAATTGTAATAGATAACGCCCTTGCTCGTCACAGTCAATTAGTCTCTCTGTCCAGTGTCTGGCCACATCTCTGCATTGTCACAGCTGGTACCCGGGTCTGGGCCACTATCTTTTCTGGTCTCCCTGCCGCCTCCTTTGTACCCTACAGTTGTTGTCCACCCAACAGCTGGAGTGATCTTTTTGGGTTTTTTTGGCCACATCTTGTGGCTTGTGGGATCTTAGCTTTCCAACCAGGGATCAAACCTGGGCCCCCTGCAGTGGAAGCATGGAGTCCTAACCACTGGACCACCAGGGAATTCCCTCAAGTGATCTTTTAAATCATAAGTCAGTTCATATTGGTTCCCCAATGCCCTCAGGATAAGTCCAGACTCTGTAGTGAGGCCTCCAAGACCCAGGAGATCTGGCCTTAGATGACCTCACCTCCTCATCTCCCACCTGTCCTGCCAGCTCTTCCTGCTCTGTTTCCACTACACCAGCCTCCCTGCAGATCCCTGGACATGGCCCCTACTCTCTGGCCTCTGTCTCTTTTCCCAGCCTCCCTTCTGCCTGGGATGCTCCTCTCCCTTATCCACTTGGAAAACAGCTCAAATGTCACCTCCTCCAAGAAACCCGTGTCCTCTGGCTTCCCACTCACCCCTTCTGAGTACCCATCACTGCCTATTGTCCTTGTCTGTGACCACTCCTGGTTCCCCATCCTTTTTCCATCAGGGCCAGGCTTGGATGGGGCTGCAGTGAACAGACGGGACACCTGAGGCTTCACCTGGCCCTCTCCCCCTGTTCAGGGGCCTTGAAGGAGTGACAGCCTCCGAGGATCATGGGGTGCTAGAGGCCTGCTAGGCCTCTCCACAGCAGCCAGTGAGCCAGGGGAGGAAGGACATAGCTGACACCCATTTCACAGAGGCACCACCTGAGGCTCAGGGAAGGCAGGGCCTTTCCATGGTCAGAGGATGGGGCAGCATCTGAGCTCCAATTCAGCTCACCGAATCCTAATTAGTTTGGCTCTGTCAGAGTCAGGCATCATTCCCTGAGTATTTGCTCTGCTGGTGCTGGCTGGGAGCTAGGGCAGAGCAACCGAATCATCACCATTTCTACCTTCGAGCAGTTCACCTTCCTGAAGGGCTGGGCTCTGGCCTGAGAAAAAAAAATCCCTCTAATAGATGGCAGAGGGTGGTGAGAACCATAGTGAACTCCAGTTCCTCACATATGGTGCAGCTAGTTCCACTTTTGAAAGTAACGCCGTTCGAGTCCCAAAACGCAGAAAAACAGAAGCTTCCCTCGCCCCACCCCATAGCCCCCATGGCTACAGCTCTCTGGTGTGCAACGTCACCCCCAGCTTCCTGTGACGGGACAGAATAAAGTCTGCCCCTTACTGCGCCTGTGCTCACATGCCTCAGATAGGATGTACACATTCATTCATTCATTTGCCAGATATTCAGCAAGATTTCGTGGAGCCTGGTGTGTGCTCGGCCCTGGGGGTTCCAGAAGGGTGGACAGAGGTGAGGCCACCCAGTCCCTGCGCTTGGGGACTCACTGTCAATTAGGGCAGGTCATCCCTGAGTCTCTACCCCTCTTATGTCACCAGTGTGAATGTGTGACTGTGATTGTGTCTGTGTACACACTTATGTGTGTGAGAGAAGGTGTGTGCTGGTTAGGAAGGGCTTTGTAGGAATGGGGCAAGTTGTTGAGGCTCCCTAGGCAGGCAGGGGGTGGGTCTTTAGAGGAGCATCTGGGGCAGAAAGCACAGCAGAGTTCAAGGTACAGGAGGGAGGAGCAGCCTCCTTTGCTGGCGGGGAGCAGAAGCTTAATGTGGTGGGAGAATTGTGTGTGTGTTGGGGATGAGGCCAGCCATGAGAGGCTTTGGGGACTGGCTAAGGAGCATGGAGGGTGATGGGGAGCCTGGGCTTTAAGCTGGGGAATTCTGTGGCCATATCTGTGCTTTGCAAAGGTCATTCAGGCAGTGCTTGGAGGGGGGCAGGTAGAGGCAGCTATCATTTCCCTGCCAAGGTCATGGTGGCCTGCGCCAGAGTTGAGGCAGTAGAGATGGAGACATTCAAGAGATGTTCAGGAGGCAAAATGGACGTCTGGGTGACCGATGGGATGTGAGGTCTAGAGGGGCAGGCATCCCAGATCATGCCAGAGTTTTGGGCCTGGGTGATGGGTGTTTTTCAGTGATGTGGAGAGGCCTGGAGGATCAGGTTAGGGGAAGGTGATATGGTCAATTTCGGCAGGTGGCATCTGAGGGGTCTGGGGACTATCCATCCAGAAGGCAGGTGGACATGTGGGTAGAGGAAAGAGGTATCTAGGCTAGAGACAGCTTTTGGAGGCAATGATGGTCAACTGGCTCACCAAGAGGTCAAATGTGAGAGGGACCACGGCACTATGCTCTGCTAGGGCACTTCAGTGGGTGGTGGGGGCAGATGCAGGCTTGAAGGGGGCTAAGTGTGGGTCTGTGGGTGGGCCTGGACCTGCCACCACCTCCACCCACCTCCAGTCCCAGGCTGGCCCCTACTGCCCAATGTGTGTGTCAAAGGGCAAGGGCCAGGGATGCTGCTCACATTTAAGTCTTGGCTTTAGCACTCTCACCTTGCGGTTCCTATAGCCACTTCTCTTTTCTGATGCTTTAACTGCACTCATCCATTCACTCACTAAAACTGCACTTTTAAGAGGTAATCTGTCTCATTAATAATCAACACAATGCAAATGTAAACAAGAGACTTTTTTTTGGCCTCTGAGATTGGCAGTGATGGACATGATGTGTAAGTGGATGCTTTGTAGAGAATGGGATCTGGTTTGAGTATTTAAGAGTAGTTTTTTCAGTATATATCAGGATGTCAAGTGCAAACCCTCCTTTTCACCCTGAAGTTCCACTTCAAGAAATTTAGGGCTTCCCTGGTGGTGCAGTGGTTAAGAATCTGCCTGCCAGTGCAGGGGACACGGGTTCGAGCCCTGGTCCGGGAAGATCCCACATGTCGCGGAGCAACTAAGCCCATGCGCCACAACTACTGAGCCTGCGCTCTAGAGCCCATAAGCCACAACTACTGAGCCCACATGCCACAACTACTGAAGCCCACGTGCTTAGAGCCCGTGCTCTGCAACAAGGGGAGCCACAACAATGAGAAGTCTACGCACTGCAATGAAGAGTAGCTCCCGCTCGCCACAACTAGAGAAAGCCCGCGCAGGTCAATGAAGACCCAACACAGCCAAAAATAAAAACAAATAAATAAATTTATATTAAAAAGATAAATAAATAAATAAGAAAAAGAAATTTATCCCAGGGACTTTCCTGGTGGCACAGTGGATAAACTCTGTGCTCCTAATGCAGGGGGCCTGGGTTCGGTCCCTGGTTGGGGAACTAGATCCCACATGCATGCCACAGCTGAGGAGCCCATGTGCCGCAACTAAGACCCCATGCAGCCAAATAAATAAATAAATATTTTTAAAAAAAGAAATAAATTTATCCCAAAGGAAGAGGTATCCAGGCAAGAAAAGATCTGTGTCTAAGGACACTGATTGCTGGCTTGTTCAATCAGAGATAAAGTGATGGCACAGTCCTGGTGACCATCAGTGGGAGACAGAGGGTGAAGGAGGTTCGTGTGTGCCCTGAGATAACCCCTGGCCACTGAAAATGGACGTGGGGCATGGATTGAGCATCTACTATGTGCCTGGCATCATTCTGGATGCTGGGGACACAGAGGCAGACCAGATAGGCAAGGTCTCTGCTCTCAAGGAGTTCACACTCCAGCCCAAGGAAACAGACAATAATCAAGCTCACATATCCGTAAGATGACTTCAGAGAGAAGGAAAAGCTGTGGAGAAAACAAACCAGGGTGATGCGATTTGGAGCGATGGGGCTAAGGTGCTACTTTAGTCAGGGTGGTCGGCATAGGCCTCTTTGAGACAGTAACTTTGCAGCCAAGACCTGAATGGCAAGAAGGAAACAGTCACGAAACGATACAGAGAAAGAGTACAGTCGACCCTCTGTATCTGCGGGGGCTGACTGTACTACGTTATTTGATACAGGGACTTGAGCGTCTACAGATTTTGGTATCCGTGAGGGGGTCCTGGAACCAATCCCCAGCGGGTACCAAGGGACCACTGTATTCCAGGCAGGGGGAACAGCTGGGGCAACAGCTTGGAGGTGGGAATGACCTTGCTGTATTTGAGTCATGTGGGCTAGGATAGAGGGAAAGAAGGTAAGGTCTGAGAGGTGGCAGAGTCAGGTCAGGCAGAGTAGGGAGTGAGGGTTTTATACCTCTGAATAGGGAAAGGTGCTCAACACAATAGACACAGAGGACTGGGGGAAAGCACCAGAACAGCCACCCGTTCTCCTGTAGCAGGAGTCTCCTCGGGTCAAACCTGTATCCATTGCCCTGGAGAGCTGTCAGGAGGCCTGTCCCAGCAGTGGCCATCATCTCTGGGCATAATTTCACGTGGCTTTCTTTTCTTCTTTGTATTTACTTATACAAAGAATGGTTTTTAATAAACGTATCATCGTTTTCAAATATATGGCCATTATGTATTCAGGCATTACCAGGCCCACACCAGGTGGGTTTAAGCTTCTAGTCCGGAGTCGCCAGGCTCGACAGGTGACTTCCCTGGGGACTCTCCCCCAGGTGGGGCTATCTCTGCCATTGTCCTGGGTGATCCAGCTTTGGCCTCCAGGGGGACCTGTGAGCAGGGCCTTGCTGGGGTGGGGTGACTGTGTCTCTCCGCTGGGCCAGGCGTTTTTCCTTCCTTCCTGAGACTCCCTTCTCCTAAGGAACAAGTGGGAGGGACATCTGTGCCTCTCCCAGATCCTGGGATGAGTTGCTTGCCTGGGACTCTTTCAGGCCAGGCCCCCTGGCAAAGGCTAGAGTGTGTGGTGTGTAGTTTACTTCTGAGTTCCTACCGCTACGAGAACTGTTCTGACAGAGATGTGGAGGGTGTCGAGGTGGGGAAAGGCCTAGTCACTAGGCATCTGGCAATACCCTCCACACATGGGATAATGACCTGGAGGCTAACGATCTTCAAACTGACCCCTGCCCCAGCCAAGCCCAAGACATAGTCTTGGTCTTTGGCGCCACCACGTGGGAAGTCTCCACACTGCAGTAACAGGCTTCACAAAATACCTCCAAACTCCAGGAAGTGCCCACTTACCCCAAGCCACAGTTTCGTGAATGGATGGTCACTGGACTGTGCAGTGCACAACCTCTTCAGCCCTGTTCAGCGGTCCTGCTCACACTCAGACCTGGTTGCATATCATGGTCACAGGGAAGGCCACCACCACCATTAAAACCTCCTCCAGACTTGAGCCTTTTTGTAAAAGTTCCCTGACCTTCCACTTTTCAGTCCTCTCCGCCTTTGACCTGATCCACGTGTGTTGAACACGGATGATCTTCCCCTTCTGAAACTCCCTCTGGCTTCTGTGACTGCTCCTCTTGGATTTCTAGCTGCTTCTCTGGCTATGTCTCTTCATGCCCCTCTGTGGGCTCCTCAGGGTGCTGGGTCCCCTTCCCTCATCCTTGATTCTTTTCTCCAGGCCATCCTGACAGCTTCCAGGGCCTTGTTTCTGTTCCCACAGTGATGCCTTGAGTCTTTGCTCCCCATCTCTTGTGCCATTTCCCCACTTAAGATGACCTTTGGGCATCCCAAACTCACTGTATAAAGTTGACCCCATCTCTTCTCCTCAGAACTGCTCTCCCTCCCAGGTTCTCAGGTTAGTCTGGGTGGCCTTTCCCCTGACACCTCTTTGGCCATCAAGTTGCCCCATCTTCTCTGCCCCTTGGCCAGGGCACCATCTGCACCTCCTTTCTGGCCTCTTAGCGTTCTTGGTTTGACCTGGCCTGGTCCATTCTCTCCAGAGCCGCTTGATGGCTTCTGAATATTGAACCCTGTCCCTTCTCACTTCCCCGCTGGCCCTTCATCTCTGGCCAGTTCCTCCCCATGAGGTCCTAGCTCAGCCAGACTGAATTTCTTTGTTCTATGAATACATCCTGCTTTCCCACGCCTCCATATCTTTGCACAGGCTGTTCTGTGCATCTTTTTTCTGTTTCCTTCACCTGGTAACTCCTGCCCACCCTTTAGGTCTCAGCTCAGACACCACTTCCTCTGGGATACCTCCCTGGACCCCAGGCCAGGTCAGCAACCTCTACACTCTCACAATGCCCTGTGCTTCTCACATCACAGCCCTTGTCTGCCTCCCCTCCCTAAAGGGCCACCTGCTCCTCTCCAGGGATCCCACACCAAGACTAGTTCTAGATCGAGTCACCTGACTCTGTGCCTGGTTCTCAGATTCAGAGGTCCTAGATCTCAAAAGTCATCAAGTTGCAGAGAGAGCAAGGCCATGCCTGAGGCCAGTGAACCAGTGGCCAGGCTGGGATGGGAACCAAGACTCTTACCTTCCCTCCCAGGGCTCCCCTGCTCCCCCAGATGCCATTGTGAGTTGAGTAAGGCTCCTTGCAGGCCCGAAGGACTTTGACCAGCAGAGAGTTGGCAGGCCTCTGGCCTGGGGGGAAGGCAGCCATCAGCCCGGGCTCTTGGGAGCCCAGAGAGCTGGCGGAGGCTGTCCCAGAAAGCAGACTGGTGACTCCAGGCCAGCACATCTGATGAAAGTGTTTAATGAGACTCCTTTCTCCCACAGAGCTGTGCAGCGGGAGTGTGGCCTAGCAGTCATGCAGGGAGGACTTGGATTCCTGAAGGGGGTGGTGGCAGCTGTTAGGGCCCCTGGGTTAATTATCTCCAGCGTCACACAGAAGAGAATGTGCTGAGGAGAGACCTCCCCCACCTGGCCTCGGCTTGTCAGGGCAAGGGTCTCTCCAGGACTTAGCCTGCTCCCCACCAGGCTGGTGTTCCCTCAGGCCTCAGCTCCCCCATCCCACTCCGGCCCCCAAGGGACTCCTGGCTCTTCCCTGACACTTCTCTGTGGGGTTCCACCTCTGGGCCTTCGCTCTTGCTGTGCCCTCTGCCTGCTCCGTGGCTGGGCCCAGCTCACTTGCTCAAGGAGCTCAGTAAACACTGGTGAATTGAATTGCTCTGTAAATAAACATAAAGTGCCAAATAGACTGCCTGGCACTTAGGAGAAGCACCTCCCTAAATCTGCTAAGCAAACAAATAACCCAAAATGAGAGAAGTGAAAGGATTCATCCAGTCTTTTCTTGTGCTTTTGTCCCCCAAACTGCTCACCATTCATTTCTTCCAAGGAGCCCCGCTCTCTCTGATCCAGGCCTCTGCCTGAAATTTAGCCTGACCTTCAGTGTGTCTAGACAATCCTACCCTAGGTGTCAAGAAGCCTTCTAGGGTTCCCACAGTGGCTCATACCCCTGAACCTTCCTCCTTGTCACTTGGCACAAGTATGATGACTCACTCAACGGCTGTGAGTTCTGTAGGACCAGGGACCACGGTGCCTCATTGACTACTCCACGCCCAGTGCCCAGCACAGGAACTTGATGGATGGTCATAAATATCAACTATTGCATTAGGAATGACTGTAGGCCTTGGGACACTGGGGTATTTTCTCCCTCTCTGAAACTGCCTGGATAATTTGCAGAGTTGGTTCCATCAGTCATTACAAATTGCCCAAATGCCCAGGCTCTCACTTGAGCCCTGTCTGGTCCCTTGCTATTTCTCTAGTCTTTCTCACTGTTGTTTTTCTCCTTGAGTTCCCACAAGAGCATAGAGACTTGACAGTTTCACACTACAGCTGAAAACCTTCCCTAAGCTTCCTCCTTGCTTGTTGCCTGGAATTTGCTTTCCAATCTCTCTTGGCTTATAAAGCCAGTGACTCATTTACTGAGCCAGGAGTCTCCACAAGGATTTCTTTCTTGCAGCAAATGTGAAAGGAGCGGGTGACACCGTCCTTCATCCCCATCCTCTCTTGGCCCTGGCTTTTTAAAATCTAAAACCCCAGATTTGTTGTATCATGAGAGGCGGTGGAATTGCTGGTTTTCCCCTTGACGTAGGCAGCCCTCCTTAAACCAGGGCCCTTGTATCCCCAGGGGCTCACCTTAAGGCATTTTCAGAGCTTTCAGAGTTTTCAGATCCCCAACCTCCAGACTCCACAACGGCAGAGAATCACCTTTGTTTCTTTGCTAACCTTCCACATAATCACAACCTCTGGCTCTCCCTGGAAATCTAGAAAACTATAGGAATGTATCTAATGCCCTTTCAAGATGCCAAGCCTTCTCGTCCTTCATAGGCACTAGAAATCACACACATGCATAATTTCTAATTTGTGATAAAAAATTTCAAGTGAAAACGATAGGGTTTGCAGCTTGCACATCAGTTGTCCCTGCAGGAGTTTTCACATTGAACTGGTGGGGAATTGTACAGACATCACCCACACTCACCCAGATGACCTGGGTGAGTGTGGGTGCCGGTCCATGTGAATTCTGAGAGAATCTGTGGCAGCTGGGAGGGGTGTGGGGTGGGATATTAGGGACCGCTGATGCAACTGGTTGGATGGGGGTTGAATGAGGGTGTCCAAAAATCTTAGTGGGTGTTTGAAAGGCTAGGTATGTACTTGTGTTAAATTCCTGAGGGTTATCAAAGTCACTGCTTGAATAAAAAATGCTTTGCATTTTTTCATTGTTTTCCTTTCTGTGCAACAAAGCAGAAGGATGGTTTGTGGACAGTGAATTAACCAGGGTTAAACAAAGTTTGAAAAATGATGCTGGAGGAGTCCAATAACTCTTATCATCCTCATAGTCATCATCAATGACATAGAGTAACAACAGTCATCATTTTTGAGGACCTAATAAGTACCATACGGCTGTACGCACGCGCGCGCACACACACACACACACTTGGGTATCATTGCACATACCAGTCAAGGTAGTCTTATCTACTGTGGGTCCCCTATTCTGCTACTCTACACCAGTCTTCGAACCTTTTACCCAGGACATATTTTATGGGATTCAGTGCAAAATAAAAATGTAGACCACCTTGTTCAGGATGATTATGAATTTCACGGTGGCGACAGCAGGGCATTAAACAAGTGTGGGACCCTTTTGAGCAGGTTGCCCTGTGTGACTAAACAGCTCTCAGGCCTGTGAAGCAGGTCCTGCTTTCACCTCTGTCTAGGTGCACTGCTCAAACTCTTCTCCACTGGCAAGATTTCCCCCCACAGCTGGGGGTGCAATGCAAGAGCAGTTCATTTTCAGTTTGTTTCTTTCACACCAAAACAACATGTCCTTGAACCAAGTTTGGGCTTTCTCCCTCTATTAGCCGTTTGCTGGGTACCCCACCTGATGCATAGGTGTGAGATGAGCGATAGGCATCAGTGCAACAGTGTTAGGCGACATTGGTATTTGAGCCACCTGTTGATAGAGATTACTTATACTATTTGGATCTGCCTAAGCTTGATCTGGGACATACAACATCTAATTAATGATGGACTCGCTGCGTGGCCTGGCCAACCTAATGATTCTGTGCGTCGGCCAGCACCCAGTTCATGACGAGCAGGTCTAGCCACATGGTCACATGATGACCCACAGTCACGAACTCAGTCAGTAACCAAGGTCAGCAATTTCTCTTCTAATGTTGTAGAAGAGAGTCCCTGTGACTCTCCTGTTGGGGCTTGCCCAAGGCTCCCCACAGCATCTTTCTCTGTGATGGAATCTACCTGATTGTTTGAAAAAAGCGGCAGGACTGCTCATACTGTAGCCTGCACCTGCTGCAGAGTCCACTCTCATTCTAGAAATCATTCGAAATTAGCAACCTTCCACATCACCTGATAAATGGAACAGTGAGAATACAAGAGAATTTTGTATTCTTCCTCCAAAACCCAAACAGGAACAGAGGCACAAAAACAGTGGAAAAACAGAAAGTGAATAGTAAAATCATGGAACTAAGTCAACCATATCAATAATATGAGTAATAATTAGATGTAAATGTACTACAATGCCAAGTCAAGGGCAGAGATTCTCCGATGAACAGAAAAGTAACCCAACTATATGCTGTCTATAATTAAGCTCACTTTAAATATAAAGACATAAATAAGGTGAAAGTAAAGAATGGATAAAGCTACGCCAAGCTGACAGTGAGCCTAGGAAAGCTGCAGTGGCAACAGTCATATCAGACGTGGTGGACTTCAAGAGAATGGGCGTTATCCAAGCTAAACAGGGAAATCCATATGGATAAAATCATTCACTGGGAAGTCATAATAATCATACGTGTGTATATGTAGTAACAGAGCTTCAAAATATTTGAAGAAAAAAACTGACAGAAAAGGGAAGAACTAGACGAATCTATAATAATCATTGAAGACTTTTATACCCCACACATCAAAGAATAAAATAGCTGGACTAAATAATAAGGAAATACATAGAAGAACAGAAGAACATTGTCAACTACCCTGACTGTAACGGACATTTATGAACACTAAACTCAACAGCTGCAGCGTTCACTTTCTTTTCCAGCAAACGTGCTACCTTCACCATGAAAGACCATATGTTCACCCATCAAACGATATTCATAAAATTCAAAGAATGTGCCAGGTATGTTCTGTGACCACAGTGGAAGGAAATGAAAGTGAATAATGATAAGATTCACAGAAAAATCTCAAACATTTGGAAATCATACAACACACGTAAAGAATCCATAGGTCAGAGGAGACATTTCACAGGAAATTAGAAAATATTCTGAATGAAGTGATAATAAAAACTAAACATATCAAAATTTGTGGGATATACTGAGGCAGTGATTAAAGGCAGGGAGAAATTTATAGCTTAAAACACTTACATTGTAGAAAAGAAAAATATAAAGTGGGGGATTAGTCCAGAAACATTCTCATGGCTTTTTGGTAACAATGCAGAGTATGAGCACTGCAGGGCAAGAGACTCCTCCTGGTTTCCCTGTCTACAGGCTCCCATCCCTCTCACATGGTAGCCCGGAATATCTAAAGCACAAAACTATCTGTCACTCCCCTGCTCCAAACCCTCCCATGGCTCCCCACTGTTTCAGGGTGAAACTCAAAATGGACCTTGGCAAGCTGACCTTTTCTTTATTTTAAAAAAATATTTATTTATTTATTTATTTTTGGCTGCGTTGGGTTTTCGTTGCTGCACACAGGCTTTCTCTAGTTGCAGTGAGCGGGGGCTACTCTTCAATGCGGTGCACAGGCTTCTCATTGTGTTGGCTTCTCTTTGTTGCAGAGCACAGGCTCTAGGCACTTGGGCCTCAGTAGTTGTGGCATGCGGGCTCAGTAGTTGTAGCTCGCAGGCTCTAGAGCGCAGGCTCAGTAGCTGTGGCACACGGGCTTAGTTGCTCCGTGGCATGTGGGATCTTCCCGGACCAGGGCTTAAACCCGTGTCCCCTGCATTGGCAGGCAGATTCTTAACCACTGCGCCACCAGAGAAGTCCCAAGCTGACCTTTTCTGACCTTGCTCCTGCTCAACTTTACCTCTCATTCCAGGCCTTGTTTGTCTGTGTGCTACATCTGGCTTCCTGAACGGTCCCTTGAAATCAAGAGTTTTTTTTTCTCCTCTCTTTTTTGCCCTAGAACTAGGGTTGCCAGATAAAATACAGGACTCCCAGTTAAACCTGAATTTCAAATAAATAATGAATAAATTTTTAGTATAAGAATGTGCCCGGGCTTCCCTGGTGGCGCAGTGGTTGAGGGTCCGCCTGCTGATGCAGGGGACGCAGGTTCGTGCCCCGGTCCGGGAGGATCCCACATGCCGCGGAGCGGCTGGGCCCGTGAGCCATGGCCGCTGGGCCTGCGCGTCCAGAGCCTGTGCTCCACAACGGGAGAGGCCACAGCAGTGAGAGGCCCGCGTACAGCAAAAAAAACCCAAAAAACAAAAAAATGTCCCCAATATTGCACGGGGTATATGTATATACTAAAAAAGTACTCATTGTTTATCTGAAGTTCAAATTTAACTGGGTGTTAGTTTTATTTGTTTTTATTTGCCAAATCTCGCAACCTTACCCAGAACTGGCACATGGTGTTCCATCTGCCCTTTCCTTGCTTCTCTGCATGGGTGACTCCTTTTCCTGAGTCAGGTCTCAGCTTAGAAATACTACCCCCCAGGAAGACAGTTCTCCCTCCCCCTTTCTCAAGCTGAGGCTATAGTTATCTCATTACTGTGCCTGAGCTGTGACCCCCAGGCAGGGTAGGTCCACCTCATTCACTGCTAACTCCTGGTATAGTGTCTAGCACTTGGTGACTACTCAATAAATACTTGTTGAAGGAACAAGTGCTGACCTAGGTCCTAGCTATGGGGCTAGAGGGCTGGCCCACTTCCTGCCTTTCAAGCCCTTCCCCCCAGTAGGGGATGCATTAGTTATCTATCACTGCAAACAAACCACTCCAAAAATTAGTGACTTAGAAACACAGCAACCATGTAGTTTGCTCACAAATCTACGAAATGAGCAGAGCTCAGCAGGCACAGCTCAGCTCTGCACCCTGCACCCCTAACCCCTAACACACACAGCTGGGGTAGGAGAATCCACTTCCAAGATAACTCACTCACATGGCTTTCAAGTTGGTGCTGTATGCTGCTTCTCTCCACATGTGCCTCTCCACAGGGTGGCTGGGGCTTCCTCACAGCGTGACAGCTGGGTTCCAAGAGCAGTATCTCAAAGGAGACAGAAAATGGCAGATGCTAGTTTTCTAAGGCCTAGAGCTGGAAACTAGTACAGTGCCACTTCCACCATATTTTATTGGTTAAGTAGTTGCAGAGTCTATATTCAAGGAAAGGGGTCATAGACCCCTGTCTCTAAATGGAACAAGCGCTAAAGAGTTTTGTGACCGTGTTTTAAAGCTACCACAGGAGAGAATACTCACCACAAAGGAATTGACAGAGTGTTATCATCAGCACCAGTCTGAGTGTATGACGGTTCATAGGATGCTTTTCTCTCCATAGTGTGCAGCACGGGCCAAAATATTCAGGGAGTCTTAGGGCAGGAGGGACAGAGAGAGGAAGCAAGGGAGCGAGACAGAGAGAGAGAGGAGAGAGAGGTGTGCGAGGTAAGGAAAGAGTCTTCCCTCGGATAACGGTACCTGAAGGGAGGCTGCACAGTTGGTACCTGTCATGGGTCTGTTGGGATGTTGTAAACAGAAAATTTCAAATTGAATTCTTTTCTTTTGGTTTTGAAAAAAAATTAGTCTATAGAAAGCTGACAGAATAGTCAAATGAACAACCCACACACCTGTCACCTAGTGTCACTAATGGTTAACATTTGACCACATCTGCTCTTTGAAAGTAAGTTACAAACAAGACATTTCCCTCTCCAATCCTTCGGCCTGCATTCCCTCTCCCGCCCCGCTCCCTCCCACCAACCTTCCCACCCAGCAGTGTACTCTCTGCACCAGTGGTTTCACTTGGGGTGATTTTGTCCCCCAGGGATTATTTGACAATGTCAAACGGAGACATTTTTTAAATCACATTTGTTATTGAGAAAAAATTCACGTAAGATAAAATTCACCATTTAACCATTTTAAGGTGTTTCTTTAGTAAATTCATGATGTGATGCAACCTTCATTGCTAATTCTAAACCATCTCTGGCTTTTCAACTTGTTGCACCTGAAGCGGTGCTCCTGACACCTAGCGGGCAGGGGCCAGAAATGCTGCTAAAGTCCCAGAAGAGAGAATTATGTCTCCAAAGTGTTGAGGCTGAGAGACCCCACTCTGCACCATTAGAGCACCACATCACATGCAAGGAAATAAGCAGCCATTCAGTCGTGTCATCCCTACTGGTCTCAAGAATGCCTTTACAGCATTTTTATTTCAGTTCAGGAGGCAAGGTTCACACGTTTGGTTGTTAGGTCTTTTTAGTCTCTTTTAATATAGAAGAGTATTCTCTGCCCCATACTCAGTCTTTTTGTCTGATTACTTTTTGTAAGAGTTCAGGCCAGTTTTAGCACCTCATTCTGTTTCCATATTTTATTATTATCTTTTTTATTGAAGTGTAGTTGATTTACAGTGCTGTGCCAATCTCTGCTGTACAGCCAAGTGACTCAGTTTTACATATATAGACACATTCTTTTTTTTAATATTCTTTTCCATTATGGTTTATCCCAGGAGATTGGCTATAGTTCCCTGTTAGCACCATATTCTGGATTTACCTGACTGCTTCCTCAAGATTGGATTCACGTTAAACAATTTTGGTAAGAATATTATATTGGCGATTATTGCATCGCATCAGGGGGCCCATAAGATGAGGTTGCTGTGCTATTTATGATGTTGAAATTGGATGATGATGTAGTTCACAAGATAGAACGTAGCTGCCCCCCACACCTCGCCCACCTAAGTATGGGGTCCAGGCAGCCAGCCTAGTTGGCTTACCCTTTCTGAAAAGTAGGCATGGCCTGGGGAGGGTGACTCTCACCCAGTGGGGAATCCTCAGGCCCTCCTCCCTTCTTTCTGCTGCCTTACCTTCTGGGTTCAGAGGGAAGGCCCCAAGAGCTAGTGCTTCCCTCTGCCAACCCCAGGGAGCAGGCCCCAGCCCAGTTCGCTGGGAGGCCATGGGAGGACATCTTGTTCCTTGGTTCCCAGAAAGAAGAAAACTGAAGGGCAGATGTGGGCTGAACCCCTCGAGGCTGGAACCAGGAAGCTGAGGGTGTGGACAAGTGGGGGACAGGGGGTTGTGATGCTGGAAACTGCAGGGCCCAGTAGCATTCCTGTGATGAACAACTGGGCAAAAGCTGTACTGAGGTCATTCCCTACCTTCTTCCTTTCAGAACGCTCCATCCACCTTTAGGAACCCTCTTTAAATACCAATACCACCTCCTCCAGGTGGTATTTCCTTCCTCCTACCAGTAGTGCAGGAAGAAGGAAATCTTGACTGCTGTTCTCACAGCACTTCAGGCTAGAACCACTGCCAGGACAAAAATTCTCTCCCATTACACTGGAAGTGAGAACTTGAGAACCTGCACAATGCTTTTTTGAGCCAGCATTGAAGCAACATATAAAAATTCAGTTTTCTGGCTTTTCTTGAAACATCTGAAGCTCTGGCAACACTGGGGCTACATCTCCACCTGGTGTCAATGGCTGCCCCTTTCAGGCCAAGCACGCCTCCCCAGTATTGAGTATGTGTGTGGCTTTTAGTCTTACTCCTGAACCATTGCCAATGCTGAAGTTGAGACCTATTTCTCTGTACCCATGTCTCCAAAATAAGTATAACAATAAAAGAGAGGTCAAAGAGTCATGGAAAATGGGAGAAGGCACATTTCTTTGTGGAACTGAAGATTATTCCTGTGTACTTACAATGCAGTCAAAGGAGGTCTGTGTTAAAAATATATATAGGAACTTCCCAGGTGGTCCAGTGGGTCAGACTCCACGCTCCCAATGTAGGGGCCCTGGGTTTGATCCCTGGTTGGGGAACTAGATCCTGCTTGTCACAACTAAGAGTTCGCATGCTGCAACTAAGAAGTCCGCGTGCCACAACTAAAAAAAAAAAAAAAAAAGGAAGATGCCACGTGCTGCAACTAAGACCTGGCACAGCCAAAATAAATAAATATTTTTTTAAAAAGTCAAGTTAAAAAAAAATATATATATGACCCTAAGTGTCACTGGGTCTTAGCATCATGGTTGGTTGCGAGGGGTTTCGGTGGAGTGTCACACTTCTCAGTTTGACTCAGCTCCACCACTTACAAACTTTGTGACCCCAGACAAGACTGTTATGATACCCAGACTCTCTGCAGTTTAAGCTCTCTCTGGACCACCTGAACACAGCCCAACTGCTATCTTAGCAACAAAACACCCTGAGCACATGCTTTCAAGGCTGTGCTGAGGAAGAATGAGATCTCACACCCAAAATCATTCTTTTCTGGGCTGGCAATTTGCCCAGAGTCAACACCTGCCCAAGCCAAAAGCCAAACCTGGCTTACAAGGGCAGATTTTTGGCCCTGACCTTGGGAGAAGGTGCTGTCCCTTGTGATACTCCAGCTCCAAGGCCACAGATGAGGCAAGGCCTCTGGAGGTCAGGACATTTGTCACTCACAGGCTGATCTTGGGGATGTTCAGGGTCTGTAAGGGCTCAGCTAGGGTCAAGGGAGGACCATCAGGCCCTGCCCAGATCAGAGGAACTCACCGTGAGCTCTCTAGCCACAGACTCCAGCAGTAGATGCCAGCAGGATTTTCAGAACCAGGACCAGGGAATTCTAGGATAAAGATGACTCTCTCCTGTAGGATGCAAGCGAGGAAGCAGGAGGCTTCTGAGGCTGCTGGAAGCCAGTTTGTGTCAACAAAGGGAAACAAGCCTTAGAATGAAGCATTTACCACAAAAGGTGTACACAAGAGATGTAAAGAAACTGAAGATATCAGTTGGGAATGTGGTTAGTCTCAAGTAAGAGAAAAACCTAACAGTAGCTTAAACAAATATTTGTTTCATGTTTGTCTCATGCAATAAGATATCAGGAGGTGGGCAGACCAGGGCTGGCGCAACTGCTTTACCGTGTTGCGGAGGCATGCTCTGCTTCTCTTGTCCACCATCGTTAGCAAGCTAGTCCATTCTCAAGATTGTTGCCTCATTGCCTTAAGGTCACAAGTTGGCTGCTACAGCTCTAAGCATTATACTCACATTCTCAGCAGGAAGTTGAAGGGAAAAGAAGCAGAAAAGGGAGACACCTCTGCCAGAAAAGCAACTTTCCCAGAAGCCCTCAACGTAAGTCTTGTGGGTCACAATGTATCCCAGGGACACCATGAACTCTTAGGGAATCTGAGAAAGTTAGTCTCTTGAACTAGGCACTTCCCCAGAAAAAAATGCCTTCTTTTCTGGAGGAGGGGGGAATAGGTATTAGGCAGGCAACCGGCTGTGTCTGCCACATCAACTCCTTATAAAATCGAAAGGCACTGTATCAAACTTCATCTGAAACCAGCCCTATTTCTGGACTGTTCAATTAGATGAGCCCATAAATTATGTTTAGAATTTAAGACAGTTTGAATTGAGCTTTCTGTTCATTACAACTGCTGCCATCTCATCGATACCATTTTTTTCTTTTTACTATTTTTATTTTGCATTATAAAAAACCCCACCAACAACCAGTGACAAACTGCTTTTCTTTACATTCATATGGATTTTAGGAAATTACTGTCTTTTCCCCTGGAGAAAGAACCTACAGACAAAAAAATAAGTAGTATCACATTGTAAAATCTGCAAATCCCAGAAGTCAACAGCTTGAAGACATCCCCAAGGACAGGGAAGAAAATAAGTGTCACAAGAGACAAGACAAAAACACATCCTGATAACAAGCTGGGGAAACGACCATTTTCAATGCCATTGACCCAGACAATAGGTACCCTTCTTCTCCTGGCACCCACTGCCACCATCTCCAAGAGGTGATTTTTGGTCTGTGGTCTGAAGAACTCTTCAAATGACATGAGTTGCTTTGAGGAGAGGTGCAATGAGAGAGGTTCAAGTATGAATAAGAATCATGCCAAAGTCCAAAGTCAGGGAAGAACCCACAGTGAAAAGGAAACCTGTGTGACCACCACCCAGACATAAAACATTCAAGATATAAAACATTTCCAGGGACTTCCCTGGCAGTGCAGTGGTTAAGACTTCACCTTCCAATGCAAGGGGTGAGGGTTTGATCCCTGGTCGGGGAGCTAAGATCTCACATGCCTCAAGGCCAAAAAACCAAAACATAAAAAAAACAGAAGCAATATTGTAACAAATTCAATAAAGACTTTAAAAATGGTCCACATCAAAAAAAATCTTTAAAAATAAAATAAAATAAAATAAAATAAAAAAACATTTCGAGCACTGCAGAAGTCTTCCCAATTCCCCTCACTCAGTCAATAATGCCCCCAGAGTTAACCACTATTCAGAGCTCCATCACCATTTATTACAGTTTTGTCTGGTTTTGAACGTCATGTAAATGGAATCATACCATATTCACTCTTCTGTGGCTTGCACCTTTCTTTCAACTTTACGTCTGTGAGATTCGTCCGTGTTGTTGTGTATAGCAGTTCACTCACTTTTTATAGCTGTGCGGTTTCCAGCTGTATGAATACACCATTATTTATCCATTTTCCTGTTGATGGATATTTGGATTATTTCTAGTTTTTAGCTGTCATGAATAAAGTTTCTAAGAACATTCTATACACGTATCTTTTATTAGGCATTTCACCCACTTCTCTTGGGTTTGTACCAAAGAGTAAACTTGCTGGGTGGAAGGTCAGGCGTAGTAGTTATAGTAAACACCACAGTTTTATTTTTTCATGTTCTCTGCCCTTAGTAAACACATTTTTTTTTTTTTTTTTTTTTTTTGCGGTATGCGGGCCTCTCACTGTTGTGGCCTCCCCTGTTGCGGAGCACAGGCTCCGGATGCGCAGGCCCAGCGGCCATGGCTCACGGGCCCAGCCGCTCCGCGGCATGTGGGATCTTCCCGGACTGGGGCACGAACCCGTATCCTCTGCATCGGCAGGCGGACTCTCAACCACTGCGCCACCAGGGAGGCCCAGTAAACACATTTTAATGCAGCATTAAGTGAAGATAATCTTAACAAGAAGAGATTACTGATAATGTAGCTTTCACAATTTTTTCTAAAGAGTGCAGGCAGGGCTTCCCTGGTGGCGCAGTGGTTGAGAGTCCGCCTGCCGATGCAGGGGACACGGGTTCGTGCCCCGGTCCGGGAGGATCCCATATGCCGCGGAGCGGCTGGGTCTGTGAGCCATGGCTGCTGAGCCTGTGCGTCCGGAGCCTGTGCTCCACAATGGGAGAGGCCACAACAGTGAGAGGCCCGCGTACCGCAAAAATAAAAAAAATAAAGAGTGCAGGCAGAAAAATAATTTGTGTCAGGTGAGATCTTATAAATATTAAATCCTAACAAATGCCATTAAATATGAAACAAAATATTGACTCTATTTCATAATATAGTTTATGGTTAACAAATACATTTAATACAGAATTTTAAACTACTAATTTAGCTTAATTAAAAGGTATAATTTCCTCAATCCTGATTAAATAAAAGCAAAAGCATGTACAGCATCCTCTCCCTCTGAGATTTTTTAACGGAATGCTTGAGAAAGTTTGGTGTTGGAGTTATAGTTACCCAACAGTGATTCTGCTGATTCCTTTTGAATTAAGGTATTAAGATCACTACTAACCAAAATACATTAATTGAAAGGTTGGAGATACAGCGAGTTCTAATGGTATCCTGTAAATGTATACATGTATTGATAGATAATACTATACAATACAGACCAGCAACACTGGCTAGTGGAATTAGTATCCATGCATGCCCTACTAAGCCTTCCCAGTAGCTAGCTCCATGCTCAGAAAACTCAACTTGCAACCTATAATAACATATTTATCAAGAGTTTAGTACTTGTCACAGGCGGTTTATATTCCCACAGGTCGGGAGTGGCTTATAGGAGATTTTTAAAAATTAAAGTATAGTTGATTTACAATGATGTATTAGTTTCAGGTACACAACATGGTGATTCAATACTTTTACAGAATATACTCCATTTAAAGTTATTATAGGGACTTCTCTAGTGGTCCAGTAGGAAGGACTCCATGTCCCAATGCAGGGGGCCCAGGTTCGATCCCTGGTTGAGGAACTAGATCCCACATGCCGCAGCTAAGAGTCCACATGTCGCAACTAAGACATGATGCAGCCAAAAAATAAATAAATATAAAAAAATAAAGTTATTATAAAATATTGGCTATATTTCCTGTGCTGTACCACAGTTTTTTTTAATATAAAAATTTATTTATTTTTGGCTGCATTGGGTCTTCATCGCTGCGCGCGGGCTTTCTCTAGTTGCGGTGAACGGGGGCTACTCTTTGTTGTGGCAGACAGGCTTCTCATTGCGGTGGCTTCTCTTGTTGCAGAGCATGGGCTCTAGGCACGCGGGCTTCAGTAGTTGCGGCACGTGGGCTCAGTAGTTGTGGCTCGCGGGCTCTAGAGCGCAGACTCAGTAGTTGTGGCACACGGGCTTAGCTGCTCCACAGCATGTGGGATCTTCCCGGACCAGGGCTCGAACCCGTGTCCCCTGCATTGGCAGGCTGATTCTTAACCACTGCACCACCAGGGAAGTCCTAGGCTGTACCTTTTTGCCTATGTCTAGAGTTCCTGTAGCCTCTCTTCTTACTTGCACAGAACATGAGTGGCAGGGATGAGCAGGTTGAGAACTCCTGGGTCTTTAGCAAGAAGAGCAGTTTCTAGGTTGAGAGTCATTTCCAGACAGTCCAGTGGTTCTTGTTGTGCAAACACCTTTGTTCCTGGGGCTCCAGCTGAGCCACTGAACGTCCTCACGGAGTCAGGTTGCTCCATTCTATGGGGATGGATTAGAAACAATTTAGGGGACATCCCGAGTGCCTCTCCCTAGCGCAACAGTGCCATGCCTCTGTGGAGGGTTGCTGGGGACTCAATTTCACTCCCCAGAAATTCTGTTATACTCAAGAGTCCTCTTATCACTTGGAATGGAACAAGCTCTGCACCACTTTGGTGGGTTTCCTGTGAGTGTGGGTGCTGATGTTCTGCTTTGGACATATTAAGGGCATGGATACCCTGTGGCAGAAGGTAGGGTCCTGTAACACCTCCAGAAACTGAAGATTTCACCCAGAAAAGTAGGACCTGGCAGGCAGGAGGAGGGAGTGGTTACCTCTCTGGATGTCTGAAGATTTGGACACTAGGAGTTGTAGATGTCTTTAGAATGGGTTGAAGTTGGCATTTAGGATGGCCTTTGCCACCTTGGAGGGGCCCATGCATCCAAACTGCAAGTCACATCCTACGAGTCAGATTGGCTGGGCCTATTTGTTTTCCCTGTCCCTTTTGTGAAATTTCATCTGAGCACTCCAGCCACAGCTCAGGTGTTCTGGGGACCCCAATAAAGGGCCGATTACCAGCACTGAAGGGGAGGCCTGTGGGGGGAGAGGAAGAGGGAGTTAGAGCAAGGCCCGAGGGGGAAGGAGTTTCTCTGGGCCTGAGCGCCCTTACAGTCAGGGGAAGGGCTGTTCCATCCACCAGCTGGCCCTGCACCATGCTCTGCTCTCCCTGGCTTGACCCCAGCCTACCTTTTCATTGGCAACAGGCAAACCCATGAAGCCTGGCTGACCCCAGAAATCAAGAGCTTCAGGTCACCACGGCCTCTGACCAAGCCTTGAAGTATAGACCCCTTGGCATAGTGCTGGTCATGCAGCATGTGCTCAAATAGTTCTCAAATGAATGGGAGAATGGCAAGCACTGGCATTCATGCAACCAACATGACTCTCCCACCTAGGGGGTCCTGATCACAGTGGGACCCCCTCCAGCTGAGGGCTTAAGAAACACCAGCCTGGAAGACCTAAATAGACTTTTCTCCCAAGAAGACATACAGGTGGCCAATATGCACATGAAAAGATGCTCAACATTGCTAATTATTAGAGAAATGCAAATCAAAACTACAGTGAGGTACCACCTCACACTGGTCAGAATGGCCATCATTAAAAAGTCTGCAGGGACTTCCCTGGTGGTGCAGTGGTTAAGAATCCTCCTGCCAATGCAGGGGACACAGGTTCAAGCCCTGGTCTGGGAAGATCCCACATGCCGCGGAGCAACTAAGCCCGTGTGCCACACCTACCGAGCCTGCACTCTAGTGCCCGCGAGCCACAACTACTGAGCCCGCGTGCCATAATTACTGAAGCCCGTGCACCACAATGAAGAGTAGCCCCCGCTCGCTGCAACTAGAGAAAGCCCACGCACAGCAACGAAGACCCAACGCAGCCAAAAATAAATAAATAAAATAAATAAATTTATTTTTAAAAAAAAGTCTGCAAATAACGAATGCTGCAGAGTGTGTGGAGAAAAGGGAACCCTCCTATGCTGTTGGTGGGAAAGTAAATTAGTGCAGCCACTATGGAGAACAGCATGGAGGTTCCTCAAAAAACTAAAAATAGAGTTGCCACGTGATCCGGGAATCCCACTACTGGGCATATATCTGGACAAAACTATAATTCGAAAAGATACAAGCAACCCTATGTTCATAGCAGCACTATTCACAATAATCAAGACATGGAAACAACCTAAATGTCCATTGACAAATGAATGGATAAAGATGTGGTGTGTGTGTGTGTGTGTGTGTGTATATATATATATATACACACACACACACACACACACACACAATGGAATATTACTCAGCCATGAAAAGAATGAAATAATGCCATTTGCAGCTACATGGATGGACCTAGAGATTATCATACTAAGCAAAGTAAGTCAGAAAGAGAAAGACAAATACCATATGATATCGCTTATATGTGGAATCTAAAATATGACACAAGTGAACTTATCTATGAAACAAAAACAGACTCCCAGACATAGAGAACAGGCTTGTAGTTGCCAAGGTGGGGAGGGGGGAGGGTTGATTGGGAGGTTGGGACTAGCAGATGCAAACTATTATACATAGATAGATAAACAACAAGGTTGTATTGTATAGCACAGGGAACTATATTCAATATCCTGTAATGAACCATAATGGAAAATAATATTAAAAAGAACATATATATGTATAACTGAATCACTTTGCTGTACACCAGAAGCTAACACAACATTTTGAGTCAACTATATTCAATCAAAAAAAATATAGATATGGGAACATATGTATATGTATAACTGATTCACTCTGTTATAAAGCAGAAACTAACACACCATTGTAAAGCAATTATACTCCAATAAAGATGTTTAAATATATATATATATATATATATATATATATATATATATATATATATATATATAAACATATATATGTATACATACACCAGCCTGGGATAACCCCCTTCCATCCTGCTCCCCTCCCTGGATTAATGAGGGGGCCGCACCTCTCCAAGCAACCTCTGGCTTTTGGAAGTCCTACAGATGAACCATGGCGCCAGGCACAGCGTGCTGGGTGGGGATCCACCTATCAGAATGAAGCTGGGGCTTCCCTCGTGGAGCAGTGGTTAAGAATCCACCTGCCAATGCAGGAGACACAGGTTCGAGCCCTGGTCCGGGAAGATCCCACATGTCATGGAGCAACTAAGCCCGTGCGCCACAACTACTGAGCCTGCTCTCTAGAGCCCTCAAGCCACAGCTACTGAGCCCGCGTGCCACAACTAGTGAAGCCCATGCTCCTAGAGCCCATGCTCTGCAACAAGAGAAGCCACTGCAATGAGAAGCCTGAGCACCACAACGAAGAGCAGCCCCCGCTCACTGCAACTAGAGAAAGCCCGCGCGCAGCAACGAAGACCCAATGCTGCCAAAAAAAAATTAATAAATAAATAAATTTAAATAAAAATATGTTTTTAAAAAAAGAATGAAGCTGGATTAGGAGAGCCAGTGGGTGCTCTGCTGTCCCCTGTTGGCCAAGGCAGGAACAGCACCCTTGGGTGAGAACTACCTTGCTGGAGGAAAAAGAAGAGGAGGGGTAGGGATCAAGCATCCCTCTTTGTCCCCACACTTGATCTTTGGCACAGAGCATCCACACTCTCCCCCTTCTCCTCCTTGAAGTCAGGGTCCCTATGCTTGGGGTCCATCCTCAGCCTCACGAAGTAGGCTTTGCATCCTCCCAGGTCTGCCAAATCCTCCACCCAGAACACGCTGCACATTTCTGAAGGTCTTTCTGCCAAAAAGTATTGTCCTGGGAACATCAGGCCAGTTCCAGACCCGAAAAATCACTCACGCAGTGTTTGTACTCAGCAAATGGAAAGGGGTCCTGAAGAGCCTTTTATAGACTACTAGGTATAGGCAACTGTGTTCCTCAGGAAGAAAGACAGGGACTTCTCTGGTGGCGCAGTGGTTAAGAATCCGCCTGCCAATGCAGGGGACAGGCGTTCAATCCCTCGTCCTGGAAGATCCCACATGCCGTGGAGCAACTAAGCCCATGCGCCACAACTACTGAGCCTGCACTCTAGAGCCTGTGAGCCACAACTACTGAAGCCCGCACACCTAGAGCCTGTGCTCCGCAACAAGAGAAGCCACTGCAATGAGAAGCCCGCGCACCCCAATGAAGAGTAGCCCCCACTCACCTCAACTAGAGGAAGCCCGCAGGCAGCAACGAAGACCCAACACAGCCAAAAATAAATAAATAAATTTATTTTTTAAAAAGAGAAGAAAGATAAACATAAGGATCAACAAATGCTAGGAAAATAGAAAATGATGGGAAGGCAGAAACTTAATTGTAACAAAATTTGGTAAATCAAGCCAAAGACTGATTATTGGCAAAGATTAATAAAATTTGATAAACCAATGGAAAATTAACTTTAAATACAGATTTATAATTTACAGATAGACATACAGATAGAGATACAGTTATAATAAGAAACCCATAGGCTGTGTTTTGGGCCAATTCAGTGGTGATGGGAGGACGGCTGGGTGGGGTGGGACGGGGCATAAACAAATGTTTTATTATGGAAAATTTCAAACATATACAAAAGTAGCAGTATTAGGATAACGAAGCCCATGTACCCACCACCCAGCTTCAACAATTACCAGCTCATGAAAAATTCTGTTTCATCTATATCACCTCCTGCTATCCCCCCACTTCAGATTATTTTGAGGCAAATACCATACTTCATATAATTTTATCAGTAAATATATCATTTTTCTCTAAAAGAATCCTTTTTTAAAAAAAAAATCATGACTACAATACCATTATCACAACTTAAAAAGTTAACAATTACTCCTTAATGTCATCAAATATCCAATGTTTATATTTCTTTGGTCATTCCACTATTTTTTTTCTTTTTGTTTTTTTGGCCACGATGCGCGGGATGCGGGATCTTAGTTCCCCTATCAGGGATCGGTGAACCCATGCCCCCTGCAGTGGAAGCACAGAGCCTTCCCTGGACCACCTAGGAAGTCCCACTGTTCCACTTTGTTAGTTAGTTTTCTTTCTTTTTTTTTTTTTTTTTTTGCGGTACGCAGGCCTCTCACTGTTGTGGCCTCTCCCATTGTGGAGCACAGGCTCCGGACGCGCAGGCTCAGCGGCCATGGCTCACGGGCCCAGCCGCTCCGCGGCATGTGGGATCTTCCCAGACCGGGGCACGAACCCGTGTCCCCTGCATCAGCAGGCAGACTCTCAACCACTGCGCCACCAGGGAAGCCCTGATTGTTAGTTTTCTTGACTGTCTTCCCCACTGGATCCGATCAGGGACCTTGGCAGCCCCTGCTGTCCATGGATGGGGCCAATACACCTGTGTTCACACACCCAAGTGAAGACACTAAGGGCCTAGCTGGCAGGAGCACCCCCGTTCCAAGATGAAGAGCTGTTCTTAGCATGAGCGCTGACCAGGCTCAGCCAGGTGCTCAGAGCCCCTGCCTCACCTCACCTGGGGCACCCTGCCAAAATACTCACACAGTCCCTGCTCCTTACCACCGTCTCTTCAGCCAGAACCTCCAAGGATGGGGCCAGGGCATAAAGATTTGGGGAAAATGTCTCGGGTACATTTGATGTATTACCCTTCCTGAGCTCCATGTGGTCCAACCAAGATGGGGGCACACCTGAGTGCCTGATACCTTCACCCTGCACCACTATAAGAAACCCCTGGGGTGGGCCACTGAGCCCAGCTATGGCTTCTGGGAAACAAAGGTTAATGTCAGTTGCCAGGGAGGCCTTGACACCAGGTCTGCTCTGTGACAGAGTCACCAAAACAGCCAGCACCATTCCCGGGGGAGAAATGGGGACTGGCCCTTTGTTGGATTATCCATGGACCACCTCCCCAGAGGGGCTTTCCCTCACTCCCCTGCTCCTCCCCTGGGCCATAGTAGGTGACCCTCTGAGCTCCTAGGACCATTACCCTGGGCCAACCACAAGCAAGTCCAGTGCCAGCCTGATCCCAGAACAGACATCAACGCCCATCTGTGGAAGAAGACTGCCACAGGCTCACCCTCTGCAGAGCGCCCCTCTCCACACAACTCTCTCCCCAAGACCAATTGCTATGCTGACACCAGGCCAGAAGCTGCCAGATGATAACCTATGGTTTCCAACTGCTTTCTGGAAGGACTTCCTCAGGCCTCGCCCTGGTCAGAATAGCCCAAACAGCCTCTACATCCTCCTCCTGCTGTCTTGGGCCAGCTGTTTGTATATTGAGACCTGGAAGCTGACTCAGCCTGCATCCCCTTCCCCAAGTGGCAAGTGTGTAATAAAGTGCCCTTGGGGGTGGTGGGTGGTGAGGGAAGGCTGGGGCAGGTGGGGTCCTGTGTGTCCCACCATCTCTGTGAAAGGGCAGTCCTCACATCTGCCCCATGCTGATGAGACCAGGCATGGGCACAGGCCTGACAACGCAGGGCGGAAAGGAGCAGCCATTAGCACTAATGAGGCAGGCGGCCTGAAAGCTTTTTACTTTGAAGCTCCTCGCCCACCCAGGGAACAGTCCGTTCGGTCACCTTGGCTTCCAGGAACCCCAGGCAGAAAAGGGTGCGGGGGCAGGAGCAGGGCTGGGGTCTTGGAGAAGCCTGGAGGAAGAAGGGGGAGGAGAGGTAGGGCCAGAGATGGAGGCAGAGGGCCTGCTTTTGGCTAAGTGGGCTTCTCCTCTCCCCTCTCTCCCCTCAAAACCCCAGGGTCTAGGTCTGCATCCCAACCCCACCCGACTCTGGTCACTGGCCCATCACCCCCTCCAATGCCCTTGACCCAAGTTCCTGGAAGCAAAGGGAACATGCCATGCGTAGGGTCTGAATGAGCATCTCCGGGGCCCCAAATTAAATTAAGTGTTCAGGGCCGCCTTCCTTGTTATTGCTAATGGCTCCAGCCTACCCATCCCCATTCCCCAGGTCCCTGTCCTGGGGAATGAATGTGGGGGCCCTGGGCACCCTATCTTGTTCCCAAACTTTGATTGGTTCCTGGAGACCTCACTCCAAATTGGAGATGGGTACCCCTCTTATAGAGCCCAGGTTCCAGTGAAAGAGGCCTGAACTGTGCCCCCACCCTCTGGGGGGGCCCCCTCATGCCCTGGCTGCAGGGAGCAGTCACGTGTGGCCCCTTCATTAGACCCTGCCATATAAACCGAGGGCATGGGGTGGCCAGGAACTCTTGGGGCAAGGATCCAGCAAGCAGAGGTAAGTCCTCAGGTTGGGCAGAGACTCCTACTCTCTAGGGGTCTTCTATCTGGGATAGGGCACCTAGAGGGTGTTCTAGGGATGAAGAGGGACTAAGTGGTGGGTCTTCCTGCTGAGCCAGGCCATGCTGACCGCAGTGCTGCTGAGTTGTGCCCTGCTGCTGGCAATGCCCGCCGGGCAGGGGGCCCAGATGGGCTTGGCTCCCCTGGAGGGCATCGGAAGGCCTGACCAAGCCTTGTTCCCAGAGCTCCAAGGTCAGTGTGGGCAGGGGTGGGGATGGGGGGGCCTGGACACTCTCTGGCCACGAACTGTTCTGCCTGGTATGAGCCCTCTTTCCCCCTTCCCAATCCCAGGCCTGGGAGGTGGGTGTCTTGTGCATGGGGGGTTTCTGTCCTCACATCATCTGTCCCAGGCCTGGGCCTGCAGCCCCCGATGAAGAGGACAATGGCAGAACAGGCGGAAGAGGCTCTGCTGCAGGAGGCAGAGGCCAAGGCCTTGGCAGAGGTAACTGCTCAGGAAAAGGGCTGAGGCCACAATCTCTGGGTGGGGGGATCAGGCATCAATCTCTATCTCCACTTCGGTGACCCTCTCACTTGGGGTGACACTGCAGACCATCCCTCCCCATGCTCCACTGACGTCCCGCCTTGAATGGGGCAGGTCCCTGAAGCTGCCGCTGAAGGCCCATGTTACCCAACCCCTGCAGGTACTAGATTCGGAAGGACGCAAGCCGCGCTCCCCGCGTCGCTGCGTAAGGCTGCACGAGTCCTGTCTGGGACACCAGGTACCATGCTGCGACCCATGTGCCACGTGCTATTGCCGTTTCTTCAACGCCTTCTGCTACTGCCGCAAGCTGGGTACTGCCACGAACCCCTGCAGCCGCACCTAGTTGGCTGACGTCGGGGTCGGGGCTGGGGCAGGGGAGCGACAATAAAGGATGGGACCAACCCCAGGGTTGTGGCGTTATTTCGAACGTGACCGTCGGAGGGGGGAGTTCATGGCAGGGGCAAAGGTATCTCCAAGCCAAGACACCACACACACATCCCTACCCCAGGGCCTGCGCTATCCCATCATGAGTCACTTACATGCATGCTCTTAGAGTGCCAGGCGCTGTTGGGAGAAGCAGAGGAGGGCCGCGCTCCTACCCTTGAGAATCTTACATAATAAATGCGGGGAAGGGAGGGCGCAATGCAGCATAGGAGCTGTAGCTCCCAGCAGGCTAACAAAACATTAGGCTCCAGGGCCTGCTTGTGTTAACTCGACGCGTGACTCGCAGCGAAGCCTTCCCCTCACCAGACCTCAGTTCCTCTCAGGGGAAGGCTGACTCAACCACAGTCTGGAATATTTCCAAGCATAAGAAGCGCCGCCCACTCCCATCTTTACTCCTCTGGCCGCCACAGCACCACGTGCACCAGACTCGGGAAATCTAGAGTGAAGGCCCAATCGAATCCCCGCGGCCACGGGCGCCACCACACGGTCGGCCTTGGACACTCCAAGCCGCTCCCGCCTGAGAGCAGGAAGCCCTCCTCCCCTCAGCGCGCAGGCGCCAGTGGGCGGTCCTCAGCCCACACCTGCGCAGCCGTTCCGCGAGAAACCATCCGGAAGCCGGGAGCCGCTCAGAGCCCCGCCCCGTTGTGGTCACGTGGGCCGCTTGCGCGTCACCTGATGCGCTTGACAGCCCGCTGCGGGCGCCGCGTCAGCTGATCTTGGAGTTGTGCTGCGTGCCGGCATGTCTGGGTCCTCCGGTCCAGCCGCCCCCGCCGCAGCCATGTCGTTCTTCCCGGAGCTTTACTTCAACGTGGACAATGGCTACTTGGAGGGACTGGTGCGCGGCCTGAAGGCCGGGGTGCTCAGCCAGGCGGACTACCTCAACCTGGTGCAGTGCGAGACGCTCGAGGGTGAGCCGCGGGGCCGGGCCGCGGGGCCTCGAAAGGCCGGCAGGGAGGCCGGCGCGGGCCTGAAGGTTCTGAGGTCTGGGAGCGGAAGCTGGGGGTTCTCGAAGGGCCTGAGAGGTCGGGGAACCGGATCCGGGCCTGAGAGGCCTGCTGGAAATCCGGGGGCTAATGGCGAGTGCGCCGGAAGGGAATATAGCTCCATTTGCGGCTCCGTGTGGGCCCAAACGCAAACAAGGCTTTAAGAACCGCAGTGGTTCGCCTCTGCTGGGGCCACTTCTTCCCCGTTCTGCCCGCCATGTAGTTTGGAAGAGAGGGTCTCTCGGGAGTGGTTAGCTGGTGTGAGATGTGCTCATACAAGCCTCTTTACCCTGACGTAGCCAGAGAGCTGTCTCGTGGCAAAGCTTAGGGAAGCTAAGCGGAAAAGTCCCCGGCTTTCCCTCCCAGCACATATACCAAGGGCTTTGGGCTAATTGTGCCTTCACGTTGGCCTGCGGAGTGAGCCTTTCTGGGGAATTGCTGAGCCAGCTTAGCGAGAGTTTCCTCCCATCGCCGATCCACTGGCTGAGCGGCCTTCTGAAGGCACTGTTTGGGAGACCTCTGAAAGTCGGGAAGTTCATACACTTGTATTTGACAATAATTCCCACCCGCTCCATGAGGGTGCCTGTTCAGACAGGGTTTCCTAGCACAAGAATGGTGAGAAGCTGAGTTCCACTTTTTCTCAGGACACGCAGCTCCAAAGTGGAATTGACTCTGTGAGACACAGCATCAGATTTACTGAATTAGAGACTTCCCTGATTCCAGTCTTCTCTTCCTCCTCCCCCTACCCACCCCGCCCCCCAGGTGGTAGTGAAGGGCATAGTGGCTGGGCTGTGAGTTCCTATCCCTGACCTCCAGGTGATATCCTTGAACAGAGGTACTGCTAGCCTCCTGGTTGGTAGCTGGAGGGGGAAGATGGCCAGATGATTCACCTTCTGGAGAAAATTTTCTCATCATAAACTTACTGAGGTTAAAAGTGAGCTCAGTTAAAAAAACAGTTATGTACCTTGCAGATTGGACCCGTAATGTGAAAATAAATACCTTCAAGTTTTAAAACTTACTGCAGTTCAAATACAGTTGTGGACATTATGGTTTTAACATAAATGTGCAAGAAAAGTCTTTCACCTCTCTTATGAGAGTGGAGGTGGGGAAGGAGAGGAGAGCACATTAGGGTGCTGGGGTGTAGGAACTTGCCAGCAACCTCATTGTCCTCACTGTGGCAAACAGAGGAGAAACAGAAGGAGGCTGCACAGGGCAGGGCTTGGCACACAGTGGTATTTAACGGGACTTTTGTGGACTGATTGGGACTGGAGGAAGATCTTTATTTGCATAAATCTGAATGCGGACACCATTGATTACCAACTGGCATTTGATAAACTTGTTTCTCTTCTAGGCTTTCCTCACTCCTGCTGCCCTCCTACCCCACCCCTGTAGAGCTTCTGGGGGGCACGGGGTTCCCATCTTCCCAGCAGACCCTCCATCATCCCCCATAAACATGTTAAGCCATTCTTCCTACAGCACTGCTCACACATGGTCCCCTTATGGATCACCATCCAGCCTTTTAGTGTGACATTCAGGGATTCCCTCGCTCTTTTTTTTTTTTTTTTTTTTTTTTTTTGCGGTATGCGGGCCTCTCACTGTTGCGGCCTCCCCCGTTGCGGAGCACAGGCTCCGGATGCGCAGGCCCAGCGGCCATGGCTCACGGGCCCAGCCGCTCCGCGGCATATGGGATCCTCCCAGACCGGGGCACGAACCCGTATCCCCTGCATCGGCAGGCGGACTCTCAACCACTGCGCCACCAGGGAGGCCCGGATTCCCTCGCTCTTTTACACATGTTCCTTTCCCTCATGCAAGCCATCCCCCAGCTTTTGGTGCACATTGTGTGGTGGGCTTTGAACTTTCAAATCTGACTTTGAATCCCAGCCGCACCAATTACTGAATCACCTTAGACAAGTTATTTAACACCTCTGGGTCTTGGGTTCTTAATCTGACACATTAACAACACCTATCTCACAAGGTTGAGAGATGTCAACAAGTTATTATGTGTAAAACACTTAACTCAGCACCAAGCACAGAATAAGTGCTAGGTAAATGTTATCTTGTTTCAGTATTATTTGCACTAGCCATTTTCTCTACTTCCTTCTTACTCCCGTGAAACCCAGTGATTCCCACCCTTTAAGGCCCAGACGCAGTACCATCCCATCTTAGAACCCCTCTGTGGACGTGCTAGGCTAGAATGTTGTCCCCCTCCATCCAGTTGGAGCTCTTGTGTTTGTTTGTGCTGCTTTCCTAGAAGTCTGTCAACACAGAGTTTGAGATTCTTGGGACTCTAGGCTGGAGATGCTCAGGACTTTCAGGGGCTGGAGGTAACCAGAGGCAGGAAGGATTGACCAGAAACTCCACTTGTTCTCTACAGAAAGGCCTTCTCTGCTCCTGAAGGTCAGCCCAGAGGCCTGACCTCCAGCCCTTTGTTTCTGGGTGTTTCTGCCTCCTTATCTCCAGGGAAAAGGGAAAGAGAGAGGGGAGAGGGGAGGGAGGTGGGAAAGAGAGACCAAGGAAGCCTGTGGTCCCTATGAAATCTGTAGGTGTGTCGTGAGATGACGAGGTTTCCAAAGAACATGTTTTAGAAGTGGAACAGTTTCCAGAAGGCTCAGGACATTGGGTGGAGGGTGTTTATTTGTTCTGCAAGGTACAGGAAGTACATATAGACCCTCCACCACACCCTAGCCTTCCTTCTTGGCTTCTACTCCATCAGGGCATCTGCTACTGACCTCTTTTGCTAGAACTCAGCCTCTTGGGACCGCTGAAGTCCATGTATCCTCCACTGTCCCATCTTGCTTGATTGTCTCTTCTCAGAGGTAGGAGAAGGTCCTACCCCTTGGTGAACTGAGGGGACAGAGCTAGGTGGTCACAAAAGCTCTTTTCAGCTCTGAGTGTTTCTGGATGTGTTGAGTACCTTCTAGAAGTTGGGTCCTGTGCTAGGGACTTGTGGGGAAGAGGAGGTGGGTCAGAGATACACAAAGAGAAACCATACAGGATTACTTTGAATGTTTCCAATCATTCCACATATACTTGTAAAGCACCTCTTTTATGCCAGGCACAGCAGTAGGGTCTGAGGTACTTTGTTGAATGATGTTCCCCTTGACCCTCATAGTCTGGGGGTGGAGGTCAGTGGGGCCAGAAGACATTGAGAGATCAGTGTAGCATAGCGGTTACAAATGTGGGCTTACTACTGCACGGCTCTGTGGCCATGTAACTGCTCTGTCCTGAGTTTCATCATCTGTAAAATGGAAATAATAAATAAAATGATACGTATCTTTACTGATGGGGTGGTTGTGAAAGCTCAACAAGATAATCCCTGTAAAACACTTAGCATGAACTTGGCACATGGTAAGTACTGAGTCAGTGTGCTAGCTGCAGTTATTGTTATTTTAAAGCAAAGGAAATATATAATTGCATATTAAGGGTGTTACCTGTGAAAGGGACAGTGGAGAAATGATAGAGAATCAGAGGGGAACTTTCTGTAGAGAGTGTGGCTGTTTCAGGCCCTGCTGAGGAAGGATATTCGAGCTGAGGTGTGGACAGTGAGGAGCCAGCTGTGCAGAGAGCTAGGCCAGGGATGGGGTGGGGTGGGTGGGGGGCATTTCGGGCAGAGCGACCAGCATGCCAAGGAGAAGTAGTTGGGCCAATCAGAGGGACCAAAAGGAGTCCTGGGTGGTAGGGTGCAGGGGACAAGAGCACAAATCTGCTCGGAACCCAGACCCTTGGCTTAAAAACATCAGGCTGAGCCCAGGGGAGGAAGCCCCTGGCCCTTCAGCACTGGGTGTGGAGACAGAGAGAGTGGTGGCAGGGGGGCACCACCTTCCACAGAGGCCTGCTGAATTTGAGGTGGTCGGATGTGACTAAGTGAATGTATTTCAGGTCATGAGGAGCATATGTCGTGCTAATTCGATGTTCAAGTCTTCATTTGCTCATTCAAAAAATGCTTCCTGAAGGCCTACTGTGTGCCAGCTTCTGTGCCTCATAAGAGAGCCAGGCAGGTATTTCAGGTATTACCATAGTTCTGAGCTTGAACCCTTAGCTTTGACCTTGGCTTCAGCCTAAAAGCATTGCTATTAATTTGTCTGACTGGCTGCTGGGAATACAGGTATGAGTGAGACTCTGGCCCTGCCCTGCAGAATTTCCCCTTTCCTCTTTAAAACTATTTATTATGGAAATCATTAAACATATACAAATTAGAGGGACTAGTATAACGAACCTATAAGTAATAATCACCTAATTACAACAATGATCAACTTTTGTTGTTAACAATCTTGTTTCTGTAATAGCTGCATTTATCCCCCCACTCTCAAATTATTTTGAAGTAAATCCCAGACAGCCTATCATTTCAGCTGTAAATATTTTGGTGTTTCTAAAAAAGATCATGATTTTTTTTTTTAACAACCACAATCCGATTAGTCCTCCTTTAAAAGAAACAATAGTTTTTGATGTCATCAAATATCTATTTCGTGTTTAGATTTGTCTGATTGTCTCAAATGATATTTTAATACAATTTGTTTCAAGCGGGGTCCAATCATGATCCATAGATTTCAATTGATTGATGCTGTCAGAAGTCTTTTAGTATATAGGTTTTCTGTCTCACTTTTCCTTTTATTTACTGAAGAAGCTGGGTCATTTAATTTATAGATTTTCCTTCCATCTCAACTTTGCTGATTGTGTCCCTCCTGTACAGTTTAACGTGTTCCTCTGTCCCTTGTTTTTCCTGTAAATTGATAGTTAGATCTAAAGACCTAATTAGATTCTGGTTCCATTTTTTTTAAGAGTATTTAATAGATGACATTTGTGCTTCTATTGAGAGTTGTTTCTCTTTAGTTGTTTCCCTTTTTATGACATAGGAACCATTGACATTTATTGCTTAGAACCATTATTTCATTAGGGGTTGCAAAGTGGTGATATTTTAATTTTATGTTTCCTTTTGCAGTTGCTAGCTTGAATACTTCTATACCTGGAAATTGCCAGTAATCAACTACTTGGTTACCCTGAAATACAGTCTGTATAGGAGAGGCAGGATAAATGCTTAATTCTTTCCCATATTTACTAGCTTCCAAAATAATGAGTTGGTTTTCCAACATCCTCCAAAGATGACTAATGAGGTTTGTTTGTTCTTTTTGTTTGTTTAGTATCAAAACACACTTATGGATTTTAATATATTTGTTGTGCTTCAGTCTTTTAACTTTATCGGTGCTCAAATTGTCCTTTGGCCAGTGGGAGCTTATACAATAGGCTGCCTGTTGTATACGTTTTTTGACATAACCCTGTAGCCTTCCTTACTACTGAGATGACAATATATTCTAATGTTATCTTGTACATTTGTTGGCCCAGACCTAGAGTCATCGTTTCTCTTAGGGGACCTGATTCTTTTTATAGGAAAATGATATTTCGAGACCAAAATCTGGGTCCAGGGGTTTCTCACTGTTGCTGAGTTGGTCATTATTTCTAGGATTTTTCTATGAATTAGCTCCCTTCTTACTTAGAAACTTGGAAAATACAGAGAAGCCTATGGCTTGCTGGATTATGCAGCTGTAACTCAGCTGATGGGTACCAGATGCCAGTTCCTAATTTGGAATGGGGGCTCCCCCTGACACTTGGACCATTCAGTACATATCCTTCCTGTTGTAAAGAAATATGCTTAGCATTCAGAAGGAGGAACCCTGTGATCTTCTCAACTTCCATGTGAGTTAGGTGGTCCCGAGTGATTGTTCTCCTCAGCCAGTGAGTTAGATGCTCAGGGACTATGGTTGAAGAGCTCACATGTGTGATATGCTGGTTGTCTTTCAGAACACTGTATCCCTCTCTGTTCTGAATCACTTGTCTTTTGTTCATTGCAACATTTCCTTCTGCATTTCAACATTATTTCACAAGACACAGTCTCATATAGGAAGAGGAAAGTGAGACTCCAGGCTGGCCTTGGCCAAATCACCAGTCACATCAAACTGCAGATGCAAACATAGGTGGTGTCTCCAGGTGTGGCACTAATTAGTTATTAGTGGCACAGTTAGTTATTCAGCACTAACTGTAGTGTGGCCAGGAATGTGGCTGGAAAGAGATCAGCTTTGAAGGACTGCAAAAACCACAGGAAGGGCTTTGTCCTGAATGCAGGGGATGGGAGGGTAAAACTACTGGACTTGGACTTCAGAATGTACCTGCAGTTTGAAAAGTGTTTTGGGGGTCGGGGCCACACTGAAGGTGGGAAGAACAGTCTGCAGAGTCTTATAAGTAATCCAGGGCAGAGAAGATGACGGCAGCCTGTCTTCAGGCATTGGTAGGGAGCATTGTGGGGGGGAATTATAGGAAGAGGAGTTGATAGGATTTGAAGGTTGGATAAGAGGCTGAGGAAGAAGGAAGAGTCAAGGCTGATGTCTCCTCTCTGGCTTAGGCAACTGTGTAGGTGGCAAGTGAAATGATAGTGGACTGTGGAAGGAACAGGTTGGAGAAAGAGTGAGAAGATGGGATTGAGGGATCTGTGAGCCATCTGAGTGAAGATGTAGAGACTATTTTCGCTGCTCAGGTGTGAGGTCTGAGCTTGGGGAATCAGGGTAGAAGTGTGGCCACTGACCCCAAGAGAGAGCATAGAATCAGAAGAGTAGAGGCCCTAGATGAGACCCTCCCCCCAATAGGGCTTCCGTTAAGCAAGGATAGGGCAAAAGATGGTCCTGCCAGAAGGACCAAAGGCATCCCCTGAGAGGTTGGTAGCCCCAAGAGAGAAAAAGAAGGGGGTGGTCACTGACAGACATGACCAAGAGATTGAAATAAAGTCAGACAGCTCTCCATTTGGTTTTGCCCTTCAGAGGTCATTGGTGACCTTAATGAGAACAGAGGAGAGCAGGGCTAGAAGCTGACGGCAGTGCATGGAGTGGATGGGCGGAGACAACATACAGACCGAGCAGAGCTCACCAATGAGCTCAACTCACTGATGAATCCCTGCTCAGCCTGTCACTGGTTTTGTGACCCTGGGCAAGTGGTTTATCCTCAGCTGCACAATGAGAGTATTTTTTTAAATTAATTAATTAATTTATTTATGGCTGCATCGGGTCTTCATTGCTGCGTGCGAGCTTTCTCTAGTTGCAGCGAGCGGGGGCTACTCTTCATTGAGGTGTGCAGGCTTCTCATTGTGGGGGCTTCTCTTGTTGCGGAGCACGGGCTCTAGACGCACAGGCTTCAGTAGTTGTGGCTCTCGGGCTCTAGAGTGCAGGCTCAGTAGTTGTGGCGCGAGGGCTTTGTTGCTCCGTGGCATGTGGGATCCTCCCGGACCGGGGCTTGAACCTGTGTCCCCTGCATTGGTAGGCGGATTCTCAACCACTACGCCACCAGGGAAACCCACAATGAGAGTATTAATAGGATCACTCTGAAATGTTAGTGACGTGTAAGCACAGGGCCTGGAGCCGAGAGAGCAGTCAGGGAAGCCAGCTGCTCCCACTGTGGTCATTCCTTCCTGTCACTCCTGGGAGGCAGGCACCATGCTGGGCCTCGAGTGGGTAATGAAAACATGTCACATAGGCCTTGCTTGGGGGCAGGTGTGCCTAATGGACAGACTGGTGGACATCAAAACAGCATTGAATGTCCAGTAGGCACGGGGTGCACTTTGGGGCAGTGGGAGCATGTGAGGAGTAGCAGTTAAAGGGCACAGCGCTTCTTTTTGGGGTAATGAAAATGTTCTAAAATTGTGGTGATGGTTGCACAACTCTGAATATACTAAAAACCATTGAATTGTACATTTTAAATGGGAAAATTGTATGATACATGAATTATATCCCAGTGAAGTTGTCACACACAAAAAATTAGCCAGGTCAAGGAGGGGGGAAGAAGGAATGGCATTAGCAGTCTCAGAAACATGAACATGCATAGGATGTCAGGAGAACTTTGGGAACTGGGAAGAGAGGGTAGAGCATGTGTCGGGTGTGCAGGCCTGAGGGTTGATAGGCGCGTTGGGCTGGTTCATCGAAGGCCTTGGGTGCCTTGGAAAGATACATAGCTTAGGAGGGCTGAGAGTTGTGTTTAAAAAAAGAGAGAGAAGGCTTCCCTGGTGGCGCAGTGGTTGAGAGTCCACCTGCCGATGCAGGGGACACGGGTTCGTGCCCCGGTCCGGGAAGATCCCACGTGCTGCGGAGCGGCTGGGCCTGTGAGCCATGGCCGCTGAGCCTGCGCGTCCGGAGCCTGTGCTCCACAACGGGAGAGGCCACAACAGTGAGAGGCCCGTGTACCGCAAAAAAAAAAAAAAAGAGAGAGAGAGAGAGGGAGATTCTTCAGTTAGGTCAAGATCTGTGTGTGGGAAATGTCTTGCTTAAGAGTTTATGTTCTTGCTTGGAAACACTTTGTTCCATTTTGTTTGTCAGAGGAGAATATATTGATTTGGTGAAACTGCGTGACCACGGCTTAGACAGCAAGACAAGCTTAGCTTGGTCCAGAATTCCTCAGAGTCAGATGTGATCCAGAGGAAGAGAGAACAGGGTTCTGACAATCCAGTGACCACAAACACGAGAGAGGAGCTCGGGAGGTGTTGGGGGAAGGGTGTACACATGGAGAGGGTTTGCACTTGGACCGAAGGGAACAACTACATTGAGTCTCTGAGCTGTGAGAGCCTGGGCCCACACACACCTCACGTTTTCCCCTCAGTGTTTGATGGCCCATGTTGTCCCGACTGCCCCGGGCAGTGGCATTGCTGTGTGAAGAGACATCTCCCCCCTAGCCCCAGCACCCAATGATTGATGAGCTGGCATGGATCGCTGGTGGTGACTTGACTGTTCCTCTCCAGCTGGCTGCTGCTGCAAGAGGATGAGGCCCCAGAGCAGGGGTGGAGGCGAGGGGTAGGCAGGAGGGAGGTCTTGCTGCCATGAGCCAGCTTGGATTTGATCTGTCAGTAGATGAAGGAGGGGGGAATTGTGAAGGGGACGAGCATTGGTGGTGTGAAGTGAAACGTGATGTGGGGCTCAGGAGGTTGGGTTTAGGAGGAGCCAGGCTAGAAGCAGGTGCTATTCCAGCTCTCCGGGTGAGAGAACGGGGCTCAACTGGGGCAGGAGTGGCACGTGGGCAGAAGAGGGACTGGGTCAGAGACCAGCTTAGGGCACGAGACTGATAAGATTGGGCCAGTCTGCCTTAGGTATGGTGGTGAGAGGGGTTAGAAGTTAGTTAGAAGTCAAATGTCTGGGTGGGTGCTGGAACTGCTTCTGAGATGGGGACCACCGGAGGAGGAGAAGGTTTGGGGCACGGACAGGGTGGTGGAGGAGGAGGTGTTCTGTCTCAGAAGTGCTGAGTCAGAGTGTCTGAGGGAGGTGGCTGTGTGGATCTGGAGCTCAGGGGAAGTAGCACTAAAGATACCAATCTGGAAGTCATCAGCACACTGGCGGCCGGCAGCTCAGCCCACGTCCGGCCGTCTGTTGGCTTGCAACCAGGGCAAGCCTCCCTTGGAAGCCTGGTCCTGCCCACAAGTCCTGCCAGGAGGCTGGAGAGCAGCCTTAATGGCGGGCCAAGTGGACATAAGCGTGGCCTGAGGAGGATACCTGGCGTGGAGCCTAATTTGGCGAGCAGAGCAGGGAGAGCCACAGCCAGGGATTCCCCTCCAGATCCCTGCCATGCCTCCTGCATGACTGGGCATGGTGGTTTCTTTTCTTTTTTTCTTTTTTGGTCTCCTTTTTAACTAAACATAACTTGAAAAAGTATTCCAAAAATAGTGTTGGTGGAAGGGTGACTTGGTGTAGATCCTTGGGGGACAAGTTTTCACTGCCTTGTTTAAACATTGCATGTATATGTGCTGTGTGGCCCTATATACCCAGTTACAGGATCGTATCCCCTAAATTAGCACAGGATGGCGCATACAGAGGTGTTCACACCAGCCCTGTTGGTAACTGCAACCTGTTAGAACCAGCGGAGTAGCCGTTGACAGGCTTTGGTTAAATAAATCATGATCTGTGCTTACAGTGGAATACTATTCCAGTGCTCAAAAGTGTGATGTTCCATGAAGACTGATTTAGAAATATCTTGCTAGGTGAGAAATTGCAAAGTGTTGCGTGTAATATAGTCCCATTTTAGTAGAATGCCAGGTAATGTGCACATGGAAACGTGTTTGGAAGCATAGACAAGTCTAGAGTGGCAGCCTCTGCAGAGAGGGATTGGAAAGGCTGGGAGGGGGAATATGTCAGTTTTAAATTTTATGTACCTTCCATTGTTCAAATGTGTCGTAGTGAACAAATGTTTTGTAATTTAAATCATCCGCTAAAGATATGTAAAATAAAGGAAATTTGAACATACAGGCGAGCAAAGAGAAACTACTTACACCCATCCACCATCCAAGCCAAGACCCCTGCTGGTGACCCTGGGGTGTTCTTCCAGATTTTAGTTCACAGCATCGTAGGGCTGGTCTGAGCCTTAGGGAGCCCCCATCAAGCCCCTTCTCTTTACACCAGAAGACTCAGTGTCCAGGGGATGCATGAGGGCCAGGGCCAGATACTTCGTGTCACTCAGACTAGAGCCCCAAAGCCCCTGTCCACGTGCAGCTCACCTCTCACCTGCCTATTTTTCTCTCTTTCCCTTGTCGCCTCTTCCCCACCGCTACTTCTTGCTTTCCCTTCACTGATTACATCTTGCACTAGTATATACTTTAGCCTGGTTTTATCTGGGGAGCTGTTTATGGTCAAGATAGTCCACACAGGAATTGATAACCCCCATTTCATAAGCCCTGCCCCAGAGTTCATGTCAGAACTTGCTCTGGTGGGTATTAACACACTTGTCCTTGGATTTACTCCCTGATTTCTTGGGCCTGGTTTCTGAGGTGGAGCCAGTGTCTGAACCTGTGCTTAGGACCTTTTGAGGTGACCTCAGCACGGGCAAATGTCAGCCGTCCGGGACCCTTGAAGATGAGGCTTTCTGGGTGACCAGGGTTTCTGGATGGAAGAGAGCGAAAGATCCAAATTTTGAACATTTTGCATAAACCCATTCTGTAATGTATTAGTCTCACTTTCTTGCTTTCACAGTGGCACACACTAAACATAACAGGCTTTCTCCCGAATTAGGGCTGTTAGACTTGAAACAAGATGACACCAAACCACTGTCCCTGAGGGCCCAGGTCTGCCTCCAGTAGTTTGTCCCTGGCCCCCTGTGGTCAGAGCACCTGCTACAGCACCCTAGAACCTTTTCTTACTTGTAGCTGTTCTTGTGCTTTGGGTTCAGCTGTTAGATGCACTCCAGCTTGTTGGAAGGGTCAGCGTTAAGAATGAACAGGTATGAGGACATGATGTAATGGTCTCTCTTTTAAATCACCTCTGCCTGCTCAGAGTCAGGACCCTAGGGCCCCTCTGGGTCATCAGGACCTTTCTTGAGTTGTGTGTGAGGCCAGGCATCAGGCAGACCGTGGCTCCCTTTCTGGCCAACTGGGTGACACTATGCATGTGATTTAATGCCTTGAAGCTAGTTTGCCCACCTGTAAAATGAAACAGACATCACTTGCAGGTTGTTAGGACTCAACAGCACATGCCTAGCCGAGTGGATGCCCAATAGATATTTGTACAATTGGATGAGCTGCAGATCTTTATTGGTACTGGCAGGGGGCTAGAGTGTGGGGTATGGGAGAGGGGAAGCTGAGGCCCCCGTCCTGGAGGGGTGCACCGTGTTGTAGATTGTCCTGTTTCTAGGTTATTACGCACATTTTTTTTTGATACAGCATTAAACATTAGAGACAGGGGGTAGAGAGCTGGATAAAGAGATTTGGAGATTTGGGAGCGTCTGGCCAAATTGGAGGACAAGGGTGTAGAGAGCTGAGGATGACCAGGCTTCCTCTGTAACCTCTTCAGTTTTGCCCCTCAGAAGGCCCCTTGCTTCACAGATGCAAGACAGGCCAGTCCCTCATGATCAGACTCATGCTCGCCTTGTCTCCATTCTGGCTTTCCCGATTCACGTCCACCTCAGTCCTATTCTTGTTCTTTGTGACACATTTCTCCATGGCTCTGCAGGTGCCTGCAGCCTATTCCCTCAGGGATCAACGGCTGGGGGAGATGTGGACCAGGAGTCTGAGGCTGTTATTAAATCGCGCTGAGCCAGAGCAGAGCCTCTGGCTGTTGACAGTGTCATCCTCCCTTTGGCCACAAGGTGGTGGAACAGGACCATTCTGCTGCCTGAGAGCCAGGGAAGGGGGTGTGGCCGGGCCCACTAGTGCATCTCCTCTGCTTCTCTGTGCAGCACCTGCCTTTAGCCGCTGTCCCTTGGGACTCTGCCCCGGGCCCTACTTCCCTCATCCAAGCCCCAGTTGGCTTTCCCGGATTAAGTAGGGCTCGTGGCTCAGTGTCTCCTGTCTGTCCATCTCTTCCCACCCTCACCTCCCTGTGCCCCAGCTTCCTGGGTTAGGAAGGGGAAGGCCAGGGAGAATTCCCCGATGCTGTCCACCTTGTGCCCAGTGTAGACTGCTCCAGCCTTGACCATCAAGCTGTCCTTGTTTACTTCCACCTGGGTCACGCTGGCAGTCCTCAGAGTCGGAGCGGCAGCTTCAGCACAGTGTGCTAGCTATGAACCAAGGGTCTTGGGAGCTCCAAGTAGGAGCTTGAGGCTGCCCAGGAGTCAGGGCCACGCTTCCTAGGCTCCTAGAAGCACCATCCTTCCCCAGGTGGCCTCCACTTTGGTCCTGCTACTCTGTTCCCTCCAGGAGACGGAAAATTCATCCTCAGGACAGACTTCTCTCCTCCAGCCTTCTTCAGCACTTTGGGGGACACGTAGGGGTGCATGTGGCACATACAGGTACATGTGTGTAGGGTGACTCTGGAAGAGGCCCAAATCAGGCACCCCAGACTCTCTAGAGTATAGGTACATACAGTCATGTTATCAGGTAATTGACAACTCTCCACCCTGCACCCCAATTTGAAGGGGTCTTTCCATTGGCCTCCCTGGCTTCTGCCTCATCCAACACCGACTCCTTAGTTGATTAAAAAAAAAAAAAAAAAACAAAAAACTATCCTGTGTGGGAATATTGGCCTTCTTCTTCTTTTAGAGGCAGGAAAATCAAGGCCCTGAAGGGCCATTTAGTAGGCTGGGCCTGACACCTGCTCTGCCCATCTGCACTCAGCACCCTGCAGCTCAAGGGGCTGGGGTGGGGCTGCCCCCGTGTGGGTGGGTAGTCCTGAGGGGTGGCAGGCGGACCTGCGGCGGGGAAAGGGATGTGTGGAGGAACAGCCCTGACTGGGTGCCGGGCACTGCTTTCCTGGCCAACTCTGGCCTGGCCCTGGGCCAGACCTTGGCCCCCCTTGGCCACTCAGGCAATGATTTTCAGGCTTTGACCTCAGCTGAGGCTTCGTGTTTGGCTGGCGGATGGGGCTTTCCCCTCCAGGGAGTCATCTGTGGTGTCTTTGCTGCTGCAACTCAGCTTTTCCTGCTTGCCACACTGCTCCACAGCCCCGGGCCTCCCCAGCACCTGCTGTGAGCTCTGCCAGGGCTGCTTCCTGGATACCCAGGCCTCTGGCCTTACCCTGAGCCCCTGCGTGGCCCTCAGGGGCTGGGGTCACACAGAGTCAGAGAGATCCAGGCCTGATCAGGGTAGAGAGTGTCAGAGTTGGCCAGGCCCCTGGGAGTAACCTTATCCAACCCTCTTATTTTACCTGGGAAATTGGGTCCAGGTGAGGCCCAAGGCCTTGCTTATGGTCTCCTGACACCCGTCTTGCTCCTCCTGTCCAGTCACTCTGCATTTTTTGATTCTTTGCTTCATTTGTTCACTGAAGGCTGCCTGGACTATGCCTCTTTGTGCCCGGCCCCCAACTCGGGAAGGAGTGGTCAGGTGAAAGAGACCCTGATTCTGGGGCCCTTGCCATTCCCCCAGGGCTTGCCACATGGTATCTAGCGTGGGAATTGAGGGTTGGGAGTCGAGGAATACAGGTGAGCTGCGACCCATGACCTGGTACACAGGGCCCAAGGATGCCAGTCATGGATCGTAGCTCACCCATTTTCCCCACCTTCGACACTTTAAACTCCAAGCGAGATGCCGTGTGGCAAGGCCTGGGGAAAGTGGAGTGCTATGAGATTCCCGGAGTAGGCGACCACCTCTCTCCCAGGGCCGGCCTGAGTGCTGAGCAGACTCAGTCTCGTGTGTTACTGCTTCCCCTGCGTGTTTCCTGTCAGCCCCTTGAGCAGGGTGGGTGAGGGGGTCAGGGGTCCTGGACAGGACCAGCTTGGATGCTACTGTTCCTGCCACTTCCTGCCTGGCCCAGGCCTCTTGGGTATGCTGGGCATGAGTATGGAATGGATCAACTCTGCTCCTGGCCCGGGTTGCTTGGTCTTGTTTCTGTGAGCTGCAGGGAAGGAGGCTTCGTGCTGAGAACAGCATGGCTCGCAGCCCCAAATGAGGCCTGATCCTGAGAGCCCATCCATAGGGCCTAGGTCTGAGCACAATGAGTATTTCCATAGCTTGGACTCCAGGTACCGTGGAGCCGGCATGATGCTCCAGCCAGGATCCAGCCTGACCTGGCTTAATTTCACAGGAACAGCAGCCCCTGGGACCCTAAAACTGCTTTCCCCTAGTTGAAGTGAGCTCCATCTTTTCTTAGGGTCCTTCCTCCAAAGGACTATGCATGTAGAACAGAAGCCAAGCATCAAGGGCAGAGAGGATTGCTCAGGCGGTGTGGGCCAGTGGACCCAGGAGCCAGACATGGGCATGAGCCAGCTTTTGAGAAGCTCCCTGCCACAGCTGGCCTTTCCTGGGCTGCCTGGCACCTGGCCACGCAGGGCCACTTTACCTCTTCTCGTTCAGCACCCAGGCAAACATACATCTTTGGGAAAGTGAAAAGAAGCTCTTCGCTCGCAGCCCCAGATCCACTCCAACGTGCATGCACTGTAACTGGTGGTAAGCCTGGAGAAGAAAGAGCTTGTTCAGGGTCAAAGTACAGGGCAGCAGCAGAGATGTGGGCCCTGCCTCCCAGGGCGAGGCTGGCTCGCTCGATTCTCAGCCTGGGCTGTGGAGGGCAACAAGGGAAGCTGCCCTGCAAGCCCCGTGTCTCCTGGGACACGCCAGTTCCGTGGAGCCCTGGGTGCGGACGTCCTGGTGAAGGGCTATCCAGGCGGATCTCCACTCAGAGGAGAGCTTCTTGGAACTTGCCCAAGCTGGGTGCAGCAGTAACTAGCTCTGCCCTTCCCTTTGGCACGTGGGACTGTCACCTGCCTGGCACCCTCCTGACTGTCGGATGGGTTGACTTCCTCATGGGCCGTGAGTGATGCTTTCGTTCTCCCAGCTGCAGGGACGAGGTGTTCCTGAGGGTAATTACATGTGCTTCTGTCACCACCTGCCACCTGTCTCGGAGCAAGGAGAAGGGTGGTGAACCTTGCTGCCACCTAGACAGCAGACATCCTGCTGCCACCTAGACAGCAGACATCCTGCCGCCTCCTAGACAAGGGGAGTGACACTCCCGCTAATCAAATCTCTGATTCTGATATGCTGGTGGGTGGTGTCACCGACCCTGGTGTCATCCGGGCCACTTCTACAAATCAGCCCCATCCCCCTTCTGCAAATGCCGCACCTCACTGAAAGGCCTCCAGTATGAAACAAAATGGCAGCCTAGGGACCTAGGAAGGAGAACTCGCTGTCCTTTTCCTGCAGGATCTCTGCCTCATGCCAACTGAAACCCAGTAACTTGCATGTGGCCGTGCCAGCAGTAACCTCCAGGTTCTTCCCGAGACTGCTGGCCCGCCAGCCCGGGGGCTTCCCATGGAGCAGCGGCTGCCCTTGGCTGCACCAGCTGCCGCCTGCTCCCGAGGGCAGCAGGGCAATAGCTCACCATGTGGTGGGTGGTGCAGAGTTGGGTCCTAGCCTCTGTCCGGGTCCTTGGGGTCGGGCTGCCCAAAGCTCTGTATGATCCTGCTCATAGATGAGGTGAGACATGGGCGTAGGGACAGGAGTCCCAGATTTTGAGCCCACTTTGTTCGTCCTTCCCCAGGAGATAGCAGAGTGTGGCCTGTGCGTGTGCGTGCCCGTGCTGCACAAGGGCCCCTGGGGAGAGGACACACCAGAGCCCTGGGGAAGGGTCAGGACTATGGGAAGGAAGGGCAGGGGCACACTGGAGCGCTGAGTGGGACGGTCTGAGCAACAGACTGGAGTCAGAACACAGACCACCTGACTGGGACTGAGCCTCTCCATTGGGGAGCTCTGGGTGTGCCGTGCCATGCTCAGTTTTCTCTGTATAACACTGTCTCTGTTCAGCGTCTACCCTCGGAGTCTGGCACTGCAGGGCCTTTCACCAGGTGACTGGCCAGGAGCCTGGGTCCAGAGATTCCACCTGCTGCTCAGGGCCAAGCTGTGGGACAAGATTTGAACTCAGGTCACTGTGGTCCCAAAGCCCAGGGTCTCTCTCCCTTGTCCCACTAAACCACCTAAGGAGCTATGTCCTGAAACCAGTGACCTGGCAAAATGGGGCTTCAGAGAGGGGCTGTGGCTGTGCATGGACCTTGTCCTGGGCTAGCAAGAGGCCATGGACACGTCAGTTTGGGGTGGGGGCAATGCCAAGGCTCTGGATGGGTAATGCCAGGCGACACCTGAGGGAGGGGAGGAAGAGCTGGTATTTGATAGGAAGAGTTGAAACCAAGGACTAGTCAGTTACATGAGGTCTACAGGGAGCCTGTGATGGGCCCTGGTAGCAGAGGCCTGGGGATGAGGAGGATGCTTAGTCTGTGCTGCAGCCCCCAGGTAAACCCAGGGTTAATGGTTTCCATGCTGTGGCTCCCACGCTGGGAGTCCCAGATGTGGCGCTCTGACCCTGCAGAGCCAGCCAGCCAGTGCACACATCTGCTTTGGAGCTGATACGAAGAAAAGAGGTCTCCCTCACCCCCAGAGCCTGGGGAGGAGATTCAAACAAAGTCCATTTGCTGAGGGGGGGTGGTTATGGCTCCATTGGGCCACCAGCCTGGCCGTCTGTCCACATCTGTCCATTTGTCTGAGTTTTCCCTGCTTTGAGCCCCTGGAAGTTGCAGCATTAGAGAGCCCTTAGGGCAGAACGAGCACTGGAGGTAGAGCCCAGGTCTAGTCCCTTCAAAGCAGTCCCTTCACCTGGACCCAGCAAAGTTGTAGAACAGGCTCCAGGGCTCCACCACCCTCGCAGGGAGTGGCAGGATGGGCACGCTAGGCTCTAGGGAGCATATTTGCACATCTGGTTTCACTCAGCGGGCCTCAATTCCTGAAAACCCCTGAGCTCCCCAGGAGAGCATCGTTGAGTGACCTCTGGAAAAGCAGAAGTGAAGTCTGGGAACACACTGTCCTCTCACACTGTGCCGTGGCCAGCTGGCCAGCAAGGCCCCTCCGTGGGCCATGAGGCCATGGGTGAGTCTAAAGCAGGGGGCTGCCCCGCCTAGTGTACTGTGCCAGGGCTGCCTCTGCCTGCTGGGCCCCTGAGGCAGTGTGAGACCAACCCCTGGCCTGGGCCAAGACCCTCCCTCCCTGCCTCCCTGGGGCCTTTGCTGCAGAGGCTTGGGGACTGGAGACGCCGTGTGCTGCCTGCCCCTGGGAGCCCTGGTGGGGCTGAAAGATCACTTTCAGGGCTGGCAGGATCTGGGAAAGGTTTCAGGAAGTGGATGGGAGGCAGGGCTGCCCAGATGCCACCTCTCAAGGTCTGGCTGGAGCTGGCTGCCAAGCCCACACTTGGTCCCTCAGAGAGCAGAGAGTGTTGCACAGGCTAGGGGTCCTCATGCCCTCCTGCTAATCAGGGACGAGAGTGGTAATCAGAGGTGCTAGCTGGGGCCTGGGCTCTGCTGGTGAGGGGTCCTGGCCCAGAAGACCTGGGTTGGGGGTTGGCAGGCAGTGGAGGGACAGATGGCAGCTATGGGGCCTCCTTGAGTCTGGCATGGCCCTGGGAGGAACAGTCATGCCAGGTGGGTGTTGGGCTACAACCTGCCCAGGCGCCTTCAAAGAGCTCAGCTGGATCTTGCTGGGGTAGGGCAATGGTCTTTGACACAGGCAGTCTCAAGGTGGACCGGGGTGCCCTGTGGAGGAGGGAGGGCAGGGCTCTCACTTGCCAGGCGGGGGTGTGCCCTCCCAAACCAGCCTCTCTGGCTGGGCCTGAGGAAGCAGCCCTGTTTCCTGGACTTCAAGGGCTTCTCTCGCGGGCACCCTGTGGACTTGCCTGGAGCACTTGCTTGGGCCAGCGATCACAGGCAGGTCGCCCTAGCCGGAGAATAGCACCCGTAGAGCAGAGAGGCAAGGGCTAAGGCTGAGGCTGTGCTAGGGCTGAGGGTGTGGGGCCTCACAGGCTTGGGGGAGGAGGCCAGGCTCTGGGGCCACGGGGGCTGCTGGGTAAAGGTGACAGCGACACGTTGGAGTTGGAAAACAACACTCTGGTGATGGTATGGAGAGTGGACTTGGGAGCTGGGAGCCAAGACGTGGGGCAGGAGACCAGCAAAAGGGCACCGTGGCGGTGAGGAGGCCTGAGCGGCCCCGGGAAGTGAAGGTGGGGGAAACAGAACATTGGGACAGGCAACACTGGGAAGCAGACGAGGTCTGGGAGGGTCCTGGGTGGGGTTGAGGGGCCCTGAGGAGCTGGCCCAGGGCCCTCAGCTGAAACTGAAACTGAGCCCTCTGTGGAGGGCTTTAGGTTGTACTGCAGAGAACTTCCTGACAGCAGCAGCATCTTCTTGGACGTGACAACTCAGCCTCTGAGGAAGTCTTTTGCTGTGAGAGATCCCAGACTGGCCAGACATTCCTGATGCTGGGCCATGGATGGGAGGATTTGGGGTAGACAGCTGGGCTTGTGGGTAGACCAGAGCAGTCCCCCACGTCTGTGCTAACCAGAACACTGCTCACACCTCAGCCCAGGCACGTCTGGGGCTCTCAGGGGCTGTCACCGAGGCTTTCAGGCTTCCCAGCTCAGGGCACAGAGCAGAATTAGCCCCTGCCTTCCCAGAGCCCCTGGCGTCCTCGTCTGCCCTCGGGGGCTGGGCCAGGGCTGGGTGGCTGAGTCTCCCACAAAGCTCTCAACAAGTTCCAGGCCTCTTCTCCTATGCTCTGATCCCACCCCCAGTTACACCTCCTCCACATCCCTCGGAGAGAGCAGGAAGCTGGAGGGGAGGGGGCTGGTTTCTAATGGGCCTGTCCCAGCCCTGAGAACTGTGTAAAGGGCTTGGGGTTGCCAGCCACTGGGCCTGGCCGCCAGGTTTCTTGAACAGAGTCAGAGCTGGTTCAGAAGCCCTGTGTGGTCTGAGCCAAAGGATCGGCTAGCCTGCCTGCCTCCAAGTTGCCTTCTTGGCTAGTGGGCTGTCCCCTCACCCTGGGTCACAGGGAGAAGTGGGTCTTGGCCAGGGGAAGTGGTCTGGAATGGCCCTCTGGTGTCGTCACTGGGGGCTTTTAAAAATGAGTTTCCTGGTAAGGAAAACTCAGGCCTCGGACAGGATTCTGGGTAGAATCTCCCGGGTTTGCTCTGATTTGACAAACACTAGCAGAAACCACCCGGTCGTCTGTGTTCCAGCAGCCAAGTCCCCAGATGCAGCGTCAGCAGAACGCAGTAGCCAAGACACAGGGATGTTTGCTTCAAGGCCCATGCTAAGCCCCAGGGGTGGGGGGCATGCAAAGGAGAGTCCACCCATCAGCTTTGCCCCTCTTATTCACACGTACTAGCTTCTGAAGGAATGGCTGGCATCACAAATGATGCCAGAGGGGTTATCCGTGAATCATGACAGTCTAGGGCCCCTGTCAGGTGGGCAGTGAGTGTCCAGGTTGCCTCTGAGGCTGTGGAGGGGCCTGCTGTGGCCCCTCTTACCTCTCTGCCACCTGCCAGCTCTTCTGGAACTAAAGTCTGCCTGGGCAGCTGCGTCCATATCTGAAAGGCCCATCCTGGGCCAAGGGCCATGGGAGAATGGTCAAAAATGTAAGGGGTGGGGGAGGAGAGGAGACCAGAGTTGGGGATGGAGAGAATCCACCAGGTCTGATCTATATCCCCAGCCTCTCTATGCTTGACTGTGGGACTCGACATGTTTCATGTTTCCTCTGATTTCCCTTTTTTGAGTCTGTGAAATGGGCATGGCTGGCGGGTCCAGCACATAGGTTGCTCCTGGCGTGGCGTTAAGTATACAGCAGGGCCCATCTGTTTCCAGTTAGAGTTGGTCTTGGTTCCCGCCTTGTGTTGGGGTGCTGCCTCCCACCTCATCAGTGCCAGGTGTCGAATGGAGTTGGTGGGGGCTGGAGAGGAGAGAGGGTGCTTGGCGGTGGGGGACTTGGGGAGCGAGCCTGCCCAGGGAGGGCAGCGCCGTGGAGTAGGTGAGGCTGGGGCACAGAGGTTTCACGCGGCTGGAGAGCTCGGGCGGCTGTAGTGGAGGTGTAGCACTGCACTTGGGGAAGCCTTCTGGCAGCAAGTGCAAGGATGGCCAGGCAAGGGGGTGTCAGGAGGCCTGGCCCCTGGATGCTTTGGAGGATAGGAATCAGGGGGCCGGGCTGGGGTCCATGGCCCAAACTCACTGTCCCAGAGAATAGTGGGACCACTGGCATGAGGGGCCCTGCCAAGAGGACTGGGTTTTGCCCTGCTTCTTGCCCTGTGCATCTGGTCTGGCTTCCAAGCCCTGGTTGTGGCCTGTCACCGCCTGAGAAGGGCTCTTTGCTGGCTGCAGTGGCTGGCTGGATAAATGGACAGGTTTGAGCTGGCAGCTGCTGCGCCAGACCGTCTGACCTAGAACACCACATCCTGGCCTGGGCTTCCAGCTGCTGTCCGCACTGTGGCTTCCCCTAGTGGGGATTGGAGCACCTACTTTGCCCGGGCCATAACTCCCTGCCCACTAGGTTTTTCAAGTATCACAATGTTTACTGATAGATAAAAGATGTAAAAGCAGGGCATATGACATATGACTTGATAAATTAAGTAGAGTTAATTTCAGTATGAAAATAAGAGGTACCAATTCATATTCTCACCATTTGTTTCATACCCACAAAAACCACTTCGAGGGCATTAACGATCTCTCAAAACTTACCAGTTTTGTGCAAGTAAACCATGTTTCTTTTTTTCTTTAAATAAATTTATTTATTTTATTTATTTTTTATTTTTGGCTGCATTGGGTCTTTGTTGCTGCGCGTGGGCTTTCTCTAGTTGCGGTGCGCGGGCTTCTCATTGCAGCGGCTTCTCTTGTTGCGGAGCACGGGCTCTAGGCGCGTGGGCTTCAGTAGTTGTGGCTCATGGGCTTAGTTGCTCCCCAGCATGTGGGATCTTCCCTGACCAGGGCTCGAACCCGTGTCCCCTGCACTGGCAGGTGGATTCTTAACCACTGCGCCACCAGGGAAGTCCCCCATGTTTCTTTAAAAAAACAAAACAAAATACTTGTGCACCTATCCAGAGTCAGGAATATTAAAAGCTAGCTTGTAAAACCCATCACTAGAGGTGGAAATACAGGCTTATGCTAATACAGCAAAATCCCTCAATTAGAGTTAAGAATTTTTCTGTAACAACCAAATGGTTAATCAAATACTGCAACAACTCGAGCATTACTGAGCAAAGCACCTTCTTACCCCATGCCTTATTCTAGGTGTAGGTGGGCCTTGGCCACACTGGTGAGGAGGGGGAAGAATGGACCCAGGGCAGGGCTCACAGCAGATGGCCGGGGGTGAGGATGGAGGAGTGTGCACACCTCCTGGGCAAAATGGCAGCGGGGTCCACGGGGCAGAGCAGGGGGCTGGTGGCTTCTCCCTGCCCCACCTTGCCCTCAGTTCTGTCCCCCTTTTGGGTGGCCACCGGAAAAAAGGTGTGAATGGTAGAGCAATGGCAAAGACAGCGGATGATGAAGGCCTCCTGCAGGCCTCACGAGGTTCAAGTCCACTCTGAGTGCCCAGGAGCCACAGAGGACAGGAGTGCTGACTGCCACCCGGGTGCAGGTAGAAAGTGGCCACTCCGATGGCATGCACCCCTCCCTTCCTCCCTCCCTCCACGCCTCCCTCCCATATACTCTTCCATCTCTTCTTTGGCACACCTGACTTTGGGCTGGGAGCATTCTCCTCCTGATGGGGTACAGGAGGAGGGGCACCACAGGGTTCCCCTAAGTCTGTAGAGCGATGATGTGCCCCACTCGCCCTTCCTCTCTAAGCAGCCTGGTATAGCATGGCCATCCAGGTCCACAGACACACGGGGAGGCCTTAAGCCGGGGCAAGGGGGGTGGCGCTTGTGGAAATGTTCACAGGTGTCACCCTTCCTGCCATCCTCTGGGCAACCTTCCAGGGCACAGAAAGCATGCATTCCTCAGTCAGCAGAAGCCAGCCTCCACTGTTGGGCCTTAATCCACACTCGCATGCACATGCACACGTGGGTCCCTCCTCAGCCACTGTCCTTGGTACTGCCATCACTACCACAGTGTCCCCAATTTCAAACCCTCCTGCTGTCTTCACCAGCCCTCTTCCCAGTCTTGCATTTAGTCCACGGTTACTTACTGAACATGAAAATGCACCAGAACATACTGTGTTCTAGGCTCTAGCATACTGCAGTGACCCAGAGTCCCTGCTCCCGCGGTTTATGTGCCCCGTGCCAGGTGGGATGTGATGTGTTACAAAGAAAAATGGCACAAATGAAAGGACACAGTGGTGGGGCTATAGGAGAAGCCTCTGAAGATGGGCATTTGAGGAGAGCTCATCACTTTCCAAGCAAGGGGACAGGGAAAGGCCCTGAGGTGAGGATGTGCAGATGAGTGATGGGGTCTGCCTGGTGTTTTAAGATCGCTCTGGCTGCTGGGTGGAGAAGAGACTGGGGGATGGGATGCACGGGCAACAGCTGTGAGACAGGTTGTTGCCACGATTCCCCTGGGACTCAACCTGTCCTGCCTCCCCAGGGCCCTTCTGCTCCGTCCTCTCCTCCCTTTTCCCTCACCCCTGCTCTGAAGAGCTCAGGAGAGCCCGTGGGCTTGGCTTGCCTGCCTCCAGCCACTCCTCGGGCAAGGCCAGTCTTTCTCCCCAGGCTCATCTCCGCCTCACACCGCTCATTTGCCCTTTAGGCCACTCCTCACTCATGCCATCCTGCTAGCTGCTTCCTTTGCATTTTCCTGTCCCTGCGTTTTGCCTGGCCCAGCCTGGAGTGTCCTCTCAGTCCTATCTTGGTGCCCTCTCCACTTTACCCTTGGCCTGGGGCATGTCCTTCATTTCATATGCATTGTTTCTGCCTGGGGGTACGTTGGCTTGCTCCTTTAACCCTGAGGCTCTGGAGGGTAGGGCCCATGTCTTATTCTGCTTTAAGTTAGGGCCGTCCTGGAGCCCACCATGCAGGAGAGCCTCAAAGGCTGGGGGTTGTGAATGGCACCTTGGGTTGGGGTTTCCCAGGTTTTCTTGTCGTTTGGGGGAACAATGGTTCTACTTGTACTTGGACTCTGGGGCCCAGTGTCCTGGCTTTGGCCTGACTGCCCTGGTGTAGGCTCTGAGCCAACAGGGAGGTGGAGGCAGGGGCAGGAGGTCAGGGTAGCAGCAGGGCACAACTGCAGGAGAGGGTCTGGGACCCAGAGTCGGGGTGGGGACAGGGACTTGGGGTCCTGGGGAGGCTCAGCACGGCCGGCTCTCACCCCCCACCCTTGGGTTTCAGACCTGAAGCTGCACCTGCAGAGCACCGACTACGGCAACTTCCTGGCCAATGAGGCATCACCGCTGACAGTGTCCGTCATCGATGACCGGCTCAAGGAGAAGATGGTGGTGGAGTTCCGCCACATGAGGAACCATGCCTATGAGCCGCTCGCCAGCTTCCTGGACTTCATTACGTGAGTGTTCTCTATAGGGCCTTTTCCCCCCACTGGATGGGACAGCTCCTCTGTCAGCAGGGTCCTCCCGGGTTGGGTGGCTGGGCTGCTCATTCAACAATGCTGGGCCCGGGCCACCACCTATAAAATGGGGTCACCAGCCACCTCAATGCTGTCTGGGAATCTGGTGGGCAGGCCCGAGTGTCCCACGCTGTAGTGCTGGATGAAGCTGCTTTCCCTGCGTCCCTGGTGTCAGCAGGCATCAGGGATGACAGGAGCCCTTTCCCTCGTTCACCCTATAACGCTCACCCTGAACACTCACCAGGCCCCCACTGCCCATGATGGGGTTGGGGGATGGGTAGAGCCTTGAAGAGTCAGGTTTTGGGATGGACCATTCAGGCCCTATGACCCTGTGTGGGCTGAGGCTCCTCTGTCGTCTCTGACCACGGCCCTGGGTCTCAGGGAGAAGTGGGGCAAGGCGGAGAGGGTGCTGAACACCTGGCCACCTTTCCCAGTTCTGGCCCAGGCCCCCATGCTAACAATCCTTGGCTGCCCAGCGTTCTTACTGTCTAATCCTTGGGTGCAACCCTGCCTCCACTAAGCTCCTGGAGAAGAGGAAAGGACCCTGAGACCTACAGACTGGGGAGGGCACTTGGACGAGACAGCCTCTGCTCGCCAGGTGTGCCTATGGAAACAGGGAGGTAGAGAGGCCCCTTCTGCCAGGATGGCCCAGGAGCCATGAGCCAGGGCCTGGTGGACAAAGAGTTGGGCCCAGCCCAGGTGGCTGCCCAGTGCAGGTGGTGGACAGAGACATCGGTGGCTGGCTTACATGAGCGTGCTCTGCACTGCTGGAGTGTGAGTGTGTGTTGTGGGGAAGCCTTTCCAGGCGCTCTTCTGGGTACTGTCTAGCTTTAACCCTTCCCTGCTAGTGGGACCCCCAGATCCGTGGGACCTGCCATACCTCCTACACTTATACTTGCAGGGACAGGGCTGGATGCCTGCTGCTTGGGCTGCTTCCCACCCCCAGCCAGGAGCAGCCATTAGTCGAGATCCACCTGCTCAAGTAGGGGCTGCAACCAGAAGGGCTCTATCCTTGGGTTGAGGCCACAGGCTGGGACACTTGAAGGGCTCAGGCTGGGAAGCAGGCTGTCTCCTGGCCACAGGCCTCCTTCCGGGGGACCTCCCTGCTGTCCTGGCTGGATCCATATCACACTGCCCTGGCCCCCGTTAGGGTACAGCCGACATGGTCCTTCTGGGCAGGAGGCCAGAGATAGCATGTGTCTCGTGCTGCCACATTGGGGGTCATACTGCAGTGCCCATCTGTCAGTCAACCCCTAGCCTGGGCCTGGGTGTCCTTTACCCCAAGGCCAGAGCTGAAGGACATACCAGGAAGCAGTGCGTTTATTGCCAGAGCCCAGCCTTCACCTTGTTTGCACAGGGCTCCTTCAGCTTCCTGGTGAATGTTCTGGCCTTGCTAGCTAGGCTGGCCAGAGGAGGCTGACCCCATGCCAGTGGTCAGAGGGCAGATGTCATCCATCCTGCTGCCTGCTTGGCCACCTGCCTGTGTGCCAGCCCCTGGCCTGTCTTGGTGCCCTCAGAGGCTTGGTCTTAGCCTGCCAGGCCATGAAACTGGAGAGGGCTCTGAGCGTGACTGAGGCTGCATGGCCGCCAGCTGTTTGCTGGAGGTTGGCTGCAAGCGCCAAGCATGCTTAAAGCAGCCAAGCACTATCCTGTGGCAGGCTGTCACTTCCCCGCCCCTTCCATTCATGGGTGATTGTGGCTCACAGTCTTCCCATCCCCTCAGTCCTGCTCTGTCTCGGGAATAGCTCGGCAGCCACGTGTCAGCCTGTCTGAGCCTGTGGCTGCTCGTTCATGACCTCGTCATCTCCAGTGACCTGCTCCCCTGCTCTCTGTTTGAGCCACCCCCACGATGGCTGCCCAAGAACATGTCACCACCTGGAACTGCTCCGGCCCTGAAATCGCTGAGTCAGGCACCCCGTCTCTACCCACAGCCTTCAGGCCTTCCAGCCCACTCTCAGCCCCTTGTGGGACATGGGTTCCGGACTCAGCAGGGCTCTGGACCTTGCTTCCTCCCCCGCCACCCCTTCTGTCTTCATTTTCCTCCCTCCCCAGCTGAGGTTCCCTGGTCCATCATTCAAGCACTCTTCTGCCAACATCCGCAGCGCTCTTGGCCGCCCATCTCATGGTCCCACCCGGCTGGCAGCTCCCCAGCCCTGGAGGAAGCCCAGCAGCCTCCAGCCTCGAGGCGCCCTCCCCCACCTCCGCTGCCGGGAGCAGAGCCGGGGACGCCAGTGTTGGGTGGATTTTCCCTGCTGCCAGACATGCACACTTACCAGTTCAGCTGGCCTGGCCTGGCCCTGCCCAGCTGGCCACTCGCTCTCCCTACTCAGCACCCTGCAGCTCCCCACCAAGGGTGGGAAGACCGCCTCCCCATCTTAAACACCATTGATCTCCTGCCCCCAGCCTTCTCTCTGGGTAGATGGCCCACCTCTTTCTCCACAGAGACAGTAGAAGCCAGTCCACCTCCCAGCACTGTGTCTGTGCCCTGCAACCCCGTTCCAATGGCAGAGGTACCCTCCTCTTCTCTTGGGTCCTTCTGCCGATGTCCTGAGTCCCCTCACCCCACTCCCTGAACCCTGAGGGCCACTCATCTGCACTCCTGTCTGTGCAGCCCCTTCCCTTCTAGATTCTTCCCAACAGCATCTAAACAAGTTCAAATCTCTCACACCATTGAAAACCCATCTTGTGCGGCCTGAACTTTTACATTCACTCTGTGTTCTCTCACCTCCTGCATCCTGAGCCTCCAGTCCGCTTCCAGCCATCCCGTCACTCCACCAAAGGCCCCGGCTAAGGTCACTGCTGACCTTCGTGTGGCCAGGGTCTCCAGACCTAATAGGAGCCACACCCGTCTTACCTCCTTCCAGCAGTCTCCTTCCTCTCATGGTGTCTCTTCGATCTACCTCCTTCCTCCCCGGCTGCTCCTCCTCTTCCTCCTCCACTCCACCTCCGTAACCTCCTCTACCCTGGCTCATCCCAGGAGTAAGGAGTGTTGCAGAAAGGGGTGAAGGCTTCCACAGGGGCCTGTCCAGGGGACCTCCCCAGGCCAGGGACTCGCCACTGGCTTCCCTGAGGAGGTGGCTGTTTGGCTGAGGGGAAGGGCATTTGAAAGAAGAATTGGGGGAAGGCAGGGGGAACCATACATGTCCCAAGCAGGTGGAGCACGGGGCCCCTGGCTCTGTGACCCTCTGGGAAGGAGTCAGATACCCTAGAGATGTCCAGAGGAATGTTACCGGAAAGGAGAGCGCCATCCCCAGGTGATGGATGTGTTAGCTAGATATCCCATCCTGGATGTGGGGGCTTGAGGGAACAATGCCAGTGCTGCCCACAGACAGAGCTGGCCCAGCTGGGGCGGAGGTTGGGACCACCACAGAGGTCATCTTAGCTCCAGACTTCAGAATCTCTTAGTCGCCTTTGGAGCTGCCCCAGGATGGCTGGAACTGGTTTCTGCATTAGGCAGTGAGTTCCTTGTCATTGCAGGTGTGCAAGCAGAAGCTGGGCAAGGTGTCCTCTGCCCTCCTGTGTGAGAGACAGTGTCCAGTGCTTTTGTAGATCCCAGCCAGCCTTGAGCCAACACACATGACCAGTATTCAGCTCTGGGCCAGGTGCGGTGCCAGGAGGGAGGGAGACTTATGGATGCAGTATGATGGGCGCCGGTGGTGGTGCAGATAGCTTCTGGGGAGGCCTGTGGGCAGCTGCCACAAATGGAACCAGGGGCTTCAGCATTGAGAGGACTCGAGGGTCCGATGGGGTTCGAGAGGCCACTCAGAGTGGGTGGCCAGAGTGGAGGCAGCTGCCTCATGTGTGGTAGACAGGCCCTGAGTGAGAGAGGTCCCTCTGAAGTAGACTGTCATCAGTCACGTGGTTTTGAGATGATTCAGCTCAATTTCATGGTGATAACATACGTAATACATCACTGTACCAAGGGCTCCTTCCAGACTCAGCCATTCACTTGCTGTCTGACATGGGGTAGAGCCTCTGTTGGGTTTTCTGAGCTTCAGAGGAGACTTTGATCCGGACCATCCCATATGGTGTCCTATGAGAGAGTAGGCCCCAGAAGGGAAGCTGGGAGAGAATGGCTTGTGGAGAAGTGAGTTTGGTCTCTGGGGATTCCCAGGTGGGCCCCAAGGCCTTGTCCTTAGATGAGTGAGCCTCCCTGGAGGGGCCGTCTCCAGTGTGTAGCACCCGCCTGAAGCTCAGGTACCCATTGGCAGAGCCCGGGCACGGTGACCTGCACCATCTGGGGGAGGTGAGGTCTCATATTCTACTGTGCCAGGGGCCTCAGTGCCACCAGCCTGGAGTGGGCAGCTGGAAAGAAGCTTTGTCCTGGGACAATGGCCTCAAGTGCCCAGTGGGCCTGCCACTCTCCCCAGGTCACATTTTCCAAACCTTGGGCTCTGCTGGGTCACAGCAGGTATCATGTGTCCTTAGGCCTCCCTATTCTGGCCCCCCAGCCTTCACTGTCCACAGCCACCATTTCTGAGTTGATAGCAGGGTCTCTCTCTGTAGGCTGGGGCACTAGGCCTGCTGTGTTTTCTGGGTCCTGGGCTCGAGCCGGCTCCAGCCCTGAGGGAGAGCCAGCACTGGCTGACACTGTGCTCCTGAGCCTGAGGGAGAGTATGCAGGTGCCCTTTGATGCTGAGAAGTCTCAGGTCTCAGGTTGGGTCAGGGAGGACCCAACTGGACCTCAGGAGAGGGGCAGGAGTTTAATAAGGAGAAGGTCAGGGCGTCACTGGCTCTGCTGGGGGCTGTACTTCAGTCATCCTAATTGCAGAGGGGAAACTGAGGCTTGACAGGTAATGTGCTGAAGTCACAGCTTGATATCTCTGTTCACTTTCCACCTGGGCAGTGCTCTGTAGGACCCAGATGTGATTGAGCACAGGTACTTACTAGCAGCTTCTGCTGGGAGCTGTAGATGGGCCGACTGGCCGGGAAGTCATCATGGCCTATCCAGCACCAAGCCTGGCCCCCGGGGCCAAATCATGAGACCATGGGAGCAAGCCATCATGCTCCAGCAGGTGGCGCCAAAGGGCACAGCAGAGGGACAGGGCTTGGCTAGGGGCTGGGAAGACTTCTTGGAGGAAGTGGCTTTCTAAACCCCATCCCAAGACTTCTTTTGGCCCAAGCTGACTCTTGAAGGCACAGGGTGAGGGAGGGCCTCAGGGCAGAGGAATACAGACTGCCCTACTCCCACCCCAAGAGGGCCTCTTTGGCCTGGCGGGCAGACGCCTGTCCACTCCCCAACTGTCTTCCTCTGGAGGGAGATGCTGACCAGCTGGAACCTCACACTCTCCTATTCAGGCCAAATGAAGGGAGGACTGGTGGAGTGGCTTTCTGGGGGCAGGGAGGCGGCAGCTCAAGCCAGACGGGAAGGAGGATTTCCCTGACGTTGGGGGAAAAGCAGACGGCTGGGCCGGCCTCATCTCTGCCATGCCCTGCCTCCTCTCATCCCAGGAAAGGAGATTCTGGCTCTCGTTGGGCAGGGGAGAGGAACAGGGGCTACTGCCGTAGTAACCTTGTAGTTGACCCGGGGGAGGGGGCCGCTGGGCCTGGCACAGGGTCATCCAAAGCTGGCCTAGCCTGGATTAGAAGGGGGCCTTGGAAGGGGCTGGGGAGCTTTACTTGGCTTAGCATTTCCCTTGGTGCCCAGCCAGGACTTCTAGCAGGAGAGTCTGGGGGCAGCCAGGGGGTGCTCTCACCAGCCCTCACATCTGCTGTCAGGGCTGAAAAGTGAATCCTAGCCATCCTGTTCCACATCACTGGAGGGACAGCAGCAAAGCCGGACAGTGGAGTCTTCCCACAGGGCTCAGCTCTGAGCTGGGTCAGGACCCTGGCGATTGCCAAGGCACCTTCCTTGGGCCCTGACACCAGCCCTGTCCCCAACATAAATGAATACCCTGTGGTGCAAGGAGCGGAGAGGTTTAGAGAAAGGAAACTGGCTTGTGGAGATTCCTCTGAGAAGACAAGGCTAGATGGGGAGTGCAGAGTCAAGGCGTGGGGACCTGGGCGCGGGTGGAGGTGCACGGACACTGACCAGGAGACACAGCGCTCCTCTGCTGTATGATGTGACAGGGCCTGGGGCCTGAAACCTCTGTGTCTCATATCCTGTGACAGTGGGGCTGGTGATGCTGGTGGTTGTGGGATCCGTTGGATAGAACAGTCGAAGAGGTACAGCGTTCTCCCCGTCCTTGCCCAAAGTCTGGTGAGCGCGTGAACGAGCATCTTCGGGTTCGGGGGTGGGGACTTTGTGGCTGTCTCAGGGAACACGATGGCTAGAGGGGGCTGGATGGGACACAGGTGGAGTGTTGCAGGAGATGACGTATACTGGGTCCTGCGGTGCGTGAGATTCTGGAGGCATCAGGGGCAAGAGGGATGTGCTGTCCAGGGTAGGGACAGTGCAGGCCGGGGCTGGAGACCAAGGCACAAAGCTCTGGCGGGATCTCTCTGAGGTCCCTCGACTCTGCCAGCTCTTTGTCAGGTTGGGGCAAAAGGCTGGCCGTTCGGGCCCCTCGGCTCGCGGCTGTGAATGGGCCCTGCCTGAAGCCCTCAGTTTGAGAAGGCAGACCTGTCTCTTCTCAGCACACATCCTGTGGCTGACCCAGCCGGATTGGGGGCGGAGAGAGGGCAGCTGCCTGGCCCCAAGCCCGGGAGAGCAGAGGTCATAGCAGGGCACCGGGCTGGGTGGGAGTTGGGGGAGTGTGTAGCAAGCCGGGGGGTGGGGGTCAGGCGGGGACAGGAGCTGTGGTTTCTTCCTCCTGCCGCCCTCCTGGCAGGCCCTGTGGGAGTTCCCCCAGTAGCCAGCCCTCTGAGCTGAGGCCTAGGCCACCACCTCCTTACTTTTCTTCCCTTGGAATTGGGGGCCACTTCCTACCTTGGACAGCCTCAAGATACTGTCACAGGACAGCTGTTGGCCCACCCAACAGCCAGGGTGTGCTCAGTGCCCAATTCAGGGCAGCAGCCTCCAGCCCAGCTCCCACCCTTCAGTGGGAGCCCCACTCTGGTCTTGGAGCTGAACCCCCAGGCCTCATCCAGCTGCCTCATGCCCTGAGATCATCACTGGTGACAAGCTGGAGGAATGTTGTGGCTCCTGCAGCCTGACTGGGGCCCTCTCGCCCTCTTCACCCCATTCCTCACACAGGTGACTACACGGAACTCTTGGCCACAGCCCCTTTGTGGCATTGCCTCAATGTGTGGAGGCAGAGCTTGCCCATTGCCAAGTCTGAGCTGGGGAGCCTCACCCCTCCCCAGCTCTCCAGCCCCCTCTGCTGCCCGTGCACTGTCCAGAGCGGGCCTTCTGTGCCAGAGGGAACTGACCTGAGCCCAGGCTCCTTCCAGGTCTCTGGGTCTCCTCCAGGCCATCCTGGGTGGATCCTCAGGCCCTAAAGGAGGAGGCAGTGCCCTGTCTTTGGAGTGGGCTGCACAGGGCAGCTGTCTGCCTGCTTGTCTCAGCCTGACTGACCAGGGGCCTTACTCCAGGGACCCTCCCTCTGAGTCTTCTCTGGTTTTCCCTAGAGAAGCTTCTCGCCACTCCACTCCTCAGCCTCTCCTCCACTTGCCATCTCCCCCTCTGTCCCCACCAGCAGCCAGAGTGCTTGTGGTATTCCTTGCTTATATCCTGCTCATGGGTCCCTCGTGCTCAAAACGAAGTCAGGACCCTCAGCCGGGCCCACAGGACCCGCCTCTAGGCTCCAGCCTGCTGGCAGCACCGCGCCGGTTCCCTTCCTTCTGCCAACCCTGACCGTGCTCAGTTCCTTGAGGCGTCCGCCACTCAGCGATTGCTTCCAGGCCTTTGCACACACTGTTCCCTCTTCCCAGAACACGCTTTCATCTCCCAGTTCTTTCATCCCCCAGGCTGGCCCGTGTGCCGCACCTCCGTGTGCCCGTGCTTCCTGTGTCCTGCCAGAACACTGTTCACACCTGGGGGGTAGTTACTACCTGCTTCCTGATCACTCGTGGGGCATGAGTTCTCCCCCCAACCCAGGGAGGGGCCATGTCTGTCCTGTGCTTCTGGTGCCAGAGGAGGGGGCACCCTTGGACAGGGAAAGGAGCCTGAGGTGGTGCTCGCCGTTGAGGGGCTGGTGGCCTGCGCCGGCTGGGGGCAGGGGCGTGGTGCTGTGCCAGGACTTCAAGGGCCGCCGCGCTGCTGTGTGCCTCCCGCAGTTACAGCTACATGATTGACAACGTAATCCTGCTCATCACGGGCACACTGCACCAGCGCTCTATCGCCGAGCTCGTGCCCAAGTGCCACCCACTAGGCAGCTTTGAGCAGATGGAGGCCGTGAACATCGCGCAGACGCCCGCCGAGCTCTACAATGCCATTCTGGTGGACACGCCCCTGGGTGAGCTACCCTGGCGGAGGAGGGAGGTGGCGGGCAGCGGCATCAGTGTCAGTGCCTCTGTGTGGGGTTTTCGGACCCCCGGGGGCGGCCCTGAGCCAGAAAGTGAGGTCCGCCCACTGCTGGTTACCTTTCTCTTCCCTTCCACTTCGCCTCCCATTCTCTCCTCCTCACCCTGCCTTTTGCTCCCTTCCTGTTGCTTTTGCTGGGCCAGGCCGACTAGCCCCAGGGCCTGACTCAGACCATCTCATTTTGTGAATCTGTCTGATTTCTCCGAATGCAGAGGAGGGCTGAGCTCACGGAGAGTGGAGAGAGGGTTTTGGGTCCCTTGGAGTCTTGGGAGCTCTGACAGACCGTGGCCCTAAGCTGGGCTGGAGTGGCTTACTGCCTGTGAGGCAGAGGAGGCGAGCAAAGAGCTTCACTTACCTCCACAAAGCAGGTCCCAGGGGCCAAGTCGGGCAGTGTCCGGCAGGATGCAGAGTTCATGTCAGAGGCCAAGGAAGGAAGGGGAACTGGGAGCTTTCTGCAGGGCCCTGCCTAGGCAGCACTGACTCCTGCCTGCCTTGGAGGGAGGCTGGGGAGAAGGCACTAAGGCTGTCACCAGCTAGTGCCCTCACGGCCAGAGTCCTAGTCCCCAGGGCACCACCTCCAGGAAGCCGCCAGGGTTGAACAACTGGGCCCTAAGCTGCACTTGGTCCTGCACTAAGAGGCCTAAGCCCTACTTGCTGGCCTTATCTGCACAAGATCTTATCTCTCACAATAACTCTGAGCTAGTTCTGGGCTGTTGGTGGTTTCTTCAGTTTCTCCACCTTTAAAGAAGAAACAGACCAGTGAGTCCGTGGGTCCCTGGGGATCAAGGGACTCTATCCTGCTTTGGCCTCTTAATTCCCAGCCCTCCAGTGGCCCCCTGGGTCACTGCTCCATGCTCACCCAGCTGTCATGCTCATTCCTTGTTCTAAGGAGAAGGATGGTTTTCCAAATGTGGGCCCCAGGCTCTCCTGGGAGATGCAGAGAAGTGGGCGTCAGGCCCAGAATCCACAGCTGCCCCACGAGAAGGGAGGATGTCACAGCCTCTTATGCAAGCCTTTCTTTGGCATGATCTGAGCTTGGGTCTGCCCCAGAGGCGATTAGATCATGTTATGGCTGGCCGCCTCCTTTATAAATCAGTTTTAGGAGCAAGAAGCAGGAGAAGCTCAGGTCAGTACACATGGCCTGGAGTATTGCTTCAGCCACTTCTAAGGCAATAGTCCAGACCAGGTTGAGTGCCCCCCAATTACCAGCCAGATGGGCCTTGTGGCAGGGGTCCTCTGTGCCCTGCAGGGGCAGTTGAACATCAGCATGATTCTTGCTTCGGCCGAGTCCACTCGCCTGCCCCTCATACCCTCGTCTTTCCTCCCCAGCGGCTTTTTTCCAGGACTGCATCTCAGAGCAGGACCTTGATGAGATGAACATCGAGATCATCCGAAACACGCTGTACAAGGTAGTGCCCCTGGACCCAGTGGTGGTGAAGTAGGTAGGCGGGGCCACGGGCACAGTGGGCTGATGATTTATGTGGGGTGCTGGGACAGGACACAGCTGCTCCAGGCTCCTCTCCCAGGGGCTTATCTGCTCACTCTCTGGCTCCCGTGACTGGTGCAAGACTTCATGGAACAGGTTCTCCATCCCTTGGGCCCAGATCAAATCAGCAGGAGTGGCTGGTGCTCCGCAGCTTGGCCTGTCAGAGCGGGCTCCTGAATGGCCACTCCCCCTGCATCCAGGAGGGTTACTGGCCACCACCCAGGCCACAGCTCTCAGGTTCACCCCACCTGGACTGTCGCCAGCAAGGACAGGCACCTGAGCACGGTGTGGGGAGGAACCCAGCCAGGCATAGCCAGGTGCCTGTGTCCCCAGGTTCCCAGGTCTAGAACCAGTGCTGTGGCCCATCATCTTCAACCCCACCCACCTTCTGCTTCCCACCAGGCTGTGGGACAAGCTGGTGACCCCGGGAAATAGAGTGGGCTTGGGATTCCTGGGTCAGCCCTGCCCTGGCCCAAAGAGGTTAGGAGCAGGGCTGAGAGCCAAGGAAGGGGGCCGGCCAGGGACCAGTGAGGGCTTTTTGGGGCAGACTGGGCCCTGGCCACGGTGAGGACCTCTGAAGCCAGGACCTCTGATGGGTCAGTAGTGGGCAGGCCCTGAAGGGGGCCTGAAGATAGCACTGGCCAACAGCCCTGCTGACCTAACCCTGAGAACATCTGTCTCTTGGATCTTCATGGTGAGGCTCTTCTCGTGTCCTAGTTGGAGCTAGGTGGCCAACACAGTGGCAGCCGGAGCGCAGGCCCTCCAGTCTCCCTGTGGGGGTCTGGGCTAGGGTGCAGGGAGGGTCTGGAGGTAGGTGAAGAGCCTACCTGGAGGTTGTAGTAGTGTAGGCAGAGGGACAGCACATGCAGAAGCAAGTGTGGAACACGGGCCAAGCGGCAAGCAGTTTGCCGTGGAAGTGCAGGTTCCAGATGGACAGTGGGAGACAGGTCTGGAAAAAAAGGCAGGCACAGGATCAAGTCACCCAGGGTCTTGAATGCCGGGCCAGAAATTTGAATTTTATCCTGTGGGCAGGGTCGGCCAGCGAAGGTTTCCAGCAGGGCGGAGTATCATCAGAATGTGAGGACAGACTATAGAGGGGACAAGACTAGAGGCAGGAAGATTATTGGCTTCTTTACTCCTCGGGACTGCCCTAGGAGCTAGGTAGGCATCAGTATCCCCATTTGTAAGACGAGGAAACTGAGGGCTTAGAGGAGAGTGGGTTGCCTGAAGCCACTTGCTAGACACTGGCAGCACGGCTCAGCTTGTCTGCAAAGCGAGCGCTCTCATTTGCCTGCCAGTAGGGAGAGAAAGAGGGAGATGGGGAGGGCCGGGTGAGGGGGGGCCATGGGGGGCGGGCAGGCAGGCAGTGGGAGCCGGCTCAGGTGTGCCAGTGCTCACGCTGCCCGCAGCCCCCGCCCGCCCCCACGGGGCTGCTGCCTGCCCAGCTGGCCCACTGCCGGCTTCCCTGCCCTGAGGCAGGGTGAGGGGTGCGGCTGTCCCCCCAGCCTCACCCACACCGTCACCGGGCCTGACTGGTTCTAGCTGGAGTCACTGGCGAGGGCTGCCCGGGCACCAGCTTGTAAACACCGACCCAATGATACAGGCGCCGTGCCAGGACCGCCTGTCAGGCGATGTCCCAGCCCAGTGGCCACAGATGGGAGATTAGGCGGACCCCCAGTAGTGGGTGGGAACTGTCGGCAGCTGGTGCAGCAGACATGGGCTGGCAGACTCCAGGGGACAGGATGGGGGTGGGAAGGTGACCTTGGTAGCTGGGCCTCTGGGGTCTTGCCAGTTTCTTCAGCTCCTGAGCCTCCTGAAGAGAGTCTGGGCCTATGCCACCAGTCTCCACCACCCTGGGGTCAGCGTCTCCAGGATCAGTCCAGCTCGGCAAAGGCTGGTGGCTTCCCCCACTGATAAGAACTGCAGGCCCCACTGGGGCAGGCCTGGAGATTTGGACACACCCAGCTTGGCTGGCCACGGGGAAGGAGGTGGCTGGGGATAGTCCCAGAGGGACTAAATAGTGCCACTAATCCACGGTAGGATTGGCAGCTACCACGCGAGCCCTCTGCTACGCTGGGGTCCACTCTCCCTTTCCAGGCAGACTTCTTTCCCCCTGACCTGTTCTAGACTTTTGTTTCCTGTGACCCCAGTGGTCACCTCAGGCCTTCCCCTGAGCCCAGCTTGCCCAGTGCTGCTGGCCAGGCTCAGCCTGGGCTCGTGGACTCCTGGCTGTCATCTCACCTCCTCTCTTGGGTCAGTAGAACCTGTGGCCCACATCAGCAGGTGGTGGGTGGAATGTTCTCGGCTCCTTAGAGGGCAGACCTCGGCACAGAAAGCTTTCCCTGCCTCCCAGCCCTCACCCCCAGCTCAGGAGAATAGTCTCTAGCCTGTAGAGCTGGAGTTCTTACGGCCATGCCACCAAGTGGGACCCCGGAGCACCTGAGTAGAGGGAGCTCCCCAGGGGGCCATGAGACTGTCCCCCTTTCCTTGACATAGAGAGGTTCAGGGAAGGAAGCCTGCCTGGATCTAACTAGTTTCAGGAGTTAGTCGTGGGAGGGACCTGAGGCCTGGGTTGACCTGGCTTCTCATGCCCAGCAGATCCAATTTGCCTGGGCAGGAAGTGCTTGTTCCCACCGGCAGCCTGTGTGTCCAGCCATCACATTGCAGGGCTGACATCTGTGCCGGCAATAACCATCCCTCAGGAGGAGCTGGGCTGACAGTACAGTTTGGTTCCTGCTGCGTGATGCCTGGGAACTACCTAGGGGATGGGAAGAGGAGGAGGTGCTCTTTAAGGTGGGGTGCCGAGAGGGGCCAAGGCACCCAGTCCAGGCCATCCCCGTGAACTCTCAGGGGTCACCATCCTTCACTGGCCCATCGACACGTGGTTTTCTGAGGAGAGAGGGGAGATTTGGGGGAAGGGCAGGCAGAGCAGCAGGGGGAAGACGGAGCCCTTCTCTGAGCCTGGCACTCCATGGGATGAGGGTGTGAGGGGCACCGCACCATGAAGCAGACAGTGGGCCAGAAATTGTTCTGTCACTGCTGGGTGGGGAGAGGCAGCGGGCTACTGCTCCTCGGCTGATCAACAGTCGGAAATCTGTGGATGTCTCCGGGGCTCTGACACGGGGGCCGCCCTGGCCACGGGTATGATGTTTGGATTCACCATGAAAGGGGTCGGGGAGGGAAGGAGGGAACTGTGAGGAGGAGGCCTGGCAGACCCCCTCGAGTCTCCCTGCCTGGGCTGAGGAAGCTCCGTGCTCTGCACAGGCCTACCTGGAGTCCTTCTACAAGTTCTGCACCCTGCTGGGTGGGACCACAGCCGATGCCATGTGTCCCATCCTGGAGGTGAGTGCCTGCCCCCCCTCCCGCCTGCTGGTCCCCCATCCGTGGCCTGGGGGAAGCCCTGCCGACTGACTGCCTGCTGCCTCCCTCCCCGTCCCTCTCTCCTCGCCTGTGCACCGGCCCCACAGTTTGAAGCAGACCGCCGCGCCTTCATCATCACCATCAACTCCTTCGGCACAGAGCTTTCCAAGGAGGACCGTGCCAAGCTCTTTCCGCACTGCGGACGGCTCTACCCTGAGGGCCTGGCCCAGCTGGCTCGGGCTGACGACTACGAGCAGGTCAAGAACGTGGCCGACTACTACCCGGTGAGTGCCCTGGCTATTGAACGGTGGGCGGGCATGTAGGCACCCACGTCCCCACCCCATACCCAACAGCACCCTCATGCTCATGCTCCCCCCTGCTCCCCTGGGCCAGGAGTACAAGCTGCTCTTCGAGGGTGCGGGCAGCAACCCTGGAGACAAGACCCTGGAGGACCGATTCTTCGAGCACGAGGTGAGTGCTGGCCCTGCCCATCCTAGGGAGGGGTTGGTGGCTTAGGCCTGACTCTGGTCATGGCCACCTGCACACCACTCCTGCCTGGGTCTGCAGGTGAAACTGAACAAGTTGGCCTTCCTGAACCAGTTCCACTTTGGTGTTTTCTACGCCTTTGTGAAGCTCAAGGAGCAGGAGTGTCGCAACATTGTATGGATCGCGGAGTGCATCGCCCAGCGCCACCGAGCCAAGATCGACAACTACATCCCCATCTTCTAGCACTGTGGCCCAAGGCTCCCCACAAGTGTGTGTGTGCGCCTGTGTGTCTGCGTGTGCTGTGACAAAGCTCACGGCTCACCTGCGTGCCCTGGGGGGTAGCACACTGTCCTAGTGGCTGCCCAGCTTCCCTGACCCTCTCTGAGACTGCTCTTGGGCCTGAAAAGGGGCTGGGCACCTGCTCCCCCCACCAAGGATGGACCAAGCCCCCCACCTCCAGAGCAAGGAGGCCCCCTCAGCCCTATGTTTACAGTCGCTGACATGTCTGAGAAGCATGTGGTCACTTTTGTGTTCCTCCCTAACCTGAGAACCCCTGGGGGCAGCGTGAACCTCCTTTTTCCTCAGCGGGTCCCCCAGAGCCATGGCGCAGGGGCGGGATAGAGCGTGCGTGTCCTTGGGGAATAGGGGAAGTAGCTCTGCCCCTCTGAGACAATAAAAACTGCCCTCTCTAAGCCCAGCTGTCTTCTGTCTCCTTTGGGCCCTAGTCCCTCTCCCAGATCCCCAACTCCCCTCGGGCCCCACCCTTGCTGAGCCCACCCTCACCTAAGCCTTCTACCTTCCTTCCTCGGGCGGCAGCCCTAGGCTGGGCCCTATCCTTGTGCAGCCAGATTCCTCAGGGTGGGGAAAGTCAGTGGAGGATTAGCCCCTTCCTCTGCTGGAGGCTCTGACAGGCCTGTGGTGCTGGCTCCTGACTCTAGAGGGCGCCCAGGCCTCCCTCTTTGCTTCATTGAGCCCCAGAACTCCCTGGGCTGGGGTCATTACCCCCATTTCACTATGAGGAAACCTATGGATAAATGATCTGCCCAAGGTTGTTGAAGGGGGGTTGGGTGTAAACCAGAGTCTGTGCCCAAAGCCTCGGCCCCCAGGCGGTGCCCAGTCTGTTTCACAGCCACAGCCTGTCACTTAGGCAAACATAGCATCTCCCCCATTCTAGGAGAAATAAAATTTGTCTTTATTCAAAAAGTGGCAATCAGGCAAGTAGAATATGCAGCCTCCCTGTGGCTTGGGGGGCTTGGGGTGGGTGGTCAGGGCCCTAATTCTTGAGCCAGTCAAGAAACGGTGGGATTCACCCTTCAAATCGCAGCACTGAGGCACTGGTGCCAAGAAATGATCCTGAGGGGGTCCCCAACCTTCCCAGTCACTCCTTAGTTTACAGAGGCACTGTCTGCAGGATCCTGTCAAAGGCTACAGCTGAGTCTTGCACGAAACTCCCCATCCAGCTGGGTTCTCCAAGGTGCATGGTGGAGCCTTGTGCCCAGGAGGGTCCGTTTGGGCTCATGAAGCAGGAGAGGCCCGGAGGTTCACTGGGAAGCCTTAGCCTCACCAGGCCTGGCCTGTGACATTGGCAGTGGGTGGGATTGGGGTCCTTTAGGCCAGGCTTTGGGGCAGACCTGGGGGTCAGAATGCCCAGGGGAGGACCGAGGGCATAAGGGATCTCCTCTGCTGGAGCAGTTCTATGCACGAACTGCTCATTGGACAGTGGGGGAAGGGCCCAGTTTAGGGCCTGGGTCCTGGGCTACATCCCGGGCAGAGGTAAGGCCGGGCTGGCCAGGCCGCAGTGCTCTTGGCACATAGGGACTGATGAAGAAGGACTGCAGGAAACGGCGCCGCAGGCCCTCAGGCAGGTAGTAGTGGATGAAGTACATGAGCCCCAGGCCATGGCCTGGGTAATAGCGGCGGCGTGGTTGAGCCGCCAGCAGCGCATCGGTGATGGCATCTACAACCGGGCTGAGGTCTGGCAGTGCTTGGCTCAGACAATGCAGGAACTGCCCGTTCAAGTGCTCGATGTAGTCCTCACCATAGGCCTGCAGCAGCTCTCGGGGCAGGTTGGCCAGCAGCTGCCGCTTGCGCTCTTCCCACTGGTCCATGTCTTTCACTGCCTCTGGGGAAGGGGTGGCAAGGTCAGAGTGGGGTCTGTTAGGGAAGCCAAAGCCAGACCCAGGTCTGTCTAACTCAAAACCTGAGACCCGCCCCCAGCCAAAGCCACGCCCATTCCTCAGACCCAACCCCACTCCAGAGAAGACCACACCCACCCCACCTTCCCCCTCTCCCCGACTACACCACACAGGCCCCAGCCCCAAATCCCTGAACCTTACCTGTTCTGAAGCAGGCAGGCTGGATGACGCTGACCTTGACACCCCAGGGTAGAAGTTCACAACTGAACGTGTCCATGAGCAACGCGACAGCCGCTTTGGAGGTCCCATAGGCAGCCAAGCACGGAAATGGCATGTCTCCTGGGGATGGATTGGGAGTGGGCAGCTCAGCCTGGGCCAGGGGCTCCAGCACCTCTCCCCGCCCTGCAGGGGCACCTTTTCTGCTCTGGTGTGGGAGGACCCTCACCTGCTGGGCTGCTCACGGTCACGATGCGACCGCTGGAATGGCGCAGCAGTGGCAAGAGGCCCTTGGTCATCTCAAGTGTACCGAAGAAGTTCACCTCCATGCAGCTGCGGAACGTGGACACTGGAGACAGCTCCGCATCTGCCACGAGGCTGTTCTGACCCGCATTGTTGACCAAGCCCCACAGACCTGAAAGCATGGAGCCAGGAGGGAAGCTGAGGGTCAGCTCGGCAGCGGACCTCCGATCCCTGCCCCCTCACACCTGCCCAGCCACGCCCTTTCCTGGCGGAGCTGAGCCTACTGACCAGTGCTGGCGGTGTGGGCCTTGGTGAACTCCAGCACGCGGCTAATGTCTGCTGGCTTGGTCAGGTCCATCTGTAGCAGCTTTAAACGAGGAGAACAGCAGGCACGCAGCTCTAGGGCACCAGGGCTATTCAAATCCAACACGGTGGCCAGCACTGTAAAGCCCAGAGCGTCCAGCTTCTTGGCCGTCGCCTTGCCAAAACCAGAGTCACAGCCTGGCCAGGGAAGGACAGCCAGTGAACTCCCACTGTGGCCCAGTCCGGCCTGAGAAAACCCCAGGGTCACCACGGTCTGGATGGGATCCAGGCCTCTGACACCCAGCATACCAGCAGTCAGCAGCCCTCCCTTCTTTTCCTAAACCCATCTCTGACAGGCTTTGCCCCTCTGGCTGAGCACCTGAGTACCAACTCTTTCACAACTGTCATCTCCCTGACGACTCATAGGTACCCCATCAAACGTGGCTTATGATCCCCACTTTACAGATGAGGAAACTGAGTCCTAGTAATGCTAAGTTGCTTCCCAAAGTCACTCAGCCAGCACACAGTAAGGTCAGGACTCCATTGCAGGTCAGCCAGTCCCAGCTGAGACCCAGTCCCAGCTCTGATGTCCTTCTGTCTGGTCTATATCAGGCCTCAGCTCGCATGCGCAGTATTGCTGCACAGCCTCCCTTTCTCACTGCCTTTTCCCAGGCTGCTGCTTCTTACCTGGACACTGAAGCAGCCCCCTTTTGTAGTGCTGTCCCATCTTGCCCCCTTGGATCCATTCTCTACCTAAGCAGCCAGAGGGATCCTTCCAAAAATGACAATATCCCTCTGCTGCTGAAAACCTCTCCAAGGCTCCCCACAGCCCTTAGCATGAAGCTGAAGTCCTCTATTCCCATCATCCAGACCCTGTACAACCTGAGATCCACCTTCCTTTCCAGCCTCAACACCCTCAACTATTATTCCTGGCTCTAGGCAAGTTGGAGGTCCATCTGCACTTCACCCCTGACCACCACCCTTGGAATTCCAATCAGTGGCAACACTGGAGCATTCTCTGAGCCCCAGATCACTTGCCCCCAGGACAGGGGCACGATGGATGAAGATAAGAACAGATCTGCGTTAGAATCCCTTCCCACGCCCACCAAGTGTGACCTGAGGTCAGTTACCACTCTTGGAGGCCTGATTTCCCGTCTTTGGTATGTAGAGAGATGAACCACCAGGCAGAGCCAGCCAGTGGGCCTGATAAACCCCTGCTTCCTTGATTGTTCCCATTCCAATCCGGCTCCACGGGTGGCCAACCAGGGCTGGGAGCAGTGAGGGAGGAGGCTCTCTGGAGCCTGCCCCCATGGTGGTCTTGCTGAGCAGAAGCTGCAAGGTGGTTCTGCACAACCAGTTCCTCCCATTTCAGCCCTGTCCCCTCTGTTAAGGCAGAGAACAAACCTAGGCAGGGGTCTGCAAGCTGGGCTTTGTGTGGCTGGGGACCCACCAGCCAGCCCCAGTTGAGGGGTATTTCCTGGGCAAATCTGGCTGGGGGAGGGGAGTGAGCGCCCTTGTGTGTGTGTGTGTGTGTGTGTGTGTGTGTGTGTGTGTGTGTCCCCATTTGCCTAAGCTCCCTTCCAGAGCAGACAGGCCCTTCACAGGGAAACTGAGGCCTTCCAGAACCTCAGCTCTGCGGTCCCAACACAGTCACCCAAGCCTTTCTTACCCTCTTGCTCACCTGCACACACATTTGGATACCTGCACATAACTCCAACCTACGTGCAGCGAGCCATGAACAACAATGGGCTCACTCCCATGAGACCCCAGCAGTGCACAGCTGTGCACACAAGGCACCCAGCCACTCAACCCAAACCCTGGCCCCAGGGCTGAGCTCCCCAAGTAGCCTTGGCCAGCAGTTCTCAGGGAGGGGTGGGTGGCAGCTCTGGCAGCCTCAAGACACAGCGTTCCCAGCAGGTGAGGCAGGACCTGGTCACCGACTTGTCTTGCAGTCTTTGGTGAGAGAGGAAATCCCAGAGTTTGGGGGCATTGGGAAGCTTGGAGGCCTACTCTTGTTGCTTACATGGGGTGGACTGGGCAGTCTTCTTCCCCTTCTCCCTCACGGGGCTTTGCAACCAGAGCTGAGGGAAGCCCAAGTCACAAAAGGCATCCCTCCTCTCACCTCACTCTCAGGCTCGAGGCTAGGAGATGTAACAGCGGCAGCACAAAGGCCTGGGGTGAGATCCCAGGAAAGACTGCCTGGGTCACTAGTATCTGCAGATGGCCTGGGTCCTGTTGACATAACTCATTAATTAGAAGGCAGGAGGGGAGCTGCCTCATCCCTGGGGGAAGAAGCTCCCTGCTTCATACCAGGAGGTCTGTCATCTCTCCTTCCTTAAACCACTAAAACTGGGGTCCCTTGAAACTTCACACTCCACCCTGAACTAAGGTCTCTCCCATCTCTGTCTCCACCATCTTAACTGAAGCCCAAACCCTCATGCCACCTTCACCCTGCCTCAGTACATTCTGGTTTCTTGCCAGGCATTCAAGGCCCCTTCCAAGGAAACAACCTCATATCCCACCACATCTCAGCAGCCAGACTGGTTACTGACTGTCCCCTGCCCAGGCCATGCTCATTCCTGCCTCAAGCTTCTATCCCACACCCTTTGTCTGGTCCAAAACACCTTCCACACTTCACCTATCTCCACCCATCCTCTGAGGCCCAGCTCAAGGATGGCCTCCTCTGGGAAATTCTTCCAGCCCCATCTGATCATGCAGGGCCCCCTGCTAGACTGAGGTCTCTGAGAAGCCAGTCAGCCAGTGGCTGCCCCCAGCCTAGGCCCAGTGCAAGGGCAGAGCGCTGAGCACCTGTCCAAAGCCATGGGGGTTAGGGGAGAGACCGGGCTGCCCCTCCCCCATACAGTGGAGCCAGTGCCCACTGGCCTTTCTCCCCCTCCCCACTTCAGGCTGGGCCTCAGCTCCTCCTTCCCTCCTTCTGATGACAGACTTATTCCTTGCTCCACACAAAGAGAGCTCAGCCAGGTGACCAGAGGCACCTGAGCCCAGCTCTTCAAGACCTCACCTCCTTCCTGGGCACAGAGGACCAGGAGGAATGGTGGTGGCGTGCTGGGTGCAGACTCCGGACAGCTACTTCAGCAATTTAGGCTTGGATGGTGGGATCTGAGAGGCAGCTGAATGCCCAGCTGTCCCTCATGATGACCTCAAGCTTTTCTGGACTCCAAGGAGCCCAGCCAATTGGGGGTCCCAACTCTTCATCTAAGCCTATTCCTCTAATCCCAGGGAAGAGGAGATGGTACCTCCCACGTGGGGATGTTAGGCAGAGTTCAAAGGGTGACCATCCTCTGAAGTCCCTCAGAGCAGTGTCCTCTGTCCGAAGACTGCTCTCTTGGACAGGGACATAGCATAAACCCCAAACTCCAGAAGGCTCCTTCTTTCTTAGCTACAAGTTTCCCCTGCGCACCTGCCCGCTCCCTGCCTCATTTTCCCTCCAGCACTCCCCGAAGCCACAGGTAGTTAACCCGAACTTGGGGAGGTGCCCTGCTCTTCCTACTTGGCTGGTTCCCTGCACCCAGGGGAGAGGGACTCCCCCACTCCTGGGCTAGGGGTCCCGCCTTGCCTTGGCATGCCCACGGGGAGCCCTCTGCGTGTCCGGTCCCGCCCTCGAACCTGGAATCCCCGCGCTCCGCGCCCCGCGCACTCACCGGTGATGAGCACCGCGCGAGTCGCCACGGGCAGGCGCTGCGGGCGCGCCAGGCGGGACAACACGATCCAGCCGGTGGCGGCCAACACGGCAAGTGCGGCCAGCGGGGGCAGCAGGCGCTGGCACAGCCAGTCGAGCGCGGCCAGCAGCGCCAGCGCCGCCAGCAGCGGGCGGCCCAGACGCAGGTCCGCGCGCAGCAGCTGCAGCAGCGCACGGGCCGCCACAAGCAGCCAGGCGCCGCCCGACGGCCAGGGCCAGCTCTCCATGGCGGCCGGGCCGGGCTGGGCCGGGGCGGGGCAGGGGCCGGGTTGGAGAGCAGGGATTGGGACTCGGGCCCGGGGCGCGGGGTGGTGCAGAACACCAGCCAGGGGCGGGAGAGATACTCGCTTTCTCTGTTAGCCCGCGGGCCGAGTTTATAAAGAGCCCCGGGGGCGGGGGCGAGGGCGGAGCGGAGGCGGGGAAGGGGCGGGGCTTTCCTTTACTTCTCTCCTCGCACCCCCTGCCCGGCAGGTGCCCCCACCTCTACCTCCCGCCCTCTGCCCCGCCCCCGAGGCCAGATCCGCTTTCGAAGAAGCCGGAACCGAGTCCCAAAGTTGCTGCTCGAGGAGCAGCCGCCTCGCCACCCGCCGCGCCCGGGAGACGTCCGGTCGGTCTAGCCCTAGTGCCCCGCATCCGCTCACACCTGCGCCCCGACACGCGCGCCCTGGGCGGCTGAGCCGCGGCTCCCAGGTGAGCACATCCACAGCTCACACTTGCTCGGGACGCCTGAGGACACGCGCAACCTCCATCCAAGTTCCCCACACTGACAGCACCGCCGCGGTCGCCGGGCCTGCCAGAACACCGCGGGCAACCAGCTCGCCCTCACCAGGCAGCCGCGGCCAACGCCGGCACACGTAACGTACTCCGACGCCCTGCGCCGCTGCAGGTGCCTAGCACACACGCGCTGACATGCTCTCACACCTAAGCTGCCCGTGGCCACCGACCGATTTGGGGCAGGGGGCTGGGGGGAGGAGGGTGACCGACCGGGTTCGCGAGGGTCTCTGACCCGCCTTCCCCCTTCCTTCCACTTTCCAGCCCTGGGGATGCAGCAACCCCACCCCCTCCTGGCACACAAGTGTATATGTGTGGGCGCGGGTGTGTGGAGGCGCGGTTCTGAGGAAGCATCTAGGCCTCCCACTAACTCCAGCCCACCCTCCAACTCCAGGGAGCCCAAGAGCCAGGCCAGTGGGGACACCTGGGGAGTCAGTGAGGGCAGCCTCTAGAACAGGGTGATCCCTGCCCTGCTCTTAGGATTCCCCAGAGTATAAAATAAGTGAATGTGGGTGCATTTCCCTGCCTGTGTGTATGGAGTTCTGTGTTGATGCGGGGCCTAATGGCCCCCCACCTTGCCCACCCCAGTGTCTGGCACCCTGTGCTTGGCATCCATGCCAGACTCTGCAGGCACTAGGAAATGGTGCCAGTACCTTGCTGCCAGGTCCTGTGCTGAGGTCAGTAGGTCAGCCCATGGCAGAGGGGTCCCTGCTTCTTATGGATCCTTGCCCAGTGCTTCATCCATGCCCACACTAGGTCCTCGGAGGTCATGGACCCCTCTCAATCCTGTTGCCCATTCTTTTATCTTAGATGCTCAGCCTCTGTGCCAGGGCTTCAAGGCAATGCTTCCTCCAAAGGCTTCTCTGCCATACAGGCATGGCCCCCTGATGAGCCGGGGGAGTCTCAGGGATGGGCTGGGAGTCAGACCCACTTAAGGGGAAGGTGAAGGACCCATGTCCTTCCCAGAGCCACTTCTGTGCTTCCACCTATTCCTCCTCCTGTAAGTACAGATTACAAGCTAGCCCTGGCGCAGGGAAGCAGGACTTGCCTGGGGAGGGTGTGTGTGCCTGACTTTGGGTACATGACCTTATGTGCCTGTGTATGCCTGTATTTGTGTACACTCGTGTCCGTGGGCTCCATAGCTTGTCCATACACAAATGACATGTCTCTCCCTGTGCCATAGCCCTGTATGTGCACGTAAGTACATGTGTGTGTGTGTTGTGTGTGTTTTCAGTGACTCCCTTGGTCTGGGTCCATTCTCTGGAAACTCAGGGAAACATTCACTCTCCAAAACCTGTTGACTCCTGTTGTCCTGAATCTGTGTCCCAGTCTCAGAGGCGGACACAGCACCCTTGACCTGGCCTCCTGATCTGAGCTGTAGACCCTGGGTTGGTGGGACCCTCCCCTCCCAGCACTAGTTGTCCTCCTGAGAGTCTGGCTGTGGTTTCTCCAGCTTCAGACCATTAAGGGCTTCCCCTTGGGACTGCAGAGGGGATGTAGAGGAGAGGAAGAGGGGTCCCAGGCAGCTTCCAAGGTCAAGGCCACACAGGTAGTGCCAGTGCTTGCCAGAGCAGGAGTCAAAGGGTAGGGAGGTAGAAGTGGGAAGGCAAGGTGAAAACAGAGTCTGAGAAACAAGATCATACACTGTCCTGGGGAGGAAACATGAAGGATCCTGACTCATTGGGAAGCCCACGATGGGGAGAGAGACTTGCTGAGAGGGGATGTAGAGAATTGTCTTTGGTTGTGGAGTATAGGATGGCTAGGATGGGCTGGAGGTGTTGCCTGTTCAGCTTCTGGGACACTGTGCCACCTTAGATAGAAATATTAGTCTTGCATGGTTTGGGTCTCATGGGACTGGATGATCTGTCACATTTTTATTTAACCCACCCCTCCAGAAATTCATCCTACTTCCTAGGCCAGGTGGCCAGGAGGCTAGGCGGTCAGGCCTCCTTCCCAGGATCTATGCGTCAGCCCCCTGTGACCTCCTCAGCCGCTGACCCCTTACCTCTCATCAGGTGGAGACATTCTGGAAGTAGAAAGAAGGTGGTTCAGGCAGTCATGACTGGGAGGGGCTGGCCCAGCCCTGTCTGAGGCCTGGTGCCAGGCTGTGGCTGCCCAAGGGCAGAGAACCAGCCTCTGCCAGAACCAAGAGTCTGGGCTGGCAGGGTCCTCCACGGAAGAGGAGGGAAGGGGGTGGGGGCAGACGACAGGAGCCCCAGCAGATAAGGCCGGGCCTGGCAGGGGTCGAGGAATGAAGGGCGAGCGGAAGGAGCGGAGCCCCTGAGCCACCCCAGCCCTAAGCCCTCAACCCATAGTTTTCCTTCGTCCTTAGTCTCACGCCTCGCCACCCCTCGAGTCAGAAACCTGGTGAGCCAACCCCCCCACCCCACCCCCACCCCCGCCCCGTGCCCCAGGCTCTGGAGGGCCGTGCAGTGGCGGGGGCCTGGCAGGCTGGCTCCGGCCCATTCCTGCCGAGCCCGGCGGCTCACTGGCCCCATCTACTGGCCTTTGGGGGAGGGCATGGCTCTGAAAGGGGCACCGGGAAGGTGACCGCTGGACCTGAAGATGGTAGGAACAGAAATCCAGGATGGGGCGTGCCAAGTGGCAGTCTCTGAGAGCTCATGTTCTGTTCCCTGACCACACCAGGTTTCTGGAGCCAAGCACTCACTTATCACCTCTTCTTCCTTCCTCTGTGGTCAGGCTGTGGAAGCCTCACGCTCAGTCTCTCCCCCACCACGAGCTCATCTTCAGGTTCAGAGGCAGCCGAGTCCCAAGGAGGCCCTGCCTTGTATTCTGCTTACCCCCTGGCACCTCATCACTCCTCCCTCCTGGCACAATGGCAGAGGGGAGCCTCTTCCTGCCAATGGCCACTCTTCCTGCCAATGGCCAATCTCTCCACCCAAGTTCCAGACCCCATCCCTCCCCGTCCTCACAGGGAGCAAACTTTTATTGAGTTCCTACTTCATGCCGGGCCCTGTGCTGGGCACCGTGGCTGTAATAACTAATGACTGGCTCCCTCTCAGCAGCATGCACGCTGGCTCGGCTCTGGCCTCTCCCTCTGGTAATTGCAATAAAGAACTTCTCTCCCTCAATCCTATATCCCTTTCCCCAAGCATTGTTCTCATGCTCCCTGCCACCATTCTCAGCCACATTTCTCGAAAACTGTCTATAGTCACCATCTCCCCTCTCCTCTCCCCACTCTAGCTCTGAGTCAGCTCCCACTCCTGACCACGCCAAGGGTCGCCAATGAATGTCATCCTAGTCCTCACATACCATGGATACACCTCTGCTTTCAGTTAACTCCTCAGTACCCCAGGCCCTTTCTCCCTTTGGCACCTGCAAAGCCACTGCTGCTGGGTTTCCTCCTACCTCTCTGGCTCTCCCTCTCAGCCTCCTTCACAAGCTTCTCTTCCCTGTGGGTGAGCCTCTGGCTGTGGAAGCCTCATGCTGAGTCCCTCCCCCACCATGAATTCATCTTCCTACTCACATACTGGTGACTCCCACGCTTCTTTCCAGCCAAGGCCTTGCTCTTAACTCCAGGCCCACATGTCCAGCTGCCCCCAGATGCCTCCCGTGGACACCTATAGGCCCCTTACACTCAGCATGTCCAAAACTGGTCTCATCGTCTTCCCTAGTTCTGGCAGCCGACCCCTCCTACCTCATCCTCAGTCTTCATTCCATGCACTGGCCTCCAAACCTCTTGCTCTGTCCCAAGCCCTGGGTTGGGGTGCAGAAGCCTCACAATAGCCCTTTGCAGTGGGTATCATCATTACTATTTTACATTCAAGGAAACTGAGGCTTCCGGAGGCTAGGAAAATTGTTCAAGGTCTCAAACTCAGGTTCACTTAAGTTTAAATCTTGGACCAGCCCCAAGATTCATAATCAAGTGTACCAGAGCCTGAAGTCTGGCTCTGTTAATGCAGAGCTAAGTTAGCTACATGTGCCCTCTTAGACTTCATTCTGAGGGCAAAGGAGAGCTGGGAATAGTCTTGAGCAAATAAGGCCCCTGTCCCAGTTGGCCAGGAAATGGGTTTGGGGACAAGGAAAGAGGGGAGGCTGGGAGTCCTGTTGGTGCATCCCTACAAGGGACAGAAGCAAAGGTGTGTTTTGGATAAACAGCCCGAAGTGCTCGTGGACATGTGAGGGCTGAGCCCAGAGGTAGCTGGGTGCCCATGGTCCCCAGCACATCACTCACGTGGCACAAGAGCCTGGGAGGCTGCCAACTCACCGGGCATGAACTGAGTCCCCCATCCCTCTCCTCTAGGCTGTGCGCCTGGAAGTCAGGCCCTTCGCTTACTGGGGAGAAGGGATGGAGAAATGCAAGAAGCCAGGAGTATCACTTGCATTTTCAAACTGTGTCCAGCACCCTTCTCTGAACTTCTTTTCTTTTGCTTCCAGGATTGAAGGCAGGTATTTGGGGATTAGGGCCCTCAAGTTTGGAAAACATTAAGAGAATTTGCTCTAAAGGGTTTTCTGGACCAGCCGCAGGGGAAAGGCAAGCCCCAGCTGAGAACACTTGCTGGGACAGCTTGGTTAATTAACTCCAGGTGAAACTGGTCTTCTTGGGTCCTGCAGTGAGGCTCTGAGTTATTCATAATCCTCTGCCACATTTACTATGTGCTTGCTGTGTGCCAGTCCTTGTGTTTGACTTCCTCATGCTTAATTTTATTTACTATCCTCACATTATCCCTATGAAGTAGGTACTACCATTCTATACATAAGAAAACAGACTCAGAGAGATTCAGTGACATGCCCTAGGTCACTCAGCCGTCCAGACACTCTGCTCCCAACCATTAGGCAGCACTGCCCCCTGGCCTTCAGCCTAGGAAGTTGGCATTATTCAGTGGGCAACAGCCAGGTGAAAGACTATCAACCTTTTAAAATTTGCTTCTGGGAGTTTAGGGTTTTTGAGCATGAGCCACCCATTTTTCTTGCTTGGCCCTGCGATAAAACTTTTTCTGCTCCAAAAAATTTTTAAAAATAAAATAAAATAAAATAAAATTTGCTTCTGGATTAGAAACATGTCTCCCAATGGTAGAATTAAGGCAAGTTGTTAAAACTAATTCCAAAACTTGCTTCCTTACAACTTCCATCACCCTGATTCAGGCCTTTTCTTGGCAGAACAACTGCAAAAGATACAAAAATTAGTTGCTGTTGGCTGGCTGGTTTAATTTATTTGCATATACATAATTCAGTCCCACCCCTTGTGGCTAATACCCTCCTTGGGGAGCTGTGGCTATTTTCTGATTGCTGGTGGGGAGGCCTGTGCGTGTTGTTTTTTCAAATAAACTGAAACCAGATGGAGGGGGTTTTGTTCACTGCCCTGCCTCCAATTTTCTCCAGCAAATTCCTTGAAAAGCCAACCACCTATGAGTGGTGCCTATTCTCCTTGGAGGTCCCTCACCGCTGGTATGCAAATAGCAAGTGGGGCTGGGATTTCTAAAAGTGAAAACAAAGAGAGGAGAAAGAAGCTTCTTGGCACAAGGGTTTTGGGCACATGGCAGGGTCATCTCCCTGTGGAGTCCCGATTTTCCGTCTGCACTTACAGTTTCTGTCCTCATCTCCCTCCTTTCCTCTCCCCTGACTTGGGGATTGAGCTGGGCTTGAGTCAAAATCACCTGGACCAATCACTTGGTAAAAATATGGATTTCAGAGCCCACTCCACACCTCCTTTGCAGCGCTAACCACTGGCATGAGACCCCAACTCTCAGGATGGGTTGATCTTTGAGTCAGTGGAGAGGGTTATCTTCTAGAAGGGGCCCAAGCCACTCTTGCTTTCATCCTGGGAAGACCAGTTGCTCAAGATGGTTATAGAAATATTTTTAACCGCCCGCCAGGTCTAAGGCTTTGAAATGCCCCTCGAGCACCTCATCAAGAGATTCCTTGTTCAGAGCGATAAGCGAGGGTACGTACGCACTGGCCACAGTGCCAGGGGTTAACATTTTTCTTTGGAAGTTGAATTGTGCATTGTCATAGTGAAGTATGACCCAGTACCCAGGCTGGGAGAACACTTCTTTCCGAGCTCCAACCTTCATTCCTAGCTCATATCTCTGTTCTTTCGGATTCCAAGGCTTTTTAGATAATTGTGTCAGGTTACATAAGCTTTCGAGATATGAACACTCAAAGGAAATTCCTCTGGGAGCAGGCATGAGGGGTTCTGCCACATAGTTTGCTTTAAAGTATTTGAGGAAAAATTCAGCCCTGCACATTTCTGAAATAAAGTAAGAATAGTCAATGATTTTGTATGCATGTACCATTCCCCATAGAAATGAGGAAGCAAAAAGACAGATATCATGCTGAATAGAGAAACCCCTCCCAGGGGAGCACATGCAGGGCCAGGTGGAGGCCAGTTGCAAAGAGGGCAGCTTTGACCGGGCTGCCATGGAAATCCTTATCAGTGCAGGATACCTTTTTTTTCCCCCCTTTCTGCATCTGAGATAACACATGTGGTAAATACAGGCCTTCCATTTTCCAAGAAACATAAAATAAAAACTGAATTACTGGCAGAGAAGCTTTAAAATCTTTGGTTCCTAGGACACTGTGAATACATTCTCCACACACTGTGATCTTTATTTCATTTGCCTCCGAGGGATGGCCCTGCATCATCTCTGTTGCATAAGGTGCTGTTTCCAAACACCTTGTTCCTAACTGGAGACACAGAATAAGTTTTATCTAGCTCTGAGAGAGTTCTGGAGGGATGACATCGTGTTCCAAGCTGCACTGGTCAGAGTCAACAGTGAGAAAGCTGCCAGAGTCTTCTCACCAAGGAAGCTGAGAGAATATTGTAAATACCGAATGGCACTTCTTTCTTAAAGCAAAAATGGTCACAAAAACTACTTAACAAGGAAAAATTAATGGGAGGAAAATGTCTTGAAAGTAGCAAATAAAAAACATCTTTACAAGGGACATGGAAATAATAGATTTACTATGATGAAGGGACGGTAATATAGGAAAGTCAATTTTTACACCAAGAATAATTCAACAAGTATTATTTACCTTACAAAAGGCTTCACAAAAGAATTCCTGTAAGTAGCTCTATCCTTTCATTTGTTTGTTCCCTCCTTCGTTCATTCAACAAACATCTATTGAGTGCTTACTGTGTTCCAGGCTCCATGCTTAGGGAAGCCATGGTGAGTTAGATAAATATTCCTCCCCTTGTGGTCTCTGTGTCTGGCTGGAGGACAGCCCCTAATCAGTTCACTATGCAATCAAGAAGCCACTACTGACAGACGGAACTAGACAGCAGAGTCTTGTGACCTCTTCTATTCTGAGTGTCAGAGAAAGTTTTCCTGGAGGAAGTGATGTTCCAGGTATCAAAAGCATCACATGCAAAGGCCCCTAGTATAAGAGGGAGTCTGGTCCTTCAAGGAAATGGAGGTCAGGAGGCTGCAGAGGTCAGCTGGAGCCAGGGGGCAAGGGAGGTTTTGGAGGAGGTTTTTATTCTAATTTCATGGTATATCGAAATACTGCTCCCCGGGGAGCAGGGAGAGTCATTGAGAGTTGTAGCAAGAAGTAAAATAATCAGTTTGCCTTTTTTTCTTTCCTTCTTTTTTTTTTTTTCAAGACGGCCACAAGCTGTGAGGAGAACGGACTGATGGAGATGGGGAGCCCGCAGTGGAAGCGAAAGACCAGTCATGAGGACGCTATGTTTCCAGGGCAAGAGATGCTGGTGGCCATGGGGACAAGCCAAGTGGATGGGCTGACTCATCCAAGGCCCACTGGAAAGTGTACTGTGACCCAGACAAAATGGACCCAGAGAGCAAGAGCTGTGGCTAACCATATCCCACCAGGTGAATTTGATAATTAAAATTTAACTCCATTTGTTAATGAAATGGAGAGGATCATTTCCTGATTGAAAGACAAGTAGGGTCTAGATTATACGTGTCAATGTCCACTACCAATGGGACATTCTGTGTGCTTCATATGCAGGACCACATTTTTAGGCCTCATCATGGCTCTATGCAGTAGCTATTGTTATCCCTGTTGCACATAGGAGCAAACTGAGATTTAGAGAGGTTAAGGAATTTGCCCAACTGGTGACTGGCAGAGCTGGGATTGAAACAGGTAACCACCGACATGCCCTGGGACAAGTGATAAGTCCCAGGAAGCCTGGGCGTACATTGCCTCTAATTAAGAATGGGCTGCTGGATCCAGCCCAGGGTGGGAGGAGCTGCCTAGGAGTCTCTACTGGCAATTCTAGGAGTCAGGTAAGCTAGCTTGGAACCTTGTCACACACATGTGCACAAGTTCTTTAAACCACAGTTGGGTTTTTTGTCCCTACAGCCTGGGCTGTTCACCCTGGGCAGACCTGCCTTGCTGGTCAGGGGCAGCTGCTCTGGGCAGGAACAAGTCCTGCCCTAAGAGATGACTTCTGTCCCAGAAAAATGTCTCATGTTTTCATAGAAACTGGCCAGAGGGGGCAGTAGGAGCTGAAACTACACGAGGTAAAGGGAACCCTGTGGGAAAGAGCCTGGGGTGGGAGCGAAAGACTTGGGTTCCAGGAATTGCACCAATCAGGGGACAGGAATGAGGAGGTGGACAGGAGCTCGCTGAGCTGGGCTTTCAAGCCATGCTTTGGCATTTCAATTGATCCTAAAGGCAAAAGGAAGCCCTGGAAGTATCTTAAACAGAAGACTGATGAGGTGGTGTTAGCAATGTGTGGCCTTCCTCAGTAGGTGATGCCCTGGGCCGTGTCAGGTTCTGGATTGGTTACCACACCAGGATGACAGACTCAGAACACCATCAAATTGCCTGTGCCTTTAAGAAGCAAATTTGGCCAGGGGGAGTCTTCTTTTCAGAGAGCTTGGCCTGAAGTCACTCAGATAGACATCCAGGGAATCTGGGCAGTCATTTTTGTTTCAAATGAAATAGCTTTAACTGGATACATGCATGTATATACTTAACCCTATTTGAAACCCACTGTATTGGTTTCCTATTGCGGATACAACAAAGTGCCACAAATTCAGTGGCTTAAAACAACATGAATTTATTATCTTACAGTTCTGGAGGTCAGAAGTTTGAAATGGGTCTCACTGGGCTAATGTCAAGGGGTCAGCTGACTGGTTCCTTCTGGAGGCTCTAGGGGAGGATCTGTTCCCTTGCCTTTTCCAGATTCTAGAGGACACCTGTATTTGTTGGCTTATGGCTTCTTTCTCTATCTTCAAAGCCAGAAGTACGCTGTCTTCAAATCTCTCTGATCTCTGCTTTCATCATCACATCTCCTCCCACTCTGACCCTCCCATGACTCTCTCTCATAAGGGCCCTTGTGATTATACTGAGCTCACCTAGATAATCTAGGATAATCTCTCCCATCTCAAGATCCTTATCATATCTGCAAAATACACTTTGCCATGTGAGGAAACATATTCATAGGTTCCAGAAATTAGGATATGGACATCTTTGGGAAGCCATTATTCAGACTACCACCCACGTTAACAAATAAAGAGAAAGAATGATAAGCCTGGCAGCTAGGAGGAGAATGGACTGGAAGCAGGTAGGCTGATGTTAGGGAGACAGACAGAAGGCTGCTGCAGAGTCAGCAAGAAAGATGCTGGTGGTCTGGGCTACAGTGGGGTGGGAAGAATGAACACAGGACGTATTTCAGAGGCAGGACTGCCTGGTCTTGGGGACCGTATGGGTTAGCTGGGCAAGGACTAGGGGGAGACTGGGTAGGCAGTGGTGTCCTTCAGAGGGCCTAAAGGGAGGAGCAGGTTTGTGGCAAGGACGGACGGACGAAGAGGGCAGATAGGGATATGTTGCATTTAGATACCCATGGGACACCTAGAAGTGCCTGGGAGGCAGATGGACCCAGGGTCCAGAAGGCTTGACTCTCCAGTCCCTCCCTTCCCTGTGGGCATAGAAGGGCTCACCCTCCACCTTGATTTCTGGGTCACCATCTCTTTTTGACCCTAAGTTCTACAATTCCAGATAAGAGTTGAGGAGTCATCTTGTACTTCTGAGGCCAGAGTAGCACTGATATTTATTCCATATCAAGTTTGAGTTTATCAGTCCTGGAAACAAGAATTTGCATGGTAGAGAGATAAAGACACTTACACAGGACCCACAGTTGGCATATGACAGAGCAGGAGTTGCTATGTTGCTTTTGTTGTATGCTTGTGGCTGATAATTTTAGGGACAGGGATGTTTTCTGTCCAGCCCATTCTGAGCAGGTAGCCAGCCAGCTGCTCACCTTTTTAGGGCCTTGGAGATATGGATAGGACACCTGGTGGAAGACAAAGTCTCTTCCTGTCTTTTGAGAAAACCTGAGCTCATAGGAGGGTTCATTCTGAGTGTCCCCAAGTGGAGGGGAGAGGGAGCATTCAGGGAAACCAAGTTCAGCAGGGAGGTCCCTCAGGCAGGGAAAGGGAAGAGAGTCTGCAGGCCCTGAAACAGAGGAAGCAAGTGCCTGTCCCCTGGCAGCCCCGGTGCAGCAGGCATGGCCCCACAAGGCCCAAATCTAAAAGTCCTGTAGGTGGGTGGGACAATGGCTGTGGCCTTAGTACCAGAGAGGACCCATGACCAGACGGTGCTTCTCACAGTGTTTGCTCCTGCAGGAGATCCTGAGTCCTTGGAATAACCTGGGTAAAGAGGAGCCTAGTAGGGACCAAGACTGAATTTCCCATCAGCCTGGAATATGGGAGCTCCCAGTAGGATTTATGCTTGATTTAAAGGAAATAAAGAGGGCTTCCTTGGTGGTGCAGTGGTTAAGAATCTGCCTGCCAAGGCAGGGGACACGGGTTTGAGCCCTGGTCCAGGAAGATCCTACATGCTGTGGAGCAACTAAGCCGGTGCGCCACAACTACTGAGCCTGTGCTCTAGAGCCCGCAAGCCACAACTACTGAGCCCACGTGCCACAACTACTGAAGCCCACGTGGCTAGAGCCCATGCTCCGCAACAAGAGAAGCCACGACAATGAGAAGCTCGCACACCCCAACGAAGAGTAGCCCCCGCTCACTGCAACTAGAGAAAGCCCGTGCGCAGCAACAAAGACCCAACGCAGCCAAAAATAAATAAATAAATTTATAAAGAAAGAAAGAAGATGCTACTATTATTATTACAACTACTATTATTTGGCTGCACCGCGGGCCTTGTGGGACCTTAGTTCCCCGACAAGAGATTGAACAGGACCAGGGATTGAACCCGACTAGGAATTGAACCCAGGCCATCGACAGTGAGAGCGCAGAGTCCTAACCACTGGACTGCCAGGGAAGTCCCAGAAAGGAGATATTTTGAGCTCTTATACTTCACACTTTATATTATGGGCCACAATATGTACACTGTATTTATTTGTCTCTAGATCTGTCTTCCCCTTAGCCTGTAATCTCCCTGAAGGACAGGGATCTCATGGGTGTTCCCCATGGTATGTCCAGTGCCCAGCACATACTCATTAAAAAGTGTGCAGGCTGACTGAGGGTCTCCCTGAGAGTGGTGGGCTCAGGGGGGAAACTGGAGGGGAACACCTCTGGGACAAGTTAGGATTTCGAGAAGACAAGCTGTGGATTGGGGGTGGGGAAAGTGGGTTTTTCAGAAGAAATGTTGGAAAGGAATGGAGAATGGTTGGGCTAGGACGCCAGGGGGTCCCTGGTGAGCCCCGCCCGGAGCCAGGGTGCCGGCGCGACGTGACGCAGCGCGGTTTGGCCGCTGTGGGGCGCCGTAGCCCGCGCCGTTGCCAGGGGAACGGGTCCGCGCCGGACGAGGCCCAGCCCGTGTCAGCCTCGCCCCGCGGTAGAGCCAGCCCGCTCGAGCCGGAGCCGGAGGACTTGCGGGCCTAACCTCCCCCGCGCGGCCCGGGATGGGGCCCCATTCCGGTGCGCACCGCCTCCGGGTCCCGGGGACCGTCTCCGCTGCGAGAGTCTGAAGCGCCGCCGCCCTGGGGTGGGTGGACGGCCAGGCGCGGGGGCTGAGCCGCTGAGTGACCTTGGCAAGGCCGATCTGGCACTGTCGAAGACGCGCAGGTGAGGAGCCCCCGCTGCAGTTCTCACCTCGAAGCCTGGCCTGAGTCACGGGGCCAGAGCTGCCGCCGCCCGGCCGAGCTCCGCGCCTGGATCCCGCGGCCTGGGCTCCAGGTACCGGGCAGAGCGCCCGGCTTCCTTCTAGCATTCATCCGGTTCACAGATCTGCATTGAGCGTCTGCTGTGTGCCAGGCTTTTTGCCAGGCGCGGGGCCACGGAGGGCTCCAGAGAGGACGCCGCGGTTCTCCAGAACCCGCAGTGTTAAGAAGGGGCGGGGCGGGGGGTGCGGGGAGCAGGCGCCAGATACACGACTAAAGTGATTTCAGGTCGGGTTAAATGCTCTGGTGCTGAAATGAAGGGAGGTGGTGAGGGAGGGTCCGCTCTATCATGTGACTTTTAAGCCAAGAGCTGAAGGTTGAAAAGGAGCCAGCATTGTGATCAGGGTAACGGTGTTTCTGGAAGAGGCAAAAGCAAATGCAAAGATCTGGAGGCAGCAGGTACAGAGGAACAGCAAGCGTGAGGGGAGCCTTGAAGGATGCGGTGGCGGTTTCAACTTTATCCTAGCAGGAGGAGGAAACCATTGAGGAGTTTTGATGAATTTCAAGTTTTGAAAAGCTCACCTCACTCTGGTGAAGTGAGCAGTGTGATTGTGACAGGGCATACTAGGAAGTCAGTTGAGGGCCATCCTAGTTCTGCCAGTCTAGCTGTGCCTCCTAGAATTTACTTAGTGTCTCTGAGACTCAGTGTCCTCATCTGTGAAAGGGGCATATTGTTCTGCATGTTGTTTATGAGAGAGAAAGTGAGGGGCCAGCGACATCTGAGACCAATGACTAGAGAGGCCTATGAGAACAATTTGAAATGATAGGACCTACCTCAGAGAGTTGTGAGGGTTTAATAAGTGAATTCCATCAAAACACTTAAAGCAGTGCCTAGCACAGAATAAATGCCCTCTAAATGCTAGCGATGGTTATTGTTATTGTTGAAATACCGTAGGGGAGCAATGACTGGAGCTTGGATTAGGGTGATGGCAGTAGAAATGGTTAAGAAGTGGCTTAACTTCCCTTCTTGAAGGAGAACTGGATTTAGAGATGGGTGAGGGGTGGTCCCTGTTTTTGTGGAACTGGTGGTTCACAGAGGGAGACGGGTTTGTGAACAGATAATCACCATGAGATTCAATACAAGCAACATGGGTACTTAATTAGCCAGGTTTTTTACATTTTGTTTTTCTTACTTATCTGCCCTGTCACAACTTTGTTCTTAACGATGGTTTCTTGGTGGGTGTTCCTCAAGGCTTGCTTCTACCATCATGGGAGTTGATTTCCTGGTTAAAATCAACAATGCTTGCCTCTGCTCACTGGCCTTGTTTCAGCTCCATGTTGCTCCCTTCTTCTTGTCCTCTTTCCTTGGCTTAACTTGAATCCCAAATAGTTTGCCGTGGTTGCTTCAGGAAGAGAATGGCACAGGAAATGTCTGCACACCACGTCAGCTCAGGAATGACTGAGGTTTCAAGCTTTTCCTGCTCTAGCATCAGACTTCTGTGTGTTGTTGATGTAAGGAGCCCAGCCACATCTGAGACCAATGACTAGAGAGGTCTATGAGAAAGGCTTGAGGTTCCAATTCATTTTCTGGGAGTTGTTGTGATGTGTATCTCTTAGTCAAACTTCCCAGAATCTTAAGTCCAGAGACTTCTTTGGCACCTGTGGGTAATTCTAATAAACAAAGTGCTTGCCCTTTGAAAGTTCTTTTATAACTGACATTTTGTGCTGTGAAACAGTGTGCACCATGCAGCATTTTCTTTCCAGCCCCTCCTTTAGATGGTTAAATTGGGCATCTGTTAAATCTCAGTGAAAATGGGTTTAAAAGTAGATCCTGGGAAAAAAACCAGAAAACTTGTTTTGAAGTATCCATAGAAAATCACACACACAACAACCATAAATCCTCTAGCAAAAAGAAAAGATGGTTGGGAATGAAACCTTCCTGTGGCATGCACCTTCCCTTTGGGTTCTGGAGTCACGGGGAGCTGAGCTGACCTTCAGCTGAGAACTGGAACAAGGTCCTGCCCAGCTGCTCCTCTGTTGTGCTGCCTGGTTGTCTGATTCTAGCTTTAACAAAAGCCCTAACAGCTCACAGGGAGCTCTTCAGCTGAACAACTCAGAACTTCTTTCGAGAGTGAGAAAGCATTGAACTAAAACGGAGTGCTCTTTTGTTGCATGGTTGTTAGGCAAGATTTCCTTGTTTGCCTGGCGCAGTACTGGGCTCTAGATCACACGAGCACATTTGATCCACATGGCAGCCCAGTGGGACCAGGAGGGTAAGAGATGACACCCTTCAGTTATTTATTTGACATTTTTTTTTCAAAAGTAGTACATGCACATGGTAAAAAAAAAAAAAAAATCCAAACAGCACCAAGGAGTACATAGTAGAAGCAAATCTCTCTCATCCCCAGCCACTGGATCACCTTCTCACAGGCTATCCCTATGTTTGCTTTCTTGCATTTCTTTCCAGAGAGAATCTGTGCATATAGGAACGTAGATGTCTATCCATCCACCTTGGTTTTCACTCACTCGCAGCACACTCTACAACTGTCCCACATCTTGCTTTTCTGCTTAACTGTGTATCAAAAGTCATTTCATCCCTCATTATTTCTGATGTTATATAGCATTCCATTGTGTGGATGTGCCATATATTTGTTTATATTGTATTTTGTCCTTTATTATTACAAACAAGACTGCAATGAATCTTTGTGCACTTTATGAGCATAAGATAAATACCTAGAAATGGAATGTCTTGGCTCAAGGGTATATGTGTTCTCAAGTTTGGTAGACATTACCAAATTGCTTTCCAGCTCACCTTTTTGAAAAATAAATAAAGGAGAGAACCAAAGAGATGGCTTTGTGAAATTTGCCCACCAGGTTCCTCAATCTGTGAGTGGCAACGCAGGGACCAGAACCAGGCTATGTCTCCAGGCCTAGCCGTCTTCCCTGGCTCCAACCTGTTTCTCCCTGTTGGTAACTCAGATCTCCAGGCCCTCCAAGCCCCCACATCAGCCCTGTCACCTCTCTTCTGACCCCATCACTGTACCTTCCCAGTTCTGTGGCCTCTACCATCAAACCCTCTGGTAATTAAGTAGATTCTTTCCTGAAATTCTCAGACATCTTGCAGAAATGCAGGAATGCCTACAGCCTCTCCAGGGCTGGTACTTTTCACCTCAGTCTGGTTCTTTTACAGTGCTATTCATGAATCTCAGAACAACATTCCTAAATATTTTTTTGGGTGAGAGCAGAGGTGGGCAAGAGGGAAGTGGACCAGTCAGGTAACTATTCTGTAGTTCATAATGAGAACCTGAAATGGTAACATTTTCCTCACTTAAATTAAGCATATAAATTAAGGTAGCCTAACCATATTTGGAAAATGCTATCTTAGACTTTTAGCAAGTCAATGTTAACATAGATTATTGTCATCCTAGCAATGGCCTTCCCCTTGTTGGGACAGGGAGGGACCTGCACAGGCCCTCCAGCCTGCCTCAGAAGCCAGGTGGGCCCTTGGCTTACCAGGGCAGTGGCTACCTTTGGGACGGGGCCTCTTTGCTCTTGTCTTCTTTCTGTCTCCACCAGCTTAACTCTGTTGTTTGTTCGTGGCAGCAGAAGGTACTTGAGAATCTTTTGTCAAGGTCCACATACCTCTCAGCCCACCAAAGATGCAGCAGGGCATCAGGGAGCTTGTGGGCTTGACCCCCACTTCCCACCCAACTCCTCCCAGTACACAGGGCTGCTGGGCTGCTGCCCTCCCTAGGCCAGCCTGCTGTGGTGTCACCTCCCCCCATGCCCTTTCGCTTCTTGCTCATGCCCTCCTTCCCAGTGTGACTAGAAGGCTTTCTAAAACACCCGTCACCTTTATGTCAACTCCCCTGTTTAAACTTTCTGTGATTCCCTGTGGCTCTTTCAACAGTGCCTAAACTTACTCACCTGGCCTCCTGTGATCGCCTTGTTACTGAACCAAAGTCGGATCTGCTTGCCCAACACGTAGCAAAGCCAATCTGCTGACACCAGGCTGTGGTGAAGGCAACTACAGTGTTTACTGCAGGATGCCAAGCAAAGGGAGTGGGAGACATGCCTCAGGTCCACTCCAGCTTGGTCTTTGAGTTAGAATTTTCTTTTTTTTTTTTTTTTTTTTTTTGGTGGGGGCAGGGAGGAGAACAAAGAGGCTGGGATTAATCATCGTCCTGTGACATTTTTGCGACATTTCTTAATTGTAGTTTCAGGAGTCAGAATGTCTCTGGTTTATGATTCTTTGGCCAGGTGGTCCATGGCTCAGGGATCTGTTAGCTCATCTTGCCCTGGAGAAACAACCTGAGTTTGTACATTAATGATGACATCTATAGTAGCAATTTTAGTACATTAATGATGTCGTCGACAACAGCAGTTTTAGTCATGTGACTCTGGTTGTTTAGTGTTCAATTAGCACAGGATTGAGGTCAGAGGTGACTTGAAAGGGAATAAAGTTTTAGATAGAGAGATTAATCATAATCTTGGTAAGGGAACTTGGTTTTAGGGGCATTTGGTTTCAACCTAGGATCTGACCCTGCAACTTCCCAGGGCTCATCTCTCTCTCTCTCTCTCTCTCTCTCTCTCTCTCTCTCTCTCTCTGTGGATCTTGCTCTCTGACCCTAAACCCACCCACTCTGTGTTCTGTCATACTGAATGGCTGGCCCTTGCAGGGCTGCCAGAATACCCATTCACCCACTTCCCTGAAATCTGTCTGGGCCCCCAGAAAGCAAGCCCCTGAGGGCAGGAACATGGTCTCATCTGTGTTTACATCTTTAATGCACAAGGGGGCTGGACCGCAATAAGCTAAGCACTGACTGGGCCAAGGCATGAGTGTACAAGCTGGCCATGTTGTCTGGTAGCAGAACCACGCATCTTTTAATCTGGTCTCCTAGGGAAGTGCTGAGAGGGGTAGGACAGCCAGAGAAGTCCCTGGGTCTGGTGACAGTGCCTGGTCCCATCCATGCTTGAAGCCTCATCTTGGATTCTCTCCTACCTCCAAGCCCTTTTAATCAAAATTTTTTGGGCCAAAAGAATTTGTGGCCACCAGCTCCACAAGGGAAAATATCATCAGTTAAGAGTTGGTTGTCTCAGGCTATTGTTGCAGGTGGCATGGTACCAGGCTGCCACCGCTGCAAGGGACTTACACCCAACAGCACCATCCTCTCATCCATGGTCTCATACAAGTGGTACCTCTCTGGGCCAAGGGTACTTGGGTTTGGTATCAGAGCAACTCCTAAGGCTGTTTGTGGTAGGCCCCTGGCCTCAGGTGGTGACTCCTCCTGCCTCAGGTGTCAGGGGTGCAGCAGCACTGGGGATGCCTGTGGCCACTGCCAGCCCACTCCGGCAGCGGGGACCTGTCAGCTAGCCATGCACCTCTGCTTCTTTCTTTATAAACTACCTCAAGGTGTTGGATTATTCAGGTGTGAGGATGGCAAAGAGAAAGTCAGGACTTAGGAATCCCAATTAATGGGTTCCCTTCAAAGAAGTTGCCCTGGTGATGATATCACTGGAGAACCTATGTGGAAGCCACAGGGATTTGTTCTCCTGAGCAGAACTGCCCAGCTCAACTGTATACACTGGGCTTGACCTGATGACCTTTGTTTCCAAAAATCAAGGACAAAGATTTGCCACCTCTGGGGATATTCCAAATAAAGTGATGCCAGCTTTTTGATCACCTTTGTCATCTTTGATCAAAGCTGAGAAGTTTAGAATGACAATCCAGTGGCCCAGCTCTTATGACAATGTGTTCCTTGGGACTGCTGACTTAAGAAAGCAACTTCAACCAACCCCATCACTTTGGGCATAACCTCATAAAACCTCACAGAATATCAGATGCAGTAGCCTCCTCAGTCTGGAGAGATGAGGACACCCCAGAGGGCTATTTTAAGGGTAATCATAACGTCTACCATTTAGGGAACATTTATGTGTCAACGCTTTACCTACAGCGTTGCTGATCTATATACAGCCCTAGGCAGGCATCCCTACCCCTGTTTTTCAGATGAAGAAACTCAAGCCACTCAGCTAGTAAGTGAAGAACCAGGACTTGAACCTAGATCTGTTTCCTCCAAAGCTGGGGCTCTTTTTTCACCTTTCATTGCTTTTTACTGAAGACAAAGCAAATGACCAAAGAATTCCAGTGGAGTCCCTGGGAGAAAACTAGGGTCACTCCATTTAGCTTTGTGATGAGGCTACTCAGACTCTCCAAGTTTGGTTTACAGGAGGCTCTGGGCCTCAGGTGGGATGAAGGGCAGAGTGGCTGAGTGTGAGTGTCTGGTAGCTAAGGTAGCAGCCATGGGGCTGGCATGGGGTGGGGTGGAGGGGGTACGGGTGCCTGGTGACTGTGCAGATTGAAGGCAGGGCAGAACGGGCCAGATGGCTTTGGGTGAGTCAGGATTCCTCATCATTTACCGTGCCCACATTTCCTTTTATTTCAGATGTTTTCAAGTCAGAAAACATTTACTGAGCACCTACTATGTACAAGGTATGTTCTGGGTGCTTGGGGGAGGGGATGTGGGGAACAGAGGTGAATGAATCACAGTCCCTTTGCTGCCCTTAGGGGAAGCTGGCATAACAGGGGGGGCAGACATGGAGATGGCAAATTGTTCCAAACAGCAAAGTGACTTGCCCAATAAAGACTGAGCGTGAGGGCCCCCTGACTAACTTGGGGCATCAGGGAAAGCTTCCTGGATGAGGTGATGCTTGCAGTGGGCTCTGAAGGTCAGGTCACATTTTGTTGGGTTTAGAAGTGAGGAAAGTGTTCAAGGCAGATGTGCTGAGCAGGGTGTGCCATACCCTTTGGCTTAGTCAGACTCCCTGGCCGACAGGCATGGACTCTTGAAAGGAGAGTCCAGCTGCCAGGGTTTTTTCTGCAGCTCTTGACCTTCCCACCAAGAGCTCCGAATTGGCCTGTCTACCCAAGTGGGGCACTGCCTGCCCAGGCTCTGGTCCCACCTCAGGCCCAGAAGATACTGGGGTTGGGCTCTTTCTCCTGTAATGACAGGCCTACCCGTCTGCCCTGCATGTATCTTTGACCACCGAGTCAGCTCTTGGGCTGAGCGATGGTGGGATGGGGGTAGAGTGCTGCCATCTGGTGGCTTGGCTCTGGCCAAGGCCTGTCTTTCCCTGAACTCCCTCAAGTGAGTCAAAGGCATCAGCTCACCTTTTTGTTCTCACTGTACCAGGCCCACATTTACTTAGAGAAACATGGTCATTTCCACTGCTGGAGGGAACCAATGAGGATTCCTCCCCTCTCTTGTGTGCTGGCTTCTCTCCAGCCAAGAAGCCCCAGGTAGCTTATCTGAGGCACAGGGTAGATGGTTCAGGGTCCCCTAGTCCTTAAAGGGATTACATGCTTGCTGAGGGGCAGAGGCCAGGTCCCTCTTTGAACACCTCCACTCCCTGTTTCTCTTAGCAAAGTGTAACGGGGCCCTCTGTGACACTTGCATTTGGGCCTCAGGACAGAGGTGACTAATCCTGACAGAATCAGCCTGTGTTCTCATCGCTCTGGCCTCAGCCTGATATTGTTACCAGATGAGAACATGTCTTACTGGGTTTAACTCTGATGGCTGTGGAGACGGAGCAGAATAACAGGCAGTCACACTATGAGCTGAATAAACCCTGGACCTTCCTACCTTGTCCTGGCTAGGACTGGGGCCAGAACTTGCTCTGGGGCTTTGAGACTAGCACTCTACTGCCATCCTCCCTCACTGCCAGGCTCCTCATGCTAGGGCCCCGGATTCCCCTGCAGAGTGGCTGGAGATGGCTTCACATACTAGCCTGCCCCTCCTGCTGAAACCTGACTGCAGGCACGGGGCTCTGGGCTCCAGCCTGGGCCTCCTCAGGCTAATGATCTTTCTACCCTTTCTCCCTCTGGAGATGAACATCTGCAACAAGCCCTCTAACAAGACAGCCCCTGAGAAGAATGTGTGGACAGCACCCGCACAGGCCAGCGGACCCTCCCCGGAGCTGCAGGGCCAGCGGTCCCGCCGGAATGGGTGGAGCTGGCCCCCTCACCCGCTCCAGATTGTGGCCTGGCTGCTGTACCTCTTCTTTGCTGTGATTGGCTTTGGGGTCCTTGTTCCCCTCCTGCCTCACCACTGGGTGCCTGCTGGCTATGCTGTATCCTTGGGAAAGTGTGGGACTGGTACATAGAAGAGTGGGGACAATGGATGGAGGGACATGGGCGAGGCCTGAAGCTGGGTTCCAGAGCCTCAGAGAGTGTAGATGGGCCCTGTCTCTGCCTGGGGGGACCAGTTGCCTACCTGCCTGGCCTCCAACCCCCATCTGACCCCTCCGCCTGATTGGGTGAGGGAACAGGCCTAACGAACCTTGGAGCGTTGAAAGCCCCACACAGATGGGAACCTCATCAACTGAGGTACCACAAGAGCAATTACAGAAGAGAACCGTAAAGCTCTCTTTAAGCTAATTGTGTCCAGAGCTCAACAAGGGATAAAAGAGAGTACCGTATTCCATTTATGAAATAATTTTTCACTTTTTGGAAAGAATAATGGTAGAATTCCTTTACATGGTAAGTTTCCTGGTACATTTAAAATGTGGTTTTATTTACAGAGATTATTATGCTGTACCCAGGACTGTTTAGGAGCTCATCGATTTTATAAATCAGACTCTTTTAGCCTAAGGTTGAATTGACAGGAGGAGGGATAAATATGCCCTGGAAGCTCCTGGGAATTGTGACAAACATGAGCTTGCCTGAACTTAGTGATGTGACTGCCCCAGCCGTGGCCACAACCCCCAGGAGCAGAGGATGTGGCTGCAAGTCTGGGCGATTGAGGGGCAGCATGTGGCCATGTGCCCCAGTCCAGAGGGTGCCCATGAGAGTGTGCCTTGGTGTGTGTGCTTCATGGAGATGATTCTTTGGGCTTCTGGGAGAAGGTGGCCTAGGGTGAGCTAAAGGAGTTAGCAGGGATGAATTTGAAAGTCTCAGGCGTAGAGTCAGCACCCTTCAACTCAGCCCTTTCAGAGCTGCACAAGGCTGAGCAGCTTCTGCCAGCTCTCCGCATCTTAGCCTCCTCCTCTATCTGACAGGAGGAGTCCTGCCTGCTTCCCAGGCAGGGGACAAGGAGCACACAAAGATGTCTGTGTGTGTGAGCACCAGAATATATGAGCCATGAATGTGAGCATGCTCTCTTGGGAAACCATAGAGCCCTTGGCTGGTGGGTAGCCAGGGCAGGTGGGTGCAGAAAGACTCTAGAGAAGCTTGTTGGTCTCCGACGCCAACAGTGTCACTGAGGCACTTCCTGGTTCACTGGGGCCGAGGGCCTAGTCATCAAATTTGTACATGAAAACTAGACTTTCTCTGAGGTGACCAACAGGGCTCAGTCAGTGCTATTACGTAGAATGCTTCATGGAACATTCCTCCCATGATCCGGAATGGGTACACCACTCACTCAGGACTACCTGGCTTTCTGCAATAAGGGTACCTGGGAAGCCAGATTAATAACCACATGTTTGGGAGTGAGCAGAATCAGAGCAAATAACCGTAACCAAGAGTAACTAGCATTTATTGAGCACTTATATGTGCCAGGCACTGTGCCAACCCCTATACATGGATGATCTTGTTCAACTCTCATAATCTGTAAGGAATGTGTTCTCCCCACTTTCATAAAAGAAATTGGGGCTCAGAGAGATTATAAAGTTTTTTTTTTTTTTTTTTTGGCTGTGTTGGGTCTTTGTTGCTGCACGTGGGCTTTCCTCTGGTTGCAGCGAGCGGGGGCTACTCTTCATTGCGGTGTGCAGGCTTCTCATGCGGTGGCTTCTCTTGTTGCGGAGCATGGGCTCTAGGCGCTCAGGTTTCAGTAGTTGTGGCGTGTGGGCTCAGTAGTTGTGGCACGTGGGCTCAGTAGTTGTGGCTCGCAGGTTCTAGAGCGCAGGCTCAGTAGTTGTGGTGCACGGGCTTAGTTGCTCCGCGGCATGTGGGATCTTCCCGGCCCAGGGCTCGAACCCGTGTCCCCTGCCTTGGCAGGCGGATTCTTAACCACTGCGCCACCAGGGAAGCCCTCAGAGAGATTAAATGACTTCCTGAGGTCACACAGTTGCTACCCAGTGAGGCCAGAAGGACTGCTCAGGCAGTCTGACTCTGAGGCAGTGGGATGGTTTGAGGGTTTTGTCCTCCCCATATTTATTGCTTTGGGCAATGCTGGAGGCTCATAGAACCACCTGGTTTGGCACTCCCATTTCCAGGCCTGAATGGTTCTCTGTCCTCCCATCAAAGCCACCTTCCTTCTGCAGGCTCCCTCAGGGGCCCCTGCAGAATGAGGTAGGGTAATGGTGTGTACCAAGCACTGACCTTGCACCTAGAACTTGCCTGGGCCCTAGGGTTGCAAAGATGGGTAAAACAGGGCCCCAGCTCTAGGTGTTCCGCTTCCAATTGGAGGAAAGCCTTGTAGATTGGAGATCATCACATGGTAAGTATGGGGGTAGGGATTCATACAGCAGACTGTGGGTGCAGGAGGAGGGCCATGTAGACCATCATCACCACCCAGATACATACCTGTTGCTCTCAGCTCCCCTCCTTCCCTCTTCCTGGCCTCTCTAGGTACTCTTGGCTCCGCCCCTTTCCTTCATCACCTATATCCAGTCAGTCTTCAAGTCCTGTTGATTTTGCCTCCTAAAAAGCTATTGTATTTGCCCTCTTTTCTCCCCACTGCCATCTGCCTCTTTTACCTAGATGACCATTTAGTTTCCAAACAGGTCTCCCCACACATGCTCTCACCGCGGCCAGTCCATCTCTATCCCTGCAGCCAGAGTGCCCTTTCAAAAAACAAATATGATAAAGTTACTCCCCAGCTTAACACCCTCTAATAGCTTCTTCCTGCCTTAAGGTTCAAGATCATCATGGCTCTCCACATTCTGGACTCTGCTTATCTCCCCAGCATCTTCTTATTTTATTTCCTCTGCTGTTCTCTGTTGCAACAACACTGGTCTCTGCCTGGAAGCTCCTAGCCTCTCTCTCCACCCCAATACCCAGCTAAGTTAGAAGTCAAGACCTAGCAGGCCATGGGCCAGTTTGGCCTACAGATTTTTTTTTTAATTGAGGGATAACGAACACACAAAATGGACATATCTTAAGTGCTTCTTTGGCAGGTACATTTAAAAAATTATTTCCTTGTCAACATTTTAAACATGAGACGCCTCATATATCCAGACACAAATCCAGATTTCTGGTTCCTTCTGAAAAGCCAAAATTTGGTGACATGGGCTCTCTTTCTTGCATGGCACCAATAAGCTGAGCTGGAACCACACATCTAGTTGGGACTCTGCTTGTTCCCAGTACCCAGCCAGGCCCCCTTTCCTCTTTATATTACCTGCCACGTTCCTGTTATCTGTTTCTCTCTAAGTCTCAGCTGAGATGATACTTCCTCAGAGAAACTTTCCAGATCCCTTCAGACTAGATGAGGTCACCCAGTTACAAACTCAAATAGTCCCCTGAACTTTCGTTATTGCAGTCAGCCTACTCTTTGATTAACCTCTGTGTTTCCTGCCAGACTGTAGGCCCCTTGGGGCTAGGGACCAAGTCTGTCTTGTTCCTGCCATATCCCTCAGTGCCTGGCATAGAGAAAGACCTCAGTAAATAGCTGAATGAATGAACCAGGGGGGTGGTGGGGAGGGAAGAAGTGTTGGAACAGGCAGGAAACTAAACGTTTGCCCACATTCAGTGTGTCTGAAGAGAGCCTGGAATGGTAAGGAGTAGTGGTTGATGATACCAGAGAGGTTTGAGAGGATCCAGAGGAAAAGGGGCTGTGAACACTGAGCTGAAGAGTAAACTTTAGCTTGAGAGCCACTGCAGGAGTTTAAGCAGTCAAGCCTTTAGGTTTAAGCTTTTCAGAGCTCACTACCCAAGTAAAGGGTACTCAAGGGGATGCAGACATGAGAAGCAGCGTCAAGAGACTATGGAATAACCCAGGCAAGAGGTGACAGCCTGACCCACAGCCAGGGCCGTAGGGATAGAGAGGTTGTGTTGGGCCACAGGATTGTCTCTTTCAGCTCTGGTATAGCACATTAGGGTGGAGCCTGGCTCCTGCAGACATGTAGGAAAATTTGGCTGCTGGGAAGAGGAAGAAAAAAGGAGGTTGGACAGGTGATGGATGGAGGATAAGTGATGGAGAGATGATGTCTACTTGGCTAGCAAGAGGATGGATGGATGGATCGACAGATAGCTAGATGGAGGGTGGATGGCTGCCTGGGTGGAATCTATTAGTGAAGTTTTTACACATTCACTTTGCAGTAAGTTGTCAGCATACTGTGTCCAGCATTTGGTCCAATTGCTGAGCAGATAGATCCTGGAAGATCTGTGTTTCAGGAATTAGCCATGCTGCCCCCTGGCCAGCCCCTGAACATGTTAGGCCATCCCAGACATTCAGCCCCAGGCCTCCAAGTACCTGGACTCTAGATTGCGGAGGCAGTAGATATATGAGGCCCTGTCTGCAAATGATTCTCCAACTGGCATGGCTGCTGGGAGAGGATGTCTTCTTCCTTCTCAGAGCTGACTTCCTGTGAAAGCAAGATAAACAAGCTTAGAACGTATATTTTGCGTCCTTCAACCTTTAGAGGATGATCTCTTTCAGTCTCATTTCACCATTCAGAATCGGAAACCAGGTCAGATTCTGAGGTAAGCTCAGCCAGGGCCTACACCAGGCCTGGATTAGTGAGGCCAGGGCCCTGTAGTTGGTCTCCTCAGCAGCAGCAGGCAGTGCTGGCTTGTGAGCTCCATTACCAGACGGCCCCTCTGCTCTTCCATATGGGGCACAGGTAGGAGGTGGCACAGGTAGGAGGTGGCACAGGCAGAGAGTCTCTGCACTGGGGAGTCACATGTAGGTAGAGAGCAGTTCTCTGGCTACAGGAAGGAGAAGTGGGGCTCTCAGCCGGCAGTGTGGAGTGAGTCTTTAACCTGCTGGGCCAGTGCATGGGCGCCATCTTTGCTGGCCACCTCGTGGTGCACCTGACTGCTGTTTCCATCGACCCAGCAGATGCCAATGTGCGGGACAAGAGCTATGCTGGGCCTCTGCCCATCTTCAACCGCAGCCAACATGCACACGTCATTGAAGACCTGCACTGCAACTTGTGCGACGTTGATGTGTGAGTGCGTGTGGACTGGGTGTGTGTGGCCGATGAGCGTGCCCGGGGAACTGCCAGTGGGAGCTGAAGGCAGACAGGGGCATGCCCAGGCTTTACAGTCATTCTGAAGCCTCAGAACCCTCTTATTTCACACAGTCAAGAATCTTAGTGGAGTGACAGAGAACTGGGTGAGGGAGAAGGTGATTGGAAACAGAAGATGAGGAATAGCATTTCCAACAAAGTAGGAAACAATTGGCACTGCCACAAACACTTCTGATGACTAACTCTACCAGTAACCACCCCCCTTCTCTCACCAGCATTCCCAGGTATGGGCAGAGAGGGGAGCAACACTTGACTACTTACCATGTGCTAAGTGCTTATGAACAACCACCCTGCAGAGTGGGCAACATCTTTCTCACTTCACAGAGGAGGAAGAGTCCAATGCTCAGAAAGGCTGAGTGGCCTGAGGTTGGTCATATGGCTACTGGGCAGCCAGATTCACAACCCAGCCTGCCTGGCCCCGAAGCCAGTACTATTATCCTTGTTTATGCATGAGGAATCTGAGGCCCAGAGAGGCCAAGTGACTTACTCCAGGTCACATTAAGGGGTCAGAATGTACAGAACCCATACCCCCTTGGCTGGTCCAGACTGCCTCCCTAAGCCCCTCTCTGGAGCATCCCAGTCTCCCAGCCTTAGGTAGGGGATCAGGGATGGGGGTATGGTTCAAGGCTAGCTCCACACTTTTAATATTAAGCCCCAAGCAGCCTGTTGAAGGGGTTCTGTCCATAGGACAGAGAAAGAGGCAATGGCATTAAGATGCTGAGGACTTCGGCATCAGACCATCCTTTCTTTCACTAGACACCAGTCAGCGCGTTGTTCCTCAGTGGATGCTCTAGCAGTTGCTGCGTATTCCAGGGCTCCATTCTGTTCTAGGGGAGGGGGTCGAAATTTATTCTTCCACTCTCCTTTGGCCTTTCCTGGTTCCTCCCTGGGGCAGGGAGACTCTCTTGCATTCCTAATTTAGCCTCACCTCACCTGACCCACTGCGGTGAACTGCTTACTGCTCACCCAGATGTCTGCTTACCCCTCTTCCTTTGGCTCCCTTTGGATTAGCCCAGATAGACTGGGGATTTCTGGAAGAATGCCAGGAAAATTCCCATAGTCTGGCAGAGAAACAGGGACTCAAAAAATGGCGATGTCAGGAAGAGCAACGCAGGCCCTGGGTCCAGCAGCCTTGCTCTCTTCCGCTCCCTGGCCCCATACCTGCATTGCCTCCTGGTTGGGCAAAGGGGGTCCTTGCTTGGAAAGGAAACTCCGTTTTCGTCTCACGCCACCATCACCCGGGTGCACTGTCCCAGAGCGGGACAGTATAACGCCGCCTACACCTCCTCCCGCCGCTGGGTACACCTCCCGTCCCCGCCCCCACCCCCACCCCGCCTCTTCAGAAGCGCTGCCTCCTCCGGGTTCCCCGCCCCACAGTGCCCCCCGCCAGAGGGCGCGCGTGCCTCCCTTTGACGCGCTCCGCTCTCCGCTTAGGCGCGGGTGGGTGACCCGCTCCAGGCGCGGAACCGGCAACCCCCCAGCCAGGCCGGGCAGCAAAAGGCGGGAGCAGCTCGCAACCGTTCCGTGCCCCCTCCCCACCTTAGGAGTGCTCGTTCCAAGCACTGCAGCGCCTGCAACAAATGCGTGTGCGGCTTCGACCACCACTGCAAGTGGCTCAACAACTGCGTGGGCGAGAGGAACTACCGGTGAGAGCCAGGCCCGGGCCACAGGGGTGCCTGGCAATGCCTGTGTCTGTGCGAGCCAGGGGCCTTGGCCCTGCGTATGGGGCGGGGAGATGATAGGGGCACTTGGGGGACCTGTGCGCTGGTGTGCGTTAGTGTGTGTGCTGGTCTGAGGGTGATGCTCCCGATGGCTTCCGCCTGAGAGCAATGAGGGTAGGTTTGGGTCTGCTGGCCCAGGGAAAGGTGGGGAGCCTGTTGGGGGTGGCCGCCTATATTCACCTTTGCCCTACGGCTTTGGCTTCGTGAGGAGTCAGGGCTGTGGGGTCAGAGGCCCAGCTCCCCATCCTAACCACCGGCCCTTCTGAGCTCTGGGCCCTTGCCCAGCTGGAGCACCTGGGTGCTGACAGCTGCCCACGGCTGGGCCCAGGCTCTTTCTACACAGTGTGGCATCTGCCTTACTGGGCGTCCTGCTCCTCGTGCTGGTGGCCACTTATGTCTTTGTGGAGTTCTTTGTCAACCCCATGCGGCTGCGTACCAACCGCCACTTTGAAGGTCAGTGTGGGCTCCAGGCCCACTCCCATCCCCCAACCCTGGGCCTGTTCGGGTCACTGGTTACATCCCTGGCTGAGCACAGTCTGCCTGTGCCTTGCAGTCTTGAAGAATCACACAGATGTGTGGTTCGTGTTCCTGCCTGCTGCCCCTGTGGAGACCCAGGCTCCTGCCATCCTGGCTCTGGCTGCCCTTCTCATCCTTCTGGGCCTGCTCTCCACAGCCCTGCTTGGCCACCTGCTCTGCTTCCACATTTATCTCAGTAAGTGCCCCCTGCCCCTACCCCCACATATACATCCACACCTGCCTTTCAGGGGATGGGAGTCCCTAAGCTGGAGGAAGTTACCCAGTTTGGGCCGTAGAGCCCTGAAACTATGCCCCTTCCTAGCGCTGGCTCGCTAATGGTGACCTGGTCTCACTCCATGGCTTAGTGTATATGGGGACAATGGTTTTAGCCTGTGGTTGGGTACCCTCCCTCACCTTCTGAACTCCAGGGTTCCTTTTCCATTGCACTGAGCCCTCTCTTCACCCCCTCAGTGTGGCACAAGCTCACCACCTATGAATACATCGTGCAGCATCGTCCGCCCCAGGAGGCAAAGGGGGCCCACAGGGAGCTTGAGTCATGTCCCCCCAGGATGCGGCCCATTCAGGTATAGAAGTGGCCCAGAGGGCTGAGGGAGTGGGAGAAGGGGTGTGGGAGGGGTGGTGAGCTGTGCAACGAGTAGCCAGTGACTAGACAGGGCAAAGAGAAGCAGGCCTGGAAGAGCAGCTGGGTCGGGGGTGCTGGAGGCAGCAGAGGCGAGGGCAAGCCTGTACTAAGCACGTGCCTACTTGCTCAAGTGTGGCACAGCCAGAGGAAGCCCTGTGTTTCCCCGACCCCAGGGGAAAGGCTTGAAGCATGTGCTGGAGGGCACAGAACGTGGGAGCCTGGAAGCAGGCAGGTTGGGGCCGCAGGAGGAGAGAGGGATGGATCAAGGACTGGGTCACCAGGATAGAGCCATCAGTTCTCTCCACCTGTGACCCTGAGCCCTTATACCCATTACCCCATTTAAATCTTGAAACAGCTCATGAGGCAGGTAATGCTACCGTACCCATGTTGCAGATGAACATATTGAGGCCAAGAAAGATTAAGCAAGCTGGGTCTAGGAAGAGTTAAGGTCTCTGCACTCTGAAGCAGGAATCCTCCAGCCCAGGCTCGGGGCCTGGCCAGCCCAGCTGTTGATCAGCCTATCCCCATTCCCATGCCCCTTGGCTTCCTGAGGTCAGCAGCTGGGGGTGGGGTGGTCCAGTCCTTGGAGCCCCCAGGGACTGGGAAGGCAGGGGGCCCAGGCAGGCCTTGTTGGGAAGGCTGAGCTCTGGATCCGAAGTCCTCATGGCAACTGGACACAAACACAGGCTGGTGGGTGGATTGGGGGAGTGCTTGGGACCCCACCTCTCCTGTTCTCATCGCCAGGGGTGGGCCAGGCTGCCAGGCCTGGGTAGGCCTGGGGGAGTGATGGCTGTTGGTGGAGACCCCCTCCCCCCCGCAACTGCCACACCGCTGTGTACCTGCCCTGGTGCTGGGCACAGAACCCATGTAAGCACAGTGGCAGCCATCCCGGGAGTGGGCACCATCCCTATCCCCACTCCACAGAGGAGACTGAGGCTCAGAGAGGTAGGCAGGAGACTTTCTCAAGCTTCACAGCCAGTGCCCACTGAGGCAGGGCTGGCCCTGGGATCCCCAGACTCGAATGCTCAGGACCCCTGCTCTGTAGTCACTGCCTGCTTAGGCTTTGGGGCCAGATGTGCCAGCAGCAAGGGCATTTAATATCATCTGAAGATGACCCGAGGGAGACGTCGGCAGAGGGAGAAGGGGTGTGTTTGTCCCATCGTACAGAGGAGAGCTGAGGCTGAGAGGTGCCATGTACCATTCAGGAATGTGCACGTTTTGAATGTCTCTGAGGGAGGATTGTAGGGGCAGCTGTGATGAGGGGAGGGGAATTTGAATGGGGACACCCGGGTGGCACCCTCAAACTTCCCCAGCTGGCTAGGGCCTGGCTCCTGTCCCATTCTGGCCCCTCAGGCTTCTGAGACCATCCTCTACTGCTGCCCTGCCCTCTGCCCTACACTTCTAGAACCCAGGGGCACCAGGGTAGGCTTTGCCCCCTCTATCCTGGGCCCTGGAGGGGTGCTAGGTGCACACTGGTGAAGAGGAAATGTGTGGGGGAAGGATTCCCTTGGGGTCCCAGCCCTTGTGACTGGCCTTTGACTCCTTCCTCTTTCCCAGGGCTCCTCTGCTCAGGCTGGCACCCCCACACTCCTCCCCAAAGAGCCAGCCTGGGCAGGTGTTGGGCACAGGGCTTGCCCAGGGTTCATTCTCTGCCTCTGTGTAGCCAGCCGGTGACTGGCTGGGCTCTGGCCCCCAGATCTGCTAGGGCCGTCCTGCAGGCAGCCTCCCCACCCCCACCCTGAGCAGGAATGTGGGAGGGGCCCCACTCTGGAGCCGTTGCCCCCAAACATAGGCTTGTTTTAGAGACGGTGTTGCTGTTACAGTGTCGTCTCTGCATTAGTCAGGATGCCCGGGTCTCCATGGAAACGACTGCCGAGTCGCGACAGCTGTCCGGTGCCCTACCCCCAGCCACCCCACATCCTCCGCCAGGCTCCCTTCTCGGACTGTTTTTCCTGGCTTTTGTTTCCTCACCTGCAGTCCTCTTGGGCGCAGCCCGGCGCTTGCTACGTGCTGCGGTGCAAGCCTAGGCCACTCCTGCTACCTCCCGGCTTCAGACCCCTTCACTTTCAGGGGTTGGATCTGCTACTCCCATGGTCACTGTGAGGATTAGCGACTAAACAAGACAGAGAGCACCCATAAGCCTGGTCCCAGGTGGGGCTGTGGCGCTGTTTTTTCCACCACCTATTGCCTTCCCTTTACCGGTAGAAGTTGGGGAGACCGCTCATCCCCCCACTCCCCGCCAGCAGTTAGATTGTGTCTGGTACTCTGAGGACTCAGCTCCGAGGGAACCATGGATTCCTGCAGGTAGCCTCGCAGCCTCGGGTGCACCCCCCGGGTGTGTGAACTGCCCAGTCTCCCAACTAGGGAAAAAAATCGGTTCAGAGACTGGAGCCCTGGGAGGAGCCAGGAGCAGGAGAGGGCCTCTCTTGAGTCCCTCTTCTCCTCAACCCAACTTGGCCAGAACAGCTCTAGACTGGGTACGTTGTACACACGAGGCTGGAGGCTTCCTGGAGGAGGTGGAGTTTGACTAAATGAAGTGAGGAAAATGGTGGGGGTGGGGTAAGGTACAAAAACAGGTGTTTTAAGCCTCATTCTGCATTGGGGTTTTCCCAGCATACCTGGGAAGCCTGGAGGACAGCCCTAGACGTCTGTGCCCAGGCCTCCCACAGAGACCAGTAAGGGGGTGTTGCATCCAAGACAGAGTGGGCCCAGGACCCAGAAGGCCCTGGACCCACACCTGGCCTCCCAGCCTCCCTCACCTCCATCTTCCCCAGGAGATGGAGTTCTACATGCGGACCTTCAGCCATGTGCGCCCAGAGTCCCCTGGCCAGGCCAGGCCTGCCTCAGTGAATGCCAAGTGAGTGCAACCTGGGCAAGTGCCACCTCATATCTCCCATTGGCATGGCAGGGCCATCTGAGGTGGGAGAAAGGGGTTAGGCCAAAGCCAAGGCACAGGTCTTGGTCCAGGCTATCATGGCCTTGGACAGATCAATGCCCCTTTCCAGCTAGGAAGGGAGGCTTATTTTAGGACCTCCAACAGGGTGGGATTTGAAGGAACAACAGCATCCAGCATTTATCCTCCCACTTCCCCTTCAGCCCCTCCCGGTTCCTTGCCACCCGCGGCCACGTGGAGCCTCCACCGCCCTCCTCCCCAGAGACTCTCGCTCTGCCCCCCCGGATCCGACCCCAGGTAGGGGGGGACTGTGCTGGGCCCCCTGCCCAGGAGGAAGGGGATGGGAAAGAAGCCTCTACCCCTCTCCACTCCTGCGCGTCTTTTGGCGATGTGAGGTCTGGGGAAGGGGTACTCAGGCTTCCCCCTGTCTCTGCAGAAAAAAAGGAAGCGGCGCATGTATAAGGTACGGACCTCCAGAACCTTGGACCGGGAGCTCCCGTTGCCCAGGCTGCCGGGTGAGCGCCCCTTCCTGACCGGATCCTGCTCGGGGAGCTACGAGGGAGGGAAAGGTAGGGCCCTAAGTGAGTAGCAGCTCCTAGTCTCACGTTCCCTTCCGACCCCATAGGGCCGCGGACCCCCGGCCGCCGCTCCAGCTCGTCCTCGGATTCCGCTGACGCCAGCCCTGCAGGCGCCTACCACTCGGCGTCAGCCGAGTCCATGGACGAGATTCCAGTGGCTCAGACGCGCCTAGGCAGCGCCGGTCTGGGCGCCCCCGTGGGCAAGGGCAGAGAGCCCGGGCTGGCGCTGCAGGCGCGTGCGCCGGCCGTTTTCGTAAGCCCGAGTAGCGGCGAGCCCGGTGCGCGGGGCGGCCCGGAAGCCGGTCTCGCTTAGCTGGGACAAGAAGCAGGGATGGCGGAGGAGCGGCGGGACAGACTCTCTATGCAACACCCCCACCCCCGCCGCACTGAGTGCACTTTAGGGGCCCCTAAGGGCCGGCGGGATCGGCCCCCTCCCCCACGACTCAGCAATAACAGCCCCACCAGCCGTGATGCTCCAATAAACTTTTTTATGCTTTTGCGGAGTTAGTGCATACCTTCTTAATGGCAAGGGCCACAGGCCCTCCTGGAGCTGGACCATTGCCAGTCAGCTAGGGGCAGAGGGTGAGGTGGGTTCCCCACCCCCACCCCGTACGCTGAGTGGCCACGCAGATTGTCATATGGAGAAGCTCAGGTACGGGGCTCCTGGTTGGGAAAGGTCCTGGAAGCTGCCTGGAGGAGTTTATTTTTCTTGAAGATAGGGCTTGCACTTGGAGAGAGGAGGGGAAGCAGGCTTTGGGGTCGGGAGGCAGCAGCGCCAGCAGGGACTGCGAGGCTAACACCGGGTTGGGGTGGGAATAAATGAGGACGCGGACCCGGGAAGTCCAGGAGCTTTTCCCTGGCCGCGGGAGAGACGTCGGTGTACCAGGATTTGGGGGCTGGCACTCGTGATTCGTTTACTGTCCCCTCCCGCCCCCAGTGACCCGCAGTTGTGACCTGGGATGCCACACGTTCATTGGAGAGCTGTGGTCTTGAGCCAGCTCTAGACCCCGCTGTCACTAAGGGAAGGGACCTTCCCACTCCTCTGCACGCCCACCCCCCCCGCCCCCCGCCAAAGGCCTTCGGTTGCTGCTCTGGGAAGCTGGATCTCCCCTGGAGGCGGGGATCAGCTTTGAACTTCGGGCGGAGCCCAGGATGGGGGCCATCCGAGGACGTCCAGAGCTACAAAGGTCTGGTCGCCCCAGCCACAGAGCTGCCCCGGGTGCAGCAGGATGAGACGATCGCAGCAGCTCCGCCCCCGCGGAGCGCGGAGAGGGCGGGGTCGGGTAGGTGGAGCCAGCGTGACCTTGGTCACTCTCCCGCCGAGACAGCCCCGGGGGTGGGACTCGCCGTCTCCATGGAAACCGAGAAACAAGGGAATAATACGGTGGAACCGCCCGGCCTGCAGTCCCGCCCCAGAGCCGGCAGGGAGCAGAGCTGCGGAGCCGCCTTGTCTCCTTCGTCCATCGGTCCATTCTTGCGTCTTTCTTTCTGTCCATCGAACGTGCACTGCAGGAGCAGCCACGAGGGAGAAGCCGGTAGGAGACCCCGGCGCCGACCACTCTAATCAATATCCTGCACGATAAGAAGGGGGTGGGGTGGGAGCGGCCTGGGAGGGGTCCCAACCCTGGATGGTACCGAGTTGAGGACACCAGCTGAGCGGTCCTGCCCTGGGCCCAAACGTTCCACCCCCACCCCCTTGCTGACTGATTACTCCAGCTGTCCCAGCGGGAGCGAGCGTGGCCTGCAGACCCCTGGGACCAGGGCCTGTGACTTGGCACCACCTGATCAGCCTGAAATTACCAAGAATCCATCTTCTCACAGACAGGAGTGAGCACAGGTGCAGGGTCCTGCTAGGCCCCTGGAACAAGCATCCTGTGGCACTCAAGCTCCCCCAGACTTCACCCTTGGTGAACAAAGTGCGGGTCTCCTTCAGATTGCTGGTGGGAGATTGCAGTGTAGGGAGAGGGAAGGGGAGTGCTGTTTGAAAGGGATTCTGGACCCACCGAGTTGCTGCAATGTAGGAGCTGTGGGTGATCCCAGTTCCAGAAACTGCAACTTAGGGATGGGTGAGTGTGGTGACCCGGGGAGGGTTTTCAGTGTTAAGGCCAGTGGTAGTGGAAGGAGTGTAGGCAGGCAGGCAGGCTCCAGGCTGTGGTCACTGGAGGCTCTATTATAAAAGGGAGAGGTGGAAGATAGCTGCTGAGGACACAACTGAGGGTGTGGTCAGGGGCTGCAGATGTATGGAGAGAGGGTGAGTTGTGAGGCTCTGGTTAGGGGTCTCAGTAAGGCCTGTGGGTGTGTGGACGGGCGACCCAGTCCCAGGGCTTCCCGTGTATAGATGGAAGTGGCTGCAGTGCAGGGCTGAGGGTGTGGTCAGGGAAGTCTCAGTACCAGGCTGTGTTACATGGAGGGAGTTTCAGTGCAGAGCTGAGGGTGTGGTCGGAGACTGCAGTGGGTGCCGTGGGCAAGTGTGGGGAAGACCCTTTAGTGCAGGGCTGAGGGTATTATTGGGGGGCCTCAGTACAGGGCTGTTAGTATATGTGTGGGGCGTGCATGCTGAGGGAATGGCCCGGGCCCTTTGTCCCAGGGCTGTGGGTGTGGTCAGGGGACTGCAGTAAGGGGTGTGGGAGGCACTTCAGTGCAGGGCTGGTGTGGTCAGGGAGGTCTGAGTACCAGGTTAAGGGGTGTGGTCAGTGGGACTAAGGCCGAGGGTATGGAGGGCCAGGGCTAAGTGCACACAGCTGTGAGAGTGTGGACTAGTGTGGTGGTGCTCAGGGTGTGGCCAGGAGGCCTCCATAGAGGGCTGAAGGTGTAGACACTGGGGAGGTGTACTTCAGCGCAGAGCAGAGCGTAGGTGTGAGGATTACAGGGCCAAGGCCACAGTCTCACTTGCCATCATGCCTCTAGGGGCTCATAACTCTACAACCCCCCACTCAGGCCAGCCCCTCAATCTCCTGCTCCTCCTAGACTCCACAAACTGGGACGTTACAGCCCCAATGGCTGGAAAGGGGCCACGAAGCCACGGTTGTGCCCCAGGTGCTGGGAGTGCTGATGTGCCCCACCCGTGAACCCATTCTCCAGCCCAGCCCAGCAGCACTGGGAGCTTCTCCCTGAGCTGCCCTGACACCATCCTGACCTTAGCAACATTCTCCAAGCAGTACCACCCTCCCTTAGCAACTGTCTCCAGGCTTCACAAACTGTGGCCAGGCCAGCCCCAAGTTCCCCTTCCCTCATGTTTTTGTTTAACAGCAAATAGTAACAAGGTCCCAGCTGGGCCAGCTGCACCCCTGCCTGTGCTCTGGCTCCCTTCTCAGCCTGGGCTGGGTCTTGCTGGGTCCTCATGACCCTGAGAGACACACTGTCCTCACTAAATACCTGCCCAACCAGCAGCCTGGCCTGGTCCTGACCCAGCCTGGCATGGAACTCCCAGGGAGGGGGCCCGCTCTGCCACCCTCACTTCCACCCAAGCAGGCCTTGTGCCAGGGCCAGACAAAGCCATGGCCCCAGCTGCTGCTCTCACGGTTTTTCTGGACAGTGCTACTCTGTTCCCAGCCTGGTGCGAGCATCACGATTTCATCTTCTGAACTCCACTCTGAGCCAGGCTGGCATTAAGTGACAGGACCTTTCCTCTCGGGGCTCTTCCTCACGGCTCTGGGGCCCAGTCAGACATTGAGTGCTGGCCCCTTTCTGCAGGCAGCTCCATCTCCAGCTCTGAGGGTATGTGGCAGAAGTGCCTGCAACTTCAACCTTGCAGGTTTTGAGGTAGAGGCAGTGATGCTCTGTGCCTTGGCGGGGTGGGGGGGTGGAGAGCTTGGCTAGGAGGTGACCAAGGTGGGTCCCTAACAGGGTGGCATGGCAACGAGCACAGATGTGGCTGGGCTGGAGGAAAGCTTCCGCAAGTTTGCCATCCATGGTGATCCCAAGGCCAGTGGGCACGAGATGAATGGCAAGAACTGGGCCAAGCTGTGCAAGGACTGCAAGGTGGCTGACGGCAAGGCTGTGACAGGGACCGATGTCGACATCGTCTTCTCCAAAGTCAAGTGAGCCCCAGGCATTCCCTGCTTCTGATGTTCCCAGAAGGGGAACTGGGGGGCTGGAACCAGGGAGGATGTGGAGAAAGGGGAAAACTCATGGTGTCCACATACCTGGCAGGGGGAAGTCTGCCCGGGTCATCAACTATGAGGAGTTCAAGAAGGCCCTAGAAGAGCTGGCACCCAAGCGATTCAAGGGGAAGAGCAAGGAGGAGGCCTTTGATGCCATCTGCCAGCTGGTGGCAGGCAAGGAACCAGCCAATGTGGGTGTTACTGTAAGTGCCCTGATGGTCTCGGCTGGCCACTGAGGGGGGTATGGGGAATATTGGCTGGGGTTGGAAGGGCTGGGCTCCCTAACCAGGTACCCCTGGGGGAACTCTGTCCAAACAGAAAGCAAAAACAGGGGGTGCTGTGGAACGGCTGACTGACACCAGCAAGTACACGGGCTCCCACAAGGAACGCTTCGATCAGAGTGGCAAGGGCAAGGGCATTGCTGGGCGGCAGGACATCCTGGATGACAGTGGCTATGTGAGTGCCTACAAGAATGCAGGTACCTATGATGCCAAGGTGAAGAAGTGAGGCCTGGGAAGGCCCCCCCTAGCACGGCTGCCCCTGCCAGAGGCTCAGGCCTGGGCCTTAGGGGCATGTGGAGCAAGAGAGCCCGGTCCCCTCCTTGCTGGATCTGCCGCCCAGCGCTTCCTGCCCAGCCCTATGGGGCCAGCCCACCAGACCTCTGACCCAGACTGCTCTGCATCCCCTTCCCCTTTTTCTTTCCCCCTCGACTTCTGTCTGTCTGTGGAGAGTCTGTGCCTATAGCCTCACCACCCCAACCTAGCCCCGGGCATGGCTAACCCCTGCCTGCTTGCCTCATATTTAAGCTGCTGCTCTGGCCAAGTGCCTAATTCTTACCCGGACCTCAATAAAGCCACCTTTTTTTACCAATATGGCCTGGTCAGGTATATGACAACAAGGGTAATGACATTCACACCCCATGACCCCTCAGTGTCATCAACCCCTTCCAAGTCACACTCTGCTGATTCTTCCACTGGCAGCTCTGCCCAGAAAAAGACACACACACACCAGGCCCCTTCCATTAGCACAGAGCCAGGCTGAATGAGGATGCTCTATAGGGAAATCAAAAGTCTTTTACCTCAGCCCTGACCTAGAGTTCTGACATCATGGCTGTCTTCCCGCAATTAGGGCCTCAGTCTTGGCCTCTCTGCTTTCACAGCAGGGGGGGGCGATGAGACAGCAAACTCAGACTGGGCTAAGCATTGGTGGGGCCCAGTGCCAGGCCTCAGCTCTAAGCTTGCTGACAGGCCTCCACTCCAGAGGGCTACCAAGGTGAGTCATTCTGGGCTGCATCTCAGAATATCAGAAAATGCAAGACAGCAGACAGTAGACAGTTCAACTCCCAATTTTATAGCTGAGGAAACTCAGGCCCAGAGAGTGAAGGGGCTTCTGCAGAATAGAGGCCAGAACCATGCCTCTTGCCTCCCTGGCCAGGCTCTTTCTAACACAGCAAGCCCCAACACTGATTTCCAAAAATGAGGCTGGATGGCCAGCGATAGAACTTGGCACCCAACATCAGCCTTTGACAGGTGAGCAGAGTGTCCAACAGTGAAGGGGCCTCTTCTTGCTGATTCCCTCCCATCTGTTCATCATCCCAGGTTGCAGGGTGGGGTGGGGGGGGTCTCTCTCTGATCCTGAGAACTCCTGGGAGCTTTCAGATCAACCTTTTCTCCCCTCTGAGGTTCTCAATGTTAGGCCAGAGTTATTCCCAAGTCTAAGGCTTTGGGGCCAACTCTCCCTCCTTCCTGCTGACAAGTGGGCTGGATGGAACTTAGGGACTGCCCAGAGTCCCTAAGAGTGCTAGAAAAAGGCGAAAAAGGCACACATTCACAAATATTTTTTCTTGACCCAGATAACAAAGCAAAGCAGCACAACTGTTTATTCCCTCTCCCTCGGGCTGTTCTAGGATGTTCTTGCCCCAGGTGGCCCCGGAGTCCCTTGAGCCCAAAATCACTTGGAGCGAGGGTAAAGAGTGGTAGTGTGGCTTGGAACAGAGACGCTGGGGGGTGAGGTGAGAATTAGAGAGCAGAGATCATCACCTGGTCACAGCAGAGCCTTGCCTAATGCCTGACAGTTGTGGGATCCTCCTGACTCCGCTGACCTTGCATTGCCCAGGGAAGAGTTTCAGACAGCGCTACCTCTCCCATCAGCATACAGTAAGAGGAATCCTTCCTGCAGCCCTGGGGAATTGGTTTAAATTGCAAGCTTACTTAAATTAGCATAATAGGAGAGAAACCCAAATCCTGCGAATTGGCCTGGTCCAGGTTATTAAACTATTAAGCTGCAGGTGAGATTACCATCCAGTGCTATGGGAGCAGCAGTTTGGCCCCTCCTATGATTGGCAGTGTGGCTTAGAGGAGCCCAGAGAGAGAACTGGCCGAGTCCTGAAACCCCACCTTGTAGGAGTAAAGCCCCCTCTTCTTTAAAAGTGGTTATGGAGCCTGAGGGAAATCAAGGCTCACCCGGAGCCAGGAAGACCCTTAGTCTAGCAGAATCTGGTTCATGGCAGGAACTGACCAAACAATGCCACTTCAGCCCTTCAGTTATCACTGCTCCATCTCCCCATAGCCTCCTCATGGTGGAAAGCTTTGGGTACCCTTGCTAGCAAAGCCAGTTGGGCAAGGAAGAGAGGTTAGGATCTGTGGGATGGAGCCATTAAAACCCTCTATGTATAACTGGCGGGAAGGCCAAACCTCAGAGGGGCCCTGCCTCTCCTTTTGGAGAACTTCCCTGAGGACCTGTTTTCCATCCCAGCCTTGTTTCCTTCTTTCTCCTAATAGTGCCAGGCCCAGGGTGAGGAATTCTTGTCCACTTATTTTCTACTTGCTTCAGGGGTCTTCCCCCAGTCCATGTTCCCCCACTCCCACTTAGCCCCATAGGGCAACAACTCTTTGGCCCTTCCCTTGATGCCACCGATCCCTACCCCTGCCCTCTGGACCAAGGGCCATACAGCAAAAATCAGAAACACAGTTGACCTCTGCACGAGTGGCCAGCAACCCTAGAGAGGGGCCTGGCCTAGGGTAGGACCAGCCACTTTCAGTGACAATAGAAAATAGAGCGGAAGGTGACTTAGTCTGGGTCAGGCTCTTTGCTCCTCCTTAGAGGTACCCTGAATAGGTTCTGGGCTAGCATTCTCAGATGTTCATAGGAGAAGGATGGGAGGGCTGGGTTGTAGAAAGAAGTCCGTTATCCCTGCCCCCACCTCCCCTAGCCCCCATTGGCTGTCCAGGAAGTTGGCCTGTGCACTGGGCTGGGACGGTGAAATATGACAACACAGGGCTGTAAGGCTACTAGCTAATGCTACCCTACCTGGGCAAGGCTTAGGCTCTTTGGAGGCCTCTCAATGGGGCCAAGATAGACCCAGGAAAGCGGGGAGGGGGGCTGTTCTTACTGACACTTCCAGAGAAAACGAGCTGACTCTAGCTCCCTCAGAGCCATGCAGCTCAAAGAAACTTATGGCTCCTCTGTGCATGCTCCTTCTGGGAACCTACATAAAATTGAGAGATCTGTAGATTTTATTTATAACTTAGAGATGTGTGATCTTGGTTGTGATCTTCATGTCTCATTATTACAGCAATAGCTCTCCTTCCCTGCACAGCACCTGGGTCAGGGGAGCAAATAAGTGTCTAACCTTTCCACCTGCCTCTCTCTCTGACATGACCCTGAAGATGAAGAGAAGTACAATATGACATTAGGTTAACAGTCCTTTGCCCTCTACAGCTCTCTGGCAACATTAGCTACTTGTGCAACCTTGGAGTAGAGACATACCTAGAGCCACTTGCATTATCTTTTCCCATTGATGCCTAATCAATCAGGATTAAAGAAAGGACTGATCCTCAGTCTGAAATACAAGGTACTGACATGTAAAGTGGATGCTGAGCCCAAAGCTAACTTTCAGAAGCCACACCTCTGGTCTGGACTGCACCAGCCTTCTCTCTCATCTCTCTAGCTCCTCTCTGGTCCACTCCACACAGCCGGAGGTCAATCCACTCTTCTTATAGAGAAAGCTTCTCAAACACAAATCTATTGAATACTACCCATCTGCCTTCCCAATCTAAAATCTTTTGGGAGCCATGCGACCTAGCTCCTGTGTATCTCCTCTCAGGCCCTCCATTCCCTGAATGAACCATGTTCCTTCCCATTTCATGGCCTTTGCTTATGCTATTTCTCTCTGCAGCTCTCCCCACTGAGCTCTGCCCTCAGTCCTATGCTTTGCCTGGTGACCTCCTATTTAATTCTTCAGGTCTTGGTTGAAAGATCATTTCTTTAGGGGACATTTTCCTGATATCACACCTCCCTCCCAGGCTAGGACAGACCCCCCAGTTATATACTGTCATGGCACCATGACCTACATCTTCCCTGCCCGGTGATCCCTCTGGGGGCCCCTGACTCTCCTACTCTGTACTCTTGGCCTAGGAGGCTCTGCACCCCCTCTACCTGGTACCATTGTACTCATTCTGCCAAGCTTCCACTCAAGTTCTCACTGATGACTTCTCCAGTTCTCCAGAGTAGGAATTACCTACTCTCTGTCTGTCTTTCCAGGATCTGTCTAGGCTTTTATTTAGGCCTGTTTGGTGCCAATGGCAAGCTCTGAGGTCCATCACACAACTAAAGTGTTGGCTGCTCCAGGAAGACATCGGACCGTGTCACCTTTTCACTATGGTGGGAGAAAACCCAAAACACGTTTGATGAACTGATCCATAGAGGTTCTCCAAAATTTCTGCTAACACAAAACATACCTGGCCTTGGATGTTCTTTTTAAACTTCCTACTACACAGTTTCAACAGACACTTGGGAAAAATGTCTAGTGTTTTTTTCTTTTTGACATTTTCAGCCAAACGTTTCTATGTGATATGATGCCTAGGACTAAGTGCCAACTATTTATGTGGGCAGAAGGAAAGAACGACTTGATGGGAGGAGATAAAAAGAAATAAAAAGGCCCAACATAGTCTAATTAAAATAAGATATTTTTCTTAATCTTGTGAGTGAATACCACCATACTAGTGGCAATGACACTGAGAGCCCCCTGGGGCTGAGAGGGAAGCTGCAAAAAAGGTGTGCAGTGCTAGCTCCACAGACTAGGCTCTGGGACAGAGTCTGAAACACTCTGTGTTAGATACTGACCCGTATCATGTGCCACTGGTGAGGAGGAAGACAGCGTGCTTTTCCCAAAGGGCGATGATCTTCCCAAATGATGACTCTTCTCAGGAGGCAGGAGTGCTTTCCCAGAATAACCTTTTTGCTCTTTAGTCAGCTGCTGCAGCAGATACTCATTAGTTACCACCAGGGATCTGAGGCATGGGGAAAAAAGACAGTTATGAAGTCATAAAAGCAAAGTAGTTGCCATTCTGACCTGAAATGTTTGCTAAAGATAAATGTAAAAAAATAAATAAATAAAAATAAAAAAATGTAAAATGAAGTAACATCTTTAAATAGAAAGAACTGTCTGATTTATGAGTTGGTTATTTTAAAAGCAGGCAGACAGTTTATTTATTCATTGCAGTTCTGTTTACATTCCAGACTGACTGTAGCAATAACATAGTTCACATTTTATACAGTGATTGTTCTGATCTTTCCAAAGCACTTTCATGATGAAGTAAGTAGACGCACGGGGAGACTGGCACCTGACCAGGCCTCCAGTTTCTATCCCCAAATCTTAATTTCTACTTCTTCTAATCTATCCTGCCTCTGCAATTAAACTAAAGGTGCTAGTCATAACTGTATTCTTGGACTCTGTATTACCATGTAATGTTGGAAGCTGTCAGAGACTGCCCCTCCCCGCCAAAAAAGATGCATGCACAATGCTATTCACTGCAACACTATCTGCAACAGCAAGATACTGTAATGTCCATCAGTAGAGGACTAATTAAATACACACACAGTGGAGTCCTATGCATGTATAAAAAGGAGTGAGAACGAACTCTATACACCACTGTGAAATGATTTCTAGATAAAATAAAGCAACATTATGCCTCTTTTTATATAATAGAGGGGAAATACAAATACACACCCACACTTGCAATGGAAGGCTGGTGGGAAGGAAGGAAAGGATAGAGGAGACAGGTAAGGAAGCTAGATTTGTCTGAATTTATCTGATTTTGTGGATCTGACTTTGGGACCATGTAAGTTTTACATTAATTATACATAAGATTAAATCAAAATAATAAAATTATTCCCTATGAATCAAACAAAATGAAATGAATTGAACCTGTATATTGAATTGATGGTTTAACAACACACAGAAGAATTATTTTAAGTTACTCTAAAATATAGCATCACTAAAGATATATATCTTAATGTTCTCAAAGTGTGGTCCCCAGGCCAGAAGCAAGAGTATCACCTGGAAACTTACTAGAAATGCAAATTCTCAGTTCCCAACCCAGATCTGCTGAATCAGAAACTGGTGTGTTCTGGAAAGCAGTATTTTGATCCCTGAGCAAAGTGGCCTGGATACAGGTGGTTTGCACACAGAATAGAGTTAATTTGAAAAGTATATAGATATTAACTTGCCAAGTAAAACAAAGGAGATAAAGGAAAGTAAACATCTGCTTCCAGAAGTCAGCTAGATGGACCCAGTCCTACCTCTGACTTTCGTGGAGAAGGGCCACTGTCTCCTCCAGCTTTTTCAGCTGGGCAAGCTCCTGGTTCAGGCAAGCCACCTGCATGTTCAACTGTTGGTTTTTGCGCAGAAGATCATCTACAAAGGTTACAGTAGCCAGGGGTGAGAGGATTCCAAGAGACTAGTCTTTGAGCAGAGCTTGAGTGATCAGAGAGACATCTTGAAGAGTTGGGGGCCCCACTGCACCCACCTCCACACTCTATTCACCATTCCCTCCCTTGGAGACAGCAGATATAGTGGCAAGAATATAGGGTTTCGCAACAGACATATCTGAATTAAAACTCAACCGCTTAATCTTGCACGTTAGTTCATTTTTGTGAGTTTCACTAGAGCTAGTAACTCTGCCGGGTAGCACTGTTATGAGGAGTCAGTGAGACATCTGTGCTCACATAGCATAGGCAGTCAACAAATATTTGGTCTCCTTGTATTCTCCATTTTAGTTCATGAATGTATGTCCTTCACTCTGTATGGAATATGTGAAAACATCTAGAACTGTGTCAGGCACATGACAATAGCTCAATGAGTGCTTTCAGAAACTGGATTTGTGGCCAAGGCATTCATATCTAGCGTTCCAAATATGTTGCCACTGCCTGCAATAAATAATAAGGTAGGTAAAAGCACAGGAACTCTGGTCCTAAGCAAGTCAGTCTTCTAGAACAGTACTTAAACTTTAATATGCTTACAGATCACCTGGGGATCTTTTTAGAAAACAGATTCTGATTCAGTAGGTCTGAGGTGAGGCCAGATGTTCCATATGTCTAACAAGCTCGCAGGTGATACTAATGTTGCGATGTGTGGCTCACATTTTGAGTACCAAGGTTCTGGAAGGTGGAAATCAGGGCTGCAACAGCTGTATTTATCACCAGTAATCCAAAATAGAGAACTGGGTCTCATGGCTGATTGAAAATAGGTATCTAGGGCTTCCCTGGTGGCGCAGTGGTTAAGAATCCGCCTGTCAATGCAGGGGACATGGGTTCAAGCCCTGGTCTGGGAAGATCCCACATGCCGCGGAACAACTAAGCCCGTGCGCCACAACTACTGAGCCTGTGCTCTAGAGCCTACGAGCCACAACTACTGAAGCCCGCATGCCTAGAGCCTGTGTTCCGCAACACGAGAAGCCACTGCAATGAGAAGTCCGCACACCACAACGAAAAGTAGCCCCCGCTTGCCGCAATTAGAGAAAAGCCCGCACGCAGCAATGGACACCCAATGCAGCCAAAAATAAATAAATAAAATAAATAAATTTATTTAAAAAAAGAAAGTAGGTATCTAGTGAATAAACACCTATTTATTTTCAGTGCAGGTAAGTGGAGAATGATGTCTTGATTATTCAGGCTTATGAATATCAGATAGTGATGAGATTCAGCTCTGGAAATTCAACGCTGATTTCCAAATCAAATTCCTCATTCAAATCCAAATACCCATAATGTTTGTTTGTGGGTGCTGAGCTAGAAGCTTAAAGTCGAGGTAGACTTTATCTACCTAAACTATACTAATAATAAAGTAGTACAAATCAAAAATTCAATGGGATATTATTTTTCACTTATCATAATGGCAAAAAAATATAATACCCAGTGTTGGCAAGGGTGAAATGAAAAGGCATTCAAATACATACTTACTGCTGATATGAGTGTAAACTGAAACCATCTTTCTTGGGAATGATTTGGCAATGTGTAACAAAAACCTCAATAATGTCCACATTTTTTTTTTTTTTTTTTTTGCGGTACGCGGGCCTCTCACTGTTGTGGCCTCTCCCGTTGCGGAGCACAGGCTCCGGACGCGCAGGCTCAGCGGCCATGGCTCACGGGCCCAGCCGCTCCGCAGTATGTGGAATCCTCCCGGACCGGGGCACGAACCCACGTCCCCTGTATCGGCAGGCGGACTCTCAACCACTGCGCCACCAGGGAAGACCTGTCCACATCTTTTGACCCACTAATTCTACTTCTAGGAATGTCTGCTAGGAAAATAGTCTAAAATGTACACAAAGATTTATATACACAGATATTAATAGCTGCATTATTTATCACAGCATAAATATTAGGACTCTTAGCTCCATCAGAAGAGAAGAAAGAGAATCTTAGAGAAGCATTTTCACTCTAGGATCTTTTCTTCTATTTCAGGTCTTTCGAATGTTTGGAAATTCTTAGAATTAGAATTATTTATAATATAAAAATGGCAGCTTTATTTATAATAGCTAACATTAAAAACAACTATAAAGAGGACTGAATAGAGAAATATGGTATATTCATGTAACATTATAGGAAATGCCTGTGCTATTAAATTAGTAACATTAGGTTGTAGAAATGAGATTGCCTAGGGTAGAGAGTAGCGGGAACTGAGTGCACAAGGGTCAAACTTTCTAGAGTACAGAAGTGTTCTGTATTTTGATTGGGATGCAGTTAAATGAATACATATATCTGTCAAAACTCATCAAACTTAAAATGTGTGTATTTTGCTGTACATAAATTAGTTTTTAAAAATCAAGACACAAATTTTAATTCTGAGTTAAATACATGTATAGGCATATGGTGAAAGAAAATATACCAAAAACACTAATTGTAGTTATTTCTGGGTAGTGAGATTATATTTTCTTTATATTTTTCAAACTTTCTGTAAAGAACACGATCTTCTGCTATAATCAGAAAAAACAAGTGTCTTTCTCAAAAATAATGACAATAATAACACATTTGTAAATGCTTTACACTGATAAAAGAGTAAACTCTTTTACTCTGGTAACTCAAGTCACCTGCATTACAACTCTGAGGCTAGATGGTTGTTTCCATTTAGGAAGCCATGTGAGCTCTGGATGACGAAGCTTATTAAACGGGCCATCTTCCTGAACTTACCATAAGTGTGGGACTGGTGCCCACTCACAATCGAGGTGGTAGCACCTTCCTCCAATTGCTGGATTTTTTCTGACAAAATGAGGTTTTCCTCCAGCACTCTGACCAGTTTTTGCTTCAAACTTTCCTTTAGATTAGAAAACAAAATACAAACACATTAAGAATCTGAAATTCTGAGGACTGCTTTCAGAAAACTGAAAAAATCTTTCCTCTGTTTAGTGATAAGCTGAATGGAGGTCAGCATCTCTCTTTCTCACTAGAATTTTAATTCATTGGTAAGCATAGCTCAAGTGCAGCAAACAAATTTATCACATGCAATTGCAATCTTTCCTGTGAGTTATCCACTACTCTTGCAGAACAAGTGGTTGTTTTGACAAGTGGCCAGTCACCTATCTAAAGTTTCTAGAAACTAAACTGGATGCCTGAAAATCCTCTAATGTTAAGAAAAGGGGGGAAAAAAGCCTAAGAATATGAGTCCCTTCTTTCCCTCCCAGAGCCAGCAGCCTAACACTCTAGGAATGGCCCCTGGTTTAGGGCTCTCCATCAGAAGGGAGGAAAGATAATCCCAGAGACATCTAACTTCCCTCATCTGAATCAAACCATAACCTTCGAGAACATGGTCCTAAATGTTTTCATTCTAGGGCCTTTTTTTTTTCTTTTTCCATTTCAAGTCTTTCCTTAGAATTTTTGGATTAGGGCTAGGATTAGGGAGTCATCCCTGCAAAACCTCCAAGCTGTCCCTGCAAGTTTTGTGTTCCAGATTTGCACAGACTGACTTTTCTATATTTCAGTCCAGAAACATCTAGGTGCTCATAGTGATGATGTTCTTTATGGCACAGACCTGCTCTAGTCTTGCTTCCCCATCCTTTTCTAGTAAAGAAAGAGTAGGAAAAGAAGACGAGAGCAGCATACCATGTCATTAGGGACCAGCTGCCCCGTCTCCTTCAGTTCCATCTCCCTTTTGTGGAAGGCTTTTGATGTATCTTCAGGACGTGAGCGACACCACTGCTGAGAAGGAGCAGGCACTACCAAAGTCAGAAGCAGATCTCGGGCAGGACCTGCCAAAAATTCAGGTTGGATACACAGGACAATCTTAAAAGCTAAAGCACAGAATTCCTAGTCAATAACTACCAGCTCTGTAGGACAAACAAGGTAATCTAATATCCCCTTTTTTCAAGAATTTAGTAAGTGGCTGTAAGAGATGTTTCAAGATGGAGATAAAAAATTATGGGCTTCCCTGGTGGTGCAGTGGTTAAGAATCTGCCTGCCAATGCAGGGCACAAGGGTTCAAGCCCTGGTCTGGGAAGTTCCCACGTGCCACAGAGCAACGAAGCCCATGCGCCACAGCTACTGAGCCTGCACTCTAGAGCCCGCGAGCTACAACTACTGAGCCCATGCACCCGCGTGCCTAGAACCTGTACTCCGCAACAAGAGAAGCCACCGCAATGAGAAGCCCACGCACCGCAACGAAGAGTAGCCCCCGCTCACCACAACTAGAGAAAGCACGCATGCAGCAAGGAAGATGCAATGCAGCCAAAAATAAATAAATAAAATAAACAAATAAATTAAAAAAAATTATATCCCACATCTATGGAGACAACAGCAGACCCTCGTGAGTGCATGCTCTGTGCTATTATTATCTAATCACTGATGAGTGGCTCCTGGGGATAATTTCCTACAAAACAAGAGCAAAGGATCAATGCAGGAAGGAAAGTAACTGGGCTAAGACTTCTTTTCCTGTATGTCCCTTTAGAAATGAAAAAAAGAGGGCTTCCCCGGTGGCGCAGTGGTTAAGAACCTGCCTGCCAATGCAGGGGAACATGGGTTTGAGCCCTGGTCCGGGAAGATCCCACATGCCTCGGAGCAACTAAGTCCGTGAGCCACAGCTACTGAAGCCCGCGCGCCTAGAGCCCATGCTCCACAACAAGAGAAGCCACCACAATGAGAAGCCCTCACACTGCAACAAAGAGTAGCCCCCATTCACCACAACTAGAGAAAGCCCGCGCACAGCAATGAAGACCCAGCACAGCCAAAAATAAATAAATAAAAGAAATTTAAAAAAGAAAAGTTAAGCCCAAACAACTTTAAAGTTTCGTTTTTTACTTAAACTTTTACCACCACCAACAGCTCCTTGAATTCTTCTTCCATTAAACAACAAATAAACACATGGGGACAATATTTGCAAAACCGTTTTCTCCCAAGTTCCTAAAAAAGAAGCCCTAAAAAAGAGTCCACGTCATCTAGTCACTGGAGTTTTTTGAATCATATTTTTCGAATCGAATATTTCAACAGGCATCTCAGATCTCTAATGATCAAACCCAATTTCTGTTGTATTTATTGTTGGCACTTTCCCAAGGATCATAAAATCCTTTTGTAATCATTAACATGACTTGCTCTATTTTATATCTCATCACTCAAAGACTGTCAAGAAAAAGTTACAGGAGGAACAAGACAATTGGTACATGAGGGAAGAGTGCTGATAAAAACAAACAGGGAAGGGAATTCTCTAGAGGTCCAGTGGTTAGGACTCGGTGCTTTCACTGCAGTGGGCCCAGGGTTCGATCCCTGGTTGGGGAATTAAGATCCCGCAAGCTGCTCTGTGCAGCCAAAAACAAACAAACAAGCAAACAAACAACAGGTTAGAAGAGATTATAAGAAAAATGCAGGTTTGTCAATCCCTGTGTGGCTGAGAAATTTTGGTAAGTGATCATGAAAACAATTTTCCCTGCAAGTTAAGGGGACTGAGTAGCTTTTTTCAGAACATAGAGCAGAAACACAAAGCAGAAGCAAGGTCTGAGCCCTTCTCCAGGAACTGAGAATGCACTCACTTACCCAGAAACTTCTTGTTGAGGAGGAGGGAGCCGGAACTGTTCCAGTGCTTATCCACAAGGTCCAGGAGCTGTCTGAGGACAGTGGCCACATGGGATGTTCTGGCAGAGATCGGGGGACTGTGGTTTCCTGGCAAACCATGCAAACTGCCCAGGTCACTAGAGAGAGGCCCAAGAAAAAAAACAAAAAACCCAACCATTTGTCATTCTAACACAAGGGAAGTAAAAATCCAGACATTTAAAGTGTTAACATTGGGCTTCCCTGGTGGCACAGTGGTTGAGAATCTGCCTGCCGATGCAGGGGACGCGGGTTCGTGCCCTGGTCCAGGAAGATCCCACATGCCGCAGAGCGGCTAGGCCCGTGAGTCATGGCCGCTGAGCCTGCGCGTCCAGAGCCTATGCTCCGCAACGGGAGAGGCCACAACAGTGAGAGGCCCGCGTACCGCAAAAAAAAAAAAAAAAAAAAAAAAAAAAAGTGTTAACAAAGAAAAAAAGAAAGTTGGTTTCATCTTTTAGTTTGGATCTGAATAGAATATTAATGTCTAAGGCAAATACAATAATATATACAAGGATAATTTCAAAGGTAACAGTATCTTCTATGATAATTTTCTGTAGAGATTTTCAGAAGAAAACAAAAAATGTTTTAACACCTATGTCTATGGCTCAATGTATTATGTTATGTAATATGGAAAGATTAAACTGCAGAACTTTTTTAAGGTATTATATATCATAAAATAAAATGGGGAGTAATTTAATAAAAGTTATAACTCATAAGCTTATATTTAGTATATTAATATATAATAAACATAAATATCCCATAACATTTTAAATGTTATGTTAAATGTTATTGTTGGACCCAGTACTAAAGATACTTTTTATTCAGTGAGAATCTTATGTATATAGATGTATAGGTAGAGCTCTCCAATGAAACTCCCAATTGTTTATTCATTCAGATATGATGTATATGTCTATTTATTTAGTCATGTCTGAATGAATAAAAAACAATTGGGTATTTTAGTGGACAGATCAATCTACAAATATTTTCTGTAGAGTCTCAAGGGACTTCAAGAAAGCTGTTATATATTAAAAACAGCCAAATTATTTCTCAATCTTTGGCTCTTTTGATATTAAAACTATAGATGATTAATTAGATAATGCTGTCATATATGACAACTGTGAAGCAGAACACCAGACAGTGATACCTATGACTTGAGTCACACAGGTGGCCTATGATTAATAAGGAAAAGCATTACAAATGGGATAAACATTTATTCAACATATCTGTACTGAACACTGATCACGTGCATGGAGATTTCTACATAAGGACTGTGAACGTATGAAGAAGTAAAAGATGAGGTCCTTAAGAAGTTAACAACCTGATTAGGAAGAAAAGTCATAGAAAAACTGGTTACACTACAAGCCCACTTTAGAGGATCTTGTCAAAAATGGATATTTACTGTCACTGGTTTTTCATGTATTGGTAATTCTGTGTGCACATCATTGAACAACTTAGAAACACATACATGCCTTTACGTATTTTCTTTCATTTATCACAATGCAGTGAGAGTAGGGGATAATTTTTTTAGGAACTTTGGAATAATTTTGTTACTTTTAATTTTCAGCAAATTAAAAGCTGAAAAGCCATGTCTCATGGCTTTTAAAAAAATTATTATTATTTTTTGCGGTACGGGGGCCTCTCACTGTTGTGGCCTCTGCCGTTGCGGAGCACAGGCTTCGGACGCGCAGGCTCAACGGCCATGGCTCACAGGCCCAGCCGCTCCGCAGCATGTGGGATCTTCCCGGACCGGGGCACGAACCTGCATCCCCTGCATCGGCAGGCAGACTCTCAACGACTGTGCCACCAGGGAAGCCCTAAAACTTAATTTTTACAATTTGTCTATGATTCTAAAGTCAGTTGGTCAAAAATTTTCACAAATTCATGTTTGGTTTAATTTTGTGTTTTTTTTATGTGGGATTATTTTTTATAACTTCTTAAATGCTATTCTGATTTATACCTTTCTAGAAACTGAACAGTGTATTTCTTTTATATTTATATTCAAACATCTCTTTTATAACTTTTCATATAAAGAAATATAGTATCTAACAGGAAAAAAGAAATGGGAATTTTTAAGATAGTCCAGAAAAGTGCATTGAGATTTTAATTGCTATTTTAACAATCCTATCACATGAAATAGAGGTGGAAAAATCTCCTAGAACACGTCTTATTAATTAATATAGCACCCAAATATCCTAAGTGTTGCTGTACCTTCGCCCTAAATACATTAACACCAGTGCTCTTTGTCTGGAAAAATAGGCATCAGTGGCTGAAAATGGAAAACAAAAAAGGACCAAAAAGTCAAAAAAGTATTACAAGACTGCCCCCTTTGGTACACAAAAATTACAAACACCTCCAAAGTTTTGAAAACTGAATAGAAAGTATTTAAAGGGTTAAAAAACCAACCAACGAAACAACAACAAACCCCCCTTATAAACCCATGTCAATGTGCAAAAAGATTTCCATCAACTGAAAAATAAGTGACTAGAAATAGTTGTTTTTGACCAAAGCCCCTGCTTTCTCACAAGGCAGTAAATGATTAAATGACAAATGATTCGTATGACAAAGATTATGTGTTCAAGGGAAGAGCATGCCCCAAGAGCTATAGTTCTTTTAACTGATGAGAAGAAAGCTTCATGATGGAAGTAGGGCCTGGAGAAAAATTAATATTCAAACAGATGAGAGGAGAGAAGAAGGCATTCTCCATGGAGGGATGTATGCAGCGGCAGCAATAAAACTTAGTTACTAAGTAAGAACAACACTAACTATCATACTACAATTTTATGAAATGAATTATATTGTATATGTGGGAATGGTTCTTGATTTGTTGTTCATTCTCTGAACCAACTCTCAGCTAAAAATCCCTTGGAAAATCTAATTCATCTTCTTAATCTAATTCATCTTGGAAAAAAATTGGAATAATTTAAATTTCTGGACAGGAAAGCAATGCTTTTAGAAGAAAGATCCCAAGCATGTTAGTGATTTGTGGCCAAAGCAAATGTGTAAACATGATAAGATTATAAATGTCAATGCTACAGAGATCACTCTTCAGCCAACCCTGAGCCCCTGGCAACTTCTGCATTCCTTCCTGTGGTAAACTCTGTCCACCACTTCTCATTATCAATATACTTCTCCACCATGTTTATGCTCTGGAAGTAGATTAGGGACCCTGCTCCCTGTGACAGAAATGAGGAAATGCTGCAGAAGGGGAATGACCTTCCCAAGGGCAAAAGAATCACAGGCTTTGGCCTGGCAGTATTACCCACTGGCCTCTGAAAATCCCTTTGAACTTCTACCACTTTTCATCCGAACCACCACCACCAAAACAGAACCCCATTCTGCTCTTGGACCTGATGTGCTTTTGCACAAGCACAAACAAGCCAACACTTGCCTCGCTGCCTGTAGCATCTCTGAAACCATGTTTTGGATTCAGGGTATCAAGGATATTTTCTTTCCATTTGAATCCTCTTCTCGATGGGCTTAATGACCCCTTGGTCAAACTCTCTCTGTTTTCTGAAGTCCCAGTAGGCAACAGCAGTGTCTGCAGAGAGTCTCCCAGCAGTGTCTGCAGAGAGTCTCCCACGATGGTGTTGTTTGGGAAAGAACCATGTGCTGGTGTTAAATCGCCGAGGCTGGTGGATAATTTTTGCACTACATTCACCAGCAGAGCAGGGTCGCTGTTGAAATGGGTTGTGGCGTACAGATCTGTGAAGGAAACAGGCCCAGAGATGAACCTGCTCTTCAACTCCCTCATGTCTTACTTCCATCCTTACCCTGTCTGGAGTCCAAGGGTCATAATGATCTCTCCCTAGTATATACCCTCAACTTTCTGGACCCTTTCTCTCTCCCTCCACCTGACAAAACCCCAACTCTGGTTAAATCCAACTGTGCACATACTCCAAGCCTACAGCAGAGCAGTGGGAAGTGACTGGAGAACAACATATATCTCTTTCCAACATCTTCACTTTAAATTCATAACCACTATCTTAACTGGGCCCGACTATCCTAATACATTACTCTAATCAATTTACTCTTCTATTCTTTAAACAAATTTTTTAGTTTATATTGGAGTATAGTTGATTAACAATGTTGTATTTGTTTCAGGTGTACAGCAAAGTGATTCAGTTTTACATATACATGTATCTACTCTTTTTCAAATTCTTTTCCCATTTTAAAAAATGTTTATTTATTTACTTATTTATTTATTTGGCTGCGCTGGGTCTTAGTTGCACCATGCAGGATCTTTAGTTGTGACATGTGGGATCTAGTTCCCTGACCAGAGAGCAAACCTGGGCCCCGTGCATTGGGAGCGAGGAGTCTTAGCCACTGGACCACCAAGGATGTCCTACTCTTCTATTCTTTGAGATCACTATTTCACATCTCTCTTCTCCTCAAACTTCCAACACCTTCTCCCCGCTCCTCACTCTCAGTTGCTGATCTCTTTACTTCTCTGAGCAAAAGAGAGGCAATCAAAGAAAACATCTATGTGTTCTAACCACTAAATCTACCAATTCCACCTGTATTTGTGTCTATAAATTCCCTCCCTTCCTTCTTGTAATAGATGAACTGTCTGTGCTTCTATCCAAGGCCAACCTCTCCACTGGTAGACTGAATTCCATCTCCTCTTGACCACTCCCCAATTTTTTTCTTGTAATTGTCCCTTTTCTCTCCTGCATCATCAATTTTTCCTCTACTGGAGCATTTCCACCATGATCTCCTTGATTCTATCCCCCTTCCAGCTACATTTCCATGTCTTTGCTCCCCTTCACTGCAAAACTCCTTGAAAGGGTCACACATATTTGGTAACTCTACCGCTTCTCCTTTGATTCTTTCTTGAACTCACCTCAACAAGGCTTTTATTAACAATGCATCTCCTGAAGCTGCTCACTAATGCGTTGCCAAATACCATGATCATTTCTCAGTCCCAGAAGTGTTAAAGACATCTATTAAGGACATCTGACACTGTATTTATCACTCTCTCCTTCTTGAAACATATTCTTCACTTGGCTTCCAGGATACCACTCCCTCTTGGCTTTTTTTTTTTTTTTCTCCTACCTTAGTAGCTGCCTCTTCCTTGCTCTCCATGATGGTTTCTCTATCTACGAGATTTCTAATTGTTGGAGGACTCAGATTAGTCCTCAGATATCTTTTCTATCTATATTCACTCCCTTGGGGAGATCTCATCTAGTCTGTTTTAATGCCATCCACATACTGAATTCCCAGCCCCACCTTCCTCCCTGAACTCCAGACTAATATGTCTACTTATCAAATTGGCATCTCTGAGAAGTTTTAATAGTCACCTCAAACTTAAGCTGACTAAGACCAACTCTTGGTATCCATCCTAAAACCTGTTCCTCACACTCTTTTCCATCTGAGTAAAATGGTAACTCCATTCTTCCAGTTATTCAGACTTGAAACCTGGGAGTTATCCTTGACCTTCTTTCTCTCACACTTCATCCTCAATCCACTAACAAATCATGGAGTGTTATCTTCAGAACATATTCAGAATCTATTTCTCACCACCTACATTGCTATCTCTCTAGTTCAAGCTACCATCATCTCTTATCCAGATTCTAATCTGTTAATTTTAAAAACTTCTATCCTTGTTCCCCATTGTCTATTCTCAACTCAGCAGCCAGAGTAATTCTTAAGTTAGATCATGTCACTCCTCTGCTACAAACTCTCCAACAGCTTCTGATCTCACCCAGAATAAATGTCTGGCTATCTGACTTCATCTATACTCTTTACCTAGCTCACTCTGCAGCAGCAGCCCTGGCCTCCTCATTGTTCCTTGAACATGCCAAGCATGTTCCAGCCTCAGGAACTTTGCACTTACTATTTCCACTGTCTAAAATTTCTCCTCCCAGTTATCCACATGGCTCACACTCTCACTTCATTGAAGTCTCTACTTTTATGATATCTCACCTGAGAAGCTTACCCTGACCATTCTATCTAAAACATCACCTCCTCCATATTACTCTCTAATACCCTTATGTTACTTTCCTTCACAACACTTATCATAACCTGACATATATTTATAACTTGTTTATCATCTGTCTTACCCTCTTTAAAATAGAAATTCCATGAAAGTAGGGACCTTTTTTTATGGCAAAATATACATGGAATTTTATTTTTGTTTGCTACTTTATCTGCAGAGATAGAATAGTATCTGGCACATAGTGGGTATTCAATACATTTTGTTGAATAAATAAATAACTAAAGAGTGGTCTCTTACCCTTAAACTAGCTTTTTCTGAAAAAGTAACTCAGAATAGAAGTGACTGTGGCCAGAGAAGACTAGATGTAACTAGAAATATGTCCCAGGATGCTATTAATATTTAACTAAAATAACATATAGTTATGAAGTCTGCATTTCTATAAATTCTCTATAAATTTTCTCTAATATATCTATCATGTTAAACTCATACCCTGAAGATTTCTCAAGATTCTATGGACTCTGGTGACTATCTATCTATCTATCTTTTATTTATTTATTTATTTATTTATTTATTTATTTATTTATTTTCAGCTTGCAGGATCTTAGTTCCCCAACCAGGGATTGAACCCACACCCTAGGCAGTGAAAGCACAGAGTCCTAACCACTGGACCACCAGGGAATTCCCCAATCTAAGAAATATTAATTCCAAAATTTCCAGTTATACTTCAATCTTCATGCCTATGAAAGAGGTCTATAAACTAACAGGAAGCTATTACCTGAACTAAGCTTCAAAAGCCTTCCAGTGCTGGAGTCAGGGTTTGACAGAGAAGTCAGTAAGTCTCCGCAGGAATGGGATGTGGTGGCCTTCATGTTATTTGAAGGTTTTGTGCTATATTCTCAGTAGTTCCTGCTTCTCTGAGGACTTTTACCAAGACTTCCATGCAGGGATGGATTTTGAGAATAATGACTATCATAATTTTCTAGACCAGCATCTGAAGGTAACTGATAGGGATGAATCTGTCTAGAATCACCCACATCCAGGCGTTTACCCAATGAGGCGTCATGGGTAAGCTGATAAGTATCAGGTTTTGGTATCAGATCCTTTTCTGGAGAAGAACCTGAAGACTTGTTGTCCAAAAAAGATACTCGGTACCCTTCTCTAGCCATCTTCTCTGGGGTTCGAACTGTGGATTGATGAGGCAAGTAGCGTCTGAATTCTAACCATCACCAAGGGGGAAAAAAAAACAAAAGACAATGAGAATTCTTCTTAGGGTATCCCTGTTCACTGTGTCTACCAAAAAAAAGTTCTCAGAAAGAGATGGTTTATAATTTTTATAAATGGTAGCATAAAGTGATAAAAGGATTCCTACATGGAAAAACAAAACATGTTGGACATTGTGTAGACAGTAAAGAATCTGTAACATTCTGGAGACAAATTTCATGTCAACCTAATCCTGTAGGAAGTTCCTTCTAAAACTGTAGTGTCAGAGTTTTCTATATACGATTTCTACTATTTTGGTGCACTCCCACATGACAAAAGTTGTGATCTTAGGTATTCAGACAATAGTTGGTAGGTCTATGATTTCATAGACGCCTCGCAATAAAGCTAAACTCACTCCTACCCCCAACCTCTACCCAGAGGATCTAGGTTCACACATTGGGAACCACTATCCAAAACGTATGAAAATCCCTAATCCAGCTATAAAGTATTTCTCTCAGACAGGTGTATCTGTCACCTCCAAAAAACCTCAGAGTAGGGCAAGTAGAGCATCAGACAAAAAGAGAAGTCTTCGTACTCCTTGGGGCTTTCAGAGATTCATAGGTTTGAAGACCTTCCTGATATAGTCACATTAACTTTAAAAAAGTGGGACCAAGTACCTTCTATCTCTACAGAACCTTTAAGAATATCAACATTTTTACCAAGGGCCAGTCTATATAGTAGGGGAAAGGTTATAGAACAATATCTTTATGTAAGAAAAAGAATCTAAGAACAATAATGAGATTAGATAATTCAGACTATCCCTCCTGTTGAAGATATTTAAAAAGTGGGATGATATATGTTCTTAAAAGCATCAAAGAGCTAATAAGCTAGTGAGGAATCTCTAGGCCAAAATCTAGAAAACAGCAAGAACTCATATAGGTGAGTCTAGCACTTAAAGTGACTTTTACCCTAAGGTGCTTCAGAGTGAAAGGTCCAAGTTCAGGATCCATCCAAGGTAAGGAGTATGAGAAACCACCCCCTCACCCACTCACCACATTAATATGGAATCCTAATCAGGATACAATCTTCAGAGTAAAGGTAAACTGGAAATAAACCAGCACTTGTACACTGGTAATCCAGGTTTGCATCATCTGGGTGGTCCAGGGAACCTCAAACCTTGAGCTTGGATTAAGGTGATTCCAGGCTGATAGTGCCCCAGGCAACTGGTAGAAGCAAATGAAAATCTGATCTGGAAAAGATATCTTCATGTAAGACTTAAATCATTCCTACAAATAGTTTTTAAAATACAATAGCCAGCAAGTAGCCAAAACAAACAAACAAAAAAGGAAATAAGACAACACAAGTGAGAATGAGTAGAAAAACCAGACAACATGCACAAAAATTGGAATTAATAGATGCAGCCTATAAGATGGCTATTTTTACTATGTTTAAAGATATATAAAACAGCTGGGTGGGCTTCCCTGGTGGCGCAGTGGTTGGGGGTCCACCTGCCGATGCAGGGGACGCGCGTGTTCGTGCCCCGGTCCGGGAGGATCCCACCTGCCGCGCTGAGCAGCTGGGCCCGTGGGCCATGGCCACTGGGCCTGCGCTTCCGGAGCCTGTGCTCCGCGGCGGGAGGGGCCGCAGCTGTGGGGGGCCCGCGTACCGCAAAAAAAAAAAAAAAAAAAAAAAAACCAGCTGGGAAATTTCTGCTTATAAAAAGTGACCCAGCAGATTTGAAAGAGAACCAAATCGAACTTATAAAACTGAAAATAAACTACTGAGATTAAGAATTCAGAAGACAAGCTTAACAACAGATTAGACACAACTGAAAAGAATGTTAGTAAATTTAAATATGGGTCCGAAGGAATTATCCAGAATGCAGATCAAACCAAAGAGAGATAAAAAATATAAAAGAATAAGAGACAAAGAGGACAAAGTGAAAGAGGACATACATTTACTTACTCAAGAGTCCCAGAAGGACAAGATAGAAAAAATGGGACATAAATAATTTTTGAAGCACTTTACAGAAATAATAAGACAGAATTCACAAATTCAAGTGTAATAAATACCAAACAGGATAAACAAAAAGAAGTCCACACACTGAAATGCAGAAAATCAAAGACAATTGGAAAATCTTAAAAGCAGCCAGAGGAAAAATAAGACAGATTATCCTTGCAGGAGTGACAAATTTCTAGCTCAGGGGTCCCCAACCTTTTTGGCACCAGGGACCGGTTTTTGTGGGAGACAATTTTTCCACAGACATGGTCGGGGGCATGGGGGTGGCTCAGGTGGTGATACAAGTGATGGTTCAGCCAGTGATGAGAGTGATGGTTCAGCTGGTAATGCAAGCAATGGGGAGCGATGGGGAGCGGTAGATGAAGCTTCGCTCGCTCGCCCGCCGCTCACCTCCTGCTGTGCAGGCCCAGGGATGGGGGTTGGGGGGACCCCTGTTCTAGCTGACTTCTCAAAAGCAACTACAAAAGATAGAATACAGTGGAATACCTTCAATATTTTGAAAGAAATAACTGCCAACATAGAAACTTATACCCAGGGCTTCCCTGGTGGTGCAGTGGTTGAGAATCTGCCTGCCAATGCAGGGTACACGGGTTCAAGCCCTGGTCTGGGAAGATCCCACATGCCGCGGAGCAACTAGGCCCATGAGCCACAACTACTGAGCCTGTGCGTCTGGAGCCTGTGCTCCGCAACAAGAGAGACCGCGATATGAGAGGCCCACGCACCGCGATGAAGAGTGGCCCCCGCTCGCCGCAGCTAGAGAAAGCCCTTGCACAGAAACAAAGACCCAACACAGCCAAAAGTAATAAAATAAAATAAAAAAAAGAAAAAGAAACTTATACCCAGCCAAAATACCCTTTAAGAATGATAGTGAGGGCTTCCCTGGTGGCGCAGTGGTTGGGAGTCCGCCTGCTGATGCAGGGAACACGGGTTCGTGCCCCGGTCCGGGAGGATTGCACATGCTGCGGAGCGGCTGGGCCCGTGAGCCATGGCCGTTGAGCCTGCGCGTCCGGAGCCTGTGCTCCGCAGCGGGAGAAGCCACAGCAGTGAGAGGTCCGCGTACCGCAAAAAAAAAAAAAAAAAAGAATGATAGTGAAATTGGGGCATTTTCAGACAAAAACTGAAAGAATTCATCACCAGTAGACCCACACTAAAGAAAATTCTAAAAGATGTACTATAAGCTAGAGGAAAACTATCTCAGAAGGGAAGTCTGGGATTAAAAAAAAGAAATGGGAACTGCCCTGGCAGTCCAGTGGTTTAGAATCCATGCTTCCAATACAGGGGGTGTGGGTTTGATCCCTGGTCAGGGAACTAAGATCCCACATGCTGTGTGGTGCGGCCAAAAAATTAAAAAAAAAAAAAAAGAGCAAACAAAGTGGTAAATACATGGATCAATTTAAATGAACAATGACTTTGTAAAAATAGTATCTTGTGAGTTTTAAAAATATAGACAATTAAAATCTATAATAATAATACATAAATCAGGAAGGATTAAAAGGAGTAAATTACTTTAAGGTCTTTGAATTATCCAAGAGAAGAGTTAAGGTACTGATTAATTTTAAAGTTGAATAAGTTAAGGACACATATTATAGTTTTGGGAATAGTACCAAAAGTATAGAAACAGTGTGTAACTTGTAAACTAGCAGAAAGAAAAAAATGGATGAATAAAAACATAATAAATCCAAAAGAAGGCAAGAAAGGTAAAAGAAACACGGAATAGTCAGCCAATACAAAAAGTCAAGAACAAAGGAAGTCAGAATATCCACTCTTCAACCTGAAAGACCTCACAGGTCACTAAGCATCCAGGGCAGCCCCTTATGAAAGCAGAAAAGAACTCATCATGTAGTCTCCCAGGACTGAGACATCTCCATCTTCTCCCAAATCCCATCACACCTAGATTTCTCTGACTAGTGTGGAGAAAAATACTGTAAGCAAAATATTTACCATCTTCCTGGTGATTCTCACTTGGTATCTCCTTTCTTGCCACTTCCTGCATCCAAAAAAATGTTTGAAAGTTTAGGAGAAGGGAGTCAATGGGCATTCAGACATGAGTTTAACTAGAACAGGGAGGTTCAGAATACTTTCCTATTAGCAAGCAAGTCCATCCTTGCAAACTAGGGAAAAAGATCTTCAAGCAAAGGTCCAGATTTAAGCTTATTTTAAAATAGTCACAATACAAAGAGATTCTAGAGTTGCTCTGGAGCAGATAAGGAGATGCCTTGAAAAGACAAAATATCCTTAGATGGTAAAGGACATACCAAGCAGTGAAATATTGTATTCTCTCTGCTTTAGATAACTCAGCATAGAAGTTAGATGGTACCACCTTTTCCAACTTATTTCTGCTTGAAGAACTCCCATACTTATTTTACCTCTAGTAAAGCTGAGTATCAACCATAGGAGCTACTGAGACTTTTTAATAGGCTGAAAATTAATCTAAGGCATAATTAAGCAAGGACTGATACAAAGTAGAAAGCTTTCTAGAGTTTGCTTTTTACAAAATCATCTTCAAGTATTCAGCATCTTTTTGGTAGTTATGCAGAGAAAGAAATCTTACTTCCTATTTCTTAAACTAAGAGGACATATAGCAGGCTATTCAATTTCTTTTTCTCTCATACTTCAAGAAGTAATTTCAAAGTTTTTTTAATCTAAAAAGTGCTATTTAATGTTAATTGTAGATTACAGTATACTTTGTCTCCATTTCCTTTAAAAGAATACCAAATTTTTTAAAAATGGTAATTGAAATAGTTTCTAAATTACCCAAGTAGAATCTCCCAAAACAAAGAAACCAACTAAATGTTAATCTGTCTTTTTATAAAATGAAGGTATTATAAATTCAACCTGAAATCTTACTATCTTTTTCTTTGTACAGTGTTGATTATCCAAACTGTGGATTAATCAGAGTCTTTCCTTCTCTTCTCTCTCCTTCTGGCTATTTTCAGCAAACTTATTGCTCATAATTTATCAATAAAAATGCAGACAAAAGGAGAAGTTGAATATGAAGTAGTCAATTCTGCTTCCTGCATCATATTCATTCATATAAATAAGTAATGGACTCCCACCAATTTTTTTCTCTAAAAACTTATTTTTAATTCTTCCCTCATCTTGCATGATCTCTACCTCTTCATTGCCCACAACTTCTATGCCATCTTTACCCCTTAACTTTTCTTTTTTTATGTTTCAATGAAGAGGCAGTGTTGGGAGAGCCACACCTGAGATGTTAAGATCCAGTAATTAAAAGGCAGAGGTAGAAAATGTAAAGAAGCCAGGTAACAGGAAATGGAGACATTGGGTAGAGAGGAGAAAACTGAAAACCAGACAAAACCTGTAACAGTTGTATCCCTGTTTGAGTGCCAAAATGCCTGGCATAAAATGTGCTAAAGTTATATGTATAAATATACTACATTTGATCAGGTACTGGGGGAGAGGGAAAGGGGAGATTGAAATTAATGGAGAAGGCCCTTTGCATCCTGTCTTGTGCTTTCCTTTTAAAGTGTCTAACATGACTTCATCAAAAAAGTCCTCTTAAGTCAGACAGAGAAAGACAATATCATACATAGCTTATATGTGGAGTCTTAAAAAATGATACAAATGAACTTATTTACAAAACAGAACTAGAGACACAGATGTAGAAAACAAACTTAATGGTTACCAAGGGGGAAGGGGAGAGGGATAAACTGGGAGATTGGGATTGACATGTACACACTACTATACATAAAAGAGATAACTAATAAGAACCTGCTGTATAGCACAGGGAACTCTACTCAATACTCTGTAATGACCTATCAGGAAAAGAATCTAAAAAAGAGTGGATATATGTATATGTATAACTGATTCACTTTGCTGTACAGCAGAAACTAACACAACATTGTAAATCAACTACACTCCAATAAAAATTAATTTTAAAAAGTCCTCTTAGACCTTCACAATAATTGAGAGTCCACTGGATTATTAGCATTAATCATTGATTAGTCAACAGATCAGCAGGAAAGTGAGTACATTACCTGTGTCCCCAGTGGCAAAGTGTCTAATTTCTAATCTGGTATACCATTGCCCTGGGTTACAGAAGTACTTGTTGGGGGATCCTTTATTTCCCAGTTAGGGAAGGGAATAAAAAGTCCTTTGTTTGAGCCTGTGTCAAAAGAAAAGGCATACAATGAAGCACTGACCAGACTTTAAAGGCAACATGTTATATGGAAAGATACTAGAAGAGAAGTCACAAGATTGAGAGTTAGTTCTGGTGCCACTACTTGGAGACCATGTGAACTTGGCCAAACTGCTTAACCTCTCTCAGTCTCTCCACTTGTAAAACAGTGATGATAAAATCTAAATTTCCTATCTCTTAGAGTTGAGGTGAGGTTAAAACAAGACAATGGATATGAAATGGCTTCATAAATTATGAAGTGCTCAAGAGAAATTAAGAAGAAGGCAAATATTTTGCATACTTCTGAAGTGAATATATAATAAACTTTGACACCAATTCAACAATCTCCAGCTACAGGGGGAGATGGCTGGAAACAGACTCCTGACATCAGGCATCTCCAGGGCTTTAATCAACAGTCTGCAGTGATTCGTCATTTTAAATCAGCTTCATCATTTCAAACCAGCTTCTTTCTGCCTTGATTTCCTCATTTGTTCAAAGAAAAAGACTAATCAGGACCTATTTCATAGAAACGAATGCCAAATCCTTAGATTTCCCAGTATTTTTGCCTACCATTAGAGAAACAACTTTAAAAATAGAAAGGAAAAATAAACAAAAACTGTATCCTATCCTGGCCACCTCAAAAAGAGTTAGTTAGGATTTCTATTAGATTGTAACACTTGTACAAAAGTTTTTGCATATCCTTGTTCAATACTTATTAATTGCAGAATTCTGGGATTTGGGGTCTTCTGGGGGACCCATGGATGAAAATAAGAGGTTTTTGTTTAGGGAATTTTTTTTCTCTAGTAGGATTGTATAAGAATTAAGATAGTTTCCAAAATTTGGGCCTTAGTCAAACAGTGTGCTCTTCTGCTAGTTCCCATGTTCAGGCTCTGGCAACAGAAAGCTACTATAAGGCAGGGCAACTGAGAATACAGAGTGAGAATAAAGCCAGCTTTTTGAAACTCCAGCCCTTCAGTCCATTTGGAGCTCTAAAATGCTTCTTATTTCTGAGTTGCCTCTTGGGAATGAAATGTCCTACTACTTCAATACAAGATGTTCTTCCACCCTTGTACTTGACAGAACTGTATTTCTCAAAGTGCCATAAGCTGTCAAAGTTTATGTTCTGTGGTTCCTTTGCAGTAGCAACACAGGAAAAAAAAAACCCAAGGTGAAGCAGAAATTGATGATTTTAACCTGATTCTTAGTAGAAAATTAGAATGGTTAGTAAGCTGTGACTTTGGGTTCAAGGCTCCTCTTATCCCTTTCCTACAGAACAACACAAACTTCCCAGGTGTCCAAGACCCGGCTCCATCCTGGTTTTTCTTCTACCCTGCTAATGCTCTTTTTAAGATTCACAGGTTCTTTTTCTTTCAACCTACCTCTTGGTTCAAACAAATCCCCCAAGGTCCAAACTCTTTGCTGAATGCTATCATACCTTCTCTTTGGTGTCAACGATCTCCCAAATCTGGTTGACCCTAAATCTAAATCTCTTAACTCTGATCTGTCATTTCATGTCCAGACTTAAGTTTTTTGAACTGCCCCCCAAAGTGTGCCCTATAGACAACTAAAAAGTCAGTATTTTCTTTTCTTTTTTTTTTTTTTTTTGGCCACACCGCATATCTTGTGGGATTTTAATTCCCCGACCAGGGATTGAATCTGGGCCCAGCAGTGAAAGTGCTGAGTCCTAACCACTGGACGACCAGAGAATTCCCAATTATTTTCTAAATCGAACTCATAATCTTCACTTCCAGTCCTACTTCTGCTGATGGTCCCCGCCTCCACCCCAACCCTCGTCTTAATACTGGCATTCCTATTCACCCAATCCCTCAAGATAGAAACTTGTTCTTTGATGTTCTCTGTCTCATCTCAAATGTCAATCAATTATCAAATTCTATAGAATCACCTTTTTTGGTGGGGGGAATCTTTATTTTAATTGAGATATAACGTACATGCCATATAAGTCACCCTTTTACAGAATACAATTCAGTGATTTTTACTGTATTCACAAAGTTGTACAACCATCACCACCTTCACTTTCATCACCCCAAAACAAACCAAATTAACTGTCACTCTCAATTCTCTCCTCCCCACCAGCCCCTAGCAAACATCAAATAGGATTTGCTTATTCTGGACATTTCATGTAGATGGAATAATATGTTTGATCTTTTGTATCTGGTTTCTGTCAAGTAGCATGATGCTTTCAAGATAAACATTGTAGCATGTATCAGTACTTCAATCCTTTTTAGGCTGAAAAATATGCCTTATATGGATATGCCATTATTTTGTTTCTCCATTCATCAGTTGATAGACTTTTCGGCTATTATGGATAATGCTGATTTCATTCCTGTACAAGTCTTTGTGTGGACATATGTTTTCATTTCTCTTGGGTATATATCTAGGAGTGGAATTGCTGATCAAATGGTAACTCTAACTTTTTGAGGAACTTCTAAATTGTTTTCCAAAGAAGCTATACCATTTTCCATTCCCACCAGAAATGTAGGAAGGTTCCAATTTCTCCACATCTTTGCTGTCACTTGTTATCTGTCCTTTTGATTCTAGCCATCCTAGTGGGTGTGAAATGGTATCTTCCTTGTGGTTTTGATTTGCATTTCCCTGATGGCTAGTGATGTTGAACATCTTTCATGTGCTTGTTGGCTAGTTGCATAACTTCTTTAGAGAAATGTCTATTCAATCTTTTGCCCATTTTCTAATTGGGTTGTTTGTCTTTTTGTTATTGATTTGTAAGTTTTTTTGTATAGAATGGATACTAGACCCTTGTCAGATATATGATTTGCAAATATTGTCTCCCATTCTGTGGGTTGCTTTTTTACTTTCTTTGTTTTTTTAATTAATTAATTATTATTATTATTATTTTGGCCACACCACGCGGCATCAGGGATCTTGTAAGTTCCCCAACCAGGGATGGAACCCATGCTCCGTCCAGTGGAAGCACGAAGTCCTAACCACTGGACTGCCAGGGAATTCCCCAGTATTTTTTACTTTTTTTTTTTTTTGCAGTATGCGGGCCTCTCACTGTTGTGGCCTCTCCCGTTGCGGAGCACAGGCTCTGGATGCGCAGGCCCAGCAGCCATGGCTCACGGGCCCAGCCACTCCGCAGCACGTGGGATCCTCCCGGACCGGGGCACGAACCCGTGTCCCCTGCATCGGCAGGCGGACTCTCAACCACTGCACCACCAGGGAAGCCCTTTTTTACTTTCTTGATAGTGTCCTTTGAAGCACAAAAGTTTTAAATTTTTATAAAGTGTGACTCATCTATTTTTCCTTTGGTTGTTACACTTTTGGTGTCATATTCAAGATATAGGCTCACTCCTGAAAAAGATAAACCGACACCTTGCTCTGCTACATTATGTCATGTACCACAGTCAGGAAAAATCAGGAAAAAGAAACAATTTGCATTCTGAGATAATTTTTTTCTTGTCTTATACTTCAATTTATTTTCTTCTTTTTCTTCAGATGTAAAATATATACAACACTTAATTCCAAAAGCAAATGTATTTATGACATTGTTGTGAAGCCCAGGTTTTTATACCCATATAACCAATGTGATAGGACCATAATTCATTATCTTTTTACCACTGAAAATTGTTTTATATTTTTAATGACAGAGAAATGGTTTTATAATGCTGATCCTGGTGACAAAGAACTAATAGTTGGCTACTTCAATTACCAGTAATCTTAGATGGATGAGGCCCTGCTTCACACATTTGGCCAAAAACCTTGCAACCCATCTAAAGTAGAAACAGAGATGCACTACCCAGATCCCTTTCAAGGAGGACTTGATTTATTCTTCAGAGTGTGTCTCAGCTACAGAGAACTACCTCCTGATGTCATGCCCTTCCAGAGGCAGGCCATATGCAGTGACCAAAGTGGGCCCAGGGGCAGTCCTTGCTCTAGAGCTGTCCCTCTGCTCAACTCTCCTTCCTCCCCTTCCTTTCGATATTGATCTCTAATAAACATATTGTACCCTAGATTCCACTGAGATAAAATTTTGAGAGCAGAAATAATGGGTCTAACACTAGCCTCCAAAATAAATGAAGGGGACTTCCCTGGTGGTCCAGTGGTTAAGACTCCGCGCTCCCAATGCAGGGGGCCCAGGTTTGATCCCTGATCAGGGAACTAGATCCCCATGCTACAACTAAGAGTCCGCCACAACTAAAGATCCCGCACATGGCAATGAAGATCCTGCGTGCTGCAACTAAGACCCAGTGCAGCCAAATAAGTAAATAAATAAATATTTAAAACAAAACAAAACAAAAAAACCCAAAATAAATGAAGACTTGCCATTTCCTTTAAATTGCTTATCCCCAATGAGGACAACTTAATCCTTAACTTTTGAAATAATATATATGATATATATTATCATATATTATTAGTATATATAAATTATAATATATATTATAGTGTATATAATATATATTAATATATGATAGCCATTGTAGATATGATAATAATGAAAGGAAATTATAGTTTTTCCCGCCATGAACAGACTGCCTAAGTAACCTTGTGTTTTTCCCCCTTAAATACCCGACATGTATTCCATTCAAAATTCAACTCTTTGAAGTTTGGACTCCCTAGCAAAACATTGCAGGTAAAAACACTTAATGTTTTATCTCCAAGTTTTCTTTTCATATCCTCAAGGATTTAATCAATCTGTACCTCCTCATTTGCATTTACACTGCTATTATTGCCCTATGTCAGGACATGTCCTTTTTATCTCCCATTGGGACTACTGTTCCAATTTAGAGTTATCTCTGTCACACATTTAATCATGCTTACCACCTAAAACACCTTTGCTACCCATTTTCAAGAGAATAAAATGAAAATGTTTAGTAAAGAGGCCCTTTGCAACTTGGCTTTAGTCAAGCACCTTAGCTCCAGTCACAAGCTGAGTCAATTTCCTAATCTGTCACACCTGTTTCTTCTACTTCTCTATGCACTGAACGCCCAACTATGCCCAATGAATTCTATTTGAATGCCCAACCTAAATGTCTCCTTTTTGTGAAGTCTTTTCCCAGGTCCCCAGTCAGTACTAACTGCTGGTGCCTCTCCCCCATAGTTCTTTATCTCTATCACACTCGAACTCATGTCTCAGCCTGACTTGTAACCTAATAGCTATGATAAATCTCTCTGGTGTGGGAGTATCTGAAGATCTGACACTGTTGTGTCATCTCCTAATGCGCCTAGCCTCTAACACAGGATCTTCCAGTGGATATACACTTGTTTGCTGAATTGCTCTCACATCCATTGTGTCAGAGATTGCCAGTTCCCCTCCACTATATCCTTTATTCACCTCTTAGAACCCCCAATAACATCCCTAGACTGCCAACATCTGGATTTCTATAGGAGGGAGAAATGCACTTCTATCTGCCACAAAACCTTTCCTCATTTGTTCCTAGCACACCCTGAGCCTCTATAGCATATGCCCATCTACATTAGTGTTTCTCAAACTCAACATCCTCATAAACTCTGAGAATATGAATCCAGTTTGAGAAACTTCAATTTAAGAAACTCAGTGTATAAAAAGATATTTTAAAAAGCAGATTATATTGGGTGAAAGTTTGGCAATTTCTTACAAAACTAAACCCTTGGTATTTACCCAAAGGAGTTGAAAGCTTATGTCCATACAAACACCTGCAAATAGATGTCTATAGCAGCTTTTTTCATAATTGCCAAAACCTGGGAACAATCAAGATGTTCTTCAGTGGGTGAATGGATAAACAAATATTCCGGATAATAATAATGGAATATTATTAAGCACTAAAAAGAAAGTAGCTACCAAGCCATGAAAAAATACGGAGGAAACTTCAATGCATATTACTAAGTAGATGAAGCCAATCTGAAAAGGCTACATACAGTACGATTCCAACTATATGACATTCTGGAAAAGGCAAAACTGTGGAGACGGGAAGATGGCAGAGTAAGAAGCATCTGGCATCTGTCTCCCACCTAGGCAACAACTGCACTGGCAGAATTCTGTCATAACTATTTTGGAATTCTGGAGTCTACTGAAGACTTGCAACTTCTGGGGGAAGACGTGGAAGGTAAATTAGGGTTAATTTTGCTTAATTTCAGTTCTTAGCAAAGTAGCAGCTACCCATCCCTCATTCTTCATGCAAAAGAAAGAAGCTGGACCCTTACCTAACATACACACAAAAATTAACTCAGAATGAACCAAAGACCTAAATGTAACACCTTAAACTATAAAACTCTTAGAAGAAAACATAGGGAAAATGCTTCATGACACTTGATTTGGCAATGTGACACCAAAAGCAAAGCAACAAAAGAAAAAATAGACAAATTGAACATCATGAAAAATTAAGGGGCTTCCTGGTGGCACAGTGGCTAAGAATCCGCCTGCCAATGCAGGGGACACGGGTTCGAGCCCTGGTCCAGAAAGATCCCACATGCCGCGGAGCAACTAAGCCTGTGCACCACAACTGCTGAGCCTGCGCTCTAGAGCTGGCGAGCCACAACTACTGAGCCCACGTGCCACAACTACTGAAGCCTGCGTGCCTAGAGCCCGTGCTCTGCAACGAGAGAAGCCACCGCAATGAGAAGCCCACACACCGCTACGAAGAGTAGCCCCTGCTCGCAGCAACTAGAGAAAGCCCGCACGCAGCAACAAAGACCCAACGCAGCAAAAATAAATAAAATAAATAAATTTATTTTAAAAAATTAAAAATTTTGTGCCTCTAAAAACAATATCCACAGAGTAACAAGGCAACCCACAGAATGGGAGAAAATATTTGCAAATCATATATCTGATAAGGGATTAATAGCTAGAAAATATAGAGAACTGCTAACACTCAGCAACAAAAAAACAAAAACTTGATTCAACAGCAAAGGACCTGAATAGACATTTCTCCAAACGAAGATATACAAATGGCCAATAAGCACACAAAAAAAATGCTCAACATCACTGATCATTAGGGAAATACAAATTTAAAAATACAAGATATCACCTCACACCCATTAGGATGGCTACTATCAATAAAACAGAAAATAACAAACGTTGGGAAGGCTGTAGAGAAATCAGAACTCTTGCTCATTGTTGATGGAAATATAAAATGGTACAGCTGCTATGGACAACAATATGGCAGTTCCTAAAAAAAATTAAAAATAAAATTACTATATGATCCAGTAATTTCACTTTTGGGTGCAAACCCCAAAGAAGTGAAAGCAGGGTCTTGAGAGATATTTGTATACCCATGTTCATAGCAGCATTATTCACAATAGCTAAAACATGGGAGCAACCCAAGTGTCCATTAACAAATGAATGGATAAACAAAATGTGCCACAACTAACTGAGCCTGCACTCTAGAGCCCATGCTCTGCAACAAGAGAAGCCACCAAAACAAGAAGCCCACACACTGCAATGAAGAGTAGCCCCCGCTCGCCACTACTAGAGAAAGCCTGTGAGCAGAAACAAAGACCTAACGCAGCCAAAAATAAATTAATAAAAATAAATAAATCTATTTAAAAAAATATGGAGATGGTAAAAAGATCAGTGGTTGCCAGGGGTCAGAAGGGGAGAAAGGGATGGCTAGGTGAGCACAGAGTATAGGGCAGTGAAACTATTCTGTGTGATACGAAAATGGCAGATACATGTTATTACACATTTGCCAAATCCATAGAATGTACAACACCAAGAATGAACCCTAAAGTAAATTAAGGACTTTGGGTGATGATGTGTCACTGTAGATTCATCAGTTCTAACAAAAGCGCCACTCTGATGCCTGATGTTGGTAGTGGGGGAGGCCTTGCATGTGTGGAGGCAGGAGGCATATGGGAACTCTGTACTTCTGTTCAGTTTTACTGTGAATCTAAAGCTGTTCTAAAAAATATTCTATTTTTTAAATAGCAGACTAATACTGCAAAAGAATATTTTTGCTTTTACATCTTTTAAATATTTTTCATAACTGCATCAAATAAAAGCACAAAATTAAAGGGTCTCACACTGCCTATGGACCTCTAAGATATATCCCTGGACTAGGAGTCCACAACCCTGAGTTTGAGGAATACTGATCTGTATCATTCATTTGACGTTTTCATATGCACTGCCTGAAATTGTGTTACTTAGCTCTTTCATGTTTGTCTCATTATCCTAATTATGTTGCAAGTGATTCAGGGAATGGCTACATTTTCTATTTCTAGGATATATGTTCTAGAAGATAAATTGTGAGTTTACAAAAAAAGGAAAAGAATTTTGGTTGAGGAATCAAAAAATTTCACTAGAAAGAATGGACTTTGAGTAGGGTCATAAAGAAAGATCAGGATTTTGATTCAAGCATTCCAAGCAGAGGGGACAGCATTAGTTCAGGGGCAGAAGAGAGAAAAAGGAAGAACTATGTGAGGAGGAGGGAGTGGTTTGGCTTGATTGAAGCATTGGATACTGTAGTTGAGAAACAGGAGATAAGGTTTCAGGGTGGGTTGAAGAGATAACCTGCAGCCACTGTTTAGACAAGCCCTGTGGGTCAGATTAAGGACTCTTAATTCTGTAGATGAGTGGGAGTCATGCAAGTTTTTGAGCAGGCAAGTATAATAATCACAGCTGAGTTTTAAGAGAATGAAAGAAGAGACTGGGAGGCAGCATGGTGTAATGTTTAAGAGGACTTTGATGACAGATGGACTAGAGTTTGCATCCCAGCTCTACCACTTACTGTAAAATTAGAGCAAGTTATTTCACCTCTTTGGGCCACAGTTTCCTCATGTGTAAAACAAGGATAATTATAACCACCTTCAAGATTGTTGTGAGGATTAAATGAGATAATACACAGGGCCTGGCCCAGAGTCTATACTCAGTAAATGATAGCTATTAGGCATGCCTGTTAAGAGACTATTAGGAAAGGGAAAAGAAAGCTTGTTAATTGTGAATCATAGTCTAAGGTATGAACCTTCAGCTGGACTTTAGGGGCGGGGCAGCATCAAACCCCGCTCTGGTTCTGAGCCTCAGCAGTGGGAAAGTGGTGGTAACACTAATGAAACCCTAAGAGCTGTTTAGGGCTGGAGGAAAGGGGTTCATTTGGTTTTTTAACATGTTTAGCTTGAGGGGCTGGAAAATTATTCAGTGGTGATTCCAACTGTATATTAATAGTTGGTCAACAGAAATGGGGGACTGGTGCAGAGAAACTGGTACAAGTTGTCAAAGCTAGACCAACATATTTAAGAGTCATCTACAGGGAGGAAATAAAGCAAGCTGTGGAAATAGATGAGATCAATAGGGCAAAGAGTAGAGAAAAAAGAGAGTCTGAAGGCATAGCCTAGGTGTGCTTATTTTAGGGGTATGGGAAAAGAGAGAGGGAAATTTGAAAGAGTCAAAGATTATGTGGTTAGGAGACTAGGATGAGGATCCACGACAGTGAGTTTCCCTGCCAGCCTAAATGATTGGTAGAAAGCACTGTTTTGAACAATTGAGCTAGTGGGAAATATTTTTCAGAAAGTTTTCTTCTAGGCTGTGGCACGACCTTTAACGTGGTATAACCACTTTAGTCATATTGGATTACCAACAGTGCTTACAGGCAACACTCCCCAGGGATCTAGCACAAACATAATTTTCAGGGGAAAGCAAAGCTCTTTAACGTTTCAACATGGCAAAATAAATTTTACATTAAAAAAAATTCCAGCAACAGCTGGAGCTTCCAAGAACCTTTAGAAATGGGCCCTGTGTCTAGTAAAGCAGTTTGCTCTCTCAGTAAAGACCGTGTACTTTAAAACGTTTTAATTCATGGAGTCACTCTGTGTGTGCTAATGATGTAATATGATATAAATGAAGTTTAACTCAGCTCATACAAAAAAAGGCAGTCAAATTATGTTAGTGTATCTTTGTCTTTCTGGAAATGGATATATATAAACCAAGAAAGCTATATACCAAATTAACTGGGATTCTCTTTAGGGGACAGGATTCTGAGTGATTAAAATATTGTTCTTCATGCTTTTCAGTATTTTCCAAAATTATTACAATAGAATTTCATCAATTTTGAAATATAAAAAATGCTACTTAAGATGAAGTAGAGCAATCCATGGTCCATGACTTACATGTGCTGAGACTTCCAAGAAAGGAAAATAAAAATCATACCTCACTATGGCTTATTTTACCATGAAATACTGTGAAAATAACTTGTCAATTCATGTCTACATGGGTAGATAAGAAGTCAGGAAATAAAATACTGTATGTTACAAACTGAAAACCCTTAATGTCTAAACTGCATAGTCAATCTATTAGTTATTGTTGAGATTTTAAGGATTAATTTTTACAGTTTATATATAATTCAATAGACCTTTCAAAGGGACAGAGGCCTTGATACAAAAGAAAGTTTTCTCAATTAAAAGGTCACCTGAGGGGGCTTCCCTGGTGGCGCAGTGGTTGAGAGTCCGCCTGCCGATGCAGGGGACATGGGTTCGTGCCCCGGTCTGGGAGGATCCCACATGCCGTGGAGCGGCTGGGCCCGTGAGCCATGGCCGCTGGGCCTGTGCATCCGGAGCCTGTGCTCCACAACGGGAGAGGCCACAGCAGTGAGAGGCCCGCGTATCGCAAAAAAAAAAAAAAAAAAAAAAGTCATCTGATGAGTACCAAATTAATCTATAAGGGCACATTGAATGCAATTTCTCCAGTGGAAAGCTTTCTCCTAGCCTGTGGCATGACCATTAATGTGGCATAACCACTTTATTCACGTTGGATTACCAATAGTGTGTACGGGCAACAATCCCCAAGAATATAGCACAAACACAAGATATTCTGTAGCTGCAAAGGTTCAAGGTGGAGAAGCCCAGAAAGCTAATGGTGTGAGCTGCACTGATGCAGATGAATCCCGAGTCTCTGGTTAATGAATCCTGTGGAGATCGGTGATGCAATTTTCAGGATGGCCTATATATAGGTGATATAAAGTGATGTAAGTGGAATTGAACTCTCTGAGTACAGCTTGTGCACTTTGATGGGTTTTGGCTTAGGCCTACTCAGTAAATAGGGCCCTTCTGGCAGTGAAAGAAAAGAGGAAAAATACAAGCCAGTAAATCTTGTGCTTTCTTCAAATGTGTGTTATTTCTCAACTATTTTGTCTTCATCCTACTCAAGATTGGCCACGAAAACAGAAACAACTAATGTTTTAATCGTTTTGTGATCAGAAAGGGAAAACTTACCAGTTTCAATCCTGTTATCAACATTAGTGCTGACTTTTGATGCAGTGCTCTCATTTGCTACAGAGTTTTTCACTGTCTTCTCCCTAGAGCTACCACATCAAATAATTTATTTAAAACTCAAAAGAAGCTTCTGAGAGCACCAGTAAAGGCTATTTAGAAAACATTATTTCAGGGTGATCAGATTTTTTTTTTCAAATGCTCTAGAACATATTATTTTCACAAATATTTCAGTTAAAGCTTTTTTTTTTTTTTCGGTACGCGGGCCTCTCACTGTTGTGGCCTCTCCCGTTGCGGAGCACAGGCTCCGGACGCACAGGCTCAGCAGCCATGGCTCATGGGCCTAGCCACTCCGTGGCATGTGGGATCTTCCCGGACCAGGGCACGAACCCGTGTCCCCTGCATCGGCAGGTGGCCTCTCAACCACTGCGCCACCAGGGAAGCCCCTAAAGCTATTTTTTAAAAAGTCATATTTTCATTGGGAATAATGAGAGAGAAAGACACTATAGTTCAGCTTTTAAAGCATGAAAGCCAGAAAGTTCAGAACTTACTCTGTTTTCTTGACACAAACTTAGGTCTGGGTGATTGAGGGAATTGTATTTCATATTATAAAATAATAATATTTTCTTTTGTATTAAAAAACTCATAGTTAAGACACAGAAAAGAAGGTTCTTCTACCAAGAATTATAATGGAGACAACTATAGTCATTAGTTTGAAAAAGAGACAAGAGAGGCAAGTGTTTGCACTTGGTTGATGTAGTATATAGTAAGATTGGGAAGTACAGATTGGGAAATACAGTAAGTACAGACAGCCTAGACTATAAGCCAGGCACTTTACACCCACCATTTCATTTAATCATAAAAGCTCTCCTATTAATCTATTATCACCATTTTATAGGTTGGGGGACCTGGGACTCCTTCACCCAAGGTTGGAGAGCTTATAAAGTATTAATGTTAATACCGGGCACTTGAGCAACATTTTACCTCTGTTTTTGCAGTCACTATAAGGTAACTAAACAGAAATATAGTGGTGAAAATTATTTGCCTCACTAGTAAGTTTATTCAGTTATACATTAACTCATCTTTGGATTTCTATAGTAAACAAGGTACCCCAATGCATATAAAATAGGAATTAATTTACAAAGTACATATACAAATAATTTTTAAGACATATTCCATTTCTTTCTACAGCAGGGTGAATTTTAGTCTATGTAAATTAACCTCAATAAACTTGACTTTAAAAAAAAGGGAGCTTAAAAAATAGGGAACTAAGGCTGCTCTCTGAGGATTACATTATCAAATATATAATGGATCAGAGCAGAGACAGGCAAAGTCAGTGGAAAAGAGCAAGATTCCAGGCCAACAGGCACTGACTTCATTCATTCATCATTCAACAAATTACTCCTTATCACCTTATATGGGCCAGACATTGTTCTAGGCGCTAGGGATACTGCAGTAAACAAGACAAGCAAGGTCTTTGTTCTCATGGAGCTTATGGTCTAGTGGAGGGGAAAGACAATAAAGAAGTAAACAAATAAAAAGCATTCTGGGGAAGAATATTTAATGTTGTGTGGATATTTTCATATTTTATAAAATTAAAAATGGTACGTATAGGAAGAAATTTACTATAAAATAAATGTAATATATTTATTTTATATTTACATATTGATTATATAATATATAATGTTATATATTGTTATAATATATAAACATTCACACACAAAACACACACATGCACACACACACATACATATACCTAAGACTAAGAGGATATTTACCATAATATAATTAGTATTTATTTCTGGGTAGTGGGATTATGAGTGGCTTATTCCTTGTTTTTTTTCCTCTACTTTCCATATTCTCAACAATAAACCCACATTACTCTTACCATCAGAAAAAAGTACTAATAGATACATCTACATGTGTATATAAGTACACAGATGTCTGGAAGGATGTATACCAAACATTACTAGTAGTTAATTCGGTAGCAAAATATGGGGTGAATTTGACTTTTTTTCCCTGTACTTCTGTATTATTTAAATTGTTTATAATAAACTTTTATTTTTCAAAAATAATAAAGCAACTTTTTTTTAAAAGCATGAGTTTTGGGGTAGAAGATATGGTACCTTACTTTGATAGCATTTTGGTAATGAGAAATAGAAAAAATCTACCATTCAGATACTTTAGAGCTTAAAGGTCCATTTACTTTTGGTTTTGTACAGAAATGCTTCCCTTGTCATTCTTTTTTTTTTTTTTTTTTTTTCTTTTTGCGGTATGCGGGCCTCTCACTGCTGTGGCCTCTCCCGTTGCGGAGCACAGGCTCCGGATGCGCAGGCCCAGCGGCCATGGCTCACGGGCCCAGCCACTCCGCGGCATATGGGATCCTCCCAGACCGGGGCACGAACCCGTATCCCCTGCATCGGCAGGCGGACTCTCAACCACTGCGCCACCAGGGAGGCCCTCCCTTGTCATTCTTTAACAAATTTATCTCTAACGACCCTGACCATGGTAACGTAATCCTCCTAATTCAATGGGAAAAGACCATGTACTGATTTATAACTCTACCAAGAAAGGGTTGGAATACATTTATGGGGATGATAAGTAATACCATAATATCCCTATCTATAAACTTTGAACAACAACTTTAGAGAATGTACAACGATTATATCCAAAGAAGACCCAATAGTTCAAGAAAGCAGAAATGTTCCACTGAGAGCCAGATTCTCACCCCAGATAAATCTCAAAATGTTGCATAGATACTTTGATTTCTGATCTGAGGATTCTTACAACTTGTAGAGATTTCTGCTGCAAAATGAAGAAAGTTAAGCAGGAATCCACTATTCTCTGTCCAGAACCAAACTAAAAAAATTTTTTGTAAAAAATCTTCCTACCTTTTTTCCACCTCTAAAAGAAACTTTTCATTGTTACCCAACTGACTAAAATGCAGCTTGGCAGCCTTTCTCTCACTTTCTCGTACGGCTCGGTCATCTAGAGGCAGAAACCGTGGTCTGAGCATGTTTCTTTTTGGAGTAAACAGTAATGGGTCAGAAAAGCATATTCACAGAGTAAAAACTAAAGATCAGTCTCATCTTTTGTTAGAGATGGGTCACAGAATAATGCTATTATGTTGTCACTGGAGCACTAGTAACTCAGGGAGACTACAGGGACATCATAGCAACAACTGCCACATAAGTGTAACTACCTCTGCAGCAAAGTACAGCTTGGGCAGCAAACAATCCAAATGGCTTAATCTTAAGGCTGAAAGTTACACCATTTCTGAAAGACTTTTCTTAGTTCCTCTATAATAACTTTCCCAGGGGCATGTAACATAGAAGTTTATATCAATAAGAAATGTATACTCTATAATAAAATTATAAAGAAATACAGACTAACTCATTTGAAGGAATACTTATTGTTCCTTGACAACTAAGCCCCAAAGAGTTGTTGTATTCGTTTTCTATTGCTAATTCAGTTACAAAGTTGGGGCACCTGGAAAAATAAATCTCAACCTGGAAACTTTTTGTTGGGGAGGAAGTGGTGGTGGAACCATCAACTGAAGAAAACTAAAGCTGGAAGTAACTGATAAAATCATAGATTGTCATTCAATAAACAATAAAAGGACTTGTCATACATCCTGCCAAAACAAAAGAGTTACATAAATATTGACTAATAAACAAATATATCCTGCCAGTGCATACTCTGGGCCAACATCCAAAAGGTTAGGAGGCAGCTGGTTTAAAGTAAGATTCTGGGGCAAAGAACAGGGGAGGAGGGTCTCACCCAGTTTCTCCAGAGTTTGTAGCGTGTACACAGCAAAGAGCCTATAATCTGTATCTTTCCTGACAACAGGACTGAGTCTCAAATCTTTTGAGACTTTACCCTTTGAGGAAGGGTAAAGGCTGTAGGCGGGACACCTCCACTAATGAAGGAATGTTGTTATAATATAAATTCAGGTCTTGGAGTGAACATAAATACTGGATGCCCTGCAAGGAAAAGACTACATTGTGAAACTGCACATTGGGAAGCACTAGGAATCTCACAGATAAAGATGGAAATACAACTATTACTTTCCATCCTTAAACAGTTACCTGAGACACCCATGAGAAAGGCAGGGTTGAAATTCCCATTTAGTTACCTGAGAATAAGAATGCTGCAGCCCATGGGCACTGGATGTGCTATACATTAAATAATTCATAGATATCATACACTTCCTCCTTTATAAGCTCTGACATCCAAATATCTGCGGTCAGTTCTCTACTTCTGTTGCCCCCCATCACTCTCCCAATCCAATCCTTCTCAGTGGTAGCCAGCCCAAGTCACTTTTGCACTTCTTTCACCCTTGCTATAACCACTCTCCTGACCCCAGGAGCACCTCAATTTAAAAGAGGGAGGGAGGGAGGCAAAAGAGAGATGGTTCTGGGGAGAATGGCAGGGAAAAAAATTAAGTGTGTATGTATATGTTCTTATATCTCAAGACCTCACTTTTAGGGTGAATGGACTATATGGCAAAACAAAACAATGCGATCTCCAAGTCTTCCCTCCTGGACCGGTCAAGAGCCCCTTTTGTCCTTGTTTCCCCCTTCAGAGTTACTGCCACCCCACAAGCTCCCCATCCTCCAATCAGTCAGTTCTCCTTGGTAGAAATGTTCTGCCTTCTTCTGTTCTATTTCTGTGGACTTAGCAACCCCACTCCCCTCCCCCCACTTCTCTAGCAACAGTAAAATCAGAACTGGGACACTGGAGAAGAAAAGCTACAATTTTTCTCCTTTGCTAAAACCTACTATTGAAAATAATTGTTTAATTTCATGTATTTGGCTAATTAGGTGCTTGTGCCCAACACTAAATTTCAGGACAATATTTCAAAACATGTACATATATGTATGATCACATACTGTTAGTAGTAAAAATGGTTACCATAAAAGGAACTCTGTCATTGAGAGTTATTTCAGAAAGGTAAAATTATTTTCCATCATGTATTTATAAAATAATGTTTTTATTCTCCTCTCATTTAAAATTAACCTTTTTATAATTGCAGGAAGTTTAGAAAACTCAAAGATATATTCAAAACATTTCTGAACAGAACACTGTTTACAGTTGGATGCATTTCTTTCTGGCTTTTTTCAGTTCCACTAACTTTTACATTGTGAAAGGGTCAATGGCTGGGAATATTTATCAGTGCTTTTGGCCTCACTCTCAGGGCAGTACACCATTAGGACTGTCTTTAAATGTGTCTGATGTCCCAGCTCAAGTAATCTTTTAATGTCTCATTGTAAAAGTCAAGGAAACAATTCTTATCCTCCTCTCATGTTTCCCAGTTGGCATAAATTCATGTATTCCCCAATGCCACACTAGAACTAAACACAAAACATTTCTCTCCTGGGAAAATTAAGCAAAATGATTCAGAGCTGCTAGAGATGAATACATGCAGATGAATCATAGATGCAAAAAAATTTGTAAAACTAACATTTATTAAGTGCTCCCTATATGCCAAACACTACAGGAGTCTTATATATGTAATATTTGATTACACATGCTAATTTGATTAATCTTCACAACAGTTTTCAGCCAATTTACAGAAATGGAACAAAAGAGAGTACAAAAGCAAATGACAGCAATGTTCACTCAATTTTTTTTAGTCTGAAAAGAACAATCAGATAAAAATACATATGAGAAGAGGAGACCTAAATAACTCTGTACTAATACTTTCTGAAATTTGTGGGCCAAATACAAAGGGCTGTTATCAAAGAGTCTAAAGACCTAGTTCAACTTGGAATTTCTGCTTTTAGAATCCTAGTTGGAAATTTGATCTAGCTTGGATTTCTTCTTTTGGGGCCTTTAGTTTTAGACCTTGAGATTGGGTCTAATTTGTGTTGTTGAACAAGTTTCCCCTAAGAAATGCAAAACTGGAGGAATAATCCAGATCATTAACCAATCCTGGATAGAATCTATAAGTCTTTCACCTTCAGTCTTGCACAGAAGGGCTTTATCAAGACAGCCCCATAGCTGGGCAAAAAGGGAACAGTGGAAGAAATACAATTTGGGGGTCTATGCAAAGAAAATAAAACTTCCATCTCTGTGTGTGCGGGCATTTATATTTGTAGAGCTCTTTCTCTGTGTTTGCTAATCCTCACACTTTCTGCTTAAGCATGCTCCCACCTACTTTCTTAAACTGCCCTCTGCACCACCATCTCCTGGCATGGAAATTTTTGTTTTCAAGACAATCATTTCCTCCCCCTCCTAGAAAAAACTCACAGTAGCACCTTGGGCCATGCACCAACATCATCAGAATCCCCTGGGAATGTCCTGGACCCACCACAGATTTATTAACTTAGAGTCTCTCTCGGAATAGGGACTAAGACTCTGTACTTTTATTATTATTATATATTTATTTATTATTATTATTATTTTTTTGGCCATGACGCATGGCTTGTAGAATCTTAGTTCCCTGACCAGGGATTGAACCCGAGCCCTCAGCAGTGAAAGCACAGAGTCCTAGTTACTGGACCACCAGGGAATTCCCAAGAATCTGTACTTTTAACAGTGCTCCTCATAATTTTTTAACACACATTAAAAATTGTACTATTGCCCTAGGCAGTGATAGTTTAATATAGTTTTCTCTCAGTATAAAAGGAATTTTTCCCCAATATTTTATAATAAAAAATGTCAAACATAAAAGAATTTTACAGTGAATAGTAAAATTTAGTTTGGAAACATTTAAAAGGAAGATGCCATATTCCCCAGGCTGATATTATCTACCTTTTATTTCTTCCCATCAAAAAAATAAACTGACTGGTCATAGAATATAGAACTTACCTTCAGGCTAGTGATCAAATTTCTTGATAAATCTAAGGATCGGAGACTTTTAAAATTTCTGAAGGCATCACCAATGGAATGGATTTTTCCAGAGTAAGATCCCTGCAGTGAAAGAGACTCCACCAGTTCTGAAAAGAGATCATCAGTAGATATATTATGATCTCTGCTTGGATAAAGAGCAGAGTCACTGAAAACAGGCCTTCCTTCCTCCCGTATCTCATCTGTGAAAGATCCTACATTCAAGGCTCATAAGAAGATCAGATCATCCTTTTAAAAGCATCAATATGGGGTTTCTCTGGTGGCGCAGTGGTTGGGAGTCCGCCTGCCGATGCAGGGGACACGGGTTCGTACCCCGGTCCGGGAGGATCCCACATGCCGTGGAGTGGCTGGGCCCGTGAGCCGTGGCCGCTGAGCCTACGTGTCCGGAGCCTGTGCTCCGCAACGGGAGAGGCCACAACAGTGAGAGGCCAGTGTACCGCAAAAAAAAAAAAAAAAAAGCAAAGCTGCAGAATTTTCAGAAAAAAAACACAGGACCCTTATTACATCAGTGTAGGGGGAAACTTCATAAATAAAACACAAAAATCACACATCATAAGGAAAAATAAACTTGACTACCTTAAGATGAAAATTTTCTGCATGACAAAGGATAAATATTTATTAGAAATTTTTAGTACAGAGAAATATAACAAAGAAAACAAACATACAGAAAAGGTCTATAATTGTACCACCAAGATTATCCCTTTGGATATTAAAAAGAAAGTAATGCTTATTACACAGCCAGAAAATTCTAACAGTACAGAAAAGTACAGAATAAAAGTAAAAGCCTCTCTCCCCCAAGGTGACCAGTGTGATTTTATACAGAAGAATTTTAGAATGCATATACCAGCACATTCATTTAACTGAAAAGTATCCATGTTTTGGGAATTCCCTGGCCGTCCAGGGGTTAGGACTCCGCTCTCTCACTGCCCAAGTCCTGGGTTCAATCCCTCGTTGGGGAACGAAGATGTGCAAGCCACGTGGCGGAAGGATAGAAAGAAAGAAAGAAAGAAAGAAGGAAGGAAGGGAGGATGGAAGGGAGGAAAGAAAAGTATTCATGTTTTATTGGTAAGTAAAAAAAGCAAATTGCCGAATAGTATATATGTTCTATTCCTTAAAAAAATAAAAAAGGATACCTATGTGTGTACGTTTGTATAAGCAACAGAAAAGGAGAGGGAAGAATATTCTTTTACTTTAGATACTTTTGTAACGTTTGGATTGTCAGAATGAGCACAATTTTGTTATTCACATGTAATAAAGACAAGCTAACAAGCAAAAAAAAAAAAATCCTGACACATATTATTCTAGCTGGAAAATGGAAGGGGTATGTGTCCCCCCAAATCAAATTGAATAAATTTTTAAAAAAGAAAGAAGGAAAAAAGAAAAGAAAGGTACACCAGTATGTCAAGCCAACGAAGCTTTTCTTAGGTAACTTGTAAATTAGGGGAGCTCAAAGTATTAATAGTTTGGAAAAGAAAAACCTGAAATATCTACATCAATCTATCTATATGCACACCAAACCATTATCTTTGGGGTGGGGTGGGGGATTTCCAGAAGAAGGACCGATTAATACCCTCTTTGCTCACTCATGTAGTGTTTGACTGTTACCAGCGTGCATTAATTTTGAGAAATTTTAAATAACAAATAATTTAAATAAAATAAAACCAAGTTATTGCATATCCCATAAAAAGTACTGGAGGAAGCAAGAAAGGTAACTTTGTTACGGTTAGAGCGCAGGTTCTGGAATCAGAGTCCTGGGTTAATAAAACCTGGCTGCATTACTTACAGCTGTGCGGCTTCGGGCAAGAGTCTAAACCCAATTTTCCTCAACTGTAAAATAGGAACAGTAACAGCATCTGCTTCACAGGCTTGTTATGGGGATTAAATAATGCAGGGAAAGCATTTAACACAGGGCCTGCCATTACGATGCAGTGAATTTAGGAAGGCTAAAAGTTGAATCTGGAACGCTGATAACTTTTCCAACATTTCTACTCCTTAAAAACTTAGAAAGGAAGCTGTGTGAGTCAAACCCCAGGTCAGAGGTGGAGTCAGCAGTCACTCCGCCCGTTTTACCTCTAGGACGAAGTCAAGGCACTGATCTAAACGCCTCGAGAGATCAGCTGCTATTCCTTTTATACCAGACCCCTTTCTGAGTCTCAAAAGGAGGCTACGCATCCAGATGGATCAAATGAATCGCCAAGTTCTCGAGGTGAAGACTGGACGAAGAGAGGGGCTGATGATGGAACATCCTTTCCCATTTCACCCCAACCAGGAAAAGCCCCCTGGGTCGTTAGTTTCCGAAACTGCCAAAATTAACGCCCTCTGTGGCTCCTCAATAGTACCCCGACCTCAAAAGCCCTTCTGACAGCGCTTCCCTTCTCCCGCCAATGCCCCTCTTGGGGCTCATTTTCCTTCCACTAGTTCAGACTGTCGAGTTCTGTGTTCCTGGCCTCAGGGTCCGCTTAACCTTGTTCCTCCTTCTCCATTTTTGACTCGGCTTCTCTCCCTCAATTTCTCGCCCTCCGCCCCAGACTCCCCGGTTACTTCAGTTCCTTCGCCTCTACCTCACTGTAACCCTTCCGCTTCAGTAACCCCTCCTCCGCCTCAGAGACCGCTCCTCCGCCGCCGTTCCCCGCCATCTACCTCAGATTCCTCTGCCTCCCCCTCAGTTTTCTCCCCTCAGCCTCTAACCCCAAGCTCCCCGATCCAGGCCCTCCCGGCCTGGCCCTACCGGGTTGCTCCAGGATCAGCGCCCCCAGGCGGTGGATGCCCTCCTCGTCCAGCTCCCACTGCTCCGCCATTCCCGCCCACCTGCCCCACTCCGCCGCTCACCTGTCACCGCCCGCGAGGCCGCCCGGAGCGCTCCAAGCCCCGCCCCGCGCCTCCAGGCCCCGCCCCGCCCCGCGCGCCGCCGCGCTTCCGGGGGCCGTTATTGCCCGGTTCACGCTCCTGCCCTCCCGCCTCAGGACCCTAGACGATGGTATGGAGCCCGCCCTGGCGGAGGCCCCAAAACCGCTAAAACAGCGAATGGGTGCGATGTGGCGGAGGATTAGGGCTGTGGGGTTAGGAACCTGACTCTGGGACACAGGGGGTGGATATAGCCCCAGCTTTGAAGGGTTTGGGGGCTAGTTCTGAGGAGTCAGAAGAATGTGCCTGCTTTGAGAGTTGAAGTGTTACAGCTCTGAGGGTGTGGGGGACGCCAGGTCTGAAGAGTGGGAGTGTGCTTCTGACGGGGTGGTCTTCATATCTCTAGTGCTTGCGGATGTTGTCTCTGAGGCAAAGCGGTGGGCGGGAGGGTGACCGTGGTGGGTGTGGGGGAATCTGAAGGATTGGGTTGGAGGGCAGCTCTCTGAGGCATGATGGGAAGCTCCAGATATGAAACGTTGTCTCTGAGGAGTTGAGGTCCTGTCTTTTTTTAAAATTTTATTTATTTTTGGCTGTGTTGGGTCTTCGTTTCTGTGCGAGGGCTTTCTCTAGTTGCGGCAAGCAGGGGCCACTCTTCATCGCAGTGCGCGGGCCTCTCACTCTCGCGGCCTCTCTTGTTGCGGAGCACAGGCTCCAGGCGCGCAGGCTCAGTAGTTGTGGCTCACGGGCTTACTTGCTCCGCGGCATGTGGGATCTTCCCAGACCAGGGCTCGAACCTCTGTCCCCTGCATTGGCAGGGGGATTCTTAACCACTGCGCCACCAGGGAAGCCCGAGGTCTTGTCTTTAGAGCATGAGGCAGTTCTAGTTCTAGAAACTGATTTGGAAGGAGCTCCTCTGGGAGAGAGGGCTCAGTGTGGAAAAGAGAGATACCCTTTGGAATGGGGTGGGGATGACTATGCTGGGGCTACCCCATTTCCTGCAGTCAATCTGGCAAGAAGCCTTTTGTCTTTCAAGTACTACAGGCCCCCAGCCTGTGATTGAGGGCTCTTCCCAGGCCGGGGTAGTTCTGCACTAACCAGCTGCTGAGCGGTCTTTGGGAAGAAAACTCTGGAAAGCATAACCACATCCTTAACCCCAACCCTCCCTCCAGCAGGCTTCTCTTGAGAGCCCACCTGTGGATGGGCCATGTACCTGTAAGAAGGAGGCAAACTCTGTGGCAAGACCTCTTGTCCTACCCTATCTTTAATAAGAAAAGAGGAACTGAGACCAGAACTGTGGCTCGCCTTCAAGGAGCAGGTTTTATTTGGCACCCAAAATATGCACACTTGGGACACTTTCACTGAGCTCTCAACCAGCCTGTCACCTTTAAGGAGAATAGAAAGCAAAATCAAGAGTCCTTGCATATTTATGCTTTCTGGTCTAGGTGGGGTCCTTAGTTACCCTCAGCTTGTCATGTTCAGCCTTACCTACGTTTAGAAAGGCCAGGACTTAAAAGCTTAGATTAGCTCACTAGATTGGCTTTTCCAGCTCTGCTTCTGTGAGTCGTGACACCATTACAGTTTGTAATCTTTCCTTCATGTCCCTTTTAATTCTTCTAGCCTCAAACGAGCCATGTATAATTGTTCTTCTTTATATCTGACTATTTCAACAAGGCTTGTTATAAGAGAAGAGAACCCCACCCCCTTCTTTATTGCATGCATTTATTTTCCTAACTCAGCTGTCAAAATAGGAGATGCAGATTTCTGTTGGAGAAGTGGGCTTTTCCTGCCTTGAGAAACCACCTCTTATTTTAACATTCTTTCTCCCCACCAACATTTTAATACAAATTTGGAAACATTTAGAAAGTTTGAAAGAATTTTACGGTGAAACTATATACCCACCACCTAGATTCTACAATGAACATTTTGCTATAATTGTTTAATCACATATCCTCTATCCATCCTTCTATCGATTCATCTTAGTTTTTTTTTTTTTTTTTGTGGTATGTGGGCCTCACTGTTGTGGCCTCTCCCGTTGCGGAGCATAGGCTCCGGACACGCAGGTTCAGCGGCCATGGCTCATGGGCCCAGCCGCTCCACGGCATGTGGGATCTTCCTGGACCGGGGCACGAACCCGTGTCCCCTGCATCAGCAGGCAGACCCTCAACCACTGCACCACCAGGGAAGCCCCATCTTAGCTTTTGATAAATTTTAAAATAAGTTACAAATATTGGTACATTGCACCCCAATCACTTCAGCATGCATAATGTTTACCTAGAATTTGTTAACCTAAAACAATCAGTTATTTTTTTACCAGCAAAACAGCTTTATTTGGGAGCAGTAAAGAACTGCAACTCAGGACATGCAACCAGGGTGAACCACATGCAAGTCTGGTAAAGCAAAAGAGGAAACTCTTTTATAGGGAGAAGGGGAAGTTGGGAGGGGCTGTTATAAACAAAAAAATCCATTGGAGGAAACTAGGAGTTTAAGTATAGTGACTTTTCATTGGCTGAGTTGTGCCAGGCAAGGAGAAAATCTTTCTTCCTCCTGCTGGCCAGTAGTAAGGTAGTATCACCTCCTGCTGGAGCTTTGAGTTATGTCTCTTCCGTTGGATCTTTTATTGACCTTGAGTGGCATGTGTGTGAGAGCTCCCTCTTCTGGCCTCCTGACTCCATTTTAGTGAGGCTTCCCTTTATTTTCACAAATTCAGTATTGTTTTATGGTTCTTTTTTAGGTAAAATGTTACATACTATTTACGACTCTAATTTTTTTTATAAGAGTAGTGCTCCTTGAGTGTTTTTTTCTATTATTATAATTTATTATAACAATAGGCCACATGATCATCTCTAGTGACCAGAATACGTTTTTTCGTTTTTTTGTTTTTTTACATCTTTATTGGAGTATAATTGCTTTACAATGGTGTGTTAGTTTCTGCTTTACTTGAGTGTTTTTTTTTAAAGTCTGATACAGATTGATTGTATGTTTGATGGCTTTCTGCTATTCTATAGTGTTGATAAGTTAGGTCATCTTGAAGCAAAATGCACAATTTGTTTATGAATAGATAACCTTCAACTTTTAACAATAAACTGAGGAAGGTTAATGATCTTTGCTGCTTTTGTATATATAAAAAGGAACCCACAGCATTCAGCCATCCTTCCATGGCCTTAATAATGTAATGTCTCTGCAGGTATGATTCCAAGAGAGCCCTGACATATTCAGTGGGGTGGGGAGCACCTCATCATAACTCTTTCAAAAAGAGCTTTATTAAGATATAATTCACATACCTTTCAAGTTACTATTTTAAACTGTACTATTCAGTGGTTTTTAGTATGGTCACAGAGCTGTGCAGCCATCACCACAATCAATTTTAGAACATTTCCATCATCCCAAAGAGAAATTCCATACTTATTACTAGTCATTTTCCATTTCCCCTCCAACCTCCCCAGCCCTAGGCAACCACTAATCTATTCTCTCTATATATAAATTTGCCTATTCTGCACATTACATATAGATGGAATAATATGTGGTCTTTAGCATCTGGCTTCTTTCACTTTGCATAATGTTTCAAGGTTTTGTCTATGTTCTAGCATGTATCAGTACTTCATTCCTTTTTATTGACAAATAGCATTGCATTGTATGAATACACTACAGTTTGTTTACTAGTTCATCAGCTGATGGACATTTTGGTTGTTTCTACTTTTGGGCTATCATAAATAATTCTTCTGTGAATGCCTGCAAATTTTGCTTGCAAATTTGCCTGCAAATTTTGTTTGGTCATAGGTTTTCATTCCTCTTGCACTTATATCTGGAAGTGGAATTGCGAACCATGTAAGAACTCAGTGTTTAATGTTTTGAGGAACCACTGAACTGTTTCGCAGAGCAGCTGCACCATTTTACACTCCCATCAGCAGTGTATGAGATTTCTAATTTCTCCAATCTTTGTCAACACTTGTTATTATCTATTATTTTGATTCAGGTCATCCTAGTGGGTGTTAAATGGTATCTCATTGTGAGTTTTGCTTTGCATTTCCCTAATGACTAATGAGGCTAAGTATGTTTTCATGTGCTATTGGCCATTTGTGAATCTTCTTTGAAGAAATGTCTATTTAGATTCTTAACCCACTTTTAAATTTGGTTATTTGTCTTTCTATTATTGAGTAGTAAATGTTCTTTTTACATAGTCTAAGTACAGATTCTTTATCAGATAGATGGTTTGTTCCATTATATGGGTTGTCTTTTTACTTTCTCGATGATGTATTTTGAAGCACAAATGTTTTTACTTTTGATGAAGTTTTATTTATTTATTGGTTTGTTTATTTATTTCACTTTTGCTTTTTGTATCTTATCTAAGAAGGCATTGCATAATCCAAGGTCATGAAGATTTTGTTTTCTTCTAAGGGTTTTATATCTTTAGCTCTTATTTTTAGGTTTATGATCCATTTGGTGTTAATTTTTTGTATGGTGTGAGGTAGGAATCCAACTTTTTTTTTTTTTTTTTTTTTGCATGTGGATGTCCAGTTGTCCCAGCACCATTTTTTGAAAAGGCTCTTCTTTACCCATTGTCTTTTCTTGGCTCTGTTGTCAAAATTAATTAACCATAAATGTAATGGTTTATTTCTAGACTCTTAATTCCGTTTCAGTTATTCAAATGTCTGTCCTTATGCAGTAGCACACCATCTTGATTACTGTAGATTACTGTAGTACGTTTTTGGGTTTGTTTGTTTTTGTAGTATGTTTTGAAAGTGTGAAGTGTGAATCCTCAAATTTCATTCTCCTTTTTCAAGATTGTTTTGATTATTCTGGGTTCCTTGTATTTCCATATGAATTTTAACATCAGCTTGTCAATTTTTGCAAAAGAAAAAAAAGCAGGTGGAATTTTCATAGGGATTGTGTTCAATTGTACAATAGATCAATTTGAAGAGTATTGCTACCATAACAATATTGTCTTCTGATCCGTGAACATGGGATGTTTTTCCATTTATTTAGGTGTTTTAAATTTCTTTCAACTATGTTTTGATGTTTTCAGAGTACAAGTATTGCACTTCTTTTGTTAAATTTATTCCTAATTACTTTGTTCTTTTTGATACTATTGTGAATGGAATTGTTTTCTTAATTTCATTTTTGTGTTGTTCATTGCTAGTGTATAAAAATACAGTTGATTTTTTATATTGATCTGTACCCTTCAACCTTCTTGAACTCATTTCTAATAATTTAATAGTGAATTCCTCAGGATTTTCTTTATGCAAGATCACATAATCTACAAATAGAAATAATTTTACTTCTTCCTTTCCAATATGGATGCTCTTTATTTCCTTTTATTGCATAGATCTCTTTTCATTTTCCCTTTAGGAGGAGCCTGGTATGCCTCATGAGTCAGCAGAGGATTTGTTTCATTTCAACGTCGGGGGTTGGCATTTCTCAGTTCCCAGAAGCAAACTCGCTCAGTTCCCAGACTCCCTGTTATGGAAGGAGGCTTCAGCGTTGACCTCTTCGGAAAGCCAGAGGCTGTTCATTGACAGAGATGGTTCCACATTCAGGCATGTGCACTATTACCTCTACACCTCCAAACTCTCCTTCTCCAGTTGTGCAGAACTGAACTTGCTCTACGAGCAAGCACTGTGTTTGCAGCTGATGCCTTTGCTGCAGGTAAGATACTCTTGTCTTCCAGGAGTGGTGATAAGTAACATAGGTCTTACGTCACTAAAATGTTGTGTCCTTTTATATATTCATTGCTGAGATGATCCTCTTAATGAGGAAGTGTGATGAGTGAGATAAGGTAATAAACGGTACACTAGAAACGCATGTTCTGAATAAAGGATTTCATCCTGACTCTGCCTTATCTATGCCAGCAGCCACCACAGACCCAGGATAGGACTTTCCACGGCCTGAAAGGGTGTTCTTGACTCTTGGAAATCCTAGCTTAAGCTTCTTCTTTCTTTTGTGGTTGAATTTTAAGAGGTGGAAACACTAGAAATTGTAGGATTTGCTACATACACTGTGTCTGAGATTTAAAATCTAAAAGATTTGTCAAGAACATTACTTCTTGGGACTTCCCTGGTGGCCCAGTGGTTAAGAATCCTCCTGCCAATGCAGGGGACATGGGTTCGATCCCTGTTCCGGGAAGATCCCACATGCTGCAGAGCAACTAAGCCCATGCGCCACAACTACGGAGCCTGCGCTCTAGAGCCCGAGAGCCACAACTACTGAGCCCACGTGCCACAACTACTGAGCCCATGTGCCACAACTACTGAAGCCCATGCACCTAGAGCCCGTGCTTCAGAACAAGAGAAGCCACCACAATGAGAAGCCCACTCGCCACAACTAGAGAAAGCCCGTGTGCAGCAATGAAGACCCAATGCAGCCAAAAATTAATTAATTAATTAATTAAAAATAAATAAATAAAAGGACATCACTTCTCACTGTGCCTGTTAGGTACACAATGTTCACTTACAGCAAAGTAAAACGTCCTCCAAACTGCAGAATCTTTCATTTGTCTTCACTTCTCTGTTTTCCAAGACTTCTTTTCTCGGTGTAAGAGCTTTAAATACCTTTACTTTTAAACCATCATAGTATCACTGAAGAACATTACCTTCTTTCCTAATTTTTCTCCAGACTACAGAAATCATTTCTGTGGTTTATCTTAATTAGTTTATTCTTAGTTTTTGAACAATTATATTTTTTTTAACCTGGAAGAACTAAATATTATGACTGGGAAGGACCATTGGCCATGCTCCATGTTAATCCTACTGTCTGGACAAGGTGTTGTTTATTCTGTCTTCATGAGCACTGACTGACAAGCCACAGTGCAGCTCAGTGCACTATGAACTATGCCTCTCCAACACCTCAAAGAAGAGAACTGAGGTAGACCATGCATATCTGGGTCATATGGGAATGAGAACATTTCATAATGCATGTTTTCATGGACACTGTTTACAAAATCAGTGTTTTCTCTTAAAAGGTATTATACATTTGGAAATCAAAATCCTTAACATACTCCAGTGCAAGTTGTTGTATATTCTTTTCTTTTTATTTTTTTTAAAGTTACCCACCCGAAATAAAAATTTTTTCAACTATCCCAGGAACTGAGTACTAGAATTGCTTACAATTGGCTTCCAAATCACTTAAACAGCCTGGAATGTCAAGATGCCTGCTGATTTTTTTTTTTTTGGCGGCGGAGGGGGTTGCACCACGCGGCTTGTTCCCCAACCAGGGATCAAACCTGGGCCCCTGGCAGTGGAAACGCGGAGTCCTTACCACTGGACTGCCAGGGAATTCCCAAGATTGCTAATGATTCTATACCAAAGCACCATTTTGTAGGGAAAACGAGGGAGTCACTTGCAGAAAATCAAAGAGATCAAGGCAATTTTTTGAAGAACCATTTTAAAGAGCACAAGCCTATTATACAGTTTATTAGCCCTTTAATTCCTTTGATGTCCTTACTTCCCAAATTGAAACAAAATATATTTGGGAAGCAACTTCTAAATGGGAGGTAACAACTCAGAAGCCAATGAATTGGTCCAATTCCAAAGTTCCAAGTTGTGTGAGCAGTAGTATTTGAGGAATCATATGGATCTGCCTCCCTAAAACAGACCAAAAAACAAGTGCTTATGTTTTGGAAATGGTGCTCTAAATAAACATTTAGGCCGGCCCAGCTGAAGTAGTATTTATTCATTGAAGCAGGGTGTAAATATAGCTGGAGAATCAACAGCAATCTCAAGCAAATCAACAGCCTCACTCGTTTCCATCACTTTCCCCACTCCTAAGGCCTGTCCACATACTCAGGTTCTTGCCTAAATGTACAAACATTTTGCTTGGAGAAAATGGAGTTTGCCAGTTCTAGTCTAAAAACCCTTCTCAGGCAGCCCACCTTAATGCATTCAGCCAGTATTTATTGAAAGCACTGTGGTTACCAGGCATTATTCCTATGGGCTTTAAGGAAAACATAGGATGATCCAATAAAAATATAATATAGGGCCTCCCTGGTGGCGCAGTGGTTGAGAGTCCGCCTGCCGATGCAGGGGATACGGGTTCGTGCCCCGGTCTGGGAGGATCCCATATGCCGCGGAGCGGCTGGGCCCGTGAGCCATGGCCGCTGGGCCTGCGCATCCGGAGCCTGTGCTCCGCAACGGGAGAGGCCACAACAGTGAGAGGCCCGCATACCGCAAAAAGAAAAAAAAAAAATATATATATATATATAATATAAACCACATATGTGAGCCACGTGTGTAATTTAAATTTTTCTAGTAGCCACATTAAAAAAAAACCAAGTGAAATTAATTTTAATAATATATTTTATTTAACCCAGTATATTTAAATACTGTCATTTCAATATGTAATCAATATTTTAAAATTAATATATTTTACATTCTTTTTATGTACTAAGTCTTCAAAATCTGATGTGTATTTTACACTTAAAGCACATCTCAGATTCAGACTATCACATTTCAAGTACTCAATAGCCATATATGGCTAATGGCTATCATATTGGACAACACATATCTAAATTGTTCTAACCTGTTAGTGCTGCTCACTGTAGAGTCCTTCAGATTTAGCCCCTAGCAATGAAAATGGGACTTTGCCTCCCACTAACTAAAGTTCCCATGCATGCAACAGGAGGCATATCCTACACAGGATTATCTCTAATATAGTAAACTTTGTTGGAAAGCCATATAGGAGCCAACAAGTAGAATGAGATGGGAAGCTTCTGGAGGACAGGTGCCTGAGCTCACAATGCTGCTCTGCTCTCTACCCTTCCTCATCCCCTCACATCCCTACCCTTTATCTCTCCCGTCCCCCAGCCCCGTCCACCTGCCCACCCCACCTCCCCCTGGCCTGTAGCTTTGGTCTTCAAAGGGCACGCTCAATACCTATTATTGTCTTGATTCTAAGTGTAACATTTATTGTGTATTGAGCACCAATCACAGGCCAAGCACTGGAGATACAGGAATAAACCATACAGTCGTACAAGGTCAGATAGAGGTGTGTGCTATGAAGAATAGAGCAGTGTTTCCTGTGTAATAGTGAAGGAGGATGGCATTTCTGTATTCTAGAACTTCTTGGGGTTTCAGAATGTGTTTGTATGATTTTCTTTTTGTATGTATAGTTTTTATTCTATCAGTCACTGCCCTCATAGTACTGGAATTTAGTTGAAAGAATAAAGCATTTACATCTAATCTGCTTGTTTTGTAATGTACTGATGTGTAGTATGTGGTAAGGAGATAGCAAGTGACTGAGGCCAGCTACTCCTTTAGAAAGAGTGGTCAGGGCTGGCCTCATTGACAAGGCAACATTTGAGCAGAAGACCGAATGAAAAAGGGACAAGTCATGCAGATGTCTGGGAAAGAGCTTTGAGGCATAAGGAATGACAAACACAAATGCCCTGAGGTTAAACGAGTGACTTGGAAGAGGCAGACTCAGCAGCCATTGTCAGGTGCAATGAGAAGTAAGGAGATTCTGGGACTTCCCTGGCAGTCTAGTGGTTAAGACTCTGCGCTTCCAGTGCAGGGAGTGTGGGTTCAATCCCTGGCCGGGGAACTAAGATTCCACATGCCATTCGGTGTGGGAAAAAAAAAAAAGTAGGGAGACGCCAAAAACAGATGAGGTCAGAGGAGACTATGGACCAGATCTTGCAGGGTCTCACAGGTGACACTGAAGACACAGGATCTATTCTAAATGTTATAGGTACCTTTCGGAGATGTTTAAAGAAAGAAGTAAAATTATCAAATTTAACATTTTAAAAGATCATTAGACCTTGGGTTAAGCAGTGTTTTCTCAGGTACAACATCAAAAGCACAAGCAACAAAAGAAAAAATAGATGAATTTTGAATTTCATCAAAATTTTAAAATTTTGTGCTTCAAAGGACACCATCAAGAAAGTAAAAAGACCACACACAGAATGGAACAAAATATTTGCAAATCACATATCTGATAAGGGACATGTATCCAGAATATGTAAAGAACACTTACAACTAAACAACAAAAAGACAATCAAATTTAAAAATGAGCAAAGGATTTGAGTAGACATTTCTCCAAAGAAGATATACAAATGGGCAATAAGCACATGAAAAATGCTCAATATCATTAGCCATCAAAGAAATGCAAATCAAAACCATGATGAGTTACCACTTCACATCCACTAGAATGCCTCTCATCAAAAAGACAGTAACAGGTGTTGGCAAAGATATGGAGAAACTGGAACCCTCATACACTGCTGATAGGAATGTAAATTTGTGCAACCTCTTTGGAAAAGAGTCTGGCAGTTCCTCAAAAAGTTAAATATATCATTATGACCCAGCGGTTCCACTCCCACGTATATACCCAAGAGAAATTAAAACCTACAGGATGTCCACACAAATACTTGTAGACAAATGTTCATAGCAGCATTATTCATAATAGCCAAAAAGTGGAAACAACCTGTATGTTCATCAGCTGATAAACAGACAAACAAAATGATATGTCCATACAATGGATTATTATTTGTCAATAAAAAGGAATGAAGTACTGATACACGTAACAACAAAGATGAGCTTTGAAATGTTATGCTAAGTGAAAGAAGTCAGACACAAAAGACCATATACTGTATGATTACATTTATATAAAATGTGCAGAATACACAAAGTTAATAGGGACAGAAAGTAGATTAGTGGTTTCCTAAGGCCAAGGTATGGGGTGAGAAGGATAGGGTGAGCAAAAATAGGCAGTGGACTGTAAATGGGTACAGGATTTCTTTTTATGATGTTAAAATAGATTGTGGTGGTGGTTGCACAACTCTGTAAACATACTTAAAATCATTGAATTGTATAAGTGAGTAAATTTGATCATTTATATATAATATAAAATTTATTCACATTAGATATAATATGAAATATATTTCAATAGAGCTATAAAAACATCATTAACTTCTGGCTTGACATTAGACCTGGGGTCAGCAAACTATTTACATCCCATGGAACAAATCCAGCCTACTACCTTTTTTGTACAACCTGTGAGCTAAGAATTGCTTTTACAGTTTTAGATGGTTGAAAAAAATCAAAAGAAAAATATTTTGTGGCACATAAAAATTATATGAAATTCAAATTTCAGTGTTCATTAACAAACTTTTATTGGAACACGCCAAGCTTATTTGTTTATATATGGCCTATAGCTGTTCTCAAGCTACAATACAGAGTTGAATAGTTGCAACAGGGACTATATTCTCAAAGCCTAAAATATTTACTATCTGGCCTTTTACAGAAAAAAATTGGTTGACCCCTGGCCTAGACTCTACTGGGGCAAGGGAGGAGCAGGAAGACAAGTTAGGAGGCTCCTGAAGCATTCAAATGAAAGATAGTGATGGTTTGGCCTAAGGTGGTAATGGTAGATTTAGAAATGTTCAAATTCTGGATATGTCTTGATGACAGAACTGATAGGATTTGCTGATGAATTGGAGGTAGAGTGAGAGAGAATGGATAACTCCTCTGTTTGTATCCTGGGCAATCAGGTGAAAGATGTATTCTGAGGTGCAGGCTCAGAAGGAAAAATCAGGAGTTCGGACTTGAATGTATTAAGTTTGAGAGGCAAGAAAATGGTGCTTGTTAAACATCCAAGTGGTGATGGGGAGGAGGCAGCCAGATGTATAGATGTGGAATTCATGGAAGCAGTCAGGTCTAGAGACATAAATTTGGAGTCATCAAAGTTGGTATGTAAATCCATGAGCCTGGATGCTTAGGAATGTCATATCTTGTTCACAGGGGAGATATAAACTAGTCATTACAGGTCTGTACACTAATGTCACAGTGCTTCCTAGGACCTTCTGTGTAATTTGGGGAGTCCCCTTTGTGTAAATGTAAGCTGCTCCAAGCCTCTCATATGCTATCAGCTTGGTTGGGCGTCATAGCTGCTACTGCAGAGTGTGAAATTTTTCTTCAGGGTAACTCACAAGGGTTCAAGGTTCATGGCAGACTGTTGATTCCCTTTCACTTGCCCCCTTGAAGTCCACCGAGGACTTAGTACGTTGACAGTATATGCTGCTTGCATTTCCTTTTTCATTGCCTTCTGAGGACTTCTAAGTTTGGAAACTTAAATCGTTCCACCTGTGAATGTTCGGCTACCAGCAAGCAACCCCAAAACGCCTGCATTCCTTGTGCTCAAGGGAGCCAGAGAGTTTTTATGTTGATCACACAAATGATGCTTTTAAGAAAACAGACCACTGACGAGTCTCACATTTCCTATTACTCATGATGTGAAGACAGATTACCACTGTGATCTTGTAAAGGAAGATTATGTAAACAGCAGATATTTATCCCAACAGTGTAGCTCATCTGTGGATATGGGTAAGTGGATAGCTCAAGTGTAAATGCCTTGACATGGCATCAGGGCTCCTCACAGGACAGCCCATCTGCTTGTCCTGACTCATATCCCAACACATATACATACCTACATGCATGCATGGGTACATATGCATGCACATATGCGCGCACACACACACCCCCCTCAGTGTTCAGACATGTCACTGAGCACCCTAAATGCTTTCTCTCCACACCTTTTCACTTGCTGTTCCCTCTTTCTAGAATGCTTCCCCTTCAAGATTTAGCCTAAATGAGGCCCACTGGAAGACTAGCCTGACATTTCCAGGTAGAGTTTTGCCTCCCTGCTCTCAGATCAGTGCTAATTCTGTTGAGACCATGTATTCATATGTCTTTCTCCCTCACTAGCTTGTATTCTTTTCATGTTCACATTCCCAGCATCTCTCACAGTACTGGGCCTGTAACAGGTGTTTAATAAATATCTGCTGAGAGAACATTGAGTGATATACCCAAGATGACCTGTGAAGGCTGAATCTACTTCAGGGTGAGGGGGCTGGAGCTGGCAGTGGAGGGGCAGGTTTGAGCCGCTGATAGGTGTGTCTTATTTGTCTTGTTTGGCTGATAGCAGCTGTTCTGAATATCCTTTTGTTCTACCGGCCTTGCTTCCTTTGACCTTCCAGTGGTGCTGGCCCTCCTTGTCTTTACAAAGCAGTTGGAGATTTGCAATCTCCCCCAAGCTCTCTTACCATCACATTCCTTCCAACAGCCCACATCAGAGCATAAGGCATCGCTGAGCACTGCTGCTGCTTTGGAAATCCTCCGTTAAGTCCCAAGGCTCTGCCAGTAGGGCATTTGTCAGCCATCTTTTGGCAACCACACACACACACACACACACACACACACTCGCCCCTGTGCCATCAGTCTTATGTTGCCTCTGATTGACATATTTTTTCACTATTATCTAGGCCAAAAGCAACATCAGTTATCCTTGTGCTAGCAAGTAGCCATTTGAATTCAGGTCTATATTTCCCTAAAGAAATTCTCCCTCTAATAACTTTCTGGGTCATAATATATGAAGAGTAAAAGTACTAGAAGTAATATTCAGGCAGAAAAAAAGGGAATTGAAGTCCTCAGAAGACCAGCCACACGCTCTGTGGCAACTTCAGTCAGCAAAGCCAAAGGACAGCTGGAAGCATGGGCTCTCTGAAGTGCTCTTCACTCATTCATGCATTCATTCATTCATTCCACAAAAATATATTGAGATCCCACAGACACTATTGTGGGTGCTGCAAATACAGCAGAGAACAAAACAGGCAGGGTCCTCATGGTCTTGGAGATTATATCTATTAGGGGAGACTGGCAGGCAGTAAATAAATAAGTAGGTGTTATTGAGACCAACAAAGCATGTTGAAGGGGTTAAGGGATGCTTCCCATGGATTCTTACAGCACCCAAATGGCTTCCCATGAGAAGAAGGCCTTGTATTTCTAGAAATCAGAGCGAGGATTGGCTGAGAAAGTTTAGAAAAAAACCTAGTTGAAGCTCCTGGGCCTAATGCTTCCAGCATGTCTTGAGTGGCAGGAATTGCGATCTTTGTAGATTTACTTGTTTGTGTGGTTTTTTTTTTCCTTTTCAAGATTTGTCAAACACACCTTTTTGGGGGGAAAATGGTACTGCTTACACTTTACATTAGTGGAAGTAGCAGGAAATGGAGATTTCATTTCTATAAATTAGATCATTCTTCCCTCAATTAGCACATCTCTCAAGCTAGTTGGACTCTCATTACTGACCCACCCCAAAGGACACACCTAGGTACCAAAGAGCACCTCCAAATAGTGCATCTAAGTCCATCCTCAAACAGGTTGTTCTCCCAGGTAGGGATTTCCCTCCCCCAACATGTCGCCTCCCTAGTGGCTGATTTAGAGTTGTTCAAGGACACCATTGTTTCTTCCACTGAGAATCTCGGGATTTGAATCTGCAGATAAAGTAAATGGCAGGTTCAGGTTCCTGTGATTCGGTTAGCTTAGGATAGGCTTGGAATGATATGCTGTCTCTTGCAAGCTCTCCCTAGTTTCACTTCCTTTTCATGCTACTTCACCCAATGTCTTTCAATCCATTACCAATCAGACCCAAGCTGAGCCCTTTCTTCCTGTCACCCTGTCTCCATCTCCTCCTTCATCCCTGTCCTTCACCCCATTAGATCTTCCCTCTGGACTCCAGCTCCCAAGTTGGAATTGCTGCCTCCACTGTCCTCTGAACTCTCTGGTCTCTGCCCATTGTAATCCTGTACTGGCTTTTCCTATGGTTTTGGATTCCCACCATCTTTCTCAGTTTTTATGAGTGCAGTCTGCTTCTCTGCCAGCTCCTTTTGGCTCCCCCATGTCTCATTTTGCTTTTCATTCCAGAGGACTCAGCCCTCCAGCCCTCCATTTTTATGCATTCTTTCATTCAACACAGCGGTTCTGAGCACTTACTACATACTAGGCTCTAGACTAGAAGCTGGGGATGCATCAATCCAGTCCTTTTTCCAGGAGCCTCGGTAGAGGGGGACGGACAGGCCTGAAACCAAGCCAGAGGCTGAGATAGAAAAGTTTGCAGGGGCCTGTGGGAACAGAGGGGGAGGATGAACCACTCTGGCTGGGGGAGGCTCCAGGCTCTTCAGGCAGGGAAGGGAGGAGAGAGGTATTCTGGGAAGAGGGAACAGCATACATAAAGTTGAGGAGATATCACTGAACATTGTGTGTCTTTGGAGTTTTATGCAGTTAATGTCACAGATGATGGGGTGGAGACAGAAAGAATGGTGGCAGATGAAGCTGGAAAGGTAGTTTGAGATTTGACCACTAAAAGGAAGGAAATTAATATTTCCTTTAATCCTTACAACATCTTCCAGATTTTACTGTCTCCACTTTGCATGGGAGGAGCCTGAGGTTTGCAGAGGTTAAGTGACAAATGGGAGGCAGCTGGTTAAGAAAAGTGGTTAAGAGCACAGGCTCTAGCGTCCTGAGTTCCAGTCCTAGCATCTCCACTTACTTGGGGCACTGAGTACTCTTTCTCTTCCTGGATCTTGTTTCCTATTTGCTAAAAGAGAGTGATAGTACTAGAGCCTACTTTGTGAGTGGGGGGACATTAGCAGGATTCAGTTTAAAAGTGCCTGAGCAGTAAATGTTAGCTCTTAAGTGACAGAGTCAAGATTGAAACCCCAGTCTGTCTGAGTTCAAGGCCCTTGTATTGCTTGTGTATACCCTGCTCCTGGTCCTTGATTGTGAAGGAGCTTACGTGCACTACTAAGAAGAATTTGGACTTGATCCCATAGGTAATGGGGAGCACTGAAGATTTTTAGGATGGGGAGTTGTTTGGACTCATTTTCCTGTTTGAAAGATCATTGAGTGGAGAGGGCCTGGGGACAAGGAGACCAGGACTGGGGGAAGGGAGAGGAGAGAAGGGGTGGTGCCAAAAGCAGAAGATGGAGTCCTAGGACTTGCTGGCTGACTGGGTGGAGATGGTGTGAATATCATTCAAATCACAGTCCCTGCTTTGAATCCTTCAATGGCTTCTCTTAACCAGGGGATAGACTCCTCATCCCAGCTGACAGAGCTCTTTACTCTCCGGCTCTTGTTTACTGCTCTAAATTCACCTCACACACTCCCTCAACCTCCATACACCTTAAACAAAGCCATATTCAAGGCAGAGAAGCAGGTGGCTGAGCATATATCCTTACCTACTGTCCCCCCGACCCTGTCCTGTCCCTTCTGTGCACAATCACCATTTTCCTTTCTTTGCCTCACAGCACAAATACTGCCAGGCTATTATCCCTCACCTTAACTCAATAATCCTGCCCACCCACTGATACAGAATCTGTTCCAGCCTCTCAGTAACCTTGCTGGCACCTCATTTTTATTCCTCTTTGCCCAAGACCAACTATTACCTCATACAGAAATCAACCTCTCACTGATTTTCCTCCTGAGAACGGCTACAGTTTGACATAGAAGCTAAAGTCGTGTGCAGTCTTGAGCAAAGAGGGACAAGAAAGCTTGGGTCCCCTTCTAATGCTGTTGAAAGAAATCCCAGAGTTCCTGGAGGTCCTGAAACTTCATAACTGATGCTGCCTCTTATCTCAGTGTATGTAAACTGTTGGATCCAGGCACAGTATCTGACTGTGGCCCTGGTGTTGTACAAGTATTTCTCAAATGAATGAATGACAGACTCACTTCTGCTGTTTCGTGCATGCACTGTTCTCCTCCATTGTCAGTGCCTCCAGGAAAGCACTCCCCATGACCCTGCCATTGTCCAGTCCTTCCACAAATCCATCAGCCACCCAAAGTGGGGAAGATTACCCGCTCCGGTCCTCTCCTTTTACAGACCTTAAGCAGTTATGAGGGTGCAGTTTATAGCCATGGCCACCAGAGGGCTTTTCTCAAAGCTCAGGATTCCCTTGAGCAGCTTCACAAGAGCTTCACCAGTGTAGGTAAGCAGGTTCTTTTATTAGTTTCATACTGCATCTGAGGTGTTCCGTCCATTCTGAGGCTCTTAGATAAAGAACTGGTCATGTGGTGCCTTTAGAGGACTACTTTTCCAGCTATTTCCAAAAATTTCTTGGGAAAATACTATTTTCTTCTAAGGAAGGGACAGAAAAAATGGGCTTGATGTTATGGTAATCTGTGCCCTGTGCAGGACTTTTTAGGGAGGGTAGCTCCCTGAATGTGGGTAGCATGAAGACTCTACCCTGGGGTACAGCCCATCCTAGCTGGGGTGCTCCATTCCAGCCTCAGGCCACCCCTGGTCACCTGCTCCTTCAAGTGGAGAAGCTGGACTTGGAAGACTGCTTGGGCAACTCACAATCCTTTGACTGCAACTGTCTCATCAGCAAAGTGGGAATGCAAACACCACATCTATCTCACAGAGCTGTGTCAGGGTAAAGGAGCAAATGTAGGTAAAAGTGCTTTGAAAAGTGTGATGCTCAGTGCCACCTCCATTTCCCCATTTAAATAAATCACATTCCAGGATTAGGATGAGCACAAACAATAAGCAGATCACAATTAGAACAGGTCAAAAGGGTTTCTGAACTCCTGAGGAGAAATGATAGCAGAAAATCTCAAGTTTTTTTTTTTTTTGCGGTACACGGGCCTCTCACTGCTGTGGCCTCTCCCGTTGCGGAGCACAGGCTCCAGGCGCGAAGGCTCAGCGGCCATGGCTCACGGGCCCAGCCGCTCTGCGGCATGTGGGATATTCCCAGACTGGGGCACGAACCCATGTCCCCTGCATCGACAGGCGGATTCCCAACCACTGCGCCACCAGGTTTTTAATTATTAAATATAAATTACTCTTAAGATTGCATAAGATAAATTTCTATCAATCAACATAAAATTATAATCCAGAAAAAATTATTTCAAAATCAGAAAAGAAATAGTCATTGATATTTTGAATATCAGCATATCATCTTATAGACATACACTTTTACATTTTTGTGAGTGACTATTTCAAAACACTTTACCAAAGTAAGTCACAAACTATTTTTCCTGGTATTTTACCCTAGAATTGGTAGATAGTTACTTGGTTTAAAATTTTCAAAGCAATAATCTTCTTTATCTCACAGACTCTAGATAATCTGAAGGAAGGGAAACACCATCTACGTGTGAGGCCTGCAGACATACCTGTTGCTGAGAGAGCATCTCTGAACTACTGGCAAACATGGAAGTGTATCAGCAAACCCTCAGAATTTCCTGTAAAAAGCCCAGCCTTCACAGGTATAACCACAGGCTGACCTTTTCTGAAGCCCAGACCAGCTTCTCTTCTCACTCTAACAGAAGTGGCTTCAATCCAGAGAGTGCCCTGATTTCTGAACTAGTTCTGGATGATTCCTCTACCTTCCTGTCATCTCCTTTGAGCTTGTACCTGCCACATGCCCTCTCCATGACTTCTTACTCACTGGAACTAAACATCCTTCTCCATGTTCATTCCCCTGCATGCTGGTTTCACTTGGGCAAGGCTGGGCTGCATTCCACCCTGTCCTATTGGTCAGGGCACTCCACCATACTTTCAAGTCACCTCTAGCCACCACACAAGGAATGTCTCCAAATGATCACTGTCTGGTGGGCGCCTTGCAGCATAGATCGACCTACCTGGGACTCCAGAATAGCCATTCATAATTATTGATGGGTTTTGAGCTTTCGGGAGAGTCAAAAGGATCTATTTTATCTGTAGGTCATCTATTTTATCTGTGGTTGGTTTGATCAATTAAAAAGAAACAAATAGGTAACCAGTATGAATTTAATGACTGAGTATATAAGCCAAACTTTCACATGTCCCATTGCCCTTCACTGCAGAAAAACTAGATTTCCATGCCCTGCTCCCCACCACACTTCTGCCAAACCTAGGGTTACATCTGAAGAGAGTGAGTGAGAAGAAGGAGGTATCTGGCAGGGACTGTCTCTGGGGTGATCTCTTCAGCTTCCTCTGGGGCCCCTGGGTCAGTGAGAGCCCTGCCCACTTCTGAGAGCCCTGGCCTCTGGGAGGTGGTGACGCCCCTCTGCATGTTCTCCTCCAGGCCTACATGATAAGGCACCTTTGGGACTTATGGATACACCACTGTTAGACACAGAAGAGGAAGTGCACTACTGCTTCCTGCCCCTAGACCTAGTGGCCAAGTATCCAAGCCTGGTAACTGAAGACAATCTGCTGTGGCTGGCTAAGACCGTGGCCCTCATTGAGTGCGAGTGCAGCGAGTTCCGCTTCATTGGTGATTGCTCTATCCGGGGAGTTGGGGGAGGGGGAGGGGAGGGGGTGGCAGCAGGCTGATAGGACCCATCCACCCCTCCTAACCCCACACCCCTTGGAGGCCCAGCTTGGGGCTTAGGGCCTCAGGAGCTTCCCTGGGCAGAACTGGTGGAAGCATGACAGAGCCTTCCTGGAAGCAAATGGATTCCCAGCATTAGACTCCCACTAGCCTCAGGGCTATTTTATTCCCTGTTCATTTTGGAACGGCCTGGGTGTAAAGGGGCACTGGAAACTAGCTGCAGTGGTGTCACGGGCCACAAGAGTTGGTGTAAAGGGCAAGACCCTGAGCTGGACTCCAAACTACTTCTCTCTCTGCCTTTATGTATCCAACTGGGCTCTAGACCTCAGTTCCTCTCACCATAAAATGAGGGAATAGGGTTGTTGCAAAGGATGGTCCCTTCCTCCTCTCACTTCCACTAAACTCAGGATAAAAGGGTGGATGGTGAAAGGTTCCTCAGAATCATTGTAGAATTGTCCACCTGAGCTAGTGGCCTAAGGAGGGATGAGATCTTCAAGCCTGGACAGAAGAGAGCCTCCTTCCTCCACCAGGACAGGCTCTGGTGGGGTGTGAACTGAACTGATTCCAAGATGCTGCTGCTGCCTATATGAATAGGGCAGGAAACACCCAAATTGTACTGGGGACCAAATGCCTGGAACCCCAGCCTTTCATAGTCACAGTCACCTGGAAAGTTGTCTATAATGTGCTTCTGAATCTCCAAGTTGATTCACACAGGACAGTAGCATTGGCTCCATCTCTGCCTCCCACACTGCAGTCCAGGCAGGGACAAACTGCAAGAGCCACCTGCCAGCCCAGGCTCGGCCAGGCCCTTCCTCTCTAAGCGGCAAGACAACTCCCTCTTTTGGAATGACCTGCTCTTGGGTCAAGACTCACAGGGTAAGTCTCAGGGCCAGTGTGTGCTCACCAGGAAGGCCTGGCTTGGGAGCCCCAGGCCAGGCCATGGAAAGCCACACCCACGGACTTAGACACAGGAAAACAAAGTAATTTGGGGTTTTTGACCTTGAAAACCACAGACTGAAAGCTAATCTAACCAGGTATGTTTAGAAATTGTTTTGGAATAAGGAGCACCTAGGATAAGTTGTAGCACCAAAAACCTGCCAAAACCTGGACCTACAATTAGATCAGAAATAACCTTGTTAACCCATTTTGTTTCCCTTTGTTTTTCAAGTGAATTTTCTCCGCTCACAGAAGATTTTACTACCAGATAATTTCTCCAACATAGATGTGTTAGAAGCAGAAGTGGAAATTCTGGAAATCCCTGAGCTCAGTGAAGCTGTGAGGTTGTACCGAATGAACACGGGTATGTCACCAGGGGAACCTTGCCCTCCCCTTGACATCCTGGGGCAGTCTGGGCTTTAGCCAGAAAAGCCAAAAACAAACATCTTCCCTCCCGCAACCACTCTGGGCTTTGGGTGGTGGTGAGAGAAGTGGGTGTTTTGGCTGACTTAGAATCTGAGAAGAGAAATTTCAGTCTGAAACCCAGTGTGCCCTCTGTCTGGTCAGTCTTGCCACTGACCTGTAGGTAGTTCAGCCCAGCCTGGGTGGGGAAACCAGGCCAGAGTGTCGAGGGGAGGGAAGTTGGGCCTGAGGCCTGGCTTCCCAAGGTCAGGGGAGGTCTGCCCTCCTTGTGGATGTGTCAAGCAACTGGGAACTTGTAACTAACCCCTACCTGCCACTCCCATCCCTCCTCTTCCAGGCATAGCTGGAGGGCGTGGGAAATTCCCCATAGGACTTCAGTTATCCCACACACACCCCAGTTCCTTTGTCCCCCCTACTTCAAATCCCTGGCTGCTGTGCCTGTTTCTGCCTGCTCCTGACACTTTCTGACCCTGGTCCAGTCCTTCAAGTTCCCGGCCCAATCTCATTCCAATTTGCTCCTCGTATTTTTTATTTGCCTTTAACCATCCCGTTTCCCAAATCCTGCATGTCTATGGAAGCTACTGTGCATGTTGCAGGAGCTAGCTACCTTAGTGTGGCCTCAGCTGGCATTCTGAGAATATATAGAACTGTCTTGCACATGTGAAGTTTGGCCTGTGTGTCACCAGATATTTATTCCTTGGGAATCAGACTTTCCCTACTTTTAGGCCAGCTCTCCCAGACTCCTCCCCGGGCAAGTGGAGTCCTATCCTATTTGGGGATAGTGGCATCCTGCTGCAGGTCTCAGGAGCCTGTCTTGGGATCTTACAACCCACTTCAAAGGGTGTAAGTTCAAACCTCTCCCCCAAAGACTTCTGTTCCTTCAGAGAACATGGATCAGAGAGATGAATAGAGCGGTGCATGCTGCACAAGAGCTGTGTGAAGTTGGAAGGGAAGCATGCCTGTGGACAGGCTCTGTAAGCCATAAAGCAGCCCCCAAACACAAAGCATGTTTTCTGTCTTTTTATAAAGCACCATAAGTAAGGGAAACAGCTCTCGTCGCCTTGGAGGTAGAGGCGCTCTCAAATCTCACCTCTGCCCCACCTAGCTTTGCTATCTGGGGCAAGGTTCTTAACTGGCCTCTCAGGACAGTTTCCTCATCTGTGATAAGAGGAGAGTACTACCCCTCTTGTAGGGTTGGAGATGACCCATGAAGATCACCTGGCAGCTTGCCACTGGCCCACTGTTGCCACTGGAACAGGGTCCTGTAGACGGTGCATTGTGCCCACTGCAGGAGAACAAGGTTTCACCCATGAGCCCGTAATACAAATATCCAACCTGAAAGTAACACTACACAGTGTGTCCTTGGGGAAAATTCTGCCCAAGAGTGATAGGGACTGTGAATCCGGGAAGCCTGTAATGCACATTAGGTTCTATGCTATGGTTGTCATTCTTTACCCATGGATAATTAGAGCAGAGCTTGGAACTAAGGGAAATTCCCGCAGAGGCTGGGGCCAGATGGCTGTTATTCTGAAATTCAAATGTTAATGATACAGCTAATTAATCTACCCCCCCATACCCACCCCGCCTCTCAACAAATAGTTTTGACCTCTAAACCTGACTGAATATAAGAAAAACTATACTGATTTCGAGCAGATCCACATTTGGCTGTGCAAGGAAATAAGCTCCCTCAAAGTCTCTTTAGTTACTGATTTAAGGCAGCAGTAGGAAGCAAGACCCAAAGCTTCCAATACAGTTATGACCATGAGGGATCTAGGAGTCACCCCTTTCTCTCTGGCACAGGTGGCTGTTCCCGGACCTCCTGTCCTCCTCCAAGCCCTGGGAAGGGGGGCCGTGCAGCAGGCCTAGAGTCTGTGAAGCCACTGTACATGATGGCCCTGGGTCTGCTTGTCAAGTACCCAGACTCCGCACTGGGACAGCTCCGCATCGAGAGCACTCTGGATGGAAGTAGACTGTACATCACTGGGAACGGGGTCCTCTTCCAGCACGTTAAGTAAGGCCCTCCTCAGAGCACAGCTTGGTCCCACTCAGGCTGAGCTTTACCTTTCTCGAGGAACCAACCTGGGGCCCTGCCCATGAGCCAGAGATAGTGTCCTTGGGGACAAACTGATCATTTTAGCCACTCCTACTACCCACACCAGCACCACCAAATTTGGGCCTCAAAGGAGAGGCCTGGTGCCAAGGTATAAGGTTCCCAAGGTTCAAAGGTCTCACACTGTCATATTTCCATCCTCTGTAATCCATTTCTCTGGTTCTAGCCCTATGCTAGGTCTGAGGTGACCAGGCCAATCACAACAGTTAGGGTGCTGGATAGTCCCCCTCCTTCAAAGGCCCTCCCCACAACCCTTGGGAGGCTCACTGACACACAGAAAGTCAGAGCCAGGGGTGAGCCCCCCCAAGAAGCAAGGCAAGGCAGGCTTCCTGGAGGAGGTGATACCTGGCCTCTGCCTTGCAGGATGAGCTCAGACTGTTCCCATTAGTGCAGGGGCATGGATTCTAATCCTGTTTTTTAAATTAATTTAATTAATTTGTTTATTTATTTATTTATTTATTTATGGCTGCGCTGGGTCTTCACTGCTGTGCGCGGGCTTTCTCTAGTTGTGGTGAGAGGGGGCTACTCTTCGTTGCAGTACATGGGCTTCTCATTGTGGTGGCTTCTCTTGTTGTGGAGCACCTGCTCTACGCACGCGGGCTTCAGTAGTTGTGGTGCACGAGCTTCAGTAGTTGTGGCTCGCGGGCTCTAGAGCACAGGCTCAGTAGTTGTGATGCATGGGCTTTGTTGCTCCGCGACATGTGGGATCTTCCCGGACCAGGGCTCGAACCCGTGTCCCTTGCATTGGCAGGTGGATTCTTAACCACTGCACCACCAGGGAAGCCCCTAATCCTGTTTTTTTTAGATATTTGCCATGTATTTCTTCTTAGGTCTTTTTTCTTTTTAATTAATTACTTTATTTTTATATATTTTTTTATTTTTGGCTGTGTTGGGTCTTCGTTTCTGTGCGAGGGCTTTCTCTAGTTGCGGCAAGCAGGGGCCACTCTTCATCGCAGTGCGCGGGCCCCTCACTGTCGCGGCCTTTCTTGTTGCGGAGCACAGGCTCCAGACGCACAGGCTCAGTAGTTGTGGCTCATGGGCCTAGTTGCTCCGCGGCATGTGAGATCTTCCCAGACCAGGGCTCGAACCCGTGTCCCCTGCATTGGCAGGCAGATTCTCAACCACTGCGCCACCAGGGAAGCCCCCAATCCTGTTTTATAGAAAGGTAAACAGGTTCAGAGTAGAGCAACTCTCTTAGGCTCACAGAGTACACTGGTACCAACACTAAAGATAGAAGTGGGTTTTCCTGAGCACCTGGGGAGGGTCAGCCAACACCAAATACTGTCTTACCCCAGAACTGTCATTCGTGGCCCACACCATCCATCTCTCCCGGAGATGTCCCACCCCTGATGTCACGGGGCACAGAGGGCAAAGACAAGTGCCTTTGGAGGTGGGGGGTTTCCTGGGCATACAAGGTATCAGTAATCTCCCAAACCGTGACAGGCTGCCACATAGTGACTGAAATGTCTTGGGCAGATATTTATGGGGGCAAAAATGGAGTGACTGGGCCCTGGCCTGGATTCTGGAACGTGAGACAGGGCTTGGGGGCTTGCAATTAGTCAATTTAAAGGGCTTTGCTGAAATAGGTCAAGCTCAGCTCCAAAAGGGTGAGCCTATGTGTCCAAGTATACCCCCCTATGAGACATCACCAGAAACTAGTTAAGGAAATGATGTTAGTGGCCACAGGCTTGAGTTAGTGTAAAGGCAAGACATTCTAGACATGGAAGGTTGACAGGCTGGACTCCCTTGGGGTGCAGTGCTGAGGCTCTCTGTGACAGGCCTTTCCTCTGGGCAGGAACTGGCTGGGGACTTGCTGGCTGCCCCTGACTGAGACCATTTCTGAGGTGTACGAGCTCTGTGCCTTCCTGGACAAGAGGGACATCACCTATGAGCCAATGAAAGTGGCTCTGAAGACTCATCTGGAGCCGAGGACTCTGGCACCCATGGATGTGCTCAGTAAATAAAGAAGCTTCTCAGTTTGAATTCAACATCAGAGGAGGGTCTAGGGGATCACAGAGGAAAGATAAGGCTGGCTAGAACCAGGAACTGTAGATGGAACAGAAAAGGAAAGCTAGACTAACATCTGTGGGTTTCGCCTAAAAGGAAACTTTCATGTTAGGTGACCCCTCCCCACCCCAAGCCCACAGGTAGCCTCAAGTAGTCCAGGCTGAGCAGTGCAGACTGACCCAGCTGGGGGGCCACATGGGACCCCAAGGGCATGCCTGCTCTGGCTCTGGGAGCCGATGCTATGCCCATTTGGTCCTCGCAGCCATCCAGGGAAGAATGATCCCTGGGTCCATTTAACAAAAGAAGCAGAGGCTCAGGGAGGTAACTTGCTTATATTACTAGATCGTGGTCAAGCTGGCATTTAAATCTGAGTCTAAAGTCAATGGTGTTTCACCAGCTGCCTATAACTGTTTCCTAACAAAAAGTGTTTTAGATCAATGCGTGCTGTATTACTATCATTCAGCAACATTCAGTACTTATTTGAGCACCTACCATATACCAGGACAGTAGATAACACTAGAGGTACAGAAGAGAGCAAAACAGACCCAGTTTCTATCTTCATGAGGTTCACAATCTAATTATATACCTCTTGGTTATATCATCTATTTATATACCCTTCATTCATTACAAAGCTCATTAGAAACTGGTTCTTAATACAGAACAAAGCCTAAATCTAGTCACCCCAGGAAAAGGGTCATGAGTTCATCTTCCCAGAATAAAGCCCCGAGGCTTGGTCTCTGTAGAAGTGACAGTGATTTGATGAGAGGCTGGCTGGCTCTATGATATTTGCCAAACCATAAGCACAAACATACAGAGGGACTCCTAGCTCCAGTCTGAGTGGCCATGTGGAAAATTACACACCCAGCCAGAAACCAGAAGCAGTTAGCAAGGTACATCAGCCAAGCTTTCTTGGGAGAGGTGGGCCAGGGGAAGAACAGCAGTGCCCTTGGGGTTGGTGGCCCTCCCCCAACGCAGAGTCACCAGCTGACCCTCCAAGCTGCTGTTCTAAACCCACTTTGACACCCAGGAAACCATATGGTGTGCCACAGGGAAGGCCTGAGGAGCAGAAAATGTTGATGTCAAGGACTTCTGCTGCTTCTCAGACTAGGCAACAGAATATGACTGATGAAGATATTGTGTCTTAACATGTAATGGACAAAATGCCCTACCTAATTTCCCTTCTGGTCACATGATGTGTTCCCTCTCATTGGTTTCCTTAGATGAGGAGTGGACGGCAGAAATCACTGTGTATTCCCCTCAAGAGATCGTCAAAGTTTATGTTGGAAGCCACTGGTATGCAACCACCTTGCAGACCCTGCTGAAGGTACTGCTGGCCTGAGGCTGCCCTCCTCTCCTTTTGGCTTCTGCGGCTGAGAAGAACCTGTCACCTGACCCATACACAGCCTTCAGCACCTGATTAAAACAAGGACCTTCCCTCTGCTCCATGGCCCAAAGTGCTTTTATTGTATGAGCAGCATTCTGGGAAGGCTTTTAGGAGTTTGGGTAGGGATGAGGCCAGTTTGAGGGGCCTGGACTGAGCAGGACATAGGGTGAGGTTCCAGATGCCTCAAGAGAGTGTTCTAGGAGCCAGCAAAACTTGAAGCAGAGATGATGTGCTTCTCCCTAGATGCTCTCCTCCTCATTATGGCTCCTTGTGGCCAACAAGATAGGGAGATGGAAATCCCAAAGCCTCTGCTCTAGAATGGTTAGGAAAATGAAGAGAAGGCTGACCTGCCCCTTAATAAGGACATAGCCCTTTAACAGACTAACAAGAGTCTGGTGTCCAACCCTTTGCAGTATCCAGAACTGCTGTCCAACCCTCAGAGAGTTTACTGGATCACATATGGACAGACCCTGCTGATCCACGGGGATGGCCAAATGTTTCGACACATTCTCAACTTCCTGAGACTTGGAAAACTACTTTTACCATCTGAATTTAAGTGAGTGAAGGAAGGAAATCATATAATGAAACCCCATCCCTCTTCAAGATGGAAATTTGAGTTTGTAGCCTTCAGGGAGATTATATTATTTCCAACATGTGGACTGCTGTTCAAGGCAGCAGCTCTGGAGGCTTATAACCCCATCCACACTCCCACCCCAGATGCCCAGTGCGACATCTCCTTGTCATTTGCAGGGAATGGCCCCTCCTCTGCCAGGAGGTGGAGGAATACCACATCCCATCCCTCTCAGAAGCCCTTATCCAATGTAAGGCATACAAGTAAGGAAACTGCTCCTGACACCATGTTCTAAAGTTTGAACCTTTATATTCCTCTTGGGAATCCTGTCCTAAGTCTCACCTCCCAGTAGGACCTGTTCTACTTAGAGTTAAGGGGGTGGAGCAGGCCCAGGATTGGGCAGGGACCTAAGCAAAACCCTTTAAAGCCCCTTCTCCCCTGCTGTCTAGAGTAAACTCCCAGCCAAAGGGCAGACCTGGTCGATGGACTAGTGGAAGCTTCTTCTTACTAACCAAACCCTCTTGGAGTCTGCAGGTCATGGATCCAGGAGAAAGAATCTGGAAATGAAGAAGTGTTTCCCATCAGAAGGCTGCATGTGGTGACAGAAGGGCCAGGGTCACTGGTGGAGTTCAGTAGAGATGCCAAAGAAGTAAGTCCCAGCATTCTTTGGTTTGGTGTTGTCCTGAAAGAGCACCAGCACAGGGCTCAGGGGGCAGACCGCTACTGAGGGCTATGGCAAAATGAAAGAGCCGGGCCTACATGGCTCCTGGCACAGTGACTGGTTTCTGAACCTGGAGGGAGACACAAGGAAATGGCTGCCTGTGGCCTGGGATGTTGATATGTCCCTTTGGCGTGTGAAAGGACCCTGGGCTGGTACCACCTCCACTCAGACTGAGCAAATCTCAAATGTAAGACCCATGTGGGGTATGGGATTGTTCTGGGTAAGCAAGTGAAGTCTTAGAGACCCAGCTTATGAGATCTTGGGTAAGGCTTTGACGTAGAAGCACAAAATGCCCAGAGCTGCTGTGCCCTCCCTCTCCAGACCACAGCTTGCATGCCTACGGAGTTCCAAGACTGCAATGACAGGACTCCACAGAACAAGGCCAAGGGGACCCTGGCCAGGTCCAGCCAGATAGAGGAGGCTGAGCAGTACTTCCGGACAATCCAGGTGTCCCTATGCCGAGGTGCCAAGAGGGCGGGTAATCCCAGCACATACTCACACTGTCCTGGCCTATGTGCCAACCCTAGACACTGGGGGGCCCACCCTGAGAGTCCTCCCAAGAAGAAGTGCACCACAGTCAACCTCACACAGAAATCTGAAAGCAAAGACCCTCCTGTCACCCCCATGCAAAAACTCATCTCCCTGGTAAGGGAATGGGCCATGGTCAATTGCAAACAATGGGAATTCCAGCCACTGCCAGGCCCCCGGAGCAGCTCCTTGGAGGAAGCCACCCTGCAGCTCCCCTCAGGAAGTGAGGCTGTTTCCCAGCCCAGCACCTCAGCTTCCTGGAAAGGCCATTACACAGCCTCAGAGAAGGACCCAGGCCCACAGGCAGGGGCTGGAGCTGGAACCAAAGACAAGGGGCCAGAGCCAACCTTTAAGCCATACTTCCCCATGAAAAGAGCTGTCACCTTGAAGGACTGGGGCAAGCAGAGGCCAAAGGAGAGAGGTGAGTCCTGTCCCATCCTTGACCTAATTCTCATTTACAACAGAGAAGGCAAACCTTGGCCAAGACCACAGAGCGAGTCAGTGATTAAGGGGGACTAGAGCTCTGCACTCACTGATGCCAAGCAGAAGACCCAGAAATGACAGGCACACTGGCATGACTTGGGGGCTTGAGAAACTACCTGAGGCATATGGGAGGAAGTGCCTATGAAGTGACAGGAGCACAGAGAAGGGTTGGGGGCTGAGGAGTCAGCAGGGGAAAGAAGGAGAAGCCTTGGGTGCTTGAGGAAACACAAGTCATGCGTCTAGCAGCTGGAGACCAGGCTTCACATGAAGTGATAAAGAGATAAGGCTGAAGACATAAGGAAATCAGGACAGGTCTTGTGGGCCAGGTTCAGGACCTAGCAGTTTGTTCTAATCCTAAGGGGAGTGGACAGCCACTGAAGCATTCTAAACAACGAAGCAAGCAGTCAGGTGTGCATTTAGAAAGTTTGTTCCAGGGCAGAGGAAATGCAGCAGCAGGAGGATACATGTTAGAAATGCCAAGATCATTCTAGATGAAACAAGTTAGGCAGTTGGAAGAAGCAGGAAAGTATCAGGCCAAGGAGGGGGAAGGTTTCTAGTTTGGGTGATTGCAAGGGGGTGGATGGTTACTGAGATAGGAAGGACAAGAGAAGGAGTAGGACTTGGGGAAGAGGACACATTACATGTGAGGTACTGATGGACATGCAAGGGGAGAAGTCCAGAAGACAGGAGGGTATATGGGGACCGGGCTGAACAGACAGGTGTGTGTGTGGTGGGGAAGTGTGGAGCAGCCCAGGGAAGTGAGCTGAGAACTGCTGTGATGGACTGTTTCCTCTGCTCCTTCAAGGTCCTTCCTACAGTATTCTGTCATTTTCCCTCTTAGTGGCTCGGGCCCTGCTTGGAGGGGTCTTCTTGGGCCCCACCTGTGAGCCCCAAGTTGGTTTCTCAAGCATATTCTTTTTTTTTTTTTTTTTTTTTTTTTTTTTGCAGTATGCGGGCCTCTCACTGTTGTGGCCTCTCCCGTTGCGGAGCACAGGCTCCGGATGCGCAGGCCCAGCGGCCATGGCTCACGGGCCCAGCCGCTCCGCGGCATATGGGATCCTCCCAGACCGGGGCACGAACCCGTATCCCCTGCATCGGCAGGCGGACTCTCAACCACTGCGCCACCAGGGAGGCCCGCATATTCTTTTTTTAAAAAATTAATTTGTTTTATTTTTGGCTGCGCTGGTCTTCGTTGCTGCACATGGGCTTTCTCTAGTTGCAGCAAGCAGGGGCTACTCTTAATTGCAGTGCGCAGGCTTTCTCATTGTGGTGGCTTCTCTTGTTGTGGAGCATGGGCTCTAGGCCTGTGGGCTTCAGGAGTTGCAGCACGCGGGCTCAGTAGTTGTGGCTTGAGGGCTCTAGAGCACAAGCTCAGTAGTTGTGGCGCACGGGCTTAGCTGCTCTGCGGCACGTGGGATATTCCCAGAACAGGGATCGAACCCATGTCCCCTGCATGCGCAGGCGGATTCTTTTTTTTTTTTAATAAATTTATTTATTTTTTATTTATTTATTTTTGGCTGCGTTGGGCCTTCGTTGCTGTGCACGGGCTTTCTCTAGTTGTAGCGAGCGGGGGCTACTCTTCGTTGCAGTGCGTGGGCTTCTCATCGCGGTGGCTTCTGTTGTTGCAGAGCACAGGCTCTAGGCACGTGGGCTTCAGTAGTTGTGGCTCGAGGGCTCTAGAGTGCAGGAGCAGTAGTTGTGGCACGTGGGCTTAGTTGCTCTGTGGCACGTGGGATCTTCCTGGAGCAGGGATCAAACCTGTGTCCCCTGCATTGGCAGGCAGATTCTTTTTTTTTTTTTTTTTTTTTTTTTTTTTTTTTTTTTTTTTTTTTTTCCGTACGCGGGCCTCTCACTGTTGTGGCCTCTCCCGTTGCGGAGCACAGGCTCCGGACGCGCAGGCTCAGCGGCCATGGCTCACGGGCCCAGCCGCTCCGCGGCATATGGGATCCTCCCAGACCGGGGCACGAACCCGTATCCCCTGCATCGGCAGGCGGACTCTCAACCACTGCGCCACCAGGGAGGCCCGGCAGGCAGATTCTTAACCACTGTGCCACCAGGTAAGTCCCTCAAACATATTCTTCAGAATGGACATGCATCAGCAACTCCCCACAAAAGCTCCTCTCATAATTTTACAAAGATTTCCAGTCCCTCGCTGGGTTGTCATCAGCTCTACTACCAGTCCTAGTTCAACAGAGGATTTGGAAAGTTCCTTGGAGTTCTGAAATTCAGGATTTGGCTTGCAGTGATTCAAGGGCAATGGAGAGAGGAGAGCCAGAACATGCCTCTGCCAGCCCAGGGTACCACTTCTGAGAAGCTGGAGGCAAAGGCTTGTGACTGACTGTACTGGTCTGTTGCCAGAGGTCTCCTCCCTGCTTGGGCTCTGAGGTGGCTTAAGGAGAGCCCTCTCCCCATGTTTTCACAGCAAGTCCTGCCCCTGAGCAGTCTCTGCCTGAGGCCAGTGAGGTGGACAGCACAGGGGTCATCCTCAAAGTGACCCACCCCCCCGTGGTGGGTAGTGATGGCTCCTGCATGTTCTTTGAGGACAGCATCATCTATACCACACAGATGGACAACCTCAGGCACATGCCACCCACAGCCAGCCCCCAGCCCCGAGGTAAGGCTCTGGAGCCATGCCTGGCCCTGCACTTCCTCGCAGAGATGCCTGAGCCCCCACCCAGGGTACTTCAGGGATACAGTCTCCCTTGGAAGCCCTACACCTCTCCCTTACTCCGGGCTGGCTCTAAGGCTCTAGCCGTGGCAGATGTGGCCACATCCACTCTCTCCTCCACAGAGGTAACTTTCCTGAGTTTCTCTCTGTCCTGGGAAGAGATGTTTTACGCGCAGAAATGTCACTGCTTCCTGACTGACATCATTCTGGATTCCATCAGGCAAAAGGACCCCAAAGCCATCACAGCCAAGGTGGTCTCCCTGGCCAACCGGCTGTGGGTACGTGTGATAAGCCTCAGGCCCTGTTCCTTCTCCACTGTCCCCTTGCCTCCACAGTAAGTAGGCAAGGCAAGAGGAAGCAAGCCAAGATATGGGGTCAGGGGAATAAGGGAAAGAGGTCAGGGGCAGAAGGGCAGGGACAGGGAGACAGGGCAGCAGCATCTGGGCCAAGCCTTGGCCAAGAGGCAGTTTGAAGTGATAGTATCCTCTGAACTCTGTGGCTCCTGCAGGCCCAGGGAAGCCCCTGCTCTGCATCCCACTCTGAGGGGCTGGGAGCAAATGTGTGTCACACTGCTGCCCCCAGACCTGACTGTGGCCTCTTCTGGCAGACCCTGAACATCAGCCCCAAGCAGTTTGTGGTGGACTTGCTGGCCATCACTGGCTTCAAGGATGACCAGTACACCCAGGAACATCTGTACAGCTGGGTGGAGGTGAGGGCCACCTGCACCCCACTGGGAATGGCGACCCTCCAGATGCCTCAGATGGACACTGTCTTGCTGCACGAGGGCCAGTCCAGTGCTGCCCAGAAGGCAAGACAGGCAACTAGACCTCTAGTCTCTGGTCCCAGGGAAGGAGGAACAATGGATGAAATTAACCTGTCTAGAGTGGTCAAAAAGTAGTATTCAGGCCACTGGTTTTTGTAGTTTTCCTCCCATGTTAACAGTTTAGCCTCCATCACTAACAACCCTGACTACACTCGGGGAAGCACATATGAGCTCAAGGTTTTGGGGTGCTGAAATCAGAGAAACTACTGGGAGTCAGATAGATGTTTTCAATGACTGATACCAACTTCACCTACTCAGCCATGATGTCAATACTTTTGTACATTCCTTTTACACTTAAGCTGCTTTAAAGCAGTTTTTACAAAGAAAAGGAAAATGTTCAATAAGGGGAAAGGAATGACTCAGGTTTTTTGATTCCTTAAAATAATTTTAGGATTCACATTTTAACATTGTAGGTGAAAAAGATTTAGCTAATTTTTCATTAATCTGGCATTTCTGTAATCAAGTACATTACTATAACACCTTTCACTATAAACACAAAAGTGCCAAGTTACTATCCTCTGCCTACTCTATTGAGTGGAAAGTGAAGTCACCATCTACGACTAGAAAGTGGAAAACCAGTGGCAGGAAACATGCACTTTTAGCCCTCTATTCATCCTGTTGTGTTCCCTGGTAGCCACTCCAAACCACAGGTCTGGGAGACGCCTTTAGGTAGAAGTGAGCTCAACAGCATCAAGTGGCCTTGCCTTGACCCTGCCCCCAACCAGATAGGAGGACCCCATCCACACAGCCAGAGTAAGCAACCAGCCAGAAGTCAGGAATAAGACCAGCCTTTTCCTTCCAGCTCACGCTGCCTTTCGCCAGGAAATATGGCCGCTGTGTGGACTTGCTCATCCAGAGGGGCCTGTCGAGGTCTGTCTCTTACTCTCTCCTGAGCAAGTATTTACAAGATGGCTAAGGTGCCCAGAGAAGCTGCCCCACAAACACCCCATCCCATCGCCAAGGTTCATTTTAACCGGGGATGTCCCCAGGATGTGTGTGCCCATCCAAGGGTGTGTTAGTTTATTTTTTATTATAAACAAAGAATAAATCACAAGTCAAGGGTCTGGACTCCATCTCTGAGACACCAAAGACCTTACAACCAGTGAAATAATCTTAAACTGAAAGCTATTCAAAAAGCTTTGAATCAATATAACCAAACTCACCCAGGAAAGAAGGGCCTGGGCCTAGGGAGCCAGGGCAGGCAAGAGTAAGAGTCCAACAGGGATGAGCTTGGCTTTGAGACCAGGGTTTGGGAAGCAGTGGCTAGGAACCCACCTGTATTCCTACTGAGGGGTGGGGCAGCCCAGTCACTAGATGTCCCACCAGCCTACAGCATAGAAACAAACACCCACCCTCTGTTCTGGGTGGGAACAACTGGGGTGGGAGCTGGAGATGGGGAGAGAAAAAGGGGACATGAGGCCAGGGGCCCAGAATCAGGGTGCTCATTTAGGCTCTGCAACCAGCAGCCCCTGGAAAGGTCCCTGCTGATCTGTCCAATGACACAGACAACAGAAAGGGTAGTCGACAGGGCTGTGCATGTGGGCTGGAAGCGACCCAGGTGCCACCCACGGCCTGGTCATAGCAGATCCCGAGAGGTGATGTTCCTTGGATCTAGCAGCAACTGGATCCACTGCCCACCTTCAAGCCCAGGCTCAGACCTGTGGTGCAAAGCTAGGCATGAACATGTATTTCCCTGGCTCAGGGTCCAGGTGGGGTCTCTGAGGAATGGCTCTGACCTACCACCCCCATTTCCACCCTTAAGCAAGGCAGCCATAGGCCCAGGCAGGGCTGAGAAAGGGCTGGTGGGTATAAGGCTAAATGGAACTCACATAGGACAAGTCCTCCAGGCCCCTGCCCAGGGCCTGCCCTGACACACAGCTGCTGTCCGAGCCACTGGAGCCACTGGCTGACGGGCACTGGGAGGAGACCTCTGAGTCCTCAGGAGCTAAGAAGGGAGACTGGGTGAGCTGTCAGCAGAGGAGGCCCAGACCCCAAGCCATGTCCTCCTGCCTCTGGCCAAGCCCAGACCTACTCAAAGATGGCTGGCTGCCCAGCTCAGCTTCAGTCTCCAGTACTGCTTCCTCTGGGAAGCTGGTGGAATACAGGGGCCAGCGGAAGCCCGGAACAGCTGGGTCTCTGTACAGATGCAGGTTGAGGGACCCCAGTACAGAGCAAGAAGCAGGGTCTCCAGAAAGGGAGCTTGAGGCCCCCAGGTAAGGGCTGTCATAGTCAAATGGGGCCACAGCAATGGAGGCCCGAGAGCGAACTTCTGTATGAGAAAGAGGATCAGGTTGGGACAGGCCAGAGCCCAGGTGGGCCAAGGTCCTGAGGGGAGCACAGCCTAGGGCTGACAGGTCCATGTTGCCGCCTGTGCAGCTCTCCTCACCCCAACCCCCTGCAGCCTGCCTGCTACCTTGGCACTTCAGGATATAGTTGACGGTGCGGTCATTGATAGCTTCTTTGCTGGGGGCGATGTCCTGGAAGGCCTTGTTCCCCACACCCAAGGACACCATCTCAGCCATGCGCACCTCTGGGTGGAGAATGGACATCTGGACATGAGCCCAGCCCTTTATCACTCTTCCCCCTTATATTAGTCTCTCCTGTACACCCATAGCCTGCAGATTGTCCTGTGCGCTGAGCCTTTCCCAACAATCCCATGAGATGTCATAATTCTCCTTTTAAAGATGAGGCCTCTGACACTCAGAGGTTAATACTGTGTGCACAGTCTGAGACTGAGTGCAGGACTGCCCGACTTTGGAGTTCTTTCCCCTGCGCCGGCTGCTGCTGAGGGACCTTTTCCACCCTCCCAAGTATTTCCAGGTCCCTAGGCCCTCCTTGGGGCCCCTCTGGGACAATGTGAGCTCTCCAAGGAGGGGAGTGTGGGGTGAAATGGGGCAGGGACCCACCCTTGTTGTGGACAGCCTGCCTCCAGAGCAGGCGGGAGATGTCAGCTGTCCAAGCCTGCTTCGTAGCCAAGCTGGCAGCTTGTAGCACAAAGGTGTCCTTGGCCTTGCAACGGCGAAACCAGATCTCAAAGCGCAGGTTGCTATCCCCACAGCACTCAGTGAGGCCAAGGTCTGCCATCTGTGCGGCCAGGAAAGGAGCTTAGTGAGGCACTGGGGGTGCAGTGAGCAGAGGGAGGGGTTGGGTGGGCCTACCTTGAAGGAGCGCTTGTAGGCAAATGTGTCGATGCCTTTGGGTCCTCGGCGAGGCTTGCTGAAGAGCAACAGCTCCTCAAAGAGGAAAACACGACGCAGGGACTTGTGGCGCCCAGAGCGCACCGTGAACTCATCTTGTCGGACCAACTGCCCCTGTTCTTTGAGGTTGACCTGCCAAGTTGGGGCCCAGTGGGTGCCCAGGCTCTTCTGCCCCCTCCCTTCACACCCACTGCCCCTGCCCACCACAGCCTGTGATGACTCACGTCACAGCCCTGGATGGCATCCATGGCTAGCAAGTCATTGCCGTGTCGCAGCTGGAAGCACACGAGGCTCTGGGCAGCCCGCAGGGCACTCAGCTCTGGCACGGTCCCCCCGCAGGCCCGTGCCAGCTCCTGCAGCAGCAGTGTGTACTTGCTCATGCGCTGGATGGGCTTCAGCAGATAGGAGGCCAAGTCCAAGTGGTCCCCCAGTGCTTGCTGCTTGTCCTGCCAGGTGCGTAAGAGACCGTCAGGGAGCTTCAGGTTATTTGCTCCATCCCCCCCTCCCACTAGTCTCAGGCTCACCTACCCTGAAAAAGGTGTGACCATAGCTGGTCATCAGGGCATCGGAGCATGGTTTATTCTTGCTGTAGAGTGCGTACATCCCAAACTGCACCCTCTGCAAAGATACACAGCTTGGTCTGGTGCAAATTGGCCAGCATCCGAGGGGGCCAAACCACTCTCAGTTTGGGAGGACCAAAATGCCTAAAGGTCCCAAGGAGGCCTCCCCACACAGAGCCAGTGTGCCCTGCTTTGAGTAACGGGTGATCTGGCAAGAGACACTGTGCAGAGAGGGGCTTGCCCTCAGGCCCTCTGGGGAAGAAGTCCCGCATACAGCTCTGCTGCTCCCACAGCTCTGAGGGCAGTGCTCTAATCTCACCTCACCTCGGACTACACCTTCCCTTGCTTACTACACTATGCTACACTGACTTCTCTCTTCCTTGACCGCTGGGCCTCTTTCCTGCCCAGGGCTTTGCACTTGATCTTTCCTCTGGATGGAATGCTCTGACTGCAGCCCCTCCCTCTGGCCTTAGCTCAAACACCAGCTCCTCTAAGCGGCCTCTCTAACTGCTCTCTCTAAAGGGGATACCTCTGCCTTGCTGCTAACTCACAATCACCTATCTATCCCGTTTTTTCCCTCCTAACCTCAACTATAATATGCAATTATCTTTTTTACTTTTATGTCTCCTCTGCTAAACTAAGAGCACCCTGAAAAAAAGGGACCGGTTGGTCCTGCTCATAGCTGTACCCATCATAGGGCCTGACCCCAAGCACATGCCCAATAGCTCTCTGTTGAATGTGGCAGAATCAGCCAGGGCCTGTACGGCCTGAGGAGCTTACATGGCGCAGGAAAGCATAGGCCACCCGGGGTGGGTGCTGGGTACAGGCCTCCAGCTCACGCAGGAAGAAATGGCGGTGGAAGTCCCGCAGCTTCTCCAGGTTGCCAAAGAGGTGGGCGCGCTGGCCACGGAGGCCCTGGGGCACATCAGGGCGATCCAGCTCGGGGAAGTAGTTCTCCATGGTGTAGTCAAGAGCATGGACATACTCCCGCTCTGTAGCCACCATCTCCGCCAGCACCAGCTGGAGTCTACCAGATAGGTGGAATCAGGACCCGAGACATCTGCCCTGCCACACTGCCCTCCCCGCCCTGCTCACTGCCTACCTGTTGGGACTCCTGGGTTCAGAGCTACCTGGCGGAGGCATGGTGGGGCATGACCCTGACTGGGCACCAACTCCAGCCTCTGATCTGTGGCAGGCAGCCACAACGGCCTCATGGTGGCAGTGGTGGGCAGATTCTCTGAGACTCAGTCCCAGATTCCGATCAAGGCTGTATGCCTTCCTCAGGGGAAGGGTAGCAGGTACAGCCAGTACCCGGCTGACACACAAGCTAGCTGTGCTACCTGTCAGTGGTGGCTTCAGAGCAGCTTCCATCTTCTGGTCCAGGGCCAGCCAGGTGTCCTGGCACTGTGCCCAGGCCCAGCGGCACTCCTGGCGGATACCCTCAGATCCCAGCCCTGTGGCCAGAGCCCACATCTTTCGGAAGTGGGCAGGCGGCAAGTCAGGATGCTTGGTCCAATGCAGCTGCAGCCGTTGCAGCACAACCCCCGGATGTTCCTGTTCCAGCTCTGCCAACACCCGCTGCCCCTCCTCAGCCCACATCAAGGCCTGCAACACCAAGGCCAGATAGGCATTGAGGAAGGATCCCACCAAGACTGCTAAGCCTTCTCCTCTACCTCCCCACATCCCCACAGAATGCTGGCCCCAGGCTGCATCCTCAGTGGTAGGATTTTGGGGTCAGACTGAAGACAAGAAGAGAAAACAGGCAAGGTATACAACAAAACTCAAGCTGTCGTAGAGCTGAGCAGCCACCCCTCTGGCTTCACTGACCACCTGGAGCCAGGGATGGGACCCCTCACCCACCTGCTTGAAGAACTGCAACAGCCTCTCAGCATCTGCCAGCCGCTGCCGCCGCTGGGCTAAAGCCCTACAGAAGGCGGTCAACTGGGCTTGCAGGGTCAGAAAGCGGGCCCCAGAGGGGCCCAGTTCAGCCGCATCCCAGCCAACCAGTGGCTGCAGAAGTTTCTCCCCTCGCCTGACCTGCTCCTGGAGACAGAGACTGGGCTCAGCAAGCCCAGGCCTGGTAGTGCAGCCCACGAGCCCAGGTCTTTTCCACAGATGTCTACATGTCCTCATCAGTCACTTCTTTGAAGACCTTCCCTCCACCCCCAACCCATTCCCCTCTCTCTCCGTGCTCAATGAACAAGTAACTAAACTCACCTGGGCAATTCGGTCCAGGTCGCAAAAAGGGCCTTGGGCCTGAAGCAGCATGTCCAATGAGGGTTCCCTTGGTTCCTCAAGTGCTGGCCAACCCACCTGCTGTAACCACACTTCAATCTGGAGGAGTACAAACAAAGAAAGGAGAGCTGCTGTGGGGTGGGGGTGATGCTTGAGATTAAAGGTGACGCCCACCTGGGCGGATAGTTCTCACCTGGTGCAGCTCGCCCTCCTGGGCCTCCAGCATCTGGACCAACTCCAGTGCTTGTACTCGCTGGTTACTCTGCAGGGTCAGTTGGTGCAGCAGTCCATCCACGCGACCATACAGCTCCTCAGCCTCGTCCACTGCAGGCCTGGTGCATGGTACATGTCTTAGCGCCCCTGCTGAGTGCCTAGCTCCACTCCACCCTGTCCTAGGACCACAATCCTGGCTGGTTCTGAGCCAGCCACTAAGTCCTTAGCATGGGATATGGTGGGCTGGGGAAAGATCTGGGCTTGCACCTACCTGTAGTCTGGGCTCAGGGTCACCTCTGGAACCTCCTGCTTCAGCCATGCCAGCTCCAAGGCTCCCTGGCACTGTAGCCATGCCAACCGAGGTGAGTCTAGTACATGCTGCATCAGGACCCGTGCCTGCCGCAGCAGCCGACCAACTTCCTGTGATTAAGGGCAACAGGCAGTGGAGGTGTGCATGGAAAAGGAAGAAGATAGGGAGCATTCGGGGAGGTGTTGAAAGGAGACACTCACCCCAGACTCCATGGGCTGGGGCACAGCCTTCATGCTCTCAATGGCCCCCTGGAGCAGGGCACAAACCACCTGGCAGCTCTGCAGTAGGGTTTCCAGACGCTGTGAGCAGAGGCAGGCATGACCAGGGCAGTGCACAGTGCTAGTCCCAGGCATCTTGGATCCCAGGCCACTGCACTGCTCAAGCCAGCCCAGGGGAGCCTCCTCTGCTGGCCAGATTGCCTGCCTACCCACCCTATGCCCCACCCAGTGCACTGACCATCCGGAAGCCCAGCCAGGCCTGGTGGCAGTAAGGCAGGCCTCCTCCTAGTGAAGTGGGCAACGCCGAGGTGGAGATGTGCGTCAGCAGGCTCTGATGAGAGGACAGCTGCTCTAACTGCAGAAGAAGAAGGTGTAGTGGACTCAGGCCTGGTGGGGAAGTGCCCCACCTCCACCCTGGCCAAAATGGCTCAGTCCCTACCTGCAGCCCTGAAGGCACCTCCTGAGGCATCTTTCCCATTAGCAGCACCTGGTGCACCGACCCTGGGGCTGCTTCCTGCAAGGAATCTGAGCTCAGCCCTGCTCCCAACCCTATAAAAAGGGTTGGGGGGGAAGAGGAGAGCTATAATCCTGTACTCACTTGCAGCTGGCTGAGCCCCCAGAAGAGGGAAGAGATTGGGGAACAAATTCGGGCGTCCACCAACACCGTCAGTCCCAGGGCCTGTACTTTGGGCCTAAAGGAGCAGGCTTTGGTTCAGTATCTATTTCCACAACCCTGCCATCCCCTTGCTCAGGTTCTGTCCCCCAACCTGGGGATGCTTCGCAGGTAGAGCAGGAGACGGATGAGTTCATGGCTGCTGCACTTGGGGTGAAGCCAGGCTGGGTTATGGGCACTCAGAAGCAGCACTGCCCTGCCTTCTACATCCCGAGTCCCTGTGCAGAGAAGGCAGTGAACACCTGCACAATCAAGTCATCCCACCTCTTCTGCCTCTAGTGTCTCCCAGTTACCTGGCAGGGCAGCCAGGCCACTGGCAAGCAGCTCCCAGGCGAGGTCTTGGGCCAGGAGGCAGTCAGTGGACTTAAGGAGCCTGGATCCGTTGGGGTCTTGGGAAGGAAAATGGCTTGGGTCTACACTGGGCCATTTACCCAGAGACCCCTACGTGAACTTGGGCTTTAGCCTGAGTAGAGTCAGAGGCCTCCCCACCTCCAGGTACCCTCACTCCCTTCCAAGACTTTCCTTTCTTACCTGCCTCCAGTAGCTCTGACGATGTCTCAGATAAAAGATCTCCGAGGTTCACAGGGTCACTGTCCAACCCTTCAGGGTCCAAGCGGATTGGCATTGCCCTGCCTGAAACTGAGTCCCCTGCCAAGCCTCCTCCTTGGCTGTCATTCTCACCCTGTGCCAGACTAAGGTGGGAGTACATTGGGCACAGGAGGATCTCCATTCCAGAGGAGGCTGGTTCCTCCCACTGGACTGAGGAACCTCCTAATACGTCCCTCTGGCCATCCCCTGACCCATGTGCAACCTTCTGTCCTGGAGGTGACTGAAGCTCACCAGGCAGAGGGCTGCCCTGTAGCCCTTCCCCCTGGGCTGCCCCTGCTGGTGGGCTCGGAGGATTGGGGTCCTGCATCTGGGGAGCAGGTTCCCCCTCATCCCAGGCATCTCTGAAACTGCACACAGCAAACCTCCAGTCAGTGGCGTGGCCCTGGGAGGCTGAGGACTCATCCCCATCCTCCAGGGGCCCTTCCATCACCCCTTCCTTAAGGGTGGGCCTGGCTCCCGGCAAGTGGCAGAGGGGCTAAGCCCTCGGTGTGAACTGAGGCCTCAGCTCATCCAGGAAACAGGTTGAAGATGGTCGGGTGGGGCTGCATGGGCGATGCAGGTAGAAGGCACTAGGCCGTAGGAGGTGCCAGTCTTGGTGCCCGGCTCAGGAAGCGCAGTCAGTGCCGCAGTTCAGGCCTGAGGAGCGGGGAGAAGAGCCGGTGTCTCTCCCTCCAGCTCACGGCTCGCGGGTCCACGCTCACGTGGGCCTTCGCCGGGAGGGCCCCAAGCTCGAACGCTCACTTGCCGCCACGCTGGGCGGGCCTACGCAGGTGGAACGCTCACCGGGGGGGGGGGGGCGGGGCGCTGCCTCGTGCTCGCGCTCTTGTGGGCCCAGCTGACCCTGGTCCCCGCCCCCGCGCCACTGGGGGACTCGCGCGCCCGCTCCCTCGCTCGCCCGCCCGCCCGCCCGCCGCGCTCACGCCCGGGGTACGCGCCGAGGGGAACCCCGAACCCGGGAGGCCAGGCAGCCAGAGCCCTCGAACGTACCACACCGCCGCCTCGACGGCGAGTACGGCGCGGCGCCTGGCGTTGACGGGCGCCACCTCCTGGCCGCGGGGACGGAAACGAGCGCGGCAGAGGACCGGGCGCCGCGCCGCACCGCCCCCTGGGGGCCGGAGGACGCAGCCGCAGCCCACCCCGCCAGGCCCGACGGCAGCCGCCTGAGCCGGCCGGAAAGCGCGAAAACGCGGGCTCTCGCAGCGCCCCCGGCCCATCCGCCCCCTCGTCCCCCGCGGGCCCGGACGCCTCAGCTTCACCGCCCTCCCCCGCGCCGCCGCCCAAGCCCCCGCTGACTTTGGCTTGGCTTCTCAGTTCGCCGGTTGGGCCAGCGACCAACGGCCTTCCCACCGCGCCCGCTCAGCGCGCCGGAAGCGCTCCCCCGCTGGGGAAGGCGGCGTAGGTGCGCGAGGGTGAGTGAGCAAGGGGTCCACCTGGGGCTGAGGGAAGGGGCTTGCAGGGTGGCGGCGGAGGGGAGGGGGGCGCTTCTGCTCTTGAATGCACGCAGGATGCGGGGAGCCCTACCACAGCCTCCCTCAGCAAGACAAGGAGCACAAGTTCCTGTCAGCCGGGAGAAGAAAAGTGTGGGTCCAGGGGCCCAGGAGGCCTCTAGGAAGAGAGACTCCCTAAGCCCAGGCCAGCTGCTTGGTGCTGCTGGCAGCCAGTAGGGGTATCTTCATGGAGGGTGGGAGGGAGGGGCCCTTCCGTTGCAGACCCCATCTTCCTTCCAGTCCTCAGTCCCAGGCACCAAGAGCCAGGTTGTATTATCCCATGACGGGCTGCTGTTTGGGTTAGAGGGAAGGAGGAGGCAGGGAGGGGACTCTGTGGTGGGAGCTGACCCAGACCTGCCAGGAAGCCACCGATCCGCCAGGCCCAGCCCCGCCACTCGCTTGCGTTTTCGTTCCTGCACTTCTTTCATATACACTCCCTCCCCAGCCCCCCACCCCTCCCACAAAATCCCGCCGAGGAGGCTGAGACTGAGGTCAGGATTCTGGAACCAGAGGGCCAGCTCTGCTCTTCCACTTACCTGATGGGTGAGCTCCAGCAACTCAGTTCTCTTTGAGCCTCATCTTACTCACCTGTAAAAAAAAAAAAGAAAAAAAAAAAGAAAAGAAAGTCATTCTTTCCTCCTGGGATTGCCCCGAGAACTAGGAAAGACCCTGTATGTTGAAGGTCCACTTGCTGCCAGCTCTTGGGCGGTGTTCATGTCCTGCCCCTCATTTCATCCTCAGTTGGGGGTGAAACTGAACAGGTGAAAGTCACTTGGACAGTTGACCTGTGAGATCTCTCCCAGCTCTGAGGTGTGAAGTCCCTTTGGGGCATGTGGGCCTGCTGTGCCCCATAACATGCTCAGGCCCTTGGTTCCTTGTGGGGAGAGGGCAGTGGGTGCAGTGGCTTCCCTGGCTCTAAGGTAGTCACCTCCTTCATGAGCCCAGGGAGGCTGCCAGAGGAGGGAACCTGGGCATCAGAAGCAGGCACAGAGGGAACAGTAGCAATCCTCCCCTCCCCACCATCGCAGCTGCCGCAGCTGCCACGTCAGCACCAAGTCCAGGTTCTCAGAGCAGCTGCCCGGGAGCCTTCTTCATGAGGGGATCTGGCTGTGAGTGGGGAGCCTTGGAGTTGTCCTGCTCCATCCCCAACCCCCAGCAGGCCCTCTCTTCCCACCCTCCTCTAGCTTCAGCGAGCATCAGGACCAACCTTGGCTCCCTCCCCAGCTGTCCTAGAGCCGCCCCACTGAGTCACTGCCTCCAGCTCCCTCCCTCCCCTTCTGCTGCCCACTGTCTGCCCACCCCCACCCACCAGCCAGGCCCCCTGTGAGCCCTAAGAGCTGGTTGGACCTGCTGGCAGGCACATGTACCCCTCCAGTGCTAAGAGAGACCTCAAGCCACAGGCCATAACTGACCCCAGCACCCTGGAGCGCAGGCAGACAGACTGATTCAGCGGCCTTGGTTTATTCACTCCACATAGAATGTATGCTGTAAGCTTTGCGAAGACAGAGACTGTGTTTTATCCACTTCTATACTTCTAGCACCTAGCACAGGGCCTGGAATAAACGTTGAAGGGTGCCTGAGACTGGTCGCACTACCCCTGTCCTCCTGAGGTTCCCCATTTATGAGCCAGATGTAAGCCAGAGTCACAAATGGAGACAGATTCAGAGGCTCGGTCTGAAAGGGATGCAGAAGAGGCAAAGAGCTGCAGGATGCATAGCCCCAGGATGGCAAAGATACAGATAGAAATGGGGACAAACTGAGCCTAGTGGGGAACACTGGGGGCTGGGCCTGGAGCCAGCCAATGACCAGCCAATGTGCCAATGACCACAGCAGGCTCTGTGGGCTGAGCTTGCAGGACTGAACAGTGACTCATGGGGCCCATCTCTGTGGCTCTCCTGGCAGCAAAATCTACTCACAGCAGCCTTTTCCACTGAGATCATTAAATGGGGATAGGCCTCCCTCCCCTGCCTCTTCCCCAACCTTCCCTCAGCTTTGCATTTCTTACCAACATGACTCAACCAAAAATGAAGTGGGAGCTCTGTGCCTCAGGGGGCCTAGTGATAAGAGATCCACAGTCATTGCCCTCATTCCATCCCAAACCTTGCATACCCTTTTTAGTACTGCCCCAGACAGTTGACAGCTAGCCTAAACCCTCCAGATCTCTCTCACCTCTGGCCTAAATAAACTCCAGACTCCTTAGAGTGGTCTTCAAGACCTTCTAGAGCATCACAGCCTTCCTGACCAGCTCTTATACAGGCCTGGAAAACTCATCTGATCACAAGTCTTGTCTCAAACTGTCTCCTGTACCTGGAATGCCCATGTCCATCTCCCCAGGTCAAAATCCTTCCTCCTTCAAGGCACTGGAGGCCACTTCTGCCATCCTGCCTTGTCAGGTGGTGACTTGCTTGCTCTCCTGCATCCCAGGAGCCTGCCTCCTTCCGGCTGTGCTCACCTGCTTTCTTACCCTCAGTCTGCTCATCTCTGACCAACCCTATTTGCCTGGAAGTCCCCCCTTTCTTTTACCCAGCTCCAGGCCCAGGAGCCCCTGTGCACCCCCCTCCCCTACACCATCAGCTGTCTGATGATGGGGATTTTATTTCTAAACCTTTCTAATCTCGTAATTTTTGAAGGATGTGGTGTCTGGGCCACCTTCCTCTGGAGACCTGGTTAAGATTACAGATTGCTGGGCTCCTGTAGACCTGCTGAGTCAGAACCTTTGGGGTAGGCCCAGGAATCTGTGTTTGACAAGCTCCCAGTGATTCTGATACTGAGGTCTGAGAATGGCTGCCTGCCCTCTTCAGCACAAGCACCTTCACATCCCTGGGCTGCTGGAGGAGCCTCCCAACAGGTCTTCCATTTCTAGCCTTTCCTCCTACCAACCCTTCCTCCACGTGGGGTTTCACACATCCTCCACCTGGCACCAGCTACATTCGAGCTCCCTAATGCGCATCACTGCCCACACTCCCCAGATCATAATTCTCCAGGCTGGCTTTCTGCCACCTCTAAAACTCAGTGGGGTCACCCCACCCAAGCCTTGGTGTCCCTGGCTGGGCTCTCCCGAGCACATCACCCACTGCTCCTTGCTTTTCACCATGTGTGCTCCAGATATCTTTTATTCATGCGCTCTTCCCACCTAGAATGCACCCATGCAATTTTGCCCATGTTTTCAGAGCCCCTCCACACACACACACTCATGCTCCTCCCAAAGCCCTCCCAGATTTCCTCAAGGCCTCACATGTTCCTTGGCTTGTAATGTACCACCAGTGATGACAAGCATAATCCCTTACCATGGGCCAGGCTGTATACTAGGTTTTTACATTCCATCATCTACTCCAGACAGCAACCTTATGAAGTAAGTATGACTGTTACCTCATTCTAGAGATGAAGACACTGGGGCTCAGAGAGAATATGTGACATACCTAAGATAACATAGCCAGTGAGTGAGAGCTGGGACTAACCTCTAGGCCTTAACACTGCCGACTGTAAGCAGTGTGAGGGCAAAGCCTAAAAGTCACTCTTCCTTCTCTTCACACCTTCCCCAGGCATAACACAGAAAAAATGTTGACTAAATTTGTAACCTTTGCAGTGTGTTGGGTCCTTCAGATCTGTAAAGATGAAGAACAGGATGGTGATTACCTAGGGCTAGGCAGAGGGTGAGGAGTGACGGCTGATGGTAGTTTCTTTTGGGGACGATGCAAACGTTCTAAACTAAGGCTGTGGTGAGGGTTGCACAACTCTGTGAATATGTTAAAGACCACTGAACTGTACGTTTTAAATGGGTGAATTTTATGGTGTGTGTGTTAGGTGTCAATAAAGATAGATACTTTTTTTTTTTTAATCCTCCAGCACAGTGGAAATTGAATCTGGGTCTGCTGTTATCAGGGATTTCTGTCCCTAAATGTTTCTGGACCCCACACTATCCAATTTGTGTCAGAAACACTCAAGGTAACCAGCGCCCTTGAGATTGTCCTCCCGCCCGCCAGGTGCAGAACACGTCTGTTCATTTGTCCTGCACCTCCCTCCAGTTGTTTAAGGAAGGCTTATCCGGTCCCAGTGTGTGGTGGCTGCACCTTGGCACCTGACCTCGGGGGTCTCTTTTCCTACAGGTTGTTCCCATTTTGTGGACTCCCAGTTCTGTGACCCTGTGCCCATACAGCAATCCCCCGGACTGCAGGCATCCTGTAAGGTGACGTACTGGGAAGGAATGGGAGGGGAGGGAGGGAGGGCCATAGGGCCTAACAGTCCTTCCCAGGACCCCCCTCCCCATTCTATGTCCAGGAATCCCTGGGGCAGGGAGTTGGAAGTTTCCGTCTCCCTCACCACCTGCCGTCTTGCCCCCTGCCCACACCCCAGAACCCCCAGACACATGGACACAGGACACACATCCATCCGAGAGATGTTTAATGTATCTTAGGTTCAAAGTACAAAATACAGGGCAGGCGCTAACCCCAGGAAAGTCACCTGCCACTCAGTCAGCCCCTTACCACTGCAGCCAGGCATCCCAGCCCCAGAGCAGTGGAGCAGTGGCCCTGGGATACCTGGCTCCTTTCCTGTTTGGGGAATAACAAGGTGACAATGTGGGTGGGAGCCCAGAGACCATCGTCTCCCCTCCTCATAAAACCCAGACCCAAGGATCTGAAAGGTCCAAACTTGGACACAGCAGCAGATCCCCCAGAGTAACCCTGGCTAAGAAGCAGCCCTGTTGTGAAGCCTGGCCCAGCCCTGTGGCCTTAGTCCTGGAAAAGGAGGAACTATTGCCCCAGTGACTGACAGCAAAGGGAAGGAGATAAAGCAAGGAGTGGAGACAGATTCCCACTGCCTTAAACAAATCGATTATGGGTAGCTGACCCAACAGGGCAGCAAAGCCTGCTGCACCTCCCACCCCATACCCTCTGAGGACCAGCCCCTCGTGGAGCCTTCTGCCAGGGTACTGTCCTTGCGCTGGTGCTAGGGAGGAGACGGAGGGCAGGAAAGGCCAGTGTCAGCTGAGGAATGATGCCCTTGCTTTGGGGGCAAGAACATCTGCGTAGAGTCACCCCATGAGGACCCTCTGGGGAAGGGGCATCAACTACCCGCATCTCTGGGCCTTGCCCCTAGAAGCGCTGGACTGGGTCTTGAGCCAGGGTGGGGCCTTACTGAAAGGGAAAGTGGCAGGAGTTAGAAGCAGGGAGGGTGGTGAAAAAGGTCCCTGTGAGGACCAGCCCAGGAGACCCTTCTGGCCTGCCCCAAGGGAGCCCAGTTGCTACTTCAGTCCAGGCCCCTCTAACCCCATGTCAGGTTGAGTGGGCTCCTCTGCCCATTGTGCAGGGAAGGTTTCCACAGGGCCTCGGCCCCCTGCTCCTCCTTGAGCCCCCGGGCTACAGCCGGCCACCTCTGTTGAACTGGATGCACCAGTGGGAGTTGGCGGTGCCTGGGCTGAGATGAGTGTGGTCCTCGTGTCCCATGAGGGGCTGCAGCTCCTGCTGCTGGGGGATGTCAGCGCTGCTCTCGCTGTGAGAACGGCCAGCCTTGGCCAGGCTCGTGGGAAAGGCAAAGCTAGGGCGTAGATCAGAAGGCAGGTTGACAGGGGCCTGGGGCTCTTCAGTGACCAGTGAGCGGGGAGGCAGGCGGGTCATAGGTGGGGCCTGGGTACAGGGTGGGGATGCCAGGCTCTCCAGGGATGAGATGCTCTGGTTCCAGCTTGTCTGCATGTCCACGGGCACAATCTTGGTGGTCTCTGAGGACACGTAGACTGCCAGGTCCCCCTGCCCACTCTTCCAGGGCAGCTCCTTCTCTGCACAGGTTGGGGAGGGGGGTATGATGCGTGGGCTTGGGCACACCTCAAAGCTCCCTGGGGACAGAGTACACATGCACTCATTACCAATCCAATGGAGTCTTTCTCAAGTATAAGCACACTTTGAATAAATCAGTTCATTTCGCAGTTGCCACATAACATCCATGTGTGCAATTATTCGATGCATGCCTTGCCGAGTGGAAGCACCACAGCTGGTTTTGCTCCCCGTAGTACGCCCAGCACCTAGCACAGGGCTGGGCACATAGCAGTTGCTCAATAAATACCTTCTGAACAAATGAAAATAACTAAAGCAAGAGAAAGTGGGATCAAGGCAAGAAAAAACCCATCTACGATCAGCCCTCACCCAACTTGCAGTGCTAGTCTTCAACCACATCCTGCCAAGCCCCATCCCAGGGTGAGACCGCAGCAGGGTGAGGAGGATCTTGAGGCTTGGCCACCGGGTTCCTTGCCTGAGTTCCCACCACAGCCCTTTGGTGGGACAGAGTCCAGGAGCGTGAGTTCCTGCAAACCTAACAACAGGCCAAAGCTGTGCCGGCGAGGGGGATGCCAGAGCACAGGGGACCTGAGAATCCCAGAACTGCTGGCAGCCAGCCTGGAAGGCCTGGCCGCTGCATTACAGGAAGTCTGAGGTTCTGAAAGAGGAAACCTGGGAAAGAGCAGCCCGCTGGCCACCTACCACCCCTTGTTCTCCAAAGTCAAGCTCAATGCCTTGTGTATAATAGGTGCTCCGTATGTGTCTGCTCGTTGATAAAGTCCTGAGCACTCCAAAAATCTTGACTGAGTATGTTATGAAATGTATTAATTCTGGGATTGAAAGTAAAACTACCTCTCTTGAAAGACCTGGGATGCTGGATTGAATTTTAACAACAACAAAAACTAAACAAAAAACTTCGGTGTTCACCTTTAGAGGATGCTGGGGAACTAACTGTTGGTATGAAAACTGATAAATAAAATGAAAAATTCAAGCATTTATCCATTCTTCCCTATATGAACTGTACCTCAAAGTAACTAAGTAATTGATTAAGGGAGGTTTTTTTAATAGAAGAATTACTGTTAATCAATGCAGATGAAAAAAGAGACATAGAATATCACCATTGTGCAACCCTTAATGAAATGTTGGATCTGGCAGTGATCACCAATGGCTGCCAAGACCGTCTGATGACACGTTGACAGGGAACTTGATAATGGATGGATCAAGCCAACAACAGCTAAAGCCTGTTATCAATGTTAACCTCACAAAAAGAGAGGCACCCAGATGGTATATGCTTCCTGGTGTGATGAATGCAATACGAGGTACAACATCACCACCTATGAAGTATGCTTACCAAATCTGATCTGGATTTAATTATTGGTTTAGAGGAAATATAAGGGTCAGTGAAACATACTAAATGATGCTTTGGGGATGCAGTCAGCAAAATCCAGACAAGGAAAGACTGTGGGACAAATACCCAGGTTATTTCAATAAATCTAGTGCAAGAAAAAAAGGTATTGGTGGGGGGAGCCTATAAATCAGGGTTTTTCAAACTTGACATTATTGACAGGTTGGAAGAGATACTTTGCTGTAGGGGGGCTGTCCTGTGCATCGTAGGATGCTTACCAGCATCCCTGGCCTCTACCCACCCATTGAAGAGGTACGCCTCCAGCTGTGACAACCCAAGATGGCTCCAGACAATCCCCTAGAGGGCAAAATCACTCCACCACTACCCTCTTAAGAATCACTGCTGTAGATTAAAAGAGACTTATCAACCATATTTCATGGGTGGGTCTTGTCTGGATTTTTATTTGAACAAACCTACTGTAAAAACAAATATTAAGACAATCAGGGAAACTTGAACACTGACTGGATATCTGATAACAAAGATTTTGGATATGATAATGGTATTGTGGTTATATTTTTAAGAAGAAACCTTATCTTCTAGAGATACATGCTGAAGTAATTTTTGATAAAGTGATAATGATATCTGAGATCTGCTTCAAAAGAATCCAGTGAAGAGAGGGGCATAGTGAGGGTATAGATTGGTTAGGAGTAGATAATTGTTGAAGCTGGCTGGTGGATAGATGGGAAGTTTAGTTTACTATTCTGTCTATTGTATATTTTGAAATTTTCTATAATATGTTTTTTAAAAGACACCTAGGGTGCTTGAGCCAACTCAGGCTCCTCTCTCAGGTCAGGCTGCCACCCTCACTGGGTCTGTACCTGAGGGCTGGTGTGCTGAGCACGGGTTACAACGGAGCCTGGTGTTAGGTTTGCTTGTCACCTCGTGTTTCTCGCCAGAGAGTAAAGGGAGGCGGCACGGCAGTAAAAAGGCTTTGGGCTTTGAATCGGGGGGGTCAGGTTCAAATTCTGGTTCTGCTGGTACTGGACAAGTCCCAGATTCCTTTGAGCTCAGTTTCCCCATCTTGGTTGTTGTGAGGATTGAATCAGATCACGTATGTCAGGTGTCTGACATAAAGGAGATGCTCAGTAAATGCTGGTTGGTGAATAGGAAGAGGGATTGTCTGGACTAGAGGCCATCAGTGAAGGGGGAGGAAAGCAGTTGCACAGCTCCAGAGGGAGGTAGGTGGGAGGAAGCCATTACCTGAAACTTTGCCCTCTTGGAGAACCTCACTGGTAGCCCGAGCCACAAAGATGATCCCTTCGTCGTCCTCCTTCTCTGTCTCCGAACTGTCGCTGTCCTCCTCCTCCTCAGACTCTACGGTTAATATCACAGCAGCTGGAGAGGGACAAGAGCCGAGTGGGGTTGGCCGCCAGCAGCTGCCTCTTGGTACCGCACAACCCCAAGCCAGACCCCCTGTCCACCCAGGTAGAGCCCACAGTTGGCAGGGACACCTGCTTTGTCCTGTGGCTGTTACAGCGCTGGCCTACGGAGTTGGGTGTTTGAGAGGAAGGGAGGTGGGGCTGCACAGCTGAAGGAGGCAACAGGGAAAGCCAAGTCCTCAGAGGAAGCCATAAGGAAGGTCACACTTTCTAGCTCCCCCGCCATCTCTCAGCCCCAGATCCCATCGTCAACTGGAAGCATAAACATCTGGAGGGCTGGAAGGCCCATCAGTGTGCAGCTCATCCAAACTCCTGGTTTTATAGACGGGGACACCAGGGTTCACCCATCCTTCAAGGCCCAGACCAAGCTCCCCCTTTATGACGCCTTCTCCAAGTCCTCAAGGCCTGTAACCTGTAGTTAGCTATCTGATGTCACAGATGTCTAATAACTGCTTAGACATGTTCAGCTTTGAAATCAAGTATGCCCATCTAGTCCCTGAGGGGAAGAGCCCCAGTTTATGGTATTGAATGCTATACAGAGGAGGTCCTTCAGGCTTCTGGCTGATGGGCCCCTGCCCTTTCCCTCCCTATCCCATCCTCAACTCCACCCCACTCCCTGCTTGCCTGTGTCCTGGAAGCCCAGGTCTCGAGGAGGTTTCCCATTTGTAGCCTCCGTGTTAGCCATGCCATCCTTCTAAGGACCAAAAAACAAAAAAACAAAAACCCCTAAGCCTCTGGCCCTGGCTCCAAACCCCAACCCTGTCGTCTGGTGGGGTCAACAGGAGGACAGGTCTTCCTGATACAGCAGGGAAGGGAATCTGTCAATCCCAATGGTCCTACCATCCCTTGACCCCCCACCCCCACCCTGGCAAGTGTTGTGGAGTCTGACGTGCCCCAGCAAGGACGCTCAGTACATCAGCTTGGGCTGAATGAGGAGCTCGTGGAGTCCCCCCAACAAGGAATCTGCCTTTCTCCTGCCCATTTCACCTCTGGTAGGTGGTCTTGCTGCCTCCCAGCAGGTGACCACATGGACAAGAGGCTGATCTCCTTCTGAAGCCCTTGCCTTCCCCTTCTGGGGCTCCAGGAAGATGCAAAAGGGAACCCAAGCTGCTGCAGCCCCCAAGTCCCTGAGAATTATCCATATAGGGGGTCCCCCTAGGCTGGATTCCAATACTTGGGAGCTCAAAACTGTGTGCCGTCAGCCTGCAGCTGCAAACAGGAGTCCCAGAGAAAGCACATGCCTTCTTGCGGCCGGCCTTGCGGGGTCGTGGCTTGCTCTTGGTGAAGCAGATGTTGTGCTTGGTGGACTTAAAGGACTCCAGCCGCCGCTTCATGTTCTGCTGGAAGACCTCCTTGTCCTGGCGCTCCTGCGCATCCTCAGAGATGAAGTGGCGGCTGCAGCTGGCTTTGTACTGACAATGACAGCCCCGCCCTGCTGTGAGGCTGGGTGTCCTGGCCTCCCACAGGGACCCCAGGCCACAGCCCCATGTTCACCATAGCTCCTGCCGGCCCACTGTTGCCAGAACTAGCCATGGATTGAAAAAACAAAACAAAACAAAAATACAGTAGGGACCCAGCCAGACTCTATACTCTCTATATGCTCTGAAGTTCACTGGGGAAAAACTTTCCTTTATCCCAGAACCTGTTCCCTCAAATTTGGCTTTCCGTATTCCCTACTGCCCTCTCCCAGTTCTCTCTGATCTGAAGTGACAAGAGGCAGGGGACCCTGTGTCTTGTCCCTCAGGGCTACTGTAAGGCCAAGGGGGGCATTTCCTTCTTTGCACCTCTGTTTATCTGAGCCTGGTCCACATGCCTGGCCCATTTGCCTCCTTTTAACTACACAGGACTCTCTGTCCAGCTGGAACTCTCCAGCTAGCCAGTTCTACAGCCACCATCATGACTCCTCAGGCTGCACTTTGAACTTCCATGACTATCTCTCTTGATACCTTCGACCCTCTCAGTCCAACAATACCTGAATTGGTGTCCAATTCAGGACCACTCCCATCTCTCCTCTTTCTCATAAAGACCAAGCCCACTACACACTCACTTAGACTGTCTCCACCTCTGCCTTTGACTGCTGAGAGGCCTTTTCATTACCTAGTGGTAACCCCCCAAAGTACTGCCCGCATGTTCCCAATCATTTGTCTTGCCTCACATCCCCAGTCTGGTCCCTTTCCTTTGCCTCATATTTTCTGCTTCCCTGAGCTGGATCTAAGAGCCCCCTTTAAGTCTCCTCCCAGCTGCCCTCTTCTACACACTCACACAGAGGTGCCCCTCTCTCCTGGGCGTGCAGGGGCCCAGCTCCTTCACAGGGCTCCTCACTCCCCAACCCAGGCCTCCGCTTTGCTTAGCTCACTCCCTGCCTCCATCAGTTCCCTGCTGTGCTCCCTCCTCCCTCCCGGTCCTCCACTCTCCTGCATCTTCAATCCTTCCCTCATCACTGGCCCCCCTCCCTCTTCTTTTAAGCATGCTCCTGCCCTTACCTCCTTGAAAAAGGCCTTTCCATTGATACCATTGCCTCGCTTTTGCTGCCAGACTTTTACACTTACATTCTGACACTTCCCCTAGTACCCATTCCTTGACTATCAGAAATACAGCTCCATGTACATGTATAGCTGATTCACTTTGTTATAAAGCGAAAACTAACCATTATAAAGCAATTATACTCCAATAAAGATGTTAAAAAAAAAAGAAATGCAAACTAAAAAAAAAAAAAAACAAAAACAGCTCCAGGGGTGTTTTGCCTGATTGCAACTTCAGTGTGCTGCTTTCTCCCTGGTCAGCAGGGCCATGGCCTCTGGTTAGGCAACATCTGTGCAATGTCCAGCCCTCCTTATGCCCCAGGCCTCCGAGACACCATCTGCTGCTGCCCCTCCAAGGGCTCCTTCTCTCTCGTCTGCTGGCTCCCCTTCCTTTTCTTACATGTGCGTTCCTCAGTGCTGTCCTTGGCCCCCTCTCTCCCCTCTAAATGCCCTCCCCAGTGAAAGTGTCCACTCTCAGCACCAGCTAGCCCAGGGATACATCTGTGTTTCCCAAACATCAGCCATCAGACCAGCTACATTTGAATCCCCTCAGGGGACTTATTAAGAGCAGATTCCTCATCCCATTGCACACTACAGGATCAGACTCTCCAGGAGGTGAAGCCAGGAATATGTATTCTAGCAAGCTCCCTGGGAGATTCTGATGTAGCCAGGCCAGGAAACCTCTGATATAGATTGCTTCTAAATCTTTATCTCCAGCCTGTATGTCTCTCCTAAACTATAATTTTATGTTTCTAACTGCATACTAGATACTTCTGTCTCTCTCTAATGATATTTCTGTGAAGAACATGAGGAATTATGGATTGTGTTCTGGCATAACTAAGTGGATTTAGAACTGGTTGAGTGGGCTTCCCTGGTGGTGCAGTGGTTGAGAATGTGCCTGCCAGTGCAGGGGACACGGGTTCGAGCCCTGGTCTGGGAAGATCCCACATGCCGCAGAGCAACTGGGCCCGTGAGCCACAACTACTGAGCCTGCGCGTCTGGAGCCTGTGCTCCGCAACAAGAGAGGCCCGTGCACTGCAATGAAGAGTGGCCCCCGCTTGCTGCAACTAGAGAAAGCCCTCGCACAGAAACGAAGATCCAACACAGACAAAAATAAATAAATAAATTTAAAAAAAAAAAAAAAAGAACTGGTTGAGTAACCATACCCAAAAAATTCTTGATCAAGGTCAGTCTGGAGGAAAGTCTTTAGTAGCATGCCACAGGGCTCTGTCCTCAGCTCTATCCTGTTCAACATTTGTATGTTGATTTTGATGAATACAGAGTTAACAGGCTTAGCAAATTTTCATATGACGTGAATCTGAGGAGATACTTGGTGGCAGACATGGGATCCAAACAATGGAATGATGGGCTGAATCAAATAAGATGACATTTAACAGGGATAAGCACAATCTTAATCCAGTTTTTTTTAATTGACTTCACAAGAACTGGTTGGACTGAACCATTGACCAGTCTTACACACACACATCCACAGACAGTCGGTCATTATGTACTTCCTGATGTAATACAATAAGAAATACATAGCACACCTATCGAATGTTCCTGAATACAACCAGGCCTCCAGATTTAACTACCAAGAAAGACAGTATGTAGAGGAACATGTTAAACACCACCACTGGAATACAATCAGCAAAATCTGTAAAATGGAACATTCTCTGAGATAATGTATCCAGTTGCTTCAGTAAGTAAATAATGAGAAAAAAAGGAAGACAAAACTATCACAGATTTTTTAAAAATAAAGAGACATGTTTACTAAATGCAAACTGTGGACTTTATTTGGGTCCTGACTTGAACAGACCAGCTGGAAAAAGGTATTTATTGACCACTGGCTGGATATTTGAGATGAGAAGGAATCACTGTTATTTGTTGTAAGTGATAAGGGTACTATGGCTTTTTTTTTTAAAGAATTCTTGCCACCTAGAGATACATATGGAAATATTTAGAGATGATATGATGTCTGGAGTTTGCTTTAAGATAATAAAGTGTAGATGGGGCGTAGGGGGGCACAGAATGTAACAGAATTGACCATGCATTGAAAATTATTGGAGGTGAGTGGTGGTTAAATGAGTTATTCTCTCTAGTTTTGTGAACGACAGAAATTTTCCATAAGAAAAAAGTAAACAAAACCAAAAAACAAACAAACAAAAAACCCCACAGGTTGGATGCAACAGGGTTTAATAGTCATTGACTGAGGAAGACATGGTGGGTTGCCTGACTGTAAGAACAATATGGGGCCTCAGGGTGGTGAGCCAAAGCTGGAGGGGTTCTGGGCTGTGGGAAGAGAATGGCAAGTTCCAGAACTAGGAAGGTGAAAGAGCCCCTGTGCCAAACCCAGGCCACGGCAGTGAAAGCCCAGAATCCTAACCACTAGGCTACCAGAGAACTCCAAGGGCCCTCATTTCTAATGACTAAAGAAGACACACCAAGGACAGTAGCTGCTGGCCTGAGGGCAAGGAGGCCTGTGTGGAAGGAAGCTGTTTTGAAACCTTTGCAGACTTACTCTGCAGAGCTGCAGAGAGTCAAATTAGGACCAGTGGGAGAAAATTAAAGGAAACCAATCTGTCTCAGCGGTAGAAACAGCCTTGACTGTTAAAGCTGCCAGGAATGGTAACAGCTGGCTTCTCATTTCAAAAAGGTTCAAGGTAATGGCTTGCTGCCCCCTTGTGGGGTTGCGACAGATTCCTTCCTGTATGGGTTGGGCCTTTCCGACCCCAGAGCTTCATGACCTGCATTGGACTAACTCACATTACCTAAAACAGATGTCTGCCTCCCCCAGGTTAAGGTGGTCCTGCAGGCGGCTTCCTCAGCACTCCTGCTTCTGTCTGTGACCCCATCAAGCCCTCTGTATCTCCTGCTCTCCCCTTCCTGGCTGATCACACGGTTCTTTGTGCTCCTCTCCCCTCCGACCACCCAGGTCTAATCCGCAGTGGTTTCACTCCAGCTTCCCAGCTGGCTTTCCCAGCCTCTCAACTCACCCCCTCCAGTTTGATCTGCCCTCTGCTACCGGAGAAGACATTCTTAAACAGTTCTTGTAACAGGCCAACCTTTCTCAAAAAAAAAAAAAAAAAAAAAAACTAAAGCTAAAACTAAAGGTTATAACGAACAAGATGAAGCCCACACTCTTCAACTGGGCATCCATAGCTCTCCACAAGCTGGTGCCAGCTGCCTCTTGAGCCTTGCATCGTGGCCTCCCCAGACAATGCTCCCCCTCAGAACTCTGCCCTGCCTGTTCTCACCCTGTAGCGAGGTTTGTAAAGGCCTCCACAGAGCAGGTGGTGCATCACAGCATCCTCACGGTCCCGGCCGCTGCGTACTGTGTCAATCACCTGCAGATCCAGACATGCTCCACTGCCACTCTCCCTCCTGCAGGAGGGAGGAGACACGTGTGCTAGGGACGGGCCAGGAGGCACAGGCCAGGGGAAGGGCAGAAGCAAAGGTGCTCACAAATCCCCCCAGAAGGGATTCAGAGAGAGGGCGCAATAGAGAGGAGCTTGGGGAAGGGGAAGGGGGCTCAAGGACTTACAGCAGGTTGGTGACAGAGGTCTCTGCCACAGAATTGCGGCTGGGCATAGAGGGCAGAGTGAGCCCGGTGGAGGACAAGACGTGGCCTCCCTGCAGGGGCCAAGTCAGAGGTCAGAATGGCAATCAGATGAACGGTGGCCCAGACAATCAGAGGGTAATGAAAAGAATAACAATGGTTAACACACTTTGCTCTTTTGCAGTTCCAGGGACTGTGCTAGGCACTTTTTATACTGAATCTACAAAACTCTGACAGAGGTACTTTTACTCGTGCTTTCTTACAGTTGAAACTGAGGCTCCGAGAGGATAAGTGACTTACCCAAGGTCACAAGCGTGAGATGATAAGAACTGAACCACATCTGCTGACTCCAGAGTCCAGCTGTTTCCCACCTTCCTGTACTGCCTGCTAGACTCTACATGTCAGCATCAGGCCACGCTCGTTCCTGTAGCTGCCACTTCACAAGACTATGGAGTCTGCTGGGAATTCCCAACTCCCTGCTCAGGGCCTGCCTGCTTGTCACTGCTTCCTGCCTTGCCCTGCTGGCCACCTGCCCACCCACCATTGTCTGCCGGCCCACCTGGTCCACGAAGCTGATGGCATCCCGGATGTTGAGTCTGTAGTACACATCCCAAATCTGGTCCCGGATGCGGTAGGCTGACCGCCGCATCAACAGCTGACTCAGGTACTTCTTATCAAACTGCTCCCACCTACAGAGGATGCCAGGCCCGGTCCTGAGTGCCATCCCCAAGGCCTGGGCGGCTGGCCCTTCCTCAGACAGGGCAGGGGCACCGCCAGCGCTGGGCCTATGTCTCTTGGTGTGGGCATCAGTCAGGGAGAATCTCGAAGCTGGTCCCTGCCCTTATGGAACTGACAGTGTTGTAGGAAAGCCTGACATTAATGAAGTTATTACATATAACTGTAAAATTACAACCATGGTAAGAACTATAAAGGATAATTATAGAGTATGATAGGGATTTGTCCTAGTCAGGGAGGCCAGGGAAACCTCCATAAGGACTTGATGCCTGTGGTAAGATCTGAAGGATGAATAGAGGTTAAGTAGGTGAGAGGGAGGCAAAGGAATGTTCTAGTAGAAAGAACAACATGTGCACAGGTCCCAGTGGCCAGGGCCGGGGGAGCATGGTGGGTTCTGAGTTTCTAAAACAGGGTTCATTTCATTGGCAGACAGATAGTCAAAGACACAGCTGAGCACAATGCGGCTGGTGTCTGGAGGTGCCAGACCATGCAGGGCAGAGCTGCGCAGGCCTCACTGGGGAGCCTTGTCTTATCCTGAGAGTACTGGGACACCAGTACTGCCAGTACTGCCCGAAGGGCTTCAGGAAGACGTTGCCCAGCCTGAGCCTGACTGTGTCCCTCCTCAGAAGTGTGCACATCCCCCATGCTGCCCTGGCTGGTGAGGCTGCCGCTGCTGAAGGAGCCTCGGGGCAGCTCCCTCACCTGTCCCTCCAGTAGTGATAGCCATGGTGCCCCACAACGTCCTCCACTGCAGCCAGAATGTGGTCAAAAGTCTAGAAGGGGGGTGGGTAGGGGGACCGGATCAGGACTCTGCTCAAAATAGGAGAAGGGAGAGAGGGGCAGGTGGAGGGATGGGGTTCTGGTACCCACGTGCTCATGCAGCTCCTGGTTCAGGGTAGGTTTGTGGTGCTCACTCCTCTTCACCTTCAGCCACTTGACCAGTGGCTTGATGGTCAGGCCCTACGGACAGGCAGCCAGTGAGCCCTGCCCTGTCCAGTTCCCTGCTGCCTTTCCTTCCCCATAGTTAGGCTTCAGCTTCTGGATCCCCACCTCACTGCACTCAAGGTCTGGGAAGTCAGGCCCCCGTGCCTCCCACAAGAGGAAGAGGAGCCCCTCTCCCATAGGCTCCAAGCCTCCCCCAGGGCCTGCCAGACCCTCTCCCCATCCAGCCTCGTGGGCGCTCCCACCTGCACGATGACTGTGAAGAAGACCACCACAATAGTGGTGGCTACAAAGTAGTCCTTGGCAGGGATCTTGGTCCTGTCCAGGAGGATGACGAGAGCGAAGGCCACAGCCCCCCGCAGGCCCCCATAGGACATCACCACCTGGTCAATCTTGTCCAGAGGGACCAGCCGGAACTGATTCAGCACCCACGTCTGCAGGACTACGCCTACAGCAGGAGGGAGGCCAGTGGGAGCAGGGTGTTGGAGGGCACGCCTACAGCAGGAGTGGAGGGCACTGGGCATGGATGGCACCAAGTATCTGGGCTAAGGTCTGACAGGGGCTGGGAGGGGTGAGCAATAAGGGGAGGCTTAGAAATTGTTGACAAGGATGTGGACTCAAGACTGGGAGATAAGCTAGGAGGGTGGGCAGGAAGGAGGGTGGGCAAGCAGGGGGTGCCGGCAATACCGAGGGCTCGGAAGAACAGGATGAAGAAGAGGGTGCCCAGCACCAGCCCAGAGTCCCAGGCCCACTTGGAAGAGTCCACGGCCGAGATGCCAAGCAGCATGAAGATGATGGTCTCAGCGCAGCTGGCTAGAGTCTTCATTGTGTACTTGACAGCTGTGCGGGACTTATGGGAGATGTTGGCCTCCACGTACTTCTTACAGCCCAGGCCACACATAGTCACCCTGGGAGAGGAATGGAGAGTCAGGGCGAGTGAGGAGGGGCCACAGGAAGCACAGCCTTTGGGGTTTGAGCATGCGCAGGAGAGGGTGTTGCCCATCACAGGATGTCAGATTCTCAGAGCCGAAGCCCAGGGAGGCATGGAGACCATCCAAGGGTAGGTAGTGGTGGTCCTGGGATAAAAGGGTCCGAATCTCCAGGCTTCCCTCTCAGTGCCTTCTGGAGGGGGAAGGTGGGAGAAACATGCTCTGACTAGCACACTGTCTGAGGCACCTTTTAGAGTTCTGTGGCCACCAGAACCAGTAGCACCAGGCCTCAACGTCCACTTCCAGCTCAGCCTACACCCCAGAGAGCACTTTAAGCAGAGGAAGTTTGGGTTCTGGGGTGCCCAGGACAGCCCTAGAGGCAGGTCCTGGAATGTTACCTGAGGCTTAGTATCTCCCCAGGGGAGTCTGAAGCTCCCACTCCCACAAGGGCTCCGGGAGACCTATGGACTCCTCCGGGTCCTGCTTCTGTCCATGTGAGGGGCGACCATCTCCAGTGCCCCCTCCCAGCTGCCTGCCTGCAAGGCCCCCAGGACTCACGCAAGAATGGCGGAGAGCGAGGCCATTTCAGCAGTAAGGTAGGCCGCGTAGGCGAGGAGGAAGACCAGCAGAGGCTCGATGATGCGGACCCGCTTGGTGAAGCGTGTGGTCAGGGCCAGGAGGAAGGCAAAGACTAAGCCCACGGCTGCCCCGCCCAGACTGACCACAAACAAGGAGGCTGGGGGAGGAGTGGGTTGTCAGCATGACCCCTGGCCCGGACCCCACCAGGGCTGACAAGACTGCTGCCTGGCAGGGAGTGGAGGATGATGCCCACTGTGCATGCCCACTGTGCTCCCCAGGGGTCAGGGTCCCAGAGCTAGGATTCCAGGAAAGGCCCTCCTTCTCAGGTTCTCAGGCCCTATTTCTCCATACAGGAGGGAAGGGAATGAGGCAACCCGAGCAGCGTCCTCTGTCCTGACGCGGTGGGGGGCAGGGGCTCAGCAACCCAGGGGAGGCAGACCTCCAGTGCCCGCCAAGAGGGAGGAAATACTGACCGACTCCCTTCAGGTAGTCAGTGGCCTGCACGTTGGCAGAGCCCATCTCCACAAAAGAGTTGCAGACCTTGTACAGCACCTAAGCGAGAAGAGGGGCATCAGGAGCGACGGGGGAAGGCAGCAACCTGGACTGCGTGGAGAGGGGGAAGCAGGGACCATACTTCTTCCCCAGGGCCCGGGGAAGAGTGGAGCCTGGTCAGAGCATGACAGCCTGGGGTCAAGGAACGGCAGCCAGCCGAGCACTCTCACCACAGTAACTGCATCATTGATCAGGGACTCGCCGAAGACGATGATAAAGAGGGTCTCATTGACGTGCACCTCCTCAAAGACAGCCAGCACGGCCACGGGGTCCACTGCTGAGATGAGGCTCCCGAACAGCAGGAAGTCCAGCAAGCCAGCCTGCACTCTAGGGGCTTTCGAGGGACAGATGAGGGACAGCAAATGGTGAGGTACTGAATTGCCTACAGCAGTCCCTGTGACAAGCCCAGACTCCAGCCCCACTGTTAAAACAAGTATGTCCAGAAAGGGCCTGGGATGGTGAAGAGAGCATCGGCCTGCAGGTCAGGAGGCCTTAGGTCTTGAGCCTAAGGCCTGCCTTTGCCACTTACCAGCTCTGTGACGTTGGCACTGTCATCGTCACATGACTTCTCATAAGCCATGCCTCCCCATGTGCCTGCCTAACAGTACTGCTGCAAAAATCAGCCCAGGAGATGGCTATGATAGCTCTATGTAACCTGGAAAGCTAAGGCGGCACTGACAATAAGAACTGCAGCAACAGGAATAATAACCAGCAGCAGGTGGAAATTGGCTGCTGACTGGCTTTATTTGGGAGAAGAACGAAAGAGAGTGCTTTCTCCCACACTGGTGGTTCTCAGCCTCAGGAATTCGACACAGTTCTCAGCAGGAGGGGGAGGGACTATCCATCCATGAGGGCTGAATATAGTATGGAAAGCACCTACCACAGGTAGGACTTGAACATGCCATGTAATCTCTGTGAACCTCAGTTTCCACATGTATATATTGAGAATAATAATAGTGAGAACAGTAAGAAACTCAAAAAGTTCCTTATTTAGCCAGTGGCTAATACATAGTAAGCAACCAATAGATATTACCTATCATTAGGATTACTGTTACTATGGTCTGATGTCCTCCCTTCCCTTCCGGCCCCCAAATACTTCACTGACCCATTAGGAAAACCAGGTTGGAGTCCCCAAGTGGAAATTGCAAACCTCCCCTTGCGTCTGTGAAGAAGTCTGAATTATCAACATTCAGGGTTGAACGGATTTGGGGGCCAGGAAATTAGGAAGAAGGGAGCAGGACAGGGCAGCCTGAAGGCAAAGAGCCTCAGTAAAACAGACCTCTCCTGCTAACTTTGGACCTGATATCGAATGAGTTTAAGGGCCTCTATTTCCTCATCCATTAAAGTGGGACAAATTATACCCCTAGCAAGGTTGCTATGAAGAGCCAGTGGGATGAGTAAAGAGAACACCCAGTGTAGTGTCTTGCATTCTGTGGATGTATAATATGTGTTTATTAAAAATAATAATAAAAACAGAAAACCACCCTGATGTGACCTGGGCAGGGCCCTCACAGGAAAGGTGAGCTGTGCCTCAGGGGAGCCAGGCTGGCAAGTGGCAGTATGGTATCAGGGCAGGAGGCGGGCAGAGTCCCAGCCTTGGCAGCCCACACACAGCTGGGAGCCACGCCCCTACTCAGCTGTCGTCTGCAGAAGCCCAGACTCATCTGGCAGGGACCTAAATGAAGGCTGAAGGCCCATCTGGAGCATTGCCTCACACTCCAGTTGGGAGGGGACCTAAGATGGAGCCCTCAGGGCATGGCTGTCGTCAACACAGGATCTTGAGAGCTGGAGGAGAAGGGAGTTGGGTGATGAGTCTGGCATAGCCTCCCGCTACCAGTCCAGGTCTTAAGGTCACTCACCCACAAATCCAGCCTGCTGCAGGCCCCAGAGGGCAGCACCTGTCGTGAAGGCATTCCAGAGTGTGCCCACCACAGCGTAGGTGAGGATGGCGCCCAGGTTGTCAAAGAATAGCCGGCTAGGCATGAAATAGCCCGAGTCCAGCACGATAGGAGGCAACAGGAAGAGGAAGAAGGTGCCTGGCTCCAGCTGGTATTCAGCTTTCTTGGCCACAGCCAAGACAATGCCCCCCAGCACCAGTCCCAGCAAAATCAGCAGGCAGCTCTCAGGGACCAGAGATGTCACCTTCCGAGACAAGTGAAACACTACAATGCAAGAAGAGGGAAGGAGGTATCAGCTTATGGGATGCTCGCGCGTGCACACATGCGCACGCACACGCGCGCGCGCGCGCGCCTATAACCTCCCAGTCTTAGAAGTTTATTCAAGGTCAGGACCCCTGACACCGGGACCAAGGAAGAAGAAAAATTCAGGACTGCTAGAATCTCCAGCTTCCAGGGCTTCAAATCCCCTACTGCAGCTAAAGTTGTCGGTTTCTTGGTGCTCCTGTCATGGTAACCTAGACCTTTGCTTACTTTTTCCACTTCTGGAAATGCCCCCTCCTCTCTACTCTCATCCTCGAAGGACCTCACCTTTCTCTGATCTCCCTTATCCATTGCCATTATTTGAATCTCAGCAAATACTAGGTATATTTTTATGCATAACACAGCTGTAAAAATCAGGACCTCTGGAGTCAGGCTGCCTGGGTTTAAAGCCTAGCTCTTCCATTTACTAGTTCTGTGACCTTGGAGCAAATAACTTCACCTCTTTGACTTTCAGTTTTCTCAGTAGAATGGGGATAAAAACAGTTATGATCTCATGGGATTGTTGTGAGGTTTAAGTAAGACAGTCTCCTCAAAAGCACTTGGCCCAGTGATTCACAGTAAGCACTCTATAAATGTTACCTATTATTATATTATTGTGCCCTGCCTCTCGAGCTAGACCATAATGCATATCATACCTCCTAGGAGCACTGTAGACCTGCTAGCCCCATGTGCTTTTCATTATATAGGCTCACTAAGGACTCAGTAGTTTAAAAAGCATGAAGTTTAGCAGTCAGAGGTCCAGTTCTTCTTCTGGCTCCATCCCTTCCTAATTGTGCGATCTCAGGCAAATTATTTAATTTACCTGCATTTCAATTTCTTCTCCTGTAATATGGGAAAAATTACCCCTCACACAGGGTGAGGATAAAATGATATAAAATGATAAAATGAATTTTCCTAGCAGAATGTCAGACACATAATAGGATCTCAACAAATGTTAATTCAGTATGACTCTGGGAGAAAATAATAACAGATCTGTCCCTAGGAAAGAAGAGGAGGTTTTCTAGCACTGTTGCCACTCCTACCTTTGCCTCCTAATATAAACTGTTCTGGCTTTCCCTTGGGACCTGAGACCAGATGAGCACCTCTCCCCAGACAATCCCTAGAGTGGTGGGTAGTGAGGGAAGCCTGTGTTAGGCTGTGTGAGACCCAATGCCAAGACAGTGCCCTTTGGAAGCTGTACCCAGAGAGCCTAGGACAGTGCCTGGCACATGGTGGGATTTACATAAATATTTGGTGAATAAAAGGAAAAAAAAATCTCCTGGTAATGAAGCTGGGGGAAGGTATCTCTGGACATTCTACCCATCTCCCCTGCCCCCAATCCCAAGGATTTTGTTTTGTTTTGTTTTGTTTGATGAGAAAAAGGCTCTCTTCTACCTCCATAGGAGATGTCATCCAAGCTAGAAAAAGCACTATGATGTATGGGGGAAACTACAGTCATTGCTGTAAACCCTAAATAAGACAGGAACTCTCCAACTGGCAGACTTCTCAGCAAACCCAATTCTTGGCTCCCAAATCTGAGGCTCCTCCCACCTTGCTCTCATTGCTGCCAGGCCCTAAGGTGAGCTCAGCCATAGCTCTTCCCACACTCATCCCTACCTTTGGTCCCCCTTTCCTCTCCCTCAAGGACTTTATTCCATCCTTATCTCCAGAGCACGTATTAATCCCAGCAAAAACCCTTCACAAAAGCCTGTTCTCTGACAGCACTAGGCTCCCTGAGGGCATTTCAAGCCCCATTTTCCATTATTAATGGACTGCCACAGCAGAGTGGAGAGTTCTTCTGTTCCTGCCCAGCCCCCACCCCCAGCTGTGTTCCTGGGGGGAGAAGGGGGCAAATCCTAGACTGTGTGATTCCTACATGAAGACTGTATTGGTGAGACTGGAGTACAGGCTGTGCCTGCATAGATGGGGAGTGAGTAGCAACGGCTCAGCTATAATTAGTCACCCCCACAGCAGAGCCTGCACAACAGGGAGAGGGAGGAGGGTCTGTGGTGGGAGGAGGGACCACTGGCTGCTCAGAAGTGGGGAGGAAGGGGCAGAGGCGAGGAACAGCAGTTCTATTCACGGAAAGGAGTCTGAAGCACAACCTTTATTGTGCGGACTGAAGGGGACTGGATGTGTGAAAGCATCTAGTGCAGGCAGTACAGAGCAAAGCCCCAAGAAATGGAAGTTTATTATATCCTGAGGTGGGAAGAAGGTAGACCTGAATTGGGGGCGGGCACAGCTAGGCACAAGAAGGGGGCACCTTTACGGGAGCAGAGGGGGGATAGAGGAAAAGTGGCAGTTTAGTATCCCAAGAGAATGGGCACTTGGCGGTGGCCTCCAGGGAAGGCTGCTTCCTCAGGACCAGGATGCCTGGGTTTGCAGGAGAACACCATCCCCTCAATGTCCCCACACGTCTTCACTGCTGACAGAAGCTTTTAGGAGGCTGGGATTGGTGGAGGAGAGCCCAGATCAAAGAGCTTACTTCAAGGAGAAGAGAGGAAAGGGCAAAGGAGCCTAGGGATGGGGCTGGAGAGAGCTGGGGCAGCCCTTTGGGAAGGCAGATCTTCAGGGCTCCCACTCGAGGAGAAGGGGAGGAGGGAGATCTACAAGAGGAGGCGCAGAAACAATGTGAGAGCCTGGATTTGTGGAATCGGAAGCTAGGTCGGGGCACTCTGCAAGAAGCCGGCCCGGATCTGGGGACTAGGGGTTGGGGGCGGGTCCAATGACGGCCGCCGGCCCTGGCGCACGCACACACGCACTCACCGATTTTAGCCAGGCTGGCCACCAGGATCCAGAGGGCTACCAGGTAGGGCGACTCCACCTCGTGCCACTGCCAGCGGAAGAGCGCCAACCCTGGGGGAGGCTCACCCGGCGACCCCGGCTCCTGGGTGGGCTCTTCGGTTGTTCCCGCCCCCGCCAGGGGCAGCCAGAGCAGCGGCAGTGCGGCGCGCAGCATCCTGCCGCCAGCTTAGCAGCCCTGCCGGCACCGCACGGCCGCCGGCCCCGCGTCGCCGCCGCCGCCGCCTACCGGCCGCCCCCGCGTCACAGGCACGTGGGGCCCGCTCCCCCCAATCCCGGCTCCGATACCCCCAAGCCAGGTCCGGACTCCGAGACCCTGCCCCGGGCGTCCGTAGTGCGGACGCCTGCCCCTCCGCTCTAAACCAGTCCCGACTCTGGAAATTCCCCAGTGCAGCCCTTCCCCAAGTCCTGCAACCTATTCCTTCAAGCCCGCTCCCCCAAACTCTTCCAAAACCCCCCGACCCGGATTCAGAGCTGTGAGCGGCCACAGCCCTCCAGGGGCACCTCTGCATTCCACCAGCCGGTGGCGACGGCCAGCCGCTGGAGTGACCGGGGTCTGCCGGGGGGCGGGGTCCAGGCGGGAGGAGCGCGGCCCCGCCACCGAGAGTGCTGCCAGCCTCCAGCAGCCGGCCCCCGATACCGAGGCCGCGGGCTCCGGCGCTGCCCGGTGCAGACTGGAGGGGTCCCCTTCGGGTCCCCGCCCAGACCAGAGCTGCGCACGCGCACTGGGCCCGTTTTAGAAAGCCGTGAGGGACAACTGTCCCCATCGTCCCCAGAAATCCCAAGGCCCAGATTGGGCCCAGCTTATTCCAGGCTGAATAGGAGGCTGTTCCTCTTCATTTACCAAACCGAGGGACAGCCGGCCTCACTTTCCCTTAAACTACAGTGAACGCTTCTCACCTTTTCCATGAGACAATGAAGGAAACGTATCTTCTTCCCTAAACTATGGAAACCCCAGCCTATCGATTCCCTTCAAACTAAGAGGAATCCACCCAACCTCTTCCCCAAACCTGAGGGGGCATTCGGCTTATCTCGCCCCAAACTGAAAAGGACCGTTTCCAATTTTCATTCAAGCTGAAGGGCAACCCATCCCCGTTCTTCCCCCAAATTGAGGGTAACTTTCTACCTCGCCGCCAAACTGAGTCATCCCATCCTTTTCCCAGAATTAGGGGCACCCGTCCCTCTTTTTCCTCCAACTAAAGGTAAATGATCCCGCCTCTTCCTTCGAATTGAGTGTAATCTATTTTCACTTCTTGCTCTAAACTGAAAGGGACCCATCTACCTGCTTTCTCCAAATGAGAGAAGCCCATCCACTTCATCCCTCAGCTGAAGGAATCAGGACCTTCTCGCCCCTAAACTGAGGGGGACCTGGAGGACCACGATCCGAAGAAACTTCCACCCCACCTTGCCCTAAAGAGAGCGCAGCCTCACCGCCCCCAAGCCCAAAGAAAGCCTCCCCGTGCTCCGCGCGCTCTCGAAGTGGGTGAGGGGCGCGCGAGCTCGGGTTTTCCCCCAGACTAGCCAGTGAACTAACAGGACCATGATCACTTCCTCTGAGTGGCTGGCTGCAGTCTCCGCCACCGGCAGCGGTTGCCCACCCCTAGCCTCCGGAGACTACTATTGGCTCCACCCCCTTCCTCCGCCCCGCCTCCGCCTGGCTCCGCCCCTCTCCCTCGGCGTCCGGCCCGGTCCCGCCCAGACTGCGAGCTAGTTGAGGAGACGCCGCGGCGCGGCCGGGACCCGCCCGGAGGCGCACTGAGCGAGCCACTGGCGGAGCCATGGCCGGCGAGGAAGACCGCGGGGACGGGGAGCCGGTATCAGTGGTGACCGTGCGAGTGCAGTACTTAGAGGACACCGACCCTTTCGCATGTGCCAACTTCCCGGAGCCGCGCCGGGCCCCCACCTGCAGCCTGGACGGGGCGCTGCCCCTGGGCGCGCAGATACCCGCGCTGCACCACCTGCTGGGGGCGCCGCTCAAGGTGAGGGGAGCCGGAGAAAGGTTGGGGGCGACCGAGGGCTCAGGGTCAGCGCCATGAAAGCCTTTGGGAGCCCCTCGAGGAGAGGCTGGAGCGGGTGCGCTCCTCCGGGAAAGTTTTGGGCTGGGGACCCAAGGTACACGTTGCCTGGCTTGTGGGGAACGCCTCTCAAGTTGAGGGAAGCTGAAGAAGGGAGGTTGGGAGCTTGTACTCTGCGGCGCCCAGGCTGGCCCTCGAAATGAGGCCCACCTGGGGAGGCGCTCGGGGTCCGCTCGCTGCCAATCTGCCTGGTTAACTGCTCTGGATAGGGTGGCGTGGGTGTTTGGGCGGTAGCGGACTTAGGAGACGGAGCTGGGGATAGACCAGCTTTTCACCTGCTTCAGGTCAGGTGGGGGCGGGACCACGAGGAGGGCGGACCCGGGGCGGGCCACTGGAGGTGTCTGGAGGCTGGATTGGGTCCAGCCGAACGGAGTGTTGTCCCTGCCTGGTGAGGCCCGGCTGGGGAGTGCCGGTGGAGAATGGTCTTCACGGGCTGAGGGGAGTTCCCGGGAAGCGGCCTGGCCCGGGACACCCCGAGCGCGGGAGGCTGCACTGGTGGAAGAGCCCTTTGAGTCATCGCCCCCACCGTCTCGTACAGCTGCCGCCGCCGGCCGGGAAGCTGGAAGGGAGGGAGCGGGCCGGGCTAATTTTAAACCGCCGGCCTGCCCTCGTTTGCCTGCACCCCAGAACCGACTCGTGCACAGTGCCGGGAGAGGCCCTTTTCCAGATGGCCCGCCCTACCTCCCCTCCTGCTCGCTGCGCTCAGCCCCCCGCAGGCAGCCTTTTCCGGCGCACTCGCAGGCACCCGGTTTCCGGGCCAGAACTCTGGGAGGCACACAATCACCTCCCGGGGTGCCCCGCCAGCCAGTCAGCACCAAGTGGTGAGGAAGAGAAGCGAGAGTTGGTGGAGGTGCCCTCCCCTGATCCCAGGCTTAGCTGGGCGCCGAGTTGCGCAAACTTGCCCCCCGGGCCTGGGGTCTCCCCTGGAATGTGCCCCAGGCGCCAGGCCCCCAGCTTACATTCCTAGCGCTGCGGGCCTGCCCCGCCTCCAAGCGCGGGCGGGAGAAGTGCTGAGACTATTGGCCTGGGGAGTGGCGCGTGTCTGAGCAGAGCCCAGGCTTCAAGGACAAGGATTGAAGATAGCAGCACATTGCCTGCCCTCTCCAGAGTTTTGAAGCGACCCCTCCTCGTCCTGCCCTGTTCAAAAGGGGCAAACTGAAGTGGACCTAAAAGAAACACCTCCAGCCAGAGGCCACCTCCCATTCACAATGGGCTCTGGGGAGAGAGGGTTGCTGAACTGAGGCCAGGTTCCTGCCTCCAAGCTCCTGGAACTCCTAGTACTGAAATAAGCCTGGAGCACTACAGAGAACATAGTATTCCTCCCACCCCGGACTCGAGGACAGAATTTAGCCCTAACACCCCTCTTCCCAATTAGGGGCAAGTTTGGGAGGTCAGCTACAGGAAAAAGGATCAAAATTACCCCTTGCCTCTCCCCCTCATTTAGGGACCCATCACCACCACCCCTTCAACCAGGGCTCTGCCCTCTGTTCTCTGCTCCCTAGCTGAGAGCTACGACAGTGCGTTAAGTACCCCCCAACTCGGTCCTTCCTGGTCTCCCCACTTTCAGAACTCCCACCTGGTGTGCCTGAGGACTGCCATACCCCCCACAGGCAGACTATGGGGGCCTGCACACTGGGTTGCCACTGTGCTTGGAGCCAGGACTCCCTGGGGCTGGCAGCTCTGCCAGGAGTGGTCAGATGCACTGTGATGTGCTCATCCCAAATATAAACTGTGACCACAGCCCCAGAATAGAAGGCCAGAGGAAGAAGGGCTGAGAATAGGGCAGGGGCAGGGACATCAGAGAGCTGAGGGAGGGGGAGCAGGGCTCCTCCTTGTAGGAAATGTCAACAGCTGGTCCCTCCCCTAGTCCTATAAGTGGGTGGCCCAGGGGCACAGACATGACTCAGGCCTGCTCCACAGCCCTCTAGAGGGGAGAGGTGGCCCAGAAACCCAGGCATCCCCATCCCAGGCTGTAGAGCAAAATAAGAGGGAGGGGTTCCGTGCTCACTGTTTCACCCTCTGCACAGTTATCCAGCAGGAGAACAGTTCACAGCCAAATGACCTCTGCCTCCTGCTCTGGCCACTGACGCCCATCAGCCCCCCATACCCTGCCCCTTCCCTGGGAACGTACAGAGGCCCAGCCCACTTTCCCTCTGTGGCTCCACCCCCACACACCCCATTGGGCTGTGGCTTGCCTGTAGAGTTCCCCTGGGGGCTTCCTTTTTAAATGTTTCAGAGCTCTCAGGTCTGAAAAGGCCTTGCTCATTTCCTCCCGGTTTAGGAGGAAGCTCCTGGCCACAGCCTCTGACTCATCTCCTGGCCCTGGGGGTGGGACAGGGGGTGTCCTGGCAGTGCCTTCGGTCATGTGTGGTGTCCCCAGGGGGAACTCAGGAATATCTATCTCCCCTCTGTGCCAGAGCCCTGGGACCTGCCCCTGCCCCAGGGGAGAACCTGGCCCTCTGGCCCTGCCTCCTTTTTTTACCCAGAGCTGCCCAGTCCCACCCTCCCTGCTCCCCTGTCCCACTCTCCGTGCTACCCTTTGCCCTTCTGGGCCTGCCTCACGAGCCCCTCCCTGATATCCAAAGGCCCTGCCACATCTGGGATAGCACAGACTCCTTTCTCCCTGGGCTCTGGGCAGAGGGACCTGGGTACTGCTCTGACCCTGATGCAAAGGCCAGATGAGCCCCCTATTCCTAGCAGCAGAGATAGCCCTAGAAATCTGTTCATTACCAGCAACTTTGTTTCCCCAACTGCTGCTAAACATTAGAGTGGAACAGGCGTGGTACTTGTTTCCTGACCTTGCTCATCCCTACTCCAGCCTCAGTTTATCCCTCAGGAGCAGTTGTGACAAAGGGGCTAAAGTGTGAACCTGACCTTCTGGGACAGGGACCAACTGGAGGGGTCCCAGAAGATTCTTAAGGGTAAGATGGGGGTGCTCTGGTGATGAACTGAGCCCTTTCCTTTTTTGTTGTGGAGGTCTCTTTGGGAGACTATAGAAGATGGTGATGTGGGCATGAGTCATAGTCTCCTCCCATCTTTCCCTGGGGCCAGCATGTCCAGTCTGTTCATTCTGGGTTGCAGCCTGGTAAGGCACCCGAACTTAGTCCTGGCAGAAGTACGCACTGTTACCCCAATGTGTATTATGGTGTGTGTGTTCATTTGTGTTCCCTTGCTGGAACTAAGAGGACCAGTTTGGGGTATTTGCTCAGTTCAGAAAGCTGAGGGGTGGTCTCCAGCCCTCACTCCACCTCCCCTGCAGGGTTCCCTGGAGCACTTACAAAGTCCATTGGCCCAGGATCTAGGTCTGTTAGCCCTGGTTCCATTCAGCCTGGGGCAAAGTCACAGAATTTCTGAGCCTTGGTTTCCTCACCTGTAAAAGGATTATCAGAAGAATCAAAGGAACCAGGCAGCCCAGTGTGTGACACAGAGGAGGCATAACAAATGTGGGCTAACCTCCTCAAGACCAATTCATGTCATCTCATTCAGGAAGTCAAAGTCCAGTTGGAGACCCAAGATAAAAGGGAAGGAGGGTCATCAGAACACAGGGTCTTACATTTTTAGGAAAGAAGAAAAAGGTAGTTAACAAATTATTTCCTAAAACAAGAGTCCTTCAGCATGTAATTCTGCACTTTTCTCCATCTTCTTTGCCCCTGGCATTCTCACTCGATTATACTGTTATGAAAAATATTGGGTAGTAGGCAACATGGTGTCCTAAGCTTGTGAAACCATATGTAACAAGTTGGTTTGGGCTGCCAGAAAAGCCTAGCCCAAGGAATCAAGAGAAAAGTGGGCTGGGGCAAGATAGGGGTAGGAGATTAAGAGGTACAAGCTACTATATATAAAATAAATAAGCTACAAGGATATATTGTACAGCACAAGGAATATAGCCAATATTTTATAACAATTTAAAATGGAGTATAATTTTTTTTTTCTTTTGGCCATGTTGCGCAGCTTGTGGGATCCTAGTTCTCTGACGACCAGGGATAGAACTCGGGCCCAGGCGGTGAAAGCGCAGAGCCCTAACCACTGGACCGCCAGGGAATTCCCAAGTATAATCTTTAAAAATTGTGGATCACTATGTTGTAAGCCTGAAACGTACAATATTGTAAATCAACTACACCTTAATAAATATAAACAAATAAATAAGTAGAGAAAAGTGGGCTGGAGGCTGAAGCGAGGGGCTGAGCCTGGGAAGAATGAGGGAGAGACTCCACCCCAAGACAGACATCAGAGAAGTGTGGAAGACAAGAGCCAGGAGGGAGTCCAACTTGTGGGCCTACACTGACCCTGTGCTGACCCCAAGTACTGTCCTCAGGGACTAGGGTTTGGGCTTACGCCAGCCTGGCCCAGCCCCAGGGTGTGAGAAACAAGGCCCAGAGGTTTGGCGCTCAGAAGGGTGACCCCAGGAGGGATCTAGAGGCTGTCATACAGAGTGAAGTAAGTCAGAAGAGAAAAACAAATATCATATATTAAAGCACACATGTGGAACCTAGAAAAATGCTACAGATGAACCAGTTTGCAGGGCAGAAATAGAGACACAGATGTAGAGAACAAACGTATGGACACCAAGGGGGGAAAGTGGCAGGGGGTGGTGGTGATGGGATGAATTGGGAGATTGGGATTGACACATATACACTAATATGTATAAAATAGATAACTAATACGAACCTGTTGTATAAAAAGTAAGTAAAATTTAAAAATTAAATAAAAAAAGAAGGGTGACTCCAGGAAGGGGCCAGGGGTGTGAGGGACAAGCAACGTCCAGCTGGCAGGAAGTCTCCACTCCTTGGAGCTTGCCTGACCCTGCTCCCCACTCCATCTCCACCCGGGACAGACAGTTAAGGGAGTGGGGCATTGTCCCGGAGGCTTTGGGCTGGCTGTTACCTCTGGAGCTCCTTCCCAGAAACGGGGCGCTGGCAGCATAAGACAGGTGAAGTGGCTAGGGAGCCATTGCTACCACCACAGAGGGAAAGGGGCTCATCTGAGGAGGCTGGGGGCGGTAGAGCATTCAGTCTTCAGGACCCTGCCCCAGATGGATGCAGGTATTCTGGAAGGCAAGGGCCACGCTCGGCTCACTTGGAATTAGAGCCTGCAAGTGTGCGTGCAGGAGGGGAAGAGTGCTTGCTGGATCTGAGCTTTCTGTGGGTGTGCTGCTCACCTGTGCATGGCCAGTAGCATATGTATACCCTGCCTGACTGTATTCTTGGGTGTGTAAGCCACTCCCAGGCGGAATCTGCTCACTCCTCCAGTGTTTACCTTTACAGCACCCCACCCCTCCCCTTTCTTAGCACCCGTGGCAGTTGTGCTTCTACATTTATTTGTGGCCTTTTTCTGAGTCAGAACTGCCTGCCTCCCCAGCGGGGTTGGAAGACAGGGAAGGCAGAGGCAGTATCTTGTTCCCTGCTATGTCCTCAGCACCTAAAACCAGCCTGGTTCGTGAATATTTGAATGAATGAACTATTCTATATGTGTGTGATTTGGGGGGGTCTCTGAGGGGGTTTGTAACTTTGGGGGAAATATGTTTCTCTAGGGTCCCAGAGTCCTCCAGTCCAAGGCAGAAGGAGATGTAGCTGTGCCTGGCTGGGGGCGGGGGGTGGGGGTTGGCTGCTGAGTCACCATGTGGGAAGAGGAATCAGGAGGAATGTGGGGCTGCCCTCAGCTGAGCTGGCCCTGGACAAAGGACCCCAGCCCTGGGGCCTTGCTGCCCCATCTCAGGGCCCATTCCCAGTAGGCCCTGGAGAAGATGACTGCTCCCAGGGAGGGGAGAGAGGCCAGGCCTGCCCAAGGGAGGGCAGGCAGCCAAGCAGGAAGTGGGACAGAAAACAGGCTGGAGTGTTTGTCCTATGTCCCACGTCCCACGCAGGAGCCTGGGGGGTGGGAAGGAGTGGGAGGTGTGGGTGTCACCAAAGGGCCTTGCAGGCTGAACTCAGGCTCTCAGGCATGAGCAGGGGTACTAAGCAGAGGAGGGGTAGGGGCAGGAGCTGGACTCCCTTAACCCCAGGGGACCAAGGGCAGCTGGAAGTCCTTGGGCTGGGTCCAGAGCAGGGCAGCGCTGACAGAACATCAGGACAAACGTTGGGGTTGACTTTCCCAGTAAGATGGAGACCAGAAGACACTCTGCCTCTCCAGAGGTGGGCTTTCCCTGGGCCTCTCAAGAAGCACCACCACTCAAGTCAAGGGAACTTTCCTGAGCCGTGCACACTGGCACTGTACTACGTGGTGGAGGCATCAGGGAGTGGCACGGTGCTGCCCTCAGACTCTCCAGATTCACCTCACTAGGCTTCTCTACAGGCACTTCTCAAGGGGCCAAGAGTCATCCTGATGGTGGTGGTGGTGGTGATGATGGTGGGGAGCCAGCTCAGGGGGGTGGGAGACATGGGGAGCAGGCTCATGGGTGGAGCACCTGACTTCTTGTTACGGTGCAGGTTCCAGGGGCCCACTGTAGGCTGACTGAGTCAGACCCTAAAACCTGGTGTTTAATAGGCCTCTTGGAGGTCTCTGAGGTCCAGCTAGGACCATGGTGACTGTAGCCCACTTGGGGCAGGGCAAAGATCCTCCGGCTTGGAGGGACTTGGAGCCCTTCTCCTCACTATCTTAACTCGGGGAGACACACGTCCCCCTCTCAGCTGGGTTTGCACCTCCCAGCATTCTTAACACTTTCTCCCTGGGTGTTGAATGTTCACAGCTGCGAACTTCCTTGAAAGCAGGAACTTCCTATTTTCTCTCCGTTCCCCTTCCTCATTCATGTTCAGTAGCTCAGCAACCATTTAGGGAGCACTTGCTTTGTGCTAAGTGCTGTGATAGGCTCTGCAGATATTACATGGACAAGACAGACATGGTGCCTGAACCCAGAGAACACACGGCTAGTGGGGAAGGAGACTAGTGTCTAGGATGTGTGGAAGGCCTCAGAGGAGGGTACACACAAGGGCTGGAGGGATTTGCATAGCATTGGCTAGAGGAGTCCAGGAAGGCTTTCCAAAAAAGCATTATCTGGGAATTCCCTGGCGGTCCAGTGGTTAGGACTCCACGCTATCACTGCCAAGGGCGCGGGTTCTATCCCTGGTCAGGGAACTAAGATCCCACAAGCCGTGTGGCGTGGCCAAAAAAAAAAAAAAAAAAAAAAAAAAAAATATATATATATATATATATATATAATATCATCTGAAACCTAAAGAATGGGTAGGTATGAACCAGGAGAAAGCTCTTTGAGCCACATGGGCTTTGCACATAGTAGGCCCATGAGAAATGACTGCTGTAGGAATGCATGGCTGCACTGCAGGCCCTTGTGGTGTGCCTCTGCCAGCACCCTGAATGGGAGGTAGGAGGTCCATACGTACTCCTGCCACCTCTTCCCCAGTCCTGACAGCTGTTCCCTTTGCCCCCAGCTAGAGGACTGTGCCCTGCAAGTGTCTCCGTCTGGATACTACCTGGACCCTGAGCTGTCCCTAGAAGAGCAGCGGGAGATGCTGGAGGGCTTCTTTGAAGAGATCAGGTCAGAGCTGATGGGGCCAGGAAGGCTAGGCTGGCTCCCACCCTTGCCCCCATGCTGGAGGGGCTGGCTCAGGTGTCAGCAGCCAAGACACTTGATCTCTAGCCAGGACTGTGGGTCTCCTCCTACCACCCCAGGGAACTGTGCCGGGGGAATCCCAAGGCCTGGCCAGTGTTACCTGCTGCCTGGGATCGGGGTGGGGGCTCTCCTACATACCTGAGATGCCTGTGTTCTTAAAACCCTCCTATCTGGACAACCCTTTGGCTTGGAGAAGCATCTGGGGAAAGGAGCTGTGGCCAGGTTTTGGCTGCCTTGGTGTGGGTGGAGGGACCCTGAGGAATGGGCTGGGAGCTGCTGACTGGGCTACTTGATTCCAGCAAAGGGCGGAAGCCTACTCTGATCCTGCGGACCCAGCTCTCTCTGAGAGTCAATGCCATCTTAGGTGAGTGTGTGAGGATATCAGCGTCGAGTGCCTCCCCCCCCACCCCCCCGCCCGGTTGTCTCCGTTTCTTTCAGGCCTGTGCTGGACAGCAGACACAGCAGATGGGAGACGGGATGTGTGACTCCTCCCATTCCTATCCTGACCTCTCTTCTTCCAGGGCAGCTGCTAGACTGCGGTCGGGCTTGCCCAGAGTCAGGGAGTGGAGGAGGAGGTGGGGGGGTTCAAAAGTACTAGAAGATTCTTTGATGGGGGGTTGTGGTTGCATCCCAGTAGAAGGGGGTGGGGGGCTTGTGGTGTGTCCCCTTGAGGTTTCCATGCCCACCTACCTCTTGCAGAAAAGTTGTATGGCTCCAGTGGCCCTGAGCTCCGCCGCTCCCTCTTCTCACTAAAGCAGATCTTCCAGGTGAGGCCCAGAGGTGGGCTGGGGGTGGGCATCCAGGCTGAACCTCCCCCCACTAAACTCCCCCATGGTGCCCGCAGGAGGACAAGGACCTGGTGCCTGAATTCGTGCACTCGGAGGGGCTGAGTTGCCTAATCCATGTGGGCGCTGCTGCGGACCACAACTACCAGAGCTACATCCTCCGAGGTCAGCCTCCCCCCTCCCCCATGACCCCTGCCTTCAGTGACCCCTTACTGACCTCTTCTTGTCCCTGTGTCCCCAGCACTAGGCCAGCTGATGCTTTTTGTGGATGGGATGCTGGGGGTGGTGGCCCATAGTGAGACCGTGCAGTGGCTATACACACTGTGTGCCAGCCTGGTAAGTGGCCCTCCACCCAGCCATGCACCCTTTTCCCACTGCCTCTCTCTCGGCCTCAGTTTCCTCTTCTGCAAAGTGGTCTGGAATGGAGGGGGTCTGTGGCCCCTCTAAGCCTCAAAGGCACTTCAATACCTGGGCCTAGAGATGGCTCCTTCTGCCTAGACTCTCCTCTCTGGGTCTGGCCCCAGGAGCCCTTCCCCCTTCGCACCAGGAGCCAGCACAGCTCTGGCCCAAGCCCCACTCATGTATGCTGACCCCTCCCCCCAGTCCCGCTTGGTGGTGAAGACAGCCCTGAAGCTGCTGCTGGTGTTTGTGGAATACTCTGAGAGCAACGCGCCACTGTTCATCCGTGCAGTCAACTCTGTGGCCAGCACCACGGGTCAGAAACTGTCCCTCCCTCCTCCATTGCTCAGGGCCCTCTCTCCTACTTGTTCCCGTATGACTGCTCCCTATCTGGGTGACAGGTGCTCTTCCATGGGCCAATTTGGTGTCCATCCTGGAGGAGAAGAATGGCGCTGACCCCGAGTTGCTGGTGTACACTGTCACCCTCATCAACAAGGTGGGATGGGGGAGCAAAGGGGGAACCAAGTGCCATTCTGGGCCCCTCAGGCTCTTGACTTCTGGTGTCCATCAGCTTTAGCCTTGCCGTCCGATTCCCACCCTCCAGACTCTGGCAGCGCTCCCGGATCAGGACTCCTTCTACGACGTGACGGATGCACTGGAGCAGCAGGGCATGGAGGCACTGGTCCAGCGCCACTTGGGCACCGCGGGCACTGACGTCGACCTGCGCGCTCAGCTTATGCTGTATGAGGTGGGCTGGGCGGGCTGGGCTGTCAGGGCCCGAAGGCAGGAGAGGGGAGGGGAGGGAGTGCGGCCGTTCTCCAGTGCCCCACCCCACCTACTTGGGCCTCAGTCGCTCCCATCTGGGCTCAACTCTCCTAGAGCGCCCTGCGGTTGGAGGATGGGGACATGGAAGAAGCCGTCGCAGGTGGGCGGCGCATCACCCGCCGAAAGCCTTCCTCAGAGGAGGGCAAGAGGATCCGCCGATCTCTAGAAGTGCGCTCCCCGGAGCCTGGGTAAGAACGAACTGCCTTGGCGGAGGCGGAGGGGTGGAACCGGCAGGAGGAGCCCTGCCTCCTGACAGGCCACACCTCCAGCTCCACAGGCCCCGCCTCACCAGTCGTCTCGACCTCCTCCTCCTCCTCCTCCGCCAGCCCTGCCTTGCCGACCGGCCCCACCTCCAGCCCCGTAGGCCCCGCCCCACCTACAGGCCCCGCCTCCAGCGCCGTGGGCCCTGTCTCTGGCCTCCATACCACCCTGAGCCTCTTTCCTACCATCTCGGTGACGCGCTCACCCGACAGCTCCTGCGAGAGGAGCATCTACAAGTAAGTAGGCAGATAGAGGCTGTCCCGGGAGTCTTTCCTCCAGCTGTCCCTCCACTCTGCGCCCCTTCACGGGCCCTCCGCCTCCTCTGCCCAAACTTCTCTGCCCAAACGCGTGCTTTCTTTCTCTTTCTTTCCAGACTTCACCAAACTGCTCCTGTTTGGTAAGTGACTGCTGGGGGGTGGGGTTCGGCTCTGACTGGACCTCCTCCTCCTGCGGCTTCTCTTCTTCTGGCATTCTGCCTGTTTTGCCAATGTCATCTGTCTCTCTACCCCCTTCTGTCTTTGTTTCTCTGTCACTGTCTCTGACTCTCCTGTTTTGCTCTGTCTTTTACTGCACCCCGTCCTGCGTCATGTCGGTCTCTCCCCTCCACTTCCAGGTTCCTCACATCATGCCTCCCCCTCTCCCTCCTCTTCCCACTGTGGCTGGGAAGGAACCCCTGGTATCACTGCCCAGCTCTGTGTGGGTGTGAGCAACTGGGCTTTGGGGTGGAGCACGTACCACAATTACCATTTCTTCCTCTCATTCCCCCCTACCCAGTGCCCGTGAGAGCCCATCTGTCCCCCAGTTCCCTACTGGGCAGGCCAGGCTGGAGTAAGTACAGAGGCCAGCCTGCCAGGCCTGCCATGTGCTCAGGGCTTCAGCATTGCTTCCCCCAGCAGGGGTTCCACGTGCCTGATGCAGCCAGAGCTGGGGGACTCTCCCACTTATGTGTCCTTAGTTACCCAAGGACTAAGCACTAGGAAACAGTTCACTGGGGTCATAGAGATCCCAGTGCTTTAACAGTGACACCTTAACAGCTTTGATCAGTAATGAGGATGTGGACTCCCAACCTGGAGCCAATTCTCCTGTGTCCTCAGCCCAGGATTAGGGCTGGGAGGGGATCTAGCGTGCTGGGTGGTGCGGAGGTGGAGGAGCAGCCTCCATCTAAGGGAAGGACAGAGACTGAGTGCCAACAGAGGCTGGAGAGGCCAAAAGAGAGATGGGATTGCCTTTATTACTTCAACATAAACTGAGTGCCTTTCGTTTACCAGGCCCTTTTCTGGGCATAGGCCATAGCTCTCAGAAGCTGCTAGACATGCCAAGGGAGGGACAGCCTGGTGTGCCCTTCGGGACAGCTATCCCCTCCCCCTGCTCTAAGGATCCTTGTCTAGGATCAGAACAGTGAACATGAACAGCAGCAAGGTTGCAAGTTAGATGTTAAGTAGAACTTCTCCCCGTATGTTGACCTGGGAATACTGGCTTGGTAGTGACCCTCCCCAGATGTGGAAGACTGAACAGGAGCTGGCCTTGGGGTGGGGTGGGGGGACAGGTCCTGGGTCTGCTCAGCGCATGGACTGTTCCCTGTGTGTCTGTGTGTGCCTGCAATTAGGAGCAGTGCCCAGGGGCCCAGCAAGGCATGTGCACCACCCTGGGCTGGGGTGTATCAGACACCCTCACTGACAAGTCCCTCCCCCCAGAGCCCGGTTCCTGGAGAATGTAGCAGCAGCAGAAACAGAAAAGCAGGCTGCGCTGGCCCAGGGCCAGGCAGAGACATTGGCTGGAGCCATGCACGATGGTGTCGATGGACACCCAGGTGAGCAGGTGGGTGGGCAGAATCCACCCATGTTGCCCTGTTGCTCCACAGAGGACGTGACACTGACGGCTGTTTTCCTTTTTCTAGACACCCAAGAATTACGGGGCTCCCCAGAACCAGCCCCTGCACCTGAAACACCCCAGAGCGCTGCCCCTCAAATCCTGCTCCGTACTCGGCACAGCCTCGAGCCAGAGCCCAAGGAGCCCTTGGCCCCACCAAGCCCCAAGGCTGAGCCCGTCCGGGAGCTCCCTACCAGCGTACCCAGCCTCCGCATTGGGGACCTGGACTTCTCAGATCTGGGGGAGGATGAAGACCAGGACGTGCTGAACACGGAGTCTGTGGAGGCGGGGAAAGGGGTCCCGCCCCCGCCACCCCCGCTCCCGGGAGGCCCCCCACCTCCTCCGCCCCCACCCCCCCCACCCATCAAAAGCCCCTTCCCACCACCACCCCCAGCTGCCGCTCTTACCCCCTCAGCACCTGATGGCCTAGCCCTCCCCACCAAGAGGAAGACAGTAAAACTCTTCTGGCGGGAGCTAAAGCTGGCTGGGGTCCATGGAGGCTCTGGCAGCCGCTTTGGGCCCTGTCCCACCCTGTGGGCCTCACTAGAGCCTGTCTCGGTGGATACAGCCCGGCTAGAACACCTGTTCGAGTCCCGTGCCAAGGACGTGCTGCCTTCCAAGGTAAACGTGCCCTCGTCTGCAAGGTAACCCTAGGGGAGAGGGGAGGCAATCAGAGCTCAAGCGTCTGAACTGCTGGGGCTGCCACTCATTTCCCACATGGGGAAACCGAGGCAAAGAAAGGAGTAGCGACTTGTCTGAGGTCCTTCAATAAGGATTCAGCCCAACCCTAACTAGCCTCTAAGCCCATCCCAAGGCCTTACACATCCCAGATCCCTGGTTGTGGGGTAATCCCACCATTTAGCCATTCAGAGTGGGGCCTTAGTGTGCCCTCTTAGATTGTTGCCCCAGTTAGACCCTTTCCCAATCTTACACTGCCCTTCCCCCAATTTCAAAGAAAGCTGGTGAGGGCCGCCGCACAGTGACCACCGTGCTGGACCCCAAGCGCAGCAACGCCATCAACATCGGCCTAACCACGCTGCCACCTGTGCACGTCATTAAGGCTGCCCTGCTCAACTTTGATGAGTTTGCTGTCAGCAAGGATGGCATTGAGGTAGGGATACCCAGCTAAGGGTCCAGCAAGTCCGGCCCTCTCCTTTGGTCAGTGGGCATTTCCTGTCCCTCCAGTGGTGGGGATGGGCTTGGCATTTCCCCAGACTCTGGGGCTGCCCCAGATGACCTAGGGAGGAGTCAAGACCAATACCTGAGGCCGCAGGCCAGCACTGAGGGGCCTATGTGGGCCGGTGGGTGCGTTCTCAGAAGCTACTGACCATGATGCCCACAGAGGAGGAGCAGCAGAAGATCGAGGAGGCCCAGCTGGCCAATCCTGACATACCCCTGGGCCCAGCCGAGAACTTCCTGATGACTCTCGCTTCCATCAGGGGCCTGGCTGCCCGCCTACAACTCTGGGCCTTCAAGCTGGATTATGACAGCATGGAGCGGGTACCTGGGTCATGGGATGGGACAGGCAGTGGGGACAGGTGAGCATGATAACCATGTAGTCTGAGTTCCTGGTCTCCCACACCAGGAAATTGCAGAGCCACTGTTTGACCTGAAAGTGGGCATGCAACAGCTGGTGCAAAATGCCACCTTCCACTGCATCCTGGCCACCCTGCTGGCTGTGGGCAACTTCCTCAACGGCTCCCAGGTGAGCTGAGAGCACATGAGGGCGGGGGCCGGGGCTCTGGAGCCAGCCACCCTCAGGCTCAGGCTCAGACAGGGTCCTTTCAGAGCAGCGGCTTTGAGCTGAGCTACCTGGAAAAGGTGTCAGAGGTGAAAGACACGGTGCGCCGACAGTCACTGCTGCATCATCTCTGCTCTCTGGTGCTCCAGACCCGGCCTGATTCCTCTGACCTCTACTCAGAAATTCCTGCCCTGATCCGCTGTGCCAAGGTCAGCACCTGCCAGAGGCCTAAGACTGGCCGTGGCATGAGGGAGCACTGCTTCTCTCCCTCTCCCTAAGTGGGCTGCTGGGCCAGGGCTTGCTTAGGCTACAGGCATGCGTGTGGGCTGTGTCCTCTGCCAGAAACTCTTTCTTCTATTGGCATGGCTACACCTACTCTATCTTTAGGTCTGTTTAGCTGCCACTTATCCCAAGAAACCTTCTCCGTTCTCCACTGCATCAAATGGACTTGTCTGTCTCTCGCATCAGACTGTGAGCTTTTGGAGGGCAGGGGCCGGACCTCGGCTGTGTCCTCAGGGCCCAGGCTAGTCAGCCCAGCACAGAGGCAGCTCAGGTGGTGTCTTTCTGTGGGGGGACAGCAGGTGTACTCCCTGCTTTTCCAGGTGGACTTTGAGCAGCTGACTGAGAACCTGGGGCAGCTGGAGCGCCGGAGCCGGGCAGCCGAAGAGAGCCTGCGGAGCTTGTCCAAGCACGAGCTGGCTCCAGCCCTGCGTGCCCGCCTCACCCACTTCCTGGCCCATTGTACCCGCCGTGTTGCCACGCTGAGGGTCGTGCACCGCCGTGTCTGCAACAGGTGGGGGCGTGGGCCAGAGAGGCAGGACTGCCACCACCATCCCTCAGACCCCAAGCAGGACTCACCACTCCTCCTCACCCCAACCTGGCTAGGTTCCACGCCTTCCTGCTGTACCTGGGGTACACAGCGGAGGCAGCCCGTGAGGCGCGCGTCATGCAGTTCTGCCACACGCTGCGGGAGTTCGCACTGGAGTATCGGACTTGCCGGGACCGGGTGCTGCAGCAGCAGCAGAAGCGGGCCACATACCGTGAGCGCAACAAGACCCGGGGACGCATGATCACCGAGGTGGGTGTCCCTTCCAGGTCTTGACTGCCACCCCCATGGTTCTTCCTCTACTCCCAACCCACCCCTTTCCTCTCTCCAGACAGAGAAGTTCTCAGGTGTGGCGGCTGGGGAAACCCCCAGCAACCCATCTATCCCAGTGGCTGTGAGCAGTGGGCCAGGAGAGGGTGATGCCAACAGTCACGCCAGCATGAAGAGTCTGCTAGCCAGCAAGCCCGAGGACACCACACATGGCCGCCGCAGCAGAGGTGGGACCTACGGCCGCTGGGGGCAGTGGGCTCTGGGACCGCTTTGGCCTCACCTCCCTATCTGGCTCCCTCAGGCATGGTCCAGAGCAGCTCCCCAGTCATGCCCACAGCAGTGGGGCCCTGCCCTGTACCCCCAGAAGAACCTCCAGGCTCCAGTTTACCCAGTGACACTTCAGATGAGATCATGGACCTGCTGGTGCAGTCAGTGACCAAGAGCAGTCCTCGTGCCTTAGCTGCACGGGAACGCAAGCGTTCCCGTGGCAACCGCAAGTCTTGTGAGTATTCCCCACACACCCACTGCCCACCTTAACCCCATCAACCCCCTCCAACCCTGCTCTGTCCTTGCAGTGAGACGGACGCTGAAGAGCGGGCTCGCAGAGGACCTGGTACAGGCACTAGGACTGAGCAAGGGTCCTGGCCTGGAAGTGTGAAGGTGCTGCCTCCACGATACCTAGCTATCTGGGCCCCAGCCTGCAGTGCAGGAGACTATGGTGAGGAGGGACCAGAGCACAATTCTGGGCCTCTTCTCAACTCGAGGGCCACTCTGTGCCCGTGGCCAGTGCCGTGAGCAGATTAGCTGTGTGTGCCTGTGTGAGTGCACGTGTGCATGTATGAGCTCCCTGGACACGTGGAGCATAATAAAGGTTTCCTAGCCAATCCAAGAGCCTTTTTCTTCTTTCAAAGTACCCACCACACTGTGCCTGTAGCAGAAGGAAAATACCAAAGGACTGGCTGTTCCTGCCTTATCTCTCTTTATCACCCACACAGCCATTAGCCACATTGTAAGCCATTTATTCACCAATCCTATACCTTAGACTGCCTTTGGCCCTTGGACTAGGCCCTCATTGCTCCTGGCATGGGGGCCATGTAGCCTGATAGAGCCACCCGGGGCCCAGAAACCTGTAGCCACAATGTCAGTGGCTATAACCGCTTCATCTGCCGCCGCTCCTGTCGGCGCTGCCGTTTCTCGTTGTGCTCTGGTGCTGGGGCGCCACTGTCTGCTGTAAACCAAGGGCCCAGTACATTGACCCACAGGAGGTAAAGGGCTCTGCCCGGCGCCTAGGAGAGAAAAGGGAGCTTGAAGCCAGGTGCAGGAAATGAAAGAAGAGAAGGGGTGGATGCCCCAGCTCCTCGTTGGGAGCCCCCCGACCCACGTACCAGAAGCCAGAAGGACCAGACGTAGAGGGAGAAGCAGCTGAGCACCTGCACGATAGCTGTCAGGAGGATCACATCTTTAAGGTGCCTGTGGATAGAAGGGAGGCTGCAAGGGCTAAAAATAGTAAACGGGGAATTCCCTGGCGGTCCAGTGGTTAGGCCTCCGTGCCTTCACTGCTGAGGGCCCAGGTTCGATCCCTGGTCGGGGAACTAAGATCCCACATGCTGCACAGAACATCCAAACAAAAAAAAAAATTTTTTTTAATAAAAAATAAAAACGGGCTTCCCTGGTGGCGCAGTGGTTGAGAGTCCGCCTGCCGATGCAGGGGACACAGGTTCGTGCCCCGGTCCTGGAAGATCCCACATGCCACAAAGTGGCTAGGCCCGTGAGCCATGGCCGCTGAGCCTGCGTGTCCGGAGCCTGTGCTCCACAACGGGAGAGGCCACAGCAGTGAGAGGCCCGCGTACCGCAAAAAATAAATAAATAAAATAAAAACAAAAATAATAGATGCGCCCTAGTTCAACTCCCTTCCACCCTCTTCAAGTCACAGGTAGCTGTGGGTCTTGGGCCCCAGCACCCCAGCCCTGGCGCCGCTCACCTGGGCTGACAGCGGGGGACACTCACTCTGCCATGCCCTGCTCCATGTTGAGATCCATTCCACCATCCATCAGGGCCCCATCCTCAGAGAAGGCTGCCCTTGCCATCGAGCTCATAGAGTGGTAGCTGGCCCCGTATACTGCCAGACTAAAGCCCAGGGCCATCTGCCGAACAAGAATGGGGGTATCAAAGGCCAGCCTATGTGCTTACCCTATGTGCTTACCCACTTCCCAGGATGCAGGACACTTACCCAGGCCCAAAATGAAGCAGATGAGTAGAAGAAGACCAGGGTGACAAGACAGTAAATGGCCTGTAAGCAGACACAGGATCAGGCTGGGATTGAAAGCTTACTAGGGACTTCCCTGGTGGCGCAGTGGTTAGGAATCCGCCCGCCAATGCAGGGGACACTGGCTCGATCCCTGGTCCGGGAGGATCCCACATGCTGCAGAGCAACTAGGCCCATGCACCACAACTACTGAAGCCCACGTGCCTAGAGCCCGTGCTCCACAAGAGGAGCCACCGCAATGAGAAGCCCGCGCACCGCAACGAAGAGTAGCCCCCGCTCGCCGCAACTAGAGGAAGCCCATGCACAGCAACAAGGACCCAATGCAGCCATAAATAAATAATAAAATTTTAATTTTTAATGAAAAAAAAAAGCTTACTAAACCATGGACCTCCCTCGACTCTGACCAAGATATTAGGCCAGGTGATGAAAGAAGACAAGTCGTTTCTTATACGGTTGAGGGAAGAGGTCTGCTTCCTGAATACCCAGACTCCCCTCCGACACTTCAGCCCAGGAAAGAAGCCCCTGTGTATTTAGGATGGGAAGGGCTCTCCAGTCAATCTGAGACTCACACCCTCATTTTGTTTTTGGTTTTTTGTTTTGACTATTCAGCACTTCCTCTGTGCCAGGATCCTTTCTCATTTACTTTTAGTTGGAGTTTTCTTCTGGAGCTTTAGCTGTCATACACTGCCACCACTCCACCCCACCAAACAGAGCTGAGGGCTATGGAACACTGGGTGGGCACAGAAGCAAGGAGGGAAGCACTTACATTGGCCCCCAGTATGATTCGCAGGTAGAACTTCAAGGTCTCTTTGTTCTCCTCAAATATCTGCTTCTTCCCTCTCGTGCCCACTTTGCCCTTGGGCTGCAGAGAGATGACGAGACGCTGTCAGAACCCTCATCAGCCAGGGTCTTCCTTATCCTCCCCACCATTCCGGTTAGCTACAGAGTTCCATCTGCACCTCAGCCGAGTCTCCGTGGTGCTCAAACCTAGCACAATCCTTGGGATGTCCACCCCTCCTCCAAACCATCCTGCTTAGGGCTGACAGCATCTTTCCAGCACACCCAGCAATGACCGCCTCCTGCTCAGGCTGGGAACAATCCAACACTAGGCTGGTATCTCCTGAATCCTCTGATAAGGTCCAGTTTTGGGCTGACAAACCCTTCAAGGGGGATCCCTGAGTGGGCTTGAATGGCGACCCTCTCCGGCCTCTGCTAGAGTAAACCAGATCTGGGCTAACGCCTACCCCGCCTCAAGCCCCTTAGATCTCCAGCTAGACCTGGCACTGTCTGGTACTGACGCCCACCCGTCTCCGGCACCAGCTCTGGTACGTTCCTGCGCCTCTCCACTCCCCACCTTAATCTAGTACGGTTCAGCCACCGGACGGCACCTCCCTCTGGCCGACCCACTTCCTTTGATGTCCTTCCTCTGTTTTCAGTCTCCCGGCCCCGAGAGTGCTTTGCCTTGCGGACCCCGCCCTACTCGCCCTCCTTACCGCCATGGTGCGACGCAAATACCCAGCCGGGGAAAGATGGGAGAGCGACCGAAACAGCACTCAGTAGGTACCACATCTGCTGCACAGGCACTTCCGGTGCAGACCCAAATCGTCAGCAACTGGGACGGAAGTGGGAGATCCACTTCCTTCCCAAGCTCCGCCCGCCCGAGTCGGTGGGACTTCACTTCCCAGAAAGCCTTGCGCGGGGGCGGAGGCGGCAGGGACGCGATGGCTGAATCTATGCCGCTGGAGGTGAGAGGAGGCCGCCCTCAGGCCTAGCTCGGGACAGGCCCCGCCCTCGGGGTCCCAGGCTGTGGGGAGCGGCTGTCAGACAGCTCGCCTTGGCCCCGCCCGTCTGGCGGAAACAACCAGCCCGGGAGATCCAAGGACCTGCTGGCTATGGGTAACGGCCCCGCCTTTGGGCCACCCCGTCCCCTTACCTTGGGCGACCATCCTCTCCTTCCCCATCGGCCCCAAGAGATGGCCGCTCTGTCACCTCAGCGAGAACAGGGCCTCTGCCTACCCTGCATCTCTTGAGATGGCCGCCCCTCCCCCTCAGCTCTGGAAGATGTCCGCTCCATCCCATCATCCCCGAAGGGTGACCGATCTTATCCCCACTGGCCCCTTGGAATGGTCGCTCTATTCCCTCCTCCCCGAGAAACGGCTGCCCCTTCCCCTGGCGGTGGAAAACAGACTGCCCCCTCCCATCAACTTCGGGCATGGTCTCTGAGTTCCCTCACCGGGCACAGGCCTGCTCCCCGCTCCCTCGGCCCCTAGTGATGGCCATCCCTGCTTCCTTCACCCCATGGGATGTTTGCTCCCTCTCCTTAACCTGGAGCAAGACCACTCTGCCAGTTATCCAGAGAGAGATGATAAGTTTTGTCCCCAGTGGTCTCTTGGGATGGCCTCTTCGTCCCTTTTCCCCTGAGAGCTGGCAACCCCCTCCCTCAGCCCAAGGGAGACAGGCCACCCTTTCCCCATCAGCCCTTGGAATGGTGCTCCTTTCTCCTAGCAAAAACAGGACTGCTCCAACCCCAGTGAGCCCCCTGCAATGGCATCCTTTCCCCCTTTGGCCCCAGAGGATATCTGTTCCATCCCCATAGATCTCAGAGATGACCAGTCATATCTCTAGTAGCTCCTTGGGATGGGGTTCGTTGGGTGGCCACTCCACCCTTATCACTGCTTCTTCTGGTCCCTCTAGAAAGACCTCCCCACTTCTCAGCTCAAAGAATCATGCTTCCTCCTCTCAGGGAGGACAGGTTTGTTGCCCTCCCTTTGCTCCTTGGATTGACTGCTGAGCCCCAGAAGACAGGATGGCCACTATCTTACCTCGGCTCAGTCAGGTTTTCCTGCCTCCCCTTGGGGATAGGGGCTTGATCAGTCCCAGTCCCCATCAGTGTTCTCTTCCCCATGCCTAGCCTCCCTGGCCCAGAGGCTGTTCTCCCCAGTCATTCTCCTCTCAGTAATGATCTGCTTTATCTTCCCACCCCTTCCTTGAGCAAACCTTTGGTGAAAATAGAGGTAAAAGACTGTCCATCCTTACTTAATGCAATTCAGTAAGTATTGACTGAGTACCTTCTGTGTACTAGGGATCAGAGAAGGAAAGAAGAGATCAGAGTGGGCTGGGGCAAAGGTCCACATAGGCAAAAGGAAATAAGGAAATAGACATGCTGTGTTTGTAGGACAGTGAGGAGACTGGATTGTGGAAGCTCTGGAATCAGGGGTCCGGTCAGACATGGAGGCCTGGCAGTGCTGACCCAGGAGAAGAGATTTTGTCTTGAGGGGACTGGGAAACCCTGAAGGTTTTCATCAGGAGTGCACTGAGACTGAAAGCTGTGTTTTAAGAAAATTAACCTTGTTGCATTGCGAGGAATGATTAGCAAGGATGAGCCTGGAAGCAGGGAGATCAGGTGGGAGATTGTGGAAGGAATGAAGGCTGGGGTGATGAACATCTGGGCTACTAAGGTGGTAAGTTTTCAAAAGCAGAAATATTAGTAACAGCAATCCAGGAACCATTTATGGACAACCTACTAGATGTGAAGCATATTATATCTATTAAATATATATATATTATATTATGTATATATAATTTAATCCCCATCATAAGACTATGATCTAGATTTTTAATATCCCCATTTTACAGGTGTGGAAACTGAGGCTCAGAGAGGTCAAGTACCTTGCCTGAGGTCACACAGCTAGGAATCTGTGGAGCTGGGATTTGAATGAGTCTAAGTTAGCCTGGCCTAAAGCCTGTGCTTTACACCTATATCTGAGAGCAAGGGACAGAAGAGCATGAAGAGTACAGAGTATTATCAGGATCATCAGGTGAGATGCACTGTTGGCACTGAAGCTCAGGGGCTGGAAAGTTGGGAGGAGAGGCTGCTTTGGACTGAGGTTGAGATGAAGGTGATGGTAAAACATTTGGATGAAGAATCCTGTGGAGAGTTGGCAATACTAAACTAGCACATGAATGATAAAACAAAACAATATGTCCATATTGAATTGCTGGTTATTCCTATAGAGGTAACTGTTAAAGCCATGCAAATGAATTTATTATCCCAGAAAGTAACAGATTGAAAGGCCCAGGTCTGAACCCTGGGAGCCAGAGAGGAATCCAGAAACAGGGCAGTTGGAGTGGTGAGTGGAGCCCTAGAAAACACAGTGTCACAGAAGTCAAGGAGGGAAGATTCCAGAAGAAAAGAACAGTTAACATCAGATAATTCCTGGTCTCACAGGCAACTCCCTTCCCCAGTCCCTAATAGGGCCTCCACTCCCACGCACCCCCAGCCTCACAGAGCATAGGTGGAGTGACAGTCTGAGCCTACCAGGCTGTTAAGATTTTCTTGCTGATAATCTTAACAGTCAGCTGAGTAGCCTAGTTGGCAGTGAAGAAGATGGGAAAAGAGTGCGGTCCCAGTGTAACTTCCTGAAGATCAGAGAAGGAGCACCTGACTTGCTGTGTTCTAGATCCTATGCAAGACACTTTACCATGTTATTTAATTGTCACAACAACCCATTTAAATCTCACTACAATTGTCTTTTTATAGATAAGGAAAATAAGGCTCGGAGAGGTCAGTTGAGAGAATAAGGATCTAAACTAGGTTTATCTGGTCCCAGTGTCCAAGTTCTTTTTAACAACTTGAGCAGGAAGTTTGATTGTTATCAGTCAGAGCAAACCTGCATCCAGGTGGTGCTCAGGAGAGGTTTGTTCCCAGTAAAGATACCTGGCGGCTGGAGAGGGGAAGTGAAGACTCCATGAAGCTTAGGATCCAAGATGAACTAGAAGCCAGTGCTCTAGTCCCCTCTGACCTACTGTGCTATCAGCTGGAGAAGGTTCCAAAGGCCTCCACCAGCACTGACAGCCCCCAATGCCCATTCTTTTTCCCTCAGATGCTCACATATATTCTGAGCTTCCTGCCTCTGTCAGATCAGAAAGAGGCCTCCCTCGTGAGTCGGGCTTGGTGCTGTGCAGCCCAGAATGCCCTTCGGGAGGTAAGGTACCCACCCTCACCTGGCCCATTCTCAGTTGTCTCACTTCAGCTTGTTCATGGCCCTGCTCATGCATCATTCATCCATTCATTCCTGCATACTTATTCATACATACTTGGCTCTGGGTACAGTGCTGGGGCTCTACAGATGAATAAAACTCCCCTGAGAAGCTCATAGTCCAGTGAAGGAGAAAGACAAATATGTGAGTGATCATGATGTCGTGTGCTCGGTGCTGTGACACTGGAATGAAGGGTGCCATGGGGACATGAAGAAGGACATCGAAGGAGACTGGCAGCATCAGGGAAGGCTTCCTGAAGGAATAGGATGAGGATGAAGGTTGGTCTTCCAGAACTCATATCAGCACAGGTGAAGGCACCAAAGTGTGAAATAGGTCTGGAAACGACCACACAGGTTCCCTATGACTGGAACTTAGGTGTGTGTGTGAGAAGTGGTGGAAGATGAGGCTAGAAAGGGGTCAGACAGCAAGACAGAGGTGCCAGGTGGCATTGCTGGGACTTTCTCTTGGTTATCATCGTGGGGCCTTTAAAGAAGTATTAGGCAGGGGAGTGACATGTGGTGATTTGTGTCTTAGACATCTGCAGTGCAGAGTGGACTGAGAGGGCGAGTCGGAGTGCAGGGAGACAGCCCACTAGGAGGTGAATGCAGGCATCTGTGCTCGTTTGAAGGGCAAGCAATGATAGCTCTGTTTCAATTTTGACTTCTTTGATTATCACTGAGGTTGAACAGTTTTCTTATTAGCTGACCATTTACATTTCCGTCTTTTGTGTATTTGTGTTCCTTGTCCATTTAACTATTGGGGTCTTAGTATTTTTCTTATTCATTTGTATGAACTTTTTATAATTAAAGAGATTAACCTTTTACATATTTATTGAAATACATTCCTAATATATTTGCCTTTTAATTTGATTTGTAGATATGTGTTTGTTTATGAGGTTAAATTTCTAGGTTGTTGATTCTGAACATTTTTTCTTTCTTATTTCTTCCATTGCTTTAGAGAACCTTTGCCTCTCTTCAGAGATCTGAAAAATATATACTCATATTTTGTGTCTTTCTTTTTAATTAGAATTTACTTTTTAGATCAGTTTTAGGCTCACAGCAAAATTGTTTCTTGTGTTTTATGGTTTGAATTTTTATATTGATTATATTTTTTATTGGTGTAATTTATTTTGATTTATGCTCTAAGGTAAGGAGCTAAACTGATTAGTTTTCAAATAGCCCAAATACCATTTATGTATAATGAGTTGGAAGCCTCCTCTGTCACATATTAAATGTGTGTGTTTAAGTAGGGTCTGTTGTTGAGTTCTCTCTCCAGTGTCATTGAGCTTAGTGTCTAGAGGAATTTGATTTGAACTTGTTGAAAATTTGAAGTGTAAGACATCTAAATGGTGAGATCCAGGTGGCAGCTGGGTTTCTGAGAGAGGAATTCAAGAGAAGGGTCTAGGTAATAAATATACATGTGGGTGTCAGTAAAGAACAGGTGGGCGTTTAAGCCACGGATCTGAGTCCCTTCCCCTAGGGAGAGCGCGAGGAGCCCTGAAGAGCAGGCCACAGAGAATGCCCCCGAGCGGACACCAGTCCTAAGGCACGGAGAGGAGGAGGGGCCTACAGAGGGGGCTGAGGAGATCCCAGCGAGAGGAGGACACACAAGTCAAAGGTGAAGAGCATTTCAAGTGTTGAGTGGATGAGCAACAGTGTCAAATCCCACAGAGTCCAGAAAATAAAGAACGGATAGTGTCCATGATGTTTGACATACAGGGTGGTCACCAATGGCTTCAGTAACATTTGGCATCTGGGGAAAAAGGCCAGGTAGGTTGAATGAATGAGAGAACAAAGGATATGTAGAGGATGACCTCATTTGCAAGAAATTTCCCCATGAAAAGAAGAAAATAAATAGAATTGTAATGAGAAGTTGAGGTGGGCTAAACAAAGGATTTTAACTGGGAGAAATCTCTAATGTGTTTATGTGCTGAAGGAGTCAGTAGTGAGTGTAGGGAGGAGAGAGGACCTGAGGTGGCAGCCAGACAGGCTTCAGGATAGTACAAGGCTTGGTCTTGGGTAGGATGGAGAGGATGTCACCTCTCCTGAGGAAGCGAAGGGGTGGGGGTGGCAATGTGAAGCTGTTTGTTGAGGCAGTTCCTTAAAGGCTGGTGGGTTCTTTGCGTGGTGACCGTGGAGGCCAGGTTGTCTTAGGGGAGTAAGTGGGAGGTAGAGGCCAGGGCCTCAGCAGAGAGGTTGGGAATATTCACACGGCAGGAGGAAGATGGGAAGTTACCAGAGACACAGGGAGGGGCCTCACTCACTCAGGTGGTGATGCTGCCTGTCTGTGCCCAGCACTCTGCTGAGCCCTAGGGGTGCAGGGCTGGGGCTGACACAGCACCCAGAGTTGATAGTGAGAGGGAGACAGCACAAGCCAAAAGGAGGGGGTAGGGTGCTGCCCTCAGAATCTTATGAGGCGCACCAAGGGTGCAGAGAGAAGATTCACAAAAGACTTCATGGAGAAGGGGATGCTTGGGCTAAATCTCCAGAGGGGAATACATGCTTGCTAAATAGACAAGTAGGAGTAGGTGAGGGGTCAGACCCCCCCCCTGCCAAAAATAAACAGAAAACAGCTGAACCCAGGCAGGGGAGCATGAGACAATAGAAGGGCTTGAGTGCCAGTCAGGAAGCTCAGTCTCCATGCTGTGCAGTGGCGAACCATCAAAGGGCCTGAAGAGTGTCGTCAATTGCCTTTTGTAAGGATCACCCTGGTGACGATACCAAGGATAGACTGGAGCCAGGGAGACTGGAGGCCCGGACCCTGATCAGGAGGAAACTGCTTACTATATTTCTGACAGACAGTAAGGACACCTGAACTAAGGCAGAGCAGTGAGCGGGAGCAGAGGGACACGTTACAATGTATCAAAGAGACGGAATGGAGAGGACTGTCCAGTGTGGACGTGAGGGAGCGGTCCAGGATGACTCCCAGATTTCTGACTTAGGCGATTTGGTAGAGGGCACTGAGAGTTTAGGAGAAGGGCCAGAGACCAGCAATAAGGCAGTAAACTTAGATTTGGGCATATTGCATCCTTGAATCCGGAGAGAGGTCCATCAGATCATGGCTCCCAGTATCTGGTGCTCAGGAAGAAGGTGTGGAAAACAAAGTAGTTGGAATGAGAGGAAGTCTGCTGGGTGCACGTGGAGGGAAACAGCGCGTGCGCGCGCGCGTGTGTGTGTGTGTGTGTGTGTGTGTGTGTTAGAATGGAACAACCCATGGAGAACCCACTGGTCTATGGACTGGGTCTTTCTCTTCTTTGGTGACCCTGAATGGAAAGCAGCCTAGAAGGCAGGAGAGCCAAGAGGGCAGAGTCTCAGAACCCCCAGTAGGAGAGAGCATCGGGGGAGACTGGCCATCCATAGCAGGCAGCATGGCATGGCAGAGAGGACACTTGTGGGAAGTCTTCAGGGGAGCCCCCAGATGCTGGTGACCTTGCCAGAGAGGAGCTGTTGCTGGGAATGAGTGATTCTGTGGGGACAGTGGTGGAGGGGTAAGTGGGCAAAGCCATGGTAGAGAGGTGGCCACAGTGGGTGTGGGCGCCCATGTGCATCCAAGAAGCTTGACAGTGGAGGGGAGGGGGTGAAAGTTGAGAAGAGGGGGTGCAGGATCAAGGGAAGCTTTTGCTAAGACTCCGGGGTGTTTGTGGACTCTGGGGAATGAGCAGTGGAAAGGCAGGGTTCTCAGAGGAGAGGGTGGGGACAGGCTCAGTAGGCCGGGAGAAGGGGGTCACCCTGAACCAAAGAGCAGGAGAGGGAAGGAGGTTAGGATGAGTCCTGCCAGGGGTGGGCTGGTGGATGTGAACAGGGAAAAGGGAGGGCCTTCCCACCTAAGGGGCTTTGGTTTCTTTTTGAAATGGTCAGGTCATCTCTGAGAAGGCTGGAGTGAGGGGAGGGGGCTACAGTAGCGTCAGGGGCTGGAGAAGATAGCGGGCTTGGAGAGAAGTCTGAGGGGAGTGAGAAGAGAGGGGGAGGCAGTGAGGAGGTGGGAGTCGGCAGGCCAGTGCTGACAGTGCAGGCATAAGGGGAGGCCAGGGCTTCCTCGGGCAGAATTCCGTATCCCCAGCACACACCCAGAGGAGGCAGCGGTCCCATCATCCCTGGCCAGGCAGGGGACAAGGAGAATGGGCACAGACAGCAGCATGACGGGCAGGGCCACAAGGACCCTGAGGAGAGGTAATCCGGGGGAGGCCTCTTGGAGTCCAGCAAAGAAGGAGAGCATAGAAGAAGCCAAGTGGGCAGTCAGGCCCCGGGGATAAAGGTGAGACTGGTATAGGAGTAAGGGAGGGAGGAAAAGGAGGAGACCAGGGTCAGAGTTTGGGATCGTAGAGTCTACCATTTTAGCACTGGGGCTGCTCCAGCTAACTCTGAACTGCAGATAGAACATTGACAAAGACCCGTTTGGCGCCTCTGCAAAACTCAGTCCCCCACTCCACCCCCAGGGCTGGGAGTGCTGGGAAGCCAGGCCACAGATACCTGAGCATCTAGGGCCCTGCTGGCACCATGTCCCAGAGACCAATCTGCGGAACCCTGTTGGCAGGAACCACCTCCCAGGGCTCAGCAGCTTGATAAGGAGGTGGAGCCCCAGCTAGTAGGTGCTACAGAAGATTCTGGCTGAGCCAAGCTGGGGCCTATATGGCTCCAGGCCAGGCTAGGATACTAGACTTGGTGACTTCTTATTCTCCCTGACCTGCCCGCACTGAATTCCATTTTTTCTCAAATAAGAAGGTAGACAAAGGCAGCACCCCGACAATACACCCAGACTCTGTCTGTACCGGGGCGGGGGTGCTATTTTGCCTGCCACTGGGCTGGTCATTGAAGAACTCAGGACAGCTCCCACCCCCTGAGGCCTTCTCCTGCCCAAGGCATCTATAACACCTCTGGAAATGACCCCCAAGGTCTGACTCCTCTCTGGAGACCAAAGCCCCTGGGCGCCAGGGCATATATTTTCTCAAAGGCCTTCTGGAAAACAGGTGTGTTAACTTTGGATTCCTGTGCCAGCAGACAGGAGGGCCATGTCTCCGTCAGATGGCTTTTCAAGTCTGCACACAGGCCTGCCATCTCAGCTCAGGACTTCAGTAGTTATGACAGAGTCCTGGCCTCTCACAGTCAAGGGACATGTATTGCTTTTAGCAAGTTTAGGGCATTTTCCAAATGATTTCGCATTTACTCTTAAGATGCCAGCACTGGGAAGGGAGGAGCCCAGGGGGCTAGTTGGCCCCTCTGTGTTGGGGCGGCTGAAGCTGGAGCAGGTACCTGTGTAGTCCTCCCTTAGGCCTTTAGAAGCATCTTCCTAGGGCCTGGGAAGGGGGACTTTCCTACACTGGGGCCAAGGACCAGAACCCAGAAGCCTGCTGCTCAGCCCCCACAGATGATAAATATCCCTAACAGGTTGCTCCTGGGCTCCTGTATTTGAGTCCCAGGTAGACCACCTTGGTGATGGCTTAGAGGCTTCCTCCTCTCCACCAAGAAAAACAGTGGGGAGCAAGGAGGCAGTCTCACATCTCACCCTGGCCCCATAGCTGGAAGTCCTTTAGGCCAGGCCCTGCACCTTTATTGGGGTAGCTTTTTTTTTTTTTGGCCGTACGCGGGCCTCTCACTGTTTTGGCCTCTCCCGTTGCAGAGCACAGGCTCCAGACGCGCAGGCTCAGCGGCCGTGGCTCACGGGCCCAGCCGCTCCGTGGCATGTGGGATCTTCCCGGACCGGGGCACGAACCCGCGTCCCCTGCATCGGCAGGCAGACTCCCAACCACTGCGCCACCAGGGAAGCCCTATTGGGTAGCTTTTGCTGCCACCTGCCAGCCCTGTACTTGGACGCTGGGCTGTTCATCTACCTTGTTCACAGGGAGGCAGTTAGGAGAGGGAAGAACTTTCCTGGCAGCCAGGGCTCAGGAAGACAGGGAAAGAAGGAAGACTGGAGGCTGCTGGAGCTGGGGCCTGCGGGGGTGGCATATGACTACTGGGGGCAGGTGCTGCCTGGCAACCAGCACCGCTCTGCACTCCCCCAGCCAGAGTTCATTCTACTCATCATCAGACTGGCTCATCTGTCGTCACTGCAGGGCTTTGAAAGGGCTGGAGGCACGCTTTACCTTTCCTTTCTAGAACCTTTTCTCCCTGATCTTTTCGGTACCCTCCCGAACCTCACACACTGAGATCTTCCCCAGCTCTCCTTAAATTTGAGAGAGGGACCCAGGTCCTCGGGAGTCCCCACTACCCCACTGTCTCCCAGTGTCCATGGGGGGAATCTGTCAGGGGAGCTCCTCTCATCCATACTGACCACAGGGTCTGAAATGGGAACCTGGTTTGACACCCTTATTCCCGTGAAATTCGCCGGGCGCTGGTCTCCCTCTTACCGTACGCTCCTCCTTCCCGTGAGGACAGCCATAGTCAGCTGCTTCTCTCTGGGGCAGAAGCCAAGCTGATTCTCCACACCTGGGAATGAGTTCCGTGCGTCTTCCTGGGAGAATCCTGTTGATAAGTATCTTGCAGTGAGTGCGTATTAGGCGTCATTTCTACCTTTCTGCTTCCCTTTTGATGATGTTCTGTGGGGAACAAGCAGGGATGTCAGCTTGTTCTTGCCGTTACTCACAGGACAGGTTTTTTGGGGAGCTTGCTTGTGAAAACAAGAGCCTTTGAGTACCACTTGCCTGCAACCTGGGCATTGGTCAGGGGTAGAGAAATGGGGCTAGGATTTTAGAAGCCAAGTCGTCTTCTCCCTCCCCCCACAGACCAGTTCCACACATTCCTGTAGCTACTGTCCTTTGGCTCCTTCTGGCACAAGATCAGGGAAGGTTCTACGAAAACATCTCCCTCACTGGGGGCTCCCCAAACTCCTAAACAAACAAGCTTTTTCCCACAACAACTTAGCCCTGAGCTTGCCTCCCGGCCCCACCCAACTCCGACTGTGTGCTCCCCGCGCTCGCTCCCCTGTTCCTCTACGGTAGGGCCAACTCAGCTTCCTCCCTGCCTCTGAAATTCATCCTATGAACTCCTGCCCACAGAAACGGGACGCTTCTCCCTCCTTACCTGGACAGATAAGACAGACCCTCTAAAGATGAGCGCCAGGGCTCACAAGCACGTCTTGAACTCTCGAGGCTGAAGGGCCTACACTTGTGAGCGCGCCCACACCCCCACGCATGCACACAACACACTCAGTGCATGTGCACGTTTTCACTCACACACAAAACCCATTTTTGCAAACATTCATGTGGCTGAGACACTGAATGTGTGTGGCCACCAGGGGACCTCGGCCTCACTTTCTGCCCCAGATCTCTGGCATCTGGGCCACGGGGGATTGTGCTGAGCAACACCTGCGTAGCTTCTTCCCGCCCTCAGCTGTTCCGAGGGCTATGTATGTACTCTCGCGAAAGTGTGGGAGGCTGACTGCTTAGCTAAGGCCAAGCTGAGGCCCTGGATTTGGAGCCGAGTCCATGGGTCTCAGGGCCACGTTCTCAAAGTCCCAAAAGTTGGGGTCCAGCATACTTTGTCCTCCTGCTCCCTGGGGGCTTCTCTGGCTCTCCTCCGGGTCACCCCCCAGCCCTCCTGTACTCAGCATGCAAAGTCCCCACTCTGGCCCAGGCCCTCCATAGGCATTCAGTCCCGTCCGTCACTAACCTTCCTGTCCTCCCCTCATAGTCACCCCCTTGGACCCCCAGTGTGACCCATCCTCCCAGCTTCCACTTCCCATCAGCACCCCCTCAAGCACACATGACACCACACACCACAGTGGGTCCCCATTGTAGAAAACCCCTTCCCTGACCTGCCCTCAAATTCTGGCCAGCGAATTGCCCCCAGACCCGATGGCCAGCACACTCTTGAGACCAGAGGGCTAACCCCAGGCCCGCTGCTGCCCCGTAGGCCCACGTGAGGTACAACATCCCCGTGTCCTCTGCCTCCTTTCCAACCATCAAGAGCCTGGGGGGTCTCAGGGGCATCTGCTGCATCAGCCTGACCAACCAGGATGGCTCGCCGGCTTCACACCAGGTGCTGCAGTCTGTTGCCTCCCACCTGGGCCTGCACCTGCAGAGCTTGTGCCTTGGTGGGGGCAGCCCCCCAGAGGTCTCCTTCGTGGCCCTGACCCTGGGCTGCCCGGCCCTGCGTTTCCTTGACCTCCGTGGCTGAGACAGCCTCGTCACATCGGGCGTGCTGCCAGCTCAGCCCAAGACAGCACAGCGGGTCCAGCAGGCACTGAGCGGCCTCCTCGAGCTCAGTCTGGCTGGCCTGCGGGACCTGGCCGAGCTCAGCTTCAGCCGGCTCAGCGGTTGTGTCCCCAGCCTGGGGTGCCGCTCCTCGGCCTACTGCCACCTCACCTTCGAGCCAGGCCCAGCCCGGGGCTGCGTCGGCCCCCAGGATCCCTCCCCTTCCCAACTCTCCTTCCGCAACCTGCTGCAGTTCGTGAAGGAGCAGGCTGGTAGGCTGCACGCCCTGGGCCTGAGTGGCACTGGCTTGCCACCCGAGGCCCTGCAGGCCCTGGGCCAGCTGCAGGAGCTGAGCCTGCACCGCTGCCGGGACCTCTCCACAGAGGCTGTGGCCGCCCTTTGCCACCAGCAACCAGGCCTTACCTCCCTGGACCTCAGCGGCTGCTCAGAACTGGCGGACGGGGCACTCTTGGCTGTGAGCCAGGGCCTGTGGCACCTGAGCTTGAGGACGCTGCAGCAGCTGACGGATGTGAGATGCTCAGCCCTAGGGGGCCTGCGGGAGCTGCAGAGCCTCGACATGGCCGAGTGCTGCCTGGTGAGAGGGCGGGAATTGGCCCAGGCCCTGGGCTTGGTGTGCGGAGCTCCACCCACTGGCCTCCCTCAGCCTGGCCTACTGCTCCTCACTCAAGGTGAGCGTCCCATCCCCTTCCTTCCTTCCTTCCTTCCTTCCTCACCAGGGCCAGGGATTGGGGGAACTGGGAGCGTGGCGCCAGGGAGGCGCCCAGTGTTTGTGTCCAAGGAGTAGTTAGAGCTGAACTGGTGACACAGTCGGGAAGAGGAAAGGATCCTAGACAGACAGGGCTGCTGCCAGCACTCCTCCCCGCAGCCCCACCGTGGGTCCAGGTAGAGGGAGGTCCAGGAGACCAGGGGGCCCAGCCCACAAGGTGGCACATACCTCACGAGCCAGGTGATTGGTGACCACTGCAGTCTGGGGAGGGGAGTGAGGGTGGGTGCTCTGGGGGCCAGGAAGGCCGATGAAAGCGGTGACAGAACCAAGCCCTGCGGGAAGGGGTACCGAGGTCACACAGCAGTCATGGTTAAGGCAGGGCCCGAGGGAGGTAATGTGACGTGGGAGAAGGGTCATTTCTTGACTGAAGCCAGTTCCTTCAATAGGGCTCAGCCCTGTCCCTCTGGGTGGCGTCCCTGTCTTCCTGCAGCGTCAGTCTCTTCCTCTTTAGCAGATTATTACTTCAATCTAGCACTGTGCCCAGAGCATTCCCCACCTGAAAAGCATCTCAGCCTTTTCTCCCAAGTGCCTCTCTTCCCCCGCCCTACTCCATCCTCGCGGCTTCGCCGCTGTGCGTCTCTCAGCTGCTCTCTCTGGGGCCCCACCTTCCCGAGTCTCTGCATCCCTCTACAAAGCAGCTTCCTCTGTTCTGCCCTTAGTTCCTGCTCCTGGTAGGTGGCAGCCCTACCCGCTCTGTGACCTCACAGTCCTAGAGGGAGCATATTTGATTGGCTCAGCGAGAATCAGATGCCCACCATTGGTGCTGGGAGCACAGGCAGGGTGATCACCTTAGAAACGTTCACCTGCATCCTTCTTCCTGCCCCAGCCAATCTAGGCATTTGCTTTTCTCCTGGTGTCCCACCACTGCAGCCCACCAGGTCCACTCTGACACTCACCAGCACAGGAATACTGTTGCTTCCTTCCGTGGACCCTGTGGCGGCTTCCTGTTGCCTGTGGGGCTGGAACCTTGGGCAGAACCTTCCTAGTGACCCCCCCAAGCCCGGTGACACAGGCACAAGCCACCACTCCATTGCCCTCTCCCTCTTCCACTTCCCTCCTAGGACGCCTCAGTGCCCTCCCTGATGCCAGCGCTGGGTCCAAGCCTCAAGGTGCTAGACTTATCCTCCTGTGTGGCCCTTCACCAACCAGACTGTGCAGGCCATCTGCACCTACCTCACCCACCTGTCAGTCCCGCGCCTGGCCTGGTGCAAGGAGCTCCGTGACCGGGGGCTTCTGGGCTTGGGGCAACCAAGTGAGGAGACTGCAGGGGCCGCAGGGGCGGGACCCTTGAGGTCATGGCGGGCGGGGCGGTCCCTGGGCTCAGCTGCCCTCCTGCCCCTCCTGCGCCTGTTTCTGGGAACAGCTGAGGGCCAAACTTGGGAGGAATCTGGGAAGCAGGGGCTTCCTCTCACGGCCACCCCGAGAGCTGGGCATTGGGCCTCCAGCCGCAAAAGGACCCTTCTCCCCGGCCACAGGGCCCGCCCCACTCACGCTGCAGGCCCTACGGGACTTGGACCTCACAGCCTGCAGCAAGCTGACTGATGCCAGTTTGACCAAGGTGTGGGGCTGGGGATGTGGATAGGCTGAGGGCCCTGGGGCTGAAGCCAGCGTTCGGGGCCAACCCACTTTTTGCCTGGAAAAAGTCCTTTCTCATTGGCTTCTGCTGCCTGTAGCTATTCCTCTGGCTGGGGACGGGGGAAGCTGGAAGGGCTCCAGCGCCACACCACCCGCCCCCCGCCATTCTCGCAGGTGCTCCAGGTCCCACAGCTGAGGCGGCTGTCACTGAGCCTGTTGCCAGCACTCACAGACAAGGGCTTGCTGGCTGCGGCCAGAGGCTGCCCCAGCGTGGAGCGCTTGGTGCTGAGTCACTGCAGCCGCCTCAGCGACGAGGGCTGGGCCCAGGCAGCCGGCTCCCGGCCAAGGCTGCAGCACCTCAACCTGTCCAGGTGCAGCCAGCTCTTAGAGCAGTGAGCGTGTCCAGTGCTGCACAGCGTAGGGGCTGGGCTGGGGCCCCGGGCCGGGTCAGGCGCTCACCCGGTGGCCTCCCTGCGGAACGCTGGGCTCCACTGGGCAGGTGTGCAGTCAGCTCCGGATGGTAGATGTGGCCACGTGTCCTGGCATCAGCCTGGCTTCCGTCAGGCACTTCCATGCCCAACTGCCTGAGGTGACCTGCATCCAGTCCCGCTTCGTGGGAGTGGCTGACCTGACCCTAACACTGAGGCCAGGTCAGTAACCAGCCCTGTGCCTCAGCCTCTGTCACCTCCAGAGGCTCCAGCCTGGCCTCTTGACCTAGAGTTTGACTCAGTGCCTCCCACCTCCCTCTGCTACGTGCCCCAGAGCCCCTTCCCCAAGCTAAAAACCCCTTTTCTAGGACTAAGGGTGGGACTATATCAGGGCAGCCCAAGGGGCTTCCTGCCCCACTCTGCCCCACAGCCCAGCAGGAACCTTTTCCAGCTTCATGTCGCCGCCACAGGCCCCTGGAAATGCCAGCCCCTGCATCCTGTCCAGGCCTGGGTCCAGAGGCCAGGCCCACAGGTGGGCTGGGTCTGGTGCTGGAGGAACAGACCCTGTGCCTCTGGCCCTGCCCCTTCTCACACTAAGGCCTGTACTGTTCCCCACAGTTCTCCCAGCCCCCTACCAGCACTGAGCTTTACCAGCCAAGCCACAGTCTTTGTTGTATACCCAACAAGATTAAAAATTCCAGATCTCACGTCCTTGTCCGAAGTTCTCAGACCAAAGGGCCCCTTCCCTCCCCACCTCAGATGAAGCAGCCCAGCCCAGGGACAATGTGTAGGAAATGCCAGGTTCTTCCTCACACCTGGCCCAAAGTCCTACAGGTGCCCCCAGCAGGTCCTAGCTTCTTCCCCACATGGTGGGAGACTCCAAAGGCCTCTCCGCAGCACAAGCCCCAGGACATGTCCTGTAGCAAAGGCACGTCTGTGTACCCTCATCCCAGCCAGATCCCAGGAGCACAGTGATTAAGGCTGCCTGAGTCAATGAGGCTGTTTTCAGCACACACACACACAAAAGACACTAAAGAGGATAGCATCTCTGGGTAGGAAGCGTCCTTAGAGGTCTAGTCCAACCTCCTAAACAGAGACAGAAGCTATAAGCTTAGCCTGGGAGGTCAAGGAAAGACTCAAGTCAGTGAAAAAATAGGAGGGAGGGAAGGAGACAATTAGGCAGAAGGGACCAGGGAGGTGCACGTGGGCAGGCCAGAGCTGGTGCGGGGTGTAGGGGTAGTCCCAGTCCCATGGCGGGCAGGGAGGATGCCAGCTTGGACCGAGCATCCTTGATCCACATGCTTGTGACTCTAAGCCACAGGCACTCTGTTGAAAGGGCTAAACCACAACGTGTCTGCAACCCATCTCAACTCTGTTCAATCATGGTACCGTGACCATTATCCACGGTCAATAGGGAGACACTGAAGAATACAGGGGAGACAGTATGTGTGTGAGTGTGTAATCAGATCGGCTTCCTGTTTGAGAAAGCAGTGTGGTAGTTGGTATTGAGAAGATTGGAAGGGCAAGACAGGAGGCAGGAAGTCAGGAGGTTCTTGCCAAGATGATGGTGGCCTGTAACAAGGGACTGGAGACACTGAGAAGGAAGAATTGATGGTATTAGGAGACTTAACTGCACTTGGGCTCCCCATTTGCACCTTGAACTCAACTAGGGACTATTCTAAGTGTGGTGGGAAGTCTAAATGCAGGAGTGGGTATGTGGGGCCCTGAATGCCCAAGTCAGAAGCATAGCTAGAGACGGGGAACAAGTATCATCCGTTTTTAGGTAACATGGTGATGGTTAACACTTAAAAAAGATATTTTGAGGAGGCACTGGGAAAGAGAGGTAGTGAGAGGCATGGAGGAGGTCAGAGGGTGGTGGCTGGCAGCTTCCAGCCCGCCCGTGGGTCCTGTGGGTGGATGTGCTCCTCTTTGCCTCAGAGGCTTGGGGTCTATGACCATAGCCTCCGAGCTTCACCTCCAGCTGGCCTGTCTGTGGCCCCCACCCCACCCATGCTGCTGCAGTTGGGTTTTAATCAGAATGCAGGCTTCCTGCACTAAATTCTCTCTTGTCAGAATCAGCCTACATCCTCCCACTGGCCTGGGGGACATCTTTTGGAATCTTGAGTTTGCCCTTCAGCACAAAGCATACCCAACTTCACATCTCTCCCTTCAAGCGTCTCAACAGGGGGCCATCACGACCCACAAATGATGCAGGGGAAGGGCCAAGCAGGGTTGAGGACTGAGCTCAGACTGTCAGGAGCCTTCTGGAAACGTGGCTCCCAGACTAGACCCCTGTTCATGGCGCCCAGAAAGGCGTCCACTTGGGGAAATGCCTCCTGCCCCACCACCTCTCCCTCAGCTGGCTGGCAGCCCCAGACCTCTCTCAGCTGGTGCCCCCAGACTACAGGCCATCCTTCTTTGCAGGCCTAGCACTGAGGGAGGCTGAGGACTCGTGCTGGAGAAGGGTAACAGGGCCAGCCGGTCCCCACTGTCCTTCAGAACACCAGCCCCTCAACTGTAGCTGCCCAGGTTTGTGGCCCCAAGCTGTGGCCCTGGCCTGACGCCCTCATCTCATCTGTCAGCTAAGCTTGAAGGCAGGCTTAGCCTGCAGGGTTCAGAGCTGGCTCAACACATGTCTAAGAGCCAAGCAGACTTTATTTCTGCTGCAGCCTCTGCTGGTCAGGGTGCCTGTGCTTCTCCACCCTTTGTGGCCACCACAGTGGCAGCAGCTGTGGCCCTTGGCCAACCTCACTGTCAAGGTTCAGCGATGCTGCAGTCGTAGCAGAAGTTGAAGTTGGTGGGGGGCGGGGGGACGGGGGGTGGCTGCTCAGGGATGGGCACATTCTCCAGCTCCAGCAACCGCAGCTTGGTTTCCATGGTCAGCAGCTGCTCCAGGTCCAGCCGTGTCTGCTCACTGCCCATGGGACTGCCCAGCAGGGCGCTCAGCCCATCTGTCCACAGGTGGAACTGGGGATGGGGCCATCTCCATGAGGGCCTTCCCGTCTCCTCCCCGGCCCGTCTGCCCGGCTCTGCTCAGCCTGCCCGGACACTCACCTCCCGTTTGGATGGGGCAATGAAGTTGAGGTATGCCTCCTCCTCCCCGTGGTCATAGCTGACTGAGAAAGCTAACTCACAGACGTCCTGGGGAAGCAAGGGAGCCAGAAGCACTAAGCAGGGGGCAGGGGCAGGGGCAGGCAGGAAGGAGCCCCTGGTCCCCACTGCACTCACCTTGTTCTGCTTTCCCGAGCCCTTCTCCCGGACGTGGGGGCAGTCCTTGCCTGTCAGCAGTGCCCTGATGTCGGCCACAGGGACTGCAGGAAGACGGTAGGGCTGACCACTGGGACCCCAGGCGGTCCCGGGGTGGGGCGGCGGTCTGGGAAGAGCAGGTGTCTGACCCCCACCCTGCCCTCCTTACGCTGCTCAGGCAGGCTCTCGGGGGCGGGTGGGCCAACGCCCTCCTCCACGTCCCCATACTGCAGCACCTTGTGGTTGGGGGACAGGCAGCAGAACCACAGCTTGTCTGTGGGCAGAAAGGGGAAGAGGGAAGGAGTGATGAGAGGGACACGCCCTGACCCCAGCCCAGCCGCTCTCCAGCCCCACTGCCCACGCAGTGACCCTGGCGCCGTCGGCTGCTGATCTTGCGGAAGAGTGTCCCCTCGCAGAGGCGGAGCAAACGCTGCTGGCGGATCAGGCCCATGAGCTCTGGCTTCAGCTTCTCCCGCAGCTCCCTGGGGGAGGGGGGGAGGGGGCTCGCTGAACAGGACGACCTGGGCCTGAGCGAGGCCCAGGGGGCAGCAGGGAAGGTGGGGGCTAGGACTGGGACCCATCCCCAACAACTCACAGAATGGGAGGGGCCAGTGTGCCTTCCTGATGCAGCCGCTCTGTCTGCCGCAGGCGCAGGACCTCCCCGTAGGTGAGCGCGTTCACCTTGGTTCGGAAGAGCTCCAGGGAGCTGGGCTTCAGGGCCAGCGTGCGGGCCAGCTGCTCCCGCACCACTTGCATGACCTGGGGCCACCCCAACCTTAGCTCAGGGCCTGAGTTCTGGGCCCCGACCCAGTACAACCCCCTGCCCTGGCCCAGGTTTCCCTGTTCCCACCCTATGCACCTTATCAAAGTCTTCCTGAGTGGCCCGCATCTCCTTCCAGGTCTTATTCAGCAGCTGGATGCTCACACAGAAGAGCTCATGGAAGCTCTGGTCTTGGCCAAAGAACATGGGCGAAAAGTCCTGGGCAGTTTCGGAGCCTGGAGCGGGGGGGCAGGAGGGGCTCAGGGAGAAAGTGTGTGCAGCCCCTGGCCCTCTCTGCCCTTCCGTCCCCCGTTTCCTGGACACGCTGTGCCCAGTACCACTCACAGGGCTCCCCGACATGGAGCAGTTCACACAGCAGCACAGTCAGCTGGATGCTGCTCCGGGCAAAGGGACACTCGTGCTTGTCCTCACGGCTGCTGTTCTCCAACACAAACTGGGGTGGTGGGAGCACAGGACGGGGTGGGGAGTCACGACTGAGGCTGTGGAGACCCCCCGCCTAGGTGGCATCCTGCCGTATCCCACCCCAACCTGTCACTGACCCGGCTGTAGGCGCTGGGCGCGTGTCTGGAGAAGTAGAGCATGTTGTCCAGGGCCAGCAGGCCAGGGGGCACGCGCTCCAGGTCCTGCGCAGGGTTGCTGTTCTGGGGGAAGGGGGAGAGGCAGCTGAGGAAGGGTCCAGCCCTCTGGAACAACAGCAGCCCTGGGTTGAGGCAGGGGCAGGGAGCTGGATAGGGGTCACTCACAGAGAAGCCCAGTTTGCGGAACTCGCGGGCACAGAGGGAACGGCGACGGTCAGCACTCAGCCCAGTGCCCAGGGACTCCCCCTCCGGTTCAAAGGCAGCCTGACGCAGGGCCTGCAGCTGCTCCCGCTGCTCCTGGGGTCATTGTTGGAGTGGTGTTAAGATTGAAGATTCAAGGCCAAGCTCCAGCCGTCCCCAGCCTCGTGTGCCCCAAAGGCACCTACCGGGCTGTAGGGGTCCAGTGGCGTCCGCATGCGTGGCTCCAGCAGCCCGAGCGTAAGGGCCTGCAGTACGTACAAGTGGTGAGCCATCTCGTCGCCCAGTGGCGCTGCACTGTGGATGATGTTCTGGAGAACAGCCAGTTCACGGGTGTGAGTGTGGGCTCACGAGGAGAGGAGTGGGGAAGGGTCTGCCTGGCCTGGTCCTTCCTACCTTGTAGATGAACTGGCGAAGGTTTCTCTGCCACAGGTAGTCAAGCATGTGCTGAGGTGGGTGGGAAGGGGACTCAGGTGATCTAGCCCCACCATGAGCACCCATCCTGCAGGCCCACTGTGGAGCACAGTGCCCACCAGCTCCTCCCCCCACCAGTCCAGCCACTGGTTGGACACCCACCTTACGTTCAGCAGCACTGGCCCCCTGCAGCAAAGCTGTCAGCAGCGCCATGGCCTTGGTTTGCAGCTGCTGGTTCATCCTGAGACAGGAAGAGGGCTCAGCCGGCCATCCAGGGTCCAGCCCCGCTCCACTCATCTGTACCCCACCTCCAGACACTTACACCTGTAGGTGCACCAGCAGCCTATCCAGTGGCACCTCACTCTTGACCAGCTGGCCCAGGGCAGGGCTGCTCAAGGTCACACTCTCCAGCAACCCCAGGGCCAGGGGCTGCACAGATGCATCCATGAGGTTCATGTTCACATAGCACACCACCTTTAGAGGAGCAGGGGTTGTCACCACCTCAGCACCATGGAAGGCCAGACCCTGACACCACTCCACTGCCCCCACCTGTTACCCCTAGAAAAGCCCACCCACCTTCCTAACAAAGGGGATGCTGAGCGTCTCCCAGGACACCACGCCATGCTCCATGAGCTCCAAGAAGGCCCTCAGTGCGAGGGCCAGCACCTCTCCTAGGCTGGGGAGACAGGTGGGGCTGAGAGGACCAGACCAGGACGCCCAGCCCCACCATGTCCACCACCCACCACAGCCCTGTGCTCACTCGTCCCCATCCTCAATGATGGAGCCTAGTCTCTGGAGCCCATCACGGCTGATGACTTCCCGGGTGAAGGTCATGTCTGGGGCCAGCAGGACGAGGTGCCGAAGGGCTTCCCGGCGCCCTTCACAACTCTCGCTCTGCAGCCCACGCAACAACCGCTCAGCCTCAAGGTCCTGCCAGGGGTGGGAGCAAGAACAGAGGTGAGGAGGTAAGGAGTGGGAACTGGGGATGTGGGGACTTGGGTGTCCACTAGGTGGGGCACTACTGGGCTAGGGCTGGGGCCTCCAGACCTAGGGCCCAGGTGCCAGTGGCGGGCAGAGAAGAGGCACAGCAGAGGGGCACAGAATGAGGGCAGGGTCAGGAGGGGCATTACTGGGGCAGTACTGAGGCACAGGATGCTGCCATTCTTGATCTCCGTGCGGTTCTGGAAAAGATGGCAGAAAATGGAGAGAAGTCAAGAAGGGCTCTGAGGATTGGTTAATTGGGGTTGTCAATAAGGGAGGATTTGGGAGTCAGTAAAAGAAAGATCAGGTTCCAGAGAGTAGGACGATGACTCTGAGTCAGAGCCAGGTGGGTTAAAGGGGTCACAGAATGGAATGTGGGGCGGGGAGGGGACTCACGTTCTCAGTGATGTATCTCCTGTGCCCATCAGCAAACTGTAGGGCATAGCGCTCAGAGTGAGGCAAGCTCCACCTGTGGGCAGCAGAGGCTCAGCGAGGCGGGTAGGGGGCGCCCTCTCCCTCCTGCCCTCCCACCAGCCACCCGGCGTGCCCCGGCAGACCCGCACTCACGCGTCGCACACCTCCTTCAGCACAGCGGCCAGGGGTTTCGCCTACAAGTGGAACAGTCACTCACCGGATGGGAGTGGGAGTTGGGGAGGAGCCTGGGGGAGGGGGGGTGGGCTATTCGAGGGGAAAGGGGCGACCCGGAGGTAGGCGGTGGGGTGGACGGAGGCCAGACAGTCCGGGTGACCTGGTCCAGCTGGATGAGCTGCGGGATGGCGTCGCGCATCTGGACGGCGATCTTCACTACATTCCGCGGGGGCGCCATCGTCTACCCGAGGTGGGGGCCTCTGTACTTTCCAGATGCGCAACTTCCCGCCGAGGGCACACCTGGTCTGAGGCCCCTGAGGACGAAGGTGTTCCTCTGCCCGACACTTGGCTCCCGTGGCCCACACTGACAGCCCAGGCTCCCACTCCCGACAAGGCGCCGCGGCCTTCCCAAGGGAGCCAGAGCCGAGGCTAGTTCCGGGTTAGAGTCCCGGGGGTAGGAGGGTAGGAGGGTGCCTGCCCCGCCCCCGCAGAGGCGGGCCCCGCCCCGCCCCCAGGTGCGGCAGGTGGGGGTGGGGAGGGCGGGCTGTCAGCACCGCCACACCTTTTCCAGAAAGTTGACCCGCCCGTTCCCACCACCAATCCAGCACAGTCCCAGGGAGGATCCCTGAAAGAACCAGATCAAAGACAGCCTTAGGCATGGTCTTTATTCATTTGGACACTGTACAAATATTACAATTTCCTTTTGTTGCAAAAAGTATAAAAATAATCTTTATATAGGAATCCATTCGTTACTGCAAATCTTTCTAAATCTCTGCAAATGGCTCTAAATGAGGATAAATGAATAAACAAGAAGGGGACTGTGGGGCAGGAGGAGGCCGGGCCAATCCTCAGGGACTCTCCCGACCAGATTCCTAGCTAGAGATCTCCATTCCTCCTGTTAGCAACCTGCCCGCCCCAACAGGTTCTCAGGGCCAAGGGTCCAGCAGAAAGGGGGCACACGAGCGGTACAGAAGGAGCTGTGTGATCCGCGTGGGGAGAAGTGAAGGAGACTAGGCTAGGTGCTGGCAAGTGTCCAGCCCCACCCCATGCTTCCTCCTGGAGGGGGAGGGGCTGGCAGGTACAGGGCAGTGGGGCTGGATGCACTGCCCTAGGAGGGTGAGGGAGGGTCCTTGGATCTGTGCCACTGGGTGGCCGCTGAAACTGAACTCTGGGAGGGCCGGGGGAGGCTACCAGGTAGGGGAAGGCCCCCAGAAAGGAGTGGCAAACACTTTGGCTCCACAGTGGAGAGGGCTAAGCCCCTTTCCCCTGCTCTCCCAGCACAGAACAGGTGTTGGTGCAGGAGTGGGACTTGTGGCCAGAACTGTGCAGTGAGGGAAGGCTGAGGAAGCCAGGAGTCTACGGCTCTCAAGTTGTGTAGGGGTGGGGTGGGGGGAGGTCCCCAGGCAGCCCCCAGGTTAGACAGTCTGTGTCCCAGCCACAAAGGGCATGCCCCTGTCAGTCAGAGGTTGAGAACAGGCACATCAAAGAGGTCACAGACACCTTCACTCTCATCCAGGTTGTAGATGTAATCGTGGTCTCCAGGGGGTGGAGAAAGGCGGAGGAGGGGTGCAAACACTGCAGAGAGCAACAGACTGAGGCCCCAGGGGCAAGACTCCACCCAGCAGCCACCCAAGCCCTGCCCACACACACTCACCCCCCACCTGCCTGGGCCACCTACCTTCTGAGGACATCAGCTCCTCCAAGAGCTCTGAGCTCATGCACTCTGGGGATGGAGGGAGAGCTCAGTTACATTCTGGCTCCCGCCTCTCCACCCACCAAAGCCCATGAAGGGGACCACCCAGCCACCCATCAGGAACTTTACCCTTTGCCCAGGTACCAGGCACAACCATAAGGTCCTCAGAAGGGCAAGAAAACGGCCCTAACACCCAGTGAGCTGTGCCCCTCACCCCAGCCCCAGGGAAGAACACAGCCCTACCTCGAGTTGGATCAAAGATTTCTGACAGCTCTTTGGGGAGCTCCAGAACTGAAAGACAAGAAAGCCATGCTCAAGGGCACAGAGATCCAGCCTGGTCCCACTCTAGCCCCCACTTCCCCAGATCCTTTATCACCCACCCAGGGGCTCCATACAGCTGAGATGTAGGCCCTGCACCAGACCAAGCCGGCACTGTCTGCCAGTCTCCCCTACCAGACCTGAATTCCTCGGTGCCAAAGGACCACTGGAGGTAATCGGTACAGCCCTTCTAACTCAGTGGTTCGGCAGAAGGGCAGCACACCCTCTCCACTTCTGGGCTCAGAGTATATACCCTGTCTGATGCAGGATGCTCTGTCTGATGCAGGATGCCCTGTCTGACAGAGGATGTGCTGTCCATCCCTGCCCTTGCTAAGCACCTACTTGGTGCCAGGCTCAGAGACCACAGCCCAGGCCAGGTCACCTGGCAGAGGAGGAGGCACTCTCAAATAGGGGATAGTGCTACAGGGTGATGACACTGCTACAAATGTCTAACCAGGAGGACACACATGGGAAACAGAGGAAAGGAGTGCTGGAGCTGGATCACGAGGGATTTCATATGCCAGGTTTAGGGGCTCTGGTTTTATCTAGCAGACCTTTGGGAGCTGTTAAAGGTACTTTTGTAAACAGAGAAATGCCAGTCAGGCTGTGTTTCAAACAGATTCTTGTCAGTCGGGGTAAAGAAGATGCTGAAGAACTCAGGAGAGAGGTGGCTAGCAGTGATCCTGAGTGTTAGGATACATGAGGCCATCCATGGGGGGTGTCTACAAGAGAACTCACTAAGCTGATGTGGGGTGGGGAGCAGGAGAAGGAGGGAGAAGGAGATAGAGCTGGAGTTGACACCCAGGTGTCAGGCCTGGGTGACTAGGGCCAGTGGTCGGGTAGGCACAAAGGTGGAAATCCAAGTTTCAGTTGAGGACACATGGGAATGAAGTGCCCACTGGATGTGCAGAGGAAGGCACGTGGACACAAGAGGTAAAGTTCAGGCAAAAGGCCTAGGCGAGATGGAGGCTGGGATTCATCTACCCAGAACCGGGGCCCTCCACAGGTGTGGAATGAGCCAGAGATCTGGGAAGCCAGGTTTAAAGGAATGCCAGGGAGAGGTCAGAAGCAGCAGCCAATTAAGGGAGAAGAGGCAAGAGCTGACATCGTTAATGCCAAAGGAGGAAAAAGAGCATCAACACAGAGCAAGAGAGCACCAGAGCGAATCGGCCTGGAAACCTGCCGGAGCCGTCGGAGCCGGGCAACTCATCAAGAGTAGCACTGGTGTCGCATGGGGCGGGGGGCGGGGGCCTGACTGCCGCAACCCGAAGGCTGACTAGGGGACCAGCATATGGAGTAGAATGGACATGACTGTTTCAGGGGGTCCAAACACAGAGGGTATGGGGAAGGAGAGAGACCCAGGCGATGAAGTGTGATTTAACGAGGAGAGACTTAGCAGTGCTCGAGGGTCGAGGAGAATGAGTCCTGGAAAAAGCAAACACTCAAGTCACAAGATGGAGAGGAGACACCAGGCAGGTGACACCACCTCTCCTAAGAACATACTGCCCACCTTTGGAGCCTGAGGGCCGTACCACAGCCCGTTCCCCAGGAGAGCGTTCACACCTTCCTGAGACCGGGGTCCAAGGGTGGCAGGCAGGGCTTGAGGGAGGGCCAGGGAGTTCTGTGTCAGCCCAGGAAGGGGGCAAAGGGGCACCAGCACCAAGCCAGAGGCCAGGCTCCTCACCTTGGCTGGCAGAGCTCTGGTTGACGGCAGGGGGCTGGCCAGCTTCGGCTGAGGAGATCGGAGAGTTGGGTTCCAAGCCCAACTCTGTTTCTGACCTGGGACTCTCTGAGGCTGGGTTCTCACTGCTGCCAAGGGGACAAGTACTCACCACCTGTGGGGTCCGCCTTGATGGGCTCAAAGGAGGTAGAAGGGTTGGGTCCGGATGAACTGCTGCTGCTGCTGCTGTCCAACAGGGCAGAGGACTGCAGCGGCCGGGTGTCCAGTGCTGTCAGGCCCAGCGGGAGGGAGCTGAGCTCACCACCGTCCTTGTTATCGCTTCCAGGGCCAGCACTCACTGCAACCACATCCCCCAAACCCAGTCACTTGGGGACAGGAAGCAGGATATTGAAGCTGACCGTGCTAGAAGCCACAGCCAGGATGATTAGCGCCCTAGTTCCTAGGCCCAAGGAAAGTTAGGCACTGCCCATCACTCCCCAAAAGGTAACGTGAAAATTACTCACTGAAGGAGACAAGGGCACGAAGCCTGCAGGAGGGAGACTCACGGACATGGCCGCCGTGACCACACTTCAAGAGGGGCTGCCAGGGCAAGTGTGACACTGGCGGATCTGGGGGAAAACTGCCACCACTAATGCCCCTTCACACAGTCAGAACTTCCCTGTTAACAAGGGCCATTCGCTGCACTAGCAAGGAGAGGCCTGCGGGATGGGGGAGCAGGAGAAAGAACCCCACAGGGTCCCTTCCACTCTGAGTACGGCATTCCATCATACAGAGGTATTGCCTCTTGGGCCCCAGAAATCACCCCATCACCACATGGCCATTGTGCCTCACCTGTGAGCTCAGCGGCTGGACCGGCCACCCCCTGGGCTTCGGTGCTGCCGGGAACAGGGTTGGGGGTGGTCACCTGGGGACTGCTTGGGCGTGAGGCATCCTGGGGCGGGACCAGAGCAGGCTTGGGCAGAGGCGGAGGGGTAGAGACAGCAGGTGGGCTCTGGAGCAGATCTTCGGGTGGCGGCACAGGCACCGCCACAGGTGGTGAGCTCCATGCCTCCTTGTTCACCAGCAGCACCTCGATGGGGCCACTTACGCTCTTCAGGTGAATCTGGTACTTCTTCTGCCCATTGAGGCCCTACCGGTGAGGGTGTGGGGTGGAGGACAGGTGGAATTGGAAGCAGGCTCGGCTCCTGCCTGACCCTGGGCAAGGGCCAGTGTCCTCTCCCACCCTAGGCTGCCCGTTCTCCTAGATAACCTCAAACCCCAGGCCTCCCCTACCTGCCCCACCCGGGACTTATCGGGCTCCACAGCCAGCACCCGCCCTCAACCAACCCCGCATGGCTGGGCTGAGCACCCACCTCTGGGATGGGCACCTCCAGGCTGGTGCCCGACGGGGCCCGGATGGCAAGGAGGGTGTCTCCTAGGATGACAAGGAGGATGGATCAAGGCCCACGGGCTCAATCTGAACTGAGAATGGGGTGCCCATCCCTTAGAGCAAGGACGGAGATCATGGTCTCTGAGGGGCTGGACAGTAGGCTGGGGCAGAGAACTAAAGCTTTTCTCCTCCTAAAAGCCCAGGGGTCAGTAACCAGAAAATCTGGGTTCAGACACATGGAGCAAAAGATTGCTGGCCATGGGCACCTCACTTGATTGACGGGGCTGCTCCCCAAGCGTAGATGTTCTAGCCAAGGCCAACATTCCTTCCCCAGAACCAGGCTGGGAGATGCAAGATGAACAAGAAACAGTTCCTGTACCTACAAGGCAACTAAACTAACTGTAGGTTGGAAGTGGGCACCATTGCCCCCTGCATACAAGCATACATGAACATGCAAACACACGTTCTCCCTTGTATGCTTCTGCCACACGTGAGAAGCCAAACCTAGGGGACGATGTAGGCAGGGGTTGACCCAGGGACCCAGCCCAGGATTCTTGTACCCTCTCAGTATGGTTAGCCTCCATAGGGTCCCAGTGACCCTTAAACCCAGGACTTACCCTGTCTGGTTGTTCTTTGGGCAGGCCCCAGGAACCCTCTTAAGAGACAGAAATCTCTTGGGCACTGAGTCCACTGCTCAGGGCTGTGGCTCAACCCATCCCCACACCCATCTCCCCCAACCCAGGCTGTGCTCACCAGCAAAGCATCTGCAGATGTCCTCATGAGTCACGTAGGCCAAGGTGTGGGGGTTAAGGAGAACGGCTGATGCCCTGCCCGTAGCGACAGATGGCTGACCACAGAGAAGACCCAGCTCTCCAGCAGAGGTCTGACATATATGCTCTCAAAGAAAGTCCTGAGGCCTGGGGTCTACATGGGGAGGGATCACAGTCCAAGACTGGTGGGCAAGAGGCTCTGAGGAGGGAGCCTGAGGCTGGAACCTGGCCAGGAGCTGTAGGACCACCCTCCCCAGAGGGATAGGGACTAGGGGACCACAAGCAAACCCAGCTAGACTAGAGGGCCCCTCGCCCACTCCCCTGGAGCAGGGACTGCCAGGAGGATATCAGCTGTTCTGCACGTCCTCTGTGACGTTCCGGATGCTCTGCTGCACCCACACCTTGTGCTGGTCTAGTTCTTGCTCTCGCTGCTGCAGCTCCTCGATCTCTGCCTTGAGCTCAATCAGCTTGTCCGCGATCTCCCGGGTATTGCAGCCAGGCCCCACGCCCCTGAGCCCGGGGAGTGGAGCTGAGAGGGGCTGCCAAGAACTCCGGGTCCCACGGCCCCTGCTCTCTCTTGCACCCTCCACCCCACACCCCTGACGCTTCTGGGTAGGAGATCCCGTTGCCCTCCCTGGTGCCCCCACTCACTTCCACTGGATGCTATTCTTGGATTTTTTCTCGATCAGCCCGATACCTTCCAGCACGTTAGTAATGTCATAAATCCGCCGCTTCTGGCGAACAGCTAGGGTGTCAGCTGCCTGGCAGGCAGAAGAGAGTGGGGAATGCTCAGCCCCACTCTCAGGTGAGACTTAGTCTGGAGTAGTCTGAAAAGGGGGTGGCCTTGATTCCAACCCTCCTCCCAGGCACTACAGCAGCTCGGGACTGGGGGGCGGGAAGAGGCCTGGCGCAGCCTGAGCTGATGTTCTGATGCTCTCCTCCCCACACCTGCCGGGGAGGGCCACGAGGACCAACACCTGCAGCCCCAAGCCTGGCACATAGCTGACGCCCAATGGCCTCGGCCGAATGAATGAAACAGCTCCCGGCCTCCCTCCTGTGAGAAAGCACATGGATGGCGGCCTGCTCTGAGGGCTCAGCTGGGCCGCCCCGGAGGTTCCCGCTACCGGCCCAGGCCTGGTCCACCATCCCCCCCTGTCGCCCCTTAGCCCGGGCCTCACCAGCTTGAGGTCAAGCACGCCGTCCTTTGCCTCCTGCAGAAGCGACACGAACTTGGTAGTGAGAAGTCCCAAACTCTTCTCGTGCCGGCTTGGGGTGCCCGGGGGCGGCGGCGCCTGTGGCCCGGCCTCCGCCATAGCGCCCTCCCGCCACCTCCCCTCAGCCAGGCCAGGCCAGGCCGGCGCCGCCGCCACTTCCGCTTCCGTTCCTGGCCTCCAGGCCGCCGGCGCCAGCATCGCTGCTTCCGCTTCCGCTCCGCGCCCTCCCAGGGAATCCAGCACAATTCATCTCTACGAACACAGCCGAAAAACTTCGGGGACCATCAACAATTGTCCAACCGCCGAAGAGGACGAAAATAACCCCCAGGATCCCCGGAGACCAGCGTTGTTGAGGAAGGATGTGGAGGAAGTCTTTGGGCAGCCCCGGCAGCAGGGAAGGAGGAGCCACTGGAACCTTACGGGCTGGCCAACCTGCCCCAACTCCACTAACTCTACCCCAACCCTCATCTCAGGAGAGGAGACTATGCTGCCTGATGAACCCAATGTGTTTCCCCAAACCTGCTCCTAAAGGCTGCCCCACTGTCTTGGGATCACCCATCCTATTCCTGTCCTTCACTTCCTGCCAAACAGCAAGCACTAATTACATCTAGCTTGTCCACTTGTCTCCATCCCCACTCTCTTTCCCTGATCCCAGCCTCATCTTTCTCTTATCTCCACACTGCAGTGCTCAGAGGCCATGGAATTATAACCACTTTTCAACCAGTGCAAACATGTTTACCTACGTGTAAATATATGTAAAGCGCTTAGAGCTGTTCCTGGCATGTGGGAGGACTGTGTGTTTGCTAGTATCGTTTCATTATTTTTAACATTGTCATTATTTATTATTATTTACTTTAGGTCAAGTTCTTTGGGAAACAGGGATGTGCCTGCAAGAAGTTTACTGAGAAGCCACACTTGTAAGGGAGTAAGACAGGCAGAATTGCGCAGAGAGGAGAATTAAACTGCGATGCAGTTAAAATAGAGGCCTCAGGGCCTCCCTGGTGGCGCAGTGGTTGAGAGTCCGCCTGCCGATGCAGGGGATACGGGTTCGTGCCCCGGTCTGGGAGGATCCCATATGCCGCGGAGCGGCTGGGCCCGTGAGCCATGGCCGCTGAGCCTGCGCATCCGGAGCCTGTGCTCCGCAACGGGAGAGGCCACAACAGTGAGAGGCCCGCGTACGGAAAAAAAAAAAAAAAAAAATAGAGGCCTCAGAGACTTCCCTGGCCGTCCAGTGGTTAAGACTTCGCCTTCCAATGCAGGGGGTGCGGGTTCGATCCCTGGTCAGGGAGTTAAGATCCCACATGCCTCACGGCCAAAATACCAAAACGTAAAACAGAAGCAATATTGTAACAAATTCAATAGAGACTTTAAAAATGGTCCACATCAAAAATATCTTGGGCTTCCCTGGTGGCGCAGTGGTTGAGAGTCCGCCTACCGATGCAGGGGACACGGGTTCGTGCCCCGGTCCGGGAAGATCCCACATGCTGTGGAGCCACTGGGCCCGTGAGCCATGGCCACTGAGCCTTCGCGTCCGGAGCCTGTGCTCCGCAGCGGGAGAAGCCACAACAGTGAGAGGCCCACGTACCGCAAAAAAAAAATAAATAAATAAAATAAGTAAATTTATTTTTTTAAAAAATCTTTAAAACAGAGAACTTGGCCCATCCTACTCGGAGCTCTGAAACTGGGATGACTCTTCCAAGGCCTTCCAAGGCAAGGGTACCTGGCCTTTATACCCTAACACTGACTGAGAGACTCAGCTGTGAGACCTCAGCAGCCTACATTTCTGGCAGCTGGGGGAACAAGTATCTTTGTCTTGAAGGGTGGATTCGGGTAGTAGCCAGTGTCCACTACATTATTACTACCTAGTAGTCCCTTCCATGGCTCCCTTTAACTCCCAAGACAAACATAGCTTTCATAGCCCTTCCACCCGTCTCCGCCATCACCTACCACACACCGTCTTCACAACAGCCTGTGGTCTCCTGCTCCTGTGCAGAGGCACACCCACCTCTGAAGGACCCGTCAACACAGTTGTCACACTGTGATGTTGTCTGCACCCATATTTGCACACTTTGCTCTCCACCCAGGTTGGGGCCATCTAGTTCATGTCTGTGTCCTGAGCACAACAGATCCTGCATAGGCTGCTCAAGTCTCAATGATCACAGGGAGTACACGCCCCCTCCCCCCAAGGAAGTGGCGCCCGGCCCTCCCCACTCTGTCCCACAGTGCAGATGCTCTTTCCTGTTGGGAATAAAGTACCAGAGACTCAGCTTCCTTCCTTTCTGCATGTGGCCTTGGAGAGGGCGGGACCTTGGAGGGAGGAGGGAGCTCCTGGGCAGAGAGGTGGGACAGAGCCTTCCTTGGGGAGAGGAAGTCTCTTGCTGCACGCTGAGGTGTGGGTCTCATGAGCCAGTGGTGGGAGTACCCAGCTCTGCCAAGAGGGCCAGGGGAGAGGGCCATCCTCAAGGCCAAGGCTATCTGTGGAGGAGGGAGAACTGGACGCCTGGCCAAGCCTGGTGAGTTCCATATCAAACTGTCCTCTGCAACTCAGAGCAGGAGCCGTGTCCAGTGGAGGCCCATGCCTACCCTGTTTCACTTGCATCTGAGGGGCAAAAATGAGAAACCCGGCAGGCAAAGGTGTCTCAGGTTCCTTCCCATCACACCCACCTCGCTCTCATTTCCTGAGGGGGCTGGGCAAGAACCTTCCTCCTCTTTCTCAGCGGGGCCTAGAGGAGGCTGCAGCTCAGAGGAGTTCCCACTCTACTTGCTCTAACCTGGACCTTCGCCCCCATTCCTACCTCCGCTCCGGCTCCTCCAGCCATGGACTCAGCATCCAGGGACAAAATGCAGCCCGCACTTCCCCCTGGTATGAGCCCTTCTGGGTGGGCTGAGGGGGGGATGGTGGCAAGAAAGATGGGGATGGTGGGGTTGGTCCTCCCTGCCAGGTCTGGCTGGAGCTCTATAGGGAGGGCAGGGAGAGGAGTGGACTGCCCTGGGGGACAGGCCGAGGGGTAGGAAGGGGAGCAGATGTGGCAGCCACTTCCTGCAGGCCCTGCCCAACTGACGCAGCTGCCCAGGCTCTTCCTGCCCAGGGCCTGAGTGGCCGGAGCAGGAGAGGGCGGAGCAGCTGGCCCGGGGTGCAGCACTCAAGTGGGCCTCGGGCATCTTCTACCGGCCAGAGCAGCTGGCCAGGCTCGGCCAGTACCGTAGCCGCGAGGTGCAGCGTACCTGTTCCCTGGAAGCACGCATCAAGGTGGGCATCAGGCAGGAGGTAGGAGTGCTGAGGGCGGGCTGCAGGTCTGGCCAGGCCTCACTGGCTGCCTCCCTCCCACAGTCGGTGGTGCAGTCATACCTGGAGGGTGTGAAGACCGGTGTGCGGCAGCTGGCCTGGGCCCTTGAGGCCGTGCAGGGAGTCCGCGAAGCCCTGGGCCAGGCTCATGGGTTGCTCTGGGGTATGGCTGAGGCTGCACAGACCCTAGAACCCCTGCGGGAGCAGGTTGTGCAACACAAGCAACTGCAGGCCATGTCTCAGCTGCTGCCCCGGCTGCGAGCTGGTGAGTGTGTAGGGCCCTAGGCCGCAGTCCTCCGACAGGTAGTCAAAAACCACCATCACTGATCAAGGGCCTGGGGCGCCAGTGGGAGATTGCGTGGATGGACACGTGGGCGACCTCCCAGAGAGTAACTCAGGCTTCAAATGGCATATGAAGAAAGGGTGCATATTAGTTCATTCTGGGGTTCCCAAGCATGGGATGTCTGAGTCAGGACTGACACCAAGTGGCTCTGGCCAACCTGGCTGTTAATTTACGAAAATATTTCCCTAACGGGGTGGATGAATAGCCACTGGCATGGCCCTCCCAGTTCCTCCCTGCCTTCCCTCCAAGATCCCTGACTTCCTCATTTTCCATCAGCTCAAGGGTTTACCCCTGGCCCACCATGTAGGCCCTTCCCTGGGTCGTTTCAGATTGACCAATGCTCTACTGTACTGATAATTAAATATTTTACACATCACCCCAGCCCCAGGGCCTCAGCATCTACTGCTATACCCACTGCACAGGTGGGAAGACTGAGACCCAGGGCTGCCTCTTCTCCCCGCTTAGTGCCTGCTGCATTGGCCCACACACAGACCCTGATTGATGCCCAGCGGCTCTTGGAGGCATATGTGAGCCTTCGGGAACTGGAGCAGCTGCAAGAGGAGACATGGGCACCTCTCGGGGGCCTGGAGTTGCCACTGTTCGAGGGGCTGGGCTCTCTGGCTGAGGCTCTGGGCCAGGCTGTGGAGGCGGCTGCAGGGGCTGCCGGGCGGCTGGCACGGGAGGATCCAGCCCTGCTGGTGGCTGCTATGCGTGTGGCCGAAGTGGACGCTGGGCGCACAACCTCCCTGGAGCAGGCCGCCCGGGACTGGCGGCAGCGCTGTCTGCGGGCACTACAGGAGGGCTTGGAGCAGGTCCACTTTGGGACACCTCTGCAGCCTGGGCCAGGGGCACTAGCAGAGTGGCTGGAGGCTCTGCGGGTGGCTCTACCAGCAGAGTTGGCCGCGGCTGAGGCATTGGTAGCACCCTGCTGCCCACCACACTACAACGTGGTCCAGCTGTGGGCCCACACCCTGCACAGCGGCCTGCGCCGCTGCCTGCAGCAACTCCTGGAAGGGCCTCAGATAGAAGCTGCCGACGCCTTCACCTTGCTGCATTGGGCACTGCATGTGTACCTGGGGTCAGTGTCCCTGGGGCAATGGGAAGTGGGTGCACCAAAGGCTGGAGGCTCAAGGTAACACTGGGCTACCCGTGTCCAGGCCAGAAATGATGGGGAGCCTGGAATTAGGGCCCGAGGCTGATGTGTCTGACCTGGAGCCCCTCCTGACCCTGGAGAACATTGAGCAGTTGGAGGCAATATTTGTGGCCAAAGTCCAGGTGAGTAGTTGGGGCCCGGGTTCAGAGCAGCTCTGCCACCAGCTGTGGGCCTGTATCTGTGGAGTCGCATGTCCACCTGTCTCTAGCAGTGTCAGTGCCCTGCTACATACTGCTGCACCTTGCCCCTTTCCCCAGGCAAGTGTGGCCCAGTGGCTGCAGAAGGCACTGGACGGGGATGTAGCTGAGTGGGGCCGAGAGCAGGAGCCTGACACAGACCCATCTGGCTTCTACCACTCACCAATGCCAGCCATCGTGCTGCAGGTGGGTGAAAAGTGCCAAGGCAGGGGGGCAGCTCTCATAGGGAAAGGGAAGGAGGGCAGGATTAGGACTCTGCTGATGGCTGCCCATCCCTGCCTGTAGATCCTGGAAGAGAACATTCGCGTGACCAGAATGGTCAGTGAGTCACTGCAGCAGCGGGTGCATGGCATGGCACTGTCAGAACTGAGCGCATTCCTGAGGAGGTCTGCCAAGGCACTGACCCACTCCCAACCCCTGGCCCTGATCCTGGGGCAGCGCTAAGGGGCTCTGAGTGATAAGACACACCTGTGGAAAAGGGCTCCTTCCAAACAGGGCCTTGGGTATCTTGGAGGTGGGGCCAGAGTACCAAGGACTGGGGTTGCAGTGACCCCTGTTGCAGATACAGGAGCCACCTCTGCCCTTTGCAGCTTCAGTGATGCTCTGATCCGATTCTCCCGAGACCACCTCAGGGGGGAAGCAACGGCCCCTCATTACGTGCCCTACCTACTGGCTACCCTCAACCACCAGTCAGCACTCAGGTACCAGGAGGCCCCCGCCGAGCCCCACCTTCACTAACCCCTGACTGAACACCTATTAGGTATGGACCCAGCTCACACTAGGCCTTTAGGAATTTTGGACTCACATAGCCCTGGGGTTCCTATCCTAGTTCTACTAATTACTAGCTGTGTGACCTTGGGCCAGTTACCTAATCTTTCTGAATCTTGCTTTTGTCATCAGTAGTATATGGGACATTCTGAGAATCACATGAGATAACAGATAAAACGTACCTACCACAGTACCTGGCACATAGTGTCAATTATTCATTCATTCAACAAATATTTATCAAGGCCCTACTCTGTGCCAGGTTATGTCTGGCATTACAGCTGTGAATAAAACAAAAACATTCCCTTCCTCTTGGGTCTTATGTTCTTGGGGTGGGGGAAGAGAGGACAAACAAATTAACGATGATTTTGACTCCCTCCTGACTGGGATTAACTCTCTCCCCTTACCGAAACAGAAACTGAAAGACATGACTTGCTCAAGGTCACACCGCGAATTAGAGGCAGGTCCAGCTGGCCTGTGTCCCTTCTAGCTCGCTGAGCCCACCACTCCCATCCTCAATCCACGGCCCAGACTTCCAGAAGGGCAGGGCGCCGCCCTTCTTGCCCCCCTCACGGAACACACTTGCGCCACTAGGTGGCGCCCGAGTGGCTAGACAACGAAGGGCCTCTCGGGCCTTGGCCTTGGTCCTGAAGCCGTACTTTTGGTCGGTCCAGCTCCTCCGTGTCCGTCCTGCAGCCCGACTGGGTGGCTCCAGGGGCCTTGGCTCCGGTGGAGGCAGCGCTGGACGAGTTGCAGAGGAGGATCTGCCGCCTGGTGTTGGAGGCGCTGCTGGCGGAGCTACAGGTGAGGCTTCAGATGGAGATGGGGGTGGGAGAAGGAGATACAGCGTATGCATGGGGGTCTCTGCGGGGAATGCCGGATCTGAATCCTCCCTCCAGCCGCGTCTCTGACCTCCGCTCCAGCCCCTATTCGCGGCTCTGCCCTCTCGCCGGTGGCTGTCGAGCCCAGAGCTGCTGGATGACGTGTGCGAGCGGACCGCGAGCTTCTGCCAGGACTTCCGACACGTGCGGGATCCTGCGGTCCAGGTGCGTTTGCGGGAGAAGGCTGGGGAGGGGGGAAAGCGCCCATGGGAAAAGCGTCCTGGAACCATTTGATCGTGCTCCCCGCAGCTGCTGCTGGCCGAGGCGGAGCGTACCGTGGTGCTACAGTACCTACGTGCGCTGATGCAAGGCCGCCTAGTGTGCCGCGGTGCTGACGAGCGGACCCAGGCGGCCGAGCGCCTGCGGCACGATGCCGCCCAGCTTCGGGAGCTTTTCCTCGGTTTGGTGAGAATCTGGGTGAGCAGATGGGCGGGAGTCTCAGTGGTTGGGTAGGGGCCGAGGGCTGGAGAGAGACCAACCCCGACATGTTCAGGGCCTGGAGGAGAGCGTTCAGTGCGCGCCAGTGCTGCTCGCCTTGAGGGAGCTGCTGAACCTCCGCGACCCCACGCTGCTTGGTCTCGAGGTGGCAGGCTTGCGGCAACAATTTCCCGACGTGAGGTGCGAAGACGGGCCGGGAAGGGAGGAGGGACCGGGGGGGGGCTGGGCGGGGCTGACGCACCTGTACTCCATAGCGAGGATCACGTCTCCGCCCTCTTGGACCTGCGCGGGGACGTGTCCCGAGAGCAGCGCCTGGCCGCACTCAGCTCTCTGCAGGCCGGCCCGCAGCCCTCGCCCCCAGCGGGTGGACGCGCACTCTTCAGCCTCGTGCCAGCACCTGCACCCCCGCTGTCCTCCTGCCTCCCCTCGGGGTCCTGTGCCTGACCCCCGGCTGTCCGCAGAATAAAGCCACGGCTCCCGTACGCCTGAATTTTGTGCGTTGGAGAAGGGGGGATAGAAATAAAAGTCCCCGCGAAGGTCAGGGGTTCCAAGTGCAGTGACATACCTAAGGCATCCTGTCTCCAGTTCTGAAATACGTCTGCGCCCCACCTATCCCGGCATCATACCTGTATATGGGCTGCTTTCCCAAGCACCCGGGCTTCCGCCGCTGTTTGCGGACTACATCCCCACGTGTCCGTGCACCGGCAGCGAGCTCGCGTCTCCCGCGCGACTGCTGAGTCCAACTACTGAGGAGGAGGGGGCGGGCTTAAGACAACACCCCACCCAGGGGCGTGACCCGATGGCGGACCCCCTCCTGCTCTGCCTGGCCCCACCCCCAGCCATGTCCTCGGGCGCTTGAGGCCGCGGAGATTGACGTGAATCCGCGCGCCTTCGTCTGAGCGTGCGCGCGCCCGAGTGCGTGCGTCACCAGTGTCTGCTCCCGAGGGCTGGGCAGCCGGCGGCCGGGGTTGCGGAGCGGGAACGGCGGCGGCGAGAAGAGGATTGAACAGGTGGGGGCGCGGCACGCGGACGGAATCCCCCCACCCCCGAGAGGCCGAGAAGGCGTTCGATGCGACCCCTCCTCATCTACCAGGGAACCCCGCTCCATTGTCCTCCGGCCCCGCCCTCCATTGGGCACTCCCTTTGCCCCATCCCCCGCCTCTTATTGGCTGGAGGTCACGCCCCTCATCGATCTCCCAGTCCCCATTGGCTCCTCTTCCACGTTATCCTCTCCCGGAGTTTCTTATTGGCGCAGGCCACACCCTCTCATTTATCACCAGACTCCGCCTTCAGCCTGGGCTCCTCCCACAACCATCTTTCATTCAGTCTGCATCTAGAGCTGGCTACTTTGGTCATGGGGGTGAATCAGAACCGTCCCTGCCCTCAGGGAGTTCAGGGTATGATGGGGGGACACGGACCTAGGCTCCAACAGTGACAGCCTAGGATGGTAAAGAAGCCGCCTGGGCACTGGGAACCTCTAAGACGCTGGGAAGGCTTCCCGGAGGAAATGAAGCCTAAACCAAGTCCTGAAGAATGGTTAAGGAGTTTGCCACGGGGAGACATTGGGAGGGCATTCTTGGCAGAAGGACCTGAGACATGAAAGAAACAAGCATATTCTGGTAATTGCAAAGAGGTAGGTCAAATGAAAGAAGTGGAGATGAAAGGGATTAGTACAAGCAGAGGCCCGGAGACCAGTGAGGAATCCAGAAAAGTGTATAGTTAGTTGAGGGGAGGGAAGCCTGAGGCCTGAAATCTTTTCCAGCAGCTTGTCACTAGGCAGAGTGCCGGGAGGAGCGGGAGGGGATCAGAACTAGATGGGGAAGCAAAGTGCAGGGAAGGTATGATTCCAGTTCTGAGAAGGACAAGGGCTCTTGGTTTCATTCCTTTATTAAGCAACTGTTCTGGGGACACAGCTGGGAACACTTAAAAGGAGAAAACAGCTAACGCTCAACTTGTACTGTACTTCAGATGGTGATAACTGCATCATAGGACAATACTGTGGAGAAGGGGAGGTTGTGGTGGAGAGCGTCTAGGGTAGGTTTATTTTATAGAGGGTGTGTTAGGGAGGCTTTTCTAACAAGATATTTGTACAGAAATCTGAGGAAAGTGAGAGTGACCCCTGCAGTTATATGAGGGGAAAGCAGTCCAGACAGGGGACATGTTCAGTTTGAGATACCTGTTAGACGTTCAAGTAAAGATGTTGAATGGAGAACTGGCAACACTAGTCTGAAGCTTATGGAAGAAGTTTGGGCTGACATATTTAAAACCATGAGAGTGGATGAGATCACCTAGGGAGTGAGCATAAACGGAGAAGAGGAGAGAATTCTCCAAGTTCTGGACATTACAGTGTCAAGAGGTCAGAAAGATAGGGATTACCAGCAAGTAAGACCAAGAACAAACAGCCAGTGAGGTGAGAGAACCATGTTCCAGTGTATTTGGGAACCAAGTGGAGAACATGGCCAAGCCAAGATGAAGTCATTAACTTTGTCAAATTCTGCTGGTCAATATGAAGATCATTGGTGACCTTGGTCAGATCAGTTTTGATGGAGAGTGGGGGACAAAAGCCCCCACTTGTAGTGAAATTGAAGAGAACAGGAAAGAAGGGATTGGAGACTTGAGTATAGACGACTTGAGGTGTTGTGTTGCCCTAGGAAACCGCTGGAGGGAGATGCAGTGGAGCTGGAAGCGTGTGGGGCCAAGTGAGGGTTTTGTTTTGTTTTTTTAAGATGGAGAAATAACAACATGTGTTTATACTGATGGGAAGAATCCAGTAGAGAGGAAGAGATTGATGGTGCAGGAGATGTAGGAAAGGAGAGAAATGCTGGACTTATGTCCCTGAGCAGGCAGGAGAATTTGGAGGCTGGAGCCTTCAGTCAGTCTCTGGGGAGAGACTGGGTTGGACTGAGCCCTGGTATAGAGTCAGGGGTGAGTGTCCCGACACTGGCCTTGGATGACCACTAGGAAGATGACTCTAGGGGACAGACCAGGGATTGGCTTGGATTTGCTGCAGTTTCCCTCTGCTCACCAAAAGCTGATTCTAATTTGGATTTGAGCAGATGGCCCAGGGAGAGAGAGCATTCCAGGTGGAGGGACTAGCATAAGCAAGGGGCCTGCAGGCATTCAAACTGACGGAGGCCTAATCCCAATGGGCTGGAGGAAGTGGATGGAGCCAGGTGGGAGGGGCGGGGTGAGACTGAGAAAATGCCATAGGTAGAAGGCAGGTAGAAGGTAGTGAGACCCCCTCACCTGTCATCCTGGCAGCTGAGGCTACACTGTATCAAACTCCCAGTCTGGGTGGGCACTGAGCACAGGGGTTAGAATCATGAATAGGGGCTTAGGCCTTGCTCTCAGAAGCTCACAGTCTAAGGGGATTTGAGTAGCCACCATCTAGCTGGGTGTATGAGACTCTTCCTCTTGCTTTCCCCCAGTCCAGCTTGCTTGGGTGAGCCTGCTGGAGGGGATGGACACTAGGGTGGAGGTTAGAACCTGGCGTCAGGTCCTGGGCCCACCAAAGGCCCAGCAAGGGCAGTGTGGATGGAGCACAGGGCCTGCTGGTCCTCAGGCCACACCCACTCATGCTGGCCTCCACATGCCCTTCTGTGTCTCCAGAAGTCGACCGTGTGGGGAGTTGGAGTGACCCAGCTGGATGTGACCCCCAGGACAGAATGGTGCTGGACTCAGGGGATCAGGTGTATGAGCAGGCACCCCCCAGCCCGCCATCCAGTCCCTCATCCTTGGGCCGTAGGCTGAGGCCCTCAGACCGAGATGGGACAGCACTGTACCCCTGGCCTCGGTCCCTGGCCTTGCCCCTGGCTCTCTCAGTCCGCTCAGCCCTGCGGCCCCGGCCTGTGCTGCAGCCCTTCTCAGAGCTGCACTTGGGCCACCGTGGCCACATGCGTCGCAGTGAGAGCACCTACACCGTAAACAGTATTGGCCGGCGGGGGGGCAGCACCCAGGGTCGGGTGCCACCTGGACGGGGACGGGCCCCAGGTGGGGGCACCCTGCGGCCCGCGGCCTCCCTGCCTCACATTGCTAAGACTCGAAAGGATGCAGGCCGTGGTGCCAGCAAGAGCCCCTGCATGTTGGTGGCTCTGCGGCCAACCAACATGGACTGTGAGCGGGACAAGTTCTTCCAGTCCCATTACACCTACAACCCACAGTTTGAGTACCAGGAGCCCATACCTACGGCTGTGCTGGAGAAGTACTGTGAGGCCTCTGGACAGTTCCTCCATCAGGTCAGTCCAGACTGCCCACCTCACCCTGGCCCTGCCACCTGAGAGGCCTGGCCTGACCTGCCACCGTGGCCCTTTGTGCAGGCAGTTGGCATCATTGAGGCTGTCCTGGAGAAGTTTGGTACCTATGAACACTTTGAGGCTGCGACTGGGGGCCAGCTGCTGACCAAGTGCCAGATCTGGTCCATTGTGCGCAAATACATGCAGAAGGAGGGCTGCGCTGGGGAGGTGAGTTCGCCCTGCCTGCGAGGCCCCTTTTCCACATGCTCCAAACCAGGCTGCTGAGTGGGCAGTGCCAGGCCCAGCTCTACACTGATGGAGCTAGTGACCTCGGGCAAGCCCTGCCCCTGCCCCGGTAAGGTGGGAGCTGGCTCCAAGCAGAGGTGGGGAAGGGTGGGTGTTGTGGCCAAGTGTCCAGCCTGGCTGCCTTGTGGCATCAGTGGGTCCACCTGCACACTGGCCCCTGGGCTGGTGGCCATGGCTCAGGGCTCTGCCGCCTGCAGGTTGTGGTGCAGCTGAGTGAGGACCTGCTGTCCCAGGCAGTGATGATGGTGGAGAACAGCCGACCAACATTGGCCATCAACCTGACTGGAGCCCGCCAGTATTGGTTGGAGGGCATGCTGCGGCACGAGATAGGTCAGGGTGTGGGTAGGCGGGTGGGCGGGTAGGGGTGAGAGGGGGCTGGGACAAGGGGGGGCAGTGAGGGTCTCCAGTAACCCCACCCCCTCTCTTTCTTCCCCTTCCCTCCGGAGGATGGGCCCCTTCCCTTCATGAGCAGCTACCTCCTTCCTCTGGCTCACAGACATAGGCCAGAACATGCCAGCCCACTCTCTGGGCTCACCCTCATTTCTTGTTCCTTCTGGGTATCTTTTCCTCCCTCTACTTCCTCTATGATTTCCCTTGACAGTGGGGCAAGACTGCTGAGGCCCAGACAGGCCAGAGGGAGAGCCCTAAGGGTCCCACAAGCCCAGCCAACATGCCCTCCCCGGTGGGTGGAAGTTCAGATCCTGGGAATGGAATTAGCTGAAGACACACAGAGCTGGGTTTAGGAGGGGATAGGGCCAGGCTGGAAAAACGAGCATGGGACACTAATTACTATTCTTTTCTGTCTGTCCCTCCTCCTCAAGAATCCTGTTGTTCTGGGCAAAAGGTGGTTTTTGCTGGGGACATCAGCATGATATGGGCATGCAGGATGTGGGGCTGGGGTAGTGTGTGAGTTCCTGCACCTCTCTGGGGGCTTAGGGGGCAGTGTGAGTTTGGGAGAGTTTGTGTGTGTGTGTGTGTAGCCCTGGACGGGTGAGGGAGGGTTCATGTATGTGAGACTCTGGATCCTTGGGTGTGAGTTCACCTGAGGAGAGTCTTCATGCTGTCTGGGGTTGGGTGAGTATGAGTTTGGGGTGGAGGGGACTTGTGTAAGAGCCTGAGTTTAGAGGCATGAGGATATGTGAGTCGCCAGCTAGAGGTCCAGCTGGGTGGACCAGGACCCAGGCCGGGCAGGAGGGTCCCTTGGATGCGCGGCCCAGCGCAGCCTCTCCCTCGCCCACCCCACAGGTACCCACTACCTGCGGGGCGTGAACAACGCGCGGCAGCCGTGGCACAGCGCCGAGGGCCGGCTGCAGTATGGGCTGCGGCCAGCGAACCCCACCGAGGAGGGCCTGGCCAGCCTGCACAGTGTGCTGTTCCGCAAGCAGCCCTTCCTGTGGCGCGCCGCGTTGCTCTACTACACCATCCACCGCGCCGCGCACATGTCCTTCCGCCAGCTGTTCCAGGACCTGGCGCGCTACGTGCAGGACGCCGACGTGCGCTGGGAGTACTGCGTGCGTGCCAAGCGCGGCCAGACTGACACCTCGCTGCCCGGTGGGCGCCTGTGCGGTGGGGAGTGTCCTGATCTGTGGCAGCATGCGGGGGGTGCAGGTGGGGCTTTGGGCCTAGGGCTCACGGCCCTCCCGTGTCCACAGGCTGCTTCAGCAAGGATCAGGTGTACCTGGATGGCATCGTGCGCATTCTGCGGCATCGCCAGACCATCGATTTCCCGCTACTGACCTCGCTGGGCAAGGTGAGGGACCACGGGCCTTTAGAGGGCCCAGCCAGCTCTCCCCCTCACTGCAGTATTCCCTGAGCCTCTGATTGGAACTCAACTGAGGACTGGGTGCCAGGCCTCTCTGATGGGGGGAGCGTGGGTGGATGTGAGCACAGGAGGTGAAATGACAGTCTGGCAGCCAATATAGGTGCTTGAGCCAGCCCACAGGTGTGTGTGTAGACACTGCACTTCAAAGGAGGTGAGAGCATTCCAGGCCAAGGGAGCAGTCAGGAAGGCCTGGGGAAGGAGGCTGGAGAAATGGCCAGGGAACAAGTCCTTGGCCCTGGGTATTTGTGCCAGGCTGAGGAAGTCGAATTTCATCCAAAGCAATGGGGAATCCTAGGAGCTTTGAGCAGAAGAGTGGCACAGGTGGTTTGCTTTAGAAGGCTCCCTCTGTCATATGGGAGGAGAGGCCTAGGGAAGGGAGTGCAGGGGGAAAAGGAGGAGGCCTTTCCAATCACTTTTGCAGAATTGATGATGGTCTGGCATAAGCCAGCAGTGGCCATGCAGTTGGAGAGGAAGCGGCAAGCTAGAGAGATCTTCAGAGAGTGGATCTTTTTAACTCAGTGGCCACTCTGAGTGGGAGGGTGACAGATTCCAAGCCCCCACCTGGAATGTGACCTAGGGGACTGTGAGGAGGGTGGGGATGGCATAAGCTGGCACTCAGTAATGCTGGATATGGGGAGTCTGAGGTGCCTGAGGGATATCCCGGGGAAGGTGTTCAGAAGGCAGTTGGATACCTAGGTTTGGAGGTGAGGGGGAAGCTGGACTGGAGACAGGAGTGAGGTTGTAGGACATCGATGATAAAGGAAGGTGTTGAGAGAAAGAGCAAACACCCGGGACTGAGCCTCAGGGTACATAACATTGGGAGTGGATCAGGAGGGGAGAGGGAGGCGTTCCAGGAGCAAAGGGCTATGGGCCATTGCAAGAGAGCTGGGACCAGCTGCCTGAAAGCCAGGGCACCCTGCCTACTCCTGAGGCCCAGCTTTCTTCCTGCAGGTGTCCTATGAGGATGTAGATCACCTTCGACCCCATGGGGTGCTGGACAACACCCGGGTGCCCCACTTCATGCAGGACTTAGCACGCTACCGGCAGCAGCTGGAGCACATCATGACCACCAACCGGCTGGATGAGAAAGAGCTGGGCCGCCTGCTGCCTGATGACTGATACTGGTTGAGGCCTACAGGCAGAGGCCCTGGAAAGAGGGCTCCAGATCAGCCCCCAGAACATGAAGCTGGCTGCTCTGTGCTTCCACAGCCTGCGTGTTTCTTGGGAATGGGGAGGGCAGAAGCATTTCGGGAGGGAGGAGAGGCAACAGCAGAGAGTGTGTGTCCCTTGCTAGCCTCCCTGGACCCTGAAGGCCAACAGCAGCATGTCCGGCAAACTAAATCTGCCCTCCTGTCTCCAGCTGCCTTTTGAGCAGAGGAAAAGCCTGGGGGCAGGAGGGAAGCTGAGAATGGATGGGGATGGGGGCCGTGGCTTGGGAGTAGAAACTTGTTCTTGCATGAGATGGCTTTGGGTGTCTGCATACTCCAGTCTTTTCCTCCCCCACCTGGCCCCTTGGTGCTCCTTCAGCTTTCATACTGTCTACCTCTCACTGGGTCCTGGTGGGGAATCTCCCTTCTTCTGGGGTGATTGCCTGAGCCTGAGGTCCTGGCTTTCACACAGACTCAAGGAGCAGGGATCCTGATAGTAGAGACCCAGCTGGGCTGGGGTGTGCTTTCCAGCATTTTGCCTCTCCCACTGTCATGTATTTATTCCTTATTTATGTGCTCTACTTACTGGGGCTGGGACGCAGCAGCTTCTGAAGGGAACAGGGCTCCTCTGGAAGGCACCGACTGCACGCGCGCGCGCGCGCGCACACACACACACACACACACACACACACACCCCACCCCCCCCACCCCCCCACCCCCCCACCGTGAATCAAGCCAAGAGCTCACCCGGCCCTGCCTTCATCTCCTGCACTGGCCTCTACTGTCCCTGTCTTTGTCCACATGCTCACAGCTGGTCTCTGGCAGAGGTTGGCATAGCCTGGCAGCAGCCACAATCAAGCCTGAGGGGCAGGCCCCTCGTTGTTCCTAGTTCTGAGCCCCTCCTAGACCAGGAGAGGTGCCAAGATGATTGTTGCTTCCAGTTTCACCTCAGACTCAGCTGTGTGAGGTTGACCCTGTCCTACTCCCTTCCTTGGCCTTAGTTTTCCCATCTGAAAACTTGGAAACACAGCTGGAAAGTCCTTATTCATTTAGTCAGTGAGTATGTACAGAGCGCCTTCTGTGTACCAGTTAACTGGTCACAACCCTCACTGAGCTCCCAGTCCCGAGAAAAGCCAGACAATTAAAACAATTACAATGAACTGTGTGGGCTCTGCCTACTTGAGATCCCTTTCTCTTTCTAATCTCACTTCCCAAGGTGGTGAGCTCGAGCCCTCTCTAAGTGGAAAGATGTACCCTTTTCCTGGCTCTTTGTGCCAGGCCTAGGGGCTTTCATGAGGTGGGGCTGGTGATTACACATGTCCCCAAATGGTTCACGAGGATAAAAGGGCTGTGGAGCAGGGCCCAAGGGTCTGGCCCTTGTCCCACTGGGGACCTGGGTCTGGGGTCTCCAGGGGTACAGCTTGGGCTATTGAGGATGGAAAGGGGTTGAGGACTGGGCCGTGGGCATAGGGCTGCCCAGGTCATTGGGACTTAGAGGTACAAATCCACACCCTAGTTCCTGGGCAAAGAGCCAGAATCACAGAGTCCAAGCTGACCCTCCAGAGTTTATTCACTTTCAGTGGTACTGGGACAGATGGAGCCTTCGTGGCATCTGACCCCAGCAGGGCAGGATCCTAGATCCCATCCTGCTAGGGCGAGGAGCGGCCTGTCAGCGTTAAGGCTTTCAGGAATCTAGAGATGACGGAAGGGGTGTGGTCAGTCAGGTGGAGCCCCCCCTCCGCCTCCCAGGCCACGCCCTCCCGCCAGGTTTGGTCGGCCTCACACCTTCAGATTCGTCCCCAGCCTCTAGGTCGGGCTCCGGCTCCAGTTCTGGCTCTGGTTCTGTCCCTGGCTCTGGTTCCGGATCCATTTGGGGTTCCAACTCCGGCTCAGCCCCTTCAGAGGTCTCAGCTTCCAGCTCTGGCTCAGTTTCCTCGAGGGTTCCGGATTGCGCTGCCTCGGAGTCCTCAGGACCCCGGGCCTCATCGCAATCTGAAGCTCTGGGCAGCCAGGGGCATGCGGTCCCTGAGTCAGCTGCCTCAGGAGTCCAGTGGCTTGGGCACGGAGGGTCGTAGCTTCGTTCTCGGTAGCCTGTGGCGGAGGTGGGAGTGTCTCAGGCTCATTTTACCCCTCTGAGGTTTCCTCTGCACACGTGCGGGTCTTTGGGGAAGACCTCAACTCCGTGCTCCCACGCCACGCCCCCTCCTCTGGCCTAGGCCCCGCCCCCCCCGCGCGCTCTCACCCGTGCCCACGTGCTGCCAGTCCCAGGCGGGGTCGGGCGCGCGCACGGTTCGCTGGGCGCAGCTCAGCAGCTCCTGGCAGGCGGCTTCGCCCTTGCTTTGCACCAGCAGCAGCAGGCGGCGTACCCTGCGCTCGGCATCAGGCAGCGCGTCCAACGCCTCGTATTCGGGCCCGGTGAGCACGCCCCGTGCCAGCAGCGCATCCAGCAGCAGCCCCGAGTCCGACTGCAGCGTCTCTACCAGGCGTTTCCGCTCGCGGTCGATCGTCTCTGATGGCCTCTCCTGCGTGTTGCCCATGGTGGGGGCTGCATGGGAGGTGGGGGGAGAGAGGTAGTGGGGGCCGGAGCTCCCCTGACCTTGACCTCTCTCCCAGGGCCCCAGTGAACACCCGTGATTGGGGTCTAAGTTCACCTCGATCTCGGCAGTCAGCGGCCGGCCAGCTCCATAGTGCAGCACAGGATCCGTCCTCCTGCCTCCCTGGCCTCTTCTGTCCCGTCTCCTCAGGCTCCTCCTTCAGTCCATAATTGTTAACTGTGGCTATCCAAGGACCCTTATCTACTCTGACAGCTCTCCCCAAGCATGTCCTCCCTCCTGAGCCCCTGCCACCTGCAGATCCTGCGATAGATTCAGACCCAGTTTATCCAAACTAACTTCTCTTTCCCAGCCTGCTTCCCCAACTTAACAGGCAGAAAGACCTACAACTGATCCTGATACCCCACACCCAGCTTGCAGTCAAGTTCTTCCCAGTCTGTCCATTATCTGTCAACCTCACCACTTACTTAGTCTAGCCTTTCACTTCCATCCTAGACCCTGCAGAGCCCCGAATCCACCCCCCTCCCAGATCCCGAAGTGCTAAGAGCCTCCGCTGCTCCTCTCACCCACTGGAGGAAGTCCAGACCCCTTATCCTGAGGTCCATCCTTCCAGGACAGGCCCTGCCCCTGCACCACCTCACCAGTGCCACCACCATGTTGTAACCCCAAAGTAATCTCATGGTCTCTCCTGGTTCTAATACCTGAGCAGGGATACCTGAATTCTCTTGAGTCTTAGCTCTGACCAAGATCTCCTGACATCACCTGAGGCCAAACTGTCTCCCTGCTGCCCTGGGAATGATTTACAGCCATCATCTTTAACTACCCAGGGCCCAACTCATAAAAGCTACCAGCAAATATTGAATTTTCACTGTTTTCCTCCATAGATCCTCCCATTTTGAGAGGCAGTCTCTCCCAAACAGCAGGTGTTAGGCAGAAATTAATCTGCTTTGTACATTTACTGACAAACAAGGACAATGGCCCATCTCCTCCTGGGTGGCCTGACCCAGGCTGCAAGGCCCCTGGCATTGAGGGCAATTAGGTCAGGCCCTGGACCACTCCCCCTCTCAGCCTATCTCCCCTGGCCTTGGCTTTGTCCACAAAACACCCTCCTGGGTCTCGTCCTCTCTTTGGGGTCCCTCCTTTACCTCCTTACCTGGTTCTAGGTCTAGGATTTGGCCCTAGCCCCCATCCTGCTTCCCAGGTCTCACTACCTGGTGTCATGCTATGCCTCCCTGGTCATTTCACCCCTCCTAGCCATACTGAAGTGTCAGTCCTTCCCCCAGGCTATGAGCAGAGACCAGGACTACTCTTTACCCCTCTCTCTCCCTTCATGTCCCATTAGGGACAAATGCTGCTCCTCCACTTCTCAGTGAGTTATCAGCATCTCCCTCAACCCCTCTATGGTCACCTCATCTCCTATAACAGTCTCTCTGAGTACCGCTCACTCCTATCCCATCACCCCCACAGAACAGTGACTTTGACAACTCTCTGGGGTAGGGCTTTTGTCCCCATTTTACAGATAAGGGGACAGGCTCAGAGCGATCAAGTGGCAGAAGTGGAATCTGACTTGCTCCAGCCTGAACTACAAGGTCTCCTGCCAAGCAAAATGTCAGCCGTAACTACCTGTCCCCCCCACCCCCACAGCTTATCAGAGAGAATCCAGACTATCTGTTCACTTCCCACCCCCTGGACAGCCAGGCTTTCCCCCACTTCCCTCCACCACTCAATACTGGCACTTCCCAAACTTTGTCGATGCTGTTGCCTAGGCCTGGAATGCCCTTTCCTCCCCCCATGCTGTGGATCCATCCTCCAAGACTTAAATGTCCCCTCATCCACCCCAATGCCTGAGTGTCCCACAAGCAGACTGGTTCCTCCTCCTCTGTACCCCAGTGAACAACATATACCCTCACCACTAGGCTGACATCACTGCACTGTGTACTGTGGATCCTCAGCCCTCTTCACTTGAGGCTTCCAAAGCCTGTACCCCAAATCGAGTGCAGGAAGCGAGGGAGGACAGAACCCATCTGTACAGGTGCAGAGGGAGGGGGAAGATTAGACTGGCCCCTCCTTCTCTCTCACGCCTCCCCAAGTTCTTTTCATGTTAGCCTCCTCCTTCCGTTACCCCGAGTCCTGTCCTCTGTCCTGTCTGGGGTGCAGAGACCCCAGCTGGTCCGGGTCCTCTCCCTGAAACTCAATGCTCAGAAGTGAATACCGAAGTTATCTCCTTCAGTGGTCACAGCCCAGATCCTTCCCGGCGCACCAGGCAGCTCCAGTTACGAGGCGTGGAGGGGGTCTCTGCCGCCCTCCCCACCTCGCTCCCCGAGCGTCCTTTTGCTAGGGGGCGAAGGTGGTGGAAAACTGCGGGAGCCTTTGCGCACGTGCGAACCCTTAACTCCCCTCCACCCAGCCCCGGAGCTAGAGTCCGGCCGAGGGGCGGGGCTCACAGACCTCCTTCGGGCGCGGCTGGTTTTGGTGGGGCGCGGATTTTGCCCAAACTCGGTTTCTCTTCCCTACCGCAGCCGGGGGTCGGGGCGGGGGGGCTCCCGGTCCGTGCGCTCCCGGCGGCCCCACTCACGGGTCGAGCCTCGGCGGGGCAGGAGATGACGAGGCAGAAAGGGCCGTTCGGGGTGGAGATGGAAGCAGCAGCTGCGGCGGGGGGCGGGACGGCCAGGGCTGCCGGGAACCGGGAGGGGGTGGGGAAAGGGGGCCGTTCTTCCCGGGACGCGGGGAGGCAGGCCGCAGAGGCCGCGTACCGCCTGGGCTCGTACACGTAGTCTGCTTTCCCTCTTCACCCCGGGCGCGCCGGATGAGTCAGGGAGGGAACAGTTAAGCCCGCGGCCCCAAGTACCCCGGCAATTCCCAGGCGTTTTACACCTATCCTCTCGTCGACCCATCTCTGCCTGTCACAGACAAGGCTCAGAGAGGACCAGCTTACCCAGGCTCACAGCACGGATGCACTGCAGTGCTGGGTGTGACCCCCAAAGCCCCCGCTTCCCGGAGGTCGCAGTGGCCACGCGCCAGCCCTGGATTCGGACCCGGAGGATGGGGCCTAAGCAGGAGAACTAGGGGCAGGCTCCCCAAGCACCTCCACCCTTCAAGGGTTCCTCGATTAAAGATTAAAGCCCTAGGATCTGGACGCTGCTACGAATGCCAAGTCGCCCACCACCCATGACTTCTGTGCTCCATGGTCGGTAGAGAAGAGACCAGAAACACAGAAAAAAACGCAGTTTTATGCAGGGCTCGGTATTGGAGAGGGGCTGCCAAAGTAGGAGGGGCTTCACTCAGCCTCCAGCAGGGGCTCAAGGAAGCCGAGCCGGGAGTGCTGCCGGCCAGCCCGCCCCTCAGCCAGGCTGGTTTTAGAGTGGAGAGGGCTCTCAGGGGGAGGGATTGGCCCCTGGGCCCAGGTAGGAGGCGCGGCTCTCAGGGGTGCTGTAAATGGTTAAAGCTCCCGGCAGGCTAAGGGCTGGGCCTCCCAAAGCGGCTTGGACATCCAGCAGGAGTGGTGCCCCCAGCATGGAGTCCTTCCCTAGGAGGAGTGGGGCTGTGCTCAGCGGGGAGAAACGGTCGCCTCCTTTCTTAGGGAAGGAGAGCCTCACTCGCCTTGCCCTCCAGTCAGTTAGGATGAAACATCCACTCTCAACCTCCCCACTCTCTTCCAGTGGCTCAAGGAGCTTAAGCAGTACTCTGCAGAGCAGCCTGACTCGGGGGATTTCCCTCCAAAACACCAACTGCCCAGCCCACACAATCGTGGTAGCTCAGGCCCCTTAGAGCCTCCCCCAGGTCCTGAGTCACCACAATTATTACCTGGCCCTGGAGAATTTAACCCCTTGACCGCCAGCTCAGTCTCACCCTTCTCTGGAACCAAGGGCTGCAACTGCATAAGAGAACCCCAGGAAGCAGCTGGGGAGGGGGGCTGGGGCTTTGGCTGAGGGAGAACAGCTGCGGACTAAAGGGCTTGGCTGAACAACCCTGAACCCCCCTGCCCTCCCCACCCCCGTCTTACCAGGGACAGCTCCATGTCTAAGTCCATGAGAGTCCACTCCCGCCCTTGGAGGCTGGTGCCCAGCACCTAGGGGGAGCTCTGGGTCAGTGGTGTCCTCCCCAGGCTGCACAAACAGCTGGACCCCACCAAGCCCCATGCCCCTGCCCTGCTGAAGGTGTACTCACATCTAGGGGCCCTGCAGGCTCCACACTTTCAGGGGGGCCCCGAAGCAGTATTGGAGGCAACAGACTCTCCGGGCTCCGGGCTCCTCTCTCCAGGTCCAGAGGCCCCCTGTGCACGGAAAACTGCCGTTGGCCTGCAGTGCCCAACCTCACCCCCCATTAGGTTCCCAAGGAACCTGAATACATCAGGATCTAAATCTGACAACATATAGAAAATGCTGGAAGAGGATCCCCACACACACACATAGAGGGGCACACAGAGAGTGCCTCCGCCTCCTGCTTTTCGCCTGAGGTTTGGGTTGTGTCCCCTCCCTATGCAATTATCAATACCAGTGGTTCTTAAACTGTTGTGTACTTTAACAGTCTTTACAAGCACCCCAGTGGTTGCATTTAAAATGCAGATTCCTGAGCCCTACCACTGACATGTTTCCACTTTCTAGGGTCCTCTGAAGCTGGTACTCCTTAGAGCAGCTCTGAGAAATCAGGTGAGACCGTGGTGCCCAACGGACGCCCCCCCCCCCACCAAGCCAGCCACCAAGGGACAGAGAAGGCTGGGAAGTCTGGGGGCTAGTTAGTGCTGATCTAGCTGCAGAAGTGGCCCACAGGGCTTACAGTCAAAAATGGTCTCTCTGCTCACCTGTCAGGAACCTCCCTGGGGCCTCTTTGTTCAGGCTGCTGGGCACTCCTGGGGCCCTCGGGGCTGAGGCTCCCTTTCCCTTCCAGGATGGCCTGCACCACAGCCACAGGCAGCGGCGGGGGTGCTGTCACGCAGAAGTCACACTCGTTTGGGGCCAGGGCCAGCCCGGCCTCGCCTTCCCCCCCTGGGCTGGCTGGCTCTTCTTTGAGCAGTGCCAGGCCCTTCTCCCTGCACCAGAGAAAAGCTTCAGCCAGACCCTGGCACTGACCTCTCCCCCATCCCCACAGCCATCTGGGCTGCCAGGCCCTCAGCCACAGGCTCCCCAGAGGGCAGCGCCTGTCCCTCTTACCTCCTGCCACCACTGGAGGGAGAAAGCCTGGTTGCTTCAGGGGATGGAGAGTCTTCCGGAATGTCAGAGATGATGGGGCCCCTGGCCCTGTGAGGGCTGCTGAGGCCCAGGGTGGTCTCTGGGAGAGGCTGTAAGTAGAAGATGAGGCCCAGCCCTTCACCTCAAGCCACAGGGTGAGCCAGAACCCAACCAGTACCACATGGGCTAGATCTAAGGGGGAAGGTTTGAGGGAGGAGGCTGGGCCCATGCTGGGGAGCCTGGGTCTGGTGGGAGGGAATGCTGGCCTCCATCTTCTCTTCTTTTTGGGGAATGCGGAAAGGGAACAGGCTCTCCATAAACCGAGCTGTGCTCTAGGGAAGAGAGGAGAAGCAAAAACCTACCGACTGGATAAAGTAGGGGTCCTGCAGGAGGGCACCAGGTAGGGGGCAGGCGTTGAATTTGGCTGGTGTTGGGCACCCCTCATCCAGCATCAGGGACCTGTGCAGGGTGGCCAGGGCACAGGCAGGGGGCTGGGTAGGTTCATCTCCCATGCCCCTCAGCCTGCACCACCTCCCTCCCACAGGCCCCAGCAGCCAAGTCAGCAGAGCTGAGGCCTGTTGCCAGGGCATCAGTCACATGCTGGAGGCAGAAGGGGCTCCCCCCAGAGATGGGGGCCCTTTGGGGGTAGAGAGGGGAGGGAGGGAGTATGGTTTGAGACCCAGACCCTCTGCTGTTGGGATGCTTTGGGGTGAGGGGTAAGGGGATGATGGGGTGGAAATATGGGGTTAAGGTCCTGGACTGGTGAGAGTGGGGGTTTTGGTGGTAGAGATGGGGGTAGAGGGGGAAAGACCTGGAAGGGGGCCCTTGGGGGCATGGCCATTGGGTGAGGAAGACTGTAATGCAGGGGAAAAGAATGAGGATTCCAGATGAAGGGGCTTCTGGAGGAGAAGGAGTCCTGCCTGGGCTTCTGTGAGGGTCCTGGAAGGGGTGGGGGCGTCCCTGGGTTTCTCACTCACAGCTTTCTCTTAGTTCCTGCGCTGCTGGACCCCGCCTGAAGTGGCCCAAAGAGGCACTGGATCAGCTGAAGAGAAAGCAAAGGGTTAACTCATACTTTGGACCTTGGCCCCCACCCTAACGAGGCACTCCAGGTGGCTTCCAGGACTGGGGGGGGGGAGGGTGGTACGTTCAGGAGTGAGAGAGAGAAGTGGGGTGGGGGGAGAGGAACACCTTGCCAATGACCCGGTGCTGCTGACCGTGGCTCTGCCGCAGTGTCACCACCTCCCTCCACAAGATCTCGTTCTGCCTGGGGGAAAGGCGTGGGAGGGTGCTGAGGCATCTGAGAGTTCGCCCGGTCACCACCCCCCACAGAATGGCAGGCCTGAACCCGCGCCCACTCGGATGATCATCCTTCCATAGACAACAGACTTCCTCAGCTCGGCCCATTGGTCTTGATGGAGGCGCCAAGGCACGAGAGAGGAAGCAGCTGCCCAGAAACGCCTGGAAGCCAGTGCCCCCTCGCCCAGACCCCCCCTCCCCTCCCCATCCTCCTCCGCCCCCTCCCCCGCACTGCCTGAGCTCCCGCAGCCGCGCCTCGGTGCTCTCCTGCACTCCCCGAAAAGCCTGCACCTCGCCCAGAAGCCGGCCCAGGTCCTCAGGGCGCCAGCGGCCGTCGTCGCCGCGCAGCGCAGGCACCTGCAGGTGGGAGGCACCCTCAAGTCAGAGTCGCAGGAAACAGCTGTCCCACCTCCACCCGGGTTTGCTGGTTCCTGCAGGCCGCCCCCACCTTACGCCGCACGCGTTCCAGTAATTGCTCTCGGCCGCGCACGAAGCTTGGGTGCTGGAACTCGACGTGGTCCCGTTCCGGCCTCAGCAGGCCACCCTGCTCGATGCTCACCACCTTCCGAAAACCGTCTAGGGAGTAGGGCGTGGGGGCGTAAATTGCCCCGTCCCCCCGCACCAAGTCACCCACGCCCGCGTCCCGCCCGGCCCTAGGGACTCACACATGTTGAGTTGCCGCACAAAGCTCGCCATGTTGCTGTGCTTGAAGTACTGGGGCAGCACTTCCTTGGCAAAGCGGCTCTGGTCGCTGACGAGGAAACTGGTCCCGCTCTGTAGAGAACGCCGCCCGCCCACCCACCGTGCGGGCGGAAAACAGACGACACCGTGAGCGGTGCCCGCCCACGGCCAAGCCAGCGCTCTGGCGCGCGCGCGCATACACACTCGCACTCACTCTAGGGACCGAGGCTGCCATTCGTGGGGACGTGGGACGAGGCCAGGCCAGAACCAGCTCTGGCCTAGCCTGGGGCGACCACAATCTCTATCCCAGCCCACCCAGACCCCGTACTCGGTTCTCTGAAAGGAAGAGCAGAGGCCAAACCTGGGTTCCAGCCCCGGACGGCTCCCAGACCCGCGATGTGACTCTGGGCTAGAACCAGGCCCAGCCCTTCCCTTCTCCTGGCCTCTGTGTTCCAATCTGTCTGATGGGCAGGGTGGGAACTAAATGACCTGGAAGATCCTTGGGGTTCTAGGTCTCCTCCAGAAGGCTCCTACCCTTTCCTCTGCCCGGAGGAAGTCGCCTCACCTCCATCTCGAATACCCCCTCCAAGCCGTCGCATACCCTGGACGGCTGAATCAAGGGACCCTCAACCCCGTCCCAGGCAGGGATTGGGTGAGCGTGGACGTTCACTGACGTGGAGGAATCCCGGGGACCACTGAGGAAGTCGAAAGGCCCCAGCCCTCACCGGGCTCCAGCGGATCAGGTGGTCGGTGCCCGGGTCGCCCACCAGCGCCCATAGCTTGCCAAGGAAGGCTGGCACGGGGCTAGGGCCCGGCTCCGTGGGCAGCGCGGCTGGCGCTTCCTGCATGGCGCAGTCCCGGCCCCGTTTAACGCTTGGGCCCGGCCGCCGCGGGCTTGTCAAAGCCGCGGAAAGTGCTGCGTTTGCCGCCCGCTCCGCCCTACTCCGCCTCCCGGCGCCGGGTCAGGTGGGGGCCACGTGCGAACCAGCGGGGCGGGGCTCTGACCGCGGCCTCAGCACTGGCAGACAGAAAGGGCAGTTTGTGAGTGGGGGCGGGGTGCGGTAGGGAGGTAGACCTGCGTTCGAGTCCCACCCCTCTCTCAGGCCCGCTGTTTCCTCCTTTGTTCTTCGGGAGAATCGAGCGTACACAGCGTGGTGTGGGCTGGGAAAGTCCTATAAGGCGATGGCGTGGGCATAGTGAAGCCTCGGGTAGAGGGGCAGATAGGAGCGAGCTTGAGAGCGGGAGGGTGGGGGAAGGAGAAGCTGGCCCCCTCCCGCCGAACCTTGGGGCGTTGTCATTCCGACGATGCGAGTGCCCCGACACTGACCCCCGCAGCCGCACCAGTGGAAGTAAACCTTGAGATCTCGAACTCTCCCACCCCTGCCCGGACCCCTCCTCCGGCCTTTGCTGGTTCTCCTCCTTCACCCTTCAGAGCGGACCCGGCCTTCACAGGACGTAGAGATACTGCTTGATTTATTTCGCACTCAACCCTGAGGCATGCTTTGAGCCACTGCCCTCCCTCCTCCCACGCCGGGGCCGCCGAGCAACGTTTGCAGAAGACTGGGGTTGGAGGAGGGTGATCCCCGTATGGCGGGGACAGTGGGTGTCTGCAGATGTTGACAGCAACGAGTGGACTCAGGTTGCTCCGGGCTGGTACTGACGCCATCCCACAGCCCCCAATTCTCGAGAGGGACAAGAGGCAACAGAGTCCTAAAGGAGCGGACTAGCAGCTGACGCGCCCCGGGGCAAACCCACACAGCATTTCAGAAGCCACACGTCCGCAGGGAGGGGAAAGAGGGTTTGTCGCCTCACGCCACAAGCGTGGGCCGCCAGGGATGTGGCTCCCGCGTTAGCTTGAGCGTGTAGCTGCGCAGGCGCGGGCAGTGCGTGCGGAAGGCGTGCAGCACGGAGGGTCGCACCACGCAGAAGCAGTGCACTTCGCGCAGGCCGGCGCAGCGTTCTGCCAGCTCCTCCAGCGCGGCGTCCAGCTCGGCAGAGGCGGCAGCGCGCACCTCGAGCGCGCGCAAGGTTGCGGCGTAGTGGCGCGCTGCGAAGCGCACCGGGCCTACGGTGTCCCCAGAGAGGCTGAGGCGCAGCGCAGCCACGGGCACAGCAGGCTGCAGGACGCGCGTCACGCTCTCGGCAGGCAGAGCCGGCTCCAGCTCCAGCTCTACGGCCAGTCCAGGGTGGCGGCGGCTCAGCTCGGCCCAGGCTTCGTTAGGCAGGGGCGGCGCGCGCGCGTCTTCGGGACATGCGCACCGCAGGGCCAGGAGCTCAAAAGGTGCGCGGTCTGGCGCCGCCAGTACCTCGAGAGCGGTGCGCGACAGGCTGGCCAGGTGCAGGCCGAGGGCGCGCAGGCAGGGGCAGGCCTCTAGTAGCTCCAGCACGGAGCCTGGCCCCACGCTGCCCACCAGCGTACTGTTATCCAGGAAAAGGCTGCAGAGCTCCGGGCAGCCGTGTGCCACCTGCAGCACCAGCGCGTCGTCCAGTGTGAAGGGCAAGCGCCTCAGGTCGAGGTGGCGCAGCGCGCGGGCGGCCCTACAGAGGGCGTGCACGGCGTCCAGGACGTCGCGGCCCGAGTCGAAGAGCCGCTTTTCTCCGCGGCACTCCAGGCACAGGCCTCGCAGCTCGGGGTTACGGCCAGCCAGTGCGGTCAGCAACTCTATGGCCGCCAGGCGGCTCGGCTCCCTGGACGGCACAAATTCCAGACGTAGATTCTGAACGTGGTCCAGGCAAGCGGACAGATACTGCGGCTGCATGCCTTCTAGCTCACAGTCGCAACTTGGGGGTAGAGTGGTGGAGAAAAGACATCAGCCGGCCGAGTCCCCGCGACCTGGAGAGAGGCCTCTAACCCACTCCTCAGCCTGGGTTCCAGCTACCATCCCCACTTCCTGCCCCCTCCCCACATACCTCCCTGTCCCGGCCATGCCTGGTCGCTCCAAGGTGATGCTAGAAGGGAACTCCCATCCTATCCCTTTAGAAGACTTCAGATGCATCTGCCGCTGGTTGAAACCTTGCCACGGAGAGCCAATGATATTTTAAGAACAGGGCTTTCTCAGCGGTCTTTAAGGAGGCGGGGCGTGGCCTCTGGAATGCCAGGTTCACATTTGCATCTGCTACTTAGCTGAGTAAGGAAGTGATTAAATCTCTCTGCCTCAATTTCCTATCTGTGCAACGGAGATAATAATACCACCTATCTACCGCATAAAGTTTTAGTGAGGATTAAATAAATTAATATGTGTAAGGCACTTAGAACAATGGTTGGTACACAGTTGGCGGCCAATAAATGTTAGAAATTATTACACTTTTTTTGTGGGGGGCCCGTGCATGTGGAATCTTAGTTCCCTGACCAGGGATTGAACTCACACCCCCTGAATTGGAAATGCCCAGTCTTAACCACTGGATGTCCTGATTACGCTTTTTAATATGGGGAAAGTCACTGTATCTCCCCAAGCCCTGACTCCACCGAGCCAGGGAGAAGACGGGAGGGGGAGGAGCCTGCTCACCTGATGTTCGTGTTGTGCCACACAGTGCTGCAGGTGGCAGCGGCAGCCCAAGCTCTGCAAACCCTCGCGGCAGCGGCGCGGTCCCGCAGGGGCAGGTGACGGAAAATGAGTGCCAGCACCTCCTCCGGCAGTTGTTCTCCAGGCTCTGTCATGTCCGGGCGCGGGGTGGGGGTTCCGCTGCAGGAAGGCCAAAGCGTTGAGGGAAACACCTGGAGCCTACGTGTAGAAATGCTTGTAACCCAGGAGCTGCTATGTAATTTGCAGAGCCCAGTGCAAAATGAAAATGTGGGTCTCTTTGTTCAAAACATTATTAAGGGTTTCAAGACAGTGACAGCAGAGCATTTAACCAAGTTATTAAACCAAGCCTGGGGCCCTGTGCAGTGCACAGGTCTCAGACCCATGAAGTCTGCCCTGGATGCCGAGGATCTCTGATTCTCCTTTAAACTACGTTCTCACTTGTTGAGCAAATCCACGTTTTATGCTATATTAGAAGGAACTCAACCACGACCGGTGCACCACGTTGATAAAGCCGAATACCGGATTTGGGATGATGCTATGGGATCTTTCTTCTAGTTACCAAAGTTTTCTTTGAGCAAGTTGGAAGGCGGACGCACAGGCTCTGACTCCAGACAACCACGTCCTACCCCCCAGCTCAGAGGGCCCCTCTTGCCTCCCCCTGCCTCCCTCTACTACACGCTTACAGCCTCCAGATGGCCCAGACTAGTCTCACAGGGGTCACTGAACTGCTTCCCTCCCAATTTCGACCCTGAGTACTAGGGAAGGACTAAGCCCAAGCACTGAGGACCATTGAAATGAGGCATTCTCAAAGGGCGCGGGGCATCAGAATCACTTGGACACTTGTTCACACTACAGATTCCACGGCCCCACCTACTAAGTTAGGCTCTCCGAAAAGAGTAGGGCCCAGGAATCTGAATTTCAACAAGCGCCGGTGGACTCTACAGGTCCCAAGTTGAGAAGCCCGGTCCTAGCCCCTGCCAGTCACTAGAGAGTAACGATAGGGTTAATAGGGCGGGAGCATTAGGGAAAACTTTTAATTGGCAGAGACCATAAGCCAATCAGAAAGCAGGGACGCGGGTGGGGCACAACTGAATCCGCCCAGAGAAGGGAGGCTCTTTCCTCCACCTCGCAGGGGGAGGTGTCCTGAGTGCTTCCAAGAAAAGGCCGGCGGGGCGGAGAAAGTCTTGGGTTTCTGGGGCCTGAGGAACCCTGGGTTCAAGTTCCGATCCTGAACCCCGAGCAGCCCAGGCTCCCGTTGGGCGGCTTAGGTTCAGCTGGAATTCGGCAGACCCACCTCAGAGCGCGGTCTTTGTTGGAAAATGTGCGTCCTCTTGGAAGTTGCCAATTTTAGTTTAAGGTGCTTAAAGGTTTTCGTACCCAACGTTTCACGCCACTGGCCAGTTTTCTATTTTCTAGGCTAACGGTCCCTACTGGAATTTGCGCCTCGTGTATCCTGGGGCTTCTGATACCCTCCGCCAGGCCTGAACTTGGGACCCACTGGCACCCCGTTCGGAGTGTCAGGGAGTATCAGAGATCAGAGATCTTCGAGCTCTACCAGACAGAAGGCACCAGAAACGCCTGGTCCTCAGGGGGTGCCTGCTTGTTGATCCATCCGTTGCCCGCTGGAGGAAGAGGAGCAGCTCTCACCCTGGGGCCCTCCGGCCTCGTAAGAACCACAAGTCTTCGAAGTCCCTTGCCGCGGGCGGTTCTTCCTGCCGCCTAACCTCAGGCGCCAGTTTCTTACCTGCTCAGAGGACCAGGTGGGGTTTGCCCAGAGACTGGGGACTGGCGGCGGAGGACAGTGGTGGGAAGGAACCGCGGGGAGCCCGAGGGGCGGGACGCCGGGACAGATTGGGCGGCTCGGACTAGGGCGCCGCCTCTGCGCTCCGCGCACACCCGGAAGCAGCGCGAATCCAGTGGAGCCGGGCGGGCGTGGGAATCCAGGACGGGCCAAGGCGGCCAGGTTAGTGCAGGGGGTGGGTGGGCTTTCCGGTGCCGGCAGGAGCCGAGGTGGATCCTGGCTCAGAAGCATGGGCGCGGCGCGGATGTCATCCGCGGCTGCTCGGGTCAGGTGGTGGTGGTGGCCTATTGGGCTGTTTACGTGGGAGGCGGGAGAGAGGGTACGGACCTTGGTCCCCGAAAGTTCCTTGTCCCAGTTAGGGGATTTCAAGGGACGGCAGGGCCCTGTGGGTGAGAGGACAGGGTGGGACTGTTTCTGAACAGATATTTGAGCAGAAACCCTTTGCCCTCCCCAGCCAGTAGCAAGAGCAGAACTCCAGAACGAGGGTGGCCGGGGAGCTCCCCTTGAGAGCTCGGGAGCGGCCCAGCTAAGTAGGATGCTGGGACTCTCAGTCAGTCCTTGAGGGGCCACGCCCGCCAGCAGCCGTCACCGTCCACCCGGCCAGAGGTGGGGCTACCCGGGGACTGTTAGGCCGTCTTAATAGAACGCTGCACCGGCTGGCTCCCAGTCGTAGGGGCATATTTTCTTGAGTCGGTACCCAGCTAAGAGTTCTCAGCTCAGCAAAGAGTTCCTAGAACCCAGCCCGGCCCCGCCCGCAGAGAGGCGGACTCCGGGTGGGTGGGGCGCGGGGCTTCCCGAGGAAGGGCTTCTTTGGAAGGACACGTAGAAAGGAGTTCCCAAGGGCGCGAAGCGAGCCAAGGGCCCCGGCCGCTTCTCAAACGTTATCTGGCCTTCTCACCCTCTAGCCCGGCAGGCCTGTTTGACTTCTCCCACTTGTCCAGTCGTAGTGAGTGTGAAGGAGCTTCCCCCCTCCTCCAGGTTTTCAATGTCCCGCAGGTAGGCCTGCTGGGGAGATGACGGCCCGGTCCCACTCTTACTTACCCACCCCTTGGGGCGGGACTGCATCTATGGGGTTTACATAAAGTAGAATATTGCTAAATACTGTGAAAATAAAAATCACGCCAAGTCTCCCCCTTCCCCAACAGAGGTAAACAATGGTAACTTCCTGTTAACTTCCAGACTATGGTTTTGGGTAAACACACAAGTATTAATGTTTTCTAGCAAAAGATTATGGGGGGGTGCTCAAAAGGTACGTCCCTGTGCTCAGACGCAGGGTAGGGTTATCAAGTATCATTTTTCTTGCCAGGTCTGGGTGATGCTGGAGCGCCCCTGCCCAGGTACTGTCCCAGCTTTGGCTCTCACGTTAGGGTCTGGGGGACAGATCTGAAACACAGAAGAAACAGAAATGATTTAGCTCACATAATGGAAAAGTCCAAGATGGGACACAGTGTGGTCAGGAGCGCACTTCTTCATCTCTTGGCCCTGTAGCCTCCTGTGCCAGTTTCATTCTCAGGCTCTTCCCAAGCAGTGGAAGAGGAGAACTACCCTTCCTTCTAGCTCAGCTTCAAGATAGGAAGGGAAACGTATGCCTCTTTCCTATTGATCCAGCCAAATTTGCAGGTTGATTCTGATTGGTCCAACTTGAATCCTATGCCCAACTCTGAACAAATCATTTCAGGAAGGCGAATGTAATATGCAGATTGGCTAGGCCTGTTTCACTTGCCCAGGCCTGGAGCTAGGGAGTGGAGTTAGCCCTTCCAACAGGCATGTGGATTGAGAAAAGGGAAGAGGGAAGGCCCCAGAGGTCAGTCAGGATTGCGCGAGGGAATCTGGGCAGGCGCAAACTACAGGTGTCCTTTGAAGTGAAGCCTGGAGATATAGTAGAAATTCAGGTCAGAAAACCAAAGTGGGGGCTGTGGTCCCACAGGGATCCTGGGGGCTCAAATTTAAGCTGAGGGCATACCATACCAGCACATGGGTCTGGTTGTGCTGTGGGGCATGGGCACCATCCAGGATAAGGATGTCTCCAGTCAGCTTTGAAAAGAGAGACACCCTGGCCTGAGGAGGGAGCAGAACTTCTTCGTTTCTACTGCAACATTGTCCCTCTCCTCTTCCATCCCTGTGACCCTGGGCTCTTTCTCTGAGAAGACAGTGGAGAGACAGTCCTCACTGAAAACCTTGGCTGGGCTGGGCTGGTTTGGGCTGGGCTGTGCAGAGCCAGAAGCACAAGGGGCTGCCTGTGGGATGATGAACTTACCCTCATAAGTATGCCAGCTGGGTGGGGACGGCTGGATGTCAGCTGAGGGGACAGCTCGGCCACGTGGGACTGGAGAGTTGTCTCCAGAGCTGGGTTGGGGTGATCTGAATGCCTATCTCTGTCCCCAGGAGGCAAGATGGCGGCTGGGCCAAATGGGCTCGAGGAGTGGGTGGGCAGTGCCTACCTATTTGTGGAGTCCTCGCTGGACAAGGTGGTCTTGTCAGATGCCTACGCTCACCCGCAGCAGAAAGTGGCGGTGTACAGGGCTCTGCGGACCGCCCTGGCAGGTGCGTGAGTGGGCGGGCACTTGGAGAGGAAAAGCCGGCCTGGGGCCTTTTGTGGGCGGGGCCAGGGACTGAGACCTCACCTCTTCAACTCTGTGGGTCTGTGCTTAACCACCACCTTAAGGAAAAGATTCGTTAGGGAAGGGAGGAGGAGGACGCCTGGTTGCGTAGGGTCTGTCTTCTCTGTGTATGCGTGTGTGCCCTTGGGTGTAGACTTGTGTCTCTGTGTCTCTGTATGATCTACCCATGTGTGCACTAACGTCCCCCTGCTCCATGCCCCCCACTCCCCGATCAGCCCGCTCACTGCTGTCTACTAATTGCGCATCTCTCTTCTTTTCCTCTCTCACTGCAGCACTCCTTGCCCAAGACCCCCTCCCCAGTACCTACCTTTCGGGTACCCTTTTCCCATCTCAGGGCAGAGGCCACTGGAGGTTGAAGCCGATTGGGGGATCTGGCTCCGGCCTCAGAGTAACGAGAGCCCCTCTCCTTCCAGGGCGGGGGGAGCCACACTAGGAGGCCGAAAACCTGAGACCTCCCGCCCCCTGTCCCGCCAGCCACCTATCCAGAGGGCTTGGCTGCCCAGGGCAAACGCCCCTTTCTACCCTGCAAAATCTCCTGCACGTCCTTTTTGCCCACTCTCATTTGGGGCTTCAGGGTTGGGGATAGAGTAGCACACACTCCATCCTAGAGTGCTCCCTGTGATAGGTCCTGGCCTTTATTCTGGGTTGTTGCTGTTTGCATCCCAATTTTGCTTCCCAGCTGGGAGCTCTGGCGTATAGCCGCGCCCCTAGGTCTGGGGATGGGGAGGGCGTCTTACCTCGGGCTTCATCCCTCCTCCGGCCTCTTGGAGAATGGCCCCGCATGGGGACCGCATGCCACCTGACTGCCCGCCTCCGCAGAGAGTGGCGGGAGCCCCGACGTGCTGCAGATGCTCAAGATCCACCGCAGCGATCCGCAGCTGATCGTGCAGTTGCGTTTCAGCGGGCGCCAGGCCTGCGGCCGCTTCCTCCGAACCTACCGCGAGGGGGCGCTGCGCGCCGCGCTGCAAGGGTGCTTGGCGGCGGAGCTGACCCTGCACTCCATGCCGCTGCAACTGGAGCTGCGCGCTGGCGCGGAGCAGCTAGATGCCTTGCTGACTGACGAGGAGCGCTGTTTGAATTGCATCTTCGCCCAGAAGGTGCGGCCGGGCTGGAGCCGGGGGTGGGGTGGGGTGGGGTGGGGATTCGCGGCTAAGACCCCCACCGACGCAGCATTCCCCTCCCTAGCCCGACCGGCTCCGGGATGAGGAACTAACAGAGTTGGAGGATGCGCTCAGGAATCTGTCGTGCGGCTCGGGGGGCCAAGGGGGCGACGTGGAGGGCGCTCCGGCCCCCTCGCAGTCTCTGGCACCCTCTCCGTCGGAGGAGAATCCGCCGCCGCCGCCGCCGCCGTCTGGCCAGACTTTTCTGTTCCACGGTCAGCCCGTAGGTGAGACTCCCGGAGAGAAGCAGTGGCAGGATCCTCGGGAGGATGGAGTTTGGGGAGGGGCGAGGTCTGCGCGGGTTAGTCGCGGGGCGGAAATGGAAGGGTGTCCCGAGCTCACTCCGCTTCCCACTCCCCCTGCAGTGAACCGGCCGCTGAGCCTGCAGGACCAACAGACGTTCGCGCGCTCAGTGGGCCTCAAGTGGCGCAAGGTGGGGCGCTCCTTGCAGCGCGGCTGTCGTGCATTGCGGGACCCGGCGCTTGACTCACTGGCCTATGAATACGAGCGTGAAGGGCTGTATGAGCAGGCCTTCCAGCTGCTGCGGCGCTTCGTGCAGGCAGAGGGCCGCCGCGCCACGCTGCAGCGCCTGGTGGAGGCGCTCGAGGAGAACGAGCTCACCAGCCTGGCAGAGGACTTGCTGGGCCTCGCGAATCCCCATGGCGGCCTGGCCTAGCCTGGGTACCAGAGAAAGGGGCAGTCGGCCAGTTGCCCAGCCAGGGTTTGGAGCACCTGGGTGACTGTAGGGTCCCTTCTGCTGCTACTGCTGACCTCCTGTCCACCCAAGGGACTCTGAAGCCACACACTTACAACCAGAGATGACTGCCCTCTCCAGGAGTCAGACAAGCACCCACAATGTCTGCTGGGGTGCCACTGGGGGTTCTGTTCTAGATACTAGGATAGAGGCAGAGCGTATGGGTGATCTGCTACCAGAGGTCGGCCTCACCTTTTCCCACCGCAGAAGGAGGGCTTTCAGCCAGACCTTACCTCTTCATAGAACAATTCATTACTATTCATTAATTCAGTATAATTCATTAAGGACCTGCTGTATCCTAGGCATCGTCCTGGGTGCTTCAAATACTGTGGTGAACAAAACACATGAATCCTGCCTGTCCCCAGTTCACACTGAGTCTGAGACTCTGAATATTAAGAAACAGTAGTAAAATACTACCAGTTTTTTGATGTGAAAAATACAAGGAGTTGTGGGAGCAACTGAGCAGGGGCCTAACCCAGGTTAGGGGTTAGGCTTCCTGGGAGAGAAATGAGTGTGAATGTTGTGGGCGGTGGAATGAGAGAAGGGCAATATTCTGGGCATGGTCAGCCTCAGGTGAGGTCTTGAGGAAGGTGAGAGGAAGGGATTTAGAACAGAAGGTTTAGAGTGGCTGGATCTAGGGGTGAGTGGATTTGCAGAGACCCACTGGTGAGTGGGGGAGGCAGATAGCATAGGGTCAGGTAAGCCAATTTACAGAGTTTGGATTTTATTTGGAGGCTAGTGAGAGGCCTTTAAAGGGTTTTGGCAGTTAAGGCTGGGAGGCTGGTGAGGATGCAGAGAGAGAGAAAAGAGTGCCCCAGGCTGGGGCAGTTAGCAGCAGAGATGGAGGGAAGGGATGAACATTGAGTTAGGACAAAGGACAACAGGCCTGGTGACACTGAATGAGGGAGGTGGGAGAGGACTCCAGAGTTTCTGCCTTTGCCAGTTGGAGGGAAGGTGGAGCTGCCTGCTGAGATAGGGGCCCAGGGGGAGGTGAAGTGCTTGCTCTGTTTGGGACAAGTTGGGCATGATGTTCCTGTAGAACATCCAGGGAGAGAGTCCAAGGATACCTGGATCTATAGCTTTGAGTTCAGGAGAGTGTCGAGGCCTAGGATTCAGAAATGTACAGGTGGGAGTGGGTGGGGTGGCCCAGGGGGAGGTCCTGAAGGTCACCAACCAGAAAAAAGCAACCCAAAGAGGAAGGAGGAAAACCAGATTTGGAAGCCAGGGGAATACCCACCTGCTGTGATGGAGGCTGCAAATCCGTCAAAGCTGCGGAGTGTCCACTGGAGTCAGGGAAAAGGTTACTAGGTGGGGGCTGTTTCTGGGACATGGTGTGGACAGCCTGAAACCAGACCACAGGAGGGATGGGAGGTGAGGCAGCAGAGACAGCCGGAGGAGAGGACTCCTGAGAAGTCTGTGACCAGGAGAGTGAGGCTCAGGTCGGAGGGTTTATTTTCTAAGGGAGAATATTGGTGGGAAGAAGTCAGAAGGCGCAGTCATAGCCACTGGAAAGAGGATGGCACTGGGTAGCAGTGCTGGTTCTCACAGTCTGCCCTCAGAAACTCTGGGGTGGGGTGGGGTGGGGTGGGGTGCGGTGGGTGTTGTCTACTCCAGGCCCCACTTCATGGCTGGGACCTGGAGGCTCTGAGTTCCAAGAAGAGAGATGTGGCAGCCAGAGCTGGGCAAGGCCTGGGCCCTCAATCTCCAGAGCGCCTCTCTGCTCGCCTGTGTCCACATCAAACCCTTTGCTCACTGGTCTACTTCAGGAGCCCCCCAAGCTAAACTAATCCCTACCAGCCCTACCTGGCCTGCAGTGGGCCCAGGCTTGGTTATTTCTTCCTGCAGGAGGCGATGGTGGCCTGGGGCACTAGGGACTAAAGAACTCAGAACTGCCACTGGAGAGACAGACTGAAGTGCTCACCTGTGAAGTTAAAGCAGACAGGGTTGGCCCCCCTCTCCTGCATCCAAGTGGATGGATAGGGAGAGGGGCAAGGGAGGACACAGGAAAGAGTCTTGGACTGAATTCCAGAAGATCTGGGGGCAGTGCTCTTACCTTCTGTCTGTACGATCCTGGGCAAGTCACTTAACTCCCTGAAGGGCAGCGTCCCCATCTGGGCATGATCAATGACAGCTGCTGTCAGTGTTGTGAGAATTGAGCACGCAGTTCTGTTGGTCCTTGTGTGTGTGGTGTGTCTGCCGGCAGGCATGGCAGAGCCAGGAGAAAGGAGGCAGCCATGTATCCGGGGCACTTTTTGGACCCTGTCTTGCGGAACCAGGGCTCCTGGCAAGCTGAGGAGATTCACTTCCAAGGATGGCCTGGGAGGGGTCGATGCCAAGCCCTCCTGCGCTGGGGCTCCTGCCCAGCCCAGGCCCTTTCTGCTCCGGAGAGGCAGGGGTGGGGAAACTAACCAGAAAGGTTAGTGCTTCTTCCCGTCCCCTGGAAAGGCAGAATTGGTAAGTTTGAGCCTGCACGGAGACCAGAACTCACCTCTTTGAGCCTTCCCAGAGACAGCCGACCGTGAGGATCCCTCTCAGAGATTAGTCTCCACTCGGAGACAGCGCTCCAGCAGCGCCAGGGCGGAGCTGACTGAGCTCCAGATGTCCGGGCGCACACAGCTGTAGGGTCACGTGGCAGCGGCCCCGGCCCCCCTTCCTGCCAACGTTGCATTTGGCCCAGGCCCCGTCCATGGCCGCCCTTGGGACCCCGCGCTGAGCCCCGGAGGCCCCGGCATCCGGGGCCACGCCGCTCCCAAGGGCCGAACGTGTATCAGGATCCCAAGGACCGCCGTGGTGGGTAGGGATGGGTAGAAGGGATTCGGCCTCAGCGCGGGAAGGGGGTGGGGCCGAGGCTGCGCGTCTCCCTGTTCTGGCTCTGGGGCACCGTGCTAGGCCGGAGCTGAGAGGGTGGGAGTCGGCTACTAGGAGGAACTTCTTGCCCTTTCAGGGTGCTCATCCCGGTGGGGGGTCAGGGCCCAAAGTAGGAGGACAACGGAGGGGGATGAACGGCCGGCAGCCGGAGACCCCAGGCGTGTGGCCTCCCGCGCCCTACCCCCGGGGAGGGCGGGGCCGGAGCCCCTGCCGGCTGCTGGCTTCCTTGTCTTGAGCCCCTGACTGAGTCTCTCCGCAGGGGCCGCGGGCGCCTGCCAGGCGGACATGAGGCGGAGGCTGCGCCTACGCGGAGAAGCGTCGCTCACGCTGCTCCTCGGCGCCGCCCTCGGCCTCCTGCTCTATGCGCAGCGCGATGGCGCGGCCCCGACGACGAACGCGCCGCGAGCTCAAGGGAGGGCGGCGCCGGGGCCCACCCCGGGGCTCCGTGTATTTCAGGCGCCGGACGCGGGCGCAGCCCCGCCGGCCTACGAAGAGGATACGCCGGAGCCGCCCACGCCCACGGGACCTTTTGACTTTGGCCGCTATCTGCGAGCCAAGGACCAGCGGCGCTTCCCTCTCCTCATTAACCAGCCGCACAAGTGCCGAGGAAATGGCGTACCTCCCGGCGGACCCGACCTGCTCATCGCCGTCAAGTCGGTGGCTGCGGACTTCGAGCGGCGCCAAGCCGTACGCCAGACGTGGGGTGCTGAGGGTCGCGTGCAGGGGGCGCTAGTGCGCCGGGTGTTTTTGCTGGGCGTGCCCCGGGGCGCGGGCACAGACGGGACAGACGCGGAGGGGGCGGGCACTCGAACGCACTGGAGCGCCCTGCTGCGTGCTGAGAGCCTTGCGTACGCGGACATCCTGCTCTGGGCCTTCGACGACACTTTCTTCAACCTAACGCTCAAGGAGATCCATTTTCTGGCCTGGGCCTCCGCCTACTGCCCCGACGTGCGCTTCGTATTTAAGGGCGACGCCGACGTGTTTGTGCACGTGGGAAATCTGCTGGAGTTCCTGGCGCCAAGGGACCCGGAGCAGGACCTGCTTGCAGGTGACGTGATAGTGCAGGCGCGGCCAATCCGCGTGCGGGCCAGCAAGTACTACATCCCTGAGGCTGTGTACGGCCTGCCTGCCTACCCGGCCTACGCAGGTGGCGGCGGCTTCGTTCTCTCGGGGGCCACGCTGCGCCGCCTGGCCGGTGCCTGCGCGCAGGTTGAGCTTTTCCCCATTGACGACGTCTTTTTGGGCATGTGTCTACAGCGGCTGCGTCTCACGCCTGAGCCTCACCCTGCTTTCCGCACCTTTGGCATCCCTCGACCTTCAGCCGCTCCGCACCTCCGCACCTTCGACCCCTGCTTTTACCGCGAGCTGGTTGTAGTGCACGGGCTCTCGGCTGCTGACATATGGCTTATGTGGCACTTGCTGCACCGGCCGCACGGGCCAGCCTGTGCGCGTCCATGGCCTGTCGCTGCGGGTCCCTTCCAGTGGGGACCCTAGCCACCTGTCACAGCTCTAAGCCCCCCTCATTCAGACCCAGGATGTAACTGGGAGGTAGCTTGAAGGGTAGGTTTCCCAGGCGGATTAGTGCTGTGTATGTGGTTCTTACCCAGAAAGGGGCATCCAGGTGTCTTCCTCCAGAAGGTCCCAGGGAGTGAAGATTGAGGTTGGTTCCTGCTGACACACCCTATTGGGAGGTGATCTGGAACCAGTCTAATGGTGGCCCTTTGAGACAGCCAGGGCTGAGGTGGTGGAGAACCAGGCTCTTTGCCAAGCAGGTGAACGTGCTTGGTCCTCCTAGTAGGGATGTGGGTGGGGGTGGGGGTGGCAGAGGCTCATGGAATCGGACCATACTTTTTAGTTTGGAACCCCTAGAGTGATGCCAACAAATGCAGATTTTTCTCAAGGCTGGACCCCACAGGGATGGGTAGGGGCCTGGCCTCAGTCCTCATGGAACTGGCAGCCATTCTGCCACAACTCAGTCTGAAAGTAGGTGTTTTGCTTCCTATTTGCCCCTTCAAACTGCATTCTTAGCCACGTCTAGGTCTTTAGATCTGCTTTCCTGGGGCCAAGCCCTCCTGAGCCCTGGGCTAGCTGGAACATTAGGGATGGAGGCACACAGGGACTGAGCGCATTGTCCTACCTAGTCTTCCCCCATGTCCAGCTACCCGCCTACACCCACACAACTGCGCCATTCTCCCACTGGAGCCTGTGCTGCCCCCTTCAGAGGAGCCAAGGAACCTTTTTCTAAGATGACTCCTCCAGCTGTATGTTTCCCCATATTCTTCAACCACCCCCTTTCTCAAAAAAAATCAACGCCTCCATGCTCATTTTAGTATAAACATCCCAGCAACAGCACATGGGGAGCTGTCGCAGAGGGCATAGGTCTTTATTGGAGAACAGGTATGGGCAGGGCATGAGGAAGGTTCCCCCATGCTAGGAGGATGGGAACAGTCCTGGCTGCCCCACAGTGGGATGTGTGAGGGTCTCTGGCCAGGCCACAGTCCACATGGGAAGACACCAATCAGTCACAAAGTCATGGGAACGCCACACAAGCCTGGCTGTAGGCCCAGGTACCACACAGGCGCGCAGGGCAGGTCCCCTGCACATTCATTGTTAAACTATACAGGATGAGGCTGTACATGAGTTAATTACAAAAGAGTCATATTTACAAAAATCTGTACACACATTTGAAAAACTCACAAAATTGTCATCTATGTATCACAAGTTGCTAGACCAAAATATTAAAAATGGGATAAAATTATACATTTCTCTTCTCAATTCTTTTCAAAAGGATTAATATTTTTAAAGCACATATGCTACTTTCCTTAGCAAGTCCCACGAAGAGACTGAGCAGCCCAGCCCTCCATGAGCCCCAGAGGCCTTGAGCCGTGAATGGGCCCGGCCAGGGGACACTGCCCAGAGCTGAGGCGGGGGGGGCCAAGCCCACAGTGCAGAACAGAATGCTGAAACACAAAAAAGGAGGGAGATGTCTTTGGCTAAAACTTTGGCATTAAAACAAAGAGGCAAACAGGATGGAAACATGCAGCCCTGCCAGCCAGGTTGGGGCAGAGTAGGGGAACAGGTGGCCTCGAAGGCTGGCTCCAAGAGGGGTGGGAACCAGGCCTGGGCACGTACCTTGATGGTAGAAAGTTGTGTTTCAACCAGTTGGGTGTGCCTACTGGGCCTGGCAGGGAGCACGTGCAAGAAAGAAACAGGGAAGGGCAAGTGGGCCACCTTGGCCACAGCCAGCTCATCAAGTAACTAAAGTGGATGTAGTGCAAAAGTTGCAACCAAGTACTACGGACATGCTACCTGCTTGCCTTAAGGGTCATGTGGCAATGTTGGGCCAAAGGCAAGACCCTGTCCTTGTCTGGGTGCCTGTGTCCTCAGCCAGAGAAAGAGCCCCAAGTTTTCCCAATGTGTGGGGGACAGGGGAGACAGAACCCTGTCTCCTTACATGTTAGTCGAGAGCTCCTGGGTCCAGGTATCAAGGCTCAGAGTTTGTGCTTCTCTTTGCAGTCTGTGTCCCCTGTTGGCACCAGCAGGCTGAGATCGCACAGAAGGATATCTGGGCCTCTCACCCCGTGGCAGAGCACCCAGCCTGAGCCCCACCTCAAAATATCACAACAGCCCTTCACACTGGCAAGGTGTCCAAGAAAACCCACAGGGTGGCCTGCTGAACAGGATGCGATACACAGTTCCATGGGGGCAGAGGGGCATGGGTGGTGATGTTCCTAGGGGAGTTCTGCGGTTCTCAGGTGGGCACCAGGCCTGGGGGGGCCATAAAGGGTCACCGAGGCAATGTGGTTGTTCTGCATGACCTGGTATGAGAAGAGGACAGCGAGTCAAGGGGGAGGAGTTGAAGGAATGTAAGCAGAGCAGGCAATGAGACCCACAAAAACCAGCAGCGGCATCAGTCCTGGGCTGTGACTGAAGAGAAGGGATTTGAGGCAGCTCCTGTGCACAGGGGCTGGAGGTTGTGTGTGCAACCCACCTGCACACGGGGCTGGACTGACCCCTCAACAACCCCCAGCTCATGCTAAGGGGGTCATCTCTGCTCCTGTGTCTGCCCGTTTCTCTGGGATATATAAACGTCACCACACCCATTTGTCCAGTCCTTCTGGAACTGCGAGAGGTCTGCTGAAGGTATGGCATCCAGATGGGAAAACAGGAGCAGCCCATTCTTCTCCCAAGCCAGTGGGGCCTCTATAGCCACTCACCCCACAGCATGTTCACTCACATGGCATTTAAAGGCCCCCAACACCCCCGGACTGAGCCCCACTTGCCCTGTGGTTACCTTTCCTATTGTACTCACATTTTCAAATATAAATGTGGGATCCCCATTTCCTCTCATCTTGTTGGATTAACCTGCCCAGCAGGGCCCTCAGGCCCTCCCCAATCTCCCTCTCAATCACTTGCCTGTCCTTGCCATGACCACCGGCCACTCAACCCCCAGGGCTTACCTCAAAGATCATCCGCTGAAGACCAAAGCAGAATGTGGAGCCAAATGGGTTGGTGTTGTTTGGGGAGGAGGACCTGAGGCCAGGGAAGCCACAGTTAGAGGGGCAGACAGAGGCCAAGGCCAGGCAGGGCATCCGGTTCCTTTTGGGATGGGGGCTATCAGCCAGTGGTCCCTCATGGCTGTGAGTGTTTCCCACACAGGCCCTTGAGGTCCTAGGCAAATCCTACACAGTCCAGCTGGCACAGAAAGTTAACATGCAGTTGGACTGGAGTGGTGCAAAGTCAGGAGGGAGAGGGAGCCTCAGGCAGGATGCAACCAGGTATTGGGCTGTGAACTAAAGCAGGTAGCAGCTTTGATAGGGAAAAGGGAGCCGAGGACAGCTAGTCAAAACTGCCTCCCTTTCTGAATAACTAGAGGCGAAAAGGACCCCATACTTGGAGGTAGGTGGGAGAGGGGGGAGCTATCCCAAGGGGCAGCCTCTCTGGTGTGAGTAAACATGCAGAACAGCTGGCCTAGTCCTAACACGCAGGGTTGCAGCAGGAAGCATGTTTGTGGCAACACCAGAAATTTCTGTTGTTTCTCTCATTAAGCCATACCCACTGCTAGGGCTCCCTGGGCCTTCTGGGCTGTGAGGAGCTGGATGGAGTGATCAGAGGCAGCAACCTCCCGCTCACCTGTGCAGGACAACAGGCTTCTCCACAGGGTGGCCCAGGAACTCCTGGATGTTGTCCCACTGCAAGAGGGATGGGGTGACAGGGGATTAGCAGGGACCTGACCCTACCCGTGACAAATGGCTAGCCCAAAGGACATGGGAACCCAGACTTCTGGCAGACTCATGCCTACCTAATTTTCAGACTGCATCAGGTGGGAAAATAGGAGCTTACCTTGCTGTAGGTCGTGCATGTTTCTGTCTGACCATCTATGTTTTCTGAAAAGAGAACACAGGGTGGTTGGTATCTGGCCTGGCCCGGATTCAGTTCCACACCTGCCCAGGTAGATGTCTCAGCCCACCTGTAACCCCAGCCCTAGCCACCCTATGCACTGGGATTGAAGTTTGGAAACCAGCAATCCCATGGTCACAGGATAAGACCTTGAGGGCCTCCAGGAGACTACAGACCAAGAACACTGTGGCCCCCAGAACACAGAGCCCAACCCAGAGGAGCTGAGGCTATGGACAGAAGCAGGTGGGCAAAGACGCCACAAACCCAACCACTGCCACCCTCTCTGCTTGGATCATCATCTCTTCTCATCATGAGAGATAGATTCTAAAACCCTTTCTTGGGCTTCCCTGGTGGCGCAGTGGTTGAGAGTCCGCCTGCCGATGCAGGGGACACGGGTTCGTGCCCCGGTCCGGGAGGATCCCACATGCCGCAGAGCGGCTGGGCCCGTGAGCCATGGCCGCTGGGCCTGCGCGTCCGGAGCCTGTGCTCTGCAGCGGGAGAGGCCACAACAGTGAGAGGCCCACGTACCGCAAAAAAAATAATAATAATAAAAAAAATAAAACCCTTTCCTTACCCTGAGGACACTGACTACTCACCTCTTTTTATGGTTAGTGGGATCTTGAACTCACAGCGGTGATAACTAGAGAGAGAAGGCAGATGGGTAAAGGTTGAACCCCTTGGGAGGCCTTGACCACCCCCACATCTCAACTCTGCACCCCAGGAAAAACAGGATCAAGCACACTTGCCCAAAGCCCTGGCTCTGGGCCTGACACAGTGTTCCCTGGGAGAGGCCAGATTTGGGCACTGGAGTCAAACCAAAAAGGGCACAGCTTGGGGGCTCTGAAGACCCTATCACCTCAGATAAGAGGCCAAGCTTTCTGAATCTATTTCCCTATTTGTAAAATGGGTATAAATGGAGAGATATAAGGTAATGGGTACTATACCAGGAACAGAGCCAACACTCAGGAAATGTTTGCTTTCCATGAAATAGCAAACATCCAAAGCCACGAGCTCTCTTTGCTGGAGGGGCAGGTACAGGTATACTCACATATTAAAATTATAATGTCCAGGGTAGTTGGTGTGTAGGACAAACTTCTTCACTTTGTGTGTATTCGCATCAAAGAGGATGTCCTGGGATAGAAAACAAGGATGCCCAAGTGGGGAAAGTTACTGAGGCAGGGCAGGGGGCTTTCGAGGGCATGTCCAACTTAGAGACACTCACTCCACAATGGGGATGCCCTTGGGGACCAGCTTTCTCCCAAATAACAATCAAGGGGACAGCTGAGGCTGAGTGTGAAGGGATGACGACATACACCGAACCATCTACAGGCCTCGTCATTCCAAACCTTGTACCAGTAGGCCCAAAAGGCACAAGGGACTACAGCTCCCACTGCTTGCGAACTCAAACACGGTCAGGGATATCTTTCCTGACCAAAAACACCTGATAAAAAAACGTAACCGAGTGCTCGCTTCGGCAGCACATATACTAAAGTTGGAACGATACAGAGAAGATTAGCACGGCCCCTGCAGAAAGATGACATGCAAATTCGTGAAGTGTTCCACATTTTTAAAAAGATGTTAAAAAGGGCTTCCCTGGTGGCGCACTGGTTGAGAGTCCGCCTGCCGATGCAGGGGACACAGGTTCGTGCCCCGGTCCGGGAAGATCCCACATGCCATGGAGCGGCTGGGCCCGTGAGCCATAGCCGCTGAGCCTGCGCGTCCGGAGCTTGTGCTCCGCAGCGGGAGAGGCCACAACAGTGAGCAGCCCGCATACCGCAAAAAAAAAAAAAAAAAAAAAAAGGTAACCGAGCACAGATTTTGGCTTACAGGCTAACAAGAAGATTCAGGGGCCACCTGACTCTCAAGGGACTCAAGGCACCTGGCTATTCTGAATGCCATGACCTGCCAGACCCTTCTGGCTTCCACAGGCCCTCTCTGTGGAAGTCAGCAACCCTTGGAACTGAAGTAAAGGCTAGCCTCTAGCCAGGACTCAGATCTGGATTTGACACTGCCTATCAAACACCTCTTCGTACCCCGCCACACCCTTCTCAGGTTCACATCCTGTCAGCTGTTCTGCCTGAGACCCCAGGGTTACCCCTGACTCCAGCCCTCCACCAACAGCCACACCATGTCCCATCAGGGCTGGTCCATTTACTCCATCTTCCCTGATACCTATCATCACTGGCCCTTGAACTCAAAAAGAGGTTCAACTTGGGACTTCCCTGGTGGCGCAGTGGTTAAGACTCCACGTTCCCAATGCAGGGGGCCCAGGTTCGATCCCTGGTCAGGGAACTAGATCTCACATGCATGCTGCAACTAAGTAGCCCACCTGCCACAACTAAGGAGCCGGTGAGCCACAACTAAGGAGCACACGTGCTGCAACTAAAGGAGCTGGCGAGCTGCAACTAAGGAGTCTGCCTGCTGCAGCTAAGACCCGGTGCAACCAAATAAATAAATGAAATAAACATTAAAAAAAAAAAGAGGTTCAGCTTACAACAGTGCCATTCCCTCCTGCCACCATCCTACCCTCAAGAGTTTATGATCCCATTGCCTCTCCCCTGCTACTCCTGGCTCCTCTTTGGTCTTTTCCACACTGGCAGACCCAGTCCTCCTTTCTCCCTCTCTGGAGTATACCATTTCTTTGCTGCTTCAGTGTCCCAGGCCCTAGAAAGCTGAAAGGTTAGAAGACCCAATATCCAGGCTAGCCCTGCCCTCTGAGCTCTATCCTGCTGGTGCAGTTTTCTTTACACTATCATTTCTCTCACACACACATCTACCAGCTGGACTGTCAGCACTGATGGCCACAGCTCCATTCAGCACCATATGTCCAGAGCACAGGGCTGCAGCAATGCCTCTGGGGCGATCCCCTAAAAATACATAAGCACACTCCCAGACTTTAAGCCTTTTTTGTCTACCTGTTTTTTGTCTCCAGAAGAGGGTCCTATGCTCTACGAAACAGCAGTTCCCAAAACATCTTAACCTGAATGACTCCTGCAGCCTCTACTTGTGGAGCATGTTTCCCTCCGAAAAGAAATAAAGACATACCAGAGAACCCAGTGTTTCTCAGCAATGGTGGTGACAGGAAAGGTCTACTTTGGGGGTACCAATGCCAATGCAAGACGACACTGGTAAAGCCAGCTAGGGCTAGGTTTCCTGCAGCCAGGCATGGTTAAAGCTGCATGTATGCACACAGGTATGCCCAGGGGCACTGCACACTCCCACAGAAATGGAACGCTTCTCTAAGGAATCACAACTTACCACTCCAAGAGTGAAGTAGTTAAAAAAGTAGTCATTGCACTTCGATGGAACTTGCTTATGAGGAGAAGGAGAATGAATCTTCATCTGTTGGGGAAAAAATAACAATGAATTAAAATCCAACCCCTTAATACATTTAATTCTTGGATTAAATGAGTCTACAAATTGTGTTTCTTGTATAACGTTAATCTGTTGGGGAAGCAAGAGTGTGAGAGTCCCACATGCTCGTGCCGAACAACCCAGCCAGATTTGGTTGACTATAGACTGCGCCCTGGTCTCCAAGGAAAGGCAGAACAATCTGACCAACAGGGGTCAGAAAAGAGCTTTCAATTTACTTTTCCATCAGCTTTAATACAGCAGGTCCTATGGGAAAACAGCAGTTTACATTTACTCAGTGTTAAGTTAAAGTTGATTAAAAAAAAAAAGAGAGAGAGAGAGAGACACCACCTATTCACTTTATAAACACATTTTCCCTACCTTGTCTTCTGACTTGTAGAAGACTTTGTGTGGAGAGCCAAGCATGCTAAGAACATCTTGGCAGGAATCGCCAAAATACACTGAGCGTTCAAATACCCGCATCTTCGCATCTGCTAATAAGCCGGGTCCACAACCTGGAGAGAAAAAGGTACAGGTGGTCAGGTTCCCAGTCAGCGCCTGTGACCCTGCAGCCCAGGGTCCTGGGAGCCCGAGAAAGGCCAGTGGCTGCACGCTGCATTATCAGGTTTGGCTGAGGGGAAAGACTGCATGTAAGCTGAAGTACCAGGTCACCAGGACTTGAGATGCTAGAAGAGATCACTATCTACTCAAAATAATGTGAGAGATTCACTCAATCCCACCAAAGTGATACAGAGCTCTAGAAAAGTCATTCACTGACTCAGCAAATACTCAGTCATTGACCCCATGGGCTAGGACACTTTGCTAGATGCGGAGGAAACAATGATGAGCAGAATAGGTGCAGTCTCTGCCCACACTGGAGCTTATGGCATGACGGTTTCAATCAGACCATCACACGACTGTGGTACAATAAACAGCAGCACAGGTGCTACGGAAATATATAAATGGGTGCTATTACCTCTTGCCACTTTCCAGGTCCTGACAAGATACAAGGAGTTACGTTAAGAAGTACTTCTCGGGGCTTCCCTTGTGGTGCAGTGGTTAAGAATCCGCCTGCCAATGCGGGGGACACGGGTTCAAGCCCTGGTCCAGGAAAATCCCACATGCCACGGAGCAACTAAGCCCACGTGCCACAACTACTGAGCCTGCGCTCTAGAGCCCACAAGCCACAACCACTAAGCCCACATGCTGCATCTACTGAAGCCCACATTCTAGAGCCTGTGCTCCACAACAAGAGAAGCTACCGCAATGAGAAGCCTGCACACCGCAACTAGAGAAAGCCTGCGTGCAGCAATGAAGACCCAACACAACCAAAAATAAAAAATAAAAATAAAATATATTAAAAAAAAAAAAAGAAGTACTTCTCAATGGTAACCCACAATCTGAGACTGGACCTGAAGATCACCCTATAAAAGAGCCAAGAGCAAAGCAAACACTAACTTTTAACTCCCTAATTCTACAAACACCAGACCCACAAACACTCAAAAGAGATAAACCAGGCAAGTGGGAGAAAGAAAAAAAACCTGATTTGCCAGAAGTTTCTTCGTTGGGAAGAATCTTTCAACCCTGACTTTGTCTAATATATTTCAGAAATGGTTCTAGTTAAACACACACATATACAGAAGTGGTTGCGGAATAGCAACAGACACACCAAGAGTAAAATTTCCCCCATTCTGTGGATGAGAAGACAAAGTGTTTTGCTCAAAATTATAAAAGGAAGCCAAGAATCCAAGGACTGCAATTCCTGGTACCATGATAACCACCACCATCACCTTCCTCTACACAGGGCTTTATAGCTGACAAAGCTCTTTCTTGTATAAGAATCCATTTGTTATATACAGAAGACTTCAGGGATCCAAAATCTGAAACAAAGAGGTACTGAGTTCTCCAACTAACCCAAGAGTCTTAAGTCACAGCACGTATAAACTGAGTGGCAAAATAAGAGCTGTTTCAAATCCCACTCCTGACACATACACACACACAACTGTGTGTACATTAACTAGGTCCTGGGAAAAACCACAGTCTACATTAACCTCTGTCTATAAATCCTGCACTTAGGCAAGCCTGGGTGACCTATGGAACCCACCAAAAGTCCTGTCAAGGTGGACTGTGTGCCCATGTCTCCAAGTACCAGATACTTGTGTCCAGGTGGGGATACAGGGGAGACACCCTTTACAGGTGAGCCTCCTCTCTTGTCTCACTCTACCTGAAGCCTCCTCAGGTAAAATTACCCTTAGTTCTTTTTAGGAGACTATTTTAGTTTGATTCCCTGGAATGAGTCATTCTATAAATTATTGTGGGGATCAAGACAATTGAATGGACTTTCCTTGTTAAAAGCATCACTGTAGGGGCTTCCCTGGTGGCGCAGTGGTTGAGAGTCCGCCTGCCGATGCAGGGGACATGGGTTTGTGCCCTGGGGCGGGAGGATCCCACATGCCGTGGAGCAGCTGGGCCCGTGAGCCATGGCCGCTGAGCCTGCGCTCCGCAACGGGAGAAGTCACAACAGTGAGAGGCCCGCGTACCGCCAAAAAAAAAAAAAAAAAAAAAGCATTACTGTAGCCACACTCCATAGGAAAAAGATGTGAGAAAGGGGTTGGCCAGGATAAGCTACCCTTCTGCTTGCCAAAGGAAACTCTCAATGAGTACTGGGTTGGATAGTAACTCAGTGATGCCTTGACTTAAAGTGTTTTCCCCACTGACCCTGTAAGCGGTGAGATGTGACTGCTAGGAGTGTCCTGTACAGGGCGGCAGTCAGAATTGGCTGAGACCCCCTACTCTCAACAGGCTCCTCTTGCTGTCACCTGGGATAATCACACCATCCTTGACCATCCTGCTGTTTCAAGCAGCAATCCTCCTGAGAAGACAGACCTAAATTGCTTGACCTTTTTGCCACATCTCAATTCTCTCAAAAACTACAGCTCAAGTGCAATGCTCCTTTAAGTAGCTGGTGTTCTGCCATGGCTAGAAGACCACATTTTAAGAAATTTCTGGGACTTCCCTGGTGGCACAGTGGTTAAGAATTGGCCTGCCAATGCAGGGAACACGGGTTCAAGCCCTGGTCCAGCAAGATCCCACATGCCGCAGAGCAACTAAGCCTGTGCACCACAACTACTGAGCCTGCATTCTAGAGCCCACGAGCCACAACTACTGAAGCCTGTGTGCCTAGAGCCCGTGCTCCGCAACAAAAGAAGACACTGCAATGAGAAGCCCGTGCACCGCAATGAAGAGTAGACCCCGATCGCCGCAACTAGAGAAAGGCTGTGTCCAGCAGTGAAAACCCAACGCAGCCAAAAAATAAATAAATTTATTTTTTAAAAAATTATATATATAATTAATTATTTAAAAAAAGAAAAGAAAAGAAAAGAAATTTCTAACCTGGAGGCTGTGAACTATCTAATTGTTCAGGGGAGTGAGTTCACAGTTTATATACCAGATTCTAAACGGTTGAGAACGGATGCCCCAGAGACTGATGCAAGACCCCAGCTTACAAACAAACACTGGTTAGAATATGAACTCCATTAAGGCACAGCCCCATCATGGAGCTCAAAGTCCCCAGGCCATCTTTATGGAGGCAAACTACACACAGGAGGATCTCGGTACCACTAAGTATAATCCAAAGGTCCAAAGGAGTTGAGATTGTCCACACAAGAAAATCACAAGATGAGGCGTGAATCCTGGAGAGACCAGCTACTGAAGGCAGCAACTCTTTTTGTTCACAGTCAGCAAAACTGAGCAGGGTATGGCTAAACCACAATTCAACAAGCTCCTCTTGCCAGTCTACTCTGAGAAATGAGCACAACGGGTGGAAAACGAGACAACATACAACACTGAGCCCATAAGATATATCTCCAGGACGTAGGAACCATTGCAAAGCTACATAAGTACACAGAGGCTGATGTACCTGCCAAGGGAAGAAGTTTTACTGTCGTTTGTTAAGATTTGCTCAAAATAAGACTGTCTTGTCCCTTCACAAATTTAAATGAAAACTTTTAATCATAAACATCAGCACCATTTGTCTTCTACCAACTATTCTAAGGACGTGGGATCTTAGACTATCACAACAAGGATATAATGGAGAATCCACCACCCCAAAGCCAGTAACTGACCTGCAGCAAGTAGGCGAAGTCGTAAACCTGAGGGTCCAGTTCCATCTCGAAGAACATCTACACTCTCAGCATACACATTGCCCAGGAAACAGCTCAGGGGCATCGCGGGAGCCCTGGGGGAAGGCACAGTGAGCAGAGGCTTTGCCCTCCCTCCCAGGGAGCCCATGGCCTTAGCATGAAGCTTGTGCTCCCCTACACGTACTTGGTATCCTGTAGGCTGTTTCCACTGTAGATGTACATTCGTTTCACAGTTGCTCCGTGGGGTATCTGGAGAGAAGCCAGACCATGGGCAAAATTGGGCTGCAAACACAAGACAAGTCTTTTAATAAAAGCACACTGTGGGCCACGCGACTCAGGCTCTGGCCTTTTCCCGACACTCATGGTCTTCGAGAACTGGCCAGGTCATGGAAGTAAGGAATTTAGAATAGGAATGTCTCAGTTTCAGATAGAACCCTGCTACTGGTACTGCCTTACCTGGTACAAATTTTCTGTATCTATTTCCTCATCTATAAAAATGGGTATGGTTACCTACAGTGTAGAAAGATGGGACTGTGGTTTCTGAGAAACTTTGAAGTTCGCTTGTTTTATTTATCAAGATTATTAAAACTCTTGATATTAAAAAAAAAACTGGCCAGGTCAAAGCACACAGTCCAACCTGTCTCCAGGTCAATAAATTGAACTAATCATGCAAGTTCATCTTTAATTTTACTTAGTTTTTCATTCCTTCATCAGGGAGAAAATGTAGAAATGCCTCCTTCAATAAAATGTAAAACTTACAAAAAGCTATCATTTCATAACACTAAGGATGCTGTTGCCTAAGGATGAATTCTCTCAAATTCCAGGCCATTAAGAAAAACTGTGGTGATTTGGAGTTTTAAAGCACACGACATGGATTTACCTCTGCAAAGTGAGCTCGACCTCACTCTTCAGGTGGAAGTGCCCTCTTCCTGGGAATGCCAGCCTGGGCTTTGTTCTATCAGCTTCCCCCACTGTACCCCCCATTGGCCTCCGAAGACCTCAGAGATCAGGAAACCAAAGAAAGAGCACCTATCCAGCCTCCTCCAATGGTACTCTGCTGACCCGTATCACCTGGGCACCGGGCAATAAATATCAGGGAAAGAGAAAGGCTAACCTCGTACTTGGGAACCTCAGTCCATGAATCTAGCTGAAAAGAGAAAGACAGTCCTCTGAAGTTGAGATGGAAGAGCTGCTCAGCGGAGTTGTACACTGTGGGAGTGGGGAGAAGAAAACGGCATGGTTAAATGGCATCAGAAGTTGTGAACACAAACCAGCCTGGAAGGGAGTAATGGCTGGCAACACCTTCCTTGTGTCTCATTTCTGAACTGACCCACTAGACTGAAAACAAGAGGGAAGAGCTTTCCTTCACACCCAAGTACCAATCCCCAAATCCGACAGGAACATGGCTACAGATGACCAGAGGAATCAAATGGACTTGGCTTACCTCCAGGATGGGTCGCACCAAAAGACTGGTCAATCTGCTCAATGGTGGGAGCTATGGCTTGAGAATTGAAATGCACACCACTGAAAAACAGAGATACTTTTTAATACCAGGCTTTGCAAGATGGGCTCACAGATCATTAGAGATGGTGGCTGGAAGAGTTACTCTTAAAACACAGGCGGGTGAGTCTACTATTATATCAAAATAAAAGTTTAACTATAGAACTTCTAAATAAGAGACAATAAATGAGGTCATAAATAGTCAATTCTCCTGAGGTTGATACAGAGAATTAGTCCTCTAGGACCTCCCAAGACATTTGTGGCCACCAGGCCAGTTCAGAAAGAAATAAATCCGGCCTCAGCCCCATGGCATTTGGACTTGGATAAAGAGTACTCAGAAATAGACACCGTTAATGTGTTTTCCCAGGATGCATACTAGTAGTTTGGCTTGAAAAGGAACTTTCTTAAAAAGGGATGAATGTCTTAAAAGGGTACAGCCAAGCGAGGCAGCTTGTTTTCCTAACAAGCAGAAGAACCAGCACTCATGGATTGGGTGAACAGGTATGTGGATGGGGAGGAATGGATCCCAAGCAAAGGAAAAATACCTGGGAGGGGGGTGGGCTTGGGAGCAAAGAAAGGCGTATGATTTCAGATAATGAGCATGAAGATAAATCATTTACAACTTTAGGGAAAATGTTTAAGGTTAAGAATACTTTAAAAAAAATTATCACTTATGGAAAACCTCTGCTTTTTAAAAAATTTATTTTATTGGAGTATAGTTGATTTACAATGTTCTGTTAATTTCTGCTGTACAGCAAAGTGATTCAATTATATATACATTCTTTTTCATAGTCTTTCCATTATGGTTTAATACAGGATGCTGAAAATAGTTTCCCATGCTATACAGTAGGACCTTGTTGTCTATCTGTTCTATATATAATAGCTTGCATCTGGAACCTCTGTTTTTAACCAGGCACTGTGCTATATGCTTTACCAGTATTATCTCATGTCATCTTCCTAACCCAGCAACCTGATTATTGGTTTCATTTCTCTGATGAGAAAACAAACTCAAAGAGGTTAAGTGACTTGCCCAATTTCACAGAGTAATAAAATGAAGAAGTCATAACCCAAACCCAGGGAAGCCTGACTCTAGAACCCTCACTCTTACCCACCACTGTCTCTTAAGAGGGTAAAGAGAAGCCAGACCTTGAGGTACAGAAGGCCCCAACAAGACTAAAAGACAATCAGAATCTGCAGGGGTCAGTGCTATTATGCATTTGCTTTATCCACTTCTCTACTGGCAAACACTGCTTGAGCCAGCCCAGGAACTGACCCCTTACACACCCTTGAGAAGGTAAGCCTGTTAAGGAAGCTTACTGAACAGAATATTCTAGATGCCAGCACAGCGCCTTACCATAATGGAGGTTCAAATATTTGTGCATCATACAGGCACAAATACATCCCATTTTCATTCTAAAAAGCAGATTTTGGCCCCCCAAATAGTAATCCTTTTGGCATTCTCTTTAGCACAGGGCTTGAAGTCAGATGTATCTGGTTTGTTCCGCCTCTGTTGGTAATGAACACATAAAGAGGTGCCAGAAGAGGTTGTGCAGGGAAGGGCAGCTATGACCCAGGGGACAGTCACAGACCTCTGAGCTGAGGTCCTGCTTTGTTGTGGGATTAAATAAATTGTCACAGATGTGAAGTGTTTCACACACAGTGTGTTCTTAATGAGGTTTCCTTCTCTTCCCCAGGAAACTGAGTAGACTTGGAGGCTGCAGGAGGAAATCATGGCACCAGGCTGTAATCCCAGAACTGCTGCAGATGGGAATCCTTTACTAACTTAATACGGGTAGCAGATAAAGCCCCAGTGTACCAAGCCCATGACACATACCAGGAGAAAACTTACCAATATTTTAACTTTACTTTAGTCAAGTCATATACTTCAATCACCTAAAAACAAAAAGCAAATGTTTAAGAGCTGTTAGTGCTCTGCAGTTGAAAAAGATTAATTAGAAAGACATTTACAGGGCTTCCCTGGTGGCGCAGTGGTTGAGAGTCCGCCTGCCGATGCAGGGGATACGGGTTCGTGGCCCGGTCTGGGAAGATCCCATATGCCGCAGGGTGGCTGGGCCCGTGAGCCATGGCCGCTGAGCCTGCGCGTCCGCAATGGAAGAGGCCACGGCAGTGAGAGGCCCGCGTACCGCAAAAAAAAAAAAAAAAAAAAAAAAAGACATTTACAGAGTAGTGAAGAAAAAAAAAATTATCACTAGTTGAAATTCTCCTGAAGCACTGCACATTACTTTTTTTTTAAAAATAAATTTATTTATTTTATTTATTTTATTTTTGACTGTGTTGGGTCTTCGTTGCTGCACGCAGGCTTCTCATTGCGGTGGCTTCTCTTGTTGGGAGCACGGGCTCTAGGCACATGGGCTTCAGTAGTTGTGGCACATGGGCTCAGTAGCTGTGGCTTGCGGGCTCTAGAGTGCAGGCTCAGTAGTTATGGCGCATGGGCTTAGTTGCTCTGCAGCATGTGGGATCTTCCCGGACCAGGGCTCGAACCCGTGTCTCCTGCATTGGGAGGCGGATTCTTTTTTTTAAATTAAATTTATTTATTTGTTTGTCTGTTTGTTTGTTTGTTTATGGCTGTGTTGGGTCTTTGTTGCTGCACGAGGGCTTTCTCTAGTTGCAGCAAGCGGGGGCTACTCTTCGTTGTGGCACATGGGTTTCTCATTGCAGTGCTTCTCTTGTTGTGGAGCACAGGGTCTAGGTGAGCGGGCTTCAGTAGTTGTGGCTCATGGGCTCTAGAGCACAGGTTCAGTAGTTGTGGTGCACGGGCTTACTTGCTCCGCGGCATGTGGGATCTTCCCAGACCAAGGCTCAAACCCGTGTCTCCTGCATTGGCAGGCAGATTCTTAACCACTGCCCCACCAGGAAAGCCCCTGTTCTTATTTTTAACTCTAGAAGAAAAACCCATACCACACACACAGCATAAACTCACCCTACCCTTCTTTCTAGTGGATTGTTCAACAGATGTCCATGGATGTTCTGCATCAGGTTTTTAGATATCATCTACTGCTGAGTCACATAAAAGATTGCACATACCATGCTACAGGACAGTAAAACCCTCCACAGAAACAAATTCATGAAGCTTGTGAAGGCTGTAACATGTAAGGGGGATACTGAGCCCCCTTCCTTTTATTATATATTTTGCTGCATTATAAAAACCCAAATCAAGTCCCTTTCAAAAATAGCTTCAAAATACTGTGGTTTACAAAAACAAAAAAAGACGGAGGGGGAGGTCTATCCTACTAGAAAACAAGTCATATTACATTAGCTTAGGTCAAGTGTGACAATATTCAGCTATATCCCTAACGAAGAGCATCTGGTCAAACCTGGAGAACCTCAGGACCCTTGTGAAGTTTCAAAAGGTTCAGCCTCAGATGAAATGTCAAGAACTCAGGAATGAGACAAAGGAAAAGGTATTGAACTCTCAGCCACTAGCGATGCCAAGTAATGAGCATTGTGAAGTCTTTTATGACAATGGCGTCAAGGGCTAGGCAGGCAGTAGCATAGCTGGCTGAGGCCTGGAGCACCATCTGGTATCCTACAGCTGGGAGGTTTGGCCCCCATCGAAGAAGCACAAGCAGAGCTGGTTCAATGTCTATTTGCCCTGACAATCAGGGCTTCATCCTGGAAAGGGCTGTGGGACACTGGGTACAGGAGCATCTGGCATTGTCACAGGAACAGAGACATAACAGGCAGTTCATTCTTGGTCAGACTTGTCCCTAACTTTGTTTGAGAATCATAACTGAACCACAAATTGGGCACCTCTTCACTATAAGGTGCAGCTATTCTGATCCTACCTGCTGCTAAGAATCACCCCCTCTGCTGGGCTGTTGTAGCACTTCAATCTACCCATTCCTACACTGTTAGCATATGCTGTTCACTGGTACCACTGAGTTAAGCCCCTTGAGGTCCGGCTCATTAGTTTGCACAGAGGAAGTAACGACACATGTCAGGGAGTCAGCTGGGTATGAAGATAGCTAAGGGCAATATGAAGCTCAAAAATATGAAAAGTGGTGCCAAGAGAGGTCATGCAAGGGCAGGGGAATAGCTGTGATTCATGACACTACCTTCAGAAAGCCTAGGCATGGCAGTGTATTATGCCAAACTGGTATGCCATTTTACTGAGGCCAGGGTCCCATGATGGCAGAGGCCTCAACCCTCAGCCAGAATCCCTGCTTGTATAGCAGAGGGCTGGCTAACGATCCCCCAAGGGCTGCCCATCGCTCACCCTGTGGGCCTCCAGGATATTCTTGCTGTGACACTATCATTCACCTGCCAACAGCCCACACCAACACTTATGGCGTGGCACCTGTGACACGAAGGACTCCAAGACAGTCAGCACTCTGGGTCCCTTGCCAGAATCAACAAGCAGATTTTGACCCATGGAGCTTGCTGGGCCATAGGGACAAGTAGCTGGGGAAATCTGAAGTCCATGGTTTTCCACCCTCTGGGCTGGAAAAGACCTTGATTTCCCTAGAGGAGAAGACAAGGCAGCAGCCAAGATAGGAAAGGAAAAGACAGGTGGCTGTAAAGACTGTGACTTGTGAAGCCTCATTCCATAATGCTCTCTCATAGACAGGGAGTGAGAGGATGGGGAAACTGCAGGAGACAGAATCGGGGAGAAGCAGCTTCTGAAGCCCTTGGATGGAGGGGCAGGCAGATGGGTGAGGTCAGACTTGGTACCAACCAAGGGCACCTGAGGGATTACTTCCTCAGTTTCCAGAGGCTCAGGCAGGGCCCCAGCCCCTCTTTCTTCATAGGGACCCCACAGAAGGCAGAGAGAAGGTTCTATTCTATCTCTTTTCCCATTCCTCATTTTTCTGCATAGTATGCTTACACTATTTTCTTCAGCTTTTGTCACATCTATTTCCCATACTCATCAACAAACCTAAGCCATTTCTATTCCCAGTGGTCAGTTACCGCACTCTGTTAACATAGGGTTAAAAGCTTGGTGTCAGCTAGACCACTTATCCTCTGTCCATCTGTTATTTCATTAGTAAGAAGTACCACTTACAGGCTTGTTAAGATTAAATTAGGAAATGCATGGGAAGCACTCAGCCATGTGCCTAACATGTACTAAGTGCTCACTAAATATATAATATTGTCCTCACCATGCTGTAACTCTATGGCAGGCTGCCTATCTACCCCCCACTGTTGTCTATTTAGGTTATTTCTGGCTTTTCATTACTATGAAAAGCCCTGCTGTAAATATCTGGCATTATTACCCTCCCCATAATCTTTTTGGGTTATGTTTCCTAAAGTGGATTTACCAAGTTAAAGACAAATGACTCTTTGTAAAGGTGCTTCCAGATTAATTTCCCCTAATTTGTGATGAAGCCACACTGAAGACCACCTTCTACCCTTTGCCAGTGTGGAACTTCTGGTCAGTAAAGACAGGATGACTGAGCCTACAAGAGGAGGCAAGGGTGTTGTGGGGATAAGAATGTTCACATCAAACTTTCCTTTTTGAAAAACCATCATAAATGAGGAATTCTCATTCCACGTACAGATCATTTTTCCATGTTCTGTCTTCCAAGCCTTTTGGAAAAGCAACTCTATAACCTAACCAGGACGATGGCTCTGGCATGCCACTGCCCTGAGCCACATTCAACCTTATGACTCTGAGGCATGAGTCTGATGTCACATGACTAACCTTTCATGTCCAGGCATTTGTAAATAGTGTATTAAAAACATTCTGGACTGAAACAGGTGTTAGTAAACTGCACTTGACCGCCAATTAAGACAACCCTACATACCAGCAAGTTGTTTGTTTACATTTCCTTTTAAAGGGGCTCAAGAATCAACTCAGTGCTGGTGGTGTTGAGGTCCAAGCTTCAGCATTTTAGGAAGAACAGTTTCCATTTTTCATATTCCCAGTCTTATTGTTTGACCCAAGAATGAAGCAAAACAACAAGATATAAAAACCTTACTAAAGTCTTCTGGTCCTATTCTGCAGTCAGTCCCCATTTTAAGTACGCTTTTAAAGACTCAGGATCGGACTTCCCTGGTGGTGCAGTGGTTAAGAATCTGCCTGCCAATGCAGGGGACACGGGTTCGAGCCCTGGACCAGGAAGATCCCACATGCCGCGGAGCAACTAAGCCCGTGCGCCACAAATACTGAGCCTGCGCTCTAGAGCCCACGAGCCACAACTACTGAGCCCATGTGCCTAGAGCCTGTGCTCCGCAACAAGAGAAGCCACCACAATGAGAAGCCCACGCACCGCAAGGAAGAAGAGCCCCCACTCACCACAACTAGAGAAAGCCCGCGCACAGCAATGAAGACCCAATGCAGCCAAAAATAAATAAATAAAATAAATGCCAAATACTTAGCTCCTCTCATTTTCCTATTCAACATATAAGCCCCCTCCCCACAGCATGTTCCCAAATCTCCAACACTCTTTCCCCTTCACCTCTGGAGCCCGGGGCTGGAGTCCTTCCCAGCCTCTTTCCAACCATCCCAATCCACCCCAGCTTCTCTCTTTTTAGAGGAACAGGCACAGATTCAGTCCCCTATATTGTGGTTGTCTCTAAACCACAAAAGTCTACTCCCACTTATGAGTTTCAGAAACATCCCACAACGTCACACGTTAATCAGCCTGACGTGAAACTTTCGTCGTCATTTATAGTTACCTTAAGTCTCTGATTGAAAGCATCAAACAGTAGTTTGATCCCGTCCTGAGTCAGGTTAAGGATGAGGTCATGGCTTAGAGGAGACTACAAAAAACCAAAATAATAAATAAATACACACTCTGAACATGTAGTATTCTCACCAGCACCCACTGAAACCTTACAACATAAATGCAGTGCACAGGGAATATCTAAGTGTAGACAGCTGACAGGTTTGGAAGCCAGAAACTGATTTGTGAACGCAGTGTCCTCTACTTCCAGCCTTTGAGTTATTACCTGGGGGAAAAGGCCAAAATTATGTAAGTATACAGGCCATTTTCTTTCGAGGGTCCCGGGTCCACATTTGTAGCATGGGTTTACTGCTGTCAAACCTGCAGAGTAGTTGATGAGGAATAAAAGCCTTGTAAAAGGCCTCGCCAGGATCCAAACTCAGCAAGTAATGGTCAATGCATGTCAGCTGAACCTATGTCCATTCACTCCCAGGCTGTCTGTACCACCCACAGGAAAACACATTTTATTCTTTGACTGTTTTATGCCAGATTCCAGGACAAAGAAGTACCTTGTGATCTGATTATGTATGAGATGACACTCTTACTCCTCCCTCCCTCCCCCCACCATCCCGTATCAGAAAGTGAAAAGCCCAAGTCTAATACCTAAGGAGTCCTATTTCTACATTTGCCCCTTCTGAGTCCTGGGGGGAGGGGAGCAGCAGCAAAGCAGTGGGCAGAGCTGGCCTTGAGCCTTGGTGAGCTGGTGACCTTAAGTGACTCTCTAAACTTCTCTGAGCTCTAGTTTCTTCACGGGAATACCATCATCCCTTCCCCTCCAGGGTTGTTACCAGGACAGAGATAGTAGATCAGAAAGCACCAAGCTCAGCACTCAGCACACAGTACTCTTTCCTAGAGTCTGCCCCACCTGCCTGCTTCTGTGCCAATGCAATCAATTCAAAGTCTGAAGACTCTCCATATGCCTGAACCAGGCTGCCCAGAAGTAGAAGAAAAACACCACCATCCAAAACCCTGCCCCTTCTTGAAACTGGCACACAGCTGTCAAAAGGGTTTAGACAAGTTTCTTTATTTTATAGAGCTTCTCAAGGTAGGCCCAGTAAATGAAGGTATGCCTGTGAGAGAGATATGGGCTGGAAGGCCAGGCGCCACTGCTGGTGTGGGCCTTACTGGAAAAATTCTCTAGAAGGAGCTTTCTGAGATTAGCTCAGATTGTCTGCTCCCCTCCACCCCACTGAGCTTCACAAGACAGCAGGCCCAGGTGGCACCATTATGCCTGGCAAACACTAGAAGAAAGAATGTTGTAATTTTCCAGTAGGTCTGTATGAATGTCTAAAACCGTTAGGTCTCAAGCAAGATAATGGAATAATGAACCCTGACCGTAGGTCACTTATTCTCAACCCAGAATACACAGTTCTATTTCTGAGAGGGCTAGGCCATGGTGGTAAGCAGGATGAAGCAAGATTTTAGCATCTTTCAAGATCCTTGCTTGGAGTATCTGAATTTTTTTACACGCTCCCAAGATCTGATCATTTTTTCCCCGGCATTGTTACAATTCAGGACATAACTACGCAATTTTCAAAAGCAAGCAAATCATCCTCACAATTAATGTTTTATTGGTACTTTATATCTACAGAACCAAAATACATATGTACTATGTGGTGTTTAAGCAGGTACTTTCCAGTTCAGTAAAGCTGTCTCTGCTAGTTGTTAACACCTCTTCCCTGTAAGAAAGATGGGACCTACTTGATAGGCACATTTAATTTCCAAGGTGTGATTTGCTAGAGACAAGATATTTCTGAAATGTTTAATGGGGCCAAACGATTTTCTGCACATGATGGGAAGCAAAGAGACAAATGGGAAAGGAAGGGAAGGAGGGCAGAACAGGACAGGACCCACATTTAAGAAGCACCATATCAGAGCTCTGAGAGACCATTTCCTCTTTATCCTCATCAAAAGATTATTCTATTATAAGGAAACCATATCCACTTTACAGAAGGAGAACCAGTCGGGTTATTAACTTGCTACAGTCGGACAACCAAGAAATGGGGAAAAGCACAGATCTGAACCAAGGTTTGGATTTAAAAACCTATGATTCTGGGGGCTTCCCTGGTGGCGCAGTGGTTGGGAATCCACCTGTCAATACAGAAGACACAGTTTTGAGCCCTGGTCTGGGAAGATCCCACATGCCGCGGAACAATTAAGCCCGTGAGCCACAACTACTGAGCCTGTGTGCCACAACTACTGAAGCCCGCACACCTAGAGCCTGTGCTCCGCAACAAGAGAAGCCACTGCAATGAAGAGTAGTCCCTGCTCGCTGCAACTAGAGAAAAGCCCCGCACGCAGCAACAAAGACCCAATGCAGCCAAAAATAAATAAATAAATAAACAAATAAATAGAACAAACAAAACCCCCCCAAAAACCCTATGATTCCAGCTGCTTAGAAGACACTAGGGGAAATTAGCTTAATTAATGCTAAAACTACTATTTGTACCCAAAAACTGGAATGACAGACAACAAAGTAGTGATATATGAAATATACTTCATTTAAAATAATTGGTTAAGAAAGTTTAAAGCCTACTTTCAAATGTATCTAATCTTGGGTGCTTAAATCTGATTTAACTAAATGTACAGGTGGCTATAAGCTCGAGAAGCCCATTATCCCTGTTTTGATGGCTGCTACTTGTCATGAGTAAGTCTCTTACGGTCTAACACTGAAAGTCAAATAAGGTTAGGGATGATCTGAGTGCAAAAAAGAGGAAGTCACCATCCTTCACTTAATAAATGAGAAACCATTTTGGCATTGTGGCTCCACGAACCTCTGCCCAAGTCCTGTGTTTTGTGGTAGGCACAAGAATATCCAAGCACTTGCTTGGAGATTATGTATTCCCTGTCTCAGAAGGACCCCTCGCATGGGCCTCACTAGGCTGGCAGAGGGGTACAGTACTATGAAATATTATGTTTGGGTATAGGTAACAGACTCAACTCTGACACTAAGCCAAACTGGGAAGCCTCACAGAAATCTCACCTACCTCTAATCCACAACATTCTTCATGTCAAAAATAAGCTGTCATTTGCTTTAGGATCAGAAACTAATTGAAACAAATGGGAATAAAATCATCATTTCGGTACTTAAAGGGTCTCAGAAAAGGCACTGAGAACATCTTATAGCCTGTGTAGGATCAAACTATTCCCTGAGGTTTATGACACATAGGGCACCACAAAGGTTGCTCCATAGTGTCTGTGTCCAGAAGAACCACAGATTCCAGTGAGTTCAACAGAAGGGAGATTGCATTTTTAGAGATAAGAAGAATCTTATTTCTAAAGGTCTATAAAAATGTTTCTAACTTTACTTATAAAACCTAATAAAAGAAATCCTGATGTTCAAAAAGTTCTGCTCCAGTGCCAACCTAAAATATAGTATACTCTTTCTGGAAACTGAAAAGGTCCTTGTAGGTACATATAACATTATACTATAGGGGTTAATTCTGGGCACAACATTAATAGAGACTACCATAAATCACACCAAAAAAAAAAAAAAAGTAAAACATGTCCATTAACTTGGAGCCAATGTTTTGTAATTTCCATATATCAGATCATTCTCAGTAAAGGGGTGAGCTATGCTTTTTTTTAAGTCTGGGATGCTGTGCTAGCTAGAAATCTGTACTGCAACAATCCTGAACACAAACCAAAGCAATCAACAAAGCAGAAAAGACTAAACATGAAAGTGGAAGGCAAGCACCCTAGAAGACCAGACAACCCCTGAGGTGACCTCCCACTGAAAAAGCCCCTTTTAAGAGCCAGTAGGTAAGTCAAACATAATAAAAAACCAAGTTTGGTTATTACGGCTCGTCTAAGCTTGGCAGCACTAGATTATCAAAACCACAAAAGTTTCAGAATCAAAGAAAATGTACTTCGCAACTGACTAGTGTTGAAGACTCTCCCATTCAAATGCATTGACCTAGGAATTCCTGCCAGTCAGTATCTCCCAGAGCATCAGCCTCCAGAGGTGACTCACTGAGTAGGGATGCTATTTCAGTAAACAAATCAGCCACCACTCACCTGTTCACTGTAGAGAACCTGGACGTTTTTTATGATGCGACAGTGCTTCTGAAGAATGGCTACTGCCTGAGCCAGAGGCATTCCTGAAATAAAGCAAGGACACCTACGTGGTTACTTGGGCTAGCCATTTACTGGCACCTATCACTGTACTAGGCATTAGTCCCTGTAGTAAAGCCTGGGGTGGGAGCAGAGGCCACTAAAGTCTATGGACATACTGAGTAAATAAACGTTTAATAAGCAGTAAGAGCTAGAGAATGAAGTTAACGGCAAGCACTAAGGGAATAACTGCATTGTATAAGGGGAGGGAGTAAATACAAAAGACTTCCTGGAAATGGGGACTTCCATGTTGATCCCAAGCAGGCAAAGGGCTTAGAGAAAGCAAGTCAGCAGGAACCAAAGAATAGAGTAAGAAATGCACTGATTGCATGGCTCTGGAGGCCAAGGTTCTGACTCTCACTCTGCCATGATTACATATAACCTAGGCAGGTCCTTCCTCTCTTCCTTTCTGATATCTGTCTCCTCTTTTAGTCTGCAGGAGCACATGATTTGTAAGGGCTCATTTAAAAACTGAAAAATCACACATTTACCAGAATCAACTTATTTTATGAAGGATTTCAATGGATTCTCACTTATCGACCCACAAACATCCTCTAAATCTTAACACTTGATTTTTTAACTTGTGGGCCATTTTAAACAAATTTCCATATGCCCCCAGTTTAAGAAATCCAGATCCCAAAGACATCTCAAAGATTCCAGGGACTCATGGGGAACAGCAAAAAGTATGTTCTCACAGAGTGCATTATATTTCAAAACAAGAAGAAACTCACAGAGACAATCCAAAAACAAAGCTTCATGAGTGCAAGGACAGTGTCTGTGTTATTCACCACTCTCTGGATCCCCAGCACTGGGGACCCATACAGTGGCTGTTGAACAAACATTTATTTAGTGGGACTGAAGGATTATGGGCTAGGTAATAAGAGAAAGGGAGAAGGACCACCATATGACCTTGGGGCAGCACAGTGGCTCACATTCAAGATCAGTTTACCTCTGATTCCAGGAGAGATGTGCAGAAAAGAGCTCACACACAAAGAATTAGAAAGTTAAGAAATGTGTGACCCATCTACATTTAAACAATGATCTAATCCTGCCTTCATTCAATGGTCCATTCTACAGTTTGAAGAAAGTTGGAGGGAACCACACGTTAAGGTACTTCCCAGCCTTCTATAGCATAGCGCCTGGCACACAGTAGAGACTTAAATGTTTGTTGAGAATACGAACAAGTTGATGCACCATTCAGCTTTGCCATTCCTGAAATGGAGGAGCATCTATGCTGTCTCTCCCATAGGGAATGGGCAAACATCCATGTAGGCAAGACAGATAACCTCAGGTGCTGAGAAAGAGAAGGCCACATGGCACAAACCAGTTTCCTGAGGGACAGTTCTTTTGCACCTAACCACATCAAATTCCTGGCCTTGGAATCTTTGGGTCCTGAGGCTTCCAGGGAGTAACCCGCCTGGAGGAGACAAAGCAGCCACCAATGACCAGTTGTCACACAGCTGCTGGTAAAGGAAGGCTACAAAAGGCCTCTAAAGGGAACCAACCGTGTATATGGCAAAGAAACCCGAGCACCGTTCTAGCTCTAAGAGTTACCTAACCCCCCAAAGGGTGTGGAGTATATGGTCAGTCTACACATCCTACACCTTACTCATTATTTGCCTGCTTATAACCCTCCAGTGGTATCGCATTACAGGGGGATAAAGCCCAAACAACATGCCATCACCTAACAGCCCTGAATATTCTGGACCTTGGCCACCTCCTCTACTCTTCCCACTGCTCACCAAGCCTCCTTTTGTTCCTAGCACACATCAAGCTCTTGCCCACCTTAGGCTTTTGCACTAACTCAACTCTGTTGAAATGTTCTTCCCAGAGCTGGTTCTTCTCACTCTTCAGGTCTTGGCTCACACTTCACTTCCCTGACTGCCTTATCTAATGAAGCCTCCCATTCCATTTGCACCCAATCACCATGCCCACCACACAACAGTAAGTGGTTCTATGTATCTGTTGAGCTCTGAATGAGTGAAATAAAGCAATTAGGTACAATACAAAGATCCTGTAGGCCCTTAGGACCACCCTCTCCCTCTGAGAATTCTCATCCTGTCTCTATCAGTATCACTCTTTCCTGCTGCTCCTCCAACTTTCCCAAGTCTCTATGATGGGCAGTATTTCCTTCTGCCCCATCCCTCATTCACCCAACCAACTAGTTTCTGACTTACATCTCAATCTGTTTTCTGTATATACCAAAAGGCAAATAGGGACTTCCCTGGTGGTCCAGTGGTTAAGATTCCGCACTCCCAATGCAGGGGGCCCAGGTTTGATCCCTGGCTAGGGAACTAGATCCCGCATGCCGCAACTAAAGATCCCACGTGGCACAACTAAGACCTGGTGCAGCCAAATAAATAAATAAATAAACCTTTAAAAAAAAGGCAAAGAGTTGACAGATTAAAAGTAACTTTTTAATCTTCTCTTCAATCTGGCCTCTCCTCTGTATTCTGGATCTCAATATCTCTAACACAGTCACTCAAGCCAGAAACCTCTAGATTCCTCTTCCTTACCCATCTCTCCAAATCTAGTCTCCAAACTTTCTTTTTAAACCCATGCCCACAACACTTTACTAATAGACATCCTTTTTTCCACTGAACAGAGACTCTTTGATAGTGTCCCAAGCAGCTAACTACAAATAGGGAATCTGGGGATCTGATCTTCTTTCACTAGTACATAATGCTCTAATTACAATACCAAGTTGCTTGCAGCTCCCCACACCATCTATCTTTCCCACTTTTTTTTTTTTTTTTTTAAACCTGACTGGAAGATTTATGTCTATGGAAGTGTAGTTGAAAAATCTGGCGGTAGACTTCTGATAGGGCCTTCCTGGTGCTCACTGGCTCCAGGAATGGTATTGGTTCCTACAGATTAATAGGAAGCCTTCTCTGAACTCCCAGGTCAGGTCAAGTCTCTTCTCTCCTTCCACAGCACCCTATACAACCTCTACCTCATTATAATAAAATGAACTATTTCTGTACTCCTTCCCTCCCACTAGACTAAGCTCTTCAGGGCTTATGACCACTTCTTACTCAGTTTTCAATGATTATAAGCAGAGTCCACAGAATGACCCTTCAATAGAGTAAGCCCCCAGTCTCTCTGGAACAAGGTAATCTCAGAGAAGACCATTCTCCAGTGACCTTTTAAATCTACCCTGCTTGGGCATTTTCAAGATTAATTTAAAAACAAATTTAGAGATATGTCTCCATACCAATACATCCTGCAAGTCTCATTGAAAACATTTCAAGTTTGCACTGCCTTTACTCCACCATTGGTCAACCCATGGGTGGCATTCTCAGAGATTCCTCTCTGCCTAGGCTTTCCTGTCTCTGTGTTGTTGGCATTTCCCTAATCTCCCAAGAGTACACAAAGGCCAGGAAGGCAGCCAAAAAGCTGGATGCAGCTCCTCACTGTGCCAGGCGGATGATGGCAAGGGCTAGATATATCTGCATTTGCACAGATTCCAAAAAGAAACCTGGAGACACAGCTGAGCCCATACTCAGAAGGACAGAGCAGTGAAAAGCAGAAAATCCCTGTTAGGCTTCTTTTTCTCCTCTCTGCCTTTCTGAGCCTGTTCTTTATCTGGCAAATGGAGGTTACCTTACAGGGTTGTGGTGACTTTAGTCTAGCCTAAGAATGTAATTCTAAAGCATGGATCCACTTACTAGACCTATCCCTACCTATCAGCCTCAACTGCAGTTTAAATGTGTTGAGGGCTGGGAAGATAAAGAGGGAAAAATTACTTTTTTATAAAAAGCGTGGGGAAGTTAAATGACCACCATCTCTCAGGCAGATACAATTCAAAAATATGAATTATTTTTTTTGGTCATGCTGCACGGCTTGTGGGATCTTAGTTCCCCGACGAGGGATTGAACCTGGGCCCCCGGCAGGAATAGCGTCAAGCCCTAAGCACTGGACTGCCAGGGAATTCCCCAAAATGCGGATTTTTTTTTTTAGGACCCACAAAGTAATCATCAAGGCTGATGATCATCAAGGCTCATTCCCTGCATAAGCTTTCACTCAAAGTTCAATTCTGGGCCCAATGTACACAAATGCTCTTTTCACTGTTTGTGGTTGCTACTTAGACAGCCTAAAAGAACTACCCAAATCCTTAATTCCTGGAAACTGGCAAAGTTAGGAGTAGGGGTTAAGGTATCAAAGCAACAGTTGACAGAAGAAGCCTTACTCTCCCACCCAAGCTTTTGGAAATCTCAAATGATATCCTAATCGCTACTTTTGACCCAGAGACTGCACTACAGAGATCCACAACCTGGTCACACCATCAAGCACAGTTTGAAGCTACAGTTACAGTTTTCATTCTGCCCTGTGAAGTCTTGGTATGAGCATAAGCTGTGGTTAGGGGAGGTTCTTTCCTAACTAGAAGCCAAACAGCATCAGCATGACAAATGGGCCTGGCGGCAAAGATATTACTGTTAGCCTCTCAATCAAGTTCTTGGTGCTTCACAAGAAGCTGCAGTGTTACGAGAGAAGGTGACTGAAAATTCTCAATAAAACTGGCTCCTACAACCCAGAGGAGGATTGTTGTTCAGTTCACGGAGACACTGAGCACCAGCAGAGTCCTACCAGCAAATCTGTTCTGCAGTTTCTCAACTACCCTATCTCCATAGACACGAGTCTTCCAGATTCAAGGGTAAGCTATAGCCCAATGCAGCAGCTGACTCAGTCCAGTAGCCCAAATTAGTGTGACAAAAGTTCAGCCCTGCACGAACAGCACAGACACCCACTCCCCACCCCCTCTTCCTAGTGCTGGAACATAAAAGTAAACACCCTCTGGGGTTACCGAATGCAAATGATTGTACACATAAAGGTAGTGACGTTGAGGAAAGGGAAAAAATGGGCCCAAACTCACAAAATGGCCAACCTGCATTTTCTACAAGCTAAATGTTACTTTCCCCGAACTCCTATTTCATTCAACCTTTAACTCTCTCGGCTAAGGTCTGGGTTTAGATTACACCACACATCAACCACATTAAAAACGAGAAGGAAGCTAGTCAGAAGTTCCTTTAACACACACAAACTCTCCTTAACTCCCTTGACCAGATCCCCGACATCTGACGATGGGAACAGTGCCTGGGTTTCTCCTAGAGGCTACCCACAGCCCAGAAAAGCAAAGGGAGACAGACCACTGGGGCGGTGTTTAAGGGTGTCAGTCACTTCTTAGTTATTTGGTCTGTAAAATGGGGATAGTAATAACACGAGTAGCGACCCCGGCGGCATACCTGAGATAATTATGCAGAGGAGAATAGGGCCTGGCCCTGAGTCAATGTTTGGGGCGTGTCAGCCATTGTTATTGTTATTATTACTGAAGCACTGCCCCAGGAGGGGCCCCGCCGAGGCCTGATGCAAGGGCTTCAGGGCCTGGCAGAGCGGCACGCTGCCGGGTCGGGGCGGTCGGAGCGGGCATCTAGTGGCTGGAGCTCCAAAGAGCCGAGGAGCCGCGGGCGCAGGGGAATAAGGAGCACAGCCCAGAGGTGGGAAGGGCCAGGAAGGAAGGAAGGAAGGATCAGCGAGTAGGGTCGTGAGGGAGGACCCCATACTCACCCAGCGCGAATTCCCATTGCTCATTTCCCAGAGAGCGCTCGGGCACTACCTCCAGATCCAGCATTGGTTCGGCTCGCCGGGGCGGCCTCCTGCGGCAGTGCGGACGGGACCGGAGCTGAAGAAACAAAGCAGCAGGTGACCCACCGCCCCCGCCGACCCGCGGCAGCCCTGCTCTCCACCTCTACCCGGTCGCCAGCGCTACCGACCCAACACCACACCTCACCTCACCTCACCTCACCTCACCGGCAGCAGCCTTGGGCAGCGGCGGCAGCAGGAGCGTCTGCGGCAAAAGTGGCGTGCTGGGCCGTAAAGTGTGGCAGAGGCGGGGCGAAGGCGGGATTTCAATCGCGGGGGAGGAGCTAAGGCGGAGTCACTCAGGCGCAAACTCCGGATAGGCTGCTGCGACAGTCCGGGCGAAGGCAGAGAGAGGCCTCAGAGTACCATCCGGAAGTGCTGGCGCTCTTGGAACGAGGAGCACCATACTCCGTGAACCCCTACATCTGCACACCACACCGCACACGTTTCACACAAGGATGTGTGAACCACGCAATACATGCATGTGACATGGCTGTACAGCACTTGTCTGCCGTCTCTGCATGTACGGCCCACTCACAGTCACTGGGCGCAAAAGACGAGTTCCGAGGGCGCACCACCTGAGGTCCAGCGGGGAGGGAGGACACGGAGTCTCAAAGCCCAAGACGCGCCAGCGCCCTGGCACTCCCGGTTGGTGCCGAGACTGACGGCGGCCGCAGCTGCCTCTGGTTGAACAGGAATGATTCCTTCTCGCTGCGGCCCCTGGGGCTCGGGTCGAACTCAAAGCAAGCGAGGAGTGGGCTCGAGCATGTGTGTAGGGGCGGGGCGGCGGCAGTTGGGGGAGAGGACTAGGGTAGAGGGGAGGAGCTAAGCCCGACCTCTTGGCTGAGTACCTTCAGCTGTGCGCAGCCCCCAGGGCAGCAGCTCAGACTGCGCCAGAGCCGGCTTTACCGCCAACGCTGTGTGGTTTTGACCAAACCGCTGGTAGTCTTTGTGCCTCAGTTGCCTCATTTACAAGTCGGGAGTAGGGGGTCCTTTAGCCTGTTCAGCCTGAGCTATTGGCCCATGCCCTGGGACACTCTAAAACTGAAAGACAACCAGGCTTCTTCTGGAGCTGACCCTTGGTGAATGCAGCCTCCGGATTCTCACAACCAACCTGAGACGCAAGATTGGTTATAATCTCACTTTACAGGCGGGAAAAAAAATGAGGCCCAGATTGGCTAAAGGCCTTGTGGACCTAGGCGGTAGAACTCAAATTCTTTGCATTACATTGCCCCGGGAGAAAGGTTTTCAGCAGGGGATCTGACATGCTAAATTCTTAAACTGGCTTGATAGGAGTGTAACATGGAAGGCTCTATCAAAACATGGCCACTGCTACTGGCAGTGGTTAAGAATCCGCCTGCCAATACAGGGGACACGGGTTCGATCCCTGGTCCAGGAAGATCCCACATGCCCCGGAGCAACTAAGCTGGTGTGCCACAACTACTGAGCCTATGCTCTAGAGCTCGTGAGCCACAACTACTGAGCCCACGAGCCACAACTACTGAAGCCCGCGCACCTAGAGCTGGTGCTCCATGACAAGATAAGCCACTGCAATGAGAAGTCCGTGCACCACAATGAAGAGTAGCCCCGCTCGCCGCAACTAGAGAAAGCCAGTGCACAACAAAGAAGACCCAATGCAGCCATAAATAAATAAATAAATAAATAAAATTTAAAAGCAAACAGAAAAACATGGAGGGACTTCCCTGGTGGTCCAGTGGGTAAGACTTCGTGCTCCTGATGGAGGGGATCCAGGTTCGATCCCTGGTCAGGGAACTAGATCCCACAGGCATGCGGCAACTAAGAAGTCTGCATGCCACAACTAAGAAGTCTGCATGCCACAACTAAGAAGTCTGCATGCCACAACTAAGAAGTCTGCATGCCACAACTAAGAAGTCTGCATGCCACAACTAAGGTTGTGCACTGCACAACCAGTGCAGCCAAAATAAATACAATAAATATTGAAAGACAAACAAATACGGAGAAGGATGTTCATTTGCAGAATCCTATGCCAAAATAATAGAACTGAGTCACTAAGATGTCCATCAGTAGGAAAGTGGCTAACTAAACTGATATATATGTATAATAGGATCCATTTAAAAAAATGAAGTATATCTCTATATGCTGATGTGGAAGGAGCTCCAAGAGAAAAAAGTCAGGTGCAAAATTGTATAGTATTACCCATTTTTTCCCTGTAAAAACAGAAATAAAAGAAAAATTGGCCTTAGGGCTTCCCTGGCAGTTCAGTGGTTAAGACTCCTCCATGCTTCCATTGCAGGGGGCACGGGTTCCATCCCAGGTCGGGGAACTAAGATTCTGTATGCTGTGCGCACAGTGCGGCCACAAAACTAAATAAATAAAATAAAATAGAACATTGGCCGTACCGTAAAAGGGAGAACATTTCTTGAAAGATTAAACAAAAAATTATCAATAATACCGAATACAGGGAAAGAGGCAGGGGCAAGCGATCAGGGGGACATTTACCTCTTACAGTGCGTGGCAAGCATTAAAGATGTGTTTAGGAAAGATTAGTTGGGCAGCTGGCCTGGAGAAAAACATAAGGTTGGTGGGGAGTAATCTTAGTCAATTTGGAATGTCTGAATTTAACTCAAATCCAACTAGACTAGGAATGGTTCTTCTATTTAAAAAACACTTGGAGGGACTTATTTCCGGTGGACAAAGAAGGGTGTAAGGAAGGAGAAAGAGAAAGCCACACACTATGGATAACAACATGATGATGAAATAAAATCCATATTTTATGGCAAGACAAGAAAAATTTAAACATAAAATTTGGGCCTCCTCCCTCCCCTTTAGTATGTGTTATACACCTGCATTAACCAGACCTTCTTAGGAGATAACATTCCTTCTTAATCTCATCAAGGGTCACAACTCCTTGAGATAACCTTTCTTCTTAATCTTATAAGGGGCCATGATGACCCATGACCCACTACTCACCTGGTATGCATGATCTGGATTGTGTAAACTGTCAATAATATGTCATTTAATGTACGGCCCTCTATCTCAAAAACTTATATAACTGTGCTTTGACCTCTAATGGGTGGAAGAGTTCTCAGGGCTTTCTGAGAGGCAGTTCCCACGTTATAATCCTCAATTTGTCTTGAATAAAATTTTCTATTTCTTTCTTGAATCGACTGATTAAATATTTCATCAACAGTGAAAAGCAGTTTTAGTTTGGAAAACCCAAGAAAGAGGAAGAACAAGGTTGGGGAGGCCCCTAAGAATCTCCTTATTGGGATAATAGACAGGTTTCTGTGCACAATGTCAGTCAACTACAAATGGTTATATTAGCTCATTGTGCTATCCCAAGCCATTGACTTAAGTGTGATCCACCCAGGTTTTTGTCAGGGGTAGGAGTGACAGCTTTGGGACAGTAGTCTGGGAGGAGGCCAGAGTCCAGAGCCTGATACACAGAGCAGAAGCAGGAGGTGTCTCAGGGGAGTAGGACAAGTTGGGAGAATGTCAGCAACTGCTGTTCCCCCAAACTGAGGATGCGGATGTTCAGAAATATTGAACTGGCTGTTGATGAACTGCTAAGACCTTCAGGGGAGCACAGGTAGTCATCGAGGTGGTCCAAGTCAGATATGCAGGAACAGCCTCAGGTCAGAGTATAGTGAGTGATTAAGTACATGGACTGGGAATTTGAATCCCAGTTCTGTCCTTTAATAGTTTTATGCCTTGGGCAATTTACTTAATTTCTCCATGCCTTAGTTTCCTCATTTGTAAAATGACCAAAACTTCACAGATTCGTTAGGAGAACTGCAATTATAAGAGTGTCTGAGTTATGGTAAAAGCTTTGTGTGTAACTAAAAGTAAAAAAAAAAAAATCTAGTAGTGGGCCTTCCCTGGTGGTCCAGTGGTTAAGACTCTGTACTTCCACTGCCGGGGGCACGGGTTCGATCCCTGGTTGGGGAACTAAGATCCTGCATGCTGTGCGGCATGGCCAAAAAGAGAAATAAATAATAAAATTTTTAAAAAATGAATTGTTTTTAAAAAAACCTACAGAGCTGTTAATTAAAAAAAAATCTGGTAGTGACAGAGAACTGATGGAATCCATTGGCAGGATCTACAGATTGGATGTAGACGATGACAGAGAAAAAGAGTCAGGGATAAAAACACAGGTTTCCAGCTTTGGGTAGCTGGATGGATGGTGGTGTCAAGATAGGAAAGTAGCTGGGGGAACTGACACTGGAGGCTGGAAGGATGCTAATCCTTTTGTTAAAACTGTCACATGTGGTAATTTAGGAGGCAGGAAATGTACCAAGTTTCAAGCCCTAGCTGAAGAGCTTGGAAAGCAGAATCTTAGTACCATGATTACTAATTGCTTGTATTTATCAAGGTAAAAAAACAAACCAACAAAAAACCAGGGATGGGGCCATGGGTCATGGAAAGCGATGAATTGGGGAGTCTCTCCCAATCAGTCTTACAAAGAACACTCCCCTCTCAGAGTAGGGGGCCTTCAAATGTTCTCCCTAATGACATTTCATAACTGTCATTTCATAAAAGACCAATGACTTGATTCTTCCCTTTCTGAATGGAAGTGTTTCCTGCAGTTTTCCTGTCCCTATTTCACCACTGTATATTGGCTGTGTGGGTAGATAACCACATATCACAGAATTTTAGTTCAATAACTGATCAGCTGGGAGTTTTAGGTTGTCTCCCATGATAGATATATTTTGTTGAGGGCAAGAAGTAAAATTAAATATTTAATAATTCAAAGGGTGGCCTGTGATAGTCATTGGAGCTATTCACAAATATTCTCTTTCCTGGGCAAAAGGTAGGATTGTGGTTTTCTGCCCAGATGAAGCTGGGCATGGCCTTGTGATTTGCTAGGTCCAATGAAATGTAAACAGAAGTCTCATGTGTCAATTTCAGGTGACAGTTTTAGAAGTCAGTGCCCCTTTCATTACACTATTTTCTTGGCTCTGTCACATGGCTGGCAATGTTCCAGTGATGGCTCTGTCAGCCTAGGTCAATCACTGATGGGTATTTAACAAATAAGAGATAAGTCTTTAAGCCAATAAAATTTGGGGGGTTTTAGGCAACACAACCAGCCTATCCAGATAAGAGAAACAGGGGAAAATTGCCAGTTATGTCTCCTGTACTTTTTTCTCCAGCTCAAAGTGTTTCCATGCCCACTAAGCTACCCTTAATCTCCCTACTGGGTCACCATATGATCAGTGGGCCTGACTTGCTGCTTCTAGTCTTGTTCTATCAACCAAAATGAGCTTTATCAACCACCCATTCCCTCAAACTCCTAACCCCTCAGTGGCTTCCTGCTTGCCCTAGGGAATTGTCCAGACACTTTAACATGGCTGGAAAAGCCCATCCAGCACCGCTTGTGACCCTCACCCAGGCCCCTGCTGACCCTTTCAGATTTGTCTCACTGCGGCAGCGCCCCCTCCACTCCATGGTCCAGTCGTACTCAACTGCGCCTAGATTCTCAAACTTGCCATGTTACTGTAATACTTTCGTCACCTTCTCAATGCTGGAATGTTTGCCATCTTTCAGATGTCCGCTCAGATGTCTCAAGGAAGCCTTTTCTTGAGCACCCAGACCAAGTTAGATGTGCCCCGTAACAGCCACAACTTCCAGTACAACTTAAAACAATACTGCTTTTGATTAGTTTTTGAGCCAGATTGTAGGTTCCGTGAGGGCAGAGACAGTGTCTCTTTAGGGCACTGGATATATACATTTTTTCTCCTAAATGATCCTAGAAGGTAAAATAATCATACTTTGTTTTAATCTCTTTTTTTAAACAGTGATAGTAAGCCTCTTTTTTTTTTTTTTTTTTTTTTTGCGGTACGCGGGCCTCTCACTGCTGTGGCCTCTCCCGTTGCGGAGCACAGGCTCCGGAAGCACAGGCTCAGCGGCCATGGCTCACGGGCCCAGCCGCTCCGCGGCATGTGGGATCTTCCCGGACCGGGGCACAAACCTGTGTCCCCTGCATCGGCAGGTGGACTCTCAACCACTGCACCACCAGGGAAGCTCAATATATATTTTTAAAAACGTTTTTCCTTTTGGTTGTATGATCTGTCCTTTGCCCACTTACAATCCTAACATTGATGTAAGCCAATACATGCAATTTAAAATTTTCTACTAGCCACATTAAAAAGGAAAAAGGTAGTTAATTTCAATGTATTTTATTTAACCCAATATAACCCAGTATATAAAAATATTTTAACATGTCATCAAAATTTAAAATTAAATCTTTTTTTCTTTTGTATTAGATCTTTGATATTTAGTATTTTACAGTAATAGTGCATCTCAACCTGGACACAAAATTTTCAAAGGCTAACCTGAAATGTAGTCCTCCCAGAACAGTGTTAACAGAAAAATATTTAACGCTGCCTCAGTTTTCAAATTAAAACATAAATTCAGGGCTTCCCTGGTGGCGCAGTGGTTGAGAGTCCGCCTGCCGATGCAGGGGACACGGGTTCGTGCCCCGGTCCGGGAAGATCCCACATGCCGCGGAGCGGCTGGGCCCGTGAGCCATGGCCGCTGAGCCTGCACGTCCGGAGCCTGTGCTCCGCAACGGGAGAGGCCACAACAGTGAGAGGCCCGCGTACCGCAAAAAAAAAAAAAAAAAAAAAAAGATGAAGCTTAATAACTCCTCTCTTTCAGTGTGGGCCTAACCCAGCAACTCACTTCTAACATAATGGAATATGGCAGCCCAAGATTAGGTTATTAAGATTTGGCTTTGGACTTCCCTGGTGGCACAGTGGTTAGGAATCCGCTTGCCAATGCAGGGGACATGGGTTAGAGCCCTGGTCCAGGAAGATCCCACATGCCACGAAGCAACTAAGCCCGTGTGCCACGACTACTGAGCCTGCGCTCTAGAGCCTGTGAGCCACAACTACTGAGTCCACGTGCCACAACTACTGGAGCCCGTGCGCCTAGAGCCCGAGTTCCGAAACAAGAGAAGCCACTGCAATGAGAAGCCCGCGCACTACAACGGAGAAGCCCCGCTCGCCACAACTATAGAAAGTCTGCATGCAGCAACAAAGACCCAACGCAGCCAAAAAAAAAAAAAAAAAAAAAAAGATGTGGCTTTCATCTTAGGCATGCACTCTTCCTTGGATCACTTGCTCTGGGAAAGCCACCTGCCAAGTCATGAGCTGCCCTATGGAGACACCCATGTGCCAAGGACGGAGTTCTTTATCCCCAGCACCTAGCAAGGAATCAAGGGCTTACACCCAATGGCCTGTGAGAAACTGAGGCTTGTCAATGGCCACATGAGTGGGCTTGGAAGGGGATCCTTCAGCCACAATTAAGCCTTGAGATGACGATAGCTCAGGTTGACAATCTGACTCTAACTTCAGGAGAGACCCTGGATCAGACCACTGGGCTTAGCTTCTTCCAGATTTCTGACCCACAGAAACTGTGGGATGATGTTTACTGTTTTAAGCTGCTAAGTTTTGGGGCAATGTGTTATGTAGCAATGGATAATCCACACAATGGCTTATAGCTTGAAAAAGCTCCCCAGTGCCAAATGAGGCATAAATCAAGTAAGATATTTCTTTTTCCAGGTAGCCCCAAACTAACATATCCAAATACCTGTTTCTAGAGGTGATATACTTATTGAAACCATGATGCTACTGCTCAAATACTTTTTGAAATTAACCCTCAGAGTATGAATCTTATTCTTTGGAATTCTGCTTCATGGTACCAACTCAGCATTTAAAGGTATTTGTTATTTGCAATAAGTCTGGTAGTGAATAAGTAAATTTTTCCTTATGGATCAAGCTTAGGACATACTTCTAGAGTAAAAGGCTTAATTTTCTGATGTAGGAAAATGCCAAGGAAAGTCCTAAGAATGTCTGAAATGACACCAGCACAATCAAATTGAGTGCATATTCCTAAAATGAATAGTTTGAAAGATGGTAGTTATTTGGATGTGTAATTTTTGGAATTCTTCCTTCCCTCCAAGGTCACTACTCTATAGTCATACCTCATAGGATGGGTAAATCAAGGCAGATTTTTTGAAAACTATAATATACACTGGGAAATTAGTATTCTTTGTGTTATATACATTAAAGGTTTTCTTTGGAATTAACAGATATGACCACTAGATGCCACTGCTGTTGGTGGTGATTTTTATTTTAAGGTTAAAAAGCAGAATGCAAGAACAGCTCAGAAACAAAATCAACCTTTATGTCATAATGAACACCAGAACAGAAATTGTTGGATTATGTTAATAAAGAGCCAAAAGCCAGAAGTTCACTACACAGAAGTTTATTGTGAAAGTAAATTAAACATACAAACACACAATATGGCTAATGGTGACAAAAGCAATCTGGTGGCTTAAGGCAAGTTTTAATGAGGATGAATTTAGAAAAGATGATGCAATGATGTAATTTTGTTTAAATATAGATTATGGAAAAATATCAAATTGTACCAATAACTTAAAAAAAAGCTGTTTTCAAAGCCTGCACTTTTGGAGAAAAAGGGCTCATGATCTTAATGCCAGCATTAAGACAGATGGAAGCAGCACAATGCTAAATGACAGTATGTACAGAAGGATGGCAACATGAACATTTAATAACATTTGATCTTAGTTACTGGTGGACTGAAAGCCCTTAGCTAGAAACAATAGAGAAAAATGTGCCATCATCATGTTATTAGAAAAGAAAAAATTTAAGTGCAGAAGTCAAAAACCAAGGAGCTCTGTGATAAAGTAACCTTAAAACAGCACTGTAAGGACCACTTAAAAGGTGATTCCCTCAGGGGAGATTAGGGCACTGAGTGTGTAAACATGTGAGCTGCACAACACCAAATACCAACCAAATTCATTCATAGTACTTAGTTACACAAGATCAGCATGGTCTTTTATGATGCATTATTGTTTATAACAATTTAAACACACTCCTTTACCATGCATGACTTCAAATATATAACAAATATTTTTATTCTGAGATACAGGATATTTTATGAATTATAAGACCTATATACAATGAAAGTCACACCTCCCTTATCAGTCAAGTATACATATATGTTTTAAATGCAATGACCTTATTCAGACTTCAGTTCATTTTCTGAATTGACCAAGTCAGTTTTTCAAACTCTTTAAAATAATGCCATTCTATTTTGATAAAATACATTTTTGCAAAAATTCACAAATGTAGTAACATTTAACGAATGTGACCATGAAAAATATTTGTAAGGAGGTGCCAAATGACTTAGCACTTTTTTTCCAGTCTTGTATTAAAAAAAAAAAGTTGCAATCAATTTGATAGTGAGCCTATTTTAAAAATATTCTTATACTAATTCATCTCAAAAGGTTCTATTAATAGTCCTTTTGGAAAATACCATATATATAACCTGTGAATTTTTTTCCAGAATAATTAATGGAAGAAAATGTATCCTCTGCTCAGATGTACATTTTCTCTCTAAGACTAATCTTTCATCACCCAGAATTGTTTTTACAAAAGCATGCATTATAAAATACACATAAAAGCAGCTATCTTAAACATGATTTTAATACATTACCTTTGTAGCTGATTCATCACTGTCTCCAGTTTAATATGCTGTTACATACATGAAGAAGCTCCAGTATCCCTTTTCTGATTGACTTAAAAAAAAAATCCCTGAATAAAACAGAAGCCAGCCTGTGACTTCTTTAGGCATTTCAGTAGAATATTATCATCTATGGAGAATATCTCCACACAAACTCATGAATACAGAACGGAGTCTAAAACAGATCTGGGGCAGACCAGAGTTAATACCAATTAAAATTTTTTATGTTTAAACAGGAAAGAAAAGGAGCTGATTATCAACATTTAAAAGGATACTGCAACTTTAACAACTGTAAACTTTGTGTTAGAAGGTGTGGCAGACAGCTCTATGCTACTAGGTTTTTAGCTTGTAAATAATGCAAACCATCAGCAGTTTTAAAATGCCATAGACTATAAAAACACAGAAGGAAACAGGGGAAACAAAACAAAAAAACCAAGAACATTTATCTAAAATGAAGCTGTATAACCAACACATCTAAAAAAAAAAAAAAAAATAGAGCAACTGATTAGGGGAAAAAACCCTCTGATAAAAATTTTAATTTCTTGACCTGTTCTAAAATGACATGAACTTTTAAATTAAAATGGTGGAAAAAAAGAGCTTTAAAAGTGGATAGTTTCAACTCACTAAAATAATGTCAACAAGGTCAGCTTGCATAGAGGAAAATTTCAAATAATTACTGGCTACATGCATACAAAATTAGAAATGCAGGTATTATATCATAGTGCAAAACCATGGCAGTTGTGATGTCTTGTTACTGCCTAAGGTTGAGAAATAGACCGTAGTACCTCCAGTTATCACAGTTTCTGGTCTTTTAATCAATTATTTCTGCAGACTAGAAATGAATATGTAAAGATGGGGGGGCACATCTTTTGTGCCACTAATTAGCGAAGTTTGAGGTCATCACCACCACCTAAACTGGATCCAGGACTAGGGTCTTGTTGTCTTCTTGCCTGCAAAGACAAAATCATAATTTAGGGTTAAAACGTGTTTTGAAAATCAAAGTGCTAACAAATAAATGTTACAGTAGCACATAAGAAAAGTTTGCAATTAAAAAAATTTTCAGCCAGTATCTCCACATGTAAGAAGAAAAAGAACAATTTAGATTATGTATGAAATATTTTGTTAAAGTTTCCTGAAAAACCAAGAATAAAAAATCTCATTATATTCAAAAGAGCATTATCAAAATATGTACTGTGGATAAAAGAGCAACAAACCTACATTTATAGCTTTGGGAATAAAAGGTTTAACTTGAACACATGATCCAATCACCTTAGAAGCACACTTTCCCATTTTCCCTTTTAATACTAGCTGACATTTTACACACTACTATATATAAAACAGATAACAAACAAGAACCTACTGTATAGCACAGGGAACTATACTCAGTATTTTGTAATAACCTATAAGGGAAAAGTATACATATACATACATACATATATATATATCTGAATCACTGTGCTGTATACCTGAAATTAACACATTGTAAATCAACTGTACTTCTGCATGTACTTGTCCAGTTTTCCCAGCACCATTTATTGAAGAGGCTGTCTTGTCTCCATTGTATATTCTTGCCTCCTCTGTCATAGATTAGGTGACCACAGGTGTGTGGGTTTACCTCTGGGCTTTCTTACCTGTACCATTGATCCATATTTCTGTTTTTGTGCCAGTACCATATATTGTCTTGATTACTGAAGCTTTGTGGTATAGTCTGAAGTTGGGGAGCCTGATTCCTCCAACTCCATTTTTCTTTCTCAAGATTGCTTTGGCTATTTGGGGTCTTTTGTGTTTCCATATAAATTGTATAATTTTTTGTTCTAATTCTGTGGAAAATGACATTGGTAACTTGATAGGGACTGCACTGAACCTGTAGATTGCTTTGGGTAGTATAGTCATTTTCACAATATTGATTATTCCAATCCAGGAGCATGGTATATTTCTCCACCTGTTTATGTCATCTTTGATTTCTTTCATCAGTGTTCTATAGTTTTCTGAGTACAGGTCTTTTGTCTCCTCAGGTAGGTTTATTCCTAGGTATTTTATCCTTTTTGTTGTGATGGTAAATGGGACTGTTTCCTTAATTTCTCTTTCTGATCTTTTGTTGTTAGTGGATAGGAATGCCAGAGATTTCTGTGCATTAATTTTGTATCCTGCAACCTTACCAAACTCATTGATTAGTTCTAGTAGTTTTCTGATGGCATCTTTAGGATTTTCTATGTATAGTATCATGTCATCAGCAAACAGTGACAGTTTTATTTCCTCTTTTCCAATTTGTATTCCTTTTATTTCTTTTTCTTCTCTGATTGCTGTGGCTAGGACTTCCAATACTACGTTGAATAATAGTGGTGAGAGTGGGTATCCTTGTCTTGTTCCTGATTTTAGAGGAAAAGCTTTCAGTTTTTCACCATTGAGAATGATGTTTGCTGTGGGTTTGTCATCTATGGCCTTTATTATGTTGAGGTAGGTTCCCTCTATGCCCACTTTCTGGAGAGTTTTTAACATAAATCGGTGTTGAATTTTGTCAAAAGCTTTTTCTGCATCTATTGAGATGATCATATGGTTTTTATTCTTTAATTTGTTAATATGGTGTATCACATTGATTGTTTTGTGTATACTGAAGAATCCTTGCATCCCTGGGATAAATCCCACTTGATCATGTTGTATAATCTTTTTAATGTGTTGTTGGATTCTGTTTGCTAGTATTTTGAGGAAATTAGAACACTCCCTAACACCATACACAAAAATAAACTCAAAATGGATTAAAGTCCTAAATGTAAGACCAGACACTAAAACTCTTAGAGGAAAACATAGGAAAAAACACCCTTTGACATAAATCACAGCAAGATCTTTTATGACCCACTGACTAGTGTAATGAAAATAAAAACAAAAATAAGTGAATTGGACCTAATTAAACTTAAAAGCTTTTGCACAGCAAAGGAAACCATAAACAAGACAAAAGACAATCCACAGGATGGGAGAAAATATTTGCAAACGAAGCAACAAAGGATTAATCTCCAAAATATACAAACAGCTCATGTATCTCAATATCAAAAAAACAAACAACCCAATCAAAAAATGGGCAGAAGAGCTAAACAGACATTTCAGCAAAGAAGACATACAGATGGGCAAGAGACAATGAAAAGATGCTCACCAGCACTAATTATTAGAGAAATGCAAATCAAAACTACAATGAGGTAACACCTCACACCAGTCAGAATGGCCATCATCAGAAAATCTACAAACAATAAATGCTAGAGAGGGTGCAGAGAAAAGGGAACCCTCTTGCACTGTTGGTGGGAATGTAAATTGATACAGCCACTGTGGAGAACAGTATGTTGGTTCCTTAAAAAGCTAAAAATAGAATTATCATATGACCCAGCAATCCCACTACTGGACATATACCCAGAGAAAACCATAATTCAAAAAGACACATATAGGGCTTCCCTGGTGGCGCAGTGGTTAAGAATCTGCCTGCCCATGCAGGGGACACGGGTTCGAGAAGAAGATCCCACATGCTGTGTAGCAACTAAGCCTGTGCGCCACAACTACTAAGCCTGTGCTCTAGAGCCCGTGGGCCACAACTACTGAGCTCGTGTGCCACAACTACTGAAGCCCGCAAACCTAGAGCCTGTGCTCTGCAACAAGAGAAGCCACCGCAATGAGAAGCCCGCGCACCGCAACGAAGAGTAGCCCCTGCTCGCCACAACTAGAGAAAGCCCGCGTGCAGCAATGAAGACCCAACACAGTGAAAAAAAAAAAAAAAAAAAGACACATATACCCCAATGTTCATTGCAGCACTATTTATAATAGCCAGGACATGGAAACAAACTAAATGTCCACCAACAGATGAATGGATAAAGAAGATGTGGTACATAGATACAATGGAATATTACTCAGCCATAAAAAGAAATGAAATTGGGTCATTTGTAGAGATGTGGATGGACCTAGGGTCTGTCATACAGAGTGAAGCAAGACAGAAAGAGAAAAACAAATATCATATATTAATGCATATATGTGGAATCTAGAAAAATGGTACAGATGAACCTATTTGCAGGGCAGGAATAGAGAGGCAGGTGTAGAGAACGGATGTGTGGACACAGGGTGGGAAGGGGAAGGTGGGATGAATTGGGAGATTAGGTTTGACATAAATACACTACCAGGTGTAAAACAGATAGCTGGTGGGAACCTGCTGTATAGCACAGGGAGCTCAGCTCGGTGCTCTTTGATGGCCTAGTTGGGTGGCATGGTGGCAGGAAAGGAGGTACAGGAGGGAGGGGATGTGTGTATGCATATGGCTGATTCACTTTGCTGTGCAGCAGAAACTAATGCAACATTGTAAAGCAATTATACTCCCCCCAAAAAAAAATTATTGTGAGACAACCAGAAAAAAAAAAAGTTAACAAAGGAATTCCAATACCAGATTAGGAAACTGATAGTTACCAAATGTTATTTTTTCCAATAAACAAGTTATATTTTATATTAAGACATTTAAAAAATAAATTTAACACCAATAATAGCAAAAAAATCAACTATACTTCAATAAAATATATATAAATGAGTAAATAAAAATTAAAAAAAATAGCTGACATTTATTGAGCACCAACTATATGCTGGGCACTGTTCTAAGCAATTTCCATGGACGAACCAATTTAATCCCTGCCAACTACCTATAACATAGGTGCTATTGTTTATCCATTTTACAGATAAAGAAACTGAGTCACACAGAAGTATATGGCCTATAAATTATATGACTGAAAAATGTAATACTGAATTTCATCTCTCACTGAATTCCATCTCTGCCAACTGGATTTAACTAGGAATCTCTATCTCAAGAAATAAAATTCAGAATTACTATGGATAAAGTATTGTCTCAAAAGCAACAACGGAAGTATATTAGAATCCTTGGTGCACTTATATATTCAGAAGTATCTTTACAACAATACTTAACAACTAAGAGGCTTGACAATCATAAACATTGAGGATTTCAAGTTTCACTGTAGAATAAACATTTCTGTTTAAACTATGGCAAATTACTTAATAGAGAACATCTAAGAACTAATATACTGTGCATGACACTCTCTGCTAATATAAAGTTTTAAAATAACATAGTGCCCCCCTTTAATCCACACATAATATTTACTTTCAGTCTCTTTCACAAATTCCAATGCATCTTTCTTTTATAAGTGTTCTCTAGTGACTACAAACGTCAGTCAAGCAAACATCTGTTTGTATACAGAACCTAGTTCCCTCAGCAACAGTTTTCCTATGTTAGATAAAGGCTACTCCATTTTACCAGTTATTAAGGGCAAAAACCCCTTAACATCTCTCACACCCAACAGCAAATTCTGACATCTCTACATTTAAATATGTCCTGAATCTGACCACTTCTTTTTTTTTTTTTTTGCTGTACGCGGGCCTCTCACTGCTGTGGCCTCTCCCGTTGCGGAGCACAGGCTCCGGACACACAGGCTCCGCGGCCATGGCTCGCGGGCCCAGCCGCTCCGCGGCATGTGGGATCTTCCGGGATCGGGGCACGAACCCGTGTCCCCTGCATCGGCAGGCGGACTCTCAACCACTGCGCCACCAGGGAAGCCCCTGAATCTGACCACTTCTGACTACCTCTACCATTCTTACCCTAGTCCAAGCCACCATCATCGTTCATGTGGATCTTGTTTTAGCCACCTCTGTTATATGCCAGCAACTGGGACTAACTGCAATTACCTGGTGCAATCCTTAGCTAAATGGAATTATGTATTATTATCACCAACTGATTGTCCATTATCTGTCAGTTTTTGGAAACAAATTTAACCAAAAATAGAAATGTTCTGATTTCAATGGTTAAGATCTAAAACAATTAGAGAAAGAGCATCCTTGACCTTCAAAGAAACAGCTTAACGAGTCACACCTGTACTGTAAAATCATGTTTAGTCAGAAGCTCCAGTTACATCATCATTTCTCAAGAGGGTTAATGTTGTTTAGACAGAAATGACACAGCTTTATTCACTTTCAAAAAAATCATATAAAACCCAACACTAACTTCCCTGATCTTTCTTATAAACTGTGATATATTTCTCTAGCAAATCTTAACTATTTATTAGCAGACTGCATGCTGACTAAATTTTAGCACATTCCTTTCATTTAACTAGTCAGGTTAATGTTATGCTGTATGGGTACAGACTGAAAGAGCTATGGAATGCATATGCATTAGGAAAACAATTTATGTTCCATACAGAATCAATGTTAAATGTAATGTAAGGACTGATCAATTCTGCAAAACAAGAGATGGTGATATAAGCATCTGGTTTCAGTCAATGAAGGTTAGAAAGGGGCTGAGCAATGAAGAAACACTGAGAAAAATCAATCCTAATTATACATTTATAAATTACTACTAACCTACCAGTAATACTTTGTGAAAAGAATATTTCAGCTTTTGTCTTGGGATAAGAGTAATTTTCAAATTATTTTAATAATGGGATGACTCCAAATGAGTGACAACAAAACAGTCATCAGCAGGTGGAGGTCTCCCTACTGGTCAGGGCTGTGCAGAGGTTGCCATGGGTTTATTTGTTTAAAATATATTTTTGGTAAAAGCATGGAAAGAAAAGTTGTTTTGCTATTTACTTGTGTTTTTCGTTTCTATTTACATTGTAAAGAAGGAATGAGGAAGATGTAAACGAAGACACTATGAAGGAGAATCAAAGATAAAAAAAATAAGGGAAGTCTGAAAGAGTATGAATGAGAGCAGAAGAGGGAAGAATGAGAGAGCTGGGAGACTGGGAGGAAATTTAATGCTAGGGAGGAAGATGTATGGGCTGTTATATGAAGGAGACAAATACAGAAACATTTACGTTAATGAAATAGCTTCCACAGGACTGGAATTCAACAACTGGATGCGCTGCCTTGGGAAGCAGTGCCTTCTACTGTAGCAGTTTTCTAATGGAGGTTGGATGTTTTCGAATGAATTCTGTGAGTAACAAACTAGACTAGATGATGGCAAAGAAACTCTCTGAACTTGATTATTCTAAAAACATAAAGTCCGTAATTTCTAGTTTCTTTCTCCCCAGTCAATCCACATAGGCCCTTGATTTTAACTTTTTATTAACAGTTATTTCAGAATAGGGTTTTAATATAAAGCAGACACCCATGAGCCTGTTCAGAATACAAATCTGTTTTTAATATTTGTAAGTATTAAAATCTAGAAATTTTACTACAGACCCCTCACCACCAATCGCTCCTATCTTCTTTCTTTCAGTATACCATCACCCAGAAACATGGCAAATCCGGTTTCTAGATGGCAGTCATAGGATGTGTTCAAAATGAAGAGACAAAAAATATTCACCGGATACTGGAGCTTTCCCTACTGGTCTGGGCTGTGCAGAAGTAGCCAAGAGCAGGGCTACCCAAATGAAAATGAATAAAACCTGGTTGATTTCCATTCTTTTATTATCAAGATCATCAAACTGCAGAAAACTCTTCATGAGAAAATGCCCTAATAACTAAAAAGAAATCCAATTTATTGAGTGTATACTGTATCCAGATAATGTGCAAATCACTTTGTTTGACACTTGGCTAAAAGTCAGAACATGGCATGACAGAATTTTAGAGCAGCACAGTACTTTACAGAGATCCAGTTCAACTCTCACATTACAGATGATAGGCCCGAGACCAAGAATGTTAAATGATTCCTCCAAGGTTTCAGAGTTAGGTGGTGGCAGTGAGAACACGAACTCACAACTCTAAAAGGACGAACCTTTAACTTCCAATTAGCATTAATGTCAGCCTCCTAAGTCACTGCTATTTCTCCTGACTGCTAAGGCTGGAAGAGACACAAAGTAGAAATTTTAAGTCCTAATATGAGAGAAAGAAATGCAATTTCTCCAAACTCATTAAAATCGTAAAAACAAGGTGAGCAGACAATCATAAACACCTGTCAGATAAGTAGACTGCAAGAGCTGGTCTAACAGGCACATCAAAAAATACAGTTCTTACAAAGTATACAACTTCAGGAAAACTTTAAATATAAGGTGGCATTTTAAAATAAAAGAGATAGTGGAAATAACTGACATTTCCAGGCTTGGATTAGGGTGGCTCTACCAAGTTAGCAATGTGAGCTTATACAAGCTTCTTATCCTCTTTCAGCCTCAGTTCCTCAAAATTGAGATACATCTTATAAGAGCACTTAAGAATCAAGTGTAAAACAAATATTGCAGCATATACTGCCTGGCACATAGTATGCATTCATGCTGTTGCTATCACAACAAAGCTGCTCATAACTTCCCAATTTATCTGTATGAACTTTTCAAATGTTAAAAAAATCTGCATCCTGCAGATAAGAGTAACTTTTACAGGCTAAAATAAAGTTAAAACAAAATAAGTTTTAATAAAACCTACATCTCTTATGATAGAGACCAAACCAAGACCTTGTTTTTCTCTTAGTATGGGAGCAGCAGACCTAGAATCCTTGTCCTCGTTAATCCTCTTCTGATTCTCATTCTTTTTCGTTTTGTTTTAAAATTTTATATTTTAATAGGATTTTCTTTTTTTATAAATTTATTTATTTATTTATTTTTAGCTGAGTTGGGTCTTCATTGCTCCGCACTGGCTTTCTCTAGTTGTGGCGAGCAGGGGCTACTCTTCATTGCAGTGCGCGGGCTTCTCATTTTGGTGGCTTCTCTCGTTGCAGTGCAAGGGCTCTAGGTGCACAGGCTTCAGTAGTTGTGGCATGCGGGCTCAGGAGTTGTAGCACACGGGCTTAGTTGCTCCGCGGCATGCGGGATCTTCCTGGACCAGGGCTCGAACCCGTGTCCCCTGCATTGGTAGGCGGATTCTTAACCACTGCACCACCAGGGAAGCCCTCTCATTCTTTTTTTTTTTTCGATTCTCATTCTTAGTCTGAGTTCATATTCTCGGTTCACTTTCATCTACTGCCTATACCTAAAACACGCCTCAGGAAGGCCCAGAAGAGACAGACATTTATGTTCATTTGTCCTTACATAAAAGTAAGTGTCGGTAGAGTTAAGTGATATGAAAACTGAAGTCTGTGGGAATTTAAAATAAATAGAGGCTGTGATTTTTTTTCTTGGACCACACAGAATCAAAGGCTCCAAAAACATACAAAACACAAATATAAAAACCACAGTCTTCCGCTTGTTTTTATTTCCAAATAGTCTCCACATAAAATTCTCATATGATTTACTGAGCTTTACTTTTAAAACTGCCTATAGCAGAATAAGCAATAATTATTTACCCATTCTCTGACATTAAAGATAACAATTTATTTGCTAACGCTTTTATAACCTAACCAAATGAAAGCATTTTCTAGGTAATGACAGAGAGGAAATCTCTTTCAGCACCCTGTCACCTTGCAGCTGAATTCAGAGCCAGCAGTACTGTATCAGGGTTTTAGGTTCAGAGGCCAATGAAGCTGAAGGTGGTCCCTAGACACACCAAGAGTGTGTATGAGCTGCTATAACAGATGACAGAGGTATCTTTCCAACTTATTTATGACGAAAGCACTCAGTCTACACCTTATTAGCCTCTATCTTCCTTCACAAAATCCCAAAGTAAGGTACTGGAATTACACTTATAGAGATGTGTAACCTGAAGGACTGCCATGGATAACAGGTCAACAGTTTTAAATAATGGTAAGATTCTCGGGTAGAAAGGCACTGGGCCACTTCTATGTGGCAACAGATATCAATGGGCAGGCAGGCACTTTACAGAAGAAATGTCTGTGATTATTTTTTTTTTTAAAGTCTACTTTTTATTAAAGTACAGAAGAGTGTACAAATCATATATATGAGTGATGAATTTTCAGGAAATGAACACACCCATGTAACTAGCCTCCAGATCAAGAAATATAATATCACCAAACGTGGGAAGTTCCCTCTTTGTACCCCCTCCTTGTCACTATCCAACCCCAAGAGAAGCCAGAAAAGTTCAAGATCCTTTACTATTGTTAAAAAACAAAGAAAGAAAGAAACAAACACCAGGATATAAAATAGCTTGGCAACATATCTTTGACTTTCAGAGTCTACAGTTAGGATATGCCTGCCTTTATTGCCACTCCAGATACGTTGTGAGCCAAGGTGCATAGAAAGAGAGGATGGGGCTTCCCTGGTGGCGCAGTGGTTGAGAGTCCGCCTGCCAGTGCAGGGGACACAGGTTCATGCCCCGGTCCGGGAAGATCCCACATGCCACGGAGCGGCTGGGCCCGTGAGCCATCGCCGCTGAGCCTGCGTGTCTGGAGCCTGTGCTCCACAATGGGAGAGGCCACAGCAGGGAGAGGCCCGCGTACCACAAAAAGAAAAAAGAGAGGATGAAGGAACTAGCTTCCAATGAATTCCATTTTAAATGTCAGATACTGAGTTAGGCAGCACCCTGGGAGGTAGGGTGTTAGCTCCATTTTACAGATGAGGGTCAAGAGGATAAGCAACTTTCCCAATGCCACATGGCAACAAGTAGAGCTAGGACTCAAAACCAGGGCAATTTATTAGAAGCCTCATCCTCATCTACTACCTCAAAGGTTCTCAAGTTACATTCTGCCACTTACTGGGTTTCCTGAACACATTCCAGGGACTCTAGAGGGGGACCAGAATAATCCCTACTCCTGCTTCACCCAGAGCAGTGCCCCTTTAAGCTATTTTATACATTAAGGTTCTGTATAAATTTCAAACGAAGACAGGATTTTACATTTTTAAAAACTGCCTATACGTCAGAGAAAACAGATAGCAAGTTCTAGAATCTTCTGTTTTCATCATTCTGTGTTAACACTAGCAACAATTTTTCTCTTCTTGATAGGTAACAGATGCACATGATACAAAATTCAAAAGGTATAAAAGATAAACAATGAAAAGTAATCACTCAAGGAGTTTTAGAACTGATTTCAGGTTAAAAGACACTGGGGAAAACCAAAACCACTTGGAGTTCTGCTTCCCACTGTGAGTAACCTTAATCAGATACACACATTAAATGTTCACGAGCACCACTGTTACAAGTTTAGCATGTCAGGGCTAGAGGCCTCAGAGGTTACCCAAACAGGGGTAGGACATCCGTAAGCCTCTGTGCTGCCAGGATCTTAAGCCTCCAAGGACCATTTACTGGGTTACTGCCACCCAAGAGTTACCACTGCTCCTTGGCCCTTGTCTTTAGTCAGTCATCAGGACCACCCACGAGAACCATTATTATTCTTTTCTTCCTCAGTTTTTTCTTTTCCAGGCAAAATGGTTTCTAACTTCTTCTGGTTCTGGCAGATTTTACTTTTCAACTTAATCATCTTTATGGGTGATGTGGAAATTCTTTTCCCAGTGCTGGGCTGTATATGTGGAGAACTTCTGCTTAGGAAGATGGTTTAAGTCTTCACCCTCCCCTTTCATTAACCAACTATTTCAAAAGAGAGCAAGTCAATTAAATTTTCTCAGAGTCTCAGTTTCTTCAAATATAGTAAGAATTTTACCCAGGTGAGTGTAAGAAAATCATTTTTTATAAAATTGTTACTTTTAAAAAAACAAAATTAAAAACAAATAAAAAGAATGTTCAATTATATTTTGTAAGATCCCCTTATAGATGTTTGAATTACAGGGGAAAAAATGCAACATTCACCCCCAAAGTTCCCCTTTTAGGAAAAAGGAGGTAAACGACAAGAAATAAGCTGACATCAGGAATCTGTCATGATTTTTTTTTTTTTTAAAGAGAAGCAAAATACACATGCACACAGTGCCAAAAGACATGCATACCCAAAACTCCCCTAAGAGACTGCCAGTGCAAGCTCTGAGGTCAGATTCCAGCCCAATTTTCCAGATAACAGTTCTCTACGAGAACTTTTAAAATTACTGCCATAAGGGACTATGGATCTTAAATCACTGATGAAAATCTAACCATTTTCCCTATGCTCTAGGTCATAATGCAGGGAAAGGGCCCTGATACACTTTAGAGAACTGAAACAATGTTCTTGGTAGCCAGATAATTCAGTTAACTTGAACCAGCACTGTGGTAGGGCTTTTAGTGCGAAAGAACTTTAGAGCTATTATTTACTGAAGGCATACACATATCAAGCGCCATACTAAGTGCCTTATAAGCACTTTCCCATTTCATTCTCACAACAATTTCTACGAGAAAACGCACTTAAGAGAGGTTAGCAATGAATGGACCAGGAATCTCAACTACGCCTGACTACAAAGCCCATGTGCTCAATCACTGACATAAAACTCACTAGAAACAATCTATCTGAGCAACAAATTATCTGACACCTCTATCACCAGACTATATTTTTGTTCATACACAAATACAAACATAAGCACATATAAACTGACACACCAAAATGTTTTTCTTCAAGTAACATTATTTATAATAATCAAATTAACATTTTAGAGAAGATAATTCTTAGCCTCAACTAATCTAGAATTTTATTTAAAGCAAATCATATAAAAAAACTCCTAATTGTTCCATTAGTTGTCAAATAGTTATTCTTCAAATATAATGTGGCTGAACAGCACTTTTTATAAAACAATTCTTATATTCATGTAAAACCATGTTAGCTTGCTCTAGAAAGACTGACCAATCATGTTCTCTGACATGACAATGTCTTTTTTTCCTTCACTCCTTTGCATACACGGTTCCTTCTGTCCAGAATGCTTTCCCCAGCTTGTGTAGCTGGCAAACTCACATTCTTCCTTCAAATCCCTGCAAGTATATTCTCCTGTGAAACCCCCAGGCAGAGGCAGATGTAAGTGCTCCTTCCTCTGCACCGCCACTGTTCCCCCTGAAGTACAGGTGCTGCTAAAGCAGACTGCAAGGATCTGTTTATACATCTATTTTCCCCTCAAGACTGACAGATGTTCAAGGACAGAAACCATGCATTTTCATCTATATATTTCCTAGTCCCTAATGCAGAATCTAGCACAACACAGTTGGAGTTCATTACTTAATAAATTACCTAGTTAATATAAACCAACAAATTATAAAGATTTAAACATCTTTCCGGAGACCATTAACATGTATTATTCTACTGTAACGTACAGGCTCTAGTTTTCAGACAGGCAGAGTAGGAGAGAGAGACAGAGAGAGAGAGAGAGAGAGAGAGAGAGAGAGAGAGAGAGAGAGAGAGAGAGAGAGACTGTGTGTGTGTGTGTGTGTGTGTGTGTGTTAGTGTTACGCGGGCCTCTCAATGTTGTGGCCTCTCCCACTGCGGAGCACAGACTCCGGACGCGCAGGCTCAGCAGCCATGGCTCACGGGCCTCTTCCCGGACCGGGGCATGAACCCGTGTCCCCTGCATCGGCAGGCGGACTCTCAACCACTGAGCCACCAGGGAAGCCCAGGAGGTATTTTTTGAAGCTGTCCATTTGACAACTAAATGCAATGTACAAAACACTGTGGTGGGTAATGTGGAGGTCAAAAAATCAGGGGCCCCACTTCACTGGTGATCACACTACGGTGGAGTACAGACAACTTTATAATTGTTTTAACATCCTGTTCAATAAGAACAATGATAGAAATGAGAAGTGCTCTGGAAACGACAAAGTAGAAGGGCTAATTATGATGAAGAAGATTGGAGAAGGGATTGACAGATAACATTTAAGTTGGGCCTTGAATGGGTAGAAAAGTTAAATTCTCAGTCAGGGAACGAACAGCATGAGCAAGAAGGTTCAGAAGTATAAGATAACAAATGCATATTACACATTCGAAAACTTCTTACTATTACAGATACAGGATTCTCAAAGAAAATGCCATGGGAAGTTTGATCACAAGAACTGTAAACGCTTCAGGGACTTCCCTGGAGGTCCAGTGGTTAAGACTTCACGCTTCCACTGCAGTGGGCACGGGTGCGATCCCTCATTGGGGAACTAAGATTGCACATGCCGCATGGTGCGGCCAAAGGAAAAAAAAAAAGTAAAAAGCTTCAAAGAAAAAAATGTATTGCATTATATCCCTCCTGTTCCTTCCCCTAGCTAGAAAGTATTCTTGGGGACATCATCAGTTGCTATCAGCCTATTAAATCAATTCACTCATTGCAAAGGGAAATATCAACCATTAAAAGATAATAATTTTATTTCATACACTAACCACTAAGTAGGCTTGATTTTTTTTCACTTATTTTTTAAAAAATATTTTAACATATATATGAAATAATACCAATAATATCAGCTGACACCTAGTCAGTGCCACATTCTCTAAAAGTGCTTTCACATGTATTTACTCATTTAATCCTTACAATGACCCTATGAGATAGGCACAATTAGCCCTATTTTATAGATGAGGAAACTCAGCCACAGAAAGGTGAAATAATTTGTCAGAGGTGACAAGGTGCCAGAGCCAGATTCAGATCTTGCCATCAGGCTCTAGAGTCTGGGCTCTTAACCACTGTCTTTGTGTACACACACTTTTACATTTAAATAGTGTACATATAATTTAGTGAATGAAAAAACATTTTCTCTACTATGTAACAATGACTTAAAAAATTTTTTTAACGTGGAAAAATTACAAACATAAAAATTACCATCTTAACCACCTTTAAGTGTACAGTTCAGTAGTGTTAAGTAAGCACATTCACACTGTTGTGCAACCAATCTCCAGAACTCTTTTTAATGCTTGGAAATTATTCTATTTCGTTGATAGTCATATCAAATTTAAACACTGGACAAGACTAAATTTGAGTGTTTAAGACTGAAGTAGACATGGATAATAAAACTATAAAAAGACACAAGGAAGTGATTACTATAAAAATTGAGAAAATCATTACTTTTGAAGGGAGGGAAAAGGTCATAATTAGATGTACACATGGAGGGGGCTACTGGGGTAACTGTCACATTTTTATTTTTTTTTACCTGGATGGTTATAAGGGTGTTATTAGCATTCTAATAATTAAGCTACATATTTTTTTATGTAGATTTGGTGTGTACTTTACCATAAAAAGGTTAAAAGAAATACAGTCTAGGTTAATTCCATTCTTTGAGTACTTTGAAAATAAATTTTCCTCTAGTGAAGAGACTATACAAATGACTGAAAATTATAATGTTACAAAATCAAGACAAATATTTATAGAAAAGTGGGAAATAATGTTACTCCCAGAGAGTTTTAATAATGTTCTAAAAATATGTATCCTATGATAACATAAGGTAATTTTTACAAATAATCTGAAAGATAATTAAGAAAAAAGAGGTAAGATATTTGGATCAATCAATTAATAGAAAATATACACGATAGTAAATTTTTTTTTTTTTTTTTTTTTGCGGTATGTGGGCCTCTCACTGTTGTGGCCTCTCCCGTTGCGGAGCACAGGCTCCGGATGCGCAGGCCCAGCGGCCATGGCTCACGGGCCCAGCCGCTCCGCAGCATGTGGGATCTTCCCGGACTGGGGCACGAACCCGTTTCCCCTGCATGGCAGGCGGACTCTTAACCACTGTGCCACCAGGGAAGCCCAATATTTTTTTTGAGGACCAATAAATGAGGAATTCATGTACAACCTTAAAATTAAGACTTTCTTTATAGCAATTACATTTAATAAACACAAAGTCACAGGGTACAACTTTTAAAAAATGAAAGACATTGAACTACTAAACTATTTAAAATCATTATGCACAAACATCACAAATAGAGCCTGAGAGTTTGGGGGAAAGTACTAACCAGTTACTGCCAGCAGCTGTGAAACTCTCACCTCCATTTCCTCCCGATGAGACCTGTCTCTATCTTCAAATTCACGTGTCCTTCTCCGGGCCTCTTCAAAGGCCTGTTGTGCTAATGCATCCTCCTGCTGTCATAAGAATATATGAAACAGATAGTTTAATTTTGATTTATAATAAAAAAAATTGGGGGGTGTCTTTTTTGAAAGGAATAAACAGCAGAGTATTTCTCAAAACATCAAAGCCATAAAAAAAGAGAAACTTCTTAAAGAAAACGTCAGTATTTTCATGTTCTATTATAACACCTTGGAAATAGTAATCGTGTTCAGTTATATTCTAACAACTGAAAATGCTCTTCCCTTTCTGTCCTTACCTCATCCTCTTCAGTAAAGTAAAATTCTGATCAAGTCAATATTTAAAACATAGAAGTATAAGGAAAAAGAAATTATTAAATACTTCTACAGTGTGGGGATAAGACAGGCCAGGTGCTCTAAGTATGATTCTAAAGCCAGAAATATAAAAGAGAATATTAACAGAATCGACTGTACAAATGTTAGAAACTTCTAGACAACAAAAAGAAAATTCCAAGGGATATTATCAAGAAAAATTTATTTGTAACATGTAACAAATCCTAATCCTTTCCCAACTAATGGATAAAGATCTGAAGGAAACCCAGATACTTCAGACTTCTTGTGTCTAAAAGGTAACCAATTTAAACTTTCCCTTTACACTTCTTTAGTCTGGATGGTGGCACTACTCACTCATTTCGGCCAAGAACCGGAGCTGCCTTTGACACTTCACTCTCCCCGTCTCCATAGAGCCAATCAACCACCAAATCCTATCCATCTGACCTCCTATTTTTTGAATCTTTAGGCTCCTTTTCACTCCTACATTTTCCTAGTTCAGGAACCTAAGATCTCTCACCCAAACTACTGCAAAGTCTCTTCCTGTTTCCATTCTGTCATCCCCCAAGCCAAAACACAGCCATCAGAGCGTGCCTTCTAAAGCACAATCTGACCACAATATTCCCCAACTTAAAACTCCCTCGCTGTCTACTGCACAGGATGCTCAAGTGTGTGATTTGCAGTCACGCACTTCTCAACACTAGGATTTTCAATGGCACACTTGAAGAAACTAAAATATCAAAAACAATGCCAAAAAAGTCATCAATATTCACTGTCCTAGTTTCATTACAGCAAGGGGTGGCCAGGTAACTATGTTCTAGCCAATGATATAGAAGTGCAAGTCAATGAATGGGCCTTCTGAGAAAGTCATTTGAGAGACATGTCACCTTTCCTTCTTCTTGGGAACCGATGCAATGACCAGAGATACAGCAACCATCTTGCAAACATAATACTGGGGATGTTGCCACACACTGAGCATAGTACAGCAGGAAAATGAAAAGACCCACAGCTCCTGATAATATAAATGTCTGAACTGCATACTGTTGATATCTTATTCTGTGTGATAAATCCTTTATTTGGCTGTTAGTAGGGTTGTTTGATACTTGCAATTTTCACTGACACAAGGTCTATAACTTAAACAAAAGTGAAAGGTGTGATCAAGTCTCCATTCTTATGTTGCATCTACTAGCTCTGCGACCCAGGGCAAGGTATTTCGTTTTCTAAGTCTCAGTAAAGTCACATGTAAAATGCACGTAGTAGTAATACTTACGTCTCAAGATTAAATGATATAACATATAAAAATGCTTAAGTGCACTACCTGACAACATTCAATAAATGCTATTATTTTATAAGCATTTGTGAACATGTAAAGTTTACAAGTGACTAAACATTACTATAAATAGCAACTGTATTCTCAGAATGTACTACATAAGCCACAGGCACCTGCAAAAGAACACTGCTCCCAAATGCCAAGGACTTTCTCTTATTTGATTAGATATCAACCAGGACAGGTCTGCTGATAACAGGATATCCCTTCTGTCCTGTGCATTCATCCACTTTTTGATTTATTCCACAAATATTCCGTGAGTCTTTATTATGCCCAAGTCACTGTGCTGGGTGCCATGCATACAATGTGTGGGAGCAAATGGTGCTCTTCCTTATAGTTTCTGGTCTAGAGGGGCAGGTGGACAATGAACAAATAATTACAAAAATCAATATATAATTATCAGTTGTGACTGAGTATAGTAAAGGATTACAAGATGAAATGAGAGCATATAACACAAGATGTAATCTAACTCCCTAAGGAAGTTATTAGCCACTAATGTGTATTCTAGCAATGATCATAGATTTTTACCTTATTAAAATTTAAAAAAGTATTATTACTAATATTTGTAGTAAAATAAGCTAAGAGAGATTTGGTAGCTCTCTACTCTATAATTCCAGCTTCTATCTTGGTCTTTTCTAGTAAGATGTGAAATGTATGTGCAATGAACAGAGTCTGCACTTTAAATGGTTAAATCCGAAAGATGATCAGTGATCCAGTGTTATCCTGATCCTTTCCTGTTGCGAACTTAAGTAACACATCCCTTTCAAGGACAGCATAAAGAGTACTTACTGATAAAACTATACACTCACCCATAAAGTGTGCTCAAATGGATAGGGACAAATAACCCTACCCAGACTCAGGTGGTGGGAGGCTTTCAGCACTCCAGTCCCCACCAGCTACTTGTTATACTAGCCTGTTAGTCCACAGTCTGCACAAAGTAGTCAGGTGGGGTCACCATAAAAGGTGGCTGGGTGTTTGTGAAACCCATGTGGTAAATAATGACCTAGCAGTGCTCTCATAGAGCATATATACAGACTATTCTTAACCATTCTTGCTACACTGATTTTGTCTTTATTGTGTTGCTAAATCTACAACTATATTTATTTTACAGTTTGGTAATACTTACCTTTCTGTGTAATGAATTTAAAAAACAGAAGTATATATTTTATGAAAAATTAAGAATCAAACTCGCTTCCAAGAAAGCTGATGATGAATGCATAATTTGTACAAAATAACAACATTTCCTATTCTCTGTGGGGACCAAAATGATATCACTGATCACATGAAAACCAAAAGAAATAAATCTGCTGAAGAAGCATCAACATATACTTCAAAGGCGACAATTTAACATGTGCAGCTGCAAACGGTACATTTAACACCATTCTGTAAAACATAACTTTTTATTTAAATCAAACGACTCTTCTAAATTTTCACTCACATTCTCGTCAACATACAAAAAGCAAAGCTGTTCATATGTTGGCTTTGCTGACAGAAAAACCCTGCAAAAAGCTAAAGGATACCAGTTTTACATCAGTGTCATTAGGTACTTCAAATAGAAAATCTGTTCAACCCAATACGGTTCAATTTTTCTAATCATATTATAGAATCAAAATAGAACTTTTGGAAGGTCACTATATTGAAGGTGAAACATATTTTTGGGACTGCTAATTTAAAAAGTACAAAAATGAAGATAAATTATTGGTTCTTAAACTGATAATACAAATACACATGTCGGTGGAGCAAACATTTAAACACTGTATAAAAAATAACATTCTTAGTGAATTTTTAAAACTATGAAATAGAAATTTACTAGTAATTAGTTGTGGTACACATGAAATTCATAATTGTTATCCAAACAATTCTTATCCAAAGTAGTGAGGTATTCTACCAATCACTTAGACATTAGAGTTGCATAAATTACAAATATATTTATGTATCCATAAAGTGACTGAACTATAAAATTTCTGTGACAAAGTTGATGCTGAATACAAATAAATTCACATGACATTATACAGGCACTTTGGATTTTAGAAATTTGAGCCTTTTAAGAACTTCTATGAAATCAACCTAGTTCCTAAAATGGCACTTATCTTTTGTTTTTTTGTAAATGAGTCCTCAGTTATATTTTGTTCAAAATTAGTTGGAAATCTCTGATTAAAGTATTCAATAGTGAAGCACCAAATTTTTCAGTTTTTCAAGCTTTTAGAGAATTGCAATTATTGAAAATCGAACATATAAAGACAACACTGAAATTTATCCTACAAATTACAGAAAATAAAGAAATGAAAGTATAATCAGCAAACATGATTCAATTTTGAGTTTATACAATTATACTCAGAAATATCTTCATTTGTGGGAAACTTTTATAACATTTTATTGAACTATTTACACATACAAAAAAGTACACATATCTTAAGGCTGTGTTGTCCAATACTGTAGCCACTAGCCACGTGTGACTACTGCATACTTGAAATGTTGTTAATTTGAGTCTGTAAGTGGAAAATACACACTGGATTTCAAATACTTGTTACCAAAACAGGTAAATATCCCAATAAATATTTATATTGATTTTATGTTCAAATGATAATATTTTGGATATACTGGGATAAATAAAATATAAAAATTAATAATTTTCAAACCTTTTTAAATGTGGCTTTAAAAAAATTTTAATTTACATAATGTGGCTCACATTTCAATTCTACTGGACAGCACTGTCCTAAAAGATACCTTGATGAATCTTCAGAAACTGAACTTTCCATGTAACTAAAAGCCATATGAAGAGACAGAACAGCACCAGCATCTCAGAGGCCATCTTCTCCTCCATTCCAGGAACTACCCTCCTCTCCCAAGGATAAACCACTATCCTTCCTTTTAACAACATGTGTTATTAGTTTTACCTATTTTTGTACTTTTATATAAATGGATTCATATACCATGTGCTTTTCTAATACACTCAATGTATTTGTGAAATTTACCCATATTGGTATGCTAGTTGTAGTTTTTCATTTTCATTGTATTTCTCTTTATGAACATGCAATTTATCCATTTGACTGTTAGTGGGCATTTGGGCAGTTTATAGTTTCTGGCTATTAACCAGTAATGCCACTACAATGTCCTAGTACCTATCTTTTGATGAATATGTATGTATTCGTTCCCATTGCATACCATGCCTCAGGACAGAACTGCTGGATCATAGGTATACACATGTGCAGTTTTAGTATTTATTGCCAAGTGTTGTGTCAACTTTATGTAATCAAACACCACACCAACTGTTGTTCTGCATCCTTGCCAACGTTTGTCAAAGGTACTCTGAACAAAGGCAAAAAGACAATACCTATGAAAATATTTCAGTTGAAATACTGATACAATTTAATTTTAAAAAATGTAATTGTGACTATCCTCTGTTTATCTCTTAGCCTACCAGGTACCTGAGCATCTACTGGGGAATTTTGTTCTCACATGGCAGAGAGAGAGATTGAGCAAGCTTAGCTCCCTTGTGCATGTCTTATCAGGACACTAATCCTATCATACCAGGGCCCCACTCTTAGGACTCATTTAACCTTAACAGACCCCGTAAAGGTCCTATCTCCAAATACAGTCATATTGGAAGTTGGGGCTTCAAAATATGAATTTTGGGGGAACACAAACATGCCGTCTACAATAGCTGGTAAGTGGTGGGGCCAGGAATCACAATTACATGACCATGAAGCGCCTACTCCTAACTTCTATACTTCATTGCCTCTTTACATTTACTATCTTCCAGAAGACTGGGGGATGGGGAAAGCGTCAGAGAAGTGCTGACAGTTGACTGAATGGTTGGTATCCCCTGCTTTAAAATTTTTATATTATGTAAGACCTATTATTATATTAGTTTACTATGACAACAGATGGTACTTACTTTATAGTGATAAAGCCCAATTTGTGGACCAGGGCAACAAAGCAGGGAAATTCTCAGTATGGAAAATACTGTGGGCTAAACTTTAAATTTTTACCTATCACTTTAACAAAATATTTCAGTTTTAGAAGTCAACTCAATCTGAAATTCACCCTTACATAAATTCAATCTGCTTACAGAAACAGCCCTCTAAACTGCCAATTATTTACTATTTTTCTGAAGGAATTGGGTATTCCTTATCCCTGTGGAAATCAAGGTAGCAGAGATTCTTTCTTAAGAATTTTAACTTTGAACCTGAATTTTTTACTAGGAAGGTTTAATTTTTTGATCTCTTAAGAAGAAAATTCCTATATTTCTATATATGGTGAACAAAATGGGAATAACAAATAACAAAAAGAGAGCTTTTTATTCTTGCCATTATTTTAACTTTATTAAGAGTATTAATATTAAACAACTGAAAAAATTAACACCTGCTAATAATCAGATACTCTGACATGTTCTTTCAGCATTCTGAATATGTCATCACACTATCTTCTGGCCTCCATAATTTCAAAAGACAAGTCAGCTCTTAATCTTATTGTGGCTCCCTTGTATGTAATGAGGCCTATTTCTTGCTGCTTTTAAGATTCTCTTTGTTTTTCAACAGTTTGGCTATGAGGTACCTAGTTGTGGATTTCTTTCTGTTTACCCTACTTGGAGTTCATTAAACTTCTTAGACATGGAGATGAGTATTTTTCATCAAACTTAGAAGTTTTCAGCCATTATTTCTTAAAATATATTTTCTGCCCCTTTCTTTCTCTCCTTACCACCTAGGACTTCCATTACATATATGTTGGTCTGCGTGCTGGTGTCCTACAATCTCTGATACTGTTCATTTTTCTTTGTTCTTTCTTCTTTCTGTTCTTGAGACTGGATAATCTCTATTAATCTATGTTCAAGTTCACTAATTCTTCTGCCAGCTTAAATCTGTTGAGTCTGTGAATTTTTCATTTCCGTTATTGTACTTTTCAATTCTAGAATTTCTACTTAATTCTTTTTAAAAATTTAGATCTCTTTATTAATATTCTGTCTTTCATGAGTCACTGTCATAATTGTCCTTCAATTCTTTAAAGGAAGAAATTTTCCTTTAGTTCTTTGAACACACTGAAAAAGAATTGCTTTTAGGTCTTTTGTCACTAAGAACCATCATTTGAGGCAGAGTATCTACTGCCTGCTTTTTCCCCTGAGTTATCAGTCACACTTTTGTGCTTATTTGCATGTCTTATAATTTCCTGTTAAAATTGGATATTTTAGATAATATGCTGTAGCAACTCTGACTTCTGACCCCTGCCTCCAGCTTGTTGTTGCTGTTTTTTGTTTGTCTACTTAGTGACTTGCCTAGTTGTGTGGAGTCTGTTTCCCCAGCAGTGTGCAGCCTCTGATGTCACTGCTTAGTTTTTTTCTTTTTAAGCCTTGCTTTCTAGGGGGTTGCCCCTGGGTCAGCATAACCTAGTGGTCAGCCAATGATTGGTCAGAGGTTTTGCTTAAACACCTTGAGTCAGAAGGCTTCTAATCCTTTGCCATGGGATCTGTGTGTGGCTTACTTTCAAAGTGCAAGGAGTTTATCAGTCTACCCTGTATTCAGCCAGGGACTAGCAGCTTTCAAGGGCTCTCTCTGTCCTCTCTTGAACAGGTGTAGCCTTGCACATGTACACAGCCTTTTGGACCATGAGAGGTTAAGTGTGATCTCAATAAGGCTTACTTTAGCTATCTCTTTCCCTAGATTTCCCTGTTAAACTTCTGGCTAGTCTGCCATTTTGTTGCTTCCTGAAACATTAGCTTTCTCCAATTGTTTGCCACAGAGACTGCTATTGTTTTCAATAACAGCCTTGGACATGTATTTTTCCAAATGCTACTCTAAATAAAGTCAGCTCCCTCTGACAGGACAGCAGAGCTGCCAGTCCTCATGGCTTGTCCTGCCTGCCCAGGGTAGAACTTGAGGAACCACAGAGCTAAGGGAGATGGGAGCAGCTCCTGACTAAACTGCCACATTATCACTGTTCTTACTGAAATTCACTAGCTTTGTTTGAATAAATGCCTCTCAATATATGTCCTTTGGCTAATTTCCAGAGACCTTAAATGGGTTTTTGTTTGTTTACAATTTTGTTAAGTTTAATCACTGCTTTTTGGAGAGAGAATCTGCCAAGCTCCTCACTAAGCACATAGTGGTAATCCAGTGCAATTTAGAACCACTGAAGGAAAAACTTTCCCCAAACCAGGACCAAAATTTGGGTCTCAATCTCTTCAGAATTCATCAATATTATGAGAACATGAGCCTTTCTATACTTACTTTTAAAAAAATACTTCCTAACTTTATTTGATAACAACAAACTATATATAAAAAGAGACAAGGAAGGCGGGGAGGCCCATGGATGGAAGTGCGTGTGTGTGCGTGCGTGCGTGTGTGTGTGTGTGTGTGTGTGTGTGTAAGGGTACTGGGTGGGGGGGGTCAAGAATGGAGAGAGGGTCAAAAAAGAGGGTCAAAAATTAGGACTTCCCTGGTGGCACAGTGGTTGACAGTCCGCCTGCCGATACAGGGGACAACGGGTTCGTGCCCTGGTCCGGGAAGATCCCACATGCCGCGGAGCAGCTGGGCCCATGAGCCGTGGCCGCTGAGCCTGCGTGTCCAGAGCCTGTGCTCCACAACGGGAGAGGCCACAACAGTGAGAGGCCTGCGTACCGCAGGGAAAAAAAAAAAAAATTAGAGAGAGGGCCTTCCCTCATCCCCCATCAGAGTTGGCACCCAGAGGAGGGTTCTTGAGGGAGCTGTGAGGGTCTACAGACGTGCCTCAGCCTATGAGATGGTAAAAGATCCAGCATCCAAAAGTGACCCAGTGACTGGCCCAGCTGAGCTCTGACCACTTGTGGACAGTGTATGCCATGCTGTAGCCCTGCTCCTCTGTGGTATCGTCCACATCAACGTCAAACAGGGAGCCCAGGTAGGCCAGGTGGAAGATGGCCAGGGCCCCAAAGAGCACGTTTAAGGCTCGCACCCCCAGGCCCAAACGATGCTGGTGTGAACAGTCTGGTGGGCACCTTTTCGACAAGACACAGGCACTGAGGATCCGAGCCAGGCGCTTTCGGAGGATGTGCTCCACATAAGTGATAAATGCCAGGGACAGCAGCACCGCAGCCAGGTGGAAGCTAAAGCCGTGCAGGAGGGCGCTGGTTGCATAGGTGACCAGCACGGCTGAAAAGGTCCCGAGGTGGAGAGCATTCTTGAAAACATAGTTATTTAGCCAACAAGACATGGGCAGGTTCCAGCTTGTGACAACTTCCACCATGGACCGGGGCAGCTCCACATTCAGTGGCTTAGAGACCGTCAGGTCCCATTCCAGGTGATCCTTCTCCTCGGTGAAGCCAGCCCCCGCCAACGTGGCTGTGGCCTCAGATAGAAAGCCCACAAAATAGTTGCTGAAGTGGAAGGAGACAGCACTCTCATAGGCTCGCAGCCACTTGTGAAGGAGGTGGTCACCATCAAGGGGAATGAAGTAGGGGAAGAGGTAGGGGCCCACACAGGTGGACAGCACAAGGCACAGCAGGGCCAGCACCAGGCTCTGGGCCACCTTCTGCAGCCACTGGCGGCTCAGCGGGAGGCCTTGGACAGCCCGTAGGTAGCTGTGGAAGGATATCCAGGGCCCAAAGACGATAGTGCCCACAAAGTAGAGGTAGCCCATGAACTCCACAGGCGAGGGCACTACACCCACCTCGCCCCGGTCCAAATCGAAGCCCAGAGACACTGCCTTCATGGCCACAATCATCTGGGCCCCTCGCATCTTGTGCCATGTCACAGTGTCCACCATGTGCATCTCACCCATGAGTAGGTAGATGAGGATGGTGACGGAAAGGAAGACTCCACGATGGGAGGAATGTCGGCAGAGGAACAGCACGAGGTAGCACAGAAGGCAGAGCAGCATGACCCAAACCATGTGCAGCTGGAAGAAGTGGTAGAGGCTGAAGAACCCACCTGCCACGGTGCTTGCATGCTTCAGGTAGGATGGCAACCCAAGCCTCCCGAGGAGGCGGCAGGCGAGGCAGATGGCAAGGAGCAGCCAGATCTGGTCAAGGCCCTGCTGGGCAGTAGGCAGGAGACAGCCCTGTAGGAGCTGCTGGAAAAATTCCTGGCGGCTGAAGGTGGCCATTGTGGACCCCCACGGATGGACGAACAGATGGATAGACTTGGCAGTAAAGAAGCTGCGGTCCAGGGGCCCAGGGACACACCACTGCCACCACTGTCGCCGCCTCCTCCGGGCAGCCTCCCCCGCAAGCTGCAAGGCCGGGACCAGCTGCGGCTCCCAGGGCAGCACTGTATACTTACTCTTAAAGACTGGGTAAAATAGATCTCCAGACAAAGGCAAGATTAGGGGTAAATAAAGGGACCACAGTCAGTAAAGCCTGAAGTCACCCTACCTGGGCTCGCTCCTCATCAAACTCCAGGCAGCCCATACCATCCAGTCTCTGGAGATCAATCCAACCTTTCCAGATAACACAGACTCCATTCAAAATCATGGGAGCCTTCAAATATACCTAAGACACAGAAAGAAGGATGAAAACCAATGATAAGCCATCAGACACACAAAAAACAAAGGATAAACTTACTTATGAAAACTGGTTTTTTGGGGGGGAAAAAATAAATACAATTATAAAATTAAGAATTGTAGGAAAGTATACAAAGCATAGCCTCTGACCATATTCTATAAATTAAGTTAATCTGGTTTACCAGGATTTCATTTCTAGTCACAATTTTTCCAGATTATTTATTTTTTTAAAGATTTAATTTTATTTTCATTTTTGGCTGTGTTGGGTCTTCGTTGCTGTGTGTGGGCTTTCTCCAGTTGGGCTTCTCGTTGTGGTGGCTTCTCTTATTGTTGAGCACGGGCTCTAGGTGTGTGGGCTTTAGTAGTTGTGGCATGCAGGCTCTAGTAGTTGTGGCTTGCGGGCTCTAGAGCATAGGCTCAGTAGTTGTGGTGCACGGGCTTAGTTGCTCCGCGGCATGTGGGATCTCCCTGGACCAGGGCTCAAACCCGTGTCCCCTACACTGGCAGGAGGATTCTTATCCACTGCATCACCGGGGAAGTCCCTCCAGATTATTTCTAAAAGGAAGTTTTACAGATTTTGTAAAAACTGTAGTAAGGTGATACTTGAAGTGACATTGTTTCTTTTGCAGCTGAAGCTAGGACAATCAGGTACTTTGCTTTAATTTTTGAATCTTGAGTAGGAAGACATAAAGATGTACAACAACTGGAATTCACTAGCCCCTGAAGAGAGCACGCACTGTTTCTCCCTGTTTGGATACCTGGAGCCACCCAGGGTCAGGTTCTTCATATTTCCTTTCAGTTTTATAAGCTACCTCATAGATTCCTGGTAAGTAATGCTGTTTTTCTTTCTTTTTTTACTTAAGTTAGCCAGAGTTGATTTCTACCGCTTTTAGCCAAAGAACCTTAACTGATACAACATTTATTTATGCATACTAAACATAAGAGAATTCTTCTGTTTCAAGTAAATAACGCTCGAGCAAAAGTCACCTTAGGTATGATTTCCAAATTTAAATCACTTTCATTTTTGATCACCAAATTAATTTTCATATTGCCTGTAAATATAGTTGTTCTCAAGAGCAATTAAGGATCCATCAAGAAAGGAAAGGTGCTAATGCTATCATCTTGAGGTTGAGTATTTTACTGTGATATAGTAAGAAAATATAAAAGAGAAGAAAAGAGAAATTTGTTAGTTCTTACAATCTCCCTCATCATAACACTATTTTATTCTAACAAGTACTTCAAAAAAGAAAAAAACTCAACATTGTTATTTTAGGTCTTCTCTACCTCATTTAACACGGGCTTCTGAATAAAAATTAGCATAGGTTTTTTTTTTTTTATCATTTACTGCCTTAACAAGATCTTTTAAATGCAGAGGATGCAGGACTTCAATGAGTTTTCAAAATTCCAGGTTATCCAATATATCTTTATAAATAAGGTTCTTCATCTGCTTAAACCAAATATATTTTCTTTGGATAATCCCAGTGTTTTTGTGAGCTAAAATTAGCATTATTTATTACCTATAATTATATAGTCAGTAAGGCATTTTCTCATTTTGAGGAAAAAGCTGGAAGCATCAACTTTTTCTTTACACAATTCAGCAGTTTATTCAACAAAACAAAATCATGAGGCATTCTTGTTTTACAGAGGTTTAATAAAAATAACTTATTAAATTATTAATTATGTCAGTAATTATAAATATGCAACAAAAATGACTACTGAGACACCTGTAAAATAAAACCTAGAGGACTTATGCCTTCTTAGTGCATATTTAAGTTATTCCCCTCCACTAGTAAACACAGCTGTTTTTCCTGTTAAGGGCCCCAATAAACCATGCTGAATCAATTTCTACTGATATTGGAAAAAAAGCCAAAAACATAAGGTTCCATTTCTCCTCCCATTTGGACCAAGGGAAACAGTTTACAGTTATAGCTGAAACCGTTTAACCACACATTTCCTTCTGTTCTGATAAGTGCTCATTCCCTTCCACACTGTGAATTTAAAACTCCACTGGTATGCACCTAAGTTGAACAAGTTAACTGTGACGACCTCATATTCGGTACCTCACTAAACCTAAAATAACCCTCTGAATTGCCTATCAATATAACTTGACTTACCACACCTACTAATCAAGATTCCCACTTATACTCTTTCCAACAGAGGAGGGGGTGCTACACAATCGGGAGCACAGCATTTCACTTATCAACCTACTTCATTATTTTAAATTCTCACACTAAACAAAGAGATAATCCTCATCTAATAGCAGAGAAAGGTCAGCTTCATGATCAGATTCTATATTCTTCATCAATGACTTACATCTTTTAGATTCAAAGATTCCATAATCTAGCTTATTCATATTAACTTCCATAGTCAAAAAATATTTTCCTTACGAAATTACCAAGCTTGTAAACAGCTGATTTATTACTTCTTTATAAAAGTTTTCTCATGACTAAGAAAACCACTGATCTGCTTTGGAAAATTCCTAAATGGGTTCAGAAAATGGCTACAGTTCATAATCAAGGCTAGTGCCTGGAATTGTAATTTAAAATATTTAGATGATCCTGTGATTTATTTAGATTGTTCACATTTAAATAAATACAGTTTTATGTGTAGACCTTCAAAGTAAAGGCTTGGCACTTTCATACATGCATGAATACCAAACCTTGAAGTACGAAGAAAATAAAACTCTCTTAGTTTGGCCTTTTGTAATGTAATTTAATAATGTCATTTAAACATTCAGACATTTTTCACTGAAAATAGTGATGGTTTATTTCAAACTGCGAAAAGAAAATGTATTAGAATATGGCCTAGGGTTTAAACCCACTGTCCTAGAACAATTAAATGTTTTATATAAAAAGAATTCTATAAAGCCTTTAAAATGGGTAAATAGTCAGCTAATCACACACAACAATAACAAAGCTTGCTGATCTAAACGTAAACTGTCAGAGGATGTGTTTAAGACTTCACAGAAAGTTAAAAGCGACTGCAGCCTCACGGTTTGTGTTCTTTTGGAAATAAGGTAAAAGTATTGCACAATTTTTTAATCAGCTCAATCTCTAAGTATCAGCATTTGTGATGTGATTTCAATCCAAATTACACAATCACTTTTCTTTCACATTTGTAGCTTTAAATTCCACATCACTGTAGCAGTAGAGCTTCAGCAAAAACACGTACGCACCAACTGTGGCATTATCCATATAATGGAATACCATTCAGCCATTAAAAAGGAATAAAGTAGTGATACATGCTACAACATGAACCTTGAAAACATTATGCTAAGTGAAAGAAACCAGAAAAACGCCACATACTATATGATTCCATTTATATGAAACATCCAGAATACGTAAAGACAGAGACAGAAAGGATATCAGTGGTTCCTAGGGGCTGAGGGGAGGGGGGAATGAGGAGTGACTGTTAATAAGTACAGGATTTCTTTTTAGGGTGATGAAAATGTTTTGGAATGACAGAGTGGTGACAGCTGCACAATTCTGTGAATATACTAAAAATTCCTGGATTTTTAGTTAATTTAGTGAAGGATGAATTTTATGGTCTATGAATTTTTTTTTTTTTTTTGCGGTACGTGGGCCCCTCACTGTTGTGGCCTCTCCCGTTGCGGAGCACAGGCTCCGGACGCACAGGCTCAGCGGCCATGGCTCACGGGCCCAGCCGCTCCGCGGCATGCGGGATCTTCCCGGACCGGGGCACGAACCCGCGTCCCCTGCATCAGCAGGCGAGCTCTCAACCACTGCGCCACCAGGGAAGCCCTGGTCTATGAATTTTATCTCAATAGAGCTATTATAAAAAATATTTGCAATAAGTTTTATCTGTTACATAGGTGACATCTGTAAGATATGTATATGGAGATTTTTGAGCAGGCAGTTGCATATAGGATTCTAGCACTCTGTGAAGAGATATGGGCGATGATATAAATCTGGCAGCCATCAACAACACAGTGGTATTTAAATCCAGGGGAAAGGAAGAGATTACTCAAGCAGTAAGTAGAAGGAGAAAAGAGGGGGACCCATGAAGAACCCTAAGGAAATCCAACTTTCAGATGTTGGGTAGAAGAGAATAATCCAGCAGAGCAGCCTATGAACTGCCAGTGAAGAAACAGGAAAACATGCAAAGAGCCTAGTGGCTAAAGGTTAAGTTAAAGGCCCCCAAGTAAAAATTTCCCCTTTGTTGGCTGCATAAGATTTTGAAGTATTACGTTACAGTATCTTAGGTCACTCATAACTTTTAGCAATGTTCTTATTTAAGGCAGGAGTTCTTAGTCTGGAGTTCAGAAAACCCACGTGAGTTTGGGTTTATGGATAAGTTTCAAGAAGACCAGAAACCTCCCAAAATTCTGTGTAAAAATATATGTTCGTGTGCATGTGCATTTTTCTAAGGAAGTCCAATGCTTTCACCAAATTCTCAAAAGGGTGTACAAGGGGAAAAGGATTCAACTATGACAGTAAAAATGCAATTCCTCCCTTTCCCCTCACAGACACCAAGGTCTTTGTAGCACCAAGCTTGAGAGATGATAAATACCCTTCATTTAGTAAAGGGACCAAACTGCTTAAGCAGCTAAACATTAGTTACCCTGGGTTTTGAAATGTGCCAGAGGAAGGATAAGAGAGAACTTAGTTAGTTTCCCAT